>NC_084671.1:16137743-18537743 GCF_028389875.1 Rhea pennata | reverse complement strand
GACAAAACAGCAGGCATTACTAGCATGAGGTTAATGTTTCCAACGTGACAAATGATATTAAAATATTTATAAACTACATTTAAAATAGAAGTGAAAAGGAAGAGTTCCTGACAGCTGCAGCCGAATAGCTCCTTTACAGATGTTCATTTGCAGCTACACTAAGGGCTTTCTCTTTGCAATACAGAGGCTTATTAAGTGCACTGGTTTTTCTTCCATATTTTAGATGCCAATTAGACAAAATAAATTTATTACTACACTTAGTTGATATTTACAGCATTATATATGGTTCCCAGATAATAGCATTTATTGGAAAAAGGATGGAGCATTAGCAAAGAGGTTTATCAAAATTAAAAGTTGAGACTAAGTAATTGCTGTTAAATAATATATTTTTAAAATGTATCTATTGGATTTGCCTAATATATCTATATCTAAATAAATCTCTTGAGTTTTGCGTTATGTTTCAGTGGTGGATTCAGGGAAAACTGAGTGACTTTGTGATACACTCTCAGAGCTCAAATCTTGTTTCAAAACTTCCTGCAAAATCCATGCAGCTTTATAGCGTGCAGGTAATAGGAAAGAGATGGGGGAATTGTATTTCAAACCCCTGAATCGGATCAAATCAAGAAAAAATGTTTTTTAAAGGCAGTAATTTACCGTAACTGTAGGTTCATGACAAGGATGAATGATGATCAAATTTGAACTCCTTATATAGAAATGTAGATGTAGAAGAAAAGAGGTGTCTTCTAGTCCAATTCTCATCATCAGGCTTGGCAGTAGGATGCAGTTGGGATTGAATAATTTACATTAGTTCATCTGATTGTGACTGTTCTATTCCTTCTTCTATGCTGGAAGGAGGTGCTTTGGAGGAGGTGCTGTGGAAGCCTCTGCTTCCAAACTGCCAGTACTTTTATGTTCCTAGTCAAAATAAACTCCCATTACTGTCTATTTTTTCGGAATGGAGCTTTATCAGAGTGTTTTGAATGTAATAAAAAGGTTTTAATAGATAAACTTTGGTCACTAGAAGTGATCCAGATCTACTTCTAAGCACAGGAACTGCGGGTCTGAGCAGACATTATGAAAGCCAACGCAGGCCGCGTTGAAGGAGCTCTGAGCCCAGGAGAAATCTAATTTATCGTCTCAAACCTACCTTTGGTACCGCTCGCTGGTAGACTGTGGCTGCTGCGGCTCTGCGGTCACGGTAGCGTGAGCGTGGCAGCCTGGGTGTCATTGTAGAGGCTGCTTGCACGGCGTGCGTCACAGCGACGCGATCGCAAAGAAGGTATCTGGTAACGTTAGCATTAATCACGTTTATACCATGCCAATACCATGGACAGAGCCCACAGCAATGCTAAATAACACTCCAGCATGGCACTTTTCAACTATTTTGTATGTAACTTTAAGATGATAGTTGATAAGCACTCTTCTGCACAGCCCTGCAGAAGGAGAGAAGATGAGACTGCAGTTTGGGGCAGGTTGAAGATGACTAGAAGAAACGTGTCTGGAAGCAGAGGTGCAGAAACCGTGTGCACCCCACAAACCCACCATTTAGTAATGACGGAGCTTGTGCTGCTGGTGCCGGGGAACAAGTGCTGGCTGTTACTAAGGCACTGGAGCGCCCATTCTCATCTATTCCCCACTGATCACCATTTATTAATTGGCAAATATGTTCTTCCAAGTCCAGAGAAGATGGAGTAAGAGACAAATAGCAGGGCAGCTGGGGTAAACAGCAGGTAATCTCTGTTTTGTGTGCGAAAAAGATGAGAGAACAGTATGTTTCAGAGCAGCATGCAGAGCTGTCATGATACCTTCCTGTCTGAGTTGTAACCTGTAATCTTGGCAATGATTTTAAGACTTGGAGCATCTGGGCTGAAGGAAGGATGCAGATCTTCCAGAATTAGAAGTCTGTATGGAGCACATTTGTCTCTCCATGCTTTCCTGTGGCAGTCAATTTAATTCCAGCTGACAGCAGGGAGAAATGATGTGTGTCAAATAAACCTGATTATGTGAAAATTTTTTTTTATCTGCAATGTCTGCATTTTTGGAACAAAAAAAAATCCAAGCCAAATTTAAAATAAACTATAAAATTGTAATGTTTTGCAAGAAATAATGTAATACAAAAATGTTTAGAGCCTTTAACGTTATATAGAAAGATGAAGAAAATTGGTTTTATTTTAGAGAATTTAATGACTAAGCAGCTTCTCCTTTAGTTACAGTGCTTTTATTTTTAAACTCTTATTTTCTGTTATGAAGAGGACAAAAAAAAACTGAAAATGTTTTCTTTAACGTTTTTAAACTGAGCTCACAAAGCAAAATGGCTGAAATGCATGCAAATAAAGGAGAAGGTGTTCATAAAAGAAGCCAGTAGTAGCATTTATGTTGTGGACTACTGCATTGCTTAGTCTAGTAATCTTCCTGGAAGGCACGTGGAGCCCCTCAGCTCTGCTAGGCTGATCACTTCTGTAAGAAAGGAGTGAAGGATAACGATGAGAGATTTAACTCACATTGCAAAATCATTTTGGTTGTCACATCAAAACTCGATAAGTGTTTCCATGTTTAAAATGTGTTAAAAATATACTAGATTGCATAGAAATAGTCCTTATCCTGTGCAGAAGGTGTGTATAAATACTATTAGCTTCTCAGGGAGGATAGAAATGTACCTGGTTGCCTGTCTTTAAACACATCAGCTGTCCAGGCAGGATCCTGGGGCAAAAATAGCTGTATGCCCATACAAGCCCATAAAAATAGCTATATAGGCGAAAAGCATGCAGCTGAAGAGTGGCTAGATAAGCACTATGAACAAGCTGAAGCCTCTCTGAAAAATCTTCTTGTGGCATTTGTGGACAGCAAACACATTTGTGGAGACTTCCAAGTAATCTGTAAAGGGAAAGAAGCACCACGTTCACAGTACATGTTACTGCTAAGCTCTGTTGACAGGGTCCGTCCTTGAAGTAGTCACCAGATCCCTGCAAAGCAAACTTCTGTGAAGCAGAAAACCTTGAAATATAAAAGTGAATGGAGAGTTGAATCATATTCCTTTACCTTCTGGAAGCATGTTTCACTTTTTTTTTTTTTTTTTTTTTTGGTATCAAAAAGTTCCTTTCTGTGGCAGTTATTTTACTTAACTGTATTCAAAAGGGTTGAGTACTGAGGAGCACGAGGGCACACCAAATCATAGAATAGTAAGGTTGGAAGGGACCTCTGGAGATCATCTAGTCCAACCCTCAGCGTAGCCCTTACAGGGACTGAACCTGTGACCTTGACATTAGCAGCACCACACTCTAACCAACTGAGCTATACCTGAAAGCTGATTATGTTTTAGATATGAATTTGAGGAGTATACACAACTTTTCCAGTAATGGCATTGGTATTAAACTTAGAGCGAGCGGCTGTGCTGATCATTGTCACAATTATTTTGCCAAAGCTAGTCTCAGCGGTGGTGAGCTCAGGTCAAGGACAAGCACCTTGTTACTATGCGTGTTAACTGGAATAGGAAACCAGTGAAGGGAAGAAGGACTTGCTGTCACCACCAGTTTTCTCTTTAATATGTACTGGCTCAGCATGTGGCTACTGACAGATTCGACAAAAACCTGTCACGGGGCTGACAGGCTCTTTGAACTAGGTTGGATTCACAGTCCATCCTTACACACTGTTTTAACTCTAGTCAGGACCTTATTGCATCTAGAGAAAAAAAAATTCAATGCTTTTTTTATTTCAAAAGTGTTCTTCATTATAGACATAGCTGACAAAGTGTGGGAAGAATTTATTTCCCCAAAGGTTCAGACATTAAGATTCAAAATTGACCTCAGCAAAAGTCAATAGCTGCTTATGTTCAGTGACTTACAGAATTGGAGGGAATGGAGGTTGATATGACTTATTTTTGTCAGCTTGTTCTTTTCCAGCATTTTGAGCAGATCAAGATTCAGAGTGCTACTGTAGGTCCATCGTCTCTGAGTTTTCAGAATAACCATCTGCCTTGACCAGAGTATTTTCTGTGTGAAATCAGTAAAAAAACATGCAATAGATGCATCAAGAACAAGACAAATTAAAGAGTATGCAGCTGCTGGAGGTAGCCTCAGAGATGATGGTCATTCTGTTTGGTAGTTCTCTTTACTGCTAAGTTAACTTCAGTGACGGTTCAGTCTCCTAACCTGAGCAAAGAAAAAATGGTTAGATCTAAATACACTTCACTTTCTCCTCACTCTTGCAGGAAAGAAATAGAAAGTGACTCTTGCTTCCTTCAGCTTAAACAAGGTAGAAAACTATGTGTAAGTGATAACCAGCCTCTCTGTTGTTTCTTGTTGCTTATGACCCAGTGCTTTCCTTTTTGCTTCCACTGTTTAGGAACTTGTTCTGTTTTAGCAGCCTAAATGCCTGCAGCAATGTGTTTGCAGAGTTGGAAACAAAACAGAGACAACAGATAAGGAGAAGGATTTTGACTTGAAAGAATATAATTTAGAAAGATAATAATGACTGACTTGTGACGAGGGAAGGATTCTGCATGCCTGGAAGCGTGGCAAGCTTCAGCAACTGCAGTCAGGTATTCTGACCTTTGAGTGCTACAGAAATATCTATTTTTCTGTAGTATTGAATTTTCACCACCTTCTCACCTACAGTAATTGGACTTCTCAATTTTGCAAATGTATTTTTCTTGGGTTTGCAGTGTCTTGTTAGTTGACTTTTGTTGCTTTAATTGTTAAAAAGTAGCTTTGAAATGGATTGTCTTCCTAGTAAATGTGACCTTAAATAAATCTGAGCTAAAAACTACTGCTATCAGAATTGTACCATTGTGCAGTGGTACAGTGCCTGATGGAGGTAATTCAGGAAGCAGAAACTGTCCAAATACGAACTTTGAATTCTTGAGCAATGTTCCCAGCTGTATCTTTCACATCATATATGTCTATTTCTATGTTAAAAAAAAAAAGGAGAGAAACAGAACAAATAATTGGCAAGATAAAATGAAGCAGAAATGAAACTGATTTCAATAAATACTTTTTTGATATTATCAGATTTTATTTTGGTTATGGCTATTCAATAGTGGACAAAACAAGCATATACAAATAACAGTAGACGGTACATTAAAAAATTGAGAAGTCTTAGTTAATTGCTGTGTTAATTGCTTTATAGTTGTGATACTTTTATGTAGGGGTCAGCTGCAGGGGTAACAGCAGCGATGAATTTCATGGCTATGTAAGCAGAAAAAAATACGCTTAATAGATAAAAATCAATTTTGCTGCTAACGTACACGGACTAAAAGGCACTTAAGGCAACTTTATCAAAAATGCATAAACTTAGGGTCAAAAATTGACTTTAGGATAAAGTCCTAGCAAAAATATGAACATTTCTGTTAGATGTCACTTCGGTCTGTTTTACCTTTACTTCTTCATCTGTCTTAAAGATGCAAACTACAGGCTGCTTCTTGCAAAATCTTGAATGTTGCATTTCACTGCACCGCAGACAGAGATCCTGTGGACGCAGGACAGACATGGCCGCTTTCGAGGAGGTTGGCTTTCGAGACTTTGGAATTAGGAGCAGTGACACGTGTGGTGGGGCAGGTAGCATGTAAGGTCCAGTAGCTGTTGAACAGGACTTCTAGCAAAAAAAATGTGTTAGGTGGTGACACAAATAATCCAGCTGAGGTAACTGCAATGCTAACGTCGTTGATCCTGTGAGAAACAGGGTGGTTTAAGCTCTGCGTTTGGAGTTGTGGCCATTCGGACCTGTGCTCTGCAGGACTGGCCTCCTTCCTGGAAGTTCAGTGAAGTCTGTAAAGACAGATTTTTAAATTCAGCTTTTGGTTCCTCAAAGCTTCTTTTGTCTCAGGTAAGTGTGCTTAGGTTTGTTGGATTTGCTCACCAGTAAGGCAGTTCTCCTTCTTCCCTGCTTTTAAATAACAATAATCTTTGAATTAAGAAAGGCAGCTTTGAAAATGAACAAGTTCTGCACGCTATGAAAAACTAGTTTGCTCTACATTCTGTGAAATAGTATTTTGAGCATTGACTTGTTTCCTTACAAAATATATTTGCTTTGGTAAGTGTGAAGTCTTGCACTGAAAAGACCTGTAAGCCATTCAGTTTTTAATGGTAATTGCCATGAACGCACTGTGAAATGAGGACTAACACTGACGCGAACAGAAACACAATTACCTCGGGAAAGAACCAGTCCTTTATCCTCTTGAATTAGTGAAAAGTCTATTACAAATATTTCTACCAAGTGCCGCGGTTTGCACTGAGGTTTTGTGAGTTTCTCGTTCTTCCTGAGAGCTCGGCGCTTCACAGGAGCTGGCCTGGACACGGCAGAGACACCAGATGTGTCGCACTCCAGTGTTTCTGGTGTCCTGTGTCTCCACTCAGTGCGCACAGACTCTCTTTTAGGATTAGTGAGTATTTCTTTAAAAACCGATCAAACATAATTTCTGAACAATAATTATCTGCAGGTCAACAATCCTCAGGGTCAACTTCTGCCACCTTCGGAAAATGCCACAGATCCGTTCTGCAGCAAGAGCTTTATAGAAAATTAGTATCACGAAGAAGCATCTCTAGTGAAGTAGGAGAACCCCCAGTGATAAGGGATGGAGACACTTTCCTTGCAGCGGTGTCTTCTCTGGTGATTCTCCCTGTCTGTAGATCCCAGCTGTAGTTACTCGAGGGGACAGCTATGCTGTGGTCTAGCCCATCTGTCAATCCAGGACAGAGATGAAGACCTCACGGGCATCAAGAGGGAGCGCTGCTGTGCTGGGAAATCAGCTGCTTCAGAGCTCTCAGTGGGAGGTCATCCAGGTCCAGCACTTCTCAACTTACATTAATAAGTATCATCAATTTATTTGAGGATCCAAAACTCTCTGATGAAAAGATGACTGTATAGATTTTGGAACAGGACTTGGGTGAACTCCGTGTGCTCATGTTATTCACAGTAGGGAGAGCTTTTAAATTCCTTTATTTTAGAGTAACATTTTTCTCAGCTTTATAAAGTTTAAAGAATTTAGTATCTTCCATTATCATCTATCTAAACAATACTACTAAGTTTTTAAATTTCTAATTAAAGGACTGAAATAAGTGGGACGATGTAAAACTAAGATATGGCTCATGTTTTCATGCTTCTTTGGGTTGAGGCTCTGATGTAAAATAGAACAATTCTTCTGAAAACAAACTTTTCCTCACTAAGATAAGATAAAAATATTCCAGGACTTGCATGAAAATGTTTTGAGAAAATGGGTGAATGTACAGCCTTTCAGATTAACGATAAAGCCAAACCCCAGACTTCATGGCAGAAGCCCAGATAACTCTGAAAATCTGTCCTAATAAAAATAGAAGTAAAGAAAATAATTGCATCTTGTATGTTCACATGTTGCAAGAGGCCTTTTGAAAACATTTTAAATAACCAATCTAATGTAATTAAAATATTCCTAGTGACAGTTCATTAAAAGTAATCCGGTCCAGTGACGCAAGATCTTGTGAAACCATTGATGTAAGTATCAATGGCAAATTGGCAGGAAAATCAGATAAAATATACATCACACTTATATTGATGAGTAATCTTTGGGAAATGCTTATTTCAAGATATTATCACATCTGCAGCTTAATTTAATTTCTGTTGCTACAGAAACACGTTTTTGTGCTGCGCTGTCTGAATCATAAAGCTCTGTTTTACACATGTATTAAGCTGTGGTTCTCGTTGACATTGACTTAATTCAAATATTGCCACAAGATATAACAGTACAAGTCTTCAGAGTTCCCTAATACATAATGAAATTTGTTTAATATACAGAGATTAAGATCCTGATTCATCTAGGGATTTAAATAAAAGAGTTTCAAATGAGACTACTATCAGGACTGTGGTTAAAAGAAGGCGAAATATTTAATATCTGAAATTGAAGGCTAAAATAGGGTTCTGTAAATACGTCTGTAACTGCAGTCCTTTAAAAATGTCTGCTGAACCATTAAAATTTCCTTTAATTAAGAGTTAACGTTGTTATTTGAAGTTGAGAATTTCTGGTTGACTTTTTGTTTAGTAATTGGTAGGTTTTGCTGTACACCCTTTAAAATGCAAATCAGATTTTAAGGCGAGGGAATATATAGGAAATGTCAGCTCAGCACCTGTCTGCTATGCCAGCTGCGCCGAGCCCAGGGGAAAGGGCTGTGCCAAGACCCGCTGGCCACAGAGGGGAATTGTAGCTGGGGAACGTATGGTCTTTGTTTTTTCTCTTTTTCTGCAAAATTACAAATTGCATTCAGAGGGCAACTGATTCAAATGTTACTGATTTTTGTCTATCAGAGCTGCTAGAATGGACAAGTTTATCACATCCAAAAGGATAACTCTTGCCAAAAAAGGTGTATTTGCAGAATCAAATTCACCATAATAGTAGATTAGATTTAGAGCATTTTTTAATGTCTTTCATTTTAAAAATAAAAAAAACAAAGCTTTTTTTTGCTATAAATCTGCCTGAATTACTTCTGAAAACTCAGATTTTTCTTTCCTTTTTCTATAGCCTTGTTTGCAGCTTACCTGCATAGGGAAATCAGTGCAGCACTAAGGTATGAATTTCTGGTGTTTATACAGTGCAGTTTAAGCCCTGTTAGACATGGACTAACCCAAGTGGACACGAGGGACCCTTCATGAAAAATAAATGAAACCATTCATGAAATCGGTACAGAATAGCTGATGATATACTTTTTGTTCAAATCATAGTTTATTTACAGTAATTGTCTTATATTTCAATGCTTGTCTATGCACATCAGCCGTTCTGATGATAGTACAGTGGGAAGCATAATTCCCACTTGTTTGAATCGTTGATTTCTCTAAAAAACAAGTTTCTTTTCCAGTGCATCAGGAAAGAATTTGCTGGTTTGTAACATAGTGCTCCACCAGTGGAGTCCCTGTGTCCACGCTGTGTGTTCAGTTTCCAAACTCCTTGAAACCAGAAGTGAGTTGTTCCCTTCCGGATGATCCTTTTCTATGGCTGGGAAGTTCTGCCATGTGGTGGGCTCCTCACACAGGGTTTGCCCTGGGCAATTCCCTTGTCATGACCTTCTCTTCCATTCCCAAACCAGTCTAGACTCCTACACCTCCTGTGAAGCTGAGGTCAGTGGACATGACAGTGATTTTTTATCATTTACAGAGTCCCTCTCTGCAGTTAGCCATCATGCTACATTGATACTTGTTCTCTGAGGATTTCAATTTTTATGTCATTGATACAGCTCTGGAGCAACCACCAAATTCACATGACTCTATCAAACTCAGCTGCAAGAAGTCCTTTGCAAGCAAAGCTGTGTAAGGACTTCCAGCATCTCTGCTTCACCCTTGCAGTTGCTTCTAAGGCTATCTATTCGTTTCAGTACTTGCTGAGCCTTGATCTGCCTTAAGGCATCAAATCTAGAATTGCTGTTTTCTCTGTCAAGATGATTGGTTGTTGCCAGGCCATAAAATCATGTCTAAAAGCTATTATCTCTCTGATACATTACAGAATGTGCAGTACGCATTAGTTAGATTTCGGAGGAATACCTTTTTTTCCTGTATTAAACATTGGGCAAGTAAATAGTTTAAATTCGAATAAAAAGATCAGAGAGGAACTAGGAAACGTTCAAAGTGACTCAGGCATTCAGGAATAACCAAGTGAGTATTCTGCTTTGGTGAAATCTGGGAATTCCTTTGAGGTGTTTTTGACTGTGTGTAAACACACTGAGATTCAGAAGTCTCTGTTGCTCCATGTTTTATCCAAATCCTACGTTTTATTCTGTACAACTACTGGTGTTTTTAAAAAATAACAGCAAATGGAAATGGCAGTGAGGCCAATCAACTGGGCCACTGATTAATTCTGTGTTTGGATACCAGCAAGATATCCATGTAATTGGTGTAATAATTTGTCAAGGAAATTCACAGGCTGTATTAGAGCATATGGTGGGAGCATATGGCCGTGAAGGCTCGCCATGCGGCGGAGCCCTGACTTCGCCCCGTTAGCCATCTATTGAGGGCGAAAGCCGGGCTCGGGTAACTTGCCAGCGCTCGGCGTCGGGGGCTGCAATCCAGAGCAGATCGCTTTAGGTCCTTCTCCAGCTGTTGTACTGAAGTTTACCTCCTCCCGCAGCCGTGTCTGAACTATCTGCTGGTCTTGCAGGGAAAACTGCTGGTTGGGAAAAAAACAGAAATCTGCCCAGCCTAATGCATAGAGGCTGTCAGCAGCTGAGAATTTCTCGCGAAGCCTTTGGAAGAAACATTTTTTGGTTTTCTTGAGGTTACTTTGGGAGTATTTTGTATTTTTTCTGAAAGTTAGAAATGCAAAGGGGGAAGGGAGTTGAACTGTTCAGGTTAAAAAAGATGCAACGCTCATGAAAGCATGAACACAGCTGATGGTCCTGGCTGTTTTGTAGAACTGTTCTTGCAAAAGTTAACCATGAGCAGGCTTTTCTTCCCCCAAAACAAATCAGCTGGAAGCTGTGGCTTTTCGAGAACCCCATTTAACTTCAACCCCGCTATTCTGTCCTATCCCTATGTGCAGGAGAAGTAACTGTCAGGCTACCTTCAGAGAGCAACCTTTTTGCTCGTCCCAGGCTTTTTTGCAGCCCTAGCGTGGCTACGAGAGCCGGATACCAGCTGTTCTCTCCGGATGAAGCCTGGAAGGGCAGCCTGGTCCCTTGTGAGCACTATCATCACGAGAAGCATAAGGGCTGCCGCTCCGTCTCAAGTGAAAGTCCTCGGTTTGGATACCTAAAAACCTCTTCTGTTCTAATATAGTTAGAAATGGGTAGAAAAATAAGTAGGAAAGGGTTTTTTTATGTGTGAATATATAACAAAACTAAAATATGAAATGTAAGGGCAAAAGAGAAGAAAGCATTCCTTGAGTTAAGGCTCTCAGAGCACCTTTACTAGGCAAGTAAATTAAGGATTATTCATCTCTTTCTTTCCAATTAAATATATGATGTCTCCATGGCAACAGCCTTTTTGTAAGACACACATATTTCATGGTGTTTCAGATACATCCGGCTAACTGAAGGTGTGGGGGGATGCCGTAACCCAAGTGCAGGTCTTTTTGTAGTGCTTTCTTGGGAAAGCAGCAGTACCTAGTGCTGCAGAGCAACAATTTTCCTGACAGTGATGGCAATTTTAAAACCTTTTTCCTTTTTATAAAAATTCTGTTTTTTCCTTCTCAATCCCTGCTGTGCTGTGTTGTGTGATGAAAAGCAAATTTTAAAAAGAATTTTAAATATAAAATTAGAATGCAATTTGATTTTGTATTTTTGAAGTTTTGCTGTTACCAGGCTAGATTGGCAGTAGGTCCAAGTCCTTTCAAATCACCAAAGTCACTGCTAAGTTACAAGAGCCACGGCTCTGCAGTCGCTTGGTTATCAACCCGTGCCAATTGGTGCAGCCTATAGCTGATACTGGTAAAAGTGAAAATTTTTTGCCACATGCTTTGGGAACAGATCTGTATTTGCATTTGTATTTGGAACCTCCCCTTGCTTTGCCGGGGAGAAGGGGAAAGCGCTGCCCGCGGCTCGCTGGGGAAAGGCCTGGCTTCCCCAGCAGCGTCCGTCGGGGCTGGCGGCAGCGCGGGACGGGCAGCGGGACGCGCCCGGCTCTGCAGAGCAGGAAGGCACAAAGCATCGAGTGGAGGATGCTGCCGAGGTCCCCAGGCCCATGACTATATTTTAGGCTTAAATAAATGAGAAACAGTTACAGCTCTGAAAGGGACGGAGATAAACCTAAACCTGCCTTTGCGTTTTGTCCCAGCCAGTAGCCAAGGAAGTCTAGTCCCTGAGGTGAAGGAAGACTTTCAGGGTAATTTCTCCATCGCAGAAAAGGAAGGTTTGCTGATAAGGAGCAAATGCAAAGCGAGTGCTGTGTTAGCCCACGCAGGCGGCCCGTCCCCTGCTCGCGGGGGCCGAGGCAGCGCCGAGGCGGTGCCGGCAGCACGCTGTGTGTGCGGACGTGTGCGGGCACGTGTGCGCGTCTGCAGGCTGAGCGACGGGCCGCCTTCAGCCCCGCTCCCACGACAGCGCCAGCGAGGCGGCTCAGCCCGGCAGAGCCCTGCCCCGCATCTGTAAGAAAAGCGAAGCGCGACTTTCTGGGAGAGGAAGCGGTTTCCCATGTGTCTTCCCTAGGCGAGTTCTGTTTTTTTTTTTTTTTTTTCTTTTTTTTTTCTTTAGATGAATCTGAGGTTTGTTTTTCTTTGTCTCAGCATGACAACCTGGGTGCTGATCTTATTACCTATGTCCCATGAACTCCAGCAAAAATCCACGACCGTGCCAGGCTGGAAGCAGTGGGTGATCGGCACGGTTGGAACTGGTGCTTGGCCCAAGGGCATTTTGTGCCAGCGAAAACCTGGGAGCAGCAACAGAGGATTGCGATGTCCAGAACTGCCACAGGCAACTGCAGTAATGGACTGTTAATCCCTATAAAGGGCTTACTTGCAAAACTACGGTTTAGTGCATTTGCAGATAGGCCTGTACATCGGCCGTCCCCAGGAGAGCACCCGGCTCGCCAGGGCATTTCGCTGAGGAGGACGGCAGCTCGGGGGCGTTAATGCGGCTCTTTGAGGCGCTGGTGATCTCCGGGGGGGAGCGGAGCGCAAGCCCCTTCCAAACTTCAGGAAATCCATTTCCTTTCCTCTCCCGCACGGCATGCCTGCGGGGACCGGGGCGGGCAGTAGGCTGCTTTCAGACGGGTCAGGGGCGAAGCCTGGGAGCGCGAGCCTTCTCGGGGCTCGAAGACGGCCCTTCTCTTAACAGCTCTTTCCTCCTGACAGCGAGAGAGCCTGCACGGGGTGGGGAGATGTACTCACACCTATATTTTACATCCAGCTCTGAAAGTTTCTGCCTTACTGAAAATTTAAGTTGTGGGAGTATTATAGAGACAGATTTTTCTCTAGTAGTTTTACTAAAATCTTATGAATCCTTCTCTTTTTCAGAAACCCTGCAATATCAGATATTCTTGAGGGAATTTTCCTCAGATATTTTTTCTCCTTTGCATAACACCTTCACTCTTAAATTGTGATTACTGTTCCTTTATCCAACAATGTTTCCTTCACTGGTTCAAAATGGAAAGTTACCATTAAGTTTCTCCCCACAGTTCAGGATATTTGGGCATGACACCTAGTTTCTGACTAATTTCTGCTTCATAGTATTTCTAGTCCGTCGGTAAATCTTTCTTCTGAGGAAGGAATCTGTCCATTATTTAGGCAAATATGTCAGTGCAGAAGAGCGGAGGTGCCTTGAACTTCACTTGAGAGAACATTTATTTAAAACTCATCATCTAAGTTTACTGCTATACAGCTAGATTACTTTGGCTGAGGATTATTTAACAACACAGCAGGTTATAGAGCAAACTACTGGTCAGAAGTGACAGACTAAGACAACCGGATACCATGGTTGTTTTCTCAGAAGTAATTGCATTAGGCAACTCTCTTCCAGATATGGTTGCTGACATGAAAATTCTTAAAAATGAACTGCCACCATGGCAATTTTAGGGAGGTGCAGGGTACAGCTTGTGCGAGGAATCTGTCTGCCTTCATCTACAAAAGACTGGAACTTCGCTTGTCTGCACTGCAGTGTTCTCCTGGTTACGGAGAGGGTTACAAGAGCAAAGGGCTACTCCTCTAAGCCTACGTTATGCTACTGTGATTCGTAACATACTCAACTGCTCCAAGCCTGGCCCTATATACTATCAATCCATGCGGTGTAGATACACTAGCTTCATAAAAATGATAGGTTTGAGTATTCCTCTTTTAGCAAATGGGCAGGCATTTACTCTAGGCCCAGAGCATAATGCATTTGATACCACATTTCATCAAAAATGCATTATTTGCGAAGAAGTATGACTGTTGCAGTCTTTTCTCATGGTATTACTACCCTTCAGCTTGGTCATCTCTGACACCTGGCTCAGGAGAGAAGTCTAGTTAGTGGATGTTAGCAGATGGGCCCTATTTTACAGTCCTTACCTGTCATAAGTAATCCAAATGAAGCCAGAGGCATGCCCCTTGTATACATATGCAGTGTTTTTGTTGTTGCGTTACATGAGTTGCATTGCCATTCGCTGTGGCAAAGCCATTGGGGAAGCAACTGCACTTCATTACCACTTCAGTGGATGTGGAAGTGATTTATTTATTCAAGCAAATACTTTCTGTGATCTTCAGGCTACCCTTGGGTATTAGGCAGCTATCTGTAGTTATGATCTAAGAAAAGAGTGGTGTTAGCTGATGGACTCACATCTGGATGACTCGCTTTTTAAGAAGAATTCCTGTGATGCTCTCTGTCATCGTGAAGCAGCCTTCAGAACAGAGCTGTTTGACCTGTCTTTGCAGCACTTACTCAGCTGGGTTTTCCGTATGTAATACTCACCAGTTTGAAAGATTCACTTGAATACAGATTTTAGGATCTGGATACTTACCCACAGAAGAAGCCTTTAAACCACAATAATTTGTAGCAGTGTTGCTTCTTGAGATTGTCAGAAGATTTGTTACAATGATAAATACCTGGATTCTGTAACTATTGATATTTATGCTTAAGGAATCAGCCCATGAAACCACCTGTGCACGAGCTATTGATACAGTCTGATGCCCTGATTGGCAATACATTGCACACGGGCTGTGTCAGACTTAATGTACATGTGATTTAGAGATAGAGCTGCACGTATCCAGCAGCTCTATTCAATAATCTCAGGGCATCTTTAGTAGCAGAATGACACTTTACTGCTGCTGAAAGCCATCCAGAACAGTGGCACCCTTGTGTAGGAGATCAAAGCTCCCCAAATCAGGATAATGCTACTTTCCTTTATAGCTGAAACTGGAAGATCATTCCGTATTCTTACTCTATTCAAAAAAAATTTTTTTTGAGAAATTATGTAATCCTCCATCTCTGTGCTCTTAGTCGGCTCAGCCCCGATGAAAAAAAGCAAGGAAATGTTCTCAAGCTGTGTTTATCAAGCTCTCGGCACCTCATGAGGAGCAACTGGTTGCCAGGGCAGGTGGGGTTGCTCTGGAGGAGACCGGCCCTTCGAACCAGGCAGAAACCACGCAGACATGTGCACCAAAAGTGCAGCCCCAGCGTCGTGACTGAGAGAGCAAAGAAGCTCTCCTTGGACGGGCAGGTCACATGAGGTGACTGGGACGGCTGGACACAGAACAGCTTAGAGTCAAATTGGATTACTTACTGCAAAGGCTGTCAATAAACAAGACCTGAGGACAGGAAAAGAAGGAGAATTAACAAGAGGAAATAAAGTATTCTTCAAAAAAAAAAGTATGGAATTTTGAGCAAAAATAACCAGTAATCAAATCAGTACTTTTGGAAAAAGTTCTAGTGCTTTTTAAATGTGCAACATAGATCCTAAAAGAAAGCAGTACATTCTGGATCCGCAGTATCTGCTATGTTTTCTTATTTATATCATCTTAGATTATTTACTTTTGTAGTAATATTATTAGAAATAACAATAAAAGTGATAATATACAGCCTCAGGATTTAGTTCCTAGGGTACGAGCAGGCTTCAGACTTTTAAAATTTGGAGCATTTTTTAGTTACTATCATAGCATTCATACTCCTCTCAGCTAACCAAAACTACGCAGGATATATTTTTTTCCTTTCTAGCTATGGTTTGGTTACCTTCTGGCAGAGTAAACTTCTTGTAGGCAATGTCAAGAAGGCTTGATTACTCCATCTCTTGCCATCCTCATCCTCTGGACTAAACCTCCAAGCATTACATTACACGTATTATGCCAAGGCATGACTCTGCCTACGTGCTTCCTCCCTGCTGGTTTTAACATCTTTCATTCCTAGCTACAACTCTAATTATTCCGTAGAAATGCACTCAATTGGCTCCACATACGCAACTGGAATCACTGTGAAGTCAATAACATGTTGTGCTGAACAACAGATCTAGGCAAGTCCTACAGCAGGATTTTGATCCAGCAACTCAAGGGTATCAACCTCCAGAACTGTGGCTTAATTACAGAAAATCAAAGAAAATGTTCTGCATTGTTGCACTATCTCAGATCTGTGTAAAACAAACTTCCTGCAAAGCTCTTAGTGACTCAAGTGGCTCAAGTTCAGCTCTGGGTCCCACCCAGGCAAACTCAGAGAGATCAATGCAGTCAAGAGTATCAAAAGTAGGAAATCAGAAGGAAACTGCTCAGGCTATTGTATTTGTCCTTAACATTTTGTGACTGCACTTCTGTGTTTTGTCACTTTGTTTTACTATTCCATAAACATTTCATTTCTCCATCTAGCCCTCCCAACACTGAGACTGTTGCCAACAACCAGCAAAAATGTCATGTTTGCTTCAAACTGCTTACAGGGAAAACATCTGGTAGTAGGGAGCTGCAGTAAACAGGCAGGCAGAGTGCTAAGTAATAGGGATATTATCGTTCCTGTCATAAGCAACAGTCACAGCCAAGTGAGTGCCTTGTTAAAGGAAAAGAAGTGGTGCTTTCCCACAAGTGCATCTTTTTGTTATAAATTCCAGCTGCTCTCCTGTGACCTCAGTGTGTGTTTGCTCCTTGCAAGGGCCTGGGGGACTGAAGCTGGTAGCATCTGAGCTAACAGACACACCATGTAAGCTGTGGTCTTTGTCTTTATTTTTGCTCTGACCCTGATTTTTACCAGTCCCTTGCCTGGGTGGATACGTGCACTCGAGTCTAGTGTTGTGCCTCAGTGCTTTCCCTCCTGCACTGAGGAGTAGCTGCCCTGCTAGCTTCTCCTTTCACTAGATATTTATGTGAAACCTCAAGCATTAGCTGCACAGCACTCTGAGATAAAATATCCCCTCCACAAGAACAGTGACTGTAAATAAAATCTCCTGATAGATCAGTTCCAATATGAGCAACATTAGCTTTGGTACGCCTCCTCTGGAAAGCCATCTCCTTATCTGTTTTGTGTTATCTCTAGTTATTATTCAGCTGGCTGTAGGCACTGGCCTAAATTCAGTTGTAAAGTGGAAAGGAGGGAAAAGGGAATAAAGTGATTATGCTGGTCATAATATACAACCCATTCATGATTAGCCAGTCTTTTGGGGTTGTTAGTGTCGTTGTAGGTTGTGAAGAAGGGCTCTTAAAGGCTTTCTGCTCTTGTGGGGTTTTTTTGGTTCATTGGATGCAAATTGTACGTTGGCCCCTTGTTTATGCCTTGAGTCCATCTACAGCCTGTCTGTCCCAGCAGGGAGCAGTGACAGTGCAAAGATCTGCTGTTAACATAATCTTGGTAATTCATTAAAGGTGAGAAATGGAGCCTCTATGAATTAAATCGTTCTGATGCTGAATGCTCTCCAACAGCCTGTCCCCTAGGGTTTGAACATTAGCCAAAAGAAAACCTGAAAGCATTCGGTTGTGTGTTGATTTTGTAGATTCGCAAAAAACCGCAACAAATAGCATGTTCTCTCTTTCTCTCATGTTTTTTTCAAAGAAGAAAATATCCATGTTATTTGTACCAAGGCACAGAAAATGCTCCGAGTTCCTATTAAGGTGGGATGATACTTAATAATTGCACTTATTTCTATGCTGTTAAGTAATTGAAATCAGCTTTCTTCACTGATGGACGGTGTCAAGGCCCTAAAAAAATATCGTCATGCTACACCTGCATTTTTTATAAATAAATAACAGAAAGGGGGCTAATGATAGCATTTCTTACAGTAATTACATCAATTAAGGTAATGAAATGCTGCAGGAGCTTCATTTCTGAAGTTCTTCTCCTTTTACATCTCATAGTACATCAGGGGCTCTTTTCCAAATGGTTTACATCAACTTTATGGTTTACCTGGTAGGCTTTCGAAACAATTACGCAATAGTAATTAGTTATTTAATTACTCTCAATTTTTTAGATCTTATTTTTAAATTACATTATAAGGGAAGCACTCTTCACAGTTAATAAACACAATGCTATTAAAACAAAACAGCATTTTTTTAAAATGTTTTAAGGCAAAGAGATCCCTTCACCTTCATTTCTGATTTGTTTACTGATATCTCCCTACTTTTCAAGAGAAAGCACAAGGATCTTGGCTGTATTTTAAGAGTAACATAGCTATGGCTCTTCCCAGATTAGAAGAAGGCTTGCAAGACTAAACACAAACAGGGGTGCTAGTAGCCTTATTCTAGATGCAGGACCTGTGTCATGCTATATCATGTAACTGCTGTCATGGTGTTCAGGAGATACTAAAACCCAACCATAACCTAATCCTAAATCAATTCTTAACCAAAGGCAGATGAGCATTTGGATGCCCAAAAGTAAACGCTCTACCCTGGACTATGAATGCAGGAGCCCCAAACTAAGGCAGATTAAGCAATTTAGGCGGAGATCAGTAACTAACATGCGAGCCAAGTGTGTGGCAGTGATCCTGTAGGTCCCCCAGGGAAAGACGGGGCCTGAGCATGCTGCAGAGGAGCGAGGCCAGCTCTGCAGGACACAGCAGCTCAGCAGTTGTTGTGTGTGTTGAGTTTTGGCTTCCCGACAGTCAGGCAAATGGCCCCATCAGGCTCCCAAAAGAGGTGGCATGGGGGGGATATCCTACCTCTCCCACACCCAACGGCTAACTCCTGAGAGCCCACCCCAAACACACCACTTCTGCTCCTGCAGGATAAATCCCAACCTTTAGCCAGCCTCTAACCTGCTTCTTCATGTGAGGCCACTGGCAATGCAGCTCTGACCCATGAACTGTGCTTTTAACTGAGGATTAATTGGAACATGGAAACTTACACCGAGTAAATGAAATTTGTGTTAAATAAAATGGCTAACATGGAAACAGCGTGAGTTTCTAAGCGAGTTTACTCTAAATGTGACTTAGGATTTCAGCAATATAAATCATGATATTTCCATTATTTAATTTTGAATCTCAGCCTTTAATAGCCTCATCAATTCAGTTGCCTTTAATTACTGTTTATATCTACAGCATCAAAAAATAGGCTCAAATATCAGAACCTGGTTTTGATTAGAAACATTCATAATATTAAAATAGACATGTTGCTCCTAGCTGTACTGTTTGAATTATACATTAACTCATTTCATCGTGTTTCTTTGGTACTGTTTTGGATTATTTTTTCAACCATCGATTTACATTACATGTGCAAGCTGAAATTGTGCTTCTTAAAATTCAGAGATAATAGGTCAGCTGCATAATTCAGGAATTCATCAAAGTAAACACCATGCCTGGTGGTGTATTGGCTGCTCACCGACCAGCAAGTGCTGCTGGGACAGTGAGTCAGAACATTTCCGAGGGGTGTACAGAAATTTGAGATTCAGAAATACAAATGTAAAAGCTAATGTGCTACGGGTGACAGTCAGCTAGAGGGCATGTCAGGCTCGGAGTGGCATCCTACGGCAAATGCGTGGGCTGTTAACTATGCCACTTCAGCTTATACTAAGTACTAGACCCATACTAATAATGCTATGTCAGACATTCATTTTTCCTAAGTGAAATTGCAGACAACATATCTGGCATCGTTTCCAGTATGGAATGCATTGAAAAATTCCTGCTCCACTTCAGGAAGAGTACAGCTGCAGCACAGCATTCACTAGTGAGGAGTAACTTGACTTAAACTTTACATTTTGTTGAGTCTAGTAGAGATGCTAGTACAGATGTTATCTGACCAAAGTTTAGTACAGAGGTTGAAAGCAGTCATTGCTTTTGATCTTAAGCAATGGGGATCACACACCAGCGACCACAAGAACTAATTTATGGATAGCAAAGAGATCTCTTTCTTTGATTTAGATCTGAACTTGAGTTAGTCATGTGTGTATTTTTTCATTATCGTAACGGAAGGCTGAGGTTTAAGGTTGGGAGCTAGGTGGGCTCATGAGGTGGGTATGGCAGAGAGGCTGGTGCCAGTATGCTGTACTGGGCGCTGTAGGCGGCTGCAGCTCGCTGCCTGCCATCAGCCTGTGCCGAATGCTCAGGTGATTAGGAACCAGTGTGTTTCGGTTAGGTGCAGATCTTGAAGGCTTAGCCAGACTAGTTTTATAACTGGGAATAGAAATATAACCCTTCATTCCCATCCTTGACTCTTAATTAGATACTCATATGTGCAGGTTGGAAGTGGTTGTCATTTTGCTGTGCATAGGGTTTTCCTCACACTGCAGACAAAGCCATTAGGAGGACATTAGAAGGTTGCTTGCATTCAGTTAAGAAATGAATACCATAAACCTAGGAATGTATAACTATTTTTTACTCTCAGAGTTTTACATGAATGGATTTGGATTTTGTGCTTCTCCAATAATCTAAGGACTTCTACTCTGCTCAGGGAACTTCATTTTCTCTCTGGGTCCTCTCATGACTCACACCTCTTTCTGGTGACTTTTTGTCCTGTCTCTTGCAAAGGAGGACCTTGTCCTCATGTCCATCAACTGCAAGTCCACTTGGTTCCCGTCAAAAAGCGCCCGTCGCCCACCAGCCCCAGCTGTCCACTGGAGCCCCCCGGCGAACGGCCCCATCCCACCCCACTGGAGCTGAAACCAGGCTCACCTGGGACGCAGCCTGGCTGTGGCTGGCTGCAGGTCAGGTGCTCATCAGAGGGTAACGACGACCACAATGCAATGAGCTAGTCACAGCTGATCGATTCATTAGAAATTAACCTGCTGCCGCTGCTCTCCTTCCTTCCCGCCAGGAGGTGTAGTCTGTGCTCCTTCCGAAAGAGTTTGGTCCGTGCAGAGCTGAGCAGAAGGTAAACCTATAGCTTGCACTACTACAGTGAGAATTAATGTGGGGATGTTCATATATATAGACTGACATATATCTTCTTAAATGTGTCTCTGTGTGTGTGCATGTACACATATATACATTGAATATTTATCACTATATATAAATAAAAGTGATGTTTACATATAAGCTTTAAATCAGAAGCACTTGCTGCTCAGAACCTAAAACAGCAGCTTTTCATTCGAATTCACAGAAAGAAAAATATGGATTTAGCGCCATCGTGAGGATAAGCGTGTTCTGTACGCGGCCGTAGAAGTTCTTTTGAGGCAACGCACTGCAAGGTGTGTATGTTGTCCCCAAGAAGAGCTCAATTGCAGAGGCGTGGGAAGATCTCAGGCACTGGAGTTGTTGTTAAGAGTACTTTAAACTAGGTAATTGTGTAGTCAAGCTTTTCTTCAGCATTTGGACTAGAAAACACAACAAAATCCACCACCTGGATGCTTGTTCATTTAGTACCAAGCCCTGCTGGTGACACCTCTGTGTTCAAGGAGGAGGCCTATCGAGCGGCGCGTGCTTTTAGGACTCCTCCAGGGTTTGGAGTTAGGGAGGTGAGGAGGAATCTCAATTTCAAACCCCAAAGTTAGTTCTAAAACTGGACTTGCTGCATCCACCCTGTGGGGATTTACAGATGTGAAATAAAATCTGGCTGAAGCCTTCAGGTATCTCTGCTCAGCCTGACAGCTATTGGGCTGTTCCCCTGCTGCCAGAGAGAGCCCGAGGGAAGAAAGAGGTTTTTCCCGTTTCTCTGGCACCCAAGGATCTGGTGCTGAGCACCGCGGGCCAGCAAGGAGGACCCACAGCTGTCCCCTGCGTAAAGGCCCTGGCGTGGGTGTCGGGAGGTCGGGAGCCTGGGATGGAGGGGATAGCAGAGACGCTTCTCTGCGCGCAGCTCCGGTCCCTTCCCGGTCGCAGAACGTGGACGCTGCCGTTGCCGAAAGGGGCTCCAGGCCTTGTGGGCGCTGAGCCGCTACCCGCCAAGGGGCGCGAGGCACCAGGCGCTGCCGGAGCCAGCGTGGGAGAAGCACGAAGTCGGGCAGGTCAGACGGGCACGACCGGCTGTCAAGGTGCCACTGATGCGAGGGAAATATCAAGTAAAGGGGTCGGGTGCGGGTGACGCAGGTGGGGCGCACGCAGCAGCGTGTTACGGACGTGCCGCTCAGCACGTGCGCGTCAAGGACGGGAAAGACGGAGCGACGAGGGCTCGAGCTTCGGCCGGCGGCTGCCGCCTCCGCCGCGCGCCGGGCTCCCGCGGCGCGCGTCCTTCCACGCGCGTCCTTCCACGCGCGTCCTTCCACGCGCGTCCTTCCACGCGCGTCCTTCCACGCGCGTCCTTCCACGCGCGTCCTTCCACGCGCGTCCTTCCACGCGCGTCCTTCCACGCGCGTCCTGCGGGCGTCAGCTCTCGCGGCCGTTGCGCTAACGCGTGCTGGTCGCAAAGCGCCGGAGCGCGCAGCGGTTCCCCTGCGGGGCCCGCGGCTCCCGAGCCGAGCGAGGTCCCGCCGCGCCGCGGCGTGGAGACGCGCGGGCTGGCGCTGGCTGTCCCCTCGGCGCTGGCTGTCCCCTCGGCGCCCTCGCGTTGCGATGCGCCCCGGAAAAACAAAACCAGCGCAAGGCAGAGGCCGGGCCAGCCGTGACGGCGCCGGCATAGCGACCTGCAGGCACAGCTCAGAATGAAAGTTTCTTCGTTATAAAAACTTCCGTAGCGCGTGAGCGGGTCCTCCCGTTGTAAGTGTTTGTATCATCTGTTATGCTCTTTGGGGAAAATAGATTTTAATAACCTAAATCTCTTTCATTAGTAGTTACAACTTTTTTCCTGATTGTTAATGAAATCTTTATATTTGGGCAGATGCCACACATTGCTAAATATGTCTTTACTGTTCTAGAAATAATATCTTAAGTAGTGTTAACTGAATGTAAAGCTAGGAGGTAGGTAGGTTACATATCATTGCTTTTTGATATTCCATGAAAGTTGTGCCACCAGCTGCAGTGCAGTAGCTGAAGCGTAGCATTTTCTGTGTGTTAACCTCAACCTTGCAAGGTGGCAATGAGCTGCCAAAGATACTTCCCTGCAACTATGGTACTTGTCTAGGAAAATCTGAAAAGGGACACTGGACTACAGGATGTGGTCCTCCTCTTGAGCAACCCCTGGTCTGTCCTTTCTGGAGGACTTGTCAGCTCCTGAAAGGCAGGCAGCTAAATTTAGAGAAGCTTTTTCTTTTTTTCTTTACTATACAATACAACTTGTGATAATCGTATAATGACACAAACTGGAACAGGGAACAGGTCACTAGGAGAGAGTTCAGCAAAAGCTGAGCTGCGGTCAGGAAGGCAATGCCAACAATTATGGCACGAGTTAGTTTCCAATGTAGCTGAAAGTGATGGCAATAAAAATGAAATACATCACTTTAAACAGAGAATTTGGGTTGGAGAGAAAGTGAGATTAAAATGGGAGGGAGACTGTGTCATCTTGTGCTTTCGTGTTCTTCCCTTTGATTTTATTTTCTCCTTTTCTTCTAGTTCTTAATGGTTTGGCGATGATTCAACAGCATATGTCTAGTGGATAAACATGCAAGTTATCCCACTGAATTCAAAGGGGCTGTTAACGTGTGGCACCTGTTTTAGTTGCTTGCTAAGATAAGGCCCCTGGCACTGCCTTTTTCCTGGTCCCAGTTGCTTCTCGTTCTCGCTAGGGACACAGCTTTCTGCTGGTGGGGCTGAGTCCAGTAGTTCTCACTTCATTGAGCCAGTGTATTTTAAATTAGCAGTGTACAAAGAGCGATGGGTGGGTGACAAGAAAAGTAGATAGCAGGGAAGCAGCATCAGGCCTTGGAGTTAATCCCATCACGTATGCTGTCCCCTCCACTGTACCAGGCTCTGGGACAAGACTCTGCCTGTTCCTGCCTGTCTGGTACCTGCCAGGCCAATAACCAAGCAAAAAGCTCTGTTTAGCCTCTTGAGCTCAAGAGCCACTTAGCACATGTTGCAGTGTAAATGAGAGCATCAATTCCCACGCTCCTAAGCAGACCCTGAGGATACAAGCCAACCTCAGTGTACTAACGCTCAGTCAAATCCCTTGTCTCTCACTTGCTGTCAATACAGAAATTTTCAGATGTCCGTTTAGATGTTGTGTAGAACAAATTGTAGCAAGCAAGGCTGAGCAAGCCCTGGACTGAAAAGGTCCCTGTATGCAGGGTGTAGTCACAGATTTCCTCCCAGTTAGAATAAGTGTTTGGAGTGAGTATGGCTGGAGTTTTGCTACCCTTTGCTGTTGGTGTGAATGCTAGGAGCAAACATACTGCTCAATGCAAGGGACAAAACCAGCATGGTGGCCTAAAGCAGCTGCTGAGTCAGGGCCCGTTTGTGGACGATTTGAAAGTAGATACCTGAGATAAATCCATCAGGTAAATTAGGCAGAGAAATAATTAACACATCAGAGAAGGGCACAAAATGAAAATCCTGGCAGGGAGGAGTCTTGAAGGAATGAGAGGGTTGCACTGCACAGCGATGTAGCCTGTATGGGACTTACAAGTTTCTCAGCAAGGGTTTCCACAGGGAAGGAAAGTCTTCTTTTGGTAGCAGGCCTCGGGATAATTCAAGCTATCTGCTAGTAATTAAATCTATTGCTTTAGCAACAGGTGGTGAAGTGTAATTTTCTCGTATCTGTTATAATTTTTTTGGAAGTCCATACGTATTAAATGCTAGTGCTGTTTAAACCACTGAGCAGGGAGAGTTGGGCTGATGGTTGTCATCCTTCAGCTGCTGTGCTCGCCCAGGTGCCTCTCTGCGGAGCTGGGCAGGGGGAACATGAAGATATGTGGCGGGTCAGAAAGGGTTTGGGCAGGAAGACAGGGATTTAAAAGAGAGGGAAGAGATTTTGTATGTTCCTGTTAAACTGAAAGAGGAAAGGAAGAATAAAAAAGAAAAAGGAAAGCTGGTCTGTGTCTAGCATTACCTTGATGTCTGTTTCAATTCCTGCTGTCCCATAGACTTCATGTGTGATCCAGAGCACATTTCTTGATCACTCTGGCTACATCTACATTAGAAAATTTTAAAATTCAAACCCCTGGGAAATTTTATAGTCACCAAGAACAAGAGGCATAGAACAGCTCACATGAATGGCAGTGAGTTTGCCTTAGCTTCCAAAACAGAAAGACTTTATGTAAACTGCCTGCTGCGAATGGTGTGCCATGGTCAAGAGGACTGTGCAAGTTCCAAAAGGTAAATTTTAAATATTGAAAATATCACTAAGACAGAAGGCTTTGCTTTTTGCAAAAAACAAGCAGAATG
Source organism: Rhea pennata (assembly GCF_028389875.1). Lineage (NCBI taxonomy): Eukaryota > Metazoa > Chordata > Aves > Rheiformes > Rheidae > Rhea > Rhea pennata. Next base: position 18,512,792 of record NC_084671.1, on the reverse strand, counting down.
AACACAGTCCTGGGAGGATGTGTCCTATAGCTGGTTACACTCCTATGTAAAATTAGAAGGCATCCTGCTGCCTGGGCATGCTGTGTCGTCATATAGGTTTGTTAAAGTACACTCTGGAGAGCATCTGCAGCTAGTTCCACCGCACGTCAGGATGCTGGACTTCCCAAGAATGTTTTGCATATCTTTTCCACGTTCCTCCAAACTTTGCTTCTCCTTTGGCTCACAGGAGAAAGGTTATATCATTTTGAAGAGCTATCATGTTCATTTTTGAGTGCCAAGAATGAGTATGCATGAAAGGAGGAGAAGTTCATGATTCATTTGTTTCCATGAATGGTGATACAGGGTCTTAATCTGGTTTAGGATATGCTGCCTTTATACCTCTCCTGAAGGACTTCTTTCTTCTGCAGTAACTATTTGCACCAGGAGCTTGGCAAGTCCCACCTCCCTACAGCAGCTGTTTAGGAAACGCCGCCTCTGTTCCTCTCCCCCCAACACTGAAGGAGGGCAGGAGATTGGGGTGTTCTGCTCTATCTGAGATGAATCACAGAAGCAGACCTTGAAAATGTTCTCACTGAAGAAGCCTTAATTCCATTCACCTGCACTTTAGTTTGGTCTGGCACTTTGTTATTCTGAGTCCCAGCTCAGTCCATTTAACCATCAGGTGGCTGGATGAGTCTCTGCCCGCCTATGCTGATGGAATTACTCATTTTGCTTCAAAAACTCAACGCTAATAGGGTAAGAAAGACAAAGTGATCCTGACTGGCTCTGTCACCAGGTTCTCCAGGTGGTCAGCCAGGATCTGTCAGATGTTTGCCATAACTGATGCCTTCTCACCAAAACCTTTGATTTTGATGCAACTAGTATTTAACAATGAAGATTTTTTTTCATAAAAAATGCCACACAATGCTTGCAAGATTTACCAAGAACTGGGAGCTCCTGTTGCCAAATAATATACAGATGAGAAGCTATCCGAGGCCTCTTGGATCCCCAAATTAGCAGCATATGTAATGAGCCTGATTCTGCCCCATATTTTAGTTTTACTGAACTCATGGCATGTGCCTGTATGTGTATCTGCACATTTTCTACAAGCTTTTTTTTTTTCTTTTTTTTTCCCTCTAAGTTGCCAAAGTACTCTCCAAATTAAAAGCAAAGAAAACCTAAGGGACTAACTTAGCTCAGCAGTGAGCTTATGCCTTCCCAACAGAATAAATCTCAGGATTATACTATCAGGCAGTAGAAGAAGCTTATACAATCAGTATTATTAATGAATCAATGTGAAGAATGCTTCCTAAACCCTTGTGAATGCATTCATGTTTCAGTAATGTCTGATTTATTATCCTCAAATATTTTACCTTTATCAGCTCCTTCTAGATGCACAAAAAGCAGGAGTAACTATTTGCTGTTCTTCAGATTCAATCAAAGGATGAGAGGTGCAGTTTTAAAAGGGTCTGGGAACACAGACAGCATGTATCACTTAAGCCTTTGCTGTAACGAAGCTCAGGGATAGTTTGAAGCTTGACAAGACCTGAAACATCTCTCCAAAATTGATCAGTGGCTGACACCCAATTTGAACATGGCTGCACGTATTCCACTAAACCTAGAGTCACTCTTTTTGGTTATGCTATCAGTATAAAATAGCATCATTAACCAGACTACTGAATGCATAGTGTAAATCATCTAGATCTGATGTTATATAAATTGTAAAACAAAGTGTGGTGTGCAGATCATAGCTGTACATATTACATTGAGTGTAAGATTGACAGTATCAATTTGTCAGCATGTACAACTAGCTTGGATTTACATCCTGAGTGTGAAGAGAGGAATACAAAAGCGTATTTGAAGTACCTGCTTCATCAGATTGCAGTGTTGAGGATACTTATTATTGCATTGAGCTATAGTTCTGTGGCCAGTAAATTCTTGTTCACTTAGAAAATAAGTCCTTAAAAAAAGTATTTTAAAACAAAAAATATATAATAGTGAGTTAATTTTCAGAGGAATTTCTTCTAGCATGTCCTTGTGGCAGAGTACTGTAATTCTCTCCAAAGAATCATCATTTAGCTCCATCAAATTCTGAAGAGACGCTACAGCGCAGGTTGTTTTACGTTAGTGTTAATGAGTGTCATTAAGCTGAGGTTATGCGGCTGAAATCCCCAGTGCAGGACAGGCTTTACCCCGCAGATCTCCGCCCCGCGGGGAGCGCCGCGGTCCCTGCGGGGATCTCGGTCCGTCGGCAGCACTGCCCTTCCTCGTTCCCGGCCTGGGCTCCCTTCCCCTGGCGCGGGAATGAGCCAGGGCGCGAGCGCAACGGGCTTGGGGAAGGAAAATCTCTTTGCAAGGTTTAGCAGCGTTACTCGGTTACTTGTCTAAGAGGGTTGGATGGTGGAGGTGGTTTCCTCGGAGGAAATTATTACACGTTGCGCAGTGCTTCGCAGGCTGTTGGCCAGAGCGCTGCTTCGAGTGAGTGATTTATCTGGATCCCTTCGGAAACTTTGCAGCAGTCTCTTTCCTTTGTAAATCCGTGGTAGCTGTGTCTTGCTCAGGATGCTGGCACCGCACCGCGCTCAGAGGTGAGCGCGGCGGGCGGAGGAGCTGGCCCGCCTTAGCACCGCCACCCGTTTCCACCCGTGTCGAGCGGGCCGCCCGCGGGGCTGCATCCCGCGGGGAGCCGAGCGCAGCGAACCTGGGAGCCGTGCAGGCTCGGACCGGTGTGTGGCTCTGGAGGACTAACCCTACGCACCTGAATTTGGCCTGGGATCGGATTAAAGGTTACAGTTAAGGTTGATATAAACACTCCTTTTCAGGCTCCCTTCTAGTATAAGTACCTAAAATGCAAATATTTTTCCCTACAGGTTTTATATTATAGTCCCTATTGTTTTCACTGCTTTAGATTAATGTTCCGGGCTATGATTATCCAGACACAAGGTGTCACTGTTGTGTAGCGGGCCGATAGCGAGGGTTTGCTGCTGTCTGTTAATACAATTAAAACTTGCCTTCTGATGGGCTATTTGAGTAGCTAATTGCAAAAATCCAGGTCAGGTCACATCTTCTGTACCTGACTTATTTAATCACTGAAGTCTTCTCATGCTATGATTGGGAGCAGAAGGCAAGTTAGTATAAATGATTGAAAGAAAAAATGCGACAGGCTACACACTGCCAGCTATGAGTATTGTTGCTCTGTGTTTTAGAAAGAAGGGGTCTTAGACTGGTGAGGGCGAATTAATTTGTGTAAAAAATATGAGAAGTGACCATAAGCAAAAGACACAACATGTGAATTAATTAACTCTTCGTGGTAAGGAGTCAAAATATCTAGATGAAGTGATGCCTGTGCTCAACTATAAGAGCCATAATGACGGATAAGAAAAAGGTGGCAAAGCAACATTAATGAGTTCCACTTTGTCTCTCAGAGACAGATCTCTCTGTGTCATTAAATATAAAGGCAAATGCCTCAAAAGAGTCAGAGCAAAAGCCGAGTTGTGTATTACAAAGGATGTGGAAGCAATTTGGTTTTCTATCCCAGCAGGAGGTTAGGATCTGGGGAAGAAGGGTCTGTTAGAAATGTGAATGAAAAGCTTCTAGGAAAATGACTCCTAGAACTGTGAATATTTATTTCTTTGAAGTATGCATTAATGGGCTTTGGCTAAGATTTTCCAAAGGGGTTAAAGACTTATCTCCCACTGAATGTCAGTGGCATTTGGACACTTCACTTCCATAGTCTGCTTTGAAAATCACAGCTTAGAATATTAATTTTAATTTATCTTTTCCACTGCAGTAGAAGGGAGCCAACCCATGGCAGAGAAAGGAACAGAAAAGCTGCCAAAAAAAAGTTTCTTTATATTACAGTCTTTCTTTTTAAATTATTGTACTTTACCTAATCTACTCAGTCAAGTACAAAAGTATATGTAATCAGTATATGTAGTAAGTGGCTGAACAGAGGATATTACATTACGCGAGGCCCTTCCCTTGTCTGACTGCCTTTCCATAGTGTGCTTTGCACTAAGTGCAGGACACTGGCTAGCAGATAATACAGTAAAAAAAATCCTTGGACACATTTCTTAAAAGGACAAAGAGAAGACGGAGCCTGTTTATGCAGGGAACTGGTTTTCTCAGGTTCTGAACCAGCTGTGACACCACGCTGTCTTTTCAGAGATATTTTATTGGGCAACAGATCAGTGTTGGAGGTCAGGAGAGCAACAGCAATAGATGCATCATGTTCTCTGGAGCTCCCTGGGGGCGGGCTGGGACAATAGTTAGCAAAAACTGCAGAGTCTGTGGGAATATAACTCATGCTGTTCATATGCTTCTCTTGCGTTTCTTTTTTATATTCTATATCTTAACAAGGGAAAAGACCCAAGTATTATACTGCTAGGAGAGTGAATAAAATGCCATAGGGCAGTTTAAGTCCTTCAGAATGAGAGGACGTTGAAAAGGTGGGGTTTTTTGCATATGGGCAGTTGCAACGCAAAGTGATGGAAAAGCCAGCAGAGAAACACCACTGCTAATCCCGTGTCACATATGTTGAGTCCACCCCAGCCCCAGAGCTTCAGTATTGCAGTTAGTGGAAAGCAGAGGATAGCCTTGCTCCCCTCTGGGAGTCTGGTGACACTGTGTGTTTTAAATACGTGTTATTTTCTCTCTCCTCAAAGGAAGACAAATCAGTGCGTTTTCTTTCTTGGAATGAATTATCAAAAACTGAAACAACTTACCAGTGATATGTATAAAGTGTATTGGGTGGGTTTGGGGATTTTTTTTTTTTTAATCATTGTTATGCTGAAGACAACATAAAGCATAAACAAGTGTGCTGCTAGGAGAGATCTGAAGGAGATAAATGTGGTTAACTAATAGGTCATTTTAGGACTAGGAGAATGAATGCTGAAAAAGACATGTACCAGAGGTGGGGCAAAACCTGTATAAGAGTGAATACATGATTTCTAGCAAATGTTTGTAGATTTTCACCATTACCCCTGGTTTAAATAGCAAGAGGGTTTTTTAATAAAAATATCTCAGGCCCACAAAAATCCCTAGTGATCACTTATTATTACTGAAGTGCTTGTTCCTAGGCAAGAGCTCGAACCATAGACTTGGATCTGTGTAAATCCAATCTGATTGTTTGCACAAAACCATTAAATTCTGCTCCTGAGAGATGCACATGTTTCTCTGTGTATATTCTAGTCCTCCTGTCACCAGCCCCATCTGTTGTATTTACCTGTGAAAAAATGAACTCTGCTGTGCCATGGAGAAAGCCCTGAATACATAGCACTTTTAACTGTTTTTTTGTGCATCCTGGGCTAAGGAAGCCATTCTGTGAGATGATGAGGTTGAAGTTCCTTCTTTCACACTAAGACTGTGACATGCCCAATACATACAAACTGTAAGTGTTACTTGAGCATCAGTGGAGAGTTTTACAATATACAGGAAATAATTGAGAACACAATTCCTGACATAAAGAGCTAAGAGTCTAATGGTGTATCTTCATTGTCTGTTGTATTCAGGCTGGTTTGCTTCTTACCAACTTGAAGTATAGATAAAAAAAATTTCACATTTGCCTACACAAAGCTAGTTATAGAAGCAAGGAGTGAGTTAGTTGCAGAAGTTAGTTAGTTGTAACTTGCAGAAGTTAGTTAGTTGCAGAAGCAGGCTGCAGAATCTTCTCCAGATCTGCTAAAGCTGCTGAGTATGTCCTTAATGTTACTATGTGAGCATAGCATTAGTTTTACTCTCATGCCTAGGAGCCACTTCTGGAATAATGAGTCTGTTTTCTTGGTTGTGAACAGAAAGGAAATTCCTGCTGTACAGCTGTTACAGTCTGATACACCCATGGGTCCATGCAGGTGGGAGCTCACAGGGAAGTTATGAGCCAGTATTTGATCAGTGCGAGTCCTAGTGCATCAGCAGCTCAAATCTTTAGAAGGTTAAGGATGGTTTTAAGGATTGGAAAGAAGATACTGGCATAGCTTTGTAGCTCCCCTAAGCCCCAAATCTGTGTGGGGGAAAGCACAGACATGATTGTGAGAAAACAGAACAGCTACGTAATCAGAAGCTACACTAGATCTACTATCAGTCGAATGCTCTCATGTCTTGCTTGAACCAGGACACAGATCTGTAGCATCTTTAAAAAAAAACAGACTTTCTGTTGAAAGAATAGATTATGAAGCGGGGGATTTCCTGTCTTCTGGGTCTTCTGCTGTTCCAAGTTTAGTTTTGAGCAATTAAAAGTGCATAACAGTGTTTGACCCTTTAAGCGTCAGTGAGCTATGAGGAAACTATGTAAGCTCCACCTTAGCTAGTCATGTGAGATATCTCATACTTCTCCCCTGAGTCATCCTAGTCTTCCCTGGTAGAGTGTTTGTCCTAAGATGATGTTCTTTCAAAGCAAGGCAATCACTTTAAACTCTCTACACTGCTTTCTTCACAGATTTTAATGTTTTGGCAGTTCAGACAAACACAGATTAGGTGTAGGTGGCATTATTCACTGTGTGAATCATATAAGATGGTTTAGAAGCATGTTGTCTTCTGCTTAATGTTACACAAATGGTAACCTTACTCCGAAGTGCTGTCATTTGGCCAGTCTTCCTTTCTTGCTAATCACCCACCACTGAAGGAAGCAGGGATATACGCTGAGATTCTGCCGCAAAAGGCAACAGACTTCTAACTAGCGCTGCCAGTCTGCTCCTATGTACATAAAGAAATAAAGGAGAGACGAGATAAAAAGCATTTTTAGTGTTATATGCTATATATATGCAATAGTACATTGCAATATTTTGAGATTATCTAACTTTGAGATCCTGGCTCTAGTTTGGGCTGGCTGATCGGGGAAAAGTTGAGGAGAAGATATCTTTGGAAGTTCTTTTCAAACACAGCATGTCTGTTGCACCACATACTAGAGGTCATGCGACAACGCAGCACTGTGAGCTGAGTGCATATCCCTTTGACCTCATGACCGTAAGAAAAATGGCCAAAGACTGTGGTTCCTGAAGGCATCATTCAGAACACTGCTATGGTTGTTGACATTAACTATAAGCCACAAATCTGATACTGTAATTTAAGATATTGAATAATATCCTCAACTCCTGATTCATTATGACATTTAAATGCTACAAGTAGTGTCCAGGACTCTATTCCAAAATATGTTGAGTTCAGATACCCTTCCAAAATAAGCAAGAGCGATAAATTCAGTTTGCCTCAATGGCTAACAGTGCCCAGAAAGACTATGCTTCAGTTTTTCTGACAAGCATGAGGTCATAAATATTCCAGTATATACTGCCCCCCTCAGATCTCTTCCCTGTTTCACTCTGAGGATGCCAACATTTGGCTTTCAGCTTTCACCAGAGGGTTAATTCTGTTCCAGACAAAGAGAGCTGAAGTGACCTGAAAGCTGTAGCTGACCAGCACAGCAAGGCTCCATTTCTTGACGCACAACCTGGGGATAATTGTGTCTGTGACAACGCATATGGGAGAGTGCAAGTGATCTCCCCCACTTCTGCTCCAAAAGGAACATGCAGCACTTGAAGAAAAGATGACTTCTGAGCACACTGCCTGCATATCTGCAGTGGTTATTGCCTTCATCTCCTGGGGGTAAGACACTACCCACCGGAAAGCAGTTTCTGCTCACCAGATGTTTTTTCAGAGCAAAATGTCCCTGTCTCCTGTACTGGTGCACACCAAAACACTCTGTCTCTAGCTAGAGACAGTCGTTCATAGTTTAGGGTTGGTGGAACCAACGTTTTGAGTGGATCATCTCTTACTAGTGTTGGACTACCTTGGAGCTTGCATTCAGCAATAGATGCTCTAAAAATTCTGACCTGTTGCCTCGGCCACTGTCACTGAATACTACCTGTTGACTGAACTGTATTTGTATCTACTCTGTGCACTTCCTATGAGTTTTGTGGCTTTTGTTTAAACCTGTTTATTTTCAATAGACTTTAAGAGTACTGTATGCCCTCAGGATGTAGATTCCCACATTGTTATTTCCTCCTTTTTAGCAGGACCAGTAATGATTCACAATCCTTCATCCTTCTGGAAGGATGCACAGGATGAGCATGACCCTGATCTGAACAAGTTGTTTTGAAAATGGACCCAGCAGAGAACAAGCAGCAGGTCCAAATGCTGATTGTGGACACCCACATCAAAAGTAAGGTCACTTGTACATAGCAAGATGCTAAAAAGAACATTCGTATACCAGAGGAGAAGACTCTGCACTGCATAAGTTCTGAAACTCATTCTTCTTTCTATGTAATACACCAAGTATGATAGCTGCAGAGTTGGAAAAATCTTTCTAAGTGTGCTCAGCACTCTTACATTGTAACAATGTTTTTTTTTTAAACTTGAAGATTAATCTTGATCATTTTATAGCATTTACATCTAGATACAGAGGTTTGTTAAAAGAAATCTGAGCAAAATTGTGGGGGAGGGTTGATTCTGAAGTAATATTCTTGCTAAATGTGGATTTATTTTTTCTATTACTTCTATCTGTAAGCAGCTCTGTGCATCTGCTTGCATCATTATGTTACTTGTGAATAATAATTGATGAAATGCAGTAGTTGATATAAAAGACAAATCCACTGGATGTGAATGTGATTACAAACTCAGCCTCTAAATTGTAGTTGCTCCTTTTCCTACAGCTGATCATAATTTCATTGGCTTTGCAAGAGTTACTCTTGATTTACACAGATGAATGTGAATGTAGAGTCGAGCACAGCGAAGATTATGCAAGACGTAAGCAAATAAAACAAAATAAACATAACAGACATCTCCAAAACAAGGTATGAAGATTAATCGGGAGAAGCAGTCATATTAAAGCAAAATTTCATTTCAGCTCAACTGGCACGTGTTATCAAACTACATACAGTTTGTAATGATTTTAAAACAGGAAGTAAAGACACAGTGAGAAGTTATAATATATATTAGCAGGCAGAAAACAAATTTATAGATCTCAGCATCAAAGCAAATTAGAAGAAAAACTGAAGACCTTTGCTTCTGAACCTGTGCCAGTCCACGAACGAGATGCCATGGGTGCAGTGCGTGCCCTGGCAGTAGGTGCTGGGCTCGTGTTGGGTGAGATGTTTTGTGAGATGCGGAAGAGAGAAGGGATCGCCAGAAGAACTGTGGAAAAGGGGATTTCAACATGAGAGGGCTAATGAATCGCCATGTGTGGTGGCAGACCTGAGTGGAAGGTCTCTGAGGACACTTTTGAAGGGTTGGCCTCTGCATCGGGAGGAGTCTGTACACTACGTAGAAGCATTATAATGAGCTCACGTGAGTTGAGAATAGCTTCAGAAAGCACACCTGTGTCAAGCAAAAATGTCATCCAGGAGCAGGATTTGACTGGTATGAAGTAGGTGAGCCTCAGCCAGATAGAGAACTTCACAGGAAAACTCAATGAAGAGGAAGGGAGATGAAGGCATCTCCATTTCTGAATATGCTGCGAATACCTACCACAAGAATGATACCATCATGATGGGTTTACTCAGAGATGAAGATGTGCACCGGGGCCTCAGTGTGGCTTTCCTGTGGCATCCAGGAGCCTGGTTTGAAACCATCCCCACTGCTAGAGGGATGTTGGAGGGGTGAGCAGCCAAGAGGACCAGCCCTTAATTTCGTTGCATCCCTTTGTAGTAAGAGCAGGACCTGTATCGCTGGCCTTTTGGGGCATGTTACCTGCAGTTAGCTCACTGAAAGTATGAACTATAAATGTCAGAAGGATAATCTTAGCGAACACTCTCAGAATGCTGAAAGGCAGGTGACTGGAGTCTGATTTAAACTAGCCTTGTGCATTGCTGATCAATGACACATTTCGTAAGAAAAAACCCCCACAGAAATATAGGAACCCTAGAAGGCTTGAGCTGAAGGTCCGGCTGTATCTCAAGCTAGTTACATGCTATGCAGTGCCTAGAGTATAGGGCTCCCTTTCAAGATTAAAAACTATAAAATCAAAGTCAAGTGACAGGGACTAAGCCGCAAGCGTAGCAGGCTAGTGGCCCATCTGCCATTGCTCTCCCCTTCCTCCAAGACATCCGTGGCACTCAGTAAGGTCCTTTGTGTCCTGGGATACCCTTCTTCTCTTCCTCCCCTTTAATTCATTTCCTTTTCCATATGATTTTATTAACATTCTTTTTCTGAGAAGACAGTCTTGGAGAAGTGTCCTGTATGTGACTTATAATGCATGTTTTCTTAAATTCCATCCAAAGTTTAATTTTTTGATTCTCATTTTGAGTGAATATAACGGGATTTCAGTCAACTTACATTTGATCTAGGAATTTTGCTCTGCCTTCCCAAGAGTGTAGAGAATATGGCACAAATGCTAGAATCACTAGTTTCAATATTTACAGTGCATTCTGGTGTTAAGTATATAGGCGAAATCCTCAGCTGAGCTCCGCTCTCTGGCATATGCCCAACTTTCAACAGAGGATTAAGCTCAGACTATCAAGATCCAGCTAAGCAAATGCTAACTATTGATTCAGGTGGTGCCAAAGTGCAGCCTTTGCCATAAAACAAGAACGTGTACAAAAAAAGAGAAACTGAGCTGCAAAATTCTGTATACAAGTCTGAGCCGTGCTGTGATGGCTTTTCAAGTTGGAAGCTAGACAGGCAAAATTGCACTTGTCTCTTGTACTTTTAAACATTTTACTCTGTCTTCTCTTAGATCATCTGCTACATTTCAAAGAATACATGGATTCAGTAACAAATTAGAATTTTTTTGTACCTCTAGCTTGACAGAACAATACTCAGCTTCAGAATTGACAAGCTCTTCTGTCTAACAAAGTAATTCACTGCCAGTGATTTAATACAACCTGAGAGAGCATTGTAAGACAGTGAAACTGGCTGTCTGTCCTATGCAGCATTCTGTCTCCCAGAAGATTGCAACAGGATGTGTTTGACAACCTTGATTTATAAAATCATTCTAGTAACAGTTATATATACAAGAATTGCCAAGCTTAGTGTTACTATAGGTCGATTTTCATGTTCTCACTTAATACGAGTATAAAATATAGGTGACAAATTCCATTGTAGGCTGACAGTTTAAGATGTGCAGTAGATGTAACATCAAAAGTATGCTTTAAGCTGGAAGTGGCATTTTTAACATTTCTCAGCTGAATACACATCCTTAACAATGTTTTGATCTTCCTGTAGCAGGACATGAAAAACGCACACCAGAAAGCTGCCTCGTGTTCTAACAAGACATTTCCTACCAGGCAAACGTTTTCAAAGCTGCATTCTTTGTTATTTGGGATCAGCACAGTGACAAGGACAGGGCTCCAGAGAGTTCTGGCAGACTGTAGGACAGAAGAAGTTTCAAGAAGCTATCAAAGTTCATGGTTTTCCTTATTAGCAGTTCTAGTCTCCGCCTTTTTCTCCTCTTCCAAATCCTGTTAAATGCCCACATGGTTGCAATTTCTTATCCTGATCCTAACAGTTGTTGAAGATGGTCTCAGCTCTATGTGCTGTCATCTTCATGGTGGTGCTCTAGTTGCTGCTGTTTTACAGAATCATGACATCTCTAAATTCTCAGATGAAAGCAAGAACCAACCTTATTTTAGTCCTTGCATGCGATATCTCCACAACCACTCCAGGACCTGTGGAAAGAGTAATGCTGAAGGGATATCTTCCCTTGGAGGCTCAAAACAATGCCTTTGTGTGATCTTAAGGGAAACAGCATAGCTAGTAGCAGTGACGTACAAGTAAGATATACCTATGTATACATATGTCTTACAGATTCTAGGATTCCTTAAATAGTGGATTACCCACTGTATTCTGAGTGATTATAACTTGGACAATAATACCCTTTCTGCAAATGTTTAATACAGAGTTGAGGAATATCGTATCTACTGGGGATAGTTAAAGAGGTTTAGTATTTCTCCTTATAGCTAGATGGAAACAATTCTGGTGCCCAAATTGCATAATGTTCAATAGAGTTCTAAAGGGATAGGAATGTAAAATCAATTATACAACAGCATGGCAGTCTGTTAAATACCACACGTTAAATAATTTAAAGCAAACCATGAGCAAACCATTTTTTTTCTTTTTTGTGGTGTTTTTGCATCAATGCATATATTCAAAGGTCAGAGTGTGGGCCAGGCCTTTTTCCATCTTGTCTCTCATCTTAGTCTCACAAGCCAGTCAAATATAAGGCAAAGTTCAGACTCTATTAAAAGAAAATGGAATACTTGGAGTTATACTGAGTGGAAATTACATCAGAAACAAATTATTTTACTGGGCTGTCTGTAAAGTCAAGTCTTTACAGTCCATGAGCATCTGTGAAACCCATGGCAGCCCTGAGAAAGGAGAGCTCTTTATACCAGTGAGCTTGAAAGAGAGTCTAAAGACACAGATTTACAGTGCATTTTTCTTACTTTCCCTTCCTGTGCAGATATTGCAGTTGCATCAATGAAAATCCAATTGCTTTGGAGGCAGAGAGACTGAAATGTTGTTATCCATGCTGGGGGCGAGAGGACCAAGGAACCATATACACTTCATGTGCCCTGATTGAAGAGTCAAACCCACTTTACATCTGGCTATTGGAAGTTAGACAGAAAAGGACGTGGAAAGGTGTTTCTATCTCGAAAGAAAAGGTAAAAACAGCAAGTATCTTCCAAAGAGACACGTGAGTCAGGGAATGCTTCAGTCCGGCAGTAACAGGATTACAGCAGCCTTCCTGAAGCTATTTATATTAGGAAAAGGAAGACCTGCAGGCAGGCATGCCTGCATGAATTTGTGCTGTGGGGAACCAGTTATAAGTAAAATAACTCTTGCCTAGATCACTTCTGGAGATCAGTAGAAATCTCCCAGCAATGAGTTGTTTCATTCTAAAAACATGAGTAGGAATTTTTTAAAAACTCTTTCCAAACTGCAGTGTGAAGTTGCCCTTAAAAATTTTCCTGCTATGCTATTAATTACAGTATGGGGCAGCAATGTTTCCCCTGTGTTATGTACATATTTCAGCTAGGAAAAGAACCCAGATCATCCAAGACTGGTGCAGGTCCCTCCCCACTAAGTATCGCTGCCACAACGTTGCTGGACCTGAAAGAACAACAGTAACCGTTATTCAAAAGTAAAAATGTCATTAAGCAAAATTTTTGAGTTTTGAGTCCTACATGAGTAAAGCAAATGTTTCAAGCTAATATACTTGAAATAATAACTAGCATCTTTACAGATGATAAAGAAGAAGAAACAAGATCATAGTACTATTTAATTTTTCTTCAGTCTTTAAAAAAATTGCTATCATTACATCCCATTTAAGCATTCAAAGCAAAGTGAAACTTAGTAACTTTTCTTCTTTTATAGAACTTAAGTGAGGTACTATTATTTACAAGATGTTGTTCTGTTTTCTGGAAAATTGTCTTTATTAATTGTCAACGTTTCTGCAAAAATATGTTGGCTGTTCACTGAGAAATGTTCTCACTAAGGTATGGCACCAGGAGAGACTCTTTGCCAGTTGAAAACTGCACTCCTTCACGGCAACTTGTCTCACTCATTGCTCACTTCAACTCATAGTTGAAGATAGCCAGGTGAACTAGACAAAAATGTTCATTGCATTTTTTTTTTCCAGCGTGAATATTTTCTTTTCTGCTCCTGTGTAGTTGCCAACCTGTCGGCTCCCTCGAACGTTGTGGGGCTCTGGCGATTTCTAATGATGACAGAGTGATTCAATACTGTCTGTGTTTATTCCTCCAGGAGCAGTTGCTTTAGCAGAAGCACATTTGCAATGTGCACGACCTCTGCTCTCCTTCATAATTCTTTTTGACAATATGAGGAGCCAGTGTAGCATTTTTAATAGGCGCTGTGTTAACCGTTATACCTGATTTAGGAACCAGTAAAAAAATTCTCAAAAAGATGTTATTTGATCCAATCAGAGATGCAAGAAGCCTATTTTTGAGAAACAGTGGTTAAAGCTTGAGCTGATTTTACCTGGAATTGTGGCTCTGAGCTCCCTGCTAAAGAAGAGACATGCAGGGGAAAGGGAATCACTAGCACAAAGTTGGTATTTCTGGAAATACTGGCTCAGATCTGTAGGACCACCATGCCTACACCAGGAGGGGAAGAGAAGTGTCTAACGTTATGTTTACATTTCCGAACTTTTGGGGCCAAGCAGTTCATTGCTGCAGTGCAGAATAGCCCCAGGACAGCTCTGCCTCTCCAAGATCCCTTCGAAGTTATGAGCAGCCAAGAAAAACTGAAGAACTAAGTACTAACCAGTATTAACAACAGAATAAAATTTGATGAAGATGTAAGCTAGAAGTCTCACACTTCTGGGTGGTACATGTTAGCAAATAATGCCTTTTAATGATGACCATCTTCTCCCTATTAAAGATATATTCTGGTTAGATATTTTTGTCCACCTTTGCCACAGCAGGACAAGAATATGGTGCTGGCATGGCTGTTCAGAGTAGCCTCTCTGAGCCTCAGAGGGAAGGTTTTTCAGTCATCTTTCTGAAAAGTTCCCTTTCAAATCTTTCTATTGAAACCTGAAATACTGGAAAAAATATATTTTTTCCAATTTCCATTTTCAAATCAGATAAAGGTCTCTTTCCTCCGTTTCCAATGGAAAACAGACTGAAATGACTCTCATCTGTTCATTCATCCAAGCAGAGCATCATTCACTCTTCGAGCATAAATGCAACTTCAGCCTCTTGCACTAAAGCAGTACAGTTGTTTTGTGCTGCATGGCGACAGATATTCATGAATGCTTTATTTATTTAGGCAAATGACCATAGAATTAAATTGATGTGGTCAAAGAGAGATCTATAGCCTGTAAAGCACTCCTTAGCCAGGAAGAACCCACATCTTTGTTTAAACTACAGTTTTAAAATGATTCTTTAAAGCAACTGTTGTTTTAAAACAGAGTTACTGAGAGTGAGAGACATACGTAGACTGGAACTTTAGACCTGACTTTTAGGGAGCCTTGGTTGAAGACCCAAAATGTTGTAGCTTGTCTGGCCCTGTTTCCTTAAAACATGATGAACAGATTTCAGTATAAAAGCACTTCCAAGTTCGGAGAGACACATGTGGATTCATCACTAATTGCTGTCCTGGTACTAGGTTTTGGAGTAAAAGGGAAAAAATCCTCCTACAAATCCTGATAAATCAGATCATAGATGCTTTTGTGACCGAAATGAACTGCAATTTTTGGCAGCTAATACTGTTTAAAGAACCATGGGTTAACAGTGAAAATAATGTCTATAGTCTGCTTACACAAGCAAGCTATTTTAATTGTTGCTATTGGAAGAAATGTATCAGCATATTACATCTTAAATCATCTAGAAGAATGTGTTCCTTGGCTTTTTTTTTTTTTTCCATTGAATCAAATGTTGTTTGAAACACAGAAAACAGTTCTACTTCCTTATATGATTTTAGTGTGTCTTCAGGGCATTGCTATTTATTTTGCAAGGTCACTGTAACTGTATGTTATTCATTTCACTGAATTCTTGAAATATAGCCCATCAAATGTCAATTAAAGTGACTGATGGACCCAAGTGCATACTACATTTGTCTATTGCAGGCTACAGTCGCTGGTATTTCATTACCATTTCCCTTTACATCAGTTCTCTATTTGGCTATTTTGCTTAATTATAGTGTTAGAGGGAGTAGAAGACTTGGAACAAATTGCAAAATGTAAAAAAAAAAAAAAAAAAAAAAAAAAAAAAAAAAAAAAAGTCAGATTAAAAAATAACAACTGAATAAGAATGATTATAAAAACAAATAGTGAAAACAACTAGAATCTAAAATGTCAGTATGATTTTCTCTATTTACCAAATAGCACTCGCTAAATGGATTTCTCACCTAAAACATCTCTAGACCTTTGATATCCAAGAATAGTCTTGAGGGCTGCACATTTAAGAAATGGATTTATTCAGTTTTTCAGACAGCTTGTGTACTGGAGAACTACGGAGTTGTTTTTTAATGGAAGAAGACTAGGAAGATCATTTAATCTGCATTTCACATTTTGCACACGTTTTCTCTTGCTGTGATTGCTGAAGAGTGTACAGTGCTGCAGCCCAGCAGAAAGGGTCGGTCTTTAGTCAAAAGGGGGTCTCATTCAGATTCCCAACCTGAAATATTTGTTCATCCAAATCTCCATCCCAGTTAACGTGTTCAGGTTCATGATCTCAGATTATGACTAATAGAGGACAAGGAGCCAGTCAGGAGACAGCAACTTGCTGGGGCTTTTCTGGGAAAGCAGTCTCAGCATAATTTTATAGTGCGCGTTTGGCAGATGCGGTAGCTGCCTACACTGCGGCCAGTTCCCCTTTCACATCCTCTGTTGCATCGAGGGTGAAGCGGTCTTGGAAGAGCTATTTCCATGTCTGCGCCCCAGGCCTACTGCCAGCACCTCCCACTCCTCTTCGTGTCTGGCAGGGTCATAAAATTACGTGGAGTGAAGTGCATGTGTATGTGTGTATAAAAATATATATGTATGTATGTAGGTGTATAGAGATGCATTGTGGCTGTGCTTCAACACAGCCCTGTTCTGTTTTGAATGGGATGGAAGTGCATCTAAGACGCTTTTACAGTACCCACCTCAGCCCAGAGCCAACAGCAGGGACACGATACCGTGTCTGGACTCCCCCAGGAGGCACTGCCCATATTATAACCCAGAAGCTACTATATTGCTGAAAATTGCTAGGCCTAAGGGCCCATCCCCTGTGTGTGCCTGCAAGGCTGGGTTTTGTGTGCCTCCAAACCGGCTGCTTGAGTTAGAATTGCCTTGGTCAACAAATGCAATAGGGCGGTCGCAGTCTTACAGACCTGTCTGTTCAGACACCTTATTTTTATGCATATATTCTGTGAATAGATGAAACAACAGAGCACATTTGTGCACAACTGTGCTATGATTTATGCTGAACATTTAATTAAAAGTGATATCAGATTATTTACTCCAATAGTTTGGGCCATGGAGCAAGCGATGTGCCAGTGTCCCAGCCACGATACTGCCGCCTGCCCGGGAGCTGCGGGCCTGGCCCTCCAATTCTACAGAGCCGGCCAAGCGGCAAGGTGCAGAAGGAAAATCCCCAACTCCAGCTCGTGTCATTCACAGGTAAAAAATTGCCAAACATCTAGAATATGTAAAAGAATAGATTCAGATGGCAGGAGAGCAGGAAGGGTCCAGGAACCTAGGCAGATGCTGTAAATTCTATTTTCTAGTGCAAATAACGAAATACACAGAGGAGGAAGCAGACTGATAGGAATAGGGAGATGGAAGGGAGCCAATGCAAAGCACTGAGCAATAGCATCATACCAAAAACAAGACTAATTTGTTCTAAAAGGTGCACATGTTTGTTTGAAAGCAGAGCTACTCACAAGCCATAAGGCAGGAGAACCATCTTTTGATACTAATCCTCGCATCAAAACATCAAAATAAATTTTGAAGTCTGCATTTGTTTTATATTGGGGCACGTATGATCTGGCTATTGCACAGCTAAATAAGTATTCAGGCGTTATTTTAAAATAATTGTATTCTTTTGGTAGTTGCTGCACTGCATTACCATATAGATGTAAAACAGCTGATAAAATGAGCTTTTGAGAGAGAGTTTCTTAGACACTTTGTAATTGTATGTTTATAATGCATTTAGTTATGTTTACTATACAGAAAGATTTGCATTTTCATGACAGATTTCAGGGTAGGTGAATAAATAAGTAGTTGCTAGTTTTCAAAACAATAATCCGGAATAACCTGTAGACTTTAAAGTAATGCCTGTCATACCTGTCAAACACAAATACAAAATTTAAGTGTATCACAAAAGAAAGATGCTGAGTTTTGTGGGGGTTTTTTTAGATTTTGCTCCTCTATTAGCTCAAAGAGAACTAAAGTTCCATACAGATTTAAAAGTTGGACATTTTTCACAAAACATATCATTTTCAGGAATGTGGGCATACTGTTTATTTTCACATGCACACACAAAAAAATGTTGAGCATCCATGATTGATTTCAAAGAGAAATAAGAACACTACATTTCTTAAACTCAAGTTAAAGCTGGCTGTAACCACATTAGCAGTAGCAGGAAGCAGTTGGTGTGGATGCGCAGACCAAAGCAGTTAGTGGTGAGGATCTAACATCTGCACTCTACACATCTCAAGGGTTTTACTTAAAGTTAACCGTAGGCTGGTCCTGTGGATTGAATGCCAGTTAGCAATTGGAGTACCTTAGGAGCCATCTTCTGATTTCTCTTTATTCGAAAAGAACCCAGTTCATGCACATCAAGAGCATTGTACAAAGAGACCAAAGCTTGGTGGGGCAGGCTGATCAGAAGACTTGCTTCAAAAGCACATTCTTGATCTAAACCAAAGTACTCTTGTAGATACATCTAATATTTCCCAGAAATTGGCCTCAGTGTAGATTTCCAAACTTTTCAGAACTTGGAACTATCCTGACTTGGACCTTCCAGTTTGCACTGATACGTGGCAAACTTGTCCCGTGGTCTTTACTCCTAATTCTCTGTGGATCTGAGGATTCTTAATGCCCACCAACTCCAGTAAGAGTTGATACTCAGTATCAAACAAAATGAGTCTCTTAATGCTTAGGGAGAAAATTATGCAGTACTCTAATACCTTTAACATTTCCTAAGTGGTAACAGCAGACTTGTGCTAGGGAATCAGTAGATGTTTATAATACTTTTTCTGAGTGCAGCATTTGAATAGAGATTTTCTACAAATAACACTGCTAGAGTGCTGATTGTGTGGTATTTCGGCAGATTCATGTGCACATGTCAAATAGAGAAAAATGCCCATGTAGCTGCTGTAAATGTGATCGCTGAGCAGTACAACATCCAGCAAGAAATGTGTAACAGGAAACGTACAGATTGCATTTCTTCACTCACTAGAAACACCAATAACATGGCGCTGCAACCAGAATAACTGGATAGTTTAATATTCACATATCCAAACAGAGAAAAGTAACTCCACTACATAGAGCAAGATTTCACAACAGGCTGGTCTGCATTGTCTTAAACTTGTCTGAAGTGGTAAGAAACTTGTCAGGAAGAGGAGAAAGAGTGATAAAAGCAGCTCCCCACTAAGAGAGCCAAAAGTGGGATTATGAACAAGACCTTCTGCCCTGTGTGGGATATGCCACCGTTAACACATCCCAGTCAAATAGGATTTCCTCCTTCTTAAAGGGATCAGTTGTTTTCCTGCTTGCCCGTGACTGGGAGGCTGGTCCCAGACATCTCTGATATACTAAGGAAGGTCCAGATCAGCAACAGAAGTTGGAGACCAGCAGAATGACTTACCACTGGTGGCTCTCACAGCTTCCTGTGGTGTTTTGTCAAGCACAGCTCGGCCAGGCCAGAGTTATCAGAGTGGAAATATTCAACAGCAGTTAAAAACGAAAGTCCACCTCAAACCGATGAACTTTGCAGGTAATCGCATAATGTCAACAGAGTCTGAGCACATCACAACTATTGCTGTTCACTGGCTGCTGCACAGTAGATGGTTATCCAGCCCCTTGTCTGTTCCTCAGTGCGACCCAAGGCTATGACCAGGCTGGATAAGCTAATCCATCGGCAGTTCCCAGAAAGTCTCTGGCTCAAGGCAGAGCCTTCTCCCACTGAGGTGAGCCGGAATGGCTGAGCAGGGCTGCTTGGGTGAACAAGGGAGGTGGTTGCACAGTAACTTAGAGGACACTGAGGAACAACAAAATGCTCTTCATTGCTCCCATATGCCAAAATGACATAGACTATAATCCACAGCAGTTCATCCTTTGCAAAAAGACTTACAAAAGAGCAGAAAGCTTTGGCCCATGTAGACTTTCAGTCCCACTGAGAGGTTTTATTCCCTGACTGCATCCAGATATAATGGCCAAGCTGAAAAGCACCACCACAGTGGTGTAGCCTCCATAGCTCAACAAGTGATAGGCAAACAGTGAACAGAAAAGCAAAAAAATAAAGTGTAAAACTGAACAGCTTCCATGCACAAACAACTTGGCAGAGGAGCGACATACTAAATGTGCAGTGGAGCCTGGCTTTTCACTTTGCTAATTGGAAAGAGGTTTGCTAGCACAGATGCCGTGACAGTGATTGTCTGTATGCAAGAACCCGAGCTATTAAAGGAAATTCTCATACAGAGAAATCAACAGCTTCAAGCTGTTGGGACTAGTCAGATTTCTGAGCACATTCTGCTTGACAATGTGAACAGTGCAGCAAAGATTTATTGTCACAGGAAACTGCACATCTCTGATTAAATAACTTATTTTGTCATCTGTAACTAGCAAAATAAGTGAACGTTAAATTAAGTGACTTTTGAGCCAAAAAATTTGCACTTAAGCTGCCTTTTTTTGCACAGTCTGGAAATCCTTGGTGAAAAACAACTATTTGTCTGTACAACATCTTGTGAAGGAGACGGCTTTCCTGTATATGCCAAACCGGCTAACGCAGTGTGTGTTTGATGGATTGTGAAAGAACAGAATGTCTCGTTCATTTACATACAGTAAACACATGTTTCATCCAAACAGAATTGTGAAATAGTTTTGAAATCCTTCTTCCATTGCAGTTTGGAGACTGTTGGCTAACAAGAGTCCCAGAAGGTTGTATTGTCTCTTGTTTACATGAGAGGATTAAATTACAAAAAAATGTTTCAGAAAGATCGTTTCTCTTTTGTTTCTTGAGCACTTCATTTCAGTTAGAGTATTATTTCTAACATTAAGCCTCAGACACGTCCAGGATGCATTTATTTATAAACTTTTGCTTTAAAGTAAGACAGCTAGCTTGACATACATATTGATAGCCTGTATTTACCACCACAGTCTAGATGAAATTTAGAAGCTGGAAACACTTCTGTCTAGCAGTCATAATTCTGTCTGTATTTTTCTGGCACCAGCTTTGCTTGCTCTTGCTTTTGATTCATTCTGTTTTTCTCTTCTCCAAATATTTTCATATGCTGAATACCTATAGTGCTAATGCTGGCAGACTGGGTAATTCTAAATCTGGCCACTCATGGGAGTAGATGTTGAGGCTGTTCAATACTTTGCAGGATCAAGTCCAAAAGAGAAAACTAGTACAGACTGGTCTATAAAACTCAGCATAGCAACAGTAAACCAACCCTCTGTGAAAAGCTATCTTGAAGAAAACTCCCCAGTAAATCTACAAGTCTCAGAGTTTCCCCAGGACTGATGTTGCAGAGTGGTCCAGGCAATAAGGCATTCCCAAAGGAAAAAATCAGAGCTGAGTGGATTTGCTATTAAGCTTGTACTTCAAAACCAGAGTTTAATTTTGAAATAGTCATTAAGTGTAACACACTTGGTGGTCTCTCTTCAGTCTCTAGTGGTTAGGGGAATCCACATCATAAAACCACTACACACCATCTGACACAGTTGGCAGTCGTGGCGTAGGAGGGGCCCGGGGCTGAGCCTGTAGCAGCTGTGGGACAGCTTCAGTGGGACATAGTAGCCAAGAAAACTGCCTGCTCTCATCAGACAAACCTGGTTTGTGGAGACTGTCTCAGTCCACTTTACTCCAAAGAGTAAATTCTACATGTGAGCCAGTATAAATTCAAACTACACTCACAATGATTAACAGAATTACCTTTCCTCAATAAACAGCTTTGGTAAGAATCTGTGTACTTTCAGAAATACTGTAATAATCTATGCAAACTTTTCAATGCAGTGAGTACCTGGCCACATACACAGGAGCTGTCAGACAGAGGCCAAGTCTCATGCATTGCAACTGCATTACAGCATGTATAGAGTGACACTGGAAAGGAGGCAGGAAAGGACAACAAACAGAAGGAGATGCAGCCTGGAACAGCGTTTTTCATCTTTAGGATTAACACTTTGTAAATTTTATAATAGGTTTCTCATTATGAAGACAAACAGATCTGTTAATGATTTACTTAAATCATTCAATATCCTTAAGGCAGCTCCCTATTAAATTGATCTATGGGTGAACTGAGGTGATGGGAAAGCCTTGACCCATCCGAAGGTGCAGAGCCTGTAGGAGGAGCACTGGGTGGCACCTGCAGGTGCAGCAGGACCTCCTACCTGGCCACAGCAAGGGTCCATGCCGCAGTGCAGCCCACGAGCAGTCCTGCAGGCAGCAGTATTTCCCTGCTTCCTGGCAGACTTATTCTGCTCATCTATTCTCTTCAGGTCCTGCAAAGTTCAAAATTCTGCTTTTTGCAAGTTGTAAAACACAATAGGTTAAACCTGCTAGCATCAGGTTTAGTGAAAGTGTCACCAAAACTTAATTTGATCATCAAGGCCCATTAAATACGTGTATGGTATGGAAGAGACTCTAATCCAGTCTAGCTCTATGGCTCACTGGCCTGTTATCAAAATCAACAGGTAATATAATAATAAATCACTAGTTATCTGGAAAGATAAATTATTTTATGATTGCCTTTATCAAGAGAACATGTCTTATAAAGTAAGTACCAAATGTCATTTGGTTCTCCTTCAGGTTATACTCTGTGTGCTTCCTTTTTCTAATAAAGAAAATAAAATGTTCATTAAGATTTTAAGGAGCAGCATGAGTCAGAGGAAGTGTGCACAGGATTCACAGTAATAGGGTAAAGCACTGTTGTTTTAAATTCATCGGTATGGAAAGCTGTCATCCCATTAAGAATAACCTGCAAAGCCTCAAAAGAGTAGATTTTAGCTATGGCTAGCTCTTTGTATCTACTGAGAGTAATTGAAAGACTGATGATTTTTATTCTATGAGTAATCAGGAACCATAGAAATATTGATGAAGGCAGTAGCCTACTTGCCTTAAATGCTCAGAAGAGAGTTTTCAGAGCTGATCCTTCAATGATTATGCATGTACCGAGTGGAAGCCAAGCATACGGAAGAGAAATAAATAGAAATTTTCAGCACTTAATTTGGATGTACAGGTCCTCCTTGAAGAAGAGCAATTTAAACAGCTATTACTGTCTTCTACAATTTCCTTCATGAGAAATCAGTGTTATAAATTTCTACAGGAAAAGAGCCTGTGTTGTGACTCAGTAGTTGTTTCAAGTTGTACATAATTAGACTAAATCTGTGCGGCAAACATCACTTAGTTTCTAATTCGGATAGAAATAATGCAGCTCAAGCATAATTTGATTTACAGCTGATGATCATCTTGAGAGGTGCTTTCTAAAAGAGGGCTTGCAGAAAGTCCTTAAGGGAGCACTGGGGTTAAATATACTCTAAGAGTATAAGGGAATTTCTGTTGGCAAGGGGGAGGAAGGCAAAGTCAAAGAGATCTTTTTTGTAGAAAATCTAAATTCAAAAGCTGCACTCAGAAGAAGTATTATAAACATGCACTGCTTCCATTAAATTTAGATATATGAAAGAGTCCCTCTAGCTGGTAAAATCCAGTTTCAAACCAGTGGCTGCAGCTGCCTGCAGCTGGGACGCCTGTGCCCAAAGGGTCCTGCTGCCACAGGGCTGGTGGAGCTGTGGGCCACGTACTTTCAAACTGTTATTAAACATCCCCAGCGGTTCATCTTGGGCTGTAGTGGTGGTCATCTGCTCGGCTGAGCCACAACCAGCAGCTCTTCATCAGTTCAGCAATTCAGCTGCAGCACATTCGGCCTTGCTTAAAGTTTAGGATTGTGTTTTTTTTTTTTTTTTTCTTTAGCCCAGCAAAGCCAGAAATAGCCCCTTTATTCGCCATTAGAAGCTAATCAGAGAAAGCCATTCGCTGCACACGGTGTGATCACCAGCTGATAGCGACTGATGCCATTAACATTGGTCAGATCTAGGCATTTTTCTCTCCCATCTTAAGAGCATTTCAGATGTGTCTTTGCTTCCTTTTTACCAATATTGTGGCTTAGCTGTCCAGCTAATTGCAGCACATGATCAGAAAAAAAATTTAAAAGAAGGGAAGGCTGTATTGAAAGCCTGTCGCAATGTGACGGCAGAGCTGTCTGCCCCCGGGGCTGGGCCCGGAGGGGTCTGACACGTCGAAGCTGCAGGTGGGGCACCTGGGGGTATCGAAAGGAAAGTGGCATCAGGCATGTTCTCCTCACCGAATCCTCTGTTCGTGCCTCAGGCTTAATGTTTCCTTCCCTTTTTAAGCCTTTTTTCCAGCAGCCAGCGGTTGGCCGTGTGCGAGCGAGCCCTGCCAGAGCCCGTTTGGCCAACCAGCCTCGCTCTGCCGGGGCAGCACGGGGACGTTGCTGTGACTTGGTGAAAAAGGTTTTGCAGCGCTGATGATGAGACTAAATTAGGCCATGTGGATGCTGGATGCTTTTAACTGGCTGTTACTTCCAGAGCTTCATTGCTAGGAGTTAAATCTTTGGCCACTGTAAATTAACACTGACTTCCCTAAAGTTATATTGATTTGTATGTGCGCTGGCTCCATATCTGCAGCCGTGTATTTTAAGGGGCTGTACCAGCACCGACTAGAATTTACAGCTTGAGAGAAGCTTTCTTTCTTTTGCCTCCTGCCTGCTAACCCCAAGGTGTGGTGAAGCCGATGCAGCCCAGTCGTCAGAGAGAAAGCTGTTGTCTGATAGCACCGGTGCTTCTAGTTCCAGCAGGCACTCACGCTAACTTTATACTGGACACTTCGGTCCCATTAGTTATAGTGTTGGCATCAGGGGCGAGAATGATAACCCTCAGGGGTCAACAGAAATGTGGAATTGGTAGACTTTTTTATAGGAACTGCCTCTGGCTTGAAAAATGATTGTGGGCTCAAGCTTGGTAGGTCAAAACCCCAAGTGTGCCAAGCACCTCCTGTCTTTAGGAAATAGGTTGGGGGATGCAACAGTACTTCCCCTTCCCGTGGCTGTTGATAAGATCCAGTGGCTCCTGGACAGCCGTGATTCCCAAATCCACTTGTACCATCTCACAGGCTTCTGTGAGGCTTCTTAGTGCAACAGAAAAGCTCAATTTTGCAAAGCTGGTGAAGTGAAGTCTGTTGAAGGAGGCTGGGAGGAAAGGAGTGAGGGAACATGAGGACAGCTACCTGAGGTTACAGCAGCCACAGGGTGGCCTGTCCACCCCAGACACAGGCAGTGACTCTCACTGCCAGCTCAGCAGGATGGACCCAGGTGACCTAAAGGCAGTTGTGAGGGCACTGCCAGGAAACATGCTAAAAACCGCAGGGCACCTTCATCCCGCACCAACACAGAAAAGCAGTGATGCCCATCCAAGTATACCCAGGCCCTCCTGCGGCATTTACCGCTGTAACAGTCTTCAGCTGAGATCTTTTAGAAAAGACAGACCTACACGGCTGTGAAGCACGTAGGCACGTGTAGTGCTGCGGCGCCTCTGGGCAAGTCGTGCCGTGGCCTCCTAGCACGAGCACGCGGGCGCGGGGACCTGCTCCTCCCGTACCACAGCTCTCCCTCAAAAAGCGTAGAGACATGAACAGTAATTTCCTTACGCAGTGCTTTTACAGTTTATGAAAGGCGGTACGTCCAAAAAGTCAGTACGTTAATCTCCGTTCAGGCAGCTCTCCGCTCCGCTCTTGAGCATTTCTAACAGGCACAGTAGTCATGCACTAACAGAAACACTGCTCTGCCCTTTTGGTGACAGACTGCAACGGTCATAAATAATCACTGAATCCACACTAACGAAGAGTTTGCAGTCCCAATAGTGTCTCCCCCCACCATGATCTGTCACCACGTCTCATCAAAATGATCTTTTATCTTTTCGTTCCTGCACATTAGCAGCCCTTTCCATTTTCCTCAGATGAATTTTATAACAAGGTTCAGTGACAGATTCTTTACAGAAATGGTTTCAGATTCTCCAAGACATAGCAGAAGAGAAAGGATGTCACACCGAGGGCGTGACAATTCCTGCAATGCCGTCTGAGCGCCACAGACTGAAAATGTTTTTGTTCTAAAGCCTCTGCTTTGAAAGAGCTATTTCATCTTTTGAGTTGCTAGTGAAATAACTACAGTCATGCCACCCTGAGATTGGTACTGCATGCTAAAAAGTGACATGAAATGGTTACATTTGACATTATGGCTTCCACTTACACAACGTTTCCTTCCCAGGTTCCAAGAAATTTGCATGGGATAACCAAAGCCACAGGTTCATCTCATCAAGAAGCCCCCAAATCCTAGTCTGGTGCATGTTTTCTCACAGATCCCTTTGGGCCTGCATTGATGAAAAGCAAAGAAGTACTCCAAGAAATTATCCTAGACAGAAGTAAATGTACTAATGAACACTATTTTCCCACTCCTAGAGTAGTGTTTCTCTTTCTAAGCTGGTGGCCAAATGCTTGAACTTTAAGGCCCATCAGTGACACACATGACTGAAACACATCCATTTGACATACTGCCCTGAACACTCCCATTCAATAAAATCAACTATAGTCTGCTGCACACAATTTCTGGAAGATGATTAGATTGCATTGCCTAATCTTTTCTCATGATTCATCTTGCAATTTTCTTTGAGGCACAGCCTCCCCTCCACCACCTTTCTAATAATCCACTTTTTTCTATTATCCCTAAATGGAAGTGCTAGCAAAGTTTGAGTGTTGTATTAGGTAGTACACTGGGTAATGAAAATTGTGCGCATCTTGTATGCTTCCATCTCAGTGCTAACAGTACGCGTACACTTCTATGGCTTCATCTGACACCAGGTACCTTCTGCATATACTAGCCCATGACAGTGGCAGGCCATGCCTTCTGGGAGGAAAAACTGAGCTATGGTCAGCTTGTTTGCATGTGGTCCACTCAGACTTCAGTGCAAATGATGCCATCCCTTCCTGGTCTCAGATATTTTGACCTCCACAGTCGTATAAATCAGCTAGAAGAAAGGAGGAGGCAAAGTAGCTAACTTTTTACAATTAGCTGTAGGATCAGAGGAGTGATCAGAAACTGATTTTGTGGCCTATATTCAAGCTGCTTGCAAGATGGGAGCAGTGAGACAGTCCTGGGAATGAGCTGTGTAGGAGCAGTGAGGAGCTGCCATCATTGGCATGCTTGGATTCAGTGATGGCTTGGGTTGCGTGGTGTTCACGTGGGCACGTGCTGCAGGTTGTTGTCCGTGACTGTTGTTGTGATCTCATATATCACATGGTCTTCAACTTGATCTTCTCCTTAATACTTGTGAACTCTGATGGTTGCCAGCATTTACTGGCTCCTCGTGAGCTTTGAAGATGAAGTAGTTCAGTCCAATGAAACAGATATTTTTGGCAGGAAAAAAATACGCTACTCTTTTGCAACAGCTTATTCTTCCATTCACCTGCTTTCCTTAGGTACAATGATGGTTTGCAGAGAGCAGATTTAGCAGACAAGGTAGCAAATAACCCATATCATTAGAAAAATCACATTGCGAGTTAGGAGTGAAAGCTGAATGTCCATTCAGCTGAGAATGAAGCGTGAACCTCCACACTGTTCACTGTATTGAGCCCAGGTGGAGTAGAATATTTAATGTATAAAAAATGGAAGTCTTTTTTCAGTTTTGAACCCAATCTATAACTCAACAGTTAAGCATCTTTCTTTTACAGACTAAGAAAATTTTGTCTAAATATTGTTGGATTTGCTCCATAATCAAGTTTTCATTTAAGATGTCTGTGTGTATTGACAAACTTGTCTGAAGGTTATTTTGTTGTGTTCTCCTTGATCAAATGCCACTCACAAAACAGTGGATGTCATGACCCAGTAATCCCATTTGATGAAATGCAATGTCTCCTGACTCACTAGCAAAGGGAGCTATTCAAACGTAATTATTGGACAGTACCATTCAACTCGTGACTAATATCAAATCAGAAATAATGCTTGCTTTTCTCCTTCTGTTCACTTTGAATGAACATTAAATTGATTAATAGATCTAGATATCATCAAAGTCCTGAGAATCTGCAAACACACTATAATAAAGGCAAAAATCATTGCTGATGCATGCATTTAATTCACCTCATAATGTATACTACTAATTCCCTTGCCCCTTGAATGATCTCAAGCTAATGATGTTACAAATTTGTCTTCCCAAAATAATTAACTCCTATCAAAATTCACTATATTTCATTTACTCAACCAAAACAAGCTGTTGCTCAGAACATATTTACAGTTTGTCTTTGATATCAGACATACGAAAATAAAGGGAAAGAAGAAGGATCTCGAGCTATGAATGAAATTTAAGATCAGCACTGCAACACCCAGATCTTGGTATTTTGCTGCCTGCAGGAATCCACAGCCTTGAGTGAGGTTCCAGACACCGGAAGAGCAACGTGCCCAACACCATGGCCCACAAAAAGCAATACCCCACATCGGCTGCTGTTTGGGATAACAAAGCAAGTGTCTGACTGGGACCTACATCCAGGCCAGAGGGAGACATAAGTTCTTCTGCAGGATGGGAGTTAAAAGACTCCTGATCAGCAGTGTATGCTCAGGACTTGAATAATCATATGCTCAGTCTACAGTAAAAATTGAGAGGCCAAGGTATTTTTATTGATGGGAATTTAGGCATCCCAACATAGTCTTTTTAGCCGTGAGTTTCACACTTGGGCAGTTAAGATGGTTGACATGGGCTAACCACCTAATGGCTGGGAAGGTGATCAGCTCTCCAGCTCCAGCATATTCTCATGCCAAGAAAGGTTACTTGGTTGCTCCTGTTGCAGATCCCAAAACGAACAAAGAGCAGAGATTATAGACTGTGCTGGTAAAAAGAGGCTCCAGGCATTTTGGGGCAGGGAAGATTATTAACCTTTGAGCACTGATGACAGCACAACATGGGCAGTTTAGTCCAGCCTGTCTTAAATGCCCTAGAAAGTCAAAAGAAAAGGCATTTGGTGCTTCCCTTCCTCTAGGCTGTTTTACAGCTGCAGTATGTTTTCAAGTACAATTACTACAAGTTACAAACAACTTATTTAAAATACTACTCTGTTTTACAGGTTTATTGCAACTGTCCTTCCCTCAGAATCACTGGAAAATTAATTAAAATTTGTCTGATATGATCATACAACTTTTAGGGAAGAAAATTTGTGTATTAGTGAACCTAGCGGAATGGAGGTATTATTTCTTCACTTTTACTTATTTGGCAAAGTATATGTATGTATGTCCACAGTCTTGATGCACAGCATTTCTATTGAGCAGCTCTCTGCAGTGTGACTATATTTCAATCGTTCCCAAACTGTTACAGGTCAGTGCCTCCAGAAAAATAAAAGAAAAACGGCAAACCCCAAGAATGATCAGACTGCTTTGGTGTCTTTTGCAGCGAAGGAGATGGGCGGAAGTCCCTGGCCCGTAAACCAAGGGCCGGCTGGCAAAACCTGTCTGACCCCAGCCCACCCCTTCCAGCTCAGGTGGGCTCACTGGGACCTGGTCCCGCATCCCTCGGCCCCCAGGGCCCCCACTCAGGGCTGCGTGAGTCTCCCCAGTGGGGCTGCAGGCTGGGGAAAGCCAGCAGGGAATATTCCTACAGCTGCTTTAACCAGTTGCAGCCCCACAGACAGAGGGAAAATATCTCAAATATGTGCCCACCTGACAAACAAAAATCTTTCCTTTTGAGGAGAAAAGTTGAATGCCTTCAATTAAAAAATATTTTAAAATATCATTCAGCATTTGATTGAGCTGATTGTTAAAACAGCCTAACGTGGCTGACGGCTCCTTGGTGTAAATTAGCCATTTGCTTCCATAAAAAGGTATCGTGCACTGCCTTTCTCCCAGACAGGCTCCCTGAGCTGCACCGACAGATCTAAGCAGGTATTTAGTTGTGCTCTTCCAATAGTGAGCAGGGAAGGTATTCAATGACTGCTGAAACCATTTCCAAAGGAAAAATACTCACTTGTTCTGAAAGAAAATGATGAGTTCACTTTTGGACTGTGTTATTGAGAAGGAATGGCTGTAAATGTGCATTGCAGATGATTTACTCCATATCCTGGGATTTTGGGGATGAGTCGTATTACTGTACCAGACAATGGCTGGACAAATCAAAAAGATCTGCTTCTGTTATTAGGAGAAAGAAATATATAGCTGAGAAAAGCATTCTTCAGTATGCTGATAAAAGCAAATACATATTTGAAAGAACTGTAGAACCATACTTGCTTATAGCACTAAAAGAGAAAAAAGCTTTCATGCCTTTCATATTTTCACATGTATATACATATATGCATAGATGTACACAGACACACACATGTATAAAACTGAACATTTTGAAAAACAGTCCAAAGCTCTGGATTGCTAATGGACAGGAGGCAAACCCTAGAAATCTGCTCAGTTTGGATCTGGCTTGTGACACTCATCGATGGATAACAGTGTCTTTTTCAAGAGGCCTTCAGCTGTGATGGAAAGCTGAATACTAACAATAATGGCAATATTTCTGTGCAGTATCAGAGAATGAAAGGGGCAGGGGTGTTCTGCTAAAAAGAATCAAGCACTTGCCATGTGCTGGTATCAAGGAGTATTGAGTATCTTCTTCCAGTTCTCTGAGCCTCACAGATTTCAGACAGACAAACACAGCTGTCTACAGCAAGGCAATGCAGAGTAGAGGCTGTTTTGGAAGGAAGTCTAGGAGAAAGCAAGCCTCGGGTCAAATGCTGAGCTAAATTCAGTATCATATTACGGTTAATTTATCCACTCATTAAAGCAGACCTTAGGAAAGGAAAGTGAATTTAAGCTTTGCAGTGTGTGAAATGTGCTTGAGAAGAGATTGAATCAGGCGACTGCTTGTGAGAAACCACAGCAGCTGTCGGGGTAACATTTTCTAAGCCAATCCTGAGTTTTAGGAATGGCCGATCCAAGCAGCCACTAAAAGCAAAACCAAAGACCCACATTTTAGAATAGGAATTTGGCAAAAAAAAGTTAATATAGCTCTGTAAATGTGGTCCTTAGGTATGAAACTGCTTGAGAGAATTTTCACCAACCTGAAAAGTGCCATGGCATTAAAAGTAGTATGGATCTGTGGGCAATCACCATTCATACTTTCCTCAGGATAAAGAAAAGCACTGCAGACGTATACCCCACTGAACAGCACTGCCGTTCACAAGACTGTTTAAACTGCTTTTACTTAAAGAGACGCCCATCATGATATTACAGAACAGTTTAAATTAATTAACTATAATTAACCTCCAGAAATAAGTTAGCTAACAGTAGATGAATCATGGACTTTTGTTCTGCAAAATCCCAAGATGACCACCCTTCAGAGATGCTCTGCCCTGGAGAAGCCACAAGGCAGTGCAGGGCTGCAGCCTTGCCAGCTCCGTGCAGCAGCCTCGCACTGAGGTCCTGTCTCTCCTTCCTCCACCAGGCTGTCTCCAAGGAAATCCATTGCCCTTGACCTGACACCTTGTCCTGTTTTTCTGGGAGTGATACGGAAGTACAGTGGGGTGCACGCCTGAACTCTGCTTTCAGCTCCCCTTCAAGTCAACAGCATGAGCGTGTCAGAGTATTTCTTTTATTGCATTTCCCCAAACAGTGCTTTTGGGTGCTTTCCAAAGCAGAGAGGTTACTGGTTTGGAAGGCAGGGCAGCAGCAGCTGCTGGAGGCATGCCAATTCTTCTATTAAATATCAACAGCATTGCCACATGAAGCTACCGAGAATGTGACAGAACTAATAAAGCAAAATGTCACTAATGTATCTATACAGTTAGAAGCTGTGGTGCTTCTGGCAGGCTGCAGTAATCAGATAATCATCTATTCAAAACAAGTCTATTGAGAAAGACACTCCAAATATAAAAAATTTGTGCTATTAGTGCTAGAGAGGAGTGCAAAGGTCCAAGCGACTGTCCCCCTCCTTTGGGATTTTGTTGCTGTTTTTTTACTTCATGTCTCAAGCAGTTTCGCTATTGCTTTGAAAAACTCTGATGGTGTTATAGATGAGGTATTAATCAACAGTTTATGTCTTAATGTCCTGATTTGGACCAAGAGGAGAAACATGGCTGCTCTGTATTTCTTCTAAAGAAGAACTGCTAATCACAAAGCAGATTGGTTTTGCTTAGGGAGAGCAGTGAAAATTTCCTTTTGATGTACAACTGTTTCCATTACAGATTTGATATGTGGCCTCCAGCATGCAAAACTGCATCCATGATTATGGAAATAAAGCTATAGGATGGATACAAATCTTCTCAAACATGATTTAATTAGTTAATTAAAATCATCCAGTTCGCATCAGTGTCCAGGTGCTGCAGAACTCTGCAGTTGCTTTCTGCTAAGTACGTGTCTGCATACTTAGTACAATAAATGCTGACAAACACAAAAGATATTGTGCAAGATTTGCAGAAAATCGTGGGTTTTATTCTTTCTTTCTCTTGCCTCCTTTTTTCATGCTACTTGCGGTAGTGAAGTCATGCAATCCTTACTTTCATTCCTCCCCCATTTTGTCCCATCTTGCAAAATGAAGCTAAGTAAGCAGGAAACCTCACCCTAGAGCACATTTCCTGCCATCTTGCAATCAGTCCCTATCAGCCATCACCATCATGCCAGCGGAAAAAGCTCTGGGCTTTCTGGCCAAAGCATGTTCTTCACTGCAGTTGCAGTTCAGGGGCAATATTCTCACCCTGGTCTTTGATGGAGAACGTGCAGCCTGATGAGGAGAAGCAAAGCCTCGCCGAATAACAGACCGCAGCTCTCTGCAGAAGCCGGGACCCCCATGCAACCCCAGGACTTGTCTGCAGAAATCCTTGGAAGAGCTGGCCCTGACACCAGCCTCCCGCATGCAACCCCACATGAGCAGTCAGCTGCTAGTGGGGACCCCAGAGCGTCCCGAGAGCCATTGACGCATGCAAGGTGCTCCCGAAACCACCCTAGCAGTCACCAGTGAACAAACTCTACCTGCTCCAGCATGGCCTACTGCTAACATAAGGAAATGTCTGAGATCGTGGAGACATTTCCATTCAGATAAACACTAGGATTGAAATACTCACAAACAGTTGTTGAAGGTTGAGCCCAAGCAGTTGAGTGGCAGGTATCTTCCTGGAGCACTGGCAATTGTCCTGGTACCAGCACAGCTCTACTGTCAGACATCAGGTTATGTGGATTTAGGTGCTAAACAAAGGATTTAATATCTTAAGATGTTAAGGAAAGAGAGAATCCAAGCCACATTTCTGAAGGAATTTACGTGCTCAAAGCTAAAGATGCGAAAATGCTTCCACTCGGGACATATAATTTTGGGGAAAATCCAAACGTAGTTGCCTTTCTTCTACGAAGTCTGTAGATGTTATTTTGACTACTCTTTTAAAAATAAGATCACATCTTGTGCAAAAGTGACTATAAAATTTTAAATTAGCTACATGACTCATTTGTATTATTTATTTGCATTATGCTGTGAAAAAATGGATTATACATTCAACCCTGACAGCCACAGAGTGGCTGCAGAGTTTAATGAGGGCACAACTGAGATGCTGGTTGCAAATGCCACCTGCTTTCCACAATGCGATGAGCTGAAAATTAAAAATAGATTACCCGAGTTGGTCTCAATTTTGAAATGATTAATAAAAGGCAGCTCCAACGCTGTGTTAGGAAAATGGAATGATGAGTACCAAATACACTTTCCTGTCCTGATTAATGCCTGTTAATAATGCCTAGCAATAAAAATGCAAAATATATTATAACTTTTAAATAAAATATTTACACACAGAAAAAATATTTCAGATGTGCAGATAGACACATGATGAGATAGGGGTGTTAGGATAGCTTAGAAGAAATGGTATGAATGAGCTCAGCAGAGGCCTCTTGTGCTGGGGGCTGGGACC
The DNA here is from genome assembly GCF_028389875.1 of Rhea pennata. Lineage (NCBI taxonomy): Eukaryota > Metazoa > Chordata > Aves > Rheiformes > Rheidae > Rhea > Rhea pennata. The sequence continues at coordinate 18,479,241 of NC_084671.1, read as the reverse complement.
CTGTGCAGCTCTGGGTGCAGCTAGTGGTTGAGGTGGGAACAGACCCCCCCCCCCAGCTCCAACCCACGATGCAGTAACACCATGAGTGATCTGTGAAACTAGCCTAGGAGAAGGAAGGGACAAAGCAGAAGTAAGGAAAGAGAAGGAAGCAGAGAAGGAAGGAAGGAGCGAGAAGGAAGGAAGGTGAGACAAGGAAGGAAGGAAAGAGAAGACAGAAAGAGAGAAGGAAGGAGAGAAGGAAGGAGAGAAGAAAGGAAGGTTTGCATCCCATCTCCCGGCATTTTTCATTATGCTATACGTCATTCTAGCCACAAATGTCAAACTAATTAAGAGAGAACAAGATCTGATGTGAAACCCCAGCCTGAGACTGCAGCCTTATCCAAATTTTGATGACTTTTTTGCTGTGGAGTAATTTTTGTTTTGTCCTGTTTTTGTTCCTCTGTCTGGTTTCAGCTGTTATCAGGAGGGAAAAGAAGCCCATTCTGAGGATATTGCTGAGGTATTACCTTTAATGGGCCAGTATTCAAGTTTGTTTGTTTTTTGTTAACAGGAACCTGATTTTGTTAAAAAGGCTAACACATGCTGCAGATGATAGACAAAATCCTAACTAAACCTCTTAATTCTTTAGCTATTTATCTATCCCAATGTTGAATTTAATGTGTAATGTCTGAGGTACACTGCCAAGGATGGACTCAGCTTGTAGTGTCGGGAAGAGAGGAAGCTGAGCTATCATCTCCTGTATGCAAATCACTGGAGAAGTTAATGGACATCAGCAGATAATAAATAGTTCTCCCAATAATGCCAGGACTGTTCTTTTGTCTGTACCACATTCATTTTTAGAAAAGAGTTGTAAATGAATATTACTAGTTTTTCTTTTCCATTTATATAGAAATGTTCATTTTACGGACTTTGATCTGATTAAATGCTTTTTTCCCCTCTTATTTGCTGAGGTATCACAAGAATAAGATATTCGATCCAGGTATGTATGTGTACTATAAGAAATAAACACTCACATCTGCCATTAGTCCTTGCTCTGAACCTAATATTTTTCCAAAAAAATGTTTTTGAATAGGAATTTTAGACAGCAGAAATCTAAGCTACACATATAGCATAGCTGAATTCCAGAAATAATGGTCGTGTGGCCAGAGCTGCAGCTTGACAGTTTCTTGTCTCACAAAATTGTGCCTTCGCAAAGCTGTGAGTGGGCAAATCACTGCCCATCACCAGCCTGGAATTGCTGTTGAACTGGAGAGTGCAGGCACCAGGAACATTCATCTAAATGAGTAATATCTGCTCTCATTAAGCTGATGATGTTTTCAATAGGTAATGCTTTCTGATAGAAAATAAATTTTGTCATGGATTTGCTATATTTTGCTGTATCTTTTTATGTAATGTTGGCAAACGCTTGGCTGTTTTACATAACTACTAATGATTCACTGAGATATGGATCAGAAATGTGGAGCTTTATGACACTAGATTAAGTGGCAGCGGTCTGATTTGTTTGAACATATTTCAGTAGTGCCTCCGTAGCCAAAGGATATACTGAATTCCTGGGTGACTGTTTTGGCACAAGCAGTAATGTAAGATTTATTCCTGTTGCCATTTGTTAAGCCACACTTACTCGGGTAATAAGTACCCAAACACAATTATCACTGTAGATTACATAAAGTAATGCAGTTAAAGCAGTTTTGAGATAGTTCTGCACTAAATTAGTGTCGTTGAGAAGACTGTTGTTAGGAAAATGGAACAAATATAGTAAAACATCACTTCACTGTCAAGAGTTCAAATACAGTGAAACGTGGAGTAGAAATACTACAAGTAATAGCAGTAAATGTGGAGATGGTACTGGAAAACAGGACACCTAACACTGATTAAATCTGGGCCCACTAGGTAATGTCAGATGTGGGTGTTGTTTTGTATGGTGGGCTCCATTCCATGTTAGCAAAGTAACTTCTGTGAGACCACAAGCACTATTTAGCCTCAGAGCTGGCGTACCAGCGGGTCCCGCGTGGGGAAGAGACCCCCTTACCTCTGCAGCAGGCTTCCTTCTCTCCAGCGGCTTGCCACCAAGAGGTGTGTGCGATATGGTCCTGTAGAGGCACATGAACTCCCACTTGCAAGCTTTTCCGTACCATTTCTTTCATAATACTTACACTGGCTATTTCTTAGTATAAAGTAGATTAGGAATTTACAGCTGTATTGGGTAAATATGAGAGGCTTGACAAAACTCCCTGAGGTTACACTAGAAGGATCTGCTGCTAAACAGCAAATGCCGTAGGGTGGCAATATCCCATCAGAGTAGCACTGGACATCTCTGCCCATGGAGAAAGCCTGCCAGGCACCGTGTAGACCAGACTCACAGGTGTGTACGTTTGGCCTTATAAATGTCCCAAAGTACCCTAAAAACTGCACATCCCCACATGTTAGTGACTAGACAGCCTCACTAGCTCAGAGTACTTTCTGAAGCACTTGAAACACTTACTTTCCTACTAATAAAAATGAATTATTTTCCTAGCATTATCACTTACTAGATTTGAAGCCTGGGCACTCTACAGTACCCTATATTCTGTTTTATTGGCATTTCAGAGGTCAGCAGTGCTCACTTGCAGCAAGTCCCAGTAAGAAATCATTATTCACCACCACTGCTACAGCAGATGGCTATTTATTCCTCCCCACTGTCTCTAGACCAGAAAGAAATCACAATATCTAAAAATAGTACAATGTGGTAACAGCTATAACCGACTTTAGCAGAGTAATCACAGCACATTGGTGCCTTCATCGCATCTGTGTGTAGATAAAGATGTTGGTTTGTTCGGGAGCTCATGCGTCAGGGTTTTGTGCTTTTTGGTTTTTAGCGGGTTTGGGGTTTTTTTTAACACCACAGCTGCAAAAGCATAACAAGACGTACCAGGGATAGCTGTTGAACAGAGGGAAAGTGTGGCACGGTGCAGAGGGCTCTCGTGCACATCTAAGAGATGTGACCAGGTTATAAACTGAACTCTGGATGTATTTGAGTCACAGCTTCACATGGTAGACCAGGCCATGTAAACCCCGAGCGACACATGGCTCCCAAGAAGGACTCAGAAAAATCCCACGAGGCCTATGTCTGTTTAAGCATCTAAAAATATTTTAGCAATCTGTCCTTGTCTTGGAAGAAAAAGCTCACCATTGATTGATTGAGCCTGAGCACAGGCTCCCCAAACTTGCACGACGTCATTTCAGGGAGCTGTTATGACCTTGCTTTTATTCCAAGAAAACGAGTTATTTGACCCAAACAGAAGGATATGCTCTGCTCGGGGCCGGCAGTCTCCGTGAGCTGCACTGGGGCCAGCCTGGTCTCACTGCTGCTGCTCCGGGAGAGCCTGCTGCAGGGGCGGCAAGGGAGGGTCCAAGCTCAAAAGGCACTGCCCAGGAAAGTCTTCAGCAGAAATAACCTGTGCAATGTTTAAACTCCTTTTCATAGCTATGCAAAAGCAGACCAGGTCTGGTTACATCAAGCTATATTTTTTTGTGGGCAGTTACACCTTGATATAAAAATAGAAAACTAAAATGCACTTGGGAAGAATATAGAGCTTTAGGTTGCTTGATTTGACTTGTATTTTTAATTATGCCTTCTGTTCCCAGTGTTATGATCTAAAAATGATCAAAATCCCAGGTATTTTATTCAATCATTAAACAATATCACAAAAAATGTAACACTGGCTATTCTTTGCAGCCACATCACACAGTGCAGGATGGCATTGCTGTAAGACACAAAACTGCACGATCATGTGCCTACTGCTGTGATTTACAGCGTGCAGAATCACTATATTTTATCTTTAAAAAAAAGGAGAGAAGGGTTCATAAATGACCCTATCCAAACAGGTAATAGCAGAAATGTAAGTAAAGGGTTTGTTTTATGTACAGTAATGAAGGAAAAGCAATAATTCCCATGATCAGCCAAAGGGTATCGAAGATGAATGCATGTACGTTTTGGCCAGGTGCCAAGTAAACCAGGCACAGGTGTGAAAGCAGTATTCCAAGGGAATTAATGTCATGTTTTATTCTCCCTTATTTCAAGTAGAGCTTATCTCTTGCCTTTCAATTTGCTTCTGTTTTATTTTCATTTTCATTTTCTCTTTCTGTGCCTCAGTGGACTGCTGAAAGTGAGTAGAGTCCCCTGAACGCTTTGAGGAATTCACTCACATTATTTGAGTGAATCGGGCATGCTTACGGTCTGGGGACTTGGAGCATACCGTGAATGACACTCATTGCTTTACTCATGCAAAGCTTTACTGTTGTTAGACGCATGAGTGATTTTTATTGTGTAAAAGACCAAAAGCACGAGTTGAGAAGCTGTCAGGCAGGAATACTGTTAAGCAACAAACCAAGCAGCAACCTGTTGCCTTGCTGTGTTTAACAGGAGCTCCCTGTTCTTACCTTGCCTGCTTTGGGATGCTCTCAAAACTGAAGCTCATTCCTGAGGCTTAAAGACTTTCAGGTTGGGTCAGTGCCAGACCTAAGTGAATCAGAAATTAATATATTTATTGTAGAGTTAATAGTAGAAATAAAAAAATGCATCCCCAGAATATCAGGAGTCTTTCCAAAGAGAGCACAACACTATAGTAACTAGGGAGAGATTGCTGCCAGGGTGTTATTTAAACAAAATGCAGGAAAAACTGTAGAGGAAAAATCAAAGCTTTTCTTGAGGAAGTTGTCAGGTGATGAAGTGCACAGCAGGTGTCCTTGGCTTTACTCTAATGGGGTGTCTGGATCCATAAGGTTTAAATCTTAATCCTGCCTTTCCGCTGCCTTGTGTTTGCAGAGCCACCGGTGCCCGGGAGAAGCATCTTCCGGGCGGCCGCAGCGCGGTCCGGGCTCGGGCGGTCCGTCCCGCTTCCCCGCCCGGTCTCCGCTGCGCGCAGCCGAGCGGAGAACGAGGCAGGCCTAGCCCGTGAGGGTCGAAAAAGCTGATGTTTTCTGCAAACAGGGCCATTTCCGAGGCGAGGGGCAGCCCAGCCCGGGGACACCGCGCGCCCCGCCGCCTGGGCGCTGGGCAGCCGCCGAGCTCGCAGACCTGCCCGCCGGCAGCCCCCGCTCGCAGCCGCCGGCACCTCCCTGCGGCCTGATTTACCTTCGACTGAATGGGCACGGCTTGAGGCTTGGGTCTCCTAACTGCAATGGCCGAAAGGATTTTACGAGTTTTGGAAGTCTCTGTGTAACCTTTATCTGCAAAATGGGCTACAAACTTCCCGAACTCCAGCAACAACTTATTTTATTCCCGTTGGTTATTTGCTAACTTGGGAAGTGGAGGCACGGTACGGTTCCTGCTTTGCTGAGCCGACATCTTGATGCGCTCAGCACCAGTTAGCGCCTTGACACGACCTGACATTTTAGTACAAAACGATGAGTTATACTTGGAATGCATTAATCTAACGAGAGCAGACACGTTACTGAACACAGCAGGAGCGCAGTAGTTTTATCTCCTTGTTCTCACACTCTGCGTCTCTGGGGCTGTCCTGGCTCTGGGGCAACAGTTGTTGAGGACTAGTCTAAAGCAGCTGCAAAGCCTCAGCCCGTACAGAAGTTGCCAGTGCTCTTTCCCCCCTCATTTAATTGCAGGATGCATAGTTGTTCGGTGAGAAATTGGGATGGTAGTCCAGCTACTTTCGCAGAAGAATGGATACAGTTTTCAGACAAACACTTTGACATCCAAATGTTAGCAGCCACCACATAACTGCTTCTCTCTTTCCTGCAACACCAAAGGCAAACCAGTCATTCCCTTCTAACAAGTGTTACAGGGGAATGCGTCTCAGAAATATTACTTTAGCATTAATGCTTTAAAAGAAAGGTTGATGGTCTTTTTGTCACAGAAACAATGTTTAATAGTTGCCTCAAAACTGCACAAAGCTTCAAGAAACATGTAGCCCAACCACAGAGGAAGGCTCTGCCGTGCTGACCCTCTGGGAAGGCCCACGTGACACGGCTGCTGCCGTCAGATTTAGTTGTGCTAGGGTAATGCCCCCAAAACCCCCAAACTGAGATCAAGGCCCAGCAGGGGAGTCATCAAATGGGGGGGAAGGGTATGGCCGGGCAGAAATCTGTGACAGAGCTGGGAGTTACGTCCCTAGCCCTCAGCTCCCAGTCTGGGGTCTGAGTTAGCCTCAACCTCTCACCTTCCCCAGCCAGTGTGGGGAAAGGATGGCATCCACAGCTCAGAAACCACCCAGCTGTCCTGGATCCCAACAGTTCTGGTGAGACTGCATGTGTTTGATACTCGTACTTCATCCACTGTCAGACACTGAGACTGGTACCAGCATGGAGCTACTTGTGACCGACCAATAACCCCTGTAATGAAAAAAGGCTCAGAGGAGATGGGCAACGGCCAGGTGCCCTTGAAGCTCAGGAAGGGTGTAAGATGCAACTTAGTAATTACAACTGTTGCACAGAGAACTGACTTTATCTTGGCACAAAGGAAGCCAGAGGGTGACCTATGTTTGAGATAAGTAACCATAAATTTGGTGAAAATGTTTCTTTCTGAGTTGCACGAATGTGAATGTCTGAGATTAGCCAGACCAGCATGGGGGAAGCGTATACGTGGCTCAGCCCAACTAAGAGTATAAAACCTGAACAACCAACAGAGGAATTTTTGAAGAGAGCAACGGACTGGAGTTGGCTTCAACCCACACATTCCTTCCTGGAGACCGGGGATGCCCAGCGTCGTGACGATGAGCATATTATAGAGACCAGTAATAACAATTACATTTGCACTGTGATTTCAGTATATTGCTGTATCACTCTGCTAAATCAAAAATCCCATGCAACATCACATATATTTAAATTAAACTTTTATATCAAGCACTGCACTCTCCATATGTGCGGAATATCTAGAAGAACGTGGTCAGAGAGTAGTGGACTCAGATACCTCTGCATGGAGAGAAAGGATGATGTGCTCGGTGACACCCTCTGGAACATGAACAATCCTTCCTTCTTTCTTTTTTCATTTTTTTTAATTACCCTATCATTACTGCTCCCTGCAGACTTGCTACAAAATGTTCATTAACATCAACGGTCAAGACCATTACTTACGCAAGACCTTGAATAACGTTAGCCAAATTCCCTCTTTTCTAATACAAGTCAGCTGACTTAGAGGGAGCTGCTCACACTTTATAGCAACATAAGTGAGAGGAGGTTCAGGTTCAATGCTTCATTTCCCATCTGCACCACAAGTTAACTAACACAGCTTTATTCCCTGATGCTGCTGAAGGAATTGATGAGGGTGGTACACGAACAAAGACGCCTTCACATGCACAGAGTTGTGTATGTTGTAGTTGTTAAACAAACATGCCCATGTTAACTTCAGCCTCATTAAAAATACAAGAAAAACATTCATCCTAGGACCTCAGACAGGCGATTGGTACAAAAGGATGTGTTCCAAGTATTAAAAAGATCACAAAAACATTCCAAAACAAAAAAAAAAAAAAAACCCCACTGTAAACCCAGGGAAGGTAAATGCCAAAATTATAAAACTTAAAAAAAGAAAATATGCTTTCTATGTCCTGCCTAGTACATCTTGAATCATGGATAAAAGGATTTAACATTCTTTTTTGCTCTGTGCACTTTTAATAGGAGAATCCAGGTGCAGATTTGGGCTTGATTCCAGTGCCACGCTGCCTGCTCTGCTTAATAAAGAGTTTAATGCAATTTAATCCAAAGAAGCAAAGAGCCCTAACACATCAGCACTAGAGATTCTGAATCCTAATTAATTTTCTGTTGGTCACAGTTGTCACAGAGATTCCCCTGCTTGTGCTTCTGGTAATATGGTTAGACCAAAAAAAAAAAAATCCAATAAATTCTATGTTTGCACTCAATCGCAACTCCTAGGGAAATGATTAATATTTATATAAGAAAATAGAATATTACCACACCAGAATTATTTGGTTATCTCCCCCTTCCCCTTGCTTTGTCCCTGCCCATGAGATTGCTCTGTCATTAATGAAGGGATAAGCATAAATGCATGTAAATGTCTCTGACTGATTCTGCCTCATCGTACGTTGATACGGCAAGTCAGGAAAGGCAAGTAGAAACACTCTTACTCCGGCAGCAAGCCTGCAGGGAAGCAGAGCACGAGGGAGGCTGCCAGCCTGCACGCCATGGACCCTTCTCCGCAGAGCTGGGACTCCTGGCCTGGAGGGGTGAGCAGGTCCCTGAAGCTCCTGGGGCTGGGACACCACTTTGCAGCTGGCAGGCGCTCTCTGCATGCTTCCCGGGTGCTGATAGAAAAGACGTGAGTTATTGCACATGCAGCAGCAAGCGCCCGCCACCGTGCAGCCTGCAAACGGGGCCCCGTGCTGAGGCCAGGCAGGGGCTCTGGCGAGGAACCCAAAACCTCAAAAGATAAATGAACCAAGAAGGTAGCAAGGGACTAAACACATTAGTGGGACTATCAGTGGTGGCATGAAGAAATCCAGCCAGTCAGCAGCCGTGAGGAGGAAAAGCTTATGGGCACGTTAAGCAGTGCAGCTGAGTGGAGGTATATCTTACTGTAGGAAAATGTTAACCATAAAAAAAGGCAGTCTTTCCTGGGAGACTGTGGAAGAGGCCTTTCCAAAATGTCTGTAGCTTCTGCAATGTCTGTAAAGTACTGTAATTTCTGCAGGCAGTGTCCCTTGCAGATCGGAAGTGCACAGCAGCTACTGGTGTTTACGCCACCCACGAAGCTGTCCCTTAGGGGCAGCATGGGGCAGGCCCTGGAATATTTTGGATTAGTAAAGCAGGTTAGGAAAGACCAACAGCTCACTCCCCTAAGCAGTTAGCAAATTGCTTCAACTTTAAGATGGGCAATTGATGACAGGTATTTCTTTTCTAATATCCTGTTTGCAGGTGAGGTTGGGAAGAGAAGGCTTAATAAAAGTGCGAAACCAAAACCAATAAATCAGGAGAATCTAACTGTAAACACGGGAGGTGGTTCCTCTTCATGTCCCTGGTGTCTTTCCATCCCGTATTCTGCCATTAGACCTTCCTGCTCAGCTTTATCCCAGCCTTGTGCTGCCAGCACTGGCTCCTGGATCTACCTTACAGAGCTTCTGCTGGTGGCTGTCCACGTGTTGCCCCGCCATCGTGTTGGACTCCAGCCTGCACCTTTGCAGCCAGCCCAGATTTGGAGCAGCAGCTCCCTCTGCCCAGGACCGCTAGCAGGACTGCTGTGGCAAGGGGGCTGGTGCCTCCGTGGTGCTGCGAAGGATGGAGATGTTGGGCTCATGTAACCCCCAGTGTGGTAGCACCCCTAACCTCAACGCTTATCCCCACCACTGGAGGTGTGCAGTCAACACAGAGCCGCTGAGGAAGCCCTGATATGTGACATTTCCCACCTGAACTCGTTACTACTTTGAACACAAACTAGATGCAAAGTGAATCCTGAAATTACAGTGGACATCGTGGTTGTGGTATAGCAAAAGGTGGCTCCCAGGAGAAAGGTCACCTCATGTTGTTCGTGGTCTTTGGAGTGACGGTTCAGGGACCTGGCCTACATTAAGGAGTCTGTAATCCCTGCCGCTTCGCGTTTTCTCTAGCAAAACGGTGGAAAGCACAGAGGCTGACACTTGTTCCGAAATGCTGAGGATATGAGCGCTTGGCGACTTGCTGTGGTTTTGAAAGTTACTTGTATTAAAAGCTTAATCAAGATCAGCTATGGGTGCTGTTGAGAATAATTACAAGAGAAATGGCCCTGTTCCACAAGACTGAAGTGTATGTCTAATCTGAAATACATTATCAGTTCCAGTTTGAAGCCTCTTAAGTATTTTGTTGAGTCAGCACCCAGGTATCTACATGAGATTAATCTAGTCCCAAGGCCGTATTCAGAGCCCCGTCATCACCTGTGCTACTGAGGCATGCCCAAAGGGATGTGAGGACTAGATGATCAGAAAATTTCACGTTCCTTCATCGTTCAGACTTGAAAAGCTTTCCCAAACTCTCTTCTTCAAACGGAGGAGTAGCTTCTCAGGAGAAACGCGGCTGATGATACAAAATGGCATGTTAACAGTGCTTAACGCACCCAGAGTGCTTGCAGTTATAGCACCCATGCATAGTCATATGGACATTTTAATCTGTTTCTAGGCACATACAGTGCACACAGGTTGTCACTGCTGCACAGTTAGTTCTGAATTAGGGTGAAATTTTGACTGAGAGGCACACTGAGGGCCACTCAAATAATGTATCACAAATTCAATATACTCAATACAAGTGAACAAACTTCAGAATTTGTGATCTGCAACCATAATGTCCCTGTTGTGATATGACGACAACATACCAAAATATTTTGTTTCCTCCTGATTCAAAAGCCACATGGCATTTGCAGAAGGACAGTTCAGTTTTTCTGAACGTAGTAACATATTCTTCTGCAATGAGGGATAAGGATTTTCTTTTGCAAGAAAATAATATACATCTGATAATTTGAACAAACTGAACCTTGCTGAAACCCTTGAAGGCTCAAATATGTTCCGTGTTGTTTTCTCCAAAATTACAGATTTTAACACATGACAGAAGTAGAGCATGTTATACAAGGGATTGTTATTAAGCAGACTGGGAAAAATACTAAACGGCCACAGTCTGCCGGTTCTCTGAAAACAGTTTCATTGCGTTGATTGGTCTCACCTGCATCATTTTCACTCCCATTTAAAGACAGGACCTAAAACAAAATGAGTTGCAGTGGGAAAACATGCGCTGATAAAATGCATCTGTTCTTAATCTGTGGAAATGGATTTTGTGATATTCTAGACAACTTTATGGTATTCTACACCATGCACAATGTAAGAGTAAGAGATTTGATGTAAGGGACTGTGTAGGAGCTGGAGGTAAAGGCTGGGATGGTGAAGTCCCTCTCCCCACTGGCTGCAGCCGTTTTCCCTCACGTTGATTTGGGCTCTTGATTCGAAATTCTTCAGCTCCTGAATTTGCTCTACCTCTGCTCTCTAACCTCCCTAGGCAGCTGAACAGAAAGTTACTGCAGGGTCTGAGGGTGCATCCTGGCTTAAGAAATTTGATGAGAAAACTAAGAATATTCAAGCCTATTTTTTAAATAAGCCTTTTATAGCTACAGAGCTGGTCTCATACAGAAAACTGTATTATTTTTCAAATTATTTAAAGGACAGCAGCATTATTTGTCAGCTTAGGTGGCTGTAGATTATCGCCTGGTAAGTTCGAGTCCCTTGTGCCTGCAGCTCCTAACGTCCTGGGAGCCCCTCGGGGCTGATTCGCAGCGGTGCGCGCGTGGGTGGGGTGCCACGAGGCACCGAAACACCAGCACAGACATGACCCCCCGCCAGCTGTCAGCCCGAGCCGGGCTTCTCGGCGCTGGGCAAGAGCAAGGCAGCGTGCGGGCAGCAGGAACGGAGCAGGGCGGCTCTCCGGCTGGGAGCCAAGGAGCCCGCGCGCGTCTGCCGCTCGCGGCACCGTTGTGACTCTCTGCTGGTGTCTGGTCTCCTGGACACCTAAGTCCTCCTGGCTCTCTGGGCGGCCAAGTGGCAGCTCCGGGAGGTCTTGTCGCAAAACATTCATTAGTGGGAGTTTCTTCAGCAGCTTTCCTTGCCAGATATTATTTCTGTTAATTAGGCCTTGTAGCTGCTTGATATGCTGGAAAATCCATGTTTTTCTACTCTTTTTCTCCTGCTTTTGAGCTGTTGTGTTTGTTCAAGATGAAAGCCAGATGTTATATTAATAAGAGAACGGCCTTTCCTAAAGGGAAACATTCATCAGCACAGAAGCAGACATTGTAGCTTTGCTGCAAATTACTTAAATTCCTCCTTTTTTCTTGAGCAGGAAATCCAAGAAGATGTATTTCAGAGCAATAGCTTTGCAACTGCAGAGTAAAAGCTATTTACCCTAATCCCTTTAAAAGCTGGTGACAGGGATTTAAATGCACTGAAGTTTGAAAATGTTTAAATTTGAAGGGGAAATGCAAGTATAAACCTAAAATGTTTTGAAACACGAAATGTTTCGATACTTTACATAGTAAATTCTCTCAAACCTAAATAATCTCGAGTATAACACAAGCGACTACTGCGAAACCGGCTGAGCTCTTCCCATGCCGAGCGGCTCCTGATCCTCCGACAGAGCATCTTCTCAAAACGCCGGGGCCTCCCACCGTGGTACCCAAACAGCTTTGGATTTCTCTTAAGCCCACCACCGCGGCCCGGAGCGCGGAGGCGAGAGGGCCTCCCCGGCAGCCCTGCCCGCGCCAGCCCCGGCAGCACGCGGCTCGTGCCTGCCGTCCGCACCCTTTCCGGTGCCAGAGGCGACGGGCTAGAAATTTAACTTTAGGAATGTGACATTTTTTTAAACAAATAGCAGAACGCCCAAGCTCCTTACACAGCCAAATGAACGCTTGGAAAATATCCTTCTTATGTATAATGAATAACCTGCAATATTTAAATAGATAAGGTATACATGAGCGATTTCTGCTATTATATGTTCATTAAAACAATCATAATCATCATACCTCACCTAGGTTTTGGAAAACTTGCTAAACATCTCATACAATTATCTGTTTACATAGAATTTTTATAACCTTATTATTAAATATTTCCATTATGCCATTGCTGGAATATTTTAAAAATTAATATAATCTGTAGTAACATGAAGAAGAATAGTAGCGTAACTACTTTGCAAAATATGTTCCAGCTGAACGAGCTAATTAGCTTTTAATAATGAGGCCTAGCCAATGCATTTACAAAGCAAGCTACTGGAGCTTAATGATTTCAAAAGCTATCACATTTACAAGTTAATGCAGTGTAAATTATTCATGAGCATCTTATTTATAAGTGTAATAAGTTATTTCCTGGGCTAGAGTTGCCTAAAAATGAGGTTCTTCTGAAAAATGACTAGAAATGGAGCTTCGTGTGAGCCCGTATTTACTGTCTTTGTAGCTATTTCCAGATGAAATTTTACAAATTTGGCAGTAGAAGATGATTCATTAGCCCAGATTTTCTTCAGTCCATGTCTCTGCTAAGCCCTGAAAAAATCTCCCCAGTTTCGGAGTAAACAGAGGCTTCGGAGACACTCGGTTTAGTGTTTAACATTTCTCTTGACAGCAAATGTTTAGGGCTACCAAAACCAAAGCAGCCTCCTCTCTACAAGCAGCAATATTATCTTTGGCCTAGCAGTGCTTCGTGGAGACGTGCGAAATGGGAACAAAAGCCAGCTCTGAAAGTACACTGCGCTCTCCCGCCGCGAGCGGTACTTGCCCTTCTTCCTCCTCACCATCCCTTTAATGCGAAACTAGTTACAAAGGAACTCCCCAGATGTGAACCAAAGGGGGAAAAAAAAGTGTTCAAGCACAAACTTCTGTTTTTATCTTGTATTCAGGACTCAAATCTACAAGTTCCAGTTCTAGCTTAACAGCAGCAGATAAGCCTAGAGCACGATCCAGACTGCAACGCTTGCACGTTTAATTGCCTGCGTGAGCGACGCCTTGGCACGCTTCCTGATTATTTGCTTGTTTTCTTGTGGATGATATTCTAGCTATTTTCTCCATTTGGTTATTTCTGTTACCAACACGGCGTCTTAGAGCTTTACAAAACACTAGCCTTTTCCTGTAGAACTGCAGCCTTCCTGGAAAGGAAAAAGAAGAAACCCTTTCCCTTCAGCTGTCATTATTTAGGACTGTTTTGATTTCATTACGTTTCCTGGGGTTTTGAGGCTGCAGCAAGATCTCTTCGAGCCTCGTAAGGAACTATGTGGTCCTCCTCATATTTCTGATTAGAATAATTAAATACAAATGGTATTTTTTTAAAAAAACAGAGGAAACAGTTGATTTCACAATTGCTGGCTGAGATCCAGAGAGTACTATATTTTCTCTTGGAAAAAGTAACTTGGCAAGATTTATTTATATGATCAGGAGCTAGGATGGGAGTGAGCTTATTTAATGAACTATGTTCCCCTTACTCACTTGTTACTCAGAGAAGCTGTTCAGTATAAATTTGAATGAGCAGAGATTCATTAGAGGCATTGATCTCAATCTGAAAAATTACAACTGCTTCATTATCAAAGCTCATTTGCACAGTAATAGAAACAAGCTTGAATCAGTACATTTCCACCAAAGCATCTGCCATTTACAGCAGATTTTTTTCTCTTCAGAGGTCAACTCAGGAATGTGGAAGGACTCCTCAAGAGACACTAATTATTACCACCAGCTTCTCCTGTGGCTGGTAGCAGTTCAAGGTGCATTTTAGTGTTACTTTCTCAACCAGAAACACACAGCAGTCTGTGACTGCTATTCGACTGATATGTGGTCCTATGTATCCATAGGTGTGTGATTTGTATGCACCCATGCACATACACATGCCCCACACACACACTCGTATGACAGTCCAAACCTCTCCTCGTAGAGAGAGGAAATTTAAAAAAAATCATCCCATTGTTATTTAGAAAATGAACTTTATGTTTCCAAATGGGAGTGAAAAGGCATATAAATCTGTGAGGCGAAGCCAACCACCTTGGTGTTTGCCACTACCTCAAGGCTTCTCGGCCACTGCGGCAAGCACAGAACGAAGCGAGAGGCTCAGCCAGGCTGCTGGAGGCTAGGAGGGATGCCAGCACTCAAGATGCATCTGTACGGTAGTTTCACAGGTATGAAGAGATAGACGATGCTTACTTCTCCCCAGAACCTTTAGGAATATTTAGCGTTTCATGAACATTGTATCTCCTACCAGCAGGGCTTCAAAGGGCACCTTCATCTGCTGATCAGTGACGCTCGGGTTCCCAAAACATACTAGCATGGTTCACTTACAGGTTTCATAAAAATAGTATTTTCACAAGCAATACCAAGGTCCTTGAGGAAGAAACAAGCTCTGTCTAGGCAGTCAGTCACATGAAGAATGAAAGGGGAATGTCAACGCAGCGTTGAGCTGCTAGCTACCATACGGTGCTTGACACAACCCTTTGACATTGTGTGTCATCATGTTGCAGTCTAGAGGAAGCCCTGGTGTAGATAGCTGGAAGCAGAGCCACAATCAAGTAAATTATTATTTACAATTAATGATGTTATGTGCATAGCACACAATTAAGTTTCTCTTGCTCTTGTTTTTTTTTTAAATCAGACTTTGTCTTCCCTTGCCTTTGACTATAATCTCTTTGGAATAAGGATTTTTCTTCAGTGTTTGGAAGAAGACCAAACTCGCCTCAGCCCAGCATTTCTCCCACTCACCAGAACAGGTGCTGGCTTCCCAGGACATGTTAACCAGGGCTTCCGTCTCCACAGGGGGTGCTTTGTTCTTCTCAGTGTCACTCACCTTAAGGGTCCCTCCTTTATTCCTGCAGATGACGGGTTTTCCTGATCTTTGCCAACTCCTTTAAGTGACGTTTTCAGTGGTCCTCCCTGCCTCATCAGCCTCCCTTTCCTCCCTGTGCTCCTGTCTTGCTGATCTCCTCCACAGACACAAATTCGACTCCCACCTTTCGTGCCACTGCCACTGGCCGCCTCCTCCCCCAGCCCTGAACTGTAGCGTTTCCACCCAGATCCAACCCTCAGCCTTTCCGACAGCTCCCCAAGGCGGCTGCAGGATCACATCCCACCCAGCCTTTCCTTTACCTGGCCCCCGGGCTCCCCGCGCACGCCGCCTCCGATCAGCCCCATCTCCAATCCCATGTGGATGCGCAGTGCTGGTTTCATCGCCTGCTTTTCAATTCACAGAAATCACCATGCTTTTCCCCGTTCAGCCACTCCAGGATGATCCAACATCACGGAACAGATACTTTAAAACTTATTTTGGGGCAGAAAGGTGCCGGGGGCATGTGCGGGGCAATCCCATCACCACATCTGAGCGCCCCACACCGCTAGCAGCTGGTGATATTCATTTTTCCTGTGGCCAGAGATATGAGCTTTCCTATAAGAAAAAAGATGATGGTCTCTTGCTGAAAAACAGTTTAAGAACCATATGGAATAAGGAAACACACCAACTAAATACGCTTCAGTATCATCTCCAGCATTTGTAATACATTAAGCCTCTCGTTATTGCTTATCCACCAGAAATCGGAGATGATTATCACTTTGCTGCCTTGATATTTTACTTTGATATGAGAATTTACTTGATATAATAATTTACTTGATATGATAATCACTGTCTGTATGTTATCAATAACAGTGTTAAGAAGCTGCCTGAACACCCTGGCTGTAACCTGATGAAAGATTTGTGGTTCTCCTTGCAAGTCCCTTAAACATCGATCCTCCCATGTAGGGAATCTGCCTCACCCCCGGGGTGGATCACGTGGGCGTACAGAATGAGAAGCGGTACTTTATTCCAAAACATTACTGCTAAGTTCAGGGTATATAAACAATATCCACAGCCTTTATGGGATGGGATGGTAGCACAGGACTTGTTTATAGGCCTGAATGCCCACTTTGTTTGGAATTTATTAAGCGGACAAACAGCACAAGTGGTAGTCAGAGCTTGTGTTTTATGTCCTGTTGTCATAATTCAGTTACAACTCTTTTAAAACCATCCCTAGCAAGCTTTGCTAATTGACAGTACATATCTGAGGAAGGGAAAAAAGAGCTTGTTTTTACTGAAAATTTTCTTTTCCTTTTTTTTTTCTTTTTTCTTTTTCTTTTCCTTTTTTTTTTCTTTTTTCTTTTTTTTAAATACAAGGCTAAAGATAGACAGGCCTCCCTGTTAATATTAAGTATCAGAACCATAACGAAAAGGGGAGTAACACCAGACTTTTTTGCTCACCCAGTCTTTCCGTTGAGAAATGGCCACATTCACGTTGACAGGCAATGCCAGCAGAATTCAGCCACTCTTCCTCACAGATGCTCGTGTTAACACGCTCCCTGCTTTGGAGAACGCCACTGCGTTGCCCCGGGTCTCCGTTTGCGTTAAGAGCAGATGAAACGTGTGTGTGTGTGTGTCACCTCTTTTCACATGTGCTACCTCCAGGCCCCGGACTTTGGGCCAAACCTCAGGGGGAACCTGCTTTCCAACCGGAGTGAAGTCAGACCCCAACTTGCACTACGGCTGCAGGGGGCCTCTGTGCTGGGGTCGTGCAAGCCGAGACCAAAATGATTAAAATCCTTCACGAGCTGTGTGTACAGGATGTCACTGTCACCAAATCCAGAGCCAAATTCCCATCATTTTACAGCCCCTAGACAGGCTGCCAGCATGCACCTGACCTGGGCTGAGGCAAAACCTCTGTGATCCTTCACCAACGTCTGCTAAATATATTTAGAAGTATGATGCTCACAGACATCAAAATGAGAAGAAACCATAAAATCCTGCCTGTTTGTATCTGCGAGACTCTTTCTATTTGTAAAAGTTTCCAGTTTCTGGATTCTTCAGTTCACCAGCTGGTTGCTCGGTTGCATAGCAACTTTCCTGTCTGCCTCTGCTTGCCAGAATCCAAAGGCCACGTGTTTTATGCAATAATTAAACTATTTCTTGGTTGGGAAGGACCAAGATCTGTGCAGGCTCACTGGTACATTGTTCCCTGCACCGCTATCTGGTCCCAGGCTCCCACCTGGACAAAGAGCGATATCCATAGCACAGAAATCACAGCTTTAGTATTTGCCCTTTTTCTCCCCCTTTAGACACAGCAAGGCCCTTCCTGTCACCGGGCATTGCCTGCTTTGCAAGTAGAGATGCCAGAGGCACCTGTGGGCTGCTCTGCAACTCGTGCCGGCAGCGCGTGTGAGCAGGGCAGCGGAAAAAACGACAAGACGGTCGGGGAAGCAGCCGCAGGCAGCAGAAACCACCCCACACGGCCCCATCCTCCGGTCGGAGATTTTGTTCGGAGAGCCCGTCTCGCCCCTCCTTTCCTCCGACGCGGGAGGAGCAGCTGCGGCTGCGTCGCTCCTGCGGCTTGCTCTGCCGCTGCAGCGCGGGGCAGCCCCGGCGCCGGGCCGCTCCGCTGGTCTTCCTGGGTGAGACGCACAGCTGCTCTTTAATACTCCATAAAGCCGCACGACCTGGCGGCCGGGACAACGGCTCGTCCGTCCCGGATGTCCGCCATAGCGACAAAGGCGTTGGGCACCAGACGGAGAACAGCGGTCAGGCGCCGGGCGCAGCCCTGGCACGGCCGCACCACTTCCCAGGCCGTAAAAACACTCCTCCAAGATCCCGCCTCTGCTGCCGCTGCCGGAGCGGGGCTCTCTGGCCTGAGCAAGATCTTAGTGTCATACAAATGAGACGAGATGCGACGCCAGACCTTCTGGATTCCCCGCCGGCTCGTAGCAGGGCTGTGTGCTGGGAGGGCAGCAAGCCCCGTTTGGACCTTCTCACGTACTTCTCACGAGCTACGTGTCCCCGCGGGGCCCGGGGCCGTCGCCCACCGCATTGCAGGCGCTCGCCGCCAGCGCAGCCGCAGGCCCAGCCCGTTTCCCAGGGAAAAAAGCCGCCGGCCTTGCTGAAGGGATGCTGAAACCCCAGGTTTAAAACACCGAGGAGCTTCACAAGATGAGCTCAGTGCTGGCTTCGATCTGAAATGTGCAATGGAGAAAAGACGGAGGGCAAAGCTCAAGTCTTTCTTTCTACCTTCTATTTAGCTACCCTAATAAAATATGCACTTTTGTGACACCATTTGCATTAGTTTCATCCCAATTTTGCTGCTTTTTTTTTTTTGACATGAAAGAGGTGTTATAAAACTTACAAAACCATTTAGAAGCTGGAGACCTGCTGCTTACAAACAGCCTGCTTACTATTTTCCTTTATTGATGAGGGCGCAGAAAAAGCAGAGCGAGCACTAGAGAATTAAACTGTCAGCTGTAATTATGTCTACTTACGTTGAAAAAAAATTGTAAAGACCTCTGTCAGAGAAACAAAGGAAAAAAAAAAGGCAAACAGATGCATGTTGTTTGCTTGCTCTGCAAAGCTGGATTAAAATAGCTACTGATACCCAGCGAAGACGGCATGTGCGTGGGGGGGTTATGCCCTCCCGCACCTTGCCGAACAACTCTCCTTTCCTCCCCCTGCCCTCCTGCTTTGAACGGAATTACGTTTCTGGGCATTTTGCTCATGCTGCAGGTTTCTTTTTTCTTTTTTCGGTCTGTGTTGCTACGAGCAATCAACATCTGCTTTCAGGTTTTCTCTTCAATTTAGCGTATAATTCAAGGCTCTATGCATAGATGTTTTTAACTGCACTCCAGGCACTACATTGCGTTTGGGGAGAGGGAGGCCTTCATCCTCTCTTCTTTTCTGTATTATATTCATTTCTATATCAGAAGAAAGAAAAGTTGCATGACTCCAGGCTAACGGTCTCATTCCTTAGACATGCCCAAGGGTGGGTGGAAAACCAGCAGGACAATTGCTATCTTTGCCTTTTCCACCACTGTTTTCCTCTCCCACCTTAAATATCACCTAAAAAAACTTAAGGGACAAAAAAAAAGTACTCCACATCTCAGGCTCCCCCATTTCATAAACATATTCTCAACCCTATAAAGACTAAATCAGGCAGAGAAATGGCATAGACAACTCGCTCACCCAAGCTTCCAGCTGCAGCAGACCTCCGTGGGGAAAATCCCAGCTGTGTCTGGACCTAGAACAACAAGGACCCCCAAAAAGTAATTGATTTGCAGTTACATTTCTAACTCTTCTTACATATCTGTCCAATAAATGCCTTGAAAGCAAGGGATATATTGTGTAGGACACCAGTAATCTGCAACGTATAGCTAAGTGTGAAGATGGATATATGCGCTAATTAGCAATTATTGATTTTAGAGAGAATTAGGTACCTAAACATTGCTTAAAATCTGGCTTCAGCTGCAGGGTGCCGTGATTTTGTGCTCAGAATATTTAGCAATGCAAAAAATAGCTGGTTCACCCGGAGGACACAGGGGCGAGTAATGATTATCTCAAAAACAGTTTGTTTCGTTGAAAAGCCAATATGCTCCCAGAAATTCATTCTGCCCACATTTCTTCCTAACTGTTAAATACCCGGAGAGCGTAAGTGAACATATGGAGTGGGCAGGAAGCTGCCTGGAGTTTCTAGGGAGATTCACTTGGATGAAGCAGTTGTAAAAATCTTCCAATTAAAAAAATTAAAAAAAAAAGACTGCGTCGGGCACGCCGGGGCGCTGGGAGAGGCGCAGCTCCCGGCGCCTGGGGCTGCCCGTGGGCTTGTGCACGGAGGCGTTCCCCCTGGCGGGTCACACACTGCCCCAGCATTCGGGTGCCTCCGAGGGGGATCGGAGCACGGCCGGGAGAGCTCAGGCGTCCTGGGAATTTGCTTTGAGCCTCCGTTAGGGCCCATAAGCGCTGGCGTGATATTGCCTGAGAGATGTGCTGTGCCTGAGGTGGGGCGACATTAAAGCTGAAGAGATGCAGAAAGAAAGCCAAAATTCGGGTCCAATTTGCAGAAACTCCCACGTGGAGCAACTTGCACCGGCTTATGCTGAACAGAAGCGGCACGGAGCTCGGCAGGCACAGGTATGATAAATGGGTCCCTCCGCTGAAGGAATCATAAAACAGAAATGTGATAAACCTCCCTCTGCTCGTGCACTTGGCTTTCCTGCTCGGGCATTTATATATATTTAAAACTCCACTCCAAAATACATAAACTTGGGCCAAAGACTATGGGACTCAGTTTATTGATCTTAAATAGTATTTGTTTATGTGAAACATTCATAACAGCTCCTCCTGCATTATATGGGGGGGTTTTGTGCCAAATAATAGAGAGGCATGAAAACAGTCACAGAAAAGCCATGGAAAGGCAAGGAGCCGTCATGCCGTTTCCCCTGTCATCTACGTGGAGGCACGACACAGCCCTCCTCACCTTCTCTGGATTATTTTTTCCACCCCAAGTCTTGCTTTAGGCCTTCCATTTCCTACCGAATACTATAGCTGCAGCCCGGGACCCCCAGGAACAGCAACGCTTGGCAGCGTTCTGCTCTACAAGAACTATCGTTTGGAGGGATGTTGATATAAGATAAAGAGCTGGGACTTAAAAAAAAATTAAAAATAAAGTCAAAGAAATAGCAGCATATTGAGATATAAATTCTCTAGCACAAAACCTCCCTGGTGGGTTTGGTGCTCCGGGGCCCCGTCCCACGGCAGCATCCCCGAAGGGCACTGAGCCCTCCCAGCCCCACCGCGACGGGCTCCACCCACCCCCCCCCCCATCACCATCAGTGTTTGCATGGCAATATTTAGCCACACAGTCCCTGTTTCTCAGGAAAAAAAGATTAAAAATCAGCGTGCAGAGCAAGGAGGGATTTCTCCTCCGGTTATCCCAAGGAGCTGCCGCTGGTGCTGCCTGCGTGGCCAGAAATGAGGAATCACCGTCGTCAGCGAAGCAGCGTGGGCGGGAGAAGAGGCGCCGTTTTGGGCAGGATGGGCACGGGTTTGTCTGTCACGTTCTCTGCACCTGATAACCTAAAGCATGAATGACAGCCACGGCCTACATATCGCCAGGTAACCCACATCGCAGAATCCCTTCCGCCCTCTTCCCGCTAAAATATTTCCTGCGTTTAAACTGTGAAGCTTCCCTCAGGGCGTCACTTAGCTGATACATCCCATCTGTAGACTCTGCGTCCTATTCGGGGGAATGCTGTGTATAATGCTATTCCTCTGAATGCTTTAAGAAGAAAAAGGCCTTCAAGAACAACTCCCTAAATAGTTCACTAGTCTCTCGCTTTTGCAGAACGTGCGAATCATTCCCCAAACAAATGATGGGGGTGAAGGCTGCTTAATATGAGGCTGCGTTTAGGAGAGTGAAACGAAAGAGGTCTGATTTTAAGAGCATTGAAGAACACTGAAAAAAAAAATAAAGCCATTGGAAGCTATGAGAGATCAGCCCTTCTGAAAATGAACTGCTTTATAGTTATTAGAATTATTACATTAATATTCAGCATTAAAGTCTACTTTTTGACAGCCCATAAATAAATCATACATGTTCTGAATTCTCCCGTGCAGTGCGGTGATGGTCTACGTTAGAAATGTGTTTGCGCCTTGAGCCGCTGACAAGGAGCTGCAGGAACCATCGGGTGGCTGGATGGTTGCAACATCTTCAACACCAACCACCCCACGCTTGCACACGGGACAAGGACGTAGGAACGACTAGCGTGGCTCTGTTCCGTGGTTCAGACAACGGGGAGCGGCTCTGATCGCAGCGCCGCTCCCACCACCGTGTTTCTGAAAGTGGGATTAAACCCTAACGGCCGGACCGCTCGCGCGAGCAGGCCCCTCAGCAGCAGGTCCCGTCCCCGCGGCGGCGCTCCCGGGACCTGCTGCGCCCTTCGTCCTCTGACACCCGGCGCAGGCAGCACTGGTAAAGAGCACGACTGCGTTACAAGACGTTCATTAGCAAAATATTTATCTCGGAAAAGTGGAGAAATAGCAGAGCTTCAGAAACACTCTCCTTGCCAGGGCTTGAAAACAAAAATGGCAAAACAGAGTTATTAATTAATAACAATAAAGTCCTCCAGAGGACAGAAACCTGACCTTTCCTTCTGAAATCCTATTTGTTCCCTGTCCTATAAACTCAGATTTTAAGAGAAATGTTTTTACAGCAAACTTAAAGCGAATTGTGGTTTACATTTACAAGGCATAAAAATTAATAGACTTTTTTTATGAGTTTCTTTCCATGCTCCATCACAAGAATTTTTATATCATCTTATTGTGGGATTGGAAGCAATTAAGCGCAGAGCACGATAGCTGGGCACTTACCACCACTGACTGAGGATGGGGTTAGCAGGGGCCTTCCCGCAGCTCCCCGGGGAGCCGGGTCAGGCTGTTCCTGGAGCAAGGGGAGATGCTACCTGCCCAGGGCTGACCACCGCTGGAGCAGTCCCATAAGCCAGTACAAGAGGCAGCCCAGGAGCGAGCTTGGCCTTGCCGGGCCACGACCAGGCTTTGCGGCCATCACAGCATCTTTGAGGATGTGCAGGGACAGGGCTGGGAAGCAGCAGAGCTGATCAGGACGGGTCGCATCTCTCGGGAGGGCAGGTAAGGAGCTTCCCCAGCCGGCAGCATCACCAGGGCGGTCACAGCTGCCCAGGGCTCGTTCTGCCCTCCTATATCGTGTCCATCTGGCAGAGAATAAAAAGTTAAACATCTTGCTCTAATCAAGAAGGTGGTGAACTAGATGCACGTAGTGTTTGCTGAGCATCTTCAAGAGTGGAAAGTTTGTGGGAAAGGCCTGAAGATCAGCCTAGTTCTTGCAGCAGCACTATTCCTGTAACATGTCAGAGAAATTCAGGGGTTGGGTTTGATGGGTTGTTTGTTTGTTTGTTTTGAAGTCCACCAACACTGCATAAAGTATACCAATCCTCACCTAGAAGCAACCTGAAACCATCTGCTGCAATGAATATTGCTTCATTATTAGGTTACTTGATTTTGATAGCTCTAAGCCCATTGCCATGAGTTTTGATGAACTATGTTTATTAAAATTAAAAACTAAAGTATCAATTTTTAGGACAACATTTTAATATTTAATATAGAGCAACAAGTGTTAATTAGTTTTCTGTGGACATTTATGGAATAACAGTGTCTTTTGATTACCTAGTCTTCTGCAACAGAAAATGTAGTCGTTCTAAGTTAATCAGAGATAGCTAAAATGGACAGGGAGAAATAGGCAAAGATGGAATATCAGAGAGAAGATCTCCACATTAATAACTGCCTCAGGATTGTGGAATGTAGTGCAAGTCCCCCCAAAAAATCCAGTCAAAGATGGCTTTATAGAGGTGATGTTAAAACAGTGGGCGTACATATAGAACAAGGTCACCAGGTATTTTAATGGTAACAGGCCACAACCTCTGCTGACATTGCTTCCAAGAATAGGATTTATGAAATGGCCACATCTCTTCCTCTTGGAAGAGGAGAGAGGGGAAGATTTGCTCTCATGAGCTTGTAAACTCTGCTAGCTTCGAGAGGGGAGAACGGAAAGCGACCAGCAGGCACTGCAGTAATTTTGCTTCCCTTTTCAAAGAAAAATAGTCCTTTCTGGCGTTTCACCTCTGATTGCCTGAGCAAGTTTTCAAAACTCATAATTATTCTGCTATGATTAAAACATTGCCTCTGCTGCAGGGAAACAGTAGAAGTGTCCCACTCATCAGTCCCTGCTCATGGAAATATTTCCAGACACTTTCAGTATGTTTACTTTCTCCCCAATCAGAATATAATTCTGTTCTCATCATTAATTATCCAGATATGCTTTTCTTTCTTCCCTTCCCTCCTCTCTTTTCCCTTCTCCCTTTTCCACATTGCATCAAGTATGTATAGCTTTCCATATTTTTCCTATCTTCCTGGCACACTTTCTAATCGCAGGGGAGGTTTCTTGTTAATTGTTTTCAGCGTATGGGTATTGATACTCCTCCTGCAAACTCTTATTTAAATTAATCATTCTTCTGTATCCTCTTGTTAAGTGATAGAGATCAAATGCATATCAATTATCCCAAGCATAATTTTTTTCAGTTTTACCTCTAATTATAAATAAGCCTTTTGACACCTCCACAGAGGCAACCCCAGCTCCAGAAGTCTTTGACCACGCGATTCTGGGGATCCAGAGCCCAAGTAGCAGAGCTGAAGACATACAGGATGAATGCAATAGCATGGCTGGGGCCACTGGAGAAAGAAGGCACAAATTACAGCCCTGTTTTTTCCAGTGCACTGTAATGAGCTGATAGGAACAGTTTTTGCTGAGTTCAGTTCCTTAGCCCAGAGCAATCCCAGCTGCAGCACTGGGATCTGGCATATATAACTCGCTCTGCCGAGCAGACATGATTCTTGGTATCACGGAGACCGAAGTGTCAGATTCTCACATGAAAATTGGGCACTTACAACCAATCAGGACATGGATCTCAGAAAACACCCCTTACCTGCACCCATGATGGTCCTGACTCTCTTCTCACAAGGGCACAGATCTGGAGTAACTTCCACACAGTCAAGAGTTATTCCAAGACTAGAAGAAATTAGACCATCTCTTACATTTTCTTTATTCTCCACATATGAATCAAATACAAGTGACATTGCATTGCCATAGGTGTCATCTACTTGCTTAGCTTTTTGCATTTGTGATGCTTATCATTAAAAAGTCAGGGTGCATCAGCTGTTGCTACCCATGGCTATCTTATTTTTTCCCAACGCTGGGAACAGTCCTTGTAGTTGACAGCTGAGTGTTTGCCTGAAAGTTTGTTATAAGAGTTTCTTCAATCATGCTGATTCCGTTACATTAACACAGTATCAGGGCAGCGTTAATAGGTGCACGGCTTTGTCAGGCATTGTCTTCTTAACATGCAGGGCATAAAACTAATTCAAAATTAGACTGATGACTAAAGCTGTAATTGAAAATGTGAGCCTTAAAATTCACTGAGTCACAGCATGCAACTGTAAACAACGTCCCTCTGCATTACCTGAATTGCAGTTTCCCATCAACAAGTAACACAGTTTTACAAATATAACTTAAGTTCATATTCTAAATGCTCTTAGAATTGCACAAACACTGCTAACTGCAGAGGTCAGAGAGGAAATCTTCCTTTTTCACAGTCCCAACATTTTCAAGCTTACTGAGTAGATGAAAGATGTTACGATCTTCTACCCGGCTGCACTGCACACACATAATGTAGCATTTGCTTTTCTTCTTTCCTACTTAAATGTTTAGCTTAACAGGTCATAAAACAAATGGCATCAAACAAAGAGAAGTTTATGTTGCTAGAAACTTCATTTTTGTATTTTTCAATTTGGGGTGCATTAAACTGCCTAAATGCCTATTAGAATTATATAAGGCAGTAAATGCCCTAAATTGCATATTGGACACTTCATGAAGAAAAAGAAAGCAATTTAAGACATCCTCCTCACACCACTCCTATTTCAAAACACAAATTGAAGCACAAAAACCTCCCTTGAGAATTTCCACAAATATCATAACGGAAATTGTATTACACCAGCTGTGAAAACTATTTCTGGTCGCTAACATTTGGGTGCTTATCCCTTCTAGTTGCAGAAATTTCACAATTTCTCACATCACATTTTTGCACCTTGCTCTCGCTCATAGTGCACTCGGTTAATTTATTTACCTCTATTCTAACCTTCCAGCGCTAGAACAGCTGCATCTTCATGACCGACCTTCAGGTCCTGAGCGATCCCCTGGCGAGCCCCGCGCTCCCCTGTGCAGCTCCCCGCTGCGCAGGCAAGCCGGGCGCGAGGGGGCCGGGGGATCGTGCCACGGATTCGCGACAGAGCCAGACCCCTTATTTCCCTGTCAGCCGCAGTGCTGGGGCAGGGAGAGAGCAGAAGGAAGCAGGACTCTGCCTCTCGCTTTGTCACTTAGGCTCAGCGTACCGGACCCAGCACCTGCTGCTCTCTAACGTCGGCTTGCTGCAGACCCCGACGTCGGCCGCGCGAGAAACCCCTACCGCGTCTCAACCTGGCCAGCACTGCGGCCAAGTCACTCTTCTCGGGTCTCTGGTCAAACAGGTAAGTGCAATCCCAGCTCCTGCTCTTGGGGAGGCTGTCCAGGACCCATGGAGGGCAGGGGGTTACCAAAGGTGTGTCGGGAGCTAACCCTTTTTTGACTCTCCTGACTAGGAACGCAGCGTGATTCCTTTGCTCCAAGACCTGTGACTCACCAAGGCAACGAACTCCATGGGAAAAACAGTTTGTAACAGCAATACCTTTAGGAGGCCCTTCTGTACCTGCAGGTACTTGAGGTGAAGCCCCATGTGGACGCATCATTGCTGTGGTCTGCAGGCTGGCAGAAGTCCCCTGTAGCCCTTGCGTGACTCCTTGGATCTGCCCAACTGGGCCTAACCGATCACATACGTGTCCCACCGCTATCAGGCTCTACTCAGGGGCTGCAAAAGGTACCAAGTTTTTGAGCAACACTGATCTTGGCAAGTGAGAAAGGCAGCTCCAGCATGCTTTCATATATGCATATTTTGGACTCCCACCAAGAGTTATTAAGCAGCAATCACATGAGGCCAGCTCTAGAGTACATTTCTTAGACATATGATATCAATTAAGTCTGAGTCTTCTGACCACAGTGAATTGACATTACCTCATACACAAGCGGAATTAAATTTCTGCTTTCCCTCTCCCCACCTTTGAAGTCAGTAATGCCAAATTTCTCCCGCGTTCCAGGGGGAAGGTTGCAGTTATGCTGAATATGTGGATACCTTGAATTTGGATTTGATAGAGCCACATAGAAAATGCTTTGGCTGGAATATGCAACAGCAGTAAAAGATTGACTTGGCCATGCAATGCTGAATAACATATTTATTAGTCCACTGAACAAAATGTGGGCTGGCCAATCTGCCCACTGAGTTCAAGGAAGGAAGATTCCCTGATGAGATGTTATGCTTCTTTTTAATTGCTATATAAACTGAGGATTTTCTTCACTCACAAATAATGCACTGCCATCTGTTACTGGGGTGTACTGGAACTAAGAAAGCCTTCCTTTTTAAATACATTTAATACTTTTAATGCAAAGCCTAGCACTGCCAGTGCTTGGGCTGAACCAGCCAGTCTACCGTCGTTAGCATTGTTCATATCTCAAACACAAACATTTGACCCTAACTGGAAATCCCAACAGAAAGATTAAGACTCATATTGACAATTCAATGTTATTTTAACCTATTTCTAAATCTCCCAAATAAATCCCATTTAGATTTCAGTACAGATCTGTGTGTTTGTATAACAGGTACAGCCTGGAAATGTTTTTTGATACCACATATCAACACATTTCCTTCAATTACACACGTGTTTGTCAAACCACAGCAACCCAGTCCTGCCGAATGAAGCAGGAATCTAAGCAGAAAATTTTGTAAACAGACAAATTGCTTAACTGAATGCCATATTTCCTTTTGAAGATAATTTTATTTCTTCCTGGCTTATATTTATCAGCCTTGTCCATTTTACTGCCAATATTATAATTTAAGACTGAAACATGAAGCAGAAAATGCTTTTGTCAGATAAGCTGGCAGAGAGCTTATATCTACAGTGTTATGCAAAATACAAGGACTCAACTGTTCTGTCAGAACACAAAACTGGGAATAATTGCTAAATCAATTGAAACTAATATATTCCAGATTAACAGTTCTCTTGTCAATTCATGAAAAAAGTCTATTATCAATTGTAATGGATGAACATATTTTGTTCATAGCTATATCAAACATATTAACATTTTTATGAGGAAGAAGACTATCACCTGATGTAAAACTTTCCAGCTCAGAACCGTGCTCTGCATTGAACGCTTTTTTAAAAAAGAAATAGTTATTTGTTGGAATTACATATATGCTGCTTTACAGCTCAGTTACAGTATTTTACATTTTCATTGCTGTGTTCTATTTACATGAATCAGGATGATTTATTACCAAATATTGCACTGTCATGGAGTTCATATGAAATTTTGGATTAATTCACCATGCCATAGACAAAATTTATCAGTACGTCACATATTAAGTATTATGATCAATTGAGAGCAGAGCTCAAATAATGTATCTGGGATTAGCACTAGAAATGTTCCCATAGTTGTTGTTCCAAAGATTTTCTTTCTTTCACAATCACAAAGAAAAGAACTATTGGTAAATCCTACAGTTTAGAGGTTTATGGATGAAGGGATTTTTATTTCCATTTCAGGTCCATTTAAAGGGATGATGTGATATTTATGACTTTGATAAGGTTTCATGCAATTGGATGAAAGCCAAAGATAAGACATCCACCGTTAAAAGGATCCAGCTGTAAAGTGAAGCACCAGAGACAGCAAAAATCAAAGATCTGACTGTTCTTAATTTCTTGTGTAAGATCTTTCTCTTTAAAATGTCTTTTCCACCACAGTCCATACGGTAACGCTCACTTGTGCCTCTCCACAGCACAGTCTTTGGTGCAGGGCACACTAACCTTAGAGCTGGGCATCCCCAAAGGCTGCATGGTGCCAGCTGTAGCCCTCAGTGCTTCAAAAACTGGCACCCCAGGGACCAGGGACATGAAGGATAAAAGCATGGAGTCTCCCTGATGTCCTATGGTCATACAGACTCTAAGCAGAGATATTCACACAGAAGAGCTGATGTTCAAATAACACTGATGTCAAGTGCTACTACCTAGTAGTGCCCAAGGAAGCAGTGAAAAGTGCAGTCCTGCTGCTGTGCGTGTCCAAACATGGAACACAAATGGTCTCTTGCCCAAGCTTTGGTGATCAAAATCGAAAGCACAGACCCTTGGGGCACAAATGCAGTGTAGGAGACAAGCAAGCAGCACATGATAGAAAATGTGCTCTTTTAGGGTTGGCTTATTTAGCAGAGAGGTCAGTTTAAGGGACAGGAATAAAGTGGAATGGCGAGGGCACGGCAGCAGCAGAGCGAGGCTGCTGACTGCCACCGTCGTGTAAGAAACCTAAAAAAGTTCCAGCATCCCAGCTGCAGAAAGCTCCGTGGGGGAGTTAACAGGCTGAGCAAAGCTATCAGCAGAAAGAGGACTTCTGCTGAGACATGTACATCTTCCCCAGTTCAATTTGTCGTTCAGCTGCAGTTTTAGGGTTTCCTGCTGCTGACATACGCCCTCTTTTCCAGTCAAGTCTACTTTTATATTACTTTTTTGGCTGACATAAAATTGTCTTAACCATTGATCTGGCATCTCTTCCCAAACTGCGCCTTGGCTCTCTCATTGCATACCTGCCTTTGCCTGCTGCAAGCAACAGCACGGCTTACGGAGAGAGCGTACAGAGCCCCCCGGCATTTCCGGAGCGCTCCAATACCCTGCACCTGCCAAAGACAGGGGCGTAATCAAAGGCCCTGCCACTCACAAGCAAAATAAAGATGAGTTAATCTTGTCCAAATAGCCTTAAGTTTGACTTTTCTGAACTTTGGAGTGCTTGATTTTCTAATGTAATTTCTTTTCCACGTAAAAGAATTTGAAGACCAGGAAAAGAATGCGAATACTTGTCAGTAATGGAAGGATTTTAGGAGGAACCTCCCTCCAGGAGTAATAACAATAATATGACTGAGCTTGAGTGACAGAAGAACTCCATTACCACCAAAACAAATTTGTTTCTCAGACGTACATATTCTTATTGAATCAGGATGTACATGGAAGCAATAAGGATATTCCCACGGGGGATGATGCACTAGATTCCTTTCTGTCAGACCCATGCGCCAGGACTAGGAGACACTTCTCGCTTTTGTTGGCAGTTTTTAAACAAGCTTCTCTCCTGCCTAAAAAAGGAAAGTGAAAAGAGTGAAACAACAACATCTCAAGGACAGTGCAAGGCCTGAGGTCCCTGACCCTCCTCTGGCCTGAGAAACTGCTAATGGACCACCAGTCTTGCAACCGTCCTAGCTGATTTCATAGAATCATAGAATCAGTAAGGTTGGAAGGGACCTCTGGAGATCATCTAGTCCAACCTCCCTGCTCCGCAGGGTCACTGAGAGCATTTTAGACAGGGTTGCATTTCCACTGTTGCAGGTCTAAGAGTTTCCCTAGCAGCAAGGCAAGGCATCTGCCTGGAACAGAGCCACCAATCTATGAAAAATATTGGGAGTTTCATGGCAGCTGGTCCAAGGACCATGCCAGGAAAGATTTAGTCATAGAATAGAAACAGGTTTTCTTTCTTATCTCACTAGGTCATGGTTTTTCAGTGTCTGATATCTGAGAGTTGCACTGGCTTGGTGTTCGGCCCCGTTCCTGAAAGGGAAATTGTGGTATTCCCAGGGGAAATGCATTACTTAGTCCCAGCAGCTGAGGGAGCTGGACATTAAAATAAAAGAGATTTCTCTATATTAAAAACATATTGCTCTCAGTTCTGGAGGTTATTACAGCTGTCTCATAGCTACATATGTAGAATTCAGACTCTTGCTTTCACTGGCATTTCCAAAAATCACTGAGAGTTGGTTGTGCACTTGTGTTGTATAGCATGTATAATAGCCACAGGCTATCTTACAGCAAGGTTTGAACAGTAGTGGTGTGTTGTGCACACTTGTGGCTTTGCAACTTAAAATTCAGCCCTCCCAAATTCAAGCCAATAACAACTTTAAGCCTTTGCACATTCGTTGTGTAAACACGTACACACACCTGCACCCTTACACAGATGTGCAGCATACACTTAGATCCATGTAAGCTTTCATTAGGTTCTATATGGTCCAGCATTTCTGCACCTATACATTATCATAGCAAACTAAATCAAGAGTGACTACTGATAAAAATAGTCCAGATGTACAAAGAATGGAGGGAAAAAATAAAGCTGAACCTACTTTGATGCTATTAAGCAAACAACAGGGTTGCCTCACATGAAGTCTCACTGAGACTGAGTAATTTGTCCCTACTATTGAGAGTACAGAGCAGAACTTGGAGATGTATAGGCAAGAAATAGAAATCAGTAGTGATATGCTGAGTTTTTCCCTTATGTAGATGCTGGCTTTTCAGTTTAGGGCAGCAACAAGCACAAGGGAACATGTTCAGTTGCAAAAATGAAGCTAAAACAGGAATAAATGGGGTGATACTTACCCATTCTCACCGTATCAGAATAAAGAGTTGTGCCTGTGGGAGTCAACAGATTTAAAACATATTTAAAGAGTTACTACTGATAAAAAAAAAGAGTTGCATGGCATGTGCTTAACCTATTAACTCATGGCCGCAGGCTATCATTGAATTCAATAGCTTAATAGGGTTCACATACAGACTAGGTATTTCTATGGAAAATGAGAACATCAGATGGTCCTGGATGAGGTAGGTAGATTCAAAGAGATGTAAACACTCACGTTTCAGGGCAGGCAAATGAGCCAGGAGAGGCAAGTCCTCGTGGACTGGTCAGGGCATCGCAGGGACCAGGCTCTGAATCCATGAGCACCCGCTGCTGCCACGGACCCGGCGACCAACAAAGCGGACCACAGGGCTGCCCGGTACCATAATTCCTGCATTACTACAGGGATTCAGGTTACATTTTATTGTGTCTTCCTGCACGTATGTCTGAGAGAAAATGGTATTTGCACCCATGCACACAGGAATTTTTGGCTGCTTACCCATGTAAATGTAGAATTGCCCAATTTGTCATGGGTTTTGCTGCGGGCATTGCCCTACCAGTGCCCAGCACCTACGAGCTGGTTCAGAGGCATCCTCGCTGGGCGCTTGGGACCATGTTGATGGGAACGCAATGCCCCCAGCCTTCCCCAACACTAGGAAGCACCAAGCAGCTTCAGGTGGGAAGGAGAGAGGGAGGGAAAGTAATAGCTATTTTTTGACATTGGGGGGGGGGAAGATGTTACCAAGGAAAAACATTGGATGTTGTAGTTTGCAAGATAGTAATTAGATTTTAAAAGTTTACATGAAGTTTGCCCTTAGTCTTATAAGTCCTAATTCAATGCCAACCTACAGTTGATATTTTACATAAAAACCCACCGTGCAAAATTTACTCAACACATCTATTTTTAATGAGAACTTCTCTATAAAACGTGGAACAAATAAACTTGTATATTTTAGGAGCATTCTAAATGTTTCACTATAAAATTTTATTGTGTATTAAACTTAATTATGTAAATTAAGTTCTCAGTTCTTGTACCTGTGCATACTGCTTTATTTTTGCTTCACTAAAGCCAGATGGTGTAGCTATTTTTTTTTATTTTGAAATTTTGATTGAGTTTATTCAATTATTTTTTATCGATGCTGAATTAACAATAGAACCTGCTTCAGCCTTAGTATTACTGACAGAGACTGCACAGGCCTGTGCTGCCAGTCACGGCTGGCAATACGCACCGGGGCTCCTTTTGACGAGAAGCTACAGTAATCACAACAAATAGGACTGAAAAGTACTGTCTGCTAGGACCGAGTGTTGAATCAAAAGCACATTTCCATTTTGGAGCCAAATCTTTTTTGAAGCCAGTTTTTCAGAGATGAAAACATTACATCACCCTGAGTAAAGAAAAAGAAAGGATACAGTAAGAAGTTTTAAGGCAAATAAGCCTTAAATTTGCCAAATATATTACTCTTGACTATTACTATCAATTTTATCTATGCATTTATGGAACTTCTTTTGCATTTCTACATCAAGCACATTAAACCCCCAGCTCCCCATGAGTCTCAATTGTTGGAAATAGGAAACTACAGAGAAAGAAACAGGATTTCTCTGAGTGGTTCAAAAGTATGCCTTTTTTGTTATCCTTATTCTTTAAATCTGAAAATTTTTCTAAATGTTGTAATAGCAATGTATTTTCTAGCAAGCTTAATGATGAGCTCTGCTAGCCATACAAATACAACTCAGTGCAAGGATGTGCCTCTTTCAGAGAAAACTCTATTTATTCTTTTTCAGAGGAAGCAGCTGAAAAATCCAGGCATGAAATCATATTATCCAGCTATGCTTTTTTTTTTTTTTTTTTTTTTTTTTTTTCTGTTGTTATATTTATGGTCTCTTTGGTAAAATCAGAAGAATGCACTTCTGTGTAATGGTGCATAGTTTGAATGGCAGAGTAACCATCATACCATAAAATGCGGACTTGGGCGGCCTGATTACAAAAGCATGTCCTCGCTTGAATCTCTGCACAAGGCAGCTCTTTAAATCACTGAAAGTTTAAAATTGGAGTCACTTGAGAACTAAAATTGCATGTGATGGCAAAATGGCAGGAAATATTAAGCCTGGGCTGCCAATTTCAGAGCAATTTCTAGAAGTCTGAGAGCTTACGGATAAAATTATGGGATGTAGAACATGCAGTATTCATTAAATTCATTCTCTCTTGCTTGCATCATAAGATTTTATATCTTGGCCCTTCACCATGGGACTCCTTGAACTTAGAAATAGGTATCAGCAAACAGGAGTGCAGACTAACGAGGTTTTGAGGGATGGAGCCTATTACCTCCGCTGGTTTTCTCCTCAGATATGCTGCCTGCTACTCTGGTTCATTTAGTACTGTAGTGTACAAAATCTTACGTCATGCAGTACAAGTTCCCAGAGTTTTATTCTTGCAAGAATCACACAGGCCTTTTTATTTTTGTATTTGTCCTCCTCCACAGAAAGCACCTGGATCACGTAAGCCGTCCAAGAGGTCCAAGATGATAGATGTGATGGCATTAATGCAATAAAAATAGTTTTTAATAAGATACTTTGGATTCTTCCCTGAGCTATCTATGCTAACTCTTTTTCCCAAGGTAATTCCCAGCTTCCCAAAAGAGGGTTAAGGCAAGACTCTTCCACCCAGATATTATACACTGAGAACACAAAGAGCATGCCCAGCTGACGCCTCCGGGAGAGCTGAAACAACCACACGTCTGCCCATACTCTGCCGATACAAACAACCGTGGTGAATCCGAGTGATTTTTGGCCTCGCACAAAGCAGGCCACCAACGCACCACCAGGCCATCAGCAAAGCCTGGGGCTGCACGCAGAGCAAGAACCGCTGGCCATGGAGGAGCCTGGCTGAAGTGGCAGGGAGCCCACCAAGCCCAAAATAAAAAGCAAAATACCTTTCTGAATTAAAAATTAAAAAAAGAAAAAAATGAATGGAGCTTTTGTAAAAAAGAAAAAAGAAAGAGAGACTGGAGCTTATATATATACGGCCCTCTTGGCCTCTTAAACCTTCCAGGGCAACTTTGATACACGTTCATTCAGTAACGCATCATGTTTTAACAGAAACGTGTAAGCAAAATGCCACGGTTATCATTACAGAGCTAATGTCTGGCCATGGTCTCCTCAGGGTGAGATCCTGGAAACCTGTTCTCCTTTCCGAGCCGGAGAGGGCACAGTGCTGCTGCAGGCGGCCCTGGGCACTCAGAACTGCTCCTGTTGGGTCGCATGGGCTCACACAAAGTTTTGGCACCATTTAACTCTGTAACACGAGGTTTAAGTCCAGCACAGGTCCCTGTGCAGCCCTTGTGCGCCAGGCTGACTGTTGGCCCCTGGGAGGATGAGCGGGTCCCCAGCGGTCCACGCTGCTTTGAACCCACAGTCACACGGTGATCTAACTCCTGTTCGAACCTTTTAGGCTGTGGTGAGCAGTTTGGTATAAATTGTCTCGGGTGAATAACTTCGAGGTTTGTCAACAGCAAGGGAAACAAATGTTCTAATGCTCCGTCTCCAAGGTTTTACAATGGCAGTTTCAGTGCCAAACCCGGACAAAGCCTGTCAGATACGATTAGGTAATCTCAAAGCCTTCTCCCCCACACAAGGGGCATCTCAACTTGTTGGAGCGGCTCTGCTCCTCTCAGAGGCAGGTAAACATCGGCTGGAAGGCAGCAGCTCCTTCGCAGGGGTACTCAGCGCCTTGCATGCTCTTGGCAGCGAGTCACTGGTGCATTTCTCCAGGACAAGATTTTTAAAGTTAACTCCAGTGAGGCTGCAGCGGCATTCACCAGTGCAGGATTCGTCCTTCATCACTCTTCCAAGCAATGCACAGTTTGCACAGGACAAGTAGTTTAAGAAAGCAGCACCAGGCACCATCGCAAGTTTGCTTCTTCTGTTTTTCCAGTATTATTTAAACCTCTTCCCTGTTGCCAGCAACATCTCAGTAAATTCAGCCACCCGTGATAACAGCGTGCCATCCGTAACCTCGCACAAGGATGAGGAACTGCACTTGCAAGGTAGTCACCTTTCTGTACAACCTCAAAACTATTTCAAAAGGAAATGAATGGAAAGCCAATATAAAACTGAACATTACAGACAAATAAGAGTATCACACTTCCTCCTCCTTAGCTGTTAAATGGTCTTTAGAGTTACAAAACTTTTTTTCAACAGTTACAGCTAGCTAGCTATTGTTTCACTCGTTTTTATTAAATCTGAGTGTATGGCAGCTCAGCCTGCTTTGTTGCCACCTGGACAAAAGTTACTAACATCTTGCATAGTCTGACAACACTTAATCTACAAGATTAGAGTTAATGTTCTGTTTTACTTAATTAACATCCCTGGACTGATCAAACTTATTTTTCCTCTCTGGCTAGATGCTCTCTGGAAGATGCACTTAGCCGCTTGTCTAAAGCACACAAATTATCTCATAGCCTAGTTATGCTGCTGACACCGGGTCACGAAAGATGTGCCAGCAAGCAGAATCCCCAGTGCTCCAGCAGACAACAATGAACCTCATATTTCACTATAACTTGGCAATTAAGTCGGGAGAAATACCCGGGGAGAGGAGGCGTTCTCTAGGATTTCAGGCAGAATAAACCACTGCCGACGAATTACTTGAGACCCACTGCAGCACTCAGGCAAAATACAGGCAACAGGAAAACTTTGTCCTCAACCTTTCTAAAGGCATAAATGAGGATTTCTGTAATGAGGCACAGTAAAAGCAACAACGTGCTGCACGAGCGGATGCCGGTTTAGGACAGCTTGGCACAATCCGGCGTCACTTTGCCCTCCGGACACACGCAGCGTCGGCAGCCTTCACGGCCCATCGCAGCATTGCAAGGAGAGGAGAGAGACGCCGTCCAGCCGAAGCGTACGAGAAACACGCAGAGGAGCAGACCCGGCAGGCTCCCTCCAGCTGCTCCGACGCACCGCAGGTTCCCGGCTCAAACCGCTCCGCGGGCCGCTCGAGCCCGGCACGCCGCCGAGCGGCCGCTCGCCCGGCCCGCGAGAGCCGCTGCGCTGCCGCCTCCGCGCCCCTTCCGGAGCACCCTCCGCCGGGCGCCGCGCGAGCCGGCCCGTGCCCCGAGCCCCTCGAGACCTCCGGCGCCGCAGCGGCACGGACCCGCGTCCCCGCGTCCCCGCGTGGGCCGGGGCACAGCTGCGTCCTGCTCTTTCCCGCGTAAAGAGGGGAAAGAAGGGTGGAAGGAGATGGCGGCCTTTCACGCCGTGCTCTCAGTGGTCTCACGCTTCGTCGCTGAAATACCCCCGAAGAGGGGTGGGAGGAGCGGCATTTTTGCGGGAGGTCACGCGGCGGCAGACACGGCGCCGGCGGCGCGGGGAGCTTTGCCGCCGAGCCGCGGAGACGCTGAGGAGCGGCGAAGGCCGTTGGGTGGCGGGTCCCGTGCTGACGGCAGGGAGGGCGGTGGGGAAGCGGGGAGAGCACCGCGGCCGGCCCGGCAGAGCTCATATCCTCGGTAATTATGTCTAAAACCATTTCTGCTATCTCTAAAACAGAGGTAAACTGAGTACCAGTAACTCTCGTCTTTCACATACATACGACCGATACCAACCTTGAAAAATTACCTGTTTTCCAAGAATGAAACCTATAAGGCTACACTAATCCACTCATGTCCATGGTTCTCAGAAAAATCATAGTGCTAAAAAAAAAAATCTAATCCATATTGCGCATTATTCATAGCATTATAATGTTTCTTCTCTTTTTGGTAGCAAGAGGATTTACAGGAAAATAACAGAGTACTGCTCAACTCAAATCAAAACATAACAGGTAGCCTTTTTCCTAGCAATATCTTCCTACCCCACTGATGGTGGAAATGGGGAAGGAAGAGACACGCTCCTGGCTGCACAGCAATATTCCCCCCGCCCTGCTGAAGGCATCCTTGGATTTTATATCAGGCAACTTTCACGATACCTAGAAGGCAATTCTTCGCCACGGGAGCCGGGCTCCTTCTAGCAGCGTGTCTTCGATAGGTGCTCTCATCTGGCCGCTGCAAGCGCACAAGCCAGGCACCGCATTAATATATGAGCATTTTTCTCCCAATGAGAAAACATTAACAGCTCTTTTTTGCGCGTGCCGTCCGCCACAGACATTAAAAAGCAAAGGAAAATCAGCCTGAATCCACCCCGCACCCCCATCTTTGCAGCAGTAATCGGAGATGAGGTCTTTCGCCCGCGTGACCGACTGCTGCGGAGAGCAGCCGTGGCAGGCTCGGGCTGGGGCCGCCCCCGAGCCGGCTGCCGGGGCCTGCTCACCGGCACGCGCCGGTGCTCCAGACGATCCGCACGGCTCTCCCAGCCGCGCGGCCCGAGATCGGCCCGGCGGAGGAACGCGGAAGGGCCGAGGCGAGGCGACTCCGGCCGGCACGGGGGACAAGCAGAGGCTGCCCCGCTGCTTTGGGGGGCCAGGAACCCCCCTAAAAGCAAGAACATTTGCAGCCGTGGATCTCCAGTTGTATGACGAAACCTGTTAATTAACTTTATCAAAGCAGAAAGCTTTAAAAAACACCGTATGTCTGTTAAAATTACATTAGGAAAAAAACAAATGTGCTGTTTTCATACCAGGATATATTCTCTTACTAAAAGCTCTTGGAAGACTTAACACTCTGGTCCACAGGATAACAAGCAGCCATTTAAGCTATCACTTCCCAATTATACACAAATTAATAAAGCAAGAAATCTTGGTTCAGAGCTCCCCCTGCCATTAAAGTCAATAGGGAAAAATGCACACAACCATACATCACTCTTAGAGCAACTAATCGGCCAAGGAATCAGCAGACGCCGTTGGCAAATGGGAAATAAATTGAATTTCAAAGTGGGCCTATTTAAAAACGTGTGTGTGTGTGTGTGCGTGCACGTGTGTGTGCACGCATATGTACATATATACACATATTTTTAGACATTAAAATGTTCTTAGCAGGCTTTGAGTTTAGAAGAAGAAAGAAATAATTCTCTGTTTCTCTCCTTCCCTACAAATGAAAAACCCATATGCTACTAAGCTGACCTGTGCCATTCTTAAGCAACGATCACCCACTGCCGGCACCACAGCAGCCTTGGTATGGAGGTACGGAAGAAGGTATTTAGACCTCAGAAAACTCAGCAAGCTTATTTTACATATGATAATACTTACTTCATTTTTCCTTAATGTCTTTTTTTTAAAAAAGACAAAAATTGCTGAGATAACACACTGGTCCTGTTGCACATTTTTCAGTCCTAATAACGCACTTAGATATCTGACTTTTCTACTCTCTCCCCTACAAGCCGAAGGCGGACAGACATCCCCCACGCGCTTTCCTGGCTGACGCGGGAGGAACTCATCGACCCACATCAGGACGCGGCCAGCTCCAAAACGCTGCTCTTTGTAGCTGAAAGGCAAAGAAAAAAGCTTCAGCCAATTGGAAGCGATTTCTGGTACAACGTACAACTTTCTTTTCCAACAGATTAATTCAAGGAAAAGTTTAACTCATTGTTTTAAGGATGATGTTTCCTGAGAACAAGGATTTTTATCCTCTGCGTTTGGTTTTTAGCGCTGAAAAGTCTCACGTGACGCACCGCCTCCGAGGGCCGGGCGCCGGGCGCCGCCGGACCTGCCTGCGCGAGACCGCGCGGTTCCCGCGGCCGGTGCGACGCCCGCGCAGGAGCGCCGCGTCCAGCGCACGTAGGCGACCTGCAACCGGGAAAGGCCCGCGGTTCCGAAAGCATCGATTTCTCCAGACCCCGGCCACGAAGTACAACAGCCCCAAACCGCAGTCAAGTGCAGCAACCCCACGGTTTCCCGCTGGCTGAGCACACGGCAATGCTCCCGGAGCCTTCACCCCGAGACAGCAAGCCTCGACGCGGAAAATAATTTAAATTCAAGACAGCTAAAAATAACATTCCCAGGTTGTTCCTGTTTGGCAGGTCACCAGCCAACCCCTCCTTCCAGACTGAGGAGAACAACCCCACAGCACGGGGGTTGTGCAAGCGGGCACCGCTAGGCGCAGAAGGGACGAGAAACAGCAGGACACGACGTCAGGGAGCAGCGCGGAAAGCCCCGTCTGAGTACGTCTTTGCATTTCCAGCTATGGTTTCTGCACATGTTCCCATGGCTCTAGTGAAAATGAAGCCAGTGCTGGTTGCATAAATTTATAGAGCCCTTAAACAAGGTATTCAGGATGCAACCCACACCTGCAGGTAACTTAGGGAGACAGGATGCGTTCAGCAGATCCCAACGTTTCGGGAGGAAATCCCGTACTGCAAATGAAACGGTTGCAACATTTCTGTCCAGTTGGGCTCTGTTCGGGCTGGCTTGTTGGAAAGGGCAGGCCGCGGCAGCCGGAGGGATCACGCCGCCCCAAGGCGGGACCGCAGCCCTGACCGCCGCGGATTTGGCTCAGCAGGTGGAAATCCCAACCCCGAATCAGCCGGCTTCGCCCCCTCCTCGCGCAGACGCAGCCCAGCACCCGCTCGCAGCAATCGGCTTGCGCCGGGGAAGGGTCTCGCAGCTACGGGGCGCGCCGGGGCCGGCACCCGCAAGCTCCCCCTTTCCCACGCTCCAGCGGCCGTCGGCCAAGCGCCGCGGCTCGCGGTCGAACTGCCCCCTCGTCAAGAGGGGTATCTCGCCGGGGGGATGAAATACGGGCGGGATTTCAGACACGGGCTCATAGCAATTCTGGTGGCAGAACATCCAAGCAAGTAAAGAAACTAAAGTATGATTATAGCTCTGCAAGAAAGAAAACCATTTGTTCAAAGTTGGAAGCAATTTTCAGAATTTTGCCTCTGGTTAGAAAGACAGATACCTGCGTAACAGGATTCAGATCTTTATTTTAAGCAACATATAGCCCATATATGACCTCCAAACTTCCAAATGGGCGTCACAAGGAGACTCATTACTCAGAAAAGGGAAAATCACTTCCACAACTCTCACAAAGCAGAAATTATAAATTGTGTCCACATACAGAGAAGTTTTTTAAAAAAATCTCTTAGCAGTATCTCACCTCAAATATTTAATCATTTAAAAATTTTTGAAGTAATTCTCATGGAGACTGATGTAATACTAAACGGAAATAAATTTACATTTTCATTCCGCTATGCCAACGGAACAGAGAACTCGCACAAATTAAACAAAACCACATAGGGATGCACTGGAAAGACAGCCTAACACTCCCAAGTTTTAACTCAAACTTATTTTTTATTAACGTATGAATGCATTTATGCTTGAGAATAGTTTACATACATTGGAAAGCAACAAGCATATTTTCAAGAGGTGTGGGCCCTCCTCAATATGTCTCCATGCTTATTCTACATGCCTTAACATTGGACTCACACATACACTCTCACACAAACATGTATACCCACAAAACACAGACACAGAGCTATCTGCTTCAATTAGCTTTCTTTTAAGGCTTCTGTAAGGTGCCCTAGTGCCCCTAACATTACCATGATTAAGAACAAAATTGTATAAAGGAGCAGCATTACTTGCAAACTATTGATCTGCTCTTGGCCTTAAAAAATACCAAGTGAAACAAGTTTTATTTGAGTTTTATTAAACATCTGCATTTATGAAAGGCAGGACTCTACATCTGCAAACATGGGAAGGTACGGGGATCTTAACATGAGTGTCTCCACTACAGCAAACTGTCAAACCTGACTCCAAAGGAGGGTTTTTTTTGATTTTTTTTAAATCTTTCCAGCACTGCTGCTCCAGCACCCCCTGCCCGAGCTGAGCAGCCGGCAACGCGGGGCACTACGGCCCCGGGGCTGCCACGCTCACACCACTTCAAACCTGAGGTTGATGAGAAATCACAGTTCAAATACTGACAGAGCCGAGTGTCCGAACGTCGCTCAGTTCTTATCCACGGGCCCACTTCCTACGGAGTAAGTCAGGGTTTGAAAATGCACAGGCAACGGGGCGAGTTCCCTGACCACCACGGGGGGGTTTTCCCACCCCTTTTTGGTATCCTGCAGTACATAGTCTGAAACTGCAGCTACTGGCGCTGGGTGAAAGATGTGGCTGCAGGTATATTAAGGAAATAGGTACAATGAATAAAATAAAGAATAGCATATGATATAAAGTGTAAATACAAGCATCTTTTTTTCTTTATGTTTAATCTGTGAAATGTGAATTAACTGCAGAATGCCAGGCCGTTAGTCTAAAAGGCTGCGTATGGCTGTTTTAACCTACATAGGGTCAAAGGACTTTGTGATACATCATGGAGAAAGGTTCTCCTGGACTCATTAGGGCTTTCCTGTCCTACTCGCTCTTCTGTATCAGCATCAGCCCCTAGCTACGAATGCCAGGGCAGCAAATAATAAAAATGCCTGACTGCTTTTATAAGACAAACAGGAATGAATCTACTTTGCAGTATGCACCTGAACTATAGAGACAAGAAAGGGTCAGTGATGAGTGGGTGAGAGAGACTGGGAAAAAGAAAAAAAAAAAAAAAAAAGAAAAAAAGAAGAAGAAGAAGCTCTTTTCTCACGTTTACAACAGCAGCAGATTTCAAGGTAATGCAGTTACTTTAATGATGCATATCTTTAGGTACTGAATTGCTCTTTTGATTTAAAAAGCTGGTCAGCCAAGTGTTCGGCAGTCTTTTCATTCCCCATTTTCAACTGTTGCGTATTCATCTATCAGCTCTCATTCCCTTGGCCGTTTCCACCTTTGCTGAACTGTGAACGCATTCAGTCAGCCATCGTCAGTCTCGAATTCATGAGACACTTCCTCTGACGAACTATTCCTGTGGATCCGGCCATCGCTTTTCATGCTGTGAAAAGTCTTCTTAAAGGCCTCCATCATGGCGTGGGCCAGCTTCTTGGCCTCCAGCTTGCTCTCGCACTCTACCGCATGGCAGTCCATCTGGTAGGACAAGTCATCGTTGATCTCCCTGTACACCCACGCAAAGATGTTTGGGCTGACGTTGTGGTCAGCAGTGCAGTAGGCTATGCGTGCGACCTGAAAGGTATCCATGTGGACCGTCGCCTCACCTTTGAGGTCCAGGTGGTGCAGCCAGACTTGGAAAGGGCGAATTTCCAGCAGGGCGTTCGCTGGGTAAACATCCTCCCTGGCGAGCGTGTGCTTCTTCCATAGTTCGATGACCGGTTTCTCTGTGCAGCCTGACAGAAACTGCATCCCTGTTGTGGAAACCTTACCCAAATATGTCACCTGCAAAGAAGAATAGAGAGAGGTAAAGTACAGACAGTAGACCCTGGTGATGCCTTTTGCTGTCTTGAGGAACTTAGTCTTTTACCCAGAAAATAAAAGCAACTCCCCTCCCAGACTTCCCTGTCTCCCCGTCACCTTCAGAAAAGCATTTTTTTTTCAAACTGGTTTCCAGGTATTTATGTCTTCAAGCAGTGACAAACCCAGACATTAAAAATGTTCAGTCTCTCTGAATTTCCCAGGATTTCACTCTCTTCAGCCCATCTGGCAACCCCAGCTTTAACGTCCATGACTGCACAGCTAAGCGTGTGTTAGCAAGTCTAAGTGCCGATGTACTGGTAGGCGCCAGTGGACTAGACCCCAGCTAACTGGGCTGCTAGCCACCACCTTTAATTTTCTATTATATTCTAACGGTTTATTTATATCATATTTCAAATGTTAATATTAGGGAGGCTGAGAAATTCTCCGTTTGACAACGTAAGCCTGCCAGGGGTCAAAAATGGATGATCACAGAGGAGAATTTCAAACTATTTAAATGTATTTTCCAAAATGATCCTGTTTTTCCAGCACATCTACTATTTCTACTGAAGTATTAAGCCAGGAATAACTCAGAAATGTTCAAAAATCTCCCTTCCCTTATGAGCTGCAGGGTTGGGACATTTCTTAAATTGATTTAAGAAAATATCCCGTTTAAAAAAATCTAGTATTAAAACCAGCTTAGTTTAATCACATCATCTCTTTGCTTTTATGTCTAGCTCTGTCGAGTAAATATCCTGTTAGCCAATCTGTACAGGAAAGCAATGAGTCTTCACTGCCATTGCCATATTTTGTTCACCAAAAATCAAATTCACTGAATAGCCCATTTCAATATATCATATGAACCCTGTGGAGAAACATTCCCCTATGGCCACACAGCTTGTAAAAAGACATTCTTCCTCTACAGCTGAACGGAAGATTACTTTATCTAGGAAAAGAGAGATTTTCTCTAAAAAAGAGAGATCAACAACTAAATAAATGCAATTACACAGAGGATTCTATTTATTGCTGTTGTCAGAATGCCACATCTAAGAGCAAATATATGAAAGCAAAATTACTCCTAATTTGTCTCTTGCAGCAGTAACTATGTGAGACCAAATCCTAGGCCTCCTGCTTGGTCTCTTATGATCTCATGAGCATTTTATTGAAGGCTTTGAAAAAAAGTAACTA
This sequence comes from Rhea pennata, assembly GCF_028389875.1. Lineage (NCBI taxonomy): Eukaryota > Metazoa > Chordata > Aves > Rheiformes > Rheidae > Rhea > Rhea pennata. Next base: position 18,435,443 of record NC_084671.1, on the reverse strand, counting down.
CATTTGCTTTTCAAAATAATTTCTTCAAAATGCAGTGCTGAATACACAGTATCAGTTATTTTTATCTTTGATATGCATTAAAAATGTAAAGAAAAATATGGGATTTCCAGATGTTTAAACACTTCAGAAATCTTACCCATGAAGAATACAAAATTTTCATTCCACACAAAATTTTCACCAGAGAAATATTTTGCTGCAAACTTCATAGGTTTTGTTAAACTCAGAGACCTAAACTAAGCCGTAATTAGGAATAAGCTTACAAAACATTATTTGGAAGTCCACGTGGCTTAATATGCCAATCAAGAAAGCAACTTCTTTGCACTGTCATTGCAAAATGAAAAGTCTTATTCTTTGCCTCTAAATATTCATGCTTTGCACTGGGAATATTCTAAATCTTATAAAGCTTTATGTTTTTCCAACAGTGTGAACCACAACAACTAGAACAGTTACCAATGCAAGTCCTACCAGTGCTCTGTTTTACTTTATCAGTGATGAGAGCTGAAGTTCTCTAAAGCACTGTAGAATAACTTGAAAGAAAGCCGCAATGCTCACAGCGTGAGCTAAGCATGTACAAACAGCACAAAAAAGACCAAGCGGGAACGTGCCTGCAGCATCCTGAGGGGCAGCTCAAGTTGCTCTGAACGCAGCAAGAGTGGGGTGCCCACCTCCACGCTCAGAAGCATTTCGTATTTGCAGCGCAGCTAATAAAAGGCCAGAGTGCACACTGCAAATTAATTGTGCGTTAGGAGCCTGCTGCAAGAGGAGGAGTCCTTCGCTGGCTCCAAAGGGATCCGCACCAAGCCTCTGAGCTGGGAGTCACACGGGAGACCAGACCGAGTTTGATGGTCTCGCTGCTCCTTCCCCACTGCTGAGAGCAAACCCCTTGTCAAAACAAATGTGAAGTTAAAAAGAAAAAAAAAAAAAAAGAAAGAAAGAAAGGTTTCCCTACAAATAAAGAATAAAGTTACTAGATGAAGAATAGTGATGAGTTACTCTGAAAAGCAGAAAGTGGCTGAGACAAAAATAACTACTAAGAAGGACAGGGTGATGGCTTGGTTACCAAAGTGGGACTTACTGGTCTGACTTACTGTCCCAATTCTGTCACAGTAACTGTGTGGAAACCTGGGGAAAGATGCTTCCTTGAATAACACTTTGGATCTCCGTTCAATACATTCATTTTCCTCAGGATATACTCATAAATATTTCTAAAGTACTTAGACGTTTCACTGAGTCCACAAGTGACAGAATATATAAGGAAAACATCTGCCTAAGAGTCTCTTCTGTACTGTGTGTGTCATACAGAAACACCAACATCTGTTAACATTAATTTAACAATCAAAATTTTCCTATTGAGATACAAGCATTTCAGAAGAGCAACACTACTGAACCTCTTAGTTTAGGCATCCATCTAACGTTTCACTGCTTGGTGGCTCCCGGCAAGGTACAGAACAGGGACACAGAGGGCTGGCAAGAGTCCGTGAGTATTTGGCACAAAATAGCCACTATTCCTTTCAGAACAAAGATTTCTTCGTGATTAAGTATTACCTACATGTTACACATCATACATTAACCCATCTAGAACTGGCTAATTTAGCAGCCTAGCTAATAACATACACAACTGCAGGTACTTCACCAGTATAAACTAAAAATGGCACAAGACGGATTTATCAGGCGGTTCTGCCTGGGGTGTCAGTCACAAGGCGATAGATCCCACACCCAATGCTACCGGCGCTTTGGCCCCTACTCCCATCAAGTGTCACCCGCATCCACTCTTAAAGCAAGTATCTTAAATGCATAGAAATCTCTGGCCACGCACATCATTAGAGTAAAGCTATTGAAACACAATCAGTTTGTTTTCCGACTTCACGTTTGCCAACCAAAGATCAAACTATTCCCTCCCCTGCCACGCCACTGCCACCGAACGTACGTATGACACGAAACGCAGCTGTGGTTTCAGCACTTCTGTGCTTGCAAAAACTCAAACCGTTAGCAAAAGTCAAGATGCTCTGAAAAGTTCCTGATTTTGCCCTAGAGACTCGCCAACACCAATGTTTGTATCTGACTAAAGTGCCCTTGATGTGAAATACGGTGCCTGTTGCCCTTTCATAATGCAGCTGCAGCTTGTTGACAAATGAAGATGCTTTGTGTCAAAGTACATGAAGATTAATCGATGTCATCTGTCACGTCCAGTCCCACACATACAAAAGCACACTGCTGTTTTAAACCATTTCTGTCCAGTAGATTACAGGGAAAATACATGTTTTAATAACTACGCTTGATGGCTTACACACTTTGAAAAGACCAGCGTAGCAGCTGCCATAGAAATTTTCACTTTTAGTGCAGCCCAATTTGTCAGATGTAATGAGGGAGATTTATTTTCTCTACTCTAAATTCTTCTCCTCATAATTGACTTCACATTGTTTGCTTTCAGCTCACTGGAAGACGCCGAAGAGCTCAGCTCTCGCGAGCGCACAGCACGAAACGCCAGCGGCGCGGCCGTGCTCCGAGCAGCCCCAGCTCCCCTCCGCAGCAGGGACGGGCCCCCAGGCAATGCCGCTCCGACTCAGGGGCCTCCCCTAGGCACGCGCCAGCTGGGCAGCCCAATTTCCGTTCCCCCTTCCCGTCCGCACGGGCTGTCCTTGCTCAGGGAAACCAGACCCGAGTCGCCAACAGGCGCAATGATTGCATTGCCCAAGGGCAGATGCTCTGCTGGCCCACGAGCACGTACGCGTGCAGGGCTCTGAGCTCGCTCATTGCTCAGGAACATGATCAAAGGATCACATGGAAAATGAACTGCTTAGTCATTTTATTACTATGTTTCTTTCTTCCACAACAGGTTTCAGAGGTTGTTGTCAACAAAATTAACCAATAAACAGAGTTAATGAAGAAAAAGAGAAAAAATTAAAACCAACAGAGCACTAAATCAAAGCAATCAACAGCTTCCCCTGCATATTGACAGTCACCAGCGCCTAGGTCCTGATATAAACTATCAGATATATTATTTTCCCAAACAGCACAACCACAGAACGTGACAACAACAAAACCCAGCGTTTTATGCCTGGTCCCAGAGAGCTGTTACAGTACCAAAGCTTGCTCTGTAAGCTGAGATGGGAAGGTGAAAGCCAGCTTAGATGCTAAAACTACCTTAGAGGAACTTTAATGTTAAGCAGAATCTTTGTAATGGGCAATACTGTATTTTTGTCAAACTATGTTTCTATTCTTTAGGTCTCAAATCTTGCATAGTTGCAACTTATGTTTAATCTGAAGATAAGTAAGATACTGCACACTCAGAGGTGAGGCAACCAGGGGAATCTTAAATGGTCCATCTCATAGCAAATTTCTTTTAATGCTCCCCTTTGCATCCTTGATGTATTTTAATATTCAAGCTTTAAAAATTGCAAGTGCATAGAGTTCCCAGCTCCCTCGGCTCCCCCCTGACAACATCATTACCTGCTCCCAGGTGTGCCCCTCTCAGAGGGGCATTTGCAGCATTTTCTCTGCCCTAAATACTTAATATTGACTGTGGTTTCTGCAAGCCGATAGAAGACACAGCTTTTACTTCATAAAATGTAGACACTGTCTCTTCAAAAATATTTAATCCTCTGACATTCTTATCCCAATGGATAAGAACTTATGTTTCACATTTACCTTAAACAGTTAGAAAGCAAAAAAGCAAGAAGAAAAATTGCAGCAAGTGTTAGGGGTCAAACATGAGGACATTTCAAGTACAAACGCTGAAGTAAATGAAACAAGCGGGACCGGGAGGGATGGGTAGAAATCTCTGCTTGATGACAGCATAAATTATAGTGGCTCCCTCTAACCTGAAGAAAATCTTTAAAAAAACAACAGCTCCTGCATAGAAACGTCAGCTACTGGCGAGGCTGCCAGGCTGCAGCCAACTTCCCACCAGCCAAAGGAACCAACCGCCGGTTCTCGGTCGCACCGGGGCCTTTTACAAAACCACTCCAATATTTCACATGCGAACCCTGGGGCTCTTCTCTCGGGTTACAAACCCGCCTCCGGCCCGCTCGTCACCCTCGGCGTGATGCCCATGGGACCGCGCTCGCCTGCATCCAGAGCCCCCGAGCACCGTCGGTCTCGCCAGTGCTCTCCTCGCGCTGCCTAACGTGCGTGTGCTTGGTACCGACAAAGCCTTCAACCATTCGCACTCCCAATAAGGGAAGGAAAAAGCACCCGGGAGAGGTAACTTCACATTTTGGGTTGTACTGCAGCTGCCCAACAGCAAAGCCTTCTGGAATGGGCTTGCTAGTTCCCTCCCAATAGCTGCCTAAAGTGTCAGGAGAGGTGGTAGGCGCCACTGAAAAGCCCAGGCACAAGGAGATGGGCAGAAACGAAACCATTTCTGCTTACAGAGCAAGGGGAAACTCCTACGGTTGTGTTCACCCTTCTTCTGCATGAGAAGAGATCTGTGCGCAAATGTGGTGCTCTGCGTGGGAAATACTTTCCTTAAAGTTCTTCCCTAATATTCTTACTCGGGTCTCTGTTCGAACAAACTTATCAGTCATTCTTTTCTCTCTGCTATTTTTTTAAAAATCCTTTCCTCCTCCTTTTTCTAGAAAGGAAAAGTGAGAGAGGGAGAGGCAGAGATAGCAAAAAGGAAGAACCCTATAAAAGCTTCACCTTTAAGAAGCAGATATTTCCCATCAAGAAGAGTATTTTAACAATCTCAGCAAAAATGTTTATTGTCCTTAGATGCTGTTTTTGCTCAACAGAAAATGGGCACTGAAAACTGCCTCTTGTGAATTACTGTCTATTTTGCAACACAAAGTAATTCAAAGACAAGATAATCTGATCCTGTCTTTCTGTCTGGGCAAATTCATCCCAGTATTTCCTCACTGAGAAACCAGCATGTGTGTGGAAACAAGTGTGGGGAGGCAGATGTCAAATCTGAGTCTACGAGGAAAAGAAACGTTACCTTTTTTTCCCCCTTCCCCTAATCTTTGCACGGAAAATTTTCAGGTGCAGAATCACTTCAACCGAAGTGGAGTCCAGTCTGCACTGCCTTGCCACAGCCTGCTCCGACACTTCTGCTGCAGCCCTAACACACGGCATTACTTTTTTGAGATCTCCTTCCAGTCAAGGATGGCAAAGCAACTCCAGTGCAATAAGGAATCAGTCTTGAAGCACTAGGGCAAAACCAGGCTACCAGGTACAAAACCAGCCTAAACATAGCCTCCCCAAATCCTCCCCTGCACCCGGGATGGCCCAAAAGGGCCAAGTTTGGTATTCCCAGCCCCAGAAGCGGTGTCAAAGACAGCAGCTGCAACCCTGCAGTTGCTTGCTTCAGCACTGCCATCGTCTACAAGACGTTACCTAGCGGTTAGTTCTTGGTTTCCCGCCTTCACCTACACACCACAGTGACTTTCTGTGTGGTCCCCTCAATGCATTCATTTCCCCAAAATCCTACATGATAATTTGGCAAAAAAAAGATCACAGGCATTTCTTGTGATGAATTGCACCAGAATACAGACAGGCACACAGATACTATTTTAGTTAGCAATGGAAAAAAAAAACATAATACTAAAAAAGTCATAAGACATCTTTAATTAACACCACAGTTGTTGGCATGGACAGAGCACCCCATGCCAGAAAGGGCGCCTGTCTCCCTGCAAAATGGCTGTCGGCTCGGCTCTCCTCCCTCTCAGGTAGCATAACCCCGCTGGAGTCTGGTGGCATCAAGATTCAGAGCTGAAAAGTGATTTTTGGCTCTGGAGGAAAAACAAAAATATCCCAGACATTCCACTGGATCACTAAGCAAATATTGTGAACTGCCTGCAAGCAACATTTGCTCAAGACCCAACAAACTAACTCAGTTAATAAAAAAGAAACAAGGCCATACAGTTTCGCTGCAGGCTGTCACTGCTTCCGCAGCCACGCTGCAGGCAAGCTAGCCCCGGCCCTCACAGCACAAACACGGGCTGCTCCGCACAAAGGAACACTCAGTAAATGCAGTTACGTGGCTTGGACAAACATGCACAGAACCGTTTCATTCCAGAGAAGAAATTCAGAGTAAGAACAGCCTGACTTGGCCAACTGTTTAATGGAAAATAACCAACAAACAAAAGCAGCAAGAAATACATCCAAATCTCAGCACCTTCAGACCCCCTCTGCAGAGCCCGTTGCTCTGCAGCAGCTGCTCCTCCACGCGAGGTCCAGCCCTCCGCCAGGCCCGCGAGCTCTTCACAGGTGCCGCTGTTTTTCCACGTGTGGCTCAGATGTGGCAGTGCAACAGTTCCCCTCTTATCTACATCCCAGAAGGGGACCAATACACAAGCAAGGGGTAAAGTGATAGCCCTGGGTGGTCACTCTGGACACAACTCAATCCTCCAACTAAATTCCTTTAAATGATGCAAAAGGTCCGGGTTTTTTTAACCCATCATTATTCTTTCAGGTTTTAATAGCCTCTGTGCTTTCAGGTAGTTCCAGCTGGTGAAGGAGAAGGAACAGACACAGCACCATGAATACTTGCCCTGAGACAGAGCCGTACGCAAGCTCCACAGAGCAGCCAAGGTGGGAGAGAAGAGGAATGCCAACTTTTGGCAAGTTTAATATGAATTAGTGAAGAAATGCACTGGAAAAGAAAAGATTCTAAGCTCAATAGCCCTATGAATAAGAAGTGCAGCAAAACGGGCAGGAGACCCGCATGGGTGAGCAAGGAGCTCTTGGCCAAATTCAGACAGAAGAAGAAAATACACAGACTGTGGAAGAGGGGACAGGGTGCTTGGGAGAATTATAGGAATGCAGTCAGAGTATGCAGAGATGCTGCGAGCAAGGCTAAGGCCCAGCTGGAATCGAGTCTGGCAAGGGATGCCAAGGACAACAGGAAGGGCTTCTTCAGATACATCAGCAGCAAGAGGAGGACTAGGGAAAATGTGGGCCCACTACTGAATGGGGCACAGGCCCTGGTGACAAGGGATACAGAGAAGGCAGAGTTACTGAATGCCTTCTTTGCTTCAGTCTTCACTGCTAAGGGCAGCCCTCATGAATCCTGGAGCCTGGACATGAGGGAGAAAGTCCAGTGAAGGGAAGACTTTCCTTTGATTGAGGACGAAAGGATTAGAGACCTTCTGGGCAAGCTTGACATCCACAAATCCATGGGCCTGGATGGGATGCACCCACGGGTACTGAGGGAGCTGGCGGACGTTGTTGCCAGGCCGCTCTCCATCATCTTTCAATGGTCCTGGAGAACTGGAGAGGTGTCTGAGGACTGGAAGAAAGCCAGTGTCACTCCAGTCTTCAAGAAGGGCAAGAAGAAGGACCCAGGCAACTCTAGGCCAGTCAGCCTCACCTCCATCCCTGGAAAGGTGATGGAACAGCTCATTCTGGAGGCCATCTTCAGACATATGGAGGAAAAGAAGGTGATCAGGAGTAGCCAGCATGGATTCACCATGGGGAAATCCTGCTTAACCAATCTGATAGCCTTCTACAACATAATGACTGGCTGGGTAGACGAGGGGAGAGCAGTGGACGTTGTGTACCTTGACTTCAGCATGGCTTTTGACACTGTCTCCCATAACATCCTCCTAGATAAGCTCAGGAAGCGTGGGTTAGACGAGCAGACAGAGAGGTGGATTGAGAACTGGCTGAAAGGCGGAGCTCAGAGGGTCGTCATCGGTGGCATGGAGTCCATTTGGAGGCCTGTGGCGAGTGGTGTCCCCCAGGACTCAGTACTGGGTCCCATCCCGTTCAACTTTTTCATCAATGACCTGGGTGAGGGGACGGAGTGCCTCCTCAGCAAGTTTGCTGACGATACCAAGCTGGGAGGAGTGGCTGATACACCTGGGGGCTGTGCTGCCATTCAGAGAGACCTGGACAGACTGGAGAGTTGGGCAAAGAGGAACCTCCTGAGGTTCAACAAGGGCGAGAGCAGAGTCCTGCACCTAGGGAGAAATAACCCTAGGCATCAGTACAAGCTGGGGGCTGACCTTCTGGAGAGCAGCTCTGCAGAGAAGGACCTGGGAGTGCTGGTGGGTGAGAAGTTGACCATGAGCCAGCAATGTACCCTTGTGGCCAAGAAGGCCAATGGTCTCCTGGGCTGCGTTGGGAAGACTGTGCCAGCACATCAAGGGAGGTGATCCTGCCCCTCTACTCAGCCCTGGTGAAGCCTCATCTCGAGTACTGTGTCCAGTTCTGGGCTCCCCAGTACGAGAGAGACATGGAGCTACTGGAGAGAGTCCAGCCTAGGGCTACAAAGGTGATCAGAGGGCTGGAGCACCTGCCCTATGAGGAACGGCAGTGAGAGCTGGGCCTCTTCAGCCTGCAGAAGAGAAGACTGAGGGGGGATCTTATCAATGTGTATAAGTACCTGAAGGGAGGGTGTCAAGGGGATGGGGACAAACTCTTCAGTTGTCCCATGTGACAGGACAAGAGGCAATGGGCAGAAGTTGAACCACAGGAAGTTCCGCCTGACCGTGAGGGGGAACTTCTTCACTGAGAGAGTGACGGAGCACTGGAACAGGTTGCCCAGAGAGGTTGTGGAGTCTCCTTCTCTGGAGATATTCAAGGCCCGCCTGGCTGCAAACCTGTCTAACATGCTCTACGTGACCCTGCTGAGCAGGGAGGTTGGACTAGATGATCTCCAGAGGTCCCTTCCAACCTTACCGATTCTATGATTCTATGAGCTACCATTGACAGCTTAATTTGTAGACTCTGACAAAAGAAAAGCAAACAAGAAAAATCCCATTGGCTCCACAACACAAATAGCCTGGGATAAACAAAGAAGCAAGCCGAACTCTCTGCTGAAAACGCAGTCCTGAGAAATTCAGCTGTCCAAGCTCTTCACCTTTTAGCTCTTCACCTTTTATCACATCAGACTGCTGCTCAGCAAGTCTCGCTGCAAACGACCCTGGATATTAAACTGCCATCCTCAGTTAGACCTAAGAGCACATTCCTTGCATCCAGTGACTAGGAGTCGCTGCCCAGTTGGCAAAATAGCTAAGCCCAAGCACGACCTCAACAAGAGCCAGCTCTGTGTCATCCTCTGCATTGTTTTCTACAATGTCCCATCAACGACATAAGGATACGCTTTTGCATTTAATTTTCCACTGGACAGGAAACTCTGTGGTTTGGCATGTGGGGATAAGTCTGAAATCAAGCAGAACTGGCAAACTGGAATTATTTGCACTTGGAGACACTTGGGTCTCAACTGGAGTGGAAGATTTCCTCAGCACTATTTAAAACTCAAATAATCAATTAATTCTAACACGTACTTTAAAATGTTGTAGTGCAAGACATAATTGAATCAACAAAACACTGATCATACAGGAAGTTCCCTTCCAACCTTACTGATTCTATGATACATGACCTCAGCAGGGCTGTTGGACACCCCACTGCACAAACTAATGGTTGCTTTTATTCCTAAGTATTTTCTTTATCTTGTTAATTGCTACATTTCATTTTGTTATTCTTCCTACTTTGTCTCCTTTCATTGCCTCATATAACTCCCCTTTTTAATGCCAAGTTACTGCTGAGACGAAATTCATGCTTGTATATACCAATTCATTTCCCGCAGTCCTTTGGGAGTCTTCCCAGGGCAAGCAGAGGAGATGTGGAGGCAGCCAAGGGAGTGAGGAGAAAACCAACTGTGCTTCAGCTACTAGCTGCAATTCCTTGGAGTTTTCTTCACACAAAATCTTTCCAAAACCTACCCTGGGGCATCTCAAAAACTCCATTTTGACAATGTCCCTCTGTCAGAAGAAAGAGGCGTAACTTTGCACGATCACGATCCCCCCCAGCAAACACCTATCTTCTCATTTTATGTTCAAATTACACACAAGATTTTATCCTACACGTTTTTATGACATTTACATGGGGTAGAAACCAAGCATGAAAATGTGAGTAAGCAACTTAGCATGTTCCAGAAAGCTTTTTGCTCATAAGTTGCTCACAGCTGTTGTCTGGGAACGAGCAAGCGAAGGAGCACACGGCTGGAGGGGGAAACCGGCTGTTTGCTTTTACTTTGCTCCTCTTCCTTTCCAATCTACTGAAAGCTCCCCTTGGCACCAGTCCTACAAAAACTTATGCAATTGAACTTAATGGAGCATGCATAAAGCTGAGTACAGGAATAGCTGCATAGTTTGGGCCACTGTTTCCACTGAGTTACAAGCATTCTTGTACAGCATTTTACATATTCTCCAACACTTTGCATGCCGAAATACTACCAGAAAACCATGCAGAATTGAAGTTTTTCAGGATCTTTTATTGTTAAAAGATCTGTTCTAAAGATTCCCTTCTTTGAGCATTCTCCACTAAATCCCTGCACTTCCTCTAGTTCTTCCTTTTAAAATAAGACGCCAAATAATAAGAAGAAATAGCTCATGCTATTAAGGTCTTCAGTTCTGGATACCGAGTATCTTAACTGAGCTTGCTACATGGCAAAACTTGACAATGCCTGAAATTAAGAACAAAAGAGCAAGGAATCAGCTTCAGTGTCGATGGAAGATGACTGCCAAATTTGTGTTTCAGTAGAAGCAGCATTAGGCCTACATCGCACTATTAATAGATGAAAAAGAAAAAAAAGAAAACTAAACTATTTCAGTTGTTCTCCCTGAGTGCTGTAAGATCAGTCAAATTCAAAAAAAAAAAAAAAAAAAAATGAAGCAAACCACAGAGACAGCAGACTCTGAGGAACGGCAGCACTTACTCCTTTCGCTGTTCTCTACCCATGGCAAATGAAACGTGTTTCCCGAAGAGAAAGGGAGACCACACAAATACCGCCCCCAATATAAATGTAACTCTACCTGCGTCTCCTATTAAAGCACTCTGCCATTAGTTTTACATCTTCTTCCTGCAGCACCATGTGAAATGAGTTCCATGAGTCAGCAAAACCCTTCGAGATTTCTACAGCTGTCACAATTTATAGCATCTCTGGGAAAAGTCTTATTCCGAGGTGGCAGAAGAAATACTGCACCTACACTGGGCTGAAGCGTTCTCGCTGCAGCGATGACAAACAGACTTTGCATATTTCAACTTAATAAAAAGCACTAAAGACATTATTAAAAAGAAAATACAGTTAAACAACTCTCTTTATTGCTAAGAGAGTCCTTAGATAAATACGCCTGATTTATCATTTGTGTTTGCTTTATCAAACTCTGGATGACGGCTACAGCGACGCAGGCTCTGCGCAGGCAGAAAGAATATAATGTCGCTGCTTCGAAGGTTTCTGACACTGTATTACCATTAACAGAAGATTTCCCACTCAACAGTGCAACAGTTTGTTAGCAGACTAAACAAAAGATAAAAAAAAACAAAACATGTCCCACAGAGCACAAGGCTAGAAGATGATGATGCCGTGGGGATGTTAATTCATTTCGAGAGCCGTGGCTCGCAGAGCTTCCAGAGTCCTGTTTTCACAGCGGATGCAGTGTTGCCCTGTGTCTTCACACTGCCCCACTCCTGCAGCGTGGGTCGGATGGGTAACATCTCTCCCAGAGGAGGAGCGGAGCCCAGCGCGACCGCCGGCCCCGTGCGGACGCCCCGTGCATGGGGGATTTGCAGGACATGTGGCACCACGCCGAGCGCCCAGAGGCAGGGCGAGGGGCCGAGGGCCTCGGCGCAGCTGGCGCTTGCAGGGACCACCTCCGGCACCACCGCGTTCCCGCACCTCGGCCCCGCTCACGAGCTGCTCACAACCCCCTAGCAGCTCAGCTCCCACAGCCTGGCTCTACCAAGGCCAAAAACCTCATTTTCCTTGCTCTCTGTGGCCCTGGAGTTGACTTTGCAAGGACTCGGTGACAAAATGTACAGCAAATAGCTATATTCTATTATTTTATACTCTATTATATTCATGTATTAGATGCTGGACAAACTGCTACAACTTTTAGGGACATAAGGAAAAAAAACAATTTATGGTGGAAATAAATAAAGGTTTCGCTGGGGTTTTTTGGCATTCATTATCTTAACATAAAAATACTGTCTAGAAGCAAAACACATCGTCCCTATGTGGACGGGCCATTCACTAGCACGATAAGGTCTTAGCCCCTCCACCTCCACCAAAAAAAAATTAGTAATACATTGCTAGCTGTGAACGCAATATATATCTGGTAAAAATCTCAGAAGTCTGATCATTGAGTGCTGTCTATATATATAATTACTTGAACGCTTTCCATCAACAAGGTGTTTTGCAACTCTCTAATAAAGAGCTTCATCTTCTCAGTTTATTGCCAACCTACACTCACTCTTCTCTGTATAGCTATTAAAAAGTATTTAACAGAACAAGCAGAGTGTTTTAAGAGTCTGAGGTCCAGCCCACGCATTATTCCTTCTCCAGCACTTCCCAGCATCAAACATGCAGGGGAAGAATAAAGAAGCACTAACCCAGCTCCAAGTCAACGGCCCAGACTGGACAAAACTGCTCACGGCAGGAGGTTTTTGCCTTCCCCCACCCGTAGGAACCTAGACTTTCCAGGCATTTCGGGAAGGCCCGGGTTTTTAGAGCGCTCGCTCCGTTTGCTTTGGGATGCTGACAGAGAGACTTTCCAAAGAGCACAGACAGCAGCACGTCCAGCCTTAGAAGAAAAGCTGACCACTACTTCAGTACCTGGAAATACAGACAGAAATTGGGCAAGAGAGAGTGGTGTTTGTATTAAAAAAAAGAGAAATTACTGGACTTTGAAAATTCTCTAGTTTTCCCGAGTCAGGCTTACGTGAGCAAAGTCACTCTCGCTCTTCAGGACTCTGATTTCATCCTGCTAGGAGACATGGTTGTACTTTCAGTCACAAGGTAAAAGTCACAAGAGCTCAGGCTAAACCTCTCCCAACAAGCTGTGTTTCCTACCAAAGCTACTCTTATTTCAGTTATATTTTTTAAAAATAGAAAATAACATATATTTTAGTTTTAGTTATGCACAAGCTTACATGAGATGTCATAATAGAGAATAAAAAGTATTTTAATTAACACAGGATTTACTTTAGATTTATTTCTTGCTAAACACATAGCTATTTGCAGTAAAAGCACACCCTACACTATTAGTCCCCTGTTATCTGTCTCCAGCCTTTTACACTCCTCCTCTGCTGTCCCCTCATCAAAACAAGCTGGTAGGTCTTGAGGGGCAGAAACCTGACCAAAGGTTCTTTAATTACAACACAAAGCGAAAAAACAGCATTGAAGCTCAAGCCACGTATGTAAAAATCAGATCTGCACAGGCCACACCGCCTACTCCTATGAAGGAATCTTGCTTACAAGAAAATATCTTGCTTCTACAAGAAAGCTACCAAAAAAGAAGAGAGAAAAGTGTCTCTTACTCCAGGCAAGGGCAGCCAGCACTAGACAGTTGCTCTGGAGGATTTTGTTTATATTTTCAGGAGAAAAAGCTGAGATGCAATTTAGTCCCTACCTGAAAAACCAACAACTATGGCAGACCGCACAGACAGGCCATCTAATTTGTCTTCGTGTTTTGTCATGAGCAAGCTAAGAGTTTTATTTTAATTTAAAAATTGTAGCTATTGAACAACTGCATCCCCCTCCTCACAGAAGAACCAAAGATAGATTATAAAAATCCCTGCAATTCAAACACAGCCTCTGCAGGAAGGACGCTGTCCCTTCCACGGCAGCATACAGCCAGCAAGCTCAAACAATAAGCGCTAGTTAACTGGAACACATTCCTACTGGGTATGAACTCGCTAATGCCCAGAAATTACATTAACGCATCATCTTGTAATGCCTGGCGGAGCCTTAGGTTTCTAAGATCCAAAATTGTTCGGCAGTGCATATAAACAACTTTCTATCTGCACATATAAAGTGACACTGTGCTGTTCTAACAGGATACGATATACACATACACACTACAAAAATAATTCCTTTGAATTATTTATAGCATCTTTCTTCTCAAATAAGCAGTTAACAAGCTATATCGTTATATTATAAACAGCAGCTGCTTAAATATCCCAGCATAACTCAGCTCCAGAGTTGGGAACAGGAGGTGATGAATAGCACTATCAAGTGAAACTGCAAGGGAAATCCATGAGGGAGCAGTGTGACTAACCAGACGGAGACCTGGCTACCTTAGCTGTGCTAAGAGCCACCCTTGCAAAATGGGATATGGAGTTTTCAGATGATCACAGTGCTCAGGACTTTCTTTATACATCTCATTCACAATAAGGCCCATTAGCAGGACAGTGCTTGCTAATGATCACACCGGCACGCTGCCTTTACATCTGTTTCTCACGTCTCTTAGGGAATCATGACTGCCACTGGCTGCTAGAGATGGACCCAAGCTGCAGGGTCCCAATCTCACATCATCATAGTACTGCAAGAGCCAAAAGCAATGAATCCCACACCGCAGGTTTATTCTGCTCATTGGCTCTTGTGCTTGCCACTAAAGCCGCTGAGTGGTGACAGTTATGAGCAGAGGGACACCCCAAGGAGCCAGAGCAGCTCCAGCACCAGCCTCTCCCCAGCGCTCGGGCTGCGGATACCTACCAATGATCCACATGCTGATGCAGGATGAAGTCAGCCAAACATAATGACTCAATCCCAACAAAACTGGAGGGAGCTGTTTGGGAATCAGCATCTACCACAAGTCCATGAATGCCTGCTACAACTTCCACTCATTTTGCAGAGTAAATCCTGGCTAACTAAGCACCCAAGATTTAGCACATGTGAAAACAGGTCTCCAAATATAAAGGAGAGGCATCCATGAAGCACAAGTAACTTCATTACTTTCTTGCACCTGCTTTTTTTCCTCCTTGCCATTAATTTCTGTTTGCTTCATTCCATCCTATCCATGAAAGCAACGTTGGCATTGGGTAAGTGCCATTGCAACCCTGACCATCACAGGCTGGTGATGCAAACAGATGTGAGCTGCATCCACTCAGGACACTCATAGGCCATAGAGCATGGAAGCTAAGAAAATTACAACAAGTGGCAACTTTATATAGGGAAGATTGGAAGCATGTTAAACAGGGAAATAAGGTATGACATGACCCTGAGGAAGCTCTTGCTGGATATACAGCCAGAGTTCCTACAATGGAGAGCAAACCAGAGCATGTCCTATGCAAGATACTACGTGGGTGCACCTGGATGATCCATAGGGACCAATACTCTCCAACTCCTTATAGCAATTCCAATGGAGATAATCTCGTCATGAAGAAATGATTAGATTGAATAGTAAATGGTTTACCCAGACATTTTTAATTTAAGATATTGGGAAGAAATTTTAGAAGGTGAACAAAAGAAATTCCACGGAGCAGTCCAAAGAATGTGCACCTCATGGGTGGGTGATATCATTGAGCATACCAGCCCAAAAAGGCTAAAAATGGAGAAGCTGTGAGATCCCAGCTGAACTGCCACCTGCACTCTCCTGGAGGTAACCCAAGAATACAACAGCACAGTACTGCACACAAAATGAAATCTACCCTACTTCATCTAGGTTGTTGTACTTTGGAAAAATACATAACTAACACAATTAGGTTTAGGAAACAAAAATTCGAGGGAAGACAAAAATCACTCTGGTTGTTAGTTACAGATTGGGTATGGACCTGTATTAGAAAACGTCTAGAAGAGATCAGGCAACCAAACATTTCTGTTTGATGTAGAACAAACTGTTTTGCAGAGTCTAAGGAAAATGGTCTTTTCTTTTAATACTTCAGGCAAGGGAGAAAGTGTCTTTCCCACTTTACAACACTCAGATTCTGTTATACAACGTGGTGTCAGCTGTAACCAAGATTTTGCATTTGAAGTAATTAAATCAAAGATGCAATGACAAGAACAGGTTTCATCCTGCTTGTTGTTCTTCCTGATTCCAATAAGCTGAGCTGCCACATTCAGGCTCTTCTTTTTTTGAAATGAAAATGAAACACGCATGCACGCGCACACACACTGTAAAAGATTAGAAAAATTACGCATGGAAAAGGAGACAAAAAGCTCTGGGTTTTGTTAGTTGTCCCAATCATCATCTCAGTCCTGAAGTGTTCTGTAGAAGTCTACAGAAGACAAACATGAATCCTTTCATGCAGGAGATAAGGCCACACACAGCAGATTTCACAACACTTAAAGATGAGCTTGACTTAGGTAAGTGTACAATCACTCTCTTTGATTGCTACATAACCTGTAACAGAGGAAGACAAACTCTTCTAATTCAGAGTTTTCTTACTTCATCTGCTCTTCTTAGCAGATGATGAAAACCCTAATCATGCCTCAAGGACATTATTTCATGCCTAGTGCTTCCACATAACTAAATATCTCCTATGCTGAAGATCCACTGAACTCAAGGTTAGAGGGAGCTATTACTGTTCTCTTTTCCAAGAAAGGATGAGCTTGAAGTTACTAAGAAACGCAGTCAATCCTATGTGAATTCAGTCTGCATTTTGGCAGTAGATAGCACAACAGCGCTTTTCAGTCTCCACTACCCTCATAGTGACTACAAGTAAAAGCTGCAAACAGCAGAAACATGCAATTTTGACATCCTGGAACAAAAAGAGGCTTAAAATCTAGTTAGGATACCCAGACCGGGTGAAAATAGAGGGCAGAGCCATGGGCCCCAGTAGCGTGCACAAGGCAACTCCGACCAGCTAAAGCCATGAAGGGAAAAAACACAGTCCTCTCCTCAGCAACAGCCTTGTAATACTCTTTCAAGAAGTTGTAAGACCTGGGATAGGGTCTTGTTTGATCTATCAAAATCCAGATAAACCAGCAACTGCAAAGCCCTAGCTCTGGTTCATGGCATGAATACCAAATTGTCAGACAAACATCTCTGAAGTATTTCATACTGCCCCTAAGCTATTTCTAGCCATCTCCAAAGAGGAAGGTTGCTTTGGCTTGACCCATTCTGCAGTAGGTCACCAGTGTTTGTGAAGTGGAAGAAACAAATGTGATTTTAACCTCTGACATGGAGCACAGAAAGCAAGCAGAAATGGGCCGGCCAGCACAGCCCACTGCACACTGGTGTCTGCTATTTGAAGCAATCCCACAGTTTTAATGAGGAAGCCTGTCTGATCTCTGTTCCTGCACTCTCCTCCTCAGCTGTACAGTCCAAATCCAGTCACACTACAGGTCCTGGACTGAATGTGGATCTGGAAAGCTCACAGACAGCTGACAAAAAGCCAAAGGTTTCATAAACTGTTTTCAACGTGGAAAGCTGGATTTAGTACACACGGCTAGAGGCCTGACACACAAGGTTTATGCATAGTGCAACAGTATATCAATGTCATGTAGGGAAACACAGGTCTACTTCAACTTTGCATTCACGTAAGAGCTGAACTTAAGGCTGTGCTGCCATATGGTGAAGGAGGACCATCAGCTAAGATAAATCCTTTGCTTGTCCCTAGTGTGGTTGAGACCCAGTTGCAACAGCTGTGTTGCCCCAAAACAGAAACGGGATTAAAAGGCCATTCTGCTGGCTTATAATGTCTTCTGGCAGGATCAGAGCTATCAGGAAAAACCTATCAGGTCATGCAGAGAAGTCACTCTTTTGCTTGGGTGAGTCAGATTAGTGAATCAATGGCAGAAAGTTATTGTGCAAGGCATGCCTGATCTCTGGGAGCTGACAGAGGAGGAGACTGAACGGAAAAGGACATTGCACATTAAAACAGAGTGTTTTCAACATGACCTGGAAATCCCAAGAGGTAGACTAAGAGCATGCTTTGCCATGCTGCTAGCTTACTCAGGCATACCACAAGCATCGCTCCCTTCCCAGCTCCCAAGAGCATCCCCAAAACATTCCCACCTGGAGCGGGCTGGAGTGCGGGGAGGAGGGGGACACAGAGAGGATGAAGCAGCCAACTCACTGGTGTCACGACCTCCCAGAGCCCTTCTCCCAACCAACCTTGGGAGGTCTCCAGCCCTGCTGCAGCGCTAAATAGAGGGCTCCCAGGGTCCGGGTACACCTAGGCTAGGCCCTGAAAATCACACCTTTTCCTTCTTGATTTTTTTTTCCAGAGTAAGCAAGGTAATTAACAGCTTGGCCTTTTATGACTTACATACGGGTAAGTGTATGTTTAAGTAGTGTAATTATTAGGCATTACGGATGGTGGAAACTCATACGATAAAGTAGTGCAGGGGGCCACCAGGTTACAAGAGCAGAATGCTAAAGGCTCCCAAATGTTTGGCTTTACTTCTTAAATATCTCTTTCAACACTTAAATCATCACTAGAAATCAGGCTCAGACAGAAACCTGAAAGAGAAATTGAACATATATTTTCCCATGACAGTTCATTGCTACTTAGGAGGAAACTATAAAGTGTTCTCTTCGTTTGTTAAGATAAAAATGAAGAATGACTTCCCGTTTCAAGCCCTTTAAAGGATAAGCTATTTCTGTTACACTGCTGTTAAACCTGTTTATAGTTCTACTACCATGAAAAAGAAACATCACACTTCTAAAATGATTGCAATTATCAGTCATTAAGGATGCAGCTCATACTGCAGTAAAAATCCCTTATAAAAATATTACTTCAGCTGATAATGTTTATCTCAATTAAGCAATATACTAGAAAGTAATGATTTTCTCCGCAACTTGAATACAAATCAAAAAGCATGTAACATTTTCTTCTTGAAGTGTTTGTGTGCTAATCTCTTAATGTCACAAGAAGACAGCCTGCGTGTGCACCCACATGGTCGTTTATAGAACGAAGTTCTGTAATCTGAAAAGAATCAAAGATTTCTGAAAACATCAAGTCAACAGAAAATATGATTGGCATTTGCAGTTACAAACTGCGAGGAAGTATTTTAAAACTCAAATTCCAGTCCTGGTCTAACATGAGCTCCCATCACAGGAAGCTGACGTTTAAAAGACTGTTTAGAGAAGGCTGGATGATGTCTGTGCCCAGGGTAAGTCCGTAGCCACCCAAGTGCCAGTGAAGCTACCTCCATTCACTCCAGCCGAATCCGGGTGATTACCACTGGGCATGATGCAAATAAGCAACAGACTTGCCGTGGATGTGACCAACCTTTCCGCTCTTTTCCTAAACCAGGCATTAAACTTGACAGTGCTCTGTGACAGATTCCAGAGGGAATCATAATTCTTCCTTAGCTGCACAGATATCCCATCTTCATTAGGAAACAGAGCTCTATCCAGGGCATTTATGCAGGAATACTGCCAAAGTTTCTCTTGCACAGCTGCCTTCACAGTTACATATGTAAAATAGGAGGCTGGAGCTACCCATTAATCTCACAAAAGAGAATTTGATTGATGTCACATAGTTTGAATAGTAATTATACTATAAGTTAGAAAGTGCTCGCTGTAATAAAAATGGTTATAAACAATTCTAGATCCACAGAGTATGATGGATGATTTGTTATGACACTGAATAATGTTTTAAATATTACATTGCCTAAATTCCAGCACACAGGACCATATAAATTTAGAGTAACTCAGATTTGATTTACACAGGCAGCTCATTTGACTGATAATATCTTAATTTAAAAATAAGGGTGCAGCCAGTTGCTCAAAACCAGCTTTGCCAACAAGGTCAATTAAATAAGATATTTTATTTGAATTTTGCTTGACTAGAAAATAAACCTTGGGCAAGCTACTGGGGTTTGGTCCTATAAGCACAACACAGTCTCTGTCAAAATGAATCTTGGAAGCAATACTAAAGCTGGATGAAAAAAAACCACATGGCCCAAACAGCAATAGGTTATATCCAGCAATGCATAAAATTGCTAGAACATCTGCCTCCAACACAACCATTCTTGATAATGGCACCTTCTGGGAAACAAACATTCTAGCAAGTCAGCCAAAGACCATTTTCAGTCGATGTTCTTACTCTTAAATCCACAATCTACCTTTGGCAACAAGTTTTCCAGTGTTTTTTTTTTTTGTTGTTGTTGTTTTGTTGTTTTGTTTGCTTTGTTGTTTTTCTGGGTTTTTTTTAGTTTTTCTTTCTACTATTTTTCTAGCGTGAAAACGATGGAAAGACATTGGTTTATTTTTGTTGCTGCTTGACAGCTAATCAGATTTGATATTTATATTGTAACGGGATAATGAAATGTCAAAATGAATATTATAACACATTTCTGAAGATAGTAATTTAACCTTCAGCAATTCAATTTGATTTGGTGTCATCTATATGCTTCCTTATAATTGCGTTTTAGAACCCAGCAACCTGCCGACTGAAATAAACCCTTCCCCTGTCACATTGCCGGGTCTGGACTGCCACTTGCTGGCCAAATATAAACTCGCCTGGTGCAGGAGTATCTACCATCTACCTACAACCAGGTGCATGGACACACAACCCCTCAAAGGAGTCCCTTGGAGACTACAGTTTGGGACAAAATGGAAACAGTCCTGCAGTGGCTTATATGACAGCTTCACACTATGTAGAAATATTTTTCTTCCTTACACAAACAGTGGCCGTGGGGCCCTGAGGACGCTCACGCACCACGGGGGAGCCTCCCAATCCGAGCACAGCGCCCGTCTCTGCTGGGGCGGCACGGTGGTCCCACGGCCGGCTTGTCACGCGCATGTCCTCCGCAAGAGCATCGAGAGAGGCCACAACCCACTTTCGCTGGCGGGCAGCTTTGGAGCTGGAAACACAGAGGGGCTCGTAGTTATTTGTTTATTTTTAATCCAAACATCCAGTTCCTCCACATCAGCCAATGCGGCTATTTTCAATGGCTCCTCTCTGCCGCGACAGCCCTGCGGCAGTGCCCAGGCTCAGCCCTGCACCACGGGAGACGGCGGGAGGCGGCAGCAGCAGGACACGGCATGTGATAGAAAAGAGGGAGCAGAACAGTGGTAAAGGATGGAGAAAATTAGCTTATGCATGGTGCACTTCTTCCATCCTTAAGACGACAGGGAGAATTTCAAATAAAACTGCAAAAATTTGAGAACTTTCCTACAATCATCTGATTGAGTTGCACTGCTCCTTTTCCTCTTGAGAGGCACAACATACGGGAACAGAAAGCAGGAGAGAATGTCCTGGGTGAAGAATCTGAACTACAGAAAGAAGATTGTGTCTCACAATGCCAAACTTACATTATTATTCAGATTTTTATTATGAATTTTTGAAATTGCTGGCCAGCTTCCCAGAACACTTTTAACCTCTTGTTTTCTTTTGAGGGTAACTGGGGGTAACTGGCTGATGGTAACATTTAGTAAATGTAATCAGAGTGCACTTCTATGATAAATATTATTATCTGAATAAATCCCAATTGTGTCAAATTAGCTGAACATCCAGCCTTCTTCGATAACCCATCCACACCGGTTTAGAGAGATGAAACAATTCAGCCAGATTATAACGTGGCATCAGACCGTAAACAACTGTCAAGTACAACACAAGGCAGGAAAAGGCAATTAGTTCTTAATTCAACAAGACGTTAACTCATCCTACGTCAATCCGTGCCACTTGGCTAGACTCCTCTCCTGACATGACTAATACACAGCCGTGAATCTCAAGGAACAAGAAACTGCCTGTAAAGCCCGAGATTGCTGTGCGGGAGAGGTGTGCCCATGCAGGAAAATCTCGGCTCAGGGCACATCAGCAGTCATGTTTCTATCATTCGCTTCAGCTGCAGCCTGGCATGCTTGAAATATTTATAGCAATCAAAGGTAAGGTCACTACAGCTGTGCCACAGAAATGTATTATATAAAAAAAAAAACAAGAAAAAAAGAAAGACAAGGAGAAAGGAACAAGGTAAAGTTATCAGACAAACCAACCCTGCATTTTGCAGAAAACCTGCGATCAGGCTGTTGCTTGTGAGTGCTTTGCGCGAGGCTCCATGGGCTTTGGCCGTGCAACACAAAGGCCCTTCGTGGGGCCGCTTTCGTACCCCACAAGGTTGGGAACAGCGAGCAAGCGTGGGCCGGAGCCCCCCACCCCGCCTCGACGCGGGCGTACGCGCAGCCCTGCACGCCAGACGAGAAAGACGCCAGTGCCAGAGGAGAGGCGGCAGCGCAGAGCTCGCCGGCTCCTTACGGTCCTCGGGCTGCCTCTGCGCGGTGCTGAAGCACGGGAACCTCCACGCGCTCCCTGTGCGCCTGGGAACTTGCACTTTTGCACGTGGTTGTAACCAGAAGGCTCTTGAAAGAGGCAGCTTTCCAGCAGGACCCCTAAACACTTACGCGGTGCCAGCTACGGAGGAGCGGTGCCCGGTGCTCACGCGAGGCTCTGCCGCGTCGTCCGCAGCCGGGCAAAGCGCTGGGCTCGGATGCCGCGATTACAAGGACCCCAACAGGGCCATGAATTAGGGACATTTAACTCCCCATCGCTACGGGGAAGTTTTTCCTAACTGAGAAAGTGCAAAGGGCTCTTCTGCCCACTCGTTTTTCAGCTTGCGGCAGAAAGAGAAATGGACATTTACCAAAAGCAAACAAAACGCTGAAAATTCACCGTCGGTGGTTCCTGCTCTGAGGCAGCACTAGTTTATAATCTTTCTTCTTTATTGCTATTTAATGACTCATATCATGCTACTCTTTCCCCATCTCTAATGCCTGCTGCTGAAATCTCCTCTAGAGAGATACTGGATGCCTGAGGGAAAGTCAGGCTGAAAGATAACTACAAAAAAAAAAAAAAAGAAAAGATCACAGGAGTCATCATTTTCTCAGGCTGCACAGAAACAGATAAAACTTCCATTACCAAGATTAGTCCCTATCGTTCAGTATCTGAGGACGTGGACGGATCTCTTTACACGGCATGATAGGATGAAACTTCTTTCATCAGATCTATATTCCTACAGATGAAAAAAGTCTATAAAATATGTATATGCACACGTGCACACATATATACACCACACATACAGGAAAACTTCTTTGAATCTGGCTGAACTACCCTGGATTCACAGCCTGAAACCTAAGAGCTGAAATAAGCTTGCTCTGAGCCTCGGCAGCTGGGAAATCCAACCGGCTGCCAGAGAAAAGGTACATCTTCTCAAAACCAGCTGTTATCGCAGCATAAAGACCCATTAGTTATTAGCTAATTTCACATGTGGTGAGCTGCTCAACTGGCACAAGCTGGTCCTTGCCCTGTGTCATCCTCGCAGGTTACTTGGTTCAGCTCAGCTGAACGTGAGCCGAATCATTGAACGGCGATGCCATTAAGCCCAGCTCCTCACATCTGTAGGTTCAGTCCCAACCTTCAGCAGTCCCAAACATTTTGTTATGGGCAGCTGTGTATCAAAGCATCCAAGGCAGTTGCCTCCTGCTCCCAAATCCCAAATCCTAAAAGGTACCAACCAGGCAACTCAGCTTCACCCCCAGGCCTGAGCTCGCTGCCAGCCACCAGCCCTGACGGCACAGGCACGTGAAGATCCTTCATACTGTGCATGAAATGGGAAAAATCAGAGCTACTCCATGGAAATCAATAAAAGCCACGTAGTTTCACGACACCACTAGCAGAGACGCCTCGGGGTCTCCCTAGAGAGCTGCAGCTAAGAACTTCAAGACTGGACATCCTGTAAAACCAACACCGGGCGTTTTCCACAGGGGTCTATGCAGCAGCAGACAAATGCGTTTAGATGGTAACATTGCTACCACTCAGTAAAACACATGTAACAGATAACCAGCAGTGGAAACTTTTCAAAATAAGCCTGGTCTGTGCTCGTGACAATGTCTACGTGCTGCCGAGACCCGGGCAAGAAAGCTGCCCCAGCACCTCATCTGCCCGCAGGGAAGCGCTGGGGACCAAGGAGCGCTCGGCTTGCCCGTAGGTGCTCGAGCGCTTCAAAGCTTTTCCTCACTGAAATTAGTCTCCCGCATCTCTGTCATTACCTTGTTTTCATTTCCCCAAGCAGCAGGATTTCACCCAGCAGGGCTGGGATGCTGCGGGAAACGCAGGTACCGATGGTGGTAACGCTTCTCGGACAGGAAGCCCTGGCCCGGGGTTAAACAGCGGCTTGCCAGTTTTGTAATGTCATTAAAAAACAGGCAAGAGACTTGTATTTGCCTGACTTTGACGTGAAATGCATTTAAATGAAGCAGTTTAGGCTAAGCTTTGGACAAAATTAAAAGACTCTCACATGGGACACAACCACATAAGAAAGCAAATTCAATTAGCTTTGCAGAAATCATTCGCACAGAAACACTGTTAACTTTCCGTTAGAATAGCTAAATTACAAAGACATCAGTGAAACATTATAGTCAAAACGCGTAATCATGAAAGAATTTAGGATTTTTCCTTGCGGCTGTTAGAAGCCAGGCCCTCGCCGAGTCTGTGCACAGAATTCCTACCGCCTCCAGCAGGGGCCTTTCGCACAGAGGAACCGCGAACCAGGAGCAGCCCGTAATCAAGATCAATTCATTATTTCACAGATTGTTTATATATCGAATTATTAATGTGATACCAATTAATCTGGGGGAGGGAGGAAAGGGGGAAGCAAACAGAGTATGGTGATAGAAAATGCAAAGGGTTCCATACAAATATTTTAATTCCATTGAAAAAAGGCTTTTTACATATATATAATCCTTTTCCAGGATTCAGCTCATCTGGTAGACATCCCTTTTCTAGCATCCTCTTTTCCCTGAATCTGGCAGCAGGGAGGATAACCTATCTTCTTTCTAACCCAGTGAGCAAGAAAGCCAGCTGGCCACACGCCCAAATACCTTCTCCAGTATCAGAGACCACATTCCTCCTCAATTTGTAAGGTAACACAAGACAGTAAGTTGCCCTGTCCTCAGTGCGCACGCACGGTGGGGGAACTGTGCGCGCAGGGTGCACCGCCCTGAGGCACTGCGACCCGGGGCTGGAGGAGAAGGTGCCACGCTGTTTTCCACAAAGCGCTGGCCCCGCTTTGGCAGTTTGGAATCTGCAGATGTTTTCTGATACTTCTGAAAGAGAATGTTTGTGTGTTCATTAAATACAAACTACTGTAAATATTTTGCTTAGGAAATATTTCTTAAGTAAGAAAAAAAGTTACAGTCAAACCAACAAGTGTTTATTCATCTGGTTACTCCAAAAGCATCTAACATCCCAGCACTGTGGGAGAAACCTGTTCCCCAACTGTGACCCATGGCCATGCTCAAGCAAGCCACATGTTAAAAAACAAAGAAAACAACAACAACTAACTCCACCCCTCTCTTAATCTGTTTAAATCTGGTTGCAACTGCTTTAACATGATCCGATCTGCAAGTCAAAGAATGCAGGGACTCAGCAGGACCTGAAACCTCTGCCTCTCAGGAGGCAGAATATAGGAATGGAAACAGAAATACCCAATACTTGCAGGACCCCCTGAAAGATACTCTGCAGGCTTGCATGAACTCTGTATTTCTTAGCAGTCCACGCAGAGTGCAGACACTGCCTGCTCTCTGTATGCAGCAGTCATTTATCTTACAAAATAAAAACCCTCTGCAGGAGAACCTGGGAGAAAAGGCTG
Organism: Rhea pennata; assembly: GCF_028389875.1. Classification (NCBI taxonomy): domain Eukaryota; kingdom Metazoa; phylum Chordata; class Aves; order Rheiformes; family Rheidae; genus Rhea; species Rhea pennata. The sequence goes on along the minus strand of NC_084671.1, from coordinate 18,410,179 downwards.
GCGGACGGGCACGTGCTGCCACAGCGGGCACTCAGTCACGCCTGCTGCTGGCCCTCGGTTTGTTCACGGCACCAAACATGCCCTCGGCTCTCAAACCCTGGGCTGGCACCTGGACACAGGAATAACATTGAGAAAGTAAGGACATATGCAACGCAGACCTGGCTGTATAAATAGACAGTCACAAGTTTTTTAAAAATACCAACCCACTATAAAAATAAATGTTTTATGTTCAGTGCAGTTAATGAATGGCAAAATAAAGCAAATTAGAAAGAAATCTTGGAAAGTTCCGTTTCTAGAAATGCCAGTGTAATTCTGTGCCAGAGTCTGGTTCAGTTTCTGCCTTGGCAGGACTCCAGGTTTGCCCCCATTTACGTGAAATCTGTCTCTTAGTGGAAAACCACCCCACAAGAAGCTGAAGAACTCAAAGAATCTTTGTCCAGCAAGAGAGTCGCCAAGAGCAGCCCACTGATCCCGGGCAAGAACACTTGGCTGCGTGCAAGTATTCACGGGAGCAAAAAGCGCCTCCGAAACAACTGCGGGTTGCAAAATGTCAGAATGCCAAAGCACTGAAATTATCCCTCTGGCCAAGGAGAGGTGGAAAACGAGTGCAGTGTTTGCAGCTGCTGCTGTACCCCACCTTGACCCGTTAGAAACCTGCGTGCTGGACTCTGCTCCTCGTCACCTCAACCTGGGGAAGAGCTGAGACAGAGCCATACCCTGATGGCCACAATCTGCCTCTTTGCTTTTGCCTTTTATCAGACCGATACACCAAGTACGGGCTTGATCGAAAACCAAACTGCATGTGGAGCACAGAGAAGTCCTCCTCAAGGTTGCTGCCACTGCACAGCATGGGGAACACCTCCTGCACATCGAAGTGGTTCCACAGAGCCAGCTACACTTCAACCAAAATTTTCTGCTCGGGGAGTATTTTTCACTGAACACTTTTTTTCCATAAGAGACTGGTCTGAAAACACTACCAAAAATTAAGTGCTTTAAAATTAAGTTTTTCCTGCTTTGCAGGTCCCGAAGCAGCAAAACCCTGCCCAGGGCACTTGTACACGCTTGCTCGCACTGTCTTTCTACCCTGAAAGGAAGGAGATGGAGAGAGACGAACTCCAACGGAGAGCAGCAGGAAAAATATCAGCTGGCTTAACAGATGTTTTAATCAAATAGGTGGTTTATAAGAGTACAAGGAGCAATCAAAACACAACAGGCATGTCACAGACATAAAGGGCATATTTTGCTCTCCTCCAGTCCAGCTCCAGGCTCTTCAGGCCTCACCCAATCCCATTCCCACAGGAGCCGGCTGAGACACAGAAAACGAAGCAACATGACCGGTAAGAGTGCCCTTGCTGACCATCTCTTGCTATTCTGTTGATGAAAGCTGTCTATAAATCAGCACACCCAGATGACAGCAAATCAAGAAGCATTGCACAAGAGAAAAGCAAAGGACACTTTCTCGAATAAGACAGACGTGTGCAATAACGGCAGCAACAAAAGGAGGCTGTGTATAAGCACTCTAGGTTAACAGGGCTCTCTGTAAACTCCTCCCTGTGACAATTCATATTTCACGAAGACAGGAACACAAAATTAACCTGAAGGAAAACAATCAGCCCAAAATGAAGAAGTCCTATCAATAGTCACGTAGCTGCACAGCCCTTCCACTCCCAACTCCTCTCCTCGTTTTGCACAGTCTAGCACTCACGCACGGCAGGTTCATACATAGATGGAAAACATTTCTTTTTTGGCAGGTTCGCTTCGATTGCTACTACATCATCCTACGTGTTTTACAGCTTCCCTTTTCCTTTGCCTCTTCAGATCATCCTCATCTTGGCTCTTCACTGTGCTGCATGCAGCTTAGGGAGGGGAGAAGAGCAGCAGGAGGGTCTGGCTTGGCCTCCAGCCCCTGCTCCCAGAGCAAAGAGCCCAATGGCAGTTTGGGGTCCTGCTACAATATACGCTGCACAGCTGACACTGCAGGAGTTCAAGGAACATAAACTCTTCTCAGATCAGCTTGGCAAAGCTCAGCAGCAACATGCAACATCATCAAAATCTCCAAATCTTTCCACATAATTGGTGCAGACACCTACCTTTGCAATCTGGGGTCTCTAGTTAAGAAATGTATTATTGTCAGAATGACTAGGCTCAAAAAGGTGCTTTTATCTTGGTGACATTCTTCAAAACCCATGTATCTACTCCAGTTACAGCATAACTCAAAAATATGCATCATATTAACTGCAAATCAGAACACGAAACACTGACACCCTTAATTTTTAAGCATTTCAGAAGAAACAGTCATTGAAGTCCATGCCCACATCCATGAAGGACCTGCATCACTGATGTCTCACAGCTGGGTTGCTGAGCCTATGCACCAGAGGAAGGGTGGTGCCTGCACGTGAAACCCAAATCCTGGTTAAATCCTTGGGCACACACCGCCTGAGGACAGGGCAGACCACCACCACCAAGTTGTCCGCAGCCCTTTCAAAGGAGGACACCAAGCGGGCTCCAGAAAATCATGCTCCCTGCCGGCGACGCTGGATGCATGAACTCGGGGACCACGGTGCTGAACGCGGGAAAATCGCCCCACCGCATCCCACCCACCAGCCAGGCGGCCCAAGCCCACGTGCGGTGACGGCCGGGGCTGAGGCGCAAGGAACGCTTAAACGTCCTGCTCGGTCTTGGCCAGCGCAGCGTTACTTCTGTCATCCGTATGGAATTATTGCCTCTTTCAAATTTGAAGCTGGGTACGTTTTATTTCAAGACGACTTTACAAGTCTTCCTATGCGCTATTCATTTCAACAGCACTCTAATATTGCACAACAGTCATATGATCCAGCGTGTGTTTTATGAGACGGACATGACACACGGAAATTAAAAACAGGTTCCTCGTCTGGAATAGAGAGAGGAACTGCAGGGGAAAAAGAGGAAAAACAATGAGAGCGTGTGCCCAAAGAGCAGGGTGGAGGAAAAAAGGGAAGGAAAAAACAGGATGAGACATCAGAGGCATCTCAGCCTGCTCCGAGTGAAAACAGCTTTCAGCAGCATGAAAGACAACTCATTTGCATAAATTTTCTGTAGAATAAATTCAACTATGCTGCTGCATTTCAGGGCTGGCCCTGGAAATAAGGACAGCCACACATATGGTCCAGGCATTTATTAATAATTTATGACATTGCCTGCTATGAGCAAAACTTTTACACTGCCCTTTCACTTCAACAACAACAAAAACGCCTGTAGACATTGCGTATCAAGAGAAACAAAGCAAATCAGGTTTTCATGTGCAGGGTTCGGTGTTTGCTCTGAAACCTGTGCTTCAGGCACTCAGCGGGAAGCGGAGGGGGTGCCCGCGCCGGGCCGTAAGCCGACGGTGCAGCTTAGCGGGGGTTGCCGGAGCCCGTGGAGAGCGCGTGGGCGTTTCGGGTGTCGCGGCCCCAGTGCGCGGGTGCCCCGCGGGGCCGCCGCGCTCGGTCTCGGCACGCGCAGGGCGGAAGGGGGACGCAGCATCCGTACACCTCGGTTCCTCCGCCGCTCCGGCGACGGGCGGTCCCCCGGCCGCGGTCACGCTGCCGCCAGCTGACGGCTACTTCTGGGCCCCTTCGCCTCGCCGAAACGCCAAGCGGCGCGGTCGCGCACGCACAGCCCCGGAAGAAAATTCCCTGAATTCCAAAGCCACATGTGAAAAATCCTAATCCAGTGTAAAACCAATTTTTTAAAAAAAAAAAAAAAAAAACAAACAACCCTGCTGACAGCCACATAGCATTCCTATCCCAGGAGAAAGAGGAAGAAAAAGGGAAGGTGACGCTCCCTCGGCCACAAGCACCGAGAGAAACACTTCACCACCGGATTTTCAAATGGTCTCTTCCTGCTTCGCAGCTTTGGTTAATAGCTTTAATGAACTATTTATCTTTACTTCTTCTAGCATCTGTGTATCTACAAAATGCCAAGTTCAACATTTGCTTGTCAAGGCTACACTATGTAATGGGCAGAAAAAGAAAGAGAGCAAAGAGGAGTTGTCCAGTGCATCAGTTCCCGTCGGCCACCAGCATCAAAGGCAGGTTCACCAGGAGCTTCAAACAGAACACAAAATCGAATCTAAAACCATAGCTTTAGGTTAAAAAAAAAAATCCACCCAATAACCCAGCATGGGAACCAACTGCAGGAACAGGAAATTGTATAGAAATAAGTTATCTTAACAGAATCTGCAATTTTTGATACTCAAGATCAATACAAAACTGCTTGCTTCACACTCTCCACCGCTTCTAGCACAGACTAGCAGAGCAAGACACAGCCTGTCTTTTCTCATCCCAGAAGAGCAATGAATCTCTGCTCAATCCAAAAAAATGACTGAGGGGAAAAAAAAAAAAAAGGCAATAACTGATTTTCTTAATGGCACTCTGCAAAGAGGAACAAAAGGGCCCCACGATAATGTTATTTCTGTAGGCTTCAAATGCAAACAGGAAGATGGTCCTTACAAGGTTCATAATTTATTGGTTGGGGTTTTTTTCTTGATGACTCAATTTTGATTCACAGGAACTTTGATAAAATTAGGTAACTTCATTTCTCACCAAGAAGAAACCATCGCAATTGAGCACCAAAGTCAGAATATACTGCTATAGAGTCAGCATAACTGCTCTCCCAGTGTGTCTAGATGTCTCTGCAAAATAATTCAGAGATAACAGTGCTGTAAGGCCAGGGCCTGCGTCCTCGAGGCAAAATCTGAGATCTAAACCGAAGCTGCCTGTCCTTATCAAGAAGTTGCCAGAAGAGAGGACTTGTAAAGCCACGCTTTCAATGATAGGAAACCTGGAACTACCCTTGTACCAATCTATTCCTTGAATCCTGCCACATGGGAACGCAGAGCAACTGGACGCAGGGCCAGTTAGTGACCTGGGCACTATTCGCATCTCATAAGGGAATCAGGACAACAACGCGCAAAGCAGGAGAACACAACACTGGATTAAGTTAATGGCAACATACACATTATTTGTAAGGAATGCACTAGTTTTTCTGGTTTCATTTGCTACTAAAGAGCCCTGAATTTTAGACTCGGTAATAGCAGCCTGAGGCATAAACTTTTTTAGATACCGAATGAGTATCTTAAATATCTAGCGACATACAGTCGTTCTAGTGTTCGTATGTCGAACTGCTCCAGACACGAAAAGCCTATGACTGGTTTTGTGCTATACAGCAGTGGTTGCAATCATTTATGTGATCTGGACATTCAGCAGGAGAAATGCAAAACAGATTTCAATTGGTAAAAACGACATGTCTCCTATCTTACAAAATATGTAAAATCTTTTATGTAATGCTCTTCCCATCTTGGAGGAACTGAAAACAATGCTTTATATTACAGCAATGTGATACAACAGTAATTCCACAAATTTAGTGTAGTTGCTGTGGAGTTATACCGCTATAAAATGATCAGGGAATTTGCTCATGAATACATCGCACTCTATTGAAAACATCTTTTCATATCTATATAAGCAGGCAGCACTTTCACTCTTTCACCCAAATACTCTAATACATTGCATGTTATTCACCACATCAGCTCTGAACCTATTAATTGGAAAGGTAGCCCTGAGATGTGAACCAACACATCCGCTTAAGCCAAACCTGAGGGTGAAATCACTAGGACTCTCTAGCCCATTCACAATGATAATCCTCATTTATAGCGTCAGTTCTACCGCTTGCCAGCTGGAAATAAAGAAATATTGTTCATATCTTGAGGCTACAGTCAAGCATGACTGCAGGACGATTTGTCTGAGTACTGCCTGAATGCAGCAGGAACACAAAATACTAGGGAATTAGGCAGGTTTTTCTAGGAATTCCCTGCCTCCTTTATAACAGCTTTCCTGAATAAAATGAAATAAAATGTTAAGATTCCTCTTTATCATATTGAAATCTCTCTAAGAAAAGCCCTGAGCTTTAGGGATGACATCTCGGGCACTTCACTCCCTTCCTAATTACCGTATGCATGATGAGGAGCCCAGCTCCCTTCTAAGCACCAGAAAGCCGTAAAGCAAGGTACAGAGCTCTCATCAGACTAGTGAGCAACTACCGAGTTAGCCACATATTTATGTTTTAATTGCCCTTTCTTGGCCCTTAAAGACTACACGTAAAAAAGAATGCAGCCCTTTTTAAGCGGGTGCAAATTTCAGAGGAAGCAAGGAAGGGCATTTGCTCAATTCACACGCAGGGCTGAATTCGGCAATGCCTGTATTTTTGTGCTGTCATGCTCTTAGAAGAAGAAAACATTTATTAAAAAAAAAAAAAGTTTCCAGTGTTTTTCTTGAGAGGAGGCGGCCTCCTTTTATGGACTGAGAAATACCATTCTCGTCTGAGCAATTACCCAAGTATATCAACAATGCACTTACTTACAGCAGAAAAAACAACTAATGTACAAAACACTTAATCCTTTGTGGTTGTCCTTCATGGAACAAACAAGTTTTAGCTCCATCCCATACATTGTTAAAAGGCGTTGTTCTGTAAAGGATATTCTGAAATGTACCATGTAATCACTGCCATGATTTTTCCCTAGTATTTTATTTCCTTTTCTGAGTGACAGTAGTGATGCTTTGCAAAGACAGAACGGACAGGATGGAATTGAACCATCTTTGATTCACCATGCAGCTATGGATTAGTCACTTTAACCTTCCTGATCTCCAGCCTGCCCACATGTAAAATGGTGCAACATTTTACACGTAGGACTGTTGTGAGGATTAATTAACTGACACTAAAACACTGTGAGACCTGCTCAGTAAAAATTATTTCTATAAAAGTGCATAGGCAAAAAGTGGTAATTGATGCCAGCTGGCCTTTCATCTCAGGCAGCAATAACAGCTTCTTACGACACACATTTCCTCCAGTGGGCACAGCCAGCATACTTTTTATTTCTGATTCCTGAGTTTTGCCCTAAAACATACAAACTATTTGATTTTCAAGAATACTGCGATTAGAAGAATGATCCAGCAAGATATTTCAAAGATCATCCTGATTGCCCTGCCATAAGCAAAAAACATTAATGTTGTAACACCCACACTGAGAAATGTACAGCTCTAGATTTAGGGCCTTCCCTCTTAAAAGTTTTGCAGCTTCCTGTCTCTCATACGAGCCTGACAACCCAGTTACAATAGCCGTGGAGTTGTGGAAGAGCATCACCAAATCAAAAGAAAAAAAACATATGTATGTATATGCGTACATACATATGTATGTATGTATGTAGTTCTTTTTCTTTTGATTTTGTCTCTCTGCTGCAAACCAGAGAGTCTTTGGGAGCGCTTCCCTCAGCTGCAGAGACTTGGAGCTGCTCCACCTGCTCATGTTTGCTGATAGAAGCCAGAGGAATTTTCACTTCATCTGTTTAACAGATGCTCAGGCTCTTTTCTCAAGACATGTCATACAAAAATGTCTCCAAAATAATTAGCAGGATTTCAGTCGGCTTGACTGCGATGGCTGCACGTAAGGTACAGCTCAGACAGCTCTTAAGAAATGGCAACTCTGGAATGAGCGTCTGGGACTTCAACAGCACTCATTTAAATCTCCCTGTGTGACACATTTATAGTTCTCCACGTAGCCAAAAGGGCAAAAGGGTCGGTATGCAGAAAGCAGCTACAATGTGAGAAGCATCATGCACTTCTATAATCTCTTGCCCTCAACCTGACATAAAGGTAATCGATAACGGAGAGCCAACACGGCATCTAATTCAAAGGGGAAAAGCCCTGCACGTGTGTATCTGCAACCATAATCTCTGCATCTGCCACTCCAAAATACAATTCAACATTTTACCTAGGAGCAAACCAGAATAAAAATAATATTAAGAAGCGTGTTGCAAAATGGTGCTTTAGTATTGAATTGAAAGACGCACCTCCTGTGGTTACTTGCCTCACAGCACTAGAGTCACGCGGAGCTCTCCATCTTCAAAAAGCTGGCCCTGCTTTGGTGCTCTTTAGCCGTCCTTAACGTGGCCACCATCAGTCTTGCCAGACTGAATTTAATGATAGAAGACGACTCAATCGTAAAACGACGCCTCGCTGACAAATTTGAAGAGCCCGCAAGAGTACCCCACGATTGTTCGCAAGGCTCATGCTACAAAGTCCAGGGGCTAAATTACTTAAACTTCTCTCCTCTGGTTTCACAACAGACATCCATAATATGAGTCATCTAGTTTAATAGCAAAGGACTTCTAAGCTGAAATTCTTTTGTCTAAAATGATGATAGGAATTTAATTCCTATTTCATAATCTCTTGATGAAAATTTTTGAACTGGCCATGAGTTACTGATTTTTGATTTCAGGCCTACAACGCTGCAGGCATTCTTTGAAAAGGCCAACAGAGTAGATTTAAGAAGTGAAGAGAAGACTATTCTGGTTTCTCCCACCCAAAGACCCCTGTTTTGGGGGAGGGTAGGAAGGCTTTTTTTTTACTGCTGATTTATTTCAGTTATCAAGAACCTAGAGGTTGCAGAGAAGCTGAGAAAAAGATTTGAATAAATTTATAGGAGTTAATTGCATTAAATTCCTCTGCAATAGACTGAATGCAATTATCTTAAATGTTATGCACTTTGGAGGAGTATCCAAAGAAGAATATAGCATGGTTTAGCTAATCTGCTTTTAATTCGTGAGCTTATTGAATTCAAGCTACCCTTTCCTAAGTGCACCAGGTGTTGCTCAAACACAGAACAAACAGAACGGCTGATCCCTGCACGCAAGCACATGTGACCTAGGATGAGAGCCACCAGTGACATGGACGACCACAGGAGAGCACGAGGAGCAGTGAGGAGCACTAAGCAGCATTCTCCTGCAAGTGTGGGAATTACTGTTTTACAGCAATGCAGATACAGCGTGCATGCCTGGGAAGCAGGAAAGCACAAACACGGGGCCAGCTCCTTGACCCACTGTTGATTTCTGCTGATCTCCCCGTGTGCGGGACCACCACCCCATTCACTCTGCTCTGCTCCAGACCCATCCCAGGTGGCTCTGGTGACTCTGCAAGCTATTATCAAAGCTGGCTCTGGGTGTTATGAAGGGTAATGGTAATTATTTACTCAGCTGCGTGTTTTCACACACACAAGGATGGAGACACCAGCACAAGCCCTCTTCCCCAGCAGGCCTCCTCACAAGTTCTTGGCAGGTGGCGGCAAGTGGTGGTGGGGACACGTGCCCTTTCTTGTACCATAACAAAACTCTTGGACCTCCTGGGCATCCCAGGCATGCACTGCAAGAGTGACACCAAATTTGGAGTCTTCCCAAGGCCACAGGAGCTTACAGAAATGGGCTTTCCTCAGTGCAAAGTGCCTTCTCGCATAAATCTCCATAGGGCAAGTACCCAAAGGATACAGGTACAGCAAGGGTGGACCACCCCTCTGAGGCATCCTGTGTCCCCTCGCACCTCCATGCCATGACACCCAGACACCTCACAGCGGTAACTACCCACAGCACCACTGCCACAGCACCATTTCAGGGACATTTAGAGCCCAAGCAGTGTGCGTGGGAGCCCAAGGGCTTTCCTATGACAGGCTCCAGCTGCTTCCTCTCACAGTGGATGTCAGCTTTACCTGTCTCTGGAAATTTGGCCACAAGGCCCCAGCAGAAATCAGTGTCAGAGCACAGAAATAAACGTGGGTCTTCCCCACGCACCCTGCTATGGAGCAAGCCTGTACCAGCAGCTTCGAAGCACCTTCTGGGCCATGCTATGGGAACAGTCATGGGCTAATGTCTTGCTTCGGGATGAGCATCCCCCTGGAGACGCACACTATCTGCATAAAAATGATTAATATTAAAGGAAAAGAGATATATATGCACACATATATATGGATCAGGAGATTCTTTCAGAATAAAACACTCAGAGCAAGCTGTCACTATGTCTCTGGTAATTAAAGTCCCTGAATTAATTCTCAGTACTTTTAAGGACAGAATGTAAACTATGTCATACCATTAAATTACATACTATTTATATATTTTTACATATATGTATGTATGTTATATATAAAATATAGTCCCTCTTGGGAATGCAGAGAGAGACAATTTGGTCTTGTACTGAGACCTTCAAACACAATTCAAGGCAAACCTCTGCAAGGAAAACCAACACTGCTCTTCAAATCACTGTCAAGCTGGTTCACATAATAAAAAGCATTTCAAGAATTAGTTAATACTTTTAACACTTCAGTCTCATAACAAATTGACCACAGCACTGGTTCACGCGAGCCGTACTCGAGTGCTCTGATTTCACTGACAGATTGCTTTCAATAATTAGCGACTCCAAGCAATGCATCAAGCTAAAAGCCCAAATTCCAAGATGCAGCACCTTAACACAGCAGTCCTGAAGTCAAAGGAAGTACATGAATTTATGCCATGGTGAACATAACCCAAGGACTGCATCCATTCAACAGCGAATCTCACAGGGATGCCTGCCAAAGTGGTGACAAATAACTGAGAAACGTGATATATATATTGCATTATTTGTAAGAATGTGTCAGATATATCAGCACAGAGAAATTATTCCTAACCTCTAGATAATTTAAGTCAAACTCCCCCAGCTTCCATAAGGAATTAGAACCAGTTTGTTTTCTGTCAATCTTGTCCCAGCAGATGCTCAGAATCACAAGTATTATCTAACCTTATTTCAATGCATTTCCATATCACTTCTCCCAACTCTGTACTCAACTACACCATCTTTAAACACAGCCTTCCGTGACCTTACAGATGTTAATTTAAATATATTTCTGATTCTAAGCTTGTTTTTTCTCTCTCCAGTTTTCTCTCCTCTTCTGAAAAATAACTTAAAAAAAATAGCGAAGAAAAACAAGTCCCTCCTTTTTCTAAGGGTAAGCAATCCTACCAACTGCTCACTGACCAGTATTTCTCAGCAAACAGTTTGATGACTCTGCCACGGAGAACTATCTCCTTACCAACTGCAATTTATACTACAAAGTTGCAGATATTTTCAACTTACTGATTTTTCTTCCAAAATTTTCTCAGTTAATTTAAAATAGTTCCTTTTACTCAATAGGTTTGTACATGGGCACCTATTAAACCTGGGGTCATTCATGTCCTGAGTTCGTTATTAGTTATGCCACCTAAATCTTGGAAGCGCTTTAATCAAAGAGCACATAACTGTGGCCTTACAGGTGAAAAAAATGAAGATAACAAACTAAACCCATCTTCCAGCCAATTAATTCATCGTTTTCTTCTCAACATGCCTTGCGCTAGCACCCGTACAGCATCTGGATACCTACCACGCAAATTAACAGCAGCTCCTGGAAGGGGGAAACCCTACTCACACTGCGTTTAAAACAGTATTTTATTCTGCCAGTTAACAGGCACTACCAATTCATCCTTACAGCTTTTCTTTCACCGATAAAACTTAATAAACTTAACTCCAAAGATACATTGCTGTGAAGTTCAGTAAATTATTCCAATGACAATACATATCATTTAATAAGATCTTGCTGTAAAATGACTAAAAGTGAATACCAGAAATTCTTGAATTAAAAGTACAAGAAAAGTTCTTGCTCAGGGAATATTTACTGATTTCCAAGCCAGATAGTAAACCTAAAGAAAGGAGACGGGATCAGTTTTGCAGGGCAAAGGGGGAGAATCATACTTCCGTTGAACTTGTCATTCCTGTGCAGGCTACAAATATCAGAAGAAAGCGCATGGAAATAGCACAAGCCTGGAGTCAGGTACTCACAACAGACTACAATAAAGTGGTTTATAACCACTACATAACATATGCAAAGACTTAAAATTGCCCAGAAGTATGCCCTGAAGATAGTTATTTTTATGAACATTTAATTAAATAGGCAAAAAAACCCCTCTTATGAAATAAAAAAATGATGTTGATAGTGGTTTCAGACACTGACATCCATCCCTAAGAATGGAAAAATTCCTTCCTCGCTCAAGCTGCAGTAGTACTCCGAGGACCAGCAGACCCAGGGCTGATACCACACGTGGGTCTCTGACAATGTAGCAACCGGTTTGATTGCAGCACTCGTCCACGTTCCCACCAGGAGCAAGGCCGGTGGGATCTCGTCTCCGAGGGACGGTGCCAGCTCCAGGGGAGCCCGGGGGAGCCCCGCGCTCTCCAGCCACCGCGGCCGCTTGGCCTGCCCCTGCTCCCACGGACCGCAGCTCCGGCCTCGCTCCGGAGCCGCCGCACCAGGATGGAGACACCTCTCAAGGACGCGCTGGAACAAACAACCGACAGCGACTGCAGCATCTGTTTGGTGTAACCACTGCAATAAATTTCAATTTCATTTTAATTTGTATATGTCAAAAGCTATTAGGTCTTAGCTATTTGAACCTCAACTATTATGGAAGCAATTAGCTCCTGTGACCAGAGGCCTTGCATGAGCAGCTCTGATGAGCACAGTATTTTCTACAGCATATAAAATAAATATTCTAACAAATCCATAGATCTCTAGGACTTCAGGGTCGCCACCACACTTTATACGAGCATCTTTGCTTTGCGCCAGATTGCAAAGTAGGACTTTACCCTTTTCAACAGCCCAGGTAACCTGCGGCACAGTGCCCACCTCCTGCACCCGCCGAGCTGCGACCCGCAAAGCAGCCTGCCGACGGAGAGCGCGGCCACCACCCTCCTCGTGGCAGCCGGCGGCGGGGGCAACCGGCCCATTTTAGAAGGTGTTCTCAGATCTTTCCAGACAAGATGTACCAGGCAAATACAAGTAATACACATTACCGAGCTACATAGCGCCCGGCCTCCTGGTCAACCCAACAAGTTCTCGGTTGCCTTCGAGCGCGGCCGAGCTGCACGGGCCGTGGCCTGTGCCATACACCCGCTTCCTTCTTTGGGAGTCCCTGAACCCACCACGCCTCAGGAGCTGCCTGCCGCGCGCGGGACACGGGGACCTTCCTGCCCGGCCAGGAAAGCAGGGAGCACCGTCCCCAGGGCTGCCCAGGGCCGAGCCCCCCACACCTACTCCTTCCTATAAGGAAAGGGAGTTAAATCAGGAACACGACGCTGACTGTGAAAGACAGGACCGCTTTTAGACATAAGAATTCCCCAAACAGCAAGCTGCCCTTTTCCTGAACCACTGCTTGAGAAATGTCACCGGCGCAAATGCTAAGGGAAAAAAAATACCAGCAACATATCTGACAGGACATAACTTCTAGTGCTCTCAGAATACATTAGTCTTACAACACCACTTCACCAGTAAGCAAATAAAATTATGCCACAATACATCCAATACAACACAACAGAGCACTGCAGAAAGTCCTATTTAAAGCAGGCTCAGTTTAAGATTTATTCAATTGCTTTAACTAGTTTATATTCTCTGCCTGAAACTTCAGGAAATGAACATTATGTCGCTTGAACAACATTCTTCACTTGTATCTACCCTTCACATTTCTGTTAGCTCCTCTGAACTCAGTTAAAGCATAAATCCTCCCTGACGTAAGTGGGCTTTCCATGCATAAAGTAAGTAAAATCATGTGCAAAAGAGATGCGCGCTGAAGCTCTGCTCCTCATCTGCCAGACATTGTGCAGGACACGCCGCGTCAAGGTGGCTGCTGTCCTGCATGGCCACACTTAGGTGGATCCTGTCACACTCCCATCGGAGCCAAGAGCAAAGCTTTCCTTAACTTCCCAGGTGCAGGACAGGACCTCACCGTAGGACCTCAATTTTCAACATTAGGACAGGACTTGGCCAAATTCTTTAAAGTATTCTGGGACACAAATCACTTGTAAGGCTTCAGCAAGAACTCTGCTCTTCCCTAACTACAGCATGAAGCACTTTTTTCATATAACACAATATGAAAAAAGTAAACAAAATACTTAGTCTTCATGTAGCATATTTGTTGGGACATTAGCTTACTGGTGCACTTCACTTTTTGAAAACACATCATTAAAGCCTACACCTCTCTCGCCACTGAGCACTGCCTCTAAATATATTGCGGCTATTAAGATCTGTCCCAAGCAAAATTCACATGCTCCCTTTTGGCTCATTTGGTAAGAGGAGAAAGAAGAACAACAAAATACATTACTAAAATAACGCTCTCACTTCACAGTAAAAATATGTGATGCTCTAAGCATAATAACAGAAGGCCTTTAAAAAGCAAGAAGAAAATAAGATCTGTGTTTCACAATCAGATTAAACATGGTGGAAAATAACCAGTTGAGGAGTGATGTTACTGTTCACTTTATTTCACCTGCTTAATTTGTTTCTTTATTAAATTAATGGTCACCTTAAAGTTACAAGCTGACAAAATGGTAATGCAGACCATCTAGCTAGCTGGACTTACATTTACAGCTGGATAACGCTGCACTCCAGGGAACTGTTCTTGACCATGCCGTAGATGCAAAGAGAACATTTTTATTAGGCTTTATTAGGATAAAGTGGATATTTATTAGGATAAACCTGCTGTGGTTTGAGTAGCCAAATCAGCAATAAAGGTTTAAAAGGTGCAGGATATTTGAAATTACCTGTGTAAGTTTAAATAAAACAGTAGGCCATTAAGCACCAGAGATATCAAAAAAGCAAAGGCATGTTCAGATATGTCCCAATACATGATTTCATACTGACTAGAATCTGTAAGGTCCGTAGCATACATAAAATCTGCATGTTCCTTTCCTCCACAGCAGAGGAGCTGCTTCTGCCCACCCAGGAGGAGCCCGTTGGCCCCAGAGGCCTCATCCCACTGACCAAGCAGCTGGATTTGACAGCTACCACGTGAGTGATGACCATGTTCCTCGTCTGCCCCACAGCCACTTGTGCTAGCCATCACAGCTCCTGAGGACCTTCCTTCACCCAGTGACAGCTCTGAACGAGGCCCTTCCCAAACAAGAAATGGCCAAGTGCCCTGTTGTCTCCTGCCCACCTAGGGCACCTGAATTTCCCCATGTTTTCAGCCCCTTTTAAGCCAACAGGGCAGTACAAGGAGAACGGAACACCCTGGCCTGCAGGTATTGAAATCAGAGACAACACTGGGTTTGCATTAGGTTTGACATATTCAGTGTCCAAATATACAAAATCCAACCTGTAGTGCACAGCATTTTGCAAGCACACGGTAAGCCACAGTCCTGCTACAAGGTCTTTGCAATCAAAATTAACAAGGCAGAAAAACAGAAATAGGCAGTAATAACAGAGCAGATGTTATTCCTAAATGACTCTCTTGCACAAAAGATCAGAAGCAAGTCTAGCAGGGCAATTTTAAGACAATGTTTTATTTTTTTAATCAGTATCTCAATGAGAACCATGTTATTTCTGTGGAATATAATCAAGTCACTATCAACATTGCTCACTATTAATCCTATAAATTTATTATAACTGTTTACATTGTAGACTAAATTCCAGTCTCTGCTACGCTGGTGTAATCCCATTACACCAAGGACACTGAGACAGTTTCATACGCACAAAGATTTATCAGCAGAGTCTGCACTTGATGGTGTGGCATGCACTGACTCTAATGGTGAAAATCCCTAAGGGAGGGAAAGGGAAAACTCTCTCCAATACCAACCTCCAGCATGAACATCCTCCCAGCTCCTCTGCAGGACCACAGATACCCCCTCCAACACTTTTCCCCATATTAATGCTACAGTTTTTCCTGTTAGGACCTGCTCAGGCTGCACGCACTACGCTCGTGGCAGGGCGGGCACGGACCGCCGCGCGCTGCGACACAGGGCGGCTGTTGCACGCTGCGCGCTCCTCAAGTTTTGCGAGCATGAGCTGTTGGGCCCCCTCCTGTAACCCAAAAGCTACAACCAAGGGGTTGGAAAAGGAAGGGGCAGAGGGGCAACCACCCCCCTGGAGAACCCGCCGTGGCACCGCTGGCGGGGCGCGAGGCGCAAGGCGGGCGTGCAGCTGCGGGCACCGGCACAGCGCGGACCCGGACACCACCCGGGGCTGGGCGCACGGCAGCCGCGGCGGCACCGCAGCCGCACCGGGGTGCCTGGCTGCAGGCGCATCGCCTTCTGCAGCGCGGACACGGACCAAAACCCATGGTAACGACTACCACGCGGCAAGCAGCGCAGTCATCGCTCCGTCTACCTTGTGAGCAAAGCGATCATTTAGGCTATTCTGAAAGACAAGCTCCATTTATCCATCTTAATCCTTGGATATTTTTTAAATCTGCATCAATAGGTACACGGTTTGATTTTAAAATGCCAGGACCAATCTAATACCATGTAAGCAAGCCATTAAAGATGACTTTTCTCAACCTTAAACTAAACTATGTTATTGTAGAAATCTTAATATCATACCTTCAACAAACCTGAATTAATATGAAAACAATAAGATAGGCAAACAGCAAGTATCATGCCTGCAAACACCTTGCCACAAAAACATATTTTGCTATTTAATAAAGCATATCCTTGAGCATAGACTTATTTGCGCTGCTTATGTTTCTGTAATCGCGGCCCCCCATGCTGCAGAGCATAGCTCATGCAGTGGTGGGAACTGGAAAAATAAGATTGCTGCATCCATATGGGTAACTACTTCTGATGGAAAGCAGTCTTGAGTTGAGTTACTGACTCTTCAGTACCAACTTCACTTGGAAGAGCCTTGTAATTTAATAAAAATGTTAAACCTATGACACCACTTCAAAGGTTGCAGGCAACGTTTTTAACCTCTGTCCTTTTGCATTACAGCAACAGTGCCTGGAAATGCAGCAGCAGCAGAGAGAGTCATTTAGCCAGTTCCCTTCCTGCTGCCACCACAGCTTCAAGGGACAGAAATCAGGAAACATTAGAGTCAGCGTAAGCTGATTAAGACAATAGCAAAGAGAAAAATACTCAAAACTTAAACAAAATCTATTAAAAGGCCCAGAAAAAGCATATATTTCTGGGTAAATAGCCACCTATTTTCTGGAGATGTTCCAGATTTTCATTTTCCACCTGCCTGTACTTTGTGCTGTGATATGGGAAGTTTCCAGCTGAAACACGAGAGTGCACCATGTTTGATGTGAAAGAGCCACAAGTAAGATAACTGCTGTCAAATCCAAACCCTTTGGCTTCGAACAAGGAAAGACACATTTCTATATATGCACATCTACACAGCACTCGTGCCACTATACACAAACATGCTCCATTAAAATAAGGGCAAACTAGGAACTCGTGATTTAAAGTGTGGTCTAGCTAGGAAGGAGGAAAGACTTATTCTTACTGGCAGGCTGGGACCGCTTAGGGGCCTGCGACGCCCGCTCTGCCCGGCAAACCTGGGCAAATACAACCTCCTCCTTCCTGCTCGGTGAAATCACGCCAAAGAGTCCAGCGGGTGGGAAAAGCCGATGGCGCAGCCAGCCAGGGCACACAGGGCTGGGCCTGCTGGGACCAGAGGAATCAGTCCTAAGCCTTCTGCTGCGAGTAAAAGTTATATTTCAGCAAACATAATGACAATGAAGTTGCACCAGTTCTGGAACTAGGCAGGGAAGAGAGAAATTTGTTCAGTTATTTAATTTTCTAGGCTTTGCAGGGGTTTCCTCCAGACTTCAGGCAAAACATC
Source organism: Rhea pennata (assembly GCF_028389875.1). Lineage (NCBI taxonomy): Eukaryota > Metazoa > Chordata > Aves > Rheiformes > Rheidae > Rhea > Rhea pennata. Next base: position 18,392,722 of record NC_084671.1, on the reverse strand, counting down.
TCACTGCTATTCCTAAAATTGTCACATTAAATTATAAAAAGAGACTGGATCCCAGCTGAAGAGTTTGTTGCTTCAGGATTCAACAGCAAAGGCCAAACGGAAAAGAGAAGCTGGTCTTGTGATGAAAGGACAAGGAAAAGAGCAATCTCCCAAGAAAGCCAATGCCCAGAGCTCTGAGCAGCAAAGCAATTGCGTATGTCAAGTTCCCATAACACGATGGTGCCAGCTGAGGTTTATGTCAAAACACTGCAACAAAATGAGATGTCTGGAGCTGGGTCAGAAGAACGATGCTATCTCATTAATGGGATTACTGAAAAAAACTGGAGGGATTTCAGTGAAGAGGAATAAAACGATTAAGGATCAAAAGAATATGACTCATGAAAGAAAGTAAAAACTGAATACTATGCTCTTGCTCAAAAAGCCAATGTCTCAGGAGAGTTAATGTCGGACACAATGCAGCATTTTCTCCACTTACGACCTGGAATAACTGTGATAGATTGGACCGCAAAGAGAAAACTCTTATTATAAAATACTGGCATTATAATGGCAACAGATAGTATCACTCAGCAAGAAACTAATAATTGGAGGGGAGAGAGGCAAGGAGGGATAATTACCTAGACACAGCTGGAGGATATAAGCCCACTATGAGAGGAATACATTTAGTCAAGGAAAAAAAAAAAAGAAAGAAAAAATAAATTGGGAATAGAGAGACTGAGTAAGATCAGAGCTCCCTAGTCAAAACCGTTATGTTACTTTGCAGGGGAGGAAAAAAACCACCAGAATCTCTAAATATAGCAGAAGATTCTCTGCACGGAGGGGTTTAACATCTCTTCTGCAATTCATCTTTTCCACTTGAAGAAATGCAGGTTGAATAAAAATGCTCATTTAAATTCTACGTGCACATTCTGACTTCAGAAAGCGTTATTATGTCTGAACTCCCTCGCACTCGGGGTGGAAGGCAGATAACTTTGCGAGTCACGTTTATGATAGCAAATATTCTCTAAAAATTCATTACCTGTCAACACAAAAGGCATCATCGGGGAAGAGCAGACACTACGAGTTAATGCAGTAAGCGCAGCAGGGTTGCTGAGCGGCAGGGCTCAGTGCTGAACAACCTGCTCCTTTCTCAGCCTCCGAGGCAGGTGAAAGTCAAACAAAAAATGACACTTCCCAGTGAGAAACTCTGCTGATAAGGTGTGGGTCCCAGAGGTGCCAGTGCCAAGCACTTCACAGCGTGCACACAATTCGCATCATGCACACACCAGGCCAGCGAAGGCAGGGCGAGGGGATAGGACTCTGTCTCGCTTCGCGAGGTTTTCTAAGTACAAGCAGCAGCATTTTGGCCCTTCAGCTCCCAGAACTGCACTCCAGCACTCACAGAAAGCAATGGTTGTGTTTACCGCTACTTGCGCATTAATTGCGAGCATTAAAAATCCTCTGAAATTTGTACTGCACCACACACCAGAACCTGTGGCACTGAAGCCCAAAATTTAATTTTGAAACTCCAATGACTTTTTTGATTTGCAAACCTTATAGTAAGGCTAGCAGTCAACAGGGTTTCCACAACCACAGTGACAATGTTAATCTGGGCTCTTTAGATCCCTCTTCCACACATGGGACACCTCCGCAGTGCTCCTGTCCCTTAAACTTTTACTCCCCAGTACCTTGCATCCAGTGTGAGCCCGGGTCTTCATAAGCGGAGTTGTGGTGCACAGCTCAATGGCTTCTGGTTCATGGAAAATCACAGTCGGGAGAGGCTCTTTCCGAAGAGTTAAGACATTCAACTTTGTTTTTAGCATGGTCTGAAAGTGCTAAACAGAGAAAGAAAAGACATTAACTTGAGTTCAGGGAGGGGAAAAAAAGAAAAAAAAAAAAAAAGGAAATTAGTGACTGCATCTGTTGACTGAGTTTCATTTACTATTCAGTGCCTTGGAAGTTTCCAGGGTGAAAGGTAAGACGTTTTATAACTTAAGAAGGCGAATATCTATTACTGTTAGCAATGAGGAAACTGCTTTTAATTAAACTAGATATGCACATGCACAGTGACACAATTTTAGAGCAGCAGAGGAAAAACAAACAAACAAAAGCTTTTCCATACCAGCCTAATGCTTGGCATTAGAATTCATGTGCATCCCCAAAAAGCTCAAAGTTCAACCTCCATTCACTCCAAATCCCAGGCATGTTACACAGTCTGTTCACAGGCCCACTTCCTCTACTAACGACAACACGGAGGGAAGAACAGGGGAAAAATAGAGTACTTTTCCTTTTTTCAAAGACTGTTTTAAAGAACTATAGTTTCATCCATTCTTGTTTTTCTGTTACTTAAATCTTATCCTGCTGGCTTGGGTAGGGTTTACCCTCCACGCTGAGCTAACGGCCTCATCGCTTTGCCTTTAGCATCCTCCTCTTCCTCTGCAAGCAACAGCTCCTCTGGTTCGCAGGGCAGACACCACTACTGGCACATAACTGACAGATGCCAATAAAAACCTGCCACTTGCTATAACAAACAGAGAAAAAGAATTCCCCAGGCTTTGATAAAAAAATTTTTTAGAAAGTAAAGTGAGCAGTGATGTTGACAAAAAGTTTTTCAACGCTTGTTTGAGCGAAGAAAGCCAACCCTTGAAAAACTTCCAAATCAGTGTTGTGGGATCAGTCAAGTCAGAAATGCCCAAATGTTATTTGGATGTTCCCTTGAACTGACCTTGACTTTAGAAACTGAACATTTTCACTTGTTACTATGTATCTAAGGGGTAAAAACATGCAGTTATGGAGCAAATCAATGCAGTACTCCCAGCCAGCAGTACACTGCAGCTCTTTCGGAGGCAAGAAGCATCCTTGCAGCTCCATAACTCCGCTCTTGTAAATCAGCAGTTATGAGACACACGCGTGATGACTCCAGATTACTTCTACCAAAACCAACCCCTGCGCTCTGGCTTTGGATGGGAGATTCTTAACTCGTTTTGCAGCCACCCGTTGCGCAGCCTCGCCTCAGCGAGGCCGGGGGACCCGCGGGGCCCGGTCTGCGAGAAAGCAACGCTAAGCCATTTCCCAGGACGACACGAGGCAGCTGTATCGCTGCTAGAAACTCAACTCAGGTCCTTGCTTTTCCATCCTGCACTTTAGGTGAGCAAAGTGCCTATTAAACCTTTTATTTATACACAGGAGATGAATCCAACTATTTGGATTTTATGAGGTTTTCATATGGGTTTTTATGGATTTGAGTTTTCCATTGAAAATGCATGAGAATTTCTTGGCAATAAACTTCCTGTTTAAATTCACAGATATGTTATCATTAGCTAACTGAAAGCCTGCTAAGACAAAACGCTCCTCCAAAGCAGTTTAATCCTTAGCTCCTCAGCGTTTAGCTCTAATGGTTGTTATGATATTGGATCTACAGCATCTTAAACACTCTCCTAAGTATATTCAAGGCATAAACACTAACAGTCTGTGAAAATAATAGTTGCTTTCCTAGCTCACGCATGAAGTTATGGCCTGCCGTAACACTGCTCGGGGCCTCTCCACGCCCTTGGTGCAAACGTTCGGGTCTCCAAGCCAGGGAGGAGACCTACTCACATTATTCTTCATCTGGCTCGAGCTCATGTTACACGTTAACCCATTTGCTCTCCCAAACACATCTCCAGCAGAACAGCACTCTGTTTAAGATGCTTATACATTAAAGAAATTTTTGGCACACGTTCCTGAAGATAACCAAGCTTGGAGAGCCAGGACTACTGAACACACTGAGAAAACCTGTTTCCCTTCACCGTTCAGTCCTGACTAAGAGCCTTTCGTTTGAGCGTCCCGGGCTTCAGCAGTGAAATCGCTTGCACAGGCTGAACAACAGCTGAACACCCCAGCAAGCGCCAGCGGGCTCCAGGTCCGAGCTCCCGGCGTTGACAGAGGGCGGCTGAAGAGCAACGGCAGAGCCGGGCTCGCGGGGCTCGCTGCCTAACAGCTACCTGCTAAAACCGCACCTCTCCGTAACGGCTTTCACAGAGCGGCCGTGGTCCCGCTAACCCGCTGCAGGGAAGAGACCTTGTTTCGTCAGGGGAGCCCACAGCGCGGGGAGCGCGCTGGAGCCCGGGAACGCCGGCGGCGGCCGCGGGGCCCGGTGGCGGCCGCGGGGCCCGGCGGCCCTCACCAGCACGGCCCCGCGGCGAGCCCGGCCAGGGCTGTCCCGCAGGCCGCCCGCTCCGCGGGCCGCGGCACACAAACGCGGGGCCAGAAGCCTCGCTAGGATTTGGTTTCGACCTGCGCCAGCAGCGCGGCCGGACTGCCTCGCTGGCAGGCCAGCTGCGGCTCGAAGCAGAGCCTGTGGCTGGGGAACATCACACCGAAGGAGACCCCAGGCCCGCGTCTAACCTCTCCCTCCTCCCCTGCACGCTGAAGCGGCTCCGTTTCGCGGGGCGAGCGGCGCACGGCGCTTCCACTAAACATTCAGTGCAGGAAAAAAGCTCCTTGTAGCCCCTCTGAGCACTGAGCTCAGACCTCCGATACTGTCCGTCTCCTCCACGGTTCCTCTCCCAGCCTCAGCAGCACTAGCGACGAAGCTAAAGAGCACACAGCTTGACCAAAACGAGCAAAGCTAGGGAAGCGGTCTACGTTTCCCACGTTTAGCACACACACCCCCCCCGACGTAAACGCGGCGAGGGCTGCTCTCCGCCTTCCGAGGGCGATCCAGCAGCTGGCTGGGCAGCCAGCTGGAGCGGCTGGCGCCAAAGGCCCCGCGGCACGATTGGCAGCGGACAGACCGCCGGCTGCCAGGGCCGCGCGGGACGGACGGGGGCCCCGCTAAGCGAGGGGCGCCCCGGCCCCGGCGCCCGGCCGCTGCAGAGCCGCGCTACCTGCCCGCCGAAGCAAAACCGCGGCTCGGCCAGCAGGCACCACGCAGCGAGACCCCAAATAAGCGAGTTATTTAACCTTCACCAGGCGAGCGGGTCCAGCGGAGCACACGTGGGTAGTCAATGGGATTATTCATGTGCTTAAAGCCAAGGACAGGATAAAGTGCTTTGCTGAATCCCGTCCTTAGTTTTCACTCCAAACTGGCATCTCCTGTGGAAACTGCTGGCAAATGCTGACCTATAACAGTGGCCAATGTATTTTTTAAGAAAAGACATTAGCTTTCCAGTGCTGTGAACCCAGAATATTTCTTTAAAGTACTTTAAATTCACAAAGTTCTTGAAAAGCATGACTTTGGCAATTCAGGGAATAAAGGCTCGGGGAACATTATACCATTCACATTTTATGTGCCAGAACCACTATGTTCACTTGGTAGCTCTTATAATGAAAATCATCAAAAGGAGAAATTCTTAACCAGCATGATTTAACAGCAGCTCAAAACGGCACGTCATTCATCGTTCATCTGTTCAATGGTGCTACTGATAAATAGACGTTATCTTTGCAAGAAACGCAAGGAGCAACACAACAGCAACAAACTGGCAGCAAGTCTTAGAATTACTTAAGTGAACAAAACAGCTTAATTACCAAGGAAAGAATCAGAGCTGCAATTAGCACTGTATTTTCATACTGGCAGAAACTCATTCACTGTGAAATTTAAGTAAAGCCTCTAAAAACATGGAAAACTATCTCAATACAAAATGACAGTTTTGATCAAGGATTCAAATTCCATCATTTTCTCTTGACTTCAGTTTACCGGTCTCAAGGGCATCCTCTCCCTCCGCAGAGGGACACTGAAGGGCGCAGAGCTGAGCAGCCCAAACCCCCGGCAGGCCAAAGTTGCTGCTACAGGTGTGATGTAGACTTCCCTCCCAGAGACCTTCCAAGCGTCCCCCACTTCAGTGAAAACCCAGTCATCACCAGCCCGTTTAACCACAGGTTAACTGAATGCAAGAATCAAAAATTGCCAAGTTTTCTGCACTCTTTCCAGCACAGTACAGAGGAGAGCACGGTGCTACCAACACCGAAACGGCAGGACACTAACTTGCGTGCAAGAGCCGTTTTAAAGCTCAAAGCCTCTCAAAGATGGGTTTGCTGCAACGAGAAGCGACCCTTCGTGCAGCTCATCTCGCCGCAGACCTGCGAAGGAATTCCCACCTGAAAGCCCCTGGGAGCACGAGCACATTACAGCCACCGAAAAAAGGCAAAAATGACCTCTAATTTACTGCTACAGCGCGAGCACTTCCTCTGCCTGTGAAATTCAGGCAGCTCTGGTGGGAAACCCCAGCTGCGCGCCCACAGCACCCCGCAGCGGCCACAACGCAACCGAGCCCAGCAAACCGCCAGCGACCCCCAGGAAGTCCAAACGACCCCTTTTGCCCCTCTCCCCATGGGATCCGACTTCCAGAACATCCTGCTGGTGCATGCAAAGCCCTCCACGGTATTGTTCATGGCCCAAGGAGGCGAAACCACCGCGGTGCTGTGGCCACACGCTCACAGCCGCTGGCACGAGCAGAGCTGGGAGCTGAGGAGCGCCCCAGCCCAAGCCTCCCGCACTGCTGCAAGGAAAGACAAACTCTGATGCAGTTCCTACAAAAACTTATCCTTTTCAAGGCTTTCTGTTTATTTAAAGCGAATGCTATGCAGTACAGATAAATGTCACATCTGATCCACTTCTTGTTAAACAAATATTGCTAATACACTTTAAATACTTCTTTCTCCTCCCCCAGAGTAAACTTCACTGCACAGTATTTATTTATCCTTTTCTAGCAGTTCATATAAACATTGTACTGAACACTACAATAAAACCCTCCGCAGAGGGGATGGAAGCACTTACCGCGTCGGAAATCATTCCACCAGCATTTACACTCTAACACAGAGCTGACCGGCGTGCACGAGTCCAAGATCACGTCATGACCCCTCATACTCGAGCAAATCTGGCTTGGGTAATCTTTTTGAAACCAATCTAATTCCAGAAAGCTGGTTATTAAATGTGTATCTCATCCAGCATGTTAAAAAGTAATATATACTGCTAGCCTATCAAATCAAATTCCTTCACTCTCTTGCAGATAGCAGACAACATTCAAACCAAAAAGGCAGCTAATGACGTCTGGATTTGTCTCTCAATCTCAAAGCAACAGCAGCAGGCACGACGATGGGGCAGACTCAGCTGCCGGGCACCACTGCAGATTTTGGGAGTGGGGCAGCACTGTGGTCGGCCCACGGCTTGATGCCGCTACTTCCCCGGCACACCAGCAGAGAGGGCACGGCCCGTCCCCAGCACCTCTGGCAAGAGCCTTGGGAGATGTCATGCCACAACAAGTGACCCCACCAGGGCCCTCCCAAGCAGCAAACGCCACCGTTTGCCTCCTGCCCCACCACTCCGACCCCCTCCTTGGCAGCACGGAGGAGGGATGGGGCCATCGGAGCAAGCAAGATGCAGGGCTGGAGAAAGGAAAGAGCTAGGAGAGGTGGTGCGTGACTTACTGCTCTTGCTGCTTCCTGGCACCAGGCAGGGGGTTGTCTCCCATCATTAACGGACACAACAAGGAAGTCACGGATAAAGCTCTGGTGGAAAAACCTTCAACATAAGAAAGCACTAAGAGGCAAAGAGAAGAGGAGCACAGAACAGGAGATGAAAGAGCAGCAAGAGGCCATGGGAACCTTTTCAAGACGGCAAGCCCAGATGCAGCAAGTGGGACAGGCGAAGCTGAAGTCGGTAGTAGGAAACAGAAACCAAGCACCAAATACGCTTGCAGCAAAGATGCCTGAGATCTGTGCACACAGGCCCCGAGAGCTAGTCCACCCTGCTGCAACACCGCGTCCAGGGGAGATGCTGCTTCTTGCCACAGCAAGAACATCTTAAAAACAACAACACCGTTACCAAGATTTCATAAATAAAACTTACGCTGCTTATCAATACCCGGATCACACAGCTGCCTGTGTGACAACACTCACATTGCCTTGTTTTCTTACGGCTTTAAAGAATTTCTGTTTCCTCACAGTTTAATTCATGTGAAACGTTTTGTTCTCAGAGCCTGTGTACTTGGAGTTTGCTCTGGCCAGGATCCCGCACTCGGCTGCCAAGCTTATGCGATTCCAGGCGGCAGGATCGCTGCCCAAACAAAACACGGCCCCAGATACGACACCCTCCAAGCTGCGGGGAACGGCACAGCCAGAGGAGAACTTCACGACTGAGCCTCTAACGCATCTCTGCGCTCAGCCAAACTAAATCCCCCGACCAAAGCTGAGCTCGACGTGCGGGATATTCAGAGATGAAATCCCCAGTTTAGCTGTATTTTCTCAAAAACTGTAGTCATGTTACAGAGATCAACATCACAGTAGGAAAGAGTCAGTATTTAGAGAACACTAATAATAATAATCATGAAAACAAAATAAATAAGATATCCTTAAAATGTCAGCTGGTAGGAGGTAAAAGAAATCACAGCGCTATAACATATAGCTTGTTGATTTGTCTCTCTGTTAAAGTACCAAAATTCCCAGTTCATTTTTTCAGTGGAAATTAGGCATATGGATAGGAGATTGGCATGTAAATATATAACTTCTTGGATGTGGGCTTTTACAGTTCATTACTTTACTGATGACTGTTTTTTATATATATATATATATATATATATATATATATATATATCTTAAAATAGGTTGCAGTTTCCAGTACCCAGTGTTCACAGCATGTTTTATAACTAGAAATTTTTTTTCTTTACCATCAGTAGAAATAAAGCTTAACAGCTTTCCTTGATTAGTATCACAAAAGTGACAGCTGTATACCCTGCTCTAACAGCCAAGCTGCTCTCATAAATAAGTGCTTCCCAAACCTTTGGCCCCAGGTATCACTTTTACCCCTCAGATCTGTGTTTCTTTTATGCTCATATACAGCTGTTTAACCCTCTAGGGCTGACGGTTTTGTTGTACTCCTTAACCTGGCAGAGCTCAACTTCGCCACCACTGAATGAGCTCTCCTACCACTCAAGCCCCAGTAGCAGATAGCTGTGTTATTTTATTAAATGCAGTCATTGTTAATAACCTTTATACTTGCAATAACTCAATTTTTTAATTCCTTCCCATTCCTGATGGTAGTGGCCCTTCAACTAAATCCACAGGTCAGCAAAAACCAGCGTGGAAAGCATAGCCCCACTAAATGAAATTGCTGTGCATCTTCTCATCACTGTTCATCAAAGAGCACGGTGTCCCTCTGTGCAAATCCAGATTTTTAAACGAGGTTACAATTCCAAAAGTACCAGTGTGCCAAAATTTCTCCATGTGTGCTCAGGTATTTATCAGCTCAAGCATTTTTCTGGCCAAATGTCAGCCAAAACACAGGCACGAGGGAAGAGGAAAGATAAACGGGGGAAAGAAGAGTGGAAAACATTAAGAAATAGGAGGTGACAAGAAGAGAGAGAGAAAAATAAGACATGCAGCAGCATAGATACATCAAGTTCATTCACTTTTATTTTGAGCTGACCTCTCAGCTGCTTTCCAGCATATTTTTCCCCTAATGTGCATTTCCAGCCGATGCGTTACGCAGCATCCTGGCCCAGCCTTAGAACAACGGAGTCCTGCAGCACGGACCAGGCTGTTGCTTTCTCAAGTTGCTCTTGGAGCCTTTCCAATAATTTCTGTGTCAGAGGATGCTTTACAGAGTTCTTTCTCCGCACAGCGAGCCCGGCTCACACAGTACCTGCCAGCCTGCCACTGCCTTCCCAATACCCTTTCAGAAGCAGCGTTTCAGTCATTCTCTCATCCCTCCCCTTCATTTTCTGCAATAAATTAATAACTTGTTAAGCAGTTATGCAGTGCAGTGACCTGGCCTTGCCTCGCAGACGTGTTCTCCGAGCCAGGGATATGGATCGAGTGATGGATCCCCTGCAAGCAGGGAATTTGCCCTGGTTAGTTGATAGAGCTTGTGTTGTGCCTAACGCTATGCAGAAACAAGCAGTGCAAACCCCTGCCAAAAATACTTACGTACTTGCTCAAATATAAAACAAATGAACTTTTCGGATAAGACTGTCAAATTCTTATATTTACAGCTACAAGAGAACAGTCCCCCAGGTCCCGTGCCACACATGATGCGCCAGATAGGTAAAACTCGGGTCCCACTGAATTAGGGCTGTATAAGGGGGATTTCGCACCGGGTCTTCCCAGCTCTCCCAAGCCGTGGATGAGAACGGCACTCAGGACAGCCTACAGCAGGATCAAGGGGGTCTGCAGAAAACCATCAAAAACACCTTTCTGCGATGTGCCTAGGTGATTCAGGAAAGCTTCAGAGTTGGAGAACTGACAGGATTTGCACCAAGAAACCTTTACAATAAAAAAGGAAAAAAAAAAGAAAAAGATTCTTTTACATTCCCATTTCTCCAGCGACTTCATTACTCAGTACGTCGAGCCAAGTCAGATGCAAGATTGTTTTTTTGTTTGTTTTTTTTTTTTTTTGTTTGTTTTGTTTTGTTTTTTCCAGCACAGAATGGTAAAGTAGTGGAGCAGGGCCTCCTCTTGGCTGGTGCTAACCTACTGCCCACACAAAACAGCCCGCTCATACCCACATGTTATAAAAAAAGGTTAAATCTGCACAGCCTTTTCAACGATCTTCCAAAGTAATTAATGTTTTCTGATGTTTCCATTTTTCTGCGTTTCAAAGGACAAGTCCTCAGCACTTGATGAGAAGGGAGATAAGCTTCCAAGCGCTCACAACCGAAGCACCCAAACCCAGAGATGCTCAGAAATTCCAGCTGCTCTGCAAAACCTCAGTTGCTTCTTCACTTGTCAGCAAAGCAGTTACATTCTGGAGACCCGTGTTCGGCCCTCACTAATTCCCAGTCTTTATGCCACGAAAAGACTAGCCCCGTTTCTGCAAAATACATGGCAAAACAAACATTAAGCTCAACAGGAACAGAACCAGGCCCTAGCTTTACCCTGCCATACATGTGCTACAGCACGCACCGGTACTGCTGGTTTATGCAGTAGTAGTTAAACATTGCTGCTTCAGACTTGTAAGTCAACGTAGCCAACGGGATGAATTGCACTCAATTAGACTTTAAAACTGTTTAATTTAAACCAAAGCAAGTATATCAAAAAAGCTCAAAACTACCCAAATATTCCAAAATCAGCATAACTTTATTTGGGGCTAGCAGGGTGATTGTTCAGCCTTTCAGGCTGTGATGGTTACCTCCTGGATTTATGATAACTGTACCAGCAGGCTCTCACTTTTGTCCAATCTGCTCCAAATTTCGTTTGATGCAAAGGTGACTTGCAAGTTTTCCAAGAAGAAATTGTGCAGAATAAACAGTTCCACACAGCAACAGAGAGGCAGAAAAGGAACAGCCTCACTCTCCATGTGTCCTCTGCTTTTTTTTTCCCCCACTATTGACTGATGATCACCTTAAACGCAATCTAGTCTCAGCCACAAATAATTTTGCCCTGAGAAAAGCTGGTCCGCTTTCAATCTGTGAGGTTTGGTTCAACTCTGAGCAAAGAAGTTGCAGGAAAAAAACAGGAATGTAAAGTGAGTCAGGTTCATTTTCTTTTTGAAAGGTTTCTTGGTGCAAATCCTGTCAATCAGCACAAACAAAACTGCAAATTTTTCAGGCTTAGGAGAAATGAAATGGTATAGAGCAAACATCCAGGGAAAATGGTCCAGGCTTTTAAAGCTTTGAGCTTCTCTAAATGCATACCTAATACATATCCCCATAACATAACATCATGGAAGTATTCTGAATACTCATAATGTTTACAGTCTCCAATTTACCTACACTGGCAGCTAGTTACAGACGTGAAAAAATAACAAAATTAAAGTAAATGAACTGTCTGTCCAACATCTTCCCACTGTCATCTTCCCTTGCCCCATTCAATTTCACTTACAAGCTTCACTGATGTAGTTATTCCAGCATCCCTTAAAGTGCATAAAGCTGTAATTCTACGGGAGACATTAACAAGGTGGCTTTTATCAAACTTGATGCATCTGACATCTAAATTATTTACCCTGAAAGAGAAGGGAGTGAAAGAATTTGGGAGCTTCCGATAAAATATTAAAGTATTGAATCTTGTGAATGCCAATTAGTCATTGCTTTGGAAAAAAAAATGGTCCAAGACAAATATTTTTTAATGAAAAAAAAGACACGTATTTGGCTGAAAAAACAAACTGTGATGCAAAATGTTTGAACAGCTTTACAAATTCAGTTCTCTATCCTTATACCAAGTTTGCTAAAAATTCCACTTTTACAACCACCAGCACAAATAAATAATTGCCAAAATAAATCCAGTAGATTGCTATGCAAAAAAATGCATTTTCTGTAGCTTAGCCTTATGATAATGCTTTTTATAGCATGTCTGTCTGCTCAGATTTGCAGCTTTTTTTTTTTCTTTGCATTCTGACCACGAAGCACAAGGGTTATCAGTCTTGTAATTCATTTTTTCTTATACCTGAAATACTTCCTGCCGCAGCCTTACCAATGGCCTCCGAACTGTGCCTATCTGAGCGTCTGTATGGGTGTAGCCTCTATGATTGAGGGACAGTCCTTTCAAAAACCTCTGGGCCAAAACGGCAAGTCATGTAAATGAGAGTAGCTTGGAATAAAGAGAGACACAGATACACACGCTAATTCGGAACATTTACGGACGTGGTAGTAACCAGGTAGACTGCAGATGGGTGGCAGATGGATACACACACAGACTGTGCATGGATCTCCAGCGCTGCTTTTGCCGCGGTTCAGCAACGGGAAAGGAAGCCATAGAAGACTTTTCTAGGGAATCTGCCAATGTTCCTGGACTCTTCTCCAAATATTACCGTGAAATATTACTGTTTAGTTCATTGTGTTTTATGTAGTCTCTCACTTTGGAAAGGCAAAATGATTTAGAAAGTAATCAAAATAAACACTGACCTATTAGCTGGTATCATCAAGGCCAACTACTCTGATACAGCATCATCCATCAAAAGGGAACCTCAACAGAGGACTTCTCTGCTTTAGACTATTTCAGGCATACTGAGAACAAAGCAAAGGCTATAGAAGAGCTTATGGCTCATCACCACTCACCTCTATTAGATTTTTCATTGCAGCTACTGAGATTCTCAAGCCTGCTCATGGCAAAGCTTTCCTCTACATGCTTTCCAAGCACATTCAGCACAAAATGTTCCCCCTGGGTACGGAGTAAGGTTTTGCCTTAGGTCTAGGCTTGCGAGCAGAATGCTCAAAACAGATATTTCTCTACCTGAGGGTTGATTCAGAGGTAGATGCCAGTGGTCAATTTTCCTGCTTTTTGAGGGTGGCCATTATTCAAAGCAAAGCCTGTAAAAATGTTTGTACTGTAGGTATGTTATTTCCAGAGTCCAGTACTGATAAAACATTTTTATTCCAAAATACAAGAAAAATATCAGTTCAGTCCAGAAGCAAAGCTTGAAATAGATAACCTCAAAAGTGGAAAGTCTGAGTAAAGTGTTAACTGAAGTCAGAGATTTTGAGAAGGAACTTCAGCTCTACATCAATCACCTGCTGCCACTATCCCCTCAAATACAGAGGCTTTCAATCCAACTACATTATTTTCAGCCTCTAGATAGCTCTAGGAGTGTAAGAGATCCTTCTTTGACATTTATTGAATTTCAGATCCTAGGCTTTCTACCTGTAACAGATTTTCAGATGACCTCAGAAAAGCTTCTGAAATTACATCAGCAAAGATTTGCACGCACAACAATTTGCACAAGCCAAACCCAGTTTTACAAGACGATCGGATAGATAAACATCTGCCCACTCAATTCAGAGCAGCTGAGGAGAGTAAAAGACCTTTGATCATTCAACAAAGCCTGTTCCCTCTTGGGTGCAATCCAGCAACCACCACAATCGAAATGTTCCAACTTTTGTTTTTTCACGTCTTTAACTGCAGGTCAGGTATCGTGTACATCTCAGCGTCATGCATACTACAACGAGCACAATGCAGAAAACCAGAAGTTGTAGAGCTAAAACCTCTCCCTGCAGAAATGGGAACATAAAAGTAATGATATTCGCTGTTGCTCAAGAGCAGAAAAGCATATGCAGTTATCCACAAAAGATGGCAATGGTTTTTGACTTTGACATGATGAGAAAGAAAAAAAGAGAGAGAAAAAAACCAGTAATGAGTGGATCTGCTTAAACACTGAGTTTTACAAGGAACAGATTTGTAGAAATAGAGGTCAGAAATTATTTATAAGCTATGGTATTGCATGCAGTGTTTCATCGCTAGCATACAGACAAGGAGTGAACCAGCTTCTCCAACACATTAAACAGGGCTGCGGTTATAATCTATTTCCCCTGTAGCACCTCCCTAAAAGTGATTAGTTCAACTCCTGTCCTACAACATCAGCATTTCCACTTTCATGGTTCTTCTCCACTGTACTTAAAAATTAACAGACTCTTGTGACTGTCGCTGATGTTCCCAGCCGGACACTGCAAAGCTGCTCCCGAAGCAGATTGGAATTTCCTTTTATGCTTATGCAGCAGGGAAACCACAAATGCAGTTTACCATCAACCTGCCAATATTTAAAAGCATTTAATGGTGCACAATGTGCCTGAATGGGGAAAGAGTGCTAGCATCTATATAGAGAACAAATCAATTCATCAGCTTCACTACGCTTTCCCTCCTTGCTTTCCTTCCTGAATGCGCATTGCTGTACTGGAGAATGGAAGCAAAATGGGCTTTCTGAGTTATTTATTTGCTGAATTACCACCTCAGACCAGACAACGCTGAGAAAGAAACAGGGGAAAACTCTGAAAACTGTGTAAGCAACAAATGCACCACTGAAGAAAGAACACATCTGGAGCTACAGCAACTCCCGTCATCGGCACCCCAGTGCCCTGGCCTGGATGAAAGACTCCCAGGGGTTGCTGCCCTGTGCTAGGTTAGATATAACCCACCACAGCTACTTCACCATCATCAACTGGTCACAGGGGGCTCTTTTCTTATTTCTGTAGGTTGTTACACATGTATGTGGAACAGGAGGGACAAGCAATACCAGGCTCATTTTTCCCCAGCCCTTTCAGTTTGGAAGAGGTTCTTCCCCAGTTCAGTGCACAAAATACTCTGGCTTCAGCCTCTTCTCTGTTTGGCACACAATCAAACTGAATTTAGCAGAAATCCAGTTCTTCTATAGAAACTGCACCTTAATAAACTGTACGTTACTTCTCTTTCCTATCCATGTTCAAAGGAAGAGAGTACTACATGGCTTTCCAAGACGTTCCTGCAAGAATATTACTTGCCATCAAACACATTTCAAATCTCAAAACCACATTTGCTATGGAGAAGAAAAAAAAAAAAAAAAGCCCCGCAAAGAGGCTAAGTTGTCTTCCCATATTATATTCACCTAATAATCATAAGCAGTTTCTCAGAAGTCCTCCAGGCACAGTTTTAATGTTAAAGCAATTCTTGCTTCTTTTTAAGCCATTCACTGATGCAGAGCCAATAGCCCAGCTCATTAAAAATTACAAGACACAGCTTCAGGAACTGCCATAATTTATCGGGCAGTTCTGTCACGCTCCATACAGCACCGCAACACCGACCGTCTCCGGCGCTCCCGGAATTTGTGCTGAAACTCCTAGTTGGGGCTCAGCTGCCCCGGGGTATCAGGGCACCCTGCAGGGCCTCCTGCTACAGCAATGAACAAGGCTTCTGGAACCTGCAGCTTCCCGAGCAGTTCAGCTGGACAGAGGAAACGTAGAAATCCCCCCACACACACACACACAGGTGGCATCTCTCTCTTGGGGAGAAGTCTTTACACCCATTTTACCAGCTATAAAACTCATGGGAGAGAGGATGGCCTGAGAGGCCGCTTTGTGATTGCACTATTTACATTGCATGTGGGCAAAGAACATGCAAACAGCTAGTTTTATTAAAAATAAGGACCCAAGTCCAAAATGCAGGGAGAGCTCAGCCCGTTGGGGACAGAGGGATGGTTGTCTCACCTTATGCTGATGGTTTCCACCTGTTGGTTGGCCTGTTCAAGGAGACTTTGACTTGACATCCCAGCTAAACTAGATGCTGTATCAAAGCAAGACGCTGTCTACCCAGAGCACGCTCCTGATCTGTACTCACTCTGCACACATCACCTTGCTCTTTCTAAGGCTTCACATTCTTTACAGGAAGAAAGGCTCATTTTTAAAATAAAGCCCACTAGAAGGGGATTAACTGCCCTTAAAAAATACTTAACAACCTCTTTGCATGTTATCGAGTGGCCTGTACATACGCCACAAGTACTATAAAAGATGATAATGCATTAAATAAACACTTCTGTTTAAAATCCATAAGCCTACTTACGACAGATCTGAGACATACAAATATCTACAGCTTACTCAGTCCAAGAATCCTCTTCTTTCAAAATGTCCATTCAGCAGCCCTGCCAGATACCGTTTCACAATACTACAGCTCACTTATTCATAAACAAATCATTAACATTCTTGACATAAATCCATAGTATACAACAAATCCCAGCTATGATAATGTTTTACTACATTTGCTGTGCCCATCATGAATGGGAGTTCTGTTCTCACAAAAAAACATCCTCAACAAATAAAAGGCAAATTATTCTCTGCGAGAAAACTGCCAGTATGAAATGCTTGTGCACAAATTACAAACTAATTATCAAGTTCATATAGTAATAAACCTTGTGTTCAGTTAGTCACAATTTATGCAAGAAATTTTCTTGCAAGGACTCCTAATAACTAATAAACACTGATAGCCTCACAAAGCATTACAGACGCTCTTAATTTTCTCAGCTACAAGGAAAACCTTTTACACATTCCCGTTTCTTCACACAAGAGTAGAAAATTCATTTGAAAAGATTCCTCTAAACCCCTTCAGCATTCACTGCTTTGCACAGATTTACAGTTCTGTATCAGAGGTTTTCAGCCAAGCCCTGTAATGATTAATGCACATTTTTACACACACATCAAAGCTTGAATTAGATCAATTAAAACAAACAGAACATTAATTAACATGTCAAGGACAGGTTACCTATTCTCCACGAATTTACTCCGCACTAGCGGCAGTGCCCAGCAGCAGTTTAAGCCAGGTTTTCTCCTAAAAGGGTCAGCAGGTAAAGCCTCTTGGGACAGGGGGACTGTCACCCGCGGCCGCTCAGGGACGAGCGAGGTTACGGACCTCATCCGGCTACATGGCTCTCACCACCGGCCCCCCACTGGCACCGCAGGGGAAATGAGAGATTTAAATCCTTATCGCTTCCCTTAATCTGCTCCCTGTGCTTCCAGGGCCCCTGCACTGGCCACGTTCAAAGCATTGAAAGAGCAGGAGATGGTTAAACTTCTTGCTGACGCTCTTGGCAGATCAAGACCTGCATTTCTCAGCGGGCTGATAAACACTATACAGTGTTTTCTATGCTGCCTGCCAGCCTGACCCAATAAATGAAAGATGTTTTCAATTCGGGAAAAGATGCATGTGCACCATAACATTTAGTATTTAGCAAAAACGAAATGCTGCTATATCTTCGGTCTCAGTCCTGCAAGAAATTAGGCCGTCACTCAGCGCCCAGGGAAGCAGCCTGTTGGCGCTGGTGACTGCTCACAGTCTGTAAGAGCGAGCATGTGGCTAAAACTTTGCACAGATGAGACCTTTGCCGTTTCTGTAAAAGTGAGCACGTATTTATAATTAAGTTAAAGCATTTATTAGGGGCACATCCTCTCTTTTTATTATTTTGACTGACACGGCTTTTCCCTTTCCAGCTTTTTGGAGTTCCGGTTATGTGAGAGCTTGCCATCTAAAAATATTTATATTTCCAACCTATCTTTGCAAAGGACGCAGCTACCAAAGAACTACTGGAACCGTCTCGCCTGACTCCTTGGCATCGCGGAGGTCAGCGTCCTTAGCAGGTCCGGCCTTCACCCCCGGGCTCCCCGCGTGGTAACGGGCCACTAGGCAGGGCTCAAAGACTCCAAGGGACAACGATAAATTTAGGAATCGCCTCCTTTCTCCCAGCAATGTGCCCAAAGCCCTTGGGCCACCCTGGGTAAAACTGCAAGGGTATAACCAGACTACTCCGCTGCTGCACACGCAGGCAGCGCCTCGCCGACCACCGCTGGGACACGGCGCCCGCGCCCACCCCGGCGCTCACTCGCAGGGTGCCAGGAGCCCCACGGCAAGAGCAGGAGCGCCGGCGGCCAGAGGCGTCCTGGAGCGGCCCCGTCCCATCCCTGCCCAACCTGCCCGCGGCGGTCTGTCCTGCGCTCAGCGCGGACGGCAGGATTCGCTCGAGAAAAACACACTGGTGATGGTATAAAAAAAAATACATAAATAAAAAGAAAAAAAAACTTCTAAATTGTGCATCAGACAGCTACATATCCTGGTATTCCTAAGAGATGCTTTCTAACCTGATTTAAGGTTTAGCAAGTTTGCTAGCTACATTTAGAAAAACATCTTGCTTTGAGCTACAGTTTGGGTTTCTTATGGTCGGGAACCAGCACGTCGCAAGCGACCCGCACGCAGCACGCTAGCAGACACGCTGACCTCATCTGCAGAGTTTTATTTCCACTAATGCTATATTTTGTCCACTGAGCTATTTCCTTCTCCAAAATCAAACTCAGGCCCACGATCCAGCAGCAAAGAAGTCAATGTTTTAACAGTGATTTCAAATATAAGCAGAGCCAAAACTGAATCTTTGGATTATCCTTTGCAAAATCTTGGCATCAGTGTTACCAGAAGAAAAGAAAAGATCAAACAGGTTGGCTCAGACGGGCTGTTATTGCTATACCTATGTTTATTAACACTAGGTATATAGTGGAAAAAATAGGAAGTGCTAGAAAAATTTATAGTGATGTTAACCGCAATGACATAGTAAAAGTATGTACCGACCCTTCCCTTCAGCCAGAAAACATTTCTAAGCTGTTTCCTTTACAGCTAGTCACTTGGTAGGAAATGCTTTTCAGACAGAAAAACATTTTCTTTTCCAGAAGACTCCGTAAAATCCCCACACAGAGCACAGTGTGCATCTTGACAAGAATTAATTACTTGTTTCCTGCAGTAGTTTGATATACAGCTAATCCCCACCTCTAAATGACTTATTTCCTCTGGTGAGTGAAGAAAAGCCTACCTTGCTGGTCAGCGGAAGACAAAACAGTTTTTATTTAAAAACAAAGAGGCAGAGCACTGGCAACTCGTACCTGCAGACTGTAAAAAGCTGAAGAGCAACGTTAGAAGACGCGGGATGTACTCTGTACATCTTCCAGTCTTTTCTATGCAAAAATATTACATAATAAAATGTTACCAAATTTAGTTCTATTGAGATGCTCTAATACGTGAAAATAATGGCATAAGCCCAGAGCTATTAATTCTTAAGAACTGCGGGCTATAGCTTATCATTATCGTCTAAAACCGAAGGATGGCTGTTACAGTCAATTCCATTTCTCCCCAGTGACTACATTATTTATTAGTGTAAAAGGCTGACATTTTCCAGGTAAGATGATGAGATCCTGGAGGTTCTGGTCATCCAAATCCCATATTTGTACATGCACCATTGCCAATTAAAAAAACAAAAGAAATCAGCTTTAGACACGGTGATTTTTGGACTGAGTACAAATGATCAATTTAGCATTAATACTAACACGTATCTGCAGATAAACACTAGGAATAAATGTTTACAGTAGTAACCACATGGTTTTGGAAATTACATATTAAACAAAACACCCACTCCGGGAACTGAAGGCGGTTGAAATCCTCCCGCCAGCGTTGCAAGTCGTCAGGTCCCCGGGCAAGGGCTGAGCCCCTGCAAGCCCTGTAACGCAGCCCAGGGCCGCAGGGCAGCCCGGGGGCCGGCGGCCAGGGGAGGGGGCAAGTGGCCACGAGGGACACAGGAATCGCGCCCCCTCCACCTCCACCAGGGACCCTGTGCTATGTCCAAAGCAGAAGCACATATCCCTCCAGCAACAAGTATTGGCGAGGGATGGCGAGAAGTGCCAGATATTCGTAAATACAATCTTTATATTCATCCACCAGCTTAGAAAACACATGCCGCAAAATTAAGACGGGCTAGATCAGGTAGATAACTTCAATGTTCCCTGGGAGTCTGGTGAAACCGTATTAGAGAAGTAACACTGCATGGAGCTAGTCAGTTCCAACATTACTAAGAGCTGGCCAGACTCCACATGCTTTCTTTTTGTTTTATGTTACTTACAATTACTTTGCAAAATACACTCATTAGCTAGAAAAACAATTTTTCTTTTGATTTCTGGGCGTGCAGAGCAGAAGGGAATTAAATGTTTTTGAAAGCAAACCTTGAATTTGTACAAAGGACCTGGAAAACACATGTGAAATAATCAACACTGATAGGAAATCACAGCGCACTGTTTACAGAGCAAACTCACGCTGTTGCAACACAGCTCCCGGATCAGATCTGTCGAGGTACGTAAGCAAACGAAGGCAGCAAATAACACACAAGCCTCGATCTCTCCTTTCGGGTAGCAGCCGGTCTCTAAACTCTCTTCCAAAGCCTCGTTCAAAGGCTGGAGCAGTATAAACAGCTGCACACGTCGGAATTTTACAAAGAACAAGATTACAGCCCGAATCGCTGCGACTTTGCACTTGCGAGGCCAATTCCCAGTTCTGCTGGAGAGTTCCTGGGTCTTCAGTGTCTCTGCACCCAGTCCCCCCTCGCCGCACAGACGCACGCGGTGAGGATTAGAAAGGGCAACAACTACGACAATAACCGAAGGTCGAGAACAACCTGGGCAAAGCAAGCGACACCTCCCGGGAGCCCCGGGCTCTGGCACTGCGGTAACACCAGCTGCAAAGTGCAAGGGATCCCGTGTGCAATGTCACCCCAGCACTGGCACCACACTGACCTCTTCCTAGAGGACCAGCTAGTCACACGAGCTTTCGAGTCATCCTCCACAGCCGCAGGGGAGCGCCCGGGCTCGCCGCGCTGCGCCGGGTTGCTCCTGCTGCAATACCGCCCGCGGCTGCCCGCCCCTCCAGGTGGGCGCAAGCTGCCCCTCCGAGTCAGCCTCTACCTGCTCCTTCGGCTGGACAACCCGAACAAAATAATTCCTACCTTGAATAAAACTATACTGTTGCCTGTTGACACCTACTAACTGCAATGCTCTGACGACTAATTTTTCTGGAAACCGTATTTGACAACAGTCACCACCCTGGGGTCAACGGCAGCGACCGGCAGTGACCACCTCAGTCACATCGTCACGTCAGGACCCATACGGAAAGTGCGCCAAGTCACGCTGGCGCCGCAGGGACCAGGCCACTTCTAAGGCCCGTGTTTCAGACTGGTTTTATTCAGGTGCATATTGAGTTGCAAACCTTAGTCAGGAGACCAGATTTTAAAGTGTCCCAGAAAAGCTATTAGAGTAATAAGAGGGGGAAGAGGGAGACACATGAGACCACGTTCCTATGGTCCCATGCGTGGACCAGCAGAGAGAAGATGTTGGGAGCAGCGGGATTTTTCCCCCAGCATGAGGTGGACCGTTCTCCAAATTTACTTCTGTAACCATGGTCTACTGGGCAAGAAACAATTAAAAAAAAAAAAAAGAGAGCGAGAGAGAGAGAGAGACGTGGGTTGGCATTTTCACCTACTCGCTTCTTTAAAGGGCTTAAGCGAGACTCTTCTCTTCCGCAGGAGAACGGAAAAGACACCAGGAACGCACCGCGTCCACAAGCGAGGAACGCAGTTTTCAACTGCCTCCGAAAACTCCTCTTCGGGGCACGTTTCAGCCTCGTAGGTCTTCGGCCGCCGGCGGCGCCGCTGCGGGGAGCCGCGAGACCCCTCCGCGCGCTCCCCGTCCGGGGCCACCCCCGCCGCCGGGCAGACCCTCGCCGCGAGCGTTTCGTGAGCGGCTCCCCCCGGGCAACGAGAGGCCGCCGCGCTCGACCCGCGTCTCGCCAGAGCCCCGAGCTGGCGGGCCCCAACGCCACGTCCTGCCCGCCGCCACTCGGCCCGGCGCCTGCTGCTCTTCGCAAGGTGAGAGGCTCTCCAATACCCGTGTTTCTTCTCAGAGCGAAGGAAATCCGAAGTGGCTCTACTGACACTAGCAATGACGTTTAGATTTATATCAACAGTATCAAGATCTGAATCTGGAGCAAAAAAAAAAGCTACATATAGATAGACGGGGACAAGGTTTATCCTCCAGTGAACAAGATGACAGCAATGCAGACATTAACGGCTTCTGAAATTCTCTAGCTTGATACAGCATTAGCGATTTAAATGCCAAACCACATTCACTTCGTTTTTCTTGGAAAGCTTCACATACACGTAGAGAAAACCCTCAAACCACACCAGAAACTAAAGGTCAGGCTGCTACAGAATCAGCAGAGTAAACTTCAGCACAACAAGCTACGGACGTTTCCCTGTTTAATGCTGCCCACTGCACGTGCCTGTTTTTCTAATACACTATAGGCAGCCAAGAATCACTTCTGACGTAAAGTAGTAAAAATCCTAAATCTAAAAGACAACATAAATTGCCCTCAGAAAGTCACTTTAAATATTTCTGTGTTTCTCGTAACCAAGTTAACCTGAGGTGTTTCAATGCAAAGTTTCCCAAAGGCGGCTCTTGGGCTGTGACCGCTCTCCAGAGCCCTCATGATCTGCTCCTCTCACCAGAGGGGACACCTAGCTTCCCCACAACAAAGCCTTTCACATTAGTCCAAAACCTGCTGAGATTCAGCCTTTCCGGCAAGCGTCCCCAGATGCCTTCACCTAAAGAGCTGTGTGCCCTCCTTAATTCGACACCCTGCTCCGCTCTGCTGGAGCCCTGTCCACAGGCTCAGAAAAACAGCGTGAGCTTGCCCTACCTGGGGCTGAAATCCCCACACTGTGGCACCGGGACGTCTCTGTCCAGGCACAGATTTTGCTGCAGCTCCTTTCAGCTGTCACTTGCGACTCGCAGTCTCTTCAGACACTGCTCTCATTAGGAGAGATTAGCTTCCACCAGTTCCGCAGCCTGAAACTCGTCAGCATTTTGAACGTACGAAAGATGCGGAAGAATGACTTCAGAAAGAGAACAATTAAACAGTGACTAATTAAGACTTCAGTGAATATTTTTCAGTGTCCTGAAGCGCCAGGGCTTTTCATCACCCCTGATTACGAAAGGCAGTTGTCTCATTCGTTTAGTGACTGATCCAAGGCTCGCTGTGACCAATGGAAAGGCTGCTGCTTTGCTTCTGCAGACCTTACAGCAAGCCCAGAATTTCTTATCCAGCTACTTCCTACAGCCTGCAGCATTAGCCTCGTACTCTTCGCACTGCCAACCGGCCGTCTACAAGGAAATGTTCTGATTTCCATCATTTGTCAAAACAATTGAAGAAAACAAAACCCTAAGTCCTTTCTGCTTCAATAACTACTTGGAAAAGCACATCCAGTCACCAAGCTAGAAACTATGGAATAGTCTGGTGAGGTGCAGGGAGCTGCACACAACCTCAAAGGTACAGGAAAGACAAGGACTGCATACCAGAACGCTCTCACTTGCAGTACGAGGCAACAGCAGGACCCATCATAGCTCCTGTGACCTTTCCAAACATGGAACATTTTCTTCTATATCAATTTGTTCAATTTATTCACCAATCACCTGGATGAGGGGACAGAGTGCCTCCTCAGCAAGTTTGCTGATGATACTAAGCTGGAAGGAGCAGCTGATATACCTGAGGCTTGTGCTGCCGTTCAGAAAGACCTGGACAGGCTGGAGAGTTGGGTGGAGAGAAACCTCATGAAGTTCAAAAAAGGCAAGTGCAGGATCCTGCACCTATGGAGGAATAACCTCATGCACCAGTACAGGCTGGGGGCTGACCCAGAACTGGAGAGCAGCTCTGCAGAGAAGGACCTGGGAGTTTTGGTGGCAAACAAGTTAACCACTAGTCAGCAATGTACCCTTTGGCTAAGAAGGCAAATGGTATCCTGGGGTACATTAGGAAGAGTGTTGCCAGCAGGTCAAGGGAGGTGATCCTGCCCCTCTACTCAGCCCTGGTGAGGCCAAATCTGGAGTACTGTGTCCAGTTCTGGGCTCCCCAGTACAAGAGAGACATGGAGCTACTGGAGAGAGTCCAGCAGAGGACTACAAAGATGATCACAGGGCTGGAGCATCTCTCTTATCCAGAGATGCTGGATGTCCAGAGAGGTTGTGGAGTTTCCTTCTCTGGAGAAATTCAAAACCCACCTGGATGTGATCCTGTGCAATGTGCTCTAGGTGAGTCTGCTTGAGCAGGGGGATTGGACTAGATGATCTCCAGATGTCCCTTCCAACCTCAACCATTCTGTGATAACTCCGCCTTTTGAGAGAAAAATTTAAAATATTGCCCTTTGAAAATGTTCTCTATTCCAACACCAAGCTTTGGTGTTTAATGAAAAAACCCTCTAAACATAATATCAAAACAAAGCAGTCACTCGCATGAATATGCTTCCCACCACTCCTTATAAACATTGCACTGCCATCTCAAATGGCAAGATAAAAGCTGATGGATTCAAAGGCATATCCCTGTGCACTGACAAAAGACTGCACTCCTAAATCTGTGTTTTTGAGTGATTTAACATACATTTATCAAAGTAAACTGTCCAATTTTGTATAAAATAATATCTATTCTGTAGAATTTTGAGCTTAATGTTCCAGCAGGAAACAGGCAACAAAGAGAGGGCTCCACTTCCCCCATAATCCAAACCACATTATAGCTCAAATCAATTCATCAGCAGCTGTCAGCAGGTTTAGATGATGTACTCCAGTACTTACCTGGAATCACTTAACATGAGCGCTCCCTCTCTGCAAAGAGGAGTCGGGTACTACACTTATGCTTTGGCAAAGACCGCCAGGACCTTCCTTCAGAAGGACTGATTTAGTTCTCCAAAGAAAACATCAGGAACAAGTTAAAAGTGCAGAGTAACTATATGAGCTGGGTATATTACTTCCATTTGACCCACTGAGCGGTGGAAGCACTGCAGCACCCTCAGTGATCCAAAAGAAGCACAAGACGCCAGACCTGCAAAACCCACCTATACTGGGCCTTTCCATAGGGTCAACGCTTGCAAGCAAGGCTCTGATTCTTCAATAAGTTTTTCACCCCTGGAAGCCCAGCTTTGGTTTCTGTGGAACTGGGGGAGATTTATGAAACAAGTAGTTTGGTGATATTCTTTGCTTCAGAATAGATTTTTAAATAAGTTACTCATTTCATTCATGATCCTACTTTTTCTTCTCATCATCTCCAGGTGCTTTATTCCAGTGATTTTCCCAGAGAGCATTTAGTTTTAGAGAGATTAGGCACTTTACTTTCTCTATATTCACCGTGTTCTTCAGGTCCTGCCTACACATCCACCTGATGCTGGCGAACAGCAAATGCATGCTTTTTGGTGGCTGCAAAGAGGAGCCCACACCAGTCCCAAACTGAATGCACTGCTCTGCAGAAAGCGAATGTGCAGCAGGAAACCCTCCCAGCGTTCACAGCGAAACCATCTAGAAGAGAGACTGGATGCAAAGAAAGACTGAAATGCTGACCAGTCCTAGACTTTGGGCAGTTTTCCTGGTGGTTTTTACACTAAAGCTTGAGAGAGGCTGGGTCGCAAAAACACCTCCACTTCTCCTAGACACAGCTCAGCCAGCGAACGCGGGGTGGCTCAGAGCCCTTCCCTCCACTTCTAGCCCAAACGGCGGCACAGAGCTGCGGGAACCGAAGCCTGCACAGACCGGTACTATGCAGATGCCTCCCTAAAAGCACCAAGAAAAAAAAACGCAAGCTTCTATATTCCTTGATTCAAGTCTGTAGATATTCCAGCATTTCACACAGAAAATTCCTGTGGAGCAAAAAAATCCACACTAATTTAATAAAAAAAGCGCATGGATTTAATATCATTCAGCAACGCTGGAACCAGCAGCATAGAAAGCAACGTGGACACGATGGAGTAAGAAAGCAAGCCAAGTGTCACAAATATCTCACTTCATCTTCTACAAGCAAATGCTTCTAGTCTGGGCTCACCTCTGCCTTGAAACAGCCACATATGAGAAATCTGTTAAATTGCCTGTTTCTGTGACTGGGAGCAATACTTCCTATTTCCCCCCACAAATGATCCCATGAAAAACTTTATTCAGCTCATGAGACGTTTTGAAATCCTTAACTGCAAAGCAACACACAGCCAAAGCCCTTACTCCAGCCTGCGCTTTGCATTGGCTTTTTCCTGTTGATCCGATCCTGAAGCTGATGATTTTCTGAAAGATGAAAGAAATCCTCTGCCGTCCTCAGCAGACTCACGGTCCGGCAAGCCAGTGCAAAGGCGCTCGCTGTGCCCTGGCAGCCAGGCCGCTCAGGGAGCAGCAGCGTGGGCTTTGCGTAATTGCCAAAATGTACTTTTTTGGTCAAAAATTGGAAAGTATAATAAATTCCAGATGGAAAAGCTAAAGATGGGTAAAACGTTCTGTTAAACAAATAGTTTCAGATCAGGGAAAGAAAGATTAAAACTTTCTTCAGAAAAAATACTTCAGATTTTTCCAAATGACTTTGCTATTTGTTTTTACACTCTCCAGCTCCCAGCTAGAGCCAGAAGAACCAGCTCACCATGGCACAACTCTTCTTAGGGTACTGCTGTTCCCAGCAGAAGGAAATGCTAGAAATCTGAGGACAAGACTTCTTAACATAACATTGGAAACCAAATTCAGCATATTAATCTGGACTGGATGACTTTTTATAAATAACTAACTGAATTTTGACCAGAATGAACTTAGGGGGCAGTAAGGAGAAGGAGAAAACTACCATTTGCAGCCTCAGGTCAGTATCATCACCATCATCACCTTAAAAAGCACATATTAATCCTGACAGCAGGAAAACTTGTCTCCGGCTTACAAGAAAGCTGCACAGAAACTCACATACACTATGAAGATGTTCTCCTTGCAGAAGCAAAGGAAAATTAGAAACTTGCAGGCTCAGAGGATCTGTCCGACATTGTCACTGCCGCCACAGGAGTCCCGTGCCCTCGGTCTCTTCCAGACCCCAAACTCCTCTCCCTTGGTCCCAAGCAGAGGCTCTGAATATCTGAAAAGTTACTCTAGAGTCATTCTGAAAATTTAACATGAAACATAGGGAACATCTATCTGCCTAAATCCAGCAGTCAGCAACCCAAGGGAACGGGGAGAAGAAAACAGCCACCAATCTGAACTTCAAGACATTTGATTAACTTTCTATCTGTTCTCAGTGTTCTTGGCAAGTCCCATCCTATGTGTCTGCAGAAAACATTTTAACACGAGGAGACATTTGAGAATTGTCTGACGTGACGCAGACCTACACTGGGAAGGGGAATGCTTCACTGCTCCAATGCTACTGCACTGGGATCCCAAAGTAAAAAGCAATACGCTCAAAACGTGGCTTGGTCATTACAACTTAAATTAATGACTCAGGTCAAAACTATATTTGTTAACATTGCCTCGAAAGTACAGCCAGCTGCTAACTTGAGAGAGGGGAATGCAATAGCCAAAAAAAGTCTCCAATCCATTCCAGATCTCCTGCTTCCTCAAATTAAGCTCAACTGGACTGAGGGAAACCTGTGGAGGAACAGATACAACAGCAAGGAACAGTTCAGAGTATCAACGTTTTTTAATTTCCACATCTGAAATGGAATTATTACCAATGATAATTGGTTCATCAGAAAAGTAGCTACTGCTTAAATATCCCCAGTGAAAACATGTACTGAGTATTTCAGAAGCCATCACTGAACTGCTAAGATAACATTCAATGTAACAAGACTAAGTAAATCATCCTGAGTCTCCACATAATTTTGTGGAAGTGCCATCATTAAAATAAAGAGGTGACAAAATACTAGAAATGTGCAACTTTTTTTTTTTTTTTTTTTTTTTTTTTTAAAGATACCATGCATCAAGATCTATGCTAGTTAACCAGTAGCTTCAGTATTTCAGTAGGAAATAAAAAAGTGATGAAAAGCCACATCAGGTCTTCTCCCTATGTTGTGAACAAGACCACCTACAATCCGGTCAAGGGGGTCCAATGCATTTATTCAGAAAGCTCCAAGAAGAGTAAACCTGCTGTCACCTGTAACCTTTTCCAGCTATTATCTGAAGTGCAAATCAGTTGAATTATTTTACATGAAAGCACCGTAAGAAAAAAAAGCAAATATTAAAAACTGCTTAAAAAGACTTTTCAGTTACACATTTGCATACTTCTGGGCCAGACTCTCCTCTTGATTCCAGAGAGACAAATCGCAAACGAAGCCACTAACGTACCGATGCGAGCGAGGAGACGCCAGTGCGATGCCACCGCGGTCTGGCAGGCTCCACAGCGTCGCCCAGGTTAAGGGCTGTCTCTTGCAAAAACTATCATTCTTGGAAGGAAATGGCAATGCTCTGGACATACTAATGACTGCCCTACTGTTTGTCATCAGGGAACAGGGAAAAAAAAGAAAACAAAAACACAGGCACTTAAAATTCTGAACTATTTAGGCTGAATTCCTTAGGCTTTGACTGCTTTCCATCAGGGAAATCACTGGGTTTTTATTCTTCTTAGTCATCAAACAGGCTGTCAGCTCCATAAACAGAAACTCGTAGTATACTATAAATGAACCCTTAAGAACATTTCCCAGAGGGCTTTCCACAAGGCAGCCACTGATTTTGATTTTCTTTTGGTCATAGAAAGCTTCCCTACATTAGCATTTTTCCAGAGCCATTCATTTTCTACAAAGAATAAATAATGCAAAAATAAATAAATAAATAAAAGGAACTGCCTAAACTAAGTGGTGCCAGATGAGCTTTTTCAAATTCACGGTGCTTTGTTTTAAAGATTTCTGACAGCTGCAAAGTCGGAGTAGCACACTAGTCTAAAAACTTTGATGCTGTGAAAGATATTCTGAAGCTACATAGTGCCAAAATACCATGCTAGAAGACTTCCTGGATGTGTGCATTCATATAATTCAAGCTTAAATTTCAAATGCATTTCACTTTTCCCTTCCAATATTTAATAAAACCAAAGTTCAGTAGTAGCAGTATCAGACCGACTCTGCATGTCTTGCAGCACTTTCTGTCTAGACAGCCATTTGTATGCTTTACACTTAGAATCTGCGGGATTTTTCTGCATGGTTTAAAAAAATTGGAAAACACTGTTTAAACTGACACCACGCTGCACACGTGCGTCCGATCACCGCACAAGCAGCGGCAAGAAGAGAAGCTGACCCTGGAAGCATCGACAGCACCCAAACTGCACCCCACGCAAACCGATCCAGCCACGCCACAGAGCCGGGGACAGCGATGCCACTCTGTACCCGCGACTACCTCGAAGCCATCACGCACGCTTAACTCTGCACAGACCAGAACTTCTTACTAAAGGGTCTCAATTATCTTGATAAGGAAAAGGTGTTTTCTGTGTACACCAGAAGGTAGCGGGTGCAGGTAATCTGTAGGTATTTATCAACTGTCTACGATCCCCAAAACCAAATCTAAAATTTTCAGTAGATTCAAAATGCACAGTTATAGGGTACAAAAACCACAGAAAAACAAAGCATGTATCAAACCTGTGAGGGCAGTGTTCACAGACAGGCCAGAGAGCGGGCAGCAAGACCCCCAGCGCTGCTTCTCGCACTTACCTCACTCGGATCGATAGCTGCGTTGTGTTTTTATTGCTGTATCTTAATGATGTGGAGCTAAATTACATCAGTGACTCAAAGACGATGGCAGAGCCTTCTTACACACACATGCGTGCGCTTCCCGTAAATTTGGCAGGAGTAGCACAAATTATACGATGGCAAAATTAAGCCTGCAGGTTGCAGCAGTCAGGCTAGCTCCAGTACATAAGGACCTCGAGCTGGCTGCCTTAGGCTGCACAGTCTTTCACCAGTCTAGCTTACCTGAGCTCTCCCCAACAGTACAGCATGGCAAATTCAAAAAAGACATGGAACCAGTTTTTACCAAAGAAAAATGTGGACACGTAAGAGAGCGCAGCAGCCATCTGCTATTAAAACCCTGCCCAGGTACATCCCACACCCATGGGGTTTTGGTAAAAATACCAAGTTTCCAGATGAGCAGATAAAGAACTACTGAGGTCCTACCATGAAGCACTTGGCCGTTTGCATTCATTTATGCTCTGGGGGGATTCACGGCATTTTTGTAACCAAACCGGCGATGATGCTTCATTGCTTTGCTCTCATTGCACGGACTCATGGAGCAGCGCTCAGAGCTGGAAGCAGTGGTGCCACCGGCCTGGTCTGAGCATGGCAATCAAACAAGCGCTTGCCAAACACGAGGCGTCTGCACCCAAAATGTCCTCTTGTCCAAGCCTGTGCGGCCAAGGATATGAGATGGAAATAGGCCCTGCTATGACAGGAGCTCGCGTTACCTGACTGCCGCTTGATTTGAACCCACCAGTGTTAATCCATACAAAATAAAGCGGGAGTCGTATCCCAAAGGCAGCTCTGCCTCCTCTCTCCTGCTCCCACTGCAGGAGGAAACACAACCGGACACCACGATGCCTCTGCCCGCACATGTTTAAGAGGAGCAGGAAAACTTACAAGCCGGGCTTATAGACAGCGTGAGCTTGGAAACTATGCACCCCCTGGACTTACTATCCAGAAACAATGCCTGGCATCAAGCTCCTAGGAAAACTTAGGTTTCAAAGCAAGTACCAGCCGTCTCATAGATGGGCAAATGAAACTTGCACTAAGACCCTGCCTGCTTCTGAAAAACACTTCAGAGCCTTTCACAGGAGCTACAATACCACCAGCTGTCTCCAAAATCGCAGCTGCATCACCAAGAGCTTGTAACCCTCGCGTCCCGCACACAGGGCACACTTGCAGATAATTTTAAAGAAAGATTGCAGAACATCCTCAGCATTGTTTCAGCCAGAATCATGAGTACATTCTGCTGCAAATCCCACTATAAAAAGCATCACCGAGAGGCTGCGGTGAGCCAGCACACTGCCGTCCTGGCGTTCTCCGCAGGAAGAACAACTCTAACATATATTAAACACCTCCGGGTAACTGTTCTGGCAGAAGAAACAAGGTCCCTTCACTTTCCATACTTTCACTGATGTTTTCTTGCACACAAATCTGGAATGCTCTCACAGAAATTAGAGGGGAAAAGTGTGCTTTCAGAAGAGACGCAAAGATCAGTTATTTTACAGTAAGCATGAATAATATGCCTGTATCACCTGCGAAATCACTATACTCTTACATACCGCACCAGAGACGTCGGTGAACCCCATGGCGTATTGCCTCACTGCCCCAGCTGTGCAGTTTCTTGCATCACTACCAGAACTGTCCCACTAACTTCGGCAAGAACGTACATATTGGACATGGTGCCACAGGTGAGAGAATAGCAAAAGGTGAAAGGAAAGGAGAAGAAAAAGCTGTCTTAACTGTATTATATTTTCAGGAAAATTCCAGAAACCTGGATGTTTAAGTTGATCTGAATTCAATGTACCTTCCAGCACCAGCAAATACATAAGACAGTGGAGGCTTCTTTCTTAAACAGGAGGACACTACATTTTTGTGACCGAATTGGCAAAGATGCTTCATTGCTTTATTTCTAGCACGTCGATGCTAGCTCTGCTACTGCCCTCGCTATTGGGCATCTGCTGCAATTGCTGTATGCATCTGGTCAAAGCCAAAAAATCTCAGCACAAACTGTGAAACTTAACAGCATTAAACACACCGGGAGCAAAAGCAGCTCCTGCGGGAACTGCCGCAGACCCGGACCACACTGCCGTGCTCTATATCCTGTGGAGGCTGACGAAGGAGACCCACGCGCAGGAGGTGACCGCGGCACCCCTGGCAGCAACGAGACACGTGCCCGCCCGCCGCGACGCTTGCTCCCGGTCGAGTCACGCACGTGCACACGCAGCTCCCCCCAACACCGAGGGCAGGGCTGACCCATAAAAGCAGGCAACCGCTTCCAAAGTCTGTTCATACTTTTTCTAACTGCATCAAGCCAAAAGAAATATTCAGTGAAGGATGAAAATATTTTCATTGCTATTTTACTCATTACTTTATGCTGCACTTCGCCATAGTTGGAAATCAGTGCGAGATGCATGTGGGTCAAAATTACACCACATCATACAACTCACATGCAAAAACACAAGCAAGCTGTACCAGCTCTGTACTTTCTGCAATAATTAACCAGCTTACAGGAGAGCCTAGTGAAGATGAGGTTACACAGACCACTGCATTTTTCCCCTAATATTCTAAGGTAGCAACTTGGTACAACAGTAATCATGGAAGACGCAAGTGGAGACCCCAAGAAGTCATCTACTCAATCCAACACCATTCCCCACGTGGGTCTGTCTAGACTCTCCCCAAATCCTGCTGGCAGTGGAGACTCCACAAGCTTCTGTCACCTCCACAGCTTCTTCAGAGTCTCCCCGCTACAATCTAATGCTCACTAAAGAGACTCCCAAAAGCCAATAGCCCCCCAAAAATAAATAAATAAAATAAAAATCCCACGTGCACTCTGGAAATGCAGGTCCCCACAGCAGTTCCCGTGGCAGTGGTGGCCCCTCCACCAGGCATGGCTGCTCCCCACGTTGTTTCTACTGCAGCTGAAAACTCTTTCCTCTGCTTTTGCTGGCAGGGAGGGAGGGGGAAGCCATCTCACCGCAGAGCCAGACCCGTGCGGGAGGAGATGGGGAAACAAAGTTCAAGCACCTGCAAAGAGGGGCAAAAGGGGTAGGTTGGCAGCTAGGGGAAACCTACACCCAGGGTCAGGCCAGGGCTGAGGAACACAACTGGATGGAGGTGGGAGCAGGGATGGAGGTGCCATACAGCTGAAACAGCACTGAAGAGTTGAGTGGAAAGGGAAAAAAAAAAAAAAAAAGAGAGAGAGAAGGGGTTCAGAGGAAAGAGGTCAGACCTGGAAGTGCTGGGACACAGGAATGAGGCAGAGGTCTGATGAGGATCTGCTGCAAGGAGACCAAGGCAGGACAGTGAGAGGTGGGGTGGTGACCAAGGAAGCAACAGACCTTGGGCAAGGAGGACAAGGTGGAAAGGACAGGGTAAGAGTGCCAGATGGGTGAAGTGTGCAAGCAGACAAGTTAGTGGTGCATCCTTCCTGCTTGGGGGTGCTCTTAGCATTCATTCATTCCACTTTTTGCTACGTTGTTATTTAATCCCTTGTGTGAATGAAGAATTATTTGGGGCTTACTGTGGTTTTTCTAAGGCTTTCTCCTTGTCCCCATTGTAGGAGCTGGGAGATGTTAAAAGTATCGTTCATTCTACAACCCCAGATCCTTCTGGCTTGCTTTTTTTCCCCAGAGTACCTACAGCTCTTTACGTGCTTCCCCTGCAGTTCCTGTTGTCATAACTCACAGTTATGGATGCTTGGCATTTTTACCAATGGATGTCTAGAGTCTCAGCTAGGCAGTCAAAAATACACTGCACAAAATTAGCAGCCACTATTGAGGAATTTAGGTTACATGGCTTGCACCCCTGCAATGGGCAGGAACCACGACTCCCTTCACCACAGGCTTCTGCTGCTCTGCGAGAGGTGAACTTGAGGAGGTGAGATCCTCAGCTCCCCCAGAGCATGGTCTTTCCCAGGGACTCCCTAAGG
Source organism: Rhea pennata (assembly GCF_028389875.1). Lineage (NCBI taxonomy): Eukaryota > Metazoa > Chordata > Aves > Rheiformes > Rheidae > Rhea > Rhea pennata. The sequence goes on along the minus strand of NC_084671.1, from coordinate 18,359,321 downwards.
CAGGACTCCCAAGATACACAGGATGCAGTAACATCATTAAGGGCTGCAACATAATGCACATGCACAAGGAGTTAAACTTACACTCACAGCCTTATTCTGCCTAAGGCAAGCACTTGGGGTTTTTTTTAAACCTTGCTTGCTTTTGTGGGCAATATTGTATATTCACGATATTAATATCTTGTTATTTTTTAAATATCTCCTAATTCCAGGCATAGGCACATAGCCAAGCCATACAACGCAGACCGTCACACCACAGTTGCCTCAACTTTCCCCTTTTCTTCCCCTTTCCTCAGCTTCTCCTTTGCACCCAGCCACTACAGGCAACGTCACCTCAGGTCCTTCTCCCGCAGCCACCCTGGTCTTACAACATGCCCCCCACGCAGGGCACTGTCCCTGCAGGGGACACATCCCCAGGGCTCCCCAAACGGGCCCAGGAGCGTGAGGTCCTCAGCGCAGATCCCTCCTGCTTTAGCGCAGGGCACTTTCCACCTAACACGGGAAAGCAAACCAACCACAGCACGCTCACGTCGTCGCCACCATAACCTCACACCTGGCACATCAATCCTACCCACGAGGATCACGTGCTTTGCTCCAGTTAGAAGTACATCGTTTTAAGAAAACAAATTATTCCTGTTGCTGGCTACTGTAGAATAAAGCTCAAAGGTCTGCTCAAACTTGGCTTTTGCATCAGCTCAAATCAAGCCTCTGAATTTTCTGCTCAATTGGTGTCAAAGCAAACTCTCAACTTCGACTGCAAAAGCAGGAAAAGCCTCCGCTGGCACCAGCTAGCGAGGACCCACAGTTCCTTCCAGCACCGACCAGTCCCTCCGCGTTAGACGCTTGCTCTGGAGACCGCACGAAGCCAACGCAGCGCAACCGCAAGGCGAGTTTCGCCCCGCCGCGCCTCCCGCCCGCCCCCAGCCCCAGCCCGCTGTCAGGCGCCCGCGAGCGTCCGCGGGCCGCGCGTGTGCGGGGCTGCGCGGGGCTGCGCCCGCCGGGCCCCGGGGCGAGCGCTGCCGCCCGGCCGCGCCCGCGGGCCGCCAGCGCCGCGCCCCGGCCGCTGCCCCGCGCCAAGCCGCGGAGGCAGCGCCCGCCCGCCCGCCCGCCCGCGGGGCCCCGCGCCGCGCCGCGCCTACCTGCAGCCTCTCCGTGGCCGGCTGCCACATGGTGCCGGCGGCGGCGGCGGCGCTGCCGAGCGGGCGCCGAGCGCGGCTCTTTGCGGGCGCCCTGCGCCGCGCCGCCCCCGCCCGCGGCTCCGCCCCGCCCGCCCACGCGCGGCCCGCCCCGCCCCGCCCCGCCCCGCCCGCGCGCGGCCCGCGCGCCTCCCCGCGCCGGGACGCGTCCCGCGGACGGGGCTCGGAGTTGCGCGGAGCGCGGCTCCCCCGCGGAGGCCGTTCCCCCGCCGGGAGCCGGGCAGCAGACTCGGCGTCGCTCGGCGCTGCGGTTCCCCCGAGCGCAGATTTTCCTTGGGCACCCGGGCCGCTCCCCGCTGGGTGCGTGACAGCCCGGCCAGCGAGAAGCCCTCTGCTTTTGCTTAAATAAATACCGTGAATTTGCATTTCCAGGATGTACCGTGTTCCAGAATGTACTTGTTAGAAAATACAGGCATTTTTCTATCAATTTTCCGTTTTCTGAGCCAACTTCTGGAGTGTCTTTTCTTGTAAATGAGTTAATATTAAGATAATTCTTTCCAAAGCCTGCAGCACATTGCACAGGTCAGTCACCGTCTCTCAGGCTCCTTCCACTCCGCGGGCGCGGGACGGAAACCCTGACGTCAAGGCAGTTCTCTCATTTCTAACAGGGGTGTTTGACGCAATAGGACTTTTTGTCCTTTTGATGCAATTTCACTTTTATTAACAAAGTAAATTTGAAGCGTTCCTGATGACTTCAGGGTATTTATCTCTTTTAAAAGCTCTTAATTATTTCGTTTGTCTTCCTCTTGGATCAGCCCATGCTCTAATATAATGTGTTTCTAGTAACATCTTTACAGGATGGCTCCTTTACATTTAAAAGCAAAAATAAACTTGCTTTTTTAATGTAGATACTGCTTTTTTAATTAACTAAAATTGTCTAATTGCCAGATCCCAATGAATTATTGAACTTCACAAGCTGCATTTAGCCTACAGGTATTATTGCATCTCATTGAAAAATACTGCTAGAAGAGCCACTCTGTTAAATTTAAGTGCTTCTTCCCCAAATATTGTGCAGACTTTGCAAGTTCTGTTCCAAGATCCGTATTTTGATTGTGCAAGTTTACCAAGTGTGTGCATGAGTCATTAAACATGTTTTTTTGTTAAGAATTCCATTTACCTTGGTTTTGCTTTTGCAGGGTAAGAGTTGCCTCATTAGCTAATTTAATGTTCTATAAAGTATTTTAATTAATAACACACTTCCAAAATCCAAATGTGCTTGTTACTTGTAGAGGGGTCACTCCAAGCAAGTGCAGCATCCTGGCGTAAAGGAAGGACACCAGATACGTGTTAATTTGCTGATACCTTTCTGAAGCAGTTTTCCCCTATGCAACCCAAAATACAGTATACTAAGGAATTCAAAATGTTTTCTTTTAGAATATTAATATGTTTTAACATGCCAGTTAACCCTGGTGGGTGTACGCCCTTTAGCAGCTACTGTTGCATCTAATGATCTGGCTGTATATCCCACGGCTGTGAGCTGCCGAAAGCACGGTTGTTATTCGATGGCTAAGACGTTTCATTCGAACACCAGCAAAATGCACACCACGTATCTCCAGAGGTTCCTGGTTTCCTTTCAGTGTTGCATTTTGGTAAATTGAAAAAGAAATTTATTTAGCTGCTTGCTTACTCTATAATCCCAGCAGAACTGTAGCATCTCTTTTCAGGTGGTTGGATTTTTACTGATTATTTGGATGCCTTGGGATGGTTCTGCGGATTTGAGAGTACAGTGCCACTAAAGGTAGTTAAGTTGAGCCCGCTTTTGCCTGCCTGCATTTGGCTTATTATCCTCTTTACAGGTTGTTTAAAATGGAATTGGGAGCTGCGATAAACCGGAAGCAATGCGGTGTTAATGATCTGTGAAATCGATACAGCCCTAAGTATCCCAGGGCCCAGGGGTAATTCGGACTCTGTTGCAGGGTATTCTCCCACCCAGATGAGCTGGGCTTGCAGGATATGATGAAATCTTGATTGCCAACTGGTTTGTGAAGTTCTTGCTAGTGTCACCATAATATTCAGGTATCCTTAATCCACCTGTTTTGGTGCCAAAAGTGGTTAGGTTTACATTTATCTCATCAGTGAGATATCAGTGACTATCCCCCTGCTTTCATCAAGTGGCAGAATAGCTACTTCTACCAAAAATAACTTGGAAGATGATTTCAAAGGTGCCTGGATTTGGGATTATTTATTGTTATTCATTTTTATTAATGAATAAAATTAAATAAGTAGATTTGATGAACAAGTAGTGACCACACTTGCATCATATCCTTTTCCTTCTCATCACTTGGTCTCATCTTCAGAAAAGAAGGTATCTGGTCGCCCTTCTCCTTTGTGCTGGCGCCACACTGGTCCAGCTCACAACAACAGCAGGAAAAATAAGAGTTAACAGAAATTATGGTAGGTCAATGAGTGCAGCCTGGAGTGTCCCAGCGAGGATCTCCGGGGATTTAAAGGCTCCCGCAGTGCTGTGCAGAACAAATATGCAATAAGAAAGGGCGCAGCACGTCTTTGCCATGGTCCCATCGCTCAGGCCGGGCAGGTCCCCTGTCGCCTGCCGAAGTGTTGGGCAGCGAGAGCACGGCGGGGGCTTCGGCCTCTGGGGAAATGCCGCCTCGACCTCCCTTTGCTGCCAACCCACCCAAACACAGCAATAGTATTTCAGGGTTTATTCTTTCCTTTTTTTTCCCGCAGGCAGCACGAGGAAGGGAGGGACATGTCAGAGGATTTTGGCCGGGGCCAGGTGGGACTGGCCAGGGTCCAGCTGTCACCATCCTACCAGGTCCCTCAGCCTCATGTGTCCCCCTGTGACAATGACATTTCATGGGCAGTTTCTAGGGGCAAAGCTTGCTTTTACACAATTGAAGAAGCTCATGTCTATATAATACCAACTAATCACAAACCGCCCAGAGCACCTGAGGAGGGCCCCAGTGTGGCGGGTTATTTGACGGGACGCAAGTCCCCTGTGAGCTTGTGGGAACAAGCATGAAGGCAGAGCCCTCCCTGAAGGTGCAAGTCTGAGGTTGTCAACATTTCACATAAGGTTTCACCAGGTTTTTAAAGGTGAACTCCATAAACATGTAAAACATCTTCAGTCCTAGGAGAAGCAAAAATGTGTAACAGGAGATTTGCTAGTCTCAAAGGTATTTAATTGAGTTTACACTTATATTTCAGCATGAACAGCCCCCCTACTGTTAGTAATACAGCTACACTCATGTGCTTCGCTGATGAGAGATTTTGTGGCACCTCGTGGGGCCCTATTTCAAGCTAAAAGCAAGAGGTTGGTGACACAGCCTGGCGCATGGCAAGCAAATGGATTCACTGACTCCATTGCACAAAATACCGGCGTTGTGTGGCCAAAGCACATTTTGCTGAAGTAACACACCTAAACGTAATGCAATTCACTTATTCATTAGGAGAAGCTGGATTTGTATTTGTCTTTAAAAAAAATAAAAAAATCTTTTTTAAGGAATTTTAAGCATTGTGTGCTTTCCTCTTTGGTGCATAACAGAAAGGAATACAGGAGTACATCCCCATGCAAGCAGGAGGGATTTGCCAGCTATTGCAGCAGAATATAACACAGAAAATTGCGCTCATAAATCACCCCTGACACTGAAGTCTGAGAAGAGGGATGTAAATCAGAGGCAACACATAAAGGAGAAAGAGAGAGACGATGATTTCTCAGAAACCTCAAGGCTGAGCTGCTTCTGAATGAAGAGGGCATTTAACTGTTAATTTGAAATCTGATATTTCTGTGTTTGTGATTTCTGTCCTTCTTGAAAGGCATTGCCAGATGGAAAGAGAGAATATTTTTATGCAAAATCAGGACTTCTTGAGAAACAATTGAAAAAACATGATTAGTGTTGGCCCCACTGCCAGTGTATGGCTGTAGTTTTGTAGGGAGGTTTATCTTTGCCTGTGGACAGGAGTGCCCTAATATGTAGCAAAATAGGAAAACGTTAACCAATTTGTACAGAAATTTCGTACTGTATTTCATAAAACTTTAAAATGTCATCAAAGCAGTGCAGTATTTACCATTCAATAATCTATTTCAAGTGAAACCTTTCAAAATTCAGCAACATCCATCGCTAAGTAAATCACAGCTGTGGGACATTTTGATTTAAACCTAACGTCTTAAATCTTGCATGTATTAAAATATAATAACTCTTCAAAGCTATCAGGAGCTAAGGCATCTCCACAGAATCATCAAACATTTGGTCTGTGGAAATGAAGCAGCAGGGTGAAAGATGAGGCAAACTGATAACTCCACACCTAATTCAGGGCTCCAGAAATCTCCTCCGGGCTTTATCCTTATCTTGCGCAGGGTAATGCAGGGAATGGGGAAAGGGGGGGGAGGAGCAGCAAGCTGAATGCTGGAGATAAAAATGCCTGGCTATCTCCTTTATATGTAAAACAGTCTCAGTTTCAAATTCATGGCAAGATGAAAGTGGAATGCAGTAATAGGCACACCTGAAAATAGGTTCGTCCTTGTTTACATGAGGTTTTGCCAGTTTTGCGTTGACAGATCAGTTCTATGACATGTAATTACCAAAGGGAAAATAACCAATACAAATGTTCAAAGTAAAATAATAGGAGGTCCTGGTGTCACGCACAGGCCACAAATGAGGCATTACGGATGCCACGTTTAACGTGTAAGGCCCTTGATATAAATTCTTCTGCATCGTGACGGTCACGCCTGGCTGCCTTCTTCGTGTGACAGACGCGGTACAGCAAACCACCCAGCGACAGGCGGCCCTGCGGGACGAGCACCACGCAGCGAGGCCGGCAGGCAAGCAGGTTCCACCGCGCCGACAGCAGCCTCAGACCCCTGCGGCCCAGGCGGCTGCTGCGCTGTCCCCTCGCGGCACGGCCCTTCCCCGCCCCAGGAGCGCGCGGAGAACCCACGTCGCCGTGGGAAACGGCTCTCCGCGCTCTCCTCAGGAAGCCGCTTCTTGCACTGCACCTCTGACTGCTGAGTGGTTCTGAAGACGGCCCGCTCTCTTCGCTGCAAGGCTGCGTCTCCCGATGCCGCGCTTGCAAAGCACGCGGGTGGGGACCAAAGAGCGGGGAGGTTTCCACAGCTACTGGGCAGCAATCCTCTCGCACCACGAGCAGCGGCCCAAAAGCAAACCTGAAAAATAAACACAGAGTGGATTGAGACACATGTCAAAATCAGCCCTCTACGAAGCAATGAGGTCGACAGCAGACAGGAGAAGCAGCATTCCCAGGCAGGCCACGGGCGCCTGTCAGCGCCGTGCTGGGGCGTGGAGCGGGCAGGCAGCAGCCCCAGCAACAGCTGGAGCAGCCAAGGCAAGGAAACGAGAAGGACCAGCCCATTTTCTCTCTGCTGGCCAACCCGTCCCTCCTTTCCGGACAGAAGGACGAGAATGCCAGCCTAGTGCCACCCCTCACACTCCCAGGGACACCCGTGACTGAAATGAGACAGCCTGGGCCAAGTGGCAGCCAAAGGAACCGCTCAAACGCAATCCTACGTGCAAAAGCATGGCCCTGCATCGTACGGCAGCGGTCACCTCGCGCCTTCGCCAACCTACTCAGCTGCGTTACACCCAGGGGTGCTGCAGCTTCACACTTTGCTTTAAACACCTCTTTTAAGGGGTCTAGTTGAACTCGGTCTTGGCCTTGAACTTGAACTTGGTCTAGTTTCCAGAGAGAAGAAAATACAGTTCCCCTCCTTGCTTTTCACAAAATAGCAAGGAGATAAACCCGTTGCATCATTTCCTAATATCTTAAACTAGGACATCAAACTGGAATTAAATGCTTGAAATAATCATCTTGGTTTGCTTTAATAAAGCCTTTTTTTTTTTTAAGCGAAAGCTTCTAGCAGTGTAACATGGTCAAGTCTTTTGTTACATATATAACTCTGAGCGCTGGATAAAATTATGCAATTACAAGACTTACCATCAGTTCTACATTTTGTTTTTGATATGCCTATATTTATTTTATCCCTCAAAAGAGTATCACATACTTTGGGAGGTTGGGCTAGACGATCTCCAGAGGTCCCTTCCAACCTTACTGATTCTACTGATTCTATGAAAACATTTTGGTTTGCAGATTTTTCCCTTTTCTCTGATCCTCTATGATTTCTCTGAAATTATCAAAACTGGCTATCATTTTGAGGAGGTCTATCCAGATTTTCTATTTGGGGGCTGTGTTACATGCCACTTACTACATCTTCTGGCAAAAGACTGGAGGTCTCCTTCAATAAAGGAAAAAAATCCTAGGTTTGGTAGACACACAAGTTCAAATCTTTCAGTTCACAATTAGGGCCAGAGTACCTAAGATTTCTAGGGTGGTGTGGATTCTTTAGGAGTTTATTATATGCCTCTCTCTTGTCCCCCCTTGGAAATGCCCAGGGAAGGACAATGGATACAAGCCAAAACAAGAGATTTTCTGATTAGATATTAGTGAGGGAGGAAGTGGAAGATCACTGTTGTTATAGTGCTTGGTCCACTAAAGGTTAGCCAGAGAGATTCTGACTAACTCCAAGGATGGAGATTCCATAATTTGACTGTATATGACCCAGGGCACCCTGATGTAACTTCAGAGTGGCTCCTGCCACGAGCAGGAGTTTGGGCCAGAAGACGTCCAGATACCCCTCAGGTGAAATTCTTACATAATATTATTTTTAATGTACTAGAGTTCAACAGTCTTAAAATTTCTTAATGTTTGCTTTCTATCACCTCCTTTGGAAAGTAATATATTTCACTTTCCATAAGTTTTTTTTTTCCTATATATAGCCTACATTTTCTTTGTCATAATCTAATGCTGCTGCTTTTAGTTTTGCATTGTGTACCACATTAAGTAATCCATTTCCTCTTGAAAGTTGATAGCCTAATGTTATGTCTGTTATAATATTCATTCTTAGTCATCATTTACCCAAGCAAGTCTTTTATTTTGCTTTTTAACCTCCTCTAATCCCTTCAAAAAACATTTTTTTTCCTCCAACCCCGTACATACTTTATTTTCTTTTTCTTCTGAATTCCCTTTCTGATAATATACTGCCAAAAACTAAACAAAGTGTTTTCTAAAGTTGTTTAAGGGCATAAGCTTTGCTTTGTGATAGGCAGCTTGAAACTATCTTTGCTTCTTTGGAGGCACGTTACACTGCACATAAATACTCAGTTTGCTGTCCACCATTACCTGTGGACATGCAACATGACTCGTTTTTACTGAAAATAAATCCTGGAAATCTTTGCTCACACACAAGTTAACTTACACTTTCTCCTGGTGATTCTTGGTTATATGTTACTTCACAAGATGCCTCACTGAAGCTCCAAACCGATCTAGGCAACCAGATTTTTTTTGGTTCAAAATCTTTATCCTTCTCTAAGAATATTTGAAGCTTGATGAAGCTGGGTTTTTTTATTTTGATTTTTATCTGCAGAAAACTCAAGGTGTGATTGGATAATATGAAAATTAGTGTTGTGGAGTTTGGATTTTTTTTGTAGGTGGGGTTAATTTTGCAGACTATCTGCTAAGACAAAGTTTCAGCAAAAATTGAATTTTATTTTTTAATCACTTTATATGTATGCATTCTACTTGTCAAAACTGATTAGCCCTCCCTCTTAATTTGAATGGCTTGCTATATAACTTGAAATAGGGAAAAGGCAGATGTGTTCCCCAGTATGCACACATGTAAAATGGTTATAACCTACCTCAGCATGGTATTTCAAATTTTAGTTACTTTTATATAGATAGTGTTAAAATGTACTCCCTTATGTCCTTATGTGGAATCTTATTTTTTACTATGAAGCTCCTTGTACAATAAGTCAGCTCACTGCAAACAGGTGCTACCTGCTTTCGTGTTTTTTTGGGGTCTCCGCAACAACATGGGCTGCAACGTAGCAGAAAATGAGACTTTATTACACATTTAGTCTGTCTGTAAAATGTGACTGCTCTCTCAGTTAGGGTTGCTGGTAGACAAAATCTTCACCTCCCTGTTCCAACTCTCCTTGGGAATGCTATGCACTAAGTTTACCTGTTTTGCTGTTGTAATTCCAAAGAAATTAACAGCAAAAGCTTAATACTCTTTATCTCCCTACATCCTGCAAGCAGCTGAGCTGGAACGTATGAACAAGGAGATTTGTTGTGGATTTTCCTTCTTTTGTAGCTGCTGCAGTGAGGTCAGGGAATTCTAGGCAGTCACTGATGTGGCCTTACACTGGATCCGTGTGTTCCATCCAAAGCTTCCTATACTGGTGAAGAAAACAGATACAGATGGAGATTTATTTTTTCTTGATCCTTCTGTGTTTTGAGTTGTGTTTTAAACTAAAATACGGAAAAATATCAGAACTGGAACCTAGTGTGTGTGCTCTTTGTAGCTCTACACTGTAGAAAATAAGCTGATTTTTAGGAGAACGGAGAAACTATATACTTGAACCATTATTTTTCCAACAGGAGACAAAGCCTCATGGAAGGTGGCTGGAGTAAATGGAGCTTCATCATGCATGAAATTGGTCTCTTGACCCTAATATTCATTACCAAATGATTTTCTTTAAGCTTACAGGTGGTCAGATTTGCCGATGAAACAGAGTAAGAGCTGAGATTCTGCATTTTCATTTCATATAGGCTCAAGGGCAATTACCAGAAAGATATTGCAAGTAAATACACTATTATATTTCAATTCTTTCAATACAAGAATGTATGCTAAATCATCAAATGGGTCCCTTATTTTTAAACAGCCTTTCTGATGGTGTGTTAACAAATGGATGGTTGCCCAAAGGCAGATAGCCTGAGCAAAGAGCATAAAACAGATGGCAGTGAAGGTCTGTAACAAGTGTTGTTTCAGCATTCCATGAGATGTTGATCGTGTTCTTCACACTGGCTGAGATTCTCTTTGTTAGAAATTTATAGAAATTCATAAATTTCACATGTACTAAAACACAGTTTATGTAGTTAGCTAAATAGGAAGTTTGGGGAAATTTTGTTTTAGAATCATGGACTTATTAAAAGCCTTTCATGAAAAGATTTCAGAACATTTTAGAGACATTCATTAGCTCTTGTGGTGTGAAGAAGGCAAATTCAATTACACATAATTTGAATTTAGAATAAATTGCTACCCTGTGAATCTAAGAACTGTGCTGACAGTCACTTAGCAGGTCAGTAGGAGATTCATGGTAAGAACTTGAGAATCTCTTGTGGTTTCCTCCTTCTGCAGTTGTAGAGCAACACTTGCAAGGCTGCTGCTGCATTTGCAAATGGTTTTTACTCAAAACGTGGAAGCATTCCAAGACACCACAGTCTGAAGAGTGAGGTTCGACTTCTCCCTTTCTTGTGGATAAATTCATATGTCAAATCCATATGGTCTGACTGTATTCCACTTATGGCTTTCATGTTTCATCAGCAGTAACTTGTCCTGATATTTTGACATAAACATGTCATATCCTTGTTATTATTAGAAGCTGTAGATACTTTCTTCCCAGGAAGAGTTCCAGGCAGTCTTGATTTTGTGTTTCTATGTCAAACACTCCAAATGGCGCAAAAATGTAACTATGTCAAAATGCTCAGACTTTTTAACAGGGAAACAATAGGAAGCCACAGGTTGAGGACCAGAGCAGGGCATTCCTGTAGGCTACAGATCACTGCTGCTGCTAATGCATCAGACCCTGTGACATTCAGGCACTGCATGCTACAAGCCCTGTTAAGCAGTGTCATGCTGAGATACTACTGCTCCCAGGTGCAGTGCTTCATCAACAGAAACATTTTTGGAAAGGAAGAAGAGATTTAGCTGAGCAAACGCTTACAGAGATAGGTGCATCAGGAGAACATCATAAGTTCATCCTGATCTGCCTTGACAAAAAGATTCACAGCCAGGGACTCTTCATTGACCAATTTTCATCTTCTTACATGTCTTCATTTTTGGTATCAACAGCTGCAGTTTCTCCATAAAATGCTAACACCCTAGAGTGGTAAGGTAGAAGATATAGCATAAACAAAGGGATAAACAAGGTTTTTTCAGGATTGATAGATCAAAGTCCACTTAAACTGTTATGACCAGTGTTTCCCTGCCAAACTAACTGTAATTGCTGCTACTACCTGCCAAAAGCATGCAGGTTGCATTAGGCTGTTTTCTCCTTCCACAGCAGCTACACGTATTTTGTTAACTTGGGCAAGTTGTATCTGCCTCATAGGCTCAGATTCCAGTTGGATTTAATTCAGAATAGTTCAGATCCTTGTAAGTCGATAAAAAGCTGTGGTGAAGATTTTGCTCTGATTTCTTTGAGCAGTAGTAGAATGACATGCAAGTATGATCACATGCATAGGTACACAAATTTGCTCACATAGAAAACAAGAATGGAGTTAAAGTGTAAGATGCTGAAAATCCAGAGGATTGTCCTTCTGTATCCCACTCCCAGCAGGTAGAAGAGATGTCACAGCCAGCTTCGTAAAATCTCTCTGTTCTGCTGCAAGGAGCTACCTCTGAAGGGAACGAACCAACACACAAGAAAACAAAACAAAACAAAAATCAAGGCTGAAGGGCATTTCCTCAAGGAGACAGCGTTAATTCACACTGATAAATAGATCCCTCTTGGTCTGTGGATGCTAGCAAAAAGTCCAGGGTCAGTGAGCTAAAGCAGATTGTTCCTCTTATGCTTCCCAATCTGTTATTGAAGCAAGCACAGCAGACCAGCTTGTTTTCCCAAATGATTAACTTTGCTGCCTTTTCTGCTCAGCACATCAGATAAAGTTTATTCAGTTAGCTTATTTATTTACATTCCTTTACCAAAGATCTCACCAAACAAAGCCTATTTGATGGTTTATTCTTTCCTAAAGAGGAAGCTTATTTACAGTAATCTTATCATAAACTCCTTAAAAGAAGGATTTATAATTGGAATTCATAATAACAGAGCAATCTGACTTTTCCAGAGAGGTCATTTTTGTTATCCATTTTGCACTGAAACCAGATGGGGATGGATGTGGCAAAACTATTCTGAAGTTATCTTTGTTTTCACTTGTTGATCCTCTCCCCATCAGAAGAAATTACCTTTACTTAACCGGAGCTCTTCCAAATTCTGAGAAAAAAAGGATATAAAGGAATTAGAGGCTGGTTCCCACAGAGGGTGCTCTGCGGGACAGAAGTTGCCCAAGGCGGATCACCTCTAGTGTTCCAGCAAGCAGAGGGGGAACAGGCAGGTATTGCAACAACTTCTCCTGAGCAAACTTTCTCCAGTAACGGGCATGTTGGACTGAGAAGGAGCTTCTGGGGGCCTAATGAGAGCTTGCTGTACTTTGCTCATCCTCGTAAGCGTAACAATCTCCAGCTACTTGTGGAGTAGCAGTATTCAGATTGCTCTGACTTCAGACTCAAGTCAGTCTAGTCTCCCTGATAAGAGGTTTAACGTGGACATAAAGATGGCTCACAGCCAAATTTGCTTCCCACCATCCTTTCTCCCACCACTCTCTACAACTACATAGCATTTGCGAATGTTCAGCAAAAGGTCTTGGGGAATAGAAGACAGATATGCTGAAGAAGGGACAAGAACCAAGGCAAACCAAAGAACCAAGGGCAAAGGCAAAGATCAGCTTTATGGACGGGGTGTGTCTCTGTCTACTGCAGGGTGCAGGTTCGCTCTGCAACTGAACTGTTGTGGGCAAAATGAGAAGGAAATCTCAGAGAAATTTTCGACATAGAAGGATTTAACCGCATGAAGGGACAAAGTAGTTCCCTCTAGGCATAACTCTGACAGCTCAGGGAAGGAGCAGCTATTTTATTCCTCAGCCATCCGCTTAGAGAATAATTGAACTTATTCCTCCTCAACCATCTATTGCTATCAAAAGAGAGACTATACATCTTCACATAGGTGACATCTGCTCAAGTGTTTCTCAGTAAAGACTTGCTGGAGAAAAGCTAAGAGGTTTACAGGAATTAAGCTGAGATAAGATGAAAACATCAGTGCTGCAACAGAAGTTTCACAGTAAGAGACTTTATGGAAGTGCAAGCAATGTTTACACAGCGTTATACCTGTGGTCACACTTTATTTTGTTTTGCTGTTGGATGCAGAGAGTTGCCCACTTTCCCCAAGGATGTCATGAATATCAGCTCCAAATTCCCATTTTCTGAAGGATTAAGCGTGCAGAGGCTTTTGCCATTTGAAGTAGCATCTACCTGGATTTTACTGAGCTTAAAAGTCTTTCTGCCTCTCACTTCCTTCAAATTGGTGTAATAGAGAGCTACACGTGCAGTAGAGGGAGTAACAGCAAAAGCAGACTTGTGGTATCGGCGCAGAATTTCACCCGGACACGGATTCACAACGCACCTGGTTAATCAAGGCGGGGGAGCCTCGGCTCTCCCTCCGAGCGCTCGTGAATCACCCGCGCCTCCCCCTGCGCTCTCCCGCTTCCCTCGGAGCCTCTCACTTGATTAATCTGGAAGTGCTGAGACTAGAGAGAGCTCACACAGGCTTCTGCTGGCTGCCTCCCCACGGCGCCAGCTGGTTCGCGATCACTTCCCCAAACCTTTCATTCTTTGTCTGCTTCCCCGGCCGAGTGGGGGGCTGCTGCCAACCGGTATTTATAGCACCTAATGAGACCTGCCCGCAGCCCCCCGGGCCCCGCGCGCCTCGCTCACAGCGGCGCCTCTGCTGCCGCCTGCCCGGCCCGGCTGTCACTACAGGCACAGGCATTTTCCGCGACGGCCCTCTGGGGCGGACGATGGCTCTTCGCTTGGCGGCCTTCTCCGGCGGCGAAGCCGTACGGATGCGGGGCCGCGGCGCCGAGGGAGCAGCGCGCCTGCCCGCCGGGCGGCCCTGCTCCGCGAGTGAGCGAGCTGCACCCACCAGCACCGCAGTTCTTCACCACGCGTCGGGAAGACGACGAGGCTTGTCAGAGCCCAGGGCGGATGGGGTTCCACCGGGGGGAAGCAAGCTCGGCAGGCTGCTCTCCGTCCCCCGCCACCCAAGAAGCCAGCCAGGCCTCCCCGGAGAAGCCCACACATGCTTAACGCGGGTTACGTACGTGGCTTTGGGCGACGCGTTTTCCCGCTCGTATTCTCACCTGTTCCCTTGGCCTTCTCTTGCGTACACGCATCACGCTGCAGTCAGCCCCACCACACGGACGGGGAGGCCGTCTTCCTCCTTCAGACCGCCTTCTTCCTGATTCGACGTAAATAATGTGCATTTGCTATTAACATGTATATCATGACTTTGAGCTATAACTGCATGTTTCACACCACCCCAAGCAGGTAATGTCAGGCGCCCGTGCCGCTCCGGGAGAGACCCTCGGGTCTCTCCTAGCGAGACCAGGACCAGGAGAGAGCAGAACTTGGCGGGTCACAAGCACCAGCAGCGGGTAGCAAGCCCCGAGGCTTGGCCCCAGGTGCAGGAGGAGCTGGATGCTGTTAGCACATGCAACACCTTTCCACACCTAATTTGCAGCAAGAAACATGTGTGGCAAATACCAGGTGGTATTTGCTCTACAGCTCTATTTGCTCCCTGTATAGAACAAAAGCTCTCTGGTTTGGGAAGAACATATGGAATAACTGGTGTTTCCTTGTCTGCCTTCACATTTATCCTCAAAAAAGCATTATGTAGTACGCTATATACATAGGAGGATAAGCGAGTTGTTCTAGCAGCTTCGCAGCTGGGATAAAAACTCAGGATGGGTTTGTGCCCTCCAGGTCTAAGGGCCAGTCCCTCTGGCAGGCAGCACGGTGCCTCACAGGCATCTCTGAAGCACACAGGTACAGGCACAACGCGTGCACAGCGCGCTGTCAGAGTTCAGTAAAATAAATTGAAAGGAGCGAAAGTAATTTTCAAAGCACAATTCATAGAAAGCACACGATAATTTACAGAAGCTAGAGGCTCCACACTGACACAAAAATAGCTCCTCACAAATTACTTATCTTTCGGGTCAGTCACTTGAGAGAAATATGGAACGGTCAAGAATTGCTATCAGGTGTGATTTGTATGCAGAAGGGCTACTGCTCATTGCAACAGCTCTCTTGCAAATCATGGACTATGAACATGTATATGTTCTCCAGAACAGCAGTGCTGCTTCTTTCTATACTTTGTATAGATTTGCAGTTCTTCAAAGATAAACAAAAATTTTACCACTGAAAGGACTAAAAACTCTGAAGAATGAGTATTTCTTTTCTATCTGATTAGAAAATCAGCTTTAACTCAAATGTATTTGGCTCTGCTCCACAGATAAGATATGAAAAAGAACACAGGGTAATAGCTTCCTTCAGACAGTGTTACTCTGCCAGGGGTCTTAAAATATACCTGCACTTGGAAGTCACCAAAAAAAAACATTTCCATACCACAGACAAAGCAGCAGAAGGTAACTTTCTTCCCCTAAAAAACAGAGTAAAACTAGAAAACTAGGTCTCTCACCAGAAAACCACCAGATGCAAAAGCACAAATTCTGTCCTAGCAAACTGTGCCTTTGGATCGGAAAGGGGGTTCTTCGGGCCTCTTTCTAGTAATTACAGCCTTGGGTAAATGTCAGTAAAAATTCACAGTAATAGATACAGGAGTTCAAGAACAGCATTTTGGGTTTTTAAGAGGCATTTGGCATTTATATAGCTCAAATATAACATGGTCCTACTAACCTGTATATTCACCATCCAGCCATTCCTAAGAACAATAAGAGACTTCATTTAAGCAGTGTTTAAAGTTTTAAAGTTTGGCCCATTTCTGCTGTTCTTACTCTCCTGACTTTTTTGGTGAACTAAAACGTAACCTCACAATAAACCTTACATTTTAGCAACATTAACAGCTTGAGTTACAATAATTTGTCTACCTCCTGTCAACACTAATTGTGCAGGATGTGGGAAATAGATTCAACCTCTGTGACTGTAATGAGAAGCAGCAATAGTAATCAAATTCAAAATTAAGAGTAATATACCAGATGTGCTCTGCCCACCGACCCAACCAGTGGTTGCTTTTCTGCTTTCTCAGCTCCTTCTGTTGTGGTTGTCTTTAGCGGCTGATCTAAGGTCTGGAGATGTCGGTATTGGCCAGGGAAGGGCAGGACTCACTGAGACGCCAGATGCCTTCACTCAGAGGGCTATCAGGAGTCAGGGTTTCCCACAGGACATCCTTGCTCTGTCTGGAAATGCTGCCTATGCAAAATATGAACATTCTGGACATACTCCAAGATCTCTCAACATTAAGAGATTAACCAGAGCATGGGCCTTCAGCACTTGTCAACCTCTAATATAACAGTACCGAACCAATCTAGCACAGCACCACTCAGCAATACCTGTAGGTAGCTACAATTCACCTCTATAACGTGCAATCTTGAGTGCCCCCAAAGCAGGCCTTTTTGAAACAAATTGGATCAGGCTACACATATCTCCAAGGCATCTGTGACAGAATCTTACTCCTGCTACAACTTAGAGCCCAGATTTGCAGTCAAGTCCATTCAGGAACAGGCTGCGGTTCATAAGGGTTCGCCTGCAGGATTGCATCTTCACTCCTGTGCTGTATCTGCCTCACTTTTGAAAGAATATCGTGATCTTCACTTCCGGCAAGACACAAAATAATGCATGTTTGTTTCCAGGTTCTATCTATGTTCCACTACACTTTTCATTCCAAAATGAGAATTAGTTTCAGAGCTAACCAGAGTAGAGCTTTTCACTGCAGGTCATTCTAAACTAAGCCAAACAGGGACTTGAACCTGTTCTCCACTTCCTAGTCTACTTCCCTAAACCCTAAGAGAACAGCTGTCAGTCTTCTTTCTTTGCCTAACTCTGAAAGCTTAAACGGACAAATGACTTCCCCAGAAATGTCATGTAGTTCTCTCTTCTGAGCTAACTCCTGCCACAGTAATCTGCCTTGTTAATTAAGTCTGTTTTTTTTCTTTTCAGATTAATAACTGTAGTATCTTCTTCAGGCATTATTTACAGCACATTATATACTCAAGTTCTTCAGATTTATAGACAATATTGCACTTTCCAATTAAGGAAAACAAAGGGAACAGCTGCAATCTTCACTTGATAACATTTATTAAATATTTTTTGAAACAAACAAGAATTTTAAGAAGCCAATAAGCAATCAAATACAGCCACAAAAAGAAAAACTCATACTAATCGTAAATAAAAAGCACTATGAGAAATACACAATATTTAATGAAACTATACTGTACATAAACAACCTTTGGGAAACAAACAACTCAAACCATATGCTTAGTTTACTCACAATATAAAAAACTTTAACCTTTAAAGAAAAATATAGATTCGGTCCAATTGTAGGATCCAATCACATGTCCACTGAAGTCAATGGAAGTTTTCTCATCGATTTCAATGTTTAGTGGATCATGCCCTTATTTTGCCTCAAGAGGCACTTTAATTATTATACAAGGCTCAAACTTGAATACTATTACAAAAACATCAAACATCAACTCAAAAGTATGTTTCAGCAACTTTCAGGAAACAATGCAGAAATAAGTTATCTATCCATGCATGGAATAAGGCAAAAGCTAATTCATTCAGATTAGGAATAATAAATTTTACTAGTTTCTTCTTCACAACACAAACATTTTAGGCTTCTTTTTAATTAATGGATATATTATGTATCATAATATGCTTCACATTTTTCCTACCTCTACTGAGAAAGCTGGCACTGACATGTCATAAAGAACTCTTCATTAATTACTGTTTTCTGTTCTGTAACAACCACAAGAAACTCATCTGGGTTTAGTAATAGTGTCTACCAAGAAAAAAAGCACACACTATCATAAGCTTATAGTTTATAGAGCTCAAGGTACATTAAAATGTAATCCATGAAGTTCACGAATCCTGTTTTAAAATATTCCAAACTAAAAGCTGCAGAAAATTGGTTCTTAAATATTCTACAGAAAATTCTGAAGCATCCAACATTTTAAATTGCTTATGCTTTCTTCTTAAAAATATTTAAATTAGGTTAGTAGCCCATCCTTTTGAAAAATAATCCAAAAAAGATACACTAGATTACAAATCTTTTGTTTTAATCAGTGTAACCAAAGGTTTGTCATCTGGGCTGTAATCTTCATAAGCAATGGGGGTTGCATCATACATTGCAGGTCGGGACTTCTTGCCAAACCTGGAAACAAAAGAAAGCTTTTGGTGACAAAGAGAAGTATGAACAAGTTAACTGCAATAACTCACTGAATTACAGTACGCTGTTGGAAAAAAACCCAGAGAACCTAAGTAAATTCTAAACTACATTGCAACGTGCCAGATATACAGAAGTATAAACACCGGAACTGGAACGTTCAAAATATATGGATATCAGATGAAAAACTTTCCAGTAAAGAGGGAACATATTCCATAATCAAATCTACAGGAATTTTGCCACTGAATTCAGCAGTATCAGAACCCATGAAGGTTGTGGAAGTCAAGGGTGAAATTGATGGTTTCAAGGAGACCAGCATTTTATTTTAGCGCCTGCTGTAACAACCAACATTGAGGTCACCTCAGGTCACACCTATTTATGAACAATAAACAGACAGGCATGCGATATTTGCATATGGAAATGCAACAGATGCATAGTGAATTGAGTTGTGACCTGCAGACAAAGCATGGAAAAATTAATTTGAAGTCTTCTCACTTGACATCCACTTGACAGAAGCAAGTTGAAGCTATTGCCATGCTGCACTCAATCTCCAGCACTGGCAGTATTAATGGTAGTTAGGATGCTGTAATGCCTCATCAAGATACTAATCCAGCAAAGTTTCCAAATGGAACAGAGCCAGGTTAGCAGTGCCCTCATCCTAGGCAATCACCTTTGAGGAGAACCAGGCTGCACCTGCCTGTGCAGCCTCTACTGTGACTCTACTTCAAAGGCCCCAGCACCAGCACATGGAGAGCTGGGTGATGAGCCTTTGCACTGCATAGGCAATCTATCACTCTTTGGATCATTTATTAATATAAAAATACAGTGCTAAAATGCATCTTAAAAGTGGAAAGATGGCTTAAGTGTTCTGACTACAATTACATGAGCTTTAAATAACAAATGAAAGGAAAACAAAGCCATAAAGAATCAAGTCTGCTTTTCTTATGAACCCGATGCCGAAAAAATATTAGCATAAAAGTAGAAAGACTTATTTCTCCAGCAATCCACACAAAGGATTCTTTTTAACCCCTTCTTATGTACCAGATTAACTCTACATTAATTCAAGTTGTTCACAGTGGAAGGTGAGATTCAGAAAATTCAGATTTTAAGGATATTTAGATAAAAACAGAATCAATACTATTTTGTTCCAAAATTTTTATGCTATTTCCTGATTACTCCAATTTAATTTTTGGCTGTTTTCAGTGATCTAGAATTGCTGATAAACCTAAAATGGCTGGAAGCATTATAATCCAAATGGTGGAAATCTCATTTGTCGAAGTACTTCAACAGTCAGTAAGTCCATACTAGATACACTTCCTTGAGTGACTATCTGCTTTCTTCTACAGTTTAAAAAAATAAATATGGACAGACCATGTTCACTCATCAGCTTCATCATGGATGAATCTGTTTTTCTATAAACAAGGTCAAATTCCAAGAATAAAGAATCAAGATGGCATCTTACTAAATCAGTGATGAATTTCTGAAACACTCATTTCCTCTAGCATTCTCCAGGGTGTAAGGAAATACAGCTTTTTCATAGATGCAAATGATGATGAAAACTTCTCATGATTTAAGTCAAATTTTGCCCTTTTTGACAGGTACAGAGAGCACATTGTTTGCGGCACATGGTGAAACAGTACAAAATCCATCCCCTTGTGTAGGTCAGGGTTGACATGTGCCTCTAATTAGAAAACACTGAGAAAAGACCACAGCACATATGCTAGCTGTTTGTGGCCTGGCTGAGACATCAAGCTGGTAGCCCGCATTGCTTTGATCAGGGAGCTGAGAAGCCAGCTCCGCTCCTAATGCTCAGCAGAGCTAACAGTGAATGCAGAGATCTGAACACAGAATTGTTAAATGGGGAGCTCTTGCCCAATGGACATGTAACTAGCAGGGGCTGCACATGGATCTTATGCTATTTGACATTTTAATTGATGATATAAAAGAAGACATAGAGCATTTACCAATCCAACCTGCAAGACAGACAGATTAAAGGGGTGATAAATAGTGAAAAGTTGCAGGTCCCTACTACAGAGCATACTGAATCAATGAATAGATTGCTTACAACAAAAGCAAATACAAACAAATGAAAACGTTTCTTCCAGTGTGACCAAATACAGACATTGATCTAGGAACAAAGAGTGTAGATCGGATGGGAAAATTTATATCCTAGAGAGTAGCGAGTTTGGAAAAGACTGAAGGGCCATGATGAGTAATCAGTAGAACAGTTTTTAGCACCATACTGTGACTGAGGAAAAATTACAAGCTTGAGTTTGCAAAGAGAGCCTATCAGTTGGACTAGGGAGGTTCTGTGGCCTCGACACTTAGCACTGATGTAACCATTAGTGAATTATGACATTGTTCCAACATGTATTTCAGAGGTATTTACAAGTCACAGAAGGATCATAAAAAAATCAGAGAAGTAATAGGAGAATTAGAAAATGTACTTTGTAATGAAACACTGAATGAGATCGAGGTGTTTAACTTGTCAAAGGGAGTCTGAAGAATCCACAAGAATTTTGAGGACTGTATATATTCAGCACAGGAATTGTTGATACAGGCAGGTGGGTGCGTGTACACGCATGTGAGAGACTGCCCAGTTCCATTTGAGCTGTGGAACTGGGTTGTCTCTCAACTTCCTTAGATGGAAATATCGAAGGACAGCTAACCACAGAGTCATCAACCTCACCAATCCCATTCAAAAAGAGTTTTGAGCAAATTGCATGGCTGAACCCTAAGGAAATGGTATTCCCCAATATCCATAGGATATTGGATATAGGATATCCATAGACTGGAGACTGGAGTTTCCCTAAGAACAGAAAAAAGGAACCACACGTTGCTACTCTCTTCAAACCAGCAACTCTGACATGGTACTCAGCTATAAAGGAATTCTAAACCAGAGAAGAGAGAGAGGTCAGAAGAAAAAAATGCATACCCAGAGGAAGAAGGGATTATTCTTTCCTCCACAGGAGGAGAATAGCAAGGAGAATGCTTTTCTCTCCATTATTCAGAGGAAAAGTCACACACAGGAGTAGGTATCACACATTCCTTAACATAATTAAACTGTAATCGTTAGTTTCAACAAAGCTGTGACTGGCAGTGGAGTCAAATACCACAGTATTTGTGCATGCCATCATAATTCCACAAAGAGACAGCTGGTTAAAACTCATTACTCAAACCTTTGCCAGCAAAAGACAAGAAAAGAATACTTGCTAAGGCTCATTAGACTCAAGAAGCTTAGGATGCTGCAGTCTAACATGATAGATTCAAACACAGGAACACGGAGAAGGTGCAGTGGAGAGAACACTAGCAGGGCTGGGACAAGATGACTGATAAGAGTCCAGTGAATCAGACTCCTCAGCCAAACAGGGACTGAACAAGATTCAGCATCTTCAAACTAAAATTAAACAAAAAGCTGTACTCCTTTACCTGGACTGAAATGACAAAAGCACTGTTTTATATTTTCCTAAAATAGAAATAAATACAACTTCACACTTAAGCTCTGTGAATTACCTGACTTAGCAGCTCTAGCTTGGATTTTGATAAGGTATCCATTCCCTGCAAACTTAACTCTCATTTCCTTCTTCAGAAGGAAGTATTATTTGAAATTAAAACATTTATTTTCATTTGCATTATGTAGAAATGCCTTTCCCAAGATATAGAAACCCTTTATTTACAGGTTCCAACATTCTCTTTTAACTGCAAAAACTGAATCTGAAGAATTGTCAAAAATACATCCCAATCTAAAGATTTCTTAGGAGTTTATTTAACCTCAAAGCAAACTTTTTTCCCTGAAGTTTTGTCTTTAATAATAAATGGCAACACATTCAGAGTAATCCAGATAGCAGTGAGAAAGACCAGAACTATCCTACCTTCCAAAATTTGAAAGGTCTTACAGAGGAAATCTTTTACCATTTCCATTATCTGTCTGTAAAACCTCAAAAGCAAGGGAAAATTCAGATCCAAAAGATTTTGTCCTGATAGTACATTGTTTTGTGATGCCCTTGGATAGAGAGGTGCCAAATTTGCTTTGAGAAATAAATAGAAAAACCAAGATGTTTCACACTGCTCTTCGGGAGACCATTTCCAGTTCTGGAGGAAGTGCAAAGTACCACTTCAGTGACTAGTAACTGAACATGAAGGAAGTATTCCTGACTGCTGTAGCAGTAAGATGAGACATGTTTAATTTGAAAGAGTAACAGTATCATTTTGCACCTTGCTATTTATCCTTGGAGATGTGCAGTACAAAACGGTGGACATTCACAAGGCCAAATAATGAGACTATAAAGCTTTTTATGAGCCATAAAGTAACTCCTCCTCTCCCAATATATCACTGAAGGAACAAGGAGTTCTTGACATGCATACAGTGTGGAGATGCTGAGCTCCTAGAGGAAGCAATGCTAAGCTGAGTGGCAAAGGAGACTTCACAGGAAGCATTAATGCTGATTTTATTCAGACTATGTTAAATAAACTACACTATTTTCTTTTAAAAATTTACTAACACATTTCGATCATGAACAAATGTTTCATTATAAATCTAGTTGGAACAGTTTAAAGAGCTACTGCCTACCTCTTAGATGCGATTAACTGACCTTGTGGGAATCGATCCATTTCAACACAAACTCACATAACTTGGACAGCTTCAGTGGTGGTACAAATTACCCCATTTAATTTGTACTGAAACCGAACTGCAGCATTCAGACAATCAGTTCCCAGCAATCTCCAACAAATATACAGTTATTTCTCCATCTCAATGCACATGAAAGTGTGTTCCTCCATTCTTTTAGAAACATTTTAAGTGGTAATGTATATGAACACTTGTTGGAATTCAAAATTACTTTGACAAATTAAAGAAACAGGAAAAGGAAACAACAAAAATGAAAGCTCTACCCTATTAAAGGAGATGTCAAATACAGAAGAAGCAATGCTGACAAGGAAACAATATGGCACAAAGGATCTTTGGGTGAGGAGGAAAAGGTCTAACAGATCACAAAACTAAATCGGTCAATAGTGCAATGCTATATATATATATATATGTGGTGTGTATATATATATATATGTGTGTGTGTGTGTGTGCTTTTTTTTTTTTTTTTTTTTTTTTAAGGCATATGAACAGGAATGCCAGCTAGGATAAAGCTTGTGATTTCTCAGTTCATTTTGTACAGGTACTGCCTCATCTGGAGAACTATTTCCAGTTTTCTGGACTATCCCTCAAAAAAATGCAGACAAAATAGAACATGTCCCAGGGAGACAATGAAGAAGTTGACATAACATATCCAGGAGGAGATACAAAGAATTGGGTTAGTTTAGTCCAGAGAAGAAAATAAAGTGAAGACTTAAAAAAAAAAAAAAAAAAAAAAAAAAAAAGAGAGAGAGAGAGAGAGAGAGAGAGAGAGAGGGAGACATGATATATGTGATTACTAGTAATGGCATGGCGATCATTGCTCTCCATGACAACTTGAAGAGTAAGAAAAAGCAGTCTCACATTTAGCAAAGAAAATCTAGGTTGGATATCAGGAAAGCACTTTCTAAATCTATTCAGTTCCTCTGAAGGCTTTTCAAGAGGATTGTCATTGAGTAACTAGTTATAATTAACACTATATCAGTGCAATGGGTTGCACTTGAGCTCTTGAATCCATTCCAGCCCTACTTTTGTATTATTCTGATACTCAGTGCCTTGGCTTGCAAGTGCTCCATTGAATTTAATTGTTAAAAGATTACTATTTCTAGGAAAGAGTGATCTCCATTTGAAGGCAAATGGGGGCACAGAAAAAGGGATTTGAAAAGAATCCTGCTGAACAGTCTGGTAAATTAATCACAAATCCAACAAATGTCTTTTCTACTAATCAAATTACTCATATATACCAGTTAAAGGATATTTACATCTCAAACATAAGATCTTTCAGGCTGAGAACTGCACCTGTCCCTCTTCACCAGTCATTCCAAATAAATTCAGAATAATTTCCACTGTTTTAGGAGCTGTGCTGAATTCTCACACTTCAGCTGAGAACAGAATGGGGATCAAAAAGCACAAGAAGCAATGTCGAGGATCCTGTCTTTCCACAGAGAAGCTGTCAATTCTGTCAACAGCAGTTAGATGCACTACGCATGGACAGAAATTACATATCATAACAGACATTTTGGTTAAATTACCATCCCCGCAACAAACCTGGCATGTCGGATAGAAGCAATTGCACTACTGAATTCACTGTCAATGCTTCGACAGTTGTAGAATTCTTCATAGGCTGGCCTGGAAGAGCCTTGATATTCAATGCGGCTGATGCGACATATTCCCACAATCAGGATGATCAGCATCAGCACAAAGGCGACACAGAGAGCCCCGATTATAATGTAGAGGGAGTGACGAGGCATATTCGTTAGGCTCTCCGCCATATGCCCAGACTTCCACTGCAGATCTGCCAATACGAAATAAAAGGTTATTATTAATTAGTACTTTATATTCTTCCTGCTGAATAGAATTATTTTGTGGCATTCACTTTCAGTATTTCTGCAGAGACTTTTGAAGCTTAAGATATGCAACATTAACCTTTTCAGGTCCCGCTATGGATATATTGCCATGCCTAATGTGCAGCAAATTTATATAGCACTGTTCTGATCCTTCACCAAGCTCTTTCATAGCCTTTTAAGGTGAGATGGGACTCACTCACCTAGTTTGATCTCCTACATAATCCAAATCATAGCATATCATCTAGTTACTCTTGCATTATGTTTCACTAAATGATATGCTCTATAAAGACAGACAGTTTTTATTTAAAAACTTCTAGTAATGGAGAAACCACAAATTCTCTGGGCAGTTTGTTCCAATAGTTAGTAAATCTTTCTATTAAAATGTGTGATTTAATGTTTATTAAACATACCTGCTTTTTCATTTGAAGCATAGTTTTTTGTTATGTCTACCTCCACTAGACTGCAGACTTTCATCCCTAGAAACCACTGTTCTCCCAGAAGTGCTCCAGTACTCCTATTCTTGCCTGAACATTTTTGCAAAGAGAGTCAAGAGAGAGATCGTTCTCTTTCTGCAATAGCTTTTCTCAACTCTTGAATAATTTTGTAGGTCTCTCCTGTACCCACACTATTTTCAACATCCCTTAAAAAATAATGAAATAAATAAATACATAAATGCAGTGTTCTATTATCAGTCTTCCAAGCATTCAGCACTTTCAAAGACACAGGGATAAAAGAGGTTACATATCCTTGTTCCTATTAACTGCTCCCTTCACTATAAGTTTAAGGGCCCTATTAGGTCATTTTTGTCACCCCTCCTCACTGGGAGCTCATGCCGAGGGCTTTATTCACTGCCACTCTGGAATTTTGCATGGACCACTGTTTACTGGATACACTTCCCGCAATGGCTTGTTTCTAACCCACTTACACTGCATCCGGCTGTGTTAAAGCACACTTGGCTTGAATCAGCTGAGGATAACAAATGATTCAGATCACTGCATCAGTGGTCTGTTCTCATGCATTATTTACCAACAGATAATCTGATTGTTGTCTGCAAACATATTAACTGTCTTCATTTCTTGACCATGTTATGTTTTTCATTCAATAGCCTTCAACTCACTTGGACTAAAAGTGTTAAACAAAGTGCTATCGCTATCTGAACTTGCTTAATTTAAATAACAAAATATATATATATATTTTAATTTTTGTATAGACAATCAAGGATGGATTAGGTTGAAATAATCTCCCAGTACATATCAATGTTCTCACTAGTTTACAAGCATATATTCTCTAACAATCTGCAAAAACCTACAGCCAAACTATAAGACAGTGTACTGGATAGCAAAAGTTAGTAAGATCAAACTGATTATACGCAACTAAAGCATCAAGCCGTATATGTTTTTTACATTAACAAGGACCCCATTATTTAAAATTTTATCAAGACAATTTTCCTCAATCTCCTGTGATGTATTGATAAAATATGGGTCACTTGAAGAGAAAAAAAAAGTGTCTCTCCAAGAGAGATCCAGAGGTAGACAACACAGCCCTAGTAGTTTCCTCATACAATGAATGCACGACACTTTGCTCAAGAAACCTATTACATTTTGCACTAACATTCAGTCCTTCATTCAGTCCCACTTCAGTCCTTCCCAAGGACGATATAAGAGGTTCCACTCTTTGAATGGTGTGCAATCATACTTGAAAGGTTTCATTTTTAGAACACATTTGGACATAAGGATCCTTCCACTTAAAATTTTTGTACTCAAGAAAAACTGCCTCTCTTATTCCTCTTCTAAGGTGCATGGCGCCCTGGAGAACACAGCAAAGCAGATACACAACCTCTCAGAGATCCAGTACTTCAAGGACAACCAGGGCATCTCACAAGGTGCTACAGCATTGGACCCATTGGAGCTTTCCTTCAAGCAAACTTCCTCTCAGACTTCTCAAAGGGGACCTTAAAGCAAAGCTAATTTGGAAAAGACTTCTTGCATTTTATCTATTCCAAATCATCTTCTTTAAAAACATTGCTGATGCCCAAACTAATGGCAGAGACTATCAATAGTCTGTGTCCTCAGCTCTGGTTTTCTCTCAGAATATTTCCAGTTAACCCCAACTTCCTCTACTGTTTATTTTCATACCAGGAACGGACTTGATGAAACTCTTGACTACAGAAATTTGACACTCTGAGAAAGCTATTTGTAGCAGGTGACTGCCCCCCCCCCTTTTTTTTTCCCCTCCAGACTTCTGCTTTTCACTGCCTTGGAAACTTCCTCTAATGACAAACACAGTCTGGGACCCGGGCTGTCACGCAGATGCTCTGGGGATCTTCAGATTATTTTAGGAGCCACCTCTCGGGGATTTTGATGATGACAAGTAACTGATTTGAGCACTGCAGTTAAAACCACAAGTTTAGCAGCATCTGTGGATAAAGTCTCCATCTATGGCAGAAATACAGGGTGCAGATAGAGACTAGTTGGGAGAACATGCGGGATACACGAGGGCAGAACTTGAAGAAATGGTCGCTCTCTGCTGGCAGCAGGGAAAGGCTGTCCTGGAGCTCCTCTCGAGCACAGGGCTGCTTGTTTGTGATTTCTGCTTCAGAGATCGATAAAGTTTTGATCAGTCTGACTCATTCTGTGATTTAATGTTTCTGCAACGCTCTTGCTGCCGTTTGCTCAGTCTGCCCATGAGGGCGCCAATATAGCTGTGCTGGGTTCAGTTTCGCAGGGAATTCTGGTTTTGTTCTGCTGCACATTTGTCACACGCAGTGGTTTGTGTCAGGTTGTCAGACCAGGCCAAATTCAGATCTAAGGTAAGGAGATCTGTGGCAAGGCAGTTCTGTTTTAGACTCCATGTCTGATGTTGCTGGATGATAAGGGTATGAGGAATTTCCTCAATTCTTCTTCCCCAGATAAAAATACAAAGATTAACAGCTTATACTCCAAAGATTAGAAAGAATATGCAACAGCTCAAATTTACAGTGCTCTCAGTTATCATAGTACAGCTAAAAAAATTAAGAATTAGATTTCATTGAGCACCACAGTTTGTACTACAAATACTCTGTAACAATAGTTCCCAAGTAACAATATAGTTTGGCTTATCTTGCTAACTATACTAACAGGTAGTTAACAGGCAAAAGTAATGATATTAACAAATAACCAGCAGGCATTAGCAAATTTACATAAGATGTTTTGTAAGGATTTTTACACTGAATGGTTTGTTATCTTTTTGGCCAAATGCATTTCATTTTAAAAGGACAATTCTCCTTATAATAGAGACTGATTAAATCCTATTGTTATTAATTAAAAATTGCTAACACTGAAGAGGACTACAAGATGATATAATAAATATCAAAGTTCATTGCTAAGCAAATTAAATCCACCTCTTGAGTATTTTATGGTATACAGAGCACTTGACAAGAAACAAAGGAGTACGATTTAAAAGAAGATAACTGAATCTTGTTATAGTAGTCACTTCCCGCTGATAAAGCAGATTGCTGGTGAAAAAAATGGGAACTCCCAAGAATAAAGAGCTACTACACAAAAAGGACTAAATACCATCATCTTCCTTCACGGCTAATAAAAGCAACTCTCAAAAGATAAAATGTGATCAGTTTAGTCAATTGTCTCTGTAACACCAGCTCACCCCCATCTTGAGAAGTATGAAGCTTAGCTCCAACATATGTCCTTCTCCTGTATTCAGAGGGATGGTCCAAGACAGAGGAAGCCAGTATACAGTGTTTAAATTTAAATTTCCAATCATTATGCACAAATTGCTGAAGCAGTATGATGGAGAGATGAAGAGATGAACACTAAGAAATTCAATCAATTAACTGAACAGAAATCCACTGCACCATTGACTAAGCTTCAATGAGCTCAGTCGTGGTGCACCTATTTATAAAGGAGCTGGATATGGCCTTTCTACTTCTGTAGACATGATCAGAATTGTACTTGGATCAGCTGGTCAATTCTTAGCTCAAAGAAAGAGACTGAGCAAAAGAACTTCCCATGGATACATAGTACTCTCTCAAAAAAAAAAAAAAAAAAAAAAATCTGAAGATCAAAATGCTTTCAAATCCTTCCTGCAAAGTGATTTCTTCAGAAATCAATCCCTCTCTATTTGCATAATCCTTTATATACCTGTTAAAATCCAAGCTCTTTAGTAAAGCTTCCATAGCTTTGAGTATAAGCCACAGCATTGATTACAGAGGCTGCATCTTTGTACTAATATCTGACTATAGTGAAGTACCATAGTATCCCATAAACAATACATCATACTTTGTCAAAGTGACTTTAGTAGTAAGGGAATGCATGACATTTGCTGAAGTTATGCTTTGTGAAGAAACTATTGTCAATCCTCAAATCTTAAACTTGTTTTTCAAAAAAACATGTCTACGTAACTGTACAAATATTTTTTCCCATTTTCATTCATGTAAAGCTAATCCAAGTCAGAATTTTATAGATTACATTTTTTATATTCCTACTAATGTAAATATTTTACATTTTTAATCAGAGCATATATGCAGTCTATTAGCTATCTTAGCTTTTTTGATTAAAAAAAACACCATAATTTCAACCTCTTTAATTGAGAGCAGTTGACACGAACAATACTATAGAATTTCTTCTCCAAAAATTTAGATGGAAAGAAAAAGTCTAATATTTCTGGCTAAAGATCAGCCCTGCAATGGTATCAATGTCATTTAACACTCAGACAATTCTCTGCCTTCTGTTGCAGCAGTCATAACATAAAAGAGCAAATCAGTCAGAAAAAAACTTAAAACAGCAACAACAAAGCTCTGTTGTTCCTCCCTATTGTCCTAACGTACATCAGGAGTGTGTGACATGAACAGAAGTTCCAAGCTGCTGAGCAGCCGTCCAGGCTGCTGAGGCTCAGGTATAGTCAGGTGCTATGCAGAGAGGAAGGTCTAAGTGGAGACAATTGCCTCACTCAAGAGCCGTATCAGTAAAAGCTCATCTGCACACCACACAGCATGAATAATATGGTACATATAGGATACATAGCATAACAGCATCGTGGTCCTGAGACTTAAGCAGCCTGCAAAGCAGCAGCGCATGCCATTCACAGAGACAACAAAAAGGCAGTGCTGTCACCATCTCTAGACTAACTAGCAATGTTATTCTGCAGTCCTCACATTTGGCAGAAGGCAAAATATTTCAACAGACTTTCATTCCATAGATTCCCAGAATGAAAGAGGATTTTCCAAAGAAGGCTGGAGGCTGGTTATCCTTCCATGCAGCCATCATCATCAGAAGTGATTTTTAATTGTGTTGTTCTGTGATTAAGCGCCAAGACTGAATTCACAACCAACAATTAAAGGAAGATGAGGTCACAAGCCAGCGAGTGCTTTTACTGTAAAGCTTTGGATTTACAGCATCAGTCCAGATGTGAATGGAGTTGTATTTTGAGTGAAAACAAGGGTCAATGTCAAGAATAGAAATAAACCTCAAGAGCAATGAATATAAGTTTAAGTAAAACTTACAGGTTTAAGCAACAAGAAAAGCTTGAAATCTTTGTGCAAGTGAGACAAAAATTTTTTTTATTATTATTCCATGCCTTTGGGTAGTCATGTTCTTATGAATGTACAGTAGGAGTTTTCCAAGTCCCTCTCCTTTTTACTTTTTAATCTGTCACTTATACCTGCAACATTAACTGTACTGAGTAGTATAAACCCCCTCACACAGCCCTGTGTATCTGTATAATATCTTGAGGGGTCCACGACCACAGTATTTAAGTATTCAAGTAGTCAAATATATAGCTAAACTCTCTACTAAAGGTGACATCTGGAGTTCAAGAACAGGACTTCAGCAAAATATAAAGCAGCTCTGTGAGCAGCAGAACTAATGAAACCTAATTTTGGTTTTAACTCTTCCACAGTTGAGCTTCCTACTTTCTTCCTCCAACAGACTCTCCAGTGTTCAAAAAGGGTTTACACAGAAGCTTTTCTCTCTGCTAAGAAGTGAGAGCACTCTGAAGCCCTTCCTTCCCCAGACCTGCTAGTAGGGCTTCCCTGAGCTATTCTTACTAAATTCTTATGAAATATTTTTCTTGGAAATGTCTATCTTTCTAAAAAATCTGGTGGAAATAGGAAGAGTCTGCTGATGAAGGAGATAAATATATGCATACACTCACAGTACGACTACATAGGTTTGTTTCCTTAGGCAAGCAAGCTTAAACTTGTTTTGCAGAAACACTACCAGAACTCCAGACACTCAGAAGTCAATACAAATCTGTTAGTACCACAGTTACAGTTCTATGGAAGTATACTTTATCCAAAGTAAGTATGAAATAAACTCTGAGGTTGAAATATATTTTAAAAATATTTTTAAAAAGAAAGGAAATTTTTAGTGCCCAACTGTGAAATAGCTTCTCTGAAAATCTGGTCCAACAAACCTCAAAGCAGGGCATCAGAAACAGAAGTTTCTAACTTATACGACCACTTTCACTGGTCATGATCACAGACAAAATGCACTTAACAGAATTTCAATAATTTACAGAAGATTCAGGGTATTTGTGCACCTAGGTACTAAGAGACGATAACAAATTTCTTTGCTATAATCTCGATACCATTTTTTGAAGTTTTTGGACAGCTATCTACATACATATTAAAAAAATCCTTATAAAGTTTTATAAACTTACGTATTTCACAGTTTGCGCCAACCCATCCATGTGGACAGTGGCAGGTATAACCATTGGGCTGATCTATGCAAGTTCCAGCATGGTGACACGGGTTGCTGTCACAGTCATTGATATCAACTTCGCACTCTTCACCTTATATCATGAAAAAAAAAAAAAAAAAAACTTCCATATAGCAGCTGTATCGTATCAGGTATGCCATCAATGCCATTGGTATGCTATGAATGCCATTCATTCTCGGGATTTCAAAATTATTCTATAAATATTTCAAGAATTTAGTCTCACAGACTTATCTTCCTTCCATAAGGATACATTATCCTCATTCAACCAGGTGAAAATAAAATCTGAAGTCTGAGTGACTTGATTAACCTCACTCAGATTCTCTCTCATTTCTTTAAACATAAACATGTTTCCCTTTCTCAGTCAAACGGGATATAATAATTTACCATGTATATTCTGAAGAGCTATATAGCAGTTACAATTATAATGTAGATAATCGGTGCTGCAGAGAAACAGCCATTGTACAACAGGAAGTCAAATCTTTTTTTAAAAAAAGATTAGCACAGAACTAAAAGCATCATTTGATCTACAAAACAGCCATGAACAGATTCATCTATTACCACCACATTGGATATTACCTTATAAGACTAACAGAGCATCAGGTTGTAAATTATCTTGATAGCAGATATTTGGACTACACCAATCACGTCAGTTTAAATACAAGGCAAAGGAATTAAACAGGCTGCTTCCCGTTACTCTAAAAGTGTATATTGATTCACAACAAGCACTAAAAGACTTTTAGCAATTGCATATTAAGGTATCAGAATGAGTTCTTTCCTCAGCTCACAGTAACTAATAGGTCAAGGTTAACACATTTTCCAGTTTCAACAGTGTCCAATTAGTATACTGGCTCACCTGGTAGTCTTCAAAATATTATTTTTAAAATGTAATCTACTCTTAAGCAAAAATGTCACAAAGAATGTTAAATAGGAGTTAGCTTAGTGAATTCTCTTTAGCAACAGATATTTTGCTGCAAAATTTTGAAGTTCAAAACAGTTGTAACATCAACGACTTTGTTCTCACGAGATTAATTACAATTCAGTAGTGTTCAAATTAATTTGTTTCCTTGAACAAATATTGTGTTATTTGGCATCTGGGCACGGTGAATAACAATTAAACATTCTGTATAATTTATAATTACTTGCCTGCATATCCAGGTGAGCAAATGCAAGTAGCATTTAGACCTTCACTGTCACAAGTGCCACCATTCTGACAGTTGATGTTAATACAAGGATCTTTGTATAATTCACAGTGCCTTCCTGAAAAAAATTAACAACTGCTGTTAACATTAACCATACTGACAGTCTGAAATGAATATGTGCGATGTCTTCATTCCACCTGGATGAGAGCAATGATGTGCAACTTCAAAGCCTGATCGTCCCCTGCAACACTCATCAAATGAAAAGCAAGATGTTGAAGTCGGCGAGATTAGCCATTGTAAATCAATGCTGTATAAGACTGAAGACGTATGTTTTATGGTGGCTGAACTTTAACATGCATGCCACCCCCCATGCCCTCTCCCATCGAGGCTTTGGGACAAAGGAGTCAGGGAGCGGAAGTTGCCTTTGCTCTCCAACAAGAACTGGTGGACGATCTAGGGAAAAACAATGGTATAACAAAGCACATGCTGATCAGCTACTCTTCAACAGGATTTAAAGTGTAATTTTCCTCAGTAAGAAGTTTATGTATTTATGTTTTTAATAATGAACATATGTAGTCTGAAGTCTTTTACTGACTTTTGAGGAAACTGAGAAGAAATATCACTTGATAAGCCAATAAGAAATCAATTTGTTCAAATGTATAGCTAAAAATGAACACTTGGGTTGGTCACCTTCAAGCCCTTGTCTTTGATGTCTCGTTTTCACATGTAAGTTACGTGAATTCATTAGTTTTGCTTTGTAGAAGATTGTACTATCTGGAAATACGAATTAAAAGCACAGCAGATTGCCACCTGGGGATTGGGAGAGAGGATCTAATGCCACTACTTAACGCATCATTTTCTCCGAGTCTACTTTCCAGATAAAAATAGAAAAATCGACATGTGAATGATCTAATCAGTATGCGAATGGCAAAGAAACACGAACAAATAAATTTGCTTATGAGACTAATGAAGGATTGGGAGGACTTGATATATAATTTATCTACTGCAGAAAAATTCACTTGCATTGAAAATACCTGCTCAAATTTATCCATTAATGTTAGGTTTAAGCATAGGACTAGGTCTTATTAGCATTCTTTGCTTGGGAATGAAGCCAAAATGACCATTTGGCTAAAATAAAAAAAAATACCTTCAAGTTTTCCCATTCTTAAACTTACTGCAACAGTTCCAACAAACTAACTAAAAAGCAGAGCACTGCTTTTTCTGAACACTTCCACGTGAATACATTTACAAGTTACAAGCACTCATTTTTCATTTTTTAAGGTGGCTCACGTTTATACGTCCTTACTGTCAGTACAAACTGTAAAGACGCAGAATCAATCGAAAGAAGCATAAACTCATATTGTTTACTGCATACAAAAACTGTAATACAACTTGGACATCAAGAAAATGTTTCTAAAGACAAGGTAGTGAAAGATACTGCAGGAATATGTTGCTTGTGGAGATTACAGAACCTGCTGTATTGGAAGACTGCAAGAAGAAGTCAGACAAATGCATGTAAAAATGGCATAAACATAGTTGATCTTGCCTCACTCCTCCTCAGCCTCTTTCATGAGTATCAATTTTATTGCATAGGAACTGGAAAGCTGGTGAATTTGAAGTTGCAGGGTTTGAGAAGCAGAACTATATATGAGTAAAATTAGCAAGAAAACAGAGCCATTTGGGGAATGAATACATGAAAGAAAAACATTACAAAAATGAAAGAAATATGGCAGAGGGACGCACACAAATTAACAAGTGCGCAGATTAAAAGTAATGGTTCTCTACCATTCAACATTTTGCAGCACGAGAGCAATGGAAATGTATATTAAAAACAGTTATTAAAACACAGTTAAGAGCAATAATCAACAATTATGAAAAAATAATGTATTTTAAATATGTATTTACACTCACTACACATTGCCTGAAACCATTTGGTCAGCCTGTCAGCAGCAAAAAGGCAGAGCACTCTGAGCACCAGAAGCCAGCAGAGCAATAAGCCCACACGCGCATGCTGCTGTAGCCTTCAGTGCAGACCAGCGGTAACAGCTCTGCTCTATTTGCCAGACGAGATCCAAAACAGTCAGGCAGGGGTGCAGAGGGACTGCAGACAGGAGAAATATGGGCTGATATTGCTAAAACTGAGGCCTCCTATTGCCCACAGACTACCTTGAGCCTGGCACCTCAGCCCCACTCATCAGTGCGAGCAAGTACCATCAGCCTGGAGCACCAAAGAAGGTGTCCTCACGGGCAAAAAGGGCTCGCAGGAGTGGCATGCCCCTGCTGGCACCCGAGGCAGAAAGAACTTCTTATGAGCCAGGTGCTGTACACACAGTGCTTTTGTTGGCACATCCAGGTAGGTTGAGAATATAACATAAAGGCATAGCATTACAGTTAAGGGCTCTTTAAACTGTCATGAACAGCTGGGAGTCATTTCCTCGCTAAGCCTCTGGAATGATGAATTCTTTATCTATTGTATAGAACAGTGCAATCACCAGCATGAAATACATATTTAGCCTCAAGCAGCCACTAACCGAGTATTACTCCTCAACACAGCTAAGAATTGATACTCTTAATGAGAAAAATGCCTGGATAATGTTCCTTAAAACATAGTCATCCTATGTAAGAATAATAATAATAAATAAATATATATATACACACACGGACATATATATATATGCAATAGTAATATCAGATAGTTGTTTTCAAAACGTTCTGACAGCATGATTCAAAACAGAATACGCAAAGCAAAGCAGCATTTTAGCCCTCAGAGACATACCACAGAAAGCTGACATAGGTTTTTTCTAAAACTGAAATCTACTGCAAGATAAATGATTTTGTACAACAAAACAGGTACTTTTTCCCCTTTATTTTATAAATTTCTTAAGAAATTCTAAAATCAGATTCCATTATAACATATATATGATTAGATTCAGTTAACATGGGAGAATAGTTTCAGATCTACTACTTTTTTCAGGGTTTACACTTTATTTGCTTAAAATAAATACTTCCATTTTGAGTCCTTCATGACAAAATGTTTCAAATACTAATCTTTTATTACTGTGTTTTAAACTCACTTCACTGGAGAAAATCCAAAAAATGATTTGGGAAGCCCTCCACATAATGGCTTCTACCATTAACTGATGAAAAAAAATGTATCTAACACTTTCTTTTAAAAATGAATCACATTCTAAAATATCTTAAAAACAACTGAAAAAGATGGATCTAAGAAGAACAGAGAGAAGCCATTTGTCCTCTTAAAAGGTCATATATTTCTTACACGATCAAATACCTATACAGACCAGCTCAATCTGAACTACTCACTTGGATAAGTATTATGGGATCAGGATCTACTTTTGTTTCCTTCTACTTTAGAGGATGGGATACTACCGTTTGTTTCTGCACAGTGGAATCTCTGCATATCTCAGTAACAGAAGCTATGACAAAAACACGCAGAAAACTTCGGGAAGTTGGAGGTAAGATTACACGTTACCTTCATACTCAGCAAGGCACACACATTCATAGCTATTGACGAGGTCTCTGCAGGTGGCTCCGTTCTGGCAGGGGGCAGAAAGGCATTCATTATATTCCTCTTCACAGTAAAGGCCATGGTAACCTAAAATCACATGAAGAGGAAACAAAACATGCTATGAAACACTTCCCAGTAACAGTCATCAATTAAGCCACTATAGATGGTGGGCAGATGTTTGTTTGCTAATTGAAATATACTGTGCAGACAGATACGTGTTAAGATGTCAGTTTTAAGGACATCTGCTTCCTAGCTAAAATCATTAAAAAAAAAAAAAAGAGAGAGAGAGAGAGAGAGGGAGAGAGAGAGAGGGAACACAGTGTAGGAAAGAGCTCTCAGTCACATCCCAAGCGCTAAACAGCAGTGAGGCAGTAAGCACAGAGGCAGGTGACCAAGGCCACCATTAGCAATGTAAATTACTGCACGCTGGTTGTAAAATGAAATAGGCTAATAACTACATATCTACCAGTTCTACTGGCTACTCACACCACCGCAACTTTTCATCAGAGGGATGCTGATTCCACAACAGCAGTTAGAACGATAACGTATTTTAACTTCAGTGCTGTACAAGGGCGCTGCCAGCGCACCGCAGACGCGTTAAGATGCCCACCTTTCCACTTCCCAAGCCGTAGGCAGGCATTAGGGTCTGACTATACAGACAGGAAAGCAGAAACACAGAAAAGCTAGGAGGCCTCCTAATGGCCACTTACTGAATCAATGGTTCCAGGAAGTAAAAAAGCCAGAGGTAATCCACTTGAACTAGTGCTTTTCTCATGATTTAGTGATCATGTAAGATCATCGATCTTAACTTGAAACTTCAACTTAAATGACTTTTTGTATACAGTGCACCAGGTCAAAGTAGTACTTATTCATATTAAGTAACAGTATAAATTAGCATAGTGTAACAGAGGAAATAAATAGCTACAACTCTAAAATACGTTTGCTTGATAATACTGAAATTATTAGTATTACTCGGTATTAAATATAAAGAACTATAAGCTTGATCACCTTAAAGACAACTACATTTGATATCAAGAAGCTTATTTTATTCTTCTTCAACAGACTCAGATTATATTTTTATTAACAAAAATCTTCCTCTCCTCTTTCCTCTACATCAGTTACACTTTCTTCTTTTCTTTTTTTTAACATAAGGGCTGCTTTCCAACTCCAATAACAATGTCTCAATGTGTACCCAAATAATACATCAGCAAAACAGAAAATATTGCTCATGATGCTTAGTAAGTAGAAATAATGTATTTGAATGCAACATAAACATTGCTTTCTCCTTGATAGATCAGCATTAGCACAGAGAAATCGTAAAACTGCTGGTGTGTTTGACCAATGAAAGAAGTACTAAACGATTTGCTGAAGTCTTGCTGAAGAGTTTTCCCACTGCTCCCTTAAAGGTGCAGGATTGCTTCATTATAAAGCTAAATTACCTTTATGTGAAGGTTCAGAACTTACACAGCAGTGACTTTCTGTTATGCAACAAAATTGTACCTATGTATGTATGTATTAAATAAAATAGGCTTTTATCTTTCTGAAAGAAGTAGCAACTAAAACATACGTCTTTCATAATGTTTACACCCTTTTTGGAAATTTTAGCAAATGAATGAGTGAACAAACTATTGCATTTTCTATGACATCTATTCAACTATGTTCTGCTAACAACTGCTAGTCACAGCGCCTGCCTCAGGGCATCTCACAGCCTACCTCGGCAGCTGAGTAAATCAAAGACCAGGAAGTTAACATCAACTGCATCACCCGGGTAATTAACACAGATAATTGCACCAGTGTCTCAGCAAATGGTCAGGCCTCATCAGACTGCAGAACTATCTCATCTTTAGCCATCCATGAAAGCTGAAGATAGAAATTCTAGCACATACTATTGTCCACAGGGTGATGCCAAAGACACTTTGTATGAAGTGATTCTTTCACCCTCTTTTCTCTTTTGGGTTGTTATTTTATAGTATGTGCCTGGCCTTGGAAATAATGTAGCGTAGGGATATTTTCTTTATCCATTTTAAATAGAATCTTGCTTATATTCCTCCAAATCTCAATATTCTTGGAATTTATTTCTAATGAAGGCCAAAGTCACACACTGAAACAGGCAGTTTCAAATATGTCTTTACATTAAAAACAGTTTCACAATGAACAATCATAGAGAAGCTATGTCACTGTACTTTGACACCATATTAGGACACCCGTCCCACCCCTACCATGGATTAATTTCAGTTCAACCAGTTACTAAACATCTAACCTTCCTGACTCTTCACAGCTGATGTTCCCCTCTCAACCTCTTGTGAGTGTGATGTAATACCATGAAAATACATTTGTAATCTATAATATAATACTGTGCATTGGAACACCATTTATATGTTCTTTAAAATCTTGATCTACTTCTTACATATACCTATAAAAGCAATAATAAATGAACGAAAATACCGTGAATAAAGACACCATGGAGAAGAAGGCCTGAAACATGTAGTGCAAATTCTCCACTGTAATCGTATTTCTTAAGATAATCTCTAGTTAGTAATAAAACTTATGGACACAAAATGAATGCGTTCTTCATGAAAAAGGAACCCAAAGAGGGGCAAATTCTGATCTTAGTAAGTGCCAAACTATATTCACTCTCCTCGTCTAAGTTTTTCTTAAAATTATCACAGAGCCATAGAAAACAGGAGAAATGGTACCTCCAGGAACTCTCTCTCTCTCTCTCAACAATTATAGACAATTAAAAATAAGTGTCCAAAGGTGCAAGAGATGTTAGTAGTCCACAAGGTGTTATGTGCAATATTACCCATTTGCTTTTGCACAAAACTATCTTCTTACAGTAAACTTAGTATAGTAAACCTAGAATTAGATTAGCAGCTTATTAAGACACATTATAGAACCACATTCTCCCGAGCTGTTAGCCAAGCAATACAGAATTAATTAAGCTAAGCAGCACATTATTTTCTATTATAGTTTATCTAGCTTAGGATGAAATAAGATATCCTTATGTAGTGACATCTGTAGTCAATGTACAAACCACAGGAAATCTGAAAACTTAGAAGAAAAACATGTGGGATTTCCTTGTGTTCAACACAGGTATAATTAGATATTTTGAGAACAAGTGTTTTGACATGCTGTTACAGTTTTCACCCCTCAGAGGGAACAGACTGAATTTTGTGACTGAATAGTTGTCTGTTTTCCAAAATCAATACATAATATCAATATCACCTCTTTACTATGCAGTCAAACACTGCATAGTGAGAGAAAAGTATTTTCTCTCTCCACGAGAGGGCAGATCTCACCTACACACACTATTTCACCCTCACCGTCCTTACCCTGGTACCAACAGATTAATTTTACTTGAATTATCTGTGAATTGGGGAAGAGAAAAAAAAAATCAAGCTAGTAGACATCATATAATTCTTAACAAGTATTTCTCTTTTGTATTATTGCTTTTTAATGATACTGATAAATTAGCCATGTATTATTTTGAATTCATGTATGTACCTTCAAAAATTCAGCATAAATCATTTCTATACTTTTATTAGAGAAATTAAATGGGAACAGGAGCAGCTTTCATAGGTAACTTTAGAATAACAGAATCTAGTATAGTTGCTCCCTCTTTTTCTAGTAACATTTTAAAGATTCCCTTGCTTTTATATTCATAAGCCATGCCAAATGCAGCTCTTAGCATGCAGAGAAGGGATATCAATTCAGATATTGTTTCTTCCTTTCTATGTCCATAGAAAAGCTGTACACCCCAAAAGATGCAATGTCCTGAGCAAAAAAACACATTTGACATTACAACTTCAAATAGGGTGACTAAAATTATTAAACTCTTTTTTCCAGGTAATTACAAAAACAAGTCCTAGCACCTTTGCACACACAAGCAGAACCTGCTAATGACTGTCCCATTCTCATGGGCTCTCTTCAGGGGCTGGGGAACAGTCAGGGAACCTGAAAAAACAAAACAAAACAAAACAAAAACCCAAAATCTAAAGCAAAGGTGCCCCCACATTATTTCTTTTCCCTCTAGGCGACTATTCCATCTGCTACACCACTATAAAGACAGAAACAGCTCTATTGTTGCTCTTCTCTGGATTCCCAAATCTATCTTTCTTAAACAACAGGGAGGCTGCCTTGAAGAGGCTGGATATTTGCCTTATGCTCTGTAGCATGATCTTCAGAGAGCTACATGATTAGGTGAACTCTCTTTGCTTGATGGCTATGTTAAAAATTGCTCACGGAGAAAACGTGAAATGGAAAGCACAATCTGGGTCAACACAACTGACAAAAAGAAGCCATAGGCTTTGTCAAAACCTTCAAGAGCAGTTGATGGGGCAAAAAGACACAGCAGGGTCTGCCCACCCCCTGAGAATATCTGCACTAGCAAGTTAACCAAACACAGAGGGAAAAGCTTCCTCTCCCTCTATAAATCAATAAAGAACAAAGTAGAAAGCTCTCGAAGCTTTTCTTTGATGCTAGGTCCTTTGCAGTGATTCCCAGAGCTTACCCTCACTTAACACTTTAACAAATCAAGATAGCAGGACAAAAAACCCGTATTTGTGGGAAGGTCTAATGGGATACAATACGAAACAACTTTGTTTGGCAGAGAACTATATCAATTCATATATGATCCATCCTTAAATTCCTCAAAGAATTACGTATCATACAGTTAAAAAGGAAAAGAAGTATGTTCTGTTAAAATCTGAGACTATATAGCAACTAAATAAGTGAGAAATACAGAAAAGTTGCTCCAGATGGCAGGAGGGTAGGAAGGCATGCTCATCAGCCAAGGCCAGATTGTGTAGAAGGTTTTCTTAAAGCAGAGGTGGGAGCAGGAGGATGAAACAGAGGCAAAAAAGGGCTCCCATGCCTAAATTAACCTAAAGCCACTTCTGACAGAGCTTCCATTTCCTGCCCCAGCTCCAAAATGTGGGAAAGGAAAAGAAACAGCAAAGAAAAATTGGTACTGCTATGGAGAGATGTTGGACCTGCCTCTGCAGATGCCCTCAGATAAACCTGTCCTCCCTGTCTGTTTAATTAAGCTACATGAGCAGAAAGCCTGGGTAAAGGAAACATACTCCTAGGTATTACATCTGAAGTTGCCACTATTCTTCATGCCCTGAAGAGTGCTCCTCTTCTTTTTAAATGTTGTTTTTGTGCTATCGTATATATTTATATAGTAGAGGGCATGTATTTATGTCCGCACATGTGATTTGTGTTTTCAAACTTCATTCCTCTGTCTTTAAGCAAACCAAATGCAAAAGTTCATTGCTATATGAAGTTACTCAGTTTCTAGATAGATTTTTCTTTTACTTTGGCTAGACAAAACTATAAAGAAATTCAGGAATTAAATGAATGTTTTGTGAAAAGACACAATAGGGATCCCATCAGTTTCATGAATCAGACCCTAAACAAACAAATCAACAAATGATCACAAGAATTTTTCTTAAATCAAGAATTGTTCTTGAACAGGTGATAAGCATGAAAACCCAAGGCATTTAAACTATGAATCAGATGTTCAACATTGGGTATTTCTTTTTTCTCTGTAGAGAACTAGGTAATAAGGACTCATAATTATTTATTGCCAACCTCTCCAAAATGTTTTATCTTGGGATGATCTTTAGAACTGTGTAACTCTACACAGCATGACCCTGAGCTCTGAACAAGACAGATTGAGGAGACCCAGTGAAATCAACACAATTTCACATGGATTTCAGGATACACTCACATGATTCCAGCTGCACAACTGTGACCTAAAAGGACAACACGCATTCATGTCCAACTAATAAACTTCTTTTAATCTCACTAAAACTATACATATTATATCGCACTAGATGGCAGACAGGCAGTATGCAAACACATGACAGGAAATATTTCACCCAGTAACAAAAATCCTTGCTTTCAGCAAATCGCTTCTGCTCAAGGTTGAGTTTGTAGCCTTAGATTTTTCCCCTCCCCAGTTCAGTCCTGTTCTTAGGAAAGCTAAGGATGTAAAAAGTCTAAATATAATACAATTTCTTGTTAAAAACAACAGTAAGGCTTCTCTGAAAACTGAGAACACAAATACCAAGGGTATGTCACTTGAAATTATGCTGGCTGATCACATTTGGGTATGTAAGCATACAATTAAAAGTTTACTGGTAAAATTTCATGTGCAATTAAAAAACAATACATATAATACCTACTGCTGTATGTATTATTGTACAGGCTTTTGAATTTCAGAGAGCCCTCCCAGCAAGACATTTGAA
The DNA here is from genome assembly GCF_028389875.1 of Rhea pennata. Classification (NCBI taxonomy): domain Eukaryota; kingdom Metazoa; phylum Chordata; class Aves; order Rheiformes; family Rheidae; genus Rhea; species Rhea pennata. Next base: position 18,316,983 of record NC_084671.1, on the reverse strand, counting down.
AAAGACCTATATTCAACTGAGAAATGGCTTACATGTTATTTTGCTTTTCCATTTTGAAAAGGGAACATTCAAAAACTATTTTTCAAGTTAATTTACACAAATCAGCTTTTCTATATGAGCTATTAGATCATGTTGGTTATCCAAAACCATGCTTACAACAAGAGCCAAGCTAACCGAATCAGTTACAAATGAATGGTTGTGTGTATTCTACAAATTTCACATATATGCAATTATGACTATCATTTATCATTCCTCAGATCTGCACATTGGTCAGAAAGCATGGAAACCAAACTGCCTACCAGGCAAGACGATTTTCACGGATCTTGGGTTAATTGGAACTGTTTAAAATTCCTCTTGTTTAATTTTTGAGGCAGAAGTAACACAGAGGAAAATCCAGCTGGCAGCATATGCCAGCTGGTAAAAACAGTGCATAAAGGAAGAAGGCATTCAGGTTGCAGTTATAAGCAAAATGTTGCAGTCCTTTTCCTTCATAATAAGAAATGTTATCACCTCTCAGATACTCAGAAAAGGAGCACTGCTTCCTAGGCCTGAGTACAAAAAGTTAATGAAATTGATGGGTTCTGAAGGTTTTAAAACAGCATGTTTCAGACACACTATAAAAATCAATAAGAAGAGAGTTCTAAAATGTCACTTGATAAAATTATTATTAATATATCTAAGAAATAGTGTATATGAATGCAGTGATAGGCTTGAAAATGAAAGATCACCATAAAAGAATTGTGCAATCTAGGAGCTGGCACACTGCGGCTGACAGTCTGGAAGCCAGGAAGCCTCCAGCTCTCAAGAGGCAGAGATCATTTCTTTCCCACTAATATATGATAATCTCTCTAGGCAGTCAGAATATTTATTATTAACCCTTGATAATGGTACCAAAACACAAATCATATTCATTCTTTTTGCAAGTAATAGAAACAGTGACTGCTAAGGTCTCTGCAAGCAAAACTGTAAACAGAACTCAGCTTTTTAATACAGCAGAGGCATAATTCATCTACTTTATCACATTGCCTTTTGATGAAGATATCAAAAATGTGTGAGAGCCCATGATCTACACCCCTACTTTAGTTATTTAGGAATTCCAACCTAGGAATCTGCAAATTTAGCTGTTAATGCCTTATAAATAATTATGCAAACTGATGGCAAAGCATGTGCCATGCTGTCTCCTAAATGCTGATCTACAAAGAAGTTGACAACCATTTATGGGTTACGCTTTTAACCCCTACGGATAAAGTCTGAAGATAATTGTTTTGAAACCTGCTGATAACCTATGACGCAAAAAGACCCCCGAAAACCCTCCAAAAAACCCATCCTACAAAAACCATAATGGAAAATACATAATAATGAAAAGACACAAGAAAGGAGGAAACAATATTAATAATTACTACCTTGCTACAGCTTAAATGCAATTGTTTAAAATTCTTTTGAAATAAACTATCCATTTATCATTGAGAAATTAAAGACATTTCTCACAGTTTGGCACTTAGCTCTTCTTCTATCTTAAGGAAGTAATATTTCATTATTTGCAGAGGGAAGCATTTCTAGAACAAACATGCACTTTTAAAAAATAAAGTTTACATTCTACAAAAAATGACAGTCTACAAAATGTTTGGAAATACATAAGTCAGTTCCTTAAATGCTTCATATAACTTTTCACATATGGAGCAATACAAAAGAGTTCCACTAATGAAGTGTCACATAGGCCCCCAGATGCAACCTCTCTGACTCTTGATCTGGCAAACTCTTATTTGCACAAATCAAAATAAGTTTCCATAATATAAGAGAGGTGAGAGATTCTTTTTAATCCCTGAGTGAAAAAAAAATATTTTGAACATAGAATCATGGAATCGGTAAGGTTGGAAGGGACCTCTGGAGATCATCTAGTCCAACCTCCCTGTTCAAGCAGGGTCACCTAGAGCATGTTAGACAGGGTTGCAGCCAGGCGGGCCTTGAATATCTCCAGAGAAGGAGACTCCACAACCTCTCTGGGCAACCTGTTCCAGTGCTCTGCTACTCTCACAGTGAAGAAATTCCTCCTCATATTCCGGAAAACTTGCTGTGGTTCAGTTTTTGCCCATCACCTCTTGTCCTGTCGCATGGGACTACTGAAAAGAGTTTGTCCCCGTCCCCTTGACGCTCTCCCTTCAGGTACTTACAGACATTAACAAGATCAGAACAAAACCGATCAATAACTTTTACTCAGATTTAGGTGATAAATTTTAGGGAAAAGAAAAACTTTATTTTGCCAAGAATATTTAGCTAGCTTTTTGCTGTTTGAACTGCAAGCAAAGTGCAAGCTGGAGAAGATTAAAGCTTCCCAGATTTCCTTCAAATCAGAAATATCTGTCTTTCCTACAATGGATGACTTCTGAAAGAAATCTCATGCTGGACAGCTCCCAGTACTTCAGAAGCAAATTTTTACACTAACTGTGAAGTCCAGATTTCTGGGGACTTGTCATATCTTCTCATAGATTATGCAAGGCCATAGCATCTCTTTTTGTGTTTCAGCTTCTACAATTCAAAGCATTTGCTTCTGTCAGTTCTTTTCAGAACTTGTTAGAGCATGCACAGCACTGGTATTCTTAACATAGTTCTTCATGAGTCTTTACTTTTTTAATTAAACATAGTTTCAGTCATATACTAGAAATCACTTAAATATCAGAAGACACTGAAATACTTTGATCGCTTTCCCTGTTGTCCAGTTAGGAAGCTCCTCATCTCTACAGTTTCTCCAGTCTCTGCAAAGATGTTTCTTAACCATGCTCTAACTGCTTCTACTGTGAATAGCTAGATAAACAGCAATTTGATGTTCAGAAGCTGAACAAATTAACAAAATACTAACTAGTGGGTTTTTTTGTTTGTTTGTTTGTTTGTTTGTTTTTTTTTTTTTTTTTTTTTTTTTTTTTTTTTTTTTTTACTCCTTCTGCTAGACTCCTGGTAAGGGCTGGAACTGCAAAAGAATATTAGAAGTGAAGGGGTAAGTACTGAACTATCAAATTCTCACCTCTAAAAATGAATTTAGACAAACAGCACCCGGCAAGTTCAACTACCTGCAATCAAAAAGTTATTTCTGTCAGACATGGAACTAATTATTACAGATAAGGATTCTAGTTTGTTCTGTCAATAAAGCAGGAGATGCTAGCTATATTTAAATATGATTAAGCCTGTTGCTCTTCATCTCAGTACCCAATCCTATTCACTAGAGGTTCCTCCACTATGCAGATCAACAGTAAAGCAACAGAACATTTCAAAAGGGAAGACTGAAAATTTGTAATGAAAGATTCTCCATCTTCACCTCCTGAAATGCATAAAACAAACCACATGCAAGGAAACAGTACTTCTGTCTTGTATAATACCATTCTTCAGTCCAAATGAAAACTGCCTATATCATTCATGGAATCATCTGAAATAAAAAACATCTGGAGTTATCTAAATAACTTGACATCTCTTGCCATGAAAATACACCTGCCCTTTAGTTTCAGAAACGCTGGCAGCAAAAGAATTCAGGACACTCCCTGAAAAACTGTCCAAAACATGGAGGCTTTTTATTTTCTTTTTTAATGACAACACTTCTGGATGGTTAAAGAGGCTCTTACATGAGATTCTTATAATCCTGTTTGTGTAAGTTCATGTCTGCTGAACAGCAAATGAATTCTGAGATAATACTAATGTAGTATAATCTGTCATTTTACATTCATATTTTTTCCTTTTATAAAAAAATTACAAATCTATCAACTCCAAAATACAAATTTCAATTAGTTTCTGTCCATTTGTGAGCACATCTCCAAAGAAAACTTCTAATAGTTCAAGTCCTTTCCTTGTGTCTAAGTAGCAGTGATCACTTCTGATGCTTTTAAAAAGTGTTACATAAGTAGATTTTTTGAGAATTTCTATCTAGAAGCAAAAAATGTTCTGTTCCAGCAGAGAAACAATTCAGCACAAAATGCCCAAAGGGTAGTGTTTTCTATACCAGCTAAACTCAGATCCATCAGAATCAATGCAAAGAAAACTAGACACACTGGAAAAGTTACTACTGCTCAGTGAACCGAGTTCCAAAAATTACCTTTGTTTATAGGCTTTAAAAAATTTGGTCATAACATACTCCACATACATCACGTTCTCAATGAGAATAATTTTAGTATATATGCACAAACTTTTTAACTGAGATAAATAATATATAGCCAGCTGTCTCACCTTCAATGAAAGTATCTTCATTTCAAAATCAAAACACACTGCGAGAACATTTCAGGAATAGTGCTGTGAAACCAAGCGAACATGCTGTGGCTTCCCTTTCCGGATAGCATGCATCAGCTCGAATCCTGCTACCCAGCAGGATTCACAATGCTGAAACCTGTTCTTTTCACATTTATTGATTTTAATGAGTGATGACTTATTTTCAAAAGCGGATCCCTTGTTCCTACAAAATGATGAATGCTTTCATCCTTAGGCAGTTTCAAACTCTGAGGAGATTCCAGATGTTGAGATTAAAGACCACAGGTATCAGCTACTCAAAGTAAAACCTTGAAATGTGCACTCTTTATACCATTCAGGACAAAGACATAAGTTGATACTCCTTTCTTGGGTCTTCAGGGATCATTTTGCACGAGGTATCAGTTTTACGGGCTACAGAATCTCAGACAAATGCTCACTTCTACCAAGGAAAATAGAGCATCTTTCTGCATTTCCTTGCTCTAAAAGCATAAGAAATGGAAGCATCAAGCAGCGACATTTGACCTTTCTTCTTCAAAATGCCAATAATACATTAAAATCAAACAGTTATTTTTACTTACTTTTTGTCCTAAGCATCACTATCCTTAATCTAAAAAGAAAAGTATTCTAGGAACAGATTGTGGGCTTTTTTTCTGGACAAGAAATGATACTTCTTTCCGGAAGAAAGAAAAGCCTTCTTGTTTCTATACACAAGCCAAAGGAAAACATCTGGACATTGAATATAGTAATATTCAGACTGGAAATGTACAGGAGTCCTTGCCTATTTTAGGCAATATGTTTGCAATTTGTGTGCTTCCTCCACAACCTACTAACTGAGGAGGATGGGAAAAGAGATGGAAAATTGTGACTGGCTTCCTAGAAGCCCAAGGCAAAGCAGCAGAGAGCTGGCATAACACTAAGTGAAACTTCTGAGAAAAATATGCACATACCAGTGTTACTTGTAGGAAGAGTTAACTCTTCCTACTTTTTCACTCCTTAGTTTATCTTTGCACTGTGAGGATATTTTTCCCCCTTATTTTTGCAGTTTTCAAGTTTATAGCTTCATAGGAAAAGGCCACTTTTTTAAAGAATAGTGCTATAATTTTTCAAATGTAAACAAAGATGACTCGTTTTCACTCTGTAAATGCTTAAAGTAATAGTGAATGAGCAATAAAGTATAGTCTTACTTCATTTGTTTACAATGGTGCCACACGGTACCATTCATTTTAACTGCTACACTTACCTATTAATTTTCACTGCTGAAATGTATAAGAGAGCACCCCAAAATACATGGTCACATTCACATACAATAAAAAAAGAAAATCTAGAATTAAGGGGGGGGGGGTTTCAATGCAACCCAGACACTATGCATTACTGAGCTATATTATCAAAGTTACTATCTACACTCACCTGAGCAGAACCACTGGAAATACCAAAGAGATAATTTATATAAACACAAATGGCAGAACTAAAATCTTTGGTGTAATTTTATTTATTTATTTATATATATATATATATTTTTTTTCCTTCAGTACCTACATTGGGTCACCTTGTATTTTCCAGTCCTTACCCAATTACCACTTTTGTATTTTCCATCCTCTCTAACAAATATTGTAATTTCAAGAATATTGATATCTCACCTTAAACAGATTTATTCTGCAGACTCTGATTTTATAATACAGCTGTAAATATAAACCCAAGCCATATAGAACTCAGTGGGTATTTTCAGTGCTTACCCTGCAATTTCTGATTTTCCAAATGGAATGTGTAGATTTCTATTATTATTTTAAACAGATAGAACATCTGATCAATGTGTTTTATAGACTGAAAAGAAAAAAGGAAGTAATTTTAAACTATATATTGCAAGCTACATACAAGATATTAGAAAATTTACAAAACATGTAACTGTGGTACAAACCGGGAATACAGAGGCATTTGTAACTGGTTCCAACACTGCGACAAATGCCATGTGCACAAGGATTCAGAGCGCAGAAATCAATCAGCTCATCACAAACAGGTCCCGTAAATCCAGGACTACAACTGCAGGAGAAGGCAAGTCTATCTGCATAACAGGTCCCATTGTTCTGGCAGGGAGATGAAGCACAAGGGTCTATTTTATCTTCACAAGAGGTTCCTGAAAACCCTAGAAGAATTAAATGATTTTGATAAGTAAACGTTTTGGCACATACACAAATTTAATAATTAAAAGAAGTTAAATTAAAGCCATTGGCGTACCTAAAATAAGGAAAAAGGTATGCTTGTGAGGAAGTTTTTTAAAATGAAATGTAGAAAAGAATGAAGATTTGAACAAGCTACAGCACACTAGTTATAGTCTGCATCCCATACATCATATAGTGATGTATGAAGTACGGTTATTGTACTCTAAAATGAAACAAAAAAGAACATTTAAATTCTAGTACTCCTCCAAATAAAACAGCAAATTGTTCTTTCCATTTAAGTATAATCCTTTCATGAATGTTTGGTCCATTCCTACCGATCATCACTCTTCAGGCTCAATAGACCAAACGTGCCTGGTCAATATTCCCTGGAAGACCCTATACGGTAAAACAATGCTCAAAGCTTAATGCGCTAATTACTAAGAATAACAAAGTAGGAGTAAATTAGGCCAACCTCCTCTCAAGAGCTGTCAAGACAGCTAACAAATCTACTATAAAGGAAAGGACAAACCAGGACTGTCACACCAATCTGAAAAGCAGAGAACAGGCCCCATTGCCACTGCTGCTAAGACTGCAGCTGCATTTCAGACACCTTTCAGACACTGGAGAAGAAGAAAACCAAATGCATGAGAACCTATTCCAGGAGCCATAAAAAATATTTAACCAGAAAGAGAGAAAAACAAATACCCCTCCAAACGTGTCTGATGGGGAGAGAAAGGATCAAGATAGAGGAGGTAGCGTTGCTTGGTATAACAGCCTGCGACTGCCTCAAAGCACGGAAACAAACCATGACAGATGACACTTTGGATTAAGTCTTATCTGTGGTGGAAAGGAGGACATTTTTGGCTACACTTCTACAGTTTTTATTTTTATAAAATATAACTACTAGATTAAAAGGAGCTGATGAATTATAAATGATTCCTTATAGGTTATAAAGGTTATGAGGAATATCAAAAGTAAGACCAAATATCACACTTAATACATACTTTTCATTTTTTTCACTACTCTCCTGTTATCTATTACTTTCTGAAAGACACTTTATTCTAAACAATGACATTTCATCTGCAACCAAGGTACACTTCATCAGGAAATAATTTTAAATTAATTTTTACAAATGTGCTGCTTTAAGGACATTGAGGGGTTTTTTTAATTGATCATGATTCATATATTCAGGTGAATTAAACTGTAACCTTGTTTTACAGTATTCCAGATCTGTAATCATGAATAGCAAGACAGAAAGCTGACATTTCTGAAAACAAGTGCATAAAAGAAATAAATTCTTTTATATTTTAAAATATAACAATACAAGTATTTACTAAAAAGTTCAAATTCTGTATTTTTTCTTGATTGATCAGATATGCTAACAATCCAGGCCTAGAAAAATCTAGTGAACTGAGCATAGTTTGTCAACGTGACTGAGCTCCAAGACTTGAGGAGTAAGTCTCAAGGCAACACACTTTTTCAGATCTGCAAAAGCTCAGTGAACTGCACCAGGAAGAGGGAAAATGGATACTAAATGATGCTGAGTAACCCACACAGAGCATACTACAGCGATCTACTTGGAGAATTAACGCAGATTACTGTAATTAAGGAAAAAATTGAAAGGTTACAATTGCCCTGCGTTTTCCAGAGAAAACAAGGATCTACAGACTAAACTTTTGTTACTGGTAAGTCATTCCTCATCTTAGCAACAGTCCAGGAAAGCAAAGCAGAGCTGGCAGGGCGCCAGCCGAGGACACGAGCAAGAGCCTCCTGCCCTTTCCATCCCGCAGCTCAGTGGGCTCCACTGGCCTCGCCAGGAACAGCTGCCCCCGATCCTGAAGGGGGAGAGCTTAAAAGCAGCTATTGCAGATTCCTGGGCCAGAAGCCCTTCCTATACATGATAATTGCAAAACCACTGAAGAATGGAACCACTAAAACCGAATACCTAATTCCACCAGCAGCTTGCTGACAAACTGAACAAGCCCACACTGTATTATAAAATCCTGGACAGATTTAAAAGAATCTGTAAAGATTTTAACTATAACCACGAGGGGATCAGCCAATGACTTCCGTGAAACCTCTTCACTAACTCTGAAACCACACTGGTGCTGCTTCACTACAACCTTTGCAATACTGTTCCCTTCAGAGGGACCCTTGCTGGCAGATGGCTAATGTTTCAAGTGACAAAGCACTTCAAGAACATGTGTAGGTTTAAAATACACTAAAACATGTTGCCCTTGTGCTATCTTTGATTGCACTGTGAAATGTGTTTAGCTCATTCCGGAAGTTCAAATCTTATGTATGAGTTAAACATCTGAAAATACTAGAATCAAAACACAGCTGAATTGAAGACCTATCATTTCGGTGTTTCTTACTCTACATTTAAATCAATATCAATAGAACCGTTGAAAACACGGAACACAAAGTACAGATTTAAAAAGTAAAAATAGAAGTACATAGACAGAAAGCAGAATAAACTGCTGGAGAAAAAAGAAATTCAGATTTCAATTTATCTGCAGAAAAAACATACCTTGAACTTTTCTTCAGATATCTAACACAAAAGAAGCCCTGCGTCTAGGTCATTACTGGTATAACAGGGACATGACTAAAATGTAAATACTACTACAGATTTAACAGATCTGTATGCAAAATTTACCAAAGGAGTAACACAGAAGGCAAAGGGGAAAGGCAATATTAGGAAAGAATTATACTGCTCAAAGACACAATACAGTATTTTTGATTACACAAACCAGGCTGAGACACAAGAACTCTAGCAGTAGTAATTAGGGTGATATTCTTCACATATTGCTACACTCTCCAAGACCATGGCAGAAAGTAGATCAGGAAATGTTTTCAAAGAGGAAAAAAAGCTTTGGACAAATGACATATTTCTGATCATGGTGAGATTTTAATTACTTGCCTACTGAAAGCCTAAGAGCCATGCAAAAAATCAGGGAAGTTAAAGATTTTCTGGAGGTACCATACTTTCTATGCTGAGGAGAACTGCTTTCTATGTAATCCATGGAACAACCAACTTGCCTTGCTATCATGTTAGGCCTAATTCCAGGAAATACGCAAATACAAATAGTTAACTTTGTGAAAGCTAGGACTAGTGTTACAAAATCTTTAGATTTCAAATACAGGGATAAGCATTAAGGAACTATAGGTAATTTTTCCCTTTAGAAAACTGTTATGGTGTAATTTCATCAGAATTCTGTAAGGGAAAAAGGAAAGGATAAGGAACACGAAATTATTAGAATTAGAATGTAGTTTTAAGATTTTGACTGAAAAATCACTCCAGCTGCATCCTAACAGATGAAGGCGAACACAGGCTAAACTGGTTAAAGCATTAAGAAGACTTAAAAACAGGAGCAATTTGGGAAGATGCCAGGTAAAAACATTAGATTAGCAGAAAGTACCAGTAACTAAACAGGCATAAAAAAAATCTAATTAAAAACAGTGTTCTTCAGGTAAATTAAATTCTGTTATGGTAATACAAAGAAATCTATAATCATCAGTAACCTTCGGAAATCTTATCTATGCAACAGCTGTGTGTCCTACTTTCACAGAATCAAGACAACAAATGGCTTTACTGTGCACAAACATAAAGAAGTTAAAATCACATTTTCAAGATACAATACAGGAAAAAGGCTTTTACATGAACAGTGAAGCCCAGAAAAAGTAAAGATCATGAAACTTAAACTATTCCTAATCTAAGCAATAACTTCTGCTCATCAATTAAAATTCATGGAGCAAACGTGCATTTTCTAGCTGCTATTGCAAATCAACACATACAAAACACAACGTAGCATCTTCTTTAGCTGTCAAGCTGTGTATTTTTTAAAACCACAGAAACTACAATAAGAACATTCATAAATTTTCTGTTTTCCACCTATGAGCAGCTATTTCAGGGCACTTTTGCTCAGTGTTGCCTACCTATTGCTACCTGCAGCTAGCAAAATGAAACTGGCAATAGGAAAGGAAAATCAGTTCTGAAAAGCAAATTCCAAGTCATCTAGAAGTTAAGCTTCCTGATTATAATACTGTTTTCTCTCCATTTCTTTCTATGGGATAGCTATAAAAACCATTATAGCTGCTGAGTATTTTTCAAAAATGTATTAATCTGAACGAACAGATTTCTCCCACTTCCATCAGGTAACAAAATCCAAGAAGTTTCATGTGCTTGGCCAGGTGAATGCTTGCTGCTTTTATCAAAGATTCATGTTTTCCTGCAACACAGAATGTAGTTTCTCCAAACACATCATCAGGATATTAAAACTGTATGTGAGAAAACTTCAGAAACATCTTGCAACAGAGGTTTATTTCTTTGTTACTAATGTCTGGTCTGCTCTTCATTTGCTAGAATCTAGATTTGCTCAAAAGAACATGCCACTGCTAATTTATTATAATAGTACCTTATAAACAAACTTGTCAAATGCTCGTCAAATGTCTAAAGTACTCACAATATGTACATATACACATATCAATTGTTTCTCTTTATCAACTTGACAAAGTTTGCATGTGCAAAGAACAGACCAGCGAGATGTGCCTCTCCATCACAAACTATGATCGGGCCTTTTCCCTATGCTTTTAACTATGTTTTCAATAAATTTAATAATTGTGTAAGAAAGGTCTATTAGTTTTTCTGTCTCTCAGAATATAGTATAATTACATTCCTTTATTTCCAATCCTCTTTTGGATTTGTTTCTAATTATTATTTGCATATTGAATTCCACTTCAGTGTGGCTTCAGAATTTACAAAATTTTAGTACAATTTCTCAGTTATTTAAAGAAATTGAAGTAATCAAATTTCTGAAATGATGAGCTCCATCCCAAACAACTAACATGATATTACTGTCAATACTAAACTATGTAATACATTACAATAAGCAGTAGAAAATCAGAGCAGATATTTCAAAGAGCAATATGGATATTTATGGAATTATCCTGAACAAAAATTTCAAATAGCCGTGGCCACGTTGACATACTTTTACTACATATGGATTTTTAGGCCACCTAGAAATTTATTTGCTAGAACATTTGAAGGTATATTCACTAAATGTGTGTTTATTATCAAGAGATTTTAAATATGATGATCAAAGATCCATACCCCAGTAAACAAGACATCCTAAATAGAATCTTCCCAATCATTTCTGCTGTATAAGCATTAAGATTGAAAATTCTGAGTAAGTTTATTCAGTGTTGTACAAGTTCTTCATTATAGATTCGAGTGTAAAATCAAATTTCCTCTTTAAATAAGTTGACTCAACATCTTCATGTAAGTTTATTTCCTAACATATTCTTGACACATTAAAAGCTAGAATACATCAAAAAAAAAAAAGTCAAGTCTAAAAATATACTAAATTCAGTTTTATTAAAGGACTCTTAAGACAGTAAAATTGTCTAAAGAATAATCATGAAATGTTCACATTCAGCTTCTTTTTCAATGCCTCAAAAGCTCACCTTCCATAACTCCTCACATGCTTCTTTATAAACCATGGATCTCGTTTGTGAGATATAAATGTACCATGTTCAGATCATTTCTCACCGTTTCCAACTCACTCCTTTCTACCATCTTTTTTTTTTTTCATTTGCTGTATTTTCTATCTTTTCACCCTTTTCTGCCCATCTACATTATATCTCCAAATTCTCCAGTCTTTTAGTTTTCACACATATGTAATCTCCTAGGCTGATTTTCCCCCACCGCGCTGAACTAGCGCTTCAGGAAAAAAAAACAGGTCTGTTCTCAACAAGCAATTACTATAAAGCACAGCAGAATAGCAGCCAAGCAAGAGACCTCACTTAAATCGGAAACTGATAATGTTTTTTTCAGAAATGGAAAACTTGAGGACATTAAAAATAGCAAATCTACAAGCTACCACAGGTGCAATTTTCAATTAACTATTCTTTATTTACAAAAATAACCAAATCTCTTCAAAATCCAAACAGAAGCTCTCAAAATATGCCTCTGTGTGAGAGGATAATGTCTGAAAAGAAGATAGAAGAATCAAGGCAAAGACAGTCATTAGTAAATTTAGACAACGTTTTTTATAACATCTAGAAAATCAACCCTTCTCTCCCTCCACAGACTAGCTAAATTTCTGAGCCCGCTGGCATCAGAACAACATGGGAAAGCAACACCGTATTTCTATTAAGCCCACAGACTGCTCCAGAGCAATAGCACTGGCCTTTGCAGACAGGAAAAATTAACACTTCTGCCCTGACAGTCTCTGTTCTTTATGGTGACAACATGAATGGGAAGCTCAGCTACAAAATCTCAAAAAGAGCATTCATGGTCTGAAGAACAGGTAATTAATATTAGATGGCATATAACCTGCAAACCTGAGAACGGATTTCTCAGATAATACTCACGTGCAAGGGATTGAGAATCAGACATGAAGTGCACAAGACCACCCTTTCTAGCAGAAAACTCCAGTTCCATTTTTTGCTCTAAAATATGACTGCTCTTAGAAATGAATGATACTTTACACAGAAAGTTTCTGACAGGTGATGCAAAAAACACGTTACCAATAATGAGGTCTTTGGGCAGAGAGATATTTTTTGAAGTTGGTAAATAATTTTTTCCTTTCCTTTGGAAGGGGTTAAAAGGCATATTGTATCTTAAAACTCAGAAATCACAGAAAACCTTAGGACCCCAAGAAAAAGAGGAACACAGGTTCGTAAGACACAGTAAAAACAGAAGTACTGTCAAAACAAAATCTTAAAATATCCAGAAAATGGTACGAATGTGCCCAGAGGAAAAAAGAGCCATGGGCTAGAATGAAGGTACCAAAACACACATACTTGAAACAGAACATACAACAGAACCAAGTGGAAGCTGAGCAAACCTAATTCTGGATCAGCAGCAAAGAAAGAAGGCAGAAGATAAATATTTGAAAAGCAAAGGAGCCAGCAAGACTGCAGGACCAAATGCTGTAACACACAGATGGCCAAGGAGAAATCAAGCTGAAAAAGGAGCAGGACAAGTTCTGTTGCAGAATTTTTATTTAAAGAAATATTTATATATTTTAATATATATTTATAAAGCTGTTAATTTTTATAACTACAAATGTTGCACTTCAAGTTGCGGCACATCAAATAACCTCTGCATTATGCACTCTAAGGAGAGTGGCTCCAGGGAGAGAGGAGGGAAGGTCTACCTCTCCTCTGCTGGATCTGGTCCAAAATGCTCAGACCTCAGGTTCATGGCACACAGAAGAGCTTGTAGGGCAGCAACCGCCTCCGGCGGAGCCCAGCCTTGTGAGGCCGGGCACAGCCGACCGCCTGCCCCACGAAGGCTCCCCGGCTAATCGCAGCCCCGGCCCTGCGACGCTGCCTAGTAGCAGGGCCCCGCTGGGCGCCGTCTCCTAGCCACAGAACTGCAGCACGCCCAAAAGCAGGGATCACCAACGTGGGACCCCAACCCATCCCCATATCCCAGGACCTGGCAGCATCTCCATCGGTTGTAAGAGAGAAGCTGGGAGATATGGTCAGCATATTGATTAACAGGTCAGCAGGAGCGAGTAATTAGGACACACAGAGGAAAAAAATATGTCAGTATTAAAACAATCAAAAAATCCTAGTAGCTATTTTTTCAAGTATTTATTGTTGAAAAGATATTTTGCAGCAAAGAATCCTTAATTTAAGACACTTGAACAGATTTCCTGAGAAAAATGCAAGTAAATTACTGACTAAATGCAGTATCTAATGAGTTTCTCTGAATTTCACTACTAGTCATACGGCAATCAATTTTCAGAATTCTTCCAACCGCCAGATCTACAGTGCTGTCAAAATGCCAGTGTCTGCATTTCAACATAGTTAAGTGGGTCACATATTAAAACAAAACACTCTAAAAAGATAAAGAATCAGTTTGAAGAAGTTACAAATAACCTTTCATTGTTAAGCAAGTGTGTATTACCAGAATAGTTTAAGATGTTTACCCTTAGAGCAAGAACAAGTTGCTGAAAGAAAAAAACAACATCCAGAGATAAACTGAGAATAGAAATATAATTAGTTCAAAGTTCTAATCTCAATTATAAGTATCTAATAGAAGACCTCATAATTGAGAGCTTTCACTCCCGATAATTTTTTTTTTTAAATGAACAACTTAGGCATCTGCCATTCCAGTCAGCAAAACGTTACAAAAACCATCCACTTTCAGCATCACAGTGTCCTCATTTCACATAGTTACATTCACAGTGTTTACCAATGAGAATCACTGAAAAGCTTTCATGTAGAGAAAGAAAGCAGTCCAAACAGAAAGGAGAATGAATTAAAACTTTGGGGGATTGAAAACATTCCTTTAGCTTTGAACTATTATACATCTTTTAGCCAAGCGACCCAGATGCAACAAAACACAAGTCCTACAAGATAGGCAGCTTTTATCACACACTTTCTGGACAAACACAAGAGATGGAACACTCTAAAGGTCCTCAGTGTCTCTCCTCTTTTTCACAACGCTGTCGTCTGATTTCTACTGTAGAGATGCCAGGGAATGGAGAGAGCATTTCTGTTCAATATATATGCTGAAACACTAAGCTCTAACCACACTTAATATATTACTGCTGATGACAGAGGGATTTCTCATCTGGAATTTTATCTACTTACATTGATGATCTAAGGCACAATTCAAAATATATTTCCATATAACTGAAAAAGCAGACTAAGTACACCTCACAAAACACCAATTCATATGAGATATCAGGTAAGTCACTGCCCTTTACCTTCTGCACACTGACAATTGAATCCACTGATGTTGGATGAGCAGGTACCTCCATTCTGGCATGGCTGCTGGATGCAATGATCAATCTTCGACTCGCATAGCTCCCCAGTGTAGCCTACAAAACAGCACACAGCATTCAGAAAATACAGGAAAAATAATGTTTTATCATTAAATGCACTATTACATCATTCAAGTAATACTATTACTCTTTTTTTGAATAAAATTAATCAAAGAAAGAAACAGAACCCAGGACATTCCCTTAGTTTTTTTTTTTTTTATATATATATATATAAAATTAAATCCTTATTAAGAACTTACTTATACTTCCTTAGAGAAACCTAAATAGATAGTGGAAACCTAGAGATCACAACAAATTGTATTTCACCAGCAGCAATATTCTGATAGTGCTAGTACAACAGAGGTTGGAGATGGGTTATCACAAGCAGCCATATAACCAATCAAGTAGCCCCTTTTGAATAGTGTTCAAACGTATCCCAAATCTAAAGTCAAAATCCTTGAAAAGGAAGACTTTAAGCAAAACTTGCCTTTTTGACTTATTTGTGCATATGCTGAATGACTATCATTTGTTCCTACTTCTGGGCTTCGGAGAGAGTGTTTATTTTAAGTAGGAGCTGTGAAGAACTGCTCAGCACAGTTGCAAACTCTGCCAAATAAGCTTCTCAGAGTTCCCAAGCTACAGATTGTGTGTACTGTACTATCTGACCATAAGTTTGCTTTGTTCCATATGTCTGAAGTCTACATAACATATCCAAAATAATGAACATACTTACAAAAAACAATTTAAATAACTAAATACTCCAAACAATTTCTAACACCACACCTTCGTCATTGTGATTTTTATTTCACTTTCCAGAAGCTGTCTTGGATGAATAACTGATACTACCTTACGTAGACAGACACTTTATTTTTAAAAAGGTATCCTAAATAAACTTGTAAACATCATCAGTAAAAATCATGTTTAACACTATAAACTAGGACTAGTTAATACTATTAATATAGTGCTATAAACAGGTTAACTAACACAATGACTCCAAGGAGAGATGGAAGGCAAGCCTGGACTAGGATTTTGCTCATGAGGGAAAAAAGGAAGACGACTCTTATTTTGATTACATAATTATTTTTAACATAGTTAACATTCATAAGCCTGTTCGGCAGGCTAATACTTACACCCGCTCAAATCTATTGATGCCATCACGAAGTAGATTTCAACATGGATTCTTGTATTTGGAGTTACTACAGTACTACTCTAGAAAAGGATCTGTAAGACTTTCCTCTGTGTATCTTAGTACTTTTCACATGCTATGCAGAGCTAGATTACGATCCTATTTTCTGCAATGAATCCTGGAAAAGGAAACTCTGTTTTATCTGGATTAACACCTATAACTAAACTCAAGAGAAAAAAACATAACTGAAAAACAGATCTTTACTCTTTGAGGCAGTGATTTTCTGTAATTTTAATGAGTCTCAAATTACCATAAAATTTACAAACACTGCAATAAAGAACTACAGAAAACTACGTCAAGCTTTTGCATCTACAGGCTTCCTATTTTTTCAAGTACATTCAGCTGATTATTTTTATGAACCATAATACAATATTGAATATGCTTAACTCATTTAAACATTTTTCCATTTTCAAATTGTTACCGAGTTTATGACAGCTAAAAATTACACTAGAATTCAATATGTATCCAAAGGAATGGTGGCACAGAAAGAGGCAAGTGATCGTGCAGCTCTGCAGCTTGCTAAAAGTATCTTCTGACTTTCTGCCATTGTCAGAATAGCTTGAGGCAAAACTCAGAGATAATATGTTATGTCAGCTTTGTGAAAACAAGTATGTTCCATCTTATTATTATCTAGACAGCAAGTTTTCTGCAACTGAAAGAAAATATTATATGGGAATTTAATAGTGAATGTGCACTCTAAATTATGTGTTTCTAAGCAATCACCCTAGAAAAAAGTTTGTTGGTCAGATACACTTTAAGAATCATCACATCTATTGATTTTGCTCTGTTAAAAATCTTCACATTTCCTTGTAGTAGGATTAGAATAACACGATACTTTCCATGTGCTAATGGATCTGAAACTTGCAAATGGAGGCATCTACAATAATTACACTTTTATTTTCCATTTTTTAATAATTTTTTGTACCCAATGAAGAAGATCTTTTAGAAACTTATATGAAAAAGCTACCATTTTATGAAAAAGAAAAGAAAACAAAACTATGGGTGGAAATACCAGGCTGCTGAAGCTAACAATGATTAAGCCAGTAATTACAGACATTTGCAATTAAAAAAAAAATGAAGAAAAATTTTAAAATACTTAAAAGCTAAACGTAAATATAATGCATTGAAGTTATGGTGCACCTTGTAAGTTCAAGCATATAATAAATGAAGTTAACTACACTTAGCTTACTGAAGATTACAGGGGAACTCAATCACTCATAGCAAAGCCTTCACATACAGAAATCAAATACATTCATTTAATCTAATGTAAGCTTTGTGTTACACCATGGGAGGTAGGACAGTTTTTGTAGAAAGACATGTTCAGACTTTTGATATAATAAAATTTGTTTTTCGAGTAGGATCAGACAAATTTTCTAGAGACAAGCTGAAAAAATAATTATGAAATTAACAAGGCACAAATTACAGTATTTTAGGAAAATCTTTTTTTAATGGAAATACATTTCCAAAAATATAACAGAAATATATTTTCAAGAAATTGGCATATACTTACTCACTGTTTCCTTTCTATGAGGCAACTCCTGGTATCAATCTAATGTTTTTTCTACATGAGTCAACACTTCATCACGCAAGCAACTGAAATGCCTGTTCCTAACAGCAACTGCCTTTTTAACACATAAGGAGCTCTTGAAACAATGGACAGTCCAAATTTTTAAAATTAAGCAAGCATTTGATGATGCAGATATCTGTCAACAGTGTTTTCAGAGCACATGGTTTCCATTTTTTTCTGGCCAAAGTTGGGTACTTAAGCACATTTGAAAGTGCTAAGTGCATATCTATAGCTTATAGCAACCAAAGCCATTATGAATTTTGCCCCAAACTGCTTTTGACTGAAGAGTATCTGCAGACCACAGATGAGAACAGCTCTGTTATAGTCAGCTGATGCAATTTTGCACTGTGTGGTTTTCATTCACCAAGATGAAACCACGTGTATCTGGACTTATTTCTCTTTTCTACAATGTGGAAATTAGACCATAGTCTTTATCATGTATTATTACCTGCCCTCAGACAAACTTCTTATATGATATTCCAGTCCTTGTGCACTTTAAGCAAGTAACACTCTTACCTACAATAAATATACACTGGGATTATAATAAACAAAAATACTTAGGCATTTAAATCAGTATAATGATTGTATAATATTTGCTTTATCAATGCACTAGAATTTGCAAAATCACAGTAGACATCACAGATCTGACCTGAGTGTAATAATGGAAGCAATAACCATGTTTGGAGTCTCACATATAAGCTGGAATTATATTTATGTTACTCTGCAAAAGATAGCTGTACAACATTGGAACCTTAAGTTTTCCTAGTGAAACATTCTTAAGCTTTGTGGTAAGCATGGCAGAATCATCGTAAGTGTTCCCCCCAAAGCTTTCTTTACCAAACTAAACCCAAGAATTTTAATAGAAAGCATATACTGCTGTTGTTTTGCAAGTCCTGTCAGTTAATTACCTAAGTCAGAAATATTTTAAATTAAGACAGGAAAGCTATATTCCAAGGAGAATTTCATGAAAAGTCAGCAGTTAGGCCCAATAACAGCAAAGACTTGTGAGAACATTTTTTAAGAAAAACAATATTTGTTAAATACAACTACAATGAGTTTTCTCACATTGTTGAAGAAATAGAAGTTGCAGTTACTTAGCCCAGACCACAGTTTGGCACTTTTGTTTTCAACTTAAATAGGTTTAGAATCATTTTTGTATTTCTTCTGATGTAGGGATTTTGAAAATAGAAATGTAAACAAATAATGCTTGATGTAGAAGAATTTTCAGCGTATCTATCTAGAAAAGGGTATAAAAAATAATCATAAAAAGAAAACCAATTTTTTATTTTCTAGTTAGAAGCAATAGGTCAAAATCTAAAAGAATGCCAAATCAGCTATATTTGGCATGACATTAGCAGTATGGATTGTTCAAATTGTTCAACTTTCAGGCTTGCTCCACTCTGATCTTCCTCTCTTTAAATGTACTTTGCAGTTAGAATTTAAATCATCACTCAACTGTATTTGCATAGACTGGTAAAGTAACAGTTGATCTATTCGCACATTTATGAAATAGAACAGAATATATACACGCACTTAGTGAGCTTATGATCTAATTTCCACAGCAGATTTATTATAAATTCAGGTCTTTATATAAAAATCCAAATATACATCACTTCTTTGTTGCGCATTCAGAGTAGTTTCTCTAGTTAAGAGAGAGAGTGGAAGTCCAAAAGGCATAACAAGTACATTTGTGGTAAACTCATTGTTTTTTGGCCGTGGCTGAAGCTGTGAACTATGGAGTTCACAAAACAATTAGATGAAAGTACATGGTAGTCACATTAAGGCACCACTTGCATCCTCCAGCTTCTGGTTCAGTCATATTTCAGGCTGGTACTTCAACATAATCAATAGTAGCTAGAAAGTTTCTCTAGTCTGTACTGACTGTGTAATAACGTACCAGGTAAGAATATTTCCATCTTACAGGAATATAGAAACACATTCACGTCATGACCCCTCTTTTGACGGAGAATAACGGTATATTTGCTACATGTACCTCCTACATACATTTCATCCACATAAATACTCACCCAATATTAAACCGTATCACTCAATGAGCATTTAGAGACAGCTGCCAAAACCTGATTAAATTATTAATTTCCTAATCTGATTTTTATAACATAATTTATATTCTGCAGAAAAACACCCTGTAAGGATCTTCCTTTTTTTCAGATAAGTTCTCTTCCTTTTTCCTGTAATATCAACTGACTAGTTAACAATCTCATAATTTAACAGTCGGTAAATTACTCAGGTTTTCTACAGAGCTGAAAATGGTTGGCAAAATGCTTGTTGGAAGCAAAATAAATTAGCTACCACTGGTCTTATTCTTAGCTTGCTTTTATTTTTAAATAATTTTAGAAAATATACGTTGAAGTGACTCTTCTGTTATGATAACTGAGTTTGTCTTTGAAATGTAAGATTCAGATAGCACTGAGTTTTCTGTAACAACCATTTTGTAAGAAGGCTTTTCCATCAATATGTAATATTAATTTACCTTCCAGCATTCAACTATGACCATCATATTTAGTTTAATTTTAATTCCAATTAAAATGTCTCTATTCATTTTGATCAAAAATTTAAAAGAAATCTTCATATAGTAAGTTCAAAGAATACAAATACTTGATCCTTAATCAGATTCACAAATTACTTAGTTTAGACTTGGCACTTCTAAAACACCTGCAAAGTTCAAGTTAATTTTGAGGAACAATACAGCAGCTGCATAGTTCAGGAAAAAAAAATTTCCATTTGACCAGTGCATCTGAAAAAAAGTATTTACTAGATACAATGAAGCCACACTTATTGAAAGGTTGGTTGTAATACATATTCACATATTAAAAAAACAGATTAAGGAAAAGTTGATTTTAGGGAGCAAACTAACTCCTACTTTGCTCATCTCTTACTGCTAAAATTCTAACCATTATGAATAATTCACTCATTAGGTTGTGGTTCAGCTGTATGGCAGTGTGCTTTCAACAGCATTGCTCACAGGTGAAGAACCTTTGCTCCTTTTAAAAACTGGCCTTGTGTTCTCATAATTTTTCTGCTTCTTTCTTTCCTAGTATCTGAAGATGCACGGTTCACTTCTCTGCAAAAGACACGTACAGAATGTTAAAACAAAAAGGTATTATACTACGCTTTAAATAATGCATACCAGGCAGGCAACTGCATGTGAAATTTTTTCCATCGTGTTTCTGTATTACATCCATGCAGGTTCCGTTGTTCCGACAGGGCTGCCTTCGACAAGCATCAAATTCTTCACATAGAGCACCTAGATACTCATCGTCACAGTCACAGAAAAAAGTTGCCTAAAAACAAGGAGAATATGTACTTCACAATGAATTTGCAATTACTGTTTTCATCAAGTACTCTACTGAAGAAAGAGGTTTTTGTTGATTCTATTTAAAACCACAGGAGCTGCCATAAACCCATCAACATAAATGTCTGCATAAAGTTACCCACTAAAATACTAAACCTGCTCCAATCCTTCAGTTAAGATTTTTAATGATGTTGGGGAATTTCATCTAAGGAAGGAGGTTGGG
Organism: Rhea pennata; assembly: GCF_028389875.1. Lineage (NCBI taxonomy): Eukaryota > Metazoa > Chordata > Aves > Rheiformes > Rheidae > Rhea > Rhea pennata. The sequence goes on along the minus strand of NC_084671.1, from coordinate 18,295,531 downwards.
ATCACATTCCTAATACATAAAAAACTGTTTTTTTTTCTTTTTTTCACCCTATTTTTTGTTCTGTTCCAGAAATAATGGAATTATTCTGTTTCAAAATAAATATGAATTTATACAATGGAATAATTACCAAAATAAGTAACATGTGCATCTATCAGCAGAAAATCGTACTACAGAGATGCACCTCTATGTGTGAAGGGCAGAGCTGGAGTCCCAGAGACTTACTTCAGGAGTTTTAAATAAAACCTGACAAACACCTTCAATTCTGCTAAAAGAGATCATCTTCGAATGTATTTGGTACATTTTTTAAACTCATTGTCTAATAAAAGATAAAATAGCAGTACATCTATTTGAGAAATCTGTTAAATACCTTTAGTAGGCATAACATGGCATTCTTCATTTTTGTTAGTAATAAAATAATTTAAAATTAGATTTTAAAAAATCTTTAGATTTTAAATCTAAAGTTGCTGAGGAAATCTCCTAGGATGGAATACAGAAAGCGCTCTCATCTCCAGTACCCATTTAGATTAAATAGCTTTCCTTCTTTGTTCATTAAACACTAGATGGCAACATCACTCATTCTCCCATACGTTACAAAGCCAAGATCAGCACTGGTGAGAACGCAGCTGTTCCGCACAAACATTGTAATGCAAAGTACAGCTTAGCATGTGCATGGAACTAGAAATAAAGAGATGGGTTTAGTATTATATTTGCTATTTTTACTTATGTTTGCTTTATATGAATAAACAGCTGTGCATTAAACAAAAAAAGAAAATAACAATCCTCATACAAATAAAAACTGTACTCCGTAAACCTAAGATCTCATACTTTCTTTAAAAATATTACACAGGTTGAATCTAAACAAGAATTAATAACATTTCTCCAAAATAACATACACATCATTTTGCATTTATCAAGAGTGCTAAATATGCGGTCTAAGCATGTTCTGATATTTGCCCAAGTCTGCTCACAAAATAGCTCTGAATCTCTCTCACGTTAGCAATGACAGGTTTTCAAATAAGGCTATAGCTCAACTGAAAGACAAGACAGGCAGGCAAAAAACACAGTCAAAAAATATTATTACCGTACAAAAAAATACTATCTTCATATAATACAGTAATTTGCTTTGAAGATAATTCACATAAGCTGTACAGATAGGTGGCTGGCAGGGTGAAACATCGCTTTTGTCTAAGAACTGAACCACTAGCAAAATGTATAGTAAGTATTTGCACATTTCCCTAGAGCATTGGTGGAAAACCCATCAATTCATAGGTCATTTTGGTCCCTAAAGACAACAGCTATCAGTGGTTTCAAAGTAAATGTTGTCCTCAATATCTCAAAACATCAGAGCACCCACTGAGCACAGCATAGGATCAGGACCCAAGTAAAGAGTGCACATACACATTTCCTACAGCATCCTTCACAGCTGTTTTAACTCTTTTTTGATGCTCTGTTATTCATTTCAAGGGCACATGGTCATTCCTGGAATGGAGTGTTAGGTTTAGGCTTAACTACAAAATCGAGGTTGCTCTCTGTAAGGCAGTGAAGCCAACTGCTTTCTCCATAATTTACCTATTCCGGATGAGCAAAGTGAGACACTATACTAACCACAAGTTAGCATTATTTCTTAAAACATGTACAGAGAGGAGGAAAGAAGGGGATAAGCACAGCCCTTCTATCTGCCTTCCTTGATCAGCAAATTCAGATGTCTTCAGATAACCATTAACACCACTTACAGGTTTTTCACTGAAATGTAGTTAAAGAACTGCATCACCCGTCAAGGTAGTTTTCCTGTTATTGCAAGATACAGGGCTGTACTTCTAGAAAGGTTTATCGTGTTTTAAAAACAAAGATTTATGAAATATCACAGTAGATGATTCAGGAAAGACAACCATAAGAATTGCTATACAACATGAACTTTGTTGTGCTACACAGCATGTCTTCACACAGCATATTCAGTTCTGCTTTTTCTTTTTTTTTCTCTCTCTCTCTCCCCTCCTCCCCCCCAACTTCTTATAAAACTTTGAGACAAACACAAAAGGCTGGTCTAGTAACAGTGGATACTGAAACAAAACAGTGGAACACTTTCAAAAGTGCCCAGATTTCCTATAATAGTATAGTAAAATAGTACAGATGAACTGTGCTACCAGCAGTCTCCATTCCTAACTGTATACTCCATTTTCCTTCCATTCTTCTCATCTAGAAGACTAGATGAACTGCAGAGATATGTGCATGTTACAAATATAATGTCTAATAGAGATTCATAGTCAAATTCCTAATTAGATAACCTAGCCTAACTCCCTCTGTAATGGGAAAAATTCCCCTAAGATGCCACGGACACAGTACACCTTTCCTTACTGTCAATATCATGCCAAAGGAATCAAATAGAAGAGTTCAAAGAGGAATAACTTTAATATTAATTTTAACTCTATTAATGACTTTCAGAGAAATAAATCAACTGTTTTAGACTAATCTCCTACATTTTTATATATTTTATATATTTGCAGTTGATGCGCAGTTTCCATTTTTTGTCAGTCGTTATAAAGTTACTGGAGATAAATCAGCATAAAATAGTTATGCTCTTTAGCCTATAGAAATAATGATCAGGTCTGAATTACAGAACTACCATCCTTATCAAAATAATGTATCAGATATTAAAATAAATACAACTCTGAAGCCTAGAATAATAATGTATACAAATAAAAATAAATATACTCTTTAGAGTACAATTGAGCGTATAATTAAAGTGGGAAATTCTATATCTTGCTAAACATTAGAATTCTCTATAAAATTAAAATTTTATTTCTAATAGTTCTTAGATACTACCTGCAAATTTTACTTTGTATTCAAGTATCTAAACATGATCTGTTGGGAATACTTCTTTTAAATATCACATATTTTCTCTCAGAAATACAGATCCCTCTGCACTTACGTAGCCAAGACTGGTATCTTGAATATTTAGTCATTCTCAGATTAATACCTCAATTTAAGTAGTTATGTTCCAAGCTTTTTAGGCTCTTTTCATTTAAAACAATACAAAACACAAATACACTGATGGCATTGAGAGCAAGATGCACTAACTGAACCATTCGTTGCAGAGATGGGCACACCTGTATTGCCTCTGCAGACACTAACTACGTGGCTCTGCCTGCACTAAAATCTCTTTTAGAAGGATTGGAAAACTGCAGCAGAGTCTCTCGAGGAGCAAGGAGGGACTCCAATGCTCACAGGTCAAGCAGCGGAGCCAGCAAGCCCTGCATACAATCTCTGCTACTTCTGGACCTGAAACAGTAAATGTTGCAGTCTGATTTTCCCCTGGTTTTGGGCATCTCTTTATCATGTATCACAGTGCAACAGAGACATGCACGAAGTTGTGCAATGGTGGTGTTGGACCTTTTAAGACCATCAACTATGATGATCTACTGGATGACGTAAATGAGGTATTCTGCATAGCACCAACATTTCATTTGGAGCATTGCCTATGGAAAGCGAGACATACTTTGCAAATTAAAACTCAAATGTAAGATCCAGTGAGAATTGACATTTGAGTTTTAATTTGTCAAGTAAGTCTCTGAATTAGATGTTTTGATTAAAATTTTTACAAAAATTTGGATCAGCTTTGAAGTTTGCATCAGATTCCAGAGCAAACTTTGCTTAAGTGCAGCAGTGCTCAAATATAAAGTTTAGAAACATATACACAAATGAGCAAATTTTTGTTGCAGATTTCTGTCTTGTTGAGCAGATTTTTGTTGTAAATTATGTAAAAAGGACTATGCTTGCAAAAAGCAAATTGGGATGCTGCAAATATGACTGAAAACATTTCTTCATCTCCTCGTGTTCCCAACAAAGTAAAGCTCTCCACTATACAAGATGTTCAGAGTATTAATGTCTGTATTATGTATGGTGGAGTAAGAAAAACAAAAACTCAACATGTGTGTTGGCTAGTGCTCCTTCATAAGATTTAATCACTTGTGTTTGAAACTAAAGCTAATTATTATAATGTTAATATATTTAAACAATGCAACAATTAGTCATTTGCTCAACAATATTAATGAAACAGGCAATTAAAAAAAGCCTAGATAATATACTTTTACAGAAGTATAATATGTGGGAATATTTTACCATAAAACACGGTTAACAAAATGGGTTTTTAGAGCAGCAAAAGAAAACCATTGTAGCACTTTAAACAGTAATGCCTTATGACAGATAATAGTTCTGATATACAGAGAGGTTATTCTGTAGAGAAGATCAGGTGTCATGGTTTTCATTAGACATGTCATCTTCACTTTTCCCATATAGTATTCCATGATAGTATTTCCCATGATGGTATTAAATTTTTATTGAATAAGTGACATATGCTAGCATATTTGAGGAAAACTAAATGCAGAAGAAACTACACACTGCCATGCTAGTATTAAAGTCTCTATCTTAAAATTCCAAAACAATAATCTATTATCAATAGACAGTCTGTCTGTGTATTTTACTTGATTATGGAATGTAAATTCATACATACACAGAAGGTATGTATCCTTTTGAATGGCAATAAAACAAATTCTTTATAATAATTTTTAGCCAATCCTGTTCTCTGTAAGCATCTTATTATAAATATAGTACATTTATTTTCCTATTTTCAATAAGCAGAAGTGATAAAGTGCTCATCAGATTCTAAATTTCAGATTAAAGACAGACCACAAAAGCTCATCATTTTTTACTCTAGTAGAGATGACCTTAAGATGACCAGAACAAAATGAATGCCTACTTTTCCCTTGTTGAGAAAGTCATTCAGTATTCATTGAAATCCTTACAGTAAGTTACTATAATGTTTGAACAAAACTTTTCTGAGATGAGTATACATATTGTATTTAGGACTATTTTGTATTTAGAAATTAAGTCTGCCTGAAGATGTGTGCTGCACACATACATGGGGCTTTTTAAAATTATCCATTTTTTTATATATATATATATATATATATATATACATATATATATATATATATACACACACACACACACACGCACACACACACACATATATGTATACATATGTATATATATGTATATATATATCTCAAGTGAATCTACCCCACAAACTTCTAGCTCATATAGAAGATGTGTGAATCATCACTATTCAATTCAAGCAGTTGTATGTCACTGCAATAGAGGCTAGTTATTTTCACATTAATCTCAAGGGTTCAAATTCAATTCCAACCAAAACTTCGTATTTGCATAGTCTGTTCTTCCACATTTAAACTGGTGAGCTGAAGTTATGGGATGTCTGTAGGAGAACTGACTATGTCTCCACATGGACTAAGTAGAATTATGGCTCTCAAATCCAATGGATATTCAAAACTCCACTGAAAAGTCTATGCAGAATCAGAAATCACACACACGCACGCACACACACACATGCGCACACACACAAAAACCTCTCTCTCTGGGCTTAGTACTAAGGTTTCTCCTTTTCATTCACAACTAAATTGTTTGAGGATCTGGTGTAAAGCTGTATACATAAAGGTGAAACTGATATTCACACTGTGATGATGCCATGACCAGTATTATCTTTCCGACATGTCCACGCTACCACTGTGGAAGAACGTCAAGCCCAGCAGCAAAACGGAGCTACAAAGTTCACACAAAGAAGAGAATGGGAGATGGTACCACTTTGACTCACCATCATCTCACTTCACAGAACTTGGAACAAGGTGGCGAATTTTTGTTCTTTTCAATGACAGCAGTAATTGAAAAAAGAATCTCTCATTAAAAACTTTGTTATGTCTACATTCTATTAAAATCATCTAGCTGAGTAGAGGCCAACTTACATTTAACCAATAAGGAATGAGTAAAAACTACATTACCGAGCAACTTCCAATTTAGGCCAGAATTTGTTTGTTTATAGTTTTATGCATTCCACTAAAGACAATATGCCATTACAATTGTTTTACTGCAGATTGTTAATTACAGTTAACTTTTCCATTAAGCAGATGTGTTACCATATTCTTTAGCATTAAACTGGATTTGAAATAAAACTATGAACTACATAAAAACATAAAGATGGTTATTAATCTTCTTGGCACTGGAAGTAATGACTACGGGCCAGCGTAGCTCTTAGCTTATTCATGGCATTAAGCCTTTTATGCCTTCTCCTACCGAGTTGCTTTGCATCCTGGAAGACTAGATTGCACAAACACAATGAGTTATAGATGAAAACAAACAGCAAATCACTAAGGGCATGTTGTAAAGCTAAAGAAAATTAAAATTTCAAGTCAGCAAAAAAGAAATACAGAAGATGCATCTTGTGGGAAACTCATACAATTGTTGCTATACGTTCAGCATGTCATTTTGATGGTTGTTTGCTCCATCACTGGGGAAATCATTATGACATTTTAGTGGCTATCTTACCTAAGATGAGTTAAACTGGTAAAAACACCCTGCTTAATGAAACAGGCACCTTCTATTTTTAACTATGTTGTTTATGCTGTGTCTGAATTCGTTTCCTGGTTTAAATTGTATTAGTAACTAATCCACAAAAGAGTAAGGAAAATTGACATATTTGAAAAAACACTGTGGCTGAACATATAAAATGACATTTTTATTCTCCCTGGAGCAGCAAGCTGGTCATAAATTACCAACATCTGGAAACATTGTATCTGAGGCCTTAGTGAGAGCCCTGCTCATGGAAGGCTACATGGACCAGCTCTGACTGCACTGAAGACAGGCTTTGGAGATGTTCTTCCATTTGTTGAGGTTCTAGAAAAATCAGTAGTTTTCTAACAGTAAACACAAAAGCAGTTACATTTTTGAACTTGAAATTTGATTTGAAAGGAAGAGATATCAAGGAAACTGCTAATTCTAGTTCTCTCTGACTACAATGCATTGGAAGATGCCTCTTAGAAATAGACTTTAACATGATTTCTTTATGTCCCATAACTTCAGGTATAGAGGTGTCAGTTAACTATAATCTAGCACATAGTATGTCAGAAACATAATCTTGTATAATCTTGTTATTATACACAGGTTCAAAGAAAGAACCAGGTGCAGAAGGATCATGAAAAATTCATGACTTCTGTCCAGCTAGAGAGCTCTGGAAAAGAACAGTCTGTGTCTGCATGAGAGGGGCTCCTCCATCACTAACTGTTCTAATTTTAACTTACAAAATTTCTAATGTTAAGACTAAAAGTGGTGATGTGAAAGTCTCTTTTTGGAGTAGTATAATAGCTCCATTTTCTTGACACAAAGTCAATTTGTCTTCCTTTCTAATTATTTCATTTGTAAGTTAAATCTTGTCTCAAAGATTTATAAAACATGTTTCCCTATTAAAGGCAATGTAAGTAATATAAGCATCTTCCTTAAAGACAGAATAAAAAGAGGTATTAAAGCCTCCACATAGATACAAGCATTAATAACTTTTATCCTGTGATACATAATGCAGAGTAAGACAAAGTAATTAGAGACATAAGAATGAATAAACAATATGAAATATAGAAAACAAAATAAGACTATCAAAGCCTTTACCTCTCAACTCAACAAAAATGGAAAAATAGAAGACATTCCAATATATCATTGCATATAGTAATTTTAACATTATTTAAATAAATCAAATCCAAAATGCTAAATTTCTAAAAGAAAAACATTAAATTTAGCAAAGCAGAAAAACTCAACTGGATTATGAAATAGTGCATATGTATCTGAATGAATAACTTTGCTGGCTATCAGCCAAGCGGTATGGTAGGGTAGCATTTACTTCTAAAAGCTTCTTGCAGTAATTGTGTTCACACGTTACCTCAGGCATTTTAAAATTTCACTTTTGAGAAATGAAGATGATGCTCAGTTATTCCAGATGTTAGCACTGTCATACATATAAAGATACTGCAGCAGTTTAATTACTGTTGTTACAATCCAAATTGTCATTTTTCTATCAAACATACTTATTGAGAATTTAAATCAGTAAATGGTAGCAGATGAACTATCACTGAATTCCTTAAATATATCAAAATTTCTGTGCTCACAGTAGGCTCACAGCTGTTAATATTTACTCAACAGTTACTATTGCTTTTATCTCTCAAATGAATATTAATGAAACCCAAGATTAATTGTGCATATTTGTGCTGCAAATGACTTAATTCATGAAATAAAATCAACATATATAAAAAGTAATAGAGAATACATGATCTCATGTAGGCCAGCCTGGTTTTGCAAAAGCAGTGTTCAGACTGAAAATTTAACATATTCTGTCCTTATTTTTTTATGTTACTATATTACACAAAAAACATGGTGGCTGGTGCAGTTTCTATCTCCATCGTAGTCTCTCAATATAGAATTATTTAAAGGAAAGAACTGTACACTGACAACTAAATGAATATGTTCCCTACTCAGATAAAGACAGGACAATTTCCAAACATCATCAGATTACTCCACTCTGTTTCTTCCCACAGTTCTACTCAGACAATTCCAGGGCACTATTCAGTAACTTGTAAGGAGGCCAATTATTAAGACACATAAAGAGAGAAGAACTAGACTACATCAGACCTAAACCCAAAAGAAGGCTGAAGCTTCACATATCAGAACCTGTTGATCTGCAGATTGGGGATCCCGAATGTTCACGATACGCTTTTCATCTCACAAAGAAATACTCTTGTACAGTAAGAGTCAGCTGCAGTACACATTACCAGATACCTGACTTGAATACTTGTTTTTACTGCCAGGACAGTGTCTGACTCTCTGCATTTTAGGGATTTTCTTACTTTTAAGTACTTGATTTTTATAAACAACAAAGAAATGCATTTTTATTATCTAGTAACATCTATGGGCTTTTGCAGCCTATCACACAGCAGCAGGGAATGCACACACTCAGAGTATCAGTACATTTTACCCTGGACTTCTATTACCATGTAATTTCCACTCTACACAAAGATCTTGACAGGTTTACCTTACCTCATCTGGTTGTGTGATACATTTTCCTTTCCCTGAACACGGGAAGCTATCTGAACGGCTTCCCACAGGCAAGCAGGTACTGGTTTTCACTACCACAGTCAAGCGTAAAGCCACAATGCATTTAGTAACTGAATCATTCAAAAAACCTGAAAAAAAAAACAAATTTCAATTTGTTAATATACAAGACAATATGCTAATAGACATTAATGCTCTACTGCTAGACAAACAAAAGTGAATTCAAAGAAATTGTCAACCGAGAACATCATTGTTCATATTTCACAGATGTTTCAAAATTTAACACATTTAAATTCAAAACGCAATACAGTTCAGAAACATTTTAAAATATTCATATTGATGAACAAAAGGAAGGCAAGGCAGTAAAACAGATTTACCTTCAGGGCTCTCATCCGCACTACTTTGGAAAAACTGACTTTAAACTGTTTTTTAAATTGCTTGAGATAATCTTTAACTATTAAGTACATAACAGAGTTCTTAAAATTGCTCTCCCATTTGGCTAATTTCTAGGACAAAAATATAGTAAAGCTAAGGTATTAGAAAAGCATACATCAGAGCACTGTTACATATCAAGACAAGACTGACATAAAAATAAAGACTAATTTTATTTTATTTTGCTTTTGTCTCCTGCTATCCTCTTGATAATTTACAAATACATTTCCTTAAGTTTTTAAGGACAAGAGATACTAAAATCAAACTCAGTGAATAAAAAGGTTTAAATTAATTTCTAAAAATTACTTTAGATAGGAGTTAAAAGGCATACACAGCATAAACTGCATTACACTGCTAATAAAAGAACAATTTCTTAGTTGCATTTTTGATGGAGTTTGCAAGGAATACATAAACAGCCTGATAGCATTTCTTTGTGCATTTCCAATACAAGTATTTTTGAATGTCTAATCTAATAGCTCTATAAGGTGATACACTAGCCATAAATGAACACCACCTAAAAAATGGAGCACTTGAGGAGGAAGAAAAAAATTCATAAATCTCTGGCTACCACCTACAATTGCAGAGAATTCAAAATTTAATCCGTTGGAAGCTATTAAAACATGCTGGAGCACAACAGCAGCCCCATCACCCATATTTCTAATAGAATTTAACATATTGATTCCTGAAAAAAAATAATAAAGGAAAATAGTAAAGATAAAATGAGGCACACAGACAGCCAAGGCAAAAAGTAATAAAACTAGAGGTCATGCCAAAATACATATGTGTGTGTGTATGTGCGTGTTACAGACATAGAACCATGGTGGAGTTATACGTTTCTTTACAAATAAATAAGAGTGAGAGATTAAGGAAAAATAGATGCTGTTTTTAATGCAAATATCCTTAATATTAAGAACAATGACAGTAAATAGATGTGGGAACTATATGACTCAGAATGGTTTTCCTAATATTTTAAACTTGAAATTCTGAAATCTTTTACTGTATGAGCCTCAAAGGATCTCTCAAAATGCAACCCAACTTCCTGTATTAAAGATTGGACAAAGTGCTAGAATTTACTCGAGGAGAAAAATTCATTACAATACAAAAATTTCTAATGAACAGAAATAAAACAAAAGTTTCAAGAAACTCCCTGAACTTCAAGTGCATTTTCTTTCTTGAACTGCTGCTATACATTATTTGTATTCTACATATGGAAGAGTCAAATATTACTAATACTGAAAATTCCATAGAAAATCATAAAGGAAGATATTCTTTGTTCTTACTTTTTAGATTTCATTTTTAAATGTTGCATCCTTTGAACAATTAGTTGTCAATATTAGAAACACTGATCCCTAAACCGTAACTTCAAAGTAGGAAAATGTCATGTCCAATACAAATGTCATCAGCTTGAGTATAACCTCTATGAGTTAGCTAAATATTCTAAAAGATTGGATAGAAATGTATTAGGTATAGTTCAAATTTCTAATGGTCTATTTTGGCTAATGAAGATTATTGTAATCTGCTGACCTCTTCTAAGAAAGCCAATTTGTTCTGGCCTTAATACACACCACATTTTTCCCATCTGTTCAAAGATGCCGCGAGAATAATTTTCTTTAACAATAGAATGTGATTGTCCTAGGTCATCGTGCAATTATACGTGAATGCTTGGAAGAATGTGGTATTTAGAAAATGTCTTTGGGTTCACATTTTCTTGTCTGAAGCAAACTGTTACATATTCTTCAGGACACTTCCCTAAAGGAATATTAAATCAACCTTCTTTGTACTTTGAGTCTTGTTACTATTTCAGTATCAGAAGCCCTTAGGCAAACCACTGAAAAAATTATTCTCACTGGAATGCCACATATTTTCCTGTGATTTCTAATTATCTCACCCAATTTCCAAAGATAAAAAGGTAAAAATACAGCTATTTATTTTCACTTTATAGTGCTTGCATATAACTTTCCAAAATCTCTGAGCTTTAAGGCTAGAACTCTGTCTGATCATCTAGTTCTGACTTGCTGCTTAACTCGGGTCATAGCATTTCAAGTGATTACTTGGCCAATTCCTGTAAGAGTGACCGAACTAGAGTGAGTTTAAACTTCTATTTTTAACTTCTACACAGCAGAATAATTTCAGAAGTATGTTTGCATCTACCTTCATCTCAGGTCTGAAAAAAATCATTAGAGCTCATAAAAGCAAGAAATAATTTTGATCAGCTTAACTTTACCGGTTTTCTGAACTAGCTAAAATGTAATGATATGACAGTACTTTAAATCAGAGAATTCAGGGTTGAGTTATTTACATTAGTATTATGGAAACAATTTTAAAATCTAGTAAATCAGAATATGAAGTGACATATCATTTATTTTGCCAAAGGAGGGTTCTCAAGCTCTGTGCTCACACAGCTGATAGTCTGAAAAGTGTCTGCACGATTTCACTGGCAGTATGCGTGCTTAAAATGCACTACAGCTCATCCTATCCTTGCAGTTTCACATTTTGTCTAGGAGCACGAAGCACACATTCTCCTGTTTCTCTCAGATCAAGAAAGTTAAGAATGAAAAATAAGAAATATAGTCAAAATACAAAGTGATAGTATTATTTATGTCTAGGTATTTTCAGCAAGATCAAATCATGACATTCAGGTTACCACTGTATCTTTTGCCCTATTCACAACACATGCTTTCTTTATACCTGTATTTAGTCAGGGCTCTCTAAGCTAAAGTAAAGCTCATATTCCCAACCCATAGTCAGTAAGGAGTGAGTACTTGTTTGCGTTATCCCCATATCTGCACAATGCTCCCCCCCCCCAGCCCTTCCTGCTTCTATGATTGCTAGCAGTGCATGTGTAAATTTTGCAGTATCCCTTGAACAACATGAAGGATATTTTTTACAGAGAAGGTATTCAAACATTGGTTGATCGACCTATTTTACTACACTACACAAACTGAGCTGCTTCCTTGGTAGCCTCTATTTGACTGAAGCCTTCTTTCAAGGCATGGCAGACTGAGGTCAGTAAGATGGTCCATACCGGAATGCCAAAACAAGCAGGAAAGAAGTTAGCAGACACCACCAACAACTCAGACCGTTACCCTATTGCATATTATATTAACAAAAGGCATGGGCTGAACCGAGAACCCTACCAAACCCCCGGTATGCACACACTACTACTACACATAGAAACACTCCCCCCCGCCACGTGATTTCCTCAAATGTATTTTTCTTTAATCCAGTCTTAATATATATTCGCCTACTGTTGAAATAACAGAGTATCATTTTATATCAGAAATGCAGCAACAGTTCCTTACACTACAGTTCTAAGGCTCTGATTCAGAAGAAGATTTAGGAGCTTTAAGTCATACTTGGGGAAGATTGTAGGTCTTTGAGTCCACCTAAAGGTTCCTCAGATGAGAGAGAATGAGGGAGAATGACTGCCAAGTCAGTCTCTCAGCATGACTGCCAAGACCTGGCCACTCATTACAGTGCAGCACCAGTTCCCAAGTTTTTCAACTTATTTTTAGCCTAGTTTTCCCAGAAAATGAGACAGCAGTGGGATGTCTATCAGTTTCCATCTGTTCCTTTTTTCTCCTTCAACACCTGCCCACACCAAAAGTTTTTGGGGTCACTAACCGATTTCAACAACATTTTACACAGCAGCAGAGTTCTTGAAGGTACTAAGTTCCTTCAGCTTCCCTGCACATTATATACCCTTAGAATTAAGAGCATTGGTAGGTCAAAACAGGTAGGAAAACAAAAAAGGGCCCAAGAACAAGATTATGTCATTTCTCCATGTCATTCCTTGTATATAGTGCAGTCAGACCTCTATTAATAGGAATATAGAACTACAGATATTTTCAAATACAAGAAAAACAGATACTATCACTGCTTCAAGACCAAAGCAGTGGTATTGGCTATGTCTGAACTGCATCTTCAGTTCCTGCAACTGAGTAGTGTCACAGAGCTATAATACCTGCAGACACGATTTTAATTTCCAGAAGCTGTATAGCTGCCACCAAAGCATACTGAACCTCTGTAAGCCTTAGTGGCTCAGGACACCAACCATGCAGGTATGCCTATTCATCCACCCACAGTTAACGGCAAGTCAGAGGCCTAACCCAAAGTGTCAAGGTCACTAAAGGCCTACTAGCGCCCTCAGGTACCTGATACCAATGCTTTTGTACTGAATTCCAAACAACAGGTTAGGAATTATTTTATAATTTGTTAGGACCATATTATAAACAAAGAGAAAAGAAAAAAAAGTAAGAAACCGGTAGTCAATGATCTTTGATGCACTGCTTCTGTTGCATTAGTTGCACAGTATACTTGTACAGAACATCTGAGATCATTCTCATTCTCCAATGATACTGCTGGCCAACATAGCATCTGGGGATACAAAAATACACTGTAATAACAAAGCTGTCATTGTGCACAAAAACAGCCTTATTTGCAACTGGTACAACTTATCAAACCTTCAACCTGCTATACAGATCAGCCTGCTTAATGTGATTAAAGTGATTTGTTACAGAAGCCTAGGCCAGATACTGCTTTGATAGTATTATATTTGATTCTCATTGCTATAAACAGATTTTAGTAAGAAACTATTCAAGAAAATTGTTTCCAAATATTTTTTTGAAAAGTCATACAAAACCCATATATTTTAAAAATGACTATTTTGCACTGAAAAGCAGTGGTCAAACTTCTTTGTGTCCTTTATTTTTTTTTGGTACTATAGACTCATTAAGTTTAAAAATAGATATGCTTTCTTCTGTCACTATCAACACTGAGAACTCTAGACTCTGAAAATCAAATGCATATTTTTTTTCACATACATAATCTCTATCACAGTGATAAATATAACTGTGCTGCTGGTCACGTTATGTTCTCTGTAACATTTCTGCAAAGCCATTACCCTTTGATGTGTATTAAAGAGGCAGACTAACAATCACAGGGTTATGCAGGTATAACAGCAAAATTTAGGTTCACAAATTTATTACAAAAACCTTGGGAAGAAATAGCACACAGCTTGACTTTCAAAACTGGAGCCAAGTTTCACAGGGTTGACAAAATATTTATGAATTGAGCAAACCAAGTGGATTCACTTAGCATACAGCAGAAACCTCCAGGCATATGCTGCATTATGTTTCCACTATAACAAATAGGGATGTTTCTGTTTCACTACTGCTGAATTTGATAGCTTAACTAGACGAAAACCTATAATAGGATTAAGAAACAGCTAGCAAGAGTACTCTTACCCTTATGAGACTACTTGCATACAGCTTACTATAGGGGGTGGGGGATGTTATGGTTTACATTAACTTAAGAGTGGGACTTCTGACACAGCTTCAAGGGCTCTGCTTATTGAATAGGATAACGGTGAAAGTCCATGGAAGGGTGACAAGACTAATCTACTCACAGATTTCCTGCATCAGAATTTTCCCATCATATGCTTATTTATCAGCATCTCCACAATGCTGCCAAGTTGGCAGTGAACTACTTTTGGGCACAAATGTAGACCACCAGAACTTGCAATGCTACACTTCACAAACACAGCAAGTAGGACAAGAGGCAATGGGCAAAAATTGAAGCACAGAAAGTTCCGCCTGACCGTGAGGGGGAATTTCTTCCCTGTGAGAGTGATGGAGCACTGGACCAGGTTGCCCAGAGAGGTTGTGGAGTCTCCTTCTCTGGAGATGTTCAAGGCCCGCCTGGCTGCAACCCTGTCTAACATGCTCTAGGTGACCATGCTGAGCAGGCAGGTTGGACTGACTAGATGATCTCCAGAGGTGCCTTCCAACCTTACTGATTCTATGATTCTATGGTGGAATACAAAAGACACAGCTGGGACTGTGATCGGGAGAGATGCGGTAGATTGTATAGATGGCAAGGTTAACAAGGATTTATCTATAGTGACTGGTTCAGCTTGAGTACATAAGTGCTTACCCTACTTTAAATACATAACACATACTGTACTCTACAATAATATAGTACTAGCAGATGATCTCAAAGCACTTTACAAGCTTTATTTAGATGTGCCTCACATTTTCCTTTAAATTATGCATTACTATCCTCATTTTACAGGCAAGGTTAAATGATCTGTCACAGTACAAACAACCAGGTCATCAACCTGATGTAAATATCTTGATGATTAATTGGTCACAAGAGTTGTATTTGAGTGAAATCTTTAGGGAAAGAAGTCATCAAGTATTACAAACGTGAGTAGATAACCCTCCAAATACAGACTAGAAAAATAATTTCCCAGAGTTCATTGCTAAAAGTAGCTTTAAACAAAACTAAAGTATTCACAATTCATGTTTAAAAGACTCTGAAGAGTAAACATTATATAGATGTTAGCTTAAAACATAGTATTTCAAAAAAAAAATCTGAATCGTCTCATGATTTCATCTGCTTATGGCTGGGAGAAGGTAGGTATAACTTGATAATGAAGGGTAAGGCATGATACTGATTTTAAACATACCCCTTTTTGCATAGCCTAACGGCATTTTTCATAATTTTTTATTTCAGCTGTTTACTTTTTGCCTTCAAAGGCAAAAGGCCACCCTTTGAATGAGTCACTTCATGGAACTTTTTATGCTGTTCACACTTTTGCTGCTGCTATCATTTATTGAAATGCTATCTTCTGCAAGACTGGCTCTAATGTCCAATATCCAAGGAAACCATCACAGTTCACCTCAATACTGCCCACAGCAGGACCCTCAGAAGCAAAGTGTACACATGCAAACGAAAATCCCATTAACTGCAGCAGTATATACCAAATTCTCCCCAAGGCTGACTTGCACTAAACTATACTGTCAAACACAAGTTACTGCGCCTCAGCTCAGCAGCAATAACCATGTGAATACCCCATCTGTGGCACGTGCAAGGCAATCCGACTTAATTTAGACCACACTGAAAGCAGGTTAAGTCAAACAATTTCACATACTCCACGGACTAGGAGATCATACGGACTCCCAGCTGACGCAGGTTTGAAGTGTAAATGATTGAACAGATATTATAGTTTTAGTCATGTTACAGACAGCTGGTAAATGTCATAGAGGGGAAAAATTAAAATCCAATGTACCATCCTTAATATCCAAACTGATATCCAAATATCCTGAGCTTCTGTGAACAGCTAGATGAGAAAGACTAATTCAGGAGCAGCATAGTGTTTTGCAAAGGATACAGACAATCCTCTAAGCAGAACATGTCCTACAGCGTGAACTCTTACCCCAGTAGTACAAAATCAGGCCAACTCTGAGACCTGCTCCAATGTTACTACAATCAAATTAGCTCCAGGCAGACTGGAAATGGTGCAGACTTAAACTGACTTAAACATAAACTGAGTCATGAACTACAGAACACTTCCCTTACTGAACAGCAATATTAACTTAGCACAAGAATAAATTAACAGATTCACAAAAAAAAAATTGATGGTATATAGTCACTGTAAAACTTCTAGCCAACATAAATATTAAAAGAAAAAAGATTTTAATGACGGTCTTATGTGGTTTGTTTGTTTTTACCATTTGTATAGCAGACTGTATATTTTCAGAATAAATATTCTAGTTTTCAATTAGAGTACAATTACACTTTTGGATAAAAACATACATGCAACAAATTATAGCAGATTTTTGAGAGTCACTGCACAAGCTGAAAGCATTATTCAAATGCTTCAGTAAGGCCCTTCAAATTTTCAAGGAAAATGTTAAAGCATTTTCTCAGGAAATGATTAAATTAAATAATTATTATTGAATCAGTTCAGTAAATCTTATTCATTTGCAGAAAACGTGACTAGAAAAAGATACGCATGTTGCTGGAATCACATCCAGTATATTACTCCAGCAGGACAGATGTACACAGTGTTGGCTGAGTGAAAGCCTTAAAAAAAAAAATAAAAAAAATAATTAAAAAAAGACAGCCTGCATTTTCAACTCACAACAGAGATCCTTAGCTAGGCACGAACTATAAAGATTCTTGAGAATTTCAGTTTGAAAGACTCATGCACAAACTGATGGTGCATCAGGCTACTCTTATCTCTTTTTTTCAAACTTGTAAAATGCATTTTATCTGATTTCAATGTTTCATAATATACTGCAATGAAGAATAGGTGCATGACAGTATCTAGGAAAAGTTTTGCAGTTATTCATTTTTATATATCCTAGTAGCATTAAAGACAGCATACTACAAAGATCCTGGATTAAAGTAAATACTGCAGAGATATTTTATAACTATGATGAATAGTTTATACAAGAATCATTAACTTCAAAGAGTAAGTTCAGCCTGAATATGAGGGGGAATTTCTTCACTGTCAGAGTGACAGAGCACTGGCACAGGTTGCCCAGAGAGGTTGTGGAGATATTCAAGGCCCGCCTGGATGCAGCCCTGTCTAACATGCTCTAGGTGACCCAACCTTAGAATCATAGAATCGGTAAGATTGGAAGGGACCTCTGGAGATCATCTAGTCCAACCTCCCTGCTCAGCAAGATCACCTAGAGCATGTTAGACCTGTGCCAGTGCTCTGTCACTCTCACAGTGAAGAAATTCCCCCTCGCAGTCAGGCGGAACTTCCTGTGGTTCAACTTCTGCCCATTGCCTCTTGTCCTGTCACATGGGACAGCTGAAAAGAGTTTGTCCCCATCCCCTTGACACCCTCCCTTCAGGTACTTATACACATTGATGAGATCCCCCCTCAGTCTTCTCTTCCCCAGGCTAAACAGGCCCAACTCTCGCTGCCGTTCCTCATAGGGCAGGTGCTCCAGCCCTCTGATCATCTTCGTAGCCCTACACTGGACTCTCTCCAGCAGCTCCATGTCTCTCTCGTACTGGGGAGCCCAGAACTGGATGCAGTACTTGAGATGAGGTCTCCCCAGGGCTGAGTAGAGGGGCAGGATCACCTCCCTCGACCTGCTGGCAACACTCTCCCCAACGCAGCCCAAAAGACCATTGGCCTTCTTGGCCACAAGGGCACATTGCTGGCTCATGGTCAACTTCTCACCCACCAGCACTCCCAGGTCCTTCTCTGCAGAGCCGCTCTCCAGAAGGTCAGCCCCCAGCTTGTACTGGTGCCTAGGGTTATTTCTCCCCAGGTGCAGGACTCTGCACTCGCCCTTGTTGAACCTCAGGAGGTTCCTCTCTGCCCAACTCTCCAGCCTGTCCAGGTCTCTCTGAATGGCAGCACAGCCCCCAGGTGTATCAGCCACTCCTCCCAGCTTGGTATCATCAGCAAACTTGCTGAGGAGGCACTCCGTCCCCTCACCCAGGTCATTGATGAAAAAGTTGAACGGGATGGGACCCAGTACTGAGTCCTGGGGGACACCACTCGCCACAGGCCTCCAAATGGACTCCATGCCACCGATGATGACCCTCTGAGCTCCGCCTTTCAGCCAGTTCTCAATCCACCTCTCTGTCTGCTCGTCTAACCCACGCTTCCTGAGCTTATCTAGGAGGATGTTATGGGAGACAGTGTCAAAAGCCATGCTGAAGTCAAGGTACACAACGTCCACTGCTCTCCCCTCGTCTACCCAGCCAGTCATGCCATCATAGAAGGCTATCAGATTGGTTAAGCAGGATTTCCCCATGGTGAATCCATGCTGGCTACTCCTGATCACCTTCTTTTCCTCCGTATGTCTGAAGATGACCTCCAGAATGAGCTGTTCCATCACCTTTCCAGGGATGGAGGTGAGGCTGACTGCCCTAGAGTTGCCTGGGTCCTTCTTCTTGCCCTTCTTGAAGACTGGAGTGACACTGGCTTTCTTCCAGTCCTCAGACACCTCTCCAGTTCTCCAGGACCGTTGAAAGATGATGGAGAGCGGCCTGGCAACAACGTCCGCCAGCTCCCTCAGTACCCGTGGGT
Source organism: Rhea pennata (assembly GCF_028389875.1). Lineage (NCBI taxonomy): Eukaryota > Metazoa > Chordata > Aves > Rheiformes > Rheidae > Rhea > Rhea pennata. The sequence goes on along the minus strand of NC_084671.1, from coordinate 18,276,312 downwards.
GCATCCCATCCAGGCCCATGGATTTGTGGATGTCAAGCTTGCCCAGAAGGTCTCTAATCCTTTCCTCCTCAATCAAAGGAAAGTCTTCCCTTCTCCAGACTTTCTCCCTCATGTCCAGGCTCCAGGATTCATGAGGGCTGCCCTTAGCAGTGAAGACTGAAGCAAAGAAGGCATTCAGTAATTCTACCTTCTCTGTATCCCTCGTCACCAGGGCCCGTGCCCCATTCAGTAGTGGGCCCACATTTTCCCTAGTCCTCCTCTTGCTGCTGATGTACTTGAAGAAGCCCTTCCTGTTGTCCTTGACATCCCTTGCCAGACTCGATTCCAGCTGGGCCTTAGCCTTGCTCGCAGCATCTCTGCATACTCTGACTGCATTCCTATAATTCTCCCAAGCACCCTGTCCCCTCTTCCACAGTCTGTGTATTTTCTTCTTCTGTCTGAATTTGGCCAAGAGCTCTTTTCTGATTCCATGATTCTATGAACACTGACACAAATAGTGTGAAGCTATAATTCCAATGAAGTAAAAAGCAGATTTTCCATGACTTAATATGTTTTAAAGCTTGACCCTTTTGTTGCCACCTCTTATTTAAAGACATGCTGGATTCCTTCCTTTCTCACGCTTCCCATGACCTTTTTGGCAACCCTCAATGTCCACCTCTAACACTTCACCTTCCATGGCCGATACTTCTGGGTACACTGAATACACCTGATACTCAGAAAATATGAAATGTCGCCAGTAAAAGACATTTTTAAAGCTCTGGAGTTGGGCACAAAACTTTTGAATTCCCTTGGCATCAAATAAAGCATTTTTGTTGCATACAGTTGGGCAGAGATCAACAGTTCACCTTACTTGTGCTATATAGCAACTTTCCAGTGATTACTTTTGACGAGCAATAATTTGATATTAAGTGCCACCAGCACCTTGGGATATCCTGTGTGCTTTATCCTACTCCTAATCCACCCAACCTACTGTGTATAAGCAGTACTATTTTTTTTGGCAGTGGGTGGGAAGGAGAGTGCTCACTTCAGAACCTAACTTAGTCACTTTTCCTCTGGCTAGTAAGTGAAATTTCTAACAAAATAAAACGCTTTAGAAGACTGGCACATGTTTGTGGTACGAAATCCTATCAAAAACACAGTAAAAATATTTGAGGAAAAGCAGTGTCAGCGAGAATGTTTTATGGAATGCACAAGCCAGTCCTCAAGTTAGCATTCCCACTTTTATTATGACTTATTTTAACGAGATAAATGTTGCAATTTAACAACATAAAAATCATGCTGCATAATCATGGCATCATAGTGCTTTTCCTACACTGCAAAACTCTGTTTGCAGATGCAGCAGCCATTTTGTAAATCATATTATAGAAAAAAGACCAGTCTTTTTCATTCAGTTGTACTTAACACTTTTCTCCTTCTCTCAAACCATTCATTTGTAAAGTCTAGAGTTGCTGAGCTTTCTTTCTCTGGTGTAAAGAGTAACACGATCACTGTATCTTAGAGATAGCACTATTTTCAATTTTTTGACATTGTGCCCAGCTAATCAGAACCTTGTTCCTGTCTTTTGAGCCTTTTCAATCTTGTCTGAACAACTTTAAACAAATGCTTATTTTGTTAATTAGTTGCCATGAGGTAACTAAATATTTCACTGAATGTTTTGTCTTTGAGATACCAATCTTATTCAGAAGGATTTGCAAGAGGTAATTAGAGTACCAAGCTGAATGGTACCAAACTTGAGGTGACACAGTGGGAAGTGACTCCAATGAAAAGAAAGCACAGTAATCTCTCAGGTCTTCCCCTTTGTTCTTTAACAGCTCTAATCAGAAATTTTATAAAAGGTCTAACAAAACTAATATGCACAGAATTTGCTAATTAAGAGAAGAATCTTTTACAAATTCATTTGAATAAACAGATAAAGCCTGGGAAAAGGAAATATATAAAGCAAACATATTGGCTGGCATGCTCCCATGAGCAAAGCTTTGCTATGCTTACAGCATCCTGTAATACCTTGTGGTATCATGATTGTTGCAGCTTAAGTACCATCAACAAATGAGTATGTTTAATTAATTACTGCTTTTTGTATAAAGCCACTCATTTCCATTTACTGTAGCTTAGAGTAAGTTTGTCCTGAATATCAAGAAACATATGGAATGTCATTCTTGAAAAACAAGCTGTATGCAAAATTCTTCTGATCTTGTTGAAAAACAGAAACTTAAATGAGGTATGTCAGAAAACTAGCAAACCTTTTCTAACCGTTTGGACCAATCTGAACCAAAGATTAAACCATTTTTATATAAACCTTAGTTGGACTATAGATTTCAATAGAGTTCAGGATTTTGCACATCTAGTGATAGAGTTTCGTTTTGTTTCATGGTCAGGAGTTATGCTTTACTGCACAAAAATTAATAATAGAAAGCAAGAAAAATATTTCTGTATAATTGGGAAGAAAATCCATAAGAAATTCTTTTTTCTTTCTTACCATAAATGATGGCAGGTCACAAATATTTTTAAACTAACCAATCAGTATTTCCATTCCCCTGTTCCTTTAGTATTTCACCTTTTTTCTAATAAATACAAGGAAATTATTCTGGGAAAAGCTATAGCTAAAATGAGGCAACGTAAAATAATTTACTCTTCTTTCATCACTTAAACTTGATTATATTTTAGGCTATTAACATATCAGGACTGAAAGACATACAGAGGGAATGTTTCATATTCCCTTTCTGTCAAAACTACTATACTCAATCCATACACTAGCTAAAATAATCTTAAATAGAATTTTTAAAATTTCAAATGTCCCTTACTTAAACTTGTCTTTACTAAGCACCAAGATTCTCCCATCCATGAATATATCACTATATTATTTGATTCTGAGGCCTGTTTCATGCACACATTTGTGATTCATGTTCTTTATATAAATCAAAAACCATTTTGATTTCTTCCATAAAATTACACTACAACTATTAGAAAAATCTACAAATAATTTCAGTATCAGGAAATTCAGAGGAAAGACTAAGGAAAAAAGATAGGTAGGTAAGAAGAGACAGTGAGTGTTATCTACCTTGACTTCAAGAAGGATTCTGACACTATCTTGCATAACATCCTTGTAGGCAAGCTGATGAAGCACAGGCTAAATGAGCAGACATTGAGGTTCTGCCATTCAGAACTGGCTGAATGGCAGCACTCAGAGGATTGTGATCAGTGGCACAAGGTCTAGTTGAAGGCCTGTGGCTAGCAGTGATCCCCAGGGTCAATATGGATCCAATCTTGTTCAACTTGCTCATCGATGGCCTGGGTGAAGGGACAGAGTGCCTCCTCAGCAAGTTTGGAAACTGGGAGGAGTGGCTGTGCTGTTATTCTGAGAGACCTTGACAGACTGCAGAGATGGGCAGAGAGGAACCTCATGAAGTTCAAGAAAGGAAAGTGCAGAGTCCTGCATCTGAGGAGGAATAACCCTATGCACCAGTGCAAGCTAGGGGCTGATCGGCTGGAGAGCAGAGATCTGCGAGAGAAGGACCTGGGAGTCCTGGTGAACAACAAGTTGACCATAAGCCAGCAATGTGCCCATGTGGCCAAGACGACCAAAGTATCCTGGGCTGCATTAGCAACAGCATTGCCAGCAGGTCGAGGGAGGTGATCCTTCCCCTCTACTCAGGCCGGGTGAGGCCATATCTGAAGTACTATGTCCAGTACTAGTCTTCCCAGTGTGAGAGAGATATGGAGCTACTAGAGTGACTCCAGTAAAAGGGACAATAAAATGATTAAGGGACTCTCATCTCTGAGTATACGAGAGATACTCATCTCTCGTATGAGGAAAGGCTGAGAGATCTGAGACTCTTCAGCTTGTAGAAGAGAAGGCTGAGGAGGGATCTGAACGGGAGGTGTAAAGAGGAGGGGGCCAGACTCATTTAAGTGGTGCGCAGCGACAGGATGAGAGGCAACGTCCACAAACTGAAACACAGTTCCCTCTGAACATAAGGAACAATCAAAAAAAAAAAAAAAGTGAGCGTGACTGAGCATTGGAACAGGGTGTGCAATCTCCATCCTTGGAGATATTCAAAAGCCATCTGGATAAGGTCCTGGGCAACCTGCTCAAGTTGACTCTGTGTAAGCAGGGTCATTGGACCAGATGATCTCTAACGGAATCTCAACCATTCTGTGATTTTTTTTTAAGAAAAAGATAGATAGAAGTAAAATAAGAGGTCCCAAGAAATCTGTATTACATAAAATGAGCAAGATTATTAGCATAGTGTTTATGAAGTGTGCTTGGCCTAAGTCATCAAGGAAAAAGTGTTTTTCTTGCCTGTGTCAGCTAGCACACAGTAAACAAATCAAGGTAAAATCCCAGTGGCAGACAAAGACAGCTGTAGAGAGGCAAGTAGGTCAAGGTAAACTCTATAAAGGAGTAAGACAGTATCTGTTTTAGGTATCTAAATTAATAGCCTAGAATATATGGCATATACAGTCAGTGAAGCCTTCACAGAGCAGCTGGAATCCTCTGTTTAGGAGCTTACTGACCAAGCTATGCATTTAGTTAGATGCCCCTATGAATGCATGAAATTTGCAAAATGTCCTGTCTTCATTATAATTTTACCTAGTTTTCCCATATGTTAACTACTACAAGACAAAAACAACACTTTACGCCAAAGAAAGAGATTTAACTGTGAAACACTAAATGTAAAACTAGTTTGAAAGAAAAAAAAAAATCTTGAAAGAGAGTAAAAAAATAAAGAAAATATAAGAAATCAGAAAATTTGAAGGACTAAGTATCACTAAAGAAGCCACTGCTGAGGGTAATTAAATGATTACACGGACAACCCTCAAGCAATATCTTTGCTAAGTAACAATTCAAAAATGAGAGAACATGGCACTTCTGCATTTGGGTTTCTCTCTATAGTAGATCCTTGCTTAGAATTTGGCCCAATGCTTGTGCATCAGAATGCTTTTAATTATACACTTATTATCATGACAATTTGTGGAAGCTTGTACTTCCTTGTAAGATATATAGCATTTCAAGAAGATTACAATAAATGCTGTTATTACAATGACTTTGGTTCCATGCCATAATTACAATAAACCATCTGCCCAGAAAGCTCTGTTTAATTAAGTCAATTGTGTCTGTGCATAAAGAATGCATTTAAATCAATATTATTTCTCATACACTTAAAATAATGTATCAGCCTATTTTCATTCCACCCTTTCCGCAAAGGTGCTTAACATTTAATGCATGCCCAACGAAACATGCAGTGTATTTCCAGGATTTAATACCTATAAAGACAAAACTAGAAGAGTAGAAGTGGTGCAAGTAAATATTCTTACAAGATTAGATTTTCTGCATTATGTTAATATACTTTTAAAGTTCGCTGTGTACAAGCTCAGGCTTCTTTCCAAAGTATTTCATGATATAATATTTGACAAAGAAAAATCTTTAACATTTGGAGGTGTTTACTGTAGCGTTTACCGAACCCTACAGTTAATCAAAATGAAACATACAAAATACCTTTCATTGTCTAAAGTTGTTAGCATCCAGATTTTAAATTAGGTAGCGCCATTTATGCAAGTATTTAGTGCCTCTTGTCTGCTTGAATGAACAAAATTCCAAAAAATGGCCTTGCTATCACATCTGGATCTTCAAAAACTTCAATTTAGGAAAATTTCTTCTCTAAATGTTGGGTTAACCATCAACTGTCATCTAGAGCTAGCAAACAGAAAATGAGCATGTTACTCACCAATAAAGTAATTGTTTCCTAATGCAAGCATTTCTTCAGAAAGAACAAGTCCACCCTGTGCCTGGAGGAGGGTTACACTTCTGCCATCTATAAGTGAACACTGTTTAAATCCAGTTGTTGTCACCTTCCATAGCAGGATAAGAGAAGCTGCAGCATCTTGCCTTATACTATGGAAAAAAATGATAAAAATATTTACACTGAGGGAAATTGGCATTAGCAGGAAGTTTTGTTCAAACCAGAACAAAAACTAATCAACAGAGAAGGAAAACTTAAACATTGCAAGTATGAAATCCAGCAAAGGCCAGATGCAAATAAACTATTTGATTTTCCAACTTAACCGAAGTGTTTTTTTTTCCCCCAAACACTATCCACGGAAGTAGAGCTACTTGCACGTCTTCTGTTTTCAACATTTCCACAAAATAAAAAAAAGCCTCAATATTAAGATTTACATAATAGTATATGTAAAAGCAGATATAATCATACACACTTTCAATTTCTAATACTTGATGGACAACATCTTAATGCTAGAATAGCCTTCTTCACTGTTTGGATTAAAGTCTTTTCAAGTAATACCTCCCTTCTACAACTACCATGCTGCCATTGTCTGTAGTTGAAATATATCCAGCCCTCTTGTTCACTGAGGTAATTATATTCCACACTTGGAGAATGATGCTGGTAGAAATCCTCATTTGTTTGATATACTGGATTGAATGTTCAGAATAATTTATTCTTGTAAATCAAATGAGTCATGTAATGCTCCCAAGGTCACTGAGTCTGTAGTGACTTCCTAAATATAGACAGATTGGATAAAATAAGATTATCTACAATTGCATATATACTCTCAGTCCCAGAGAGTGAAATTTTTTTTAGTGAGCACTATATCTATATCAGTGTTTCTTTCCTCTCAGAATACTTTTTCAACTCACCTCCATACAGAAAGAATAAAAATTTGTCATGTATCTGGCAAGTCCCGAAATATTTCTATTAATTTTTTTGAATGAATTCCAAATGAATTTGTACAATCCTTCAAAAATTCAAATACAACTGCATCTAAATGCTGAAAACTACTGAATATCTCTTGCTAAAAACAGGCCTCCAAATACCAAGAGATGAGGCTCTGTTCCATGATTTCACATATTAAACTTTTTTCAGTCTTACTAAAAAGATAGAGTAGTCTCTTCTCATTTCACATTTGTGTTCAAAACAAGAAATGCAATTTTTTCTGACCATATTTGACCTGAGTTGAGAGAATGCTGTGACTAAATCAGCTATGATGGAAATTTTGGAGAATATTTTTGGTTCTTCTTATAAATGATACCCATCATCAGAGCTGACCAACTCACTTTTAATAACAACTTCTGTTAATGTGAACACAATAGCAAATAGTTTCATAGTTTACATCACACTTGACAGTAAAAACAAAATAAAGTCTTTAAACTGAAATTATTGTCCTTATATAGGTATATAGCCATTGAACCAGAGATGTTACATAGGCCTTTAATACGGGACTTGCAATGAAATGAAGAAAGATATTGCAAGTGACTGGGAAACTGAGCTGTTTCAGCTTGTAAACAGTTTAAGCACATAACCCATCATAACATGAAAAATGGCAGTGGCATTCCAACAAGCTCTGCCCAGATTAAATGTCAAAATAAAACATTACTAAAGACAATATATTATTAAAAATGACCTAAAAATGGACTGTGAGTACTCTGTAAACTGCTTTTAAATGATGCCCTCCATCAATGGGTTTTAAAAATAGCTGTAGAAACTACTAACTTCAATGCATTCTTGTTTTCAGGAATAAGTAGTAGTTGTTTGCTTACAAATTCCAGGCAGCCAGAGCACCCATGCTCACAGATGCTTTCCTTACTGAAGCTAAACGCTCAACGAGCATGATTCTGCATTCCACGGGAAGAGTTAAAAAGTCCCCGCTCCAATCTGTCTGCAGTTTGTCTGCCTGCATCAGTTTGTTTTTTCCTGTGAGCATGGCCTTTTGTATCTGAAAGCTGGGATTCTGGCAGGTAAGATGACAGTATGAGAAAAGTAGGCTAGCTGGGGAAAATCTAACTCTAAAATAGCAGTAAAGTTGTGAGCCACAGAACTACGTTGGTAGGTTTTTATTTGAAAAAACACATTCCAGTAATAAAACTCACCATCCCAACTACTGGCATCAAACCTTTGAAGGAAATTAGACTCAACTAATTAGAAGTTACAAAGTGAATATCTGAAAAAAAATTGAGCAATGTAAAATTTATTTAAATTGTTCAAAAACGCAGTTTGTATGACATATACATTATACATTTCATAGATGATGACGACACTTGAAGCAATAATCCAAAAATCAAATACAAATAAATAAATAATTTATGTAATCAGTGAGAACTACTTTCCAGCAGCAAATGTGGCCTGCAGACTAAAGAAAAAAGTTCACTGCATGAAGGAGAAATGTCATACTTTCTTTGACATCTTCAACATGCCTTTTCTAACTCCTAATTCCTATATACTGATGGCTCAGAGACAGTTTACATACTTACATCTTCTAAAACACTGAAAAGTATGAGGAAGGTTAGAGCATGCAAAGAGCTGTCCTGGCACCGCTAGATGCCTGAAAGCTGTCTGAAGTTCCTTCACACACTTTAAGTCATTCGACAAATCTGGCTATTTATATTCCATCACACATGACAAATACTCTTACTTTATTGATGTATTCTGTGGAACTTCAAAGGAGATAAGTCGGCCTCCAGCAGAAGTATTGGAACTAGCATTTCCACAAGCCACATCCGGGGTTACCTAAAAAAAGAATATATATATATATACACATGTATATATATAAATATATATATATATTAGCACTAAATCACAAAATATAATCAAAGAAAATACAAAAAGTTCTGTGGGTTTTTTGTTTTTTAAAACAACAGTGGTAATCCAAGAGTCATCTTCCAAAAAAAAAAAAAAAAAAAAAAACTTCATGACAATTCATGACAATTTCTGAAAGAGATTTCTGAAGTTCAAGATTATTTAAAAAAAAAATAAACTCCCATATTCTCTAACAAGATTCACTATTATTCTTTCCAACTATAAGAAGAATTTTCCAAGGTGAATAGACAATCTGTGCTTTCCAATGGGGAAGAATTAAGAGCATAGTTCAGAGTGAAAGGATGTTTTTGCAAAATCTCCAATGCCTATTAGGCATGGAACTCAGTGACTGTATTAATCAGATCAGGACACCATACAGGATGCCATACAGCACACAGATGTCACAGACAGACTCCTTAATTATCTGCATCTTGTAGAATGATTATTTCACAAAGGCAGGTTGAAGGCCATTACCGCTTCCAATGATACTTTTACTACACATATGTAATGTCCTATGTGTTATAATTGGGTCTCTCTCTCATCAACATTGTAAGTAGTTTTAATTAAGCAGTTTTCAGGTATCTTCATCAGCTTGACTATGAAATATCACACTGTGCAAGATGTGCAACAATTTCTTCTTAGAATTTCTAAAAAGATTTTACAATCTTATTTTGTCAGTCGTCTGGAATATGCGCACAACCTTTTTATGTTGGCAAAGGGAGAATGCAAGCTGACACACTTTCATGAATTAATCTTCCATGAATGAAAGAGTCAAAATCTAATTTGTAAATTAAAGTATAATTCAAATTCGTATTTTAAACACTAATATAAAACAGTTGTGAAAACATGGAAAAGAAAAGTCAACAATCTTATTTAAGTAATAAATTTTAAATGATTCAGAGGTGACTTTGATTTAGGCAAGGCAAATGCTCAATATCCACACTTCCTAAAAATGTATGGATTGCTCAGTTCATTTCTTCAGTATTGAACTGTCTGGCAGATAAAACATGAATATGTACAAAAATAAAATGAGACACAATGTTGTTGAATTTACTTAAAGAAATTTGGAAAGGTTGCTATTACTAGATTGCCATTACTATTTCTGAAACCTGGATTTCAAAATTATGGAGCTAACATTCAAAGCATGATAAAACTAAAATGAGAAGAAGAAACAGAGAAGAGGAGAAAAATAAGAATTTGGTTTGCAAGCATGCAAAAATAAGAATTATTCAGCAAGAATAGCATAAATATGAAATATTTCAATGGTACTTAGAAGAGCTAAGGGCAACATGCAGGGTTTTGACACTTCTACCAGGAGAGAAAGATGCCAGACATTATAGATCTAACTAGTAACTCTGCTTGTAATTGGCCCTAGCTTTCATGCTCTACGAATCTGATAAAATAATCATCTAAACCAGTAGGACACTGAAAACCAGGATTTTTTAAGAACTGAAAATTGACTTCTTTCCATTAGAAAAACCTGATACCTGGATCAGACAAAAAACTCAGGAAGAAACAGTAGTACTGATAAGGAACAAAAAATGGTGCCAGCAGCATCCTAAATCAGACAAATACTATTAAAGAGACAAAAATGACAGCTTAGACACCTGAATTAGGAAATAAATTACACAGTTTTTCCCACAGCAGTGGAACATTTGTATACAGATTCCTAATCATGTCTCTTTTCTGTCTTAACAGAGCTCCCTGCAGAACTGAAAGATCTAAGAACGAGGGCAAAGACAACCAACATGTTAACTAAGAAAAGAAACTCAGAAGATGAAAATAGTCTGCAAGTCTCACTCTCAAAAGAAAAAACAAAGCTGCAATAGCTAGTTGGAGATATTTAAAATAGAGCTCACTGGAAAATAAATGATTTTCAGAAGGTAAAACAAAGAGCACATGATAAATACTGTCTTCCTATAGTAATTCTTCTTTAAAATTTGTGAAAGTGAGATTCCTGGATTCCTGCAGTCAAAAACGCAAACAGATCATTATGTCATCTAAAGATAATCTTAAAAAAAAAAAAAAGCTATTACATACAGCTGCAATGACACCAAACTCTTCCAAAAATTCCCCTGAAGCATTCAATAGTAGAGAACCTTTAACACAGCCAGCAAGCTCCTTGGGAAACAGACTTACAGATACAACCCCAGTGATGCAACTATTTTAAAAACAGTCACCAAAGAAAAAGTCTTCATAAGCCAGCCAGAGCCTGAAGTATGCTTAGGAGCTTCTTACCAAGATAAGCTCCTGTATCAGCACAGAAATAACCGCTTCAATATGTTATGCATTTATATTGTTTAAATACCAAATCACCAATACCAAGACATACAGGATTCCTCTCTTTACAGTGAAGCAGTACAAATACATCTCTTAAGTTTGTACATAAAAAATATTCTTGCTTTTTAAAAATTAGTTATAATATAAAAAGAATGCATTTCTGTCTCAAATATTTTAATGGTGTTAAATTTTTGAGTGTTTATATGGGTGAAACAGCATCTTAGAAAGCAATAATAAAGTCTCCAGAAGGAGATATATTCCTAGAGTCCCTATTTGGACCTTAGAAAGATAGCAGTGACACAGTTAGAAGATTACTTTACTTTACCAGTCTGCAGCAGTAATATAGATGAGATTGAAAAGAAAATCAACTGTGGTACCCAAGACTGTTCTTCCTTGTTACATCTATTGTTAAAAAATTAAATAGCATAAATTCTATAGATACTCTTCTGCCTTACACACCAATCAGAAAAAAAAAAAAAGAGATATACATGGAATTTGACGAGGACTAAAAGACAGAAATAGATCCCAAGACAGTATTTTTACATTACTGCCTTTACTATTTCGGTAAAATTAGTGTACTAGGTTTTAATACCCATGAATACTTTTGAACACTGGAACTGGTTGCCAAGCTATCTTGTGGTGTCTCCATTCTTGGAGATATTCAAGACCCAAGTGGACACAGTCTTGAGCAACCTGCTCTAGTGGACAGGGTGGGAGGGAGTTGGACTGGATGATCTCCAGAGGTGCCAACCTCAACCATTTTATGGTTCTGTGAATAAAAATTCAGACTGTGAGCTAGTTGCCCACGAAGTCTTTAATGGTGTAAACTCCTGTTGCAACCTCAGTGATATAAAAGCATTCATAAACTCCAGAGCTTCATTTTGTAAACATTAGCAAAGGTTACACAAATAAGCATGTGATGCACACTCACAGTTGCATGTGTGCACACACGCACTTGTACATTATTAAGTGACATTTTCCTCCTAGGCTGGGCTGTGAAGATTCTCTTTGACTAGTTTTTTGCCTTTCCATCTCAAAAAGCCATTCTCCTCTTTTTACTCCTAAAGGAAGAAATCTGCCTCATCTTGCAGTCAAAAGTAGTCTAAAATTAAACAGTATACATGAATGCACACACCATTCCTGGATTACACATTATTCTTGAACTAACTAAAGAGAAAAACATAAATTTGTCTTACTGAAAAGAGCCAAGACAAAAATCAGTGCTTCAAAAACACCACAGATCCTACACTTAAAAATTAAAACATACTTGAAAAGACAGTATGTTAACGGAAAGAAATATGAAACACTATGAAAATCAGTTCTTTGAGAAAAACAAGGTTATGTTCGGGGTGATCTCTCATGAAAACTAGCATCATCATTTAAGAACCACCTTTCATTTCTTCAGTAGGACAGCAGCCATCAAGACGAATGCATTACAAGGAATGCTTTTGCAAACAATAACTCTTTCAAATCTTCTTCCAAGGCATTACATACTCACTTTTAATTTGAAAAAGCGAGTTTCGTAACTTGCAGTTCTGCCTTTTCTGAACATAAACCTACTTTTCCATCAGGATTAGGCCTGCAGGATTTCTCCTTTTTTAACACTAAGAGAGAAAGGAATTTGCTTTTACTTTCTAAGCAATACAATGTGCCTGTCAGCATTCCTTATGCAAGGGAAAAACACTATGTTAAAAAAAAAAAAAAAAAAAAAAGAGTTAGATCTTTACTACAAAATTTTGAGTAGCTGTCTATAGAGAAATAAAAATGGAGGAGGAGAAAAACAAAAAACAATGTAATAGAATCAAAAGATAGGGATCAATTACTGTCTTCTTGTGGTCAAGACGACAGGCATCCAGGATCATTTCTGGTGCAGAGGCAAATCCCACTCACATGGAACAAAAAGAAAGAGAACAAGGGAACTGCTTTTCTAGCGTGGTTAAACTATGGGTTCAGAAAATCTACTGCAAGATGCACATGAGTGTATTTGCTGCTGCTCTCAGGAGTTTCATACAGGATGACTCTTGAAAGAAAACCAGAACAGAAAGAAAATAAAAACCTACTTCTAACACATCTCACCAGTGGGAGAGAAAAGCAAAAGTGTCTAGAGTGGGAGTAGTGCCTCTGAAAAACACCAAGGGAAGACTGACAGACTGCATCCAAAAACAGTATCAGACGAAGAAATCTTGCCAGTTATTGTAGCACTTGAATTTAATGCAAAGAAGTCCGCGTATCTACCCAGCCAACCCTATCACAGGCAGCTTGTATTTCTTCACTCATCTGAGCAGAACACACTTTGTGGAGTCAGCAATCATACTGTAAAGAAGATCCAGTAAGAGAAGATTTCGATGCACTGCAATTCTCTAGATAACACTACTAAAACATGGTATTTCCTATACAGGAAAATAACATCAATATTATACGAAGAGGTATATGTTTTAGCAAGCACAGTAAGTTATCTTATACAATGACACTTTCTCAGACAGATTATCTGTGTGATTTTATTAGCCAGATATCAAGCTGGCCACTAAAATTCATGCTGACTTCACAAAACTATTCATTCAATTGATGTTAGGGCCTTGAACAATTAATGGCCATTTCTTAGTCCAAAGTGTATGCAGCTGCTCTGAACAATACAAAAACACTATGGAAAAAATCTCCTTGAGCAGAAATTCGGCATACTCAAATCTTTACACTCAGGCTATGAATTCAGAGATGTGGTGTAAAGCCAGGATGTAATCTTCATCAAATTCTGTGAAGCTGGCCACAGGTGCTTCTACTCCATGTACTTTTAGGTCAAAACAATGAAAGACAGCCAATCCTTAAGTCTTTTTGTTCCATCCCCCTTATCCCTCAAACTCTCAAAGATTTCAAGGTAGGATTATTCCTGAAAGAGTAGTTAAGAATCCAAACACTTTTTAAAGGCTGCATCAGACTACTAAAAAATCCCAAACAACAAGAACAAAACAAAACAACAACAACAACATGATTCTTCTCTCTAGAATATTCTTTCCAACATAGAGAAGGTTTTTCTGTCCTGAAAAGAGATAAGAGATGTTTGATTTTAGGAAAGCTAGTATTTAAAACATCCATTAGCAATTAGATAGATCCAGGTATAATTTAGTGTTTACCTAAACTTTTTTTGAGCTTTTAGAAATGCTTTATGTTTTGAAAATGAATACATTAAAGGGTATCACTTATCCAGAGATGCTTACACCAAGTTGCCTATTAGAATGGCATTGGCATAGAAAGTTCCATACACACATATTGTAGAGAAGAGATTTGGAAAAGTTACAGAATGAATCTAGAAGAAAGTTAAGATGATTGCAACAGAATCTTTTCTTCAACATCCTCTACTTGTTTCTATGATATCATTTTCTAAAAGCATGAGAAAAATAGAGGTTTCTAAAACAAATTTTGTATTTCCTTCAGCCTCCATCCATTTTTAGGTCAAGGATTTCCTAAGCTCTCATTTCTAGAGCTGTAGTTTCTATGCATTTAGTAACTCAAATGGGTATCTCCTCCATAGCATACTTCGGCTGCTTTATGCATTGCTAGATGTTCATGCAGTGTTTTTGCCAAAGGTTCAAAGGTCTGTTTCAAGCAGAACTATTTCTCAAGAATATTCAGGTGCTGCAGAGTAGGAGCAATCTCTCTTTCAGGAGTTTCCACCTGACCCAGGTGACTCCTTTTAAATTTACTAAAAACACAAATAAAATAAATGCTGTCTCTATTGCAAGGGGAACTACAAGTTTATTGTAGTCTCTAATTTAGTTTCAAAAGCTAAAATCTGAGCATCAGTATTGCAGTATAAATAAAAAGATCAGACTAGGCCTCACATGCTTATCATTCTTACTCATAGCTGCACACCTGGCAAGTCACTTTACTGCTCTGTGCTTCAGTATCTTCAGCTGTAAAATGTGAACAATACTGCTGACTTCCTTCGAAAATAATTTTGAGAGCTAGTAAAAGCAATAAATAAAAGTAGGAAACAGCTATTATCTTACAATTTTGCACACAGGAAACTTTGTTGCATCCATTATTTGAGTAGAATTAGCAATTGTTTCTTTTTTCTTTGATTTTTGACAAGATAAATCTTTTCTATACTGGAATATGAAAGATCATTGGCCTGGGGAAGTCTGGATTGCTGGGTGTGTCTATCTTGCAAGTGGAACAATTTACTTGTCCAACATAAGAACAACATTCTGTCAACAGCTGAGTAAAAAGATATCCTGATACACTACGGAAACCAACAGAAGGGAAAACATTTTCTCCAATGGTCTGAGTTTGTAGCCCCTGATTTGCACATCAGAAAGACAGACTAATTCCTTATTGCCACAGCTACCTGAGAAATGAAATCATCCCCCAAAATACCCATATGTTTTCAAGAGGTGCAAAAGTTACAGGGAAATCTGATCAAGTATGCATTGCCAAGTGTGTCCCTAGTATCTAAGGAAAGGAAAAAAAAATGTCCAGCTGTCACCATACAACATGCTTCTCTTAGACAATTTGCTAGTCTCAGGTGTTCATTTTTTCTGAAGTCTCCAAAGCTTCCTGAAAGAGTTTCCACAAAAATTTTGCCCTACAAAATATTAAGAGCTTTCCTATGGCAGATTCTGGCAAAAAGTTCTCTGAGCAGACAGGCAAAAGAGTATGAAGAGTAATAGTTCACCTGCAGTATCAGTATAAGATGTTAAAACAGCTTGACTTGAAAGATTAAAAAACAGCAACAACAACAGCAGCAGTAGTCTTGCCTCTGAAGCTCAAGAAAGCTCAGAACAGTAGATTTTGCAACAAAAAGTGTTTTTTTTTTTTTTTTCTTTTAAAGGGGGGCAGAAAAGGATGAAGGTTATGCTTTGCAAGCTGTGAGGAAAGGGAGCATTTTCCTAACACTCAACTCTTTACTCTTGAAGCCTGCACCAAGGAGGCTTTGGAATAGACCTTCAAGCAAATCAGCACCCTCTTCACTTTCGTAGATCAGAGAATGTCTTAAATCAGCAGCTGGGAATCTTCTCTTCCACAGAAGCATCTCTGTCTTGCAGTGGCTTCCAAAGAACAGAAAAATCACTACACTACAACACATTGAGAAAAATGCAAGACCCATCACAATATCTTAAAAACATATAGACACAAATAATTCACCTGTTAATAAAGGAATTCTGATTTATAAACTGCATTTCTCAGATAACAGAAGAAACACAGAAGGGTAGAACTAATAAAATACCAACTTGTCAGCTACCAATTTAGCTGAAATGCTTAACGAATCTATATAAAATGCAAACTACACAGAAATGTTACTTATACAAGAAAATACCAGACCACAAACTGAAGAAGACACTATGGAAACCTGACACGGGAAAGGGCATGCCCTTAATTGATCAGGACATGCAAGGATGACACTGTCTAAACTAAGTAATAAAGCAGATCGTTGCTTGTTTCTGCTTCAATGCTCTCAACTCCAAACTCTGTACTCTTTGCCTGACATATGTTTTACTGTACAATAATAGATATGGTAGAGGTTATTTTAAGACACAAAGCTCTGTGCTCCAGTCTTTGCCTACCATAACTTCCACTGAAATAGGACACAGTGAGTTAGAAATGCTCGGTAACTAGCCCTATAACTATTTGTACTCCAGATCTAATCTGTGGGTCATGCAGTATCAAACATATATTGCACACAAGCCAATTTTACTTTCAGAAGTTTTTTTTTTTTTTTTTTTTTTTTTTTTTTTTTTTTTATAAAGCTAAAGTAGATACACGAATGCATTTGCTTGGGCTAGCGAAGTATGATGAAAAACAATTTTTTTCATGGATACAAATCATGCCTGTTCACTTCCTTGACTGTGCAGTGTGTGAATATACCTCAGAAGAATCCTACTCCTTTAAACATTTTTAAAACAGATTCAACTGACATTTAATGTATTTATTCCTGAATAAACTCAAATGAAGTAACTTTCCTCTAGAGTGTATTTTCTATGAAAAAAGGATGTCACAAAGATTTAATTGTCTAGTGAAATTAAAATATTTATTCACCAACAAGCTTCATTATCCCTATACTCATTACTAAGTTAGCATAAACAAGATCAAAAAAAGGAACCACTGCTACCCCCAAAACAAACGCTCTCGTCTGTGGCTTTGGGATGCATTTTCCACCTACATAATGTTCTTATAGGTGGTTGATCTCTGGATCAGCTTGGAGACTTCTAGTACCAATTGTTGTAGGAATGGCCCATGCAGGAGTACTGGCTTCCTATCTCCAAGACAAGGATACAGGGACCTCCAAACCATCCGTACAGTGACAGATGCCAAAGAATAAGGGAGGAGGATGGCCACATAATAGAACGAACTTAGTACACGAGTTAAAAAGGCATCAAGAGGTAAATAATTGATATTTTGTTAAGTTTATGAATACACCTACTTCCCACCTACGCTTCATTTTCACATGTAAAGATCAATATTTAGTTGTAACTGAGTTAAGTTCTTCTACTTTTTTTTTAATTTGTAGATATTAGAATCTCTGCAAGACCCTTAAGATTTGCTAACAAAAAGAATGTACAAACAGTAGAAAACAGACGTCATTTCTTAAGGATCTTATGTCGTGTACATTCCAGTTGTAAATATTTGTTATAACTTTTAGTAAATCTACAATATCTGGCAAAAGTACAACTTTTTAACTTCTCTGATATCCCTGAAAATATACTCAGAGTGTTTGTTCCTCCAAGAAATTTCTCATTCTTTCAAACATGACTCTTTGTCCTTTTCTGTTTCTTTATATTTGTTGTATGTTATTACTAGTATTGAGGCAAACATAAATGTTGTATTTTGAACTGTTTTCCTTTAGTGTAGCATGCAGTATGATTTACACAAACAGTAACATACAAAATATGAATGAGGTCTATCTAATTCAAACTACAGATCTCTTGGGAGTCAAGTCTGAGACATGAAAAATGTAAACATTTGTGATAAAGTTAAATTAAAGTTAAAAACAATAATTTATGCTAACATGTAGACAAGACCAAACTGTATTACAATACCTATAAATGGATCAGACATTGCAGGTCACCATAAATTAAATCTATAAGATAATTGTGATGCAGTGCAGTATCTTATAAATTCAAGAATTTAAAAAAAGATCAGGAAACTGTAGGCAATGTGCATTTGTGTCCATTCTTTCTCTGAAAATATCACATACACATTTCCTCTAACTTTCTAGGCATCTTCTGGGTAATCTACAAAATTAATTGGTATAATCTGATAATTAATCTGAGATGTTTCAATCAGCTCCCCTGCTAAAGTGGACAGCTAAAGACTGACTGATGGATAGCAGAACCAGGCAAGCTGCAAACTGCTATACAAACTTGCAGTTTCAAGGGGGAATTCAAACACAGAGCCCCCAAGCAGTGCTGTGATTCAAAGGGCTGTATGTAAATATGAACCCTGATACATTCAAAAATGGCTATTTTAAATGTTTACTTCACAATTTTAGGGCAAAATAAAATAAAGTTTCCTAGAACTCAAATGTCAAATTCTAAAAGAATCTATACTGGCCTGTACCATCTTATTTCCTCCAAAAGATACTGTATTAAAGGCAGATATATTGAATGTGCTTTTAATGAGTGTTCTTTTTTTTAAAAAGAAAAAAAAAAAAGCCTCAGCCATTTTCCTAAGACTATTAATAATAGTGGTTTCAGTAGTTCCTCTCCCAGCATTGCATCTATATAGTTGTGTACTGTGTTATATATTGACTGCTATTTTTAATTCTCAAGTAGCTATGTTTTCCTAACACTACAGGGATCCACAAAGCAACTTAGGACTGTAACCTTTAATCAGAAAAAAATCATGTTAAAAGTACTGCTTTAATCTTCTGATTTTCTTGAATTTGTTTGATGTTTGGAGATATTTGAGGGGGTTATTTTTTCATGAATGACCAGAACAAATATTTGATTTCAAAGAAATATCCAATGTAATGTATGTAAAAAAATAGCCTCAAAAAGGCCAAGTTTAAGCCTGATACCTTTAACAAATGTCAATTTTCTAGTGGTTAATTTTACCAGAATGTTAACTCAGAGATCATATGTTCAATTCTCGCAGAGAGTCATCTGTGACATTATACAAAAGTGACAGCACAACTATGATAACCGTTAGATGTCCCTCTGCGTGCGTTTTTATTTAAGCAAAACATTCTCACCTCTATTTCATCCCATTTCAGATCTACAACTTTCTGTCCGGCTTTTGGCTGCCACGTAGGTAGTGTGACAGTCGTTCTTGAGTGAGGAAGAACAATGTCGGGTTCCAACGTAGATGAGACTGGGCTGCTTTGTCTGGGTGATGACGACTCCGTCTGTCCAGAGACTGGAAGGCTGGGAAATGAGTGCTCACAGTTTGTTCCCTCATAGCCTTCACTACAGATACAGAGGTAGCCATCGCTGCTGGCGCTGCAGTTACCATAGCGACAGGGGTTGCTGGCACAAGGATCTGAAACAAACTGGGGAAAAAAAACATCACATGGGTCAATTATTGCATATGAAACATTTATTTCTGAGCTTTACAAAGATCATAAAACAGTTTTCCCCCTTCTGATATTTATCTCCTAAATATATTAGGCATGAGTTTGGTCCATACATATATCTTCAAGAAAGTAAATTCAAAGCATTAGAGAAGAATGGTGATTAATATGGGTCACTGTTCCCAGATCATTTAATGCTAATTCGCTCTTGATACTGTCAATAAAGCAAAGTGGTGAACAAAAAAAGAGGAACGTGATGGTCGCAGTTCACATTGTTGTCCCCTACAGAGGTGACTCTGAGACTGTTCTTGGAAATTACACAAAAAATTGAGAAACTTGATGCAGTAAGTTGGCACGGGGCATGGGATGCCTGCAGATCACCAGGCAAGGACACATTGCGGTGGGTCGTCACAATCGACCGCATCATGTCAACTGCAGTCATGGGCATGACCAGCTTAATTTGAGAACAGCTATGCTTTTGCCTGCACTTCTTTCAGGGGACAGCTGCTTCAGAAACCCATTTGTCTGATGCTAGAAACTTTCAGTCAGGAGTGGCTGAGGTAAAAAACCAAAAACAACAACAAAAAACCCCACACCATTATTTCTAAGACAGCATGAGCATTTCTAATAAAAAATAACAAGATTCAGTTCTGCGATGTGGCAAAAATCCTATTTTGTGCTTGCCTGCTTTCTTCTAATTTCTAGCTTAAATTTATCTACTGTCAGTTTATACTCCATTCATATGCTGCTATTGACTTTCCAGTCAAATATTTCTTCCTTCTTCCATGCTGGCATTTACATCCCTAATATATTTACAGAACATATATCTACAAACTCTTCCCAAGCCTCATTTGACAGACCAAATGAGCTACAGCCTCATCTTGCAGGAGCCCTCCATACGGGTGACTGTACTAGCAGATGCATTTCCAGGCTTAGCTCTGCCTTTGGCAAATGCATCAATGCTTTTATTTGTCCTGGGAATAATTTCCCAATATTGCCAGAGAAACGTTTGCATTAGTCATACCTACATCACACCCCTGACTCATCATCATCACTTGAGCAATTAATACAGCCAGGTCATTCCCTTGATTTGTCCTCATATTAAAGTGATAACCCATCACTGAAAATAGACTTTTTCTTAAAGTGCAAATTTCATCCAACTATTCCCGTGCTAAAAGTTACACAGATCTTCCCTGTACTATATTCCAGTCCTTCTCTGCATGAGCAATGGCTTCCTATTCCTACATTTCTTGAAAAAGCACCACAGTTATCATAACTAGGTGTTTAATAACAAAGAATAGCATACACTTTTTATTGCTGTAACACATATCACTAATGTTTTAATTTAGCATGACCAAAGATCTTAACTCAATCACCCTTTCCAAATATGTACTACAAGATCTTAAAGTGCTCCAGCTTATGTTTATGTTCACTAGCTCTCAGTGTATTTTTCAGCTCCATCTTGCTAGCAACAAATACTGGCTCACACTAGGAACTTGACTTTCCCATCAGTTCAAAGTCCTGGTTTCAAGGACACCAGATCTTAATATTACACGTTCTTATATAAAGCAGTACTATAACTGGCCTTGCCTGGATTTTTTCCCTTGGCTGGTATTTCTCCAGACCCTAGCCTATTGTAACATTTTTAGACAGAGGAAATTCTATGATGGAATTTAATTTTGAAAATAGTTAATTATGAATATTGGATTTGTACTGATGGTGAAGAATTAGAGCTAGAAGCAATGCAAAATATGTGGTATACTCATTTACCTCATAGTTCAATTATAACTCTGAGTATTATTTACATTGCTTGGCCCCACATCTCAATATATATTTGGTGATACACTAAGACATCAGGGTCAGGCTCTGACTCTCCAGGCTCAGCTATACATAAATATAAATATTTAAATATGCAGTTTAAATATACTTAATATATCAAGAGTCATAGCAGCATGGATTTTTTTTTTTTTGATTTGATGGGCTGGTATTTCTCCTAAAGTCTTTCTTCCATATCAACAGAATATATAAATTCTCAGATGACAGTTACTAGATCACTTCTCAACAAAATATTTGTATATGATTAAAAAAAAAAAAAAAAAAAAAAAGAAAGAAAGAACAGCTACCAGGAAGAAACACAACCTACTTCTGTTCCATAGTTTGTCAATTATATTTTCAGGTTGCTCTCATCACCAAGAAGCAGAGACTTTCACAGAAGCTTCCTTTTCCTTTAAGAGTGAAGATAAAAAGTGTTGAAGCGTGAACAAAGCTCTGTTCCAAAATTGTTTGCAACTGTTTCTCATATTCTAGTTGCTGAGACCAGATTTGATCCGAGTTTCAAAGGCACGCAGCCCGCCTATTGTTAGCTAAGCTCTTTTCTCATTATTCCACAATTAATTTGAAACTCACATTATCCTATCTTTGATTAATGAATCAGCATTAATTCTATTTTCGAGAAAATCCAATTGCTCTAGTCATACCCAAATGTTATTATCGGTAAACTTTTGTAACAATAAAGGACATGACATTTACAGTCACAAAGGTGACTTTTCTGCCCTAGGTCAATATATTCTTTTTTTCTACAAGCAGAATAATAGAAAGTGTTCAGTGACGCACATTATTTGCTGTAAACTGTTTCAAGCTTGTTTAACTCCAAAGGTAAAGAGATGCTTACAAACACCCACCACTCACTGCTCTGCACTCTGGGCACCCAGGAGCCCTATGTGCCTCGCAAGTCCTCACTAACATCCCACATGCACCCCTGTGAACACGATTAAGACTGTTCGGTTCACATGAAGAATAAAAAAAATGAGTGTAGATATGAAGTTCTCTTCAGTCATGCACTTCATTGGAATTTAATTTTTAACATATTTCACAGAATTTTAAAGATATCCTTTCTTTTTGTAGTTATTATTAATTCTAAAGCTCATTTTTCTTTCAAGAAGCTTATCAAAAAACCGAAGTCCTTTGTGCACATAAGTTTTCTGTTGAACTGAAGAAAAGTTCATTTTGATTAGCAATTACAAAGAGGTAGGGAAATAAAATTGATTAATTTATGCTGTGTTTGATGTTTCTGTGATCCCTCTAGTTTTCTCCCAGCTCAGTGGCATCAAGAAATGGCAATCACTTTGAGAAACAACTTGACACAGTGAACAACACGGCTACATTTGAAAAAATAGCTAGCTACATTTGAAAAAATAGCTAGCAAAATAACTGGATGAGGCTTTTAACAAACTCTTCAAATTCAGGGAACAAAGTAAACAATGTCCTTGGTCTCAAAACTGAGGGCTGATGCTAAGTATATCACGAGTACACAGTTAAGAGGGGATACTTTTCAGCCTTTCCTTGGAAGTCCACAGTACTTTGAAGCAGTTGTTGTACAGAGAAGAGAAGTATGTAGCAAGTATCCATATAGCCACTGATTAAAGATGAATACAATGTAATCACTATGAAAATTTTCCAGATTATTTTGCTCAAAAGTAAAATTTCAAGCAAGTATGTGTGTTATGTAGGTCTTTTCTTGTTTTTCCCCCATTTGTCCACTTAAAATTCTGTCTGTGCTCATAATACACTCATTGCCTAAATAGGCACAATCAGCAGTTAGAGTACCTCGCTGACAACGCAGAGCTAAAAATTGTAAGATGTTATTTCCTTCCAAATGCCATTTTCTGTGCCTGAACAGCTGTAACTTTTGCAATATTCTTCCCAGTAAAATCTTAAGATAGATTCATACTAAGGTGCACTTGATATTGCGGTTGATCTTACAAAGGCAGATAGAATATTAACACAGCTACAGTACAAACACCAGGCTTTTTTTTAAGAATCATACTCACAAACATGGATTTTACTCTTGCCAGGCCAATCCGTCCAATTGTTTCCTACATTTTTTACTTAGGACAAAACACTGCAAGATATGTATTACCTGCAAGATAATTTTTGCCAGCACTCTTTCTGGAGACACCAACTGTATTCAGTTTCCCCTCACAGAGGGTCCCCCCCAAAAAAAACAAAAAAAAACAAAAACAAAAAAAAACTTCCAAAGAGTTTTAAAAACTAAAAGATTTAAGCTTAAAGAGAAGGCCATAAATGAACTGATACACACAATACAAAACCTGCTTTGCACCTGAGCCTCTTTTCAGATACGCCAATATAAAGTTAACTTTTGGTTGTTGCCAGAAAAACAAAATTGCCAACAAAACACCAGCTTGCAACTTGATTTCAACAAGATATAGAAAACCCTGAGCGCGTCCAGCCCCCAGATTAGGGATTCAGCTAATTAAGTTCTACATAGTGTCTGTCAATCTGTTAAAAAAACAGAGCTGCCACAACAATGTCAAAGTTATACCTATGTTCAGCAGCACTCACAATCTCCAAAACAGTTTTCAGATATTAAAATTCAGAGACCAAAAAAAAAGAGACCAATTTCAACAGCTTCCTGAAAATTTTCAAGTTACACAATAAACTGTTTTGAAAAATTATCATTAAAAATTATCAGTTTATGAAAACTTCAAAAAAATAATTAAAACTTTGTCTGCAGTCTAAGATATTACTAGTTTGGGGTTTCTTTTTAAGTAGAAAGAATTTTGGAACTAACAGTTTTTTCTTATAAGCAGGTCTGAAGTATCATACTATCTTTGCATATTCATCCATTTATGAAAAATAAATGGGGAACAGACATATCAATGGCTATCTAGAACCGTGACCTCTTCAGCCAAATGGTTTAGTTATGTGCAAACTGTTATTGTAGTTTAGTCTGATTCAACCATTCACACAGCGAAGCTTTGAATCCCAGCCTATCACACATTATATATTAATGTAAACCAGGAAGTAAAGCAAAAGAGAACAGGACAAATTGAAACAAAAAAGTCAGATGCTCAAAAAAGCATCCACAGAAAAAGAACTGAGGTGAGTATATTAAAAAAATGTGTTTTCTTCTACTTTGAGAAAGACTGTCTTGCAATTCAGTGGGACCAGGCAAGACACATACGTTCAATTTCTGCCTCTCCCAGAGATACCCTGTTTGACTCGAGGACACTCAGGCTCTATTTCTGCCTCTGCAGTTCCCTAACTGTGAAACAGAGATTACATTTCCCTTCTCACACTGCCTGTATTGCCTAGCTAGAAAGTAATTTTTTTTCAGGGAGGGAACGGAGGGACTGAGAAGTGCCACCGAATAAAAATCAAAATAATAAGGAAATAAAATCTCAGAAAGACTAAATTTGTAATGTGTGCCTATTCAGGTCTCTTTTGAGTGATGCAAGTGTTCACACAGACATTTAAAGATTCTTTAAAGTTAGGAAAAAATTCTAAACTATATGCTGTTTTCTAATTAACCACAAAAGACAGTAAAAAACACTGACATTATATCTTTATGCTCTTCAGCAAAACTGAAGATTTGCTTGAAAACAATTAGGTTGAAGAGTATATTAATATTTTACTGTGATTAAATACAATAGAGAAGAGCGTCCAAAACATTGTAATTATGGGAGAGTAAGGATGAATGAGATTCGTTATCTCACAGGAATATAAAAATTATCAGAGTATCAGCACCTTGGACCACAAAGACCTCTCCACCTGAAAAGCTACTCACAATTCCTTTCGCATTTACATTTAAGAACACTCTTGCTACATTCAAAACAGAATGAGTATTGACATATAATGGAAAGAATTACGTGTTGGAAGAAATGCAAGTTTCACAGAAAAAAAAAGAGGTTGATGGGAGAAAAGTACAACATAAAGCATTCATTTTTCTTTTTAAGGACAGAACAAGGTTGTAAACCTCGTTCAAGCAAATCTGTAAATAAATTTAAAAATATATATTATGTGAGCAATATGAAGTACACAGAACAGTGACCAAGTGGCACAAGGAATGCCTACAAAGCATGACAAACCTCTCTGGGGATGTGTGTTAAAAGCATGTTATTATGGTTTTCAAGGTTAATCCCTCAAAAAATAGGAAATAGAGTTAAGATTTATTGAAAATACACACAGCTTCTGTTCACCCGCTTTACATAAGAAATCTTTATTTACATGACAACATACAATATTTCCCATAACTTGCTTTGTTCAGTGTTTAGTGAATAATACAATAACCAATAGTCCTGTCTACAATGGACAGCTTACTTCTTTCAGTTATCAGTAAATTTATTTTTAAGATAGAAATTTCTAAGATTGGAACTGATCCTACAGGAACCAATGCACTTAGAAATGACAAAAGGGTAAGCAGATTTTTGAGTTGCCAAGCTGAGAAGTCCATAACAAGTTTTGGGGGGGGGGGGTTGTTTGTTTATTTGTTTGTTTTTTGGAATACCAGTCACTTTACTGATCTGTCAAGACATAAAGGACCACACCTAATTATTGAATGTTGCTGTATAGTAATACAAAGGAACTTTGTCTAAGCAAAACTTTGTGCAGGACAACTTGAAGCCCCTTCACTGTCATTAAAAACATTTACTACAAATGAAATTGTATATGCTGACATCAGTTTCTGTTATAGTCTCAATACATTCCCAGAGAACAGACTAAAACAGCCTAACTAGCCCTTTACCCTACAAGGAGGAGTGACCCTAGGCAAAAAATACTCTAATTATAATGTAATTAAATTATATGTTCCAAAAGGCCAAGTTATGGTTGCACAAAATCCACCATTTCTTTACTTTTGGGTGCCTAATTTAGAAACTATGCATTCTTTTAACACACAGAAGAAGAAATAGGGCAAAAGGTCTTAATTAGACAGGAGTTTTTTAGTATTCAAAGTGTTTAAAAATTATTAAATATCACCATATAAAATAACAGCAGACATTTGCAGGACTGGCACCCTTTGATTCCAAGGAGCAGTCCACTGTCACCTGAGTTGCCAGAGCAACTGGCAGCACTTCAAAACTCTTATTTTTCCTGGTCCACAGAAAAAGACAGATAATTCTCCAGATATTAGCACCTCCTTTTGAGGGAAATGAAGATGACTAGACTCCAGAATTCTGGCTCCTATTTTTGATTCTGTCATGTCACTCAAATGCTTCCATCCGTATTACCCCCATCTCCTCGCTGTATTTCTCCTTGCTGCTACTCCATTCACAATTTTGGCACTGCAACACAGCAACAAAACTTCCAACTCAGCTCTCATGAGTAGTGCTCCAAGAGGGAAGCTGGAGAGAAGGATGCAGGTCCAAACTCAGTGACTAAAGGTATCTCATCTCTGTAGAGAAAGCAGATCTCAGTTTCCAAAAGTGTCTGTGGCTGTGTGAACTCTGTCCTGCACAAGGCCAAGATGGCAAAGGTCTTCACTGTACAGTGGTGGCTCCTGACCCCTCCTATGTTCCTGCAGGTCCTCTGGAGCAGGCTGCTCTGTGCCACTACATCTGCTAGTCTGTGCCAGAAAATCTAGTGTGGGAGTAGCTTGTCTATCGCTGCCAGAAGGAATTACGCAAGTAGCGTTGCCCCACAGGGTCCAGCTGCTTGGCTGCACCTCACTTGGATGTCACTGAGTCCATACAGGAATCAGAATGCTGCCATTTAGCTAAAATCCAAAAATATGCCAGTATGATAGGGCTACAAAGATGATCAGAGGACTGGAGCATCTACCCTATGAGGAAAGGCTACAAGAGCTGGCCCTGTTTAGCCTATAGAAGAAAAGACTGAGAGGGGATCTTACCAACGTGAACAAATACCTTAATGGGGGTGTCAAGGTGATGGGGCCAAACTATTTTCAGTGGTGCCATGTGACAGGACAAGAGGCAACAGGCACAAAGTGAGACACAGGCAGTTCCACCTGAATATGAGGAAGAACTTCTTTCCTGTGAGAGTGACGGAGCACTGGGCCAGGTTGCCCAGAGAGGTTGTGGAGTCTCCTTCTCTGGAGATCTTCAAAGCCCACCTGGCTGCAACCCTGTCTAACATGCTCTTTGTGATCCTGCTTGAGCAGGGGGGTTGGACTAGGTGATCTCCAGAGGTCCCTTCCAACCTCAACCATTCTGTGATACGTACACTATATTATATATGATGCTATTTGATACTAAGGAGTAGCCACATGCTACGGAATACATCAGTGTGAGCCCTGAGTATCAGAAACTTTACTTTCTGGCCTGATCAGTTCCCTTGTCTGTTCCTTAATGGAAAGCACAGTTTACAGAAGTCCTGGAAATCAGAACAATCATGATTTTTTTTAATCTGCCCCTGGAGATGGTTGAAGCAGAACAAAATATTTGTATATTATATGTAGCATTAATATGGCAAAAACTAATTTCAGTTATCAGGATTTCACTACAAGCTGCAACATCAAATTGGAATTAATCAAGATTCAGAAGACTAATGCCAAGAACTATATCATATTGAAGCTACAAGTTAAGTAACATCTTTCTAGAAATAAACATTTAATGTTTTCTTTCAGCAACTCTACTCAACTCCTCGACCCATCAAGAAAGAGATCAATAAATCTAATGAAGAACAGCAACCTCTATCAGATAATTCAGGATATTATTCCTAGCTTTAAAACACCATTAACTATGAGCATTTGGGATTGCTTCCAGGCTGTCATTCTTGTTCTACGACTTTTGAATATTCAGGGTAATGAACCTACCAGAAAATGCAATAAATGGATATAAAGCATTTTCTTTACTTCAATGAAGCATCAAAACACACCTAAAGAAATTGTCTGTTTAATTGAGAACCAAAGCATGGCTGCCCAAAGCTATTTGAAAAACCAGCAAATGTAACAAGGCGACTTTTAAACAGCATGATAAACCTTAAAAACAGAGCTCTGGCACATGGTAAGTTCCCCTCACATAGTAAGTTACTATAGATCAGCTATTTGCAATACCTATATTCAGACATACTCCTTCCTTGAGGCATACTGCAATAACTGTAAAATAAATTGAGATCAACAGAAAAAGAAATATTTTACACTAATCACAGAGTACCTAGATATACACATAATAAGATATTACATGTTAGATGTAAGATCTTTTATGTTAGATGTAAGCATGCACAAACATAATTATTGAGGAGTGGCTTACAGTTTTTCTCATTTTTTCTCTTTTTTTAATATTGGTTTTGGTACATTTTCCTTTATTATGCTTGGAAAGGCTAATCAAACTGTTTGACATTTGTCTATATATAGCTGATTTAATATTACACTTTCAGTAGGCAAACTAAACCAACTATATTTTTCAACAATTCCTATACTTAGCAGAGATGATTTACAAAGACAAAGTCAGAATATCTATCTTGAGGGTAGGATAGGTCAACAGTTTATCAGAAGGGAGGTAAGTACACCTATGGATCTGAGCAGATGAGCACTGATTTTTCTTTCTTTTTTTTTTTTTTTTTTTGGCAGGGGGGAGGGCAGGGGGAAACCACAGCATCACCTCATTTTGTTCTCAGTAAATGTTGGCAACCTATGATATAATTGTTAAGTGGAACTCACTACTGTTAGTCTCACGATGCTGAACGAGTGGTAAAACTGGTGCAAAATTTTGAAGACTGAGTGCTAACACTGTTACAGTAAGGCAGCACATTTGTTTGTTTATATTTTATGCTATTGTTTTATTATGACAACTTCACACTGAAAAAATTATCAGCAGTTCTGTATTCACAACATTGTTTCCTCTTTTAGAAATCTTTTTCATTTTGAACAACAGTAGGAGGTACAAAATATTTTAAGATACTAAATTATAGGTAATGAATGATATGAAAATTCATAACATTTGTATTTCTAGAAGTAAATGCTAGTTTCAGATATTGAAATTAAGTTAATTCCATTCTTAGCACATACATCCTAATACTATTCTAAAAGTCATTAATTTATCCCAAAAATGACATCTAGTATTTAATAAAACACAATCAAGCAAGTGTTCCAACTTATAAGCTTAACTTTAAAGCAGAAGATTAATTAATCCTAATGAATTTAACTTTGAAGTTAAGCATACAGGTCAAAGTCTAATTCAAAGCTAATAACATTAAAATCTTAGCGATTCTGCCATGAACACTGTGAGTTATGATGAGATCAGGACTAAATCCAAGGAGGAATATAGTTCACATATTTTTATGAAGCAAAAAATCTCCAACAATTTGTAAGTAGGATTTTCAAAATTGACTAACAAAATTACTCAAATATTCTACTGAAAGGAAAAAAGAAATTAAATTCCTAACTGAACTGTTTTAAAAACAGCATCTTCCTATAGCCTCTGTTTAGTTTAATCTATTTGCATGCCTGTCTATCCTCACAAATTTTGACCCCAGTGGATGAATCAAACCAGGTTTAACAGTTTTCTAGAAATCTCAGGAATAATCAAAATGTTTTACTTGTGAACAAGCAACCAGCTAGATGATCAGGTCTACATAAGCACCCTCACTGCGATAAAAGACCACAGCATAGGCTCACACTTTATTACAGCAAGCCCTCTAGGAGTTAGGCAGCCTTTATAAAGTTCAGCAACAGGAAGAGATACAGGGTTCTCATTTTCTTTGATATCAAGGCCAATCATCCTCAAGACACCACTTGACAGAAAACAAGACTTCATTAGTTCCAGTGCTCGTGGCACTTCTTGATTTGGAAGTCTAAGGCTTTAGCCATTCTATAGCTGAGGTATAGTAAAAACAGTCAAACAGCTCTTGTAAGAGCAAGAAAAAGACTAAGTAAGACTGAACTGTGCTATAAAACAATACAGTTGAACTATTGTCAATCACATAAAATCCTGAAAAACTCAACAGACGAGACAACTAACTTACTTTCCACAGGAGAATGTGTTAAATAGGAAATGATAATAAGCCCATACATAAACTAAGAGATGTGATATAATCAGCTGTCCACTGACATCACTTTTTCCAAATCAAGGATGAAAAAACAGTTTAAAAAGCAGTGGGGAGTGTGAAAAGAAAAGTTATAGTCATTTCAGGCTACAGTATGTCAAAAAGTAGATATTTTACCAGCTGAGACACTTGGCACTCAATAAAACAAAAAAACCCACTAATATGCCTAGCAAAATATATATATATATAGGTCCTCCTGGGCTTTTAAAGTAATTTTATTTTTTCACTACAACCAACATTATTCCACTCTGTGAGGTACTAGTGACAGCACAGTAAATCACAGATATGTAGTCTAATGATTTTTTCTTATTTCTCATACTTGAACACTCTGTCAGGTGAGTAGGTAAAATTCATTAATACTGTCAAGCTGCAGAAACACTGCAAGACAGACACAAAAAATTGTCACTGCATTCTCTCAGCGTTCTTTATATTGCTGTGCTGTGCTGGATTAAGTTACTCCCCCATGACTGCTATCTAATTATTTTAAGAACTTATTCCACATGAATACCTTGTTTTTAATCGCTTGGTCTCAGGGTTAGAATTCTGGAACTCAGCTACATTTTGGATATAGTTATAGGGGGTTATGCATCAATATTTAAAATAATTAACACACTGAGCAGAATTGACACCTAAATGGAAGCAGGAACTAGTGAAGACAGATGCCAGTGTGAAACAGCTACCCTTAGTTTTTAGTTTGGTGGTTATAGGACGCAGCTTTCCTTCTTGGATTAGGAATCTAAGCAGTTTGTCTTGTCACAAGTGATTAACTCACTTTTTTGTTTTAAAACACAGCTGGAGGCAGCACAGAGAAATCTGCATCTTTATCCTCCTTACCAAGGCATTTGCCTGTATGTAAAGCGAGAGATGCAAGTTCGCCATCTTCCTCAGTCCAAGGAGTTTCAAATGAACATCCAATTCCAAAGTCCCAGAAGACCTTTTCATTTGACTTTAATGTATAATTGGACTAAATATTTGAACAATGCTGGGAACAGAGATAAAAGCAGACAGTTTCTCCACTCGTCGCTGCTTACACACCATCACTCACTCACTCTGACACCCACTCCCACCTCACTCTCGCTGGCCCTGTGATTCTTGCTGTGTGAAAACAGCTTAAACCATGGTACTTTATCTCACATTTTCATGACAGGCCAAGAGTGAACTCAGTTACTGTACAGCATCTAACACAGTAACTTGTTAAGCTATGACAACAGCAGCATATGCTTGAACTTCTAGCATAAGCAACTCTTCAGATACATAAAATAGGCCTTTATATTCCCTACTTAGATGTTTTAACCTCAAGCAAAACAGTTGTTTCGCCCAAATGGTATTTCTTTTTTTGGTCAAAGTCAGTTGATGAATCTTTCAGGGTTTATCTTTTTAAAATAAATTTATCTTGTCATTCAAAGTACCTTTTAAAATTCTTATTAAAAGTAACACCTTGATAATCATTCCTCCCCCCCCCCCCCGCAACAGATACAGTAGCAGTTGTTAAGGATTTCATTATTCTTGTTTATGCTAATATCTTTTCTTTAATGTCAAGTTTGGGTTTTTTTTCTTATAATTTCAGCTTCTAGATCACTCTTATAACTTTCAGTTATAAGCACAGACTTTTCCCTTCTTTAATGCACAGGACTCTGCCACGCTCTTAGAAAATTTGAAGTAGGAAGCTACCTCGAAAAGTTCAGGGCTAGGGAAGCAGAAACACTGCCTTTTACCCGACTCCTCTGCAACAGTGGCATCCAATCTTAACAACACTCCTGCAGCAAATTACAAGCAGCTTGTCATTACAAACAGCAGAATTACTCCCCAATGTGTTTACTATTTTTCTTCTTTCAGACATGTGAGAGATGACTAATGGAGAACGGTTTGTCATAAGATCTTTATCCTGGTGTCTCCAGGATGCCATTTACACACCATTGTTCAACATTATGGAAGATAAATATAGAAATGTAAGATGAGTTGTGGTTCAGTAAACAGCGCTCAGCAACTCAACTCCTCTTCAGTCACTTTAAATCTGCCCTAAAGAATGTAGCTTTGTTATCAAATTCATTACAATATTAATGAATACTTCCTGGAAGAGATATCAGGATTTGTTCCCCTCTCCTTCCCCAGATAAATGGGGGTTTAATTTTTTTTCCCCTTCTTTTAAAATTCTCTCTTTCAGTTGATCTAAACCTTGGAATCCACAAAATCCAGTGTAGTCCTTTACAGCCCTTTTACTAGCACATTACAAAGTGGCACTTTTACCTAAACAAGTCCTCCTATGAAGTCTCTTCACGAGGTCATATATCAGACGACCTTTTATCTGTCAAACTACACTGTACACATGCTATCATTTCACTGTCCACTGTGAACCCCAAAGAGAGTATTTTTTTAAGTAATACTGTTTTATGGCTTCTCCTCTCACTTGCACAAATTTCTCTTTTGATGAATTACCATCACTGGCATTAGTCTGTATCCATCTAAATTGAAACTTAGGTCATGGATCTTTCCCCACATTTTTAATTTCTCCAAATCCTTTATTGCTCTCTCTACATGATTTAAAATCTGCAACTTCAGCTAATAAAACCAATACTAATTTATGTCTGTCTGACCCAGTCCCTTAATGTTTCACTGCTATGAATTAGGTTAATCAATTTCTGAACTTTGCAATACTTCATGGCATCCAAAACTCATACAGCAGTTACCAAAATCATAGAACTTTCATGCAGAATGAGGAAATACTTCCTTTTGTCCAATTTAAATTCACTGTCTGATAATTTTATTATATGTCCCTACCTCTTATCCTATGATAAAGTAAGTATGTTGTTCTTAAGCATATTATTCCTGATTTTACAAACTTGTGCAATAACTGTTTTTGGAAAAGAGGTAAACAAGAAAATTCTTAGATATCTAGAAGCTGTTTCATATACCTTGCTATCATGCTCTGCTCCTTTTTGAAATGGAGAGAGAGTATTAGAGAAGTGGGCATATTTTG
This sequence comes from Rhea pennata, assembly GCF_028389875.1. Classification (NCBI taxonomy): domain Eukaryota; kingdom Metazoa; phylum Chordata; class Aves; order Rheiformes; family Rheidae; genus Rhea; species Rhea pennata. The sequence goes on along the minus strand of NC_084671.1, from coordinate 18,243,161 downwards.
GATTTACATACTGGTATAGTGACATTATCTGCTTTTTTCTCTAGTCCTTTCATCATCATAATCAGAATAATAAAACCTACAGTTAAAATGGCCACTATTTATCATTTCCTAACTATGCTATACCTAATTACCTCTCTCTTTCTGCTCATCCCTCTCAAGGACAAAATTCAGTGCCTCTGCTGGTTCAGGCAGAGACTCTCCGCAGTTCTGTATGTCACTGTTCTGCAGCACACCTGTACCACACCCCACAGCTATTACCCACAGGACTCAGGAAGGCAGGGATTTACACTCTGATCCTGAACCTGCTGGGAAACTTCACATCAGATACAAAGACCATAGCAGCAGAATTGTGTTTCCTGCAGCTAACTCTGACAGCCCCTCATGAATTAGAGTCCTGTGCACATGCTTGCATTTTTAGCAAAATTTTTCACATACTCTTTGCAAGATTTCATTAATTCTTGCAACATTCATTTTTGGAGGCAGAGATTTTTACAGGTACTCTCCATATGATTTAAGATAAAATAGATAGCAAGAGATATGAGAATGCCTGGTAGCAGCTTAGAAATAAGGGGAAGATTTTCTAGATTTTCTTTTCCTCCAGATCACTTGTCATTTTAGAAGCTAAAGCCCTTACCTTCTTTTGAAACAGCTGCAAGAATTCAAGAGAATATTCCCTGCTAATATTAAAAATTCCAGGACAATAAACCCTAGGGCTTATTCCCCAGCATGTTGCCTCCTAGTCATGTGTGCTGACTAGAGGCACTTGCATATTGTCATCCTTAATTATTAGCTCTAATATAAGTGTTAGTCATAGTATTAAAAATGCTACTTTTCCTATCCTAACTGTATTGGAAAAAAAAAAGATAATTTAGGAAATATTTAAACAGGCAGCAAAACACTGAGCCTACAAATAGCAAAGTAGTACAGTGTATTTTGTACATCCGTACATCTCTGCAGGCCAATCTGAACTCATAATTCAAATTGTACATGTCTACTTACATTGCATGATGAGACAGTATCTTTTGACAAATGTCAAATATTTACGAAAATTACCGAAAACTACACATATCGATCTTGTACCAATGTTTTGTCCTTGACCTTCAGCAAAGATAAATATTAAAACTGACTTAAAAAATGGATAGGAAAGATAGGAAAATAAATTTTAAACCACTTTGTTATGGGTATGCCTTGTAAGAAGCTTCTGGTGATAGAAAAAACGGCTTAAAAATCCCTGCTGCAGCATATCCTACATATCTTATTGTGTCAGGTTGTATGATATTTTAAGACACAATACATAACTATCATTCCCTCTGCAGACAGAAAGAGCAATGCAAACAAAAAGAGTCTTAATGCTGTATTTGCAAAATGGCAAACAACAACATAACCTCATTATTGTTTAAATTTTGTCATTAGTGCTAGATCCCTGATTATTAGTTTGCTCAAAAATTCTTTTAATTAACATGAGTGGTTACGAGGGTGATGAAAATATGGAGAAGAAAAAGAAAAGTCGAGAAAATAGTTTTCAATTGTCTTTTTTCTCCTTTGCTTCCTTATGCCCAGAAAACCTTTCAGATTTTCTGTGTTCCTTAAAGATTCTGGTGAGAATCAAAAAAATTTGAAAAATGTGATTAACTGATAACCCCTGAAAATCCTGTCCCATTAATATTCACCTTCTGCTTTACAGCAATTATTCTTGAATAAAATTAAAGGCACAGTTAAGAAATTTTTCTGAGCAATATAATTTTTAAACTCTTTATCTACATTTTTTCTACTGATTTTTTAGTTATTTTCAAGAGATCTTGCATGAGGTAGAAGGGGGACAATTTCTGAAATAGAACAGGAAATAAATACTGGTAGAGACATTTTGGAGCAAGAAAAAAAGAAGCTGAGATGGTGATCAGGAGAGACAAAATATATTTTGGCAACAGAATAGAAAGAAACTTTAAATTAATCGAAACATCAAGTACCAGAGTAAGTCAGATTTTCTAATATTAAAGAATGTGGATCATGAATTCAGGGGGTGTTTTTTTGTCTATTACAACAAGACACCGAGTTGCAGGTGAAACAAAGAAGGAGAGACACAGCTAGTGCAAAGAAATGGATTTGTACTACAAGGACAGAAGAATACAAGAATCTTACATAAGAACACTCTAACATTTTAAAAATGAGTCAGTGATAAATACTTGCTAGACTTGGTACTGTCTCTTTAACCTGAAATCACCACCTGGAGATGTGTCCTTGAAGCATTCACCTGCAAGATATTCATATAGTATGAATCATTTATGTAAAAATACTAAAAAAGGGCTACAGCATAAGTACTACTTTCTGAAATATTAGACTAAAGAGAAAAGAGGACAATTCCCCAATCCAGAGAAAAAAGCTGAACTATAAACCAATTAAAGCCCAAAATATGTTATTTATGCACACGCAAGTTTTCCCTTACTACTTTTACTTAAAAAATTAATATGCAAGAGGGGAAAATATCCTTCTATTGCAGGGCACGCAGCAGCTACCATTTTGGAACTATATTGATGCTTACCGTTTACAACAGGAACAATCACATCATGATTTACTCCTACATCTTTCCTGCTCAACAGGCTGTTGCTCACCCCCCTCCCCCGAAAGCTTCCCTGCAAAGCACACCACCACTTCAGTACATCATCTGGTTCAGGCTCTCTGTAAGGCCACTAGGAAAGCTGAAATACCTAATTACACCGTCAGCCATGGTGAGATACCTACTCCAGTAATATCCCTGAAGACTACAGATTTTTATGTCATCCAGTGAATGAGCTAATGCACGTTATAACTGAGGCATTAATAAGCTATGGATATATAGATAGAATGATATAGATAGATATGGCTGTATATTTGTTTCATTGATTAAAGAGGTATCACCTGTAAAAATCAAAGTAAGACTCAGACTCAGAGAATTAATAAATATCCTGGAAAATATTGTTGCTCTAAGTATTAGGAAGAGTAGCCAAAATTATTTTGCAGACAACTCCAGTATTTTTACTATGGTTTCAGTGGAGACTTACAAACATGCTAAACTTTATACAGGAAGTTTGGGTTTCAGCAGCACTTACATGTTGGGACCATTTTTAATACTCAGAGCATCCAAATCCTTAAGTACACATTCAAATGCATCATCGATTTCTCTTTATCCTCTTCACAGGAGTATACCACTATCAAATGTCCAAACATTTGTTTCAAGGAAAACTCTCTTGTTGTCCTCAATGACCATTTCACTGTGGACCTGCTTAGTTCAATATTTACTTCTGACAGTAAAATGAAAATGAAGGAAAAAGTATAGGTAGAGGATAAACAAAACACAAAGCAAAATGCCTTTTCCATTGACCAGGCCATACTAGGAGGCTTGTGTTACAAATCAGTCTTGAGGATTTCTTACTATATTTAGCCTTGTAAAGTTTATTTCCTCTGAAAATGGCTGAAGAAAAAGCATCTCCTTTACCACCTTATAATCTTCTAGTTTACCAGATCCATGTAATTCTCTCTCATCAAATGATGTGATATTTAAGAAGCTCATCTGGAAGGATCAGTATCTCCTGGCAGTAACTAACTTATTATCCTAATGTTCCTGTATTTTATTAGAAGAAATAAAAGTAATTTTTTGTTATTTGTCCTGTATGTGCAATATTTCCTGGAATTTCAGAGCCAAACACAGATAAACATAGAAGGAAAACCACAGTATGGTCTTAAAAATGAAAAGGGAGAGGGAGAAGGGAGGAAAACTTGCATCCAGTCACATACTAACTCTTCATAGCCTTGGTCCTTAAAAGAAATAGGTCTGGTTTGAAAAATAGCATTGAAATGATGCTCAAAGCCTCAGGGTCAGAGGGATATAAGTAACAGTATATAAAAGTCACTTCTCTTCTTATAGCTTATTCTGCTGAAACACTGACTTACTGTGACAGCACCGACAAAAAGAAAGAATAAATTAAGCATTAAATTCTCATCTAAATCAGATAAATCTTTTTGCTCATTACTGCTTTCAGCAAGTTAAAATTCTGCTTCTCTATCTGCTTTTGCTACATCAAGTAGAACAAAGGGAGAGATCACTAGGAAGTCTACCACAGGCAGTTAAGACGTTTTTAAATCAAAGTGTCAACACTGCATAAATAATCAGTGAGAACAAACATACAGTACAGGTATACAGAGCATATAATATACTTCATTACACCCAAATCTGTCAGGTCGCTAACAGCTTCTCCTTCATTTAGTTTGATTTTAAAAACAGTCTACCAGGAATGAACTGACACCCAAGACAGTTTTACTGTCTTGGAATTTAGTGATTATCTACAGTCAGGTTAAAAGACAACTCAGTTCTGGCCAGCCACACTACAGTGAAGAGACAAGCCTGTAAATCAGAGAAGTTTTAAGGGATCTTTGTCTTCCTGGCCTTCTAGAAGTACTGAATTTAGAAAAAGTGAGAGACTGAAAGGCAAGAAAAAAGCAGGTGGCTCCTGTACAAGCTTCGTCACATAGCTTTGCCAATGTATTTTCAGCTTACTCTGTCACACTTTTGCTATCCTTCTATTAGCTTTTCCTCAAGCAGACTTCAGAGTCTGAGCAGACATTCAAGAATAATTTGTTGCACTCAAAAATGCCAAGTAAGGACAAAATAATTAGCAATTTCTTTTTAATTTTTGAAGATTCAAATCCTGTTTGAGATCATAAGACATGAAATCCTTCACCTGAAAACCAAAATAGGAGAAAAACAACCTACAGACTGCCAGAATTGTGGCTTCCTTGCTTGCAACGTGCAAAAAAAAAAGAACAGAAATATTTACATACTTCTTAATTGCATAGAAACATATAATGCAAAAGTATTATTTTAGTCATAAGAGGAAAACAGTCAATATTACTTAGCTGAAACACAACTTAAAAATATTGAAGTTTCTTATCCGAGCAAGCAATCTCAGAAACATTCTCCCTCCTAAACCAAAAGTAATACAGCAGTAAGTTCTGTAGATACATCAATAATTCTTTGTTGTGCCATCTACCACTGGAAAAGAAAGCCACCCTCAATCGCAAATGCGTACAGAGATCTGCCAGGCAAATATCTGGTAACTGAAGGGCCAATGCCACAAGCTAATTGAAGCATTATCCTGTCCTATATTTCTTTCAGATCCCTTACTTCAGTCTACACAGATAAAATTCAGAAAAATAAAAGATAAACAAAACAGGGTTTTAGATGACAAACCATCTGGTACAATGCCTGAAATAATTACTCTGTTTCCTCTAGAACAACTTTCCATATGTTGGTGACTACCCATATTTTCTTCTCCCATGATAGAGTTAGCATGGAACTAAAACTGCATGCAGGAGTGCTGGAAATGGAATTACATTTACAATTTAGGATATGCTCTACCAGAACTGTACTCGTTCTTCTATTTAGTATTGGAAATTTTGTCTGCTGATTTATTACTGTACTTCATTACTAATTCTTATTAGAGTTCAAATTTGCAATGACCTTGCAAAACAAAGCACTATCATCATACTGAGACTGGTTTTGTTCTTTTTCTCCCCTTGCATTTTTTCTTTCTTTCAAGTACAAAGCATCATATTGTTAAAAACCATTCTACCTATTTAGCCAGCTCTGCTTATTATAGAAAAATTTACAAAATGGAATCATCTCTTTATCCACATCCCAGTAGACACATTCTGTATCTTCCTAAGATCAGCAAATTCAGTGTAATGATTTTTTTTTTTTTTTAACTTTACTCTCATAAGTCCCTGTTCTGATTATAGGGAAGACTGCAACCTTTCCTGCATGTATTTTATATTTATCATAAAGAACTCTTGCCAAATTTTGCAGGGGGCGAGGGACAGTTAGGAGGGGGAAATGCCTATCACTCTATATTATGTACATAGAAACTATGTGATCAATTCTCTCAGAAACTACCCTCAGGTGCACTGCTTGGCTTGTCTGGGTTTTCCACCTGTATCAATCCACACACTAAAGTGTATCGTTTTACCTACAAACCCCATCCCAACTATTATTAAGTATATTTATTTGAAGGTAAACTAGATTAAAGTTTCTAGTTAAGTACTACAAAAATCAGGCCCTGTGACAGAATAGGAAGAAAGCAAGTAATAAAGTACCAATGATAAGATAGCAAAGTTTAACCTTGAAGGAATAAAGACTGACACCTTGCAGGTGAAGGAATGCATAAAACACATTCTTAACACACATGCATCTTCATATCTAGATGGTACAAGTTCTCTTGATTTAGCACCTGAGGTCTTTCCTACAGCTTAATAAAGTCAATGCATTTTTTTTCACAGAAAAATTAACTTCAGTTTAAGACTTTAGAAAGCTTTCAGTTATTCCTGTATTAATTCACACATATATATGCATGAACCTTCAAAGAGTAAATTTTGTCAGATTGTATAATTATTGTTCTCAGTTTTATTATTACTTTTAATATGGCAGACTAAGCACTTCTGTGAACACATATTGTCAGGACACACTCAAAAACCAATACCTGTGTCTCAGAAGCATTAACAACATGACAAAATATACCCCCCTATCCTCTAGTATACAGAAATAATCTGAGAGTGCAATCATCTGCCCAAGGCAGAAGGAAAAAAGTGCAGTAAATATCCCTCACATTCCTAAAATACAGCAGCACTTTCCCAAAATTAGTATAAAAAAGTCAAAACACCTAGTAAATCACTGAACCACAGAAATACTCATATGGAATGATCAGTCTGCACACTACTTTGCTAATAGTGCAGAATCTGTAACCCCTATGGTGAAATACTGAACATAACTTTTTTTTTCAGTAGTATTTCCCACAGAGGAAAAGTTAGGCATAGACATAGCACGCACAGATATCCTGAAAGTGCACTAGAGAAGAAAGGCTAATTAGTAAGCAAATTAAAAAGACAACAGTGATACTAGCTTTCCAAAAATATTTGGGAGGAAAAGCAAAATATTAAGTAGTCAAAATATAAATAATATTTAGATAATAAACACATAAATAATCTAGTTGGAACCAAAAAGATTGCTGGTTTTTTTCCATTGAGTAAAATGTTCTATGGATTACTCTTTGATCACTTTATTTTCATCTGCCTTTAAAAGAAAACTGTAAGCCTTTTGAAAAATGCATCAAAAAGTTGCCTTTTTACACACTTTTTTACTATTTGTTATTAGCAATATATTTTAGTGTTAGAACTGCTATCCCTATAATTTCCAAAATAATAATAGAGCAGATAGGCTACTTTTCTGTAAATAAAACAAATGTGCTATATTTGATTATGATGTCTCTTTATACGTAATACAAAATAAAAGATGATCATCTCTTTACATATATAATATTCAAAACAATTCTCTCAGCCTGAAACTGTTACAAATAGCCTCAATTTCCATGACTTAAAGCATGGGTCACATCCTACAAAGGCATTCATACACTAGCTGTGGAAATCTGCTTAACTGTTCCACAAATGTGGCTTTATCTTTATGCAAGAGAAACAAAATGCAGGGAATCAATCACATATATACATCTTAAATATGCTCTTTCTCCTTTTTCAGCGTCAAGAATATTTGGGATGCACCTTGAGGATAAGAGGTCTCCATCTCAAAGTTGGTCTTTTACTGCACCTGCTCTGCTCTTCTTTCACTCATCTTTCTTTCCATGCCACATTCATCCTCCCTTCCCACCTGAATCAAGTGGGAGAATGTCACATTTCACTATAGTGCTTGGTTAACTAACTAGGAACTTACTCCCATCCCGATTCTTTGCCAGCAAGAGAATACATTAGAGCATGGCTCAGGAATGACGCAACGTGTCACTCGCAAGGAAAGGTTTGCCTAACTCATGCTTGAGTCAAGAAACATTCATTTCAGATGCTTCCCGTTGCAGCTCATTACACAGCTCCTGTTCTATTTTAGGCCAAATCTCCCCTATCCTCCTCCACCTCTACTCAAAGCTAAATTCTTAAAATATGTCTTAGCAGAAAAATGTGTTTTTCTGCCCACTCATTTTAACTCCACAACGAAGTACCAACAAATTTCCATCGTAAATATTTAGACGTGGTTTTACTTCATCATATCAGTCTTTGAAATGTAAAGCTTATATTCATGACTCTTCTTTTACAGGAAATTCTGCCTAAATATTCCCAGCATTTTCTTAGCAATAAGCCATAAAACTTGTAAATTTCACACTGGTTAAGAGAATTTTATATATAAAGTTAAAGGATTGTCAATTATATCCTTCTATTTCACATCTGTTCCCTGGAAATTATTTTATTTTCAAATACTTCCAACTTAAAAAAAAAAAAAAAAAAAAAAAGTTAACTGAGAGCCCTTTTATCTTTCAAGACTCAAACCAGTATAGCAGACATTTATATTTACTTCACTACAACAAAGAGTGGATTTATTTTCTCCACTTACTGTAAAGATACGGTAAGCTTTTGAACAATGGGGTAGAATGGATTTTTTTTAATCCTCTCCAAATTATTTAACACAACTACAAGTAAGGATTACCTGATAGAAATAAATCTCACAATTTGAGCACTTCAAAACTTTGTTACCTTGCAGGCTGCAGAATCACATAAAAATTTGAAACAGCTTTGTGAAATCAGCTTGTAACCTTCAGTCTACTTCTATTACACGTAAAGTCTTTAAGACTATTTAATAATAAAGGGCAGTACAAATTCTTCTCAAAGAAGTACAGAAAACATTTGACACGTGTTTTAAGATAGTAAGAAAAGCTGTAAGTGAGGGCTCATTAGAAACAACTAAATATCTTATTTCTCACAAAGTAGTGATGAGACCGTGAGCCAAACGAGCAGGGGACAGGCGACGTGGGACAGCTCCAAACCTTTGCACTTGCAGAGAATGGCCCAGGAGGGGAGAACTCAGGTTCGCGTTGCAGGGAGCCGGTGTTCTGACGCGTCGGGATGAAATGAAAGCTCACACCGGGCAATAGCTCCTGCTCTAGCCCCCAGGAACGATATTGAAACATTGCAAGTTTACCTCAGATTCCAGTATTTGTGAATCCTGTATTTCACTCAGCACAGGCATACCCTAACTGCAGAAAAAAACATTTAAAGTAAGTGTTTCAACTACTTGTACTTCCCAGGAAATCAAAGTGGAACACCATGACTCATTCCTCATTTTAAGCAGCATTGTTTATTCCGTTTATGCTTCACTTCAATAGCATCCTAGGAAAAGGCTGGACCTAATTCAAGCAGAAGCACAGTACTCAAAAAATATCACTATGGCTACAGTTAGTGGTCCATTTTCTGTAAGTGAAATATTTGAATATTCTGAATTTAAATATTAAGTATTTTCTATTTGCAGAATCAAAAGTAGAAATATCAGCATACATATTTTCCCATTTTTACATACTATCAACCTGAGAAAGACCCAAACTTGGATTCTCAACCTCAGTTCACACAGCAGAACAAGTATGATAGTTTAGCACTGCTGAGCAACAATATAGAAGCATTAATGAGGCACCATGACACCAAGGAAACATAGCTCATAAAATCATTGAGAAGGGAGACCAATTTCCCCAATCTGAACGGAGCATCAGTGTATGGATTCTTCTATAATCCTCAAGCTAGCAAAATGCAGATTCATTCACGGATGCTGCAAGGTCTGAAGAGATATTCTAAGGCTGACCATGAGGTAGAGGGTCAGGAAAGATAAGGGCAAGAATTCCACCTCCTGCAGCAAGTGCGGGCAGAGCAGATGGCATAAGCTGAGGCCAAAGTTTCAAGGTTGGTGTACACAAACAACAAATTTCTTTCTTTGTCTGTTTATTCTCCTCCTGGGCTGGTACCCTCAAAAAGGGGAAAGTTCAGATTATGGTTCATACTTGAGGCAGCAGAAACCAAAAAATGCCTTGTGGTAGAAACTGCAAGGCATAATGGAGTAAAAGTAGGAGGTGACAGTCAGTCATGGCAATCCTCTTGTTTTCTCTGGTACTGGTAATTGTTAATGAATAAAACTATCAGTTAGGCATCACAAAGGATTTAGAACTTCTAAAATTCTGCTGAACATAACTTTAAGCATTAACCTAAAATTATCATTTTGTAATTTAATTGTATGAAAGAAATGCTATGAAGTATTTCAACTGGACTTTCACCATTCAAGATAGTCCTTGCCCCTGTTTATCACCGTCTTTTTGAAAACGTGACCATCGTGAATCAGTATAAATAGTCCTAAACAGATGGATCTCAAAACACAGGTAAACAGTCATTTTGATTTATGCATTCAAAAATACAGCCATAGGAGTAATCTCCAAAATTGTAAAATATGAGAGAGAAAATGTGAAGGAAGGGGCAAAAAAGAATAAACAGGATTTCACTAACACTCTAATAGAGACAAAAAAAAGTCGTGTTTCATTTAATAGAGTTACATAGTATAATCAAGTTCTAGCAGCCATTTGCTCTTACAAAAATATTATGGTCACATTTATTAGTAAATTTGAATGGAAAAAAGAAACAGTAATTTTGTCTGTACAGCTCCTCACCCAATTGCATTCTTATTTCATGGGTACTATTTTACTAGTTTACTAGCGGGTACAGGAAAGCTGCTGCTGAAAAGAATTATAAGTGGAGCAAGCAGTTTCAGAAAAGGACACAGGGAGGTTTAACAGTGACAGCGCAGCAACGAGGCTGCAAGAAAGAACACGCTTAAGTCATCAAGGGGAACCTGCCTGAGACTGAAGAGCTGAATCCCACTCTCACATACCCTAGTGGGATGTCCTAGCAGCATACCAGGTATTCCAGAGTTATTCTCCTTCACTTCATCTGTTTATACTGTTTTATTTCAGTTAAGTATTTACATACCTATTAGAGTAGGCACTTAGACTAAGTTTACTAAAATCCAAAAGCTTTGTCTACTCAAATATGGATTTTGTCAGTCTCAGTTTCTCCAGAAGGATATTTAATTTTTATTGCAGTAGAAATGTTCCAATGGATAGGATATGGTCATTGAAGGTTAAGATATATCCTTGAGTTACAAGTATAAACAAAGCAAAGCAAAGACTTGATTATGGTCCCCCTATATTCAAAACTTATATCTCAAATACTTTATATTTAGGCACGTACCTCCATCCTTTCCTTGCCAAAACCACTGTATTTTTTTCAGAAATGTTTGTTTTCAATAAATTAACAAATATTTTATTGCAAATTTTATTCACACATATACGTACTTATCAGAATTTCCCTCTTTTCTCCTGTTGTCCGTGTGCCAACTGGTCATTGTTTACAATAGACTGCAAGTTTCAGAACTATGTTCCACATCTTTCTTTGTATTAGTATAGTCAAAAGGTGTAGTTTATCTAAGCTTGACTTTTAGTGCTGCCACCCATACCTCTTTCACTAATGATCTGCTAGTATTTTCACTAAATTATATTTGGATCACTTGTTAAGTGGATAATCATCATTTTGGAATTTGTCAAAGATTAAAGAAAACTGTAAGTGAATGATGCTAACCCAGTTGCTGCTCACAAATCCATATTCCTCCAGAGAGATTATATACACTGCAGGATATCTCTAGTGACTAAATACTACATTTCTAAGTGGGCCAGAAGATGCTTAAAGTTAGAGATTGGAGGAGAGAAATCTATCAGTTTTGTCTCTGAAAAGTTTCCTGCATAGTGAATATTAAAGATTCTTGCAGGGATAATCATTAACACTTGTTTTCAGCTGAATTACACGGGGAAAAAAATGGCACGTAAGGTGATCCTCCCCATTTTAGAGGGCTCACATCTCTGGTTACAGTACCTCAGTCTATGAACCCTGCAAAGTATCTTATATCCAGAAACATAAGGCCATAGACTATAACGTCTTAAATTATAATTGAAGCTTTGTTAAGCAAACTTCTGAATAAACGTTTTACCCAATTAGCTCCCTGTTAAAAGATAAAGTTACTGGATTTCCACATTGTCTTTCCAATTGCTTCGTGTTATCTCATTTTTGCTCTTGGGTCCTTGTGGTGACCTAGAAAATGACAAAGGCTCATTATCAGAGCTCCGCAGCACCCAGAACTGGCTGTAAGTGAGGACCCCAGCTCTAGTGGTATGCTGTAGGGTCAGGGAAAGCGTTTCTTCGTAACAAGACAAAAATGGGATATCCCCACAAGGGCTTTGAAAACAGGGCTCGGTAAAATGTGAAGTTCTATTACATAAAAACAAGGAAGATTAAAAAAAAAAAATCCACCCACCACACTCACAAATTGATGCCTTTATCTTCCTAACCTCTTCTACCCACACAAACATGGATAAATCACTTAAACTTTTTAAACTTCAGGCAGTCATTCAGGAGCAGTGTTCTTCACAGATTAAATGTGTTTATTAAGGGGAGTAGGGGAGAGCAGCAGCAACGTGGTAAGGAAGCAACCAAGCAACTTCCTTTGACATTGTTTGTGAATAGAGGAGGAGATATTCCATGCTAAAACAGATGGTTTTTATCGCTCAGGAGAAAGTATTGTTAGTGTAGATGATCCCTGTGCTTGGCCAAGAAAACATGAAGATACACTACTTTTCTACATCACAATATAAACATGTAATACGTAAGTCTAATCATGGAAAAACCATGGGATTTTTAGAACTCTAGAAAGGACATAAACAGACATCATCAAAAAGCAGCTAGTTATCTTGGATTATATCTGCATATATCTTCCTCTACCAAGGTGGTGTATTCTCATGGCCAAACACAGATCAGCAGAAACAAGAGGAAATACTTCATATTATCCCTTCGTCCAGCACAAAAAAAAACATTCAGCAAGACTAAGAACTCTGCATATAACTCATCTTATTAACTGACTGAAGAGAGGGAACACAATTGTTATTCTTTAAAATCTAGGGTCTTCTTGTGACTTGCTCTGTGAGTAAACTACTTTCAGATGTATCTGACATGCTGTTCTTTCCTAGTACTTATGATATCACAGTCACAAAACAGCCTTGGTGCCTGCATTTTCTCTCCAGCCAGACAGAAATCTCCCACATGGACAATTCTGTAACAAACCCCAAAATCTTCCTCCACTGAATTACAGTGGAGGAAACTTAGGAACTTCTTATGCACTCCTGATGAAGCCTCTCTGGACTTGTCTTTTCTGAGAATACCTGAGAGAAATAGTAATAGGAGTCGTGTGTCCTTTTCTCTTTCCGATTTTTTATTTTAGCCTTATATCCTTTTAAGCTTAACTTTAATTACTGCTTTATTTCCAAACTGACAGTCTTAGGCTGAGGTTTTTACTTTTGGGTAAAAGACAGGAAACAACTGTCACAGAAGCACAATCTATGGTAAATGAAACCATGTTCCCTATATTAGGAGGAGAGCAGAAACCTTGACTTTACCACAGAAGCTCATGATCAGAGGTTTAAGAGGCCTGTTCATTATCTTTTAGATTTTACTTTTGCAGTCTCAAACTGCAAGCTATACTTAAGGATTACATCTCCAGCTTGTAAAAGCAAATATATGTATTTCACATCTTTTCCATTCTTTCTACATCATATATCAAAAAAAAAAAAACAGAGTTAAAAGAAAAAGTGACTTGAAAGATATTTTAACAGGTTCACTCTTTCAGAACAAAACAGTAGTGACAGCAACAACTTAAGAACATCAGACTTCAGCCAAAACAGGTTTGTGACATGTATTTTTCTTCATAGCCTTATACCATATAAATATCATTTACATGTGCTTCACCATAAAACAGTGAAAGCCAATGTTTTTGTGCCTCTCAAAAAAAATCAGATTATCTTTACCTACATTTGCTCATTGTTCTGTTCATAAAATGTTAGTGACCTGGTCTACAAGAAATGCCTGCTTCATTTTAGACTGTGTATGCCATGCAGAAACAAAATTTTCATAACACACCTGCTAGGTAATATTTTGTAGAACAAAAATTCAAGATGAATCCTTCTAGATACAGCTGCTACTTCTAATCGACTTACATCATTTGGCCCAGAAACATGACCTTTCAGAAACCGCATTACAATAAAATGACATAATCTGTATTCACTATGACAGAAAAAGTGATTTCCTTATAATGAAGTACCTAAAAGCATAAAAGCCTTCAAAAATTGGACTACAACTCAGTACTTCTAAAGTAACGAAAGAAGGCTTCAACGAGAGGGTGTCTTCTGCATCTCATGCTAAAGCTTCTAATTGCTATAAAGTGAAGAGAAAAAACCCATGAGAATCAAATTAGTCAGCATCTTAGATTGCAGCAATTAACCTTAGTTCAGTTAACTTGATGCAGGACATCTGTTTGTTACCTTTACTGTAATCACAACCAAAATGTCCTTTAAAACAATTCTGCTCCAGTAAGAGATAAATAAAATACCAAAATCAGATGTTTATGCAGTAATTGCCAGTAAGAAACAAACAAACCAACCCAAAACTACTCAGATACCAGAGATTACCTTCTCCCGCAAAGAAAACTTAATGCCAGTATTTCATGTAAGATTTTGAGGCAGCTACTGCTGCCTTGCATTTTGTTCAAGCTTTGCCAAAAAGTTCCTATGTGAGAATAGGGAAAAGATGTATTTTTCACAGGACATCACTGCACCTCTTTTTTGTGGATCTACGCATTTACAAAAATAGAAAAAAAACAAATTTATTTTCACAGTAGATAAAATTTATACATAAATGCTGCTACAGTGCAACTTTCCCATTTCTGCATAGCCAATTCTCACAAATACAACACTTCCAAAAGAAGGATACTTACCAACGTACTTATACATCAGTATTTCCAAATTCATTTGCAGACATAAAATTATAAAACTTAAGCTTAATGCAAAAGGAATATTTTCAGAACAGTCCTTGTCTTTTTGTTTGTTTGTTTTGTTATGTTTTGTGCAGGTACATTATTTGCTATGTGCTTCAATTCCACCAGTTTCAGTGGCAAATACATTCCTGAACATTTTTGCTAAAACAGCACCTAAAATTTATTCCAGTAGAAATTGTCATCTCCCTAAAAGAATATTCAAACTTTTTTTTTATGTTTCAGGAGATGAACAGTTCATTTTAATGCTGCCTTATAACATTATAATGAGAATGACACTATGCTGTATTATAAACAGGAACTGAATATTATACATTTACTTACGTGCATATACTAATGTATATTTGTATAAGGTGCAAACATTCCTGAACCTTGTAATGAGGTAGGTTCCCATGTGGACAGTAGAAAAAGGAACGGCTTAAAATTAATGGTAGTGGCTGCAAATGAGTTCTTCTAAGGTCTCTCATCTTTTAATTGAAGGCAGGAAATAGATAGGAGATAAGAGGGACAGATATGGTTAAGTTCTGCCTCTTACTATCAGCCATGCTTTACTTCCCAACAAGTGTTACCTTACAGGCAGCGTGCAGATTGATTCCTACTGTATGGGTGATATTCCTCTAGTTGTATTTGGATTTGAATAGAGGTTCTCTCTCTACTACATTTCAGTTTTAATAACTTTTTCTCTCCCGCTTTCTTTATGTTCTTGGCACACTTTGGAGATCACTTGTCTAAACATTCTCTCATGTAGTAATGGAACTGAAAATCATTAGTAATCTTCACTGAACTGTCTCTTCTCCAAAGCAGAAAAAGTTGCACACTGCAAGAGCAGTGTGCCAACAGTACTGCACTGCCCAGAAAGAACATTTATTAGCCCAAGAACCATAGCCAAAACAAAAATAAATTCAAAAATTGAGAAGGTCTTGACCCAAACTGTGTGCAAGTACGAAAGACAGGATACAAGTATTTGAGTTAGTGGTATGAAAGAAGCCTCACAAAGTATAACCAGTATCTTTAGCAAACTACTACTTTAGAGCAATACGCTAAAGCTTACGGGTTTTTAAAGCTGATTTCCATAAAAATATTACTGAAATTTTTAAGAATAAGTGCTTATCAGTTAAAGTCATCTACTTGTATAAGAAAAAAAGTGGTTTTTTTTTTTTTAATTTTACCTTACTGTAGTAGAAATATGTAAAAAATAGTTTCTTCTTTTCACATTTCAAAAGATGTGTGATTTGGTTCCTTATTTCATGTTCCTACAGACTTTATATAACTTTGAATTGCCATAACTAACCAAAACAGTCACAATTCTATACTTTGTGGAAGTAAGGAAAAAAAAGTCTGTGGATTTGTTTTAAAATGAGGCTGGAATTTTATTTGAAATAAATATTTTTAAGAAGGTACTTCCAATGAGTTTCTTTCGAGGTTGCTTACTGAAGGAAACAACAATGAAGGAAATAAGGAAATAATGAGAGATGATGTCCATTTAATAATGGACCAGCTTCTTTGCTCTGTATTTTGCAAGGCAGTATATGAGCAATAAAGCCTGTATTTTCTATTTACATATAATCTCTAAGCTACAGCACTTTAACAATTTTTTGGGTGCAGGAATATTCAAATAAAATAATGACATGAAAGGTATCGAACAACAAGAAATAAAACCCAAACATTTTGCCAAACTCAAGTGTTTACTCAAAGTTTGTTTAGCAGTCGATACCAACTTGGATTAACTTTATCAATGAAAAGATTATTCCACAATGTTCTTTTTCCATTCACTATGTTGCCTCAAACAATTTTAATAAAGAATTGTGTTCAGCACAAGTGCAATTTGTTTTGACTGCACTCTTAATGATTCTAGGGACTGTATGCACACAGCGACAGCTTTCTTGACAGTTAAAAGGAAACTTCTATATCTTTTTCTTCCTGAGTAGCAACAGACCTTTTACTTCCCAAACAGGGATCAACCTTCACATCATAACACCAAACTCAATGAACAAAGTGGGATCCTCATGTAGAATTCCATACAGAGAGCTGTATAGAAACATACTGTAGATGCACTCATATAACATCTGAAATGCAAAGAAATATATCTAATGCATTGCTCTGTTTGTATGTAAAGACCTAGACAATGTACCAAAAGCATTTCCAACAACAGAGGTCAGTAGAGATGGGGCTGGCTGACAGTGGCAAGCCTCCCTCACCCCAGGCTTTCTAATAAATGCTCCCACATTTACCCCATGTTTTAGGGACAAAGCATGAAGCAGATTGCTGTGTTTTGGAAGAGCACAAAATAAATTGGTAGCTTGGGACCGATCAGGAAACGATCAGGTC
Organism: Rhea pennata; assembly: GCF_028389875.1. Classification (NCBI taxonomy): domain Eukaryota; kingdom Metazoa; phylum Chordata; class Aves; order Rheiformes; family Rheidae; genus Rhea; species Rhea pennata. The sequence continues at coordinate 18,226,063 of NC_084671.1, read as the reverse complement.
AGGTAAGACCGCAAAGAATAAACACATAGAAAATTAGGTCACACCTGTCTGAATTAAGTAGTGAGATAAATTAACAACTAGGTAGTATTTCACTTCAATAAAGTGGCAAAGAGACAGACAAAGTAACTGCAAAGGGCTGGTGGGGGGGGGGAGGAGAGAGAACACACACACTTGTAAAAGCACTTGTCAGAAATGAGTAAAGATAAACTTCTATCAAAGTTTAGCAGGACCAAAAATAGTAGCTTCACCTGGAGAACCTGAAAGGTAAAAATACAGGAACTAGAAAACAACATTCAGACAGCAACCATGAATCGCTGGCATAGGTTATTTAGCAGAACGCATGCAATTCCTATGTAATCTGATTACTGTCCATGCACAGAAGTCACGCCAGTTTACCTGAAATCAATTTTAAGTGACACATTCATTGTCCCCAAAGGCCCATTCCATAATAGGGTTTCAAACAGATATTTCAACTTACATCTTGTCTGTAAAGTTGTGCTTTCCTCCTTGTATGAGGATTTCGTATAGTTCTAACAGAGAACTTTAGCCTTCAAAATCCTACACCTTCACTGTAGGGGGAAGGATAGGGAAGGGGGCAGTCACGGCAAAAGGATGGACTATGGAGACAGGCAGCTTTCCCAGTAATTTTGGGAGACAGATGAAAATATTTCATGTTCGTCTCTTACTAATCAAGTTATTAGCTGTATTTTTTCTAGTCTGTCATGGTAAATTGGTCATGAAACAGTGTTAGATCTCCTTGCCATCCCATCCATTTCTTTTGTGATGAACTGGAACCTTTGTGGCACAAGAATCATCCTTCTGTATCTGTACAACAAAGTACAATAGGAGCCTCATCATGACTTACTTTCTAGATGCTACAGTGACACATATGACAAGCAGAGACTTGCAGAGAAGTACTAGCAAATGGTGATCTTGGTTAATACCATGGCTGCAAGACCAGAATCTCTTATTTTGTGAGGTTATTGCAATGACCCAAATTTGATAGGCTATGCAAACTCCACCCCTCCACAAGGCAAATCAGCTTGAACAGCTCTCAGCATTAACGTAAGAGTGTTACAGCATATTTTATAACATCTGCTTAAAATTGTCTGCCCCTAGAAACACACGGTTCCCTTTGATGACTATTAAGGAACTCAAACTTTGTTCCTGAGACAGAAAGTTAAATGAAATAGTGTGAATAGTCTCTCTCTCCCCACCCAACGTACTCATCTATCAAAAATGGTTTCTCAACTTTAATTCCAATACAGCCTTTGGCTAAATAAGCTAATTCTAGCAACAAATATTTATTGCTAAAATATATCTAAACATCTTAAATCAAGCAAATATATTTTCATTAGCATGTTTTATTACTGATAATAAAGAGTGAGAAATTAAATGGAAAGGTATTTCTGCAGGTAGCATGACATTACAGGGACATTATTTCACAGATAAAGCACACAATAAAATGCCATTAAAGTGATACATTTTGTTCATTGTTTTATCACATTTCAGCTTTTCCCTACATTGTTTCACCATGTTGTACAGATCACTCATCTTTAATTGTCATTGCTTCTGGGTATACAAACATGTTTGCTTATTTTTATTATTAAAGTTTAAAATATTCAGTTGAGCTATTTTATAATCTCACATATTTAAGATACTTTTTACATGTAGAGCAGGTCCAGCCATGTATGAGGTCAAGAGTTGCCTGTAGGGCATCTCTCCATATTGTAAGCAACTATACAGCCTGAGCAACCTAAAATGACGAGCACTGCTGATGTGAATGATGTGGTCAAACTACAAAAAATCTCTCACCTGGGATGCTGCCTTCCAAACACTAAACAACCAAAACATCTAAAATAAACCTTTTGTTTTTCAAAAGATAGCACGAATCCTAATAAAGTATATAATTATAAGCTATATGGTCTGTTCCTTTACTACCAAAACATTAACTCTATCTCTCACCCTTTTTAAATATCTAGATAACACTGGAAAAAATTGTATGACGCAGCAGCAGCACAAAATGGAATCTACATCCAAAATAAATACTTCATTAGCACAGAAGTTCTATTTGAAGGTAGCCTAGGAAAAATTACATTTTGCTTTCCAGCTATTATATCTGAGAATAGCTATCACAAGAAAGCCTAAATGCAAGAGTGCAGTATTTTATGTTATGTCCTTGAAGTCTGCTAAAACTTTAACTAGCCAGAATTGAAAACATGTGACCCTAAATTGAGAAGCTGTTAAATAAAACATGTAGGAACACACTTAGAGCTTTCATTTGGAATTCTATTCTATATTTGGAACTTAAATGTCTTGAGAATTACCTCAGGTAACCAATGAAAAATATCTACAGGACAAAAGTCAGTAGTTTAGGAGGCAAAATACAAATAAATCATGTCTTGAAATTCAAGATTCCTTTCTCACATGAAGGAAAGTAACTAAGAAGTTAAAAGCACATTTTATAGTTTACACTGTAGTTAGCACATTCATAGCCAGTAGCTTATCTAATTCAAATTATTTCTCTATTTACGTTTAATTGGGTTTAATTCTCAAATTGATGTCCAGAATGAACAGCCAGCTGAGAGAAAGAAACAGATGAAAATGAATATTAACATATGTTGGGGAAAAAAAAAACTTGTCTTAAGCTTTGCTGTCACATTTAGTTCTCATATTTACAAGAAAGATCACAAAAATAATGCCTCCTGATACACCTTTTACTACTTTGCAGCTGTATGTGATAACAATCACAACTCCAGCCAACCCCAGCCAAGGCTGGGCAATAGCCCTCCAAGGGCCTGTTTTGCCATTATTAGACCATTCTGTTAATTAGTTGATACTGATATATGAACCAATATGCATGGGAGAAATCAAATCCTGATAGTCTGATAGAAGCGGTAACTGAAGACACACTTTCCTAACACAATCTACATGCTCTGTGAAGAAGGACAACACTCTGTTTAACAGCCTTTGGTCATGAGCTTACCATCTTCAGACACTTTTTGTTAACTTTTCCCATCCGGTAGGGGCTTAGTTTTTCAGAAAAAAAGATGCTACAAGATGCGATTATATTCAGTGTCAGAAAAAATTAAAGTGTGTGTACACTTTTAGAACAATAAAAATGAAAATAACTCCGTTGTGACAGCTCATAATGAAATCTTTGAAAGCTGATTATTTTCTTCTTCTTAAGAGTTATCTTATAGGTAATTTCTGCAGCCTGTTCAGACCTTTCCTATATTACCTCTTGCAATATCAATGCTATGCTAGAATCCTGTTCAAACATTCAAGACTTAATTATGACAGTGCTGATTAGATTCATATTCTAAATTAGTTTTCATCAGCTCAGTATTAGTACAGCCAAGTTAGGCTCTCTTTTTAGGGAGTTTCCATCAAACTTAAGAATAATTTTTGGTATCAGTTGTTTGAGCTCGAATCAGGACATTACTTAATGCTTCTGCCTCCCCAGAACATTACATAACAGGTCAGTAACAAAATTATTTGACTTTAAAAGCTGTTTTAGCAGGTGTTGTGCACATAAGATAGGTAAGAGCAACAGAAAAATCTCCAGATGAAAGTGTGTGTTACTTTTTTGTTGGAAGAGTTAAAATTAAAGCAACAAAATGTGTTTGAGAAATAGCATTCTTTATGTACATACTTTTCCCTCAGTCAAGGACTGATGTATCTTCTAGTGAGCAAAGAAGCTTAGAAGAATACCTTTTAAAATAAGTTTGCATCCCATCAGTTCCTCCTGTAAATAAAAAGGCCCAACACTAAAAACTCAAAAAAGGTAAAAACTATGCTATACATAACTTAATATTAATCTTCACATAAATTTAAATCGAAATATCACTCATATGATGATGGTCAAGTCAAGGAACACAAATGAATCTAAATATTCTGATTTGCATTTCAAATTTATTTGCAATAAAATTATTTTTCTTTTCCACTGTAGCACTCTTCCTGTTTAGTCTCTAATATGTAAACTGTATATTCACTCTTTTTTAAGACTATGAAAAAAGTATGCCATTGAAGTTACTCAGATTTCAAAGCAAAACACAGTAGCCACTGGTACTGAAATAATATATATAAAGCAAAAATCATTTAAATTGCAGTATTTTGGTCAGGACAGAGCTTCTCTTCAATACCAAGCTCTCAGTCAGACTGATGAGATAGAGTGGGGAGATTTTTTTTTCCCTGTAATTACAAATAATTAAGGATGACAATCTATGTTTTATTGAACAGTTATGACATACATTTACATTCAATTTCTCCATAATGCATAACGTCACACTTCTCCATGCCTACAGAAATTACAGCACATGTTCAAGAATTTGTCATCTGATGAATACTACATGTAAAACCATTTACTTCTTAATGAAACCAAATGAAAACAAAGTAGATCATACCACACCAAAAACTCTTCATAGTTTAAAGGTACCTTCATCAATTAAAAATATATTAAAATCAGGTCTAATATAACTGGCAAATGATCTCAAATAATAAATAATGATCTCAAATAATAAATAATTTTTTATAAATGGCAAATGATCTGAAATAATTATTCATATTGAAGTACGTATTAAAATAAAGTATCAAATACATCTGGAGGATAGAATTATTTTGAATTACTTTTAGAATTAGAAGTATCATGATTTCTGTAATACTGACCAACAGGCATTTCTTAGTATTTTTTATTTAACATATAACATTAATAATACTAATTAGTCTTCCTTCAAGAGGGTAAGGCAAATCCAGAAATAAATTCAGGCTAATAAGCAATTACCACCAAATGCAGTCTTAGATATGGAATGATTAGAATTTTTAGAAAACATTCAAGCTAATGGATATTATAAACAACACTATCCTATAGCACCACATTGGCTCAGAATAACAGAAACAGTTGTAACACACTTTTACTTTATAATTTCAGGATGGTATAGTCAAAGTAAAGCAACTCCTTTTTCCCCAATTTCTTTTCAAAGATATCATGCACACTAGTAATTTCAAAAATGACTGAATCATTTTATCATTAATAGAAGTATTTTTGTATTATTTATTAAGAATAATTAAAGTTATTTCCTTGTCTGGAAATATCACTTTAGAAGGACTTATCTGCATTCAGTCAGTAGAGATTTTAAAAGTTACAGCTCAGCCTTCCAGTCACAGGTAGGGAGGTCAAAAGCACACACCTCTGTCAAATGGGCAAGCAAGAAGTGGCCACAAAATGTTAGAAGAGATGCAAGTTATTTTAAAATTAAGATGAGTATCTTAACTTAATTAATACATAATGTAATATACATTATGTTTTTTAAATAAATTATTGCTTACTTTTGAAGACTAAGCAATAGAAATAATGAATCAGACATAAGACTTAGACATTAAGACAGAATAGCACAATTCAGAACTAGAAAAACCTTAACCGTAGATTTGAAATCAAAGACCAGCTTTTCTGTAATTCATAAAAAAGCTGCTTGCTTTAAATAAGCATAATCCTGGTCCCAATACATGTAAATCCTTTAGATTTAATTCGCTGCATATAAACCTGCTGCTCTGTATGTTACTTGAATGATGGAAGAGAAATTGTGGCACTGTCTATGCCACTGACAGTATCTTCTTCCCCCCCCATCCACTCCCCCTCCTCTTCTTCTCCCCCACCTCTAACTCAAACAATTCACACAATTTCAAGCACACAAGTCATTTACCACTGTAGCTTTCAGGCCAAAGGCAACCTTGAATTTGTACTTAGCACCATGACAAAAGCTTCAAAGATTTTATAAAAAAAGAAAAAAAAAAAACAAAAGAAAACAAAAAACCTTAACACACACATGTTGGGTTTCTTACAACATTAATAAATCATTTCATTGACAAATCTGCTTCTGGGCAAGATTAGGCATACACAGAAAATGTGCCAGCTAGAAAACTTACTTTACTGATAAAGCACACTATAATCTGGTATGATTGATGGTATTAAACAGACTGCCATTTGAAATTGTGCAATCTAGCAAAATATCTCATGCTTTTAGTGGCAACACAATTCATGTAATACAACAATGAAACCAGACAACTAAACTAGCATTTTAGCCCAAAGCAACTCTAGTGTCCAAGTGCCAAAATTGTTTATTTTGCTTCATAAAGGTAGGTTTGAATATAAGATCTTAAACAGACTCTTTGCCTTTATTTGAACATAGATGCAGACACACACATAAGCTACTTCTGCAGAAATAAATCAATAGTCTGATTTTTAGCTGTCAATGTAATTTCTTAAATTTTCTTTGCATCCAATTTTATTGATATTCTCTGCTACAATAATACCAAAGTAAGTAAAGTTCTTCATGTAATTGAATTTCTCTTTTTCTCTCTTTTTTTTAATTTCACCTTCCTTTCTTTGCTGCAAGAGATCATCATATGAACGATCAAAATATATGACCTCTGTGCAGAAACAAGCATATGACAAACAACTTTTGTCATTGCTAAAATCAGCAGAACAGATTAAATGATTAAACAGCACTTGAAACAATAAACGATTTATCCATTTGTAAAAGGAAAATACTTTCCCCTCCCCACATGTAATAATATCAAAATGGTACATTGTCATGGTAATCTTAAACACTTTTTATAATCTCAGGTTAAACAAATCCGGCCAGAAATGTTTGTTTCCTCATACTTACAAACAGACAAGTTAAAAAAAACTTCAGCTATCACTTCAAGTTTTCTCATTTTAGAAAGTTGATCTTATTTTAACATAAAGGAACATATTACATTTGCTCTACTAATTGAATACAACCAAAACAATTGTAAAATCCCAGTAACAGAGTACGAATATTTCAAGAGTTTGAAATGAAAGGCTGCAGATAGCATTGCAACATGCTGAGAATTTCTGTCTATTGAAGAAAGTATTTCCTAAACTGAAACATTTTGACCATCATTGAATTATTACAATCAGAGATGCATTCTTATCTCCACAGATTTTCGATCCCCTTGGGACAGGAGCTGCACAGTAACAGCACATCAAGGTTGGAGGACTTCACCCGCAGTCACTTAGCAACCAGCAGCCTTGCCTAGCCGGGAAGGCAGGGAGAGCACCACCGGGCAGCCTCGCCCGCACTGCCACGCACAAACGCGCAGCGGAGGCGGCAATGTTAGCGCTCTTGATGCCACAGCTCTCCCCGGTAATGGCTGGAAAATGAACTCTTCCCATTATCAGCAGACTTCGTCCTAGATTGTCTTTTCTGATAGGCAACAGATTCAGTCATGGAAATTAATTTGCTGTTGAATCAACTGCAGATCTGCTGCTAACAAGGCTGGTACCAGTGCTACTTTCAATAGCTTAGGCAGGGCTATTGCTTGTCATACCAGAGAAACATCAAGGACAGCCTAAGTAAGTTTATTATAAAAAAAAATGAGTCTACAGAATCTGACTGGAATCTGTCCAGTATTTAGCAGTTACCTTATCTAATACTGAAATATCAATGTGCAATCTGAGAATTCCTCTTTGTAGAGAATGGTTCCACATAAGGTCTCTCTTTAGATTCTTCTGTGATCCTACAACAAGGCTGCACAAGACGACTTCACAGTGATATCATTTAACTGCTTTGCAGAGGCACTGGTTAACCTATGGATAGCTCAAACAGTTGAGATCGAGAGCTGCTGAACAGTTTCCAGTCAACCCAAGAAAATCCATTGAAATAACCTATAATTTTCAACCGGACTTATGCAACTGAAATACCATACAGTCTACCTTCTAAAATTAAAAAGCATGTAAAGTTTACTTTTCACCATCTCTTTGACCAGAAAGTTTAAAGATACATCCATAAACAAGGAAACTATCAGTACGAGATGAATGCTTGATTACATTTAAGACTGCAAGAACAGTTACTTAAGGGACTGCTATATAACCAGAGTGCTTTTAAGTACTTCTCCCAAATGATGAACTACAGCTGAGAAAGTTTATTTCATTCCTAAACAATCAAGTAAGCATTCAACCATTCAGTTGAGCCAGCACCAATAATTTCCCCAAAGAAAATTTGTGTAAGATGAGAACATGCAGTGTCTGTTATTTATTTGTCCAGCTCTGCAAAAAATAATGCGGAGGTATTTCCGTGGAGAAATCCAATTGTTCTCATCACATTTTATTACCAGATGGATCTATTTCTAACCACAAAAGAAATACTTTGTTTTCAGAATTATATATACACACAGTATAAAAATAAATGGATAAAACAGTATGCTTATTACAAGAATAAGAAGATTCTGAATTTCTAAAAAATAGTTTTTAATTATGATTCAAGATAAATTAAACAATGATTCAATGCTTTTCATTGTAATGAAGCAAAAGTTTTATTTAATATTTTTATTTAAATTTTAGAAGCCAGAAAACAAGTATTTATAAATAATTAGCCATTCACATTCAAAATGAACCCTTATTTTCTTAGGTCAGTTTTAAAGAAACATAGATCTTTAACGAGTAGGATAGATTTTAAGCACAATCTCATAGACACCTACAGTTATTGAAATGTGAGGGCAATTCTGTAACTCATGTCTCTCGCACACCTTAGTCTGACAGACACCTAAATATCTATCCAGGCATCGGCCTCAAAACTGCTATTAATGGACACTTTTATTGATCTCCTTAATTGTCCAATAAAAAACTGAACTTTGTTCACAGAAACTGAAGTAGGAAGTCCTAGCAGATTTGTCCTCAACACATTGCCAGGACACATTGACTAGTGTACAGATATTCTAAATCGAAGACATCAGCTGCAGAATTCTACAACTACAAAACCATAATTTTAAAAGTATATTTGATTCTTGTTTCTAACTTCTTGTTTTTAGTTGTTTTCCTAAAGAAGAAATAATATGCAGTGCCTGGTAGCCATGAAGAACATTTTGATCATTACAGCTATTATAGCAAGTTCAAAACTCCTCTCTAGCAAGGCAGATCCATCATACCTAAAAAAAAAAAAAAAGTTATTTTATAATTAGTTAATGTATGCATATTCTGATTCCTAAATTTTCCATTTTTTTAGGGCGATTCCCATTTACTAATTAATTTAAAAGAAAAGCTAAGATGCATTTTGTGTAGCTTGGAGACAGCTTTTACAGCTCATTCAAAATTCCTGAGCTTCAAAACTCTTCAGCCAATGCAGATACCTGCACCAAGTTAAGAGCAGAAGAACAGACAACTGAACAAGATCTACCTTTTCTATAAATACACCGTCTCTGATCTACCAACAGTGAAGCTGATGGAGCAGTCAGCACACTCTGTGGGCTGAAGATCTTGGTCTTTCCTCATACTACTAGGAAGTTTGCAAAGCAAAGTGCGAGCACATTTTTTCCACATTACTCAGATACAAGAACTTCTCATATTGAAAATTTTTAGAACTTTTCTAAGGTCAGATTAAAAGCTAAGCCTTGCCATATCAAGCTTCTAGCCTTTCAGATCAAAAAGATGATGTTAACAGATCAAGCAGGATGCCAGGAAGAAAAAAGGGGATGGGGGGATAGGGTTTCCTCCAATTAATTCCATTAATTCTTTGCAGCCAAAACTATTTTATATGAATTATCCAATAATGTGGAGCTGCAGACACTGATCACTATTGCAGGCTATTGATAACAATACAAAATCAGCTGCAAGGAATGGAAGGAGTCTTTAATCAGAAATTTAAATGCATCCAAATCAGATGCTTGTTATTTTTTTCTTTCTTCATTCATCTGATCCTGAGTCATACAGTAACTTTTGCTTTTTGGTCACATGGAAGCGGGCTTAAGAACTCATCCTATAGCAATAAACAGTGAAAGCATAAAATACAAGGGCAGCTAGGACAAACTGTCCTTACCACATCTATACGGCACAGCACAACAAACAGCTTAAAATTTCTGAGCAAGGCACAGCTGAAGACAAGTCATTTCAAAGTTAAATTGAAAAATCTGGACATAAATTATTATTAAAGAAGCTTTCTTTTCTCTGTAATGTCAAGCACTACCTACTATTAGAAAATTAAACTATAGTAAGCTTACCATTTTTAGTGTATTGACATACATATTAGTGATGGGTGTCTAGTACAATTTTTAAAGCTCAAATGTATCACTAAAGATAACTTATGCCCAGCAACACTTTAAATAATTATTGTTGCACAGTGTCAACAACAGATTATTCAAAATCTACTCTAAAAAGCACACAGTAATTGAATCTCAGCTTTTTCTCACATTGCTAAGGTGCACAGAGTTATCCTAAGCATAAAAAGAGAAGGAAGTTGCTGTGCTGTCTAGCAAGCAAGAAACTGAACTGCCCCGCAGTACTTCTGTCATCTAATTTTCCACAAAGCATTTTACTTCAAGAGTAAAATATTGAGAGTAAGCATTTGTTCAAAATGATGATGCAATAGAAATTATTCTCTTCATTTGAGCGATATAAGCCATCTACTTGGTTCAAAAGTACTGAAACAAAAACAGTAAAACAATTACCAAGCAGACCTTAGTCCCTCATAAACTCAGTTTGATTGGTAAAAATGAAAATTATTAGCAGTAACAGATGATACACCATGAACTCTAGTAAACTGCACAAAACTACATTAAAAAAAAAATCCTGAAAAATCATCTCATTTAATCTGGACTACAAAAATGGATCCAATTCATTTCCATATTGATGCAGACAACCATGCACTATGACCTTACTGAGCAGTGTGCAACTTCTACGTTAGTTATTGGCCAAAGTGGAAGGAAGATATAGATTCCATCTGTCTAGGTAAAAACCATTCTTGAAAAACAATATTACTATAAATTGGACAGAGTTAAGTTAGTCAAAGGTAAGGAAAATTACTAAACTTGTCCACTGTTTAACAAGTTTTACCAAATTCTCAGTTCTGAAGAGCGTAGTAAGTATTTCTAACAGTGTTTTTCATTCGTATAGTTACTATAGGACTACAGAAACTATAGTAGTAGCTGAGCAATACCTATGAAAACTTCAAGATTTCTTTAACAAGAGTACACAAAAACTAACTTGATCACTCTAGTGAGCCCTCTATCATTCACCATAGAAGGCAATTTAAAGTTGCTAGAGAAAAAGAAAAAGTGTAACTAAATAACTATTGTATGTAGAAAGTCATCAAAAATGAAAACTAGCTTTTTTCTAAATCAAGTGAAAGTGTTAAGGTGATCTGACATTTTATATTTGATACGATATCTGGAAAGTTAGCTCTCTGTGCTTACACTAATGACCTGTAACCTCAACTGATTCTGCCTTTTTCTAATTTTAAAGCAAAATAATCTAAGAATTCTAAATGGCCTACTGAATAAGTGAAAAAATAAACACTTAGATCACAGCCTAAAGTGTGAGCTCTACTTGAGCTACTTTCTCAGTATGTGACATATTCTTAGTCACAAATCTATTTCTTGTGTACTTATGCCTTAATACCAAAACTATTTTTTAAATGATTTTTACTCTTCCCAACATCCAGTTAATAGTAGGAGACATACTTGTGCAATCCTATGGATGTCTAAATATTTATCTGCTTCTTTATTATAGGACAAGTATGATTTATGAGGAAGTAAAATTCAGGTATCTATACAGATAGTTATAAAAGTAATTTGGGTTGCTAAGCCTACTTTAACAACAGTAAACAACAAAATAGAAATATGGAAATTCATAATCTTTTTATATCCATTAGAGCAAGAAAGGTAAAGAAACACCTGGAACAGCATGCAGCAGTGTTAATGCATTTACATAGGAACTGAAATACAAGAAGGTGCTAAAGAAAGGGCCAACAACCAAATTTTCTGATATACATTACGTGAATTCACCCAGCTTAGACACAGAAAATACAAACCAACCATCTTTTTAACTTATACCTAAAGAACTGTCAATGCTGAAATGAAAAATCCACAATGCCACTAAAAGTGCAGTTTAAGCAAAAAAAGAAGCTATCATGCTTTTTCAGCCACTGAATTCTTTTTGTCTAAAAAGAAAACAAAAATGATGTTTAGAAGTTAACTTACTTTATGCAACTCACATACAGAGTAAAAGGAAATCAACAGAAGCCACAGAAATTACAGTCTTGCAGTTACAGGGAGGGAGCTTGGGGGGGGGAAATCTTAGCAGAATTTGCAAACTAGGCATTAAACAGATATCATCCTCAAAGGTAGACCTAAACTACGAAAACATACTTAGAAGTTATTTGAGGTGCTCCATTAAGATAGTATACTGCCTTCTAATGATCATGTTGCACTTCTTTACTCACATGTCCAATTCCTTCAAAATTATTCCAAATACTAAGATGATCTAAGACAAGGCAGCCTAGTGGTTCAGCTGGCGTTTCAGGTGGTGGCCCTGCTGTACATAGGGATGAGAGACTAGGATGCCAGCCTAATTCTCTATTTCAAAACTAGTAACCACAGCAGTGACTCTTGCTCAGGGTATATTTTGTATGTTAAAATCAAAGCTCCTTTAACACTAAATTCTGAAACAGGTCCACAAGCGCTTTGTGATTTAAGCAGGAATGTACTGGTTTCTTCATTCTATTAAAGACATCTATAGCAAATATTTCAGCTTACCTGTTATGCAAGCTTCACACTCATTCCCTAAAGTCTAACTTTGTCCCTTCTTCCTGAGGCTGCTTGTATTTCATGTCTTAAAACACTTGAACAGCACCATATGCTATACTTTAACCCACTTATTCCATAAGACCTAAATGGATCACGAATAACTATGGTATTACGCAACTCACCCTACAATGCAGAAAGTGTAACAAAATCAGTTTCTGCACTGAAACATCCCTATGCTACTTTTGTTTCCTCTGGGGTTGATACTACTGGCTTTAGGAAGAAAGTAAGTTCTCTTGAAGTAAGGGATACAAGCTCTATGAGTGTTTTTTGCATGTAAAAACTTTTTGCTAGTATACTGGGCAACAAAGACCAAAATACAAAAGAGCAAACAGAGATTAGTAACTGAAAACCAGCTGGATTAAGGTGGCTTGAGGTATAAAGGACAGGCAAGAATTTCATACAATGAAAAAGAAAGATGTTTCAGATGTAGAGATGGTACAGAAAAGGTAACTAAATTAAGAAAAAAAGTTATCTACTAAACCTACAACACAGCACTGTCAAAAAGAATTGGCTGCATTTCCAGGTCTATCTTAATAGTTAACTAAGCACACAGGCACACAAGCAAATTAGTATAGAATAAAACAGGAGATAAGCCTGCAGAGTATCATCTGCTCTGTGATACCTACCTACATGCACAAATATATGCAGTTGTGCTACACAGTAAAGACAAATAAGCCATCTCAGACCATCTCAAACCAACTTTACCACAGGGTAACTGCAGGAACATGATAACATAGTTAGCAATTTACACTCTAGATCTTCACCATCTTGCTTTTATGCACCACACATACTAAATTTTTTTCTACAGTGCACTTTTGCAACAATACTTTTAAACACCACAAACGGACTCTCATCCATGATAATTCAAAAAGCTAGGGAAAAAATAAACTGAAAAGACCAACAACTGAAATTCCAAGATTCAGAATTATTTCCGAGATTAGATTAGGTGACGCCACCATTAACATTTAAATAAACACTAGAGAACTTTCCCATTAGACATCACTTTAACCTGCTCACTACAGTTGGTCAGAAACTTTCAGATGCAAAGCAATTTTACTAGAATATGCCAGTTCACTGGATTTTATGCTGACCTCTCTTATTTGAGGAGGCCAAGTAACAGATCTGTTTCTGATGGAAAAATGCCTTGTTTCTGGTGAAGCAGCCTCCCTACTGCAGCATTTGTGTCCAGTTGAAAGATCTGGAAACACAGCACATTGAGGCCCTGAGCTATGCACCTGCTCTCAGACTTACAGAAGAGACCTGAACAGCCATAAGTGTCCTAGGATAACTTGAAGCTCCCAGGGCCTCATAGAACTGTCTTGCTGAATACTTAGGAACTTTTAGGAGCTTCCATTAGCTAGCAGCTCTCACCTCCCCTCCCCCCCCCCCCCGGCTGCTTGCAGTAAAGGCCCCAACTCCAAGTGGGGTTTGCTTTCATACCCAAGCAAGGGGTTGAGGAAAAACTGAAAATATAGTGGATGCAAGTGTATTTTGAAAAACATGTCTTCAGAACTAGAAATCCCAAGCTAGATGTTGCTGCATTCCTAACTACAAAGTGAAAAGCATGCATCATGCAGAAATCAACTAAGTTGACGCGCTTTGTGTTTTCTACATCACTCACACAATAAGCTTTAGTAGCACAGTCATTCTTTAGTGCACTTCAATGGATTATCTCATATAAACATAAGACAGGGATAAATCACTCACTAATAAATTGCACTAACAGAAAATACTTTATATTCCTAAATCAAACGCAGTCAGGTATTTTGGCTCATACCTAAGTTTTGTAGAGTGCTGATAAGACTTAATAATCACAGGGTGTATCTATAATTGATAAATCTACCACCCAGTTCTTGAGCAGGCCTTTGTGTTAAGGCAGAATCACTGTAACTATTAATTATCCATCCTTTCTTGCTTGCCTGCAAAAGCAACTAAAATCTTGTGCTGCAATGGGCAGCTATTTGACAGAGGGAAGGGTATGCTGAATTTTATGTTCTACCAAGTAATTCATAAAAATTAGAATACAGCTGACCTTGCTCCAGCATTTATTCACCTTAAAGAAGTTCCTTGGTACATTTTAAGAGCATCAAGAAACCAAGCTTAAATGAAATAACTGGTTCTAAACTTTCTCTGTCAAAGGAATAAACAGAAAGACTCTGAGTCTCTTATATGTGAGACCACACTAAAGGAGCCACAAGCAATCCTCTAAAAAGGCTCATTTTTAAGGATGCTCAATAAAAGCCATGTCACCCTGCACCCTTAGAAAGATTATTAAGCGTTTCTATAACATTAACGCAGTACCTTTCCATTATTTTTAAGAGGCAATAGCCAGCCAAGTTTTATCATGAGAGTCCTATTACAGTTATGTAAATTAAGTCTTAATTTGTCCTTCCTTCAATTAAACATGTTAATTTCCCAGAGGACTCAACACCATTTTCTTCATTTGTTACATATGCCATCATCATACAGTATGTGGCAACCTTAAAAATGAATAATCAAGGATCTGGTCTTACTAACCCTACCTATGTCAGTAATCCTCATGTAACTTATCCCACTGAAATTCAATGGGATACTCAAAGGACAAAGTTTCTCAGGTCCTCACACAGAAGAACATGACCTTGATGTTCCACAATGACAATAAATGCCAGAAAACAATCACCTTGCAAACAAGGTGGAATTAGGATTCTCAGTGCAGAGGGCAACTCACTCATTAATGGCTAGACTTCTGAATGGCCAGCTTTACCTCCTTTGGGTAATTATCATTTAAGTCTGCCTGAAAAGATATTACAGGAGAAATACATCTATATAAACAATCACAAATTATTAACAGAGCAATAACTCTGTATTGAATAGCCATATATTTTGGTTTACCAGAAATTTAATTCTGATAATAGATATTTAGTATTTACCTAAATACAGTATTTCTTCAGTAGAAGACTCTGCGACACATCTGATAAAGCCATTAAACAATAAATAAATTAAATTAAATGCACATGAAGTTTTAAAGATTTGCTGAACTTAAAGCATAAATCATTAGGGCTGAATAAGAAATGCAAGAATTGCCATAACGGCTCGTGGTAATAGCTACTGTCCTTTTTGACAAAGGCCACTATCAAATACGTCAAAGGGAGATCAGAGAAACATATGCAGTCTGGAAAATTACAGAAAATTGCCCATAGACTTTCCTTAGTCACATTAGTGACGACTAGCCGATGCCCTGAAGAATTTAACCATCTCGTTCCTGTTTCTGTAAAAACACGGGCCTTGCTACAAGATTACCTTTATTCAGATTCTTCTCATCCCTCTCTGTATAAACAAGAACAGTTGCTTCTCCATGGTTATTCAAATTCTTCCATATCCAATCACTTCCACTGCCTTTCTCTGGGTCTATTATTGCCCTTTCTTTTACGTAAAAGTTACCTGAACTTGATTTCAAGGGAACAAGTACTATTCATTCATGGAAGAGTACAGCATTTTAAAAAGGCTGCTTCTGTTCTCTGGCAACATTATCTGCACATCTTTAAACTATTCTTTTTTGAGCACTCATGCACGGTGAGAAGGATTATTCCACATGCTGCCACTTGAACACATGGGCCTTTCACCCAAATAATTACCATTTGTTTAGAATATGCATGGCTAGCTCAAATGATTCCTTCTCTTGCGCATTTGTCAACAAAAAACTTCAGCTTTATTAGGTCCTTCTAATTTTTCAGGACAAAGGACGAGAGTAGCAACCTGAACTGAAGATGAGGCTTGTCGTAACACAAGGAACTGTATTTTGTTCCTCTTCCTACAGCTACTGGTCCTTGAGCTGTGCAAAAATCTTATCAGATTGGCAATCTGGTTGCTGTTGTAACCAATACATCAAATACAAATCCCTGAGATCATTAGCATTCAGTGACCTTAACTCACAGAACAATCTTACTTGCACAGTCAAATTGAATCCTCTTGCTACCTTATTCATGAACACCTTATTCACAAGCACATCTTTGCTACAGAATTCCTTAGAAAAATTGATCGCTGACCCATCACCCCTGCTTCCAGCGGGAAAGAATATTACAAAACTAATTTAATCAATAGACTTCTAGCCTAAATACTTTGTCAGTCAAAGAAACAATCTAAATGGTTGAAAAAAATTTTAATAAGGAGGCTTTATTCCTTAAAATTTAAGTGTATTCTGACAGGCCACTGATATGTAAATCAGAATCTGGCATTTCAGTACAAACTGAGATTATATTTAAGGAATAGAACAAGTTAAAGAGTTTTCTTATCAAGGAAACAGTGTTTCTCCTAAAGTATATCTTGATAAGTATTTCCACTGTTAAAACAGTTGGAAAACTGCAAAAGATGTATTGCACTTTAAGGTCTTTCTCCTAATATGACAATTATTTGTGATTAGCGTAGCTCATATTGACATGTTACAAGTTTTCTATCAGAAGGTATTATACAAGAATACAGTAAACACTGGAATAATACAAGTTGACAAAGATGTATAAAAAAAACCAAAGCTATCTTGTTGCCTAAAAAGAGAGCTAAATTAAGCCTCTTAATAAAAGACACTCCACAATGTAGAATGCACATAGTAAATTACTTTTACCTTCAGGTCTTGACCTAAATGCCTCTACGAAACCTTTAAAGAAACTAACCACACTTTTGCCAAATGCAATGCTTTCAACTGACACAGATGCATTTAAATAAGGGTAATTTAGTTTGGGGAGCACTGCTCCACAAACAGACATCTCCAGGGAGGTTACTGTGCTCATTTCACCTATATCAACTAAAAAGAAAAAAAGTAACTGTAGGCACCATTGCAGATATTACTGAAGACTTTCATCTAATGCACAGCTGTAATCAAAAGAGCAAGTAACCCATCAGTATGCATACAGAATGGGATTCAGCCAAACATAAAATAGGGTATCTTTAGATTAATCAGCACCCACCAGGAATAGCATGATTTATATAGTCTATTCATCTCAAAAAGGACACTGCGGAGAAAAAAAATAAAATAAAATACTGTTACAAGCAGAAGAAGGGAAGAACGGAGTAACTCACCTTTTAAAAGGAAGAAAATACATCAGGGAAATTCAATTAAATCAAAAGACAGAAAGTGAGTACTGATGAATGAGTATTTTTTCCATGTAACTAGTAATATGTGGGACTCATTGGAACACAAAGGTATCAAAGCCAAAAAGGTAACTAGGAATAAATGAGAGACTTGACATGTCACAAGAATACACTGAGCAATGACAGAAAATGTTTAAAAAAAAGTTCCAAGATAATTAAGACTTTAATTCTGTTTAGGGTTAAGTGGACACTATTTTTAGCAGTCCCACATCTGCCCATTAAAATGGAATCTCTTGCATCATCACCATAGATATGTGGTCTCTCCATTACATAATAAAATTGAAAACATGCTAAATGTCACCTACAAAATTATTGTTCTTAAATTGTTGATTGTTCTCAGAAGGGGAGTATGCTGAAGTCTACGACAGCCCTCCAAAAGAGTGGAATATTTCTGCCTCCTATCATACTGAACGCAGTCATATGATGCCAGTATTTTGAGCAATATTCTTTGATTTTTTTTTCTCCTCCATCCACATCCCATTTTTTCTTATCTTGGATTCATGTGTGGCAAGACGACCACTTTTTTCTCCTAATACATTTGGAATCTCCTTCATTAAAAAGGCTTTCCATAGTTACAGATATACAAACAACAATACACAGCTAGGTATTAAGTATTTCAAGGAAAGTTAAAAAAAAGTATTTTAAAAAAAGATATCATTGCAAAGTAATTCTCAGATCAAAGCACATAAAAAACTGCAATGAAATACGGCATATGAAAAGTTGAAGCATCTTAGTACAGAACATATTCTTCTATTAGATTACTTCACATCTGATCTGTTTCTTCACAATCTTTAATCACAAAAAGTAAGTCAAACTAATTCTTAAAACTTTTACTTATACCATGGAATTTTAGAAAAATCAAATTGGTTATACCATGTAATGAATTCATCATCCTTCAAAAAGAAGTATTTTGGATAGATTTAAACAGACTATTTGCACAGGTTGAAACAGACTGCAAAGGTTCACAAGTGTTTGTGTGCAAATAATAACAGCCAAATAACAACCGCTTATATAATTGAGAAACTTTGGATTACGTTATTTCAGTTTCGCTCTACAGAAATTTGAACAGTTCAGTTAGATTCCCACAGCAAAAATCATAGCACAATTCTTTAATCATAGCTAAGGAAATTGCCTTATTACAGTTCTCTTGCTCACTAATTTTCACAGGATATGCTTCAAGGGAAAAATGCTAATCTGAAAAACTCAAATTTCTGACCAGGAATGTACTTCTACTACACTTACAGGAATGGATATTATAACAACTAAAATGAACTAGGTGAAGAAACTATTTTTCACATTCATTTATTCTCTGTTGATGTTCTCCGTATCTGATATATAGCCACATTGCAGAATTTCATCAGTTCCACTGCAACCAGAGATACCAACTTTCATGAGTCATCTGGGCAGAGGTCCACTTTAAGCTCACAAAAAGTCAGAGATAACAAATAATATCTATACCAATTCACACAATTATTATTCTAAGGGGGAAAAAAAACTCAGCTATGACTATGTAATGTGAGCATATCAGTTTGTGACACAAGTTGCTGTAAACAAAGTGTTTGGAAATTAATATTAAAAAAATTTCTGACGCTTTATCTAATAAAAACATTGCCATTGTAAAACTGCAAGCACTGCAAATGAGTTATTGATTTCAAAGTACAATTTAGACTGTATATAACTCATACATTTAACAATATAGAAACAGTTTAGCAGCATATCCAAGAAAGGGGAGATAAAAATAGAAAAAAAGGAACAGGCAAATGCTAAATCAAGAAAAAATATATACATTTTTTATATAAAGACCTTAGTAAGTGCTCTGGTCCTGCTCCTTACTCAAAGCAGGGCTAACACTAAGCCTAGCTGCTCTGGGCATTGGACAGTCAAGTCCTGAATCACCAAGACTGGAAATCCCACCACCTCTCCTGTTTTAGTGTTTAACCATCCTCAGAGGGGAAATAATATTGTTTCCCCTAATATTTAACTGGAACTTCCCCTACTATTGCTTGTCTTTATCATCTTTAATCCTTTCACTAACTACATCTGGGAAGAATCCAGTTTCATCTCCTCTACAACCACGCATTAGGTAGCTAAAGACACTAAGTAGTTCCCTCCTTAGCCTCCTCTTCTCCAGGGAAAACAAACCCAGCTCTCGCAGCCTCTTCTCATACATACTGTGTGTCAATATAAATATTTCAATTCTGCAACTTCAAAGCACTCCATGAGTTAGTCAGCAGGCAATGGTATCACACCACGGAACTCAAGCTAAACTAAACTAAACCCAAATACTCAAAACAACAAGCTTCTGAGACACCTAACTGTACAATCTAATATTACTAAAACCAAAAGAGAAAATGTCACATAACAAAACACTTGCATCACAATGACCAAAAAAAAAAAAAACTAAGAATATATCCTTTATTAAATAACACAGAATGGGGAAAAAACAGTATTTTAAATATGTTAAAAACAGTATTTTAAATATGTTAGAGAACTCCTTTTGAGCTCAAGGATTATATAGAGGCCTTTCAGTAGCAATGTCAGCACTTAAGAGAAAACAGGAACTCATGAAGAACTCATCTAGATACTGACATGAAGGTGAGTTAGTAGTTCAAGGATGTCCATGTAGCCAGCATTGTCCAGTGCAAAATGAAATAACCAGGCCAAAGAAATTTTGTATTGCTTACTCAGAAGTATTAGACCATTGAGGTAAGAAATAATAATCCTTCTCTGTGTAGCAGAGTGTACTAAGCCTGAACTTCTGCATTCAGCAGTAAGCAGCACATTATCAAAAAGCTATTGAGAACAGGATTTAATCCAAATAAAAAGAAACAACAACAACAAAAAAAAAAACTCAGCACATGACAAAGAGGCACAGAGCTAAAGAGTGGAAATCATAATATTATAGTGTGTAAGTGTTCCAATAAGGTGACCAACGACAAAAATAAATTCACTTGGTATACAGAAGTACAAAAAAATAAGAGAGAATTAAGAAAAATAATTAGGCTAAAGTTTAGGGGAAAAGTCAGTGAAAAACAGAACTTCCAAAAAGAATTCACAGTACCTAAGTACAGATAAAATAGCAAGAAGTTTAGTTTAAGTAAAAATTTAGCAGCAACAGTAGGTAGTGAGGATATTTTTCCTAACTTAGAAGACTCAACTTCTGAATCAGTTAAAAAAAATCTCAGGATGTTTTGAAGCAATTTATAAAAAACAAAGACATTATTTTAAATGCAGTTAAATGACCAAAAGTACATGCTAAGAACAAAACTAGAAAGATAGTTTACTGTCCATCTATATCATTTTTCATATCAGTTCCTTCCTGGATTATTTAAGCTCTGAGTACAAAATTTTTAATCTCATTTTATAAAAGTTTTCACAATTCCATATTGTGAAATATTTTCCACTGTAGATGCAGAAACCTAGTCATTAGAGTGAACACAACAAATTCTCCCCAAGACCAAATAGACCTTTTTGTTAATAAAATACTTTTGAAAATGACACGGTAGCCAATGATATACAGTGATGGCAACACCTGCTACTTACATTTGACTAACCAGAGACTACACAAAAGGAGAACTGCAGGCAAGTCAGAATGCTGGTTCCAACCTGTGTGCTAGGAGACACTTGTTTTCTACTTCTGATTACTGATAACAGCTATAAAATAAGGTTTTTAAAGCATAACTAAAGGCATATTAAAAAGCACTAAACTAAAAGAGCGAGGAAAGTTATCAAGCAATGGAGAAAGAGGCAAAAAGCCGAAGCAATGGCTTAAAAAAAAAAAAAAAAAAAAAAGCATGTCTGAGAGTATTAAAAAATACATTGATAAATGAATGTTTCTTCACAAGATAAAGTCTTTTGTGAAATCAGCACTAGTATTGCGTCTAATAAATGTAATGCAGTTGTCCAAGTGCAGATTTTGTAACTTTTAAGCAAAAGACAAGCCTGTCATGAAATTTGTTTCCTGTGACTTTATTCCTTATGTCACTAAAATTATAAGGCACTAACACAGATTAATTTTTGCACACAAAATAACTTTAAGATTAATACAGAAGATAAACATTTTTCTGATCAAGAAAAACAATTCTACTGGATTTCACATCCATTAAGTCATTAGAAATTAAGTTTAAAGATTTCTTTTTAAACTAAAGTAAAAATTAAGGGAGCATGTGTGTATAAAAAATACATACATGCATAGTATGTGTGGTAGATACAGTAAGATGACTTGTTATTTCTTTTTCTTTTGTTTAATTAGTTACTAAAGCAGCTATAACATAGGATCATGGAATTGGTTTAAATCCAAGTTAAATACTTTACTTCGTTATAGGAAAGCTCTGGATTTTTAGAAGTATCTCATGTGCTTGTGATACAACAGTTTTATTCTTTGCCACTTTTCACATTCCAACACTAGCATCATCAAGCGTATCAAAACAGGTACAGTAAAAACTTCAGCAAGAAAATCTCTGGCCAATTTCTGACTGACTGCGTTATCAGTCATTCTACATTATGCATGTCACTGTCCATTTGACTCTTGGCACATTTAGAACATTTCCCTTCATTCTGCACCTCAGCACATCACAGCAGAGTCTGAGAAACATTGCCTTCAACACAAGAAGCATCATGAAAGTAATTCTATATTTCTGTGGAGGCAGATTTCCCAAGGAAGTCAAAAATCCAAAATGCAAACTTACCTTCCATAATTTCATTAAAGTATAACAATTCCTATTCTTTTTTCCTCCTAGTATTCCCTTCTCTGGGTCTAACTGTTCAGCAACATCCTCAAGCAATAAGTTGAAAACCCTGTTTAAATATATCTGGATGAACACTCTGATTCAGCCCTTAGTTTTTTCATATCCTTCAAGAGTTAAAAGCCCTTAACTCTATTATCACTGAATGTGATTACTTTAACTAGCATACATGACTGCTTTTACTTTTCTTTGTAGGACTTTAAACTGTTAGGTGTCTGAACAATCGCACAATCCAGAAGTTAACATATTTATACAGTATTTATTCACTTCCTAACTGGATAAAACTAGCAAAACCTTCTCAAATATAGATATATCATCATTTTTATATTGTTCTTTTAAAACACTTCCTGCTCTCTAGTTATAGTTGCACTTCAAAATCAGATTAACTTTCCATAGTTAACTAATGCCTATACTTCAACTGCAGACACAATAGCTAGAACCAATGTTGATTTGTTCAAAAAGTTCCCTTGCAAAAGTTACTATTCAGTATTTTATTTCAAAAAATCCAAAATCTATTATGCTGTAAGTCTCTTCATGTTAGTTAATAAAAGCATAGTTGCTGTGAAAATATTACCTATCTATCTCCTGTATCAGAAAAAGAATTAAAACCAGTGCCCTAGACACAACAGTTCACAGGAAGTATGATGCCAGCAAGTTTTACAGTTTACTAAGTTTTTAAAAGGATCATTAATCACAGATTTCAGACACTAAAACCTAATAACCATATGCAGAAACAAACATACTACTCTCTCTCCTTTTAGAGAGATAAGTGTAGCAAACTCTTAAGACAGCAACAGCTAAAATTAGCCAAAGGTAATTCTTTTTAATCCACTTTACTCTCTCTGATTTTACAGAATTTCATTAGGGGTAGTATTTTCACTTTCATTGTTAGACTGCATCAACTAAGATATTTTGAGGCAAGCAGAGAACTCAGTGCAAAGTGCTTCTGCTTTAAAATGACTTCCATACTCACTTACGCATTAAGTCTTCAGTACACGTACCATCCCTTTCATCTAACCAGTAACTTAGGTTTAGTACAACATGATCAAGGAACAATAAAAAGTAAAAAGCAGAGTGAGTTTACTTGAATTCATTTAGTTCTATTCCAAATCCATCTCAGTGGGTAAGTGGTGTCCAAAGAAACGGTAGCCGATCCATGCATTCTTTTCTATGTTACTGCCACAGAAGGTAACACGTTTTACCATATACAGACAGAGGAAACAAACGTCTTTGTCCCTGCACCTTCTTTTCTTTTTCCAAAAATAGAAAAGATTAACTTTCTGTGAATTTCAGAACGCTGTTACAGAGATTTTTCATCCTTAATAACTAGAGACAAAACAAAATTTACAATCATCGCGTGACAGTCTAGATTAATTTAGGTTATATTATTACATTAAATCACCACATGACCAAGCATATTAGAAAGATGCTGGTTGCTGTCTCTCCGTATTTATTTTAGATCTATCAAGCAGAAAGACATTATCCCTACAGCAAGCGTTTTGCTCCTTCAGAATTCAAGATCAATCCAAGAAGCTCCTGAAATGCGGGAGCGAACACACCTAACCTACCAAAGCGGTCACAGCAAACATGCTTTAATTATTAGTATTCAGTGTAACGTAGTACCCACTGTGGAGGACCATTCTTTTCCCCTTCGAATGAATTAAAACCGAATAAAACGCGAACACGAGCGGGGCGAGGGACGATTATCACCGCGCTGCGGAGACGCGCCTCGGGGGCTCCCCGCCGAGCGCGGACCCCACCCGCACTCGCCCCGTCACCGAGCCGGCTCCGGGCTCCGGGCTCGCTGCGTGCCCCCCGCTCCCCCCCGAGAGCCGCCAGCCCGCAGCGCCCGCCGCCGCGGCTCAGCTGCTCCGCTGCCGGGATGCCCGTGAAGGTGTCCGGGCGCGCAGCACGGCGGCGGGCGCGCCGGGCAGCCGAGGCGCCGCAGCCCGGGGCGGCCGTTAACGGCCGCTAACGGCCGCGGCAGAGCCCGCGCCGCGCGGAGCGCCACGCGCCGCGCCAGCCCCGCGCAGGGCGGACGGAGACGCACGCACACAGGGGCGGGCGGGCCAGAGCCCGAAGCTGCGGACGGAGCCGCGGACGGCCAAGGGCAGGCACGGGCGCAAGGACGCGGCGGGGGGCGAGGCGCCGGGGCGGCGGCAGCGCCGGCGGGGGCCGCGGGAGGCGCCCTCGCCGGGCCCGGCGCGCCCCTTACCTGGCAGGAGGTGCCGGTGACCCCCGGGGGGCAGGCACAGCGGTAGGCGGCCCGCGGCGGAGGCAGGGGCGGCTGGGGGCGGCGGGGCGCGGCGGGGCCCCGCGCCGGCACGGCAGAGCAGGTGCCGTTGTTGCGGCAGGGCTGGCTGAGGCAGGGGTCCTCGCCGGGGGGCGCGGCGCTTGCCGGCCCGGGGAAGCAGGCGCGGCGCTGGGCCAGCGCGAGCAGCAGCAGGAGGAGCGGGAGCGGGGCGGCTCGGGGCATGGCGGCGAGGCGAGGCGCGGCGCCCGGGTCTCGGTGCCGCTCCGCTGCGGACACCGGCGGCGAGGAAAGGACGAGACGGAGGCAGCGCCTCCCCGGCTGCGCCCTGCCCCCGTTGCCCGGGCAACGCGCGGGCGGGGCCGCGGCGGGGCGGGGCCGCGCTGCCGCCCGCCTCGCGCCCGGCCGGAGCGGGCGGGGCGGGGCGGGGCCGAGCGGCGGCCGTTGGGGCGCGCGCTCGCGCCGAGGTGCCGCGCCCCGAGCGGCTGCGGCCGCTGCCGCCGATTCCGTCGCCGGGGCGAGCAGGGAAAGCGGCGGGCGGTGAGGAGGAGGCCGCGGGCGCAGGCGGCCCTGCCCGGCGCCGCGGGAGGGAGGGGGAAGCGGCACCCGCACGGGCCGCGAACCGCGCGGTGTACTGGGCACGCGCTCTGAAACCGCGGCGGTGCGGCCCTGACACGCCTCGTAGACGTTCCTGACGTCTCCGTGCCCTCAGTTTGGGGACGGATGTGAAGGATAATGTGAGAGCACTCAGCGTCTCGGGGCGCGCCCAGACTGAGCTCTGCCCTGGCTTGGGCAAACGGCCTGGAAAAAAGGAAAATCATTCCCTGAGAGGACTTACTGTTTGCCTTTTATTTACTCTTTTGGAAGTGTTATTTGTTGATAATTAGTATAGCTTTCAATTAAGACCAAAGTGTAAGCAGACAGAATAGCAGTTGATTCCATCAGTTCTCATATGGGAAAAAAAAAAAAAAAAAAAAAAAAAAAAAAAAAACACTATAGATACTGGACTTCCATTTTAAGAATGGATTTCCATTTTTCCTATTAAGATTTTCCGCGGCTGACTTTTAAAAATCGATTTGTGTTTTGCTAAGCATTTTGACTTTTTTTTTTTACTGCCTTCGGTTAGAGCTAAGATACATAGTCTCTACATCGCACAGCAGACAGCAGGAAGGTAATCCACACTCTCTGACCTTTTTATTCATTTGCTACTACGAAAGTGAGGTATTTAAATCTATAGTAATTAACGACTTCTTCGCAAATCTCTATCACAAGATTAAAGGAGAATGATAATATTGCTGAAAGCAATGTGTTACACTTTTCATAAATCTTTGCACTTCTCATACAAATAAGACTGAAACCTGCATCATCAGTAGATATAATCGGTGATGCTAATTGAATTGAACTGAAAATTCATCTGGATTTTAACAGCCTGAATACAATACTAGATCCCCACATTCAAGCTGAAATTAACTGTCATTGCTTTTCCATTACCTCACAAGTCTCTTTTTACCTTCCATACTGTCAAAGTTTTATATTCTGTGCCACACTAGCTCCCTCTGCTGGTTTTGTTCTCTACTGTTTTCCTAATTCTGGTTTCACAGTTTACTCAGATAGATCTGATTAATTTCCCTCATTCCTAGATAACACTGGGTTCGGATGTTTACCGTAGGCACTGTAGTAACACAATTAAAAAATAATCTTAAACACATTTACTCGAATGAAGTTGCTTCTCTATTTTACAGCTGTCCACTCCTTAAGGTTACTTTTTCTGTTAGTGTTTGTTCATTAGAGCCCTTCACATGTTAAGACAGAAAAATTGCTGTAGTTATTTGACTAGTTCATCTTCTTGTTTTCTTTGCTGATCGTTATCAACTGCTATTTCTCAGGAAAAAAAACAGGCACTTGGAAGGAAATCTTCCAATTTGAACTGGAGTACTACTTACTATTTCTTTAAGTATTTTTTTCCCAAATAGTTTTATAACCATCTTACACCATAAAAACCATATTCTTAGTAATTTGCTAAGCTTATTCGTAAGAATGTCGTGGAAGCAATGCCAAAGGCCTTGCCAGGGTCAGGTTATATATGATAACGATCTGTTACTTCTGTCCCATTCACAGGATCTATCACCCTTCTCCTACAAGAAAATAATTTGATTTGACATGATTTGTTCTTGATAGGTCCGTAGGATCTTCTACGTACTCAGAAATAACCTGCTTTTATATATAGTTTTTTCTATCTATATAATGCTTTTATATATATACATATATGTGTATATGTATGTATTTATATATACACACACATATATAATACTATATATATATCTTTTATATATGTAAAAGTATTTTGTGGCATTTGATGTTAAAGTACCTGGTCTGTAATTCTCTGTTCTCCTTTTCAATATAAACGTTCAGTATAAAAGTTGACAAAGATAGTTGTTAATGGCTAGTTTCAGCTAGTTCTTTAGATGTATTCGTCAGACCCAGCCACTCTGAGAATATAGCCTCCTCTCAAGCCTACTCTTTCTTTTTGCTCAAGTTCTCCTGGCTCATAATGTGTTAAGCAGCTGACTGACCTTTGTAAAGTACAAGATGCCTGGATAGATTAGATGCCCCTATTTTTAATTGTTCTTTGTAACCCCACACCCTTAAGGGTTCAGTAATCCTGACGGAATTTTGATCCATATCTGAGGCATTTAGGGATTATGACTGTGTATAAGTAATTATTGAAAAGGTGATTTCAAGACAGCTTTATCAAATAATGAATTCTGTTGACGTAATAACGTGATACTTGCAGAGATGAACAACTTTAAAAATAATCCAGTCAACCAGTACAACTAACAGAGCTGGACATAACATGATATTTTGAGTCTAAGGGGTCATAACTATGCCACATGAGTTTCTTTCACATTTTACAGTACATATAAGCGATGTTTGCATTGTAAATGCCCCTTTCATAAGTAAATGATTATTGTACAGCACAAAGTATTTATACTTACTTAATTAGCTAGTGACTTTCCAAAATGCTGTATTTTTTATACATATTAACTTTCCAATATGTACAATTTAAATAATTTTGAGTCAGCTTTTCCCAGACAAAGTACTGATCTCTGTACTCAACAAGGAGTCAAGTTGTCTGTCTTCATTTATACTTGCTATAAGTTATTAGTGTGGTTTAGATAAGCTACATTATAGATTAACTATTTACTTTGATGGAGGGAGTTTTATAGATGAGTGAATTACTGTTTTGAGCCTTTCTGAGCAGTATCTGAACTCTTACTCTTTTCTGTATCATGTTCTGGGTCAGACTGCAATTGTATTTTTATGGTGTTGGCTCACAGAGTGCAGACCTGACATTTTTCTCATCTCTTGTGCAACTTGTGCCTACTTCAAAGCACTTCAGGAAGTTTCACTTCCAATCTACCAAAAGAGCGGGCTTTTAATTTAATCTGAGAAATTTTAAAATGGTCCTATTCATGCAACTGCAGTCAGATTTCCAAAATTGCCCATCACAATCCCAGTCTAGTATCTAATAAGTGTCAAAGTTAAATCTGCTTGCAAACCTGTTCCTGTTCCTATTTTACCACAGTCACTGGAACTATTTGTGTGTGTGTGTGTGTGTTTCACAAAGCTTAAAATACGTTTATTCAGAATATTCTTTATATGTATTTTTTTGTGTGTTTGTAGTTTCTATTGAGGAACATTATATTAATGTAACTGTTGAAATGATTTGTGCCTCAATTTATCAAGTACTGAAGCAAATACTTTAAAATGTACTTCAGTACTTTGATAAATCCTCCTCATCACCATTCACTGAGATGGAGAAGTGCTATTATCCACTGTTACAGATCTGACTTCAACACAGATCCTAAGCTGTTTGGATACATAACTCCCTTGGAGCGAGTTGGATCCTTGCCTAACATCCTACAAGAAGACAGCAGTAAGTAGAAAACTCATCCTAAGTTTCTAGATTACTGACTTAAGGAACGCTAAAGCTTGTCATGGAAAGCATAATCAAATCCTAAATTCAGTGAAAATTAAGAATAAACATGGTTTATACACTACTTCGTGAGAAACAATGAAGCCAGTATCACATGCACTTACACTGAAATATGGGGCATTGCATTGCTTTATTTTCTAATACTTGTTCCATGATCTTGGACAAGATCAACATTTTCAGCCTCAGGCACAACACACATCATTTGCTGCATTATTACCCTTGTTCTGCTCGGTACTGTGTAATATATATGTTATTAATATTAACTGAAAGTTATGGGAAAGGAGACTAGAGTTTCAAGATATTAGAGCCATCTGAAAAGGGAACAGATGTTCTATGTAGCCAGTGGTTGGAGTTATTGACAGCCTGTTATATATTGTATCCAATGTTTCTTACAGCCTTTTGAAAAGGGAATAGTATTTTGAGATCATCTGGGGACAATTTTCATTAGGCCTCTTTCATAAATCAAAGACTCTCCCTCAGTTACTTTATGTCAATATTATAACATACGCATAATTTGCAGCATCTTTATAAGAGGAATACAGTCTTTATTTAAGGACAGCAAGCAGTGAAGACTAGTATATTTTCCTCAAGAATGTAAATCTTAGTTTTAATCTGAATATGTCTACTTTCATCAGTCATCTATTGAATCTTGTTTTCATTTTCTCTAACAGATTAAAGAGCCATCTGCTATCAGAATAATTTTCTCTATGTAGCATTTTTACTGCTTTAGGTCATTCTGCATTGTGATCAAACCATCTGTTAACCTGCTTTTAGATGAACTAAACTTTTGGTCACAGTACTTATCAAGCTTTATGCACTATAGGCTACATATAATCAGTCCAAATACATTTTATTTATGCATTTATCTCCAATTAACAATTCTGTTCCTGATGAAACAGGCATCATTTTTAGCTTACTGTGGGCCTCTAAAAGCTGTGAGGCCAAAGTTTATACATGTTTTTCCTTATACCATAAAATTTTCAGAAAATAAATGCCAGCCTATGTAACTGTCACATACACATAGGTTGCAGGAAACAATTAGCTGTAAGACCTGATGTGAAATTTATTATTACTGCAAATAGAAATAGAGATTCTTACTTGCTTTCACTATTCATAGCAGAGTATGTACTATATGATAGGTGTTTATTAGGCCACCTGCAGCATTACATAAGAATGGCTGTATAAGTTTGGCCCTAAATATCTTTTGGGACTTGAGCACCCAATGTATAGATATGTCATCTGTGTGTAAAAATCCTTCAGTCTTTGAGATCGCCAAACAGAAAGTGATCTAGAGCATATCGTACCTCAATAAAAAAAACATAGGGAGTGGCTTGAATATGCCAGCCTGATTTCTTCTATCAGCTAGTAGATCCTATCACACTAGCAGGTGGAATTACTCCATTTACTCTTGATTCTGGATGAAGATATTATATATTAACATTTTATGTTTCTGAAAACAGCAGCAGAAACATAATGAAAATCTACAGTACCAAAAACATCTTATTTACATCTTCATGGCATACACACAAAACATTTTTTGTATTAATACATCAATGACAACTATTCATACAATCCTATTTTCTAGTATAAAAACACGGCAAGAGCAAATAAACATTTTTTTCTTGATGTCTTCCTGCCTTGCTTCATAAATGGCTATAAAGTTCATGCTCTTACATGGTTTAACAAGTCAGTAATTCAAAATAGGAAAAGTAGAATCATTCATTTATATTCCATTTTCTGCTTTACCTCTCCTTTTTTTATTTAAAATGTAATGTCTATAAACAAGGAAAAATGTATACTTAAAGGGTTCTCCAAAGTACAGCCACATATTTAGATATCTAGTGGATGATGTTTTGTTCAAGTAATGAGAAGTCTTAAGTAATAAAAACTTGGCATGCCATCTTATAGATACATGTCTGTAATGACATTAATATCTAGTGCATACGCTTCTCGTGTGCTACAGAATTACAAATGACCTTTATCAGTCGGTCAAGGTTTTCCAAACTTCAGCAAGTCAGGTTTTTCCACTAGGTGGTACTTCTGTAAATAAAGCTTCTGCTTTTGGCAAAGCTGCTCGTTGTTTTTCCAAAAGATAGTGTCAAGGTGTTGATCGTGTACTTTAAAGCAAACTCCTCCTTTATTCCATGATTATCAATTATACAAAAAAGCTGGCTTAGGTATGAAAAAATGGAGGAACAGAGATACTGACATTAGGAAGTTTACTGAAGATTTTAAAGAAAGATACATAAACTCTTAAGTTTTATATTTCTGCAGTTACAATGCTGCTATGCCTTGTAGGAACATATGAGCGCAACATTGTTTTAAGTTTAAAATTCTTAAAACCTTCTCTGTTCTGAATATGTGATTCTTATTCATGTCTGCAAATATTTGTTGGCTTTAGGTCCCTAGTTTTAAAGATATTAGGCTACAGATAAGATTATTTTAACCATAAGTTTTCAGGAAAATGGATCTGACATTTGTAACTAACTTATAACTGGAATTGTTTCTTATAAGTTTCACATGTATATATACACACACATATATATTTGTCACCAACTTGATTAAGCTGGTGTATTAGGGCAACAGATGAGGTGAAAGAGTTTTGAAGGTTTTTGATTGTTTTCTTTCCGGAAAACAGTGATTTTACTAATTCAAACTTTTAAACAAAAGTAGAATCTTAATTATAGATCCAGGATCAAATCTCATGATGCCTGGTTTTCCACTCTCATATGGATTTTTTATATTCTGCATAGTTAAAAAGACAAGATATTAAGTCCTTCTCATCACAAAAAAACATATATCAGAAATAGCAGTCTGTTACTGTTTGACAGCCTCAGGTATTTGCATGGATGCTGTAGCCCGGTCTCTGGAGAAAATGTCACCCTGTTCAGAAAACCAACAGCACAGCACATATCCCTGCTGCATACAGCCCAGCAGCAAATGGAAAACATCTAATCCTTGTTGCTCTAAAGGGGAAAGTCATGTAGTAAAACAAAGCTCCACTAAATGACAAATTAGGCAAGCTCCCTATGGTTAACTTCAATTTGCCAGTAAGTTTTATAAATGGTCTGGGCCAAGTGAAAAAAGTAATTGCACTGAGAGTAATTTTATTCTAAAAACGTTAATGGAACATGCAAATTTACTCTTTGGAAAGTGGTTTTATTGATATGGTGTAGTACAGTGTGAATATTATAGTCTAGATTTCTTAACAGACCTTGAGATATATGAACCATAATGTTAAGTGTAAAAGGCTTTGTTATATTCTGATCTTCACATTGATTCAGCAGTTTGAGAACAGATGAGTTTAAGATTGAGTCACATAGGTAGACCTCGTAAGAGAAATAACAGAAGGCAAAATGTCTTTGATACAATATTTATGTCAACACCTACTAAATAACTGAATTCTTTTTCCTATTTGAGAGTTTTCTAAAAAGCTAGAATTATTGCTAATAAAATCATTTATTCTCTTAGATAACATCAAATTGCTTTATGGTTAGGGGTTTTTTTGTTTGTTTGGTTGGTTTTTTTGTTTTCTTTTTAAAGCTCACAAAAAATCCCTGGCAGCTGGGAAGGGGCTGTAAAATGCCTGGAAGAATGATTGAGAGCCCTGCCTGGGTCATATGAATATTAAAAATCTGGCCGTCAGTAGTGTTAGGCCAAGACTGGAGTTTGGTCAGAAATAGTCTGCTCCAGCACAGAAGAGATCTATGCCCTGTATATGGTATACTATGATCTGTAAATCACTAGCATAAAAGTAGCAACTGAATGTGTTTGTGACAAGATTACTGAAAAATAAGCTATGGAAGGAGAAAAGTAGGAGACTACGACTGGGGACATTAGTTGAAACATAATGAATTTAGCAACAATAACAAGGATAACAAAAGACAGAAGTAATGCATAGCTATATAAAGTTTTTACTGTGTAGTCTGCCCATATTTTATTACTAAGACTTCCAAATATAAGTTGGAGAATTTGTTGTAAAATTGTCCATTCTGCCTACCTAATGCAGCTTCTCTTGTACATTACCTATGGTACTACTTTTGCTTTTGAAAGAGGTAAATATCGTATCTAAAAATCAATGCTATTAGGGAAGAGTCTGTACATCAGAAAGTAGCTGTCTTTAAGCGTCAGCTTTGTTAGGTCATGAAGCACGTATGTTCTTATAATACGCTGCCTTTCTAGCTTTAACACCTTTTATTGTCTTTTTACTGTTATTCCAGAAGGAAAATGTTTTTTCTCTAAAACTGCATTAATGAAGATTGCTTGCTTAATCCATAAATACCACTTAACCAAATAACCAATACAACTTGAAGGGAGGTCCTACTTGACCTCAGCTAACGGCCAGTTTCTTCCAACACCTTTCTTTAAGTTGTTATAGGCATGCATGGATCTATATCAAGTCAAATTATCAGGCATCACACAGCTATTAAAAGCAACATCAAATGTTGCTGACAGTTGTAATGTGCTTTTTCTACTTATGAATTTTTCCTTTTGAAGTTATTTAAGTTGATATAATGTAGAACAGTGCAAGACCTGAGAGATACTTCAACTACTTTTTCATTCTGTCCTTAGTAAATGCATATGGAGTTTTGATTTAAAAATCCGAAGATAGCCAGCTAATTGTAACATTGCAATGTATTTTAGTAAAACAGTTAGGTTTATCCATTTGAGTCTTGAAAACCTTCAGGGATAGAGGCAGCAGAACCTCTCTGTGGATACAAAGTGAAGGGGGATAATCCCTTCCCTTGATCTCCCAGCTGTGCTCCTTCTCAGGCAGCCCAGGATACTGTTGGCCTTCGATACTGCCAGGGCACACTGCTGACCCAGGTTCAGCTTGCTCCTGACAAGACCTTCAAGCCCTTTTAGCAGAACTGCTCTCCAGCGAGGTACTCCTCTCTTTACCTTTAATTTCTGGTCTGCTGGAAGAAGGTGATGTTTTTGGCCACTAAGTTAGAAAATCCCAGTCTTTGATTTCAGTGTTACTAAAGGTGGGATAATTTTGCAGTTAGATAACCATTATAAAGAGATTTTTTCCTCCCTTTTGAATACCATTTAGACTTCCAGTGCCCCAGAATAAGGCTTGCTGCCTTTCACATCAAAGGAATAACAAACTATGTGAAATCTTTCTGAATGATTCATAACAGTAACATCAATACTTGTCAGTAAATTAAGCATGCTTGGCCCTTAAGTGAAGATAAAAGAATATATGTATATTGCTATTTAAGAAGCATATTACAGAGGATAAAACTGTGGGAAACACTGACTTCGATAAGGAGATTAACCAAAGTCTTCATGGTTTCAGTACGCAGGAGAACGATCTGTGGGAAAAAAGTGAGGAAAAGGCTGCGGAGAAAAAGGCCCACCTCCTAGTCTAACTGTTTCTGGATCGCTGCCGTCATTGTCTGCCTGCCAAAGGGAGCTTCTCTGTATAAGATGATTTAAGAACAGAATGGCTGTAGCACCAGGTCAGACTAAGCCTATATTTAGGTTAGCCAATGGCTTGGATGGCAGCTAAAGAAAGAATCACAACATCTATGATATTTGCCCGAAGTATTCTCTCCATTTCCTGTCATCTGTGGCTCAGGAGCCTCCTAGCTTGGACAAGATTTTGGTTTAACTACATTCTGTTCCTCCCCGCTAATCTGCTTCTCACTGTAAAGCATCAGGTTGCTGTCTTCCCTGAAAGCATGGGCTTTACTTAGAAAGTTACCAAAGATCTATGAAATGTACTCTGATTCTGTCAGAAACAGTTACTAGAGACCTTCAACGTCCAACCTCATCCGCCACATGAAATAGCTACCAGAAGCCATAGGAAGAAAGGAGAACAAATGAACGGGAGGACAAGTTCCTGCAAAGGAGAAAAACGCATCCATCGTATTTAGCTACTGAATTGAATGCCACAAAACAAAATCTTACTGAATTTTGTTAGTTGTTTGCCGCAAATTCTGCTCCTAGTTTATTCTAGTAACTTTCCAAACTAGAGTGAATGTCTGGAAATTCCTTACTTTCCCTTGCTATAGGATTGCAACAGGACACTCAAGTATACAGCAGCTGTAAGTGCTCTAATAGACAGCTAATGAAATCTCAAACTTTTCTCTCCGTTTTCCTGTCAACTGTATATTGAGGAAATAGCTGTTTAGATGGAATAACTACATCATTTTTAAATACAGCCACAGCATCAACTTGTTTTGACTTAGTGTGTAAGAAAATAATCCTATTTAAGCTTACCTTTGCTAAGCAGCACCTCTTCCTTCCCATTCCCATTCTTAGAAAACCAGTGCTTGCTGTTTCACAAAATGATTTGGCAAGTAGTCATTTCCCCCTACAAGCTTTTCCATGTGGTATCTCTAATAGGGTTTCAGAGATAGCCATGTCCTGTCTACTACAGAAGTTAGATGTAGTCAAGGGAAAAAATAACAAACACGCAACATATGCACACTTTTTCTGGTTTTGTATGTTGGGTTCCCCCCATCATGTGGTGCTTATAGCTTGAACTGGACAGTTTCCCTCTTCACTATAGGAAGATGCCACGTGATTTAGGAATGCTCCCCTCCCTTTTCTTCTGAATTTGGGAGGGTTTTTTTGTTTTGTTTAAGAAAATAGGTTTGCGCAAGTTACTACCAAACTATGGCTCTATAGCTGGAGCAGCATTTTTCAGAACCTTTTTAATCTAATGCCTTGAAATACTGGATACATCTTCCCTTCCCTCTCCACTTTTTATTTATGGCTTGAGACTTCACTAGCAATCCCCAAATGCACACAGCAAAGAAAGAGACCTAAGACCTGCTTCTCCTCCACCTCCAGAGCTTGATGTCTGATCAATACATGCACTTACCAGTATCGACAATGATATATTATCCTTTAAACTTCTTCTACCTCTTCAGGCCACTGAAGCATTCCTTCTTTGAGCTAACCGCTGTTAGTCATAGACAATATAGCTAATAAATGTTTCCTATTTACTGTATAAACATGCATCTGTATTCTGCTAAAAAGCAAGTGACCAGGCAGCTTATGCCAACTGTATGGTAGGTGGAGCACTTAGGTGAGGTGACTCTTGGGGCAGCTTGACTACCTTCCACTGAGAATAGACATTAAAAAGCATAATGAGTTAGGAGAGAGACAGCAAGCAGACAGCATTTAACTGTGAAATTCCTGCAGGATTACAAGAGGACCTGCTGCACAGACACTACTCCACTATTTTACAGATTTGCATTTCTTAACTTTCCCTTCAGGCTGGATGAGCGTACAGCTTGGTTTTGTAACTAGCTCAATCACGTACTGGCTAGCATCTTTCCCTCCCTTTGGAAAACAAGCAGAGGCTTGGGGAGTGGGGGGAAGAGTCTCTGCAGTACCTTAGAGGCAGAAATTGCCCTACCTTCAATTCTCACCTCTATTAATATTCCCCAAAAGAAAGGAAATATGATTGAGTTTCAAAGCTTTTGGATCTTTCCAGAAAAAAGGACTCAAGTGTTGATCAAGCCAGAGAAGATGGAAATGGGAATGTTCATGGTCTGACTGTGAAAGCTAGGATGCTTACAGACACAGCAATAATACAGTTTCAGCAACCTGTCTTCATCCCAGGTGTTTAGGTGGAACAAACTCTAAGAACTCTACAGATGACAGACCTACCTCCAAGCAGTGGCAGGAAAAAAAAAAAGGCAGAACTGAAGTGATCCAGGCACTTGGTATTTCATCATTCCTTCTCAGGCATTTGTACTAAAGTAGAGGACAGCTCAATAAGGGAAAGCAAGTAGAAAAAAACAAATATATGCTTGAGGGAAAGAAGGCAGAATCTAGACAGCTACGTTAGGCAGGAAGTCTGCATATGAAAATTTTACTATCTGATCAAGTTTTGGCATTGGGCATATGGATTTTACACATATTTGAAACTGTTTCTTGTGCATCTTCCTACAGAAGATGAAGCACAAAAAAAAAAAAGCACTACAACATAATGAGTCATGTCAAACATGGCTGAGAGCTCAAGTTTTTATCTACAATACTTAAATGTTCCTTATACAAAAGATATCTGTATGAAACAGAACTTTAACAAAAATCACCACAAAAGTAGCAGCTATCTGTGCTTGGACAATCACCTTCTCATGAATTAACTTCTGCTGCTGCTGCTAATTCAGAAAGATACAAAACTTATCCAAATAGCAACTTATGTACACTGTTCTCTAAAACCGTGAGTTTTACCATTTTAAAAAAGCCTCTATTTTCAAACACAATATTTCATTCTGATATCAAGATACACAAAGCAGTTCAGTACCAAGTAGTCTACCTGTGTTTCTGAGGGCTAGTCGTTACCAGGCATCTGAACACACTATCTAATTCTAGTTAACTTTTCAAAGTTCCTCAGGAGGAGGAATACCTAGCATCCTGCCCTACTGCTCCCCTAGTTCTGAAGTCCTCCTAGGTATTATGTTTCTGCTTGTAGGAAAAAAACAAATTACAAGCCATGCAGACTGCTCTGCTAAAGCACTTGAAGCTGGGGAAAAAAATGCCCCCTCCCCAAAGGGTTCAATTCATTTTTCATAGAATCAGTAAGGTTGGAAGGGACCTCTGGAGATCATCTAGTCCAACCTCCCTGCTCAGCATGGTCACCTAGAGCATGTTAGACAGGGTTGCAGCCAGGCGGGCCTTGAAGATCTCCAGAGAAGGAGACTCCACAACCTCTCTGGGCAACCTGGTCCAGTGCTCCGTCACTCTCTCAGGGAAGAAATTCCCACTCACGGTCGGGCGGAACTTCCTGTGCTTCAATTTCTGCCCATTCAGGCTAAATATATCCTTGGTCATGCTGAAAATGACAGCCAGGATAGCAAATCAATTGCCATTGGAGGTAACTGTTTTTTTTTTCCCTTCCTTATTAAACAGGCATTCCTCCCCTCCAAAAGGAACTAGGTAAACCAACAACTTACTTTCCCACTAAAATGGAGTTTCACAAATGGCCCTTTCAAATTTGAAAACACCTCAAAGTCAATGAAAGCCAGATTCTGGAGGGAGACAACATGGGTAAAAAAATATCAATACACATGATATTTTAATACAAAATATTAGTTTTTTTTTTTTTTTTTACACAAGTCAGTTTTTTTAAAAATATAGAACCTTAAAAAGAGAACAAATTGCTATCCAAACACTATAAACATGTCTTTGTGCTCAGTTTGATCAAGTTATCAGAACAATTTAAACACCAGTCCATCATTTAAACACTGCCTTAAGTTTTATGAAAACTACGCCGCACTGTGCACTACCATTACTATATGTACAGTGTGAAGCGCCTTCATTCAGTTTTAATACGGTAGTTAACTGTTCAGTTATCAGGTTGTTTGTGCAAGGATTTCACATTCTACTCATGCTCACGACAGATCTGCATTACATTTCAGTGGCACTGGTATGAGCAACCACATGTAATCCTGTGAATGTTCACTGTAAGAATGTCCATTCCATGTATTGAAATACATATTCTGGAAGTACAAGTTCTTCAGCTGGATAAAAGAAAACTTATTATTGTTAGTTTAGGGGAAATACTAGCCTGATTAGCCAGAATTTAACAATTACTAAGCACTGAAATGAATTTTGATTTCTCAAAGTTGAATAAAAGTAATTAACTATCACATTTTTATAGAGATGAACTATATAGCATGTACATCTCAGGATGATTTGTAATTTTTTTTTTTGAGCCCACAGAAAGGAAAAACATTTCCCTTTAACTTGGAGGTCTTATAAGGTCTTGTTTTAGCAGTAAATCATCCACAAGTTGCAGCTGTTAAACAGATAGATTCAAGATGATTTACTTGCATTACAGTAATTTACACAATTGAACTTTATGTATACAGTACAAAACTATGAACAAAAAGGTGAAGCAAACTTTTTTTATTTATATTCAGGTAAAAACATTAACCTGATGAAGTAAATTATTGCAGATTTGAGAAATCAGCACATAAAACAGTTGGACAGAGCATTGCTTACAGGTGCTTTATCTGTGTCAAAAGACAAAGGCTGAACTGTTTGTTCCAAGCTAGCGCTGGAAGGAAGGGGGCTGGGGGGGGGGGAGGGAAAAAAAAAAAAAAAAGAAAGAAAAAAAGAAAAACACTACAAAAGTAACCAGGAACTTAGATCAAGAACAAGAAAATTGTTTACTTGAACAGGGAATGAAACAGCAAATCTGTCTTTTAAAAAACTTTACATCAATTCGAAATGCTCTGGCCTTACCACAATACAACACTGGCCAGCCCAAGCTGTTGGACTTCAACTACACAAAAGAAATGAATTCTTCCTTGCCTCTAGTAAGAGGCTTCTGCTGCCTGAATTACTGTGTAAACAGCTCTAGAGCGTCACCTGGTAAAGACTGTCACCAGTATATCCTACCACTACAGTAAAACTAAGCTATAAGAAAGGTTCTACCTAGTTACAAAGGCTGAATTATATTGACAATATATATTTGATTTCAGTAAAATTTAAATTATCTTAATCAGAGAAAAAAAAAAAGGCA
This sequence comes from Rhea pennata, assembly GCF_028389875.1. NCBI lineage: Eukaryota > Metazoa > Chordata > Aves > Rheiformes > Rheidae > Rhea > Rhea pennata. Next base: position 18,186,854 of record NC_084671.1, on the reverse strand, counting down.
TGGAGCAGTTAAATGCCCATGCTAACCAAAACATAACAATTGTTGAATGTTGCACACAAAAAGAACCAAGTGAATTGCACATCAGACAATACATGAGGATAGGTAAAATTAGAGGCAGGTGAGGATACACAGAACTAGTCTACTAAACTAGATTTGTCAAATACATGGTGTATTTTAATTTCTGTACTTATGTACAAAAGTTGTCTTTGGAGGAAAAACTTCAGACTTAGCTAGATGGATACACACAGCCCAGTATTAAACTGCACAGCGACATTTATTGTTCCAGCCTGGAAAAACATCCCTTTTTAAATTTCACACAGCAAAGCAAGTTAAAAACTTCACTCATCAAATAAATGATAATTTAAACAAGAACTTGCTAAAGAAACCTTGTCACAACAACTTTTTAGGGCCTGATCACTTTAAGTCCATGGGGGCCTTTAATGAATATCAACCAAGTGTCTTTGTTTATAATCTGCAAGCCGTTTTTCTACAACAAGAAGGCGTAACACGTTTCCTTGACTCAGGTGATACATTTAGAAAAGAATCATGATTTTCTCTTTTGCTGTAACAGGCAGACATTGCATTTTTCATTGTGATCAGGAAAGATGGAATGACTGCTGCCCTTCTCTTGCAGCTATCAAGAGTTTTTCACGCATTATCTCAATAGTTGAGTAGTCCGGCAATTTGAGATAGTTCACACAAGTCATTACTGAGGGCAAGAAATCGTCTGGATTTTCTGTAGACTCAAATGTCTTGCGTACAATTGTCAACGGAGGATTCAAACTTCGAAAGCCTATTAATGAAAAGAGATTCAGAATAAAAGCATTCTCCCCAAAAAGCTACAATTAACACTGTATTAATCTGACAGTGATAGAAGCAGGTACCCTTGTTAAATGACTTCTCAGAACAGCTCTACTTTTAAACTTTTCTCATATAGCTTCACAACGCCATATGGCAAGCTAAAAATACTGGAATTCTCCATTAGTTTATTTCCTTCTTACTCATCTTGGGAGAACTAGACAGGTCTATTTTTAAATTCTAGGTTATGTTTTTTTTTTTTTTTTAAAGGAAAAAAAAAAACTACTCCCGAAGTAACAGTTGTAAAAGTTTCTTTTTTCGTGAACATTTCTTAAGATACTTGGAAGATATCTGATTTTTGTCACCACATTTGTACCTTTTTTTTTTTCCTACAGCTAAGGTTTTTATACTCCTACTCCTCAATCCTGTCTGCACTTTCTCCAGAAAAAAAACTTTAAAACCATGTTTTTTAAAATAAACTCCTTCTCTAAAATCATTTCCTTCCTATAATGTTAATTCTTCCTTTAAGTGGATAAAAAAAGAAAACATAAGTAATGGAATAGATGGATAAATTCCTTTTCTTATTTGCAAAAACATTCAGCTAAGAACATGGTAAGAAGTATAATCTAAAACTGTAACACTTTGGTATTAAATATATTCGTATTAATGAAGCAGAGAGAATCCCTAGTAAAGGCAACAAATTTCTCAGTTTTCCTCTCTGTCTCTTTTCTAAATTCTGAGGGATGTAATGAAGGTTCATCATTATACTCATGCCATCTCTATTCTAAAGAAATAAAGAAACATAAGTTTGTTTCCAGGAAACAACTGTTGTCATAATATAGTGTATACTTCTGATCAAGGGACACAAGATGGTGGGGTTTTTTGCTGTTGTTGAGGGGTCTGGGTTTTTGGTTTTTTTTTAAAGAGAAGTTTGAACTCTTCCTTGCCCCACAGTAGCTTACTTGGTAACATGAATTTAACCATAAGAAATAGTAATTTGAATGAAATGTCTTGAGATTAATGCAAAGTTCATAGGATAGTTCTATTTGCAGAATAGAACTTCTAAAACTAGAAGTGTCAAGTAAGTATGAAGATCCCATACAAATACACAGATCAGTAACTTTTGCCTTTATTGAAATAATCCTCTTATTTTGAAATGCATTAGTAGTATTGATTTCATATATAGCAATATATTATAAACAAAACCTACCTCCTACAGGCAGTCTGGGGCTACCAGTCACAAACTGAAGGAACAATCTTTGCTGCTCACTATCAAAACTACTGAGAATTTCAAAGAGATACTTCACTGCTCGACTAAAAATGTAAAGAAAAAATCAGCTTTTATTATTTTGTTTATGGTTAAAATAATTGCATCAGATTTATATTCACTTAAACATTAGAAAGGCCATTTTCAAATAAATTCCATATAACACTGAATGCCATTCAAGCAATAGGAATATCAAATTATTATTCAGATGCATGTTTTCTAGTGCTAATATTTATTTATAACAAGACCAACACCATGTTACCTGTCGTGTGTATAACCGTGATCTGGCCTGCAACATTCCATCAATGTCTTTGCATCCCAAGTGTCTGTTTTACTGCCACACAACAGCTGCTCCAGCTATAAAATTTAAAAATGAATAATTTTTCCTCTTTCTTTAGAAGTAATAAAGAATGAATACTGCATCTTTCAATTACTACTACAGCATTTCAATTACTACTTTCTGGAATGGTTTGCTGCAAACCTACCTCAGTTATCCCATGCAACCTCTCCAAGTTCTTCAAATACAATACCTTCATCTCTGTGACAGCCTCACTAACTAAATATGCTTTTGTATATAGCCCGTCACTACATGTGGAAGTTAATGATGCTGAATGCATCTCTTAGAGGCAATCGTCCAAAAGTAATTTACACTAGGGGATCAAAAATGCCTTAGCTTTTTGAAACTATTTCATAATTTTAAAGAAATCTGGGGGAATAGGGAAAATGAAGTGTTTACACTTGCTTATTAGAACTCTGGTCTTTTCTTTCAAATAATAACATAAAATAATTAGGCAGAGGTGCATCTGTTAGATATCAGCTTTGTAGTTCAGCTTAGCTCACTTTGCCTGTTCTTGTTATAGCACTTGGCCAAGCAGAGCTGACAGGCTAAAGCCGAAATATAAAAGCTTCTAAGAGCGTCCTTCCAGCATACAAAAGAATTTGTAAAGCCCAGATCCAGATCTTAATAAAAACAGAAGTTTGACATACCTAGGCATTTCATACATGAACAAAATAATTTTGCAAGTTTTTTTTTTTAAATAATTACTGAGGAATGGTTTGTACAAAGGTTCAGATGACCTGATACATGACCAGTAACAGAGCTCTAGATCTCACACTTAAGTCCTATTAAAGAAGAGATCTTATCTCAGACTACACTACTCCTATATCTTAATTTAGGTCAACTGAATCTATAAATTCACAATGGACTAGCATCAGCATTTTAACATTTCTAAGAAGCAGCAAGCAAACCATGCCAGCAAGCAAGGAACAAAAGAACAAAATACAGCATCACTTGCATGAAAAAAAGAGAAATCTGGTTAAGACCCTTAGTAGACAGACTATACAAAGTATGCACATTCTTTACTGGTCTTAAGATATATTACAGAAAAATAGGTGGTGGTACTCTCTGAAGTACCAACACAAAGGCATGCAAAGGAATCAAGATAAGCAGTCGCAGGACTCAAGTTTTTAAGACACACGAACGTTACGAAGCATCAAGAAAGATAGATAACTTGAAGACCTGGCTAACAGTTTCACTGCGCACTTAGCATTCCTTAATGAAGTTAAAGGTGCAAGTTTATGTCAGTAAACAAAACCTAGGAAGCGCAGTATTCAAGTAAAATCCCCAAAGACAGGCAGAGCAATTCTCTTTTCTAGTCCAAACAGAACTTTCTCTCAGTTCAGTCCATATAACAGACAAGAATTTTACAAAAAAAATTAATTTGGTGGCTGGTGAGAACCAAGATGAACTACCCTATTCTTTGCTTCTTCCTCTGTTCTTGTTAAAAAGCTGTATTTTTCCCCTCCATAGAATATCCACATAACATCCACATCTCTATCTGCAATTATTACGAGGAACTGCAATACAAGGAATTAGGTTCCACTTCTATACCAATATAGAGCCTGAACATAAAAATGAAGCATTCTCCTGGAAAGAGCTGGTTATATTCAATTTTACAGCAAACTGAACTCTTCATAATAGAAGCATCACAATGAACTGCTACTGAACACAATCTTAAATGTTTAAGTACACAATTTAAAAGCTTGCATTGTACTACTGTGATCATACAGGTAATTAGCCTATTTGTGTTAGGACTGCACAGTATCCAGACTGTCTACACATACAGTCATAAGGCATAACAGCATCAGTTCAGAACACATTTACCAACCTCCTCAGGATAGAAATACTGAAGATGACTGAGGGGGAAGACAGATTCAAATCCATCTCTGAAGGAGTCAAACTGCCTGGCAACACCTTCATTTAGTGCCCAGAATATAACCAACTGCAGGGAGGGGAAAAAAAAAAAAGTCATATGAACAAGGGAAGCATGGAATATCACTACTATACAACAGACTATGGAAAAAAAAAAAAGGATCCACAGAAGTGTGGCCATATGCTCGCTGTAGCGGCAGCAGAGTTTGAACTTCAATTCATTAAGTTGCTCTACAGCACTGCCTTATTCTGCCTTAATTCACAAGCTCATACTGCTACACGTATGCAAATGTAGTGCTACTGCAGGGCAACATAAACTGTAGATAAAGAAAAAAGTTCTTATCTGCTCCATCATCACAGAAGTCATTTGAGTGCAAACAAAGCTCATGTTTAGAATACCCTAAACATGCAATTAAGGTGGAATTTAAACAACTTATGCCTTAATTTTTGATGAAACGAAGTTAATGCTCAGAATTCTGAATAGCTGGTTAAACTGGTTCTATTTAACAGCAAGTGTGAGCCTTGTTCAAAAATCATGTGTTAGATATTATTACAAGCCTAACTAGGTATTGTCTCTGTATACTGTTTTCTATTTAAAATTCAGCAACTGTATTAGAAATCCTTCGGGTTATTCAGAGAGTATAACCCTTGGCACTTCTTCTAATACGCACATACAAAGAACAACAGACTCGAGTCATTTTGTTACATTAAATGGTTTACTATCACAGAAATATGGAAAAGCTAAATATCTTCACCTTAAGTTACTGGGATTTTTATAAGACTTAAGACAAAAATAAACAAACCCATCATACTGTCTTTTATGTTTTGGTATCTGCAGTTGCTCCCTCAGGATTAAACTGCCCTTCAAAAGAGGATAGTGCCTACAGAAACAAACGCAGTCACTTGGTGGGGGCGGGGGGGGGGGGGGGAAGCAAGGAACAGCAGCGAGACAACCCCATATAAACTTATTTTCACACTCCTGCAGGCAGTACTTATCCACTAAGCTCACAAACATATTATACACGTAGACTGCATATAACCAAGTTCAGATTCTTTTGTCAATTAGTGCCACTGATGATTACACCTGCCTCAAGTACCCTCAACCGCAGCAGAGAATGAAGGCTTGTTGTAAAACATGTGTTGTCAACACACAGCTACTGATTTCTAAATGTGATAGAGCTCTGACCTGGAATGCAGAAGCAAACTTCCAAAGACATTTAAGCATGCACCTGAACATGGTAAGAACTCATGATATTGCTGCACTTCTGAGGCAGATATTTGAACAGTGTTCTAATTAGTTACTCAGTCCAGACATCTCTCAGAATTAAAACCTATTAGGTTCTGTGGATAAGTTTTTCTAGGGAAGAGGTAATTGCTGCATTTCAGTTAAGATGCATATCCCTACTTTCACGCATCAGGTTTGGATACTTAAGAGTGGCTTGGTAAGCAACAGCAGCACAGAAGGCCCTACCCTATTCTAGCAGTAGAAAGTGCCGACTTCAAATTGTGAATATTTTCTATGAGCAGGGGTGTATGGCAGAATTAAGATGCCTTACTGTCTTGTGGATTCACTGAGGAATCCAGATAGCTTTAAGAACTGCACTGTGGAAACAAACTTTTTTGTCCACAAATCTAGAATAAGCAAGTCAGCCTCTATCATGGCAAGAGAAAAGAACGAACAGTCTTTCAGGACATTAGTAGCTGAAATAGTTTCATTTTCTGATTAAGGCAGTGCTTGTAAGGTAGTGCTCTCTGATTAAGGCAGAACAGTTCGGGGGAAAGAGAGGGTAGAAAAGGTGGCATGAAAGTAACAGTAGAATATTCTATCTTTATAAACTAGTCTTAACGCTAATCTAAAGATTTTAATGAAAAGAACATTTTCAAGAGCAAGGCAGCTATCCATAGGAAGGTGTAGAGGCTAAATCAAATGTACTGTTTCAAAATTGCAATTCATCACACTCATGATACAGATGACATCAACATTCTCTGAACTCTTTGCTGTTTCCTTGACATTCTAAATCCATATTGCAGATTACTGGGATCTAATTAAATCTTCTCTTTAAAGAAGGAATATAAAGACAAGGAAAAAGTGTTTTTTAAAGAAAACAGTCTTGAAAATTTACAAAGCAGCAGAAAGCAAGCTTTCTGTAATCTGCATTTAAAATACCAGAGGCATGCAACAGGATAACTACACGACATCTGAAATGTCTGCAAGTCTTCATCACTGTACCAGACATTTGAAATACACAGCGTAGAGGAAGTAACTGAGTGCAAACTGTCCCAGTCAGACTTTGAAGCAAACTTGATTGGCAAGTCAAGAACGCAAATTCCATTTCTAACAAACTACAGTTGCTGGCACTTCCCATCTGTAAGTCTGCAAACAGCTTTAGTTCCAAATACATTTAATTTTATGTGTGTTTCTTGATCAGTAGCGTTCACTTTCAAGAAATACAGATATGAGAATTGGATATGTGCATAACTGGTTGAATCTGGAACATGAACTAAAATTGCTCTTCACACTGCAAAGTTATTCCACAATCTGCACAACTGAAAGTTCTCAGTTAATATCCTGGAGTTTGAGAAGTGCTTGAAAATCTTAACAGTCCTCTGAGAATGAAATCGGTAGTAGATTAACCTGCCAGAAAATGCATTATTTAGAAACTGAAACATGACATTTTCAGTGTGCAATCAGCTATTCCCATCTGTCCTCCTCGTGACTTTTGACATATTTCATTTCTCCTTCCTTTCTCCATCTCTTTGTCAGGCTGCTTTTAGTCTACTCCATTTAATACCTTCTTATGCAGAAACCTCGTTAGTGTTGCCCTTTTTAGATTTTCTAGGCTTTGTTATGTCCTTTCTGAGATCAAGATGCATGCACATTTTCAACTTATTACTGTAATGGTTAATTCCCTCTTCCTTACCTAAAGGTTTTTTTTTATTTACTTTAATTTCTCCTCAGCAATGAGCTGATGCTTTCTTAAGTCTGACTAAAGAACTTCCAAACTAGTATAGCAGTTCAAAGACAGCTGAAACGTGGTAGCAGGTACTCCATCAGTAGTCTAAACACTCGTTATACCAAGATGTGGGAGCTTGTTAAAAGATTCTGAAAGTCTGCAGCTCTACTTATTCCACTTACTCCAATACTTCTTAGCCACAAAAAACCTAAGTCTGAAGACTTCATCATGTATAAACTAGACAATTCTGTATGACAAAATTTCAAGTAAAGTGCATTGACTAGGGTTCAAACTCTTTCTTTGGTAATAAACTAGAACAAACCAGAAGCAATTAGCAGGAGATGTATTATTGCTGTGTCTAGTTCACAAGCATGAACTGAAATACCTTTGGAAATAAACAATTTGGGAGTAAAGTGGGAAAAGAACTAAGAAAACATAGTCCTAGCTTGCTTTTACGTACTCTGAGATACTCCTCTAAATTGTGGATGGTGACAGGTATATCTTTTCCCCCTTTTTTCAGCTCTATATTAGGAAACCCAGGAAGTGTGAAGTCCAGCCCTAGATCTTCCACTGAGCAGCCATTCATAGTCAGAGCCTCCAATGCATACTGTAGACTTTCTTTGGTCTAAAAAATTCAAAGTGAAAAATCAGTATGAAAAACCCATTCATATTAATTTATCCAAAAGTTACAACTTCTGAAACAGGTTTGACTAAGGGAACATTTCTGTAATGATCGTATTACTTTTAGTACTGTTACATTACCTGCTTTCCTCTTTTTCCAGTATATATAACAGCAAACCATCACAAGGCAAATAATCTTAAAAATGGATAAACTTGAAAGATCATAACAGTACATTTTTTTTCTAGCAACTCTTTTTTTTAATGTCTTGCATATTATAAGTTTAGGAAATACTGTACCAGTTAAAGGAAGTATGTGAAATGCTAAGATACTCAGCCTGTTTTTTGTTACAATAATTAGTGGCATTCATATTTGATATGCATGCTGACACTTTTCAGCTTTTATCCATCAGCTTTCAGACTTTTCAAACTCTTACTAGGAAATGAGAAGCGGTGACTAAGGAGAGAAAGAGCAGGAGGATGCAGTAACTTCACCAATAACAAAGCAGATGTATTGAGAGTAGAAATTATATTACTACCATCTAAGTTATTAATATTGGATGCTGAAAAGACAGCATGCATGACAAAAGCCTTTTATCATCACCCTGCAACAGTGAACATTACTATTTATAGTTAAGAGTGGATAACTGTTAAAACTATCATTCTTCTATTGCTGTAGAAGAACTGTATGTTTACATACAAAGTGAATTTATATCAGTTCTACATAATTTTTTCGGTGGAAAAAAAAATTAGAAAAAAAAAAGAAAACCCACAAACCCAGAAAATTTAACTAAACTAATAACAAAAGACAAGCTTTCTGCATGTTCAAAATTGAGGATAGATTTTTCTTTTTTCCCCTCCTGATACTAAAGCCAGTTAGTTTTTTCAAAGTGAATCAGAAGTTACTTTGTAAGAACTTCTTGCAGTTTTTGCCGCTTCTAGCTTGCGTTTAATCACACACAAGGCTTCTGAAATAGATTTCTAATGTTAAGAGTCCACATTACTCAGAATGGCTTAATGACTAAGTCTACAAAAAATGCTATTGTTATAATTACTAACCTCATTAATACTATTCTTTCTATTAGAATAGAGACAATACTTATCACCAGTTCTAAGCACCATCATACACTCTATGCAATTATGGGTACTTCTTAAACACCAGAAGTGTGTAAAGATGCACTCCTTTCTCAGGGTTACTGTCCCACCTGTGTTTTGTCCTGTTCAAGTCTTTTCTTTTGTCTTACAATATCTTCAAGATGATATATTGATTTGGCTACTACTGGATCAATACTGAACAAGTCATGTGATGTCAAGGAAGTCTCCTGTCTTAACATCCATTTATAAAAAGGAAGTCCAAGAGGCAGGTCCACCTAGGAATTGAAACATGTTACAGTATTGAACTGTTCATTTTTCAGAACAACAGCATTTTGCTATTTTATCTCTTGGCTAGGTCTAGAATACTGAGTAACTGATAGTTTTTTCACATACCAAAACACTAAGTGCTTTTACCTGGGAAATTTACAGTTGACAAGGTACAATTTACTACCTGGAACACACATTAGAGTGATCAGCAAGTTATCAGCTGTTGTGGCAGCAAATAAGCCAAAATAATTTTGAAACCACTATGCAGAGAGATCGCAACACTTGACAGGAGTTAGCTTTTCCATTTTTCAATGAAGACTCAAGAATAAGTCTAAAGATCTTCAACATATACTGTCCTTTCCCCTTAAAAAAAAAATTAAAAAATTGCTAAAGCTGAAAACGCTTCCATGCAACTTTTAATGCTATTTCCACCTCCCCAAAACCAAACATTAGATTTTTCATGTGATCTTTCAGAATCAATGTTTTATTCTTACCAGTCTAAAATCCATGATAGCCTTGGCCATTAGTTTTCCCAGAAAGCGGAACTTCATTTTAACTTTTGCAATGTGAGCTGGCTTGGCTGTTCTACCAAAGGGAAGTGCAAAAAGGCCTTGAAGATTATAAATATACTTGGTACCTTCCTGACTTCCTGTTAAAGAAGGAAAGAAAGGTTCAACACATACACTGCTAGCTTCATTACAGAGACAATTTTGAAAGTAGCTAACTTTACAAAAAGTTCTGGTTAACAACCAATCATTATTTTTTAAACAATCTCACCCTACCATGAGAGCCTTATCATCTGACCAAAAATTGAAGCACTTTACAAAAGCTCTTCATCTATAGTCAAATTAGAATCAGTCCTATAATAAATCAACACCGATAGCTTTACTAGTAAAACATTTACCTTTTGGATTGGCTAATGTTACTTCTTCTCCTCTCCAGAGGCCTAAGTCTGCTCTCTGTAGTTCCTGAGATACAAGTGCATAGAACTCTAGTGTGGGGCCTAGGCCTGTGCCAACCTTCAGAAGGGAAGGCAAGGTACAAGGGAAAGAGAACAAAAAACAAAAATAAAACACACAACAAGAGAGTCTGTTAGGTCAGTTTGAATTTCAAAATCTTTAGTCTGACATTAATACTACATTACAGGAAAAAGCTTCTAGATAACCTAACTACCCCAACAGTTAGAATAAAATTGAAAAGCTTAGGAAGACCATGTATCAGAGTGAATAACAATGGAATAAAAGAATTAGCTGCCTAAAGATCATACTATAGAAAAAAGGGAAGTGCAGCTGCAGAGTTAGAAAAATGCACTCTTTGAATAAAACTGATTATGAAATCGAATAGAAGCATTTAGAGTTTCTCCTAGCAACTAAAAACCGTAACTAGGCAGATAAGGGATAATTAATAGACAATTTCGTGGCACCAGTGATGGGAAGGAAGAGAGTCTGACCAAGTCATTCTAGGGAAGTTGTAGCTTTTTGTATTAATCTTCATTAAAAAGGGGTTAAATTAGACTGCATTGACATTACTTACTTCATTCTCATACTGGATTTCCAACATGGCTCTTGAACTGCCTAGATCCTGCATCACAGATTCTGCCTGTTTCAACAGCTCATCTCTGTTCACAGTGCGCTACACATTATAGAGAAGTTTTAAGTAGTGAAATTATGTCTGTAAGTCCCAATTCCCAAGACAGTTACAACAGGAAAAAAATTTAGTTACATAAGCTTTTCCACCATGTGTTAATAGTTCAACAGTTCAATAATTAGTAAGTTTATACTTCATTTGACTACATTCTTGCTTCTATGTGAAAGCAGACTATTATTACAGTACTTAACAAAGAATAAAAATCAGTGCCTTACAGTTCTATCAGTGTAACTTAAAACAGCTGCTACTCTTGTCCAGGATCCAGCAACAGGACTACAGCATAGCAAAGTGTTGTCATGTTACATACCTCACACAGATGTGAGAGGAGTCTGCCTGGGACAGAGTCCCAGTGGTCAGTCCTTTCCCTTCAGTTTAAGGTTTGAGAAGTAAAGTAGCTCTATAACCAGTTGCTTAGGAAAGATAATGTAGCATACAAGCTGTTAGCCTGTATTCACATAAACTTTCTGCTCTTCCCATCACCCCTGAGCTAATACACAGTGCAGAAAAACAGATTAGAGATGCTAAAGTTCAGCAACCTAAGGGAACAATCCTCTTCCTTGTCCTTCCAAAATCTGTTGTAAGGAAAACTGAAGGTTTCAAAAGCAGCACTGGGATTTCTACATCCTGGAAGCTATATTCTAGTTAAGTTATGTCTCTTGGTTTTCTCCTGAGGTGACCAAGAGTATACAGCATGTCTATACTATACAGCAGATAACATCTCTCCCCAAACTCAAGGTGGACACCCAAGACGATCACAGTTTAACTTCATTATCACACAGTGTCAAGAGGTTTAGAATATTCTCTCAGAATGCTAAGGATGATGTTTCAGTTTATTCAGGTAATATTTAAGCCTCTAAATCCTACCACTTCAATTATTCTGGAATTCTATCTAGAATGAATCAGAACTAGAGAAATCAATTTGCCAGTTTACTAAAATAATGCTAATGTAACCCAAAACTGTTAAGTTATCTCAAGAATGCACAGAAAGCGTACTGACTTCAATGCAAAATTAAACAGGCTCAGGCAATGTAGTATAGCCTAGCCAGTTCTGCCATCTAATGGCAGATACCTAAAAGACATACACTTTATGAGTCGGGGCTTTTAAACAAAAACAAGCTTCCTCCTCAACTATGCTGCCAAAAATTGGAATTTTAAAAATAAATTCACTCACAATGACATTCTTAAAGACATCAGCAAAGCAAATAGATTATTCATTCCATGTATGAACAGGACATACTTACTTTTTTCCTGTCTAGTCGTGGTGCCACTCTGCTATCCTGAGAGTCTGACTGATTGATTTCTGGATTAGTATCCAGCAGCCTTTGCATGGCTCGATCACGATCAAAAGCAGTTACATAAAACAGCATTTGTCGAGTATCAAATGGAAAGAAAAATGGGCTGTGAAAGAGTGTTGGATTAGTAAACTGAGATTCAACTAACATCTATTGCTACAGTTGAAGAAAAAAAACAAAAACAAAAATGTAGTATGCCTTAAGCTGGGGCTTTATTAAATACTGGTAAAAACAGTCTCCAAAAGAGAGACTCCCAGAACACACTTTTGTTTTAGTCACAATGCTTATGAGCAAAGTCCTGAGATCATATTTTAAAAAGCCAGCATACAAACTCCAGAAGATTCTCTTCCAGAAAAATAATCCAAATATTTGAATGCTTTGGCTATGCAAAGATTATATCAGAAAGTAGATACTCATTTACTTGTTCACGCCTGCTTTACAATTAGCGTATTAATTCAGATCAACTGTTCTAAGAAGGTGACTCAAGGTCAGATACTTGGGGAAGAAACAAGAACTTATCTACAGCAGAACCAACAGTACATCCTCACCGTTTTCAAAAACGGTCTTTTTTTTTTTAAAAAAAAAAGAGACTAGTAACTAAAAAACTAGTAACAATACCAGAGAAACTTTCTATTTTATCAGTTCTATTATTCTTGAATATGTGCATGTTCTCAGTGTAATCCTCCACTAACATCTAAGTGAAAGGCAATTTTATGGAGCGCATATGGCTACAGATGACTATACAAAAGAATATGCATTAAGTATTAAGCACAAATAATTTATAGTCTGGAATGTTAATGAAGAATCTGGGAGATCTGTTTGAGAATGGAGGTCCAAACAGTATCTCTGGAGCATGAATTTCTAGTTTGGAGACCCAGTGTTGCTTCAATTACCATAGCTGGGAAAGCCAGGAATTTCAACTCCAATTACTCTTCCCACCCCCCTGCCCAGGGACAAGAATTTTACAGCTTAAACTGCCTATCAAGATACTACAGAGCATTAGAAATACTTTATAAGTTTACTATGTTGATAACATTTTTACATTTATTATAGACTTATTTAACATAAACAGTAATTATTTAACATTTATTTTAAAAATCGCATTTTTCCTTTGTACTATATTGAATATGCTAAGATAAATAAGGTGCAACAATAAAAATGCCCTTAAGAAGCTAAACAGAAGAACATAGGACATCAAGAATCAAGTATTTGCATTTCAATAAAAAAACAAAACACCCTTAAGTTCTCAGTAATACCTGTAAGCAATGGTATGAACTTTGCAACTAGTCCTTTCCACCCATATTTGGTTCAGACTGTGCAGTATGGGTGCAAGCATTCATCTAAGCAGCACCATATAATAATTTAAAACTTCTGGGACTGTATTTCACTCTCCCTCAATACTTTCAAAGACATTGTAACAGGCTGTACTTCAGCAGCCCAACCAAGAGGCCTACTGAACTCAAGTTTGAAATGCTATAGTCATTCGTACCATGTTTTTCCAAGTTCCGTCAGCCAAGTTGGTATGTTTCCTGTCATGATCACCAAAGGGTCCTGAAGCTGCCTGTTTGCTTTTGCTGTCAGTTTACTGTTGATAAATTCTGAGGTTGGAATAATCTCCTTGCAGATTGCATTCTGTCATGTTAAAGAACAACACGTTTCTAATTAAAGAAATATCAGATAATCTTTTTACACCTCTAATTTGCTTACCAAAGGAGGGAAGGGTGGAGGGAGGGAAAGGAGGGCCCAACAAAACCAGAAAAACCCAAATTTTTCATTGTCACTTGGCTCATACAGAGTATGAGCTATGGAAGACTAGGTAGATTTCTACTATTTGTTTCCTTTTTATGAAAGATACTGCTCTTTGAATTTAAAGGAGTAAAGAACTTGGAAAATAGGTTTATTTTAACGCAGTGAAGAACATACATGTCTGATCATAACAAATTGTCCTCACCTTACCATAAATTAGAGAAAGAGATAGGGAAAGAAGATAGTTGCACTTTCCTTTTTCAAAACTTCTTTTTGAGGGGTAGGGATGGAAGATTATTTTAAAGATGTCATTTTTCATATTGAGTATGAAAGCCATTAAAAGTGTTCTACTCACATCATACAGGTAATACCAGTATCGACTGATAGCATGTAAAACCCTCAAAAGAAGAATAACATCTAATGATGGATCTTCAAATGTTATGTTTTCAGGTGGAGTAGATATGAGGTAAACTTCTAAGGGATTTAATACCGAGGGGCATACACCATCTAGTAGTAAAGAAAAGAGATTTTTGTTATCAAAGCTAGTCACTTAATTTAAAGTCTACCCTAGATTTAAACATAAATAACAAATACTGCCTAGGCTCCTAATATGGCATTCACTCAACTAAAACAGTTTATGTAGACAGCATGTACCTTACTTTTAATTTTTATATACATGTATTTATTTTTCCTACATTATGCACATTTTAGAAGAAATGTTTATTGTGGTGTCTCCAAACACGCTTCCTCCTCACACTTTCAGAAATGTCACAAATACTCTAACATACTACTACAGCAACATACTCACCATGCCACAACTCATCATGCTTTTTAGAATTTCTAGGGGAGGTTTTTGTAGGAGCAGTTTGTGCTCTTCCTCTTTTACCACCAACACAGTCCTTATTACCATCTTCATCCTCTCGAACAGGTTTGTACCTAAAAAGAAATTAAATACACGTGAAATATTAGAACACGTGGAAACAAAACCCGTTGTTAAAGTGTTACTTCTTTGATCAACAGAATTTTACTTGAATGGCCATTAAAAGTAGAAAGAAAAGAACAGTGCATTTGGATATGATCCAGCCTTTGAAAAGCTAGCCCTTCAAAAATAAAACATAGGGGGGGAAAAATGGGAATCCTCCAGCTCCATGAAATGGGAGAAGCAGAAGGCATTAAAAAAAAAAAAAAAAACCCAAAGAACTTCTGCTTTGAATGAAAAATATTCAAACAGTAATAAGAAACACAGTTGAATCTTAAAATGTTTGCCAGTCTTAGGCCAAGACTGCTCTTACAGCCATACAAACGTAAGATATAACCAAGGTATAACATTTATCTGCACAGTAATTAACTATAAAAAACAGCATTGAGTTCATCATTAATTGTAGACTGCAGACATTCTCTATTGGTTGTAATTAGCTGTCCAATGCTAGAGAACAATTTAATTCCATTGAGCTGCTATTATTTTAGGTCTTCATTTCTTGTTCATCAGCTTTACTCTAACTTTGTTACCTACCTAATCTAACTTTACATTAGCTAGAAGGAATATCTGTAGCTGACAATAAATGCTTAGTATGGTTTAAGCCCTCTCAAGCACATCAGGAAAGTCAAAGCTTCACAGTTTTGGAGGGGGAAAGAAAAAGAAAAAAAAAATCTATATTCAAGTTTTCTCCAAATCTCTAGTTGTATGAGCTTAAAGTTAGTCATCAACTTCTGTTTTCTGTAGCCAACTTACCAAATGGTATGTGTTTTTGTCCAGATCCCAGCTCTTCCCAGTGGGTTGCTTTCATCATCTGTAGACTCCCTCTCCTCCTCAGCTTGTAAACTGTATTGCCTAACTGCTTGATACACAGTCATATTATATGGCAGCAAGTGATCCCCAATGTAAAATTGTAGTCTGTGTCTCACATTACCTGAATTTAAGAATTGAGCAGCCTGAACAAAGTAAACAACAATGTTAACAACTGGTTTGTTAGCTTTTCTTTAAAGCTCTCCCCATACTGCTCCCTACTGCTCTCCCTCAATGAAAAGCTTACCAAAGATTCATCTATTTCTTCATCTGACCCATCATCATCACTATCTTCATCATCTTCCCTAACTCTGCCATAACCTGAGGAGAGAGAAGTGCATCCTTATATGTTTTTAAATTAAGCGCAGTAATACCTTTGTACTGTAACTTTTGTAAACTTCAAGTGATTTCACTTCTAAAATACATCAATTCAAAAATGAGAAGTTCAGATATATTAGAATATGTTTTAGTATCAACATCTGGCATCAAATATGCCACATCAAATACTAACAAATATAATCAAATTGACAATCAGATTGGCTTTAAACTAATCTTCTTGTGACATGAAAAAGCATCCTAGAAAATTACAAGTTTCCTTTTAGCTTGAGTTTCCTCTCTGTGAACTAGATACATTTTTAGGTACCATACATTTGTATTCAGTATAATCCTGTCATGTTTTTACAGACTCTGTACTATTGATAGCACTAATTTTCTGGTTAAGAACCAAAACACACACGTGACTGCATAAGATATAAATACCTCTAACTACAAGGTATCTTTCAATGGCTTGTACCAAAGCCAGAGGATCAATCTTCACAGGTCCACCCTTCCACTGTTTCACATTAGCACAGTCTGGATGTCTTTGCAGTTGGCATTTTAATTGATGTGTGTTGAAGAATTTTAAAGCTTGAGATCCTCTGTTAAGAGAAAAACTCAAAATAATTTGTGAAAAAAGTTGCTACACAAAGAAAATCTAATAACCATCAATGCATAAACAATGCATTAAAATAGGGTTATGCATGCATTTGAGAGTATGCATTGCTCAGAGTAAGATTTCTTAGCCCCTCTCTCTAAAAACACGCTATTAAGATTTGGATAAACATATTCAAAAGCTCATCCTACAAGAACACCAGAACCTAAATTGAATGAAATCTTACTTCCAATGAAAGCTGAATGGATTAAGAGAAAGTTTAGTCAGAGATCTGATTGAAGTACAGCCTATACTGACCATCTTTTATGTTTGAAGTTGTTAAAGTATCACCAGTTCACTACTGATGTTGCCTCAGAGTTGGCTCTACCTTTAGTGCAATAAGGATAGGAACTGGGAGTGGAAAAATGCAAATATCCATTCATGTTGTTTTTATAAGGACATAAAGGGACAAAGCTACATACTTACTTGTCCTTTTTTTCCTTACCAACAAGTATAGTTTATATACATGTTCCATCTCAAACTATCAATACTTAAGCTAATTGTTTTTATACACAAGCCTCTTATCTTGGACTGCTTCAATCTCCAGGTACTAGCGAAGATTATCACATTTTAATGCCTCAAAACACTCATTGACAAAATCCACAGTTAGACCAGCAGTCAAACAATGCTGCACCAATCTGACTTCAAAGATGTAGCAAAATTTTGGTTTTTTATAACTACTGACTTCTGTAATGATCCTGCTTTTTACACAAATAGTACATATTAGAAAGCATTATAAGATTACAGAGCACATAGTATAAGCAAAAGCCAGTACCATTAATTCCTTCAAGTGTTAGAAATCTGTACATTGCATTTGTTTCCATGGATTCTAATAGTTTTGCAGAAATCAAGTGCCAAACTTCAGTGTAAGTTACCTTACTGCTATAGTGAGAGGTTTTATACATCTACTACAATGGATATTCTGTCACAGTTGGTGACAAAAAATCTGCACTATCTTACTACCTGAAATAGAGACAGAAGTTTTTAGCATTTCAAACTTTAAATTTAAGCTACATGCATTGCATTATCTTCCAAGAGCCAAAACATAACCTTGTCAAAGACAGTCTAAAAAAGCAGTGTTTTAACTGGAATTTCTACTTCGCATTATTAGACAAGAATGTTAATACACTAGGGAGTCTGATACACAAAACTTGAGCCCAGATGTAATATAGACCTTTTTCTCTTTAAAAGAAAAAAAAAATAGTTTATGCCACCAGCTTTAAACTTTTCAAACAGCCTTAACTTGAAAATATTCACTATACATTAACATGAAGTAAACAGTAATTTCTAAAACCTGATTTTCACAACTCCTCCCCTTTTAATTTCCCTATAGTCATATGGATAGGCCTATAATCAAGCTCTCCTTTTAAACAGCATGAAGAAATACTTATATGCATCTTATACCAAAATAGGAAGAGTTGCTATATGTTGAGTCAAAAATAGTGCTGATGTATTAAGGAAAAGCACAGAAAAGGAATCAGAGTAAGTCATCATTCACTCAGTTGTTACATAAATGCATATGAAGAATTGGATTCTCAATTTAATTTATTTTTAGGACATAGGGCAGGTCTATAGATTTTTTTTTTTTTTTTTTTTAAACTATCCAG
Organism: Rhea pennata; assembly: GCF_028389875.1. Lineage (NCBI taxonomy): Eukaryota > Metazoa > Chordata > Aves > Rheiformes > Rheidae > Rhea > Rhea pennata. Next base: position 18,168,595 of record NC_084671.1, on the reverse strand, counting down.
GCATTCAACAGTTATCACTGAACCTATCATCAGTCAAGAAAGCAGAACTTCTCTCAATCATGAGGATCAGCACTGTAATATAGCACTAAGGACTTTATTTCCCCTCATCCCAATCCTCCAATAAAGTATCAGTGTCTCAGCTACCAATAAACAGCTTATTTCTTTCCAGTGTTTGTTACATGGAGACAAGGAAGAAATTTCAAGTTCTTAGTTTAAACTAAAGAGATTGCAATTAAAATTATACTTCCATCCCCAGTATATGGGGGAAAAATTCAAGATGGTAAGCAAGGATGTAGTTAAATATTTAACCTTCTAAATAAAAATAAATAAATTTGTAAAAAAGAAAACCCATAAAAGCAACTATATAATTGTTTTTTTCATTTATAGGGCTGTTATCTCTTGAAACTTTCAAGCATCAGAACAAGTTGCATAAAACAAAAGCTTCCAACAAAACTGTTACCTGAGTATTAATCCTTACCTGCTCCCTGTTCCATTCCCACTAGGGAAGTCATGTACTTTGACTGGAAACTGTTCCATCTGACTGAGGCAGTTGTTCATTTTGTGGACTAATGCCAACAAAGGTGCATTTTCTAATGGCTCTAATCTTCCAAGGGGTTCTTCTCCAGGAAGCTGAAATATGTTTAAATCTCAATTATGTGCTTTAATGAATCCAGCTTAAAGAATTTACACCATGACTTGTTTCAAAAGAACAATGAAAAAAGGAAATTAAAATCAGTGCTATGACTTGAAGTATCTGCAGTATCAGGACAACTAGAACATACATAAGAAAAGTTAAGATTTAATAGCCTCATCAATTTTAAATGTTCACCGAAGAGTAAGCTTCATGGAAGTTGTAATTACTTTATTTTCTTCCACATTAAAAATCCTTTTTCAAAAACTGGCCAATCTAGTTTCTTGCAGTATTTAGCACAAAAAAAAAAAAAAAAGGAGCTAGAGATTACTATCCAAACTCTTTCTGTATCAGCTTTATAAAGTCAGGAACAACTTCAAAGTTGTTTAAGACTCAGTCAGCCACTTTAGAAAAAACTAGACACAACAGTAGAAGTTTCCAATTTCCAAATTTCTGATTTTTAAGAAAATGTTTTATTATACATCCTAACCATATGCAAAACATTCATCATGTTCTCCATCCTCAGAAGTCAAGATCATCACAGAATCTCAGATAGACAAATATATACAATTTGAAACAAAGACCACTAAAGAATTCCAAAATAAAAGACAGTAAAACTTACTGGAGAAGAAAAAAACACATGAAGAAATCTTTTCAATCTGATATCTCTGCTTACAGCATCTTTCTCACTTTTAGATGTTAAATAAAGCAGCAGTTGTTTCACAAACCCACTATGCTGAATTTCAAATGAGGAGACGTCAGACTCCGAGACAATGCTACGGATTTCTACAAGGCACTCTGTTCCACCATCCACCTGAAAAATATTTTGGCAGTATTTTTATTTTACTACACCCCAGTATTAAGAAACAGCTATAGAAGAGGGAGAAGAGTATAGTAATTCAATACAAGAAATGACTGACAAAGTAAATAAAATTGAGATAAACAGTTTTTCTGTTTAATGAGGGGGCATCACAGGCTATATCTAAGTTTTCCCCCTTTTAGAAACTGGATTCTTTTTTTTTTTTTTTTTTTTTTTTTGTCTCATGCAAAGTAAAAATGACCTCCAAATAGAAATATGAAAAAAGAAAACAAAATCATACTGGTATAGATTTTACAAGACATCCTTGTAGCAGAGAGGATGTGTGGTTTCTATATGTATTTCCTTAGATCAAAGGACCGACCATAACTAAAATAGCTAAACAGTTCAGAAGTTAAAGGTTTAGGTAACCTGTCAAGAAGAGAAGCAAGGCAACAGAAAGAGCACAGCAGCCTTTTGCTAAAGCAAGGTTCTAATTCTCGAGATGCTAGTAGATTTGAGCAAATCGCATTTCTTCTATCCTTTCAGCAAAATTCAACCCTTCCCCCCCACATCTGAAGTTATGATTGCAATCTGCATTCTTCTCTAGGAAGAAAGTCAAGCACTTCACTGAAGCATTTTTAAAAGAATAAAAGACACTGAAAGAGACACATTGTGACACAGTGTTAGGAAACAAATACCACTGTTAATGCTCATTATGAGAAAAAGTGTTTAAGAGCTTATATACTAATTCTAAACAGATCACTGCAAGTTTAAGACCATTTAAGAAACATTTAGAGGTAACAAAATCTACACTTCTAGTATTGGCCATACTGTCTAAAATGGCCAGTTTTTCTCCAGAAGAAAAGCCATATCCTTCCCAAATACTTTCACTGCTTCCTTTCCCCTCCCTACTCCAAACATGTTTTCATTTCTAACCTGGAGGTTGAGTTGTTCAGTTGCAGTGCAAAGTCTCTGTAATACATTTAGTGCAGGATTGCTTCCATCCATGTTTTCAGAGCTAAAATAACGTTCTACAAATTTATGGGCTTGCTCCTTAATCCAGCCCTTAATTTTTTCTCTGGAGAAGGAAAGAAAAAAAAATACATACAAAATGCATTTGGCCATACTTAGCATCTGCATACTCCAATGTACAAGTAAACACAGTGAGAGCACCATTTCCCCCATGTTTAACAGTAGTCACAGACAGCAACTCTTCCCTCTTACTCAAACTCTCAATAAAGATCTATTTCTACTCATTTCTTCTTGTACTATTTTTCCTACTCTGTTTTCCAGCATCTTACTATCTACTTTTTAGTTTCCTCCTACTAAGAGCTACCTTAATTTCCTCACTTTTCTCCTAGGTTGTTTACTTTGTTAAACACTGTTTACCTCTTAGTTGTCTTTGATACATGCTACCTAATAAACTGATGACTTATCACATAAAGCAGACATACCTCAAAGTCAACTTCATACTATAAATAATTTAATTTTTTGTGTATGTGTGTACCTGTTATTGGAAATGGTATCCTTGGAAGCAGCCCTTGCAAGACCACTAACTCCTGCTGTTCGTGCTGGTTCAATATTATTACTGTTGGATTGTGTGCTTAATCTTCCCCATGTTTTAGGATTTAAACTTGCCAAGAAGGAAGATTTAGGAGATTGAGTAGTTGTGGGGCTTTTCGCTGGAGGAAGCAAAGACAAAAATTAAAAGAATTTCCTAGAATTAACATGTCTGTTAAAGCTGGCACTGCTGACACCTTGTAAGTCTACTTTGAATTTTTTTTAAAAGAGTTAGATAGTATTTTAAAAATACTTTACCTTGATTGTCTACTTTATCATCATCTCTTGGAGGAGAATACTTTGGCCTCCTTGGCCCTCGTTTTGGCAGTCTTTTTCTCTTTAGAACATCACTCAGTCGTCTGTCCAAATTTAAAAATAAAGCGATGTTTCATAAACATGCATACCCGTTCCTCATTTTAAGATGTGCCTGCCAGCTATCTGCTCAAAAAGGAAGAAAAGGTTCCTTTCCATAGCAAGGAGGGAAGAAGGGGCTCTGCCCTGGGGGAGGAGGCCCCACTCTCATTTATGGGAGAGACAAAGTGTCTACTCCATCCAGAAAGAAGGGGCTTTGCTTGCCAGTGTCATCTTTCCATGGACAGCTAGGTACAGCCAGCAATGTCACTGAAAAAGGCTTCTCATAATTATCATGTTTTTATATGTATAACTGTCTGCCTATTCATTTATTTGAGTGCTCTTAAACAAAAAAAACCACACACACAAATCACTACTGTATAACCAAAAGACACTAAATAGTTGACGTGCCTCTCCTATTAAAACACATCAAGTACTTTTTAAACAATTAAGTTTCTACTCACCAACCCCTACACTTCTCAAGTTGACATATTTCAGTTCTACTTCAAAGTGAGTTTCCTTATTATGCCAATATATTAAGAAAAATATTTTCCTCTCAAAACAAAGCAACAGTAACAGTAATGTATTTCTATAAGAGATCTGAATTCTACAAGTGTTCAAAATGGTTGCATCCCAACAAAACAATCTAACCATAACTACTTTGCCTTCTAGTAATCAGCAGAAAGGAATAATGCACCATAGCTACCACGTCCCATTTCTCTGGAAGAACCACTGTCCTCAGGAGAGTAAAACATCGGACTACAGCTCTTGCTCATGGCATCCTCTGGTCTCTTCCCAAGTGGCATGGATTGTTTTGTATTGTTAGATTGTAACTACCAGGTCATTAGTCATTTTTTAAACATTTTATATAAAAACTCCCCCCCCCCCAAAAAAAAAAATATCAATCGACAGTTTCAACACCCACTGTTTTAGTTCCTCAAAACAAAAATACCACAGCAAAATGGACTGGATTCTGCAGAAGCTCAAGTCAGTCAAGACTTTTTGCCCAGTATTTTCAGTTTCCTTAAAAAAGTATTTTGTCTGTTGACTGTAATGGCAACTAGAATCAATGAGAGGTCAACTGCTTAAGAATGAAATCATTTGTTCACAATAAATATTGCACTTACCCCTGCGGACTCAGATCCAGAGAATCTTCCCTGCTGTGTTGTAAGCTGGGGGAGCCCAAATCTGCAGCTGCATTACTGGCAGCAGTGGCTGTTCCAGTGCTTATTGTTGTAGTGGTACTCAGTGTCCCTGATCCGTTAGTGCATACTTTTGGTGGGCTTGTCAGCAAAGCCTCAGACTCTGCTAAGTTTTTCACTTGGTGCATCACCCCTTCACAAAAGAGAAGTCTTAACAATAACATTTTTTTCTTTTAAAACAAGAATCTTAAATAAGAACCTCTGGGGTATCACAACATCCTTCCTCTGCCGCAGGTACTAACACTGAGTAAGTTTGAGAAGCAGTTTAATTCTTTCTGGAGTAAATTAACCTATTATTCACATAGTAGTAGTAGGGGGAAAAAAAGAAAAAAAAAAAACACAAAACGAAACCACACACACCTCCATGACAGCAGATGGAACAGCAGAGGTGAGAGGAAAAAAGAGAGAGAGAAAAAAAAAAAAAAACACACACCACAGAGCAGCAAGTTACTACTTTCTACTAGAGATTCATTAGTTTGCTTCATTAAAAACACCCAATGTAATTTCAGCAAGCATTCTTTGGCCTAAGTAAGTTCACTGGCTTCTAGTAAGCCTGTTCAAACTTGTTTTGAGATCCAGAAAAAACAAGCTTCCCTCCTCTAGAGTCTTGGCCAGCTCCTCTGCAGTCATACGAGGAATATGAGGATAGCATGCATAGGTTTACCCTTATCATGCAATAACAATGCTAATGTGTTAAAATGAAGGGGAGGGGCACAAAGCACATTTCCCCCCACCTGAAAAATATTAACTTAATAGGAAAGGGAAGGGGGGGAAATAAAAGCATGATTTACCTTCTCTTCTGAAGTAAACACTAAAAATGTCAGGTAACTTTTGCATTAAGATCTCCGCCATCTGAAGGGCTCCAACTACTATCTTAAGATCTTGACTTGACAGCATAGAGGCAATATGACTAAAACAGATAATTTGTTAAAATTATATTTATGTTTTACTTTTGCTGTTGTTTTAAAATCAAGCTAGCTCATCTTGCATATACTGCTAATATTGGCAACTGAAAGCCATCAAATTTCATTGGGCTTTTGCAAAAGTCATAAAAATAAGGGATGAAAAAAGTCCGTTTCTCATCTAAATTGCTTGTACCATGTATTTCCATAGAAATGCAGGAAGGAGAGTAGAAAGTTTTCTTCCTTGAAATTAAGTACTGTCAGAGAACTTCGTATTGCCTATTGAAAGCTACACATTTAGTTTACTTCCTACTCGCATCCTTTTGTCTAAGCCCTAAGCTTATATTACATACGGGAAGCTTCATGGGTAGAACTACACTTACCATTTGAATGCCCTGAGAATCTGTTACTGTTTGAATCTTATTATTCCAAAAGTCACCTTGCTTCCCAAGGAATTTATGGGCAAGTTTTAGAAATTAGGAAAACAAACAGTAGTGTTAGACATTACTGGCCATCTAGCTAACTTGATTTTCTAGTAAGAACCTAGACTGGTGGTACTGCAAAAAACTAAGTTGCAAGAAATTCCTGGAAAAAAGGCAACTTTAGCTTCAACAACCAAACACATACATATGAATTAAAAAGCAGAATATTTTCCTTATAAAGTGATTCAAAAAAGTAGCTGCAAATTCAAAATATGTTGCATTTCATGATTGCTAATACACTCACCTTGAAACAGCATGGTTTTTCAGGACATCCTTCAGAAGTTCAGCATCAGCAAAATAAATTATCCTAAGAATTGCTCTAAGGCACTTGTGTCTAACAGCAGGTCCAGCTGAAGAACTATATACTTCATAAAGAACACCAAATAACGTTTTGATAAAGGATTTAGCCAGCTCTGGGTCCTCCTTCATTAGCTGTGCTCGAGCATCATCCTTCTTCAGTTCTGAATGTCCACCTGTGAGAAATCATGCACCAAATCACTGCATAGTTCTCTACATCTCTGCTTTTTTAAAAGCTAAATTAGTTTACACATCAAATGAAAATACATGTTTAAGAGCTAGAAGTCAAACTGACAGGTAGGTAGTTACAAATTTTCTTTTTCATTGACAAAGTTTTATTTCTTCTGTTTTCTTACACATTTCTGTTTGTTATCAAGTAGCAGCCTACTAGCTTTCTCTCTAATCCTTATTAAGAGGATTTTGTACAGAGAAGTTTCAGAAAACACCAAGCCAAGAATCTCCTCCCCCCTCTTTCAAAATTTGTGTATTTTCAGTTCCCAGGAAGAGCTTGCACATTAAGAAGGACACATTTTAGCAGTCTGAATTTTGTTGCAGTCTTCTTCATTCAAGTAATCAGAACAGTCTGATGTTCCACAGAAACAATAAGGAACATATTCCTGCTCGCTAAGCAGACTGCTGAGCATGCTAGTGTAAGTCAGCAATAGCCAGAGAGGCCAGACATCTCTCATAAGCTGTACTTACTAGTGTTTGTATTGGCTAAAGGGTTTGGTTTTCGCTGAATGGCACGTGCTGTTCCAGTATCCTCATTTATTTGCTGCATAGAATTAAAATCAATAGTATAGACACGGCCAAGTGTAGACAGGCTTATCTCATCCTCACCAACCTGATGAGCCGCCTAAGAAAAAGAAAAAGAAAAAAAAAAAAAAAAAAAAACACTTTAAGATATTCCTAACAAATAGGAAGCCATAGGAAGATGGGGAAAGGGACAACGGGGACAGCAAGACCGACACAAATACAGTAAAAATGGTGATTAAGCATCTAACAGTTTGCCTGTTACTGAATATCAAAATTGTGCAGAATTACAGCAGCAGGTTTAAAAAACTCCTGTGTTTCATATTGGGAAGAATAATGCTGATAAACATATTTTCAAAACATCAGAAAAAGCACTCAGTTCCCTGTACAACTTCACACAGTTAAAAAAAACATCACTACACAAACATGTGGAACTACTACCTCTATTATTCGACTATCAATCCTGTTATAGGGATGCCAAAGACCCCTGTCATCTCGCCATTGCCATATTGCACCATCAGTATTTTGTGCATTTCCTTTCTTTAGCATAGTATCAACAGCAAAGATTCCTTCTTTTGGCAGACAAGGCATCAGTTCACTGGAAAAAAAACATTAAAACAGCATTTTGAAGTACACACGCTGAAGTTAATCTGATCTGAAAACTGTTTGCCTTCAATTTAGAGAATTTATGGAGTTAACATACTAGCCAGACCCAGAATCTATATAACTTACCAAATAAGAGAAGTAAGCTCATAAAGTTCTTGAGGACTTCGTGGAACAAGGTCAATTTGTTCTTGACAACTCCCATTTGAGGCTCCACAAAGGAGGAAGTGAAGCGTTTCTGCAATATCTACAAAAATCATTATTCATGAGATTGCCTGCATCAGAATATGGGCCCCATTTCGAGCCGGATGCTACAAAGAAGAGAGAGGCACTGCCCCGAACAAACAGACAGAATAAAGGACAAGAACCATCTCTTTGGACATTTTAAGAAAGGTGTTTCCAGGTCTTTTTTTGTTGTTGCTAAGAACATTAGGGTAGAAAATCTCAGTAAATACCCAAGGGTAGTAAATCTCAGTAAATACCCAAGGGCAGGGAAGAATAGTAGTGGAACATATCTGGAGTAACAAATTGAAATTTAGGAGACGAAAAGAAAGAAAGGAGTGAGAATCAAGATACTTAAACAGCACATTCACTTTCCTTTATGCTTTGTCTTAGAAGCTGTCCTTAAACTATGTTTCTCCCACCTGGCAAAAATTACAAGATGACTATTTAACTAGCATTGAAGTAATCTGTATGACTAACAGACTCAAAATCAGATGAGCACTCCAGTGACAGAGACCAGAAAAGGAGAGAGGAGGGGAAGAAGAGAAACAACTCCAGGAAAAATACTTTCACAGCAAGGTTAACTAAACTTTATATTCCCAAAGCAGCATAATAAAATATGAAAATAAAACATTATCTCTATACAATGAAGTCCACCAAGTTCCATATTGATGACAGGCACATACAAACTTAAAGAGAGGCTCCCAAGAACATGCATGAACAAATACTCACTTTGCTTCATAAGCTGCACTGCAAGTGTAGGACAATTGGAGCACATTAAGGAAAACATGCGCACCACCATGATGAACATTCCTGAGCTCAGGATAGGAGGAGTCACTACCAAAAGTTGCTGGATGTTTGTTAACAAGTCCTTGGAAGCAACCTGCTGGAGCAAGTTCTTTAAAAGAGAAAAGACAAGTTAAAAATGCTAGCCTAATTTTGAAAGATGAGCCCTTAAAAGAAAGGGAGGGAAGGAGGAAAGAAACAAAAATCCACCCTCAAAACACCCACATGCTTACCTCCTCATGCTGGAAGTTGTCCACGAGCCGGGCAAAACAGAGACAAGTGCTTTCAACGGACTTTTTATCCTATTAAAAAAAAGGAAAAGTTTCAGCTCCTAAAAAGCTCATAATGTTGGTATACACCCAAATCCACAAAAGGTACTCTGGAGACAGTTTATAATTTATTGGGCAAAATAATCCCAAATTTCAGAAATACCAATACAATGGTATTTCTGGAACCTGTGCTAAGTCACAGATTTTGACAATCTTATGCCTCAGCTGAAAGAAATGCCTGGAGAAAGGCTTGTCTCCTCTAGCAAGTCTATGCATTGTTACAGGAATTTGGGTAAAGAGATTTCTCCTGAACTACACAGGAATGCTTCCTGATTCATTTTCTGAAACAAGCATAAAAACACTGGCATCCAATGTTTCTGCAAACAGCCAGGGAGAAAAAGAACCTCCTTCCACAGAAATCTGAAATAAGCAACACCAGAGCAATCAAGTAAGAGATGAGTGAATGGGTCTCCAATATCCTTTTTGAATTCTACAGGGAGGGAGGTACAAAGCCAAAGTGACTGGAGATACCTTCACGGTTATTGTTTCATTTCAAAGTAATTCCTCATCCAAACTCTGAAGGGACCCCTGACACGATCTACAGCTTCCAGCTGAACTGCAGACTTTACATATTGCTTCAGGTTTGCTGCTGCTTCTTCAGAAGGAAAGAAACATCCCCAACCTAGATAGGCTTTAAGCAGTTTTGCCTATCAGAATCTCTCTTTTTCATCATGTCAGAGAAACCTATTCTTATCTTTAGGGTACCTGGTTATTTTATCATAAAGAGAATTGAACAATCCAACAATAAATACAAAATAGTACATCTCACTGCATTTGGATATTGCTGCAAAGTCCTGAAGCATGCAAAAACAGAACTACAGACAATGACTACGTGAACAATGCTTTTTCACATGCAATACAGCTGAGACAGTAACACCAAGACAGCAAAGACTGCTCTAAAAATAGCTCAAGTTAAAAAAAATTAATTGAAAAGAGCTAATTCAATTTATTTTTTAAATCAGAAAAATTCCACTTAAAGTTTCTTGAAGTCTTACTTTTGTGTAGGACAGCCTCTCTTCAGAGGGCAGTCAGTACCTGCTCTACTGCTATGGAGAACAGCACTCCCTACTCTTTCCAAAGCATCATCTAAAGCTGACACATTTGACTCCTGTGAAGTTGCTTCAAAGACTTAAGCAGTCTCTCAGCAAGACAACATTAGCAGAAGTAAGAATATCACACGAACAAACAAAGAGTTTCTCTGGAGACTTTCATTTGGTTTTATCCATTAAAGGAAAAAAAAACATTTTTCTTTTCTCACTTTATTGATTCTCTTTAAGAAGGATTTGCCAAACAAGCAGTATGTCCAAACCTGGACCTCTTCTGGTGCAATAGTCATTATGAGTGCTCATTTATGAGCACAGAAGCACAACAGAATAGGCAGATCTTTAGAGCCCCAGAGCTTAGAATTCAACATTTCAAATTTTCGTGTGAGAGCAGCAGCTTTCTTTCTAAGAAGCAGCACACCCTCCTCCCCCTCCCCAAAAAAGGTCAGTTCCCAAAAAACATGTAAGCTTAACTGACACTGAAAAAGCTTTACCTAGTTTAGAGTAGGGGAGAACTTTGTAACTTATTTGTTAAGAAAAAAGAACAGCAATGCTATTAGATTTCTTCTAATGGTGGGTAGCAAGTAAAGACTACAAAGTCACTATTATTCAAGTTTACATTCAAGTACATTAGTTATCCCATTTCACAACATTAACATGGGCGCCATGAATAAAGCATGTTTACAAAAACAGGGAATCTGCATGTACACCAGAATACCAAGGCTTAACAGCATAGAAACTTTAAGCTATTTACCACATGGCTCACTGTAGTGGCAAATGCAAGTGATGCACAATAACAAGATACCTGGAGGTAACCTTATACTACTTTTAGGTCAAAGTGAAGACTTACTGTTTTAGAAAAGCCTCTTACCTGGTGGGTTAACCTTTGTGTAAGCAGTGGCAAAGAATCTGCTACAAAGTGAAACTCATCAGGTGTTATACTCTGGCAGCAGTTAGCAGCAATAGCTAGTGCATTCCTCTGTGCATTTATGCTGAAGAATTCCAGATACAGCAAGCAGTCTGCCAACCCACCCTATAACAGATAAGCAGATAAACCTTTTCGTTCCCAGTACTGCCAAAATTATAAAAATTAAGAACTTTATTTTAATTCAGAGAAACTATAGATCAGACAGGTCTGACAGATATAAATGTTTTCTTCTTCTATACTTACTGCCTGCAGAATAGCTTTACTATGTCTGCGTGATAACATCTCCAGGGCTGTCAGTGCCTGCTCTGCCACATCAATGCACTGAATAACTTGCAGCTAGAATAAAACAGGAAAATTTGTAGCTTATTTGCTAAACCATTTTGAAAAAAAAAAGAAATCTTCATTAACACTAGGACAGTCAGAGTGTACTAAGACATATGCTAATGCAACTGCACTGCTACTTCTAACCTTAAACTGATGCTACTTTGGTTGCATCAGTTGTGTAGCTAGTTCAAGAGTGTGCAGTTTGTATACATTACCTTTTGGAACACCAGTCAGACAAAGTTTTCTATGATTCAAACAGCGCTTTTCAGTAAGAGGATGAACAAGGAGTAAACTCATCTTTAAAAGTTTCTCATGAACTATGCATTATCTTGTAGGCTATGGAAAAAGCCACCATTCTGAGGATAATCTTGAAGATAAAATATAAATTTAAATATATATATATACACACACATAGTTGCAATTCATTTTACCTTTTCCAAAAAGACAGGAATTGCATCCACCACTACAGCAGATGATCTGGGAAGTGCTTCCATCATGTATGTTAAGGCCCGACAAGCATGGTTCATCTATTAAATATATTGAGAGATTTAAGTTCAGATAATACACTTCTCTCCTCCAATGAATTTTTTATATACTGTAAGTCACTTACAATGTCAAAATTGTGCTCCATCTGCAGCAATGTTATCTGTTAGAAAGAAAAGTGTTATTCCTTAATTTAGCGAAGTATCAAGTTATTTGCATAAAGTACAAACATTACTGCAGCTTTTGACTAAGTATTAACTTCAGTAACGTTTTCAAGAGAGCAATTACTTATTTTTCAAGCAAAGTATGACCTCAAAACCAGACTTTTTTTAAAACATGTATTTGTTAACTATACCACTCCATTCACATAGTATTACTCAAATTACATAGTATATAGGCTGTGTGTCAGAAGAAGGTATTTAACAATTGTTTATATGCTGCAATAACATAAAAGCATGATCATGTTTTAAAAGAAATTAACCCAGGAGAAGGCTGTTACAAATTCTTCTACATATTATTCTTCTGAATCACAATTGCTACAAGAACCTCTTCCATCCAGACAGTTATATGTTTACCAAGTAGGATTTTTCATATTCTCATAAAGCCACTTCCATTATTCTCACCACAGTATCCAAAGACATACAGAAGATTACATTGAACTAAACCAAGTCACTGTATTGATTAAATCCATCACAAAGGCTACAGAATTCATCATTTTTCTGTTCTAGCAAAACATGCAGTGAGCTGCAATTTCTCCTCATTTATTTTTGGAGGGTGCTTGTTTTTTTCAATTTGCAATCCTACTTCTATTCATATTGGACTACTTACTGTAGTTTTTATTAAAATTTAAATTTGAAGTTCTTCAAAGGGGAAACTACTAACAATACACATAGTAAGGACTGTTTTATTGGTATATACCAATTCCTACCACAGTAGAAAGACTCAATGGCCAGCAGCCTCTTTTAAGGTGCAGCCTGAGGGCTCTTTAATGGGACCTCCAAGTTCCGGGTCTTTCTGTTCTAAAGAATAACTGACAACACACACAGAAACCATTGCCTGAAAACTATACAAGTGAGAAAGGAGAACAGGAACTAGTTCTACTGAAAGTATTTATGCTAGGTCAGTGCTAATAAATAGGTATCAAAAATAAACAAGTATTTCTACACAGATATACAAACACACACCCCAGCATGGCCCAGTAGCATCTGACTTATTTAGGTAAAAATAAAACAGAAATATATTTACAGATTCTAAATAGTAGGCCAGGAAATCATGTATTACTGTGCGCAAGAAAAGACATACTATTTGCTGACCCTAGAGCACAAAAGCTGTGGAAGAAAACGTAAACCAGATGCCAGGTGTGTTTTTGCCATTAAGTATCACACAGCACATTCTGTACGGTATTGAAACAGACCTCTTCTGTGTTTTTGCAGGAGCACCAGAAGTCACAATATTTTCTATATACCCATTCACATTATTAGTTCTTCTTCAATAGATGAAAGCTTATGACATTTTAAAAATTCCACATAAAAAGGAACTGTATGTTGAAAAAGAGAGGAAATAAAGAATATCTTATATATTGCTCCTCTCAATATTACCTCCAGCTACAAGCAAATGGACTAACAAATACCTCTTGAAGTTAAGAATATTTGATTTAAGCAAAATACTGATTGGAATATTATGACTTCCAAAAGATTTAATCTTTACCAAAGCTGGTACAACACTCTTGACTGGAAATCCTCCTAATGTTTCTTCATTTCCCATGACCAATAGTTGACACATTTCAATCACTGCCTGCAGTTGTTGGCTTTCATCAGTGGCTTGCAGACCTTGTAGAAGCTGTTGGGCTTTAGAACCTAGGTATTGGAGAAAGAGATATTAGAAAAAGAGATACTAGAAAACTTAAAGTTAACTGTTGTATTTCCGCCAGAATGGAAGACCAAAGATAGTTTGCTTTCCTCTGTACTTGTAGTTTCACTTCCTTCCTCTGCCACAAAAAAGGGAGAGTGGAAGGAAGGCGAAATCCCATTCTTGGCTGCCTTTTCAGTCCTGACTGGTCAGCAAGTCCATGACACTCCACTCACCATAGCCATCTTGCCAACCTATAGCAGGCGACAGAGCCCCTCTGTCATCTTTATAGAGCAAAGGCCTTCAACATATACTCCCTGGATAATTCAGCACATGGAATACCCATTAGATCTCATCATCACCTTGGCAGGCAGCACAACGAGCTGCCTTTGGCTCTTCTGGAAGCTGAAAGGACTTGGACTGGAATGTATTCATCTTATCCAGACATAATATTGATACGGTCAAACATGAGTAAAGAGCCACATTCACAATGACACAGTCTGAAAGAACCAATCTCTGCCAGACACCCAAGACACCCTGAAACTATGACCAATGTACCTTAGGAACAGGCACTCCCTAACAGTTTTAAAGCTAGCTTACACACTGACTTAAAGCTAGCAAAAAAAAAAAAACGCAAGGTAGGTCTTCTGTTAAGCAGCCCATCATGCAAAGTAAGCCCAGAAAGGAAGAGAGAAGGAAGAGGTGAAAGGGGAAGAACCCTCCCTTCCCCATCTAGATAGAAACATTAAGGCGGCAAAAACAAAATTTCTCTTCTTACAGAAGAGAAACATGTATTACTGACCAGTGGTCCACCACTACGGTGGCACAGAAATCTCCAACATATACACCATTTTAATAAGATATGTAGCTAATACAGACACTAGGATTAACTAGTGGCTGAATTCTACTAGTCTGGAAGTGGAAAGAATCAAGTTAAATTAGACAAACTTTGCTTACTAGCTCCACTTCCAATTGTCCTGTGGAAGAGCTGCGACATCCGAGGACCAAGAGGGCCAAACAGGTGAGGAGGAAGACCCCTAGCCTCTAACAGAGCTAAAAGCAAACAGAGGATAACAACCATTGTCAAAGCTTCTACGTACTTTTTCAAAAGTTTAAATTCCATGAAGCTACAATTTCAGGTTACAAAAACCTGATACTTTAGGAAAGAAGGATTAGCATTAGATTACTGCCTCTACCTAGATTTCTGAAAGCACCAAAAAAGACCATCTCTAGAGAACAAATAACTCATTTTTGTGTGCACCAGTGTATTAAGGCCCACAGGATTTAGGAAGTCACCCACAGAGTTTATGGAAGTTGTATATTTCACAAAAGAAATCTGGACTACTAAACTGATACTAGAAGTCTAGACCCAGAATACCAGAAATACTAAGCTATAGTTTCAAATCTGAACTCAAACAGTAATAAAATAGGTTAAACTTATCTTCACATTTCCAGTAAACAAAAACCAGCTTATTATGGAAACTGAGTGAGTGGCATGATTAATCTGAGAGGACACGAAAAAAGATTCACAGCTTTATTTGCTGATGAGTAGGAACAGAAGAACTTTGCTAGATATTACACTACTGTAAAAAATGTTCAAAAAAAGAAAGCCTTTCTCTACTTCAGCTAGATGGTAAGTGGTTGACTCTGATTTTTATTGCAGTAAGTCTGAACACTGCTGATCTAATTAAGAATTAATAATAAAAAATAATTTAGTTCAAAATACCTAATGTGCACCTATGCTTAATGACAACCTATAACCAAGTGAACCAGTAGTGATTTAGCACTCACTTCCACCATTTCCAGGTTAAAGATCCAGATTACCCCAAACTTATTACTTGCAAAGGACGATCTCAGAGCTCTTTGCACATAGAGGCAAAAGTCATTCAGTTGCATGACAGGCAGACTGAGTTTGTATCTGTCTGAACTCTCAAGACTTTAAGACGTGAATCTTTCTACATCCCAAGCATGAAATTGAACATTTTAAGAACATCCAGATTCTGTTTGGGCACAGCTTATTGCAACATGGGTATCAATGACAAGCCAAAAAGTATTAACCAGAAGTAGAAAGTAACAGTAGGTCTAATTCAGGCCTGAAAACTGTAAAATTCATTCCTGTAAAGACCTACTTTCACATTTGCAAGCTAGCTAACATACTTAACAGGAGCATGTTCCTAATTGCCTTCCCTCACCTCATTCTTTGGGGACGGGAGAAGCAAATGAACAATACATAAGGTATAACACTACTAAAACGAGTCTTTATATTATACCACTCCTACAGACATTATTTCCAGATTATTGCATCTTCAGTAAATTAGAAGAACTATAGTAAGCACAATATCACATTCACAGATAAACTACAGGTTTCCAGGTATATATCATAAGCAACTTGTTTGGACCCTGTAAACAGCCATAGCAACACAACAAAATTGTAAATTAATAATCGGCTTTCATACCTTGTAGTCTTCCCATCTCAGAGTCATCTGACTCACTTTCTCCAGAGGTTGTCATACCTACAGCCCCAGCAACAGAACTAGAAGCTAGAAGAAATAAAATTATGGTTACAAAGTGTTAAAGCACCTGTAAAGCTACAAAATTCTCATCAACTCTAGCATTAAGAGTGATTCTTAAGATACTTTGCACTTAATATTGCTGCAATCATACATCTGTCAATCCAATAGACCAATGTCTGTCTATTGCTATAGTCCCTTCTAAAAAGGGAAAAGGCCCTATCAAACCAAGATGATGGAAAAATATCTAGATCAGCAAATTTTCTTTCATGTATGGTTAGTACTTTTTCCAGTATTATGCTGCACTTCATTTCAGTTTACTTCAATTTATTGCAATGATGCAGTCCATTTTAAGAGCAGAACATTGAGGAACAGAATTGTTGAAAAGCTGCTTTGATCAGGACCAGATGATAAATTTAAGTACCATGTAACAATGCAACTATCTGAGGGATAAGATACTCAAGTGCAAATAAGGGTAGATTTCTTAACTCAGTGATAAATTCTTCCAGTATAGATAGGCTGCCGATTTCAGTGGAGAACTGTTAGAACTTTAAAATATTTTCCAGTAGTTACAAAATAGCTTTTAAAAGTAAATGCATGGTGTTTACTGAACAAATTGGTCTTTCTATTTAGTTAGCATGATAGTAATTTACATAGCATTAGCTGAAATTAGTTTAGTTTTCAGGCAGTCTCCAGTAAAGCAGACCTGGAAAGGAGGAAACAGATGGAGACTATGAAAAAGACATAATTCAAACCTGTATCAGATGCCCAAGAGAGCAGATTCAAATTTAAAGGTTCCTCTCAAAAGGCTTGCAAAAGCAGTACCAACTTAAAACACAGTTTTCTACCAGAACTTAAGTATTTTTACAATGCTAAGAAGTTTGTATCAGAAAACATGCAACAATGCTATAGTTTGTTATTTCTTCTTACCTGCAGCTCCCTGAGGAGCCTCATCTGTACGTGCAGCTGAAGAGTTAACTCCATCCTGGTTGTTATCCGGATCAGCCATCTTCTCTTGTCGACGAGCTTCAGCTGCTCCTCTTTTGCCCAGGCCAGAGCCTCGCCGACTAAAGATTCAAAAAACCCAGAGGTTTGAGATTATAAACTAAGATTTAATAATGACAGCCTATTCAAAAGTTACATATATTTACATAGATCATAATTACAAAGATGCACAAACCTACAAATGTGCTTTAGAATCAGTCTTCACAAAACTCTCCAATCCCCCTTTACCCTCCACCCCTGCACTATCATTGATTTGGTTGTATTAACACATTATAGTTATGTCCTTCTATAATGCCAGTCAAGACAAGGCAGTCTATTAAAATATAAAAATCAAAATGATCAACATTAAAGTAACTGTTGTTACAAGTTACATGCACATTTGATAAGTATTTTGATGACAAAGCAGTTGTCTTTCTATAAAGTTCTAGACAACTGAAAGCACAAAGAGAACCTTGAGGTTCAGCTTGGTTTTCAGTGCCAGAGCAAGTTTGAGGGTATGTGGCTTTTTAAACACTAAAACTGTTACCACTACAAAAAACACGTGCCTATAAAATAAGGCATCAAATTCAAGTGCACACTTGACAACTGAACCAGACTTCAGGAGCTTTAAGGCATGACAGAAGGATAATATATCGTGCTGAAACTACTAATCTAGTTTGCAAATAAGGAGAAGGAAAAAAAAAGTTGTTAGGCTTAGTAAATCCAACATCAAAATATATACACAAGTACTTCCTGCTTTTTATCACAGCATGCATTTACTCCCTGCTCCCCTTTAATCTACTATCTGTTTTCCCATGCAACAGATGACACATCATGTATTTAAATATTTTTAATATCAGTGGTTTGGAGGCAACTGATGACAAGCAGAGTCAGCTCAGAGATGTACACTATTGAACAGTCTCCTATATGACACAATAAAGCCCTTTTTATTTTTCAAAATAGTCAATTTTATTATTTGTAATGTGAAATAATTCAGAATTCTTTATCTCTTAGTGTTTAATCTCTCGTATCTTTAAACACTACCCCACTAAGGAAGGAATGATTTGAATTTGAGATATTAGTTAATGGCTGTTTCTTCTTCCCCACCGCCCACCTCACCCCCTGAAGTGGGGTACTTGAGGGAAGCCTGACAGTGCCAAATTCTATGCATATCCATGATGTCTGTGTACATCACAGCAACTCAGTAGGCCTGTAAAACTGCAGCTACATCTCTGGTAGCAAAGCGAAAACTAGGAATGGTTAACTTTGTACACAAAATTACAAATATCTGCTGCAGCAACCACAATTCAGTAACGTATGTTTTACCTGGTGCTAGCACAGGATCCCGTGGTCTTTTGCCGTGTGCTCCGCCGCAAACTGGGGAGCTCAGCAGGTGGTGATTCACTGCGCTTCTTTGTAGATTTTCGTAGACCTAAGTAATATGTAAAGAATTAGGAGAGTAAGTCTTTAAATACATTACAGTTCTACAAGGAAATGAAAGGCAACAACTTCTACAGAAAAACTTCGAGGAGCCAGCATCAGCTCTTTTAGACATCTTATATCGAACTGCAGCACCAGTAAGGGAAAGATTTAGATAGTTATTCTTTCATTCACTATTTTGAGATAAGTACTACTAATCTCAAAGCTGTTACTTTGACACCTTTTCCTAGCCTGTACTCTACAGCTTAGAGGTCTTTTTCATGCTAAAGAGGTACATATGGGATACAAGTTTCCTATTTCCACAAGTCAACATACAATACACCTAGGACAGAAGTGAGTTTTAGTTTTGAGTCAGAAGAAAAAAAATTTTTTTATTTCGGAGTGAACATCAAATCTGTTCTCTCCTACCCCTTTAAGTAAATCTGTGCAGAGTAAACAAGATATATTACGCTCTTCACTAGTTGAACCGTTATTCTAGCCACAGTCAGTTTGATCCACATTACTGCAGCTTATTCAAGCCTGCCTTAAATCCAAAACAAGCACCCGTCCATGAGTCAAGCACTGCTAGTGTTCAGAGATCTGTAACAGGTATTCTGTGTTCTTATTTTAACTAGATCCCTTCAGCCCTCTATTACTGTCGTAATGTCACTTTAGGCAAGTAACCAAGCATATCCTCATAACTTAAAGAAAGAGGTTCTGAAATTTTTAATTTAAAAATATTTGCACCATTGAAGACTGACATAAAGGACATTAATTAGTCTGAGTCACAAAGCCATCATTCCGATGGCATCCCCCACCACAGAACCAGGTAGGTCAAACATAAAAAGCCTGCAATACAAGATTTTTGAATGATGAGCAATCTTATTACCAGACTGAAATACCCCAAAATATAGCTGCCAAGTCAGAAGGCTGACAATTTAAGCTTGAAAAATTCAAAAACCCTATTACATTCAATTTTACATTCCAGTTCTTTGCTGCTTTTAAAACACAAACTGAACACCAGACTTATGCCTTATTATTACAACAGATGTAAATGATTTTTGAAAGCATGAGACAGTTGCATCATTCTGCCCTCTTCTGGCAGAAAAGCAGAACAAAACATTTAAGCATGCAGTAGTTTAAGCACAGTAACTATCAAACTGGCTTTTTAAAATTTTCTTACTCTAAAAAAATATTCCAACAATGCTCAGTTGCAGTACTTTGGGATGAAACAGCTATGCAGTTCTGGATTCAATATTTAACAGAAGAGGGACAGAAAGAAAAGCTAGATCAAACACAATAGTTTATTTCAGCAAGGAATACATTAACTGCATACAGCATTCAGTTCCATACAAATTAAGATTAACCCAGTATTCATGTGCTGAATATGCATCTGGCTTATTAACTCAAGAAACTCAGCAACCTTAAGAACCCAACCAACCAAGCACTGAACTGAAGAAATCCATTATTAGTTTTTAGATGGTCTATAAATACAAAAACAAAAATACTGAACACTTCAAAAACACTCCAACAGCAACAGCATTTCTACTAAATGTTTTCAAACCAACAATTCAAGTGAAAGTTGCTACAACGGAAACAGGCGACAGCTCCAGCTCTATTCAGGCACAGCAAGTCTCTGCCTTACAGAGTGGGCGATGATAAGGATTACAGGGAGACATAAGACAAAGAACAGTTTGAAATAGTGGCAGCAAGATGCCGTACTATGGCTATCTAAGCCTCTCAAGTACTGGAAAGGCACAGATACAACAAAATTCTCCTCATAGCTGGTTATGCTTTTCCATATAAAATGCATACTTTAACTAACACTTCAATTATAGAACAATACTACTCCACAGACAAAATATATTTACCAGTCCAGATGTTCATGTAAATACCAATTATGCTCTTCCATAAAACAGTACAGTAAAGTTCTAGAAGTGAGATATACTTTTGCTTTAAATTTGAAAGAAAAAAGAAATCACTGTTGCAATAGAGCTCACTGGAAGGTGTGTGCACATGTGCACACAAATTCTTTATGTAAACATGCCACTGTTTCAAATCCATGGGTAGTTGGTTTCACACAGTCAAACCTGACAAATCTAAGCATTACATTAGTTATCAGCTAAGTAACAGACAGGTCAGTGAGACACTTCTATTTTAAGTAAAATAAAATAGATTTAGCTTAAATTAAAGTAGGATTTAAGCTAAAGGCAAAATATACCACAAGACAGCCGAGCTAGCTTAACATCTTACTAATGTTTAAAAGCATGGTTCTGTCACTCCCACTCTACTACCCTCAGCCTGACCTGAATGTATTAAATTATTTGAGCTTTCTCCTTAAACTGAGTTACCTCAGTAAGAGTTAGAGCACCTAAGGAGTTACCACAGCTCATCCATCAAGTAGTAACTTAAAAGATGTCTCAGCTTAAACACCTAGAAGATCGAGGTAATTTTCTCCTCCTACCAGCTGAGAGCTTTTGACTCATCAGATCTCTTTGTTTCTCTTCTCCCAAGTCTGCATTACTCTACCTCTGATAGACCTACCAGGGCACGTATGTGCTTCCACCTCCATCTATTCATTTCAAAAACTAAAAAGGAAGTGATGAAAGATTCTTTTTCAGAGCTTGCTGCCTTCCTGCTGTTCAGAGATACTCTCTGCCCTTAAAGTTTGTTTAAAAAGCCTTCTTAAGTCAATCTTACCACCTGCACCTTTTGCAAATCCTTTGACTCTTTCCAGTGACATAAGAGCCAGGCTGCTAAATTCTTCAGTATAGAACTGAGCCTTCTTCCCTTCCCTCACACTGCTGTCAAAGTTCATTCTTCACCTTAATATACTGCCAGTGTGGACTCCTTACTGGGCATCAGTCCTGTGCTTCTGGAAATTGTGGGAAGAAAACAGCCCTACCCTGAGCTGATAAATAAAACAACCTGTGTTCAGGGAGATGGGACTAAAGATGACCTGTGACTGACAAAGGAAAGCACCAGTCACAGTGCCATACCTACACAGACAGCAAGGGCTTTTTGAGGAATTAGTCTGATATTCTTCGAAGTCACTTACTCAGCACTGCTTCTGTAATACAGAGCTATCATTAAGAGATGGGTTTCAAAGGGCTAGAAGCCAGGAATAGAGCTGGACTTTCAATAAACTGAAAGCAAATTGGTTAAAGCAAGTAATACTCAACCATTGCAAAACATTTAGATATAAAATTCAGAATTAGAGTAGAGCTATAGGTTTCCTTATTTATGGTAAGCAGATATATTGCTTATGCTCTGACATCATCCTATTTTCATGCCAAACACGCATGTTAATGAATCTGAAGACGACCCAAACAGACTAAACCAGTGCAGCCTAACAGAAATCAAAATTAAGAAGTCCTAAGAACATCTTTATATTTCAGTGTGTTTACTGGTCATCATTTCTTCAAAAGGCATTTTTGCTGTATGAAAGAAGTTAGTTCCACTTGCAGCTGTGCTGCATTTGCTTACTTTAACAGTATGAGTGTATTACCCAAGTCAAAACAAGGTTAGTCTGACTAACAAACCATAATACCAACAGCCCTTTTGTTCACAGTTCAGAAAAGATCAGAGGTTTACTTGTTAGGACTGGAAATTTAGACTTCAGCCTGCCTCCTGTGCTTAGGTGCTTTCCTCCTGAAGTAAAAAGAGTGGGGTGAAAACAGGAAGGGGCAAAATCACCTTCTGTCATTCTAATAGTCCACTAGTCCCCTCTCTCCCCTCTCCCTCCATCCCACTATCAACCCAGACATCCCCAGCTCCATTAGAGCCCCATACAGCCTATCACCACAGTTCAAGCCCTGATCTCCAGCACTGTCATTTTATTTACTCAAACCACCACACCACAGCTCTAAGTCTTTGACCATCACATGTAGAGCACCCTTCACTATAGCACATCCCAGGCACCAAAACCCTAGAAAAACCAATTCAGAACTATGTTCAGACTCTTTTCTCCCTCATCCCTCCCAAGCCTCTTGGAACACGTTATACACTACATTTACACTCCATGTTCACCTTCTTAGCTTTCCAGTACATTCGAACAACTCAAAAAACCTTCCCAAGCGTCAGGCTGAGGCTTCTCGATCACCAACAGCAACCCTAACAGTCACCCTGCTCTCAGCATTGCCTCAACCATCGTTGCCAGCTTCCTCCTGCTTAAAGACTACAGAAACACTACACAAGAAACATATGGAGATTTCCTTAATAACATAGACATAATTAGGCTTGTTTTTATGTTGTCACATAAACAGTGAGTTGACCTGATTTGCAACATTTAAGAAGGTACTATAAAATATAGTGCCAGAAAGGGATATGAAAATATAGCCAAATCAAGAGACAGGAAAACAGAATTTACTCCTCTTCCTTCCTCCTCCCCTCCCCCAAGTATTTAGCTATAAAAAGAGGTAGGAAAAGAAAAAAACAACAAAAAAAATCTTCAGTTTAGTCTCATTTTAATTCTTCCAATAAATTTACAAGCCTTTATTTGATATCAATGCTCAGTTACCCCCCAAGATTAGACTATTGTGCAGCTGAAAACTTCAAGAGTCTCGATGGCTGTACTCAATATTCATTATTTCTCTAATGAGGACAGGAGCAAAGAACTTCAGAGTATTCTCCTCCAGTACATGAAACCTCCTACACAGCTCCTGTTTCTCCTCATTCCCCTCTTCTGTGGAATAAGCCACCTCACCTCTTCTAGCTTTTATTCAAAGATCCTAACTGCCAATTCATAATAATTCTCAATGAAAAATCACCTGCTTCTATTCCCTTAGCCACAAAAGGTGTTAGCATCACACAAAAAAATAAGTTTGACCTTATCCTTCCTTCCTTAACTACCTTGGTGATTTCTTATTTCTGAGTAATTTTGAGAAATAGCTAGAAAATACTAAAATTGTATTTTCTTAAAATTTTCAAAGCACTCAATATTAGTCCCAATATTATTTTCAGTTACCAAAGTTGTATGACAGACAAGATGATATTTTTTTAAAAAAGGATCAAGTATCACCGATGCTATTAGGTTAACTTTTTCTGTGATCTACAACAAAATGAAGAGGTATTAGACATTTTAGACTTCTGAATATCACCTGTTAGTACTACTTCTCATCCAACTACTATGCCATCTAGAGGAAACAACCTTTTTTACCTCCAAGTCCAGAATGTTTGTTAGCATCCTCTGTGCCTCTTCTCAGTGATTTTTTTATGTATATATACACATACCTATACTCCCTACTTGCTTGGTTTTGTGTCATACTTTAATGTCTTAGTTCAACCTAGTTTTGTATTTTTGCATAAGTTGACTTTCAGGTCACTAAAAAACTAAAGCGAGTCAAGTTAGCTTCTCAGTACGCCTCTTGCAGAGATAATTTAGGCTTGTATTCTTAATTTAGGCTTGTTTTTCAATTGACTGACACCCCCCACCCATTAGATTTACTTTGGAATCCCATTGTGCTATTCTGCCCTTCTCACTCCTTGCTAGCAGATGTGAACTGCCACAGAAGCTACTTTCTGCCTTCACCTACTCATAGTTCACCTGTCAGAACAAATTCTACTCCTCCCTGTTGCTCTTCTCCATTGTCAAAGTCATCCATAACTCAGGGACAGTCTTAGCTAAGAACTTGTTGGTCAGCCCTGATCTGGCCCAGTTCCTCCCCCCTCACATCATGCTGTACCCATTCAGAGCTCCTCCTCAGGAATCCACCACCCATCCAGTTTTGAACCATGAAAGCATATAAGATAAAGCCTCGATATGCAGAGAGCAACTCCTCTCCACTTCTCTAATCCCTTCCTTCCTCAATCATATTAGGTCATCCTAGAACCAATACTCCAGTCATGCAAATTGTCCAGAACAAGCCTGTTAGGTCAATTAAATCTATTTTGATTACACAGGAAAACATCAAGTTCCTCTTGTTTATTTCACATATTTCCTGCATTAGTATTAGCTATAAACATGCCCCAGTTGGGGCAAGCTACTCATGATCATGCCCAAGTACAGGAACAACAGCAAGCAGATTAGGACTCAAACTTCTTAAAGCAAGTTTTAGAGAATACATGCTATAAATCATTCAGTACACAAAGGCAGTATAGTGCATTCTTCAAAACTGTGAGTTTAGACAAATAATCAAGGGAACAGTGCTACAAGCATATCTACACGCTAATGAGCACAAGCTCTACCTGGAAACACCTTTAATGAGAATGTCCAAGCAGGGTACATCCTATTTTAACTCAGCACCAGAGAGAGGACATGTTTTATAATAACAATTAAAATGACAAAATGACACTAAACCTCTAGGCACTGCAGCACTAGTTTTAGAAGATAACTGCTCCTCAATTAACATCAGAGGTCTTAAGCACACTAAAGAAAAGAGGTAGAAAAGCAGGCCTGAAACAAGAACTCATATATTTCTACTTGTGTTTCAGCATCCACAGCTCCTGCTTTGGAACAGAAAATTGAAGAGAACAGTTTATAAAAGGAAAACAAAAAACCCTGAGAAGATTAATATAATCAAAAGGGGGATTTAAAATATATTTCCCCATCACAATAGCATCCAAGTATATTACATATTTTATTACAAAAATTCGTATGTGAGCTAGAGAAGCAATTTACATCTTTAAGTACAGACTACGCACTTAAGTCACTTCCTTCAGCTTTGTAGTTTCATTCATAGCTTTACATAAAGGCTCAGTAGAACACACACTAAAAGTTACCTTAACCCCTAAGAAAACACCATGAAACCCCAAAACAATGCAAGTATTTGTTTAGAAGTTATCATTTTCAGACACACATGCTTATTCTTCCGCAAAAGCAAGTGAATATCTAACTTACTAGCTAGTTTCGCCTGTAGTCCTGAAGGTCCAGGTTTTGATGTCTCCGACTTGGAAGAGCCTGGTAGAGACAGTTTTGTTTTAGGCAGGCTAACTTTCGGGCTGAAGCGAGCAGCCCAGTCAAATTTTGAAGAGCCACCTGTTTTACTCTGTTCTTTATCCCTGCTACTCCTTCTTGGACTAGGACTGGATGCAGAACGGGAACGTCTAGCCTTATTCTGGTCCTTTCCCTGTTTTACTCTGGCACCCTGAGGAACAGTGGAGGAAGCAGAGGCAACAGCAGAAGAGGAGGAGGATGTGGAAGCTGAAGAAGAAGAATCAGTGATGGTGCTACACCCAGCTTTGGCTGAGGTCACCGATTTTGAAGCCAGCTTGGAGGGTTTTGCTGACCTCTCTTCAACGCCAGTTGATTCAGCTGCTGAAGCACTCTTTATACAAGATGGGCTCTCTGTCCTTTTCCTTTTCTGACTTCGGGAGCTACCAGCAGCTCCACCCTTCCTGGCGTGAGCCTTGCTCGTTGATGGCAATTGTGCACACTTCGGCTGTTCTTGGTCTAAGTGTCTCTTCTTAGATTTAGTATGTGGCTTGCTAGTTTCCAAGGAAGTTTCAGCGTGCTGAAGTGCTTTGGATTTTTTAGCAGAGCTAGGAGAATTGGTCCTGCTGTAATCTGGACTAGCACTGCGTTTAACTCCTCGAGAATTGTCTTTCTTAGGCACTTGCCCCGTTTTTTGCTTTTCTGAAGTATTGACTCTTTCTGGATCTTCTTGTTGTGGTATTATAACAGCAGATGAACTACAGCCTCTGCAGAGATAAGCAGACACAGCATTAGCATTAAACTCAAGAAACTTGATGCTATTGCTACATTTTTGCAAGATAAATGTGAGCACTTTCTCAGTAAGGGAAACTGCAGACAACAAATCCTGTCCACTATTACGTTTACACCAAAAGGAGAAAAAACATGCTTGTATGAGAACACTCATATTGCAGATTTCAGACAAAACAAAAAAATCCAACACTTTGCTAGCATGAAAACTGTAACAGTAGCAAAATAAAAGCACAATATATTGCTCTTAAAAAAAAAAAAAAAAGAAAGAAAGATGATGGTATGACTTGGATATATTTTATTACTTTCCATTCCAGACACATAGAGCTGCTTAAAATAACAAGGCCAAAAAAAAAAAAAAAAAAAAAAAAAGCAAACGTCAGGTCATGAAAATATTAAATGTTTAAGAATACAAGCTCCACAAGAGAGCAAGTAGTATTCAGTAATGCATAACTAGTCATAACTGGATTCTAGTTCAAAGAGAGCTTTAATTTTTTTTTTTTTTAATAAATGAAAGTCTTATCAATCTTATCTCTTACGTCGAAATGAAGGTAATTTATCACGCACAAAAAGGGCAAAATTCTCCTCTACATGATAGAAGATTGTTCCAGGGTGTAAGTTGCAGAGACGCATAAAGAGCAGATAAAACATGACCAAGATGATTACCCTGAATGCAGGTATATTTTAGATTACAGGTTGCAATTAATACAAGATACCGCTCAGAACTACCTGGCCAATCTTCCTCCAACATGCAGGGGGCAAGAGAGAAACTAAATATTCCAGGACTAGTTATGCAGAATTCATTCCCTCCCCACCACTGAGGGAATGTTCTTAGTTGGTGAATTACAAGTATAATGCATGGAAAAAAAAAAAAAAAAAAAAAAAAGTGAAACACAAATACATCCACTGAATGCTACACCTAAATAGTTAAAAAAAAAAATTAGTCATACATTTTATAAGAACTCTGTATAACTAGATACATTACATACAGTTGTGAAGTGCAGATAACGCTTGTTAAAATATGAATATGAAGCACAATTACCTTTTAGAAAAGTGTCCCTTGGACTGCTCAGTAGTAGTATTAGACTGCACTTTGGGTGTCTTTGAAATAGATTTTCTACTCTCAGGAGGGCTATGTGCCTTATGTTTTGCCTGCCCTAAATGTGACCTGTCAGCAGAAAGTCAAAACAGAAAGCTATCAGGATTCTGAGATACAGATACAAACCTATAGGTGGAATTTATTTGGACTGTTTAAAAATATTATTTTAAGTAAAGCTTCAAGTTTTTCCACAATAACCCCTTATGTTAAGGCAATATTTCAAAAGAATCACTTAGTTTTGTTATAAATCACTACTAATGTAACTAATTTTAAAGCACACTATTTTTTACTCATTTTAAGTCAAACATTTTCTCATATCTGAATTGCAGATGAATTCACGTTATTTTGTTGTGCAAGCCTACTAAATTAATCACTTTGGCATTAAATGTTTCCTAGCACAATATTAGAACACCTGTCAAAGACAACTTAAAAAGAGATATACATTCATCAACCTCAAGATTCCATGCATTAAGACTTCATCAAATTAAGTGTTCACAATTTGGTCTCTTGGCATTCCCATTTAAGCGTTTGATTCTTCTTAAACTGAAGAGCAAACACTTCCACTCTGTGGGGAGGCTCAACCTTGTCAGATACTTTAAGTCTGCAACTCCACCAGTTCAATAGGCTGATAGCTGTTTAGAAATGCTGAAGCAAGAGGAATGCAGAAATGCATGCTACTGCTGAAGGTAGTCAGATGAGACAGGAAACCTGCGATGTTAGAGAAAGTAATGAGTTTCACATAGATAAACTACAAGAGTTGTTCAAGAAGCTTTCAGCTGCATACAAAAAGTGGTTTACTGTATGAGCCGTGACTGGAGGACAAAAGGAAACACACTACTACACTATAAATAAACACGAAGTTACATATTCACATATCTATTCATTCCATATCTATTTTCAAAATCGATAGATACTATCATCTGCAAGACTCAAAAGACATAGCTCATCAGCATTTAAAACAGCATAGTACAAACACTTGCTGGGACAAGAAACATCACTTGAGCTTCCCTGGATAAACTATTGACTCAGTTGTAACTATGAGAACTTTATAGCTCACATATCCTACCCATGCAGAATGTTTGGGCACAACCAGCCTTTATGAAACCTCATGCAAGTTATCCTAGTATTAATGCTGGAAAAAGCAATGTTTTGAAGGGTTTTTTTTTTTTTTTAAGAGAGATTATTGATTATTTTCAAAGAATCAGTGCTTATATGCCATTAATTTAGGATATCTAGTCCTTTGAGTTGACCTATGCAAATATCTGATTCACAACCCAGGTAGGTAAGGACTGCCAGTCCTCACAGTAACTGTAGTGTCTTATTCCAACCTGTGACTCCGAACATCCAAAAGTTTAGGTCAAAAGAGCAAGTAGAAGGGGTTAAAGAGCTCCACAAGTTTTCTGGTAACTTTTTCTAGCAAAACATCAGTGTTCTAGAAGCAAAGGCAGAGCTAAGACTGCTATTCACCAAAAGTTTCCCCAAGCTCTTAAGGATTCCAATGCTAACTAAGTAGAGCTTAGTAGGAAAAAAAGACAAAAAGGGAAAAAAAAAAAAAAAAAAAGAAAAAGAGTGCACAAGCAAGGGCACAGTTCTAAATAGCTCCATGATAATCTACCTATTGAGTAGAAATAGCCAAAATCTGAGTAATATTAGCATGCTTTCCTTGGTAATCTTCCTTCCTAAGTTTACTCCCAAAGCATTCTCATTTAGTCAGTTATTCAAGAAGAAATACATACAGCTAGACAGCACATACTCAGAACACATTCTTTGGCTTATCTTTCTCAGAACACAATACTCTGAAAAGATTAAATTAAACTGCATCTTCTCCACACCACAACCATTTATCTTTATTCCTCATGCTAGAGAGACTATCTTTACTATCAAAATCAAATCAAATAAATGCAATCATTAAAATTTAAGCTCACAACAACATACTCCATCAAAGTAAGCTTGGGAATGGTTCCTCTAATCCTGACTGTTTAGACTATTATTTTTTCCAACAAAATATTATAGTGTAAAATTTAATTTTCTTCTTGAAAATGATTTTATTATAGAGTAACAGAAGTTATCACATAAAAACCATTTTCCTGACAATCGTAAATTATGTAAGCTAACTGATCAGCATTCACTTATTCTGAAGTATATTCTAAAAAGTTAGTTTTTCTTTAAGGTTTGTGTTTTAATTAGAGCTGGATACAGCCTCATGCTTTAAGTACTCACAGAGCACAGATAATTAAAGATCTTTTCAAGTAAAAAATGGCAGAAGTAATATACCAAAGCATCAAGCATTTAGATCACACGCTGAAGATTTTCAGCTTGTTCCAGCCTTTTCCCCTCCACTTTAAACCCTTTCCTTTGGGTTCTTACAAATTCTGCAAGCATAATATTGCACCAATGTCCACTCTATGTACATAAATAAAGCTACAACCATACCTGTAGGGTAGGAATGTGGAATTATGTATTGTGTAAACTACCTGCGTTTAGTTTATTCTCTTTATTTATCAAACCATCAGCAGCAATTGCACTTACAACCAGAGTAGAAAGGTTACAGTGGAAACATTAACAAATGGAGAGTCAAAACAAGAGGGTTTTTTTTTTTTTCATTTGTTTGTTTGGGTCTACTGTGCTCACTTCTCATTCTATGAGCTTAATCATTCATCTTGCTCACATGTGTGGCAAGTAGCAGGTACACTAGGCAACAGCAACTGCACATGCAGTAGCATAGCAGTTAAACAAAAGGAGCAAGACATTCACTCCCCTCCTCTAAGATTTACATGATGTCAGTCTGGAGAGTTTACAGGACACGGTTGAAGGAACTATGCTCCAATTAACAAATATCATTGCCCCAGGCTGTATTAAGGCTGCAACAACTTGCTTATAAAGTCTTGTTAAGAGTTAACTTGCCCATAAAGTCAGTTAAAATAGGTCTGAGGAGCTAGAAACAAAAATAAGGTCTGGAAAAAATAAATGCTATGAAAACTACAAGGGCAGTTGGAAGATTAATTCCTGCTGAAGACTAAAAGCCATCCATGCTTTTGCCCTTAATTCAAGGCTTTTAGCTGTCAGTTATCCAGTTATCCAGTTACAAGCTCTCTATACTCTTCAGCTAACATATCATTCATCCAGGGGCTGCATTTGAACAAATATTCCAGCAACAAGTACTTTGAGAAACAGAGTTTCTCACTAATGATAAGGAATGAAGATGTAAGTATTTACTTATGTTTGTCTATTTACATTGAGAGGTAGAGGTCCAGGAAGACTGACAGCTTACTACACCTTCAAGTGGTGTTTTCACAACTTGAGACAACAATTTTACAACCCACAAAGGCTTCGCTCCACTAGTCACAGCTATCCACTAATAAGCATTTAAATTCACAGGTAGACACTCAGTTTGAAGTAACACACTTTACTAGACCCACCATTTTGCAGTCTTTATATAAGCAGTCTTTGGGAAACTGCCAGCCTTTAGACTTTCCTAGCAGAACCATAAAGAATCAACCAGAACCTGCCCACAAAGAGTTACTTCGTACACTAAAAATTATTTTATATTATATATTTTATATACACACACACACCCTTTCTGAAGTTAGTTAATGAAAAAGTGTTTCATCTAAGTCATGTTCATCAGTTGCTCAAAGTGAAGTAACAAATACTTTCAAGTATGAAGTCTCAAGAACAAAAAAAAAAAAAAAAAACTTTTAACTCTGTTAAATAGGATAAAAAAACAATAGCTCAGATCACAAACTACTTGCTCTTCAGAAATACTCCACCTGTCTTCCCACCCCTATTTCGCACACTCCAACTGGCAGTGTCCCGTTACAGGATTCAGCCTACACAGACAAAATGAAAGTGTAACATGCTGTTAAAAAGAACACGTAAAAGTTAAAATGTAACATTTCTAAATAGTACTACTGAAAAGAATGAACAATTTGATTTACATTTAAAGATTAGATTTAGTTTTTACAGAAATCTCTGGTAAAAGATTAATAGTTAACACATTATCAAGACCAATCCTAAAACAAATTTTCAGAACAGTGCCCATCCAAAAATGTTATTCTTGTTTTAACGTCTGAAAGATTTATTCCAAACCTGTTCTTACATTAGTGTCCACTACACAGATTGATTGTGAGGACCTGTTTTCTCATGTAGCCTCCAGTCCAAAACACACAGGCATACATATTTATTGTATTCTGAAAACTTAAAGGTTCAGCTGAAGTATCAGCCATTTGTACACAGCTACAACAGCATGTCAGTCATATATGTCAAATTGATATCCTACTTGAACACTTTTCTCACTTTTTTTGAGAAGTAAAAATATGCAGACTACAAAGAAAAAGCATCAATATCACTTCACAGTACTGAAAAAAAATACACATGCTTCACAGTGCCAGTACACAGTTCTGGTATACAGCACCACTTCCATCCCTCCATGCCAACAATGCACTGCTTGTAACTGAAGGGAACTTATCTGCAGCACCTTCAAAAGAAATCTTGTATACCTCAATATCACTTTCAAATTGCTCCTATTTGAAGCAAATACCAATGGTTTGGAAGTACTCTATGGCCTAACTAGGAATTAAAGTTGCAAGGTCACAAGTCTTCAAAATACATGGTGATAACAAAGACACAGTATTAAGAAAGTGACAGAAAGTACCTTCCCCTCTTCTCATTACTAACATGTGTTCTTACTAACACATTTGCTCCCACTCCTCTTTGATTTAACCAGCATGAAGGGAAACTTTTGTATTGTTCCTGCTTCCTTACAAACCTAGGAAGAGTCCTCCTCTTTCGAGAGGAGTACTGGAAGAGATGGTTCAGAGATTTCATGCTGTAGGACTAGGAGAGTGCCATAATTCTAAGTTAAAAGCATAACGCAGTGTGACTGTTTACACAACTACTTTCAGAGACAACCCTTGCTTCTTTTATGGAAAAACATGTATCATAAAGGCTAAACTTACTACCAATTTCAGCTTCAACACTTTTTCTGCGTGTGCTGTGAGCCTAACATCAGTGTTTTTGCTTTGTTTTGTTGGGTTTTTTTTTTTGTTTTTAAAAATATCATAACTATAAAAACCAAACACTCAGACTGGATCAAGCTATCGTATTGAATGTAAAACTAGAAGAAAAGACATCAGTAGACCTCCCTGCCTTTTTTTTTTTTGATAGGGAGTATGAGTGTTATTAGTGCTGATAAAAGAAGTCCAGTCTAAAGGAAAATGGGTTCATAGTGGTGTTTTCAGGTTAAGGCAAATCTGCCAGTATTAGACACCCAGTATGAAGGTTCTGCATTTTATGTCTTAGATGCTAGATCAGAGAGGGACTAAGACTCTCCAAGACTTTCAGGAAAGTGAAGAGTAGCTGCTCAAGTCAAACTGATAACATTTTAACAAAAGCCCTATAAGCTACAAACAGGCCAAAGACTACAGAAAGATATGCATTATTATTTCATTATGGAAGCAGTATCATTCTCAGAACTGCTTTTTAACACATTCCTCTTCTGTAGTCTATTGCACTGTTTGCTCCAATCAGAACATAAGAGATAGAGGAAAAATTCAGGCCAGGTTTGAAACAGCAGAAGTTGCTATTATCCTGGGCATAAACTCCAATCATAGATCATTGTTTGTTGTAACTGCTATCACGCACAAAACTATCATATGCTTGTATGCCTCAAAAGAAGATCAAGCCAATACAGCCATATCAGTGTATTCCCAGGTACATTTGCTCCATCTGAGGAGCTTTACATACATTACGTAGTGCTGCACCGCACCACACATCTTCACAAATTTTGTTGTCATACCACACATCATGCTTTGAGCAAGAGCAGAAAAACACCCTCAAAGAAGGTGCAACCAAGTGGCTATTACAAATGGGGCTTACACAACCACTCGTTCACATCCGATTAACAGACTTCA
Organism: Rhea pennata; assembly: GCF_028389875.1. Taxonomy (NCBI): domain Eukaryota; kingdom Metazoa; phylum Chordata; class Aves; order Rheiformes; family Rheidae; genus Rhea; species Rhea pennata. Next base: position 18,135,468 of record NC_084671.1, on the reverse strand, counting down.
CAGCATTAGGCATGTGGAATTACTGCATAAGCAATATACCTTCTCTCCAAGGTTGTTTCTTCTTGTCACTTTTTAATTTGTATTTTGGAAATATCTGTAGCTTAGCCACAAGAAAACTTTAAGAAAAAAAGCTGTTGTATGTCCAGGATTTAAAAGGCCATCCATACAAGAAACATAACGAAGTACACAAATTCAGCCAGTATTGAAACTTGCTCTGCTGGAAGGGTTGTGATTGCTTATCTATGACCAAAGTGAAGTAACCTTCTCCACACACTTTATAAGTTGTGGTCCTTAAGTTTCAGATCATAAATTTTGCAGTTAATTTTAGATGCGAAGCAGTAACTCCCTACAGCCTCTTGTTACCACTTAATTTTCTCTAATATACTAATTTTAAAAAATATCTATCTATGGATTTAATGAAGTTACTGAATCAAATCTCACACGATCTACACATCCACAGTGCACTGCTAGAGCGCAGCTTCCAGTTTAGGTTCAGACAACAGAAATCCAATTACTGGGCTCCAGGACCAATTCATGATGTTATCGTGGAGAGGGGGATAACAAGATTTGCTTCGAAAGCACATACCTGATTCAAACTAAAACGCTAGTGTAGATGCATTCCAAGTCCACACAGTTCCTTGCATAATATGAGTGCATTATTGCCATTGGTCTTTCTAGGCCTTGCTGATGCTATTAAAATTAGTTTTACAGTTGAAACTGAAGAGCTTCACTTTATGGATGAAAAATGTGAGCAAGACTGGAAACAACTTAGTAGTTTGGGACATTTACGACACTAATATTAAAGAAGTCTTTTATTACAAGTAGCAGCCAAAGCAGTATGTATCACTGCCAGAGTACAGCATGACATGAGAGATGAGAAAGACACATCAAGCTGTGAACCCTAGAACCTCTTATACACTAACAGCAGTAGGAAAGGAAAGGAAAGGAAAGGGGAAAAACAAAACAAAAAAAAAAAAAAAAAAAACTATCATTGCATCTTAGATACATAGAAGGATGAATCTTGTGTCTGAAGACAGGCAACCAGAGAAAAAGCTACCACAAATCTGAGAAGCAATCTCTTTTCATTTCATCTTTTAGTTTTTGAAGGACCTGATAATCTTTTACATTGTTCCTTGCACAGTAGTCACTTTTGCTCCTGCAGTTTACTGAAGAGAAGACTGAGGAGACTGAGTAAGAGAAAACAAACACATTCTAAAGTTTATATTCGCTACCATGCTGCATCTAGGTCTTTATACGCTTTGTTAGCCACAGATACCTATTCAGTAGAGGGTGGGAGTAGGGGGTGCGTGTGCACTCTGTTTCAAAGGGCTGCATTTTGAAAACAATGCTGAAAAAAAGTTTATTTGTAAGAGAACTTCAGTTCAAACTTTAGTTCTCACAGAGCTCTAATGCAGTTCAAAAGTGTAATACACACTTAGATATAGAAGTCTGACTGCCACCAGTCTGGTAAGGGGTGGAAGAGTTCCAATCATTTAAAACAACTTGAATTAGTGTGTGATAACATAAGGAACAGATCACAATGCAGCACCAAAACACTGAATAAGGAACTTTATTGTAAGAAAATAACACTAGACCTAAATTTCTTCCATTTCTGTCCGCTTCACTGTAGAGCTTTTCCCTGGCATTCTGCTACAGGATTCAAAGGAACCAGGATACCAGAAGACAAGAATCCCCTACCGCATCACCGAAGATCTTGCCTCTTGTTTCTTTACTCTAAATGGTACGTTATCCACTCCAGGTCAAGTTTAGTATGAAATAAAATTTGTTAGGACTAATACAAACTAAAATATTCATTCTAATTAAGAGGTAATACCAAATATGCAGAACAGGATGAAGTTTTCACTATGCCAAGGCAGGCAACATAATAAAGGAGGAGTATGCTACAGAAAAAACGCTAGATGCCTGACTGTTTTGCAAGCTAAGGCAGTCATATTTCCCCTCTTTGAGCTACAAAAGAACAGGACAGAAACTGTGTGTTTATAATCTACATCATCATCTACCACTCCATTTGTGTAGAATAGATTTGTTTAGAAGAACGGCATATCTGTCAACTGAACTAAATAGTTCCTTAGGCAAACAGCTAACATCATCTATCCATCCAAAAGTGAGACTGTTCTCAGTTACACTTTAGACTAGTAAGAAATACATCTCTTATCTTTATGTTAGAAAAAGAGTTTGAATCCTTCACAGAGAAAACTTTTTGTGTCATCGTCCTGCAACACCATAGTAATACTCTTACACCAGAAAACCCAAGCCCAATATTTGAACAACTCCCCCAGTAACGTCTTGGAAGAAATAAAAATAATACAGACAGATGCCGCCTACAATGATACCGCAATCTTTCTTCGGTAAACTAATATTTTAAATAAATTAGCCAAAATGCATCCACATAGGCTTCATTCAGTCACATGAAGATTCTTACCTCCTAAATTGGCATGTCAGTGATTATGCAGTCAGCATCCATAGGAAAGTTTCAAAGATCTACTTTGTCCTGCATTATAAATGCAACTGCTTACAGAAAAAAACAGTTTGGTCCCCTTGCTTACTAGTATGAATATATTAAGGAATGACAAGTCTCTTGTTCTTGAATTATGCAAAAGCTGAACACAAATAACATGCAGTGCAATGGAACAGAGGAAAGCTAGTTATCCAGTGTTTTGCAAAAGGGAGACAGATCTTCCTGGTATTTCACCGACCACACTTTTTTTTTTTTTTCCCTCCTATAAATTTTAGTTATCAGGCAGGAAAGAATTTGTTATTACCTGTAATTTGTGTGATGTAGTTCAGTCATACTTTTCCCCATAGACCTTCTATGCCTATTTTAGCTGAATATGCATTATAACAAGTTAACCATGTTTTCAGTCCACAAAATAACACCACAGGTAGCATTTGAGGGAAAAGAAGGTTTTACCCAAGTTTCAGTGCTGTGATTTCAAGAAGGAAATTTTCACTCTCTACCTAGATCATATCAGCTTTGTCTTTTATACATTAAAATACACTGTAGATAACAAATCATACCTTCCTCCTACTGCGTCGTCTTGTGGCTGGGCCCCAGCAGTGTTCCTCTGTGAACGTCGCAGTGACCCCCCTGGATTGTTATTAGGCCGGTTGGACATTGGCACCTCTCTCCTGAAGGGACATACCCTTTCTAGACACTATCATTCACTGAAAGACAAGAGAGAGAGAGTCACATGAGACATGTGGCACGAAGACTCACAGCTATATCTCAAGAGACAGACGTAAAATGCTACAGTTTAAGCAAAAACTAAAAGACAAAAAACTTTGAAAAAATTTAAGTCTTTCTTTACGGAGTAAGAGTCTTATGAAGAGCATTTATCTCATTAATATACAGTAACCAAGAACTTGTAAGTATATAAAGTGCACATACATTACTCACTGTTTTCTTCTTGGTAGACTTCTATAATTGTTTTAGCTAAGAGATTAGATAAATGCAATTCAGGAGAAACTATTTGTCAACATTGAGGAGAAACACATTAATTACTAAAATTCAGTGCCTGATATAGAACCAATGGTATGTAAGTATTTTAACTTTTACTGAAAGAGATGATAATCTCAATTTCAGGAATTACAAGATTACAGAAGTAACCTAACTACTGTAAAGCAGCTTCTTTCTTTACACAGATAAAGTTGCAAATAATCTGACTAAACAAAAGAAAAAAATAAAAGAGATACAGCTAAGAATAAGAAATTCTCATTTACAGATGCTTAGTTAGTGGGGGAAAAGCTTACTGTTTTAGACCACAGAATTAATGAACTTGCATAATTATTGCAAGAAATCAAAATGATGGCCTTGCATTACTACTTCTAGAATATTTCACACAATTGCTGTGAAATGCAGGCTCTTCACACCCCAGTAAAGAGAGAATTTCCATATCTTGGGCTAAACTGTTTCTACATAAAGAGCATAGCAATAGACATACACTCAGCAAATTCAGGGGATTTTTTGTTTGTTGGGGGGGGTGCGTGTGAAATCTGGGTGAGAGAGAGATTTGCAAGTTAAAAAAAAAACAGGACAAAACACTGAGTTTTTTCAGAATACAGTAGTCCACACGCTCATTCAGTATCTGTAGTATCTACAGCACAGTAAGAAAAAGTAGTTTGCCAGTAAACTTTTAACAGCACCGTGGCTGCAAAGGAATAACCAAGGCTCAGTTCAAATTTTAATGCCTCCAATGAAATAACTCTGCAATCCTGGCACTGGCACTGTAGTTAGACAATGCTTTGACTGTAGTTGTCTATTCCTCTGAAAGGACTTACTGAAGAAGGGAGAAAGAAAAACAAAAAAACAAAGTACACACACACACAGAGAGACATACAGCTTATGTTATTCTATTTTACTGTAAGCCATAGGAAATCAGGCATATAAGTTGGTTTGATTGTATTATGTACCTAGTACAAGGCCAACAGAAATAGATACAACTAGGACACCTGCAGCACAGTACAAAAAAATAAGCACTTGCGCTTCTGGTAGCCTAGATTTAATCTTGTTACACTGTAATGATACCACCTAGTACTAAAAATTCTTGGCTCTTAGCATACAAGTATTTCAGTAAGCTCCAGGAATCAAGTTAGGCAGCAAAGTTGCTTGCTCTTCTCTCAGGAGTCATGGGCATCTTGCTCCTTCAGGGTGCAGAAGGGTTTATAACAGAACAGAAAAAAGTTTGCCTCACTAGAACTTAAGTTACTACCTCCTTCTTGCAAAACGGAACTGCTAAGATTTTACAGGTGGCAACAATGCCTTTTACTGTTCCCTTAATCCAGAATAGGTAGTCAGGTCTCCAAATAACAATATTGAAGAAATCCTCCTCTCTCTCATCCCAGTATACTGGCCATAAAAGGAACGTACGTTCCACAAGAATTCATCCTGCAAAAAGCAATACTCAGTCTAGAGCTCTAATTCATCAGCCTCATGCTTTCCCAGCAAAGATCAATATCATGGGATCCTCAAGACACTAGAAGAGTAAGGGGTGGGGGAATCCCTAGACAATACCAGGATTCCAGGTATGAAATTTCAATACATTAATATTAATCTGGGTAACAGACACTTTTTACATAGTATGGGCTTGGAGGTTATGCAGCAGACAGCACTGTCATACAAGCTACTCAGCTGCACAGGAAACGTGACAGCTGTTCTATAAGGAATCTGCCAAGTCAAGATCACGTCCAGAGTTACTCCTCTGTATTCAGATCTCTCATCACACTACACTACGCTCAAGTTACCACTTGACTCTCAATTTGCCTTTATATGTAATGCTGGATTGGCATTACAGCTCGGAGTTTTAATAACCACTGCTTGATTGCCACGTCTTTGGTATTGCAAAGAGAAATAACATCAATTAATTTCTGTCATAGAAAGGCCTAACATACCTATAAGTTTTACAACTGCAAGTTGTATAACACACACAGTACTTGGAGAGGTTCCACAACAACACAAGACAATCACCTCTTCCCAGCCTTCAGTAGAAGCCTTTTCTTAGCCTCTTCTCTCCTGGAAAAGCTGATGGTCTGGAAAAGCTGATGGGAAGTGATCAATACTTTCCTATATCTTTGAAGGCAACAGAGGAAAAACAAAACTGTGGAACAAACCTGCACCACAGCTTTCACCACCAGAAGCTACTCTAAAGGATAATGAACTAATGTAGGCTATGGCAGGGAAATGAGAATATGAGTAAAACTGAAGCACTCCGCCAGTTGCATTACAAGGCAAACTGATAATAATTCCTATAAAAACGGGAACTGGGCCCTTTCACAAGAAAAGGGGCTTCTTCAATCCAACTGGAGCATTTCTAGAACTGGTTTTGAAGTTCTTTGCAAGAATATTGGCAGCACAGTGTTCTTTAGGCTCTCGCACTCCAGTTTCATGAACATTCATGGTATGCCTAGCTGCTCTGCCTATAATACTCCATTACCATGCCAGTTATCTGCTTGGAGTTAAACTAAATTGGATGCACTTATGTTCTCTTTTGTACCTTGATCCAAAGGCAACGCCTTACCTGATACTGAAGCAGTGATCCAGCTTTCAAAAGTGCGAGGCCTTAGTGCCCTGAAGTCAATCTTTGGCAAAAAGTAGGGAAGGAAGAAAAGATGGAAGGATGTTTAAATGCTTTGTAATTCTAGGATATTTTCTTCCACAAATTGCATATCTTACCAACTAGAAACCAACTAGAACTTATTGGAGAGTATTAAATCTAAAATTTCAGATTTTTATTGTGACATTTCAGTTTAGATGATAAATTTCTTGACAAACTGCAACAGTAAGAAATCAAGTCAATTAAGGTAGAAGCAACATTCTAAATGTATAAGCATACAATGAACATTTAAGAGTTTTAGATTTTAAATGCTGCTAAACTGAAGAACTTGCTACATATGGCTAACTGCTGAACTTCTTTGAATCTACATTAGTTTATTTTAAACCAATGTCATAGCTGCACCTCATTTTTGCTCACAGCTTAAAGTTCTCCTGCTTTACCTGCAAATACACACACCTATTTTCTTGCCTTGCAAGCAAGCACTTGCAATTCCTCACTCAATTATTTCTACTGCTGCACCATCTGACTCAAACTCAGTATAAAGAAGCAGAATTTTTACTGCAGTTAGTCAGTTTAGAGTCCTGTGTAGAGATCTTAAAAACACAAATACACACACACACACAAATCATCTTTCTCACCACACTTTCTCAGCTCAATAGTTATTCACTCTGCCCAGCTGCTTTTCCACTGCAGCCCTCACCTTCTAAACCTAATTGAGCTTTTATGTCAAAGCTCTATGAGGAAGAAGCTTGTATTCTCAGCTTAGGAGGCCACTGTCCCTTCTGCTAGTAAGAATAGTTCTTGGAATGATTTAGAGAGTAGGTAGAGCAAGCTGGAGATTTCCTACAACATTTTCTACGACCACATCTCCTGAATTCTTCTCCTCCCTCCCTCTGATCTGAGGAGAAGTTTCCATACATAAAAAAGAGAAAGAGATAGTGTTCCATGAGCACTACAATAAGGTCACTGGATTTCATTGGCTTTTATGAAGCCTATGCTATTCAGCTACATGAAAGCACTGAGCATTAACAAATAAGTTGTTTTTCTTCTTCCAGCACTGCAATAGTAAGTTCCCATTTTTTTTATCTGCTTTTATTTCCACCTTCTCCCCATCAAGAGTCACAAGCTGTCTACATGACTTCAAGATGCTACATTACACTAGTTTTCCACATGCAGTGCAGTAGGTAAATTCATGTGGTGACTTTTATTAGATTAACTTCATTTTGACATAGAAATTGCACAAAGTCCCACTGACTTGCACATTAGGCTTACTTTGGCTTTTTTGTATTCCCTCCCCCAAAAGAAAGAAGGAGAAAAAACAAAAAACATCCACTACTCAAATTCAGTACAATTACAAAAATCCTCAAAGCAAAAAATATTACAGTTCTAGGAGGCTGTATAATGTTACCCCAGTGCAGAGAAGACATATAAGTAGGAATCAAGAAGTTTCTTCTAAAAAAAAAAAAAAAAAAAAAAAAAAAAAGACATGTTAGGTGGTAAGGAAATGGACTTCCACACCTGCTCCAGCATGGAACTTCTACAGACTTAAAAGTAGCATCATTATTAATGTCTTCTAAAAGACTTGACAAGATATTGATGGGAAGACAAACAGTTTAACAGTGTGCTGAGGCAAATCTCATTGTTAAACCTGGTGCCTTTTTGATGCAAGGTTCAACTGGAGCGCAAGTGTTAAGTTAAAAACACTGAAAAAGCCTAGGCTGAAAGGCACCTCTGGAGATCATCTGATCAAATCTTCTATTGAAAGCAGGGCCTGAGATTAAATGTTACAGCTCTCCAATTCTGCTGCCAAGTGAAAATTTATGAATCAGGATGACTAGATATATTCTGAGGTTCTGAGTGTGAGCAGAAAGGTAAAAGATGAATCACAAGAGAACCTCTGAAGAGAGGGAAAAGAAAAAAAAACGTCAATTAAGAAATCAAAGCATCACATCAGGTATCAGGGTGTGTAGTGGAGATAAATACTATTTCTCTGACAGTCTGTTAATAACAGAAGCATTTGATGAAAAGCCATGTAAAAGATGTCAGTTTAAGTAGCCCAAGATCCTGGATCTGCATAGATGTACAGTTGTGCAAGGACACACTCCCTTCCCATGCATATCTGTTAAGTAGAAAAGAACCATCTCTGGCCCTGCTCCTTAATGCAATCACATGTAGTTCAGAGAACACTCCCTCCTCTTCTTTTCCTCAATATTACATTCAGTAATGTGGACTAGGATGAGGAGGAAAGTACACGGGCATAGACTACAAGTATTGGAGGATTCCAGTCACTGACTAGGTTGGTCTTTTATGACTAGTTCACACATCTACTCTTACACTGGTTAGCTTTAGACAGTATCCAAGCTGTTAAACAAAAACAGATTTTTCAGAAGGCTGACCACTTCTCTTCCCACTAAAACAAACAAAAATCCCACCAACCTTCAGCACAATTTTCTTCCAGATTCATTTGTAGTGGAACAGTTCTTCTGGCTATTCTGCAGTTATTCAGGTGGAGCAATTTCTTAATCATTGCATGATTAGCACATATACTATATACTAAGAGCAGCAGAGGTTTCTGGATATTGCAGAAATATTATCAAATCCCAGTGGGCCATAAATACACTCAAGCTATGGACTCCAAAGAAAGCCGTCAATTAGGGAGAGGGAGTTACCCATTTCTCCTCTGAACTTACAACTCAGGTAGCCATCTGAAGAGTATAGTACTCTTTAGGATTTGCCACATTAGGGAGAAGTCAGCTTCCCCTTACATCTTTCAAGGGCTCAGAAATCACTACACTGTTAGCTGAGACAAAGCTAGGAGCATTCTACAAGGCCAAATTCATGGACTCAACAGAACAGGTTGCTAGGAGCTTGAAAAGATATAACCACCATGTTAAGATTCACTAAACTACTGAGTCTACTTGTATATGCCTATGACCTATAGAAAGAGGTCAAAAAATCTTGGCACAACAGAGGAATGGAGGATAGCTTAAAAAAAAAAGAGAGAGAGAGAGAAAAAGAAAAGAAAAAGTATCTCTGCTTTCTGCTCGCTATATTATGGTTCAGAATTAGTAGGAACTGTACCACTAACTGGCAGTTAGAATATCCAGTGCCTCCAACCAAAGATTTACAAGTTCCCAGAGGAGAGAGGATCACCTATTTGCCTCTGAAGAGACGTATACAGTGCTCACTAGAAGAATGCCCAGGTTGTTAGGATGGACTGGGTGATCCAACATGTATGCAACAACTCCAACCCAGCAAAGTAGCATCCTTAACTACTTATTTCCGTTCAGTGAAAGGACTGGAAGATACCTGTGCAAAAGATGACATAATCTGGGAAACTCACAGATCAAGTATAGTTTAAGGTATTATTTAAATACATACTACTGTATACTCTGGAGTTGACAGAAGTAACTTAGTGATGGTGGAAAGATGCTCTCAGTTGCAGAAACTGAAGTCTCCCTGTGTGTAAGCAGGTCAGCTCAATTCTAACCTTCGGACTACAGAGAGTTTTCGCTTGGTCTGGTGGGGGGGGGGGGAAGAGAGAGAGAGAGAGAGGGGAAGGGAGAGAGGAAAAAAAACACTAAAGAGGTCCTTAGTGACCTAGAAGAAGCTCAAGACCTTGTTTTGTAAAGATCCCTGTGAGGCCTTGCATCAATGCTTTGTTAAGGAAGAGAATAGTGAACTGGCCTATATCACAGCCAGAATTTCAGTAGCTCCTTCTAGGCTGCAGAAAATCTAAAGTGAAATACCAAACAGGACACTACTTGAGACTATAGGAAGTCACAGGTACTGCTAGCAAAGAGCTTGGTAGCCAAGTCAGCAGTACAGCTGTCTGATAAAGAACCTAAACTGCACTGAAACGTTGAGAGCTGGTTAAGATGCTAGCTAATATTTAGACACCAAAAGCCTCAATTTCCTACACTTGTCTCATCTGGAGCTGCAGAAGCTGCAGTCAGAGAAGGCAAACTAAAGGAGTTACAGTGATAATGCTGTTTGAGAGCATCCATCTTTATTTCTGCCTTCTCACTTCTTTGCTTTTTCTATGTTAGTCAAGGACTAAAAACAATCCTTATAAGATTTATTTACAAGCGTAGATCATAACGTAATTCAGAGAACTCCAAGAGAAATCAAGTATGTTATCCTTCCAGAACTATGAAACTTTGCGACTTGTCAGAACTAGTTCAGTAGAAATTTTTATCAGTACACTGTTCAATATGGAATTATTAATGAATGAAGGGAATGCTCTCAATGGCAGAATGCCATTACTCAGTACTTCAGGTCTTGTAAACATGAAAGTGTTTTCTTGTAGTTTTAGTCTTCAGTGGGAGGGGGGGTTCCAAGCAGATTAACTGCTACAGTTTACTGCTACATTAAGTTCTGTTGCATGATTCAGTCAATACTGCAGCAGTTAGTCTCCATATTCGTAAGCAGGAAAAAAAGTTATCAAAAAAATCACACGAACCCAGAAACTCTGGATCAATATAAAAGAACAGTCTAACCTAGACAGCTGCAAGGCAGCCAGCAATAGTTCAACTTCAGAAAAAGCCCAGAGATATTTAAGCCATCTCAGTCAGATGAAAGATTCGCGTTAGCACAGGGACAGCCAGTGCATATAAACATCAAAACTCAAAATAGCAACAGAGCTGCAGAATTCTGAATGAGTTTTTGGTCTCTATTTGTTGACAGATATTTTCCCTTTTAATGCAAGAATAGGAAAGAAGGGAAAAAGGAAAAACATACACATGCGAAGTTTATTCTGTACATTGGTGTCACATCACAAAATTTCTCTGCCAGATCAGATGCTATAGTAAGAGCTTGACTTCACCTCTACAGGAACTTCAAATTTACTCCTACTTACCAAAAAGCTGCTAGACAGAAGCTTACACTCAGAGGCCAAGGATACAATTCTGTTACACTGGTGCCAATACAAATGCAGTTAGCAACAATGGAAATAATGCTTTTAAACTTTTTTCCCCTTTTAATTAAAAGGGCAGCTGCTATCTCTTCTTCACACAGAAAGAATTTTCCAACAGCCAGCTTCTATGTAGAACTCTATTTCTACCCAGTGAACTGATACGAATTCTTCTTTGTTTCTAACAGATCCCCAGTAAAAACCATCATAAGCAGTAAAATCTCATGTCCTTTGTTTCCAGCTTCTCTAGAAGCCCATATTTAATAAGAGCCAAAATAAAAGTCACATACCATCTGCGTGGAGGTTTAAGCTTTCAGTAACCAAAACTGAAAGAACAGAAAATCAGGTTGTCTTGCAACCCTGAGGGAGAACATTATCTTCAGAAAACGAGTACGAATTTCAGTGAGAAGCTTTTACCTTCTGCGAGACACAATGCGAAAAAATGCACAGAATCCTTGATGAAGTGATCAACACTGCCAGAACAAAGGCAAATTAGGAGGTGGTCAAATAAGACCAAGGAAACATGTTTGGAGGTTGTCGTCAAGGTAGTAAGAAGAAAGTTGAACGATTTAACGCAACTTCAAGTTTAGAAGCTGAATTTCAATGTTTTCATGCAAGTAAAACATGAAATACCCATCAGTAAGTACTCCAAGTCTGCTCCCATGCAATGCTTAATGCCCAGTTACCTTTGAGCTGTACAACTCTATTTACTTCAACATCTGGTGTTTGAACACAAAACCTACTGCTGCAACATCAAGCCTCTTCCCTACTCTAATCCCAAGGAACAGAGGCTGCCTTATTTGCAGTTAGCCACTCACAGGCATCTCACATACAGCCCTGTAGTGAAACAGGGGCAACAGCACTACAGCAATACCTATGTTCTACCTGCAGAGCCTGTTAGACAATACATGCTCCAAGCTGCAGCATGGCAGGCTGCCTAAGCCCTGCCAAATACCTCATAAATTTTTGCCACATTAGCTCAAATTATAGAGAGGACTATGAGCTTAGTTGCTGATGAAACATAGCATGGGACCCAAAATCTAAATCAATGTAAAACATTCCTGGCAGTCTTTAGGTAACTTGAGCGGAAGGGAAAAGGAGAAGAAATTGAATTAGCCATTAGAGTGAAGAAATTCAAAGACCTGATCTCACAGAAGAAACACAAAAATTTGTTTTGTATGGGCAAATGAGAACAGTGCCACAGATGAAACCAAGACTACAGGTTTCAGCAGGAGTGCTATGTAGATTCTAAAAAACAACAAGGGAGGAGACTAGGTCTTCATTCAGATAACATTCAGTCTCAGCTGCTGCAAACTAGCTAACATACAGAAATGCCAAAAGTTGAAAAGCCTGTTCACTCATAATACCAGCAGCAATTAAGAAGAAATACTTGAAAGGTAAAAGAACCCTGGGTTTCCAGAGGAAGAATAAAAAAAGTACATATTCCTAGTAACTAAAATGGTGGTTAAGTTTTTGCACTTTAAAATATTGTTCGGAATAGTTTAGACAAATCAAATAGATTATATTACAAATACCAAAAGTAGTCATAGGCATAATGGACAGCAAAATTCCTATGCCATGCGAGACAGTCAAGGGAATGTTCTAATTCCAGTTCTTCGAGGAATAAATTTAAAAATTAAGTTTCAATTCCTGCTTCCTCCAAACTACATCTGTATATGAATCTAAAGTATCACAAGGATGCTGCCACAAGAAGCAGGGATTAAGAAAAAAAATTTTTTGAATGTTTCTAAACTAGGTAGCGCTCAAAACATTCGTATCTTTGAATTAGATGCCACAGGTACATCTCTGCAACCAAACAACCCTATACATTGACATTACACTTCTCAGTAGTGTAAATAAGAGCTCTTGAATACATTTGTCAAATTACCAACACAAAGACATTTACCTTTCATTAAAACAAGAACCAAACTACCAAATATTCTTTACAGAGAAACTGAAGTTCTGTACTAAAGCTGAACCAAAGAAGTTGCACTCAGAGTAACATGCATGAAGACACTGAGGATTAAGCTGCCTTTAAACTGATCCCATCATAAAGAGGTTCAGGACTGCATTAAGCTCAGAGCTCTCGTTTCATGGTAACTATATACTCAAAAACATACAATATTAGCTTCTAAAACTAAATTTCAGAAAGAGTCCAGTCCTTACAGTTGAAGAAAGAAGTTGTCAAAAGCCTGAGATGCAAACTTCATGCAAGAATCAAACTTTATGGCAATGTTTACTGGCGAGATTGTCTATCCACCTCCATGTTTACATTACTTGCTTTATAAAATGAATGTACAGGAACAAAGTATTGTACAGAATATGAGAAAGGTACACGTATATCTGTAGAGCCCGAATATGGAGAGTTATGGCACTGATCTCAGGAGTCTAAACATTAGAGCTCTTTCTAGTGCATTTTTGCAGGATGCTAGGCTTCCTCTTAATTTTAAGCTAGCCAAAGCTATGAAACATTTTAAATAAAGACAAAAAAGGTCTGCTGCAAATTATTCTCTTCCTTCCCATCTGTGCAAACATCACTAGTCTTTTCCTCTGCTTTACCATACTTACTTACCTACTCTCTCCCCCAGGCTACCCACATACTTTCCTTGCACAGGCATCACCAATAAACCATGCCCGTACTTTGCAGATCATCAGATTAACCTGTTGACAAAAATGCATTATTTTCCTCAATGTCATAGCACAGTCAGGTTTGCCACTGAGTCTGAGGAATTTCTTGGTCATTTCAGAGGTGGAAAAAAAAGAGAGTACTTCCTGCCTGGCAAGGAGACATTATTCCAGACGTGGCCTAAATCCATTTGATACATCTTTATTACCCCTCCTAGCTCAACTACTACTATGCAATGTATTGAAGGTACTCGTAGACTCCCAGTAGTACAAAATATAGATCGGAAAAAACATGAAGCTTTTCCACAGCTCCAAGATACTTACAAAAGAACGAGCAGAGCTGTAAGCTTTCTGTGGCTTAATCTCAGGACACCCAAAATGATTATTTAAAAACTGGAGATTACAATAGTTGATTTAATAATCCTTTGCTCTTGCAATTTGCTCTGTGACCCAATCAAAACACTCAAGAGCTGCCTCCTATACAGGTGACCTTTTGTCCTACATTAAGGTCTAACTGCCTTACCAGCAAAGCCACAACCTCTCATCCCACAAACATCATGTACCAATTCTGCCTTGACTAGAAATGGAAGACAACATGATGGAAAGGAGAGGAAAGGAAAATAGGGTTTTTGTAAGTACTTCCTGTGTACATTAAGGCTAGCATAAGTGCAGCAAAGCTACACATCCATGTTGTTAAGCTCCTGAAAGCCATTTTTGCAATGAGACGAAGACAGAATCCGAAGCATTCAGACTTCACTTCTTAACAAGTCCTGTGCACGATGTCTTCCCCCACCCCCAAAAAAAAGAAAAAACAAGAGCAGATACATGCACAAAATAATCTAATGCACTCATATAGCTTCACATCTATTCTGCAAATCCCCCCTTTAGTACATTTTAATAAATGGTTTAAAATAAAGAGTAATTAGGGAGATTTCAGACAACCAAAAGATACTTAACTAGAGAGGGTAGTCTCATCACAATACAAGTTAGAGCATCTCTCTTTACAACTTCTAAGTATAAAAATGCACAGGGAATGAAGTGACTTAAGGGGAAAGATTAAAGAAAGAACATGAAGCAGACAGGTTTGGGAAGAAAGAATAGCTGGCAGCCCACGACCCATAGGCCCAGAAGTGAGTACAGTTTCTTCCTTCCTTCCCTGCTGCACAGTATCTTATCACATCAAATGCAGAACTGAGTTACTTCATAAGAGCTGCAACCACTCCTTAATCTTACATCCATTTTGCTATGGAAAGACACTCAGCTAGAATCATGAATATGCTCATCCCACATATGAGTAATAGGAATAAAGTATTTTAGTAATGGTAATATCTTCGTTATCTTTACTTCCTCACCTCATATTTTTTGAATACTGCATTTATTCTAACAATTAGTTCCCAGCATCTCCAACTCCCACTTGGGACCAAAGATGCTGAATTAATTGAACTAACTTTGGGTCTTTTTCTTCTATGCTTTTCAAATGTATTTGTAGGTCTTCTTTGTATTTAAAGGCTCCTCTAGCAGGACAGCCTTGGGATACAGATACTATGTACTGAACTTCGAAAACAGTCAAATCCATTTAACATGAAGTATTTCCACAGATAGTGAAAGTCAAATAGCTTGAAGATACAGCTCAAAGTTGTGGTAACTATTAATAAAAAGTTCAAACTATTTATTATTAAACGTCTGTTCTGATTAGTTAGAAAATGGCTTGTATAAAGTTTCTAAAACTGACTTTTCATATCAGCAATCTGGTGCTGTAGTTTCAAATACCAAGGACAACATATGCCACTAGCACACTAGGATGCTTGTTACACCTGTTACATTATGCAACCACATGATATAGTCTGAAGGGTTTTGTTTGCTTTTTTCTTAAAAAAAAAAAAAAAAAATCAGATGTGGTATAGTACTGTAAACGTGGTTATGATAGATACTTTTCTAATTCAAATGACTGCATAAGCAATCCGTACCCATTCAAGTGTGACAAATATTCTGAGCCAAAAACATCCCAGGGTTTTTTTGTTTTGTTTTTTACTATCTCCATCAACAGTAAGCTTGACAGTAATAATGCTGAACCCCACTTCTGATAATTTTCATGCAAGTTTAACTTATTGCTAAGGCTTAGCTTAGACTAAGGAGGAAAAAAAATAAAATAAAACAAGTAAGCAAATGTTAAAGGCATTTGAACTAGTCTGCAGTAGTTACTCAGCTGAAACCACTGTATCTTCCAAAGGGTACCACAGTACTGATAGGAGTTTAAGACCCAAGTAGATTTCTTGGAAGAAATCATAGTGAATGTAGCTATCTCAATTACAAAGAAAAGTTAGTTCATATTATTCAAGAACTCTAAGTGAAAATTCTATGTACCTCACAGTAGACACACTCCCACCACAACATGTATTTATTCAAAATTCTCACCCTTAAGTACGTCATTATTTCAGGTCCATAACCTCACATAAATATATTAGAAAGCACGGGGATACAGTACAATTGAAAGTTTCAGTCTAATGCCTGTGCAGCCCATTTTGATGTTAGAATTCAGCATATCAGACTTCAGGAATTGTACAGATGCAGCCATTTATATTTTGATGAAGTTATACAGATAATTTAAAACCTGACACTTAGAGCTATCACCAACCCTCATTTGTAAAAGCTTTCAGATTCTGCTGAAACAACCTGAAATTAGATCAGTTTCTCCTCTGTTCTCCCACTACAAATATTTTATGGGATATACTCACACTCTGACCCTCTAAATAGGGCATCATCTGTCCTGTAGTAGCCAGGAGGAAGGCAGGGATGCTAAGATAAAATCCTGTTTCAGTCTATGCAGGTAACAAAGGAAAAAAAGCAACTTAGCCAATAACCAGTCACAAATACTTATTTTACAAATTCCCACCTCAAAGTTGGGCAACTAATCTCTCTGTTCTGCAAAAAACAATCACACAGCAAATACATACTGAGGTAAGGTCCTACTCTAGTTTGCTGCTGTACCCTAGACATCATTAGGAAGTAACAAACTACCTTGATTTTGGATATACCTTGACTGACTAAATTTAGATATTTAAATCACTATATTCTACTATAGGTTGAGCTTCTGTTTCTAGCTGCCACAGGTAAAAATACAAGTGTAGACACCCGGACTTCAACAACTCACTTTACACTCTGTCATTAACAGAAAGACAAGATTCTTCTATAGTGTACTTTTTAAACAGGTCATACAATATACATAAAGCAAGGATAGGGGTCGACCTGTACAAACTCAGCTGTGTGTCAGACAAGCTATCTGAGAAACAGGAGAAATACACAGCAGTTTACATCCTTTCTACTTGTCACACTCACTAATGTTATAGAGGAGGATTAATGAGTCAGACTGACAGCTCTGGATCCTTGAATTCCTATGCCTTCACTGTTCAAAGCTTAAGTGTGCTGGGTTAGTATCTTTAGGATACCTTCTCTTAGAAAATTAAGTATGAGACCCCTATTGAAACTAGAAGCATTAATAGTATAGCTATGCCATTTATGACAACATGGATGGAGCCAGTGGTGCAAAAATTGCCCATAAAAAAATGCTTAAATGTTCTTTTGATCTTTGTTTTTCTCTTCCTCTTAACTATGTCTTAGCTTGCAAGAAGGTATCTTAATACAACTATTTAAGAAAAAGCCCATTACTGACAATATTCTGAGGAGTAAGCCCTCTCCTCTTCTGAACAATTCAGATTTAATACCAACTCTTTCACAGATCTCTCACAGGACAGTCTATCCTCCTTCACCAGGTTAGCAATCATGAAATTGTATTTACTTACTCTATGAAGTGTTTAGATAGACATTCACACTGAATACGAGTTTAGCAGAGAGTGTAAACACTCTTTGATAAGGACTATTAAAGAACTACAGCTTTCCACCTTTGCCAGTTTCAAAGCAGTCTGTGGTACAGTAGGCAAACTACAGCAAGCAGCAGTGCTGTTGTCTAAAGTAGTTCTGTCTTTCAGACATAGCTGGAGTTAAAATATTCACATGCAGCTACTGTGGTTGGAGGCCCAGTGTTGGGAAAGCCAGTTGGAAGTGGTAGTTTCTGAAAGTTACGGATGCTAAAATATTTGTAATACCTGAAGGCAAGCAGTAATCTTAAATTTGCTTCAGAACAAAATAGTCTGAATTCAGTAATCACAGGACATCAGCAGAATCCCTGAAGATCTTTTAGAAGGTAGAACTTGCAGTGCTTGACAGTGACTATTGCCAGGCTAATGGAAGAGAGGTCATCCATTATTTTATTTCTCTTCTGTTGAATTCAAAATTGAATAAGCAATTGTTTGGTTATTAGTGCTATTAAGTAGCACACAAACAGAATACATCACCCAAGTTTAGTGTAACAAGCAGACTATCACCCACAGAAAGAAACTATGAATTAAAATGAAAGCTTTATTGTTAGTCTTATTTCAACAAAGCTATGGAGGTGATATGGTTATCTAAAAAAGGTCAGAGTTGTTCCCTTGAAACTCTTTTTTTCCCCCAAACTATTAAAACTTACGAAGTTTCCTACCCTCCCCTCATTCCTCCTAAAATAATTATGTATCCTACCAATATGAAACAGTAAATCACTCTAATGAAAAACTTGCAATGCAATGAAGTACAGTTACACAAAACAACCAAAGATCTTGTATCTGGGTACTAAAAACAGTGATATTTGCTCTAAGCCAGGACCTTGTCAGTTGAAACAACTGTTAGGGACCGCATGTGCCAGCGACTTGGGGGATGAGGGTGGGTGAAAACAATGCTTAGGTGCACTGAGTAACTGAGAATACTTCTGTGCCACTGTACAAAGTATTCATCTGGAATACTATACCCTTTCACAGTTGGCCTTGGAGAAGCGAGATTAATTCCAGTTGAAATTCCTGCAGAAAGCTCTTGAAGGAGGTGACTAATAAGGCCTGTCTTATTTAGCCCAGCAACATGAAGGTTAAGGGGATATAAATGCTTTCCATAAGAGACGGGTAAGAGTAGAACACGAAGAAGAAAACAAAGCTACTTAAAATAAGAGGCTAGCACTGACAGAGTGAGTAGCTTTAAAAAATATATATACACATGTGTATGTATATTTTCATATACATTACACACATTTGTATATGTGTGTGCATGTATACATATATACACATACATACACACATACATATACACACATGAAAAACATTCAAGGTGGAAATCAGATGATCCTAAAATTCAAGTAATGGTACGCTGAAAGTCTCCTAGGAGGACTGAAGAACAAACAAAGGCGGGGGGGAACGAGAATTAGAAATCACAATCACATATACATTTTACTGCTTTTTAGGTAGTTACAAATAAATTACAGATATAGCAGTAGTATTAGTAGATTATACTTTTGACCCATGAGGTCTCTTACTAAGCTTCTTCCTACACAGTAGTGCTTTAACACCCTTCTTACAGGCACATAACTGACAAACATCAAGTTCTGTTGCTGTACTAAGCTAACCAATGGAGAGATGAGACAGTTTGTTCAGGACTGAGACATCCAGGTACAAGAAGCACTCCAGGGCCTCAGCTGCCAGAGGCTAGTTTCCTCACACTGAGGGCCTCTTCACTAAGATACTGGAACATCATTCTCATTATCAAACCATCCAGTGTTTCTCAGAGGGTAAAAGAAAGCACACATGACTCTGCAAAGAAGCAAACATATACTGCCTGCAGTCTGTGATGAGTTTTCCTTGTCCTGTCCCCATGATACTATTGTGTGTGTTGCAGGGGCGGGGGGGGAACTTGTCCCAATCTTCTGCTGAGAATAAAAAAAGAAAGGATAAAGTGGGGAAAACTACACTCTCCTCACAGCAGGTTACTGCAGTAAGCAGTGACTTTTAGGATAAAAAAATTTAAACAGAGCTTTGGATAGGGTCAACCTCTGCAGAGGTTGTTTATCCAGCTTGATCCTACTGTTGCTGTGTCACTCAGTGCCCATATGTTCAGGTTTGATATCTCCCAACTAGGGAAGCAGAGGGAGGGGACAGAAGAGTACCAGCAGTCTATACATTCAGAAAACCAAAACAGCTACTCAATTTTTTGGCAAGAGCTCCGTAAAGAAACGGCAGAAAATAAACACAGCAGCACTACAAAAAAAGTAACAAAGATTTTTGTAATCAAGTTATTCACAAACATGCAAGACAACTAATATCTGAGAAAGGGTTACATAACAGAGAAAGACAAAAAAGTTATTTCTGCTGTTAGGTCAATTAACAATATCACCCATTACCTAGTTTTTGATTTGCCATCTCCCCAAGTTGACTTTTCAAATAGCATGATATAACTTTTTGTTGAAGACCAATATGCAAAATATCAAACACCTGAGAATGAAATCATTTCTTGGTGCAAGGGAAATATTTGTAGAGGAAGACAATCATGAAACACACATTAAGCAATTTTGTGATGACCAGCAACCCATCTGGCTACTTATGATTTTAGATTTTTAAAACACTCTAGTATCACTAAAACAAGATTAAAACTGATTGCATTAACAATATAAGGAGCACCTAATAGAGTTCCCTATAATTTAAGCGGCCATGAAACACAGCAACAAGCAAACAGATACCACAGATAAAGGAAACATTGGTTTAGGACAGTGACTGCTAAGAAGAGGTCTAGGGGATTGATAAAGTGGTTCTGGTGGCATTACAAGTACTACCAGCAGGCAGCGTACTTAAGAGTTTAATCTCATCTGCCCAAAACTGCTGGAAACTAATAGAAGTCCAGACTTCACTCAAATATGTGAAGTAAAAAATTTTTAAAAATAGGTGGTTTAAGTACATTGTTTACTCACTGGGTTCTGTTACCTAGTAGAAATCTACTTTATTTAAAACTACAAGAATAGTTTTAACAACTTTGGGCTAGATTTGTCATACGGAAAAAAGCCTTATGCACCCAGAGAATACACTTTACTCTGGACAATTTCTGGAAGCAATTAAGTACAGCAACAACTGTGTGTTATTTCAAAAGCAACAGATTGAGATTACTGTACTTGTCACTTCTTTTAAGTACAGTCTTGTTGCCTACCTAAAGTTTTGACTTTACATTAAGTTTAAATGTTCTTTCCAAAATTAATTCATCACTAAAATTATATTTACCTCAAGTTTTCAAATACACAGCTCCCAGATTCTAGCTTACTTGAATTCATCTGCATAGAGCACAGCTGAGCCAGAATCTTCAGTGCCCCTTCTGTCTGGGCTCCAGTTCAGTTTCAGTAGCATGTCAAGAACCTCTGTGCTACACAAAAGATCATCCTGGCTACTTTGATCACAGTGTTTGAGTACCAAAACATTTATGAAAGGCATTTAAGCAGTGCTGTTCCTTCACATATTAAATTCCACAAAATTCACTTTTTTCTTCTCAGCTAACCTTTGGAGCTAAGCTCTATTATCTCTTAAGAAAATTTGTAAGTTAAGTTCATGCAACTGCAGTTTTCTTACAAAGCTTCCTCCCATTCAAGACACAAACTGCTAATGAAAGTTTGCAGATTGAATCTTCTTGTCAAGAGCCTAGAACAAAACACAACAACAGCTACATCCAATTACATGCCTACAAATACTTGAGGAAAGTGAGAAATTGGGTGTAGCAGCAATATTGTATCAGCTTAGAAGTTGTCACATAAGAACTCTTAAAAAAAAAAAAGAAAGAAAGAAAGAAAGAAAAAAGGGAAAAAAAAAGACAAGGCATACCAGCTATCTTATTTTTGGCAAAGAAATGTATTTACTCTTTTGCCAAGTTTCTTGTAACAGTCAAGGAAACGAAACTAACTTTTTAAACTCACGTCCATAATCTTAAGGCACAATGTAAGTCTTCATTCTTACTGCTCTTGTTTTATTGTAGAAGCTAACTAAAACAGGCAGGATATTACCAGAGCAAGATAAGGTGACACACCTCATTACAGAAAAACACACACACGTGGAGCCCACTGTAGCTGTTCTTTCAAGTATGATTCCCACCCTCCAGGCCCCTCGTTCTGATTCCTGGCTTAAAGCTTCCTAAAATATTACATCTTCCATCAATTCCTTTAAACAATATTCAATTAATAATAAGATGTTCTCTCCAGAAGTGTTCTACTTAACTTCAAATCAAGTTGCATTCTGATGTAGACTGCTGGTATTTGTGCTTGTTCCATTACTTGACTGAGTTGATTTATTTTGCTTACTAGTGTTAAAGAACAGAAATCTAGCTACCTAGCTATGCAACTTCTCTTCAGGTACATTCACTAAAGCTTTTTCATGAGGATTATGACTGTCTGCATGCTCTCATTCAAGTTGGTGATTTTTGTATGATGGATGAATTCATCTAGCGACTGTACCTGAAAGTATGACAAGGTCAAAACATATGAAGTTTTAACAAGAAAATACAATTCCCAATCAGTAACTTGATTATAACAGACACACTGTATCCTAAAAATAAAGGAGAAGAGAACACTTACACTGTAAGGCTGAGTTCTAAGTTTATGCTCAGTAAACTGCATATTAAATGCACCTTAAGCGAATTTTTTCATTAGTTTTCTTCCACAGATGCATACAACCACATTTCAACTGTGTTCAGAATGTATATTTACACACACATCTTTTCCTAAGACCAGGGATGGAATCTTTATCTAATTAGCTTATTTGGTATAAAGGATTTGACATTAGAAGATGGAACATGATTAACATGGATAAGATGCCATCTTCTAGCCCCCAATGTTAATGGTGTCTTAATGCATTATTTTATCAAAAATAGCCTTCCACCACAGACTCATATTCTACAGAAGTATGATGTAAAGGGAGGTATCCTTACTAAATTGAGGAGTTAAAATAAGCATTTAATCTTTTTTTTTCACCTCAAGAATATTCAATGCAAGTCTATTAATTGTATATGTATAATTTTTAGTCTGTCAACACTAGGGTTACTATGGTATTATTTTTTTAATTAATCTTTGCCTTTTATTTGGACTCTCAACACAAGATTTATTGTTTCTAATAGTCTGCATTCTCAGCTTAAAGGATTCTGCATAAGAATGCACTTGTTTTGATTTCTACATTTACTCACCTGTGCTCAGTCTTCCTTATTTAATCAGTTTTAGACTAAGGAATGAGGTACGGAACTGTCTTCAAGCATGTAACACCCTATGGCACAGAGAGATCTCACATCCAAAGTGGATAAAACAAGCCATAACAAACTTAAAGAGAAGCAATGAAGACATGTTGACATGGAGACAGAAGAAGAACAAAGAAGCATACATGCCTTTCTAAAGTCAAGACAGCAAAGACTAGATCTAGTTGCCTTGGAGTATAAGAACACATTAGATAACCTATGAAGGTTTGTCCCAAGGCTTATTTTTCTAATCAATTTACTCTTAAGACCTAACCCTAAAAAACAATCAAACTAAAAACTCTTTCATTACAGTTACCACTCTGTATTAACAATGACTGATATTAGCCATGTTTCAATCAGCTACAAATCTGAAGGAACTGTATACTGCTAATATTAAGAGCCTAGTGGCTGTCTCATGACTAAATCGTCCTCTTAAAGTTTTCTAATACCTCTGCCCCCAAACCATGCATGTACTTCAGAAAATGGAGAATGTGTTTATATCATTCCATTTCCACCTTTACAGCTACACAATAAAATAATAATAATCAGTAACAAGTGATTTTGAAAGCAGAATGCATGTGAAATACAATACTCTTTCAGAGGAAGAAAAAAAAAAAGTAAAACCTTCTTGTTCAACAACTATCAGGGACCTCAGCCTCCATTTTGAAACATCAAATTGCTCTCTACAACTCAAGGCTCACATTCCAGCAGATGACTCAGACCCTTTCATACCTTTTATGATGATCAATTCTTTGCAGTTCATCATACACACAGCTTTGCAGTGAACACCTTAAAAAAAGCAGTCCAATCCATTCAGAAAACAAGAAACTTGCGTGGGGTTTTGTTTGTTGTTTGTTTCCCATAAGAGGGCATTGTAGTGCCACACATTATGGAATCCTTCTAAATTCCTTCTCCCCATCCACCTTAGCAGGGTTTTTTGGTTTTGTTTTTTTCCCTTCCCTTTGCTTTGTTAACAGCCAGGCAGAGCTATCAGCCCAGTGATCAATGAAAAACTATTTAGATTATTTATTCAAGAGGAAGATTCAGGTAGGGAACTGGATCAAATGACCTCCAGAGGTCCTTTCCACACTAAATTATTTTTATGAATCATGACAAAAGGTTTGGTTTGACCAAATGAAGGGAACTATGGCCGGAACATCACTGTTAGTACCTCTCATACTTTAAAGTCCAGTACTAGGTCACTACAATTAACACTTTCTTGATGCACACTTCACTTCTCCAATTTTTCCTTGCAGAAGTCTTTACTTCAGAAGCAGACAATCTATTGTTCTTATACACTGTAGTTTTCAGCCATACTTGTACTGACTATGTTTGTGAGTCAAGTAAGACTGGCAACAGCCAGTACATTGCAAGACAAGCCTTATTATAGACAGTGAGAGTGAACAGATTGGTTATGTGTGCTTAGAATCCTGGCTGCCAGACAGAATTAAAAGAGAATATGATCGCCTATTTACAGAATTGGATTCTACCAACTTGATGAGAAAAAGCTGATGATACGACAGGATAGCAGCAATTGCCCCTCAAAGCTAACCTTTGCACTAAAGCAACCACTACAAGCATCTAAAAGCATCCAGCAGAGAAGCTAGCTGACTTCATCCTTCATGCTGATATACGCTTCATATCATGTATAACTAGAAATTTTCTATTTACAGAAGATTGCTGAACTCATGTTTTAAATTTAGTCATCTCGCTTAAAAAGAAAAAAGCATTTTATCACAAACAGATGCTTGATCACCAGCAAGAATTGTGAAAATAGTTTCACTAATTAAGAAACACATTATTTCATACAAATTAGAAAAATTATCAGTAGGAAAAAAGAAAATGAATTTAACTTTGTTTTCCAGTTACCAGCTACATTTCCTCAACTATAAGATCACTATGAAAATCCTCAGCAAATTGGTTTATATACTGCAGTAAACCTGCCACGATACTATTTGTAGATTAATGTTTTAAGGGTAAACTTAAGGTTATAGTAAATAGCACAGAAGGATGGGAAAAAAAAAACACACTCAAAAACAGACCCCAAAGGCAGCGTTACCCACCACCACCACCAAGAAACTCAGAAGTACCACTACCTTCTCAGACTATACTGAAGTGAAACAGTGACAGCTTGATTAAGAGAGCTTCCGCTACTAAGAATCTGTTATGAAGAGCATAAAGTGCCTTATAAGAAACAGTATTAATTTCACAGGTTAGGAACAGTACACATCTTCCAATAGACTGATGGAAGACCCCAGAAAACACCCTTGGGTCTACATTTTTCACCACTGGCTATTACACCACATTGTACAACAACTCTGGGATTTGTTTGTATATTGCAACAATAATCTGTAGTCTCATGACAGAAGACAGACTCATGATCAGCAATGTTCTACATAATGCTTACTAATTAGAGAGACAGAAGATGTAGCATGGCCTATAAATGCAGAGCTAACACATAGATAGTTCCAAAATTCATTTACACTGTAAATTTAGTTACAACATGTAGGATAGACAAAAACATTCCTAGTCATGCTTCAGCTTCACTGCTTAGAAATAAAAGACAATTTAGTCAGGTTATCTTATTGGATTGTCTCAAAGTAAATAATTGTACTTATCAGTGATATAAGCACTTACTTATACGAACATACTTCATGGCTTCATTCATGAAACTAAAGTCATCTGTGTTAGGTTTTATCTGAATTGCTATAGTAGGAATACAAGGCCTCTGTAATTTCTCTCCTCTTGCCAACAGTTTTGGGTCTCAATTTCAGAATGATTTTATGAAAGATTTTTTCACTCCAAATTTTTCTTCAAATTTTGCATTCTGGGTTTGAAGACAAACAGTCAAAATGCAATATGCAAAGAAAAAAACAAAAAAAAAAGGAACTTGTGCTTGGTTCCTTTTTGAAAATGACAGAGTTCTGTTTATTCATTTACTGGAATGGCACAGGTTGTCTCCCTAGTAGTCACTTAGGCCAGGAGAACTTTTGCAAGACATCAAAAGGCTCCATTTTCAAAAGCTCTTACTCAACAGGTCAGTACTACTGAAGTAGACGAGTATTAATAAGTAGTAATTCCACATTGAGGATAACCTACAATTTTTATTTTCTACTAACAGCTAAGACCTGTTTAGACTCCTACAGATGAGCCTTCTGGAAAATGGAGAACATCCAGTCTTGAGAAAGTTATCAGTACAAGTTTGCTACTTTCAATTTTTCATAAAGACCCTAGAAGTGAAGCAATCAGAAAATTTAGATTTCTAGTCTAGCACAATAAAATGTTGAACAATTGATATTAAAAACAAAATCCTTCCATTTTAAGATCACAACTACTGTATATGCAACTGAGCCATTCACAATCAGCTATGTTCTAGGAATGTAGAAGCAATTACACAAGTTGAAAACATGTAGGCTTCTGAAAGCTACTGACTGAAGATTATTTACAGTATTACTGTTTATTAAAGACTGCAGTAACGATTATTTACAGTATTATTTACAGATTATTTACTCACCAAAACATTGATTTTAAACTACTTAGTTCAAATGCAATATTAGGTGTTAAAACACTAGCTATGAAAAACTGAAATACTAGCTAATATTTTCAAAAATATTTAATTCCTAATAGTATTTATTAAAATAAGCTGCTTATAAGTAAAAAGTTATATGGTTATTTAATTCAAATTTTCTAATACTGTTTTCATGTTTCTTATGCTTCTGCGTTTTTTAGTTAAAAAAAAAAAACAAAAAAAAACTTAAATACTCCATTAATCTCTTTAAACAGAATTCAAATACCAGGTCTCAGTGAGCACTGGAAGGGGAAAAAAAAAAGTATAATTAGAACCTATGACTTTCTTTGAAAGGAGGAGGAGAAAGAGGAGCACAAAGAGAACTGGAGAGAGAATATATCAGATTATTTTAAAAAGCAATAATTAAAAAAAGTATCAGAGCAATGCTTCCTAGTGTTTGAAGTCTTACAAAAAAAATATATATCCACAGTGGCAGTTCCACCAAGAAAAGCTTGTAAAATTAATTTAAACTTATGTAATTACAATTCTTCCTCCTTCACATTATAAAGGATGGACTTCATATTTGTGAGATGAGAACTACTCAACCCCTCTTTTTCTTTCACTCTTTAAAGCACTATGAAGCTCAGCACTCATCATATACAATACATAAACTGTGAAAGTCATCCTGTTTGAATAAAGTTTTGTGTTACGGTGTCAGTACCTCTGAATCAATATTACTTCTGCTGAACAAAACAGAGAGAAAGACAAAACAGTCTTCTGGAGGAAAAAGAATTTTTTAAAAAATGAAGTGATTAGTAGATTGCTGCACGTAATAAAACCACCCTGAAAACAAACCGAGTATACTCTAAAAATGTTTCCAAGTTGCATGCCAGACTTGCAGAATAAATTCAGGCCAGTACCAAACGCTCATTTCTTTCCCGTGTGTAAATGCGACACAATCAGGCCTCACATGCAGGCCTCTCTCTCCAATACAGGCAGGACCTTTGTTCGATACGTCGATGTTTTTCCCCCAAAGCCCTTGACATAACTTTCCATTCTTTCTCCTATTATTTTCCGGTTCATAGTCTAGACTTTCGGGCTCCCGTTCGCTGAAAACCCCTGACTGTCGAGAAAGCCAGGGCACCGGGGGGAAGGGCGGGGGGAAGGAAGGGGGAACAATAAAAAAGTTGAACAGCAGGAAGACGGGCCTACAGGTCTGGCGAAAGCCCCGGTGTGGGCTTGCTCGCCGGCCCGGCGGGGAGAGCAGGGGCCGGGGAGAGCTCGGCGCGGGTGCCGGGGCGCCCGCAGCTCCCCGCTGCGGCCCGTGCCCAGCGGGCCGGCAGGCACGGGGGAGGGAGGGGGCGGCAGGCAGGCAGGCAGGGGAGAGCCCCGCGCCTGAGCAGCCTCCACGCACGACGCATTATGCAAGCGAACGCGAGCACCGGGGAACTTGTTTCTTGGCCGAAAGCGACAAAAACAGCGGCCCGAAAGCATTAACTGGGAAAATAATCCCCCTCCTGGGTAGTCGGCACTGTAACTCCAGCCCTACGGGCGCCTCCGTTCTCCTTCCACCTTCTTCCTCCCCCCCCCCCCCCCCCACCAAAAAAGAAAGCTTGTGAAATATGGACGCCGGCCGATTATTTAGCATTTTTATCGAGCCAAGGAGGAGGAAGAAGAGAGGAGCTGCGATTTTTCCCTTTGAGATATCTGATAGCTCCTTAAAAAAAAAGGAAAAGGAAGAAAAGAAAGAAAAAAAAAGGCATTAGGGAAAAGGGGGCCAAGCAGAGTGGGGGAGGGCGACGACGGGGAAGAGCATACAAATCGCTACGGCAGTGTCAACACTGACACTGCCCTTTTGTATCAGCAGCCACAAGGGCCCGGCGAGGGAGGCAGCGAGGGCCCGGCGAGGGCAGGCCGCGCTCCCACCGCCCGCCGGGCCGCCCGGGCGCCGCGCGGCACCGAGGCCCTGCCGGGCCCCGGGGCGGGGGGAGCGGGGGTGCCCCCGGCGCGGGCTCCGGCGGCCGCCTGGCCATCTTGCCAGCTCCCTTTCGCCCGCCCGCCTCTCCTCTCCTTTCCCCTGCCCCAACCCCGGTCCCGGTCCCGCCGGCCCCCAGCGCCCCCCGCCCCAACAATACCCCGGGATGGCGCCGCTCCCCCCCGCCCCCACCCCCGCCCCAGGCCGCGGCGAAGGGCAGCGCGGCTAACGCCGGGATGACACAACAGGCCCGGCCCGGCCCGCAGGCCGCCGCCGCCGCCACGGGGCCCGGCGCCGCGGCGCCCCCCGGGAGGGACGAGGGAGCCCCAGGTACCTAGTTTGTCCCGATGCGGCCCCCGCAGACGCTCCGCGCCTCCCTCCGCCCGGCAGCGGCCGCCTCTCTTCCCTTCAATTATCAGCTGAAGCCGCAGCACCGAGCAGCGCGCCGCCCGCCGCCTCCGCCGCCGAACCCCTTCCAGCGGCGCGGGGGGGGCCGGCCGGGGGGACTACTTTCTCCCGGCCGCGGGGCTCCGGCGCGGCCCGCGCGCCCCCCGCGGGCGACACCGCGCCCGCCTCGCGGCCCGGGCCGCCGCTGCCCTCGCGGCCCCCGCCGCGGCCGCGCGCTCGCCCCGCTCGCTGCGCTCGGCGGCGCGGGCAGCCGGCAGGCGGTATCCCTCCGCCGGGGTCGTCACCCCTGGGTCCGCGCGGGGCGGCCGGGCCGGGGTGGGGTGGGCGGGGCGCCCTGGGGGCGCGCGGGGCGGGGCGGGGCGGGGCGGGGGGCGCGGGCGCAGACCCTGCCCGGCGGCGGCGGCGGCGGCGGCGGCAACCGCGGCCGCGCTCCTTTAAGAGGGGGCTGGGCTGCCGGTGACCCCGCGCGATATCCGCCTCTTCCTGGTTGCCATGGCCACCGCTCGCCGGCGTCCCAAGATGGCGTCGCTGCTGCGGGAGGAGCTGTTCGAGACGCGCGGGCAGGCCCCGGCCCCCAGCAAGGACTTCTGCCAGCTGCTCGTCACCCGCCGCCAGGTGGGTGCCGGGGCCGCCGCTGGGGCCTGGCGCCGCTG
Source organism: Rhea pennata (assembly GCF_028389875.1). Taxonomy (NCBI): domain Eukaryota; kingdom Metazoa; phylum Chordata; class Aves; order Rheiformes; family Rheidae; genus Rhea; species Rhea pennata. Next base: position 18,106,205 of record NC_084671.1, on the reverse strand, counting down.
GCCCTGCCCCAGCCCCGGCGGGGAGCGGGGCCCGGCGGTGCGCGCTCGGGTGCGGCCTGCCCCGGGCCCGTCCCGGGAGCCCGGGGCGGAGGAGAGCGGCCGCTGCCCTCGTCCCGCGGGACGCGAGTCGGGGAGGACTTGGGGGTGGCAGGGGAAAAGGCGCTTCGAGCCCGCGGCTTGGGAGCCGGGAGGAGAAGGCATGCCCGTCCGCGGTGCTGTGGCCTCAGACCGGCGTCTGGCACCCCGCAGACGCACTGCGAGCCCGCGGTGTGGGGGCCCCAACACCAACCAGACCAACCCAACTCCTTAAATAGTGTCGCAGAGCCCTGCTAAGGAAAGGCAAGTTTAGAAGCAACAGGACTTGAAACAAAAAAGTTTAAAAGCTCAGTCCAGGAAAATGAGACTAAATTGCCTACAGAAACAGCCTGCCTCTTTTCTCTCTGTTATCTGAAGGTGTTTAGTGTCCTGCGTTTTGTTGTGTGCAAGGCTGGTTTTCAGGTGAGGGAAATAAGCAGTGCTAAAAATCCTGGATGAGATCCCCGGATTTTCAAGATACTTTCTTTGAATATACTACAAAATGTTCCAAAAGACAAAGCTAACTTAAAACTAACTTCCAGTGAGGAATATCTGGTGGTAAAGAAATGAGACTTGACAAATTTGAATATGAGTTTATAAGAGTGAGAAATAAAAATTATGAAAGACTTTTTTTATGACTTCACCTTGGCCTGAACTGAAAAGATCTTGTGTATATATATGAGATGAACACAGTTTGTTTGTTTGCTTTGTGGCTGGATGTAATGGTTTTAATGTTGTGAATGCTGGAAAAGATTTAAAATGCCTCAGAGGAACAAAAAAAAAAAAAAAAAAAAAAACGTAAAATATTGTGAAATTAGGAGGCAGGATCTTATTATTTTGTTTTCTCTAAATAAACCAAAATGATGAACGTATTTTCTTCTGGTGATGTGGGAATTGTCAGGCCTGCATTTAGGAAAATAAAGGGAGGCTGAGGGGGACAAACTGAAGTTAAGGTGCAATTCCAGTTTAACTGTATTTTATATGCTCTTTCTTTTTGTCTTGTCTCTTTGGTGCTATGAACTTCTAAAATTCCCAGTGTCTGTAGTGGTTTCAGAAGGGGCTCAAAAGGGAGCTGTAGGTTTCTTCCTCAAAAAATTTTTGAGATAGGCCTTAGAAGACAACCCAAGGGACCTTTAAGCTTTGCAAAAAAATGAGAAACCTTGATGCCACGCAGTAGCTGGGAAATACGTGCTTTTTCTCACCTGAAGCCCTGTATTGTGGCGCCAGTCACATTGACTTCATGGGAATCATATTCATATCAACACTGCATTAGCTCATGGAATAAGTTATCCAGGGGTATGGTTTGTTTAACATTCATTTTTGTACTTGGATAATAAAAATCAGATGTATGTTTCTTATTGTCATCTTCAGTTTTGTTTGAATTTTGGTTTTTTTATGCAAGTTTCCTGTCAAACACTTCAGATACCTGTTTTTGGTTTTGTTTTCAGCTACCCAGATATAACCCTAAAAACAAACCAAAGTCAGTTTTGTGAACTCTGTAAAAAGCTCTGTAACTGTGAGTGGAAGTAAGTTAAAATTATCCTAAAAGCGTTTATTGCATAGAAGTATTACTGTGAAGTTAGTGTAGTTGAAAAATAATTGTTTTGGATGATTTGGAAACAAAAAATGGTTTTGATTTTATGATGGTAAGACTATTTGAATATGATGCAGTAAACATACATATTTGAAGAAAATATAATTCTTAACATCTTCCAAAGCTTGCTTATCTGAATCCAACAACTTCCTAATTCAATAATACTTGAATTAACTGTTTCTGAAAACAAAGTTTAGATAAATCTTTGCAGCATTAACTGCTGTACATGTAAAAATCTAGGATGCTAGTTAGCCTTTCTGTAGGATCAGGGGGTCTCCTGGGAAGAGGTCTATGACAAAAATAGTAATTCACAGCATATGCATCAGTGAAGTGCCAAGTTATGTATCATTTAGAATATATCTATCTGTACTGCAGTAACATCTGGGAGTCTCAGTTGTTGGTTCACATTCCCAGTATGCTCTTTTGTAGTCTCCCAATAAATGATAGTCATTGCCTGAAAGGCCTTACAATCTAAGCTTCCAACTTTACACAGTTATATGAATTGTGAACTTTGCTACTTTGAATAGACCCATTCTTCTAAATCAATGGTTTAAAAATGGTCCATTGTCCATTTAGAAAGGGAGTTTGTAGCCGCATGGTGGATTCGCGTGAACGTTTCCATATTTCTGAGTGTGTCCCTACTGCAAATTGTCTGTTTGGGCTCTGTATGAGCAGTAAACTTAACTCTTCCAGGATGAATGTATTAATTTAATGGGCATGTATTATACAGTTACAGAATGCATATACTTGGGTCATGGACAGGATGTCCAGGTATATGTTGACTAACAAGTCATAGAATCATAGAACTGGAAATCCTGTGCAAATATCCTCAAAACTTGTTAGGACAAAACATTCAGATGGACAACGAGGCCATATCTGGGAAGAAACAGGTGTATAACGACGTAACTGCAACACGCTTTGTTTTCAAACAAGTCCTGTGAAATGCCTCTTTTTCACTGTAGCAATTTGACATCTTTTTTTTCTGTCATGCAACCTGATATATTAGGGATGTCCTCCAGAAGGTATTTTTAAAGTCTAGCTACTGCCTCATGATCATACAGTAGGCCCAAGCTGCTAGATATTGCATAATTAAAAATATATAATTTTGGGATTGCTTTAATTTAGAAGAAAGGTAATCTCTGAGAGTTAGCCTCAGCAAACCCTTAAGTGTAAGCTTATGTGCAGAGCAACAGTCGAAGCATGTACAGGAGGCAAAAGAGTCCCTAGGGTAGGATACTACATGCACACATTCTTAACTGTAAGCATGTGAATTATGTTGTTGTTGCCAAAATATGTCAGAATGTATGTTTATTTACTCCTCTTGATATCATCAGCTGCAATAGCAGCAAGGTGTGCTTCAGCATGTTTGTGCTGAGCTCTTATATAGAGTAACCAGGATGCCTGAAAGAAGGAAAGCAAGGCTCCTGCTGCCAGTAAACAAGATACTGGAAGCAGAAGTGCAGACTGCTCTGCACTCCTCTAGCTGATCAAATTATAACAGTAGTTTGGGAAGGGGGGAAAAAATGGGGGGAGGGCAGCTAAAAATACACCCACTGGTCTGTATGGATGTATTTGTAGCCAAAGTGTTACCAGGAGTTTCTACAGATCCTGTTGGTAACTTCCTTTTTCTTTTCTTTTTAATATGAGAGTTCTTCCACCTCAGAGACAAATCCAGCTACATCTGAAATACATGGCTGTTAATCAGAACTTTCTAAATAAATGTATTCGCTACTCATTAGCAAGTAGACACTTTCCTTGAAGTTAGTAAGGGAAGGTTACCAGCCAGTTTCTGCATAAGCTACACTGGGGGAAGATTAAGGAGGAATAGGGAGCCTTGTAATTAATTGCAGATGACTTTTCTGGTAGTAGACTACTGAGAAGTACAGGTGCATAAGTGAGTATTTGCAGTATACAGCTCAAACAGGTGGAGCATGTAAAAGGAGAGATCTGTTGAACCATTGGCAAAAAAAAGAAAACAAAAAAGATTTTATTTTTTCCATTAAGTAGCTTTTTTATGCTTGCATTCAAATCTTCACAAATGCTGGGAAGCTATCCCACATAGCCCTCCTGTGTGGGCACCCATCAACTCTGCTGCAGGAATGTAAGACAGAAAGAGACCTATTAAGTTATCAAGTCTTAGTCCCTCCTGTTTCATCCAGACACGTAATAGCTCTTCATAGTGCAGATGGTACTTGATGAGTTTCAAGAACAGCTAGGCTTTTTTCTCTCACTGCTCCTCATGGAACAACTGTTCCACATTACCGCTTCCCTGATGGTTAGAAATGCACTTATACTGACTGATGTACAGCTAATGTATACAGCTGTCTTTTAGCTTGGACAGTGTTCTTCTCTTGTATTCAGCTAGCAATGTCGTTTTTTAATAATTTTGTCCTTTCAATATTGTTTGTTTTGTCTGGCTAAAACAGCAATTTTTTTTTTCTGTTTTGTTTTTCAATCCCTGTTCGTGGCTAATGGACTTTTTCCTGATCACTGTAGTGTCTTTTCTCTCCATTTCTTCCTATTAGAAAATTTGTTTGTTTGTTTTTACTGAACAGTAGTGATGAGCTCTTACAAGTGCATTGGGCAAAGGCGTTACCTCTCTGGGTCTTCTGGATGAGTTCTATGTGATTTGAATATTAAGATTGTATTAAACTTTTTCTACCAGAATCATATTAGTGATTTTTGATCATTCTGTGACCAATTATTATTCTAATATCTTTCTCTGACAACTTCAAATTTATAAGGGTTTTGTTAACGACAGAAATTACTATTGTTGAATGAATGACGTTGCCATTTGTGCTTTTCAATTTCATATTGCTTATTTCTCCAGTACGCTGCTGTTATGCTAATATATGGGAGGGGATTGTTTGGGGTTTTTTTTGTTACAAAAATGCTTTGAGTTTTATGGAGGAGAAATCAGGTGTACATGCCATGATGAACATACTTAAAAAGAACATGCTTGTCCATAAAAGCCTTGGAATCCTGCTAGAACTGATGGGAACAATGGATAGTATTTGAGTATGCCTAAAATTATATAGAATAGGAATATTCCCTGTCATGGAACTGCCATCAAGAAGGGAGAGTTGTTTAGCATATGCCTTTCCATCTATCTTTCTTCATGCGTGTGCTTCAATCACTTTTGAAATGTCAAATCAATTTTTGATATGCCAATTATATTTTGCCAAGGTTTGTTACAAACCACAATAGACTATTTGCTGGTATAAAGCGGGCAATAAAACCTGTAACTTCCACATTAAACATGAGATGACCCAAGATAGCCACAAAAAACCTTCCAAATTAAAATTTCTTGTGAATTGTGTAATATGATGGTGATAAATACAGCTTTTGAAAATTGCAAGATAGAGGAATCCAGATGGTAGACTAGTATAGAAAAGACCAACCAATGATTTTGGTCAAACAAGGAATGGGTGAGGAGGGGGGGAAAGTCTGGTGCTTAATCTGCCTACAGGACAGTCTGATAACTAGAAAGATGAGGCTGATAACAAAAGGAACATAATGGGAAAATGATCTACTAAATATGTAATTAATACTAGCATCTGTCACCATTTATCAAAAGCTGTACTAAGTAGAGGATTGTGTCATGTTAGTAAAATGTTTAGCTACTTACCCATAAAAGAAATGTATGTATACAAAAACTAATGTTGTTCTCTGCAGTATTCCGTATGTGATCTGTTTGTACAATTGGAATAACTGCTTTTTACCAAATGTGCAATTGCAGATTTTTATATATGGTCAGAGATTAGCAGCTAGATTCTATATTTTTAACAAATGCATACGCTATTGGCTCAACTATCTGTCCCCTAATAACTAGGCAAGCAGTTCTGATGACTGTTCTTGTTCTTTATCCATCATTGCTCCTATTGTTTATTGCTCACTTACATCTTAAATAGTTTTTTTAATCAATATTCCAAGTACAGCATAATATTGTGGAAAAATAAACTTGTTTTCTAGCCCTGTTAGTATAAACAAAAATTCTGAACCTACAGCACTTTCATCTCAAATCATTTTTTTTTAAATCATTTTTTAATAAACAATTCAGGTTTTTGGGCTGTTGGGGTTTTTGTTTCTGGTTTACCTTTTCTATAGATGCTTACCTCCATAAGCTAGGGCAAAATCTTTCTTCTCTTTCTTTCTTCCACCACCTGATTTAGGAAACATTAATAAGTGACTAATTACTGCTTATGGCCTGGTGTTCTTTTTCAGCAGTTTCAGGTTCTATTGAACCTGCAAGGGTAGTTCCTGCTTTGGAAGAATGACACAATAAAGTTATCTAAATGTTCCCTTTATATCATGGGGCTTCTTTTTAAAACTTGATGATGACACTTGATATAGGAACTATTTGATTAACTGAAATTTCCATTTGGAGTGATTAAACTAGAGAAATTGGAAAAATTTTAACAGATATTACTGTAGTAATTAAGTTGAAATTAACTTCACGTTACATTAAATGATTTTTCACAAGATGGATCTTTACTTAAAATCAGATTTATTAGAGATGGAAGGATTTCTATGAAGCCAAGAAAGGAGTAGAAAACTTGAAGACTACAGAATAAAGATTTTTTTCTCAAAGTCAGGGTATTTTATTTGCGTTTGAAACCTAAAGGGTGTCATACCAGTTATTGCCTGCTGGACCAATTCCATTCAAGTCTCTTACCTGACATTTCAAATAGAAAGCGTGAGATCTTAAGGAACAAAAAGAGCACATAAAATTCACTAGAGGAGCTTCAACAAACTGGCTTTGTTATGAACTATTTGTTTTCAATAGTTATGAACAGTTGAATTGTTATGAGCAATCTGTTTCAATGTTGCAGGATTTTACTTGCATAAAACTAGCAATTTTTTGCTGCTGTCTTTCTTAAACCAGCACAGTTTCAAGTCATTTTGTACCAGCTCAGGAATTGCTCTGTTATGCTGAAAAAGTCTCTGCAAAATAATTGAACATTTTCATGATAATGATGTCTTACAGTATTAAGTAATTATTACCAGGAAGATGTTTGCTAAGTCTAAAAAAACATAGAAAAAAATCTCATTCACTCTCCATTGTATCTACTTCAAGTATCTAAGGAAACAGTATAACTACTAGGAAAATGGAAACAATTTATTTGGGGAATAATATTCTGTTGGAAATATGTGTTTTTTTTTTTTTTAAATCAGGTGGTTTTGGTCAAAAACCAAAATATTTTGGTTTATCAGTGTTATGTTTTATTAAAATTTGGATGCCTGATAGTATCTCTCACTTATTTCACATTGTATCACCTACGGCTGTACACAGTTGCTAGATATTGTCTATAGACAACCGGGAAGACTGGGGAAGCCTTTAATCGTGGTGTGTTATTGAAGATGTAATCCAGTTGAAGCAGCTAACTGATAGAGGAAAATGCAACATTCAGCAACTGAAATGCAGTTTCCGTGATGCATTGCAGTAGCTTTTACATTGCTAGCTGAAATGTTTGCAGTTCAGGGCTCTTTTTACTGGTGGATCAAAGTTTTTTTTTGGAGAACACAGCACTTAGGGCAATACATGTTTTTGGTTTTGTTTTCTTCTCTGAAAACTCAGTTCTTTCTAAATCTTTTCCACAAACATTATTATTGAATATTTGACCACGAGGAACATAAATTTATGAACATAAATTTATGAATTTATGAGTAGAGATATAAGTGATACTGAATCCTCAAGCATTCATTACGTGGAAAGCTCAGTTGTTTGTAAGGCTGCTGCATATAGCTTTATAAAACTCCTTTTCAGCAGTATTTGAGCCATTGTTTGAAAGTGCACTAGAATACTTAGTCACATTAGTTTCAGTTAAAAACATTAAAGATCATAACATAATTTTAGTAAGCTGTCCATTACCATTATTTATTATTACTTTGGTTTCTTGAATCACTGGAAGCCTAGAGACATTTTTTTTTCCTTTTATCTAGGATGATTTTTGTCCACTCCTAATACATTTTTAGTATCTGAATAATAGTACCACACTGAATTACAATGTTGAATCTCCTATTTTATTTCAAATTTCCTGCTTGGCCTTAACATCTGTGGCTTCTTTCAGAAGTACCACACTTGATCTAGCTCTGCATACCAAGAATGACTTTTCAGGACATGAAGGTATAACAGTTTATGGTAAGCATGCACCACTACCTCCTGCTTAATTAAGTAAAAGTTTCCTCCTGTACCTGAGTGCCTGTTGTTTATATACTAACTCTTGCCAGTGCTTGTTCTTCCACAAAAGGATTTAGTTTTATTCTTTGCTTGCCTTGCTTTACGTAGTGGTTCACCTATCCCTGCTAATCTGTGTCTTGGGAAACCTCAGGATTAATTCAACTTTTATTTTGCCAGGAAATAAGTGCTCCTATCTGTCGTCTTGTTTTCCTTCTTCCTGCTTCAAGTGAGTAAGATAAGCCAACGGAAGAAAATGAAAAAGTTTATTAATAAAGAACACCTTTTTCTTATTTCTTTTTTCTGTGTAAATAGAAGCATTCCTTGTGAAAAGCCATGAGATACATTTACTTACATTTAGCTGTACCATACCTTTATACTTTGTTCCTCAAAAAAAAATGAATTGAGCATATACAGTAATGTGTTTAAGGGAGGGAAGGAAAAAAGCAGTAGTAGACAAAACTAGAAAAGGATCAGGATTTTATCATAGACAGTGTGCTAGGATATATAGGATCTCATGTAAAGATGCACCAGGATAATTTAAAATTTGTTTTTAAACAAGCTTGCTGAAACTCATCTGAACTGCTGTATGGAAATTTACTGTAATGATTTACTTCGAGAAGAAACTTAAACTAAATCTATGTTAAACTGAAATAAGCCTAAATTAAAGTAAAAGTGTCTGCGGTTTTTGGATGGACCTCACTAAATCAGATTAAAATTGTACAATGTGCAGTCAGGGTAAAGTCATTTCCTGGGAGAAACCTGAATTAGAAATTACATAGAGAAGTAAAGCATAGTAACTATAGAAGAAAGAGCACCAGAAGAAGTCAGTGCAGCATGAAATGGTTAAAGTCATTTGTGTGTTTGAAAAACCCTGGAAACCTGGGAGAACGTGAAGCTGGAGTTCAAAGTAACTTAATAGGATGATAGCGAAGAGTGCAGTGAAAGGAGCGCCAACAGATGGGGCTTGCAGACAGGAGAACCAACGAAGCTGGCGAGCGTTGAAAGAACGAGAGATGCATGTGACAGAAATGGCAATGTAGATTTTTAATACATATACATGTCAAATTATCATAGCAACTGCTAACGAAAGGATAAACTTCAGCATGAATGAACTTGGAACCGCAGCTGAGCTGTGCAGTTGTTCCTTCCGGTGCAGTTTGTAATGGCTCTGAAACCTGCAAGTAACAAATACGTTAACAATGTCCCAGAAAACAAGAAATTAAGTTTGGACTAGACCAAATCAGTGTTTGAAGAAACACAGAAAGAAAAAAATTTAAAAAAATACAAAATAAAAACTTTCAGACAGCATAGTAACCTGTGCTTGCTACTCAGCTGATATCTGATGGAGGAAGAAGGGCATACTTGTCTGCACAACTTCTGAGTCATTGGAGACCTAGGTAGGAGTCAGTTGTAACAGAATGACTGTACAACGTGCTGGATCCAACAGCTTCCTGCCAGTCATCTGATGGTGTTAAAGATGTACATAGACAGGAAGGGAACTTGGAAAAATGTATTGAGAGTATCTGTGTATTGCTCAAATATATGATCCGATTTTAGAAGCCACATAGATGCCTGTATTGTACCTTTGGATGCAATAGATATCTTTAATTTCTGAGACATCAGTGCTTAAAGTAAGCTGGCCAGGTAAGAATATAGGAAAGCAGTTTTGGACAGAAATTGAATTGCAGGTCTATACAATTCAGGATGGTAAGAGCTATCTGAGAAGGGAGTTGGTGGGTAGTTGAACTAAGACTAATAGAAAGGGTTGGTAGTTATGTGTGCCCGCACAGCTAAAGGAGGTGCAGCTTCCCTTGGAAAGAGCTCTCCACTGTAGCAATGTACTGCACTCTAGGATTTTTATACATGTAGCAGGAGAGTCTGTGTTCTGTTACTTGTTTTTTGGTTCTCTACCAAAAGGAAAAAATGAGCAAAAAACAAAAGCATAGACCACACCTGAAACTGTGATAAAGAGACCTTGAAACTGAAGAAAGGAGGAGGAAACAAACTGCTTGAAATGAAACCTGTCATTGTCTTATCCATCTAGGAAGGACTGTTATGTCTCACCCTTAGCTAGCATTCTTTGTTCTGTTAAATAGTGGAATAATCTCTTTGTGGCAGTCTTATCTAGGTCTGCCTGTTTAATCACGCTAATAAATGGCAAGTATCATGCACATAATTGAAGACTCTGATCCTCAAGAGTAATTTTTTATTACCTCTGATAGTGTTGCTTTCCTCTCGGCACACACCTCCCCTTCCACATTGTCTCTCTCCTTGTGCCGTTCTTGTATTGTTTCCTCTGATCTGTATGCACAGGTCTGCATAAAGGCAGAAGATAGCCTCCAAAGCACCTGCACTCTAAGTGTCTTTAGCTTCATTTTATTTTATTTTCTGCAAGCTCTGGGCAAACAGAGATGAAGAAAGATACTAATATAGGAATAAAACGTGTGTAACTGAGATGGAAAGCAGAGACCATGGTAAGGCAGCAGGGTTTTTTGCTGAAACTTAGCTACGTTTGCATTCACCAAAGACAATTATTTTTTTCCAAGTTTTTTTATTCCCCCTTCTTCCTGAATTTCTTCAAAATGCCTTTCAGATACTTCAAGTGGAAGCCTTTGGCAGCTGGATCCCCTCCCCACTGGTTAATCCCTTAGGTGAAGTGACTTGATGTTCTTGAATGCGTGAAGCAAGGAAAAATGAAACAGCTTTGTAGTTGCTATAGATGGTATTTTGGAATAGTGGTATTTCTTTTCCCTTCTTCTGCAGCTGCTTGAAGTGCTTGTTGATAGCAACACGTGAAATGTTTTTTGAATTACTCCAGAAGGTTGTCTGTCTTTCCATCTACCATTGTCTTCATGGCTGTACTCTGCTACAATCACTGTTTTCTTTTTGTTTGTTAACCAAACTCTGCCATTAACAGTAATACTTTTTCCTCTCAAAGCAGAGTAGGGGAAGGATGTGGACTTTCACTCCCTTAAACTCCTACTAGAACTGTTTTATTTACTGTTTATAGTTTACCTTAATATTATTTGCTTGCATTTAACTGTTGTAATTTGGAAACTTACTGATGCTGCTTTCTTCTCACTGTCACTTTACTGCTGATGATGCATTACCAAAATGCTATTAACAGAAAAAGACCTGCACAAATGAAATAACAAGAGAGACACTTCACAGGGACTAAGAAAGCATGTATATACATATTTAATGGTGAATCTGCTATCAAGGTGAAGATTAAATTGAAATTAAAATCTGAAATACTGTATTATTCATTTGATACAAAATTTTGGTAGCATTATTGCTGATTAAAAATCATACCAATTATTTTACAGTGCAAATGCATTAGTATTTTTTTTTTTTTGATTCTGAGAATAATCTGTACAAGCTTTCAAGAACAAACTATTGCCCAAGATTTCATTCTGATGTTGGCCCAAGGGCGTTTTTATCTTGCAGATCATTTTCTTTAGGCAACATATTAGGTTTTGCGCTTGAAAATCTTTGGTATACCAAAACTGTGTCTGATGGGAAGCTTGAAAACCAGACCAGTTTCTCTTCAGTGTGATATAATAGTTAAGTCAAATGCTTTACTGAAGTTCCAAAATCGGTTGTTCTGTACTTGAATTTAGATGCACTGAGAAATACACAAATCTAAATGGAACAGTCAAACGACTACTGTGTTTGAGAGTTATGGCCTTAAGGGGGTCTCTTGTGCAATGCTTCTCCATCAAACTGTATACCTCAAGAAGAGGAGAACAAGAGAAGGGCCAAGATTACTTGCATCCTCAAGATTTTTTCAGATTTGCATATGAGACTGCAGCCAAACCTGGCAGAAAACTGTGCTCCGTTTTCGGAAGAGTAGTAGTAGAGCTGAGAAGAACAGGGAACCTGAAGGGGGGAAGTTTCCTCTTTAACTGACTATTGCTGATGAAATTGCTTTAGGCCTCGCCATGTAACTTCACCCTCAGATTTCAGCCTGATACAGATGCATTTAAAGAATAATCACTGTAGAAAGAAGTGATTCCTTAAATCATCATAATGTGCTATAAGAAATGTGCAGTTTTTATGTCCTCTTTCCCAGAGGTGTAATGTTGAGTATGAATCTTGAGGAAAATAATATGGTAGAAGGTTCACAGTCATATCCATTTTACTCCTTAGTGATGCTCCTGAGAGAAGGGATGGAGATTTTTTTCCTGCCTTTCGGCCTTAGTTCAGGTATGCCCATCAATCACAGCACATGATTTCAAAGCTCAGGGCAGAAGCTAAACAAGATACTGAGATCTAGATAATGAGAGTTTGAATGTCCAAAACTGCCAGACAGAAAATTTGTTTTAGACTAAAATTACCACAGTTTTTACAAGTGACACCAGGAGACCTGATGTGTTTTGGGTGAAAGGGAAACTGCTATCCTGTGCAGATGTGATCCTATGAATGTAGATAACAAAAGAATAATGCTCATGACTGCCCATACTATTGCAAATGCAAGCCTGGACTTGAGTAGCAATCGTCAAATAAGCACAGGTGTTGTAATCCCTACTCCATATTTGCAAAAAAAGGTCAGGTAATATTTTGCCAGATGCAGAGCAAAAAGCATCTGAATTCACAGGTTTAGCAGGCAGCAGTGTATACCTATTTGATTCAAGCTGTGTATGACTTCAGTGCAAAATGGTATATTCCCTGGGTTTAGTTTGTTTTCAGATTGCTGGTCTCTTGCAATGTTGGACCTAACTGTGGTTCACTTTCTGTGATTATTCCTAGAAGAGTTTCCTTTAAACATTTCTAGGATCTCTGAATAAATGAAGGCTTCATTGTCTGCAGCCTGTTAATGGCCCCTTTGACCTTCTGAAATGGAGCAGTTTTGCCCAGCTTGCAATTTTGAGGCATACGTTTTGCCCAGAAATTGTTTAGCCCGTTCTGCCCGACTGCCACTTGCTAGCAAACAGCATTGACATTCTTGTACGTTAACCAAATCAGGAATCTCAAAATGGTCTCTTCTGCCTGATCATAATGAAGTAACAGCATTAATTGGAAATGTTCAAAATCAGGTAGAAAATAAAGGCTTTCTTTCAAAAAAGCCTTTAAAATAAAAAGGTCAAAGCTGTCATAACTATCGATTGCTGTTTTCTCTGGTATTTCAAGGTTGATAAAGACTTTAAATCACTTAACCCTCTTGAATCTATCTGTATCCAAGACTGTAGGAAATGTGCTTCACATTGTAATAGTTATGGATTAGTTCATGGAATTTGTAATCAAGACCAATGGATATTTGTTAAGGAAAACGGTTGCAATGGAAATAGCACTGTGTGTTACCTTCTGCAAGCTGTAAAGGCCAGCTAGGCGTTATTAGCTGCTAGATCTTTCCCAAGAAAGATGCAGGCCCGCAGTGCCTACATGGGTTCTACTGTAACAGCATTATGTGACTATTCCTCACAGATTTACTGTAAAAATAATTATTTTAAGCATAATAATTTAAATGGTCTATTTTCAATTTGAATTTCATTCAATTCTTTTCAATATATTAACATTTTATTTTTTAACATATGAATTTCAAGAAGAAATAACAAATGTAAAGGTGATCACTTAATCCAGATAATTCGGTCTTCCCTTTAAGTTGCTGCTAATTGCAAGGATAATTTTTCTTATGCAAATATTGAAGTATGTATTTATGTACACTTGAGTTTATAGTGTGTTTATTGATTACTATCTAACACAGAGTGCTTAATCTTTTTTAATAAACAGTTTTAAAGGGCAGAAGACACAACTGTGTAAAGTAACAGTACTGATTCGTGGCAGAATGACGATGTTCACAAGGGCGTTTTTCCTAGCTACGTTTTAGAAGTCAGATGGGACATTGTATTGCAGCAATTAGAGCTTGCCTGCTTCACTGCTCCAGAGGAGTTGGAGGATTACTTTGATTCGTGAAAATATTAAGACTTTCTGCTGATGTCGTATAATTAGGAGGGAGATTGATTTTGCAGACTTGCTTGTTTAATTTATTGTATTTACAATATTATGTATAGTAGCTATTCTCAATTGTCCTTTATACAAAGGACAGTGAGGAAATTAACAGAAATAAGTTGCTATGTAAATGTGCTAAGATCATAGTATAGATTTTCATAATACTCGTTAAATCTGATCATTGTTGTATAAGATATAACTATTATTTTCTTCAGCTACTTCATAGCATGTTGTAGGAATAGTCGCTTATACAAAGTTTTTTTTTTTTTTAACAAGAACATAACTGTTTTTGGAGAAAGAAGAAAAAAAGATTCTTCAGTTTTACAAGGTCTGTGTTGTTGCTTGCTTTAAGATAATCATAATATGATGTTAGTAGCCCTGTATGAAATAATTGCCTATGTGTCTTGTTATTGTGCTTTAACAATTTATCCCATGAGGATCAAAATAGCATTTACTGTAGCTAGACCCATGTCAATGCAGAAGGGTAGCCTCCCTCGGGTTTGTAGTTAACATTGCATTTTAGTTCTTTTGCAAATACCTGTGTTGTTTGTGCTACTTGGCTTGTGTCCAAATACAATTTAGATATAACGCGTGGTCACCTCTTCTTGGTGACAGGCGAGTACAATTTTTAAGGTGTATATTTAAGGTGACCTGGAAGCCTACACTTTGTTCACTTGCAAAACAAGCATCAAAATTGGTCTGTCTAAATGTAAAAGTGTTGTATTCATTTTTCCCTTGTTAACTCATGCCAATTAAAGATGTAATGTACACATCACTGCCATTGCATAAAGATCTTAACACTGCTATAGCATCAGCTTCTTAATCAGGTGAGGCGACGATGGAGTAAGTCTAGAAGAAGCTATGACAGAAGGAGCGCATTTTCATGGCTAGAGTTGCAGCTAAACTAACAAGGGCTGGGAAATGATGGAAGGGAGTAAGCGAGTAGCTTTCACTATGCTAGTTAGTTGCAAAGCTTAACTATATATAGACAAGACATTGGACTCCTTTGTAGGTTAGAAATTGAGCTTAGGCTCACAAGCATTTAAGCAACAGATCAGCTGATACCGGCTTCAAGCAGTCAAACTGGGGAAGATCATAACTTCAGAAAGGTCTGTCTTAGTTATTTTGTTGAAGATGTTGCAGTATTGTTCACTTATTTCATTTCTGTTTTTGTAAAAGTTTATGTGGAGGTGAAATGAGTAATTCAACTGCATGAAAATTGGATGCTTTTAAAAATACTAGATTCATTGGAGATTGTGGCAAAATTACAAAATATGCTGGAAGAGGAAAAGATGGATAAAAATGAGAGACAGAGGCATTTGAATATTTAATTTTGAAATCAAACAGCAAGATAAGAGGCAACATAAATTTTCTATAGTCTCCTCTAATCCACAAAACCCAGCCAAAAGCAGAGACTGTTGAAAGTTGTGGAAAAATAATATGGTATGGGAAAAGGGGAGCTCGGCTGACAAACAGATTAAGAAAAGTAGTTTAGTGGAGGTAATGATGCCAAGACTAAGTGAGAAAGCAACCAACTTTTCAGTAGAGAATCAGGGCTGCTTCACTGCCCAGGGGAATGAGGCCAAAAAGAAAGACTTGGAGTATAGGCCATTTACCTGGGACAGACTAAAATAATTAAATCTGGATTTCCTAAATCTCAGAAAGCCCTGTATTTCCTAGATTTTGGAATTGTGTCCCCCTCACCTCGTAAATAGTTGTTTAAAGTAAAACAAGAGGAAAATGAGGGAAATTAATTATCTCAATTTCATCTCGGACTAGTGGTTATTTGCTAGGCAAAGTAGGAAACTGAGTCTGGAAAACTTGGAAATCCCCCCAAAAAATATATTGGAGAAATTTCATATGTGTGCTTTTGTAATAGGACTTCACAACTCACACCCACTAAAGTTTTTTTCGGCTTTTTCCAAATATTTCACACAGAATCACAGAATGGTTGAGGTTGGAAGAGACCTCTGGAGATCTAGTCCAAACCCCTCCCCTGCTCGAGCAGGGTCACCTAGAGCACATTGCACAGGATTGCATCCTGATGGGTTTTGAATATCTCCAGCGAAGGAGACTCTGCAATCGCTCTGGGCAACCTGTTCCAGTGCTCTGCCTACCTCACAGTAAAGAAGCTTTTCCTCGTATTCAGGCAGAACTTTCTGTGTTTCAATTTGTGCCCATTGCCTCTTGTCCTGTCCCTGGGTACCACTGAGAAGTCTGTCCCCATCCTCTTGACACCCTCTGTTAAGGTATTTGTAGACATTGATAAGATTTATCTTTATATATTATGAGTCTGTCATGCAGGATGCATGTTTCCAGTCCTATAACCTCAGAAATAGAGTAAATTAGAGAAGTTGGAGCCCAGCATCTTTAAAAGATGGCTCACCATATGACAAACTTCTAATATTATTTTTCTTCATACAATGTAAATAGTACTATGCTTCTGATAACTTACAGTCCAGATAAAATTTGACAATAGCAACAAAAAATTATTTGGGAAGGATCTACTTTATCAATTATGTATTTGAATTGTTTTATTGGTCTAAAAAATTGCTATGACTTTTTAACCCAAAGCCTTGATTGCGTGCTGCTGTTCTTTATATTTGGTTTTGCTCATGCTTTCCTCTTACCTATTTTTTTCAAGAAGCAAAACTGGAGGAGTTAGCGATGTAATTGTGAATTGCTTTAATATTTGCGCCCGCAAATACCATCCAGAATTAAATGCATCTATGGTTACCATAGATGCACTAGTACTACTTTCCATTCTTTTTCATCTGTGAAAAGTGTACGTATTTTCTTTTAAAATAAGCAGCATGTCCTAACAGATTATCAATGTAGCTGTTTGTCCTGAGTAATTATATTCTGTTTGTAACTTTCCTTAAATAGTGCTATAAATGGTTCGTTCCACTATAAATCAAAGAATAATTGTCTAGAAAATATGTAGTGTAACTTTGTGATGTCCTCAAGAATATTTTATTTCTCCTGTGCCAATGCATGTTGATCTATGTTCGCAATCTGGCAGATAGCTGTGTTGCATTGTGTTTTGTGGTACAACCAAGATGATGGTAAGAGATTACCAAAATGTACATTTTGCTAATCTTTTGAGCTTTTGACATTTTAGGTAGTATTAAAATGCTTTTGAATTTATAATTACACAAAGGTACTACAAGAGAGTACCTTTCTGTAACCATATGAAAACATCTACATTCATTGCTTTAAAAATAGGACGGAGGTATTTTGTTTGTCATAGTGTTGACTTGGGTCACTTTTTCAGAACTCTGAAAAAGTGGCAGGGTTTAAAGATAAAAACTTACTTAACAATTTATACATATACATGCACTCAGCTGTGTGGTTAAAATGTGGTCTTGCACACTTGTGTGTGCATAAAGGTAAAAGATAGATAAATGCACTTATAATCACAAGCTTCTTTTCACAGGAAGTATTATATATATTCTTAATGTTTATCTTGTTTACACCAGTGCAGGTTTGGGCCAAACTCTGCTGCCTGTATACCCCTAATTCTACTGTACTATATATGCCAGATAGAAAAATATTTACTATACTAGTTTATAGCATCATATACATGTTGTGTATCATGACTCTGCTATTTTAACAATTAGATTTCTAAACTTGTGTTCAGTTAGATAAAGCTTTTTTAAAAAAACAAAATGTCACTTCTGACAGTAACATGTAAAGCCTAGGAGCAGGTGTTCTTCTTTTCCCCTTAAACAGTTATTTCGTAAATATTATATTCTTAGTTCTGCCTCATATTGACTGATATACCAAGTGAGAAATATGTGGAAAGATATCTTTTCTTTCTCCATGTGCATATAATTTCTTTTGTCCTTATTCTCCCCTTACACTTCCCATAAATAACAATGAAATTTGCCTTCCATGTTGATGTTTCCTATACTGTTGGACATCTTAAAAAAATTTTTTAAGCTTTGGAGGTACAGGATGATAGTTCACTGTTGTTATCTCTGCAGGGCTGCAATCACACTAGCATTGAAGCCTTCCCAAGTAATAAGATCGTCACTGAAACAAAATGGAGAGGTTTATAAACTTTTTTGCACTGAATTCTCATATTACTACTAGTATCTTAAATGACATTATTTTAGCAAAATGGTAGTCTATACCAGACCTGTACCTTACAGAAACGTTAACTCTGCTATTATAAAATGCTTCAGTGGTGTAATTTTTTTTTTTTTTTTTGATATATAGAATTTTAGAATGCAAATGCAGTAAATGGTTTGTTTTCCCTTCAAAGAGGCAACTGCAGATAATAAAGATTGTGTGACATTTAAAATATATGATGAACTTATGGAATGGAGTACCATTTTTTAATTAACTTCAAATAACTGTCCTCAATATTCTGTAAAATAACCTTTTTATGTGATCTTGTATGTTTCCTGTCAAACCTTGCGATGATGCACTCGCCACAGGAGACATCAAAATGATGATCTTTAGCTGGTTACATCTGACATTCAAATGTCAAATGTAGATGTTGAGCCTTTATTTGTACTTTTTATAGTTACTGTACATGAAATATCAAATAGATATTTGGATGCAAGCAAGGCTTAAATAAAGAAACAATTGGTGTGGGCCTGTCTTGGCAGACTCTAGAATCTGAGCTTTGGTTTAAAAATTAAATGTGAAAGTGAATTCAACTTACTGGAAATTAAAAATACTTAATTCTTAACTTTAAAATCTACTTTTTGACATTGAAATACTGAAGAAATCTAAAGTTACATTCTATGCTGCAAGATGTAAAATACTTTTCAGGTCTTAGGTTTGTAAAATAAAATTAAATAAATGTGAGTAGTCTTCTGTGATTTGACAGTTAATTCAAAGTTTATTTTTAATTTTCTTTTTGTAGCTACCAATAGAAAAATAAGGATATGATAAATGAATTTCATATATATGTTTGGGTGCATCTGTAACTATGCACCTCACTAATACTGTTTTCCAATTTTATCACTCCTTGGAATGTCAGAAATCTCCCTATACATATAACTTTATATAAAATTCTGACTTTTCTCAAGCAAATGAAAATAAAGAAAATAAGAGATTAATCTTAGTAAGAATATAAGGGGGGTTTTATTATTTTTATTTTTTATTAAACCTTGCCTGCAACAGCAACTGGCTTGTAATTTTGGCTTATAGTGTGATCTTTGCTAGACAACATGTTTGCAGGAAGAGATGTGATTATGGCTTTCCTCTCCTGTACACCCAGCTGTGTAGCAATGAAATGAAAGTAGATATTAAAAGCTGACACACTGTTCAAGGACAAATATATATTAAGAAAACTCCAAAGCCCCTTATTCTCCATCATTTCATAGCTACGTAATTGACCGTTTACATTAATCTCTTGTGTCAGTTGTATGCTTTCTAATCTAGGCTTTCTTTTTTTTTTTTTTTCTTTTCCTTTTCTTTTTTTTAATTCTAGCTTTAAAAATGTGAGTTGAATGTCTACAGATAGCGAGCTTTTTCCTGAGTTTTAAGATAGACTAAACTCTGAGGTTTGAACCGCCCTATTAATTTCAATTATCTCCTAACTGCGAAATGTTAAAATGACAATTCAGCTTTTAGTCCTGTCACTTTTGAACACTTGAGCAGTCGAATGGGCATTTGTGCTTCTATAACTTACTGTCTAATGAACTGTACTTCTGCCACTAAGTGCAAAATGAAAAGAGAATGTTTATTGTTTTGCAAGTTGAGATGGCAATAAAAATGTTTTATTTTGTACAAACAGTTTGCATGTAGGGATTGGAAACATATTTCCTTTGTAAATAAAACATTTTACATTTCCCTTGAGGCATTATGGGATGTTTACTCCTTTAAAGCAGTTGGTAAGGTGACTGGTAATGTAACCATGGTCTGATCTCTGTGATGACTTTATGTTCTTGGGAATGCAGTAATAATTACATAACCAGAGTGCTAAATTCTAGTAATATATTTATCTAGTGGTACTTAATGCTTGTTACTTCTTCATTTTTCTTCCCCAATTGTAGGTAATTTTCAGGTGGTGGAAAATCTCTCTTAGGAATGAATTTCGTGAAGGAAAACCTGGAGAAATAAAAGAATCTCATGAGGATTTTTTGGATGATTCATCTCTTCATAGTAAGATGACAAAATAGTTGCATATTTGCTATGGCATATAATGGAATAATTATGAATATTGATATGTAATAATTTTCATGTAAGGTGATTTCTTTGACTTGTCAGGCTTCTGTGTATGAATTTATTAATATAAATTAATGGATGGATATTGGAAAAACAAAAAGGCATAACAGTAACTGTAAATATGGGATAAATTTGAACAACACTGATAGTTTCAGTAAAAGAAAATGACAGAATTAGTAGTAACAGAAATAGGCCAGAAAGCAGTATTTTTATTGCTAATAACTCAGTAACCTCTTAAAATGCTCTGTGCTGTGCCAGCACCATTATCTTTATGGCCATGTCATGAGGCACATTGGATTCCCAGTCTGATTTAACATAAGCCACATCAAAGGCGGTGGTGATGCAGAGGCTGTGACATGAGGTTGGAAATGTGCAGCCAGAGTAAGAAAGACAGTCAAAATGCAGATTTACAGGACTATTTTTTGAAGCCTGGAAACCAGGGATACAGTAAACAGCTGAAAAGTTTTTGATTTGAGGGGATGGTTGTCCATCAGCTGGTTTGGGGGTGGGAGGAGACAGAAGGGGTCAAGGGGGAGGGATGAGTTGACAGGTCATGTGGACAAGTCAGATAGTTACTAATTTGTGTAATCTTGTAATCTTTAGTTATTTTGATATTTTTCTTAAAAGAATTTAGTTATTTATAACCAATTTCTTTTAAGAGAGATGTCATGTCATAAATTACCATTGCTCATGGCTCATAGAGGAAATGGTTTCCTGAAAATACTAAGTCAAAGTTGGACTTAATTCAGTAACTGCAGTTAATAGCTGAGCTCTGTGAGCTATGATCTGATCCAAAAAAATGAGAACTGCATAACTGTACCTGAGGTACTGGATTGAGATCTGAGACTTGTACCTGGACAACCTAAGTAGCTCTTAAACACCTTGCATTGGTGAAATTTTCTTATAAGTTGCACTTGCATTCTTGTTATGTGCAGACCTAAAAGAACGTCAGTTACAGATGTAACTTTACATTTTTTCATATTTTTGTGGTGATTTTTAAAGAGATGTCGCTTCCAAATGATGAAGTCTGATCTCTCTCATGAACAGAATCGGTAGATGTTGTCTTCTGTACGTCTAGGCAGAGTAAGAGTGCTGTCCCAGTCAGTATAGCATCTTGGATGGTGGGGGGTAGGATGAGCTTTCTCCTCAAGGAAAAATTTCTTGCAGTTCCAAAAGTAAATATGTCTGTTTCTTCATTTAGAGATAGAAGCAAAACAATTCAGATTTGCTATGCTTTGCTTGTTAAAATGTAACACTTGCTACAGCTTAATGAGTTGTCTTCAAGGGAGTTTTTTTAGCCCTGGTAAGCTTATACATTCTGGATTTGTTTAACGTGCGTTTCTGACCCCCACTGTAACTTTTGAAACTGGCTGCAAATTTCAAGCAAATCTGATTGAAATAATGACGCTCCTGTAGGCAGCTGGGTGGGGAAGCTATAAATGCCTGCCCATAGCGCTGCCCGCTGCCCGTGCCAGAAAGGCTGCGCGTTCTGAGCTCAAGTTACGAGATAGAGAAGAATGACAGGAGAGACGTTGTAAATGCCCAAGCTGTGGAAAAAGTTTCAGTCAACACTCACGGCCCATAGCAAAACAAGTCTTTAATTCCAGCTATTACTATTTATTTTGACTAGAAGAGGAATGAAACAATAGAAAATGGTCTGCCATTTGGATCTTTGGATTTGGTTAGTGCTCAAGGAGTGTTTAAGTATATTATGGGATTTTTTTTGCAATGGATGTTTATAACCACTGTATTACTTGAAGCAAAGAAGAGTTGGACCATTTTTTAATTTGACAAATGTGATCATCGATTTTTATAAACTTGAGTTTTCTAGGAAATAGTTTTCTGTACTTTTTTTTGCTGGTAGTTGCATCAAATTTATAGCTGAATTTTAGTAATAAGTTTTAGTGGTTTTATATTATAAATGAGTGTCTTTTCCTCTCATAAAATAGTATTTGATATTAATCTAATTTTACGATGAAATATTACAAATATATAATATTTACTATGTTTTTTAAGAATTTATATTGATATTACTTCTTCCATAGCTCTAGCTGTGCCACACAAGCAGTCAGATGCTTTTACATCTCCTTTTCAAGTTCTGTTACAGAAGCCTTGCTGTTGTTTCCCTGCATGGTCATAGGTATTTTTTTTTTCTCCCCAAAGAATCCTCCAAAAATACATATACTGGAATAACATCCTAAATATTCTTATTAAAATTTGTGCCAAAGTAGGGTTCAAATACAACAACCCTCACCGGACACAGTTTGCTACAAAATATTTGGTGTACTCTTACAAGCAAAATGTTTATCTAGTGTTAAGTATTAAATTTCCTATTGTGACCTCCTAGTTTTCATTTTTGGGATTTTATCTTGAATGTTGGAGATTTTTACAGAGAAAGTGTTACAAAACCAATGTTTAATTTCTTTCTAACGAAGTAAGAAGAAATAGTCCTGCTACAGATGAAACATTCTATCATTCTCTACTGGCATTTGAAACATCCAGGAGAAAACTGGAGAAGTAAACGTTTTTTATAATAAATATTGATCTTTTTAGTGAATTTATATTAACTGTCCATACAGCTGTACACTTCCATGTTGGTTTTTATATGCTCATTCTGCAATCATTTTTTCCTGTTTTTTGGTTATTGTTGCATGCCAGGTGGAGACCTAATGAGTATGCTGCTTGCTACTAACCTAAAAGCTTCTAAAATGTTACTTTCATACCAATGCACAGAAAATATTTAGACCCTTGTATACTTTCATATTAATTTTTGATTATATGCAGTCATTATTTTTTCAGTAAGGTTTTCTTTTTTTCTTTGGGGGGGGAAAAAGCATTTGCAGAATGCATAGTACAGAAAGAAAAACACCTTTTATAGTGTAAAATTCAACAACAAAAGTCTGGGATATTGTCTCTGAACAGTACATTTATTTTTCAGTTTAGTTTCCTATGCTGGAGTTCTGTGAAATGTTATTCATCTACCTGAAATGCTCCCTCTCCCTATTCCCTCCCCCTTTTTTTCTTTTTAGATGGTGAAGTAAGAGGTCTTCCCCCCTCCCCCCCCATAATGACAATAGAGCTAAAGAGTTTTTGTATATGGCTAGATTTTCATTATGTTTTTTTCAAAGCTTAATTCATTAATGAATTAAGCTCATCATTAATACATGATCAGGTAAGCTAGAGAAGAGACATCTATTTACATTTTTGGATGAATAAACAAATAGTACAAGTCATCGCTTAACTAGGCAGTACTCTTAAGGGTGAAAATCTTACAGAAAACGTGGAGCTGGATATCGTGTCACAATTAGTTCATCATTAGTTGCAGATCCATCTTTAAAGTAAGATAAATACGGTTAAATGTATTTTAAAACATCCAAACCAGGCCACATTATTATATATTATTATTTGTGGAAATAAATGGTCAACTCTCAAGAAAACCTCAAGCAGCAGCAAATATTCATAGGGTAGTTTGTTTAACAATTCTGCCTGCACATTACGAACATCATTGTTGTTGTCTTAGTATGTTGTTCTTAGTATGCCGAGAGTTGGATCATTATTTTCTACTAGTTTGAATTAGAACAGTCAGCCAATTTTTAGTTGAGTATGTAAGTCATTTTGATACTTGTATAAGGAGCTTGAGCAAAATGACCAATTATATGGAGCTGAAATACTTGGAAAGCAACAAAAAAAATGATAATCAACAGCAGACTGTACATGAACTTATAGCAACAAAAAAACAGGTTGCGCAGTATTGGGCCATTTACTCAAAGACATGAAAGTAAGGCAATAGCCTTCATTTACATCATTACTGTGGGAATATTTGGAACAGAGGAGAAAAAAAGTCAATCAGAAATAAATCTTAACTGTGAAATCCTAGAATTTGGAAGGCTTTCAAACATATTAACATAAGCTTGTCTTTTATAACTAATCTGACAAAATATTTTGGAAGACAAACTGCTGCATAGGAATAGGATGTGCTTAGTGACTTAATATAGTCTCAGCTTTCATGATTGTGTTTCTCTCTCTCTTTGAAGGTAATATGAACCAGAAAATATACTGTAGTAGTTGATCTTAAAAAAAAATGAAAAACAAACAAAAAAATCCCTATGGATACATTAGAAACATTTCACTGCAAATAAAATAGCAATTCTGCTTTAGCTTTGATTCCTACGTCCCAGTATGGGAAAAGTCTTTTACACATCTAGGTGATTATATTCATGCCATTTGTTCTTAGGCAACAACAGGCAGCTTCAAAATTTACTGCTGATCATTGATAAATGCATGTTGAATTCAAGATCTTATTTTGTAATGATCAAGTGTTTATTAAAGCAAGTTGATAATACAGATAAGTGAGCTAAAGAAATATTAAGTTCAAAAGCACGAGTTCCAAGTTGGACATTGAAGCAGAAATAATAATTCATATAAATACAGGATGGGGAGTAGCTCACGAGGTAGCAGATCTATAGAAAAGAATTGAGGTTGTAGTGGATCACAAAGTGAATGAGCCACAACAACATGCACTGTGGAAGATAACTCTTCAGTTAAACCACTGAAATTAAATTGAACCCACGTAAGGTAAGAAGCAGAACTAGAGAGCCTCTTGACATCATAGCCATCACTATTTTCCCCAAAGCATGCAGCTGAAGTGCTTTTTGTGGTTGTTTTTCTAGCTTCTTCCTGAATAGATAGCACGGTTTATATAAACAAGATAAAGCAAACTTTATACGTGTGTGTGCATAGACACATACAAGTACACGTTACCTGTAAAAAATGGATCTAGGCAAGTTTCAGTTCAGGCATGCTGCTGTTTTGATGCTTCTCGGTTGAGACAAGTTTCCTCTATACTAGACAATGTATAGGGTTTTAATTATAGCCTACTCTTACTATATAAGCTTCCTAGATGTCACTAGTCTGAAGTGAAATATGTATTATTAATATTCAGTATTAGATACTATATACTCTTTTTTCAAGAGACCATCCAAAACATCCAAGTCATTTTTTTTTAAGTAAATGTGAAAAATACGGGATTATTGGGAAGAAATTTCAGACTTTTATAAATCTGTTGTCTGTTTGGATTTCTTCTTCTTCTTTTTTTTTTTTTTTTTTTTTTTTTAATCACAGTTCAAATTGCTATAGTATTTGGTGCCAATGTTCTGGAACATGTCCTCAATCTGTGCCGAGGTAACTATGACTTCCTGGAACGGCTTCCTGTCCCTTTGCTCCTGTACATCATTTCCTTTCTGGAACTTGAAGATATTGCCAGGCTTTCTCAAGTTTCACACAGATTTAAAATGGTAAAAAAATAATAATAAAAAATACGTTATTTTGAAATTGCTAACTTTGCTGTGTAGCATGCTGTCTTTAATTCATCTCACATTTAACATAATCATTGCCTGCTTTACTTTGAGTTTGTGGTTATTGAGTAATCATCTCTATACAGATTGCTAAATGTGTATAACAAAAAGTAGATTTTGGACTGTTGATCAGAGAAACGCTGTGCCTATCCTGCAAACTTTGTTTTATATATATATATAAAAAAAAATGCAACTATCCAGATAATCCTAGTATAACTGATGGTTGGGTGTTATGCACTATTGCCAGGATTAAATATTTGAAAGGTAAAACTTATATATGCTATGTATATATAATACAAAGTATAATGGGCGTGTATATTCAAAACATAGAATAGTAAGGTTGGAAGGGACCTCTGGAGATCATCTATTGCAACCCTCAGCGTAGTCCATACAGGAACTGAACCCGCGATCTTGGCATTGCAACACCACGCTCTGACCAACTGAGCTAAACCACGTAAACGTTATATATGCAATGCATTATTGTAGTGCCTAGGAGCTCCACCTGCGGACCAGGATCTCCTTATGCTAGACTCATTATAAACAAAAAATCACTGCTATTCCTAGACATCTGATACCTTAAGTCTTTGACAAAAGTTAACAGACAGTTAAGAAGAAATATAGGAAAGTGAGGTTTGGGTTTTGGGGGGATTTTTGGTTTTTTGTTTTAGTCAGTGGTATTAGCACAGTAGCAGCCAAACAGTGGTCAAGTTTCTTCTGTTTTTTTGGGGGGGGAGGGGGCAGGGTTTGGGGTTTCTTGGTAGATCTTGCAGCAAAGAATTTCAAGAAACAAAGGAGAAGAATGAAATTACTTTATGGATGCTTACTTACTAGGAAATTTTTTCCAAGCAGCAGGAAAGTATGGGAAAGAGGATGAATGTGCTCAACTGAAAATTTAACAAGTGAATAATGGAAGTTGGCACTGTTGGCTGATCAGAACTAAGCATAGCCTCTCAGTGCTGAATGGGGTGGCAAACAGGGAAAGGGAAGCCTGGAAGTCCCAGAAGAGTGAGGCCCAAGCAATTGGTGCAAAAAGAGAAAATTACAGGATAATTGAGGTTGGAAAGGACCTTGGGAGGCATTCTATTCCAACTTCCTGCTCAGTGCAGTGTCAGCGAATTGGAAAGACAGAAAGAGATAACATTTTCTAAGCCGTGATCTAGGAAAATTATTTTTGCAGCTGCATGCTGAATACCTCAGAATTGCATTTTCTATCCCACACAGAGCAAGAGAAAAGGCTGTTGTGGTAACTCAGGTACAAAAAAAGGGTTTTAGCTTATGAAAAGTAGGATGATAAGCATAAAAAGAAAACTAGGAATCTAGAATGAAGTGTGTCAAGTTGTGGATTTTACAGTCACTGAAAACTTTGGTAACATTGAGACCTTAGAATGAAGATTAAAAAACAGATTTAGTCTTTGAATCTAATGTGACAGCTAGGTACTCACTGAACAGCTTCAGAGAGACAGATTAGCCTCTTAGTTTGGGGAAGAGGCTGCATCCCTGGTAGAGAGTACATCTCAGTCATATTCTGGAATGAGGTTACTCGCAAGGCTTGTATTATTTTGAAGTTACGTGGCCCAGGATTTCAAGCAAAGTTCTGCTGAAGATTGCTGACAGTTCAAGAGGGCAAAGTTGTGCTGCTGTTCCTAGGGTGTGCCTACAAAGATGTCACAGATACTTCGGTGAAAGTGAGTTCAACCAAGCACAAGAAATAGACTGTGTAAAGAGAGACCTCGAGAGGAAATGGCATGATAGGAAAACAGTGCAAGTCTTGAATTTTAGAGATGAAGAGCTTATGAAGGGCTAGACGAGCTTGCTGAGTTCAGAACTTTTTTATTTCAGTATGAAGGTAATTTTTTTTATATTGTGATGAGGAAACAACCAATAGCAGGTGAGAGAATTAAAAAAGACTAAAGGAGAGGAGGAGAATGGATAGAAGGGAGATCAGGAAATGGTTTGTTAGTATATTTGGAATCTGTCTGTCATTTGTAGAAAGTGAGTGGTATAGGATTAGTTAGTGTGGACAGTAGTCAACTTTCCATTAGTTTAACACAACACCTTGGATATTTGGTATTTAAGGAAATTCCAGAAAGAATTAACTTGCATGATAATGAAGATAAAATTTGGCACAATAACATACTCTGTTACAAGTAGTAAAGGAAATAATCTGTTACCACTAGTAATACCATGCTCTCTTCCTCACATTTGAGCAGTATTTTTTAGGACATGAAAAATGTTGTCTTAGTACTAAGAATTTTAATTTCAGGACTAATTTTTCGGTAGGTTGGAGTGCTGTTGTATATGGGACTCTATAACATATTCAGATTTTCAAATAGGCGTAAATGGTATACTGAAGTTATATTAATGTTCTAGCAGATTTTAAACTTTTATTATAACTAAAGGAAGTGCAGAACATGGAAATGGAAGGAGGACATTCTGGAGGTTTGCGCCTCATGCGCGCTGTGCCTGGAAGGGAGTAGGGCTTCTGTGCTGCTTTTCAGTTCTTCAGTTAGCAGAGTCCTGAACACCAGTTCCTTCAGCTTAGGGCAGTCTCTGCCCTTGCTGCTGAGCCCTGATGATGGGTAACGATCTGGAATGGTCTAAGCACTCAGGATTGAAAAGTGGGGTGTCAAAGGCACTGTATTTCCATCCTATACAATGCATCCATGTAGGCCGAGCAAAACAGAAATCTCTGTTACACGAAGCATGGCATTAGTTTTTTGCTGTGTAGTTCTCATATTGAAGGAATCTGAATACTTAGATTTGAAGTATTTTAGATTTTCTTCAGGTGCTGCTTTTAAATATTACAAAAGAAGCTCTCTTTGAGAAAGAAACAGTCTGCGGAAGCCCTAATTTGGACACCCCTATTGAACCACTGCGGGAGTTTTGGAAATAAAGTTTCAGCAAGCTCTTATATCATGTTATCTTCCAACACACGCTTAGTACTGGATTCCTTTAGTTTATATTGTTCAAGATCTTTAGATGCTCAAAAAAGGCAAAAGCGTTTAAGCTACAAAAAGGAAAACTGCTCCTTTCTATGCGCTGAAACAGGCTGCTCCCGCCAGAGGGAGCCAAGTTCCCAGTGCAGACGGGAAAATGAACGTTTCCGGAGGTGGGCAGCGAGCAGCGGTACCTGGCGGCGCCCTGCCTCTGCCCGGGGGCAGCCGCTGTGGCCCCGCGGCTCATGCCTGTCTTCTCACTTATGGAAAGGAAGATCTAACTGCTGTGCAATTCAGAAGCCATTAGCACGGAAAGAAAACAATAACAATATCTTTTTTTATCTTTTTTTCTTTCAGTATTGTGTATTTATATTTTATAAATATTTATTTAAACACCACATTGTATTTGAAAGTACAATATATGGTATGTATTTGAAAATACAATATAAAAACCAGTCTCCACCATTTTTAACTTAACGATGCCTGTTTTTCATAGGAACAGTAGGAACAGTTAGAGGAAGATACGAAGCAAATTTTAAAGGAAACTATAAAAATGCATCTATTTTTATTTCAAGACTTTTAGAGGAATTTCTCCCCAATAATCCCTGTTTTTTCTTTGCTAGAATATGCTAGCATATTGTGTGTGCCTACAATATGATCATTCTTACAATTCAACAAGAACAGAAATAGGACCACAGTGTGCTCTGATACAGCCTTGCTGGAGTCAGTGAATGAAAAGGTTCAAAGTATCCAGTTGTTGAAAGGGGAAGTAATATATGACTCTCTGGTACATCAGCACTTTTCACAGGAGGGAAGACATAAAAATAGAAGTTATACCAGGACTTTTGCATTTCTATTTCTGTTACTAATTATAAGGGACAAACTTGTCACTTGCATTGGGGTAATCTAGTACAATTCCACTTAAATGAGTGCATTTAAGCCTTTAAAAGACTGGAGCATTTAGGAGAAGAATCAATGTTAGTAGGCCCTGGTATCACTTATAATGGTCAGATGATACATAATGATGCAATCTATTTTCCTCATCTTTTTTTGTGGTGGATGTATTAGCTAACAAAATACATCACTTTTTCTTATTATTTCTAATATAACATTTCCACCTGTGCCTATTTATGGATTCACTCTATAAGACAGGAGCATCTGCTGAGAAACAGACTTAATCCCTGCAATGCTTGTAAGAGCTTCATAAAATCACATTTCTGATTAAAATGTGTTTCTATTTTATCTGTGTATGTATTGTAAAAATGCAGGCTTTTGATAAACTCCAAAGACAACTGTTAACTGTACCGTGAACAAATGCATTTGGCTTCATTTACTTACCTTGAAAACAGGTATGTATTTGTGATGTGATTTCTACATCCCACCGAGTTGTGGGGTATAAATTTGCCTAGCTTCACTGATTTCACTGGGGCTGTATGAATTTTATACCACAAAAGAGTTTGGCATTATACCTCCCCTGTTTCAATGTAGTAGAAATGCCTTCAGCATCGCCCCGAAAGAAACTATTAGAATTTTTAGCAGAAGACTGTGTTAGTATCTTGCATTGGCAACACTGGACAAAACTTCCACTGATGCCACTGTGGGTTTCAGCTAACACTGTGTCTTTCACGATAGCATACGCTTACAGTGACCTTCATACATGGTGGTTGTGTTGTCTAATCACATTTCATGCAAATAAAAATGATCAGTGAGCAGTGAATAAGCCTATTATGATTTTTAAGCCTCTACTTTCTCTTATAACTAGATATGTAACAGTAACACGCTATGGGAAAGTATTGTGGAGAACTTGTGTGACACAATTACACCTGAAATGAGAGAACTGGCACAGGAACTGGGCTGGAAACAATTCTTCTTCACAAACAGACTGCAGCTGCAGCTGCAGCTCCGAAGGAGGCGGCAGAAACATGCTGAAAAGGAACAGCTAACTGAATAAAGATGCATTTTTTCATTGAGGCAACCGATCTAAAGTGTGGATTTGTTGTTTATCAGGTTATACGTAATGACTTTTCTTCTTTATTAGGGAAACTAAGTTAATTGAAAGACTAAAAGATTAAAAATATGTCTTAATGGAGGCAACATGTAAATAATCTTTAACAAGCTGGGCCTCTTGAAATTTTATTATACTCAGCAGCACAGCAATTACTAGAAACAGAAGAGATGGTGGCTCCCTTGTACTTCTTTCTGACTTCTTATGAATTTTGTGTATATACCATGCCTAGTCCATGTTCGATAATGAATGCTATGGCATTGTCATCATTACCTTTATAGAACCAGAAAGAAAACCATTAGTTCTTACTACAAGAATTGCTGATAAATGCTGAATTTTTACTGTCTACCATAGCAAATTTTCAATGTTTATAGGGGAATAACATAAGCCCAGTTTCAGTTTGATGTGTGTTAAAATATTTTTAAATTAATTCAAGCAAATAATCACTTTGTCACCATGAAGAAACTTCTTAGTTTGATCCACACCCTCAGTAACCAATCTTCCTCATTTTGAACAATCCATCAAAATCATATTTAAGGCATACAGTTGGAATGGGATACAGGCAAATTTTTCCTTGATGTTGCTGATGAAGGAACTTCTCTGAGTATTTGACTTCTATTGTCAGAGTTGTGTATTTGATAAGAGATATTTGCTATTTTACAAGTCCGTAACAGTGGTTACTTAAGGGTGTTTTAAACCAAAGGCAGTTCTTTTTGACATTTTTGAGGTACTCTAGCAATCAAATTCAGTAATTAAGAGGTCAAATATTACTACTATGAAAGTACTGATTGATTAATTTAATATTTGCCATTGACTTGACTTAAGACCTAAGCATTAAAAACAGTGATTGCAATAATATCTGGAGGGCTCCATCTATTCAACTTCCACCGAGTTCACTTAGGTTGCCTACATAAAATCTATAAGTAAAGGCAATGTAATCCTGAAAATTATGTAAATGGTTAGCTCTGTCTAATCAAAAACACTAACACTAAATTTATTATAATACGTAGGGCACCTAGGATTAAAGATCTATTTCCTTTGTAAAAGTGTGACAATGTACCAATACTCTTGAAGTGTTTGGTGATAACAGATCTTTAGGTAAAAGATTCGCTCTTCAAGCACTTAAGCACATTCTTTTCTCTTTGTATTTCCATTTAGGTCGATGACAAATGATTTTCTCACGGGCATAAAACACTGCATTCACAAAATTTCTGTTCTGTGTAATAAAGCACTGTAAACTTTAGTTCTTTAGATGATTTTAAAGAACTATAGTATATGAGCAAAGCTGCTAAAGACTAGACCCTCTTTTCTCACTTTCTGTCAATTTGCCACCAGTTAATTTTTTTGTTGGTTTGTGCTCTCGTAACTAATTCAGGCTGTTCCAGGTTCGGAAACCAGAACCCATGCTAGCACTAAGGACTGACTGAATATTAATTGAAATTCCTAATTTCACTCTGTTTTGTCAGAATACCTCCCCATCTCCTTGGTCAATTATATAACTGTCCCTTCTGTTAGAAGAAATGAGAATAATCATTTTGTAGGAGAATCTTCATTTTTTTAAGTTTAAAAAATGAACTGAGTTGGCAAATGAACAGCAAGTGAAATTGAAGGTAATGTAAGTTTATTCCCAGTATACAGCCCAGCAAGGAGATATATTGCAGATTTCATAACAGAACAAATTATGCATTAGAGTAATTTGCAAATAAAATTGTTTTTGACAGAAGACACAAGTGAAGTTCCAAGTGTAAAAGATACATATCTTTCAAAGCAAAACAAGAAAAATAGTTGCAAATCATCACTTCCATGTGTGTATATCTATATATATTTCACTAATGAAGGATACTTCAGTTAAAATCTAGTAGCAGCATTCATACCAAGAAGACACTAAACTTGTAACTAAAGGACTGATATCAGAGGGCCATACATACTGTCCATATCAATAAACTGATCTAAGTTTTGCAATAGTTCAGGGTTTTCTTAAGGTTTTCCTTTCTTACTTGACTTGTTCCAGTGTTCTATTTTAAAATATGTCCCTGCCAGCAGTTATAGAGGCACAAAACTATGCTGATGAATTATAATACAGAATAATATGTCAAAGTTCAGAATCTTTTAACCAGCCTTGCAACTACAAAAAAGATCTGTATAATTATACTGTTTCACGCTGAACTGCCTGCCAATATCTGTTCAATTTATTTGAAGAGTATCAATTGTTTTTAGAGAATTTCAGCAGCATATATCAGTATTAAACTAAGAACCTGATTTATCATGTAAAGAACTTTAAAAAGCTAACATGACAAAAAATTAAGAAGTGGTTTTCATTTGATGTATGAAAATTAACATCAGCTTCACCTCCTAAAGCTGTGAAAAGTATATTTTGTAGCATCATACAAAACATTCCATGCTGATCACCAGGTGCTTGGTGTTGCTTAAAACAATCCATTTAAAGATTTTAAATGGTCTTTAGCTTTTCCTGCTTTGTATTAGCAAGTAAACATTAAAAAGTAACTAGTCTTAGCTAGTTCATGCTGTACTTGTATATAGCAACACAACTGATCATAATTTAATGTTTTTTTGTTCTGAAATTAATTTTAGCAAAACGTAACATGCCATAGTCTAGTTCTTTCTAAAATGATATTTTGTCTCTGTTTCTTTAGTATTGGTTACTGAGGATAAATTCCCACAGAAGGAATCAAAAAAATGATACAAAAAGTTATACAATATGTCTAGTCGTGTAAAGCAGCCAGGAACTTCAAATTGTTTCTGAAATCATTTTCCTGTCAGGGAAATCCTAGGTGAAGTGCTTCAACTGTAAGGCATCAAACTATGAGGCAGGTTTAAGAAACTGAATATGCCATAACAAAATATTACTTTCTCTCTTATATTTTAGATATTATGTTAGAGATATTTATTAAAGGAGCTGTTGTGCACATAAGTAAGTTATTTCTGTATCATAAAAGACTGCAAACTAGAATCCAGACCAAAGTTAGCTTCCCAAAGCATAACTTAGAAAATACAGAAAGTATTCAGACTGATCTCAGATGTCTCTGTACCTGCCAGGGGTATGATCAGCAGCTCTAGGTCAGTTAAATCGAGTATAGCAATTTACATTGGATCTGCTATATCCTAACAGAGTTAAATCTCAGTAAGCAAAATTAGAAAATGCTCTATGCACAAGTCCAAATTCTGTTCTCAATCAATATAAATCATGAATAACTGCTCAATCTGAAATCACAATTTCAGAAATCATTCCACCTGAACATGGGAACTAGTATAATAGATCATCAGACTTTGCTGCTCATCATTTCTGTGGAAGAATCAAATTAATATTTTCCATTCATTCTCTGGTTTTGCTTTTATATTTGCTTTACTTTAGGTGCATTAAGTATCAGAGCATTTTTAATGCAGCCTGTATATGAGGATGGCTACTTTATTAAACAATTGATACTTTAAAAAAATAAAATATAAGAATCTCTGAAGTAGAGAGCCCTTTCAGAAAAATATAAGAATTCTATTTCAATTTTTCATCACAGAAATAGTAATTTTAATGCATTAAATTAATTGAATTCTAGCTCTAGTATTTCAGTGGTACTAACTAGCCAGGTAAGAAATACCATCATCTTCTCATACTCAGTAACTAATCTTTTATCAGCTAGTATATATAGTAGGAAGAATTTTTGTACACCATTCATACTCAGGTAAGATTCTCTTCTAGGACTTGTGTAAATCCAGAGTAACTGCATTGCAGTCAATGGAGTTTCACCAGTGTGTAGTGGTGAAAAGAGAATAAAGTGTCACAGTTTCTACCACTGTTCAGATTTTAAAAGACTGGTAGTGTGCTTCTAATTATGTATTTGTTCTAAAGTAAAAAAAAATTAACTCATTTTAAAAGCATGTATCTAATAATTTATTAGCATTTTGGAGCATGTTTTGTTTTCACTTTAGTACAGTCAATGTGATTGGTTCCATAAGAACAGCTTTATACTGCCACATAATAGAAACATAAAAACAAGAAATTCTGTAGAAAAAACATCTGTACCATTGCTCTATACTTGTGCTTCTTCTGTAGATTTTTCTCTTGGTTGTTTCTTTTGAATACAAGGTTGGCTAAGTAAAAATATTATTCCCACCATGTATAGCAAGCCACATATGTAAAAAGAAAAATCGTATTTTTGTGTGATGTCATAGATCCAACCTGAAAAACAAGGACAAAATATGTTCATTACAAAGCTCGAGAACAGGAAAAATTGCATGGGAGTATACAAACAATATTGCACGTTTCTCTCATGACATTTCAGTCAAATCGTTATTTTTCTGGTGGAAAAAAGAGGTGGTGATTCTGTCCTCCTCTAGATGCTACAAATAGAAATGCATTAACAAAATCTGTTGTTCAATCACTACAACCTAGAACTAGTACAAAACATACCCCATCATTTAATTATTATGGAAATCTTAAAATGGGACTCACAGCTTTGTGTCCTTTGTGGTCCTAAGAAGACAAGCAAAGTTAACTCTAAAGCTATACATTTTTCAGATATATGAGTATAATCAATCTGACTTTAAAAGACACTTTGGAATCTCAAACCAATTATTTATTCCACTCCACTATTGTCTTTGTAAAATGCCTGATACTACTTCCGCATTATGCGGGTTAGATTGAATGCTGTGCCTTGTGCAAGCACACACATTCCCTATAGCTTTCTCAAGAACTCGGATACAGATAAATGCTTTTTCAAAAGACACAATCTCAATACTGTGATGACGCTCCTTTCAACCTTAATTCCTTGGCAAATGCAAAACTACCTTAAAATTATTTCAGAAAGGTTTGAAAACACAAAATAGCAAAATTCTGTCATGCCTTGCTGGTTGCATTGTAATGTAATCTTAAGATCAGAAGCTTATTTTACACCAAATAATTGCATCCTATTGGCTTCATTACTAAAGACAAAATACAAAGATATGTTCAGCGTAGACTGAGAGGTGCTAAAAAATGTATAATTGAGTAAAACATTGCTGCTTTTCAATGGATACTGAATGAGCTTTCTTCTAAATCATTTTAACACTCTCTGGTGCAAAGAGAGAGTAAGATAATTGTTGTGCTGCTAATAGCTTTAGTTCAGCCTAGTGCCATCCCTCGCTGGCCATGACCATTACTTATAAGGCTTCTTAAAAAAAAAAAGAAGAAAGAAAGAAAAAAAGAAAAAGGATTATTTACGGGACTGTAAAAGCTAGCCATAGTCTGGTTATGGTATTGACAATCAGTATGTATTTCTGTCCTGTACTTTCCCACCTCTTTCTATGGGTGAATTTATAATGAATGTTTGTTTGAACCTAAGTGACTTCAGGGATGACATGACATATGCTTCTTCCTTCTGCTGTGGATGGCAGTAAAGATATTATGGGCAGTGCAGCCCCAAAAATAGATATTGCTGTCTGAAGGAAAACCAAAGCCAGTTCAGCTGAAAATAAGTTGAATCAACACATCCATTGGCAGCTTAAAGTGGTAAAGCCAAAACACAGTTTATAGTTCTTGGGGGTAATAGTATGGTACAAATATCTGCATACCCTGAAAACTGTCTAACCATCATCTTTTCACCTAGATGTAGGCATGAGCATGTATGTGAATATAGTGCATATACTACACAAAACACATAACAATAGGTTAACCTGTTCTCATTTTTTAAATGTATATGATAATTTTTTAAAGAAACACACCATTGAAAGGGTAGCTTGTAATACATATGGGTTATTTGCAAGGATGGTGATTTGTAATATGTGAATAGCCAGCAAATGTAATCTGTAAATATGTTCCATGTAAGGATGGAGATTACAGTCCACTCTGGAGCAAGTGTAATTTTGTTAACCACACATTTTTGTAACACAAGAAAGATCAATAATATAGACAGTCATGTCGTTATATCATACAAACATCTGTTGATTAGAAATTAGAGCTTTTTACCTGCAAAGGGTGGTCCAAGCAATGCAGATATTCCATTGGCACAAATGATGATGCCATAGGCATTTGCAAGATGTTTAGTTCCAACTAAATCTTCAGTCACAACAGGCATAAGTGAAAAATAGCCACTAGAAAATCCTATTAGAGCACAAATCACAGCCAGACTAATGTATGTTTGCATTAATGGCAAAATAAGAATACAGGTGACCAGGGTAAAGTTAGCCATGAGGAAGACATTCCAAGTGCTGATGCAAGGTAAATCGGAGACGATTCCAAGGATCACTTTACCAAATATATGAACAATGGCTATAATTGATGTCAAAGGAAATATATTATTCTGACTTGATAAGCTGTACTGCTTGACTATTTCTGGAAGATGAATAAAGGGAATGACAAAGCTGCTATAGGCAAACAAAGCCCAAATTATAAAGGCCACAAACACTCTATTGGTAAACAGTGATGCAGCTCCAAAGTAACTGGAGTACCATATTCCAAACCCCTTCCTGACTGTAACAGTCAGCTGGCTCACTGTCTTAAGAATGCACAGTCCATACATATTCTTTCCACTTCTAGATTTACCTCCACTTTCTATGTGTTGAACACTGTCAAGCACTTCTTCATTTGCTGCCTCTTCTCTTTTTTCCTGTTCTTCATTTAAGACTCCATTAGATTTTATAGTTTCTGTGGAATGGGACAGAGCTTTTGCATGATGAACGTCATCATTATTTCTCACAACATACTTTTCATTGACAACCTCTTTGGAAGAAAGTGGTCTCATGAGTGCCCCACAGACACAAAGGTTCAGAGAGATCGCACCCTGGATGAACATTGCATTCCTCCATCCAAATTCCACACAAAGATACTTCAGTAAAGCAGTCATTAAGAAAGCTCCAAACCCTGTTCCTGTTGTACTGAGTCCCTGTGCAAGTGCTCTTCTCTTCTGAAAATACTGTCCTACCATGACCACTGCAGGTAGATAAACCATGCCACTTCCAACACCTAGGAAAATAAAAGTTGAAATCAATCTGAACATTCTGCCAGCAAGATAAAAAGCCGCAGCACAGGTTAACAGCAAATATATCAAATTTATTCCTAACTTTTGTGCAAATAAAATAATAAAATGAGGAACAGATAATCAATTCTCATACTAACTTTCATTTGCTATCTTTTACTATTTTTCAAAATTTGAAATATTCATTCCAGTGAGATACAGTACTGCTATTTAACTGTTCAAAAACCTGAAACACATTGAAGATAAAACCTTTATCTCAGTTCAGTATAACAACACTGGAAAGCACCAAAGATCCCACAGTAAGTCAGTGACAGTTAAATACAGAGAAAAACATAAACAAACCCCATTTTGAAATATGTGTATTTATAATACTCGCATCTGATTCTAGCAGTGATCAGAAATTGCCTAGGATCAGGTGTTGTTGCTTTTGCTTAAGTTCACCAGCAGTGAAAATCTACAGCTGATTTTTCTGCTTGCTTTGTAATTACTGAGCCACAGGAATATCAGACACGTTTCACCAGCGAGCAGAGATGAGACCTTGCATAGCGTTCAGGTTTCTCTTTGAACACTCCTCAGCTAAGGAAATATAAGGGCTGGCCACACAATTGCAAATGTGATTCAATAATCCTTAATGATAAGTAATTATTAATATTTAATGATAATGATTATTGCTAATAAATAATAGTAATAGTCAATTAATAGTATTAATAATAAAATAATAAATCCTCAGTAATCTGATTCAATAATACTTAAAAGGCATATTCTTAAAGGGTATATCTTGAATTTTGTAGGAAGTGTATCACTTGTAATTAGAAAACAGGATATTAGTTATACTTATTTCAAGCAGAAAGTTTTGAGAGTCCTGCAAACACACCATTAATTTGCCAACTTGTAACAGATGCATGTTTTTTCTCACAGCAAATCCCTGACATTTATGGAGGACAAGAGTAATAGTATATGAATAAAATGTTTTCAGATTCACTATGGTCATAACTTAAAACCGTGTTTTAGGCTTAGAAGTTCTCCTAAGGAGCAGGTAACTAAGCTGCACGGTGCCCTGCAGGCAGATCTGACAGAGCGCCGCTGCCATTCTAGTGAGGCCTGAAAAACTCCTCAAAATCATTCCATCGTACGGTCAGAGTTGACCTGTTTTGCCTGCTAGAAGCATTTATTTCTTTGCTAGGCAAACACATGACCAGGTTTTATTTGGCGCAAGTTCTCCCTCAGCAAATCCAGCTCAAACTCTTCGGGGAACGTCTCTGCCCCCCAGGAGACCCCCGGGTGGCCGAGCGCTGGTCTCTGCAACCACCTGTGGAAAACAGCCTCGAGTCTCCTCGTGTCCCACCACCACTGCCCCGCTTTTACTGCGCTTCCTCAGGTCCCGAGGAATAAGAAATTCTATAAATGGTTACGGGTTATTTTTCGTTCGGCAGGGAGCGAGGCGGGAGGCCGCTACCTGCGGGCGCCGGCACGCTCCCGCGTGACTGCCGGGCCGCGGGCGGCTCCGCGCCCGCTTCTTCGAGGATTCGACGCTTCGGCCGGCAGCGGAGCGCGCGGCGCTCGGCGCCGCCGCGGGGCAGAGACCGGGCGCCGCGCGGGGCAGGCGGCCCCGGCCCCGGCCCCCGCCCCGCCGGGCTGCGCGGAGGGAGGGAGCGGGCGGGCCGCCACGGGCCGAGCAGCCCACGGGCCGGGCCGCCACGGGCCGGGCCGCCACGGGCCGGACAGGCCGCGGCGGAGGAGGGCGACCGGGGGTCTGCGGCGGGAGGCACCGTCGTCCCTGACAGGAGCGAGGAGACACTGAGAGGAGAGGAGTGTGAGGGGAGGGCGGGGGGGTGAGTGGGGGATGGGGGTGAGGGGAGGGTGGGAGGTGAGTGAGGGGGTGAGTGGGGGTTGGGGGAGGGGAGGGTGGGGGGAGGGCGAGGGGGGTGAGTGGGGGGTGGGGGGTGTGAGGGGAGGGTGGGGGGAGGGTGGGAGGTGAGTGAGGGGGTGAGTGGGGGGAGGGGGGAGGGGAGGGTGGGGGGAGGGCGAGGGGGGTGAGTGGGGGGTGGGGGGTGTGAGGGGAGGGTGGGGGGAGGGTGGGAGGTGAGTGAGGGGGTGAGTGGGGGAGGGCGAGGGGGGTGAGTGGGGGGTGCGGGTGAGGGGAGGGTGCCTGGAAGCCTCTCGGAGGTGGGGGCATCTCAGGCCCCTCTACACTGGTTTTCTGCACAGAATTACTCTGGCGCCAGTATCTCACTTATCTATCTCATGTAAAAAAACTACCTCAGGTTTTTCTGAAAACATAGCTTTTTACCTTCCTTTTTAAATTCTCTTTATATTCTCTGCCTTTTTGTCTAATTTTTTTTTTTTTTTTTTTTTTTGTATTCTCTTTCTGAAAAGCAACAAGGGTTTAGAAAGAGTGTTGATTCCTGTCTGCCTGAATATAATCCATGTCTATGTAAACAGAAATTGCCAAAAGGGCAGAACCTTGCGTATAATTGTTGTTCTTTGCCCTGGAATTTACAGAATGCTCATTTACAGAGCGAATGGCAGTAATAATTGTGATCCTTGTTAGATTCAATTCTTGCCTATTCAGAGAGCTAGATAAAAAATGACATATAGAAAATCTGCAGAATTCTGTGAAATTCTGCTCATGGGTTTTTTGAGAGGATTGGAGGGTCTTGAAGAGGTTTTCAAAATTACAAAGAGGGCTTTTTCATAGTGGTTCTGTTATATTAACATGGACACCATGCTTCATTTGTAAACACACCTGGCCATATTATCCATGGAGTGGATAATATTTTAAAGCTTTTTGAGTTCATTATTCCTCAGGTAATAATGAAAGGCCAAATTTTATTTTTCTTCTTTGGAACATTTTAACATTTTTGACTCGTATCTATTAATAGTTTCTTTTTTCCAGAAAGGAACCATGAGTAATAGAGACTACAGCAAGCTGCAAAATTTAGTAAAGCACTTATCTAGGGATTGTTACAACAATTAAGCAGCAGTGTGACATAACCAAATAATCAAGTCCTTCAACAAACCTTCAATAGGAAATTATGTTACCTATTTCTCCCACCTCTCTCTCTCAAGTCTGTAGCAAAATTAGTTGTTATTTATTAGTGGTTATTGATCTAATCTGAATAAGCTTTTTTAGAGACTACATACGAAAAAAGACTGCATGCATTGTCCTGATTCAAGCAGATCAAATCTACCAACAAGGATTCAGAAGAGGAAACAGAAACAATAACCTATTTGCAAAAAAAATATGCTTATCTATTTAGTTTCTTTTTTCATGAAAAACATACAAGTTACACCCTTTAAAAAGGATTTTGAAACAGCACATTGTTATCACATTCCAATATTTCATTGGAGCAGTTCCTGTAGAAAATATTAGCTGTTTCTTTAAATGACAAAGAAAGGAGTTAGCTATATACACACAGTTCAAAATTATTTTAACATCTTTAAATTGTACTTTTTAGAGTTTCGGCTACATTAATTTTTCTGTCATCTAATATATTCATTTGGGAGAAACCGATAAAAATATCATCTTCACATGGTAGATTTTCATGACAACAAAAGCCATTGGGTCTGATCCACTGAGTAAATACCGACTTTTTCTGGAAAAATAACATGCTGTAAAGAGCGTGAAAGAAAAGCTGGAATAACTCAATTGAAATGAAAGGTGTTTATTATACCTATAATTATAGTGGAATGCCAGATCATCTGAGAGCTGAATAAGCTAAAAACAAAAGTTAAGTTACATTCCATAATTATTTTTTTTTAATTGGAAAAAATGGTACAGGAACCAGTTTAATTTCTCTCTTTGCTCACCAGATGATAACTTCCAAAAGGCATTAAAAATAATTAAAAGAACTTTCAAATGTTAATACAACTTACCGGCTGTCACTCCAAATGTAATGAAGAGGTAGTGCACATTAGAGGCATAGGCACTCAGTATCCAACCTAGTGCATTTAGTATCCCTCCAATTATTGCTGTCTTGCGGCACCCACACATGCTAATGAATAAACCAATGAAAGGACCTGTTAAGTGACATGAAAAAAATGTTAAATTATTTATTTAGATATCTATTTAAACTCTTCAATAATTTTTCTCATTAAGATTCATCTTATTACATGTTTTAAACAAAATGTTAAACATTAGTTTACTCATGCAGACCAATTTATTTTCCCTATTACTGTTCAAAATTGTGGAAAGGAAAATTCAACTAATCAACAAAATACTTAGCAAATACCCATAGGACCTAAAATAAAAATTGCTTTGTAATGAAGGAGTAGGTTTAAACAGAGGAAGAAAGTGAAATCATTGTTATTGATACTGTGTGATTGCAGACCTTTTTTACATATAACTAGAAAGTAAACTTTTTCAGTTCATATTCACTGGAATGTTTTAGGTAGACCTAACCTCAACTCACTCAAAATTAATTTAGAGAGAAAGAGGTGTGTGTGTGTGTGTGTGTGTGTGTGTGTGTTTGTGTGTCTGTGTATACACAAACACACACATATATGCACCCTATAGCTTTTATTTTGGGCTGATCCAACCATAATTTAAAAAATAAATATTAGTTCAACTGACAAACTAAAATACAAATTACTTCACTGTCCAAATTCAACATACAACTCCCTCCCAAATACAGTACAAAGAGGACTACAAGTTTCCCAGATGATCTGTTTTCTTGCATCCTTCCCTGCTTGTGCTGACTCCTAGTCTAACAATTTTTTCTATCATCTTCCCTGCTGTTTCGTGTCTCCATCTAACTAAAATTTGTTCCTCTCTCTAAAATGTGTCCTGGTGACTTTAAAAAGGCAATTCAGCAGAACTTGTTCAGCTTCACTAATAAATATGAAGACTGCAAAAAAATATTTGAAGGCTTTAAGCAGCAAATATATTCTAAAAATCTATGTAGTTCTGAAAAAAATATGCTGGAACATACCTACAATAAGTGTAATGCCCATGCTAAGGGAGCTAACCCATGCAGTTAAGCCTCGACTTTGATTAAATTCTTCCAGCCATTCCATGTTGAGTATTCCAAGGGCCATTTGGGACCCCATGATAAGAATGTGTACTAGGAAAGAGGAAAGTACAATCATCCAAGCCCATCCTCCATCGATGTTTGGATTAGGCTGAATTGTCTTACTTCCATCTTTTGAGTCATCTCCAAAATCATATCCAATATCTTCTCGACTAGTATACATTTTCTCCACGGTATTCTGAAAAAAATACAATACCATCAAAATGAATATGAAATGATCAGATTTTGTAGTTTGGTTATAGTAAATAAGATAAATCACAATCATATTTCACCATGGTATTTTAGTGCAATTCTCAATTGATTAGTGGGTTTTCATTGTTCAAAGGTAAAATGTTTAGAAAATTCTCTAATTTGTGCATTTCTTTATGTTTCTTATTATCATGCCTGTCTACATAGGAATACTTCAGGGTTTACAGGAGATTGCATCATTTCCTTTCTGATATACTTTTACTTACTTGTATATGGCTGAGTGCACTTACTCTTCATGGGTTGTCTGTGGTTACAAAGTAAGACTGGTCTTTATATTTCTTTTTTTGTATCACCTCTGCTGTCCCAATTAGATCATGTGCCTTTGTGTTCAAGTTGCTAAAGCTTTGAATAAAAAAAGAAGATAATGAGCAGGCAGGTAGATGAAGTTATCATATTTTTTCAGAGGAAACCAGTTTTGAGATGTATTTCTTCTTCAGTAGTGAAAGGATAAGAGTCGTGACAGAGAAGGATAGAGATTATAACATTCTTGATTTTCAGAATGTTTTTCTTACATAAACTACAAAGAAGGGATTGTTACTACCTCTTCAGCAAGCTTTAACTTGTATCAGACTCAATTTGACAAATAGTTTGCTGTTACGCCTTCAGTTTCCATAGTATTAATCCAAATAATCCTATTAAAATCACTGAATTCTTTCAAATTAATGCCAGTGCCTATCAAAATCAAAGCGAGTGGCAGAATTATGTGCATGGGTATGTAGAATCAGGCCATAATACCTTAATTTGATTACTTCGATTTCTTCCATTGTTACTGCAATTGAAGATTACTACACAGTGTGAAAATAGTCTCAAAACAATTTGCAAGCAATTTTTAATTGAGTAACAGCCAAGATGTAGAACTAAATCTTCCTTCCATCTGATTTATCCTGCAACATATTGAAATGTTACATGACTGTGGAGCACGACAGGGGTTTCCATGGAGACTAGAAATTTAATGATACAAATGATCAGAAATGGTAATTTTTTGTCTTCTTTTGGTCTCTGGAGAAATAGAAAAAGCCATCAGCTTCACAACAATCAAAAGAGAAAAAGAAACCAACACAGAAATTAAAAGCAATGAAACAAAATTTCTATTTGTCTTCTGCAAAATTCATTCATTATAGCATGATTATTAAAATAGTGTTGAAATAAGAGAAATTAATCCAATCATTAAATACATATTTATTTTCTATTCTTCAATAGATAACACATTATTCAAAATTAATTAATGAAATGCTAGAAAGGTAAAGTTCAGATAAGAGATGAACAAATTTTGCCCCAGTCAGCAATATCTTTGGGTAAAGAATCACTCACACAGAAATAGTACCACCCATTGAGACTGCCATCCACTGAGGGCTTATAACGTGGTGAACCATTTTAATGGAAGTCAGTTGTAACACAAGGCATGGCAAAGAAAGAGTATTTTCTATTCTAGATTTAGGGAAGCCCTGGAAGAGGGCTCCTCTGTGCTAGCTTGTGAGAAACTTCCAGTAAAATAAATTTTAAGTGTTTCTTGACTACAGCTTTCAATGATGCCTAGAAGATACTATAGATTTCAAGTGCAGCTATGCCCGACTAAAGAAGGCACAGGGGACAACTCAGTGCAATCCTTTTCCTCTGCTATCTCTAGTTTAGACCTAAGCTTTGAGTTCTTAGGATACTGCATCAAAGAAATTAACTGGGTAACCAACAAGGAAAACTTGGGGAAAAAAACAGATTTTTTAAGGCATGCTTGTGTGCCTTTTAGAAGGTTCACACAGGCTAACCTGAATTGTCCAGGTTCCTTGTATAGATTTTCATCAGTGCCTTAAGAAAGATAATTCTGGTAGTGTCTGTCTAAATAATTCCAGACTCCATTAATAGGTACTCATGAAAACTCTTCAGAAAGTAGCAAGATTTGTGACAACAAGCTACTTTGCATGTTTTTATTCAGCCATCTTCCTTTTAAACAAAAAGCCATAGCAAATATTGTAATAATCGAATTAAGTTATCAAAAGTTGTTTTAAAACCTACTATGTATTCTGTGAGCCCTCAAAGTTTTGCCTCATGATGTAGGGCCAACTCCTCAATATTATAATTTGGCAACGAATGGAATAACTCTGATTTTATATTAATTGAAGTTTCAGCTGTTTTCTTTAAATACATAATAATATTCTATTTCTCAAATTATTGCCTTTCCAAACTATTTTACTTCTTTCTTATTGATAGATAAACATACACAGAAGGCTTTGAAGTATTTCATGCTAGTATGAAGATGGAGTAAGCGCTGATTAGCCAAAGCTACTGTTTCTTTCACAATGAAAAATTGCTCATATATGTAACCTGTCCAAATTGGCTGCTAGGTAAGTTACCTTCCTGTTAAGTGCCATGAATCCCTTACTTGCAGTACAGGCAATTACGTGGGGCTAAGAGCAACTCGAACATCTCTGTTCCTCAAGGAGCACACTGATTTGCCTCGTGCACTGAATTGCAACTACA
Organism: Rhea pennata; assembly: GCF_028389875.1. Classification (NCBI taxonomy): domain Eukaryota; kingdom Metazoa; phylum Chordata; class Aves; order Rheiformes; family Rheidae; genus Rhea; species Rhea pennata. Next base: position 18,061,209 of record NC_084671.1, on the reverse strand, counting down.
GCATGTTGTGCTCCCAGTATAAATTTTTCCTAAGTAGATACTCTTTATGAGCTAAACTATCACTAGCTCAAGCTTGTCTGTGGAGGAGAGAAGGGAGGACTTGTCCACAGTGAGGAAGCATAAGAACTGCTCACATTGAACACTTGCCCCACAAGCAGATCATCTGGGATGAGTAGTAATCCCACATGTGCCACTGAATAGGCATACTAAAATGATTTACTGGCTTTTCCTCTTCAAAGCAAGTGGCAGAGAAAAGGGTGGGTTATGCTTAAACAGCTTTTTAGACCTCTTCCAGGGTGTTTGTGGCAGGGTTGTACACATGATGAGGAAAAGGATAGCAGGGAGATAAGTCAGAGTCATGAAGTGGTGCAGACTTGTTTTTGCATGTAAGAAGATAGCATGGGAAGAACTTAATTAAAATTATATTTCATCTACCCTTTACAGGACTAATATATCAGGAATCATATTCCCCACTGATGTAGTTTATATGGCTTTATGGAGGACCTAGCCCATTCACAGGAGAGATACATAAAGGTAGTAAAGATAGTGAATAGTCATGCTAATGGAAAATAATGAGGAATAGTGGAATGAAGGAAAATTGCAAGGTGTTAAACATAGTCTGCATAAGATTAGCAAAAATGTATGATGGATTTTAGAGTACATCTTAGATAATGGAATAAAAAATTATGTAACAAAAGACTGTTCAGAGTTAGGATTGAATGTGGACCCTCACCTTTCTCTCTCCTGCTCTTGACTGTTTACGTGTGCACCTGAATACTGATACTAAATACAACATTTTTCTTCTTTGGACAGGAATAAATATCTCTTTTATATATTTTAAATAATTTAAAGACAAAATAATTGACATTGGGATCCAGAGATCCCACTCATCTTTTCTGCAACAACAGAGAAAGTGCAAACTTACTGACAGGATGGTCTACAGTTGATTTATATAAGTTAACATCTGGCTTACATCAACTCCCACAAAGGTTGGAGAAATGCATGTATTTTCTCTTTGAAGAGGATTCTTGCTTATTAGTACTTTTATTTGATTATCTTCCCACTAACTTCACAAGTTCAGAATCCACTCCGTAAACATACTCAAAAGCAGGGGAGGTCATTTGCAGTAATTGCACAAACTCTCAGCCACTGGTTAAAGCAACAATTGGATGTTTGAATCCTCTCTCCACTATTGACTCATCACCCCATAGCCTGTCACACCAGGAGAAACGCACTTACCTATGGTGAGTCGTATTCCCACACCACGGCGCTGCCAAGAACACAATATCCTGAAGGCAGAGAAGTCCGGGGGCTCTTTACAACTGTGAAATCCTAGAGAAACTGCAGTGAAAATGACCAAATAGCTGGTTTGTGAAGCCACATATATTTCTCTTATTGAGCAAGATAGTGAGGCCCACTCACAGTAACAGTGTTTGAGCAGTGTCCCTCACAAGGGTCTATATTTAAAGATAGGATAATCTGTTTTATTGTTTGATCAGCTAGTGCACTTTTTTTTTCCAGAAAAGCTTTTTATATTGTGTGAGCACTTAGTACGCTGAGCTCCTAGAAAACTGGCCCAAATGTTCCTATCTACACAAATGTGGAGCTTTTTTGAAAATCTGACTCACAGGAAGAGATGAGCTATTGTAGGGACAAATGCAGGTGCAGTGAAAAGATCAAAGTTAGCAGCAAAGTTCCCTGAACCATCAATGGCATTAAGACTCTCCAGGGTGATGATTTAGAACTGTCTCCAGTCTGCAGTTTTTGCCTGTGTGTTTGTCTTCCTTTGTCACAAATTTCTAAATGGATGAATTTACTATCTCTAGCCTTTTTTATCTATCATCATCTGTACTGTCCCAAACCAGAAAGAGAAAGAGAATAGCAAAAGACAGATCATAAGAGTCATCCTTCCCCTGGAAGTACCTCTCAAGCATTCTTCCATGTTTTGCTCCTAAATCCCAAACCACTCTGATTCTTGAGTGAGTCAGTTCAGATGCAGCCTAAAAGGTGCAGCTCCTGTCAAATAATTGCTTGTGCTAGATGGGCTTCACTGTATTTAAGAGGGGTTTTAATGCAGACCTTATAGGAGTCTAGCTATTCAATGCAGTGAAATGAGCTGAGCAATATGAATTAGCTGAATTTTGCAGATTTTGAGGCCTGTGGAACCATCTAGTTTGACCAGCTACATAATCTCAGGTCTTACTCAGAATTTTTTTCAACCAGCATAGTTTGTCATTGAGTGGATCATCAGAAAAACAGTTGATCTAAAAAGTCCATGTGATTAAGAACTTAAATATTCTTTCTCTTCTAGTACCTGATTGCCTCAGCGATAAAAAGCATGAATTGTACCTTAATGCCACTTCCATTGTGGGTAAGTCACAAATGCTTTATAAATACAAATGAGTTTTACTTCCCATTAAAGACACCACATACACTCATTTGTCTTTTGAAGACATACATAAAACACATTGCTAGAAACAGTTTATTTGGGGTGTCTTAAGTTCTGGCAGTCTAACTTCAGCTTGCTAATACGATAAGCACTTCTTTTGTCAGTGACTTCATTGGAGATGTGGATACTAGCCACTTCTGCAAATCACAGTGCCTAAGTCTGCAAGTCCAGCAAGTAAGAGGAAACTGGGGCATCTTAAACCTTTTCAGCTAATTGCTAAGGTAACAAGTAAGCAGGAAGTCAGTGGCAGTTCAAAATTCAGGCGCAGGTTGCTGCTCTTCTGCCCATGAGACCTCCCTCCCTGAGGATCTAATGGAGGACCCTGGGGGTCCTGCCCTCAGCTGTACATGCAGATGGGCGTGCACATCATGCATGTGCGGTGTGCACATCACGCACGTGCAGCATGCACATGCAGCCCCCATTACATCGGGACCAGGCTCAGATAAATATTTTTCTGCTCTTGGTGCCTGGGGAATGGGCAGCACGCATCTAGTGCTGCATTTCTATCTCTAAAGGTTATGAAGTGTTACTGGAGAAGACTGAAGAGGAGGGGTGTAATTGCCTCTGCCGCGCCCCAGACTGTAAATTTGGGGGATTTCCACGGTTTGCCTTCCGTAACACTTCAATTAAGGTCCTCCACGCAATACAACGTTTCGGTGCCCGCGGCAGGGAGCAAGGCCAGTGCTTCCCCCAGGCCACGGCATCCTGCGGGCTGGGTGCGCGCCGCGGCGCCGAGCAGCGGGCGGGGGTCCCGGGGCGCCTCGCTGCCGGCGGCCCCGGGCACGGTGCGGCGGCCCCGGCCCCGGCCCCGCCCGCCGCGCACAACGGATGGCGGCTCGGTACCTCGCTGCGGCGGCCGCGGCGCTGCGCCCAGCCCGCCGCCGCCGCCGCCGCCGCCGCCGCGCCGGCAGCGCTGCCCGCGCAGCCCCGCGCAGCCCCGCCGCCCGGGCCAGGCCCCGCGGGCTGCGCCGCGCCGCGCCGCGCCACGCCCGGGCCAGCTCGCCTGTGCCGCAGGCGGCGCGGGGTGGGCGCGCTGCCGCCGCCGCGCCCCGGGCTCCCGCCCTGCACTCACTGCTCCCGCGCCGGCAGCGCCGCGGGGCTGCGCGCCGCGGGCCCCCGCGCTCTGCCCCAGCCGCCCGGCTCCCGCGCCGACCTGCGCCCGGGTGCGCTCACCTCCCCGCGCCGCCCCGGCGTTTATTTTCCGTGGACGCCTGCGGCCTGTCCCTGGCCTTTTGCCCCCGGGGCAGCTCGTCTTCTGCACAGCCGTGTCTCCATTCCGAGCAATTTCAAATCTCCACGCTCTTTCATTCCTACGATACCGGCTAATTCTGGTTTGGTGGAGGAGATTTGCAGTCCTCTCACATGCACACTCTTGTGGCTGAATGAAGTTTATTGCTGCACAGGTTATCACTGGAAATTTACATCTGAGAGAGTTGGATGATAAAATCCAATAAAAGCAGCCAGTATCAAGACTTTAATAGCATGGGTTTCAGTGGATTATATTAACTTCAGTGAGACTGGTAGAGTTTGTGGGGCAGAACCACCTTAAGACTGAAGTTTGAAAGCTTCATTGTATGGTAGTTTATCAGCATGATAAATAATTTTCAACAAATATTATTCCCTCAGAGGAAGAAAGGGGTTGTAGAAATCCACTCCTAGCTTTTCAAAGTAGTATTTGGGCCTCAGTAGTACCTTTCTGAGTCAGCTATCCCATTCTCATAGACATTAATGAGGTATACATTCTCCTGTTTGAATATTTGGAGTGAATTTATCCAGACTGCAGTGATTGCATTGCAGAGATTCATCAGTAGATGCAAGCTTCTCACTCCCCAGAGGAGAAAAATATTTATCTGAGCCTGTTCCTGCTGTCCTCTGGGGATGTCCAACCACTTGTTGTAAAGTTGAAGACATAACTTTCAGCCTTCTACTTGAAGCAGGACCATGGCCTGTGTTATTTAAGGTCAGCCATGGCTTTGTCTATCCATGTCTTGAAAATCTTCAAGAACAGAGACCCTGCAGGCTCTCTGGATAGCGTGTTCCAGTGCAACATCATCAATGTAGTCCAGTCTAAACTCAGCTTGTGGCCTCTGCCCCTTGATTTACCATCTGCCACTACTAAGAAGAGTTTGGCTCCGTCATCTTTGTCACTCCCCTTCAGGTATCTGTAGACTGCTATCATTTGTTCCCTTATTTTCTTCTTTTTCCAGACTAATTGAGCCCAGCTTCCTCAGCTTCTCCTCACAAACCCTGTACTCTAGGCCCGTTACCATCTCGGTAGCCCTCTGCTTGGCCCTCTCATTTTCTTGACATCCTTCTTGAACTGGGAGCCCAAAATAGGACATAATATCCCGGGTGTGGACTCACTAGCACTGAATAAGAAGAGATAATAATTTCTATTCACCTGCTGTCCATGTACCCCTCCTAATGCAGTCTAGTTTATGATTTGCTTCATTCACAGTGAAAATGCCTTGTTGGCTGATACGCAACTTAGTGACCAGTGTGACAGCATATCCTTTTCAACTGAGCTGCTCTTCAGCCAGCCAGTACTGGTGCATGGCACTACTCCACCCCATATGCAAAACTTTGCACTTGTTAAATTTTGTGAGGTTTCTGCTGGCCCTATCTTTAAGCTTTGCAAAGTCCTCTACCCTGGAGCACTATTGTATTGGTTGTGAGTACCCCGTCACATAACTTGATGTTGTCTGAAAATCTCCTGCAGATGCACGCTATCTTGCAATTTAAGTTATAGTGAAGGTAGTGAACAGTGCTGGCCCCATATTCACCCCAGAGTGCTCTGCTTGCTACTGGCCAGCAGCTGTGTACATCAAGCCATTAATTACTACCCTTGAAGCCCAGCATCTATCCAATTGTCAACCCATCTAACAGTCATTCATCCAGACCATATGTCCTTAGCTTTTTCCTCACCTTTGGCTTTAACCACTTGCTTACCCTTGTTGCTTAAAATGGCAGCTGTGCTGGAGAGCATACAGAGGCTGCTTTCAGCGCTTTGAAAATGTGTATTGATGAAAATAAAAAGTGCTGATTTAGCTTCCCAGCACTTCTCCAACAATACTGCTGCAGTGCTGATTACCCTCTTTCCTAAGGCTCTGTCGTTAAGTCCCCATCCTGCTTCCCATGAAACCGTAGTACTGCATTGATTGATAAGGAAATAAAGATTTGAAATAACAGTGTAGTCACTGCAGCTTCAAGATACAGAAAATAGAAAGCATCTTGTTCTGAGTTTTGTTCAATCTCTGAACTTTTAACCAGTGCTAGGCATCATCAAATAAACTGGCTAACGCTTGCTACGCAGATGTTTTTAAAAGAAAGATATTTTATGGCATTTAAAGATTTCACCTCTTCTTTCTTTCAAATGTCCAAAAGAGTTACTGATGAATTCTGTATATTTTGAGAGGCATTTTTTGTTGGGCCTGAGTTAAAAAAAATAAAGAAAACAAGACAGGTAGTATTTTCATGTGATACAGAGATTGCACTGTACTACAGTTTTCTGATGATGCCCCAAAAACTTGTGGCTCCACTTTATTACCAGGACTGCAGCCTGTCAGACAGAACTCTTGCATATTTTCTTGTCTTTCCCACTGCCTTTCTGAAGAGAATCCCTGGCATCTTTTGAGAATTTCCCACAGGGCAATATCCTCAAAGAATACATTGGCAAGGGATGAACTCTTGGTAATCCCCTCCTCCTCCTCAGGTGATAGCTGCAGTATCTTACCCAAGTGGGAAAGACTGTGAACTATCTTGCTGTCTTCAAGTTCACCCAAGACAGAGTGTAGATCATGGGAATGGAATTCCAAAGTGAAAGAAAAAGCAACATTTTATCACTGTTAGCATGGAGATTACCATTCTGAAATAAACTAGCTGTCTTTTCTCTTTGTTCCCTCCCCAACTGCTGATGCATTATAGCAGCTACAGATATGGGAATGAACAATAGAATGTCCCTGTTTTCTTAGATTCTTCAGGGACGTCATGTCCAAAACAAATCTTGCCTGTATCCTGTGAAAGATGTGGGAAAAGGCTTCCTAAAGTGTGTTAAAGAGGCAAAAGAATGGTCCTCAGCAGATGCAGATGCTGAAAAGAGAAAAAATCCTTCTCAGAACAAGGTGGCTGTTGATCAGATGTCATGTCCAGATTCACACCAGAGATTCGACAGCAAAACTCAGTATTGCTATTCCAAACGCTCAGTTGGGGCTGGGTTCCTCCTGCCACAGGAAGGGAAAGTCCATCAGGAAAGGAAGGGGGAAGCAGTAGGACAAAGACACGGACCAGGAGAAGGAGCCTAGAGAGCTGGCAGTGGGAGATCGGGCTGGGTAGGAGTAGATGACTTCTGCTTCTGAATCAGACTGTTGTCACCCACATATTTTTAAGTTCTTCAGGGACAGCAGTTGCAGCAAGCCCAGGTTTCCAGGGCTCTACTGCAGATAAGGAATGCAATGGAAAAATGGCTCTTCTGCTACTCCTGATAGTTAATTTTCTGATTCAGAAGTCACAGCACAGGCAAGTGGTTCTTGCATACAAAACAAAGGCAGATGCAATAGATGCGCAGTGTAATCTGTGTCTTTCTCTAGACTGCGTCCACTTTTTACCGTGTCCCACAGAGCACTAAGTTAAGTGAGAGATGCAATGATGTGTCCACAATAAGGGAACAGCTGATGTCTAACTTGAGTGCCAGACTCTTAACTTTTCTGTTCATCCAAGAAGATATAAGACAAGTACTTTGATCACCAGAAAACAGTATAGTATGTAACGTCCTCTCAGCAAAAGGTTTTAAAAATCACTTGATATGCATGTATGATCTGCAGCTAGTTACTAGTATGAACATGCCTTTAAGCACGATGAGTGTTCAGAATGTTTCTTGCTCTGTCAGCTTTCTTATAGAATTGGGGCTTTCATTTCTTTTTGTGTAGGCTTTTCTTTTTTAAGTTTCAATTTCATTCATTAGCAGTCGAAGTTGCATTTTGAGTAGGTAAAATTAACAATATTATCAAAAATCCTATTAGTTGTGAGTAACATATTTTTGCATATGCTGATATCTCACTCTTCTTGTTTAAAATATGTTAGCACAAGGGTGTGGTTGCAGGAGGTTAAACATCACAAGTACTGTACAGCAGGTAGAACTCTAAAGCCCTCTGCCTTGACTCACTCTTGTGCTGCAGTTACTTCCTCTTCTGGGTCAAACCTCTGCGTTATAAAATACCTCATATGGTATTCAGTGAGAGCTGTATGACTTGCTCATTGGTTGTACCTGTTGCAGATATACCATACTAATTGCAAATTTCAGTAAGGTCAAATCTAGCACTAAACTAGTCAAAAAAAAAAAGTTTAAGTACTGATTTCATTGGTGCCAGGAATTAGTTCTTCAGGCTGTTGCATTCAAATCACAGTATGAATCTGTGTGCAGCAGCTTTTCAAATTTTCACTCTTTAAATATTCTACTCTAGTGTGGTATGAAGTAAGCATTTTGCATATCTTTTATCTATACCAATAAATCTTTTCTCACTGTAGATAAAGTATTTTAAGCAAGTTGCTTGCTTTATTCCATAATTTGCTTTATTCTTGTCTTGACAGGCTCTTAAGTCAGAAGAATCTCCTGATATGTAAACAGTTTGAAAATATATGAAACATTATTTATGCTGGTAAACTTGGAGCTGTTCTGGGGTGGATTTGAGTTGTGTGATTTTTTTCAGTTACTCTTTTTATTCCCTGTAGCACTACTGCCAGTGTATTGCATTTTTTGATAAACAGTTCATGAAATACCACAGCTTTTATGAAATGCTAACATCAAAATTTTAATAACTTGAAGTTTATAAAACCCCCAAGCAATATCTTTTCAGAAAGGTATTCTTTTGGCACAAAAACTGCAACAATATAATTCATGAGAACAGAGGAAATAAACATGATCAGCGGCAGAGACAAGGAGAGACATACCTTGTTCTTCACTAGAATAAAAGCTGTAAACACTTTAGCCACATTACAGTAGGTAACCTATTCAGTTTGCAGCTAAACTGCACAGTGCTATGAGTAGGTCAAATCTCCTGGGATAGGTATCTGGAGTAGACTCATTCCCTCCATCTCAATAACTGTTTTAATGTTATGTGCTTCTTTTTCCCCCCCTTTTTTTTTCTTAAGTTCATGTAACACTTCTTATATTTTCAGTGGCCATCATTTTTCCCTGAATAGAGATAGAGGAAAAGACAATAATCCTCGGACAACTGTTTTTCAGTCTTTATTAAACTGCTTATAGTTCTGTAGAAAATTTAAATAAATACAAAAAAGAGTACGGAATATGAATATATTTATTTGTTAGTACTTTATAAAATTCAAAAGGAAACTCAAACATTCCTAATAAGGAAGGCCTAATCTATGTTTCTCCATTGGTTTCATATCTTGACCAGTAAACAGTAAAACGTTCCTTTGAAATTGATAAAAGCACAAAATAAACAATTGTTGCCTTGTGCTTAGTCTGTCCGTTTCTTAGTGTATAGAGAAACATTTGCAGCTTTTCCAAGCCAATCAAAATTTCAGTGCTACATGATTATTATGCCAATGTACATATGAAACCCCTGGCACATTTCTCCTTACCCTTTCTCCAGTACGTTTCTCCAATGAGCTGTGAGTGCAGTCAATGGTTTTGGGGGCTAACAACTTTTGGTTTTGTGCTGTCAGTGGTAGCCCCACAGGTACGGGGCATCTGGTGCCTGTTTTTGAAAAGATGTTAGGTGTATCAGGAAGCTGGTCCTCCCCAATCTCTCTGAAGTAGACAGGGTGTCTCGTGCTTTTGTGACCTGGAGCAGTTCCCACATGCTGCACATGGTGCACTGATGACTATCTTCGGTTTTCTCACAACATGACGAACTGTAAACCAGCAAGAACAAGATCCCATACGACTAGAAGTGAGAGACTGTTTGTGTGGATATCTGGATCGTGCAGCTTTTTATATGGAAAGGAAGTATTTGCAGATTTTGAGCAGTTACTGTCAGATTGTCTTTGGGGCAATAAGACTTCTCTGAACTTTTGAGCTAGAGGATTTGGGGCCACCCAAAAGCTTGAATTCGTGCTTTCATTTGATAAACAAGCAGTGAAAACTACCTCACCAGGAAGAATGATTCCCTGTTCCCATTCCACAAGGAAGTACAATATGGACTACTTTGTTCCATTGTCAAATTAGTAATCTTTTTTTCAAAAAAAAATGTATTAACATTTCTGTTAATTTTGATATCTACTGTAGTTTTTTATCAAAACATTAACTTCCTTATCTGAAGAAATCAACATCAAGAAAAGAGTGTATTAACTGAAACTCGATCACACAAAGACAGTTAAATAACCTGTGTTGTGTGTTCATTCATAAAGAACGCAGCAAGTAACCTAACAGAGGTGAAATTTTAGATTTCAGAGATTTTAAATTTTATAAATTTGTTCGTATTTGTTAATACGATGGATTAAATTGTCCTTTTTTCAAATTTGATGCTATTACTTTAAAGGATGCAATAGCTGATTGTTTTCAGAATCTGCCTAGCAACAAAAGATGCTCCCACTCCCTCTGCTGGATGACAATAAAATAGCTTTCCTTCCATTCTAGCTGTGTGTAAATAATCACCCTTTTCTGAACATTAATATACCATAATTTGCCTTTAAACGTATAATATGTGGTATGCTATATAAAGTAGAATATTATAAGAGATATTTTCATAGTAATTTTTTTTTCTGCAAGTGCATTGGTTTTAGAAGTGAACCTTAATGCTACGATTTGTAAAATACACGTGCACATAAAATATTTTCAGACAGTAAATACCTTTTGAAATAACGATAAAGGCCCAGCAGTTAGGAACCCTGATCTGTAAAGTAAAATACAGCATGCTTAATGTTCAGCACAGGCATAAAAGAATTAAGCTTGCATGTTGGTATTTGCTCAACTGATCTTTTAAATAAAAAGCATGGGCTTTTTATTCCAGTCCAAAAGTTTCCAGCATTTGTGGTGTTCGCATTAAGAGAAGAAGGAAGCTGCTGCAACATTTGGATCCAGTGTGTATCCATGTTTTTTGCAAAATTAGGAAGTGTTCCAATCTACAAATTTGTTTCAGACTCCAAACATTTTTTTAAAAAACTTCATAAACATCATCAGAGCACTTAGCCACCTGAAGTTGGGAATACAAACTGCTTATGTAAGCAATGATTTACCAAACTAAGTAATAAGATATAATATAAGATACTGTGTATAAGATACATAGTAAGAGTATTAGAAAATAATATTTGTGTATTACTGATTAAATTTCCAGTATATACCAATAATTACCAGGCTTTCAGTTTCTAACCTATAATAATGAGGCCATTATTTCTAGCCTACATTTCTGTTACCAATTTCAGTGGAAGGTTTGTTTTCTTATTCTGCTCCCAAATTTCTCTTTAATATATTTTTCTATTTTATGGTTTTATTATCTCACTTTTCGTATTAATATTTTTCTTTTTCTTCTTTGTTGCTTTGCAAAACTTTGCACAGGTAGATGGAGAAGCTGCCAGTTCAAGGGAGTTTGAAAGGAGACGTGCATGTACTTACCTCCACTGTCTTCAGCTTTTAGGGAGAGGGGCTTTTACCACCTGCACTCATGGTTTTGCACTCTGTGTGTCACCGTTAAGTGTTTTGGTTGATTTGTTTATGTATTTGCTGTTCTTACTCCATGACTAAAGAGTAACACAAATAATTCAGAATGTTGGGTGGCTGTTCTGCATTGCCACTGTCTCATTTGAGTACCAGCAGAAAGTGAATCTCTTACCATGTACTAAGCAGGAAAAACTTACTTTCTTGTATGGGGGATGACTCCAAGGCCTAAACACAGCTCTGTGGTGCAATGGGTCATGGGAGCTGTAATTGGTATAGGTAACATAGAAAGTTACAGAGCAGAGTGAGCAGGAGCCTGTAGCCTCCTGACTGCATCTGTATTTGAAAGTCCTTATCCAGCAGCAAGAGTGGAGGTAATGGAGGGACATCGCAGAGTGGTTGTGTGGCCTCTGCAGCAGCACTGCCCTTTCGTCCACAGTAGGGATGGGCTCGCTTGCAGGTACCTCCGCTCTGGGGTCTGATGAACCACTGACAACAGCTGCTGCGGTGCTGCAGCGCTCCAGGGAGGGTAGGAGCACAAAAAGCAGGGAAGCAAAGTGCAAAAGGGACAGTTGTCCACTGGCTGTTTGTATCATCAGATGGCGAGCAAGAAGTAATAGACCATTGGCCAGGATCATGGAGTAGTGTCATCACACAATGCAAATACTGCATTTGTTGATAATGTGGTTTCCCAAGTGCTACATTCCTTTTCTCGTTAGTGTAATACAGAATGTAATAAAGATCAATCAGCCTGTGAGGGAAACAGCACTAGCTCCTCCAGCAGTCAAAGCAAGTTGTTACTTTTCTCAGACTTCAAAGTGGAGTCTCCAGCTACTGTTCCTTGTCAGTTTTAAAAGAACCTGGCAGATGCCCTCTCTTTTGCAGCTGACCGATACAGTAGGTGTGTTATCAAACACACAAAAGAAGAAAAAAGAAAAGAAAAACTATTAAATATTCTCTAATTTAGATTAGTTGATCATCTTTGCAGTTGCATTAAGAGGGAATGCAGATGTCATTTTAATACTTTAAAATGTGTTAAGAAAGGAAATTAGTGCTAAACTTCGGAAGCTTCTTTCTGGAAGCACTGGTGTCTTTTCCCTTAAGGCAAAAAGGGTTTTCCCCAGATTAATGTGTTCCTGAGTTGGAGGTTATTTCAGCTCCTTTATATTTTCAGGTGCCCTACCAAGGTTTTCGAGATTAAACATTGCAGATCCACTTCTCAACGTTTTCTTTAAAAAGACACATGCTTTACTCAGCTTGTTTTGTTACTGACCTCACAGTATTCTGCATTTGTATTTTTAATTATTTTTAACAGAAATGTAATGAGAATGTAATGAGAAGCTATAATTGATACTAATGAGGCTTCCTGAAAGGAACAGTCACCACAAAATTCTAGCATCCATTAAAATAATAACGTTTCTGCCTGTCTAGTTACTGCTTTTCCCAGGTAGAGATATTTCTCTGCTAATAGTCAAGAGGTTTTCATTCTTTGTCACTGTGCTGAGTGCTTCTCTGCTGGTTCCAACAAATACAAAAACCCTCCAAAACTAGACATTTTATGAAACAACATGAAAATGAGGTTTGAATGGAGAGTGGCTTCCTTGCCACACCAGGGGGTGCTGTTCCACACAGTGAAACAAACACAGAACAGAATGAAAACAGCAATCATTTTGGAAAAAGCAATAGGTGTCTTTTCTGAATGCCTGCAACTGCAGTCTGCATCCATGCAGCCCTTGGCAACACACTGGCATTTACTAGCGTTGAAATAATTAGTAGAAAAACTGTTGCTGCAGGGTCTTATAATTAAAGAATTTTACCTTTACTTCTGTTTCTTTCTTTTGTATAAGCTAGTATTTGGTACATATTTAACATTCTTTTAGCAAGGATAGAAAAGCAGCTCAGTAGTAGTGTATGCCACATGCAGATATGACTCTTTTGTCAGGTGTAAATCAGGAGTAATGCCTATTAAATCAGTGGAATGACAGCAGGTGATAGCAGAATCAGCCACATTATGGTTTCTAAAAGTGTTTATTAAATTATTTGGCAGGGATGCATAATTCAACTATTTTTAACATTACTTTTAATCAAAATCCTTCCAAATCAAAAGTACTGAATTAGATTTCAAATATATTTTTAATTCCTATATTAAATTACCTAAAGATTTTTGGAAATGTACTGAAGTTTTGGTATGTGATTTAAGTAAAGTCATTATAGAAAAAGTGGTTTTATCATTCAACAAATAGTTATTTGATATTCTTGGAATTTTATCAAAGTTCGTTATGTTAAGTAAGATATGTTACTGTTTGTTTAATGTCTTTCATATGCACAATTCAAAGTGCTTTAAAAATTATTATAAACATCATATTGTTTTACAGATAGTGTCATTTACATCACAGAGAAGTCGACCAGAAAATCACTCAGAGCAGAAGACTGAGAAGACTGGGAATAACAAGTAAGGCCTTGACCCCATTTTAGTGACTCTGAACCAAAAAGTGGGTAATGCTTGGTCAGGCCAGCAGCCCACCAGTATAGAGACTATATGTTTGGCCTCCATGTCCACGTAAATTGTCTTGGTCTTTCTCCCTGCAGTTCATCTGCAGCGAAGGGGAAGATTCTGGGTCTCACCATTGACCTTAGTCTCACTTTTTGACAAAAATCTTTTTGGATTAACTAGTAAAAATTACTACATGATGAGATCTTCAGTTTCTACTGTTTTAGCAGCTTTATGGAAACACAGCCAACTGCAAGCCTTCCCTACTGTCTACAAAGTTAGGACAGAGTCCCATGGCCTGACTCTACTAGAGCACTCCAGGCAGTTTTAGGTAACTGTTCTCACAACATCACTTGTCAGACCAGGGTTCTGCCTTGCAGAAGATCTGTGATGACTGGAGAACAGTTATCAGCTGAGTGCCAAGTCTTGGTTTCAGTGGGAGAGCACAGTAAAAGAAAACAGTTACTAAATCATTCAAACATGAAATTATTTTAACTAATTTCACCCTCAGTTTCATTCATCACTTATTAAAGTCCATTTATAAACAGAAAAAAACAACAAATGCCCTATGCATTGATAGAAAATGTTTTATGAAATATTTTGTTTATAGTAAATAAGAAAAAATAGAAAGAAGCCTGAATTCTGCAAATATATGCACTGTCTCTAAAAATTGCCATTAAGTCTTTCATGGAGACTCCTAAAAGACAGAGATCTCATTATTGCCTATTTGTAAAAGATCAAGTCCATAACCAGATAACATGATGCTAATCCTGTAATATGTACATCTGGGGCCTAAATGATACAGATTTTTTTCTGGAGATACTTAATTTGATTGCTTTTCTTATGTTTAGAGATCTAGGTCTGCATTTTAAGTTGCTAGCTACCTTAACTCTCTTGTTCAGCAGGCTTATAGATATTTTAATATTTTATAAGTTTTACTTCTATCTACTTAGTCCTTTCTGAACTTCCAGCCTTTTTAAGATAGTTCAAATTTGTCACTGAAAATTTGAGATGCTTTAATAGTAGTATACTGTGTTCATATTGTTAAATGTACCTGTATTTATGTGGGTTTTAGTATAGTTAATAATTCATTTTCTTACAGTTAGCTAGAGTGGCCTGCAGCTGCTCCACTGAAATCTGTTTTAGCCTTGCCACCAGCCTGAGCCTGGCTGTGCTTTAAGCTAGAGGCTATGTGGCGTGAGCAGCTGTTTTTTACCATACTTCACCTCCTATGATAATATCGCGTTAGTCAGAAAAATGAGGAGGCAGAAGCAAAGCTAAAATTGAAATTTAAAGATCTGACTCATTCAGTTTCTGTCACGAGAGGTGCAAATTGCGCTTCCTGAGCTTGCAGCACACCTAGCAAACCTCAGTTACAACACAGCCCAAGCGGACAATGTGCTCTGCTAGGAAAGGGCCTACTCACTGGCTCATGTATGCCCATCTTACTCGCATGTTGTTTATCCCCATTGCTAATTTTAAGGTCCGTAATGGCTGCTTGTAGAACTTCAGCAGAGAGAGGTCTGTGTGTTACTACAATTCTCCTTCCTGCTTTTGTAGTCTTTGCTCACCGCCACCCTTAGAGGGCAGCTTGTAGTAGCGGTATCCTGATAATCTTCTGTAGAACAAAAACTTGACAGACATGGATGCTGTTTCCTCTCTGCCCTTAACTTTTGATATTGATAGGCAGTAATTACAAATCCTACTCATGGTGGTAATAAGCAATCTGTTGCCTATTTTTTTTCTCAAAAATAACAGTAAACCTGCTTCTCAGATGTATTAGTTTCATCAACCAAAATAATTTCATGACCCTAATTCCATACACTTGCAATAAAAATACAGAGCTGACAAGTGCTCTGGGGTCTGACTGAAAGCATGTTGAAACTCTTCTCAGGTCATAAGCCCTCTACACAAAATATGACAAAATTGTAATGGGTCATAGTAATGTAAGTCAAATTAAGCTTATACTTGTGTGTGCAGATAGCCATAGAATACGCTCAAGAGGAGGAACCAGCAAAAGGAATTTCTGTCTGGAAATCTGTAGTAGCTAGAGCAAAGGGCAAGCCAGGGAAGATTGTCCATATGCTTTACCCAGTGCTCGTGTCATCACACAAAATGTTCTGGTGCAGATACCCCGCTTGCTGAATGCTATCTTCTACACAGTGTGTAAGGTTGCAGCTGATGGTGAACTTAAACAAAATAAAGCATGCTCCAACTAACTTTTTAGGACATTTGTAGATGTCTACTTTTTGGGAATAGCTATTGTCATTCTAATGGTTCGAACCAGAATTTGGCTCAAAAGTATGGAGACTGTGCAGTTGTTTTGCCTACCTTTTCCAGGCCACATATGTTTTTCTTCCACACTCAAAATTCACTGTGTACATCTGAGATTCTGAAAAGCTGTGAACAGAGTCCCCAGAAGGAATTTTCGTTAAAGCTGGTTTAGTTGTTCAGTATTATTGCTGATACATATTTACCTCCACAGCACTTTGAAGGTGCTTTCTTGAACCTTCCTGAGCAAATAGAAGGCTGTAGTACAGCATAAAAACAATAATGATCCAATTTCAGATGTGAGGCAAAAAGTTGAGTAATAAGCATCAGAACGGATAATACTGGTGTAGAAGGAGATGTGTTTCCTCAGTCACACCTTGTATTTGTTTATCTAAGCTTACCTCACTGAGTGCCATGACCTTGTAAGAATCACTCAACATACTTCCCATTGGGTAATATTTTCCATACTCCTTCTCATTTTACTTTTATTATTCTGTATTTAAGAGGATTTGTCACTAAAACATGTTTATATATTTATTAGAAGATTTTAAAACAGTTAGTAATATTTGTGCTGGTTAACTTAGAAGAAAGGGTGTGTCAAGTGAACTATATGCAATTACACCGCATATATTATTCATACCATAAAAAAAATAATGAGAGTTCATTTTTTTTCTGGTCTACCCTGAGATGAAAGAAAGACTACTACATAACTTTTAGGGAGGAATCCTGGAAACCATATTGTGAACCCAAACAACATTGAGAGAGTAATAGAATTTCCTCCCTGGATGAATAATAAAAAATTGGACAAATGAATGAGTTCCCTTTACTGCTAAAGAGATTCAGAATGACTCACTTTTGTGTAATATGCTCTAGGCTAGTACTGAAGGTTTTCCTTAATTCAACTATTTAATTAAAAGTATTTCATTTTAAGTAAGAGCATCTTAATTCTATTACTTTTCTCTCTATAAAATTTCAAACAATGATGGTAAGTATACAACAATCATGAGGTTATCATATTCATGCAATATTTTTATCTGTATCTTGCTATTATCATACTGGTTGAATCTAAACAAGGCAGAGGTGCTAAACATATATAGATTAAGAACACAATAAATTTTCACCATGTCCTCAGGTAACTGTCTATGTTCTATGCTCTCTATATATTTCCAGATACTTCTACATATATAAACTTTGTAAATTTTTGAAAATGTCAGCTTTAAACATTGTTACTACTGATAATATTTCAAAAGTAAGGCTGTAAAAGGCTTTTTAATTTTATACATATTAAAATTAATTGTCTCCTATAAAGCATAGTGCATGCTGTAAATGGCTAGAGAAAGACTCACGTTCTAAAAACTTAAAGACATTGTAGCTATTTTTTCAAAATATTTTTTTATTTTAGTTTCTACTTAATTTATTTTGCGTCTTCTTTTACAATGAGCAGTATTTTAGCAACACAGAGAAGGAAACAAGTATGAACTACACTACCTCAGTTTCAACAAAGACAAAATGCAAGGTAGGTTAACTGTTTTGAATGTACAATCAAATTACAAAATACTCCTTTAATTATCAGATGTTAATAGGCATAGCTCAGTTGGTTAGAGCGTGGTGCTGCTAATGCCAGGGTCGCGGGTTCAATCCCTGTATGGGCTATACTGAGGCTTGGACTAGATGACCTCCAGAGGTCCCTTCCAACCTTACTCTACCATGATTCTATGGTAAGTGTGCTGCAGAACTAGACACAATCTCTTTTTTTAATTTCATGTTTTGCAAATAAAAGCTTAGATATTCTCTGTATTAACGTCTTCACAATAGAGGGATGAATTATGACTACAGTTTGTGTGGCACTGAAAGCACAAAACTGTAGTCAGTAGCTTAAACTTCAGATCTTTGTTCTCAGCAGTAAGAAAAACAATCTCTCAAAATTTTTATATTTATATTTATTATATAAATAAGCTATATTTTATTTTTATATCTTATATTTAGACTGTGCAGGATATATTTGAAAATTACTCTTGAAACTTTTGAATGAGTCTGCTTTCTGCAGTGTTGTGACATACGTCTTTAGGTATTACGAATATAAACTTTTAAAGATTCACTTTACGAGTCCCATACAGACTTTTTGTATTGTGAAACTTCTCCAAATGATGTTCCTAAATTTTAGAATAGATCATTGGTTCAAAAATACAGTACTTTTGAATATATTCCATCTTCTTAAGTTTTTATCTGTAGTTAGCAACACTCTTTCTCACAAAACAATTTTGAATAAAACTAAGACAAAAGCTAGAAAGCATTTGATATCAATTCCTATACTGCCATCACAAATGAGTCTTGTTGCATGGAAACCAGCAGTAGAACCCGTTTTTCCTTCAGTGGAAGAGAAGCCATTACTTTAGCAGGAATTGTGGGTAATTCTCCAGATGTCATGTTCTTCATTTTCTGGTTTAGTTATTTATATTTAAGGGCAATAAAGAAAATAGAAATTCTCCCTCCAGACACCTAGATTTCCTTTGGTTTTGGTTATAGTGAGGGTCATTATGGTCTCAGGCAGGAGGGAAGAGAAAATCAGGTATCAGAAGCTTAGATCATGAATAAGAGAACCTCTTGGGAGCATATATAATAGTTGTGAGAGAAAAGATGTCATCAAAATGTAATTAATTAAAACATTTTTGCACCATAGAGAGATGATTGTCTTTAAATACCATGGTGATGTAGTAGTCCTGTATTGCAACAAAACGGTGTTCATGCTAATGTATTGCTAATATACCATATAGGTTGCAGAGAAGCCTATAGACATATTGCAAATGTGGATAGTTTTCCAGAGTAGAATTAGATTTAGTGCTTTATGATTTCAAGAAAAGTTCAGGCATTCCTTACCTAAACATCAGTGTGACTTTTTCACAGGTAGCACCTTCGTAGCATCTCGCATCATAATTTACATTTTTCTCATTTGAAATTTGTCCCATATTAGGTTTATGATTAGGATTAGGCCAGAATTGAAGCTGCTTATATGATGATGTTACGGATGGAACTCAGTTGCCTAAACATGGACTTTTAGTGCCTTTTGAAACAAACTGAGCTATGTAAAACATCCACGTGGGGCTGTCAGATACAGTACAGATCCAAGAGGAGACCCTTATTCTTCTGGAGCAGAAAGTGCCTTGCAAGGTGGGATCACCTGCAAGCCTGTGTTTCAGCAGATGAATTCCTTCCACCCTGTCCCAGCAGGCCATGCACAGCCAGCGCTGTCACAGCTACCACTACAGCTGAAAGGGGAGCTCCTTCTCACATCACATAGCAACGTCACTCTGACTACATGAAGAACCACCTAGTCTCCTTAGAGATGGGTGTTTCATCATGGCACTGGCTAAGCAGACAGTGAATACCCAGCCCTTAGTATCAGATTGTCCACCTCCTCTCAAGAGGGCGGCATTTCCTTCTGCTGGGAGGTAGTTCATTCTGCTTCATACTACCAGGCCATTCTAAGGCTAAATATGTAAATATTATTAATATCTTTTTCTTCACAGTGAACAAACTTCATTTTCAGATTTTTAGTTTATTCAAATTATGCAAAATTTGCAAATGTGTCTAAGCGGTATCAAAGTAAAAATTAATATGGGCCCTTGAAAATCAATAGATGTTGCACAAAATAGGAATAATAATAAACAGTAACAAGAGGTTAGAGTGAATGCTTGTCTGATTTTCATTTCCCTTAAATCTTTTCTATTTCATTTATCAATGTAATATCAGTGTAATGCCATTCACAAATGCCTGAAATAATATAACTAACATCTGTCATGGCTTTATTCCTTTGCATTTGCCAGGAAGTGGAAAAGCTTTACTTCTATGGACAGTGAAGTTAAAAACTTCAAATGAAATCTGTGATGCTTTTAAAGTTAAGTATAAGCTTTAGCTTTGCCTATAAATACTGCTGGTGCACCAACAGATTTCTTTCCTACCAGATTCAGTGTTAACATCCTTTAAGCTTTTGTAATACTGGAAAATCTTGTACAAGAAGACAATTTTTATTCTATACCACGTGTATATACTCAGTCAATAGAACAAACAGGGAGATAAAACACTGTATTTATTGTAGAACAGGACACTGGTACAAGAGAGCTAAGGCAATACTTCCCAGACAAAGCTGGTCAGAATGCTACATTAGGGTAATCTGTCTCCTGGTGTCTGCCAGGAGGATACCAAAGCTGCTCTGGGTTATTTTGGTAGAACAGTCTACCAAATGAGGACAACGCAAAGGTGTCTTAAAACTTTGGCATCTCAGAAATCCTGTTTTCTACAGTCAGATGAGTAAAACCTGTGGGACCTTATTTTCGTATTTCTTACCCACATGTAATGAGAGTTAAGCTAATGAAGTCACTATATAGAGTCACTGTATAGTATAGAGTCAGTTCAATCTCAATCAGACAAAAAGGCAGAGATATCTTGTATGATGGATTAAACAAAGATTTTGGCTCCATCCTTGAGCTTGAAGTTTCAAGTTTTTAGTGAAAATTCTACTGAAGCTCTGATATGGTTTGTCAAAGAAGGCTCTGCCATACTAGAATGTGCATTTTATCTTGCTTTTTACACAGAAAAGACTTTTTACTTTCACAGAGAGTGATATATATATATGGTAAGTGAAAAGAGTCCATGAATTTCTAACTAGAGAGGTAGTATGAGGACATGTAGCCTGTAAAATTTTTAATGTAATATGACACTGCTCAGTATCTCTATTAAATCAGTTTGAGTTATTCACCAAGATACTCATTGCAGCAGGACACACTGATTTTGATCACTCCCTGTTAAAAATCCTTCTATAGTTGTAGCCTGCCTCTTAATACCAATCTTCCATCTGAGCACAGAGCTGAAGCTCCCACTAAATGCTGACTAAGAACATTACAGGTGGTGTTGAACTCCTGCCCACAGTGGGTGTGAAGCCCTGCTTTAATGTGCTGTTGAAGAAGGCTTGCATGAACAGGCCCTGTGGCTCTGTCACAAGAGCTGTGAAAAGTAATAAATTGAAATTTTGCAATTTGCCTGCATACCTTATATCTAAACCACAGATAAGACCCTTAAGCTACTGTTTCTTCTTGTCCATATGTAGGAAAGGACCAAGTGATAAACGAATGACTAAGCAAAGCATATACATGTAGTTATTTATGTACATATAAGGGTGACTTCCAGGGCCACTGACAACCACAGAAGTCAGTGGCTTAATTTTACTAGGTCTAGTCTGCATATTCTAGCAATAGCAGCAACAGTTTTTTGCTTTTATAAGGCATGTTTTCAATGTGTTAATCCATCTACATAATAAACAGAAGATAGAGTGCCTAGTATGTATATGTATTTATGGCTGAAGTAACTAAATGCTCCCTGTGCTAAATAGATTTCACTAGGAGACCAGAAGGCAGATTTGTCACAATGCAGTGCATTTAAAAAATAGCTCCAGACAGCATTACTGACACCGTTGATCTGAAGCCATATGACTGCACAGAACCTCAGTGAAGAGAGAAGCTGGCATGTGTGGAATAGTTTGAAGGCTCAGAGCCATAACCCTCCTCTAAACTCATATATTAGTGTTAGCAGGTTGAAAGGAAGAAGTTACTCTGCCTTCTGTGAGAGATACTGTAGTTGCTGGCCACTGCTTTACCTTTTGCTTAAATAAAAGGAAAAGTTTTAGTGTTAGTCTTTCTTTGGAAGCACACATGCAAAGTGTGTCCTTGCTATAATCATCAAAATAAACTTCCTATGCTCTGTGTTTTCCCAAATCTTTTTCCAGCATTTGTAGAGCATTTTAAAGCTTATTTGTATTTCCTCTGTGCATCCAGAAAAAGGCAACATCTGTCTATGGATATTGTGTCACGTTCTTGCACTATGCAGGCTCTGTAAAGAGATGCTGTCTATGCCCTGTCCACATACAGTCTGTATGCGAAAAGATTCTTGAAGATGACTACAGATGAATTTTGTAAAATCTAGCTACACAGTTTTATCAAAACAGAAATTATACCCATTACATGTTTTTATGCCTTACTGTTATCTAACAACCAACCGCAGGCTAGTCTTAGATATAAGACTTAGGCCAAATATTCTGCTGCTGCATTCTCAGAGACAGTTGTGGTCGCCTGGAAACAGACTTGTCTGTTACAAGCCTGTTATAATAGCTGAGCAATAGCCATTTCAACAAACAAAATGAAAGCTTGCATGAAAAGTGTTATATGACTTTAGAAAACAGGACTAATGCTCTGAAGTTACCTAGATACTTTGGAAATGCTTAAACAGTGGTATTTGTGTAACTAAGTTCTGTCTTAACTGATGGTCACAAGGAAAAGATGAGTATCTTGAAACCATTTACAGTATCTTCTTTGCCTCTGAGACATCTCTTTTCTATTTGTCTCCCATTCTCAAGAACTAAATTCATTCGTAACAGTCATGTGAACTTTGGATAAATACAGAGTATATCCATTCAAGATAGGTGAAGATCAAATACAAAATAAACCACAAGTTTGCTCAAGGAAACCTGGCATTCCTGATAAATATCAGAAATGCAGATCTTGAGACTGCTAAACATCAGTGTGGGATGGGTGCATATGAAAAACAGTTACTGTACAATAACATTTATATTTCTCCTGTGTGGGTTTGGGCTTTTTTTTTTTTAAGATAGTAAGTAAAGACAATTGCTAGTGACAATTAGCAAAGTTAATTTGTCTTAAAATGAAAAATCATATCCAACTAACAAAAATTGTATATGTTGTTCAGCACTGTGGTCCATTTGGCTGTTTGAAAGCAAATATACAGAGCAGATTAACTCTTACTTCATGTTAGATAGAGACTATCATCATTTGCCTTATTTTGTTAGTGAATGTAGTACTTGTGAAAGTACTCTAGAGCTACGTTTTAGAGACTTAAATATCTTAGCCATTAGGGTTATTGTATTGCAAGCTGATTTCTCTATACTACCCATCTACCATAAACTGAAAATTGAGAGACCATCAAGAGAGCCGTTGAGTGTCTTTATTTGCCTGCTCCTTGATTTACAATATGCAAATGAGCCAATCTGGCTATCAAAATTGGTGCTTTTTATGATGTGGATACTTTTAATTTTCAAACTCTGTAAGTTCATTATTCTGATAAACAGCTATCAAAGGGAAACAGTTAAGGATATGCTTTACAGATTCTGGTATGACATTCTTCCAACCATGAAAGCCAATACAACAAATATAAAGGTTACAGTAACATCAGCTAACAAATGTGTGCAGACAAACCTCTCTTACTGTGAGTAGCTGCTAACTGTGCTTGTGGTGACAGGGAAAAATAGCATGAAGCTTATCATGAGACGTCTGATATCTTTGTGGTGGGGGGACTTCTTTATTTATTTATTTTTTAACAGGACCAGGGAGCTACTCGATCTTGAACATGTTGAATAATTCATCAGAAGGAAAAGGCCCAGTATTACTGCATATAGAAAGTATAGTAAAACTTCCCTTTACACAACTGATTTCATTTTTATTGCTTCAGTTAAGTTACTAATATCAAAGACACTTTGGAAACACTCTCAAGTGAAGAAAGAAGGTCAATATTTTGTCTTGTGCCATCATCTCCTCTGTTGTTTCCTCTTCTGCAGCATTGGTGTCATCTACTATGCAGTAAAAGCACTTGATGTGAGAATGCTATAATTTGTAATTTGGATTTTTTTTTAGAGTGCAAATAGCAACAGGAAGCAGTACTGATAAGTTTTGATATTGATGGCACTTAATCAGTGTCCTGTGTGTGCTGGCCTTTGCAATATTTACTACTGATGCACTCAGTGAAACACAAAGTCACAATTTGTGTTTGGATAATAACAATACTTAAAGCTGTTTGTCTGTTACAAAGAGAAGGCCTCAAAGAAAGACCTGGAGATATATTCAGAACAGAACCTCTTTGCCTGACTGTGTTTGGAGCTGCTTTTGCCAGAACAGCTAGAGTAGTTTTAATTGTAGTTCTTACAACTGTCATTGTAATTATCTACTGCTTCTTATGCAGAAGAAAAACATGCTGGTCATTTCAATAAGTCAGATAGAAAGGCCAGAAAAAACATCATTGTTCATGGACTGCAAATGAGTTTGCATTTTCTGTTACTTTTGATAATAACAGCTGTTGGAAGACACCTGATAACTCTTTTACATTTATCAGGCATTGTTGTTTTGTCATTTGCACAATACTTTAGCTCTGTGGTTTATGGCCTGCAAAACAAAGAACTGCGAACCAAGCTATTCAACAGGCAAAAACTTAGTTCATTTGCTGACCACACGACAGACAGTAATGACATAGCAGCTGTTTAGCTTACTGAGTTAGATTCTAAGTGTAAAACTCTAGCTCTTTCAGCTTCTCTGAAAATATACTCATCCCAGCACTGTAAAACAACCAAGCAAATAAACAGGAAACTTTGGATACTTCTGCACAAGGTGTTGTTATGATACTAGCTGGAACTTAAAGGAACTTGAACTGTTCGATTTTAACTATTTTCAGATGTTTGGCCGTAGTACTATGCGGCTTCCTATGAAACAAGATGAAGCAGAAGATTATGTATGAAGTGGCATGTGAAAACACTACAGGCTTCCAGTGGAGATCTAAAACTGGATTTATCTTAAAGGCAATGCAGGTCTGCTTTCACTGGACTGTAGTAAGAGAGATGACTGTAGGGAATACAGCTACAGGTAACTATTCTTTAAATAGGAAAATAAAAGCTGTAAAGTGAATTGGGATCACAACCTTTCTAAATGCAATGTCAGCTTTCAGTAGCATGTTGGATTCTTTTTTCTTTTTTATTTGTGAAGATACGTGCTGTCAGATCTTCACTCATTACCTTTAGAATAATGAAGTCTTACTAAGATTTTAGTGAACTTCTACCAACTTTTTGTGAATTTGTTCTTTTTACTGTTGAATTCTAAAGTATTCAAAAAATAGAAACATGATTTTTTTAATTTAAAGTCTTTGGCTGTTACAAACATCATTGGTAATGATTTGCAAAACACAATTTTCTTTGATGGATTTCAACTAGAGAATTCCTAGCATTAGCTTACAGGGCAAGCAGAGAGGACATACAGGTCATTCATAGTCTGCTTTTGGCCCTTTGCTTTCTCACATGATTTGTATTCCTCTATATAGTGCTATGGCAAAGGCGATTTAAAATTTTGTGGTTACAGATGTGCACTGATGTAAATGTGGGACAGTCCAAACATGCACAGCTGTGCTCACAAGAACTGAATTTTTAAAAAGGATTTATCACAGATGCAAAACATTTAAACGTACACTCATTCTAAAATTGCTTGCTTTTCGAATCAAACTAGGACTGAAAGACTTCAATAAGTAATCCAAGCCCTCTCCTGCCATATGTTGAAATACAAGATGATGCAGCCAAGACTGGCTGTATCTAAGGCCGGGAGTGGGGGACTCTTTTTTCGCCAGTGTTCCAGTAGGCTTTTGAGTCACGCTGGCAGCTCACACTTGTATCAAAGCAAAGTTAATAAAGCAGAATTTACCTTGTTCTTTTGACCTGTGACCTCTGGTTTCCAAACTGTCTTGCTAGAGTGTGCCTCTAAAATTTCACAGGACAGGTTAGCATAATTTCATATTTCTATGTACAATCACTCTTTCCTTGTGCATTTAACAGTTTTACAGATTCAAAATTCTTAGCAATTATGTCTTTGTCAGTCCAGCATGCAGAAAGTAAATAATACTCAGCTTTCTGCTCTTTCTTTTGGTACTACAAGGAATATGCTTTTTACATGTGACTTTTCAATTTTCCTTTGGATTGTTTTAAAAAAGAATATTTTAATAGCTTAATTAAGCATCACTGCTTTCAGATCACTTGCAGATGTAATGGCTCTTTCTATCAAATGATTCCGGTTGATTTGCAAAGCTGCGCTGCTACTCTGTCTGTTGCTGCTGAAGAATTACTATGGTATCCTGCCCAACTAGCTTGCAGCATAGGATCTTTACATCGCAGAAGGTAAGGCCACACAGCTAGTAAAGGTGTTTAGGCTAGCACATGCTAGCCTAAACAGGTCAGCATGAGGAATGATGACAATAAAATCCATCAGCTTTGTTTTGGCCTATGCTATCAGATTACAAACCCCTTATAGTCTAGACACGTCCTCTGGCTGCAAGCACAAGTTTACATGTTTTCACTGCATCTCTGCCAATGCTAGTTAAATTATGGAAGTATATGCTGCATCCACAACTCCATTATGTTTGTGAATATACCTGAAATGAAATCCTATGTAGTATTTCTCATAACAATTTTCTCATTGCATTTATTTAGTATTTTTCATGCTTATTTTTATAGTCCTAATTACCCCTTTCCAGAACAGAATCTTTCCTCAACACTGGGATTGTTGACTCTGTTCTCTGTAATATTTGTGTGACTAGTTTGGTACACTCAAACTGTAACAACCAGTGAAGATAAAGTGACAGAAGAAATCCTCTTTCATACTTCCCAAATGCGCAGTTTCCCTTTAAAAAAAAAGCAAGTTTCTTCCGTACCTTGGTACAGGCTGTATTGGACAAGCCTGTCTTGTTCTATAAACTATTTCCCTCATTTCTATTCCCACTCACATACTAATTTTATCCAGCAATGAGTTCTTGATCTAACAAGGGCTGATATTTTATTCTGTCAGCACCTCTAAATGTGACTGCACTTGAGGGAAGGGCATACAAATTTTTTACTTCTTGATTCTCCACATCCAGTGTATTCCTTGTCTTTTAGAGTAAGGTAAAGCTATTAAAATCTTTGGTCTTATTTTTTATTGTTAGAGAGACTACCTCAGCATAGACATTTGAAAAACTAGACTAATTTTTGTTGAAATTTTTTTCAGCATTGCCAACCCTAGGAAACCCACTCATGAGTAAATACACCAGAAAATGAAATTTCAGCTTTTAAATCATTATAAAAGTAAAGGACAATACAGCTGGGGTTCACTTGCCTTTTAATGTTTAATATTTCAGGGTGTACTTGCTTTTAGCTTTTATATACATCTTTGAAGACTAAAAATTACTTTAAAATAAACAAATTTTAAAATAAAAGCTAATATTCTTCCTAAAAATAACACCTCATAATCCTATCCTGTGATTTTGTAGTGAATAAAAACAAATTACACTCTACTGAGGATAAAATTTCAGTAAATGATGAATTATTACATGATTCATTTTGTATTTATATGCTTAACTTGTCACATTTAAATGTGAAAGCATTGGCCTTATATATGTCATCTTACATTTGCAGCTCTAAAAAGCAGCTGAAAAAGAGGGAAAAAAAGCTTATTTAGCAGTGGGTTCAGATGAACCAATAAGATCCTTGACTGAAAGTTAAAGTACAAAAATATGAGGAAGTATGAGCCCAACCACTTGCCAGTTTCTTCTGTGATCAAGAGGAAGATAAGCTGTTTACAGCTTAGCATTTATTTTACTTTATTTTACTTTAATATGATAAGTAAGGCACAATTTGCACAGTAACTCAAAACTAAAGCCAGGTGATGATAAGCTCTGCTTCAACAGTTGGAATGAACCCTGAACTGTAGGTATGATGACGAAGAAGAGTTTCCTGCCTCATCACTTAGTGTACATAGAGAGTAACGACCTGAAGAAAAATGGCCAGAGGTTTGCGTGTATGCTGGGCCCCGCTTGGAGGGCAGTGCTGCCTGGTGCAGCAGGCAGGTCAACCCTGGGGGTGCCGCACAAGCTGCAGCTCTGCTGACGCCTCGGTACCTATGCCCACTAGGGCAGTAGCATCAGTAGCATCTACTAAACAGATCTTCCAGAGCTGCACACATTGCAGCATCACTGAAAATGCTTACGTGAAAATAAGAAAACAAGCTATATAGTGATACCCCAGTTCCGTATTAGCAATAGAGCTTAAATCAGACAAATGTTAGAAAATAAATAAAAACAAAAAATAAATTTTTAATTATTATTATTTAAATTATCATTACTATTTAAATTATTTTAATTATAATAATATTATATAATTTAAAGTATTGTATTTAAAATATTATTTTATATTATTTTAAATTGTATTAAATTTTTGTTTATATTTAAATTATTATTTATATTATTATAAGTATATTTTAAATTATTATTTATGTTAAAAATTACTCCAGTGAGAATTTTCATCAAGTAGACAAAAGCTAATAGGGAATATAAGCCAGCTCCAACCTTTTCCACACATCCTACATGAGAGTTCTAAAATCGCTACTTCTGCTTTGTTGTGTTTTTATATGTTCACTATTTTCTCCTTGTCCCTTCTCTGTGTTTGTCCAGACAGCTCTCCATTTCATAGCAGCAGAGCAGCTCACAGAGCAGAAGCAGCCTATTTGCTTTCCCACAGTGAGTAACCACAGGCTTTGAAATGGCTGAAAACCTTATACCATGTAGGAAGAGACATGAAAACTGGTTGTCCTCAACCCCTTTCCCTCTGGTGAATAATGGTTACTATTGCTGGCTATGATATAGTTGTATTTTGTTAACGAAGAGGATGCCTTCTGGTGAATTTATATAGAGGTTTTCAGAATGAGGACATCTTATAATGGGTTATCATTTCAGAGAATGTAGGTAGAAATACCTCAGTGTATATCTTCGAACTTGCCTTTGCTACAGATGTTCTACTGTCCTGCAAAGCTTTTCAACACCAGTTCCAGGAAGCTCTCTCAGGCAATGTGGTTTTGCCCACGTGTAAAGATAGGCTGAAAGATTTTACACATGTTGATTGAAAACAGACCTTGAGTTCAAATAGGGTGGAGCCTTGATAGCAATTTTAAGAGACCAGTAAATCTGGTCTCTTCCACAGAAGCTAACATCTGCTGGTTATGACTACATTCACTGGATTAGTTTTGCACATTCTTGACATTTTCAGGAGCAAGGATGTTCTTACATATATATTTGCTTTTTAGTGTTCTCACTCTGAGGTAAACCTGGCACCATGTATACCATTATTCTCTCTCATTGTCTTCAAAACAAATGCACTCAGTTTACAAGTGATATATTTTGTTCCACATATTTGCAAGCACAGCAAGTAGTGTGGATTCTGACAGTGAAGCAGTGTGCTTTTCACTGCCTTTTTCATTGATAACAGAGATTCTGAAATTTGCCTGATGATCTGGGATTTGGTTGCCTGAGTTAGCCTGCTGTCACCTGCAGGCCTACCCTGCTCTCCTTGCTCCAGTACTGCAGGACAAAGAACTGACTGGTGAAGACCCTGCCCTGCTGGCCACATTATCATGCTCAGCTCTTGGCTCCCCATCCCTTGGTGCTGGCCCTTGATATACAAGGACTAACCACTGGTAGCAGTGTGGTCTTAGACTGGCTCCTGTCAGTCTAAACTAATCACAAGACAGTGTTAAGAGAAGGCAGTAACCATGAAGATGGAGTTAGTTCTTCCAGGAGCTGCTTCCAAAACTAGCAGTCATGCTTCTTCTGCACCCCATCCACAGAGACTTGTTCCCACCCTTCTTCCTTGTGCCAGAACAAGTGTTTGTGCAGCAAGGCAGTGAACCAGAACAACCAAAAGAAACAGAATTGGTTTTTGAAGAAAATAAGGCATGGGTCTACCCAGGGAGAGGAACCACCTACTGTTGAGGGGAATGGGTGAGATGGCTTATTTTAGCAGGATTACTGGTTCACAGCAGCTTGAAGTTTGTGAAAGTATGGCTGGAAGATCACTGTGATCACTGTGATCACACCTGGTCTGTCCAGGATCCTGGAAATTTATTTATGTGATTGGCCTAGGCTGAAGTGAGTAATTGTATGTCTTCCTTTCTAGTGTTACCAGAACTATTTCAGGAATGAAGGCTCAGCTGCAACTGCATCCTACAACTTGCAGTGCAGATATATCTGTGGTTGTTTAGGCCTTTCTTACGTAAGTAAACAAAGCAAAAAAAAAAAAAAAAAAAAAATTCAACCAGATGCAAGTCTTTAAGGTGCTGGGCATACAAGGTTCATTTTCTGTTCATACTGAATAAGTGGAGTGTCAGGATCTAGTAAATCTTTTGTGCTTGACTTTGCCAATTGAATTGTATGAGGATCAATCCACTTAGTACTAGCTGGTTGTTTTTTCAATATATAATATTTCTATTGCTTTTTTCAAATGTCTTCTTCTGTCAGAATGAAGGTAACACCATGACTAGTTTGAATCTGAACCAGGAGTATAGTGTTTAGAAGACATTAACCTCTGAACTCTGTCCCACTGCATAAAATTTCCAAGAAAAAATTGTCACCATTGACTATACTTTTAGCAGGAAAGATAGTGATTAGTGAGAAACAGAGACTGAGCCATACTCTTGATCATTAAGGTGTTCTTTCCAGATCCGGATTTAGGCATGATGAGGAAGCTTGCTCTGCAGCTGATTACCCTGAATCTCTTTAGTGTCTTGGTATCCAGCTCTTATGTTATGTTACCTTAATTGTTTTTAAATAAGGAAGGAGGGAATTCTTTTTGCAAGATATGTCAAATATCACAAACATATTTGGAATCACTGAAAGGGCTATCAGAGAAGTAGTAGAGCCAAGCAGGCGTGTGAAACCAGCTGCCAGTGTAAGTAAGGAGCAGGTAATAAATGGTATCAAAAGCAATAAAAATAAGGATTATATTCACCTGAAATAGAGTCCCTATTGCTTCGTCAGAAAGAAGCTATTGTAGATCTTCTTGCGTGCTATACTAAATCAGTTTGAGATAGTACCAGATAAAGCATTTTCCTAGATATTCAGGAAGGAAAGGAAGTCCAAACAGCTGTCAGGTGGTTTTTCAAGAGTTTGGAAGTGATGGAGAAAAAGATGGAATGTTCCACAAATTCATGTTATCTGGAATTTTTATTATTTTAACTATGTTTTACCCTTTTGTCTATATCCAGCTTGCTATTTTAAAGAAAAATGGATGCAGTCATCCTATCCTTTTTCTTGAAATCATAAATAACATGAATAAAACAAATGATTGATCTGGACCTAATCGCCATCATTTAAAATATCCTCCACTTTTAGATAAAATAACAATAGCATCTTTCTGTCTTTACCACAGGTTGAAACTCTAGCACCTGAGCATACCAACAAAACCAGTAAGAAATTTCTAGTGCTTGTGAATGGTACTACGAATGTCTTGTGGGAATTACAAAATAGAAGAATGGTTACTCTGCAGTACAAACTTGAGGAGAAGGTACTACCAAAACAGAAGGTGATAAAATTGAAGCATCTCCTACTTGTTGATATTTACTGAATGGATGATAACAAATGCTAGACACCACCAAGCTTTTATCCAAAAGAACACAGTGTATGACCAACATAATGACGATTACAATGCAAATCTTTCTGTCTACCGTTGATGTAACCCTAGGCTTTGCCTTAGGTTAGGAACCTCTACACTTTCGCAGACAAAACATTCTCAGTGGAGAATATGCAGCTCTCGATCCCCCTTGGCAGACCTTCTTCAGCTCCAATCCAACTGCAGTTCTGAGCTTTCTTTTTCTCTCAACCCTAACTCTATGTTGAGGCTTACCCAAGATATTCCACACAGGCATTATCCCTTTTACATTTTTTTCAAATCCTTCAAGAGCAAATGAAAGAAATTTACCTGCTGTTCGTCCACAGCAACACTATTTTCTTTTCTGGTGAGCACTTCCTTAGAGCAATTACAATGTGGTTTTGTAAACCTTTAATTATGTCTGTATCTGACATTCCACTTCCATTTGTCTGACAAAAATTCTTCTTGGTTGGGATTACCCATTTGTGCACGTGGTTCTGGGTTCTGTTCCTAAGTGAATCATTTAACCTCTCTGTCTTTCTCTCTCTCCATCCATAAAATTAGCATAATAATGCTAATTTAATGCAGGCTATAGTTAGGCTCAATTAATGTTTGTAATGATCTCTGAGATTGTTGGATAAAACATGCTGTAAAAGTGTATTATTATTGTTAATAGAGCCTTTTGTACAATTGCACTCTAACAAATCAGCCCTACCGTTGTCCTAAAATTTCATTTTGGAATTCTAAGGATTCAATGGGAGTTGGGATATTGTCAAAAGAAGAACAGTTTTACTTTTGGAACATGAGAGAGCTGCAGAGTTTGTGTTAAGAGAAATTATGTAGTTTTCGTAAGTGAAATGAGAATGGGAGCTTTTAAAAACAGTTAGGGCCTCATCTGCACTGACTTCAGTTTAGCTAGTTCAGATTTCAGAGAACTGCAGTCTTTCGGAATGGAACAATCTGGGCTGGATTAGGTAGAGCCTCACCAGCAGATCAATGGAGGCGATCCTTCCACTCTGCTCAGCACTGGTGATGCCACATCTGGAGTGCTGTGTCCAGTGCAAGGCTCCTCAGTACAAGAGAGACATGGACCTACTGGAGCGAATCCAGCAAAGGGCCATGAATATGATTAAGGAACTGGAGTACCTGTCATACCAGGAGAGGCTGAGAGAGCTGGGGTTGTTTAGCCTGGAGAAGAGAGGTCTTGGAGGGGGGGGATTTTATCCAAGTGTGTAAATGCCTGGTGGGAGGGAATAAAGAAGATGGAGTCAGACTTCTTAGTGGTTGTCATGGATGTGATGTATGAGGTATGCCTTAAACAAACTGTTTTTGCAAATCTGCAGAACTAGGAAGTGGCAGAAGACGGCAAGTCTCTTGTAGGCAGGACAGTGCTGCCTCCTGCAGTAACTCCCCCATTCTGACTGAAGATTAAGGGTGCATGCTCCAAAAAGGTCATTTTTGGTCACAGCACTAGAGGAGACAAGTCGACGACCAGGACCTTCTACACCCTCCAGACACATTTTGAGAACTTTCTGATGAAATTCCACCTGATGGGAGGACCTCAAAAATTGAGAATCTGTAAAAGGCACAAGGCAGGTTGCTGCTGGCCCACCATCCAGGAACCTCGAGTCAGGGACAACGCGAGACAAAACATCGCTGGAAACTATGGTGGTTATCCCTCTCTCTTTCCTATCATCTCTATTTCTCTTCCTTTCTTTTCCCCTTTTCTCTTCTTCAGCCTAACTCACTGATAACAAATGGTACAGAAAGTTCCATTTTGCTTGTGTGATATAACATGCAGTATAAAATAGTTACGATTGCACTCTCAGCCACTTAGTCATTGTTCTTGTGTGGTCAGTAAAAGATTTAATTGGATTTATCAGTCACTTGGTGTTGACTTCACCTTTATTTGTCTGCAGGGTATCACAAAACCTAGTGGAATCTGTTTTGAGACCCAGGGTTAGAGGTTCAGATTGTGACAGTGATATCCAGTGAATGGATAAGAGACAATGAGCACAAACTGAAATATAAGAAATTCCATTTAAGCATAAGAAATAACTTTCTTATAGTGAGGATGGTCAAGTACTTGAACAGGTCACCTAGAGAGGCTGTGGATTCTCCATCTTTGGAGAAAGTCAAAACCCAATTGGACACAGCCCTGAGCAACCTGCTCCAGTTGACTCTGCTTTGAGGAGAGAGTTGGACTATGTGATCTGCAGAGGTCTCTTCCAAACTCAAACATTTGGTGGTTGTGTGATTAAACAGTCTTTACCATGGCAATGAAGGCAGTGTAAGAGAATGGTGGTAGACAAATCTCAAATTATACCTTGGGAGGAAGTGATCTGTAGTCTGGAGTTCATAATGAATACTCTTGGGTTTGAATTATGTATATCAGGTAAATAGCTGAAAGACAAAATGGAAAATTCCCCTCTCATCTATCAGGAGCTGTTGAAAAAGGAAGGAGCAAATTTCAGGCTTGGACTACTCTGAAGAAAAGGTTAGAGCAGATCTACTGGCCACACTGAGCAGCCTAGAGTTAGGAACGTAATGGATAGCTGAGCCTGAGGAAGTAAGCTTGAAATCAATTTTTTTGTTGCTTTCATTCTACATATGTTTTTAGACTGTGTTTGAAGCTGTGATACACTCATCTATACACATGGTTTTTAGGAAGTGTGATTTCTCTGACCTATTATGTGACATGTGATTTTATAACTATCAAATGCTAAACAGTTTTCTTGGAGCTTCCAAAACATTTTCTCTTCTGCTAGCATACTTTAGCTTCCTAGCCCTGCTTGTTCTGGCACTCATGTTGTTCAAAAATAATTTCCTTATGTTTATAATAATGAGGAATGCTTGTTATTTTCATACTGCCTGTTCTCGAAAACAGCTTAATAGTTCCTGCTCAAACTTCACGGAAAAAAAAAATAATACGACTGGGCAGAGACTATCCCCCCAAAACTGATCCTGCCTAAAGTCATATGTCTCAGAAGTCATTGTAATCAGGAGTTTATAAAAGGAATTTTTATGCTGCTCTACCTCTAGGGAAATGTAAAATTAACTTTTTTTCTTTTTTCTTTTTCAAAGAACAGATTTTATGTAGAGTTTATGTATCCACACATGTTTTTTCTAGTTTTGTTAGTAACTAAAGCCAAAACGTTGAGTCCCTTGATTCGTCTGAGAAAATTCCTTTTTTTCAATCTATTTCTTACTATCCTTTTTGCCTACTGGCTAGTGTTCATAAGAACAACTTGGCTAAAATGTCTGTACCTCTATCTGCGATTTTGTGTGACTAAGCGAAAAAGGAACCTCTTTTCATATTGGATCTTTGAGTCTGTCACTCAATAAAAGGAATATCTGTTTTTTAAACCCAGAGGAGATGCGTAATGTGTAAGTGGAAATGCTTATCAATGTGTTAGAAGTACAGAAGTGTAGGTGTGTGTGTCGAGCTATTTGTGCCATTTAATATAGAGAAAAATAAGATTGATAAAATTGATAGTAACAGAATAAAAATGCAACACCTATACTCACTAATCTGCTAAATTAGCCAGGAGTGACTGGAGATGGAAATCCAGAATGTTTGGTATACTGTCTGGCAGCTGCTTACAAAGCAAATAGGGTCTTAGGAGGTTTAATTAGAGGAGATACAGTGCTCATTCAATAGAGGTTATTAAGGCAGTGTTCAGAGAAAAGATGAGTCAAAATATATAAACATATAAATTTGGTAGCAATCAATGTATAAATTAGGTAGCAATCGCAGTCATTGGAACTTTTGTGAATATATCTCTGATTATTTCCTCATTATTAACGCAGCAGTTTTATCCTCATTTCACAAAAATAATGGAAAAATTTGTCTAGCCATACAGACAAACATAAGGTGTTGTGGGAAAGTCTGGTAAAACTGTCAGCACTCGAATGATATAGTCTGCATCATTGGAGCAACTTTGGGTAGATGTGAACACAAATGAAAGTCTGAGGCTTGTCAGCCAGAATGGGTGTAAAATTGATATGCTTTG
The DNA here is from genome assembly GCF_028389875.1 of Rhea pennata. Taxonomy (NCBI): domain Eukaryota; kingdom Metazoa; phylum Chordata; class Aves; order Rheiformes; family Rheidae; genus Rhea; species Rhea pennata. Next base: position 18,026,106 of record NC_084671.1, on the reverse strand, counting down.
GCCCTAGAAAGGCAAACTGCTGAAGTTCTATAATCAGTCCTCTTCCTTCGCTCTATTGTTTCTTATAGCCTGATAGCAACTAGCACAGGTTTCACTACTGAAGGAAGCAGCTTCTAAATCATGTGGTGGTAGGGTTCTGGAAGGGAAGGAGTTCGACCTGAGAGTTGAAAGTTTGGGTAGGCATACGGGGACACTTTTCTGAATGTGAGTGTTAGGCCAGAGAAGGTACTTCAGGATCAAGTGATTTTTTTTTTTTCTTTTTCAAAACAACTCTAGTTTTAAACTTGGTATTCATAAACAATGTGTTTTTTGTGGCAGTACTAGTGGAATGAGAAGACAAATATAATAGATGCAGCTAAATTCAGAGTCTGAAACAGTCATTGCAAGAGCGGGTTTGTTAAAAGGCCATAACCAGCTCTGGTATGCGCTTTCAGAAAACCCCCTCCCTGGATTCTCAGCTGTGCCTCACGTCCCCTTGTCATAGCTTTGCAGGGATGGGATCACAGGGCAGTTGACTATGGTTTCTTGAGGCTGACTGATTCTATGCTTGGCTTACCCATTTACTTGATAAACAGCTAAAAAAAATGCAAATACTGAGGTGGAAATGAATCCACATGCATGAATGTCTGTTCATCCATTTATCTGTTATGAAGCATAATTCCCACATTGAAGGTACTCTATACAGCTATTGGTCCTGTTTGGATCCATGTTGAATAAAGACAGGAGTGAGCTGATGCATATAAAAGTGAGTTTCTGACACTCAAGGTCTGCTAATCTTCCAGATTTTTACTGCTACAAGTTTGGTCATGGGCAGAGTTCCCAGTCCACTAGATGATTGCCCTGTGGATAACAAAGTGTGGTAGTACTTTCACACAAAAATCAGTACAGTTTTAGGGACTTTGTGTGAGTCTCTCTTCCCACCTCTATCTCCTAACTTGCCAAATTACCCATCTGGAGGAGCAGGACTTTCCCTCTGTGAAGCGATATACCACAGGGTGGAGGCTGGGGAGGACTCCTCTTTCCTCCCCAACTTTAATAAGTGATCACATATGAGGTGAGATTAGGTGTTGCCTAGAGCTGTGATAAACAGAGGGACAAAAAGCATGTTTGCAGGGAGGAAGCTTCAAACTGGAAAAGATTCACAACACAAATGGCTTGTGAGAAGCAGTGAGGCTACTTGAAATAGCCCACCTTTAAGCTGATTGCATAAAGAACTGACACAAGCTCACGGCATGGGCTGCCATGCTCCTGACCCAGCTGAGGCAGGGAAGTTTGGAATCAAGTATGGGGAGAGCCCACTGCCTAGTCTTGGGACTGTAATAGTTTCAGTACAAAGCAGGTTAGAGCTTAAATCCAAGTTTCTGACCCAGACATAACATACAGTGCGAATCTATCTCTACCTTGAAAACTTGGGCCTACTTTGTGCAATATGCAAATACAGTGTTCTGAGTTTATTTGTGAAGTCAGATATTGTGCAGCTGTATAAGGGCCTAGAATGTGATTTCTTGTCTGAAATTGTGTTGAGTCTGAAGAAAAATCATTGCAAATCTAAGCCTAGAAAATTATTACTAAGCACAGGAAAAGGCCAATTAAAACAAGAGGTATGCAGACAGGTTTTGAAGAAGCTCACTTCCCTGTTCAGTGTAACATGTTTATTCCTCCGCTGTGTTTCCTGGGAGGCTTTTACTACTCCCTAAATCCAAAACACCTTGCTGTTTCTCTGGCAGAATGGTACTTCTCTGCGCGAATGAGAATGCTGGCCCCAAGAAAGAAGAACCAGATAGATTTGTTGTGAGACTCTGCTGAAATCTGCCTTTTGCAGAATATTGTTGCCCTGAAGCAAATATACCATTTGGTTCGCAAAACTGTGCTGTCATGTTTTCTTGTAAACCATTCAATAGACTGCTGCATGGGACCCGAATCTTCCCCTCTTGAAATCTATAGGAACTTTGCAATGTTTTTAAAATGGGCATGAGTGGGCCTGTTATATATATTTTACTGAGATATGAGCATTAAAAAACCTTAAAATGAATTCCTAGTTAACATTTTTAATTTAAACTTGATATATAGTGGCATCTAAATAATTAGACAGCTCTAAACTGTAAAAAGCTCAAAACAAACAAAAAATTAAAATAAATGATTGCTAAAGTCCTAACTTATTTTGTAATCATAAATTGGAATAGCAGTTGTTTTTGCTGGTCTGGTCTCCCTTTCTGCTGGCTGTGTTCCATTTCTGTGTGACAGATGTGCTATTTATGGAAGGGGATTCTGAATATTTTAAAGCACTGACTGTTAGGATCATCTCATTCCCAGCCTTTAAAACCAAAGAGAACAGAATGCCAAACAATTTTCCGGAGAAAAATCTCCAAATTATATATATATATTATTTAAAAATATATATATATTATTTAAAAAGAAAAACGTTAGAAGAAAACATAAAATCAGATTGTCTATTGGGTATAAGAAGAACCTAATTCAAATATAATATGTACAAATAGCAATCTTAAGTCATTGCTGGGCAAAAATTTCTGATTTAACACAATATTTATTATTACTAGTTTTCCCTTTTAAAAATCAGGCATCGTTTTAGCAAAAAAATTTGATGAGTTGCACAGGTTCCTGAGAAAGAATGCATGTCTGAAATTTTGGCTGTTTTCTTTCCAGCTGTATTGGCAGGTCTGATGAAACATAGTATTCTCCATAAAAATCTTGCCTCACAAGCATCTATATCTATTTCAATATCTGGTCAGAAAACATTTATATTTGCTTATGCATAAGGCAAACAATATTTGCTTAAGGAAATTTTTCAGTTAAATAGTTTCAGAGCTGGCACGTTAATGTTTACCATTCTGGTTATGTGTTGAATATCTGTCGTGGGTATTGGGGTAGAAAGATAAAAGGAAGGCATAAGATGTCATTGAAGGTGTATCTGTGGGAAGGATTCTCTATAAACAGATAGACCTTTGGGTTTATTTTACTTCACCTGATCGTTTAGCCTTTTGGGGATGTAATTCAGGTCATAGTAAGTTGTGCTTCAGTGCTCTCATTCTCCCTTTGGAGACATAATGATACTGAAAATAAAAACAGTTTTGCTTATTAGGCATTAAAAATATTCAGATAAGCAGTTTTTAATGCTTTTTTTCTCCTTATATTTTTCATTATACATGTTGAATGTTTTATTGTATTTTTAAGTTTTCTGGATAATGAATCATTTTTTTTAACATTTCTATCTACTTACTTATAAAAATCTAATTCCCGCAGTTACGCTCCTGCAATCTCTGCAGAGGGTGATACCAATTTAATGTATGCAGCTGAACAGTGTACATACTATTAATCCCAGAAGGTAAAGGAAAGATGTTAAGCAGGTGATGTGACATTCATTATTTTTTTTTTTTTGCAGCTGTGCTTTAATATTCCAAAATGATTTTTTATTCAAAAAGACGACAGCACTTTAGTAGCTGCATTGACCTCCATGATGTCAGAATGTCATTGTGCAACCGTAGCTAAGAAAAGCCTCTGAGAAAAAACAAAGGAGCTTTGCATCTCGCACTAACATGAGATGTGCATATACAGTACGTAGCATTTTGGAACTCATACTGTGGTAGTGAGCTGTTGCTTTCAGTTTGATTAGGCAATCATTGTTTCGTTTTTTCCTTGCTTTGACAGTGAGTATGCTTGTTTGCTGCTTAAGTCTTCTTAGTGCTATGTAGGTCAGTATACTTAGGGTTAGCTTTTATGTTCTGTAAGTCAGACGGATTCGGTGCCTTAAAAAGATCAGCACCAAATTTTCTTTTATTTATTATATCTAGGATATAAAAATATTTTATAATTAATTAGAATTGTATACCACATAGCACCTACCATTTCTGCATTGCAGATATATTTAGCTCTAACACTGCTTGTGGTTAACAGGGTGTAGCGTAGACACAGACAGCTGATCATGCAGTCAGACCCTGTGCTTGTGTGGTTTGTCAATACTGCTCAGGATTTTAATGGACTGTAAAAGAGAATAAAAAACAGAAAGGAAAGAAAAAAGAAATGTTTTATTTGCATGAACATTAGATCTTTGTTTATGATATTTTTCCTGTAATTTGTCTTTTTTTTCTTTTTTTGATTCTGAGGCTTAAAAATTACGAAAGCACAGCAAATGCATCCAGGATCTAATATGTGCTGTGTGAAATCTTTCTTCATCAAGAGGATGTTACTGTAGTCAATCCAGCCTTTCTCCAATAAGCAAGAAGACTGTTTTGTTTTCATCGGCAGGCGGACTCAGCTATTGCACAGACAGATTTTGATAAGAGTTTGAAATGCCTACTACCGTATCATTGTAGAATTTGGAGTTTGCTAACAGTGTTAGTGACTGGAGCTCATCTTGCATCACCAGTTGATGACAATTTTCTTTGTTCCCTCCCACCCAGTTGAACCAAGACTCTGTAGCTGATATGCAATGTCACTTACAACATTAATCAGATACTGCATTTAAGGTGAGCTGTCCCTTGCCTCCTCCCTTACCAGAGCTGTGCTGCAGTATGTATCTTACTCCTGCAAGCCTAAAATGGCAGGCAGGATTAACGTTGCTTGTGCTGTGTGCATGCTGTGTATTGAATTCATTATACCGTGCCTAGTATCTCAAATGTGAGTATGTAAATGGTCTGTGTGCCATATCATGCAGTAGTGAAGACTGGTTTATGCTTCATTACAGGCTTAAATATTTGAGCATCACCTTAAGAATTCTTTTTCATTTGCAATGTGGTGAGCTGTTAGCTTGTCATCACATTCAAACTACGTTATTAGCCCTTGGAAAGAAAAAAAAAAAGAAGAAGCAAACTGTGCTTCCAGATGGTGTCACCCTTTTTCTTCTTGCATTTACTGTAGTTTAAATAATGTATATTGTATTGTTAATTAATGTGAATATCGAATTAAAGCACTTGAAACTTACATATTTATTATGCAGGTAGGAGGCACGTCGAATCTATTTTTAACTCTTACGCAGTCCACGTTGTGCAATGGGCTTTGGTTGTCGAGTTTATATTTTCAGCTGTGATATCAATAGGCTGATTTTCAGTAAATGTGACAAGTGGCCTTTGCAGTGGTCAGCTTCGAGCTGTGAACCCTCTGAGGAGGAGAGAAAAAAAAACCTTGTATTGCAGTTTCAGAAAACCTTGGATGAAGACTTTTTTTTTCCCCCACTCCTGCTTTCCCTATTGATAAATTCGGTTCTCCTGATCATGGTCTATTCAAGCTGCTTCCCATCTGATTTTTGACAACTGCTTCTAAAAAATTTTCAAGAAGACCGAGAATTCAGTTTGTCTCCATCGCTTTACATAAAAATGGCTGGGTGCATTGCCATGCTAACACTGCACTAAGTGGTACACGCAGGTAGGTTGAGATTTGCATGTTTTACAGATTTCTTCGTCAGTGTTGCAAGGACGTAAAATGGGCTTTAGAATGTAGCTTTCAGTTAAAAAAATGCATTGAACTGTTAATTGAAACCAACATAATATTAAATTGTTTGGCTTCACATATTGGCATGACGATTGTTTTTACTTGTTTAAAAAAATCTATTGTGAAAGTAGAGCAATCATGTCTGTTAAAATAATCATATGTACGAAGGGCGTGGCAACGCTTATGCAACAAAAGAATTTTTGAAAACCCTATTGATTCAGTTACATTTTAGAGCTGACTATGAGCATTATTGAGCTTGCAGTTAAAATGCAAAAATAAAAATTAAGGTAGATAAGAAAAAAGAAAAATATTTAAATTCTGTTGTAAGCGGTTTCCAGTGCGTTGTGCGAAATCTTAAATAAAGATTAATATGCTTTAATACTTATATTTTCAGTATCGGATACAAACATAAACCTGCAGTATTTCTTTTTATTTTAAGACAGGAGGCTTTTAAAGAGAATGATTGATATAGATGTCAGCTTAAACTGAGTATCAGCTCACTGAAGTGTGTTTTGCTTCAGACAAAAAAGGTTATGAAATTAAAACTAGGCAGCCTTAGGTGCAGAAGCCTGAATTTGAGCATTAAGAATAAAAAGAATTATGATTATTGTACTATTAACATCAACTTCTGTAATATATTTGTTTGAGATTAATACTGGGCCAGAACCAGTTTCCTTGGCAACCAAATCCTTTAAAAGGTGCAATAGTAGTGGTGTAAAAGAAGTTATTCTCTTTAATACCGATACCACAATGCAAATGGAAATTTTGCAGTTAAGTTTCTTTTCAGTTCTAAATGAGAATCTGATCTCATTTTATGTTTCCATGCGGCTATCATTTCTTAAACGATGCCATGTTTATAAAGCTGTACACAACAGAAAACTGTTTTTTTTTTCCTGTTTTGCATTGATCGTTCCCAGAAACGCACCCAGATTCTTTTTTTTTTTTTTTTAATGTAGCCTAGTCTTATATGTAGGTCAAGGTTTGTACTGTGTGTATATAAAGCGATAGTTTCATTATCACCAGGAGAAAAGTATCACTATAACATTTAGCAGCTGAGAAATGTAGAGAATCAGAAGTATGTTTAAGCTCTCTTTTACCTTTGCTGAATTCTGCCACAGTAATGCTAATAAACCTTTTCTAAATAGTGGACGCATTCTGAAGTTCAGCTTAAGAGCTGTGTTTAACCGTACTGGAAAAGAACTTGTGTCGGATCTTATAAACAAGCCCTTATATAAGCTCACTTGTGGTCTGCGGTAATTTGCAACCTAATTCATTTTGCAGAATTTAAGTATTATAATTCCTTATTTCCATTTTTAGCTAACATTTTAAACAATACAAGTCAAATCTTGTGTGTATGCCAGAGTTAACAGCTTGTACAGAATTAAATGTTACTAAATGTCTCAATTTATACTGGATCTCCTTTTGAATCTCCTTTGTACATGCCTTGAGAAATTCTCACTACTGCAATGAGACTTTTGCAGCAGGGTAGCCATTTTCCTTTCATGTCCTTGACTTTAAAATGACTAACTATATTTTATGTAGATGAGGATCCAGCATTAAAAATCAATGCAAAAGGTGTGTTAGAAGCACAGCCAATTATGCTAATGATAGCCTTGACAGTTTCAGTGAGATTGAACTAATTCTCATTTATTTTTAAATATATCAGTTCAGTGTATTCTAAATAAACAGTGTATAACTGTTTAGGAAGATGTCTGTTGTCATCTGTCTTGATAGGCTGATGCTTAATAATGATAATAAAATCATTTGGTTCATAATTACTAGATTAGTTTGACACAGTGCAATCATATTTCCCTATTCCACATAAGGAAGCAGAAGTGAAAACATAATAAACAGCATCTCTCAAGTAACATATTAAAGTTGGGGTTTTTTGTAATTTGATTTTTCTGCAGTAGCTTATCTCTGATATATTGTTTTTCAGTCTGAAATGTTATTTGAAGTGCACTTTTACATGTAGCTACCAAAATTGTATTTCTTTGTTTATTTCTTGTGTGGTTATTTTTAAAGGAAGTTGCCGAGCTAATGCTATGCAGTAGCAATCTATTTATTGCTATCGACATTTATCTTTCGAAAAGAAGTGGCACTTCTAGTTAAACTGTTTTTATTACGTCTTTGTGTTCAAATATATGCACTCAAGGCATTTAAAGAAAGTGTACGTCCATGACACGAGCATGCTTCACTATGCTTGTTTTAAATCCATTTGCAAATTCACTCTTTTGTTAGAGGGTGCAAGTCCTCTTGTAATTAATATGACTGAACTCAAGTGCTTTCACAGTTCTGGAAGAACTCATTGGCAGCCTGTGAGAGGTAATTTCTTCTAGCTAAAGAAACTGATTCATTTATTAAGGAGGATTCTAGTAATTAGCAAGCTGTTTCCAGTTTGAGTATCATACGTCAGGTGCTGTACATATTTAAATGGTCGTTAAATGTAGCTAAGGCAGGGTGTCTAATGTTAAAGCCCGAGGTGCTGTACGAAATCTCGTATAAACTTTGGGCGTTTTATTCTCTCGGGCTGGGGGGCTAGCATGGGTACCTAGGAACAGGCACAGTTTTTCATACCTCAGCACAACCTGACATATAAGTATTGGGAGGGGGGGCAGGCGGGGGGTTTGTCCAGTTTTATCCTAGATGCCAAACTGCTGATGCTCCATTCCCCCTTTTATAACTGAAATCTATTATTTTATGCATGTAAATTCCACTTCTGCCAAAGAGAAAATCTACATAAAACTTGAGTAGGCACAAAATCAAACAAAAAATCATTCAGGCAGATGCTCTCCTGCTTACTTTTAAATGACCTTTTCAGTTAAGGTTACTTCTGGCTCTAAACTTCAGTTTGATTTATGGATCTCACCGTGTGAAACTATTTGTGTTTAGATAGTATTTGTCAGACTATTACACTCAGATTCTGGTAGTAATGAACAGATATCAATTAACCCTTTTGGGGCATCTAGAGTATCTGTTTTATTTTATAATGTACAAGGTTTTATCGGGTATAGGGCTTTATCTGGTATTAAAATTGATTTATTATGTATAGCAATACATCTGAATTCTAGCATTATCAAATCTGGGGATTCTTTTAGCTTTGATAAAATTCTTTACTTGTTAACTTGTTTTCTTGATAAATCCCTTTACTTGTTGGATTCCTCCAAGTCTGGTGTTTAAGCTTCCCATTCACCATAATCTTTGACAGTGGCTTATGAACATGGATGGGCTTATGACTTTACTGGTATTTGAGATAATAATAACAGCTTAATGAAATTTTCTTTCATACTGGCCTTTGTTATAAGGTGATGTGCATACTTTAGACTATTTCAGCTAAAACAAAACAAGCGATGGATGCTTTACGGTTAATTAAATTATAGTGGTATATTTGCAAATGGAAGATGTATCTATTTATTCTATTGCTGCTCTATAAATGCCTATCAGCTGAGTCATGTGGCCTTATCTGTAAGATTCTGCAGTTGCTCTATGGAACAATTGATTTTGTTTAGTATCTTCAGAATAAAGCCTTGTTCTAAATTATTTTTACGGTATTATATACTAAAGTTATTAGGATGTTTGATACATATTAACATAAAATTTGGATGTTTGAAAATAAAGAACCATTTAACCAGAGAGGTACTAAAAGCCTATTCCAGAGGACAAGAGTTGCCTAAAAAGTCTTATCTGTGATAAAAGCAGTCAGAACAGAAGTAGCAGGATGGAAAGAAGAGAAAGAAAAGGCCCTTTGAGAGGCAATAAAAAAAGTACGGAGGCTTTAAAAATAAAAGATAACTTTTGATTGGTTTCTGAAGAGTATGTGGAGTCAAGGGAGTTGCCTAGTGATGAAGATTGTTTCCCTCAGTACCATAATTTGCTTTCTGAACTGGCAAAATGTGATAGCTAATCTTAAATACACTTATTTTTCACTGACTTCACCTTGTGAAACTCAGGAATAGATTGACTGAGAAAACTAGGAAGCCTCCATTAATGGATGTCTTGCTAGGTAAATACGCCAGGAATGGTTTGGATATAGTTGGATGGTGGAGGGGAAAGGAAATATAGCTGAGGCTTGCTTTTAGTCTAATTTTTCCAATAATCCCAATAAAGAAATGGTTTTACACTTTGTTTTGAAAATGTCCTTAGATTTTGGTCTAGACCACACTATGAAACATTATGTCCTGTTTGCACTACACAGATTAAACCATAATGAAACAATGCTGGCAGAAGCAGTATTTATACCAGTTTGATTAACAGTACTGTTTTACTGCTAATAAGTTGCAAGCCTCACTGATCTAGATTTTGAGCCCTAGAGCATTCCAAAGAAAGTGTAGATGAGTTACACAATATTGCTGGAAATTAGTAATTGCCTAATGATGTAGTTATTGAATTTGAGTTTCCCTTTGCAGGCTGACACACGGTAGCCACAGAGGTCACACAGTTGCTGAGATGATTTTGCCGAACATACCTGTTGACACCACTTTAAAAACACAGTAACAGACGAACAACTTGATTCTAGGTGGGTAAGTTTGTGGGGTGATTATAGTAAGCTGCAATCTCTTTAAAACTTGTGCAGAAATAAAGCTAAAATATTTAATGTTTTAAAAGCACATTATATGATTTTTTAAATGAAATATCTTTTTAAATAAATCCTTAAGAGTTTTTTCACTATTGTACTGCATTAGTATATTCAAGTGACAATATTGTTGACACCATAGAGGTTGGAGAAATAAAATCTTGAAGAATAGATCCTTGAAACAGATCTTTGTTACGGCCTCCATGAAACTCCCATGGACTGTGTAAACCAGACATACTGGCAGACAAGAAGCAAACCTCTTGAGCCTGCCAGAATGTTAACTCTGGATGCCAGTGCTAGCAACCGTTACAAACCTATGCCATGCAATAAAGGCGAAGGAACTCTATCAGTGCCCATGTCCAATTTTAATCTTGCTATTTTGACTGAGTTTTGTATAGTTCATCTCGAAAAGGACTAACCTCTACCTTTATACTTTTATACTTTATATATTTATTACTGTAATCAGAAGTAGTAGAAGAAAAACTTAAATTGGGAGCTGCAATAAGCACTTAGTAAATGCGAGTATTGTGATAAATAATCAGGATTTTTCAAAATATAGTTTTGTATTTTGCATGACTTTTTCAAATATTAGCAGTTTCTTTTCTGTCTTTTCATTGTGAATCCAAAATAATCATCTCGGTTAAAATAAACATCTGGTATATGTGCTTTAGCTTTGAGATATGTATGTACAGAATGTAAGAATCTGAAATCCTGATAATTCATTAATTTTGAACCTGCCCCTTTGCATCATATAGTATAATTTGCATTGTAGCAGGGGAGTAGTTTCATTGATTTCAGTGGCACTATTCAGACAAATTTCTGTAGGAAATGATTCATGTGCTCATAGTCATTAATGCTGAAATATCTTAAGATATAAATAGGTAATTAAGGCTACCAGTCAAAGTGTAAGATAAGGAATCATTTAAAACACACACACACAAAACATCAAAGGACATTCTTTATGTTCTAGAACATCTCAAAATAGTATCTGTAGCTAAGTTTACTTTTAATACACAATGTTTTATGATATACAGATAGAAAATGGTAACAGATTTTCAGAGAAAATAAGATCTCATTGGTAGCTTAAATTAATCAGTGAAACACTAAAATTAGACAAATTGAAGTTACCTGGACCTACTGAGCAATGGGCTGCAAGATTTAAATCCTACCTATTTTAAAAAAAATGATCACAGAATAGTTGCTTAGTATTTTTTAGATAGAACACTGGGCCATAACCTGTTTCCTTGGCAACTACATATGAATAAAAGGTACATTAGCAAAGCTGCAGATGTGTGTCAGTGAATGCTTATTAACCAGCCCAATGCATTTACATAGCATGTGCTCATAATAATGCATGCATCTTGAAAATCACCATATAAAAGGATTTCTGGGTATGGCCCAAAATGGATATTTAATACTCAAAGATTTTAACCTAAATCCTAATGTTTTCAATGGAAATCTCTCCATGATTTTTAATTGAGCTTTAATTTGAACTTGCAATAACTGGACAGTGTCAGCATGGCAGGTTTGGTCTGCAAACCTTTCTCCAAGATTCTGAATACTTACAACACTCCTTTAAGACAACAAATTAAGATATCCGGTGTCTTTCAGAAATGCTCCGCCGTTCTAAATTTGAATCTTGCACCAGCGTTCAGAAGCAAATATGATTATACTGCTTGACACAGTGACAAACTAAAGCCACTAAATAAAAATGAAACTTCTACTGCTTGAAGCATCCTCATTCTATCCAACATACCCAAGTTAAGACATACAACAACAAAGTGCTGTCTTTTAACAGTCATTAATAGAGAGGGGGGAAGCAAGAGAAAGCTTGTAGAAGAAGTAGCTCAAAATGGCAGCTGTTCAGGGACTTTTAGAATAAGATTTTGATGTAGCATTTAGGTAGTACTCCCACTTTCTGTATATTTTCTGGGTTCGTATAGTATTATTTTGCTTTATATTCCTGGCTTTAAAAGAAGCTTAGATATATATTAGATCAATTTTGACAAACTTCTTTATTGATTTGAGCTAAGTTACGTACATTTTGACCTGTCTTCTCAAAGTATTTATTTTGTATATAAAATGAAAGACTGTACACCTCTCTTCAGGTTAATTGTATTACTCCAAGATGATGTATCCTTAATAGTTAATAAGCAAGTCTAAAATGCTAATCTTTAGAAGGACAGAAAGGAAAAATGAGAGACTGTAAATCTTGAGCTTAAATTCAATTGGTGTAATCTGAGAAGAGGTTGTTTATGTGACCAGTAGCCTAATTAAAACCCTCTTGAAATCAATGAAAAGATTCACACTGACTTTTTTTGGAGTATGATGAAGGAGAGAAGGCTTCATAGATGACAGTGAGTTTTAGCAAATGAACGTTACCTTGAAAATGTTGAACATTACCATAAATCTCAGCTGACAAATACAAAAAAAATCTAGTATCAATCTGAGGTTGTGTGAACAACATCATATGAATTTCTTCATGATCCTGAACCATAAGCAATATTATTATCTACCATTAAGTACTGCAATATTATTAAGCCTTTTGGTTGAATAAGCATTCAGGAAAGTATTAGGGAGATGCAAGTCAACTGCTTTTTTTAATTTTTACTATCTGTTGCTCTCCATCTGATCTGAGCTCACTATCAGGCCAGGTTTTGTACCTGGGTGGCAAGTCTTGCAGTACAATTCAGAGTAGGAGCCATTGAGAAGATCTGGATCAACTCTTCCAGCACAAACCTCTCAGCTGCTTCTGAGGTCAAAAATTGAGCAGCTGAATTGTCATGTGGAAAGGCCTTCTCCTCCCCAGTGCTCGGGTGAGGAGACAGAACAACCTGCTTTCTGCTACAGTCCCTCTTCCCTGCACTATAGAGCAGAGAGGCTCTTCTCCAGCTTTCAGGCTGGAAGCATGCAGCGAGATAGAAAAAGGAGAGTAGGGCTTGGGCATAGCTCAAGAACAGAGCTAAAAAACCACAAGATACAAGTACATACAGTCAAAATTGTGTTGTCACGACAAATGGCCACACATAAGATGATTCAGAGTAAAAGTTATCACTTGTGCTAGCATTTAGGACGTTTACCATGCTGAAACTCACCAATATAAGAGAAAAAACAAAATATTTTGCAGTTTTAAAGAATGTTGGAGATCAGTGGCGGTCAGCTAGCAGCTTGAAGCTTCCAGCTTTTTGAAATGGCTGTGCAAACTAAATCAGGTTATTGCTATGCATGGGTTGCCAGGGGAAGGGATGTAGCTCTATTCTGAGTCTAGCAGGATTTGTTACCTCAGCTGCTGTAAAGGGCAAGAATGGTTGTACTAGCCTGGTCCCCAGCACACCTGGATGGAAAGAACAGTGACCCCCAAGCATGCAATTTTGCTGCTACTCTAGTGGATGTTGATTCAGGTATTAAAAGGATGTTTCCTCTGAAACTGGAAAATGAAAGGCTGGATTGGGCTACTCTTATTTGTCTTTTTGATAACTGAATGGCCAACAGAATAGAACACAGTAATTGTCCAAAATGAACAAAAATTAAATGTTTAACTTACTACTTTTGCTTAGAGGCATTGAGATATATCAGTTACGACACTTAACAATCAACAGAAAAGGGGAAAATATTCAGACTGTAAACATGGCTTCATGACTGCAATTGATCTAAGCTAGAGCTGCGATGCGTCCCAGAAGTGTAGGAGGCTAGAAAGTGGCTTGTCAGCAGCACATAAAGTGAAGTATTAAAATGGAAATAATACTGCTATTGTTCATACAAAGATAGTAAGATGTAAAGTCAGCTGATTTTTAGTAGCAGTACAACACAAGCTTTTAAATTTTCTGCAAAAGAGAAGAATTTGGATTTATGTCGGTTATTGTACTTGCTTGGTTTTCTTCTTTAGGCTGGTGGAAAGGCAAAGGTATAATTATGCCTTTAAAATTACTTGTAATTATTTGGTTTAGTGTTAAAGGGACTTATACTAGGTCATGTCTAAAATGACTTGTACAAAGCCAATATAACTTGGGGAAAGAGTCTTACTTTTGTGCACATGTGCAGCTCGCACAGTTTTAGAGGCAGGAAAGTCCTACCTGGCTCTCCTTTTTCCAATCCAGCCCAGGATGGATCTACTGAAGGGTCTAGAAGAGGAGGAGGCCAGAGGAACTATTTCCCTTGCTCCTGTTACACAAAAGGGAGTGAAGGCACTTTGGCTGCTGAGTCCTTCCTGTTCAATACTTCAGAGTGAAGTGCTGAGCTGCTTGAGGGGTTACAGTGAGCTGTGTTTTCCTTCTCAGCAGCCTCGCTGGTTGCTTATACCCCAGCAGTGAGAGCAATAGGGAAGTCAGTCCACCCAGGCATTTTTTTTCATGGACAAGCAGGCCTTCACTAGGCATTGAGAAGGAAATCATCAAGCCCTGACCAAAATCCTGTCACTCACAAGGAATTTGCATAACTTGGTAATGCTATATATATTGTTTCCTGCTATTCTTCAAGAACTGAAACTGCCTGACTACAGAGGATTATTGGGACATTTTTTCCTCAGCAGTTTGAAATACTCTTAAGGAAAGAATACCACATGCCACAATTTGCAGAAGTGAGATTATCAAACTTCAGCAAAGCATCCAAACACCACCACTTTTGTACAATTTTTGTTTTAAAAGTAAAAGCTTAGTTGTATATATTTGTATCAATATATAGTATCTTGCAGCTATAATATAAAAGAAGTAATTCAAATTCACTTTTAAACCACTCTGGATTTACATTTAAAGAACAGAATATTTGTGTGATGTTACACACAAGGATTTATATGTTTAATGGGAATTGGTATGCATACACTTGCAAGTTTATTATTTCTTCTAGTACATAATGCATATTGTAGCTTGTACTCTGAAATCAGGACTGCAGGTGTAGACAAATCTCCTTGTGCAACTTCTCATTGAGGTTAACAGATATTAATGTAGTCAATTCACACAGGTCTGATTGCAGCATCAGCCATTTTATTTGCATTAAAATGGTATTACATGAAGCATTATAGTGAGAATGTAAAACCTTAGCTGCAGCCAAACCAGTCTTATAAAGAATTTCTTACTGTGAAGTATATTTTCAATATACTAGTGCCCAATGAGACTGTGAATTCCAAATAGCTCAGGTTCACAATGGAAATTAGTACTGTCAAGTATTGTCAGTCAGAAAAAGTGACTGAGCTAAAGTTTCCATAAGACGGCATTATACTGATTTTTAAAAAATCTGTTTTCTGAAACTCTGTTATATGACCTACAGATATGGAAACTGTCAGGACATGAAACAGTCAAGCACAAATAGATTACTATCTCTAAACTGGGGGCATACAGATAATGTGTTGTACAAATGACAGTTATCCCTCTGGTTTAAAATGACTAAAGAAAAACAAGTTTAATTAAGGTTTAATGGGAATTCATAACCTAATTTTCCTTAAATTTGTTTCACATAATCTAAAACAATACTTGTATTTGTTGCTGGTCAGTAATGCATAGTAATTTCTTTCTTTCAAAGGATTATAACATTTTTAATTTAATCCATATTATTGTATTCTTAACAACACATTCTTCACAAATACTTCTGAGGGCACTTTGTCACAAGTCTTCATTAATACCTGCTGATATGCACTGTTAAGCTAATACAGAAATAATAGTAAATGAGCAAAGTCCAGGATTAAAAGTAACCTACACATGATTATGAAACTCTGTTTCTCAGTTACGTAGTTTAGAATAAAAAAGAAGGTTGTGATAACCTTGCTTTTGTTCTTCAACTATTGGTTCCACGTTTCTTTACCAAGAGCTGCTGATAAGAATACCTCAGTTTGTGGTGAGATGGAAAAAAACACTCTGGGGTAGTAGAGAGTCCTAAATTAAGATATACATTGCTTCAATAGGGGAACTTTTAGATGGGAATTTCAGTAATCCAGAAACGATAACAAAGTTCTCCACAGACATATTCATTATAACTCAGCTGGACTTTTAATGTGGATTGCATAAAATAGTGGGAGAAGGGAGAAGTTTATATTAGTCACTGAAATTCTGACAATCCCCTGCGAAGAAAAAATACATATATTTCCATATCTTTCAAACAACCAGGAAATCATATGGGAATTCCAAAATAATTTGCTGAAAAAAGATCATCCCTTCTTAAGATGGATCTGTTTATCTAATTTGGATATTAAATTTTTCCTTAGATGATAAGCAGCGTTTATCAGGGAAGTGAGTTCTAGCAACACTGTAGCTTCCAACCTACCGACAGCGATGATGACAAAAGAGTTCATGCTTCTGGAAAACCTGTGTCTAAAATGAACCAGTTCCTACTATTCAGTGCGTCTAACTCATAAGTTTAGATTTTTAAACAAAACATCTGTCCAGCAATGGCCCGTATATGGTAACTTTTAAAAAGTTTGTGTTTGTAAAACGTTTTGCTGTGGTGTTTGGCGAAATTAGTCCAAACTTTAAGGCAAAAGGAAAACATCCCACCTGATGCTTCCCATCTGACTCAAAGCCCAGTTTTTCTCCAGGTTTCATGATTACAAGTACCTGGAGAAATGAGTTTTGCAATCTATTCAAAATCAGGGAGAGATAATGTATAGATAAAATATACCAAATATATTGGAGCAAATAAAATGCTTCTCAACAAATTTTTTATTTAGAGTTACACTTACCTTTACACTACTTTCTTCTTTGTTTAAGCGGATGTTTGTTAGCACTTCATAAGCATTAATAGTAATGTTGAACCTGTTTCCTGAGGCAGTAAATATTTTGATGAAACCAAAATTAGAGGCTAAGACTGCTGCTGAAAATAAAAAGCCTCACGATACCTTACAGATTTTATGTATGCTTAGAAACAAGAAAGCTAGTATAATCAAATAAGGAAAAGAAAATAATTGTGAATGTACTTCAAAATCTGAATTAAATTTATTTGATATGATTATTTTGAGGAAATAGTCCGCCTCTCTCCTTTTCAGTGGGAAGTTGCAGAATTTATGCCCTGAGCTAAGTATCTCCGTAAGAGAAAGGCTTGGAAAAAGAATAAAGTAATGAAAGGGTCATTTGTTAGGTTTAAAAGGAATGTTAGATAATGTGAATAATTAAACTGTGTTCATAATCACAGAGCAAGGGATTGGACAGAGGGAACGCTATTTCCGCATCGTTCTGAGCTTGGAGAATTTGCATATAAACAGCAGAAATTCCTATCTCCGAGTTCCCCGATCGTGTATTGTGCATAAACAACCTGGCTAATATGCTAAATATCACAGGAGAGCGTGTTATCTTAGCACAAAGCATTTGGCACGAAAGAAGCACATAAAATACCGTAGCGGTTAGCACGAGGAAAAGGGAAGCCGGGGCGCCGAGAGCTGCCTGCATTTCACAAGCCACAGACCAGTCTCGTTACCAGGGATTATCAAAGCAAAATGGCTGCTGCGCTGCCGTCCCTCCTCGCGGCTGCGGGCCCTGGCCCCACGCGGCTCGCCGAGGCCGCCGGCCGCGCGCCGCGGCGAACATGGCACCCGAAACGTCACCCTTCGCCTGGGCGCCACGCACGCTGCGCCCCACGGCTGCCGCCTTTGTCTGCCTCCCTGCTAAACAAAACCACGGAGAAGAAATTGGAATTGGCACGTAGCTCGGGAACGGCGGCTTAGTCCACGTTTGAGCATAAAGTTACTTAAGCTAGCGCTAGGAAAGCCATATCCTAGGTTAATAAGCGCAGCTTCCTCAGCTAAAGATTTAATTTCGTCCGGGGTACAGTTATTACCCATAAACAGGAAGCGTCTTCAAGTTATCTAGACAGTTGAAGAGTTGCCAAATGTTTGATGTCTCAAGAGGCTCTATTTCAAGACAGACAAATATCCCAAAATTAACGTGCTGTATCAGCAGCTCACGTTTTATGTAATTCACACAGGATTAAACAACAAACGCATTTTAACTCTGCAGGAGCAGTTCCCATCGCTGAAGCTGCAGAAGCCTTTATTTCACATCTTGCTTTAATAAGGAAAGGGAGAGGGCTTTTCTTGCATGCATCCAGCTCCACCTCGTGGGCAAAAGATGAGAATGACCTTGTACTGGATCCGCAGATCAACCACTTCTCTCAGCTTTCCTGGGTGTCAAGAATTTCAGGGTTTCAGTTAATTAAAAGTTTCAGAAGAGACATGGAAAAACGTTGAAACCTTCTGACATGAGAAAGTCCTAGGTATGCAGTGGCAAGTGTATGTTTTGAAAAAAAAATATTTTTTAGAGACAGATAAGTTACACAGTGCCAAGTCTCTCAACGGTTACAGGAGATAGAGGGACAGGGCATTGGTTTTCACAGTGAGACCCATGACTTTAAAGAAGAGTGTAAGCCTTCTCTGGGTACACCGATAAGGTTTAAAGGCTGTTTTCCTTATGATGAGAAACTATGATAGAAAGCCTAAATCAAGAAGTGAGAGAATGAAGTAGGGATGCTAACAATGAGAAGGAGTTAGAAGTCTTTCAGAGTGGTTCATCTGATGACTGCAGAGATTTGCCAATATTGACATAATGTTCTCACTTTAAGTTTCTCATCCCTGCAACAGTCTGAATTAAAAGTTAGAGGAAATAATGTGAGGCTGAAAAAGAATGATTTAAAGTCTATAATGCTTATGAAGCTGTAAAAAATAGAAAAGGGAAGTGTTATTCTAAATTAACAGGGAAGGATGGCAGGAAGCAAGAGTCTAAAAGAAAAAAAAACACAAACATAGAAAATGGTGTGCGTCTAGGTAGACTGTAACAATAAACTACAAGCCTTTGCAAGCTATTAAACATAATTAGACCTCATTAAAACTTTGCTGCATGCCTGAGGTTGTAAGGAAACCTAAGGAAACCTAGTCCAGGCAGCCCTGTGCAGCCACCATGCCCAGAGGGAGTCAGTGTTCTTGTAAAAAACTGAGCTCCAACCATGGAAGTGATAGTTTAGCGCTAAGCTCTGAGCTAACAGCTGCTCAGGTGTGGGAGGATCAGGATGGTGGAACCTCGGGGGCAGGGAGTTCTTTTTTGTTTTGTTTTGATGCCTAACCTTATTTCTGCCCAAAAATAAAATAGTGCACTTTAGGAGAGGTAGGTGTAGGAGACTCCTTCCTTGGTTGAGGAAACAGGCAGGAAACAAAGCAGAGATATCGTTCAAAGTATGTTAACAGAGTGTAATGACCCTGAACACAGGAAAATTATGGAGGGAACATGTTGACATACTATCGTGTTGGTAAGTACCAGAAGGATATTAACAGCTCTTTTAAAATCTCAGTGGAATGTGTGGAACAAGAAAACAGAGAGAGAACTGTTATTACACTTTATTAAATATGTTGTCATTTTTTATTTTGCCTGGGTACTGGCAACTCTAGCTGCCATGCTGTGTTTGTTGATGCTGCTAGCTTCTCTTTCAAGCTTAGGGGACAGAAGTGGAGTAACACAGTCCCTTCCCCATATGTAATGCGTGCATTTGCCTGGCAATGGATTTCAAAAGTTTATCAAGAAGAAAAAACAAAATCATAGACTGCAACTGTTCTTCACTGGTAAAAACTTCAGTACTAGTTATATTTGGTATTTATAGGCCAGTAAGACTTCTTGCAATCTCTTTGCTCACTTCAAAGTAATATCAATATAAAGGTCAGTGGTAGCTTCTTGACTCTGCAGTGTTCATATAGAGTTCGTTGCTTTACTATTTATAACAATATCATCTGTGAGGCATAACTAGTCAAATCTGTATTGGATGTGTTGATCTCTGATTTTCCAGTTAACCCTTAATATTATTAATTTTCACTTAACACTGTTTTAATGTGTTAAAATGTGTTTATATGTTTCAATTGTGACTGTTGTCATAGAGTGGTACTCTGTTAATGCCAGAAAATGTAACACTATAGTTTAATCAACGTACTGAACATTATGCTTAAGATCCAGATGGATGTGTAAATCTTATTTCTGAAAGAGATTCACCAGCTTTTATGACATGTTGAGTCTATTATAGTTTTTCCAGCAAATCTGCAAGTAGTAACATCCAACTCAAAATTTTGCTGTTCAGAAGCTAGGTATCTATAGTTGCAAGATACACCAGGAAGGTGCCATACTGATTACAAAGAAGTTACTTTTGTTTGGACTGAGCGTCAAAATGTATCAAAGTAACACACTGATACTTGTAAGGAAAGGATGACTTAATAGACTGAAGAATTTATCTGACCTTTTAATAGGTCAAATAGCCAGAAAATTGGACTTAAATAAGTTTTGGGCAACATTTGATAAATACTAGAATTTATTCCATGAATCTATGATAAAAAAATCAGACAGAAAAATAGTAATATTTCAAATGGATTTTCCAGTGTTATAATAGAATATATATAATAAGGATTCATCAGAAGAGCCTGATTTCTATGTATCTTAGTCTCAGCAGAGCACCCTTGGGAACTAGAGAGATGTTTTCTTTTTACAGTATTTCCCACCAGCTGCTAACAGAATATAAAATGTTCCTTGTATGTGTGCTAGGTAGGGCATTCTGATCTTACAGTATTTCACAAAAAAAAATCACAAATGCAAGAGGCAAGATAGCTAAAATAAAATGTAGTAGAAATCTTACAAACCTGAATAGACTATTTGTGGAATGTATCAGCTGAGTCAGATAAACAAAAATTGCTGGCTCCGAAAATTGATTTGCTCCAGAGTTTTTCCTCTATAATCTTTCAATGAGATATATAGTAGATGGTTTAGCACACAAAGAGAAAATAAGTCCAAATAGCAAATGATAGTTTCTATTATCTTTACATAAGGAATCTAGATTGGTAGTTTACTGACCATATATCCATGATTCAGAGACTACAAAAACTAGCAATCTACTGACATGCAAGTAGAAATTGAAAATACTTACTTTTCCCTTAAAGAGGATAAATTTTCAAAAAACTAGTTGAATAATAAGACTCCTGCTAAAAATGCTCAGGTAGTGAGTTGTAGGCTTTGTGTATAAATGCTTCTTAGAATAGAAGCAGTAGTCTGATATATTTAGCAAAAGTATGTCAGATGATATGTCTTTGAACCAAAACTAGCTGTCTACTACAAAGAAAGAGAAAAAATACAGGCAAGTGTCTATGGGGGAGTTCATTGGGAGGTAGAGTTGACAGTATTTGTTTCTATATCCAGAAATAACTCTATCAATAGCTTCTTTTGTGAAATGTTTTTGGTATCTGACAGTTGGTTTCTAATACATCACATGAGCAAGTCAGACGTAATCTCAAACACTGTCAATGAGAGAAAAGAATCAGGGGATTGTGGCTATTAGCTTGAAGAAAAGTGTTCTTGTTAGTATTCTTTATGTGGAAGATGATATACTAGAAGCTATCTACAATTACATACGAGTTTTCAGGTACTGAACCAAAGGACACAACCATACTTAACTATTGTGAACTTCAGGTCATCATTTCAAGTGAATCAATGTTTAATACCACTTACCTTAAGCCAAGTAAGTGTAATGAAAAAATACATCATAAAATATGATTTTAAGATTTAAAGACAGAAAACAGTGCATCTAGATTTGCAGCTAGTGCAAGTGACCAGATAATCAAGATAATATGCATGTCTACATTTCTGTCACAGTAGACATTTCTTGATATCCATGGCATATTTATGCATCAGAGTTCTTTTGCATGAATCACTACTTGGAGTTTTCTTAGTTCTGTGTATTCACAATTCTCAGCCATTAAACTGCATTAGCAGTTTTGGTCATTTGCATAGATAACATCTGTCCTACAGAAAAGAGTGGCCATGTTGTAAGGTATAAATTTTACCTCTAACCATCATCCATAATGTACTAAATTATGCTATTTCACATAGGGCATTGGGTTTGTCTTCATAGTAGGACTATCATTCTTTTTTATATCATTTATTAAGCAATAAAGTTGTCAATGGATTTTTGCTAACCTATCTAATGTGTGAACTAGACTAGCTTCAAAAAGGGTATGTGATACTAAATTTTTTAAGACTAACTTTTAAATTTGGAGCACTAGATGAAATGTCTACAAGGCATTTCTAACTTATATGACTACAGTGTGACACTATTTTAAATGATATTAGAAAATATTTGTAGTTGATCACTCTCTTTAAGGTGCATTTTTGATTATATGAGTCGAAAGAAACGGTCTTAAATTAATAAATGTGCAGATATTTTACTGTAGTGATTGGCAAGTGACCACAGGACAACTATTTCTGGTTCTGATGACTTATGTCAGAAAAGGTCAGCAGTATTTGAAAATACAACTTGGAAGTGGAACAAACCTCATGCTGTGGTACAGATCTGAACAAACAAAACAAAAAAAAATCGTCTTGTTAAATCAGAGATTTTCTCCATTCTATCAAATACATCTACTATTTTCTTCAATATATTTTCGATCGTATTTTGCATCTCTTATCTCAGTTAAGTAAACTGATATATTCATACAGTACAGCCTGGCTAGTCTAAACTATTTTCTCAAATCAACATTAAACATCATTACATAAATTAGCAGTTATTTAACAGATTTATTATTGCATTGAAATCTTACTATGTGACAGAAATTAAGAATAAACACACACTATCATATTACAAACTGTGAACATAAATAAATCTAAACTAGGAAAAAATACACTTTTGTTGCTCTCAACTTGTGGTTTTACTCATTGAACTGGAAAAAATCATAAAACTCTATCATTTTAAGGTAAATGCTATGTAAACTATTTATTGAATAAACCCTAATCACTATTTAAAATACAATAGAGGAACTAAATAAATAATGTTGCACATGCTCCACTGCTGTTTACAAAATGGTAGTATTTGTGCATTCACTTGTTCATAAAGCCTTGTCCTGTAACTGAAACTTCAGTTACAGGATCTCTGATTCCTGTGTTAAATGTTATCTTAATAAAGAGATCAAATGCAGTTGTGTTGTTACGTGATTGACGAATGGCCTCAGAAAACAAAGTCCTCGGCATCCACAGAACCATAACAATTCAACCTTCCCCATAAAGGCCACCAAATGACTCAGCTGCACGCTGGGGGAATTACCTCAAGGGTTCGGTGAGTCCTTTGGTGTGAGCAGCACTGGATGCACCTACGGGCAAGCCACAATGAGGTGGCTCTAATTTCAGAGCTGGGTGCCAGTCAGCCTATCCAAAAAAGGCTCAGGTTTGGCTACCAACCCAGTCAAAGAGCCTCTGGCTCCTACTGAGGAGCTACAGGAGTTCCTGCATCCTTGACCTGTACGTAAATATTTATTGAGAAGTAGCACAGCTACTGAATGAAATGGGCCAGAACATGCAACCAACGGATATGATGATGCATCAAAGATAGCCGTATTAGCCAGCTAGGAGAAATAATTTGTACCTACAGATCACCTTGTATATAAATCATACCTGCTAGCTTGAGAAGTCAGATTATCCTCAATATTGTTTGCATAAGTGTACCTTAAACTTCTACCTTACATTATACAGAAAAACTGTATTCGTTCTTAAAACTTAAAAATAAATATAGAGCTATAAATTCAATCTGTCATTGAAATGGATGAAAAATGCCTTTAAAAGATGCTTACTTTTTTTTTTCCTCTTGTAGATGACAGTCATGTCCCATTCAAAGGATCTAAAGGACGACTTCCACAGTGACACTGTACTTTCCATTTTAAATGAACAGCGCATTCGGGGTATTTTATGTGATGTCACCATAATTGTAGAAGATACCAAGTTTAAAGCCCACAGTAATGTGCTGGCAGCTTCCAGCCTTTATTTTAAGAACATTTTCTGGAGTCGTACTATCTGTATTTCAGGTCATGTACTGGAGTTAGATGATCTCAAAGCTGAAGTGTTTACAGAAATTCTTAATTACATCTACAGTTCCACAGTAGTTGTTAAAAGGCAGGAGACTGTAACAGACCTTGCAGCTGCAGGGAAAAAACTGGGAATATCATTTCTAGAAGATCTTACAGACGTTAATTTTTCCAGTTCCCCCTGCCCCTATGCATACTGTATCAATGAAAAAGGAACTGTCAAAGAGGAAAAGCATGAAAAGAGGCACGAAGACTCAGCTGCCACAAATGGACCACGAATTACAAATGCTTTCTCAATTTTTGAAACTGACAATAGTGTTTTTTCTCCACTTGATTTGAGAGCAAGCTTTAAAAAGGTATCCGAGACGATACAAACACCCAACATCAGCCTCGACAGAAGTGACATTTGCAAAGATGCTGAATCAGCCAGTACATTAGCTGAACACTCCTATGCAGTCTCTTCAGGGGGAGATGTTTTTCAAGGAACATCTTTTTTTGAACAGGACAACAGCCCCTCATATAAGATGGGTGAAGAACATTATGAAAATCTCAAAGCTACACCACTCATTCAGCCAGGAAAACAGACCTGTAGCACTCCTAAGACAGCCTTTAAGTCCCAGGGTGCTGGTTTGGCTATAGCAAAAGCACCAGCCTCTACAGTAACCAATACAGAAGTCCAACATGAAGCTGTTGCTGATCAAACAATTATTTCTTTTCCAAAACCTCAAAATAAAGCAGGAGATTTCCACTTACCCAGAGAAGAAGAAAATAAATCTGCTAACATCCCTGTATCTGTGGCAACTGTAGTTCCACCTGTTTACAACTGTACCTGTTGTACAAAATCATTCAATGACAGAGCTTTACTCAATACTCATCTTCAGCTCCATTCAGAGCACCAGGAAACTTTCATATGCAAATACTGCAGCAAACAATTTGCAAATCTAAATATATTGGAAAGTCATGAACAAGTCTGTATGAGATCAAATAGTTTATCTATTCACAATGGAAATGAACAAAATTTTTCAGATAACTATACTGCTACGGATGGAAGGAATGGAAGTTCATATGCAAACACAGAGCCTCTATTGTCTGAAAACAGCATAACTGATTATTCTAATGCAAGCTGCACTTTACCAGAAACGGATCATTTAGTTAAAGTTGTTGATGGGCAGATACTATATACTTGTATAGTTTGCAAGCGTAGTTATGTAACATTGTCTAGCCTTCGAAGACATGCAAACGTACACTCATGGAGAAGAACATATCCTTGCCACTACTGCAACAAAGTATTTGCATTAGCCGAATATCGCACCAGACATGAAATCTGGCACACAGGAGAAAGACGATACCAGTGCATTTTCTGTCTTGAGACTTTTATGACTTATTATATACTAAAAAATCATCAAAAATCTTTCCATGCAATTGACCACCGTCTCTCAGTAAATAAAAAAACAGCCAATGGAGGCTTAAAACCAAGTATGTATCCATATAAGCTTTATCGACTTTTACCTATGAAATGCCGGCGACTACCTTATAAGTCCTATCGAAATTCCTCATACGAAAATGTTCAAACGAGCAGTCAAGTTAATGAATCTACTTCTAGCAACTGTTTCATTCCGAATTCTCTTAGTTCTGAGTTACCATCACTGAATTTTCAAAGTAATATATTAACAAACAACAGAACTCTTGCCTTGGATACATCTTCACGTAATGATACAGCATCTTCTACAAATACTCAGAATTCTTCCTCCTGGGGAGTGGGTATGTTAAATTCTGACCTGCAAAGTGACTTTTTCACTAGGGAAAAAACAATTTCCACTGCTGCAAATGCTTCTAGTTCTCAGGAATGTGATTCGTCAATTGTGTCTTTTACTAATTTGAAGGAAAATTCAACCTCTGTCATTAGCTACAGCAGTTCTGCACCCTCTGTTATAATGCACAGTAGCAGAGTTTCATCAGTAATAATGCATAGTAAAACAGTCACTTCTGTAGAAAACAATAAGGCAGAATCTTCAAATAACCTACCTAGTCAATCTGTAAGTGATGATTGTAAATATGGATCAGATAATTATGGCAAATGCATTAGTAAATCAAAAACTATTAAGGAGAAAAAGAAAACACAGCTGTACAACAGAGCAGAAACAAGTGAGGATACACAATACCTCACAGGAGCTGGAAGTTCCTCTAGCAAAACAACAAATACTGTTCAAGAGTCAAGTAAAACTGAAACATACATTGCAAAGCCTGCCTTACCTGGAACATCTACAGACAGTAATGTTGCTCCTCTTTGTCAAATAACAGTAAAAATTGGTAATGAGGCTATTGTGAAAAGGCATATTTTAGGATCTAAGTTGTTTTGTAAAAGGGGCCGAAAATCTAAATATGAGTCTAAACAGGACAGTCTAGTCGAGGAATCAGAAATGGAGACAAAAGAAAGAAGTCCATCTCAGCTCTATACCTCAGAATGCATGGAGCTGCCTGAAATGTGTGATGATGTAAGTGATCAGGATTCCAGTGATAAGCCCTGGAGACCTTATTACAATTACAAACCAAAAAAGAAATCTAAACAGCTAAGAAAAATGAAAAAGACCAAATGGAGGAAAAAGCATGGAAACAAGAACACCATAATAGAAAGTCACAACACGTGCAATCGAGAGTATGCACTCAGGAATGCACCTGAGGAAAAGGGAATTGGTCAAGAAGAAAACACAGAGATGCCTAATCTTCATTGTGAGCTCTGTGAAAGAGACAAATCTTCCACTGCAGAAAGTCAAGAACACGTACACTGGCATGTAGCTACTTCAAAGCCTTACATTTGTGAATTATGCCAAAAACAATTTCAAAGTCCATCCACCTTAAAAATGCATATGAGGTGTCACACCGGGGAAAAGCCCTACACCTGCAAAACCTGTGGTAAGTGCTTTTCAGTTCCTGGGAATCTACAGAAACATGAACGTATTCATTTGGGCGTCAAAGACTTTGTCTGCCAGTACTGTAATAAGGCATTCACTTTAAATGAAACGCTCAAAATACATGAAAGAATTCATACTGGAGAAAAGCGCTACCGTTGTCAGTTCTGCTTGCAGAGTTTCTTGTATCTTTCTACCAAAAGGAATCACGAGCAACGGCATGTACGTGAGCATAATGGAAAAGGTTATGCTTGCTTTCAATGCCCCAAAATTTGCAAGACAGCAGCTGCTCTGGGAATGCACCAGAAGAAACATCTATTCAAAAGTCCAGGTCCACAAGACAGGAAAGAACATTTTTGCAATGAAAGTGCGAAACTGTTGGAAAATCAACATTTCCTTGGCTCAGAAGGGAATGAAGTGAAAAATATACAAAATATAACTCCAGAAGTTATACTCTGAGTGTCAGTTGTGCAAAAGAGGAGAAAAATCCAAATACATATATTGGACAAAATATAGATGCATTGAATGGGGAAAGTTCTCCACTCAAATCACTGTCATTTACAAAAATAAAAATCAAAATTCTTCATCTAAATGTATGTCAATATATGCAAAAGAAGAAGAAAAAAATCATCAACAAGAAAAGCTAGTATTTTGCAATAATACAAACTTAATGTGAAAAAGAATGAGAGTCTGACCCAAAATACTTTTGCCACAATAGACTTCTAATGTATACATACATAGAGAGAAGAAAACAAAAAAGGACCCATCAAACCCCTACTACTTAGCATCACAAAAAACTAGCCACTGAACTATCTTACAGTGCTGTTCTTGAGTCAGAATCATTCTGGACATAATAAATATGTAGGTTCAAAGTATACTCTGTAGAAGGAAATTGTGCTGCAGAAACCATATATTGCATTTTTTAAACAAAAAAGTAATGTGTTTATAAACAAAATAATTGTGGTATAGTGTATTCTAAAGGTGGGAGATGTTTCATGAATTTGAGTATGCTGAAGTCCAGTTGAGTTCTGGAATGCTTTTCTGTAACTCAGCATTTACAAAACATATACAGGAGTATAAATTTCTTTACTTGTCCATATTCAACTTTGCAGTTACCATGATAAGCATTAAGTCTCTGAGTGCTAGCATGGAAAGTAATCCAGATTTATCATATTGCTGAGACATGTAGTAAAGATTCAGCGCAACTTATAATAGTCAGTCTTCCAAATTGCATAAATCCCAAAAGATTCAACTGTCAGTGGCCTGGTAGGGCTATTCAGGTGCATCTGTCCGACGAAAATCCTCATGCTCTGTTCCCACAGTTAGAAAGTTATGAAACCAGTTTTTTAAAAATAATGTATATAAACTTCCACCTCCTGGTAGGTCTGTAACTCCTGCCTTTCAGAAAAATCGTTCTTCTCAGCCGAAGAGGAGGAGATTTAGATAGTCTCCATCCTCCTCCTGGAATAATATCTGGATGAGAAATGACAGAGCTACTCCCAATATATTTGCTTTTTGGAGGAGTAGGTAAATGCTCAGATTTTTGCTTCCATATATATCCCTGAGGTAGTCCCTAAACAATCAGGGATAGGGCCAGTTTGTGGGGTTCCTTATCATCCCCATGCCTTAAATACAGCATCTAACCTTCCATATGTCCCTTCTCAGTAATCCCTCTAAACATGCCAGCGTCTCTCACCCCACTCAAGCTCCTGCAGGGAGTCCCTGGTCTCAGCCCAGTGGACCCATAGCAGAGAAGTGCTGGGCACTGGTTCCTAGAGGAAGAAGTGTTGGCCCCTTCACCTCCACTACCCTGCTATACCTGAGGTTTATGATGAGCCTTATCTTTACGGTTCGGTATTTTGCTAAGAATAGAGAGAACAGGCTTCTGGAAGACATCACTAAGATAAACCTTACAATTAATATCGTTTAGTGAAAATATGATTCATTTTAAATGAGATGAAGAATTTTTTTTAAAAAAGCAAGGAGGATATATGCCTACAAGTTGCATTTTATATGATAGGGCTCTGTTGTACTGTATCTGCATTTCCAATTAGTCATGTACTTTCATCTCTATGAAGTGTTTGAAAAAAAAAGCCAGGAGAAAGGTTAGTGAACCTCAACTTTATTCTGTGTGCAAATATGGTACACTTTGTTTACTTACTTTGTTTTCTTGAATATTTTAAAAAATTACCTATAGCTTGGGTACAATAAAACTACAAGTGAAATGATAATACAGTATCAGTTTAAGTAATAATATAGTCCACTTATTTATTCTATCACTGGTGAATGCTATGAACTCACGAGAATTTTTTGGGCCATGACAGCTTTGGTTTTGTTGAAATAAGAATATAGAAGAATAAATACAGGAAAGTGTGGTGATGTTTCAAAGAAAGTACACTAGAGGTATTTTCCAAGTGGACTTGTATGATGTTAATTATAGACCAAAGCAAATAAGGTAGAATATTTATACATATAAAAATAATTTTACAGATATTTTATATAAGTGTATAGTTCATAATAAAAATATTGATAGCTTGTGTTAGGTTTGGGGGGGTTTGTATATTTTGATAAAAACACAATGACTTTGTAACTGTGTATATTCTCTACAATTTATAGCAAAGCAGTTTTAAGATGGCAATGTCATGTTTATTGTGGCACTTTTACTACAAGTAACACGTTGCAGTAATGAGTCAAGTATTAATGACCAAATTAGAATTAAAGTAAGTGTAAGCGATGGTAAATACTATACGTTGTCAAAGACTGTAATTTGCTACGTAATGACATCTGTATTTTTTTGTTTAGAAGAAAATATTAAATGCAGATGTTAAGGATTGATAAAGAGTCTAATTTTATTTTTAGAAAGAATGATTATAACCCTGTTTTTGCTTGATTAAAATAACCTCTTCCTATTTTTCTGTAAGTCTCTCCATTTTTTAAATTACATTAATACTTTTACAATTTATATAATCCAGAGATATTTATCTTCTAATATGTATTTCATTATAAGATTAAGCAACACAGTTACCAAACATTCCCTTCATTAAGGTCAGAACAATGAATCAAGAACACTCCAGACCTCAAGGGAAGTGATGGTATCTCCTGGCATCGTACCATTAAGGGTGAATGCTCAGTGCTGAGGAGAACAGAATCTACCTGTGCAGTATCTCAGAGGACCTGAAAGACAGGTGAATTACTTTTAATGCTTTTCAACAACTTTTATGATGACACAAAACTAACAGTTTCAAAAATTCTTATTTTTCATTTAAATTCTGATGGTAACTTAGCAATATAGATTTGTATATTTTACACACTGTGCTTCAAATCTTTTTAGACTACTACCAAGACATAGTTCAGAATGCAAATATATAATGTGCATAATAAAATACGAAGATGTATACAAAATAGAAGGCTATGCATATTCAGAGTACTCCCCTCTTCAGCTAGGTGTCACTAGTCATGCTTTAAAAATTAAGTTAAAGCTAAATTACATAGGTCATTTTGGGATGGTCCTCAGCAGAGATGGCTAACCAAACAAGAAAACTCAGAATTTTGCTACATATGTTTTCTCTCCCTTATTCAAATACTAATAAAACAGACAAATGGATCATCACAAGGTCTGTGCGTCTAGATAAAATGTTAGTCAACCTTTATTTATGACATATGACAACACCTTAGCTAATGTCAAAGCTTATCTCACAAGACTAAAATGTCCCTACTTACATCTTCATTTTTAAATAAATAAATCTTTGTTCTAAGGTTGCAATTTAGCACACCAGTCTTTGCCTTAACTTTGTCCTTAGCAGAGCAGATCTATGTGTCACAGACACACTCCTAAAATGTAACTCCATGAGAGTGGCCAAAAATGAACATTGTGCAATCCAAGTCTTCTGAATATAGCATGTTAGATTAGAAGAAGATACTTTTAAAATAAAATGGATTTGCCACCAATTAGGTAACAGCAAAACTAGAAGTTACTTTGATAATGTTAATAGAAGGCCTGTGTTTCAAAGGAAACCAATGTAAAGTTAAACAGTAAACCCTAGCTGTAATAATTTGAGATAACTTGACGGAGTATGTAAGAATTAGAAGTATAGTTATGTGATATAATTTTAAAAATTTTCCAATACACATTTGAACCTTAAAACTTCATTTTCAGAATGCTACTCATTTACATTTTCCAGATCGAAGCTATAACTCTACCTGGGCTTGTCTCAGTTTGACAAGGATTCATCAGTTAGGAGTGCCAACCCAGCGGAAACCAATCGTAGATATTCAAATTCTCAAGCTATAGTGTAGATGAAGCTCTCATTTCTAACAGGTAAAAATTCAGCTCATGCAAACAGTTTCTTTGTGCAAATTTGGGATTTGCATGCAAGCAAATGCCCCAGTTCCCAGTGTGATGAAGGAGCTTATTCCCTCATCAACCCCATGCCCTATACAGATCACTCCACCTCAAAACATGCACCTCTCCTCCCCCAGCCAGGACAGGGGACCTGCGCATGAGGAAGTGAACTCACAGCTGGGGACACAGGCGCAATGGAGCACCTGGATGCAGGAAAGCCACCCAACAACAAGATACAGCAGTTATCTGTACTGTTAGATTCTATCACAGACACAAGATTTGTGGGAGAGAAATAACAAGTGCTCAGGGAACCGTGGCAGAGGACGTATTAGACACAAATGGCTGATGCTGGCATGAAAAGCTCCAAACTTTTTTTTTTTTTTTTTTTGCTTTAACGAGGAGTGGACTGAAAAGGGTGGAATAAGGTGGAAGAACCTCAATCCTCTGCTAAATTACATTCCAAAACAGGCTTTCCCTCGTCAGCCAGCTAAGCTACCCTTTGCTTCTGGACGTGCATCTGTGACTACAGGGTTCCCCCAGCAGCACGCCCAGGACCTGGAGGCTGACGGCCCCCCGGTGTCGGTGACCCGGACCTGCTGCCTGCAGCAGGAAATTTGGTGGATTATGCAGACATAACGAAGCCATCCACCACTGATATGGGGACGGGGAATTCTGGACAGTGGCGATAGCTTCAAGAATTTCAAATTAGGGTCTTGTGTCTTCTGGAAACATCAGCATAAAATGTGGCGTAAAGGCCTTTCAGTCCTTGATGAGGGTAGGCACTTAACTGGCAGCACACTAACACGTTCAGGTCATTTCGGACTCCAGTGACCAAAGAACTTACTGCCCGTTCTGCTTCACACAGATCACCCTATTTCCTGAAGATGCACTGAAAGCCAAAGCAGTTTCTACCTGTTTTATGTTATTTCTTGTGAGGTTGAAAATGCAAAGAAGTAACGGTGGGGGGCGGGCGGAAAAAAAGATACAGCAGAAACCAGTACATGCGTTTCAGGGACCCTGGAGATTTGTGCTGCGGTAAGCCAGCGACCCACGCGTCGCCACGGCTCACTTCAGGCGTTCACGCAGCGGCTACACCTGCCTTTGTCCCGTGTAAAGGACAGAAACACGGCGAGCTGCGGAGGCGGCTGCCCAGGCCGAGCCGCGGCCGTGGCCCTGCCGCGCAGGACGATGGCACACGGCGTTGCCCCTGCTCCAAGGCACGGCGGGGGGGGGGGAGAGGGGCGGAGGCGCCGCCGCGGCCCCTCAGCCGCTGGGGGCGGCCGCCCCGCACCGGCACTAACGGCTGCCGGGGCGCGCGCACATGCCTGCTGGGCGCGGGCGGCAGCGCGCATGCGCCCCTCCCCGCCCCGCCCCGCCCCGCCGTGTGCCCCGAGCGGGGCGGGGCCTGGCGGCGCGGGCGGGCGGCGCTGCGTAGCGGGAGCGCCGGGGCGGCTGGAGGGTGTGTGGCGGCGCCGCTGCCCTGCCCTGCCCGGCGCGGCCCTGCCCTGCCCGGCGCGGCGCGGCCCTCCCCCCGCGGCGCAGGGCTCAGGGCGCAGTGCGCAGTGCGCAGGCGGCGGCGCGGGCGCGATGGCGGCCCAGGACGGCGGCGATGAGGTCCGAGTGCTGCAGAACCTGCGCGGGAAGATCTGTAAGTGCGGCGCGGGGCCGGTATCGGGCTGGGCCGCGCCGCGCCGCGCCGCGCCGCTCGTCCTGCGCGGGGCCGCCGCGGCTCCCTGGCGGGCGGCGGCGGCGGGCACGTGCCGGCGGCGGAGCGCTGTGGCGGGCGGCGCCGGCCGCCGGGGAGAAGTGCCCCCTCCCGCCGCCTCCGTCGCCTCCCAGCGCGGGCACCGGCGGGTGTTTGTCAAGCGGCGGTTGCGAAAGGGCTGGTGTTCAGGAAGTCGGCGGTGGGAGGCCGCGCTGCGGACGGCCGTTCGCGCTGCTGGGGCTTTGTGCAGCGCTTGGGGCGGGGGCGCGGGGGCCACGGCTGCTGGCGGGCGGTGGGCGGGAAGCGCCGGCTGGAAACGGCGGCACGCGCGGCGCGGCGGCGAAGCAAAGGGTGGTCACCGCGATGCGCTCGGGGCAGAGGGGAGAAAGCGCGATGTGACTTGCAGGGACTTCAAAGCAAGGACGAGAAACAGGATGTGCAGCGGCTTCCTGAGGGGTATCAAAATACATTCATACAATTCGGATGTAACCCATTTATTTCCTTTCTCACGCATTTGATCAGCTTTTTTGAGAATGGGATGAAGCAAGCCGAGTTTGACACTGTCCTGGGACTGAGGAACAGTTACGAACACCTTTTGAGTGATCAGCTTTAGTTGAGAAACGAAGTCATTTTTACTTATATATTACACCACATTGTATAGCCTTGAAGTTGTCTTCAGCAAATAGAAGACTAGGTCATGAGAATGGGAGACGCTGTTAAACGTAGCTTAAAGGTGATCTTCATCCAGTGTTAGCTACAGAGGGCTGCTGCTTGCTGAGCAGCCAGACTGAACACACACTTTCTGAAATGCCGTGCTGTCAATTATTTGCTGACTCCATTGTGCATCCTAATTTTATCATAGGAGTTGTATCATCACAGCAAATTAGTTTTAAATAATGTGATACTTGAATGAAATTTTCTGTTAAGTATTAGAAGACAAGAAATGAATTTCTTAACACTGATGATGAAATGAGCTTTATTGCATCTCATTCATGTGTTATGCATAGACCCTCCAATTACATTTTAACTTTTTATATTACCAGTCAATTGCCTGGCAAAAGTAACGGTAAGCAGAGGATTATGAGCTGCTTCCTAGAGAATACATAGAGAACTGGTTGCAGAAAGCGTGGGAAAACTGTAGGAGCAAATTTGAAAAATGAATGGAAGTAACAGCTATGATAATAGACATTTCTTGAAACAATGTATGAAAATCTCTTTGTAAAACTACTTGTTGCTGCTAACAAAACAAAAATACCATTAAAAAGATGTATTAAATATGCTGAAGAAGCTTTTGGTCCCTCAAATTCCTGGATGTTTTGCTGACCTCTTTACACAGTGTGTAGTACTTCTATTTTCACTTCTTGCTAATGTTTTACTAATGTGTTTTGGGGAGTAAAATACCTCCAAATGAAGAAGAATAAAAATCATATGTAGTAATATAATCCCCCTGATCTGTTGTTAACCAGTAGTAGACCTTACATCTGTAAAAATTTCCTATAACTTGCTTCTCACAAGTAGAATAAGGTCCAGTGCCTAAGTCTTGTTGGCATGTAAACTCCTACAGGACCTAACACTACTCATTTTGTATATGTTGCACAAGTGATCATGATAATTCTAATGCGGAAGGTCAGGTCTGATTAATTGCACATATATAGAAAATATGCATCATCTGTGGTAAATTCTTATTTTTGCTTTGTTTTTACAGTACATAAGCAGAGGATAAATCTTAGTAAACTTAATAATGCTACACAGATCATCACAAGAGATTTAGAATTGAGGCCTATACTTACAGATAAGTAGCTGTTACGTACATAGCAATGAAAAATAGAATAGGAATACATTTGGAGTTTGTGGTACTGTATATGTCCTGTGTGGGATACCAGCATTTGTAGACAGTCTCCTGCCTCTGGCTTTCAAGTGTAAGATATGGTATTATATTTTGGCAAGTTTTCACCAGGAATCTACTGAAGTCGGGTAATTTTTTTTTCAATGACAATTCTATATTGGTGGCTCTGTATTATGTATTGTGGCACTGACAAAAGCCCCTTAACTATACTAGGTGAATCATTATCTTCCTGTAGGTTTTTCAGGCATATTTCATAATTCAGTGTTCTAAGTTGTATAACTAGCTTGTGTTTTCTAACATATAGTGCATTTTTTTTGTGGTAAGTGATTTTGGTTACTTTAGTTTTTTTGTTACATTGTAATGCTTGTTGAAAGCCTGTCCCAGTGGAGCACTCTGGAAATACCTCTAATTTGTCATCTGCTGGAACTACTCATTGGATAAAATTCAGGGTTCATTCTATTTCACAACTTTTTGGACTGAATAGTTAACACCATGTGGTTATCTTAGATTATACTGCACTCCTGCAGTGGATGTAGTTGTTGCTTTACAGCATGGTCAGTCCCCAAATAGAAAACTTTGCACTTCATGGGCATAATGCTTTCAGGTTCCTGTCGAAGGATGAATAGTAACTGTACACTTGTATGCCATTCACAGTATCTTCTATTGAGTGAATCTATCCTACTTGCTGCTTTTGCTTAGGTTCTGATGCGCTTTTAAGTGTGAGCAAGGATTAACTTGATGTTTTCATGATGTATCTACATTTAACAAGTGATGTACAAAATGGTGGCAAGTGATGGGACTGTTGTGTTTAGTAGGCTGCCACACTACTGTCTTTAGTGACTTTCATAACATCAATGTGTTATTGTAATTAATATTTTCCTAATGTGGAGAGTTTAATTTATTAGATGGTAGGCACCTGAGTTCTTACTGATCTAACACTTATGTGCTTATTAGCATCATATTTTTTTTCCTTTTCCTTAGATTTGATCTAATCTTTCTCAATTTGAATTAAGATTTTTTTATATTAAGTATTTGTATAGGAAACCTAAACAATATTTTTTAGAAATGTTTTAATCCAGACTAATATACCTGATTAGCCAAAGTGTTTTATTTCTTTTTGTTTTCCCAAAGTAAGCACTTGAGTGGCAATGAAGTTAACTCCAAAGTCATATAAATAGACGTAATTATGAATGTCTGTCTTTTCAAAATATAAAAGTTGACATTTATTATTTTAGTGATATAACTCATATTTTTTCTGTTGAACTAGGCTACTGAAGGTATCATGTGAGAATAATTTCTGGTTTAGGTCAATTCAGTGACTGAAACGGATGAATTGATATGGACAAAACAAAAACGTCTATGTAATTGCTGCGGTCTGAATCCTTTTATGTTTTGCTATTTGAACTGCAAGATTTTCTAAGCAAGTATCATATTGTATGTTTTTAAATAATAGCCGCTGTGAAAAGGTTTGGAATACAGTTCCACAGTTAAAATTGATTTCATTTCTCTCTTCTTCCTAAAACAAGTTTATTCGGTGTCTTTGGTGTTCCTTCTTACTGTCTACGCTTTCTGAACAGCCTCGTGGAAAACACTAGTATACTTTTCTTTGGTATACTTCTCTTTCACTTCTCTTTATTCTTCTCTGTTTTCTTGAACAGTGGAGCTTACACTGCCTTCCGTTTGCCATCCTTGTCGTTCAGAATTGCACACTTGATGAAAATAAATTAAAAATCAGAAAATTCAGGCAGATGTGTGTTGTTCATACTTGATTTTTATGCAACTGTTATACACTTACGGGTTTTGGTTTTGAGGAAAACCTGAGATTTACCTGCAGTGTAATCAGTTAGAAACTGGTGCTTTTTATTAAGAACGTAAGGCTCTTAAAAGATTTGGACCATTATATGGCTGAGAAGTCTCCCACAATCACACATGTTAAGAGGAGTTTGGAAAGATGTGGAATCTCATGCTCTGTACTTCAGCTGATAAGTGATACAAGGTTATCTTTACCTCAGAATAGAGAAATTCAAAAATTATTTTAAATGTAAAAAAAAAAAGAATTTGAGTTTGTGCATTCTTTAACGCTTAACATTTGAGCTACAAAATTCATTAGAAAATCAGAACTTTTTTTTCTCCTATTCTCTTGAGTAATAAAGTTCCTTTTAATGCTGAAAGACTACAGTATAGCAGGCATGAAAATTGTGAAGGTGTCTGTGGAAATAGTTGATTTGTATTCTTTGAAGAAAACAGAAAACTAATATTTGTAATCCCCCGTTGAAGTCCATCAAACTCTGGCTTTACAATGGCGTTAAAGTAATGCTAGAGCTTAAATATTTTGTGTAAAAATAGGATGACTAAGCTACAGAGTATTAATGAAAAATCAGAAGATCCTTACCTGGAATAACTGACATATGCAGATCATGTACATTAATTATAAACTATAGCATCAGAAGCCCCCTGAGAGGGAAGCTATTTCATATATTTTATTAAAATAGCATATTTTAAAGTGATGTTCAATCTCTGTTGTTTTTATTAGTATCTCACTTTAGGTATAATTTTGAGTTTAATCTCTTCTTTTTAGGGTGTAATGGCATTAAAAAACAGTTCTATTGATGTCTCTTAATTTGTCAACATTAGGCATGACATTTAAAAATATGTTTGCTTCCTCCTCTCCCGCACCCAACTTTATGAAGAGCTCATTGATGCTTCTGAGAACAGAGGTTTTAACAGTGGAACTGTTACTAAAGTGTCTGTTCATACTTTCCATCAGTGTACATAAATGTGACTGTGAAAAGGCCATGCAGAAGTTCAGTCTCTGTTCCTGTTATAACACCATATTCTCTGCCAGGATACAATTCTATTCGCCTTTGAAATGTCAGGCATTATTTAGTTAATACTCAAGACTGTCAGTAATTTATTTAATTAAAAAAAGTTTCAATTTTAATTTCTAACTGTGTAGGCAGTGGAACTTGTATTTTCCACAGTGCTTCCGATCTGCATTTTTACAGAACAAACAGATGTATGACATTTCAAATATAATTTTAAGCTATGGTCTTTGAAATTGGAGGTGATGTGATGTTATTGAGACAAAAGTAACTATAACTGTCTACTTGGTGTAATTTTAGCCCTATTGCCCTTTAATATATTATAGTAGAAATTTAGATAATTTTGCTCTTATATTTTATTAGGAAAGATGTTTCTAGTAGAAATGTAAGGATGGGTGCAATTGTAAAAGCTCCTCGTTAAGACCTAATCTGGAATACTTTATACAATTCTGGTTGCTAGTGTTTAAGCTAATAATTAAAATGGAACAGGTACAGAGAGGGAAATATCTCATATGAGAGAGGACCAGAAAAGCTTTGTAGCAGAATAAAAGCTGAAAAGGGTGTGATTGCTGTCTACAAAGACTTTCAGAAGGGAAGGAAACACCATAGGGGAAATAACTATTTAAGCAAAAGGATAGTATTGCCATAAATAAATGTAGACGTCTGCAGTATTCAGATTCTCAAAGAGCTTTCAAATTTGAGTATTGGGAGCTGTTTTTAGCAGTAACTATTTAGAAGTAACCATTTCTAGAAAGGGCTGTCTAATGTCCAGTGCATGTTATTGCAGTGGGCTAGACTCGGTACCTGGCAAATCTTAGTGTTCCCATGCTGACAATCATCCTAGCTCTCTACAGCCTTCCTTTTCAGCTTGTCTTTATCCAGGCTGCGTTTAGCTGTTAGTTGATTTTCACCTTTCTCCACCAGACCAGGTGGTTGGGTGGAGGGAAAGTACTTGTAACTGGGCCTTTTGAAAATGTATCATTTAAGTTGAAAAAAAAAATTTTGTGTGAAAAATGAATCTGATGTGTGAAATCTTGTTAATCACTTTCCTTTAACCTAAGTATTTCTGGAGAAAATACTGAGTGAGCAATAGCTCTGTCAGATCATCACTCGGTCTTATGACCTAATGCCGTATCACTTCAGGCTGCAAGCTTCTCTCGTACAGCAAGCTAGATGAGGTCAAGCCCAAGATGAGACCTCTTAAGGGAAAGTGCAGGTGCTGCAGGAAGTGGTGGTGGTGAATCAGTGTGCCGTGTCTTCCTGTCGGTTTCTCATCCCCCATGAAGTTGGATGTAGCAATTTCTGTGTACATATTGGATCCTCTGAATGAATGAACTTAATAGGTGAATGAATGGAAAAGTAAACTATGGATGCTTTTGCAAACTGTAAAATTCTTGTGCCTAATACTTTGCGGGGGGGAGATTCCTCTCAATATTTATAGTATTTTTATTTATTTATTTACAGGTGAAGCCAAACATTTAGTACCCAACAAAATGAGAGATGTTTTCTGTACTATAAACTTGGACCAAGAGGAAGTTTTTCGTACACAAGTAGTTGAAAAATCTTTGAGGTAAGCTTAATTTTTAAGTGGAGATGGTGAGCAAGACCTCCTCAGTCCAGAATGAAAACAAGATACATATCTGTGTGCATGTGGTTTTGCTGTGTCTCCTTAAAATGAGAGCTGAATTGTGAAGATTACTCAGAAACACTGGAGCAATATGTAAATTTTAAGAGTATATGAGAGAAGGCAAAATTGGGGCGCGTAAGTAATACAGTGCTTTTAAGATGAAACATGCAGAAACGTATTTCACTTTTTTTTTTTTTTTTTTTTTTAATTCTGTTCCTTTGGACACCATAACACACTTTTTCTTGCCAGGTTATTTTCAAGGGAAAGGAATCTGCTTGGTATTTGCTTTCCTTGTGATTTCCTGTGTCTGACATACGTTCTGTAGTTGGTCTGTATTGGTAGAATTCTGCTTTTGGTGTCTGTCTTGTAAAACCTGTTTCTAGATTGAAGGAACTGGAATTCTTCCATTTATCAGAGTTTCTTTCGGTGTGGGATATTCTCCCTGAATAGGCCTCATTCTCTCTTGAAATTCTTGTTTTGGGAACTAATACAGAACGGCTTGCTTTGCCTCCTTGAGTAGTTAGCTGTTCATTCTGCTACTACCTTAGAGCTTTAAAAACAAGAAAAAAGTCATGGTAATGTAGCTGAAGTAGTATAGCCTCTTTTACGTCTTGAAATTCTAAGTTCATTGTTGATCCGTACTGAAGCACTGGTACGGCTGGATCTTCCAGGATATCTAAGTGATAAGTTTGGTTATTATTAAACCCTTCTCTCAAAATCCATATATGCTTGAATTTAAAACATTTTCCTGACTCCTGCAGTTTTGTTTTTAGCATTTGTTCTTTGAGCCATCTCTCTTGATGCTTCCTGTTCAGGAAGAGTAATAGTGTTCATATGTCAAATTTAGATAGGTTTAAATAGCTACTTTTTCAGAGTATCGTTTAAAAGCCTCCTTATGCCTATGCATGAACAGCAAGTGCTACATACATGAAACCAACTAAATTCTGAAAATATTTGGATCTGACTACAGCAGTTGCAGATTAAATTGCAAATTAAAAATGAGATATAGTTGTCATTCCTGATTGATATTGTTTACTTGAACCTAGAATTAAAATTGAATACCAAAATGGAATCAATTGGGTAGTCCTTCAAAAAAAAAAATGTTAGACTATGTCAGTAAATAAGAAACTTAAAATTTCCTTTTCAAGTAGACAGGAGTTCCCTTTTACCCATCAAACTAAATACTTTTTTCTTTTTTTTTTTTAATATATATATATATGTGTGTGTGTGTCAGTGTGTGTGTTTTAAGAAAAAAGTATTGGTATTGATATTTTATATATATATAAAAAAGAGCAGTAGTAGTAAGATCATCAGATTCATCTTTTTTGTGGTTCTTACAGGCAATGCGAATGATTTACTGGTGTGCAGTTTTAAAGCATACTGAATATGTGTATTTTTTCATATTTGGAAAATATGTCCCTGAGCAACAGGTTGAGAAAGTTTTCCATTTTAATTGTTCCTTATTGGTATAACCTATTGTACCCCTTCAGACTGTTTTGTATCCACGTTTAGAATTTCTTTATTAATCCTTTGTATTTTTCACTTTAAATTTTCTCACTGTGCCTAATGCTTTGCTTAAAAATAATCAACAACTGATTCATAAAGTGGTCACGTTAATCTATGCGAAGAAAAACACATTTACGTGGTAAGTTTTACCTTTTATTTATGCCCATAGCTACTCTTTCTTGAGCTGTATCATCAAAATTGACTTATATTAAAAATATGCTTTTATTCAGTCAGAATGAGCAGTCAAGGTGATAAGGAAATTGAAGCTGCTAAAGATAATTTTGCTCATAAATTTATACCTTTAGTGATGATGCTGAGAACAAGAAAACAACTCAGCTTCCAAAGTCGAAGTTGAATTTGTTGGGTTAAAAAAAAAAAAAAAAAAAGGTGGGGGAGGCTGAAAAAACACTAGTAAAATTTGCAACTCTTAAACAGATTATTTATCAACGTAATATGAAGGCTAATACTGATTCATATGTCTACTTTGAAGCCTGTTGTAGGAGTTCTGAGTCTGAATACAATAAAAATTTTCTCTTGAGAAATTCCTCCTAGGGGATTTCTGTGCTTAAAGCTTTTTATTCTAAAGATAAGATTCTGGATAGTTGTATTGCTGGATATTTCATCAGTAGATTTTTTTTTTTTTTTGATTCTTTAAACTAGTTATTAGCTTCACTCTTATTTTTAACCTAATGAAGTATCAGTTCTTGAGAGTTTCGGTTATGTTTTGTAATTATTTTGGAGAGAAGAGAGGAGGGGTGTATTTTCTTTTAGGTAGGTAATATCATTAAACTGATCATTTCAAACATAAGTATGTTTGTACTGGTTTATTAAATACAAATATCGTAAAAACACGCAGTCAGAAAGATATATTATGAGAAAACAAAAAAACTAACTTTGTTTGGAATTTGTTGGTCCACCTGTCATTACAGTACTTTTCTGTAGAAAGAAAATAAAGACTAAAACCATAATCATGAAGCTGAATGCTTTCCCTGGTGATACTACTGCATTGTAGATGAAAGCATTTTAAGTCTATAAGAATTCAGTCGTTCCCAAAAATGAGGAGTTCTGGTGGGCACATTCATTTTTCAGAATTTACAACAGTGATGTAAATAAAATGGTCATTCAATCATTTGAAATCCAAGCTTCTGACTGTTGACTGTGATTGGGCCCAGAAGTATTCCTCCTTTGGTGGAAGTCTATGTTCCTTGAGAGCGAAGATAGAAGTACACATACACATAGTGTAGTTGGTGTCTGTAATATAGCAGTACCCATAGTCTGTTTATGTGGGGTGCTCTCCAAATACTACTTGCTATTTATTAGTACAGCTTGGATGACAGTTAAATATAGTGAACTGTAAATACCATATTGCACTTGATTAGCTGGAGAAATGCAGTGACCAGTTCAGTTTGGAGGAGCTAATAAGTATTTGAGAATGATGTTTCTTTTTCACTGTTCGGTGTTGATTGCTAAAACTTGCAGCTCTACTTTACAGGCCTGAATCTTGAGTGTCAAATTTGGGACAGAAGTTAGATCTAAACAAATGCTGGCAGTTTAGTGAAGTAATTCATAATTTGTGCTTTAATGAAATTTAACAATCTACGGAATTGAAGAGGAGAAACGTAAAACTTTAGAGCTTCTGGGGAAGCCGTATGATTAAAAAGAAGATGGAATAGAGTGGTGGTTAGAATGAAGTGGATTAATTTAAAGTGGAATAACTCAACTGCTACTTTTTGTTTTTGAACACAGCTGAAGCATTCTAACAGGATTTTAACTTAGTGTTATGGTATATTTTGTAATGAAATTGGCATGTATACCTCTGATAACAGATTGGTAGTAGTGTGCTATGGGCCAAAGTTTGACTGCAGTAAAAATGCTGCTTTTTATTTTTTTTTTTTTCTGTATAAATTATATTAAGTGTTTCGCTGTTCTAACTTTCAGTTTTGCTTTTCAGCCCTTATTTTGGGGAAGAGTTTTACTTTGAGATTCCACGAACATTCCAATGGTTGTCCTTCTATATTTATGATAAGAGTGTTTTACAAAAAGACCTGCGTATAGGTAAGTTCTGGGATATTCCGTACATCTTGCATGATTCAAAAAATATGTGGTTATTTTTCAGTATCGCTATCTGTAGTTTAATGAATATAATAATTAAACTGATGCCCACTTCAGAAAGGTGAATAGTGCACCTAAACCTAAATATTCCTTTAATGTTTGGGAAGCAGAATTTTTTCTTGTGTTTAATATATTAATCTGTTATATTCCAAATACTCATTTTTTAGGATAATAGAACACTTTATGGTCTTATTGAATATATTTTTATTGTCATTGGGTTTTTTTCTTCCCTTCTGTTCCAATAGAATATTTAAGTAATTATTGCTACTGGTAAATCTGTACAGAAGGAATTGATTTTGCAATTTTAGAAGAATTCTTAATTATTTGTATTGCTTTTTATCTCTGCCAGTGCAACCTGTAAATCTGATAACTAACAAGTCACGGCAAAATGCTTTATGTAGCTTTTTAAAAAAATTAGAGGTGGAATTTCTTTAAGTGCGTAATTGCCCTATTGCAGCTGCTATTTTGATATAGTTTCTATAAAAGCTCTAGCTAGCAGTGTACTATGGAAGTAGGCCTCACATTATGTGAATTGAGGAAGGAAATAATTTGCACCAGGATGCCAGATAATTTGGTATAATAACAGCTTTCCAAATAGCAATCAGAAGAGCAAAAGGCGTTTACCTTCAATTTCCT
The DNA here is from genome assembly GCF_028389875.1 of Rhea pennata. Classification (NCBI taxonomy): domain Eukaryota; kingdom Metazoa; phylum Chordata; class Aves; order Rheiformes; family Rheidae; genus Rhea; species Rhea pennata. Next base: position 17,982,791 of record NC_084671.1, on the reverse strand, counting down.
ATTTAAAAGTTCTTCGACACCGTTACTGTTCTCTTAAAGCTTTATTATGTTATCTTTCTTACAGCCACAAGTGCATTCTTATTTTACCTAGTCTTATTAGTGATAGCAAAGATAACACATATTAATTAGCTTAATTTGTCTCTATATAAGCTCTTTTGCTGTTTTACTTCTGTTCCATGTTCCTAGTTTCCTCATTCCATGAGCTTTTCATATAACATCACTAGCTTTAAAAAGATGGAGAGGGAAAGGAAAAAAAAAAAAGTCAAGACTTCAGATCTCTTAAACTATTTGACGTATTCACATAAATGTGGTATTTATGCCCTCACCTTTCCTTTCTCCCTGCCCCTAGGAAAGGTTTCAATCAAGAAAGAAGATTTATGCAACTACACAGGCAAAGAGAACTGGTTTTTGCTTCAACCTATTGATTCTAATTCAGAGGTTCAGGTAAGTATTAGAACTGCACATTTAAGTTTTAAAATTAACTCTGTGTAATGGTAAAACTTCATACTGAACTGCAGCGGGTAGAAGTGAGCTGCTGTTTTAACTTGTGAGTCAATTGTCTTTCAGCCTGATTAAAGAATAATGCATATTCTGCACTTCTAAACTAGCTGTATTGTTGCTTATGCTAATTTCAAAACTGATAAAATACTTGAAACAACTGTCTGGGAGATGTTTACCAGTATGATATTGTATTTAAAGTCTTTGGAGCAAGAGGATCTATGTACTTGAGATGAGTGAAGAATTTGGGAAACTACTGAATCTTGTTTTAATCAGTGTCAGTGTTATCATCTGAAATTTGATCATATAATATGATATATTGAAGTGTTCAAAACTGGAGTTATTTGGTGCAGAGTCTTAGACTTGGCAATGTTTGTATTTTACTTTTGAAATTCCTAGGTAGGAGGGAATCATACCTACTTTTATAAAAGGTGAATGTTTAGGCAGAATTAACCAACTGTGTGCTGTAAGCTTAGAATTCCACTGTTGGGGTGTACAAAACAATATCCGAACTGTTATCGCTTTTTCTTATCTGTTGAAAATCAGAGTTGTCTCATTCTTCTTCCAATTACACCATCTAATTGTACTGAATATTCTAGAAAATCTTTTTAAAATATAAGCTGAAATGTGATTTCTGCTTTGAGCTAAGTATTGTCATGTGTACTATCATTTTTTTCCTCATTCATTAGAAAAAACCATGCATTTTGTTCTCTTACTATGAGTAAGACTAGGCTTGTGAAAATTCAATTAAAGTCTTTCATATAATTGGATAGTTTTCTATGTTTTGGAAATAAAATTTTTAATTTTCCATGGCATTGTAGCTCGCAGTTGAATGTAAGCTCTTCTTGATACTTTCCTATGGCTGGAGTAGGTCAAACATGCTTCTGCATGGCTTTTCCAGGAAAAAATGACACTTTGCCCCTAAGGTGTGAACTCCTCATGATAATCTTTCCTTAGAGTTAGGAATTTTTTCGTTTTCATTTCATTTCCATTTGCACATGTCTCTCCTCTGTTCTGCCTCCTTTTCCCATGGAAATTAGTAGGAATAGGTCTCAGAAATTGCTCTGTTGCTATCTGCTAAATTTGGCTCAAGTCTACTACTTGGTTCAAAAGTGCCGTAGTGTACTGACACTTAGACTTGCAGAATTGTTCCAGTAAGGCTAAAAATAGCAGACTTAATTTCATAGAAAAAGTGTACAGATGTTTAAAAAGCTAAGTAGTGGTTTGAAACAGGAAAGTAGTTTTCAAATACACTGTGCTCCCTACAGGGCTAAACACTTCGTTAACTATTTTTTTTTCTAGTTTCCTCCACATGGGTCTTTTCCTTATGATGGGTACAGGGGTGGCTTTGAAGTATTTTGTATTCCCTGGCTATGTGCAGGATATGTTGCAGTTTCTTTTAAAGAAAAACTATTTCCTCCAAGAATGCTGTGCTCTGTGTTTACCAGAAATCTATTTTACATACAAGCAAGTTTTGCTCTAAAGAGTTACTTATATTTCAGATACCTTAGTGGTAGAAATGCATATTCATTTTGCAATGAATAAGTGGAATATTGTGGTATACGACTTGCAGATATACAAAATCCAGACTGAGTCATAAAGTGCTTTGGCACTGGCTGGTATATTTCTTCTAATAAGTTTATCTTGGATTTTTCTTAAGGTTTTTTTTTTTGTTTGTTTTTCTTTACACTTCCAGCAATTCTCATCGTCTCTATGGGAAACTGTAGGCTATACCTTTGTAGGTCAAATAGAAGTAGCATCATAAGAGATTTTGAGTTCATTAATGAACAAATCTAGACAGTTTCTAGAAAGACTTAAAAGTGTATTGAATGCAACATCTTTTTTCCTGGAATTATTTGCTGATTCTTTTTAAATGAAAAAATGGGAAGGAGTGGGAAGAAACGAACAGAGCAGTCATTTCCTAAAACCATGTTAGCTATTATAAATTTAGGACTTCTCTAGGGTAAAAAGCACAATGTACTACTGCTGATGGAAAAGCTGTATACCTAGCATCTTACATTCTAGTTCCACAGCTCTGTATTAATATTGATAATCTGAAGTGAAGGTAAAGTTAGAGGCACTCTGTGCCTAAGTTAATGCAAGGTTTTGGTTTAGCCTAGCATAAAATGATTACAAAAAACAATAAACATCTGTCTTGAAGTTAACTTGGATTTGTAAAATTACTTTTCTTCTCTCTGTTTTTTATTCTTTGTTTTCTACCCTTTCCAAAATAGAGATAACACAAAGATACTGTTTTATGAGTTCGTGTTATTACTAGCTGGCTTTCTGGTTTTAACCAATCTTATTTAGAGAATTTGATTTGCCATGTATAGTACACTGCTTTTGCTGATGCATAAAGGTGTGTCAGTTATGTTGATTAAACTGTCATATTGAAATACTTGAACCAAATACTGTGGTTCAAGTATGTTAAATTGATGTATAAGTATCTTTGTATTTTAATAACTGTATTGATAAGATAAAATTGCATCTGATGTAATTATGCCAGTGTAAAAACTCAGTAGATCAGATCTTTGTTTTTAAAAAGGAATGTAAGTTAATATCAAGCTAGAACTTACTCTTTTATCCATTTTAAAAAGGAAGGAGTGAAGGGACTCCAGGGGAGAAGGAGGAGGCTTTCCCCAGCAATGGGAGGAGTGTCTAAAAATTATTTGGCTTTGACTCTTAGTAAGCATCTATTCTATAGAGGGCTTTTTTGCTTTGTTTTTAGGAGAGGGATGTTGCTTTTTTTTTTTTTTTTTTTTTTTTTTTTTTCTGGCTACAATATTGAGAATGGAGAGTCATTCATGCTGCCTTCTTAAACTTTCTCCTCTGTCCACTAGTTCTTGAAAAGTGGGTGTGAATGAGGGAATAGTAAGCAAATAAAATAGTGTTTGGAAAGTTGAGTGGAACACAGTATTTAATTGCAGCTGGTACAAACTTGTTTTTTTTTTTTAAAAAAAAAAAAAAACTTTGAGATTTTTTTTATAAAATGAAGATAGCCTTAGCATGCTAATAAAGTTGTTAGGATTGCATTTGTCTTTTTTATAATCTTCATTTAATTAATTTGAAATGAGATCATGTTGTTAAACATAGTCCATTGTGCTACTCATGGAAAAAAATATTTTGTAGAGATTTGATCTACATTTGTGAAATATATTGAGGAGAAATCTTTTATGCACTTTGAAGATTTTGAAAGTGACATTCTTCTTCGTTAAAATTGATAAGGTTTACATTATTTAAATGATGTACTTCTGATAGGATAGATTCACCTGGTGTTCATGTCAAATGCCTAAGTTTGTTCGGAAAGATAGAGAGTGAACCTCAGGCCAGTTTGTAGATTCAAACAGTCCGGATCTGTAGTCCTAGGAAAGAAAGATCTGGTATAGAGTAAACCTTGCAATAAGATCCAGGTTGACCTTATTCTCCTAACAGTATGAAATTGTAGGCCATTCCTTTGTGCTAGGAGCTAGGTGTGGGAGACAGTAAAATATGCTGTATGCTTCCTCTAACTTAGAATAGGAAGCTGGAAAAGGCTGATGAAAGCTAAGAAAACTTCTCTGTCTCTGGTATGTATAGAGTCTTTGCAGTAAGTACACATAATTAACTGTTGTGTGCCATATTAAAGGTAGGAATATTATATAATTTATGGAGTGTTCTGGAACCCCAGTTTTACTTTCGTATGCTACAAAGTTTACCTGAGGTGCTTCTAAGTAGATAACCTGAATTATTTTAGTAGGTTTGGGGCTTTTGGTATGCAAATTCTCTAGGTTTTGACTTAGTTTTTTTTTTTTTTCTTATATTTAAGTGTTAACGTGGTATGATATATATTAAAGAGCATCCTTCAGGTTACTAAAATCCAGTAATTCAGTTGTGATATGTTTTGATTTGAGTTGGGGGAGGTGGAAATAGGACAGACAGTCTAGCAGAAACACTGTAATTTAGCATTTTGGTTGCTGAGGAATTGGAGAATAACTGTTAGTATTTTAACTCTGTGTAACACCTCCTCCCATACACATACACTTGACCCCAAAATAACCTTCCCGAACATACACCACCTTTCAAGCAATTTGTGCATCTCCTCTTGAATATGAAGGAGAGAAGGTTTTATGAAGAAAACTAATACTGTCAAAAGTTACTTTGTGGTATACTTGCAACCGTAGAACATTGGGCACAGTATATATTCAGAACATAGACACAGTATATAAGTGCCTATAGGGGTAAATATTTAAAATAGTTGCCAGTCTGGTTTCCACTTATGAATTTTAGAAGCCTTTTACTTAGTATAGGTATTTGCAACATTTCACAATGTGGAAATGATCCGAACATTGAAAATGTGAGGATGTAAAAAAAAAAGAACACTCGTAAAGTAATGTGTTTAAATGCAGTAGCAATTATATATATATGTGTGTGTGTGTGTGTGTGTGTGTATATATATATGTATATATGTGTATATATATATATATATATATATATATATATATAAAAAAGAGGCTAAATTGTTTTTGTGATTCTGACATTTAGGTTAGTGATTTGGGCACTTTATTTTTTGACTTTTCTGGTAACCTGCGTGTGAATCTCATCCACAGAATCAGCAGCTTTGTCTCCCTCTTGTCAGTATTGGGCAAGATAATTGTAAATCCATTTATAAATTAAAAATGGTACCTACTTGGCTTTGTGAACTGCTTTGAGATAACAGATCTACAAAAACGCATTCACATAAAGAGTTGTTCTTATTTGTCCTATAAGAATGACTGATTTTTCTTGATGTTTTGGTCTAGAACTGACCTGTACAACCACATTTAAAACCAAGCTGCATACTTCTTTCAAAGGTGTGATATCAGCATATCAGCTGCTTTAGGAAACCATCACACTGTTCTCAACAAATAAAACAATGATCTGCGTAAAACTGTCCATATTTGTCAGGGAAATACTCACTTCGATGCAGCCATTTTGTTGTATCCATTATGGTGATGAGTTTTGGACAAAATATAGGTATAGATAACATCAGTAAACTTTCTATTGTACTGACCACTGCAAAAGAATACATGACTTGTGGGCTTTGGGTGTTTTTTTGGTCTTTTAGTGTTTTTTTTTTGTTTGTTTGTTTTTTTTTTTTAAGAGCAAAGAAAGGCGTGTTTAGGCCATTCACAAGGTCTGTTTACTTAAAGTAGTAAAGCCAACTATTACAGTAAATACTGCTAATACTGTCTCTTCATTTGTCATTCAAGAACTTTGCCTTGTAAGGCTGTTGGCTTCCTTCTCAATATCCTGTTTTTAGCATGTAAATCTATTTTTGTAATAGAGTTTCTCTGCTTGACAAATACTTTCTTAGTGTACCTGTGTTCCATTGCATGTAATAACAGTTTGCAAAACACTTGGCAGGCACCCTGAAATAGTTACATTTAAAACTTCCTTAAAAAAAAAAGAAACTTCAGGTCTCCTCCCATATGACGTACAGAGAGAAAAATACAACCCTTGCCCCAGGGGATTTACCATAAAAACATTTCAGTTTTACGTCAAAACATTAATGTTTTAGAAACGTGCACAAGGTCAGGTAAGGATTTTATTGCCATTTTAGAGTTGTAGCAGCAAAACTGTAGTTCAAATTGTTGCTTGTTCCCTTTGTAACACTTAAAAGTTGCCTTTCAGATCCCTTCCCTAAGTTGTCCTGTTTCTTATTCGGCTGAAGAAGAATCCTAACCTCAAACAGACCAGTGTCATCAGATGTTTCATTTAGCAACTACACAAATCTATTAAGAATAGCAGTACATGTTAGAGTGAAGGTCTGTCTCGCCTGGTGGTGTGTCTCTTGACAGTTGCTTATAAAGGATCTGTAGAGAAGAGTTTAAGGATTAGGGAATCATACAGCAATCATTGCCCAGAATTTTCCCAGCTTCCATTGGTTTGTGGCTAGTAGACTTTGTGAATACAGGTAATGCAGTTGTAAAAATTAAGTCTTAAGTCTGAACTATTTCAGTTAACCAGCACGAGCCAATGAGGCTGTTTTCTCTCTTTGCATAGTTGTGGAAACGCAGGAGTCTGTGCGGAGATGGTGACTCATCCCTCCAACCAACTCTTTAGTCTTTATCAGCATCAGTGTCTCCTAAATTTGATGTGAAAGCCAGTACAAACAGTCAGGACTGGAAAGGAGTTGGAGTGTTGTTTAGGAAGATGTTTGGAGCAAGGTTGTAGTACAAAGCTTTGGACATCCCAAGAAGGGTGCATGGCACGGCTTGGAGTTTTTGCAGTTTTTATTGAGAGGGTAAAGTAGACTTGCCCTTGCTGATTTCCAAGCTTAATCCATGCTGTAACTTATGGATTCTTGTTTCTAATACATCTTAGTAAAACCAGACACCATCCTACCACCTCAGAAAAAGAGAAGGAGGAGAAGTCTGGGTTTGGATATTTTTATCACCTTTTCATCTCATTTGGTTGTATTTTCTGTTCCACCAAGGCATCAGCAGATTTCATGAGACAGTTAAAAGCTGCACTGGGATAAGATTTCTGAAGGGTGTTCAGTCTGGTGGAATGGGCAGGGTTTTACAGCTGTATGTTAAAGGTTATTGGTTATGACTATCCTGTGCTATTCTACTTCTTTTATGTATATAATTGCTGTGAGATTCCAAGTTCGTGTTAGGACATACTCTTCTGGACTCACTCTTCATTTATTCATGTGTTCTTCCAACACTCAGGACAAAAAGTTTGAGAAGTTTTACTCTTTGTACTTTTTCATGCTGGAAAGAAATACTTTATTTTTTTGGCATGTGTTGGATCTCTAGAGGCTTGACCAATTCATGCGCTGCCTGCAGTTTAGGATGATGATGCATCTCTTAGTCATTATCTCTCTACATACGGTACTTGCAGGATACATACTTTAAGTATCTGCTTGAAGTGGATGTATTGGAATTACCTTAAAAGTTTTTTTTTTTTTTTTTTTTTTTTTTTTTTAAACTATAAACTGTATTGTCTTAATCACTACTTTTAAAATAAAGGCTTTTAAATATTTGTATTTTTTTCCAGGGGAAAGTTCACCTTGAATTAAAACTGAATGAACTGATAACAGATAACGGATCTGTGTGCCAGCAGCTAGTAGTACAGTAAGAAAATATATCCATTCTTCAATTTTGAGTGATATAATTGGTCTCTTTTAATTTTGAATGTCTGCACAGCCTGGTACCAGTAACGTTTTTCTTCTTATATGATGTATGTGGGGCAAGTGTTTGTTTTGGGAGGGGGGAGGTTGCCTTAGTCGAGGGAATAGGTATATGCTTAGGGAACATTCTGCAGAAATTTTTAGCAACTGCTTATCTCTAGTTCCCAAAGTACTTGCTTTTATTAGGACTCAGCATGACTATTTGGTATCAGTGCCTTTTAAGCCCAATTGAAATGAGTCTGGGTGAGCAAGTTAGGAATGCCGATTCTAGCTAACAGCTAGAAATTGCAGTGCTGTTGCTACTGATAGAACTGAGCTGTTGCTGGTTTTCATGGGAACCTTCTGAAACTTTTCCAGTAGTAACATTTTATTTTAAAATGTGAAGGTCTGCTTTTGCTTCAGAATGACTTTCTCATGGTTTACTATGGCAAGGACTGTCTATGAAAAAATAAAATACAGGCAGTGCATTTTGGAGGAGCATAGCATTGCCATGTTTTAGTAAAATTTCTTAGCAACAACTCAAGGACTTCCTACTACCAAACTTAATTTTGACTCCAGAGTGTAAAGATGTTAGACCATTCACCACCAGAAGCTGACTGGAGCTTTATAACTTGTTTAATATTTCCAACTTATTTTTTTGTGGATATTAATTTTATTTATATTTTTTTTTATGTATCCATGCACTTTAGTGTAGTTTATATTAATTTTTCATGTTTAAATCATGTTTGATTTTGATATAGTAAAGAAAAATTGCTTTAGAAAGTTATTATTGCAAATTGCAGTTTTGAGTGGGAAGTGGTTTACTCACTGTGCCCTCTTTTAGGATCTCTTTATGACGGAGATAAATGATCAAAAGGAAGCTAGGGTTCTCTCGTGGTTGCTGTACGCACCCACCGAGTGACACGTGGAAGAAGATTGTGCGTTAAACACTGCAGTATTACATCAGTGCTTCTGTCCTCATCTGCGATTGTGAAATGAGCAAAAGTTCCTTAAACCAAGGCTCGATGCTTATTAGTACATTAGCAGACTTGCTCATAGTCTTGAAATAATGAAGCCTGTAAATGAGATGCATCATACATAAACGTATTTTGGATGAACATGCGAGAATATGAGAAATAAAGCTTTATCCAGAAAGAAATTTGTTATAAAAATAGATGTGGCAGCATTTTGAGACCCTTTTGATTTTAAGGGGCTGTGAGGAAGTTGAAGACACTTGCATCTGTTTTCCTCAATGGAAAGCTGTGTGTGTGTGTGTGTGTGTGTGTGTGTGTGTGTGTGTGTGTGTTTGGGGGGTATCTGCCTGTTTCCACAAGGCAGTTAGTAGTGCTGCCTTCGTTGCTATCTTTGGCCAATCACTAGGTCCTGAGAAGCTACTGTATTAGTAAGTCCTACAGCAAAGCCGAAAGATAGCAAGTAGCAGATCTGTGGTTGAGTTTTTTTTTTTTAAAAAAAAAAAAAAAAAGAGAGAGAGAGACAGAATGGACGTGTACATACATTTATCTCCCCACTTCTTCTCAGTCTGTTCAAAACTCTGAATAAGTATTGGCACAAGCAGGAGAAAAAAGAAAAAGCCTTAAAATAGGGATTGTAATACTTTAATACTTGCCTTTCAGAACCATGTTTTACTTCCCGTTCAAATTAACGATCTTTCAATGTAATGAAACGGGAAACTTTCTAAACTTTAAAGAGACATATTTTTGTAGAGTAAGAGAATTTGAGGTGCTTTTGCTGACTTCCATGCCTATATAAGTTTCTGATGGATTTTCAGGGTGCATCCCTTGAGAGTGCCTAAGTTCTACAAAGATGAAAAATAGTAGCTGTAACTTTCACAGCACAAGGTTAAAGATCATATTAAGCACACAGATAACAAAGTTGTTCGTAGGCTATGATTCTGCAGCATTGTCTGGGGTCTCCAGTTAACTTTTATTTATGGCTGAACCAAGTTTGTAAGATTAGACCTGACTAGAAGCTTGATGGTTCTTTTTATGGTTATGTTGACATGCTTGTGGAAGCTCTTTTCTTGCCTTCTGGATGGGTTTTATGATGAGAATTGAGTTAAGAACTGAAGGTGGTTACAGTACGAAGTAGCTCTTAACAGAGTTTAGGATTTATCCTCTCAAGGCTAATGCTGAAGAGAGGAAGGTATCGTTTCTCATGTTATTATAGGTAGCAATACCTACTTTTCCAAACAAGAAGTGATTGGGAAAGGAGAATGTGACTTTAGAAAGACAGGTGCCGTTGTATCTGGGGAAGGGATGGTCAGTTCTCATATAAAAAGATCCCGAATGAGATTCTTCACATTTTTCTTTTTTCTTTTTCTTTTTTTGCTTTCTTAGTGTTTAACTTAGATTCTTATTTGGACTGTCTTACATGACTTTGTGTAAGGGAAGTAAGTTTTAGTCAGAGATACTAATATTTGTCCTTCCTATGTTAATACCAGAAAAGCTGTGAATAGTAGTAAAAAAACAAGCAAAAAACCCTACTGGACGTTTCCTTTTTTTTAAATCAAACTGAAAAAAAAGCAGTCTTGGACAAGATGTACCACAGGTTAATGATTTGGTCTTGATGAAGCCAGGGAAATAAAGAGGGGGAGGGGAGGGATTCCTTAAGGGGACACCTTTGGAAACCAGTTATAGCTTTGAAGTTGTATAAACATTTGAAAAATCGGGTGGTTGATCTGTATTTAGAAACCTAAAGCAAACACGTTTTAGTCCTTGCTGGAAAATTTTGACTGAACCTAAATGTGGTGTATTCCCTTTATCAGAGCAAGTTTTTGAAATGCAGCACTCCCTGGAGAAGTCAAACTAACACTTAAAATTGTTTATCAGTAAAGACCTCTCCCCCATGTTTTTTTGTTGTTGTTTGTTTGTTTGGAAATAGAAGTGGAAAGGCTATCTTGGGGAAAACCTAGGGTGGGCTAAACTCTGGTTTGTTGCACAATTTTTGTATTAATTGAAAACTTACTGTTAAATTTCGTGCAGATACACCCACAGACCACTTCTGAATTAATTTTGTTTTGTCTCTTACACTACTCATTTCCTTTTTAAATGTGTGAATGAGGAGAGGAAAAAAGATACTGCAACAGATTAACTGCTGACTCAATGCAGGCTCTTTTTTTCAAAACCACAATGGCATGTATAGTAACACTTTTCAAAAATACATGCTTGCTGCTCTCCTTTCTGGGAGACTGTAAAATAAAACAAGTTTGCATGACCATTATTTGCATATTTGCTGCTGCAGAAACTGATGATACTTGAACGCTTTTTTGCCAAATTAGGCTATTGGATGGTAGTGCTTGCCTTCTCTGTGTGTAGCATGGCTCTAAATCTAAAATAAACAGTTTTATGCATTTACAATATTAATACTGTTGAAAGGCCAGAAATAGCTTATTACAGCTAGATTCTGCTTTTTTGCTTTTGCATGATCTAAGTAAATTGTACTGTATACCCACTTAAACAGAACTGTCAGTTTGTTACTGTATCTGACTGAAATCAGCCATGTAGGTCCTTCTTAATATATTAAATCTGCTTCCATGAAGTCATTATAGAGAATATAACAATTTTTTATGAACTCTGCAAAGCCTAGTGGCTACAGCTGCTTAGTTATGGTAGCTGGAGGGCTTCAGTTGATTGGAATGGTGGAGATAGAGCCCATCAGTCATTACTGGGAGGGTTTTACTGAGAGCTGTGTCTTTTTAAGAACTTGTTTTTTTAAGGACTTGTTTCCATTGCACAAACTGTATATATGCCAGTTTGTGTATGAAAGGCTCATATTTCCTGTGTGAAACTCCTTTTACAGACCAAACTATTGAAATGTGAAGCAAGAATGAATGTGGTCTGAAAAGGTCTGTCTTTAAACCATGAGCTGCAACTGATCAGTAGTTTGAGAAAAGAGCAAAAGTCCTTGTTGCTTAGACTTTACATAAAGATGTAGTAAACTAAAAGATAAAATTAAAGGCTTTTATGTTCCTGTCTACTTCTGCTAACTCTAGGAGTTTCTGCCTTCTAAATAAAAATTGCTTGTGACACTCTAGACAGACAAAAGTGTGTCTCAAGGCTGAAATGCCTACCATATACTGAAATGTATTTAATACAGTTGTCAGAATAGGAATGTGTATTTAGTGTTACTTTCATTTTTAATTAGTCAGGTTTTTTAAAAAATATTTTTACTCTAGAAAATTGCAATTCTGGCACCTTGGTATCTGATTCTTTGGGGCAGCAAATCCCTTGAGATTTGATAACTTAAAAGCTTCATGAAGTTGTGCCTTTCTATTTAAGTCTACCCTAATTGAGCCACCTCATATGTCTTCAAAATTTGTTATGCGTTTTACTAAAGGCTTTGTTTAGTAGCTTAAATATATGTGCCAAGATTTCAGTCTTCTGTATGAAGTCTTGAGGGAGTAAGGATCCAGTTTGATACTGCTGGGTTGATTAAATGGCTTTCTGCTCCTGCCACTTTCCTTGCACTTTTTGTGGAATTGGTAAGATCTTTGCATGGCTAGGTTCATTCTAATTACCGCATTGACTGAAAACTGGCTCAAAACCTGAATAGTTTTCTGTAAGATAAGCAAGCAGAATTATCACAGGGGATGAGTGCAAGATGGCTAAGAGGAGGAGGAGGATGACCAGCATTTTGTTAGCTAAGTTGACTTAGCTGTACTGTTAAATCACATTTCAAATTGACTCTAGACAGTAGTGGTTCCCAAAGGGATGGTTGCAACTGGCTAGCTTAGACTGAGAGTTGGAAGGAGAGGAAGTCGGATGAATTTGGAACAAATTCTTGCACTTGCTGAGTCTGATAAGGAAAATTTTGAGGGTACTGAAACTTGATAGGTGGTCTGGGCATTGATTGGCTTTTGGGGGGATATTGGAACAGGGTAGGATAGCTAGAACTTATTGCTGACAACAAAACTAGGACTAGGGCTGGAGGTGAAAAGGGAATGCTAGAACTGCCTACAAATGAGGCCAACTGTAGTACAAAATTAGCTTGAGGTGACAGGTCTGAATGATGAATCTGGAGATTCTAGTTCTGCTGCAGGGTTATGTGGTTGCTGAAGTGTTTTTCAACTTGCAGGAAATCATAAACGAGTTTTTCTTTGATTTGTCTGTATTGCAGTCAAGCTATCAAAAGACAGGAGAACAAGCTTTTTGTGTAATCCAAAGTAATGGATTGTGATCATTTTTTGGTGGTATGATTGAGTGCATGTTTTTCACAAGATTTTTATCTGTGAGTATGTACGTCATACAGAGATCAGGGAATGAATTAAAAACTTCCTAAAAGAAGGTGTTTTCTGTAGGAGCTAGGTCTATTTGGTAGAGAAATCTAGAAACATGGTGAACATGAGACAGGAGACTGTAGGAAGAGAGATTATGTTCTCCTGGTTAAAATACCAGATTTGACTTGGTCCATCTGCTATTCATTTCCTATGAGATTCAGTTTGAGGCTGACTGACAGGTATACTCGGTACTTACACCTGAAACTGAGAATTTTTGAGCAGCAGATACTTGGTATGTTTAATGTTGCATAATGCTCGATAGTCTGAAAAGAATCAAGTATAGGGTGTCTCAAATTAGGTGCCCGAAATGACTGAGCAGTCTAGACATTTGACACCTCCCCTGTATATCATGGATGTGTTAGAGGAGGAATCAATTAATGCTTATGAAACATACCCCTTTAACTCCGTGGGTTTGTAGTCATTGTAGGGTTCTCTGAGGTTCAAAAATTACTAAAATACTCTAGGCCACATGCTTAAAAACTCTAAGAAAAAATACCAAATGATTGTGCAGTGGCTAAGCACTAAATATTCCCTGAACTGGTGAAGACAAGGGGACTTTTTAGAGGGGGGAAATAGTATCTGGTTTATAATAGCGCACATTGCAAAGAGGTTAAAGTTGAGGCAGCGCGGGAGTGTTAAATCTGTTGTTTCCCAGCTTGTGGTTTGAGTTTAGAACCTTTTGTTGTTCTTGTAATGTAGTTTTCCTACAGTAGAGAAGGTATTTACATACCAACTTACTGTTACCTTGCTGCTGTGTAACTACTTAAACTTGCTTTACTTTCAATAGTTTTATAAACTACTGTACAACTTATCCTTCCAAATCATAGCATTTAGAAAATGTATTTGATTATGAACTTAGCAGAAAAGTCTGTTTTCTCCTTAAGTCATACAGACATAGGGTTTTATTCAAACTAGTTAATTATGGCAACCAAAGCTTATTTGCATCAATTTAGTTAAGTTCTTGCCATGGATTATTTAAAACAAACAAACAAACAAAAAACCCCAGGAAAATACCATTCAGATCTTGTCTGTGTCTTACTTGCGTAAGAAATTCACAATCTGCTAAATGCTTTTGGATTTAAATACTGATGGGTGCATGGCTGTATTAGAACACCACTTCACTAGGAAGCCTAGGTTCTGCCTAAAGTTTACAAATTGTTCCAGCTGTTTTAATTCTCATATTTGGGTATCACCTGAAGATTAACCAGCTTACTGTCCCAACTGTGCTGCTTGTTGTGTTGTTGCTGTGGTGGTTCAAAGAGATTGCAAGCCTTCAGAGAAGATCCAGAAAGTCCATCTCTGTGCCCCAGAGCACTTTATAACCGTCATGTTCCTTTTGCACCAAGCGTGGTAAAAAGTATGTCTATGTACCTGTTCATCCTCAGTTTACAACTTACTGTGTGTGTTGTTGAAGAGAACAGTAATTTTTTTTTTTTAAGGACAATTTAGCCCTTTTCGTGTACTCATGCACTATTGAGAAGAGAGTTTGGAAATAATGTTTAAATACTGTTTTCTAGGTAAATTAGTGCTTCTTCTGTGGCAAGGTAGTATGGAGAGAAACAAAGCATGCCAGGACTATACACTAGCAGTTTTGGATCTTTAAATAAGATTTCAGGATACGACTTTGCATTCCTCAACTTACTGAGCTTAGCACCTTGTTTAGCTGGAAAAAAAAATGAAATCCTTTTCAGTGCCTTCCAGTTTCAGATAATGTCATTGTGGATGAAGTCCAATAGCATTTTAGATCTCTGAGAAATCAAATTTAAAAACTAATGAAGTTTATAGTTCCTTCTGACCTAGGGGATCATTTTACTTCGTATTTCACCTTGCATTTTGTGATTGTGATACTGGAATATTTTTCATCTAAACGATTCCAACAATCTTGTTATCACTGAGCTACCTAAGCCTGACTGTATGCTTGAATATTACATCATGTTATCATCCAGGAATCTGTAGTCATGATCCACGTTCAGTGCATTCATTATGTTAGGTCAAAATCTATCAGTGTGTAACATGGCAGGACACACTTAAAGGATAGGATTGTTAGGGATTCTTTTGGTGTGTCTTCTCCCGCCCACCCCCCCCAATACGCTGATTCACTGATATACTGATTCTCTTTTCATTTTAGCATAAAGGAGTGCCATGGGTTGCCTCTTATAAACGGACAGAACTGTGACCCTTATGCAACAGTCTCTCTTGTGGGTCCTTCCAGGTAATATTTTTAGTATAAAATGAATGAATCCAAAATGTTGTAATCTTGAACACGAAAAGAGGGCTATAGTTTTTAAGAAAAAACTTAAAAATATAGAGGTTCTGAATAATATAGAGGTTTTGTTTCAGAAGAACAAATCTTTAAATGCTTTTGCATACATCACGTACTCAGTTGTCACCATTCACTCTGTTTCCCCACCATACTCTCAAGATTGTGAGTGTTTGTTCTGCTTGAACAGCCTGTAGTAGTCTAGGACCACTTGTTACTCAGTTCCTTCTTACTCCTCAGATTGTGCAATGAATTTTTTTTATATCTTCCATTAATTTTTGTCAAGTTAACCTATAGGACAATGTGGTTAATTGCTCGTTCACTACCTCCTTTTCCCTGGTTTTTTTAATGCATCAAGTTTTTTGCAGGAAATGTTTAGGGATTGGGAGAAAGCAAGAGAGGGGAGGTTCTCCTGAGACCTTTCTAATGTTGGAGCACCAGGATGCCAAATTCAAAGTCCCCATAGCTTAAATGTTGCCTCCCTTTTTGGATCAGTAATCCTGAATAATTGTTGGGCAGTTTTTTGTTTGAGAAAATTCCATGTCCCACCCACATTGACTGTCAAATAGCGTCTGAAGTAAGTTAGGTTTAATTTTTTTTTTTCAGCCTCAAACATAAATCCATCAGCACTTTTTCTGGTGCTACTGAAGAATTGCTTCTTTGAGCCCAGTAGCAGAACCTCTCTAGTAAACTTGTGTGTTTTAAAGACTTTGGCAGAATTTTCCCTGAAGTGGAAGAGGCACTTTTCCTCTGTAGTAGGGAAGTTTGTTTAGTGGGTTTTTTTATGTTTCTTTTTAAGAGGATTCAGTCATCATACCTAGGAAGCATGATGTTGATTGCTAAAGAAAGCAAATTGACACATATTTGCTCTTTGAATCCTGTTATACAAAAGGAACTGGGTGAAGGTTGGTCTGTTATGAGAATTTATCTTCTTGCTGTGGGATTGTATGTGCAAATCTGAGAGAAGCTCCTTGTTAAGATTTTCCAGTATCATTCACTTATGACTCATAAACCATGAGTGGAATATTTATATGGCTAATGCCTCCTGAAAACAGTTAGTGGATGTCCAGGATACATTTTTTTTCCTTTCCGTCATCTGTTTTTCTTACAATTTTATACTTGTTTCTTTTTATAAATTACTTTTATACTATGAAAGCCCTTTAATAGCTAAGTAAGAATTTATTCTTTCAATGTATTAAATTTTGAACATGTTCTATCTATGTAAAATAAAGAGGAGTGGGGAGTGTTTATTTAGTTTGTCTGTATGCTGTTTGGCATTTAGTGATAGCTGCAATTTCTTCCAGAGAAAACATTTGGTGCCTTGGTGTTAAGCCTCTGTCTATAAAGAACTATTGGATATTCTCGCACCAGAAAGGGATGGGAAAAATAGAAATTGGCAGTTGAACAAGACCATGAAAACTCTGCTCAAAATGTGCAGGCAGTGGTTAAGAAATTGTTTGCAGATTTAGATCTGAAGTGCTTCAGAAACTGCTGTTATATTTTACTTGATATGTCTGTTATGTCTGTTTGTGAACTGAAATATTAACTTCAGGCTGGATGGACGCACATTTAAATAGATGCAGCACTTGAAATTTTAACTTTTCAAACTATTTTGTGAAGTCTTATGTTAATGTTCTCCTCATTGATTGAAGTGATCTCTAAAATGACAAAAATTATTTTAACTTAAATGCATGGCCCCGTTGACAATAGAATGTCTTTATAATTGTGTGTTTAAGTTGTCTATGGTAAAAATTTTACCACATTGGAACAGGAATGACCAAAAGAAGACCAAAGTAAAGAAGAAAACAAGCAATCCGCAGTTTAACGAAACATTTTATTTTGAGGTAACCTTTTGTCAATGTATAGCTCTAACCTTGTGTGATGTTGTGCGTGTTTCTGTTTTATGCAACCTTTCAACTGTTTAAGAAAGCTGCATGGCAGTACCTAATGCAGAAGGCTCTGTTCTAATAACCAAAGAGCCATAGCTAACCCCTCAAATAGGAGCAAATGGACACACATAAAGTGCTGGGAACTGTTGGACAATAGCATTCCCCTTCAGCTGTCATGCAGAAATGACTTTTCCTAATAAGCATGTATGTGAGAGAGATTCATTATCTTGAATCACTCTTTATGTAATGTCTGTTGCCATCAGGAGGAGTTCTGAGAGAAGTTGAACCTATTCTGTGGAATTTGATTTGAATGCTTTCAAGAGCATACAGCTAAATGAAATACTTAATTCCTTAAAAAACCAGTAGAGCAGTTATTCCTTAAAGGCTAATTTTATGATTTGATTAAAACAACATGTTAATTTTTTTTGTTGTTTTTTATTCTACTTGAGGTGTCCTGCCTTAACAAAGTTATAGATTTAAATTCTCACCTGACTTGTCTCTGTAATAAAAGCTAATATACAATTTGGTTCATATTCTGCTACAAAACATTATACTGGACAAAGAATTTTAGTTCAGAGTGTAGAAAGCCTACTAGAGATATCTAAACATTCTTTTGTGCAGCTTTGTTGCACTACAAAAGGTGTAGGACTTCCAGCTAAAATCAGCTGTACTGACAATGATACAAAGGAGTCAAAAAATCTCTGAAAACTGGCATTTACAAAATTAAATGAAATGTTACTCTACTGTTCAGCTGAGAGTTGAAGTAGAAAAATATTACACGTACCTCAAATGTATTACATTATACTATATTTGTATAGCTCCTGATCCTGCTGTGACTTCAGTGAAAAATTGTTCTACACTTAGAGTATTGAGAACAGAGTGTTTCAGTTTCCATATTTAAGATTTTGGAAGTGATTTGTTGAGAAGTAAAATACTAGGATAAAAATGTGATTAAAAACATTCCAATAATTTTATGACGTGTAGCTTTTAGGACTTAAACTAGCAATTCGGTCAGTCAAGAAATGGGAAAAAAAAAGGGGGGGGTGCAACTGTGGTGTAACTATGGCAAGAGCGGTGGACTTTTTTCCTTAAGTATCTCAAGACTAGTTTTAATACTTTCTTGGGGCTAATACTGAAACCAAGGAAACTCTTGCCAGTTTCATATCATAATTTTTCTTGTATTTCTAATAGATCTATTATAGCTCCTTTAGATCTTACTTAGCCCTCATCAGTCTCCACCATTAGGCCTTCTTATCCCGCTTTTCACCTGCTTTGTGTCAGAAGGCAGTTTGCTTGGTGATCTAGACTTTTTTTTTTCTTTGAAAAGAAACAGTAACTATTTGACAGTGTTAAAAATTTGGTTTTCTTTATCTTGTTGACTTATTAAATAAGACAGTAAAAGGTATGTTAATAGGAAGATTTTACTTCTAGGTAACTAGGTCCAGCAGTTATACCAAAAAGTCCCAGTTTCAGGTGGAAGAAGAAGATATTGAGAAATTGGAAGTCAGGTAGGTTATGCAGATAAGACAGTGATTTATTGTATCATTAATAATGTTTCAAGGTAATAAATAATCATTTTATTTAATTAATTCCAGAGAATTAATGGTCAGACTTTTAGAAAAGATCCTTCTAGCTTAGAAAATCCAAATTTTGTAGTGTGTTGCTTACCGAAGATGGAAGTTACTTTTTTTTTTTTTAGTAACTAGCAGTAGTGTACCTAGCAGCCTAAATTTTTTTTCCTGAACCTCCAAGGAAACGGGCACAAGGGTGTTCTGTCCATATATATTAGGTTGAGCAGATTATTGACAATAGGACTTGTATCAAAGAATGACACCAGATTCTAGTCTATAGTTTAAAATATGGTTGACTGTTTTCAAAAAACAGAGAGAAAAGCTTCCTTTATTAGCTTATTTATGGTTTGGCATTGCTTCTTAGAGGGCCTCTTTTATGACCTTTTTACAGTTTGGCTTTCTATTTAGGAGAACACATTCATTTTACATTTTTTTTCCTTGTACATGCAAAGAGTACTTCATTGTGTAGTCTTTTTTACCACTCCTTCACTCTTAGAGGAGGTCTGTCTGTGGTACATAGTTAAGAGTGAGAGCCCCTACACTCAGCTTTTCTGACGTGTGCATACATGCACACTAAATCTGGAGAATGACAACACATCTTCAGGATGAGCATGTGTTTTCCAACAGCCATCAGAAGAAGAATTTAGTGTTTAATTTTAATAGCCTTTATAGAACTAACTTTGTATGTGAATTTTTAATTAGCTTCATAAACTTCTTAATTAGAATTGCATATTTCATTATAGATGTAAATAGAATTAGAAAAACAGTCATACCCCAATAAATCTAGTATTAATTTTTTTTGTTCTTCTTAACATCTGCTGTCTGTCAGAAATGTCAGAGAGGTAAGAAGTGATAGAAGAAAACAAAGTGCATGTCTTTGGAGTCTGTGATTCCTTCTAAGGTTGTAAACATGAGCTGCTGTTTGGAAAAACAAGCGCATGTGTTGGTGTAGATTGCGGTGTGCCCCATTTTAGCAGTAAGATGCAGATATGTAAATATATTGCTTAAAATTTTGACTTAAATTACTTGCAAAGAAGTGAAGAGTTTTGGGGGTAGAGACTGTTCAAAATATGTTTATATTGCCAATATCACTTTTCTACTGATGTGAGGTCTGTGACTCTAACTTTCATTGTTTGTTGCTTCATCTAGTCTTTATTGGTTAATAAGCTGTTTGTTTGAGCCCTCTTGATTTAATTAGAATGGAGTGAGATTTCTAACATTTCCTGCCTCCATGCATGTTGGTTAGTGTTGTAAGACAGTTGCTGTTAACTTGAAGATTTGTCTCTGGGGGTAATGTTCTTACTTGAGTGATGTTCTTATTTTCAGGGTTGACCTATGGAACAATGGAAATTTGGTACAAGATGTCTTTCTAGGAGAAATTAAAGTTCCTGTGAAGGTGTTAAGAAATGATTCCTTTCAAGCATGGTGAGAAATGGCTCAGAAGTGAACTTGATTCTATCTTGTTTATCTTCCCTTATAAAGGCTATGTTTTATTATTCATTAAAAATGACTTTCCATGTGAGCTATTCTAGTCTCATTCATCTGGATAAGGTTAGAATTCTGTACATGTAAGGCACAAAGCATAAAATATCTTCCTAGTGGGTTTTTCTGCTCCGTGAATTAACCTTGCCAGACTGTATGTATAGTTTTCCCCTTCCCCCAGTTTACCCCTGCACACAAAATAGTTAATATGTTTGAGAGTAAAGTGCAGATACTGAAGAAAGGGAAGTTAGGAGGAAAAAACTATTAGAGAGAATAACAAGCTCTCACACTGAGTATAACTGTGTCAGTCAGCTAGCTGAATTTTAGTGTATTTGTGAATGCACGCGCACACACACGTGTGTGCGCACACACACATCTAGCATTTCTTTTTTCTTGGAGAGGCAAGGGAGTCTTTTCTGGAACCAGACCTATGTCATTTCTAGAGAACTGATATACTCATTTAAAAGCTGGAAGGATAAGGTATGAAGGGAATTTAGGAAGAAAACCCTCTGCTTATAACATCATAGCAACCTCTTTTCTGAAATTTTACAGGCAAGAGCCAACCTCCAGCACCTTTACCTTCCCAGCTGCTTAGTGGCAGAAATGATGAGCAAGACGGACTCAAAGGCCTTTAAATGTGCAAAATATTACACTTTTGATGCACCCTTTAGTACAGACAAGAGTGGAGGAAGGGAAGGACAGCCATCACATATCCATGTAGAAAACAAGTAGGAAGGAAGTGAAGAAACAGGAACTAAATGGAATGTGTGTCTCAGCCAGAAACAGTTATGGCTGTGCTCTACAAACCCACTCAGTCAGTGCCAAGGGTCTTAGACATGTAAAACTTGAACACCATTTGCTATTCTTAGTGTTTCATTGTGTTTTGTTGTTGTATTTATAATGGATCACATTTAATGTTTGTGTCAACATCTTCAACTTTTTATGCAGTTTATGGCAGACCAACATAGGCTTGTTCTGCCTACATTCTGAGCTGATCAAAAGCCTTGTGCCCATATTAACTTAATGACATGCCTCAGCAACCTGTTAAGAGAGGTTTTGTGAGCATGGATTTGTTACCAGCATGTTGTATTCATATAGCTTTTGATTGTATCTGGCTCGTGTCCAGTTGACATGAAGCATGAATGGAGATTTGTATCTGCTAATATACTTTGTAGCTATACCTTTCATAAGAATCTTTATATCCAATAATGATAAAATTATCAAAAACGGTTTTATGATTAAAGTAACTAGTGTTTTTTGGATCTTTAACTGCATAAAATGTTTTAGAAGGATCTTTAGAAAATAGCTGGAACACAGCAGATAAAAACAGTATTACTGTTACTAAATATTGGGAAAATAAGCTTGAGAGTCCTAATGTCCAGCAGAGACTCTCTTCTCACAAAGAAGATTGTAAAAATACAAATACACTTTGATTTTTTTTTTTTTAAGAAAAGTATTGTTAAATAGAATACTTGAAGATGTAATTTCAGTTTGCCAGGTTGAATGTTGAAACTAACCTGTGACACAAATAGCTACTTAAAGCTGTTAACACTTTTTAGGACTGCACCTCCTGTTGAAATTCAATTGAACTACAGCAAAGCCAGTGAAGAATTGTTTGATATATTTTGTTAAGATTAAAAGAAAAAGCACGTTAAAGCATTAAACTTATGTTGCCTTAATTTTAATTCTTTCTCAGGATTGTAGCCTAATAATATATATTTTACAAGTTTCGGTCTAGACCATTTAAATTCTTGATTTTAGATGTTCCATCTGTAATGTCTTGACGCTTAATCTAAGTATAACCTAGATATAATATGAGAAGGTCCAACATCGTTTCTGACTATTCCTGTTTTCCCAGTTGAGCTACAAGAAATATATCCTACTTCTCTGCTGGGAAAGATATGAGAAATGAATATATGTTCCATTATGTGCTGAAGGTACACCAAATATTGCTACTTTGTTAGGAATAAACAACAATTTCTTTTATTTTCTTTTTTTAATCTCAATTTTATTGTCAGTTTTCAGACTGAGTTAATGTATACTAAAATAGTTAAACGTGGTGCTTTGCTTTATTGTAAAATTAGATTAATGAAATGTAGATCTTAATGATATATTTTAGAATTGTCCTATTGCTTTCAGGTACTTACTTCAACCAAGAGAAAATGGAAATAAATCTTCCAAAACTGATGATCTGGGATCACTTAGATTAAATATTTGCTATACTGAAGACTATGTACTTCCATCTGAATACTATGCTTCTTTAAGAAACTTGCTGCTAAAATCGTCAGATGTTCAGGTACTTCAGTTTAAAATTTCCTTCAAAGATTTAAAAATAGATTGTGCCTGCCTGTAAGAGACTATTTGTGAAAATAAGCATAACTATAGTATTTTTTTTGTTCCTTTATATTAATTATTCCTGTCACAACAAGGTGAGCTGCTTTTGGAGCATTTACTTCTGCTCCAAAATACTTAACTTTTGTTCTTGTTTTAGACAAACAAACAGAAACAGTTGACATAACCTGTGCTGTGTGAATGGCCGTGATAAAACATTTTCTTCTTGTTGGTTGCTCTTTTCAACATTTTCTTATTGGCACTGAAGGGGAAGGTATTCACCATTGCCAAAAGTGGTCTGTTGAAGAACTGATTTCTAATTCCACCTCTTCTGAATTTCTTCAGTCTTCCCCAATGTTACTCAACGTGCCTGGATTTCTTACTTGGGTATATTGGCAAAGGGAAGTGTGGTAGATGATTAGCATAGCATTGTGAATAAGGAATTAAATCATAGTAACTAGCCTTTATATTTCTAGGTCTTTATAGTATTTCTTTAACCTATGTGAAATGTTGGCAGAGGAGAAGGAAGATAAATGGAAAACAGTTTTTGACTAAAATTTTTGCTAGCAGTATTCAAATACTACTTTACTGTAACTCGGGAAGAGCTGAGTGTATCTAGTGGCAGAGTCAGATGCTGCCTTTTTGACTTAAGTCTTATAAAGACATTACATTATTGCCATGCAGGTGCTTAATGCCTTTTATTTGGATTTGTGACAAAGCCGTATTCTAATGCTTTGGGGAAAATGGGAAGCATGAGTAGATGCTGAATTTTATAAACCTTTAAATATCAAATATGTTTGACTAGGTAATATCCTTTCAATTATTTTTTTCTATAGAATGGAAACTTTCATTCTATAGAATGAAAATTATAATTGGCATGTTATACAGCAAATACTACTAAAATTTTATATAAAGAAAATGTCTGTAGTTTTGATAGATTTGGTTCGGAGCCATAGTTTGCCAAATCTAAGTAGAATGTTCAGTTACTTCATTTGTGATTTCTGTTCTGCTCTCTCACAGCCAATTTCTGCATCTGCTGCCTACATTTTGAGTGAAGTGTGTCGAGACAAATATGATGCTGTTCTGCCTCTTGTAAGATTGTTGCTACACCACCATAAGCTAGTTCCATTTGTCACTGCAGTAGCAGAGCTAGATCTGAAGGATACTCAGTATGTATTTCATGCTTAGTGATTTCATGCTGTTTTTATTATCAGAGTTTCAGAGGATTTCATAATACAGCACTGATAAGCGTGTCAGATTTTCTTCCCTCAGTATTTAAAAACTGACAAAATACACTCATTTTAATATTGATTTATAAAAACATTTACTAAAATTGCATTGAAGCTGAAGATCAGAGTTAAGTGTGCTATTTTAGATGGAATCATTCGTCTATAAAACTTTCTTGAAACTAGTGTGCAGTTAAAGATAGCAAACTAGACTTGTGTCCAAGAGTACATAGTTTTTTGTTTTAAAATATCAACATTTGGTCACTTTTCAAATTCTGCTGGCCACTAGATTGATACTTAACATTTTTCTTAAATTACTTAGAATCTCATGTTTCTTTGAGTATGTGACTTAAATGAATCACTCTTGTGCTTAGAGAAATGAAGTAGGCCTAAATAGTGCCCGCTGAGGTACCAAGTCATGTCCAGTATAGTTGTGGAAGGTATTTTATCACCACAGGGTGGTTCTTTGCAAAGTTGACTTATTCTAGATTTAAATAAGGTGAGAGAACTGACTACATAAAAAGAAATGGTTTGTAAGAAAAATAACTTTCTGCACTGCATTCTGGTATACACATTCATTTCCATTATATTTGCACTGTAACAAAGATTACACTAAATGTATCAGAGTAGAAAGACTTATTTTGCCATTGAACGTACAGCTGACTTAATTATCTTCGACTACATGGCCTAGAAGGCACAACCCTAGATTAAATATGTTTTGGTTGGAAAGTGCCTGAGTTTATCAGTATGGTGCAGCAGTATGCTATTTATTGTAGCTATAATAGTTTTCTTACCAGGCCACTGGGGAAATAATACTATATTGGTCAGCTACAAGTCTTCATTACTTTGGAATTTTCTCCAGTTGTTTTTCTCATATTTAACATCGGATTACATCTTTTCTATAAAATTTCCAGACCTTTTTTAAAGGTTTTATTTTACTGGTTTTGAAAATAGCTGTAATATCGTGGGATTTTTTCCCCTCTGTTACGGGTGCCATTGCAACCTGAATATCTAACTTCTGAAATTCCTAATTCGTGTTTAAAATAATTTTGTGTAATAGTGAGATAAAATATTAATTAGATTTTGTGACTGAGCTCCTTAGGGTTTTTTTCCTCCCATTCAAATAACATTTATTCTTTTCTTACAGGGAAGCAAACACAGTTTTCAGAGGGAACACATTAGCAACTCGATGTGTTGATGAAATGATGAAAATAGTGGGGAGGCACTACCTAAAAGTTACATTGAAACCAGTTCTTGATGAGGTAGGTTATCTTGCTGAAACTGTTCACAGGACAGTTAGCCTCCTGAGGTGTCCTATCTCTTTGATAGGCAGCTTTCTTGTAATTCCCTGTGTAAGTAACCTTTCATGAAGAGGAATTATAGAGGAAAGTTAAGTTGAACAGTAATTTGCTGAGTTTAGTGGGAGGGGTTGCTTTTTGTTACTTGTGTTTCATGTACTTAAATATAAATAGTCAATGACAGTTGCTTCAGTCTTTTAACACATTGCCAGATTTCCCCATGTGTTGCTTGGGTAATTGATCTACGTGCAAAGGCACGCAAAGAAAAGTGAAGATGATTACAGCATGTTGTTATGAATTGTTCGGATTGTATTTAGAGTTTTCCCTCTAGATATAAGACAGAATACAATATTAACAAATGTATTTTCATATATTCTGTCAAAAGAAATTAAAAAGGAACTCTTAATTTTTGTTTTGTTTCAGATATGTGAGTCTCTAAAACCTTGTGAAATAGATCCCATCAAACTAAAAGAAGGTGATAACGTAGAAATTCATATGGTGAGTTTTCTAATTTCCATAATTTAAATATTCTAAAAATTTGATAAAAAGACACTTTTGAACACAGCTCTGTTTAATGGAAAATGAGTTATTTCATCCATTTATGGTAGCAGTATGATTCCCTAATGACTCTGCAAACAAGCAAATATGAATTTTCATATCACTGTATATAAAAATGGCAATGGAAAATTAAATCCCTAATGGATTGGGGAAGAGGGAACTGAGCAGAGGATTAGAGTCTTCCTTACCCATTTTTCGTGTATTGTGATGCCTGCTGTTCAATTCTCGCATCCAGGTAGCAAAGTAGCTAATTCGCATGCTTTAACACTTTTCATCTTTTCATTGAAGTTTTGCTTGCCACTTGCCTCTTACTGGATGGTGACGTTAAAAGCAATAGGAGCTGCAACAAATTAAATAATACTCATTAGGATGTGTGTGAAGTTCTTCTTCCTTGTAGCATGTTGTCAAATTATAAAAAATGTATTTTAATAGAGGGCGATATATGGTCAAAAACTGGCATTTACTTTCAAGATGCCTTCTATTTAAATTAAACAAATATCATCAAGTGACCTTTTAATATCAGTAAACCCATATAGATTCTATGAGGCTTTTTAAATATACACTATACTAAAATACACAGGGGATTTTTTATAAAGGAGTGTTGTAGTGTTATGTTTGTGTTCAGGAAAAAGGCATAGCAAAGCAAATGTTAACACTTTGAAAAATATCTTTTCCTATGATTACAGGAAAATCTACGCTATTATGTAGACAAAGTATTCCGTGAAATTGTGCAGTCAAGTATAAGTTGTCCTACCCTAATGTGTGATGTTTTTTATTCTTTGAGGCATCTGGCTGCCAAAAGATTTCCAAGTAAGTGTGCTTTTACTTTTGAAAATAGTGTTGAGAATGAACTACTTAATGCCTACAGTTACATTTTAGGGATTGTTGAAATTATTGTTTTATCTGGGACTGTGCCTTGAACTTTTTAACATGACAAGCAGGCATTTGATTTTTCTACCCATCTCTGTTGCACTAAAGCGTTGTGGTCAATTGTCAAGAATTATTTTCGATACAAACAGGCAGCAGGTCAGAAGTACTGCAAGACTAGCAAACAAGAAACCAACAGCAAAATGATGAGATATCAGAAGAAAAAGCAGAGACAAATGGAGGAAGTGATTTGGTTGAAAGATGCTTAAAATTTGGAAGAGCTGGAAGCTATTTAATGCTTCTATATAGGAAAATATTGGAAATGAAGTATGGAAATTTGAATTAAAACTGATATTTTCATCTAACTATATGAACTATAGCTCTCCACTATGATTAGCATATTCATGATGTGAGTAGCGAAGCTTTAGTTGGAGACTTAGAGCTAAAGTTTGTCAGAGAGGGACTTAAAATACTTATTTCTATATTAAAATCATTCCGAAAAGGTAATACTGGTTACATTTCAAATAATCTGTCTGTGAAATACATGGATACTTAAGTCAGCTAAAACCTAAAATGTTGCATAATAGACTAATAGATGAACTTCTGGCGTCTTCCTCTGATTCCTGTTTGTCACTGGAACTGAGGACATGAATTCTTCAGTTAAGACATTCCTTTCAGAACAGCTAACATCTCAGAGGGAGCTGACTGAAGTGGTCATTAGAGTAAGAACGTGATCCAACTCTCATTGCCGCGTATAAAGGTGTATAATACACAATACATTTTGGATGAGAGGTTCAGTTACGGCATTAAAATTACATAACACAGTGATTCTGTGACACAGCTCAGGGCTGGAATTAAACTTATTACATTTTTTTATATAGGTTTAATGTGTTTCCGTTTATCAATAACTAGCCTTAAGGATGAATAACCTTATAGCCCTAATGTTTAAAGCAGCTACTACTGTATTTTTTCTTTCTGTTCAAAATGCTTAAAGCCCCCTGTGGTCAACACTGTGTAACAAGTGCACGTGACAATCACATTGTTACTAGCAATGGAGCTCGTAAGTCAATTCTATGAAAGCAGAGCTTCTTTTTAAAGAGAAATAAGCCCTCTGTTATACGAACATTTCTTACCATGGTCATCTCTCTCATTTCATGCACTTCATTGATTTTTCTATTCTATTTAAAGTATAAATATCTTCTCTGATGTTATCTTCTTAAGGATTTTTATGTTGACTGTCTTCATTGTTTCTTTATTGAGTTTAGTGCATGTTATATTTCATGGTTTTTCTCTGCAGATGACCCTCATGTACAGTATTCTGCAGTGAGCAGCTTTGTGTTTCTTCGTTTCTTTGCTGTAGCCGTAGTCTCACCTCATACTTTTCATTTACGACCTCACCATCCAGTAAGTTTTGTAAAATATTGTTCTGTTTTATTCATAATTTTCAGATGTGTGTGTCTGGAAGGCATAAGTTGCTTTCAGTGGCTCTGTAATTGAGAAATAAAATAAGATTGCTGTATGTCTGTAGGTTGACTCTTCTGTTTTATACCCCACCAAAGGAACTAAGACTTCTGCAGTTCAGATGTTGTAGGAGAGCTGTTGCTATTAAAAAGAATGTGCTTGCAGGGGAAGCACTTCTGTGTTAGAATGGCAGCCTGACTGAGGGTTCTTCAGGGCATATGCCTGAACCGCACTGATTCCTTCCACCGTGGGAGTTAAATATCCAGGTGTCGCTTTCATTTTTAAGCGTACTTTCCTTTCTATGCTAAATGGATGTTAGGGAGTTATTAAATGACTGGTCTGTACATTTATTATGGACTTCACGAGTTGTACTGTCTTGCCAAATCTTCAACATACAGTAATAACAAGGTTATTAGATTACTAACTTTATGGTTGTAATAATGGAGGCAGGCCAATTATCTGTATACAAAATCAGATAGACATATTTAAATAGAAATCTTATTTTTAGTCTTTGAAGTTAAGAAAATAATAATGTGTTTTCACATAAAATAGAGAATATGTATTAAACTTTCCTATCCTGAGGTTATTTTTATTTGCTTATTTTATCTAATTTTGTAGCACTTTGAAAAGAAAATTCTAATTACTCAAAATCATTCAATCGTTTGACATTATTCAGTTTGTTATAATAAAAGATTATTAGTGGAATTCATCATTTGAATATTCAACATCTTAAAGGGATCAGCAAGGCCTCTGTGGTTGTTGATAATCCTGTGTTAAAATAAGGGAAGTAGTAAACAAGTGAGGCAAAACATTAAAGACAAACTTTTAAGTGTGATAGCTATTATGAAAATTTCCACGGTTCATCAGCAACACTTCATTATCTTTAGTATTCAGGTGAATGTTTCAGAAGCATTAGATATGTACTAATAATTTGAGGGGTCTGATGAGATGTTTCATAGGGAAAAATATTTTTCCATTCACTAATATTGAATTATAGTAATAGTGAATAAAACCCTAAAAATAAAACACTGTGCAGTAATCTTTAATATATACATATATTTACAAAGCATAGGAAGTACCCTAGGGCAGTGCTGCACATGCAGTTTTTCCCATAGGGAAAAAAGGGAATGAATATGTGTATCAGACTTTATTACATTTTGTAATATAAACATTTTTGTGGAATTTTCATTTTTAAATCAAAGTATTATTTGAAGATATCTAAAAATGTCATGTAACATCTTTTTTTTTTTTTTTTTTTTTGTTGTTTCTTTATTCTAGGATGCACAGACTTCTAGAACATTAACTCTTATATCAAAAGCCATCCAGACTTTGGGGAGTTGGGGAAGTTTGACCAAAAGCAAACTTGTAAGGCCACAAATATTCTGTCTTATTTCATTGACTTATTTCATAGAAAGTTTGTTTATATCTGTTTACCTTTCCTTTCAGTCAAGTTTCAAGGAGACGTTTATGTGCGAGTTTTTCAAAACATTTCAAGAAGAAAAGTTTACTGAATCTGTTAAAAAGGTACCTTTATACTTGCAGTTTGTGTGTGGTTGTATGGTGCATTTGTATGGTTTGTATGGTACATTTGAATACAGAGTAATCTCAGTAGTTAAGTCTGTGGTGTCATTGTTCAATTTTCTCCTAGAAATACAAAAATGTTTGTGGTCCACTCCAGGTATAAAAAATACCATCAATGCAATAGAATGAACATAGGACTTATACATTGTGGACTTAATTTTTATTTTAGAAAAACTATTTGTGTATTAAAGCTTGTTTCAAGTGATTTGTATTTATTAGATCTGCTGTTTAGGAGCTAGTTACAGAAATCTTCTGTAATTTATGGACATTCCTTCTTACCTTGTTTCAAGTCCCTGCAATATATTTTCATTTAATCTGTTATCCAAAATAGTTGTTCTGTACTGAGAGAAAATCTGCATATGCATTTTCAGAGTAGGTTTAGTTTGTTTTGATTTTCCAAATACTATATATTCCCTTTGTATTTTTCTTTTAAGTTCCTGGATGATGTTTCCTCAACGGAAAGTAAAGAGCCCAGTGGTCTGAGTGAGCCAGTACATCTAAAAGAAGGGTAAATACATCTTAAATCTGTACCATGAGAAACAGAATTGACCTGCTGTTTTTCATTAATGTCAACATTAAGTAGTTGTACACTAAAATAAAAATGCTTGATTTCTACTAAAATAATTACGATATTTCTTGTTTGTGATAATTCCTCATTAGTTTGCAGGGCTTGCAGCTTTTGGTGGGAACTTTCATCTTCTAAATTGTTTAGAAGAAAATTAAAGATATTTTAAAACTTTTTAAAGTCTGTCTGCATTTCTTCTATAATTCAATGTGTGCTCTGATTTATTCAGAATTGTTAAAATGTATTTTAAGATAACATAAAATTTATACAGTTTAGAATTGTTTGTGTAATGTTTAAGCCTAACTGGGCAAAATATTCCCCCTTTATTGTAGGGGGAAAATATCCTATAATTCAAATATTTAGCATAAAATGATAGAATACTTTTATAAAATTGTGGCAAAAACGGCTACTTCTAAAAATGAACAAACTATCTTTTTTTATATTGGTCAAGAATATCTAGTAAATTAACTCAAACAATGTTGCTGGGGGGGAAGGGAGGAAGATTTATGCTCACCTGAGAAGAGATTCATAGCAATTGAAGATTACTCTGTGAAACAAGCAGCTGAATTTAAAATAGGAGCAAATGTACCTCTTAGTAAAAAACTAAATAGAAATTAAGGAGGAGACAGTGGCAGTAGGTCAGTACCTGATATATCAGTTTGGAAGCTAATCTGTATCACGTACTGATTGTAGTTGATCCAAACTATAATTTCCAGTGAGTAAACACAATTTGTGTCTACTCTTGCTATTGAGTCTTACTCAGCATCATTTCATTTGAATTCAGTTCCTGATGCAGATAAGGACAGCTACAGTCACATGTAGAAAGTGACAGGAAAGGGAAGGGGAATATTGTAACTGAATACACTCTGCTCCCTTCTGGGAAAATTTGTAGTTTGGATCTGAATAAGTAAGAACCCATCCCAAAATCACTGCTTCAAAGAGAACCTGGATTGCATATTTGTTAAACTCCTTACTTTTCATAGAGCCCAGTACATGGATCACCATATGAGAGGTAATTGTGATGACCTGTTTTAAACAACTTATTAGATTGATAGATTCTTGTTAATAGAATTTTTATGTCACTGCATGGCAAACAATAATGTGTTATATGTATAAGTGGTTTTGAAAGCTCTTTCAAAGATTAATGGCAGCATTTTCATCTGATTCTCTCTTTACAGAGAAATGTACAAAAGAGCTCAGGGAAGGACTCGGATTGGTAAAAAGAATTTCAAGAAACGGTGGTTCTGTCTAACAAGTAGAGAATTCACCTACCACAAACAGCAAGGTAAATTTTGTTTATTTTACAGGAACAATTTTGTTACTAAACACTCATATTTAATTCTATTGCAAAAATGTATTTGTGGCATGTCTCTTCAGTGACTTCCTGTTTTGTGACCGTTTACTCTACAATGGCAAAACATAGTAATTCTCCTTAACTTAGCCGTTACAGTTGGAATAATTCTGTGTTTTTAGGTATTTGCATCTGATTTGGGCCTTTTTAATTCTTTTTTCTTTTTATTTTGCTAAAGTATACAATATTAGTTACCTCTGTCCTGTTCTCCAGATGCTTCTGATAAGTATCATAATTCTACTTATCTTGCTTCTGCAGCAGAGTAGTTGGAATTTAGTGTATGCAGTTAAGACTGACTCTCAGAGAGATCCAAGATCTCAGTCTTTCAAAGATTCAAACTGTGGGAGTGAGACTCTTAGCTTCTTAGAGTTTCCGAGAGCTTCCAGGCTGGGAATACTGGCAGCTCTGAGAGCCTTAGCTGAAGCCAGGGTTCTTAGAACTGCCAGTTCAGTGCAGCAAGTTGGAGAACACATTTTTTCCTCCTCTTGCAGCAAGGAAATTATTAAATACTGATACTGGACGTGTTGGAGTTGCTACAGATTTTTGAAACCTGAATAGGTTGCCTAGTGAGCTGGCAGGCTGAGAGAGGTTTCTTAGAAAAACTGTTACCTGCTTTGGTGGAAGTTAGTTGAAAATTATTTCACAAGATGTTTGGGTTTAATTGAGTCAGTATTTGATTAAATCAATGCTTTCAGCAAAATCGTATTTAATCAGATGCTTTCTAATCATTTTGTAGACATTACACTGTGTACGTGTACTTACAGGTAAAATTTTCTTGAAGATAAATGAGATTTTCATAGTTTCTTTAATACAAAATTGTTTGTGTATCTGTGAAATGCAGAAATATGTACAGAACACTCAGGTTCTTCATCTCTTTGGATGATGCTTACTTTACAGTTTATTCAGTATGCTGATACAGCAAATCCAGAAGGCAGTTCATGTACTGCAGCATCTACATTTACAGAAAAATCAAAGTTACTGCTTTTTAAAAATTGGAAAAAAGAAATTTTGCCTTTGACTAATTCCAGAACTGCCAAAGTTGCTTCATAGTCTTTTATGCCAAACACACAAGATAGACCTGTAGACTGTCAAACATGATGGTTGTCAGTATTGGCTAACAAGCAGGTTTTTGTTGATGCCTGCATTACATTAACAGATGTTGTACTTGTTTCCTGCAATAATCTGATGTAGTCTTGATTTGGTTCATTTGAGTCCTACATTTGGATCATAGGAAAGTGTTTTGGCATTGGATGTACTACAGTTCTGATTCTTCAGGATAGTCTTTTGAAAGACAGTCTCTTTGGATGATAATGATAAACTATGAGTTGAGTCATAGATTTGGCATTTCAGCCTTGCTTTTACTTCTGTTTTCTAAATTGGATAGGTAGATATAATTTAGGAAAAACAAACAAAATTAATCTTGTTTTTTATTTTATTTAGAAGAAACATGCTAAGCTTAATTTCTTTTTTATAAATTTTTTGTTTGAAAAATTAAACCAACCAAATAAATAGCTATTATGTCATATGTGACAGATTCTGTAGCACACCTCACTGTCCAGTTTTCTTTCAATTTATTACTTTAGGGTTGTGTATTAAATTAAGCAGATACGTAAGTGAGAAATGGCAGATGATTTCCTAATCTTTGTGCCTTGCTGAGTGAGACACTTCATTCTCTCATCATTATAGTTTGATGTACGTTTTTTCAACAATTAAAATGTATATTTTGAGAACTTATCGTATAAGTGCATTGAGTTTTTTTAAAAAGAAAGCCTTGTTTCATTCTTACCGTCCATTTATGAATTTTTGCAGATAAAGAACCAATTTTCACTATTCCAATCAAAAATATCCTTGCAGTGGAGAAGCTTGATGAGAGCTCCTTCAACAAGAAAAATGTGAGTCAAAAGTTATTTGAAATTCTTTGCATGTTCTTTAAATAGAAGATTTTAATTAGCTTAGTTTGCTACAGTAGGGTTACTTAAACCCTCTTACTAAACATTTCACAAAAAAAATCTCTTTGAATCAGGGCCAAAAAACTCAGCTATATGCAGTATTAACTGGTACTCTGTATGGTACTTAATCTGGAGATTTGGGTCTTTGTCCTGTCTTAACTCTCTGTTTTTGACTTGTGCCTCACTTTCTAAATTTGTAGAATGGAGGTTAAAACTATTGTGACCCTATTACAAATCACTTTTATTTAACAATCATACGTTATACTATGTTCTATTGGAAATGTTAG
Source organism: Rhea pennata (assembly GCF_028389875.1). Taxonomy (NCBI): domain Eukaryota; kingdom Metazoa; phylum Chordata; class Aves; order Rheiformes; family Rheidae; genus Rhea; species Rhea pennata. The sequence continues at coordinate 17,949,189 of NC_084671.1, read as the reverse complement.
CTACCAAATGTTATTATTATAGGAGGTTCTTTTGATGAGAACCTCCTATAATACCTTTCATCATTTTAGAGACAATTCTCTTCCTCAAAGCCTTATTCTGGACCTGTAAAACATGAGTATTTCTGCCATTATTTCAATGTGAAATTCTTAGGCAGTGGTAAAAGTACAGCTGTTGCTTTCCTTTAGTCATTCTCAGCCTAAGGCTTTTGGGAATTGCCTTTTACTCTTAGGATATGAGGTACAAAGGCAGTTGATGTCACATTTAGCTATGTGAATGAAGATGACAGAAAGTGTATCATGTTCTGATTCTTTAAGCATTTGCGTTTGGATGAGGAAATAGTGTAAGCAGAACACAGGGAACCATCTTTTTTCCTGAATAGGGCTCTGTAGTATAATTGGAGAGAGGTGTTGGCAGGAAAAGAAAGTCTTCCTCCCTTTTCTCACTTTTTGTCTTAATTTGGCTCTGATGAATTGCCAGAGAACCCATATCAATTTTAAGGTATTCAGAATTGTTCAGTAACTGCACTCTTTCACTGAGCAGAATAATGTTACTTTTCCATCTACAGATGTTTCAAGTACTACATGGAGAGAAGCCACTCTACATCCAAGCAAATAACTGTGTAGAAGCTAGTGAGTGGATAGAAGCTCTCTGCCGGGTAACAAGATGCAATCAGAAGAGACTTACTTTTTACCATCCTTCTGCTTTTCTGAATGGGAACTGGCTTTGCTGCAAGGCTACCGTAGAGAACACAGTGGGCTGTGCTCGTTGCACTGCGTAAGTTGCTTCGGAAATAAAAATGCGTGTGTTTTGTAGGACAGAATCTGTTGTTTCACTATAGAACTTGAGAATCTGAAGGCAAGGATTTTGCTATCTGTTTTAGCAGGCTTTGCTACTAAAAACATCTTATTAAGGCTTGGAGTACTGTTTTTTAATACATCTAGTACTTTTTTAGTCATATGAAATATTGACAGTAGTCAATTCAGTATGTAATTCAGCAATGTTGAATGGCTTATGTCAGCTTTTTTATGCTGAACAGTCTATTTCATAGCTGATTCTACTCTTGATAAATGGATTACCTTGTGTGCTACTACTGTATCAGTACTTGATAGAAATTTCAGCAGTGTATAGGGTTTTTTCTTTCTCCCCACAGAGTGCTCTGGGGGAGACTGTAACATTTCTGTTCTGTTTCATACCAAGTTTTAGTATTTCTTCTCAGAGTGGGAACTGGATAAAATAAAAGGGTTTTGGTGCAATGCCTCTCTCTCGTCATCTGTGTTTTGAACGATCAGCAATTGACTCTTCTAAGTTGTATCCTGGCTGTGAGTGGCAGCCCAAAGCAGCTTTGAAGCTAGCATCTTCCTTGTCTGTCCTTGTAGCTCCTAATGTGCATAAGGAGTACAGAGCATGTTGGGAGGAAGACACGTGATCTGTGGCAAACCTTGACTGGTGATAATTTTTCTTCGAGGGCTGTTGTTTCTGATGCACTTAAGAACACAGATGAGTGTTCCCAAGTTTCTTCAAATGCCAAGTTTGATGCAGAAATATGACACCTCTAGGTCATTTATATGAAGTTATTGAAATAGCTTGCAGCATAGGGTTTAGCCTGAAAGTCCATCACTTTCACTAATGACTTTGTCTTGTTTTATGCAACCCATTTTTCATTTTAATCTTACTGTTTACTGTTTTAAACTGTACTAAGAAAACAAGCCAGTCTTGGAGGTAGATTCAGACAAATCATTTAGGGTTTTTTTTTTTGTTTCTTTGGGGGGGGTGGGGGTGGAGGAGTGGTTTGTAGGTATGTTACAAAAAATGCAAAACATCTTGTAATATGTTGATGCCTTTCCTTAAACTGCTAGTTTTAAAAAACAAACAAATGCTATAATCATTTTTTAAATGAGTTTATCCTTAATTCAGTCATTTCTAAAAATTAAAGATTAAAGGTGACATTCAATTCAATTCTTGTAGAATATAGTTCAGAATAAATGCTACAAGTAAACTTTCTGCAAAATGCCTTATTCTTCAAGGTTACTCAGTTCATTCGTATATTAGGTTTCTCATAAATTCAGAAGATTGGCATTCCCAAATAACTTTTTGTTGTTTTCATCTTTCTGTTCCTTTAAGTGTTCTGCTAGAAATACTGTTTGCCCTTCTATTCTGGTCAGTTTCCAAATATAGCAAATTTTAAAGCATCATTTAATTTGGCTTTGGTGTTTTGAAATATTCTTACTCTTGAAGTACTGAATAATAAATTCTATTGTAAAAAGGCCATTTTTAGTGCTGCTCTGGACTTATTCCCTCAAAACTTTATATTCTTCTGTAAAAGTTTTACAATAAAATACAAAAAAGGTTACAATAAATACACTTGTGTAGCAACTGTGAAATTTAGACATAATAAAAGGCTAAATATATTGAAACTGAAACAGTTTTTATTGTCGTTCAAACCTTTTAGAGAATTAGTTATATTGACTACCCATGTCTTTTTTTTTTTTCTTTTTAGAGATGTTCCTGCTGATACTCAAATTGAGATTGATGGAGATAGAGAGACAGAGAGGATTTACTCACTTTTTACCATCAACATATCTAAGCTTCAGAAGCTGGAAGGTATTTAAATAGTAATTCAGAAGAACTATATTGGTACTCATCAGCTGTAATCCCTTACCTTGATATCAATTTGATATCTTATAGTAGAGACTATATAGAGTGTATTTTTGAGTCCTTAGTGCTCTAGTATCAAACAGTCTTCAGTAGGCACTGGTTGTGCACCTTGTTGTAAATAAATTTGCCTATAGAAAATCTCAACAGTAGTCTAATTAAGAGGATACCTGCAAATATAGCCAGTTGCTCTTCTCTTTGCTCTCCTTTTCCTACCTAGGGAAAGAATTATATGCAGCATGGTTGAGTTCTGAGAAAACATTGGTCTTCTGGTAACGTGAACAGGAGGGATCTAGATGGTAAAGATAAATATACAACCAGTAGAGAATAAGTCACAAAAATGTTCGTACATCTAGTTGATGATCTTTCCTGTTTTTGTCTTAATCCACTTTACATATAAGCTAGAGTAATTTTATATTTCACAATTTCAGGATTGCTATTTAAATTTACATTATAAGAAATCTCTTTATTAAAAGTAGAAATTCTAACTGAGGTTTGTGGTAATTTTTGTAGAGGCTTGTGGAAGTATAGCAGTCTATCAAGGTCCACAGAAAGAACCAGATGACTATTCTAACTTCACAATTGAAGACTCTGTAGCAACCTTTCATACGCTTAAACAAATAATAGATATAGTAGAAAAGCTGAATGACTCCCATGAAAAATATCGAAAGAAGAGATCATCTAGTGCTAAATATGGCAGTGAGTAAGTATCTTACATAATTTTAACATACGTAAACCTGTGGAAAAAAAATCACAGAATGAGGTCAGGCTTGTTGAGGTAACTGATTTAAGCTAAAGTTAGATCTTTACAACACACGGACGAGAAGAAGATAAGGCGAATTGATTTGCTGTATTTGTAATGAAACTCTTTACAGGTTGTTAGATAACACAAAAAGCAGCTCTGGCATAGGATTTGTCTGTATTCATGTTGAGATTCCCATCAGCAGGTACAATGGATGTTTCCTTATAACTTAAATTTTGTGTGAGCTTTAGATGTTACTCCTAATTGCCTGCCTACCTTCTGTTTTTTGTAATATTAAATCTCTTTTTCAATTAAGATACCAAGTTATATAAAACTGTAAAGATTATACTGCATACATATCTTTCAGGCAATATTTGTATTGTTTGTTAATTCACTTGCTATATTAAGTGGAAAGGACTATTTTTGGTGAAGTTCAAAGAATCTATTCTTTGGAGTACACAGCTGCTCCAGAGCTGATTCTTTCGTTTCTCTTTGATTCTAGCTAATATTTATGGAACAACACTAGTCAGGTATCTGTTTTCTTCTTGGCTTCAGGAAGGCTAGATTTACCACAAGAATGCTCTGACATCTATTTGGTTTGCCTAGTTTTAATATTTGACCTGAGCTGTTCAGAAAAATTGACAATTGATTTAGAAGTTTCTGATTAAAAGTGCATGAGGTTTTCAGCAAACAGTGAAATTCCATAAGTAGTGGTAGAAATTGTGCAAAGAATGTTTGCCTTATTAAAACTATATGATGAGAATTGGAAAGCAAATATTACCTTAAAAATATCTACAAGTGATGCTTTATTTTTTCCAGAGAAAATCCAATTGTTGGAAAAGTTTCCTAACCAAAACAAACTGTTTCTTATGTGGAAGAAGAAGAAACTGGAAATGTTCCTGGGTTGTCTTTGGTGGTGTTTTTGTTTGTTTGTTTTTTATTCATTACCTACACTTTTGCAAAGTATTTAAGAATGAACATAAATGCTAGTTGTATTGACAATCTATTTAATATTTAATAGGAAACTGTCTGGTCAGAAATCTGGTCTTAAAGTTTATTCCCATTTTGCTGAAGAACTTGAAATTCCAGGTTCTTGAAGTAACAGATGTGAATAAATCTAAATGTTTTTCTGCCATTACTGTCTTATTGGAAAGAACTTTATAAACAAATAAGCTTTTTAATGAAAGAAACTCAATACAGTAGTTGTTGATTGGATTACATCTCTGAGTTATATATACTGCAAACTTGCATCAGTTTACCATGAGTGCCTGCCCTGCTGATGTGGATCTTGAAATTGAAATCCTGAGATACTTCAACATGGAAAAAAATCTAAAGCTTCATATTCAATTAATTTGACTTTTTTTTTCATGTTAGGTTTTGTCAGCACTTGACTTGACTTAATCCTGGAGTTTTACAAAATCATGCAGTATATTGCGTATAATCTGGACAGCAGATACCAGTGTTAGGTTTTTTTTTTTTTTTTTTTTTTTTTTTTTTTTGTTGTTGGGGTTTTTTTTTTTAGTACTAAAGAAGAAGAAATCAGGGAACATTTATTGTGCCTTGTGTTTACATTTGGGGTGAGTAATATATGGAGTGACATTAGACCACTATCTATTTTCTTTAGGATTTTTTTAAGGTACAGATTTTTTTTTTCTTTATTTTAATACGAAATGCAGGGTAGCAACCTTTCCTCTATATCCCCCCCCCCCCCCCCCCAAAAAAAAAAAAAGTTTGCCTGCAGACACAAATGTGAACAGATTGTGGTTAAGAAAGTACTGATGAACTTACATGATCCCACATATGATTTTCTTTTTTAATAAAAAATAATAATGATGCCCATTATCTTTTGACTACAAATCTAATAAATAATGCATCTCTAGTATAATCACTCAAAGCACTTTAGATATCTGGACTATCCCAGATTATTTTTAGATACTTTGTAGTATCTGCTTGTTATGATCAGTTGAATGATCAATGTTTTGTCAATGCTTAAGTGATATTTTTGTGTCTTTGTTTGTATGGATTCTTATTTGCCAGTTAACACAATTTTAAACTGGCATTCTTGAGTTTAGGAAGACTAATTTTCTTGCTCACTTCATCTGAGAATTTATGTTGTATTGAAAGGATATATATGTATAGAACCAGGAAGAAGCAAAGGTATTACTGTGGCAACTTTGCTTCAACAGTATTAAATGCAACTGTCTATATGTGGTACTTTTTATTTTTGGAGCGTTTATTGTGGGGTCTTGTGTTTTTTACAATCATGATTTACCCAAAATAATTAAGAATTTAACTTACCAATAGAAAGAATAAAAATTCACAGTGCTTGAAAACTCTAATGTACACTGTACACTTTCAATACTGTTGTAGAGAGGCTTTCTACAGAAATACAACCCAAGTGGCAAGACTGAAATATCTTTTGAAATGAATGTAACTATTGTAAAAAATGAATATTTGTTTTAATACTATAGGAACTATTAGAGAATACCTGGAATTCAGAACCAGTATCTGCAGTGTCACAATCATTTAATCATCTGCAATTATTTTGTCTTTTATATATAAATCTGTATTCTAAGGGACTTTTATTTGACATCAGTTGAAATTAAGGGAAAATAGAATCTTTATTAATGCCAAGAAATGTGTTTTGCCAAAGTCACGTGGCTCCAATGAATTTCCATTAAAAAGCTGCCATTAAAGTTGAACACTATTGAGTGTCAAAGTAAAGCTTGGTGCGTGTTGGCCAACCCTGTTGCAAAATGTCTGTTCACTGGAGCCATTTTCTATTATTTCTGAAGTCAAATTTATGACAAATTAAATTGTATGCTATTGCAACATTTTTTGAAAAATATGCACTTTTTATTTGCTTTGGTACTGGAATATTTAGCAAAAACAAAGGCCATTTAATATTTGGGACCATTAAGATTTAATTTCTCATTTAATAATTTTTAAAAGACAGTAGATGTTCTAGAATTTAATTAGGTACAAGTAGGATAATTAATAATAAAAGTTGCCTTCATTTTGATTAGTCTAGAAAGAAAATATTCAGTAATTAGGTCTATTTGGATTGTAAATTATATTAGTTTTAATTTGTATTATGATGTATTGTTGAATGTATTTTTATTTAAATTTTATTTTCTTATCAAGATATTAAAATGTTTTGTAACATTGCTTGAGAATAACTCACAAATAAATTTACAACAAACTTAATTGTTGTGTATTTGCTGTGAGGCCTGCCTTTTTAGATTGTTTGTCATTATTCAAAGACAGAATTAGATCGGGCCTTGCAAACTGTAGTTGAGTTTAACAAGATAAATCCATGTGACAGAAAAACTATAAAATCCCTTTAATTTTGATCTTGCATGGTCACCGACAATATTATTGGTCTTCTCACCTGCTCTCACTCCTTTTTTCTGTGGGATTTCTTTATAAGATAACTTTGTAGAAAGATGTTTCAATGTTTTGATGTTTTGTTTCCTTGTACAAAAAACAGCATGGGAGCTCTTTAGTAGGATTTGCAGTGCAAATCTTCCAGCCATTTTGGAGTTAATTTTGATTGATTCTGAGGTAAGCTGTATTAAGGCCCAGTCTAGTCACAGATTCATATGCAGAGATTTAGAAAGCAGAGGAAGTTAAAAATGAAACTGCAAGAACGGTAGGAATTTCTGTGTGGGCACTGTATAAAACTTATTAAGGATTCTGTGATCGTTATAGCAAAGTTATCTAATCTTTTCACTGCTAATTTGCCACCTTCTCTAACTATTCCCTTATTCTGAGTTTTTTCTAAATCATGACATGAAAGGGCGTTACCACCAAAGATTAGTAGCTTCTGTGCTGATCATATTTGGGCAAGGCTGACAACTGTAGATACATAATGCCTCGGTAGCTAGACAGTTCTTCCTAGAACTCTCAATTTTTCGAAAATTAGTCTGCTAATTTCTCATACATATATCTCTGTTATGAAAAGTCCAATAATAAAGTCCCCCATTCTACATGCGGATAACTATAGTGATGGGGGGGGATAAAAGAAATGTATGTGTGTGTATTCATACAGTGCAATGATAGACTATATATAGTCAATAGAAGCAATAATATATGGATAAAAATTACAAAATGTTATCTTTCATTTCTGCTTGTTCATGTACTTTAAAGTACAAAATTTGCAGCACTTATTCACGTGTGGTAAGGACTGATGCAATATTTTTTGAAAAGAGCCTAAATACTGAATAAAATTCAGGCCAATAAGCATCAGCTCTCAGTACCAAATAAGGACTTCTAGTAGAATAGAGAAATGCATACAGTTTCTTTCAGGTTCTTATAATACTTATAAAAGTATATTTAACTGAAGTTTTCATGATTTATGCATATTACATTAAACAGGAATCTTTTAATAAGTGTAAGGAGACTACATTGATACTACTGTATTGAGCCCTGACGAGACTGCTGTTGGCATACGTGGCTTGTTCCCGGGATGCAGCAATACAGGGCAGCTCTTGGCAAAGCTTGAGAAGTTTTAGAGTAGACCTGCAAGAACTGGGAGGAATACAGACTGTAATTTAGCTAAATTATTAAGTGTAAAATGAACAGTTTAAGAAGTCACAGAAACAAAACTTGATAATCAAGTGCTCTACAGCATAGTCGAATAATGCTTAACAAGATCCAGTGGCTGCTGCATTTCTTGTTTCTGGCCTTAGAAATTACATAGGTTTTGTAAGCATATATATATATACATATATATATATATATATATACACACACACAAAAATCAGACAACACTGTGAACTGTTTTAAAATATTCTTTACATGAATTTAGAAGTTCATGAAAATGATAAAATCCATCCATATATAAGGACACTTTGCAATCTAATTATGATGTGCCATAAAATTGTAATGACCAAGTGTTTTGTTTTCACTGCTGAAGTTCATTATATGTTAACATTATTTTTGCAAATGGTGTGGCAGTTGTATATAAAGTCTAGTTAAATTTCACAAAAAAAAGGAGATGGGAATTTTTTTCCCTGTTTCATAAACATTATATATGTGGGGGCTTTTCGTATCCAAACAGACAATTTAGTTTGTTTAAAAAATCCCCCCCCCCCCGGCCTTTACCCCTTATTTTTGGTCATTTTTACTGGATAGGAGAAAAAGGGAAAGAGTGATGGACCAACCCAGGTAAAGGTATCGTGAGACTTATAAAGTTTTTTTTTTTTTTAAAAAACAACTTACCGGATTCCTTTAGAACAGCAGAGCAGAAGATCTTGGCTTTGGTTTTCGTAAGAGGCAGATTCTCCCCAGCTCTACTCCAGACTGGTGTTTCAGTGACAAACTCGGCTGTGTCAGGGAGCGGACAGAAAAGATGTTTTTTGGAGGGCTGTATGTGTAACGACAGAAGGCTTCAAAGGCAGCTGGGCTCCTCGTCCTGCAGTGCTTTGCTGCTTGCGCCCACTGCAGGGCTGCCCCGGGAGGGGCCGAGGCGCTCAGGGCAGGAGCTCCTTGTGGTTAAGCACCCCCTGCTCAGCCGTCCCTTTCCCCGGACCCTGGACGCCGTTGCTGGGTGACAGAAACGGAGATTTCCTGAAGACAACCAGGAGACTGCAGAGGTAAAAACAGGAAGCGCGAACCTCGCGTAAGGATCTGCAGTGATGTGCCCGGGCGCTCGGGCCTGATGGTTTTTGCACCTTTCATCCGTAGACCTTTGACATGCTTTAGCAGGGTAAGCGTATACAGTTTGGTCTCCTTGTGCCCAGGGTACTGGGTGTTGCATAGCAATGCAAATGAAAGAGTCCAAGAGAAAGGAGTACTTCTTCCATCTAGTTTCTGTAATTTAAGTATTAAATGCTGCCACATGCAGGCACAGTACTTTGTCAAATGTTTGGTCATTTTAATCATCTTTAGTCACCGACTAGCACCTCAGGGTCGCAGCAGAAGCTGAGAGGGTCGCACAAGCGTATTCCCCATGTAGTAATGATGCAATAGCTCACAATTTTATCTCACAAGGTTAATCTTGTACCTTTTCCCCCTCTCACCTTTTCTCCTAATCTTGCTGATGTATACTAGAATAAATAAAAGGGCACTGACTAATGTTTTATAGATTACCTGCCTTATTTTAAGGGTATCTTGAAGTAATCTAAGTCCTAGATATGTGAGACTTTAAATAAAGCATTTAGCTGTATAAATTAAAAAAAAAAAAGAAAAAAGAAAAAAGTGTGGGGGAGACTTCTAGTCCTGCTGTGAAAATGCTGTAAAAACTTTTTTTGAGCATAACAGTGTGTATATATATATGATGATTTCTGTAGCAGCTAATGTAATTCTCTTAGCTTCCTCATGAGTAGTTGGTTCAGGTCCCTGTCAGATCTTCCATGCCACACCATTCTGTCACATTTACAGGGCTGTTCTTTAATGGTCAGACCTGAATTGCATGTATATACGCTAGCACCGCCTTGGCCAAAATCTGAGAGTAGAAAACTGTCAAAGGCAACAAATGTAAGCAAGCTATATGGTGTGCAGGACACAGTATCTGCAAATGTGAATGAGCAGAGAATAACCTTGGCCTGCGCAATAGCCTTATCTGATGTAAACGTGAGCAAAGGGGAGGTTTCCACAAGCTGCGTTTCTGAGGTTGCCCGTGCTGATCTTCTCCCCACGCCACCCTGCAATGGCAGGATTTGCCAACCAGGAGCATGGCTTATGGGGTCTCCTCATGCTGGGAGAGGGCAAGGTGCTGAGATGGCTGCACGACCTCACCCAGCCTTACAGCAGGCCTCTCTGCTGCAAAATAGGGGATGAATTCCCCTGATAAAGTAACAGCAAAGCAAGTTGCCTTGCTTTTCAGTTTTCAGTTCAGAGTGCAGCTCCATTCTGAAACATCTAATCTCATTTAAAACATGCCTAATTTTGTCTTTGCATTTAAATTTGTTAAATCAATAGAATATGAGACAAGCTTTTAACATAAAAATAGTAATAACAGCTCTACTCCATAAAGTACAACAACTAGCAAATAAGAATCAGGTGTAAAATTGGTAAAGTAGCTGGGGCTTTTGTGTAATTAAGACTCCGCTTCAAAATGAGCGATAGACAAGCTTGGGTGTTGTATGGAGAAGGGAGAAGTTTCAAGAGTGTACAGAGTTGGTTAAAATATTAAGCAGCTCAGCAACAGTTGGTCTCTTGTGAGATTTGAGCTTTCGTAGTAAAGCAGAGAGGTTCCCAGAAGCCATTAACATTTTTTCTTAAACCTTTTTTAAGGAATTCCCTTCTGTTTGTTAGGTGTAGTGATGCCCATTTGTTACACTGAATATGAGTAATGCACAGTTCATTTAAGAATCTGAATTATTCTTACTTCTCTGTCTTTGAACTCTTATCTGGACTTCTGCAACTGTCACATCATCATTGCATATATATGCTGCAGTATAGGGGGAAAATGGTGGGGATGTGTGTGGGGGGGTGTTTTTAACTCCACTTGCTGTGTTCTGGGTAACAATGTATTTCAGTGACTTCCTCAGTCTCCTCTCCAGTAAAGTCTTTGAGTGTTAAAAGTGGTATGCAATTTATTCCAGGACTTTTCAGTGTAGAGAACACAGTATGTTTCCAAAATGCCTGTTTTGGTTTGGTTTGTATTGTATTTGTAAACTGTAGATAATAACCTTGATGTCTATTTTCCATTTTGGCAATTGCATCAGGTAGGTTTGATAAGATCTTAAGAACTGCTGCAGCTGGTACTGCCACAGGTGCTAGCATGCCACTGTACCTATTTCCTGCGCTGTCTTCCTCTTTTGCAGGCCTACTGTCTGCCTTTTACTGAGGTCTTGGCTATAATCACAACTGTTCTATTAGTATTGGCCATTAATAGCACTATTAAGTGTATTCCTACTGGTAAAACAGTTCAGAGAGGCATAGATGATCGAGAGTTTAAGAAATAGTTTTGGCACAGAACTATGCTGACAAACATTACCTACATTTTTAGATGACTCTACATTCTTTTCTTTGGCAAATAAATTAATTTGACACAGTATTTGAATGTTATGATATATGTTAACTATTGACAGAGCAAACAATAAGCGTAATAATACAACCCAGTATGTGCATTAGTTGGCCAAGATACACACTTACATAACTGTTCTTTGCATTATCATAAAATCAACGTTTCCATAACAATTTTGTTATTAGTAAAAATAATGTTGGATTCTGTGTTTCAGAGAAAGCAAGCTGTGGAAAAAAAAACAAAAAATCTCAAAAAGCTGTACAAGGAAAGAAGAAAGAATAAAAGTAAAGCCAGGTCATATCTAGAATCTCCCTTCTTGCAAGATTCATGAAAAACCTATGAAAGGCATTGTACATTCTTCCAAACCACTGTCAGTGCAATAATCAGAGTTTTAAAAGATGCGTAGAAAATGAAAATGTTCTTACAAAGGTAAAGGTGCCTCTCTGTATTAATTTGAACTGAGATTAGGAGTATGAATAGAAAGCAGTTATTAGGCAATTGTGTAAGTTTTCTCTGTTTTGTCAAACAGTTGGGAGTTTTGTATGAGTATTCTTTGACATGGGACATAAAATCAGAATCCAGATTAAATCCCTACTGAATTAAACTGTATCTTTACTCTGAGATTATTGCAGAAATGTATATAATTTATAAGCAATTAGTATAAAACAATATTCTAAATTTGGATACCTTCTATTATATACATCATCTACAGTTGCCAAACAGTTTCCCCCCCCCCCCCATTTTATAGCATGCAATAGCAACAATATAATTCTAGTTAAAAAATTCATTTAAGTAACTGAAAGAAACATAGTTCAAGTTTCTGCATTTAGGTATTCAAGTTCAGACACTTTCAGTAAAGCCTGAATGAAGTGAGCAGATGCAGTTTTCCTCTCCTCAATCTGAAAGAATGAATTTCTATTTACAGATAAACACAATGGGAAAAGTACATAGGGAAAACTCGCTGAAAGAGCTGTCTTATTCTATGCCACACTTATCTGGTGCCTTCTCGATGTCACAACACTGAGAATGTGCAACAGGAATCTGTTGGGAACAAATGAACTTTAGTACACCAGGACAGTATTTTTCCAAAACTGCTTGACTTTTTGTTTGTTTTTTTTAGAGCTCTTTAGATGATAAAATAGCCAAGAAAATAAAATAGTAGTTTTCCAGGTAGTAATTATTCCTATAAAGCAAGTTATTCAGTGTTAAAGGTCCCTGAATATTACTTGCTCTACATCTTTAACTGCTAATGTAAATTCTGGCACCAAATAGTGAGACCTGTTGGTTTATTTGTATGAGTAGACAAGGGGAGAGGAGGCTAGTCAGGACATAAAGTAGAAGTTACCTCCTTTTTACTTTGAAAAAAATATTATTTTTAAAAATACCTCCTTCATCCTAATTATTGAAAGCAGGGTCTCCCTCTCTCTCCCTCTGTCCGTCTCTCTTCCCCTTCCCTCCATATGAAAGGCCATCCCTGTCTTTCTGAACAAATTCAGAGCTGTATCTCAGTTGATCTGACTTGCTCAGCAAAGGAACTGATAGTGTCTGATGGCCTGATAAGAGGGGGAGAGGTGGAAAGACCAAAGGAAGTGATTGCAATTGTTTTGCTTGACCATCTTTGATGTTTTACTGACTTCAGACTGTTTTTCTATCCATGGGCTGTCAACAACAGAGCAATTCCCATACACTTGAGCCATTTGTTTCTGTCTCTCCCTTTTCTACTCTAGAAATAAATCGCTCTGAGCATGGTCCGCAGAACAACTTGGAGCTGATTTCCTTCTCAGCAACTTGAACGCCATTGTTTTTCCTATACTAAGAAAGCCAAAAGGAGTTTTTCTTTAGAGTCCCAGACTAGTGTGAATTCTAGCATTGATTATATTCCGCATAACCAAAGGTAGGAACAGTTCTGATTTAAAGTCTCAATTCCAAGTTTTACAAATAAAAGTTCTCAAGTTCCTTGACATGAAGAATTACAGGAATTGACTACGGATCATGAAATTCAGGTTATCCAAAATTGCTTTTTCTTAAATATATTTTAAAATTCAGATTTTGTAAACAGTAATTGATTGTTGTTACTAAGAGCTTAATTATATGGTGATGTGAATAATTTTTATTTCTGTTAGAAAGGAAGCTACGTTTCTTGGTAGAATAATATCTTGAATAGTGAAAGGAAATTAAGAAATGCATTCTGCTTCTGCCCTTCCCTTCCTTTAGAATATTACATTTTTGGCTCCATGTGCTGACACATTATTCCTGCACCTGTATAATCATACACATCCTAACTGTTACAATCAGCAGCCAGTGGTTTTGGAAGGAAAGTTGGCATAAACAGAAAGTTAGTATTTTAAACCTCAGTTCTGCAGCATTTCTGCTGAGCAGAGATGTTGTTTTAAGCGAGAAATTGTTTAAGAGAAACAATTTCTGAAATTAGTAAGCGGTAATACAATCTAGTTTTAAAGCTACGTGCCACAATCAGAAGTAAATCCGGAACTGGATTACTACTAGTACGGAGTGGTGACGGTAAGTACTCACATCGGTCTGCCTTTTCCAACAGTTGGGTTACAGAGTAGGGAATTAACTGATTCTTCTACAGAACAAATGGGAACTGACACACTTGGATCTTGCCCCAACAGGCAACGTAGCTGCAATTGTCTGGGGTTGTTTGGCTGTGCAAACTGATGTCCAAAGTTGAGCCCAGCCTCCCAAAATAATGTGGATATACTGAGATCTCTGCGATGTGGCTCTGTGGTTAAGTTGCAATGAACTAATCAGAAAGTAATGGGGAGGAGAGGGCCTTTTATAGGTATATCCACCTTCAAAAGAGGCTGTATGTTGAATGGATAAAGATGAGGACTAGAGAGAGCCATTCCTCAGAGAACAGATACTACTTTACTACCTACAGTTCCCAGGCCTCCCCACAATTACAAACTACATGAGCAAAAAGGAAGTTTGGAAAAGGGCATTGAGGTGATTTATTTTAAATTCAGTGTGGGTTCAACAAATTAGAACTATTGAGTGTTTCAGGATATGAAAAGGTTCCTTTTCAGAGGGTGACTGAGTATATTTATACATAACCTATTTATTGTTTTACTTTGTAGATTTGGAGATAAAAGACTTGTTCTTGTCTTGAGGGAGGACCAAAATTCGTAACTCAAGGCTTGTGCTATTGCAGTTTGTCTTGAAAGTAGCTCTGAGCTTGGCTTCAATGTAGTCCAAACTATGGTCTGGTAGGATTGCCCCTTTCTCCTGGAATTATTTAACCATCCTGCTGATCATACCTTCCTTCTTTTCTAAATGAGAGTTGCCCTATTTTTATTAACTTACTATGTTTTATTTGGGAGAAATTTTATTCCTTTTTATAACCTTAGCTTTTATAAAGTGCATATTTAATTAAAACAACATATAGCTTTATATATATCGTATATATTTTTGTCAGGGTGAGAATCCATGTTTAAAAGATCGTAAAAGCTACATGCTTAGAACTTAGGATGAGAATATAGAGTTTTTAAGTTACTACTACAGCTACTATTGTTGCACTTTTCCAGTGTCAGAACTGATTGCATCTTCTCTATTAGTAATTTTTCAATGGACTATTATGCTCTATTTACGCTTACTCACTGGGGTTATTCCCAGGTTTTAGGGCCCTAAATAGTGCCTAAACTGTTCTAAAATTTACTAAAACTGAGCAGTTCAAGATGTTCAGTCCATCTTAGTAGAACTGTTTAAGTTTCAACCAGTTCCTGAACCAGCTATGTAAACTGTTTCCAGCAAACTGTTTCCTACTGCATCTTCTCCCAAAGAAACAGCCTGTGCTCTGCTAGAAAAGCAGCTACCTCTCTCCCTCCTCTCTACTCAAGCTGATATGAGAAGGCTCAGCTCCAATTTGGATTTTCTTGCTGTTTTGTCAGTCCATCCCTGGTCAGATCCAGGGACAGAGAAGACTTTTTCCTTTAGCTTTTTTTCTGCTGTGGATAAGCTGGGGTGAAATTGTCCATGCACATCTGCAACTTCTTACTGTTATCTTTCATATTCAAGTTATGTTGTGGGATATGATAATGTTTTACAGTGTATCTCCACAGAAATGTCCTAGACTACAAATAGGAGCAAATGCTACATAAATACTAAAGCTGCTGAGAAAAATATTTATATTTTTTTAAATGGGGATTTTCTGTCTGCTTCATGCATTTAACATTTGGAAAAACTGTTAAACAATACCGCGCCCAACCCTGACAGCTTCTCAAACTTTAAAACAGAAATTGAAAACTGGTCTTTCTGCAAATAATTACTTTTTTATTATGAAATATAAAACAATCAGATGTTCAAATGCAACTTGCCCTCTTTATACAAGTAGAATCATTTGGGGAGTACTCTCAGGTTTCCTCTGCTTTGTCGTATTCATAGTCTCAGATGGCATGGGGTGGCCGGGAGGGCTCAAACAAACAGGTTTTTAATAATTAAGCAGGATCACTGATGCAGAGAAATGCAGCTCCCTGGGATTTCTGTCTCCTGTGATGTTAGGGAGCCATCAGGGGACAAGATAATATTGAGGACAGTAGTCCAGAAATTTTTGACTAGATAAATGCAGTAAACTAATTCAACCTGTTAAGATTTTGTTGTTGTTCCGGAGAAAAGGAGAGAATGGAAGTAGATAGAATTTCATTTTCAGTCCTGTTACACTACCTTTATACTTGTTGCATGGCTGAGGCTTGTACTCTTTCTCTGTGGATAAGAGAAAGACTCTTGTGCCCCGGTTGCAAACCATTTCATTTGTGCTGCCAAAGATTTTGTCCTTAAAATCTTTTTCCGTCTGACACTTGAATTTAAAGCATAGTTTACTTTAAGTGCATACTATTAATATAGCACATTACTTCAGTGTAACTCCGTGGCATTGTATCTTGTTTAAGCAGGCTGTAAGTTTTGTGGTTCTTAAATGCAGCCTGATGAAGTACTGTGGAGTTAGCAGAATGACCTCTCTGCAGTACGGCCGGGCAGCTTCGTGCAGGGTCCTGCTGGAGACGCCTGAGAAGACAAGGTACGCCCTTGCTCGCGCTCCTTCTGAAAACCTACCTTACTTCCCTGCATTTGCCCTAACCTTAACAGTGTGTCTTTTAAATTCAGTTTGTGCATGAATTTTGGCGTTAACAAATTTTCCTTAAGCTTCAAAGTAGGCTTGGGGAGAGAAGGGCCACTATTTTGGAAAAACAAGTTCTGCATACTTTTATTTGGATTCAAATTCGGAAAAGCGCCCAAATGCCCATTAAGTTTGTTAAGTAACTACGTGTACCAGCTGCCTGTTTTTGCCCCCACCCCAAGCCGCAACGTGAACGCTGGCGCAGCCGGGCACGTGCTTCCCTACGGGCGCCCGGCCCGGCCCGGCCCGGCCCGGCCCGGCAGCCTGCGCGGGCCGCGGGCGCGGCGCAGCGCCACCGCCAGCCTCGCGACAGCGCCGCGGCAGCGCGCGTGCCCGACACCCCCCTCCCCCCCGCGCGCGCGCGCCTGCGGCCCGACCCGGCCGCGGGGCGGCGCTGCGGCCCCGCTCGGCCGCCGCCTCCGCCGCCGCGGCGAGGTGCCGCCCCTCCGCCATGGCCGATGTGGAGGACGGGGACGAGCCCGGGGCCCCCCACTCGCACGCGGGCTCCTCGGGCTCCAAGGCGGGCGCCGCCGACAAGATGTTCTCGCTGAAGAAGTGGAACGCGGTGGCCATGTGGAGCTGGGACGTGGAGTGCGACACCTGCGCCATCTGCCGCGTGCAGGTCATGGGTAAGCGCCAGCCGGACCGGACCGGACCGGACCGGACCGCGCCGCCGCGCCGCTGGCGCAGGGCGGAGGCGCCGCCCGCCGCCGCGCCGCTTCCCCCGGCGGCGGGGGCGGGCGGCGAGGCCCGGGCGGGCGGCGGCGGCGCCTCCCGCCGTGCGGGGGCGGGGGCGGGGGCGGCGCGGCGCTGACGGGCGCCAGCGCAGGGCTCACGGGTGGGCGCGTTTTCCCAGCGCCAGTGCAGGGCCTGTCGCGGCGTTGCCCAGCCCTACCCGCTGCCAGGGGGAGCTGGCGTCGGCGGCGCGCGGAGAGACGCGCCGAGAAGCAGCCACTGCGTTTGCCCGTTTCTGAGTGCGAGGGCGGCGCTGGTCTCTTCTGACGCGTTTTCGCCCGCCGTGGAGGGCGGGTGGCGGCGCCGCCTGCGCCGAGCCGCGGCCCGCCCCGGGCCTGCGGCAGAGCTGCCCCGGGCCTGCGCGCCGGCGCTGTGAAACTGGCCTCATCCGCTAAAAGTAAACCGCGATTTTACGAACGAGTTCGCCTGTTCTGGCGGCTGTTAACGCGCTGTGATTTCTGCACAGACGGGACTATTGGAGAGGCAGCTTCAGCTGATTACTGATGACTGTAACAAAAGCAATCATTCCTGTTGAAGGGGACGGTAGATAAAAGGCTCTCAGACAAAAG
This sequence comes from Rhea pennata, assembly GCF_028389875.1. Lineage (NCBI taxonomy): Eukaryota > Metazoa > Chordata > Aves > Rheiformes > Rheidae > Rhea > Rhea pennata. The sequence continues at coordinate 17,931,384 of NC_084671.1, read as the reverse complement.
CAACCCAGATGTTTTGAGAAAAATTTTAAATTTGTTTATTTATAATTCTTCATAATTAGACCAAGGGAGTATTTTTCATCTGAAATCAACGGAGAAATCTGTTAGCCCTTTCTAAAATGTAGAGCAAGCCAGATTATTTAAACGTGAAATTTAATTATTACCAACTTCAGCAGTTTAATGCTGGCCCCTGGCAGATGAGGTCTGGCTCCTGTAGAGCCACTTCATCTGCAGTAACCTTTGGTTGGAGGCTGTGCAAGGCTTGAGCTGGCTCCACGTATTCAAGGTTGGTTTGCTTGTTTTTGCAGGGGAGGGAAGTGTGAGCTGGCTAAATTTTCTTTACTGATTTAATTCCTTAAACCAGCTTGGGCTTCAAGGATAGCAGAAGCATGAGGGAAAGAAGCAGCAATGCAGAGGTACTGCCTGGAAAGGGAAGGATTGCAGCAGTACTGACTTAATTTGTTTAACATTTGATGGACTGACACCCTTGGGGTGCAAGAGTGGAGGCAGCTGACATTAGCATAGGTGTAGTGATTTTTGTGCTCAGCGCTCTCTTTCGCTTTTCTGGCTGAAAATCTAAAGTCAGACCTGGGATAGGTAAGCTGCTTTTACAGCAGCTGCTAGCCTACTCCAGCTTACTACCCAGCGTATCGATGTAACTCCAGATCAGTTTGTTTTGATATGCCGTACTGTAAGTTGTAAATTGAAGCAGTTTGGCTGAATCTTTGCTGTGGTTTGGTCCCTTGATGCTGTGGAATTATGATAATAGACAAGAGGAAACCTTACTTACTACCTTTCTTTCATCTTAATGAGGAAAGGATAACAATTTAAAAGTTCCGATGCTCTTCCTTCTGCGTTATCTGAAAAATGAGGACTATCTGGGTAGGTCAATCCAAAATAGAAGCACCATGCAGTATCATGTAGAGAAAGCAGAAATATTCAAACTGAAAGTCCTGTATCATGTTACTTCTCTGTCTTCTAGAAAAATATGTTCCAACTGATGACCTGTGGGCCAAATCCACCCATGGGATGCTTTTGTCTAAACGATTACCTCTTCTTTGGAGTAGGCAAAGATGTGTTTGCACTGTGTATGCTGCCATAATAGTTGAACGCTTTCTGTTGCACACTGTCTGTGCAAATAGGTCTGTGGTGGTCCATGTTGGAGCAAAGGAGAAGACATATTTCCTGTGTATTTGTGTGGCCCAGTACAAAGCCTGGAAGTTGTCACTACTATATAATCCTGAATCTGTCATCCAGACCTGTAGCCACAGAAACTGGGATGTACAAAGAAGATAAATATTTTAGTTAGATATTTTCCTCATTTATCTCTTCAATTATATTACTAGACAAATTAGTGTTTAAAAATAGTTTGCGTGCATATGTCAGTATTGCGAAAATTTCATGCAGGTATTCTTTAAGGAAAAAACCCATATAAAGAAGATGGTAGTAGTAGGTGGGGGGGGGTGAGAGATGTAGAAGCTGAAAGAAATCAAAATTTTGAATAATTTCCTTAAGAGGAGATGCTTACATCTGAAAAACGAAGTCCTATAATCAGGGTTTGGCTGTACACTTGCTCTGATCTTAGTATGTCCTTGGCACAAATCTGGTTGTCATATCTGCAAAATGAAGTTTTTTTTCAGCAGAAGTTAGGAAAACAATAAAGCAATGAGATGCACCAGACTTTTTGAACAGTTTGTAGTCCTTTTGATCTCTTGCAGATACATACTTCATTGTACAACATGCATTATTTTAATTTTAGGGAGGAGGGTAGTTTGATGTTAAAGGGCTGTATCATACAGCAAAATGTAAGATTTTTACCTATGGAAATCGGTTCTGGAGTTTATATTTTTGTTTGACAAACTATTCTTAAAACAGTATCCTGAGCATCAAATTGAGTTTTGTTCTTGTTTACTTTTAGATGCCTGTCTTAGATGTCAAGCTGAAAACAAACAAGAAGATTGCGTTGGTATGTAGTGATTTCATTTGACTGTCTTTGAACTAAAGCTTTTTTCTCCATAGGGTGCATTTTAAAGTTTGAAAGGAAGGCTAATTTTATTAAAGCTCAAAAGGAAACTGGAATTTTAATTCTGCAGCCTGTCTTTTCACATTAGTAATGCTTTTGTTTTATTGTGAGCACTAATAACATCAGTATTCACTTCAGATACGATGTAGAACAAAACACCTTCAAATTTGCAACTCATCTATTAGCATGTATGCTATATTCTCATAATCTTTGTTTCCCAACTGTAAGTCAACTTTTAAACCAAGCGGTAAACCTTTCCATACTCCTCTTCCTTTCTGTATTAAGGTATATTAAGGTATATATCTCAACCCACTGTCATTTTTTATGATTGTTTTATTAACCATAACAGGGATTACCTGTTCCAGAACCTGTAGTTGGCTTCATAAGTGTCCTATTTAGGATAATCAGAGAGAAATAAGAACCAAAACAATTTACAACACTCCTTTGACACCCTTATGTTCCATTGCTGTTAACTATTAGGGGAAAAAAAACAAAGTGACTGATACTGTTCAAGAATAGATGGAAAATAATGACCCTTTTGGTATGCTGAAGTAACTGTATCCTGTGAACAACTTGTGCTCTGAGATCCCATTTTGAGGTTATATACTATGTCAAATGTGCCTTTTTATCGCACGTTTACAGATACATTACAGATAAGGATTTGGTAATGTTCTCTTTTGTGACAGTGATTAGAGCATTGGCTATATTTTGCTGCTGGGGCAGTTAAAGTGAATATAACTTAGCCAGATAGTTGTACTTTTCCTGGTCAGAAAGATATATGTGTTTGTACAAATCATAGAACTGTACAAAGAGATGAGACTATATGTATTTCTTTTCATTTGGAAATAAATGTGAAGACTGGTGATAGCGAGCTGAGAAGTGACACTAATAATCCAATCTCAGTGGATAAAACTCTGGTGATACATTTTCTATCTAAATTTCACATAAGCTTACAATGTCTGTAAACATTTGAGAATTATAGTTTGGACCTTGCTGTAAATGATGATTATAGACATCTATTTAAGTCTTTAACTGGAACACTTTTTCATTTCTTTCAGTGGTCTGGGGAGAATGCAACCATTCCTTCCACAATTGCTGCATGTCCTTGTGGGTGAAACAGAATAATCGCTGTCCCCTCTGCCAGCAGGACTGGGTAGTCCAGAGAATAGGCAAATAAAAACACTGGAAGTTTTTTTCTGTTGAATTGTTGAAATAGTGTGTGTCTTATGCTGTGTGCTCGTTCAGAAGAATAGAACAGGCCAGTCATGGCGCAGTTTATTTGGTTTATCTGCTACAATAATGGAGCGGGTTTGTTGTGTGCACTTTGCTGTATTAGGAGGCAATGGTCAGTCTTACTGTAGAGCTTTCCACAACTGAAAAGAGACATTACATTAACAAATGTGTCTATTACAATTTGAGTGTTGACTGTATCTGTATCAGAACATAGAAATGTGTTTGTGCAGATTATACCCCAAATACAGTCTAATGTTTTGGTTAGAGAAAGGAATTCATTCAAAACGGAGACCTTGTTTGAAAGCCTCATGTGCTGTATAGCTCATCGTCAGAAAAAAACTGTCTAAGTGATATTGCCTACAGAACCGCAGTCAGTGAGCTTTGTTAGAAAATATTTTGTTTTTTTCATATAAAATGAATAGTGTGTGAAGCATTTATTATTTGCTTTTTTCCATCAGACTCTACTATAAATTTCTCATTTAGGTTTTCTTTGACTTTGAATGTGAAAATTTTGTTTTGCTGTATCTCAAAATCTGTTGCTGTATAATATTCTACACATGATTTTTACAACCATAGTGTTAGAATTTAACCACATTAATAATTTTTTATTTATATTTCAGTTGACTAATCCAGAAAGCAAAACTGATAATTTAGATAACTCAAGGAAAGCAGGTACTTATTAAATCTAGCAAAAAATATAATAAATTGTTATTTCATCAAATGTCTGTTACAGAAATTTCTTTATCATCATTTTATATGATACAATGCTTGTTTGGGGGAGTAGGAGAAGGCATTGTTTCATTGTTACAGAAATCCTCAAAATCAGTGATCAGTCCTGTGTTTTTTATTACAGATATTTAACTGCTTGCCTCTGACTTTATCTTTTACTTAAATATCCAAAGTAACTACTATTAATCTGAACATATGCTGATGAGGGATTTTTTATTAATCTGAACATATGCTGTGGATGTTTTTATAAGTAATAGACTGAATTACTACTTTAAGTCTGAAATGAATTTAGACTTAATAAAATGGTTAATAAACCTGTGCAGAAATGAAGCAGTAATTATATGCATCTCATTGTTTACTACAAAATGATCAACTTAAATTTTTAAGGTTTATACATCTCTCAATAGAGTTATTTCTAGCTAGTTTTGTTCTATCTTAAAGTGCATTTAAGAGGTGTAAGTTCGTTGTATAAAATAATTCCAATGGAAACCTTGCATTGTTTCATCAAGTGTACATGGAGAGTTTAACGTGTTTTTGTTTGCTACTTATTTTCTTACTTTTAAGAAGTTTTAGATCTCTCTTATTTAATAAGTCTCATTTTATGCTAAGAGAAATCACAAAAATTCTCTATTGTGTCGCTGTTGCAGTGTATCACGTCAGTTTTTAATATCCGAGATGATGTCTTTCTGAAAAATTAAACCAAATACAAGAAAGGTTAATAATAATGAAGTGCCTATAGCTTTTAGTTTACTGTGGCCTGTTTCATCTTTGTTTTTTCTGTTTGTGTAAGCAGATTCTTTCCTAACGTGGTGAGAAAAGAAAATCTTGTTAGATGTGGAAGTAATTTTTAGCTGTGGAAGTTAAACTATATTTAGCATCTGTTTTCTCTGCCAAAATTTGGTCACTGATTCTATCCTCTAACCTCTTTTAGTTGTATCTAGTCACATCAGAGGATTTCTTTGTTCATTTTGCTTGGGTTCATGGAGAGTACCAAAGTAATTTTCACTCTGCTTTCAGTTGTATGTCATATGCGTGACTACTAACAGCTGAAAATTATGATTACAGAGAAGTCTTCCTGAATGCCACCTACAACAAGTTTAATGCAAATGATTTGTTAGGAAAGCTAGATGCTGAAACTGAAACAGCTGGTATGCCTTCTTTCTTCTGCGAGTGTCAAATTTGAAGAAATTTTCGTGGGATAGAAACCAAGTACATTCAGTTCACTTTGAAAGAGATAAATCTTTGTAATAGGTTAGAATCATAGAAAAAATTAGCTTGGAAGGGACCCCAGGAGACTGGCCAGTTCAACTTTTGCTGAAAGCAAGGCCACAGATTAGGCTGTCCAGGGCCATGTCAAGCCAAGTCCCTCCCAGGGAGGGAGATTCTGCCACTCTCTGGGCCAACTATTCCAGTGTGTCATTGCTCTCATGGTGAAAAATCTTCTTCTTAATCCAGCAGGAATTTCCTCTGAATCAACTTTTGCCTGCTGCCTCCTATCCTCTCAGCATGCATCCTTTTGAAGAGAGTACCTGCATCTGCATCTTTAAAGGCATCTGCTTTTTAAGTGTTGGAAGACTGAGATTCACTCACTCTCCCCTCACAAGCCCTCTCTTCCCTAGGCTGAATAAACCAATTTCTGTCAACCTCACCTCATATGTCAGGTTATCTAACCCTTAAATCATCTTGATGACCCTTTGCTGGACTATGTATATTTTTCAATGTCACTGCTGAATTTGGGAGACCAAAACTAGATACAGGTATTCCAGGTGGGGCCTAACAAGTGCTGAGTAGAGATTCCATGTCCCTCTTCAAAGCGTGAGTTTAATAAGTAAAGTTGTTCAGGGGAAAGGACTCTGTAAAATTTTAACACAAGAAAGAAGTATTGGGGTTTTTTTAGTCTCTTTGATTTGATTCAACTATTTTTGACTGGAATTACCAGATACTCATTATGGACATTTTCTTTGCAAATGACTAAAATTTGAGAAGGCTGTGTGAAAACAGAAATAGGATAGTGTCAGACATTAAAAGCAGATGATTCTAAAAGGTCTGTCTGCAGTACTGTACTATACAGCTGTTCAGGTACTCATGAAATTTTGCCTTTGAGATAGATACAGGCAACTGCAAAACATTACTTGTTCAAGAAAGAAGTTATTTGGAGGAATACAGTTTAATAATTCTGTAAAGTATTGCTTTTAAATTTAATGGAGGTGGACATAAACTGCCTTACTGTTAAGATAGCTTATTGTAGGTCATTGGTGAATTAATGTGGCATTAGAAAGTTCATCATTATATGGGTCAAGTGTAGTCACGCTATTTCCTGCTTGTTGCACTAGGAGACTTAGAATCAACTCACAAGATTTTCATTTCACTAACTGTAAAGAAAATACTGTTAATACTGAAATACACTGAGTTGCATTACTACTGACATGGGAAGAAAGTGTGGGAGGACAGCTGCAGTTTCTTTGTGGCTATCAGTAGCTGAGATTGTTCAATATTACTGTTAAAGTGATGAATACATTGGTTTATATATATATGTATGTGTGTGTATATATATGTACACACACACACATATATATAGTTTTGTTATAATGTTAATCTTTTAAGTTTTGTACAAAATCTCCCAAGCTAATATTACATGCTAAAATGTAGAACAATCTGTTTGCATGAGTTGCTCTAAAAGATCATCATATTATTTTGTCTTATTTTTCCAAATCCTTTGATTAGATAACCTTAGTTTATATTACAGGGTATATATTTTAGTTTGGAGAAAAATATTTGCATACTCTATCAGGAATTTGAATCTGTGTGGTGTCCCAACTAGATATCCTAACAGTTAAATTACAGATTCATTGTCTATGGCTTCATTAATTTGTACAGGCAAGCAGCTTTACTGAGAGGAAACATAAGAGAAACTCATTATTCAGTATCTTGTTAGAGATGAAATTTAGGGGAGTGATTTTAAGGTCTTTGCATATTATTTTTGTGATTTAGAGAACACTACCTTAAATCAAATTTTTGCAATAAGCTCTGCACAGAGCATAGTACAGTACCCATAGAGAGACCTATGCCAGAGAAACTTTCTTGTGTTCCAAGTCATACTCTTCCCTTCCTGGTATCCCATTCGTTTAGTTCTTAGTAAAGACCTACTCTTAGTACTGAATTTGTTCAGGTCCCATGTATGCAAAATCAGTCAGTTTTGCTTCTCAGTCAAAAACACTTTTATGAGAAGGCAACATTTACTTAAACAGCTGTTATCAGCCAATAGATTAATGCTGACTTACTCCTTTCCACTTTTTATTAAATACTGGGCAAATTCGGGTAATTTGGCAAATGTAGTTAGTCATCTCTGAAAAGTGACTTGAGTAATGAATCTGTGTCCAAATATCTTACTGCTCTCTTTTTCTTCTTTTTCTTCCTTTTTATGAAGTTGCCTCCTTTTAGAGAAAGTTCATGTCCTGTAGAAATCAGGAAAGACTAATCATGAGGGCAGAATGATTTTTCAAGCTGTGGATTGTCTTTCTTGTGCAAGTACCATAAATATTATGTATTTCCTTAATTTATTTAGACATGACAATAATTATAGGTTTGAGTTCACTCTTGGGGCTCCAGCTACCAATCATTAATGCATGGTGTTAAACTTCAAATTTGAACTCTGGTGATGTTCTTGCTAAAGACAAAAGAGACTCTCCTGAATTTTAGGTCCTGAAATTAAAGCTTTTGTTACTTCCTTCCTTGCCTTTCTGTTCTTAGGATGTAATTGGAATATGCTGCTGCTGTGGCCGTCATTTCCAAGAAAGCCACCAGCAGAATTCCACATTTCTTCCTTAAGACTTTTTTTTTTTCAATTTTCTTTACTCTTCTGTCTGTGTTATTTAGCCATTTCTGTAACCCTCTTCTGCCCCATGCTTGCATTCACCTGGCAGAACTGCCAATTTCTACAGCATGCCTGACGCAAATACTCTGCTATACAGACAGATACACCACATTTTACACACTCACATTTTGCAATGAATCATCCTCTCAATCACAACTAGAAAAACACACCAGTAATGTAATTTTGTAGAGTACAAACATGAATTGTATGTTAAACGGATTCAATGCAGACAGAGGATTAAGCATGTGAAAACAATGCTGTGTGGTGGTAGGGTAGCAGAGTTAACAAAAAGCAGCTAAGAAGGGCAGAGCACTTACTGTAATGGGTCTGAGCAGTACTAGTTGTTACTCCTAGTGTTAACATTTGATTCTCATGATTCAACTCTTCAACTTTTTTCTGAATATAACAGTGAAAAAAGAGAAAAGGAAACTCTTTGAGTAGCTTGAAGCTGTTGCTACTGGAAAAACTTTGGAACCGCTTTTCCTGTTTCTGTGATACCTTGCTTATGTCAAAGAGTTTTTTAGCAGCCAAATCATGGCCTCACAGCAGAAGAAGGCTCAACATGGTAAGTCCCACATATATATATATTCATATATATATATATATATAAAAAAAGCAAAGTGGGGCGCAGACTGGCTGGTAGGCAGCCAGTAAGAGAAGTCAGGTGGATTTTGACTTCACTTGATTGTAATCAGCTTTGTCCCTTTGTTGATGCCACCTCAGGCAGGGGCTGTTGCCTTGTCCTGCCACTCTGTCATTGTACAAGCTTAGAGAAAATAAGTTGAGACCACCATATCGTATGGAAGATTTGGCCAGTCATTTGAAGAGGTTTTTTAATGTATGGGGGAGAGAGAAGAATTCTATGCTATTTGATATCTAGGGATCATTATTTTTAGAGCAGCCGTAGTTCTTAGCCTCTTCTTCGTGTAATCCGCTTTCTGGCCCTTCAGAGGAAGCAGTGTAAGATACCACAGTTTGCATGAGATAGCTGCAGTCCAGAGCCATTGGTGTTGAGCATAACCTGAGTTTTGGATGTATAAATGCTCAAGAAGTGGATGTTAGTCTATGTCCCTTTCTGCTTCAGGCAGGGAAGATTTGTGATAAAAGCTTTTATAAGAGCAAATCCTAGCTTATGTAATTCTGAGGTGCAGTGGTGTATGCTCTGTCATGAGCGAGGGAGCTAAGAGGCTGTCCTCTAACTGGCCAGAGTGCCACAGAATTTGGAGTGTGCGTGTATTAAGTATTTTATCATGTTCTCAGCAGCCAGAGACAGTGCATATAGAGGCTTTTGGGGCCTGTTCTGAGAAACACTAGCCAAACTGCATTTCTTTGGTGCTGCTAGTGAGAAGGTTTGCCTAGGATGTCATCCATCAGCTATAGATAGCAAACTCAAAGCTCCTTACAGAGAAACCTCTTACCAGTCACTTTCCACAAATGGTGCATATACCTAAAGATACTTAGTGAAAATCCTTGAGAGGTATTTAATGCAAAAGCAGTTAGTCTTTCTGGTGTGTTTCAGAAGCCCGCACACACCACCAGCAGGGAGAAGTGCAGGGCAGCTGCAGCATAGCTCTTGGGCAGTTTCTGATTTTGTCTTAAGCTGTGCTCTGCCACCCCAAGAACTTGCCAAGATGTGTGACATGGGGGGGCTTGACAACCTGATTGCCAACACAGCCTACCTGCAGGCCAGGAAGAGTGGTGATGGAGACACCAAGGAGATGCAAAAGAGACGTAAGAGCCTCTCACTGCCTAAGGTTGACCAGTGTAAAGATGCTAGACAGTCCATTGTTGTTGATTATGAGAGCATCTGTGAGCAGCAGCCCATCGGCAAGAGATTCTTCAGAGACTTCTTAGGGACAGTGCCTGAATATTTAGTAGCTAGGGACTTTCTGGATGAGGTGTCAAACTGGGAGTTGGCAGAGGACAATGTCAAGAGCAGTAACATGGAGAGTATGCTTACCAACTTTCTTAAGACAGGCTCCAAAAACTATCTGGCTTTCATGAGCTCTGATTTAGCCAGCAAGTGCCAGGCAGCCACTGAGAAGGACTACGACAACGTTGTGCAGCTGGCCAAGGAGGAAACCAAACTCTTCCTCCAAGGCAAGCCCTTTCAGGACTTCCAGGCCAGCTCCTTCTATGACAAATTCCTTCAATGGAAAGTTTTTGAGAAGCAGCCAGTGACTGAGAAATACTTCTATGAGTTCCGAGTTCTGGGCAAAGGTGGCTTCGGAGAGGTAAGAGCTATACCTTTGAGGGTGCTGGTCATCTCTCCCCTTCCAAGACCAGCAGGTGGGTTTGTGAAGAGGAACTTAGCAATAAATTAAGAAACCATTTCAGGCTTTGCAAAACTTCCTACTTCAGGCTGTACATTTCCCAGAAATTAGGCTCTTTATCACCTGTATGATTGGATGCTCTCCAGATGCCAGTTAGTGAAGCACTTCTCTAAACATTTTATGTTCAGTGGCTGTGCTAGTAAAGAAAGGGGACACAGGCTTGTGTGTCTCTTCATGTAGTTAATTATTAGCTTGCTTCTTCACACAGTTTTGGCCTGAGCTAGCTCATACCATCTCAGATAATTCCTAGGCACAGTTTAGGGAATAACACACAGATCAAGACTTGTTCCCCAAAACAGTATGAATGAGGCTTCCTTGTTTTGGGAGAAAAGAGAGTTCAGGTATACTGATGCAAACTGTATGTGCCACTTACTCTTGCGGCCAGAGAACTGGTCTGCATTCATTTTGTTTATTAATACAGATGTAGTAATGAAATCTTCAAGAACTTTGCACAAAGTCCATCATACACTAGTCAGATCATTCTTTTTTCCTCATCTACTCTGCTAATATTCTCTGTCACACCAGTTACCATCATCAGCTACTAAAAGGCACCTGTGCTTCCCCAGTTCATATCTATTACTGCTCTTTATATTCCAGTCTGTTATGTGTGACATTACTACCTTACCTTTCCTTGTGCATCTTCCTTCTCTAGGTTTGTGCCATCCAAGTGAAAAATACTGGAAAGATGTATGCCTGCAAGAAACTGGATAAGAAAAGGCTGAAAAAAAAAGGTGGAGAGAAGATGGCACTATTGGAGAAAGAGATTCTGGAGAAGGTCAACAGCCCTTTCATAGTCACCCTAGCTTATGCCTATGAGAGCAGAAGCCATCTGTGTCTTGTCATGAGCCTCATGAATGGAGGGGATCTTAAATACCACATTTACAATGTAGGGGAGAGAGGTTTGGAAATGAACAGGATCATCTTTTACTCAGCTCAGATCACCTGTGGGATTCTGCATCTCCATTCCATCCAGATCCTGTACCGGGACATGAAGCCAGAAAATGTCCTTCTGGATGATAATGGTAACTGCAGACTGTCTGATCTTGGTTTGGCAGTGCAAGTCAAAGAGGGAAAAACCATCACGCAGAGGGTGAGTACAAGTTGTTTGAACGTGGGCAGTGGGAAGGGAAGCTGTTCTATTTCTAATGCATTACGAGTCCAAGACTTAATTCCTCAGGATTTGTTCCTTGCTAAAGACCTTACGTGGTCATTTCATTCTAAGAGACAGGTGGTAAGAAGATTTGGTTAATTAACTCTTTGGATGCTATATGTAGTAAAACAACTTCTCTTCTTACAGAGAAATACAAGAATCAAGTTGACCTGAATTTTCTATTAAGATAAAATACCAGTGAACATAAGCATTTTAGAGATGTTAACAGATCAAGTCCTTATGACTTGAGCAGTAGTGCCTGGTCAGGGATTTAACAAACGAATTGTTTGTATAATGAGTGACAGTCAAAGGTATGACTCCTCTATTCAGTTTTTGGTCCTAGAAGAATAAAATTTCTCCCAGATTTCTCTTAAGTAGTGGTACTGTTTGTATTGTAGGTGTTCATAGTGCTGCTTTGACAACTGTGGATCTTCCTTCCTCTGCCAATTCATTCCTGAAAAAGTTTGCAGACACAATGACAGTTTGAAAATGTGCATGTATGTGTATGTGCATAGGAGGAAAGAGAAGGATGGCCCACTAGTTTTTGCTATGTGAATTAGAACATGCAGTACCTCAGCCCTAACTGTGGATCATCCCAGATTGAGCCTGATTCGTGTAAGCCTTATGACACTATCACAAGAAAGATGTATCATATAACCTAAATATGAAACAATTATTTATCTCAAGATATGTGGAGCTTAAGGAGGAATATAATGAGTGAATGTTTCCAAAATACATGCAAGAATTTGAAGAAATGGAACCAACATTATAAATTTTATAGAATTTCCCAAGTGTTTAAAGTTATTCTGTACAAACTAAGGATAAGTAGAGAAGACCTGCTAGTAATCTTTTGCATCATGCTTGAAATAAGCCCGTATTTTGATGTTCTTAAGTAGAAAAATACAATAATTCATATTTTAAAGATATATTTTCTTTTGATAGTTCAAAAACTTTGTATTATAATTATTTTTAGTTTTAAGTGAAAGAAAATACAGAAACTGATGCTTTATAAATGGGAAATAATTATAAAATTAGAATGCATTGTGTTTTAGATGAGTATCATGAGAATATTGTTTCTGAGGTGGTTAAGGCCGTTTTTTAATAAAAATTATTTGAAGTGGGAATATTGTTTTGTTTGTAAAGATGTGCTTTTGGTCACTGAACACATCTATTGGCTATAAAGCTTACTGTATTTTGCAAATTATAGATTCATGCATTTTTTTGATGATCTAATCTGCTTCTTTAGTTATATTCTACTGTGGCAACAAACCGTATATCAACTATATGTTTCAGTTTTGAAATCATACTGACTGTGGTCTGAAAAAACATTTTGTTCAAAGGCAAATTTTACTATTTCTAAATATGTTGGTTTTGATAGAAGGAAAACAACAAGAAAGAAAGAAAGAGTGAATTTAGAAAGTGTAGCCAATTCTATTTGTAGTATGGTAGAATCTGAAAGCAGTAGTGGACGAGACAGAAGTTCTCCTTACTTTCTATGACAAAGTCATCAAGTTACTACAATGTCTTTTTCTTCTTTTGTCGTTCATGTTTTTTAGTAACAGTATTCATCACTGTCTGAGCATAAACTGCAATGAATATACTGCATGTTTGTAGTATGTTATAAGGTATTTCTGTTAAAGGCAGTTCTGTTTTCTTTTAAGAATTTGAAATAGGAGAGAGAGAATCTTTCAATTTTCTGTGTAATAAGTATGAGTGAGTTAAATGAACAGCAATCCCCAGCAAAACCTTGTGTTTCTGTGAACTTGACCCTATTTGAGTCATTTGGAACCTACTAATAAAAGATATTGTTTAAGGGTTAAGTATTGCTATTATTTATTGTAATATCATGCACAGAAAAATCTGAAAACACTTTTAGAAAATTAGTTGCATGAAACCTCATAAGGTACCTATGTACTAAAATTAAAATAGTGCTGTTAAATCAGTTTTTGTTTACTAATCAGTTATATTGTGACTGTTAAAATCACTAGAAAGCTTATATCATGGCATGTTCTCTGAGCATGAGTACTGAATTGTCAGTATGCTAAAATGTTCAGCAAAAATATTTGTATAGGCATAATTTTATTCACCCGAAAAGATATGTGGCCCCAAGACAGATTTATTAATTAAATGTCACCATTTATACGGGCAGTTTTAGAAGCTGAAGTAGAAAGTACGTTACTCCAGGCCAAATCTGTTTTTACTATGTACATGCTTTAAATGCATATCAAAAAGATGTCTGCAGATTTTGGATGATATGTCAGAACTGACGATACAAGGCTTACAATTTTCCATCACTAATTATAGGGAAATACCACTGATCTGTAATATGAAAAACTTTTAATTTCAGCCTATCCATCCATTTGCAGAGAATCATTTTATTTAAATGGATGTTGTAATACATTCAGCTTTGTTCACGTCTTTGCCATGTAAAAGTAGTTCTGACTTCAAGGCCTTGTTTCACCCCTTTTTATGACCTGTTTCTTCAATATCATGCTTAAAGTTCTGTTCCATTGAGCTAGGTGAATAGAGTCTTACTATATTTCAGTCATGTTCACCTATTATTCTACTGCCTCAAAGTAATTAGCTAATACCACTATTATAAGATGAAACCATAGTTTAGTTGTCTGGTACAGCTGTGGCATGAATATTATTACTGCAGATGTACTGACACAATGATGAACACCTTTATGTTCATATGTTCAGATAAATTTTACTTTGCCAGTCTCTCACATCTTATGAAGAAAAATTAAGATGGTCTATTAGTCAAATAGAAGGCAGGAATATATATTAAAAAAAAAAAAAAAAAAAAGGAAAACAATCCATTACAGTCTTTCTAGAAGGTGATATATTAAAACAAAAGGGCTGGTTTTTTTTCTTTCTACTGTATAAGAATAGCTTGTGAACTTGATTTGTTTGAACTTCTAATTTTATTTCTCATTTTTCATGTTAGAAATGTCAGTAACATCAACTATTGAATACCTTATTTTGCTGAAGTACTGTTCCAGAGGGAAACAAAGTAATATTCTTTTCTGCATCATATTTTAATAGTTTACCCACACTGAATGGGTTTCCACAATGCAAGCCACCATTGTGCTTTTGTTATGAAATCCTATTCATTCTGAATACGGATATCCTATTTTAGTCTCTAACTCTTAAATAAACAAACACAGTGGTGACATTTCTTAAGTATAGCACTTTCCTCCAAATTATTTTTTTTTTTTGCAGGTATTAGCTAAATAGATGCTAAAAATAAAAAAGTAAAATAATAAGTTGTTTTGTACAACTATCTAAAATACCTTTTTCTCCGAGTGATTTAAGTTTTCCTTCTTGAGTATTAATCTTTTCATAATATCCCTGGTGATTTCTATACTACCTGTAGTATATCTTACTATACTAAATAAACTGAACACTATGTTAACTGTATCTATTTGTTTTAGTAAAAAAAACTTTGCAGGTTTTTAGTTAATTTTTTTTCCAAGGTACAGAGATGCGAAGTACTACTTTAATAACTAGATACTCCTGTATCTGAATAGTCTTCTCTGAATTGTCGTCTTTTACAACATCAATTTGGGGGAAAACAGTAACGACATCTTTTTAATATTTTTCTAGCCCTAATCCCAATTCTGAAGAAAAAGGTGAGAGATCTTTTTCTGTGGGTTTTTATGTACTTAATGAAGTCAACGAGGATTTAATAAAAATCCAATTCCTACTGAGTCTACATCAGTGAAGTACCCAGAATTTTTTTTTTAAAAAATCTTAAATATATACCTTTAATATAATCCTTTATTTTAGTTTGTTCTAGATGTCTCAGAAAATGAATATACAGCTGATTCTGTGAAATTAGGACTCAGCCAAAGTTAATATTGTAACAGCAGCACACTGTAATTCCTTTCAAACAGTTCTCATTGACTTTTTTTTAATAAACAAGCAAAAAGTTCATTATTTGATGCAAGATAGATACATAAATTCAAATGAATTTGTTTGCAACTTACTCAGATTTTTGGGAAGACTTAATATTTACAGAACCTCCTAAAATGTCTTAATGATTATATATTTTAAAATTGGATAATTTGTTTAGCTATCTAAATATGGAGTAGACATCTGATATTAGGTACTTGCTTAGAAAATGTTCGTCTCCATGTGTTTTGGCAGTAACTGTGCTGCTTTGAAAATGCCTCTTCATATATCATAGGTGGTGAAACACAGTAACAGGTTTTTTTTTGGCTGTGAGATAGCAAGAAGTTCACTGTCTTTTTTTTTTTTTTTTTTCCTAGATATTATGAAGTAGGAACATTGTGATGACTTTCATCGTTCCTTATGCAGTATTGAATGGCATATAATATGTGGATTTATTTGCCTAATTTCTTTATTTCACTAGAGATTGCCAAAACCCCCAGTATTTCCACACATTCTGAAAATCTTGTATACGTCTTATGAGTGTATAACCCACTGAAAGTAAATTTCTCCCAATTTTAAAGTATTAAAAAAACTGCTAGCATCTTGTGTATAAATACTCACCACCCATACATCAGCAGGAGAATCCATAAATCCCTTTGCAAATCTTATTAAGTGATTAGATTATCACATAGCACAAGTGGCAAGCTAGTTAACAAGTTCCTATTTTAGACATTCCCAACTTTTTGGTGAAATTTCTGTGAAACAGTAGTCTTTATGCACTATTTGCCAGACAAGGATTATTTTCTTTGTAGGAGAAAGGTTTCTTGAAATTTATGTGGGTGATTTTAGTGTAATTTTTATAAAGTAATGTGTATTTATGCTGCAGAAGAAGTGTTGTACTGTTGATGATTTAATATTTATACAGTTGAAGGGGTAGCTTTGGTTTCCTTTAAGTTTGGTCACTACAGATACTCTTTTTGAGAAATACTTGGATGCTCTGCACCAATTGTCTAAAATTACTATAAATCTCGGTTTATTTTGGAAAACATTAACCCTGCTTTCAGGAAAAGAATGCTCCTTAGCAAGGTCTAGAATGTGATGGATACCCAGCTTTAGTTTTCTACCTTCTCTTCAACTACTAAAGCAGTAAGTAGAAACATCATCTAGCTCTCCATGTGAATGTCAGCCATGTTATTTTGAACCTGCCAAGGCAGCTGTAAATAATTGTAAGACAGTAATAATTATAGAGTTTGTGAAACTTTAATTTCCCTAAGGTGTGCTGGTTTGTATTTTTGAAATAATAACTGGTTATAGGATGGAAAAATCATAAAAAAAATGAATTTAAAATACGCAGGTTTGAAGAATGACAGTCATGGAAATAAAGAAGTAGAAGGCAATTAAAAATTACTTAGTGTATTTTTAAATTAAATAAATATACATTATATGGCCTTCTGGTGATACATACATGTACATTCTATCTAGAATTATGTGTATGCATACTTAGGCCGAATTTTTGTTGACATCATTGGAAACATAAACTATTTGCCAGTGATAATGAAATTATTCAGGCCTTAGAAGCGATCATGATTTTTAACACAAATATCCCAGTAGCATTTTTTTATGTGTTGATTATGCAGCATATAAATGTGGGTCATATCTTTAAATTACTGCTTTTTAAAATACTGGAAATTTTGTCTCATATCACTGAAGTAGGCAACAAGGAGAAATTGAATTTGAAAGTGTTTTTTGCAGAGATGAAAGGTTAGATTTTTGTCTAGTTATGCACTCATTTGGCTATCGTTTGCAAACCATCAATACAAATGCAGTTCTGTAAACCTCTTAAGTTTTGTCTGGTCTGAGAAATCATAATGTATGTAAGATGAGTATTAAGTGGTTTTTGTTGTTGTTGTTTTCCAATGCAAGCAAAAACATTAAGAACATGCTAACTGCTTATGACTGATTATGGAAGTAATTCTTATTACATATGGCAGAAATAAGGAACCTTCATCCCGCATGCCAGGGATGAACAGTTTGACCTGCTGTCCTTTTTCTCAAAGTTTCCATGGCTCTTTTCATTATACAACTAGCAGTTTACCTGTTGTGAGAGAGTCAAATGCTGCTGCCCGTATCCAAATCAGTAATAATATTTAATTTCCTGAGAATGGTTGTGAGAAAAGTGAGAAGGCTTTTCATGATTCTGTTTACAGAACTGTTTACATCCAAATGTAGGGGAGTCAATTCCATTTTACGGAAATCAATGCAAATTAGCTGTTTATTTCAGGAAGAGTTTTCTGCCCTTACGGGGCAGAACGGAGCATATTTCTGCCTCCTACAGTTTTTGTGCTAAGCAGCTGTTGTATGTAAATTATGAAGCACTTTTGTGCAGACACATGTGAACCAGGGGGCTTAACTATTGAAATAATGACTGTGAAAAATAAACCTATGTAAACATATTTTGGTAGCATTCATAAAAGTACATTCATATGTTAAGAGGTTTCAAGCTTCTTCACAGTTTTCCTGTGTTGTGTTTTATACGTTTGAAGGACATCATAATATTTTTATAGGAAAATGTTTTGGTTAAAATCTTATTCAAAATGTCCTTTTGCCCTCCTGTATGTTTGTTTATTATAAGATTCTATTTCTTAGGAAAACATAAGGAAAGCTATTTAGATGTTCCTGAAACTTGCAGCTTAATTTCAGGACAGTTGAGAATTGGGGAGGAAGATTCAGACTTGTGAAATAAAAAATAACTAAGCAAGCATTTATACAGATGACCTTTGGTCATCACTATATTGCGTTTCCATTGGATAACGTTCTGTAAAAAGCTGTTCTTCCTTTGTGCTTTTAAAAATGACAACCCTTCATTTGTTCACAATTAGAAACAGAGTCAGGATTGTTACTACTTTATGGTTTCAAAATCAGCATTCTGCTTATGCATTTTAAATGTGACGAGTAAAATTGATTCGGTTTTACCAGTGTGACTTTGTTCTTAAAAATGTTATAATGACAACTGGTAGGAAGTACCTCTTAATGACAGATATGTTGTATTTTTTATCCCTGAGCTATATGCTTTATGAAATGAAAACCTTATCCACCACGAATGCCATGATCGTGAAGAGTGAAGGGAACAGAGATGATTTGGTGCCATTTTTCTGCCTCCTATAGTTTTGGGGAGAGCAGAAAGAATACGAGAGTAGTCTAAATTTACAAGAATAAAGTTGTGCCCCAACTAGATACTTTGCTGCACAAGACAGCTGCCAACCAGACACTTTTTTTTCTGTCTGGAAAAAGCCATTGTGTTCTTTTAAGATGTAGCATCAAGAGTCTTTGCATGACTTTTAAGCATGTTCTTTATTCAGTCTAATCTAATAATTACTAAATACTATAAAATGTTCTGTTAATAAGTGGGAAATAAGATACCTTATGAAGTTTGTAGAGCTAGTCAAAAGCTTAAATTCTTTGAGGATGAAAAATGCCATGTAAGCACTAAATACTACTATTTAGTTTCTCAGTCTTTTGGGTCTCATTATTACAGAAACCAATACATATTCTGGAATGATCACTTTAAATAAATGGTCTGATGGCCCACTTGTTGATTCTACATTGTCAAAAACGTGTATTTAGTTGGGTAAGAAATAAAGTATTTAACTGATAATGTATTTCTTTGTTGATTTGACAGCTTTGGCTAGGAATAGTACTGCAGGAACTAGAAGCTACAGGATATATAGGAATGTTTTGTTCAGTACTTCTGTAATGAATCAAAGATAAGATTCTACTTGCTGTGATCAGTGATGTCAGGTAACAAACATATAATGACATTTTAATAAAAACAAAATAAAATGCTGAAAATATAGACTGAAACAAGTAAAGAACTGTGGCCTTAGTTTTGCTTGTTCAAAGTCTGATAGCAGAAGGTAGTAGCAAGCAGGTTCAAAGTAAGTGGAGGTGATTCTTAAGAGTGGAGTGTTAAGCTGCAGGGCTCTTTTGCAAAGGATTTTGGAGAGTTGAAGGATTTATCTGGGTTTAGGGGAAAAGTAGAAAGTTCATTGAAGAGAATTTTGCTGTGGGAAACCGCATCTATCTCAGGAAGTCCTTGACCTGTAAACAGCTGGAGTCTGAAAGAGTGTTAGAGATGTGTCATATATGCACACTATGGTCTTGCACTCTTCCCTAAACATCTGTTTTGGCCAGTTTAGACAGTAAACTCGGCTAAGTGGGCCTTTGATCTGATGCAATACAAAAGAATTGTTCTTTCATCGGTCCTGATCCTGAAAGGTAACTTGGATGATATCCCATGGATTTCAGTGATAGTGACCACCCAGGCCTCACCGTCGTTTCTGATGCTTACCCTACAGAGGCTGTACCCACATTGGAGAGCCGTTGCCCTTCTCAGTGCACCTTGCAGTGCTGTTCCCTCAGTCACACCTGCGTTGAACATAGGATTCTCTTCTCTTTCGGAGCAAGCCACTCAAACATTGTGCTATGACACTGTGCTGGCATTCATTGTGAATGGTTTCATAAAGTGTATACTGAGTTAAGTACATGGAAATTTTTCTCCCTGAGGAATATTGCTTATGGAATATTCAACAGTCATTAAATAAGAAAGCCATAAGCGTCTCTGAAGTGAAGCATTATTATTCCCACATTATAGATGGGAAGTAGTCAGGAGAAATTAAAGAAGGGAAGAAACTCTCCATAAATTTAAAAGGAAGATTTTGTTACAGGAAGGCTGAGGAAGCACTGATAATTCTTGGATTGTAATTTTGTGGTTATGATTCTGTATCAAGTGTTCTGCCTATCGTGTCTGGTGCCATTCCCGTAATATCCAATTGTTTTGCTGTCTTTAAATGCATATTTCTTCTGATGATGCCTCCCTGAGGTAGGGAAGTTAGCCAGTTCTGCAGTGGAGGTCTGAGGCAGAGACAGTGATTTGCACATGATCTTGCAGAAAATAAGCGGGTGGATGCTCTAGCCTCCAAGGTTATAATTAGTGCTCAGTTACTGGACTGTTCTTCCTCAAGCCATTTATCCCTTTAATTTCCATATAGTGTGAATCTAAACTGAAAAATATACTGTACTGTATCTATTTTTCTTCCAGTGTGTGAGCAGAGAGGCAGCCTTTCCTTGCTATAGCAAAAGTCACTTTCTCTGGCCTTTGTGTGACTTCTGATGGCAGCTTCAATGGTTTCTGATGTCCAAGTTTAAAACTGTAAAAAAAGATGGTTTGTTTTTTACTACTCCAGTTACTGGCTTTGATTCCTAGAGGCAATCTTTGTTTCCTTTTTTCTAATGGAGCAGAAATTTTTAATGTCTCTTTTCTGTTTTTATCTATATACATACTTTTTAAAGCAGACACCTTTTCCTGTTAAAATTACATCCTTATGTGAAAATGAAAAACTGGTTTTGAGTTTTGTTTAAGCTTGTGCATTCAGGAACTCCTCAGTTCCTGCGCCAGCGTTGGCATTGCCTTTTCCTGCGACTCTGCACAAGCCCTTTGCTCTTTGTGTTCTTCTCTAATCAGTGGCCCATCAGTTTCTCTGAAAGTCTGAGAGCCTCGCTTTTGCTGAACGCGCGTGTCGTGCTGAAGTCTTTGTGTGAGACTTTTCATGAGTGGAATAGAAAACATTCCTTTTTGCTAATTAAATTTGATGTTATCTGCTTTTATAGAATAGTTAGTTGCTTATTAATTTGATCAGCTGGTTTCTTAGTACTCTCTGATCACTTGGTAGAGGAACTGTAATTCTGTGTCGCTAATTTAATTTGTGCTGCATTCCTCTTAATAATGGCTCTTAGGAGAAAAACGAAGATTGAGAGGCGAGTGACAGAGGAAGATCAGTTGTTCTTCTGTACATCTAGGGCCTGTTAACTTGTGTGCAGAGAAAACTTTTCCATGCTCTGTTTCTGCATTCCTCCAGGGTCTATTAAGGCCATTGCTGAAGGAGCAGAGGAGCAGCTGGGAAAGAGAACAAAGCAGTTGGTGGCACCCCTTGGAGGAAGGAAGAACTGAGCCCCAGGAAACAGCTGATAGAGCTAAACTCAGCTTGTTTTCTTCTCTGTTCAACAGTTCTTGTGCCATGGCAAACAAAAGATAGACATTCTGGTTTGCTTTGCTGTTTAGTTTGTGATATCAGTTGAGAGTGTTTTGCAGAGATGTGTGGGAAAAGGTAGACAGATATAAATCCCATTTCTCCCCATTTGCCAGTATCTGTGTTGATGAAAACTGCAGACAGTTTTTCTTCTTTTTTTTTGCTATATTTGTTAGAAGCTAAGATACAGTGTTGTTGAAGGTGCTTTTCCCGTGTCAGGACAGTAATCTGAACAGGATGTGTGAACATAGTTAAAATTATGGGCCGCATTCTGCTGAAAGTGGTAGTAATGTGCCAAGTACCTTTTGACTGTACTGAGAACTGAGTGCACTTAATGCTTCTCAGGATCACATCTTGTATTATTAAAAGATTATAATTATGTGGCCTTTTAAAAATTTATACAGAATCCTATTTGAGAAAGGAAACATTTGTATTCCTTCAGATAAATCATTTCTACTATGCCCTGTCAAACCACATTCAAAGCAACAATTCCACTAACAGCAGTTCTTCATTAATGTATCCAAGGACAACATTTAGTCATTGTATTTTAGATGTTTATGGAAAAATTATATTTTGTGTTCTTATTAAGATATGGAAGTTCAGGCAAAAATAGATCTTTTAATCCTTTTTCTAAAAAACAAAACAATTAAAAATTAATTAACTAGAATTTAGTTTATATTTTTATATTTTGAACAGCATATGCAAATAAGGCACCCTGCCCACCATCGCGAAAGATAATATTAGATGAAGAGCAATCAAAAAACGGCTAGTGTTGCACTGACTGCTGTCACCAGAAAACTTTGTGCCTCTGCAGTGGTTTCTGGTTATGGTTTCTGCCTTATGGAAACGGTGCGGTAATACAACATCCTACTGCTCCTTTGTGATACTGTTTTTGTTGTGTCATATTATACACTTTCAGGGTGGTGGAGGGGTAATTACACATATTTACATGTCTCTGTAAGATCACTGGAGCAGTCAATGGCGTATGTACAAATGGTCCCTAGCCTTATCAAGAATTCTGCAGGAAAGAAGAAAGGAATCTGTCTGGTCTTAGTCTTGGGCAAAACTAAGGCACATTTGAATCATACAGATTTGACAACTAGGGAATTCAACTTTCTTGGCATGTTTTTATTTTGCCTGTTTCCATCACAAGAGTAAAATGTATCCGTGCAAAGTAAGATCTAATGTAAAAAGTGCTATTCACTTAATACACAACTTCGGAATTTATTTATAAACTGTTGTGTAAAAACAATTCTACAAGGTCATTACAAATTAACAATTTAAGAATAATACTTCAGGTGAGATAAATGTCAGTAATCCACACTCAGAGGTTCCATACTGGGAGATAGTCAGATAATTCTGACTGATTTAAATATTCAGTAACAGCCCATGGCAAATACACTTCTCAAAAACTACGCATTTATCTTTTTTTGGGGGGGAGGGTGATAACTTTTAATTCCTTTGTTTCCTACCCTATTTTCCCTTTTTATATTTTAATGTAATTTACAGTGTCTTTCACTCTTTGACCTACTGAGAATAACTGAACTGATTTCTTTGATTTTTCTGTGCTGTGGGAATCAGTGGATATGTTATCCACCTAGTGCACTATGTTTTAGCCACTCAAATCCCATTACTACTAGTGAGAGTTTTACAGTGGAAAAAATTGTTTCAGTAGGCTGGGAATATGTGTCTGCCTTATCTGCCTAAGTAAACCTCTCCTGAGTTGTCAAGGGTTTGTCTTTCATGTTGCCATAGGACCTCTTTTCTCTGTTGAAAAATGATTCTCTGATTTTTGACATATCGTTCTCTATAATGACTAGTGCAGGGATGATAGATTTTAGCTTCTCTCCAATGCCATCTACTCCCTAAAGATTTAATTAAATCTTCACTGGAAAAATGTATGCTCTATGAGTTCGAGGCATTGAGTAGTTCTCTTTCCGTTATATTCCCAGATAAAACCTTGCATCTTATTACGGCTTTTATTTCTTTTTTTTCTTTTTTTTCTTTTTTTTTTTTTGTCTTGGCTGATGCTTAATTTCTAATGTTTAAATGGCTTTATCATCTTTCTTTCCAAATGAAATATTTTGCTAAATTTCCAGATGGATAGAAATAGCTGGGAAAGTCTAAAATTTAATTTTTTTCTTCTTATCTTCAAATTCCTGTTTTGATAAAAATGACAGATACATTTATGTGTTTCATCCCCCTGCTTGTCAGATTAAACACTACTGTTGACTACTTGTGAAGTGCACTTTTTTTTCAATAGAAAATGGCAATGTTTAAGTGTTTTTTGAGTGTCAGGAGCTGCAAGATTAAATTTGGATTCCTGTTTCTCAATCTATTCCTTAATTCCAAATTGTAAGAAAGGTCCAGAGCTGAGAGGGATTTCTTTTAAGTTTAGATGTTTTAGAAAAAAACAGTGCTTCTAAAATCCTGAATTGGAATGGTTTGACGTAGCAGAAGAACAACAAATATTTCAAGACTTCTCTCACATTGAGTTGGATCAGTTCAAAAAACAGCTTAAAATGTTTCCGTGCTACTAATTTGGAGTTTTAAAATTTAACTCAGGTTCAAACTCTAACTCTACCCACAGTCTTTCACTTAAATCTGAAGGGGAGTGTTTGTTGATCCACCTCTCTTTTCTATAAAATTGTTGTTATACGGATCTTTTCAGTCTGCATTTATAACCTTGCTTTCTCTGTTCTTGAGAAATATAAGTGCCGTGTCAATGCTGAATTTTCTGTGTGGTGTGAGTTACTGAAGGTTAAGTAGGAAATGCATATGAAATAGATTGAAGTTACTTGGCACCCTTTTCTTTTGAAATGTTTTTTTTTCTGTGAAGCCATTTCTTCTATGGAAGGAAGAATGCAAGAAGTGGAAGAAAAGAGACATTGCTGGCAGGAGCTGCCCTGAGACATGGTCATGGTCACAGACCGCCATTCTGACTTTCCCATGTCAGATTTATGCAGCATAATTCACTGTATGATGAGGGCAAATTGCAGCAAAGTAGTGGCTTATCAAGAAGTGCATACTGTGCTGCCAGAATACATTTTGGTATGAGTCATCAGTTTTTGAAGATATTAGCACCCTAAATTAGCTTCGTCTTCTGCCTCTGTAAAACTAAATGTTTATTGCTTCCCAGAAGAAAAAAGAGAGGCAAAGATAAAATGTTCCAGAAGCCTTTTTAGTGTCTATGTTCGCTAATCCAGAAGGAGCTCTGTATTCATCCTTTTGTACCAGACTGTACATTTACTCTACTGCATTTAACCCCTCCTCTCTCTTTCTGGTTTCAGGATCTTCTGCAGCCAGATAGATCTGAGTTCAGGGGTCCACATTTGAATGCTTGTCTCCCTTTCTGAATGGACAAGTAATAATAATAAAAATTTAATGCCGCCAGGCTATGCCTCAATAGTAACTTCTCCTCAGATAAATTCAGTGCAAACAGTACAAATTACCTGAGGAATGATGCCAAATGCTGTCATGCCCCTGTGGCTTTCCTGCACTGAGGAGCTTCTACGGGTTTGGTGAGGGAGGAGGGAGTTTGCTTCAAACCTTTTCTCTGATGTCAAGCTGGCTGATATTTTTGTTCTTCTCATCTCACTTATTTTTCAGCAAAATGGATAGCTTGACTCTCTATCCCCAAAAGTAAAAAATTACAAAAAGGGAAAACAAAGTAGATTTAATTTTCTACGTGTCTTTTACAAAGGGATATTTAGGCTTACATTGTAATTGATGTTATCATTTTGCCTTGTGCACCCGTTGTGATTATATGCCATGAGCTGAAGTTTATAGGAAGACTTGGCTCTGAAATGAGATATCACAACCCATAAACTAAAGGGTTTGTTGAGTTATGCTTTTTACAGATATAATTTCCCCATATAAGCTGTAGTCTTAGTTACCCTTTTCTACCTTCATTTTCCTTCAAAGTGAATCTCTTAGCTGCTAATTGTGTTCTGGTAGTGGTAGTAATGACCTTCTTGAATATATTTTAGGATTTTACAGAAACATGTTTTCCTGTAAAATAGTAATACTAGTAATTCATCAGTTCCAATATTTCAGGTAGGTATAAAAGAAGTTCAAGTAACTTCTGACATAGTTATCATTGTTACCTAAATCTGGTAGATATGTAAGATAGGATAAAATACAGTATCAAAGATGGCAGGAAGTATTGGGTCAGCTGAGGAAAGTTTGTGTTGACTGAAATCTCATATCATCAGTAATGTAACAGTGCAACAAAAAATGTATAGAGAGAGGTTGAACTCCTCTCTTTCCTCACAGATGAATCAACTTACTAGAGAGGCAGCAGAAGCTGTCTTGGGATACTGTGTAGTCTGTCCTTCAGCTGGGAGTGGTCCAGGCCTGGTCTTGGGAGGAAAAAAACCTGCCCTATCCAAAAATGGGTTGTTCTCCTTCCAGGAGGTCACTCTGTCCTGTATTTTATATTATTTGTTATTTAGAGAGCTTTGTTTTAGGTAAGAAATGTTAGCTCCCTAGTTCTTTCACCTGGTTGTACAAGACGGTACCGTGAAGATCTCTTGATGCTGCATTGGCTTAAGGGAGTTATACGGTGACAAGAAGGTACGTATCTGTGCTCTTTCAGATTTCTTTTTAAAATACAAAAAAGATCTTGAATATAATTTGTTGTTTTATGAATGCTAAGGACATTTTAAAAGGTTTGTTTATAAGACAGAGCTGTAGGCAAAGAGCTTGCTTTGATTTAACTATTGTTGTAAAGAAATAACCTATTTACTAATTATGAATTTCACTGATTTATTTCCTTACAATGTTTTTAAAGAGTTTTCCTTGGCCCTCGATGGTAATAGTTCCTTCCAGAAACCAGCAGGGAGTGTGGGTGAGAACTTCCTAATGTGGCTCGGCTACCAGCATGATGAGAACTTTCTCCATTGGCAGCAAAACCCTGTGTTGGACCAGAGTTCTAACCTGCCGGGGGGGAGGGATAGTTGTGCATCTGATTTTTGTCCCTTTTTTTGTTGTTGTTAACTGTTCTTTTTTTTCAGGGTGATTACCTGTTGTGTTTAGAAGACAAAACTAACAATGCTATCTTTAACACAAAGGAAATATTCTATTGTTAAAGAAGAAAAGAAAGATAAATTTAAAATGAAATAGTTTTTAGGCAGAAATCACTCAGACATTTCACCTTTGAAGAACATATTTAAATAGTCTGTGTGCTAAAACATATTATACAGATAGTCCTGTATGTTATGGAGAGTTTCTAGATATAAAATATATCAATTGCATTACTAATGTTTTTGATGAATTGTAAACTAGTTGGTTTAATTGTAAGCATTTCGTTAAGTTTGCATAGTAAATCTGTTTGTATGTTTGCAATAGGCTGGGACAAATGGTTACATGGCTCCTGAAATCCTGAACGAAGAAAATTACAGCTATCCTGTGGACTGGTTTGCTATGGGATGTAGTATTTATGAGATGGTTGCTGGACGAACACCATTCAAAGATTTCAAAGAAAAGGTTGGTAAGGATGAGGTTAAAAGAAGAACTCTGGAAGATGAGGTGAAATTTGAACATGCCAACTTCACAGAGGAAGCAAAAGATATTTGCCGACTCTTTTTGGCTAAGAAAGCAGAGGACCGTTTAGGAAGCAGGTATGCCTTACTTCCCAAACTCAGTAAAAGACAGATTAATGCTGCAATAGTTGTTCCAAAAAGAAGATTAGATCTTGACTTTGTACATACTATTGAGTCTTCTTTCACTTCCAGGAAGAGAGAAGCGGGAGTTTTTTGAGATCATACGGAAACAAGAAATGTTGTTGTAATAGTGCGATTGTCCATCTTCGTCCCAGAACATTCATAGGAGTTCTTCTTTTGGTGTTTTGTGGGGTTAAACTGTGTGCCTTCTGGGAGAAGGGAGCAACCCGTTTCTCTTGCATTTTCTTTCCTAAAGGTAAAGGATACTCAAGTAGATTTCTGCACTTTGGCTAATATTGGCTGAATGCAGAGTGCATGGTCTTTGGCTGGATCACTTACTAGCTAGAATGGTGCTGGCAGAAATTCAGATCTGCAATATGGATTTTCTGCCCTGCAGATATCTAACTTCCAGGGCTGTGTCACTGGCTTCTTACTGAAGAGGCTTTAACCCTCTCCCATTTGGTAAAGTGCTTTGAAAATATCTTGTAGAGGTTCCTGGTTTTCCTGACTCATACCAGGGAGAAAAGGGAGGAAACAAAGAATATTGGACACAAAGTCTTATGAAGCAAAACCTTTTTTGGGATTTCAATGGAGGCTTTGAGTTGGTGAATATTGCTGGATATGTCCCTTACTTAGCAATTCCAAATAACTATTAAATACTGAGAAAATTAGAAAGCTAATTATAATATTTATTATAGAAAATATTATATATAAATATATATTATATAAATAATTTTAATATTTAATCTTTAGTATCTCTGATCGTTCTGACATACATGCATCATTTAGTGCATTTCTAATGAGAGAAATTGAAGATCTACTTTTGCAATACGAACAATATATGTAAAAAATATATAATCAAAACATAATAAGTAAATAGGAAATTGGTAGTAAATGTCTTTAGAATGCACAATCATTTTAATCCTATTTGAACATAAGTGTATGTTTCAGATGCTTTTCCAATCCAAAGATGGAATAGGCACAGGGACTTGGCAGAAGTGCACAGATAATCTTAAATTTTTATTGCATGATGATGTGGAACAGTCTTGCAAAATATTAGTTGCCCACTTTGCTGATTAAGCAATTTTAATTAGAGGTAATATACCATTAATACCCCTATTCTCATTATCCTAGCGCTAAATGCAGACAACTAGTTTTTGTGGTTGATGAGTTTTCCCAGCAATTCTGCGAGACTACAAAAAAAATTTGTTTTTGAATAGCAGATAGACTGTGTTTGATACAAAATATCTATTATTTTTAGTACATTTTTAAAACATATTTGAAAATAAATTTAATCCAAAACCATTTAGGACATTCTACTTTACAACTCAACATGTTTCACAAACATTTCATCTTACAGCATTTTGTAAAATAAACAGATCTTGGAGTTGGGGAAATTGAAATGTAGAGGTTTTAAGTGATGTGCTCAAGTTCACTGGGTTACCCTGAAGCAAAAACAGCAGTAGACTGTTCATTTACTGTAACTAGAGTCCCCTTTGTCAGGCTACAGTCAGTCTGTTTACGGTTACACTGTTTCTCAGTAATGGGAGATGTGTACACAGAAAGGTAACTGCAGAGATGCTTTCAGTTTTCTGCTGTTTAAGCTATTCTAAAATACCCTCTACTCATTGATGTTCATGCCTGATGACATTTTGGGAGAAACCTGAGTAAGAATCTTGTCTCTTTTCACTAAAATCTCACCCATCCCACAAGCAAAGCTATGGCTAGAGCATCGATAGGGTCAGCAATCTGACCCTAGCATTGGGGAGGACAGCGTACATGTTATTGATAGACTGTAATGCAAGGAATATAGTCCTGCCCTCTGATTCCCTCTGTTTTGAGGGGAAGATCATAGTGGAATTTATAATAAGCATGTCCTGTTTCTTGCCCTTATGTGTGGTAATTAGAAAAGAAAGAAGGATGTATACCATGCCTGGGTGTGATACAGAATAAAAGCCTGTATGTACCTCTTAAATAGGGAGATACTATTCTGGACAGCTCATCCTTTTGTAAAGATTAGTGCTGTAATTCTACTAAGGACAGCAAGACCTTGTGTTATCTACATAAGTGCCTGTTGCATAAGTTAAAGCTGCTCAAGGACAGCTTTAATTTGTGCACCCGACCTTTTAAAGAACTCCACATTTTGTATTCAAGTCATTAGCTAATTTAGGAAAGATTTAACGCCTTTTTTCTCCACTCCAGTTTTTTAAGATCGCACATATTTGTCTCACATCTTCCCTATTGTACAGTGGAATTGTTCATGGAGGAATATAAACTTGGTAGAATTTAGGCAAGTTCATTTGCTCTTTCTGGTAAAGCTATGTAAATATAAAATTCACACAGGAAGAGCTCATGTGCATCTCCAGCTAGTTGGAGGATGCCTCCGTTGGTTCCAGCAGATGGCGTTCCTGTAGCTTTACGTTTTTAAACTTTTTTTGTTTCTGGTGGTGTTGGAAAATACATCAGTAGAAGAAACACTGCAGCAATCCGTTCTAGAGCCTTCACCAACTTATAGTGCTTTTTGGCTTATGTTACAGAAACGAAAAGCAAAATAAAGAGAAATTTAAGTGCATCTGCCCCTTAGGACTGTCATCACTACTGGCCCAGTAGTGTCACACCAGTTCTTTGATTTGAGCAGTAACTCTAATGGACTCCAAGCTAACAGTGAGTGTAAATAAGTCAGATCATGTTCCACAGCTGCATGAGTAAACTGACTTGTCAGTTGCTAGTTAAGTTATAAGTTGATCTTGGAAGTCTATAAATGCAGAGGTCATGACCTCTTATGGCTTAATCTATACTTTTGTAATTGCGTTCCTCACTGTGATGGCACTTCTGAGTTGAAAATGTCATTTTTCTGTTGCCCAGTTTGTCCATCTTCAGGCTGTGGGTTAGCATCCTGATCATGGTGTTCAGGGACCTGCTCAGAGTAACCAGGCAGCAGAGGCACAAAACAGCTATTTGCTAAGGAGGGAGCTGAAGATGGCAACTGGCAGTATCATCTCAGCTGTGCCTGGTTAGCACAGGGCAGGCTAGACCCGTGACAGGGTAGTGAATGAGGAACTGGCAGTAGTGGCATCCTGCAGGAACTGTTCTGTGCTCATGATATAGATCTGTAAAAAATGAAGGTTTTCTATAGTTACACAGTTCTAAGACTACTTCTATACGGTGCTTCTACATATTTGCAAAGATGAGTAGCCTTGGAAAAGTTTTGCATTGTATTTTGCCTACGGAACATGCTGTGATGTTCTAGAAATGTATGAAGGCTTATTCTTTACTAAGTATATGATTTTGTAAGGAAACTGAAAAGCGAACAGGAACATGTTACCAACTACCATTTACTGAGATCAAAAATGTAGGCAAATCTAGTTTTCCTATGTTACCATTTTCAAGACCCAGTCCACCCATAAACACATGAAAAAGGATGTATGGGTATAAAAATACAGTAGTCCTCCCTGCTGCTCTTCCTTTCACTAGAATTCAAAACTCAAACTTCACATGCCTTGACACTGCTGTTGCATTACAGGCCAAGACCCAGTTCAAAAGTTAGGATTGTTGGTCTGTATGCTTTAATGAGTATATATTTGAGGCTCAGATTATTCTTATCTGAATATCCAACAGGTCTTACTGTGGGTTTATAATGAAACAATTCACTGTTTTTATTTCAATAAAAGAGGACTGTAATTTTTTCCTTCCTGTGGACTGCAGTTATTCTTATCCAAATTTGCTTAAAATATGTGTTTACAATGATTTTAGTCTTTTCTGGATTTTATTCTTGGGTTTCAACCATATTAATAAAGGATTATGTTTGTATTTTTGACTGAGGAACTGTGATCACATTTTTGCTAATGTTGTAATTTGTGAATCTCTTGCATTCTTACAAGAGTAGTTCTTTTGATATGAACTGACTTAATCAAATTGGGAGTATTTATTAGAACTACATACTGCGTTTTGCAGAATAGTTTTATGTTGTAAATGCATAAGTGCTTTGAATCATGATATAACCCACAAATGTCATTTGTCTCCAGTTTCCTGTTTAAACTGTTTTTCCTCTAGTCAATGCTAAGATGTATTAACCCATTGTACCCCAGTCTAGAATTTACTAGATATTCTTATCCTAGCTAAAATAGAACCAACCAATTGAATAGTCCTGGTTGACAATAAATCCAATATCCTTAGGCACACATAAATACCTATCCTGCTATATACTCAGCTCTGGTTAAAACATAGCTTAGATATGAGTATCTCAAATGATGCCCTGCCAGTAACAGTACTGCAATACTTGCATGGCACCTTGCCCAGACTAATTTACCCTGAGAGGTAGAGTAATGAATAATGGGATCAGGATGTTTTCTGCTTCACAACTATGCTTAGATTGTGCAATGCAGCATTCTTTGGATATCCATGAGATCTTTGAGTGGCATTACATTGCACAATATGTACATATCCTTAATTTTAAATACTGTAACATTTACAACACAAAGAGACAGCTGTATGTACTTTAGAGCAGAACATCATACTGATTAACAATCTTTCCTTTATTGCAGAAATGAACATGATGACCCAAGAAAACATAGTTTCTTCAAAACAATAAATTTCCATAGGCTAGAGGCAAACCTCATCGACCCTCCGTTTGTGCCAGATCCATCAGTTGTCTATGCCAAAGATCTTGCAGACATTGCTGACTTCTCTGAAGTACGAGGAATTGAGTTTGATGATAAAGATAAGTTGTTCTTCAAAAAGTTTGCGACTGGAGCTGTCTCTATACCCTGGCAGGAAGAAATTATTGAAACAGGACTGTTTGAAGAACTGAATGATCCTAACAGAGTAGATTCCGGGGGATACGCAAATGGAGGTGAAGCTAAGTCAGGAGTTTGTTTGTTGTTGTAAATATTACATCATTAGCAAAAAGAGTAGAAACCACCCCAGAACTTTACATATTGTTGCACTGTCTCAGAGGCTCAGTTTGTCTGTTAAAAAGAAACAATCAGTGTAATATGACGTTGACAGGGTATGTAGGACCACAAGCTGTATAGACTGCATTATTTTCCTTTGTTCTAGCAAAGGAGATGATATTTTTGTTTTATTGGAAACTTAGAAAAATGAAGAACCATATGTCTCTAAGAAATTTAGAATCATAGAAATTGAGAAATACAAAAAGCAGTAATAGTGTGAAGAGGCAACCCCTTTTGAAAATGACTGACTCTACCACTTCAATTATAATCACTTGCTGATTTTCTTTCTATTTTCTTGTTATTTCTACTAATGTTTCGTCCTTGTTCTACACTTTCTGGTAATTTTTTTTTTAATTTTAAGTAATATTCTCAGTCAGACAATAGACCTCATGTTTTACATCAAACTTGGAACCTTATTGGTTAACCAATCTGTCTGCTATTTTCTTAATTTCTGCTAGTTTTTGGAGGGTTAGATCATAATATGTCTAAATTGTCATAAAATGTAAAAGACTGTACAAATCACTAGGAAATAGGACTGATGGGATCCAGTTCCTTTCAAAGTTGACTTTAATAGAGGAAGATAAGATTGCACCAATTTAATTGAATAAATTATTTATTTATTATTAAGTGTATTTTTAAGTGATAACACCATACACAAAGAATATGTGTTTCTATATGAATACAAATTCTTTTTGACAACAGATTTCAACCTTTTATCGCATTTCCTGATAACATTTCTGTATTTTGTGATTAGTGTAGTTTAACTTAAACTTGAGGTAGAGCAAAATAGTTTGAAACTGGCTTTTTACAAGAAATGCAATTCAGTGTAACAAAAATGTTAATTTAGTAGTCACAAATATTAAATACATTATACTATTAAGTGCTGTAATGGTGGAGAGGCTATATATGTAAACTAACACCTTAATTCTCAGATATTCATTGAGTCTTACACAAAGTATGATATATTTGTCTGATTTTTTTCAAGCCTTTGTCAGCCTACATTGAATTAATCAGAAGCATATCTGCCTTGCTATTACTATAGTGTTTACTCCTAAGATGTATCCTACTGATTATCTCTGTCAAGAAGAAACTAGATGGGTGTAGTTTGCAGCAATTTAAAAAACTAATTCTGCATGCTGATTACTCTCATGTACCTTTTGTAATTTCCATTGGCTGAAGTGGAAGTTGGAAGTGCTCCATTTCTTGGTGTCCTGGAGGCTGCTAACGCTCTGTCCCCTGTTTTTTGTAGAGCAAGCTTCTGGCCAAACTCAAAGAAATCATTTATATAGACATCAGGGTTGAACTTCTACCCTTGTTTTACAGGAGGAATAACAAGATAACACTATCATCTACAGTCACATCTGTCATGTACAACATATAGCTTTAGTGATTATTGATAATCTAATAGCTCATTCCAAATGTTGCAGTAGTTAAACCGTCTTTAGTTTTAAATATTTTCAGTTGATATAGTCACAACTAAATTGTACAACTAATGTACATTGTATTGTACATTTTTGCATAAAGATGACTAAGCAGAAAAAGAACTATTCCTTTTTTCTTGTAAAAGTTGCTTCTCCAGTTCTTTATATACTTAATTCTCAAGTGAAAATCATGGAAAACAATGTTACTGAGCATTAGTGGGTAGTTGTTAATGAATTGTTGTAAGCATATCAGCATGTGCATTTTGAGGGGAGATTTTTTATCGAATAGCTCTAAACAACATAGGCTAAGTTATGGCTTCATCTTAATATGTTGAGAAGGATGGTCCTAAAAGATTGTGAAAAGCAGAGGAGGTTGAGCAGAAAGGTAGTCATGTGGTTCTATCATAGAATTAGGAAAGTGGTTCCACTATTGACATCCAATGATTATATTTCTTTCTGCTTCCATCTGTAGAAATTCTTACAGAGTGGTATTAGGCTAATATATTTAATAATTTCACAATCCTAGATATAAAACTTTATTACAAGTGCATATCAGCAAAAAAAGCTATTAGAGCTAGCAGCATGGAACTTTTGTCCTAAATTGGTGCACTTTTCAAATATACAGAAATGCCATTTCACAAATCATCCAGAGCCATAAATCAAGACTCTGAAATGGCTGTATGTTTTCTAGCATATAACTAATTTTTTGGTATACACATGTTCCCATATGGAAAGAAGTTATTATAGACAGAACCTGCATTTTATGCCATGTTAAAATCATATATCCTCTATAATACCAGATATTGCAAGTCTGGGTTTTTCAAAATGTATTGCAACACTGAGATGTGAGCATAACAAGATATGATATGTGCACAAAATTAAGTTATTTACTTCTAGAAATGTTATAGTGCCAGTAAACCCCAGTAAGATGTATATCAGTTATCTAATGTGGGCTATTAAGTATTCCATGAATCATTTAAAGAAGCACAACAGCAGTCTGATTCTGATAATGCATAATCTGGCACAGTGTGTTACAGAGGAAAAAATGTATTAGTTTGACATTAGTAGTTTTAATTTTCTAAAATTCTGTATTTCAGAGATACGGACAACTTGTATTTCCACTATGAAGAGACAGATAGAGCAGAGCAAAGGTTACAGATCTATTTCTGTTAGCATTTTCTATAAATTTTTTAAAAAAATAATTTCAACTTCTTCTAAGGAACCTGTGAAATGCTCAGGTCTTTTCTTCTTCCTGCCATTGTCAAGCTCCTTGTTACACCTTTTTTTTTTTTTTAAAAACATCTTTCTTCACCTTGAAGAAACAAAGCCAGGAATCCTAAATGGTTTATGCCTGTGGTTAATTGTCCTGTTCAATCCAATGAAACTACTCACGTGAGTAAAATTAAATGCATGTGTAAATATACAAGATCAGGGCCTAATTCAAAAGTGTTGAAGAAGTCTCTGGACGTTTATAATAGAAAATGAGGGATGAAGCTGTGGGAGGAGAATAATCTTGTAGTTGTGGGATGCTTAAGTGCTTCTGGCAAAAGAAATTATGTAACTTGAAATTGTTCTTTCTTCCTTTTAGCTGTTTTGCTTTTTCCACCTTTGCTAGCTTTGTGGTGCCTCGCATGCCTGCCTCTTTTTAAGGCAGGTGAGATGTATTCAAGTGTTAATATAATCTAAAAACTAAATTGTGAACTCTATTGCATTAAATGCTATCTGTGTAACACTAGAGAGTACCTTGGCCACCCTGCAGTGATTGTCTGTACAGTGCTTCATAGGAAAAATGGTGCTGTCTTTCCTGCCAATTTTACGTAGTATTGATGTTAGAAGTACTTGACTATTTCAACCAAAGTAGTCTGAAATGTGAGATTCTTAACGACTTGAAATCTGTTCTTGTAAGAACATCATTTAGAGTACCCTAGCCAACATTCAAGGCTACTGGCACAGAGAGAAAAGCTTTCCTTTGTTTCTCAGATCCAAATTTTCTTTGACAGCCTCAGCGTTACCTTTACCTTTAGCCCACTGATCTAACTGAGCATAAAGAAACAAAAGGAGTATTAGTATTAATGTAATGAATTCATTGTCCATAGGTGTTCTACCATCAGTTGTTGTATCATTGCAAAGGCTCAGTTAGTCTATAAACACCTTGTGTTTGGCAGGTAGTTCACCTTTCTTCTTTAATATGAAATGGATTTAGTATTCTGAACCTGCATGGAATTGTCATGCTGTCAACATCAGGCATTGGCTTCATATGAAGTCAAGAGCCTCTTAGCAAATCTGATTCTTCAGATATTTATTTCTTTAACCATAAACAAGTATCAGTGCAGAAAGCAGAATGGAACTTAGATGAGATATCCAGTTAGAGCAGGCAGGTGTTATTATGCAGTATAGTCATACTTGTTGCATGGTTTCATATAGTTTTAATATCTACATTGTTTTTTAGAAATAAAATGTTCTTAATACTGTATTGAGATTATTGCTGCTTTCACTTTTAATGAAATATAAAAACAAATCCTGATCTTAATATTCATATAAGGTAAGTAAGTACGCTCATCTCATTTACCTTAAAAATATAAATACCCTCTTTTATGCTATGCTAATCATTTGTGCAATTTTTCATTAGATATTTAAATTCCTTGAATCTATCTAAGCAGTATACAATTGTAAAAATGAATTTTAATTATGCACAGTGGCTTTTCCCTAAAATAGGATTTAAATAAAGTGTTAATATGTCAGCAGCTATGGCTCACAGAATTGCTTAAGATCCTGCAGGTTGGTGGGTTTTGCTAAAAGAAAAGCATACATTTTTTTCAAATGACAAATACCAATTTTGAAATCTATGAATATCAGAAATTATTGGCTTCTTATATTAAAAATAGACCTATGACTTATAATGTTAGGGGTAACGACCACCTGTGATCGTTTCTGCTTAGGGAGTACATTTGAAATGTTGCATATGATAGCCTTAGGGAGCTTCCTAAACACATTAAAGAATGCATTGACATCAACAGAAACATTCAATTAAACATACTTTTATATATATATATATAACTAGGCTTTGCATTATTACAGCAAGTAATTCTAGATATAGTGTCTCCTTTTAAAAGTAGCGAGAGAAAAAAATGAATGTTTCTTGGGAAATCGTTGTTTAATATTTCTCTGACTTTTATTAATATAACT
Organism: Rhea pennata; assembly: GCF_028389875.1. Taxonomy (NCBI): domain Eukaryota; kingdom Metazoa; phylum Chordata; class Aves; order Rheiformes; family Rheidae; genus Rhea; species Rhea pennata. The sequence continues at coordinate 17,894,840 of NC_084671.1, read as the reverse complement.
GCCTGAACCTGAGCAGAGCTAATAAAAACTTCTCACTAGTTAGCCCTTGGCACTTGCAGAAGTGTAAATAAACACTCTGTACACATGGGATGTTAGGCATCTCTGGCCTGGAGAGGACGAACAGCAAGAATGCAGAAGGTGTTACTGTGTCTCTTGCAAAGCAAATACCTGGATCCATGGGAAAAGTGCAAAAAGCTGGTGACAAGTGCGTGTAGAACCGTTCACCCCATTCTCTTGAGTTCATTTCCTCTACGTGAAATGGTATATTGTGCTTGCGTTTATCTCCACATCTGTATCCTCTCCTTGCACAGTTAGAAGTCTGACAAAACTCTGAATGAAGCCACTTTACCATTCAGGGGAACTTAATGTTAATTCTATAGCTTGGGCAGACAAAAGGTGTCAGAAAGAATAGCTGTCAGCACCAATTACCTTACTCCAAATGGTGAAAGGCTTTGGGGGGGGGGGGAGCATGGGAAAAAACATGACCCTTTAAAGGGGCTTCTGGGTATTTTAGTTCTGTTCCTTTTCCTCTGACAACTTTAGAGCAATTGCAGTGGTTAATTCCTCCCTTTTCCCTGGACCAAATGCAAGCACAATCAGTTTAACACAACTAGTTATTTTGTCCTGCTTAGGTTCTTTATCCATGCTGATATGGATATGATGATCGGAGCATTGTTAGTAGGCCAGTCTTTTTGTAGGTGTTTTGTTTTCTGATTACACCAACATAGTGCTATTTCAGTGTTTGGTAGAAGGCCTTATGGATAATGAAGGTTTTCATTTTTCTTCAGTACACAAGCATTACTTTAAGCTAAACATAATTAATTTTATCAGATTTCTTTCTTAGCAGACCTATGTGTTGGCCTATATGATTCATTCAAGTTGTTCTGATAGTTGCATTTTACAGAGTGGAAAGCTACAACAAGGCTGAATCACACAGTGAATGCATATCCTTATGATGGGAGTTTCTCATGATGAATGTTTCTGTGATTCATGTTTTTGTAAAGAATGTCAAAGGGATGACCACGGATATATCAGATGTCATAACTTGTAGCTCATTTAACAATGGTGAAGTAACAGTTTAAAAAAACAGCTATTGAGAAGGAATGTTCAGTTATGTTTGCTTTGCAACACTGCATGCAAACATGACATAGGATGTGCTAGACATGTCTTGTGACTCCTGGGTCACTGGGGGGAAAGGTCTACTGCAAGTAACAACAGATTGGTTGTCAAACAATCCCGTCAGCACACACTCCTGCAGAAGTATGTAATAATCTGACCAAACACCTATTGAACAGTAATGAAAGCTTTCGTTTAACTACATTGGCAGCCTGTAGTGTTTAGTTATCTGTCAGTCTATGGAGATGCACTGATACAGCAACAGAGATAAATTGTTCCATTCTGCCTGGACCTCTAAGGAAGAGGCAGAGCAGAGTGCATCACTGCAGAGGTTGCTTTTGGGGACTCAAGCCTGCTTCTGATTTGTCAGGGTGTGAGTCAGAAATGGCTTCAGCGACAGGAAAGTGGGGGAAAAGAAGAAGGAGAAAAAGTCATGTTGCATGATGCATTGAGTTTGTTCACTCAAACTGTTAGGTAACTACTTGGCTAGGCCAGATCACAGGAGAGCTTTACCTTGATAGAAAGGGAAAGAAGTGATCAGAATGGAACCAGTGAGATTAGTATCTGCAACAAACCACATAGGGAGGCCACTAAAGCATTTCTGCTAGTGCATATCCTTGTATATAAGAATTCAGCTCATAATTTTGGATGATTTTGTCATTATCAGTAATAGTGGTAACACCATGATTATCATGAAGCACTACCAGCACCAATCATAGATTTAACCTTGTTTTTTTTTTTTTTTTTTTTTGAGTAAATTGGAGATGCCTGCATTACAGACAAGTCAGAAAGAATTTTGCTTCTCTTTGCAAAACATAATATCAACAGGATATTATGAACAACAGGAGGAAACAGTCTGCTGAGCTCATAAAGACATTTGACAGAATAGTAAACTCAAATACAGTGCTTGTAAGTCTGTTTTATTCTGTCTTGATTACACAAGAATCATGTATGAAGCTGGATTGAAAACAGTCATTAGGGGAAGAAAATTATTCTGATTAATACAGGAAATTTTTCCTTTTGCTCTTTTCAAGGTATCTGTTTCCTCCCTCCTTCCGGACTGACTTGTATACTATTCGCTTTAGGACTGATATATTAGTGTATTTCTAGAGACAAATGAGAGACCACATGATTTTTGACCACAAAGCCACGGCTGAGTTGGTAAAAACAACTGCCTTGAAAATGTAATGAGAGATCACAATTAACCTTTAGGACTGGTGGCCAACAAGGTGGAAAATATGAAAACAGGATATATTGAAATTCAGGTCATCATTTAAGGAATATATTTGTAAGCAACAGAAAAGAGGGCTTGGTTTTAACTCGGATCAGTTCCTTAGTACACTTTACTGCACAGGCCTGCAAATAAATTTTATCAGTAGTGCAGACTATTTAAATCAGCATCCTCATGGAAAAAAATATTCATTCTTATACTAATTAAGGTTTGGGGAAACTAGTTTAACTACCCTACTGCCCAAAGTGAAGGCAAGGACTTAATTCTGGATATTTGATTAAGGCAGGTTGACTGTGCTGCCAACATCAAATACAAGTATGTAAACTTCTGCTTTCCCACACTAACATGTTGAAAATGAGAAATGATGGTGCTGAAATCTGAGACCCAGCATCAAACTAATGGAGCTGTCAGGCCAACACCTGCATAAAAAAATAAAAGTACAAGGCCTAGCATTAAAAAGGGTGACCTTCCTGAGAGGCTGTGAAAAGATTGCTTAAAGATTTGCATAGATATTATATTTATATTGTATTTACATAGATGTAGATACTCTGATCTGTTTCTGTTTCATGAACAGTACCAGCAACAATATTCTCATCACTGCTTTTAAGGATTTTGTATTCTTATGAAGTCTTAATATTTAGAAAAATAACAAAATGTAAATGTAGACTGTTCTGAATTATTTTCAATAGCTGTACCACTACAGCTGCATCTGCACCACAGATGCAGTTATACATCAATAGATTTACAGCTGCATCTTTTTTCATCCTGTTTGGAGTAAGAAATTAGAAAACCTGCTCTGTAGGAAATGGCAAAGAAAAGAGACTTTACATGCTTCTCAAAATAATCTCTAAATTGTCTAATACCTCCTGAGAACTAGTAGTTCATCATGTTTTCCTCTTAGTATAGCAGTTCTCTTAATGAGAGTTCTCTGTTAAATTAAGCAATGAACAACTATTCAAATACTGTTTTTCCTGAATTTTCCCAGCTGATTTTTCTCATTTCTGTGGTGAACATTTTTTTTTCTCTCCTCATCTTTCTGTATCAGTACTCAGTCAAAGCATTATGTTCTTTTTATGTGATTGGAAATGTGGTGAAAGAAAGAAGCTAGGTGGAAGACCACTAAGTCATGAATTCAAGCTGATCCAGGGCCTACTGACCGTAAGAACTAAAATGTGTATTCTTATAAATTCAGTCTTTCTTCAGACTCCTTTTTCACCAGTTGTAGGCAGGGGAAGGAATAAAGAAATAGGTAATCTGTTCAGAATTTTCCATGTGCCTTTTACAGAAAATAGTGGATTAAGTGTTTTAAACAAAGGAAGGAAGGAAACTTTGATTTCTTGCCAACAGATTGAAACCTCCTGATCTTTTACCAGGCTAGTTTATCTTGCTGCCAACAAACAGTTTCCTCGCCTTAAACAGCTCCTTTCCATCTGGTAAGCTAACAGCAGTGGGGAAAACAGGCAGTACAGAATGGCAACACTAAGAATTTGCTCAATTTAATGTATAGACTGATGCACTTTCAAATTTAAATATAGACCAGAAAATGCACACAGTTCCAGGTCTGGGGTGCTCCCAGAAGGCTCATAACAAAATTTTAACTTTTTTTTCTCTTAAATAGATAAAAGTTGCTGGTTTTGTGAATATTGATCTCCTACTGCACAAAAGGCATTTAACTGCCTTTGCTATTGAATAGGATCTGACCCTGATTTTCAGGATTTCATGTGTTCTATTCCTCTAGAAAATGTTAAGAAATTTACTGAATGAAAGAAATTGAACTCCTCTGAAGCGATTGTTTGAAAAAGAAAAGTTAGCTGCATTGAATGAATCAGTGCTGAAACTTGCCCTCCCCCAGTAATTGAGGATTTAGTTATGATACAGTTTACATCATATCTGCAGGGTTATGTTACTGATATCAGAGCGGTCTCTAAGTAGATGTGGACTATAAATCAAAGGTATGTCAAACTCATAGATATTTTGATTATCTTTTTTCAGTAAGAAGGAGATGGCAGAGATGTTTGACAAAATCTGAACTCAAAGGAAGACTTGCCATGGACTGCAGTAGTGTGAGGTTTTTAGCCTTTATTATGCTAATAAGCAAGAAAGCAGACATATGTGATGAAATTATCCTCTGTGCAGCAGAAGAGCATGAATCTGATGCACCCCTTGAGTCATTTGTCTCCAGTCATATACATGCAAGAGTAATTAATTGAGTCATTAATCAGCTACAGGTATGTAGTTTTTAGAATTAATAAGTAGGCAGATTTTTTTAATATGAACTACATATTAAACTATAAACTATAATTTATATAAACTATACTATAGTTTATATATTATATATAGAACTATAAATTGAAACAATAATGGAAATCATTGCATTTGAGGGAAAGAATTGTGATTAGTGATCTGTATTGGTAAACAGCCTCCAGTTTTTGTATACTCTGCCCATGCGTTTCAGGTGGCTCTTCTGTGGCTCTTGATTTTTTTCTGGAGAGACACAGAGATAACTTGTTTTTATGAGTTCCATGGAAAGCCACAGCTCCAGATTGTAAACCATTTTGAAATTATTCTAATCTTGACATTATCTGAGAAATAAACATTTTAAAAACAGTTTAAGACAGGATGTACAGGGCTGTAAATCTTCATTTTAATCAGGAATGGCAGCAAATGCATTAATTGTGTTTTGGTTCTGTAATTTTCCGGTAAGAGAAAAAAAATAGACTCATTCTATAAAAGCTATTATTTTAAATGAACAATGTTTTTTGTTCATTATAGCAATAGCAAGCAAGGAAATGCTATTTGAGTCATTTTTTATCGAGCTAGCAAATACATTCTAATTTATATTAAAACGGGTGAACAGTTCTTTTTGATCTTCATTTATAGCTATCTGTATCACCCATAGCTGTCAGATTGCAATTAATGCTTCTACCAGGAGGCCTGATAAAAAAGAGAATGAAGAAATAATGTTTCAGACTTTGACATATATCTTTGGACCGTGCTGTTTGTATGAAAATTGTGGGACAGTTTAGAATAAAATGATTTATTTTCCAACAATAAGTGAATAACACTTATATAGCCTACAATCAAAGCTAAAGCTAGAGTGCCTAACTTAACCCTGCAGTCTTGTGTACTACGTTGTCTGCAATTAAGTTTTTTGTATTGCTCTCTAGAAGGATGGTTTAGCTATCAGTTTCTTGGCTGCTCAACATACAATTTAAAAATCCATCCATAACACTTTGTAGTTTTCTGATTTCTAATGAAAATATAAATGTTTCTGTCAACTTAAGGGGCTTTTACTTCATATAAAGAAGCAAAGCAATATGGAGACTCTTGCACAGCTTGAGAACATATGTACTCAGTAGAACTCAATCAAAATCTTTTTACTTTTTATTACAAGAATCTCTATGATCACAGATTCATATCCGTGTAATTCTAAGTAATACTCTAAGGATTTTTTGAAGTCTATTCTGCTGCTGCAAGTTCAGACAACAGCACCTTTTTTTTTTTTTTTTTTTTTTTTTTTTTTTTTACTTTGTGCTTAATAGCAATCTTTCTTTTAGATCAGGGAGCAGTTTTATGAAAAATTTAGAAAAGCTATTTTTAACTATACAATAAGAAATTTCATTAGGATTACACATAAACTTATACAAAAGCATAGTCCATGTTTTCTTATTTGAGTAACAGCCACGAGCTGTGAAAAGAATACTTAACATTTCCAGATGCCAAAAGGATTTATTTTGAAATAAATAAATGTTCCTCTCCCCCCTGTGCCTTACTGGGTGAATTCTGCTACTCAGTTTTGCCTTCCTTTTAAGTAACTTTTAGCTGCCTCCTAATCTGTACGTGCTTTACACAACTCCCCATGTGGTTCCTAGGAAAACACCCTTATTTCTTCCTTTAGGTCTGAGTCTTTGCTCTGCTACAGGCAAACCTTTTGCTCATTTCAGCCTCCCTGCCTGCCACAGGCTCCCTGCTGGCCCTGTCTCTGCCTGCCCTCCCCACCCCTGTGCCAGCAAGGTTCCTGCAGAAAGCTTTGGGCAGCTCCCCTCGCCTAAGAAGGATATAATCAGGGTAAGAGAAAAGGTAGACTGCCACACTGCTGCCAACACTAGGTAGAATACGCAGAATCTACACATAAATGAGAAATATAAAAGAAATACAGTCTTTATCTCATTGTAATTATCATTAACTCTTCAGTGGTATTTATTGACATGTATTTTAATCGCAATGTAAGAAATCTGCCCCAAACATGATTAAAATAGAAAGATGATAATAATAAAAGATTACTCACAGCTTTGTAAATAAATGTCATGCAGGAAATTGAAATTAATGATTTTTGCACCAAGACACAAACTTTTGCCAGTTTGTCACTGAGATTTGTAAATGGAGTTTTGTGTCTGCCCATTACTGAAATGACACTAATGGTAAAACCTGAATCCAGACTGACTTCTGTTAAGTCCAGAAGTTCTTATATCTGAGTTTGAGAACACAATTAAAGAATAATTACTGACTGTTTCTTATACAGGGTAAATAATTCACACACTTAAATACTGAGTTTCAAAATATTTTTCTTACAGTTTATTTCAGTGTATTTATATGTAGATCAGATAGATTTAGTAGTTTTAATTCTTTATGATTATGTGAATAGGCACAGTTTAATGTAAAAATTCAAAACCAAGCCTGATTCTAAGATTGCTTTAAAATAGAGAATGCTCCATTTACAAACATGTACTATAGCTGCCCTACTTAGACTTCACTGTGGGTAGTGATGTAATTGCTTTTTTAGGATACTAACAAAAACCTGCCCTCTTTGTGATCCATCTTAACCACTTGAAAATTGCTGAAGGGGAGAAGCAGGCATAACTTGATCATTTGATCATTGTTTTGGGGAAAGATAATTTATGTAAGAAATCTATATTGTGTTAAGCATTCACTGTGTTAAAAACAGGTATTCTTTGACTGTTGTTCTCCAAAACAACCTATACAATACCATTTCCTTTCCGGTGACTACAGTGTTTTACATGTGATTAACTCAAGTTACAAACTTACAGTGTTTTTTTGCTATGTTGCACAGGGCAACTTGTTCCCTATAGTATTAGTATTAACTTTTTTTCCGTGTGTCCAATTTCAGTAATCCAACTTGACCTGAACCCAAGGTGAGTTGCTTTCCTGCAGCCTTCAAACTATAACTGTGTTCAATGCAGTGACCAGCTATGCTCAGTATGTGGTTAAACGCTAAGAATATAGTACGAGGATTTATAGCACATAGGACATGCAGTTTGTTCATCAGCTTCATAAATCGTTCTTCATGCAGTCAAACTGCCATGTGATTTCTGCTAGAAATTTGCTCCTGAGAATGACTGTACTTTTATTTATTTGTATTATAAAATTAATTTAAAAAATCAATTGCTATGGTCCCAATTTGTGAACAAATAGATCTCCTAAATATAATCAATATATCTCAGGCTGAACATCATCACATGCAATTATGTTTGCACATAGCTGGACAAATGGGTTTTTATTGTAAATCATCTTCACTTTGTTCGGTTAGCAAACAATTTAGCAAATAAATAAAAAATTAAGATTGCTAGTATTACACAAACAGTGTGCCATTACAATTGCAGCAGGGGAAAACTGCAATACAAACAGTATGTAGAACATTTAAGTCTTTTGCTACTCAGATTTTTTTGGCGTTCAAGACTTTATCTTCTCATACGCCCTGTGACTATAACAGAGGACACTTCGACAAGATTTTCTTTCCCTTTTTCAGTGGGCTGAACCCTGCTCCTCCTCTACAAGTACTTCTGTATGCATGGTATCCCTGAAGGCAGTACAAGGGAACAGCGTGGGGAGAAGACAGCAGTTTTACTTACTCTGTGAGCGCTTGACTGTGGGTTTTTGTTATTTTTATCTGAAGTATGAATCTCAGAAGCTTTTCCTGAGCCACTTTGTGTTTAAAAATTTGTATTCAGCCATCATTTGGTAGACACCGCTGTTGCACTGTAAATATACGGAAATCAGCTAAAACTCCTGGTTTAAGTATATTTTCTTTCAAAGGATGACATCTAGAACTAGGATGCAGAGTGAATATTTTTAGATTGTATTATGATTAGGAAGCACTAGTAAGGGAGGTGTGTCATGTCTGCTTGTTCTAACGTGAGAAAGGTTGGAAAATGCAATTTTATAATTATTTAGAGTCTTTATTTGTGGCACTTTTGAGAAAATCCAGTGCACATTAAGCCTGCAGGAGTCTGTCCCTTCAGAATAAATGAGAATATGAATTCTGTGTAACTTTGTGAATTTAAATTATTTCTATAGTATTTCTTTATAAAACTATTTTATAAAGTACAAAGTATATACTGCTTTTTTCAAAACCATAGATAGTTAAAAACCAGCAAAAATCAGTTTCAGAGAAGTTGATTTAGTTTAAAAATATTTAATAATTTGCTGTAAGAGTCGTGTACTCTCTTACAAAAAATGCTGTAAAAAGTCAGACCAAAAATAGAGTAATCTTTGAATTCCCACCCATTCAGAACGGAAAAAAAAACCCCGCTGACTGTCATTTTCCATTTTCAAAAGTTTTCTTTTTCTTAAACTTCCTCTTGCATAATCACATAAATAAACAGACTGACTGCTTAGCATAAAAAGTTAATATTATCTTAATTTGTGAGCTTTCTGAATTTGTGTGAGCATTCCACTCCTTTGCTTACTATAGGGGTAATCCATATGAATGAGTCAATGAAGAACAGATGCATGTAGGCCCCACCACTGAAAGGAGCTAAACATCTTCGTCTGTGGTTAATAGAAGATGAAGGTTTTGAGCCTTAAACAAATCCAACTCTCATGGAGTAGCAGAAGTATTCAGAAAGAGCAAATAACTCGGATGATGACTGCATTAGTCAAGTGCTGTTCCTCTATACCAACTGGTTAAATATCTTCATGATTTTAGTTTGGGGCAGACATTAGCATGGTGTATGTATGTTCACGTACACTATTTAGTTTAGGAAGTAAAATGAAACATACCCCAAATAAGCAGGTTATAATGTAATTCATAACAGTTAAAGGAATAATATATAACAATGGCTTATATAATATAGTGAACTTTCTACTAAGCAGTGCATAAAAGCTAGCTTGCTCTATTTTTTTAGCTGATGTATGTTCAGAAGGACTAATAATAGTCTTTATGAATCACAAGCATTCATTAAGTAAGCCACCAGATGTTTTAAAAACATAACAGTTGAGATCTAGATTGTTTGAAGTGAAAATGGAAATTAGCATGTTTGAAATATAAATAGTAAATCTTTAAAAATATTATGAGAATATGCTGCTAAATATTTAAGATCTTTTTCCTATGCAAATACAGCATGTCAATTACTGTACTAGAGAAAACATCTGTCAAGATCAAACTTGAACCTATCTTCTGGGTTTTGAAACACATTTGGAATGCTTGACTCCCTCATCATGGTCCTAAGGGAAAAATGGGATCATCTCACCCGCTTGTTTACTCAGGAAGGCATAGCATTTGGTTTTCAATGAAGAGCTGCTTTTTACTCAGTTTTCCAGCTGGCTTGATATGGGTACAATTAAATCAAATTATTTGTTCAAGATCACTAAGTGAATTACTGACTTGACTGGGAGAAGAAAGTCAGACTGGGAAAACTGAAAATACTAGTTCCCATTGCAAAACAATTTCTCAGTAGCATTTAAGTAAATTAGAGGGATAACCTATTGTATTTCACAGTGATATGCACAAAGTATTCACATTGTATGGACTAAATTTACATCAATAGGGAATTGTAGGCTCAGAAGAGAAACCAAATAAAAATTAACACTTTCATATGATAGGTATTTAGTCAGGCATACCAGATAAAAACAGGAAAAGTTAAACAAAAATTTGTCCTTCGAAGCTATATATATATATATATATATATATATATATATATATGTGTGTGTGTGTATATATATATATGTATATATATATATATGTATATATATCACATTTACAGGGAAAGTTTGGTTGAGTCTTTTTTGCTTGTATTTAACCATTTATTAACAGACCTCTGTGAAGTATAATTCTAGGACTTCTCTAATTTACAAGTGTCCAAAGTTGGGTTTTGGGGTTTTTTTGCTTAACTATCTTTTATTGTACATTTTTTAACACTCTAGAGACATGTCAATGCTATCATGAGACTATAATGTTGGTTTGATACCACAATGTTTATCAGTAAGATTAGATTACTGCAGATGACTTTTGCCTGTTGCATGCATAGATTACTGATAAGAGTAGTAAGTTTTCATCTTCTATGATGACAGAAAGGAATTAGACATTCACATTGGCTCATAATTGGTTTCACAAAAATTGCTGGTATGTATTTACTGGTAGTAAAGGGAAGGTGAAATTTGCCAGTTTCTAATTTAGTTTTGGGTGTTGGACATGATCACACTCCAGTTAGGAGAGAGATTTCTGCAGTTGCTCTCTACCCTTTCCTTTTTTCCACATCCTACCTCCCCTCTCCCAGGCCTCTCATTCCCTTCAGGCTCAGTTTTTCACCAGTTTTTCATCTTTCCAGATTCTTCATTTCAGCCTCAGCCTCCTGGCTTAGCCAGTGCTGGTTTCTTCTTGGCTTTCTGCCTGAGTCCCCTGCTGATCTCAGGATGTGGTTCTGCCAACCTAATTGCGGGCTGCTATGGAAAGGGGTAGTCCCACCCCTCCTGCTGTCTCCCTTGGTCTCCACTGCAAGCCAATTCAGGGAGCTAAACCTGTATGCTTAGTTTTCTTCCAGTTCTGCTCTGAAGAATTCCATCTTCAGCCCCAGTCTCTTCACTCAGCCTTTTCTGTTCTTCATCTTAACTCATTAGCCTCTCTCCTCACTGGCTCCCCATTTGCCCTTGCCCTCCCTGCTCCCATTCTGGAGACCTGCATCAGCTATCACCAGCTGTCTTGCCCAGCTCCTTCCTCCACCGCAGTCTGTGCACTTTGCTGGCTCACTGTAGATGGAGGTTGTCAGTAACGGTGCCTGGGGTCCCTCTCTTAATTGCTGTGGACAAAATATTAGCTAAAATGGGAGAAGAATATTTCATCAATTAAGTCAGATATTTTGTATTTAGAAAGCTCCTCAAACTAGTTTTAGTTGTTTAAGAAGCACTTTTACTTATCCATGTAAAGATTCTGTAAGTTAGCTCTGACTGCATGTGTTACAAAATGGATAAAAAAATCCAGTAGTTCTGAAGTAAAATTCCCACAAATTGAGCTTTCTTTATCTCAAGCCCTTTGTATTAAAAATAAGCAGTGAAATAGTTTTCAACAATAGTTAAGGGCTCTTTTTTCCTACTGTAAACAAATGCTGAATATCTGGGCAAAAGTCTCCTCTGCGTAATGCGAGTCAACTCCCATTGACTTAACAGGGGTTGTCGTGCTATATATGAGAGCAGAATCTTGTCTCTGTGAATAAAGGAGTTTCTTCAAGAGTGAGGGGACTCTACACAATGAATGCATTTTTAGCAGCCATTTCTGATTCATTGGCAGGCTACCAGACACAAGAACTGTTTCTGTAGTCTTTTTACTCTCACAATGACAGACATTTTCTTTTTAATTTTTTAGTGGGAAGTCTTTTGTGTGTTTTTTTTTTAACTCGTGAAAATGTATGTCTTATGTTTCTTGGTATTTTGTACAATGAAGTAGAAAGTATTTCTCAATCATAATATTTATGAAGTTGGTCCTTTCTAAGTTTCTCATGCATCTTTGAGTTCCATTTTTAAGCTGAGCTAAGGATAAAGAAGCAGACTGAGGTCTAGCTCATGCATGTGTTTCTTGCAATTCAAAAGCTGCCTTGGAACTAGGCTAGGCAGACCTTGTGAAAGCTACAGCAGCCACGGGAGCCAACCCAGTGATGCCAAAGTTGAGCCTTGGTGTGGTCCACCCTAGACTGACACCCAGAAAAGGGGTAGGTGCTTTCTGGTCATTGGGAATTCTCCGATGGGCCAATGTGACATTGCCATTAGCAACATAAGGGCAATTTATCTTAAGCTAAAGAACTGTCCTCTGTAGCACCTTTTATGCTGTTACCTATAGCAATCTTTCTTCCTATGAAATATCGAATATAAACTATGGTTTATATTCTTCCCAGAATTGTGCATTACTTAGGAAGTATTTTATATATAATTACTATATTAGATAGTTGAGATTTTGTGTTGCATGGTTTACATTTTTAATATCTTCATGTATTATTTTCTTAATAGTCAAGGTGATTTTCTTCTCCATTGTGCTTTTGAAAATATATTACCAATTATGCTGTTACAAAGATCAGTAGTGTAGATTAAAAAAAAAAAAAAAAAGCCTTTGCAGAGAAATAGGAAATGTATAAACTGAAGACCATTCTTAGTCACTGAAAGGCATGTGAGGTGATGAGCCCAAACTGTAGCTGGGATGACATAAAGTGAACATAAACCTGACAATCACTAGATATCCATATTCAGAACAACCAGTGTTGCTTGTTCATTTCCCTTTGTGGAGCCCAATCAAGTATTTCAGTAACTGTCTGACTGAACATGGGCAAAATCCCTGTAGGCAATTGGTCTTATTTTCTGGATTGTGTCTGCAAGCAGACAGTGCTGCTTACTGACATGGCATATTGCATTGCGAGGTTGTCTGAGGGTAAGCAAAATCTTGCTGCCTTCCATGCACAACTGGATTTCTTCAAAAGCTGAATTAAAACCTATATTTAAAAAGAATATGTAATCTCCTTTTTAAACCCCAAGCAAAGGTGTACCCACTATCTCTCCGATATAAACAATGTAAATATTTAATTGCCCTCACAGTCAGGAAATGTCAACATTAGGTTTGTTTAAATACAGTTTCCAACTAATGGATATCATTCTGTCTTTATCAGCAAGGTTGAAAAGGTCATACTATCAAGATCTCTTTTCTATATGTACCTATTCAGAGTAGTCAAGCCTCTTGTCAAGTTTTTATTTCAGAAGCTGAGTAAGTTGAAATGTGTAAGCTCAGCATTGTAAGACTTGTTTTCTACTGCCTGGATTGTTCTTTTGGTACTCTTTGAACTTTCACTACTATTTCTACTCTCCTTCTAGTGTAAATATCAGAAGTGGATGCAGGGTTTTTAAAGTGTTTCTTCACCAGTGTGTGCAAAGAATTCAATTTTTACTTGATACATACTTTTTTTTTTTTTGACACACTAGATTGCATAAACTCTTCTTGCTACAGCATTGCCTGTGCTTTGCTGAAGCAATGATTCTTCCAAGTCTTCTCTGACCACTGCTTTTATAGCAAAGGCCTGCATATTCTTCACACCTGTGTGTGCTTGCTTGCATTTGCATAGATGTGTCAGGTTTAACGATGCGACTCAGATGAATCTGTAAGAATAGCTTTCTTCTTTGTCTATTATCACACTATTCTATCCTCTCTAAACATTATTACAGACTTTCTATAACCATCTAGACTACTAACACAAATTGTCTTTGAATTAAGAATCAGCATCCTGAAGGATGCTACTGGAAACAGATCAACTCACTGATATTTTGCCACAGACAATTATGTTTTGAAATGTCAGTGAGCCATTTTTTGGTCCAGTGTTTTTAATCAAAATGTCTTGTAGCACTAAAGCAATAGCTTGGAGAAATCCAAATTTGCAGCAAAAGTGCAATTACCTTTATCAGCTGGATGTTTAATTATTTAAAAACAAAAATAAGATGTTTGTTTCTACCTGTCAGGGCCCTGAGTACACTAATAGGCCTTAATTGCCCTGCCCAGCCTCAGCTGGCCTTGGGTCCCCTCCCCTGCCCAGGTCCAGGCCTCATCTCCACCCAGCTGGGGCATCAGTCCCTGCTCCATGACACTGCAGCGGTGCTGGGCTCCAGCCCCACCATGGTGGTGCTGACCCTGACCAGTCCCCGTGGCAGTGCCTGATGCCAGGGGTGGTGGGACAGGCCGTGGTGGCGAGGCCCAGCCCTGCCCACGGGGAGCCCCGGCAGTGCTGTCTTGAGTGAAAGGTGGTGGCGTCGGTCTGGAAGGGACATGGACTAAAACACCCCACACCCCGCAACTGCGGATAACCATGTAACAGACCATGCTGACTGTTAATGCAATCTAATGAATGGCAAAGACTGGAGCATTGGCTGACATACGTGGGAATCGATGCCTAGTTAACTGGTCAGTATTTCCATGAGTCAGAAAGTTTACTCTCTTTTATTCAAGTCAGGATGGGCTGCACGAGCCTGCTGATTTTGAAAATTACACTATAATTTCATTATTATGGTCAAACTAAGGCTCCGATGAGCAGATGAAAGAGTTTCAGTGGTTGTTGAATAATACGAGTTCCTCTAATATTTTGTTCTACTGGCTTGTAAATATGAATATATTTACATTTTCAAGTTTCACTGCATGTGGTAGGGAATGCTCATTCCTTACAGGCAACCTGATTGTTTTATCTGTATAAACTTCTCCAGTCTTCATAACTAGTAAACCTTGCTGTCACTGAATCAATATGGTGTTCCATCCAAAAGGATGACTATGGCATATTTTGCTGACGTATTATCCCTTAAGTGTGCAATATACCTATTTGAATAAACTAGGAGAAACAATTCAGCAAAGCAGTTTTTGAAATGGAATGGCATTCAATCATCTGCTTTGTGACATTTAGAAGAAAAAAGAAAAACGAGGATGACTTACTTTCGGCCTGAAATGGAATATATTAGCTGATCAGTGCAACACAAAATAAGTGAGTTATCTTTTTTTTCTGCTATTGTTTTAGAGCAAATATTGTGATTTAGATAATGTACTGTAACAGAAGAAAGGACAGATTCAGGAGGCAAATGGGATTATTCTATTTTATGCTTGGTGTTTCCTGCTTTCTGGCATGAATGATATTACAAATATCATAAACAAAGATTTCAACTAAGCCTGCTGATAAATACTTAATTCCTCTTGTTTAAGGCATCTCTTATATTGTTGCTCTTACATTTTAAAGATGTAGTATCTTTATTCAGGCTTGATCTCTGCCTTATTGCCTGAATATTTTAAGAGATCCTTGATGTAGGATCTCTCCTGTTTCAAGTGAGCTTTTTAATGCCCCTAAGTATTTTTTTTTTAACAGTGACTGAGACACTATATGATAGGTAATATGTTGGAGCTGACCTGCAAGATGTTAGTGATGGGGCTGGTGGTGCGCAGTGCCTGGCACGAAGGGAACTGAAGGAACTCTCAACGCAGTAACAAGAGTGGGAATTTAAGGGGGAAAGCAGCTGATCCACACGAGAGTGTGTGGCTAACCCTTCTGGTTTCTTTTCTAAGAGAGTTGTGCCTGAGTTACACCGCTTGCAGAGAGGCATCTCCCATTCCACAGCGGCGCTCTGGTATCTGTTCGACACCGGGAAACGCAGTGGCACTGAGGCGACCGCGAGGAGAAAAGCCGCGCATCCTCCGCACGCCGGCCCCGACCGCAGCCGGGCTGCGGGCCTGGGCCCCACGCGCGCTAGGAGCGTGTGCGTGCGCCGGGCAGCGGCGGCCACTCCGCCGCAGCCCGCAGAAGGGCCGGGGCTGCGCGCTGGCCGCCGCCGCCGCGGGAGGCTGGGCAGGGCCGGAGGGGGGACGCAGGTGCCGCCGCGGCGCGAGCTCCCTCCGCGGAGGCGGCCCGCAACGGCAGCGCCCTGCCCCGCGCCCCAACGGTCGCCGCCGCCAGCCGGGCCGCGCGCCAGCGCAGCGCGCCGCAGCCCCGCGGCGGGGCGCCGCCGCCGGCCGCCAGGGGGCGGGCGCGCGCGCGGGCGGGCGCGCGGCGGGCGGCGATTGGCTGCCGGCGGCGGAGTGATGCCGCTGCGAGTCCCGCCTCGGCGCGGAGGTGGGGAGGGACGGCCCTGCGTGACTGGTCCTCGGGCCGCTCTCCCGCCGGGCGCCGCGGGCACGCTTACTTAGCGGTTGGGAGCGGGCGCTCGCGGCGGCTTTCTCCGCTTAGGCGGCTCCACCGGCGGGGTCGGGACGCGGCCACCTTTCTCCCCTCGCCATGTCCAAGGAGGAGAAGAAGCCCTTCCGCCAGAGCATGGCCGAGTGGCGGCAGTTCGTGTACAACCCCCGCAGCGGCGAGTTCCTGGGGCGCACGGCCAAGAGCTGGGGTAAGGGGCTGCCGCGGCGGGGCGGTGGGGAGGGGGCGAGCCGCCGGCGGCGGGCGGGCGGGCGGGCGGGCGGCGGCAGCGCCCCCCGCTAGCCGGACCCTCCCCCCCCCCCCCCCCGCCGCGGGGCCAGGTGCGGCGCGCGCGAGGCCGCAGCGCGCGCCCTGGTTACCGTTACAACCGCCGCCGCCCGCGCGGCTAAAAATAGCCCGGGCCGTGACAGCGGGCGGGGCGGAGGCAGGCGGGGGGCGCGGGCGGCCCCCTGCGGCGCTGCCCGCCGCGGGGAGGGGGCCGGGGGCGCCGCCGGAGCAGGTGGGGGCCGGCGCGGGGGGTGGGGGGAGCCGGCGGGGAAGGGGAGTTTCTCGGAGCGCGTCCCGAGCTGACTCACCCGCCCGCCTCAGTACGCAAATGCAGCAGACGGGGCCGCAGGCTCCTCCCCGCGCTACCCGCGGGGGGAGGGCGGCAGCGGGGGGCCGCGGGGGGCTGCAGCCGCCGCCGTGACGGCTTCCGGCCCGCTCCGGTCGCTGCTGCTCACCGCACGTCGCTGCGGGCGCCCTCCGCTTCGCCGCCGCCGCCTCCGGCGTCGCAGGAAACCGAGAATGAATGAGAGCGCCTTGCCGCTGCGCTGCTGGCCGCGAGCTGCGGGTCCGAGAGGAGGGAAGAAAGAAGCGCGCAAGTTGGCGAGCTGCCGTTCTGGATAGTCTGCAGACGGATGGTCCCCCTGCGGCGGCGTGCGATCCGTCCCCCCTTAGGGCGCCTGGGCTCTTGCCTTTTAAAATGGAGCTTTTAGACGAAGGTCCTCTCCAATAAAGCCTGTAAAGGCAGTGTTTGTTTTCCTGCTTTCAGGTAGTCTTCTCTCTGAGCTGCAAAGTGTGTTATCATAATCTTTCTACTTCCAATAAAAATACTTGGATTTTCGGGGTATCTGTTCTCCTATTAAACAGCTGTATAAATGCTTAAAATTAGGATGTTTCCCCAGTCCTCATGGGACATATTTATTGACTTCAGAAAACGGTATGTCTCCTCCCAAAACTTGGATGTAGTTGAGATACTTAATAGATGTGCTTATACAACCACTATGAATCTCTGCATGACGTAAAAGAACAAGCCAATACATCTTTGCCCTTGACACAATCGCAGTGAATATTAATGTTAAAACAGTGAGGAGGAGCCTCAAGCAGACTGTGCACGGGGTGTGCTTTCTTTGCCGTGCCAGTGTCTCCTGTCCGTCAAGAGAGGGCCCTAGCTCTGACATGAGTTCTCCTCCATTCAGATGGAAATAAGAGTTTGCAAGCTACTCTGCCAGTTGAATAGCAAAGGAGAGGAAATTTCCACTATGGTGTTGTCTAGTAGTTTTTCTGTCCAGGCAGGTTTCCTGAAGTATGTGGGTTGGATGAATGGGTGTATGGATCGCAGAAATCCTTTTGTGTCATGAATGCACAGATGTGGTGGGCACATTCCAAAATGTTTTGTAA
Organism: Rhea pennata; assembly: GCF_028389875.1. NCBI lineage: Eukaryota > Metazoa > Chordata > Aves > Rheiformes > Rheidae > Rhea > Rhea pennata. Next base: position 17,876,900 of record NC_084671.1, on the reverse strand, counting down.
CTTTTAAGAAAATGATGTTAAAACAACTGTATCTGTTCACACATATCTGGTAGTGTGAATCACTTAAAATGTTACTAGTCAGTCAATAACCCCTCAAAGTTGATATGACTAATTTAGCTGGTAATTGATTTGCTATGTTGTTTTACAGCTAACTTACTTCATAAAAGATATTTTTTCTTCTCAAACTATAAATAGAATTAGGTAACATTTTGAATAATTTTACTTCATCAGTTAGTTTTCTTCAGTGACTTAGGTGATTGGTGTGTGTGTGTGGTTAGTTATTTGTATTTTTCTTATCTTTGACTCAACAACACTGTAAATTGTCAGTGTATTTTTAGCAGATTATGGTTATTGGGTCTAGATTTTCATGCTTAATGCACTGTCCTCAATTTATTTGCATATATAAAGTAAATCATACTCTCTGATTCTTTTTTTATTTGGGGGGGGGACCAGTACTTACCTGTTCTTTTTCTTTTTTTTTTTCTTTTTTTTTTTTCCCAAAAGCATATGCTTTACTTTAAGCTTATAATTGCATTAACTGGAGAATGTGCAGGTTTTGGTCTCACTTCTGCCCTTGTGGCAGTGATGTGAGTGTAGAGCAGTCTCACTAATGTTCCTTTTCTGATGTCTGTCTCTGTTTTGAAAGGTAGACAGGTAGAAGAGAGCTCTGGTGGCCTGTGTGCTGGGCTGTAGCATCTCCAGGGATAGCACGATAAGAAGTCAGGTGGCTCTGGTTCTTCCCTGCGTATTTCTCTTGTCTTAGACAGCTTCCTCCCGGAAATAAGATAGAAGCAGTAGAGAAATTGATAAATAACTACTTGTAGTTCCTATGTGTTATAGCTGTAGTCTGAGACTGTCTTAAAGGCTTATCTAAATTGTAACCTCGAGGTGGTGGTTTTCAATGAGTCTGAGTGCCGTGGCATTGGAGTGCTTATCTTTCTCTGCCACTTCTAAACTGGGATTTATAATAAGATCAAACATATGTTTTGCCTTGTGCTCACTTGTCATGTAACAGAAGTTTGTAGCCTTTTGAAAGTGGTTTGGTAAAATACTCTACTGCATCTCCCCTTGCTTTAATAAATGACTAAGATTTCTACTTCATTTTTTGCAGACTTGTGAGGGATGATTCAATTTGAATCTTGCCCAAATTGGTGTCCAGATCAATTTGAATCTTGCCCAAGTTGATATCCAGATCTAATAGTTTTCAAACTGTGTTAATGGTGTCATTAAATTGGGTAATACAGTAGGAAAAAATGTTATACTTTGAATCATCTGGTATAATCAAATGTATTAAAGATATGGAAGGTATTGGAAAAAAAACTAAATGATTTGAGTTTGTGGTGGTCTCTGCAACAAGGTATAAGTGAGGCTGATAACCCTCATAGAAAGAAAGAGAAGGAGGAGCAGTCCTGGGGTTTCATGGAGGGTATAATCAGGTAGGACAAAGAAAAAAGAACTTGGGAGTACTGCCACATGGGCCTTTCCTACAGAGTGGGGGGAAAAGGAAGATTAGCATACTGCTCTATGTATAGATGCTGTGCCTCACTAGAATTATAGCAAGAACACTGAGATCGTTATGAAAGTATTGTAATGTCATGCTTGCTGTGCACTCAGATATGTTTTTGAATTTTCTTGTATAATCTGTACAATATCAACAGCAAAAAGTTAAAAAACGTGCAAAAAGGAAGAAATAGACAATATACAGAGTCTATCAGTCTTGATTCATGGTCACACTAGATGTCAGAAAACTTGTTTAAGTTTTTCTGTAAAGCCAGTCATGTCAAGGTGTTCAAGGTAGAGATCACTTTGTCTTGGACTGTGTATAGATTCAGACCTACTGAACATTCTCTTGAATGCTTAGTTGTATGTCTCAGTGCACAAGTATGTGCTTGAGTTAAGAGGGGTTTTTGATTTTTTTTAAAGGAAAGCTTTCTACCATGTTGATATATATATGTTTTTGACAGTCTCTGAAACAAAAGATTTAATTCTGTTTTTGTTTAGTGTTGCTTTGACGGAGTGCTTGATGGGGTGTACAGAGCTGTCAAAGTTATAACTGCTTTTCTGACTTGATTTTTTTCTGCATTCTTTATCTGCTCAGACCTTGGTTTAAGATTTGCTGTGATTTAGCATTCTTCGCAGGTGGTAGGAAGTTAAACATTCTGGTATCACTGTCTGCCATTGCAGTAGAAGCACTTACACATCTAGAGCCAAGCTGTGAATCAGAAAGAGACACAGTGCTTTTTTTGTATTGTGCCAGATGGACAGTAACATTTAAAAATTCCTGTGCAGCTAGAAATATAGGGCAGTCAAAATCTTAGTAAACTTTTCTATGATGCTACCTATCATAAGAAATGAATATTTAAGAAACCTCCCCATGACACAGATACTTTTCTGAAGAGAGAAGGCTTTGCTTTTTGCTTTTTCTTGTTGCAGGTGCCAGTAAACTCTGATGGAACAGTAAAGGTAGAGGGTTTGTTTGGTTTTTAGTAATGCTTAATCTTGACACTAAGGACTGGCTCTTGTGATTCTTTGCAAGTATTATACTTAACGTTTTTGGCCACTGAACTGTTCAGCCCTCTTATATGCAGATCTCAGGTTTATTGTGAAATAAACTCTACAACATAGGACAGAAGTTCTCTTTCTTCCTGAAGTCTTCCTTTTCTATCTCTTCCTCTTTCTAGCTCTCCAACCCCAAAATTGGAAAAAATTCACAAGTGCCAAGAGAATAAAGTTGAAACATGATCACTGCCAGTCTAATAGGTATGGTTATGTTAGTTCAAAGCAAGGAAATCTGGCTGCAGGTAGACCGAAAGGCATTCTTGGTGTTGCTAGCATTAGTGGTAGTCGCTAGTAACGTTATTTACATATTTAGATTCCACTAGTTTCAAGATACTAAAGAAGGGTGATCGTGCAGATGATAGCATCAGTGCAACATGTAATCCAACACACCATAAGGACAGTATTTCATTTTCATTGTTGCAGGTAATATTGAGTAGCCACTTCATACGTGTTGTAGAATGTTTGTATGTATAATCTATGTATACGTATGTGTGTATATATATGTAAAAGCTCATGCCAAATTCACTTACTTTTTTATCGCTTTTGACATGTAAGGTTTGAAAAGCTCATATTCTTCATGGAAAGCATGGCCAGATACTTGATACTTTGCATTTAATGTTTTCATCAGTCAGAAATTCTTAATTTTCGTAGTAGAGAAGAGAGTGTTTTGATTCCTGCAAACAAGCTCTAGCTAATCATAGTGCTGACAGGTTGGTTCAGAAACATTAGTTTTCCAGATTTAGTTGTTGCTGTTCAGTGTTGTCAGGCTATGTAGGGAAGAAGAAAACCCAGATATAAGAGGTACATTGTAATAAAGAATTTTTGTTTGACAGTTTCCTTTGTGTGATAGTTTGTGTTAGAGTGAGAAGCTTCAAGGGTTTGGTGGCACAAAAAGTTGTGCGTCAAAGTTCTTCAAACAACTGAATGAGTTGCATGTTGGATGTGGTAGCTGTACTTCCCTTGCAGTAAATGTGCGGGACAGTTTTCCACTGTAACAGGTAGGTTTTGTTTCCTGACAAGAAGTCCAGCATTATGTGAAGTTATTCTGGCAGAGCTTCTTGACAGGTTATGGCTTGTTCCCTATGATTAGTTTAGGATAATTAATATTAATAGCCTCACAAAGAGCAGCTTACTCAGTTTGGGGCCATTGGAAGTTGCAGAGCAATTTCCTTCCCTCCCCCCCTTTTTTTTAATGTGGCAGAGTAGTGTTAAACGGGGCAGTTTGGTCTAGTGAGCAGTGTTGTGCAGTGCACTTAGCAGCTATATTAAAATAGCTAATGATTAAAAAAATCACAGTTTTTTTTCATGCTTTCCTGGACTGGGGGAAGTTAGTAGAGCTTTCAGGCCTGTGAATAGAAACAAGATCTTTCTGACCTTTTTACTACCGCATCACTAGTAGGTACATTGTTGAAGGATGGTTCACACTTTGGTCTCCTTCGTGGAGTCAGTCACAGAGTTCAGGCATTGAGTCCCTCTGCTTCTCTCTCCAGTATTGGTGTTCCCACTCAGGCTCTGGGAGCACCTGTTTGTTTATTTATTGAAATCAGGCAGCATCTTTCCAGAGTTCAATGAAGAAAATTTCCCTGACTACTCTGCTTTTAGGCTAGTTCCCACAAAAGGCTCTTGTTCTGCCTTCTCTTAAATGTCAAACTTTTTTCTGTTTCATTGGAAATAAGATACTGATGAATGTCTTGGTCATTTAACAGAAAGTAGGCTTTCTACTGGCTTGATGAAAGTGTAATTAACTTCTAGTGATCAAAATGAGAGCTGAGCAAATATTTTATTATTAAAAAAATACAATGTGTATTAATTGGAGGATCATTGTCTCTTTTAATCCAGTTAAAGCAATTGTAAGCTTGTAAGTAAAGTAAATTGCTGGTGTCCAAAATATAGGTGAAACTTTCGTAATGACATTGTTGACCAGGGCTTCTACTCGTTTTATGTGGGTTTTTTTCAGCTTCTGAATAGTGTTATAGTTTATAATACATGTGTAGCTATCTTTTTGTCGTTAAAGGAGCCTGTTCTTGGGTTGTTTCAGGTGCTTAGCTACATAACTTCTAATCATTGTGTAGTATAGTGCATCCCAGGGTTCCCACATGCATCTTAAATAGCCAATCGCTTCCAGACTTACTATGATAGCTGAACAGCCGTCTTAACGTGAAACTGAGCGCTAAAACCGAACCAACACCCAGTAACATTCACCAGGTTACTGCAGACAGCTTATGATATAGTAATAACAGTATGGGAACCACCTGGCTATAGTACACTAGAAAATACTTCAGTGCAAAATGGAAGCATATTTTCTGGGACAGGAGCCAGACCTTGGGCTTCCTTTGGGCATCTTCCAGTGGACAGTACTCATCACTGGGTTACTGAGTCACGTTTGCTCTTGGTGAAGAATACTGCAGTTGAGTCTCATATAATCAAGCATCAGTGGTGGGGTGTTGGATAATGATTTTGATACACTTTTCTTCATCTAAGTCCAATCTCTTCAACTTCCTGAAAACAGCCTTATGACTGACAAAGAAAATAATGTAAAAAAAAAGAATTTACATCTTCTTTCAGTTATGATTTTGAATGAAATAGCTTTGGAGAGTGGTTTTCTGTAGTTTAAGCACCTGTGTAAGCATCTGAATTGCTAAATACCTTTGTAGCTCACATTCTTTTTGTAAAGATGAATGCATTCGTAAGTCTCAAGTGACCAGTCTTGTCTTAAAGCACAATTGCATGCTCTTTTTTGGGTAATATTGTATATACTAAGTTAATAAAACAAATGCTGCAGAATCTTAAGTATTTTTTATGAAGTCTTCATCCAGATAATAAAAATGTTTCATCTCAAGCTGGAAGCTGTCTCCAGATAAATTAGAATTTTAAATGGTAACATAATAGTAATTATTACTATATATTCTCAGTCTGAAAACAAAGTCAAGTAAATGTAGCAAAACATAGTATTCCTAGCTTTTTAGTGTTTAATGAGATATGCTAATATGAGTCCATCACAGTCAAAAAGCAAATGATGCAAGAATACTAAAACTCAGTTGAAAACTTGGTTCCTAAAATAAGCTAGCTCTCCCAAATTTAAAAAAGGCTTTTAAGTGAGGGTTATGCATCGTATTTCTGAGAATAAGGGCAGAAAATTCTTTGAAAATTACTTCAGCTGATCTGAGTCTGTATCATCTAGAATGTAAGATTTTTAACTTTGGTATGTCTGTTACCTTCTCTTTTCAATTTCCTAAGCAGTGGAGTGACTTAGGAATTTGTTGCAGCTTACCGTCAGAGAGCTACAGACAGCGTAGGCAAACTTGTGGTAATAGTCTCTTCTTGAGGCTATTTCCTCAGGCTCTGAGGAGCTCTCCCTTAAGCAGTTGTCAAGCAGAAGCTAGTAACGTGTTTAATTCCAGGCGTGTTACTGGATTCCTGAGGTATATTTGTAAAGCAAGTGAGTGCTTTAGGCAAAGGCTTTTGGTAAGGCTGAATAGAAGGCTTGGTTTGTGTTCAGAAATGTGCAGCAGAAAGCGTTTTCACCTTGAGAAATCACTTGTAACAGGAGGCATGTGTGAGTGTATGCTGTGTATGGAGTTGTCTTAAATATCAGGTATATTATTAAAGCACCAGTCACACTCCACTTGATTCAGTGCAACAATTTTATCTATTCACTTAGTTACTTATTCTTCCCCATCACTGCTTCCTTTCCTGAAACATGTGGAACTTTCCCTAATGGCTTGCTTAGTTTTCTTGACCAGCTTTGTTATATAGCTCCATGAAAGCCTCTTTAATGTTTCTCATTCAAAAATAAAGATGCCCAAATGCCACATCTTACCATGTAAATTTTTAAGAACTAGAATGTATGAAAAAAAGGTTTTTTTGCACACAGGATTACCTGTCCACTTTACAATAAGTACATATGCTAGAGTTGTATTCATTTATAACTAAATAGGAGTGCCAGGAGACTAAGAAAACCAAATCAAGCACTGTATCACTTATTTCCAGTTTTGATTTTCAAAATAGATATTAGAATCTGCTGAAACTAAAATAATAATTCTAGTTTTTCTTTACAGGTTTGATCTTCCTATTCTATCTGGTATTTTATGGCTTCCTAGCAGCACTCTTCACATTCACAATGTGGGTTATGCTTCAGACATTGAGCAGTGATATTCCAAAATACCGTGACCGGATTGCTAGTCCAGGTAACTTTCATAAATCTGGTTCTGATTTAACAGCTACTACTTATTTGAGAACTTGTTTGGAGTATAAACTACCTATTTGCCATTGATTATTATCCAGCTACTTACAAGCTTCAAAGGACAAATTGGTATGAGGCAAGGTACGTGGATTTATAGCATAAAATATTTAGTAGCTTTTTGTACATATGTACTAACCAGTGCTGGTTGTCTCTTAAATTCTCTAGAGTTGAATTCTGTAGTGTATTTAGACTGCAAGTTTCTCTGCATACAATACAATATATTGTATTAACAAAGTGAGATTATCATTTTAAAATAGAACTGAGCAAAAGTTAAAATTAGATTTTGTTCTGCATTTAAAAATCGTACAGTATTAGGTGATAAGATACACTGGTTAGTAAGATGAAAACTTTTTTCTGTTACAGATTGTACTCAGATACTTCAAACTAGCTGTATTGGATCAGAGTGAATGTCACCTGTGATTAGTATTTGATACTTGGAAGCATAGAAGGACTATGTTTGGGGGTAATCTACTCATAACGATGTAAAGGCTATATTACAAAAAGGCTATGCTACAAAGGCATTTCCAGAGTTTTAATTTTACTACTAAATAACCTGCAATCTGTTTGAAACTTCTGTGGGTTTTGGAAGTTGGTGACTTACTATTTAGGGAGTCACAGAAAAGTGAGGTTACAGTTCTGTGGGAACTCTTAAGTCAGTGTAACATGTAGCTGCCACTGAAAACACTGCCTTGCTTCCTGAGCTACTGGTTCCTTTGTGCTCATGTTTGTCCAGTCCCACAGTGGGCTGGTTTGAGTTAAATGTGACAGAAAACTAACTTTGCACAAATAAAAATGAGTAGTGATTTTTTTAAATGTATTTATTATTTAAATAAGATTGGATGAAATGCATCAAGGAAGAATCTGGCATTATAGGTTTTTGCTATATCTGCATATTGGGAAGAAAAGTAAGGATTTACACTCTGAAAGATTTAGAAGCTGCCTCTGCATACTTTAAATACACCCAAGATTAGTGTTTTCTAGATACTTTCTGGAGAATGTGTGTTTGATTTATATATGCAATTTAAATGATTGGGACATGAAAAATTTTATTAAATCTCTCAAATTTTACAATAACTTGGTGTAGAGACCAAATTTATGCATCTCCTCTAAAAACAAAACAAATATTTAGAATGGCTATGCAATATTAGTATTCTGGTGAAAGTTGGATTACATTTTTGAAAATACTTTTTTCTTTTGAACTCCAAACCCATGATACTAATTAGCATCTTGCAACAGTATCAGTACTCAAGATGAAATAATAATCTGTGGCATGATGAAAATACAGTTGGCTGAATATGACAGGTGTCTTTGGATTTTGAACATGATTTTTACACGTTTTGGGACATCTCTAACAGATACTCTCTTACTTGAGGGATTTTAGAGGATTCTTACCTTTTTTTAAGCTAAAGGGTTACCTGAATGCTTGAGAAAAAGGGAGAATCCCTGCTTCATAGAGAAAAGGCAGCTTTTTGACCTTTTTCATTAGGGTAGACAAAACCTTGGTAATGTATAAAGCAGTGTGGTTTCAGGGTGTTAATTTTCATGCTTTGCTTCTGAAATAACAGTTATAAAGGATACATTTTTTTAAAACAAACATCTGTATCACAATTAGATTTTATTTTAGGAATTTCTAAAATGTTTTTAGATTTCATATTTTTATTAAAGATAATTTATATCTGAGTACTTAAAGATAATAAAATTTATCTCTGTTCCTGTGTTTCTACTTAGCTGTCATTTTTCACTTGCAGTGAAACATGTCATGTTCTGTAAAACTAATTTATTAAATAGAAAAAATCTACACACAAAACTTGGATAGCATAGGTCAAAGGTTTTACTCTTGTGTTAAACCTATTTGAAAACCTCGAAGAAGTTGATATATTTTATAGTTGGTATTTGACTGGCTGTGTGCACTGAGATGTAACTGTATCAATCAAATCAGAATAATTTTAAACTTTTTTTTTTAATCCTTTTTTGTGATTGTAGGATAATGTAATCTCTGTTACAATATTAGATGTAACTCTATGTTGAAGCTGTTAATTTTTTTACTCTGGTAGGCCCCAAATCCTGAGTCCCACATGGTCTACGTATCAGTCTGTCTTAAAATAGCTTTTTCTGCAGAATTTCTACCATAGTCTCTAGGCAAACTGTGATGTACTGGAATTAGTACAAGCCCTTCCTCTTAGGATTTGTGTGTTCTTGAAGTTCTACTAAAACAATAAATCTCATGAAATTACTGTTTCACTCATTGATGACTAGTTTACTTACTTTTGTTTTGCAAAACAACATCTAAGTCCTTCATTCAGAGTATTGATCTATAGAAGGTAACAACCCTCCCTCAACCCCTCAGTGTGTAAAATCCCTTCTGTGACTTTCAGTCCTGTTGCTAGTTATATTTTGTTGAATCACAGTTCAGTATGGAGGTCAAAAGATCACTGTGATGATGCCAAGTAATTTGTATCCAAAAGTGAGATTTTTAGTTTTGTTTGGACTTCAGGTCACATAGGCATATAGTTGTGGCTTGCCTGGGAATAATTTAACTGCTGCTAATGCAAAAAGGAGAATTTATGATTTATTGAAAATCCTACAGAAAGGGAAGAGAAAAAATGCATTAATATTACATATATATTTATAATATATAATATGTTTGTCTATGATAAATTTTTAGTATATACCGTACTTATTTCCCACTGCAAAGTATTTGAAGTAATTTCTGCCTTCGCATGAAGAGGCTTAGTCATTTCTGTAGGTGAGTCTTTTATAAACCTGAGCTGCTTAATTACACTTCTCTGTGTGCTTTCCAAAAGCTTACTGTGATTGAGTAATTATGGTAATACATTAAAAATCTCACATTAAGACAGCTTCTCTGACTTTGTCTTCCCACTATAGTATTATTTTCTTAAATGTTTATTTTGTATAAAGAAGGCTTTTTTTTTAGTTTGAGGAGTTAAGTTTTCTTTTCTGCTTTACACTCTTATCCACTTGTTAAATCTAGTTTTAATTTGATTTGCCAGAGGATAGGAGACAACATGGCATCCTAAGCTGATATAATTACCAGCTGCTACACTTCTTTTCTTCTGCCAAATTTTTAATTGATCCAACCACTTCAGTACTCTAACCTGGAGGAAAACCAATATGATATTTTGCGGAACTGTAGTCTCAGATCTTGGCTGCAATTGAAGAAATAGGATGCACAGAGATTGAATTATTACCCACAACTGCAGTTTTTTCATCCATTCAAGTTAATTTATATTGAATAAGAGTTGTCTTAAGGAAAGTAATGTGAATAAAGCAATCGTATGCCCTTTATTTTAACAAACTAAATATCTTCTGCAGCTTGTGATGGTGTAGTACTATTTGTTCTGCTGCTTAACTTGTGATCAGTAATAGTAGTATTGGATATCATTGTTAGTGACAAGTCTGATGCTACTGAACCTTATGTATTTGCAGAGAGTATGCCTTTATTAACTACTTACATAGCTTTCACCTGTTGCAAAAAAAATCCCTAAGATTCACCTCAATACCTTTCTTTGCCCTTATCCCTAGGAAGGACAGTTCCTTTCTTCCCTCTAGGGCCCACGTGCCAGTGTCTGCTCCTGTTATCCTCCAACACAAAGCTAGATTCAGTATTCAATAATCAGTGTGTCCTCATTTCTCTTGCTGGCCCTGGCTCCCTGGCTGTAGATTGTTCCTGTTCCAGTGACCCTCAGCCAGAAGTTGAACGGGCCCAGGCATAGGCGCTGGGCACAGCAGGCTGGGGAGCCAGTAGCACTGCTCTGTGACACCCTGCTTGTTTAATTGTTTGGTGCCAGCTGCTTGTTAAGAATCTTCATCCTTACTGTGGCCTATGCTCCCCAAGGCATACCCCTTCAAAGTGATATGTGTGAAGTGGTTTAATAAACTCTCTTGTATTTTCTATGAAACAGATATGATCTAAACTTTCTGTATGTAGAAAAGGAGGAAAGGAAAACTTTTTGGATTGGGAAGTCTTTAAAGCCATCTTTATGCATTATAAAATTAAAAAAAACTTGATTATTTGTGGGTTCCCCTGAGATTAAAATGATTATAGCCTCAATCAGTATTGCCTAACGATTTGAAGCTTAACTTTAACTTGAGGTTTTTTTTTGTTTGTTCATTTTAGTTTAATCTGTTGAAAGTGGAAAATGCAAAATGAATCAGTAAAATACTTCAATTGAATGTGATTAAGTTGCTGATTTTACTATTCTTAATCAGTTGGGTTTGGTTTGTGAATTACAATTAAATGTTGGATTGAGTTTAAGTCTTAGTTCATGTAGAGTAATGTAGATTTTAATAACTATCTTTAAACACAAACTGCTAGCTGTACTGTATAGGGATAACTGATATTTCTTATAGACAGATACTTTTCAATTTATTAATATAATTTTGCGTAGTTTAGAGTGGAGTAGAGAAGAAGAGTTCAGTCTTTTACTTGTACTTTTTCTTTTTAAGGACTTATGATTTCACCAAAGCCAGACACAGCGCTGGAATTTTACTTTAACAAGAGTGACTCCCAATCATATGCAGAATATGTTTCTACACTTAGACAATTTCTTGAAAGTAAGTTATTTAAAACTGTCCAGGTAGTTCAGGAGCCTTACTGTTGTGTACATTAGTTTCATTTTATGCATGTAGTGACTAACTGCTAAATAAAACCGTTGCAAGTTTAGGCTTGCTCTAGATAAGTCTGTTGTAAATACTTTATAGCTCTTTTCAACTGAGGATCTCAAAGTATGCTTTACAAAAAAAAAAAAGGTGAGTATCTCCATATGTATTTTACAGACAGGAAGCTGAGCATGAGCAACAGTGTAGTGCATGAAATCAGGAGAGTTTTGAGTCTTAGTCAAGTGTTCTGGTAATGTGTTGGTGTAGATACTACAAGAAGTAGGAATTACGTAGGTCAAGATAATTCAATGTAAAATTACAGAGGCCATGTATTTGGAGTCAACGTTTATCGAGATTTGACTGATCAGCCTTTATCCAAAAGACTTGATACCTGAATAATAGATAATTCTTTTAGTCTTAATAATTTGAGTGTTTGCCTTTTTAAAAAGAGGCACACAGAGAATAAATTAACAGCATTTTATTCATTATCATCCTAATACACAGTCAGTACAGATGGAAATATTAAAATGTTGAAGTTAGAGAAAAGATAGCAAAAGGCAGATGGAAGGGTGGCAAAATCACTTGACACGTATGTTATTTTATGTATTTGCCTGCATGTATACTTAATCTATAAATGTAAAAATTGAGCAAAAATATTAGGAAGTGTAACCTTTCAGAAGTTATAAGTCAGAATTAAAGTGGTTCTGTAGCATCTCATCTTTGTTTATGAGTTGCTTTGTTAGCTACAGAAGCTCTACTGGAACCTGCCTGGATTGAGTGCCTGTAGTTTTGGTGCCTCCTGAAAGGCTCTGTGAGTAGACATTTCTTTCAGAGCTCTGAGTACAGTTCCTTGGAGGAGTGCTACACTTTATGATTCCCTGCCTCTTCTGCAGTTAAATGGGTTTTGGACTCTCATATTGAGGATGAACTTTTCATTACCCTTTTTCCAATTTCTTTTCTCCATACAGCTAAGCAGAGATAAAATGTGTTAAATGCTTTTGTAACAATGTAAGCTGCACACTTTCTTTTATTCTAGAAAATGTTAGCAGTTTGTAGAGCCATAGACATGTGAAATTAAAGAAACAGGAAAGTGATTTGGAATGTCAGTATAACATCTGTTACACTCCCTGATAGATGAGACAAGTTAATACTATCTGTTAATACTTCAAGTTTTCCTGTTTATTAAAACAACAACAAAAAAATGTACAAAGTGAAAACGTGTATAGCTTAGTTTTCAGGTAAGAATTATGTTTATGTTTTAACACACTATAAATTTTAAATTATTTACAGAAACTGTTAAAGTTTTTAAACTTTATTGGTAAGATTTTAAAAGTAGGACTGTATTATTTCTCTTGTAATAATCTATTTCATTCAAATATAGTAGAACTTTCTTGTAGACTGGAAAAGTAACAGTATTTAAGAGGGAAATAAGATCCTTCTTTGCTCTGAAAATAGTTCTTTAAAAAAATAATTCTAGACAACAACTGTAGACTGTAGATATTTACATAGGCTTCTCTTATTTTTGCCTGTATGTATGCTTTACACCATTGATTTTTGCAACCATTTCTATATTTCATAGCTTATGATGATTCAAAACAAGCCCAAAACATAAACTGCACACCAGGAAAGGTTTTTGATCAGAATGATGAGGCTGTTAAAAAGGCATGTCGATTTAATCTCTCTGAGCTTGGACAGTGCTCTGGAAAGGAGGATAAGACCTTTGGCTATTCTAGAGGAACTCCATGTGTGCTTGTGAAAATGAATAGAGTAAGTGCGTATTCATATTTTATTTTTTTCAGCTTTAGAATGAGCTTTCCAGACTAGCACTATATGAAGAATCACTGTTGGAAAAGACTGAAATGTGTGTTCAGTTTACTTCTCAAGATATGCCCGTTTCTAGACGAATGTAATTTACTGAAATGTGTAGCAATTTGTGTGTTTTACAGTAAAATACACTGAGATTTTTATTGGCCTTGATCAGTCACATCAAGATACCAGAAATTTAAACAGTAGAATGCTCTTTGCTTACAGCTCTATGTAGCTGATTTCAAAACATTCTGTAGATAAAAGTACATTTTATTTCATATCCACATTATAGAAATAAAATTAGAATTTAATGTGTTCTGAACATTTAAACTTTGTAAGATGATGAAAACTACACTGTATAAATAAATATATCACTTTTCATGGATGTTATACATTAATGGCTCAATTCAGCTAGCAGATCAAGTAATGTTACAAGCTTAATTTGAAATAAGAAGATACTCTGTGGTGTAGTCACTGTAACTATTTGAGCTTTAACTTAAAAATGTTTTAAATTTTCTTTCTAGTCTAAAATCGTGCTCCATAAAAATGGCTCTTGACAGATTTGCTGCCTGTGTGAAATCTGTCGTATTATGTAAGAAAAAATTTCAATTCAGTCTGTAAAACTGGAATGGGGAAGAACATCTATAAATATTTTTCCTTTTCTCCTTTAGATAATTGGATTAAAGCCTGAAGGAGAACCATACATACAGTGTTCATCTAAGGTCAGTTCTGAATGCAATAAATAAGTCTGTAGTTTATTTTCCTCAGGGTTAAGATGAAAATTAAATGTAAATACTGAATCAGAACACTTACTTTACTTTCTTCATTTCTCTAAAACTTTTAAAACTTTTTTTATCCTTGATTGTTTCCTGTTTACATCTTAATGTATGTCTAGTTTAGTTTTTAGTGTACTTAACTTCTTCAGTGCAGTTTTTAAAATATTGTCCTTTTTTGTTCTTCCATCTTCAATGGCTTTAAGATGTATTTGAGCTACCTGACCTGCCACAGAGTTGAGGAAAGAGCATGCATGTAACCTGTGCTCATATTATTATTATTTTTTTAATTTTGTGTAAGTTATGTTTTGTTTTCCCATTTCATAACCTATATTTTTATTTTTCTCTCCATGCTGCAAGTGCACCTTAGACAATTTTATAAATGATGGGTAAGAGCAAGTGTGAAAACTAATGTTAACTGTTCAAGTAAATATTGTCCTCAAATGAATTACAAATAATTTTTAACAACAGCAAATCTATACATATTTTTTGTGTACCAGTTGATATAAAAACAGTGTTTTATTGACAGCCATAGCAATTACTTTGACTTCTGCACATTTTTCCTAGTCTGCTTGGGAAGCAATGAAAAATTTGGTAAGCTGCTAACTTGAGCAAGGACAGAGTCGTGGCTTTTAGCTTGAGGTGACTTTCATAAAAATGGTAGGTAGGCTGGGGAATTTTAGGAGATCAACTAAGCAAATATTTAGGACGAAGGCAGGAATTTCTTGGGACCACCTGGCTGTGGTAGGCATTAATTTTAATATTGACATCTTTTTTTTAAGACTGACTTTTTTGTGTCTGACTTTACAAAATGTTCTATTGAAGGAATGATTTATTTCTCTAGAATACAGCAATTAAGTTCCTTCTACTTTTACTAGTGATTTTTGTAACATAGTGCTCCAGGCAGGACTCGGTTTGTTTCTAGCTGAGGCATTGTTAATGATGGTTAGAATTTTTCCGTCTCTATCACCACAATTAAAGAAATAGTATCTTCCAAGATGAAATTGCCATTTGTAATAGTTACCTGGACTTCTTGTTGTTACTTTATTCTTTATATCTTTCCTTTTAGTTATTTTGCAGTCTGTATTTATACATTTCTTGAAGTTCAGGGCTTTGAGTTTCATGTTGCTGTTTTCGGCCCCTCTGTAATTTTTCAGATCAGATCAAAACACCAAAGTATTTTGAGCTACTTACCATTTGATGTTGTTTATTAACGAACTTTTTCTTACATCTAAGTCCTTATTGAAAATACTGAATAGAATCAAGCCCAGGAAAGTCATCTTTATTTCCACCTGAAATGCCTTCTTACTCTGCAAGTGATGTGTTAGTACTAATGCTTAAGTGATTATGCTAATCCCAGTTCATGATGTTCATATATCTTCAATTTTCCTATATGGATGTCCTGTGAGACAGTGTTAAAGGCTATACTAAGGAAATCACAGACACTCTTTTTAGTTTCCTCTAAGCTGAGTTCATTAGCAGGGGAGGGGGGAAAGAGTGTGGTAACAACTTTGAAGGGTGTGGGGGTTGTTTTGTTTTTTTAATTTTTGCCCTTTGAGATACAAATTATATGAGTGTTAAATGATCAGTATATATTTTCTTGCATTCTCTTTCTTTAAGTAAATACTGCTTTTTACATTCTCTAGGTAGAAATCTCTGATCTGCACAAGTGTGATATTTCAATTTTATATTATTGCTAAAGAATCAAGATCCTTAATAGTTTTTCAGTGACTTCCAGGAAAAAATTTGTCAGGCTTTGCTACCTTGAATGCATCTCTTTTATCTTAAACTTATTCTTACTCTAGCCTGTCCTGATTTATCTGCTTATGAAAACCTAAGTATTGGTTACAATTCAACCTTCTCTGTAGAGACCAAGGTAAAGAATCAACATCAGCAATTACCATTTTCCATTTTCTTCTTCCTACCTATGTTTTATTTTCATAGAATTTCTCCTTCTTTCTACCTATACCCCTTACTGACTGAAAATTATTTTTTGTCATCTGAGGCTTTTTTATTATTATTACTATTATTATTTTTTAACTTAAAGGGTTATGCTGTTCCTTTATATCAGCTCATGTGTCCTTGTTTCCAACTCCATCAGTATTTCTTTGATTCTTTAGTATACTAGCAAGCTGTAGTGGTCTTGATCTGTCGTCACTAGTTTCTAGAGTAGGAAAGTGAGTGTTTGCAGTGTTGGACACTAATCACAGCGGGTTCTTGCTCCTGCATACTAGAGGAACTGCTCTGCTCTAGACTTAAGGATCTCACAAGGAGAAACAAATGGTGCTTCCAAGAAGTTTGACAATCAACATTCTGGATCTTTGGTTCTGAGATGGAAATAACTAGTTTCATGTTCATTGGAACATCTTGCAGCAGAATTCTTTCATGTTAAAACTACATTTACTGAAACATCAGTAGATTTGGTGTAAGGAAGAGCACTGCATACTTTTTTTTTAACTATAGAAGGGACAAATAATCTTAATTCCAAACTATATGTATTTCTGCTGTTTAGCGATTGTCTTGACTTGGTATTAGGTATCTTTTTCTAACTTACAAGAATGAAGACTGTGTAGAGAAGACTACTTTCCTTGTCATTGTCAGCATAACCAATTTACCTTGATCTTTGTGAAAGAAAAATCAAATGCTTTACAGGTTCTGTTAGCTGATACTGATCTTTATCTTACTTCAGCTAATTTTCTTTAAACTGAGCAGTGAGCCTAAACAGATGCATGCAACTAATAATTTTTTTTTCTCAAATGATTACAAAACAGTCTTAAAAGCATTTAACCCAAGTTCTTTTTGTGGGTCTTTGTACTTTATGTTAAATCTATAAATTATTCTTTCTAAGATACAATCCTAATAAAGCCTCTGTGAGTGAAGCAGAAGTGCGTCTTTATCTGTCCAACTAAGTGGTCTGATTTGTAGATCTGCTGACTGCCTGCAACTCTTCATGGAAGTTGTCAATGGTAGGCAGAAAAAAATGGAACAAATGGATTGGATCTTAAAGCTCTTCAGCAAATACAGCTTGCTTAGTTTTTTTTAAAAAATATGTAGGGATATTAATGAGATTGCTCAAAAAAAATCACAGCATTTGCATGAGACAGGCAGTTGCATGCCTGAGTGCCTCTGGTATTTTATTGATAGCTGAATGTGTACGTTTATGACTATGTGCATGCATTGTGTGTAACTACTCCAGAAAGCTCTACTCCTATTTATCTTTCTTGTATAATTCTATATTTGATACTTTTTACCATAATTTCAGAATTATATTTTAATAATAATGATTTTCAGCTGCATAAGCTGTAATTAAAATGGCAATGCATCACAATTCTACTTAATTAAATTTGCTAACTAGAAAGTCCAAAATATTTAGAAATGTATACTAGAGAATTGCAACAATTTAAGACTTCAAAGGAGTGAGAATGTGGCCTTACCCTAAACATCATATGGTATGTTCTTAGAGGGGGGAGGAGGAGATTCTTGGTTTGTGGTTTACTTCTCTGCTGTTGTATTCCTCTTAGCTCAGTTCTATTCTTGCAGTGTTTTTCTGAATTTCATAGTGTATCTTTTAAAATTGTTGGTATTGTATAAGGTAGTATAGAAAAAACCTCAATGTTACTAATGCACTTTGAACTTGTGAGGTACACTGAACAAGCAGGGATGTTTTGGAGATCATACTTAGTATTTTTGGGGGGCTTGTTTTTGTGGTATTTCTCTTACTTGTTGTTTGTCTACTGTAGAAGGTCACTTTTAGATGTGGCCATTTCCTAGTAGTTTGAATTTGTGATAGTTTGCCATCCTGGCACGATACACAATCCTGAAGAATACTGTATGTATGTCTGTGTGTCTAAACACTATCATAGTGACAGCCTGAGCCTAGGACAGCTCAGTCTTACTTGTAATGTTCTGTTGGCTGATTCCTTAGTCAGAAATCATGCAGTAACTTGGTAGGTGATAGAGATTGTTTTTGCCTACATTTGGGATTATAGGGGAAAGTAATGAAAAGGCATACATTGTTCCTTCTGGGTGTTGATGGTGCACAGAGACTCTAGCACCATCACAGTTTTACGGTGGGTTTCCTTCTAGGTAACCTCAATCTAAGAACTTGCTGAACAAATTAGAAATGATACGCCACTGCAGGGAGAGAGCTAGAGTTCCTCGTGAAGGGCTAGGGTTGTATTGTTGCAAAACCTGGGAATTGGCTTGAAAGATTGGCTTGAAATGGAAATCCATCTTTAACTTAAATACAGATTTGCTATTGCTTCACCAAAATACACAGGCTTGCTTGTGGATTTGGGGGATTTTAGCTTCGTTATGCATTTGTGTTAAGATGAATTATTCGTTGCAATGAGTATGTTTTCCCTCTGCCCTGTTTCCTTTGACTGGCAAGGGAAACTTAAATGCAAGCTGTCTTGACTTGATTACTAATTTACATATTACAGTTAATATTCTTCTCTGCTGTAGCAGATGTGTGCAGCATGTAGCTGTTCCCAAAAATTAATCCTTTCTGGAAGCTATTATAACACTTTGTCGCTGAATTCTCTCTCTCTCTCTCTCTCTTTTTTTTTTTTTTTTTTTTTTTTTTTTTTTAAGGGTTTTGCACTTTATCATTGAGTTAGAATTCTACTTTTTGTATTATCACTATTATTTAATGCAGGCTGATATTAACTTTAAATTTTGTTATTTCAAATCATAGGAAGAAGGCACAGTTCAGATAAATTATTTTCCTCCTGGAGGTTTGATTGACTTAATGTACTTTCCATACTATGGGAAAAGCTTGCATGTAAGTATGTCTTAACAATGGTCTTCATATTGTAAGTATCTAGTTTCTTTTTTGCATTTACTACTACTAGTATCAGGCTGATAGTAAAGTTTGAAATTGCAGTGAGGTACTCATGAGGAGTATTATATATGTAGAAGCTTCATAGTGCTTGATGAGATTAGAGATGCGCTTTTGTAGACAGGAGAAAATAAATTGGGCATCACTGTCCTAATGAAGAAAAGGCTATATACTAACAGTATTTAGCTAGTGTGCTGTTTTAGGGAGTGTGCTGTTTTGTGATCACTGATTTTTATTTTATATATATTTTTTTTATATATATATATATATATATATATATATATAAAAATTCTATTTTGCTGAGTGCAGAGAAATACAAAAGAAATAAGCTGGTTCTTCTGATTACAGTTTCTAATAGTTAATTCTTGGGGTTTATGTTCAGGATACGAAGTTTATAATTCAATATATTTTTTTCACTTATAGTTAGTACATCTTTGTAGCTCGGTAGGCTTGTTTTCTATTCACTCCGTTTTGTGAAGAAGCACTTTGAAGTAGCTGATATGTTTATCATGTATATGTGTATATATGTATATATTCTTTCCTCAGCCCCCCCAAATATTCTGACCATAAATATAAATTTTGTTTATATATACGAAGAACAGTTAAGTTTTCAAAACTGAAAAAAAAAGTGCTTTGTGGATCCAAAATAAGTAGAGTTAAGACAGCAATTTCCTTTTAAACTTAAATTTAGTTGTTTTTCTTTTTTTTTTTTTGAATCAACCTGTGAAAACTACATACAAAAAGTCCTTACTTTTTACAAAAAGTCCTCAAATCTAAAATTGTATCCCCTCTTACAGACTGAGTTATTCATTCTTAGACTTCATCATTCACTAGTAAGATAAAAATACTTTTTCAACATAAATATGTAAGGTCCATAGTAGACCATGAGGTGTCAGTCCCCCAAATGATTTTTCAATAACATTGTTAAATTGTTCGTTGTTCAGTTATCTTTCTAGTCTACTCTATAGTTACTTGTAGCAGTTCGTACCTTTACATAGCTTATCGTAATCAGGAAGATGTTTGTTAATCTTTAACATCTGCTTTTATGTTATTTGTCTGTAGCTCTGTCTCTTCCATTTTGTTTCCAGGTGGTTCGGGTAGAGGGATAGTATAGTGGTTGTCACATGTGCTTTACATGCTGGAGGTCCTAGGTTCAAGCCCCAGTGGAACCATCACCATGAAATCTCTGGGAGGTTGGACTAGATGATCTCCAGCGGTCCCTTCCAACCTTACTGATTCTGTGGTTCTGTGGTTGACATCATCTCCACAATTATGTTAGTGTATATTCAAACCAGAGAGGGTTTTTTAAATCATTTTTATGCTGAGAGGACTACATTTCAAAACAGCATGTCCTTGGGACGGTTAACTGTTGTTTATAATCTGAAAAACATAAAGGATATGCTGTACCTTGTGGACTAATTGTGTTCAGATGAGGTTCACCTTTGGCAATTTTATTCTGAGGGTGTCTAGGCAGTCCAGTCTTGGGCTTGACGCATCAAAAACAATTCAGTACAACTCTTTAGGAGTTGATTTGCCTAATAAAAGGGGCCTGGAGCTATGTTTGGGATCTGTCAACCTCCATTTCCAAAAGGCAGAGATAGTACATATGCTATCCCCTCTTGGGGAAGAATAGAAAGAGGGCACTGCTTCTCTAAGAAACACAAAGTATAGCATCAGAAGACCTTGAGATGTCAGGAGGTAGTCTGTACCAAAGATGGTACAAAGACCTTTGCTGACAAAATCCCTATCTTCATGCTTCTGTACTGATGGCAAAGGTAAGTCTATGAAAGGTGACTAGTGAAGTCAGGCCAAACTCAATGCTATTCCTTACCGACTTAGCTGATTAAGACTTTTTTTGTTAATAAACTGATACTCTCTTTTGGAGTTTGTGGTTCTGGAGTCTGCCACATTCAGTTTGTTGCTTGAGATAGGGGCTGAGGTTTGCTTGAGAGATTCTTGTTTATGTGAGGCTCAATTCTCATAACATTGGTATATTGTGAAAAAGAAGGCAACAGGAAGAGTTTTGAGAGGTTAAGGTATTCCATTAGGTCTCAAGAGACTGGATTAATTTCTTGGCTATATCACAGATTTTCTATATTACATCTTTGCAGATTTGTTGAATTACTTTATTATGTAAAGGAGTTAAGAGAATAAATCTATTTTTTCTGTGCAGGTGCAAAGGTGGGAGCCATGAAAGTACTAATCTATGCAGTTTTACTGTCCAGAAAGATTGTTTGCCTTCTGCTACTCTCAGGACATTGAATGCAACTTCCTGACCTTAGTGATTGTTTCCTTTTTTTTAAAATTATCCATACTAATTAGTAAGGATGCTGAATGTTTTTATCCCTTTTATATTGAATAAAAGGCCTGTCTTGATCTGTCTTCAAAATACCATAGAAATCTGTGCACCTATTTAATGTATTAGAGATGAGAAGATTTCCCTGAGTGCACCCTTTATTTTCTAATCATTAGAAAACTTGGTTATTGTCTCAGATGTAGTGTTGCTGTTGACGTGAAAATTTTGAGGACAACCTTATCTAGCTGCATTTTTTCTTCCAGACTGAAATTTATGGAGGCACAAATAAAGTTCTGTTCCAGTAGAGCCACCCTCTATCTAAGTGAAGTAGTTATTTCGATCTACTTCTTACCAATCCTTCACGTCTAAAGATTTAAGTACATCTGCTTCCATGCCACCATTCTTTGTAAATAAGAGTTTGAGTGTTTTATAGTGCTTTCTTTGCTTTTGTGTTTTTTTCCTTACCCTAAAAATAACAAAAACATATTAAGGAATTTCTGGAGTTAATGGAAAAAGAATAACTCAAAGTTTTGTTCAATTAAAATTTAATGCTAACAATTGTAGAATGTTGCCATATCATCTTTCAGTCCACTAGCTGCTATGAATTTTACCATTTAGAACTACCCAGTTCTAAATGGGATAGGATGAAAGAGAAGCTAGTTTACTGTTATTTGTCGTAGCATGCTGTTGGGGGAGGTGGACCCAAAAACTTAAAACAGCATATTAGAAAGGATACGTCCTATAACAGATTTGAAAAAACAGAAGAGGTAATGTAATGGGCAGGGAAACAAAATACAGTTTTAGAGGCTGTTTCAGTAGAGGTGTCTAGGAAACTGGAGAATAGACGCATTGTAATAGAACGGGGTAAAAGCGTATGCCTCTCGAAAATCCTGTCCGTGACTGTTCAGCTATGTTGACTGCATCAGTTAGGAAATGGTATGAAGAACGCATGCCTGATTAACTTTCGGGGAAGGAAGTTTTACCTGAGTCAGGCTGGACTTTGAAAGGTTAGAACTTAATTAGCCTTTTCTGAACGGTGTTCTGATGGATTAAATGTTAATTGTTCATGTTAATTGTTATATTCAGATCACTTACTCTGGTATCTCAAATATTTTCCCCATCTTTCTGTTTACTAGGCTCACTATTTACAGCCTCTAGTGGCTGTTCAACTAGCAATTAACTCCAACAGTACCAAAGAAGAAATAACAATTGAGTGTAAGATCCTGGGCTCACCTAATTTAAAAAATGAAGATGACCGTGACAAGTTTCTGGGACGAATTGCCTTCAAAGTTCAGATGACTGAATAGCAGGAGTTCAAAAAAAAAAAAAAATCTCACAAAGTAAACATTGTGTTGTCTGTTTTGTATCAGCTGGACATGCCATTCTAGGATATGAGACCACCTTGGAGAATGTTCAGGTGGTATATGGCGTTCAGGATAGCATAAATAATATGCTTCCAAATCATATGTTTAAAATCCCTTAAAATAAATGCCTATCATGCTTCTGCCTGCCCCACTGGAACAGTGTACAGACTATAGTTATGTCATTTTAGGGACCTGTAAATAGCTGTTTTCAGACACATAATAATGGTGATCTTTGTCCTGTTCTAAAATGTGGTTTTATCCCCCAAGTGAGTGTCTCAAGCTTAATGTGCTGTGCTATGTAAATATTGTATTGATTTAACACTGGTTTAACTGTCATATCTCAATGCTGACACAGTTATAGGGATAAATAATAAATGGTACCTGACTGACATAGTGATTTTTTTGAAAGAGTAAACACCTCCACGTAAATTGTGTGTATGGTAGTGGGTGGGTGGATGGATGGTTGTGTGGAGATGCCTTAAATCCTAGGTTGGGTGGGGTGGGAGAATTAAAATGGATTTTAAGAATTGGTATGAATTTCTGAAAGTAAGTGCTCAACTAGTACTTTCTTGTGCTTGTCACTGTGCAAGTATTGTGTACATGTAATACTTGGTATAGAGTTTGGTATTCTAGCTGAGGAATTGAATCTTTTATTGTGTTGTTAATTGCTTGCGGTATGTGGAGCACAAATAAAATCTATACAATATTTTAAAACTTTCTAGTTCAGAAATATTGATATAAGGCAATTAAAATGGTTTAGAGTCTTGGTAACAGTTGTACAACAGAGCTGCTTGAAAGAAGTGGCCTTGCTATTGTGGAAATAAGCTTTCGTTTTCCAATAAAATAAGTTCCTGAAGAAACTCTGTTGAAAAGAAAATAAGAATTGTCTTGATTAAACATTCCTATGTTTAATTTATATGCTCTGTTTCTTGTATCCTTTTAAATACTTGATATTTTCTTCCACTCCTTTGTCTTGGATTTTCTGTGTGTTTCCTCATCTGCCATTTAGAAAATTGGCGTTACCAACTGCTTTATAGAAAACCTAGGCTATTGAGTTGGAGTGTATATTCTGTTGCAAGTATTGTGGCCTAGATTTGTTAGTTAACATGCTTTTATGCCTAGTTCTTACAGTGGTTTTTAGTATTCTATTTAGACAAATGAGGTATGAAGTTCAGTATCAGTTCTGAGGTCTTAATGCCCTGCCTTGAAAATGTCTGAGGCCAATGTAAGCCACATTAGTGCAAAGTTTCTTAAACACCTATGCAGACGTACATACATGCAAAGTTGGAGGAAGCTACTCATAATGGGACTTAAGCAGTGTGTTGATTCTCTTTAAGAGTAGATCAATTATGATCTAATTTAGCATGCTTTTTTGTTGTAAAAATGTCAAAATCTCAATGTAAAGAAGGTTGTGTGTTCCTCACAAATATGCAGTGGATAGTTTTGTAATGATAGCATGCATAATACTGCTTGGGAATGCAGTCCTATTCCTGATGTTTTAAATCTTGCAATTTTAGAGCTTGGATAGGGTTTTTGAAGATAGGACTAATCTCTATATTATTACAGCCTGCAAGTATTTTAATAGTTACAACAGAGCTCTAGAGGTTGTATCTGAAAATGAACAGTACCAGCTTCATGTTAAAAAAAAAATCATTTCAGATTTGAATTCACCTTGGTATGTGAGAATTTCTGGAGATGCTCAGTTTTCAAGAGAGCCAATTCTTGCAGTAATCTCTTTTCCTACTTGTCTGTGTAGAACGTGTGAAATGGCAATTCTTCGCCTGCGTTTTCTGGACTGATAGAACATGACAAACTCCTGTTCTCCCTAGATTTTGTGTAAGTTTGTTTTATTTAATCAAAAAAATTATCAATTGGAAATTTTTTTTGAAAGGGTTCAGCTATTGAAATTAGCATGTAAAATATGTGTGGATAATGAGATGTGTGTTAAGAGAAACTATTGCAGTAATCAGGCTCTGATTTCCTCATTTTTATTTCTTTGTATTCAGAATTTGACTAGGTGATCTATCAGTTATTTATAAGCACGTGTTCCAACTCTTAGGGCACGACATGATTATTCATTTTCTTCATATGAAATTTTTGGTAAAGGTTCTTTGGATTTAATTACAAATTTTTATATTTAACTTTTTACAAAAAACTTGAGATTTTTAACTTCCATATTACTAAATACTTACTTGCCTCGGGTAACTTTTTAGTGCCTTCAAGTATGGAACAAGGACTTCTAAATATTGTGGAGTTCCTAGTTGTTGAAGCCTCTCTTTTGTGCCACCATAGAAATCTACCTAAATGCAGTTAAGACACCCTCTTCTCTTTGCCATGCCCTATGCCCCCTGCCTTCTCCCCCTTCCCTCAGGGAAAAGGGGAAGCTCAGCAGAAAAATTTTAAGACAAGAAAATTACCCAAGAATTCTTTTTACCTTGATTGTGCTGCAGATCAGGTGATCTCAGGAGGATTTAGAGGGCTAGATGACATTTATTACTGACCAGCAATTACTTCTTGCTGGCGACTATGCTGCTTCTAGGACACTAGTAATTGAAAAGAAAGTCACCTTTTCCTTTTGTACTGAGCGTCTCCTCTGGTAGTTTCAAAGTGTAGAGATGGAGGGAAAAAAAATCTAGATGCAGATGATTGTAGAGAAGGAATTGTACGCTAACATCATTTTTGGTTGTTGTTGTTTTTAATCCTCTTTCTTTAATGTTTAATACCTTTAACCAAGAGTTTTAAAAAGGAAAAAACAGACTTCTCTGTATCAACCCCTGTTCACTGTTTTCCTGTAAAGTTTTAAAAGCCATCTTCTCAGAACCTGTTTCTGAACCTGATTTTACACTATTTCAGGATTTCTCCTTCCCTATGAAGCTTATTCAGCATAACTTTTTGGATGATGTGTGGTAAATAAAGCTTGTGGTCATATGTTTTATTCTCAAAGTTTTTCGTAGTTAACTATTTGGAAAGTACATTATGTTCTTTGTAGAAAGAAGAGATGAGTCTCCTGTGAAGGAGAAAAGTCTTACCTTGTCAACTTGTTTTCATTTTAGCATAGGGTACCTGTTGAGAGCAGAAAATTTAAACTGGGGCATGGAGGACTCTGGTTCTGCATTACTACAACTATTTTTTGCTGTTGCAAACTTGGAACTGCTCTGAGGCTTTGTGCCACTGGTATGCATTGTGGCAATCTTTTTATTTGGTCAGTAATGTTCACACCACACACTACGTCTATACAGAGTTGTTTTTCTGTTTTGAAGGGGTTTTTCTGTTGTTTTTGTTTTGTCTTAAGTGATGGGAATGCATGTTTTCCTAGGTCTGTGATATGTGGGCCTCCCCTCTCCCCAGTTTACTTTTGAAGAATATCCCTTCTGTGTGAGAACCTGTGTTTGTATTATCTAAGTATTTTAACTTTGAACCTCCACTATTTGACATCATGAATCTTTGTGCTGATGTTTGTTTGGTTACGGGTGTTACACTGCACACCAAAAATGTGACTTTTTTTAAACCTCAGGTTTTACTTGATTATAAATCAGTGTTGCTGTAAACACACATCATAAGCCTTGATTTTACAGTAGTCTTAGTTACTACACAGTTAAATTACCTAGAGTAACTGTCACTGTCTTTTTAGAAGAAGCATTTTTAAAACAAAAGATCAGAGAGAGTCCTTAATAGGCTTCTTTATACAGCTGCTCTTTCTTACTCTGTCAAAATGAGGGAGAAGTTAAAAATCAGAAAAGCAGTGCAGAAAATTCATGTTGTTCTTCTAATTTGAATTTTGTTAATTTGGTGGCTGTGATTCTTGCAAGTAAAATCAGTGTAACATGAAGCTTACTCAAAAGCTTGGATGTCACTGAGTAGTTTGTTTGGATCAAATAGATCTGATAATCCACAACTAAAAGTAACACTTTGTCTCTAAACCTCAGGCTTAGAGACTGATAGCTAATAAATGAAATTTCAAGGTTATGTTCACTAGCATGTACTTAAATTCTTATGTGGTGCAACTCTGAGCATTGGGTATTAGATGTAGCTGTGGAAGTAGTGTCTCCTCTTGATTTTACACTAACTGAGAAGAATTGCAAAGAGTTTAATTCAGATTTGACAGTTCCTTTAAAGGGCTGATGAGTATCATATGTATCTAAGTCTTAGAATTTTAAATCCTATATTTTATTTTAGTATATGTAGCTGTATATATATGCAGTAGAGAGGATTTTAATCTTTTGGATTTGCTTTACAGTTTTCTGAAAAAAAAATATTTGTTGTTCTTTCTGTATCTATATATTTAGTTACTTTTGAGCCTGTTAATGCTATTTCTGTTTTTCTGAAATAAGGGAGCTCCTACAGTGATATTTTTTCCTATTTTTTATTGTCCCTAGCAAGGTCTTTCTTAAACCTGCTGTGGCTGTAAAATTCTAACTGAAGAGACTGCCACTTCCGTCCTAGTTACAAATGGAACAGATGTCTTTATTTAATATTCTATTGTGTGAATACTTTAAGCCCTCTTGCGAACACGAAGAAGCATAATACATGGAGCTTGGAGGAGCTTCAGTACAGGGAATGATGTTTGCTCAAGTCCTCACTTCCTTTGCTCTTTTGACCTTTTAAATTTAGGGAGAAGTTAGTGCAGGATTAGCTAGGATAGCACAATGTAGTAAATTCTGTAAATTTCTCTGTAAACTTGTTTGGTTTTGATACTTGCTTAATCTAAATATAACTTAAAAGTGATAGTAAATTTCAGCCTGATTAGTCTAAATATTAATTTAAAACTAATCCACAGATAAGGTTTAATTGGTTTAAAATCTTAACACACACTGAAGAAAAGCAGCGCAAGTGGCTTTACCTTCTATTGAGGTGTCAGGCACAGTAGCAGCTCATTAGTTTGTCCTCCTGCTCTCTTGGTAAATCCCTGAACAAACATCCCAATAGTTTGATCTATTGCAGATAGATGGCTCCAGAAAACAAGTACTATCTCCTGAGGCCATGCAGTTTGAAATAGAGGAGTTTGCAGCCATGTTGACAAGACTTGCAGACACAGTCTCATCCTCAGGCTTATAACCCTTGTGACATGGAGAAGAAAGGAAGTTGTGTGGCAAGAGGACATCAGTTTTGAAAGAGGAGGAAACATTCTTGTAGGTAATTTAATCAGACCAGATTGATAGCTGTGTGCTTGTGGATTGAGGCAATTTTTTCCCAAAGGTAAGACCACAGCTGGTAAGAAAAGGAGATTATAATGTGGGCTATTTGGGACTTCAGCAGTTGTGGTGTACAGGGCACAAGGGAGGGTTCTAATACCTCTGTGGTTGCATGGTAATTTCCCTGATGGGTACACATATGACAGGTTTTTGAGAAGCTTCTTGATGCTGCTAAGAGATTGTTGGGAAAGTCTTATGTGGATGCATGGAATACATGAAAACCAAAAGCATTATAGATAGGAGAAGATTAGGAAGGCAAAATATAATCTGTTTTTTTAAGAGAGCTAAAAGAAATGAGCTCCTGTACTAGCTTTTCGGGAAATGTATGACTTGGGGGGGAAAAAAGGTGAAGAAGGTGACTTAGTGCATAGCTAAGAAAATCATATAGGAAAAAGAAGTTAAATTTACGAGAACTGCAGAAGACATACGAAGTACACAGTAAGAAGAAATTCCTTTTAAGATCCAACAGATCAAAATAGATCTAGACTCTCAGCACTTAAACAATTTTCAAATGAAAGATGAGGGGCAAGCTGATTGGTGTAGAAAAGTTTGCATTACTGTTCAAGGTGATGCGTTAATCTCCAGGTAAAGTCTGATGTGCCTCTTAATTTTATTAATTACTCAAAGAATACAAAAATAGAACACAGTGAAGAGTAGCCTTAATTAAATAAACCCCCCTTTTAAGGATATCACTCAGAAATAATAAGCCTAAAATTAGATGTCTGTCAAAATGCTTGTAGTTTAATGGCTTATCTTTAACAGCAATACTCTTAGGCAAAGCTGGAAACTACATTTTTAGAGACTTAATAATGCTTTTTAGAATAATTTTTTCCTTAGTTGGTCTTTTTTTTGTTAGTTTTTTTGTTTTGTTTTTTTGTCACTGTCAGTGCACAGGACCCAGTTTATGAGAGAACGCTAACTGCCTGAGACTACCACTAGTTCTCGTGTTTCAGAAACGGTAAATAAGCATTCCCTGTCTCGCTTTTTGTAGCAGTTGTAGTTTTACGTGTCAGTCATAATTTAGGTTGGGGGTTGGGGATGTCCTTTGCTGTCAGATGCATTTTGTAGGTCTTCTTTACTCATCATCCCATTATGCCTTATTAGCAACCACTGGTGCCAGTAACAGAATATAGGTCATTGTACATGAATTTCTCATGTAAGAATCATATCAAAGGTCTTACAGTTTTCATGAGAGAGCATTCTTCCATTAATGTAGGATATAGAATGGCCAAAGGAGATACAGGAAGACGTGAAAGCATTAGATCAGAATAGAGAGCTGCTGGCAAATTTATATATGACAAATACCGTGAAACTGAATTCCGTTTTTCTTGAAGTCTCCCCTTTATTTTAGTGGACTGATGCATTTGTTTAAGGACTCACTTCCTGCTGCAGTGGTGTAACACAGTGTTAAGCAGAAAGCTGCTGCAGTGGATTTTGTATTTCGAAGTGCCTCATTGTGATAAACTAGGTCAAAAATTGCATAAGATGCCATTACTGGAAACTGCTGTAGGCTGACTTGTGTATAAAAGCCTCAGTGGTGCAACTGGCAAATGCACTCTGACAAACAGAAATGCAGTCATGACTAAAACATGACAAGAAAGCTCTTTAAAATCTCCCTAGGACATGAATGGTTGCTGGAATTGTGGGATGTCTTTGCCCTTTGAGTTTATGTTCCTGCTATCTACTGAGCCAGAAATATTTGCCTGGCTTGGCAGAGATTTCATGTTGTTCTTGTCTGCAAGCAACTTGGACACAAGACTCCTTAACTCATTCTGTATTGCCAAAGATGTATTCTGTATATTCCAGATTACCAAGCTGGTCTTGAGTACAATGATATATAGCACACTGAGAATCATGTGAAGTTAAACCTGTGTCACTGATTGAACAGTTACTGGTGATTAATAATGAAAAATGTGGAGATGGCTCAAAAAAACTTAAAGAGTTTCTACACACAGGAGCAGTCACTGCTGTTTAGCTTAATGCTGACGTGCCCTGTGGGACATTCAGCATTGAGTATAGCACTTGCTTTTGCCCTCTTGCTGAGCACTCTGCTGTTTCACAGGTTCAGCACAGGGGGGGAATATATGTTCATGTAGCAGCTTTACATAATACTTTGCCTTTTTTATTGAGTTAGAAAAACCTGTGTAAATGGGAAAGGAAAAATACATAATTCTGGAAGTGCACAGTACCAGCTTCAAAAGCTTTTCAGTGTGCATTCTCCTCTGTGTGTATGCAGCCAGCATCAGTTGGTTAGCAACATCTGGTGGCCCCATCTGTTTCTGTGCCCTTGTCCTGATGCACAAAGAGCAGAGCATGGTCCACTTGCCTTCAGTTTTCCTATCTCAGTTTAGAGTCTGACTGCTGCGAGAGCACTGGCTGTCTTCCATATTATGTTTTTAATATTATTGATATTTTCATGTCATTCTATCTTTTTTTCCTAACAAATTCAGCTAGTTAGGCTGAACAGAAACAACAAAATGATCCCAGTTTAAGGGATTATATACATTAGCAATCATAGAGGGATGTATTTTGCTATAATTATTTTAGTGCAGTATATTTAACTATGAAGGATGTATCATTGATAATATACACCATTTGGTGGAAGCTTTTTCCAGAGGTTTGAAATAAGAATATTCCTTTATCAAATGATTCAATGAGACCAGTCTCGGAGTGTGCTGAAGATTCTTTGGACTCTGCAGATATTTATGAAGACTTTTCAGCAGCCAGTACGGCTTTACCCAGTTCCTGGGTTTCTTGCTTATCTGATGATACCCCCCTCAGTTACAATGCCAATCGCACATTTCTCAAATTCAAATAGATGGCTCAGCACCATTCCCTCAGGGACACACACACAGATTCAGATGGGCTGGAAGGGTTCTCGGTTAATGTACAGACCTGAGTAGGTCTCTGCCGGTGGGAAAATTTCTGCCCCTCAGTTATTGCACAAGGGCCAAGAAATATTGGTCTGGTAAATGCTCTGATATTATAGTTCAGTCATTTGGCAATGGACCAAGAGACTAGATTTACCATTTAATCTTAATAGTCTTAATGTATTATCTGATGTAAGAAAACTGTAGATAGCACTTTGGCAGAACATGAATAAAATTTACAAGCCTAGAAGGTTTCCAACTTGGCTTTAGTCATGCTAATGATGATGAAAAATATCAAAGTGGAGAAGGTTCAAAAGTTGGAATAAAAATGCAATGCTTTCCTTGGCCAGTATCAGAATGCTAGCTTGATTGTACACTCCTAATAGATGTATTTATTTGCATCTCATACAAAGTTATCAGCAATATGTATAGCTATTTTTTACATAGTTTGGAAAATTTAGTACCAATAATATTATCTTTTTTATAGTAATATTAAGATGATGATAATTTTTAAAAAGAAGAAAAAAAAGAAAGTAGTCTACCCCCCCCCCCCAAGTGCTTTGCTGGTACTGGATCTTTTTTCATCTTGAAGTTTGTGTCTGCAGATTCCCTAGAACTGTATTTATGTCCTTAACCCTTCAATGCAGGTCAAACAGTTGATGCGTCTCGCCTTCAGAGCTTGGCCATCCCTTAGATCTTAAAGGTAAAACTTAAATTTTAATTGAATCACTTTTTAAAAAAATAATATCACATAGGTTTCATATTACTGTATTCTTCATGTCTTAATCTGTATTTTTTACTCCGTACACTCCGAATTTTGAAGTAAAACTTCCTTCCTGAGAGGCTAGTTCTTTTGGGAGTGGCTCCTTGAATTCCTACATTCCCAGTCTATGTCTGGGAGTCCATACAGGGACTAATAGCTGGAGGAGTCCCAGATAGTGCTGGTGTTCTAAAATAGGTTGAAGTATGTAACAGAAATTACTAAGTTTTCTGCCACTTTGGGGGGAGGGAGGTGTCTCAGGCTCTCAAATTGTAATGACTGAATGCTCCTGATCTACAGCATGCTCCAGACTTCAAGGAATTTCCTACAGAAGTCCCAGACTAATTCTAATAGACATTTGTGTGTGTGTGGGGGGGGGGTGTTTCCATGTGGAGCATAACGGCCAGGCTACGTTGTCTTCATGTGTTAGTGCTTCAGTGCAGCAAGTTAGCCACACGAATAATAGTGACAGGACTGAGGCTCTTCTGGAAAGAAATGAGTGCTGGCCTCCCTGGTAAATAAAATTTAAATTAATTAAATTCATTTTCCAGACTTACGCCAAAACATTCTCTAATAGGAGTCTTTTATTACAGGTATCTGTGAATGAGTGATTTTTTTTTCCAGAGGCTTAAGTCTTATCTTCTGTATCAATTCTAGCTTTGCTAATTCTAAATCATTCCAAAATCTAGAGTTTATGAGCATTTATTAAAAGGTTGATTTTGGTTTTGTTTGCCTTCTGGTCTATTTAAATGCTGTCCATAGACTGTCCTGTGCAAATAAAAGACTTTTTTTTTTTCCTCTGCAGTGCTATAGTTCTATCAAAAACATTTCTTACACTGCAGAATTAAAAATAATATTGTGAATAGCGGTTGCAACACTGGTGTTTGCCTAGGACAAAATAACCATGAATTACAAAAAAACCACACTGCACTGTAGGCTTGTTCAGCTTATTTTCTTTGTGATGATTTTTTTAACGGAAATTAAACTGGAGTTTAAGACTGTTAAAGAAAAAAAAAAAAAAGTAAAAATCTAAAGTGCCCTAGGCGTAGTAAAGCAGGTCGCTGGGAGCAGTTGGTGCTGAAGCTTTATGCTGCTCGCGTTTGCTGCCTCGACAGCAGCCTGGCGCGCGCAGCGTGCGGCCGCGCTGACACCTGCGCGCGGTGGCCGCGGGGGCGGCGCCGGCGCGCGCCGCAGCCGTTGGCGGTTGGCGGTTGGCCGGCGACCGTTAGCCGGGCGGTGGGGGCGCGAGCCGCCGAGGGCGCGCTGCAGCGGGGGCCCAGGGCGCCGCGCGGCCCCGCCGGGGAGACCGCGGGGCTCGGCGGGCCTGGAGCGGGCTCGCGCGGTGCCGCACGCCGGAGCGCTTCGCCCTGCCGACCCGAGCTGCCGCCGGCCCACCGGCGCTCGTCGCGGGCAGGTGATGGGGCGCCCGGGGCGCGGCGAGTCGAGTCGGGGCAGGGCTCGGCGGGCAGGAAGGGGAGCCGGTCGCTGAGGAGGGAGGGGAAACGGGCGCTGTTCGCCTCGCGACGGGAGGGCGGGCGTCGTGGCGGTGTCCAGGCGCCGCTGCTGGGGGTTGGCGGGGAGATAATCCCTCTCCCTCCCGGGGCGGCGGCACCCTGCCTGCAGGGAAGCTTTGCTAAATCGTGGCTCTAACGGAGACAAGCGGCGGCTTTATTACTGTGTCTGAGGTCGTTAAAGAGCGAGCTCTCGCTCATACCGAGCGTCTGAGCAGGTCAGAGCCTGCTGGAGTGGGAAAGGCTCCCGAACAGGAAAGCAGGCTGGGGCTCTGGACGTTAATTCCTACCTTATTCGCAGCAGCTGTGGAGAAAGGTGTGAAAAAGCAGTGCGTTTGAGTGATGATGGTAGTGTGAAAAGCAAAGACATCTCTGAAACACTAACCAGGAGAAGGGTAGTATAGGACTTCTGAACAAGCAAAAGGGAAATAGCTACCGACTTGCTGCCTTTCCAGAGGAATGGTGAGAGGCAACTTTGGAAGGGTTACAGCAATGGAAGGCAGATTTTACTGCACTGTTTTAAGTGTGATGAAGATCTATTCTGCCGTCTTCCGTTGGTCAACAGCCTGCTGTTACTACATTTCTTTTGCTGCCACAGTAAGTCTGCCTAGGCTTTTCCACTTGCAGAGCTGTGGCAGAGGGTAGCTCTGCGTGCTTGCTGACATTCCCCAGGTGTCCAAGAGCTCAGTCAACCTGAGTTGGTGAGCAGATAACCCCGTATCAGAAAGACAAGAACAAAACAAACTAAAACAAATAGGAGAACCTGACAAATAGAGAGTACATCCTGAGCAGAAAGACATGTTTTTTGCGAAGTGGAATAATGTGGCCACTCTGGTCATAAGTTGCCCTTTTGTAACGGTTGCATAAGGTCTGTTTCCTATAAAATATATTAACATGTAAAGGCTCATTTTTCTGATGCTTAGCTAGTGTGAGCCAGCAGCCTAAAAGTATGCCAGCAATTGCAGAAACTGTGCTTTCCTTACTCTTTTTTTAATCTTTACCTTTATCACAGAGAGGCTTTCTGTGTGGTGCACACAGGTAATTACAGTGTGTCAGCTGTTCTGTGGGAAGTTCACACCCTTCCTTACCTTGCAGTGGCTTGTTCTTGTCCATGCCCTCAACCTACTCCTGTTAGTGAGCGTTCTGAATGCTGTTTAATTTCATTCTGGAAAGCCAGAGGCTTAGATTGTGCACAACTTAATACAAGGACGTTTTCCTCCCCGTCAGTATGGTTTATGCACTTGAAACGTTTTTAACTCCTAAATATGTCAAGAAACTCCTATCATTATAGTTATAATTTTGAATAAATAACTACTATCTTGTTTATGGCAGCTGCTGTTGTAAAAATATTGTAGCCTGCTTTTTATGTGTAGCCTACTTTTTTTTAACATAGTATGGAATTTAATGGGATTTTTACTATTTAATATTTGAAAAGTAATGTTCAGTTAATTGTGATAGATTAATTAAATGTAATATATCTGTGTTACCATTGCTATATAACCTGGACTTTAACATCAAGATGATGATAACTTGGATTAGGCCTGGGAATGGTCACTTGAACCAAAGGAAAGTAGTGGTTAGTACAAAGGGGGGCAGTTCTGATTTCATGTTTTGAAAAGCAAAGGCGCATGGATAATTTTGCCATTTTGTTACTCCATTTGCCATTTCCTGTTGGAGGAACATGGATTGATCTGTTTGCTTGTTCCTTTTCCTTGTGATGTAATTTCATTGCTGCAGGGTTTTATATCACTTCCTGCTTAGAAATGTTTATGTCAATGATTTTCAGTTACGGCTTGTGGATCTGTGAGTTCTCTGAGTGAGAATGGTGAGGGATTCATGAAACAACAGAGAAAATGAAACCTATAATCAGTTGTCTCTAAGTTACTGTACAAGGGAAGATATCGCTAATTAGAAATTACTGAATTGTGCTGGTCTAGGTGGCAGCTGTAAGAGTCACGCCAATGAGCAGGAATGCAAATCCTTTAAGAATTTGTGTTTTTCAGTATGACAGACTTGCTTAAGCCTATATGATAGGTGACAAGTATTGTTTATTCTGCGAAATATGTAAGAACAGTTAGTTGTATTTTGTTGCCCTTGAACAGTAGATTCAGTAAAGAGATAGTTAGTCCCAGTGACTTTAGGTTTGGGGTTTTTTTTTTTTTTTTGAGCCTTTTAAGTGATCTACAGTAAGAGCAGTTGAATAGGAAATTGGTATTAAGTAGTACCGCACCAACAAAGATGTATAATTTTTTTTTAGCCGAAGGAAAGATGCCTATTGCATTAAAGCTGAGCCATGTTCAGGAACAACCTGCACTAATCACATGCAGTCAGGGACATTACTCGTGACAGTAGACTTCCACAGTGAAGTATTGTTCAGATCTATCTCCTATCCTACACTTAGGGTTGAGACAAAGTTTAATGAATAATAAACCTACACAAGCTTGGTGGTTTCTGATTCTTTTTTTGCTGAGATCTTTATGCTTCCAGAAATGTGTGTAATTCAGCAAAATACAGCTTTAAAGCCTATACTGCCTCCCCAAAAGACCAGTTGTTGAC
The DNA here is from genome assembly GCF_028389875.1 of Rhea pennata. Lineage (NCBI taxonomy): Eukaryota > Metazoa > Chordata > Aves > Rheiformes > Rheidae > Rhea > Rhea pennata. The sequence goes on along the minus strand of NC_084671.1, from coordinate 17,841,510 downwards.
TTAATGTTTCTGTTTTTACCACTTGCAGAGAGAACCTTAATGCTGCAACATTGAAAACAATTGGCATAACCAATAAAACAAAACAGTTGTCATATTGGACAATTAGTTGAAGAATCTCTTACTAAAACCATTTGTAATTTCAGACAGGGCTTTTTCCACAGAGCTTTCCATTCTTAGAGAGAACCTGTGCAGTACTTCCTTCTTAGAGGAAAAAGAATAAAGGGTTTTCATGCTTTTAATGTTTTCTTAGTTTCTGTATTTGTTTCTTGGGCAGAGATAGCCAGGTAAAAATTCAGCACAAAGAAATAAAGTTGCTTAAAACAAACTCATCCTTTTTGGATTCTTTCAAGGAGAATATTTATCCAACAAGCTTTTTACCATTAGTTTAATGTTCCAGGAGCCTTCTGGTGACAACTTGTGTAATATTTAAACAAATAAAAGAATGTGCAGATGTTTCTTTCCTCCCACCTTTTTAATAAGGAGTATCTTTATTACTAAGGTAAAGACTCTATCTTCCCATTTCTTCTGGCCCACAGAAACCATGTCACAACAGTTTTCAACTAGTTATTTGGTACTAACTGAAGTCTGCTAAATCTGTTCATGAAAATGTCTTTCTTAATATGCCAATGTATATTAAATTAATGTTTTCTAGGAGAGGTCTGCATTAGATTATTTTTATTACACAAAAATTAACTTCCTTTTGCAAGTTTTCTCCTATTTCTTCTAATCTTTTTTTCCCCATCTGTTTTTTGTTTTTTGTTTTTTTTTTTTGTTTGTTTTTTTTTGTTTTTTTTTTTTTTGAGTGCATGTAGGAAAACACACACTGTGAAGTTACTTTGGGATTTTTGTATTTGCAGGAGTGTTGCGGTAAAGCCAACACAGACAATGAAGGGGGACTGTAATTAACTCTCCATATATCTTTATTATTTAGTTTTTTGATAACAAAATATGGGAAAAGAGGTTGGAAAGATATATATTTAGAGCATATAGATGTTTGAAAGGTGTCAATAGTGTAGAAAGATTAGCATGAAACACAAAGGTTGCACGAAGTGTTAGGGAGTTTAATATAGCATATTGAGAAAGCCACTGTGAATGCCTTCCAGGCAGACTTGACTGTTAAACAGAGAGACCTCACACCTTTCCTGGAATGGAAAGAAGCCTCTATGAAACATGCATTGTACTTTGACACAAAAATTAATCAGATGATTTTGAGGCTTTCTTTTACCTATCAATTAGGTGCATTTCTTAATGAGATAGCAACCAAAATATTTCTAAACATTTTGTGAGTTACGTTGACACTAGCTAATAATTTCAGGCATCCAAACATTTCTGCATGGGTACTGACATGCAAAGTTTTTCTGAATGGTAGACTGAATGAGGCTGAATTTTTATATTTATTTTCAAAGCATCAAACCTTATGCAATTTCTTCTGGAGATTAAGCCATAAAGTAGGGTTTATGGTGAGCATTAACTTTGAGCAATTTTCTTCCATATTTTTTTAAAAACAAGCCCAACCCTGTTGCCTTGAAAGTCTTTTATTCTGTTCCTCTACAGTAAAACTTTACTTTCCTGTTCACAAACAGCTGAATATTGTTTTTGTCCAGTGCGTACATACTTTTCATGTCAGTCAGCTGTCTGCCCCTTATCCCCCACCCCCATTTTGCAATGTACAATTCCCACTTGCAGCATTTTCAGTAAACGTGAGTATACAGAAATAACTTCTTCTATAAAATTTCCATTAAAAAAATAACAAGTATTTATTTACAAAGTGTGTGCTACTACAAAGTAATATTTCCTATTGGTTCAAATATACTATATGTGAATGCCAGTGTTCCTATTAGGAGAGTAAAACTTCGTATTTTTCTTTGTATTTCTGTCTGTCAGTGTTTAAAGCGTATAAAATAATACCCACAATCTCTTTATGCTACTCCTAGTTGTGTACAATATGTTAGTAGAAACACTATTTGATCGAGGGAAAAAAAACAGAATAGCTTAATAGCAGTCTTTCTGCAAAAAGAAAAGTTTGTAATTTAAAAGTATTTGGAAATAAAGAAATCCATGGAGAATTCAAAAAATCTGCAGCAAATTGTATAAGACTAGTGGGAAACTTAGACTTTCCAAAGATACAGAAATTTAGCATGGAAAAAGGGAGCAAGAAAAATGCTTTAAGCTTAATTCTCAATTTCTGCCACATTTTTGTGTGATACTATATTCCAGTAGGTATTTTGGAGGATAAGAATAGCAGATAAAATATTAAATTAAAATCTTATGTAGTTTGCATCACCATGAATTATGTTTGTTAGTGCTTCTTTTCTTCCCACCCACCAAGTTTGCACATCTTTCTAAGTTCAGCATTGAAAGTTGGTATAAAATATCTTTGTCCAACTGGCATCCTCCTTCTTAAAAAGAAACAAAACAAAACAAAAAAACCTCCTCCATTTAAAGCAATTAATGGACTTTTAAGTGGCTTCTGCATTTTAAATATAGAAAGGATGTGTCTCTAGAAGATATTTACATGTAGAATATAGTTGATGTTAAAAAGTGCTACTGTAATGGAGATGGGAGAGTCACTTTTTTTTTCATTGTAATACATATTGCAGTGGGTCTGTAACACTGGTTGATACATAAATCAGGGTTATTTCATTATTAAGGGATTGATCTATTGCCAGATCTTCTTAGAAGTGCCAACAGACATGTACTGTTTTAAAATCTATGCCTCTACTTGCTGGCTAGTTGTTCCTCACGCTATGTAGAATGTGTAGTTACAAAGGTTGGTGCATTATTTGCAATCAGGTCCTGAGGGAAGAGGATTAATTCATATCCTAGTTCTTGCAGGCTTGTTCAAAGTAAGATTTTTTTCAGGGTAGATGTATAAAATACAGGGTCATATTGTTTGCAGTATTTCTCAATAGCAAAAACACTCAATCCAAAGTATTTTCATGTATACCTCCTGCCTTTAGACAAAGGAATGTGCCAGAAACTTGTGTTACACGTTTTGATTCAGATGGTGTTTTCCTGGGAAATTTTAGGAGATCCACTTAATCCCTGCATCACTTGCAGCTAAATCTGCTAACTGCTAAAGTTACATTACAGATGTAAGAAACCCACCAAAGAATTGGAGACTGGTTTTTGTGGAGATAACATTCTCTGGTCAATGTTTTAACCTTTTAGGTCACATACAACTCTCCTGAATGACAACACAAGTTAACTTTAATCAGACCTATGTGTTGCTGAAAGATTGACATAGGAACTGTATTTAATCTTCATTAAAAAATTTCTTCATTAAAAAAGCAATATAAACTAAAGTGTTCCAAATGAGTTATCTTTAAATTTTTGTGGAAAGGATTATGTGTATGTGGTGAAGGTTTATCTTTTTATTGCCTTGATCTTGTAGATGTGCCAGTGCTGCTACATGGAAGGGATGAAAACCAGAAAGTGCTAGGGATTAATTTTGCTGTTTCACTCCGGCTGTATAATGATTAAAAGGCTTAAAACAACTCACTGGAGAGAGACTTGTTTTGTCTTTAGAAAGTTTCCTATATACCACATAGAAGATTTTGATTTAAGTCTATGGTAGGATTTAAATTTTAGATAGCTGTTTCCTACTGTCAACTGGTGTTCATATTTTTAGATTTTTTTAGATGAATGTCCTAATTGTTGAATTTTGGATACTGTCAGAAAGATGTATGCAGGAAGGAAACATTTTTGTTTTGGCAGATCTTTGAGGCAGGCCAAAGTGGGAATATTAAAGGTGTGAATGAACAAGCATTCTATAAACAGCTGTGACAACCCCTTTGACTGGGCCAAGTGCTTATGTGAGTGTTTCCCCATCTACCTGTCAGCATTAGCTGGATTAGGATGGGGGAGGGGGGTGCTAAATCAAGTAACTGTGCTGAGTGAGCCAGGAAACATTTGTATGAGCAGCGGTACAGTAAGTTCGGTAAGAAAGGATGGTAATACATAGCAAAGGGAATGAACAGCTGAGAATAAGGGGGTTTTGTTTGGTTGGTTTGCTTTGCCTTGCAATACAGCTGGAGGAGAACATTTGTTCACAGACTCTTAAAAAAGCCCTTATCAAACTAACTCTAAAGCATAAATAGCAAAGATATAATCTGATCTGAACACTCAGGTTAAGTCTAAGGCATGAGAGTTTCAAGAAATGTTGCGGTGTCAGGACTTGGTTATGTGTATACCTTCTAGCAGCAAATTACGCATTTGAATTCAAATTTACTGCTGACATGCTTAGACGCATAGGTGTGTGACAAATTCTGATGCTTTACTGGCATGTCAGTTCTGGACATAGGTCAAGATTCATGAAATGGCATGTTTAAAAAAAAAAAACACACCAACTTCTCTTAGCTTCTCAATGGTTCATCAGTAGTGCTGCAGCAGGCACAATTTTCCAGTGTTGAGCATTTGAAGAGGCCTTCAGCCATAAAATATCCCAGACAATTGTGATAACTCAACTGCAGCATCTCTTTAAAATAAATTAAGCTTACAGTAAACAGAACAATGTTTCTTCAATGCATGATTGTTACTGAAATTTATTGTTCAAAACTTTACAAATCTCCTTTGGTCTTTCTTTCTCCTGCCTTTTTTTTTCTTTCTTTTTCTTTTTTTTTTTTTTTTTTTAATTAATACTTAACTCCTGACACCAAGAGAATCCTGTAATGAAAAGATACAACGAGGAGGGTCACAGTCTTAGTAGTTTGTTTGCTATATATCCTGTGGCTACTTGCTTTGTTTTTAAATTAAACCAAAACCCAAATGTCCTTAACTCATTAAAAGGAAAGCATTCTCTTTAAAAGTAGATCTTATTTAATTTCAGTTGTAAATAGCCAGTTAGTTATAACAATGAGTATTGCCCAGTGCTTAGTTTCAAATGAGATTAAATTTCAGCCATACTCCTGTGTTTAAAGGGGTGGTGTGGTCAGAAGAAAGAGCACTTGACATTTTAAACTTTAACTGTTGAATTCTGACTTCAGGCATTGTTATATTTGGGAGGTTTTTTGGGGGGGGAGGGGAAGAGAATTAAAACTTGGCTTTATTAGGCCTTTTTACATCATGCTGCTCTAAACTGACTTGGTTAACTGACACAAATCCCTTTGACTATTTTGTATACTCAGCAACTTGCAGCTGTTCAAATAAATTAGGAGTATTTCCAAGCTATACTTTAAAAGAACACTCCCTTCCCACCCCCCATGCCACCACTCCACCCCAAACCTCTTAGCCAAATTGGAAATGTCTTCAGTGTCACTTGTACTAGTTTAACGAAGCTAGCTAAAATCACGCCTTCAGTTAAACTAACATTATGTATGTGCTTTAGTGTTTACTTAAATATACACGCTTTCTTAGATTAGGTGGATTTTTTGCCATTAATTCCAGTGTTAATGAGAAGACTGGCACAGCTTTAATATAACTTTTAAAAACAAAATCCACAGACATTATATCTGATTTCCACATAATAGAAAAATGCTGTCTCCCACTCACAATTTTTCATCTAGTTTGTGGTGGTGACAATTTTTTTCTAAGTCAAATTTAGATTGTTTTTAAGCACCATAAAGTAAGTCCAGAAAAACTGTTTACTTTCAACTGAATGCATAACCAATAAATAGTGTTCCAAGACACAAACGTCACTTTTAAGGTCTACCTCAGATATTTATGGAAATTTAAATGTTAACTCTGCCTTATGCGGGATACAGTCTAGTACCAATTGCTAATTGTTTTATTTGAATGAATTTTAAGAGTATTGACGAGAGCAGAGGATGGTGGCAGCTGAATAGAAAATGGGAAAACCAGTGTTGTTAATGACTGGTGGCCCTCGGAGGAAGAGCCTGCATGTTGAAGGAACTGAACATGGCTACTGCCATTAACTTAGTGGGAGCTGTGTGATTGTTTAGTATTGTTACTCATAATTGCTCAGAGCTCAATTCAGATGCAACGTCTATATTTTGTGAGGTTCTAACTTTACTTTTATTTTTAAATGTGTCAGCTAATACGAGCAAGAGTGGCTGAATGACTTGCCTGAGATCATACAGGGAGTGGTTGTGGCTGGATAAGACCCAGAATTCTCCTAGTTCCCAGACTTTAGTATAACCACAAGACCACAGTGCTCTAGTAGAACTTCATTCTCAGCTGGAACTTGGCACAAAGAATCCCAAGGGAAGAATTTCCTTTTGAAGTCTCTTAAGTGTTCAAACTTGTTTTGTCCTTTGTATTTAACTAGTTCGGGGTGGGGGAAGGGGAAGGAAATCATGGTTCAACTATGTACATAAATGTTATGTGCTCCTAGATTAAAATATCCCCCAAAATTAGGGGCTGATAGCTTGAAGTTTGCCAGAAAGCAAGTAGCTGTGTACTCTGCTGCTTTGAAGGAAACAGACATCAATGGGAGCAAGACCTTACACAGGATCTTCCTCCTGAAAAGTAGAAAGCACAATGAAGCTAGGAAAACACCTTACGTTTCTAGTCAAGAAATTCTTTTGCCAACTTCTTGTAATTCAAAGTGTTCATCTTTTAACAATTGTTTAGATTAATGTTTTTCTGGGTTTTATTTTTATGCAAACTTTGAGTGGGAAGTGTAAAGTCAGATATATCCCCTAGTGTATGGGGCTGGGGGAATACTGAATTAGTTTAGAAAAATGTTCTGTCCTTAACGGTGCATTAGAATGTCCTGTGCATATCGGGTATCTTTGATCTGCTGTTTCCAATAAAAGCTGACAGGATAGTTTTCCAAAACCAAAATAATACTAATAAAAATTGTATCAAATGTCATTTATAAAATTGATAATTCCATAATAGCATGCCTGCAATCTCTTCCTTCTCTTACTACAGAATTGAACCACTTCAATCAAGTGCATTGAATCGCTCAGTGAGAACTTTTTTTTTTTTTTTTGTACTTGTAAAGCTTTTTTTTCTTCATATAGAGGTAGTGTTAGAAATTTGGTTGAAGTGAGGTTAGTGTTCATGCCTTGGTCAGCTGTAGTCTATGAGCCGTGTGCATAGGACAGCTTAACAGTCTTGCCCAGGGGCGAATAACATGGTAAAGCGTACAGGAATTTTTCTCTGTGCATTTGCGTATTATTTGTGTAATGCAGATAGCTCTATTTACTCCAGCGAGAGCTATGCCTAAACAATGGTGCCATCCTATCTGTACATCAACTGTAGGAGTTTAAGCTATCATCTGTTTAAAGTTTCTACCTGGATATTTTTTTTTTAGGCAAGACTGCAGGTGTGTTTGAATGCTCCTTGCAGTTTTATCTGTCCTGTATGTAGCTAGTTATGAGCCAACACCAGTAGAACAGCTGGGTAGCTTTCTAGCTAAAGCTTCATTTTTTTTTATTTTATTTTTTCTTACTAGTTTGGGCATAGTGCTTTTGGCCCGCGTTGTCTTGAGGGCAGATTTGTCTGGAAAAGATAATGTGGACAGACCTCATACTGTTAGGGTAATAGCCACAGCAATCAAGGAATATAGTTTGCTGCCATTGTTCAAGTTAGTAAAGTATTACAAGTTGCCTAATCTGTAACTAAATAACAGAGCGAAAGTCATTGTGTTCTGACAGCTAATATATTGGTACTTTTAGTATTATTTACATGTAGTATAAAAACTAAAAAGGAGTAACTTTTTTAACTGGATTCACCTAATTAAAAATAGTTAACTTCAAGACTAGTTAAAATACTAAATGTTAGAACACCATCAGAAAAGTACCATCTACACTGGATTTTGCTTTGCTATAAGATTTTTTTTTTTTAAGTCTTTGTGATTGGATGTGATTTTAAACATATAATACAGAGCCTCCTGTCATAAGGCTAATTTAACTGTTCAAACGGAATTCATGTTGTGTAACTTCAGCCACAAATTATTTTAAGAAGTTGCTTGGTAATAATATTTTCCAAAGACGCATCAAGGCTCGTGCAACAAGAGTTAACTATAAGCAAGTTAAATTATTATATTATACTCCTAATCAAATTATGATTTGTCAAAATTTAATCTTCTTCCTAAGTATCTTAACCTATGACTTTAAAAATTTGACTTGCCTGCCCTGAATTTTAAAATCTTGCCATGAAAAGATGTTGCCCAAGATTCTTAACATAGAGGCCTTTTTTAAAATATACATGCTGTAAAACCAAATAAAATTAGAACAGTAAAGGAGAACTTATACTGGATATACTATAATTTATAAATACATTTTCACTTATTTTTTTTATTGGAAAAAGAGCTGGTGCAGAGAATACTGCTGTTTTAATCCTGACTGCTTTAACAGCTAAGAATAATCACTTATTATAAATAAATTAGGCCTGTAGTATAAATGAACATATGAACCTTTCAAAAGAGACATATAGTATTATTTTTAGAGTATCTAAAATGGATTTAATCTATTTCAAGAGTCATTTAATCACTTGCAATTTATATTACTTTAAGAATCTTCTATACAGCCAGTTGAACAGAAAAAAGCAAACATTCTAACAGCCCCTCTCCCTATAATAATTTTCATACAAGGTATTTTTAAATAGCTATTTCAGCATGTGAATGTGCACACGCTACTTTTTTTTCCTTTTCTTTTTAAGGTAGCACAACCAAAAGACAATGTGAGAATCAGCATTTGTTGACTGACCCTGTTTTCTTCTCCGTTTGGTTAGGATAAGGGGAAGACAGAGACTTGAGACAAAATGCCCCAAAATGGATAATGTGAACTTGATGTTTACTTTGCCAGATCTCCAGGGACTTTGTTCTTTTCCTTGGTTTTAGTTGATTAAAAAAAAAAAAACACACTCTCACTTTGCTCTGTGTCTGCGTATCACTCTGTGTTCAATTAAAAAAATTTTCAGTTTCAACTTTGGATATGTTTGTTCTGAATCTTCACTGAACACAGTGCAAACAAAAGCAAGAAACTTAAAATCCAGAACAGGAGCTCTCAGTAAGAACATGTATGAGTAGTATTTTGTGTACTCAGTTTTCTACTGTCTTTATTCTGGGGAGGAAGGATCTTCATCTTCATCCTCTTCATCCTCATCATTGAATGAGCATGGCGTTTCTCCCCTTGATTCTGAGTAGCGTGATGTTGCACTGCTGGACTGTTGACTGCTAGGGGCGAGGAACTGCCCAGTTGCTAAGGCCACTTCAGCATCCAAACACAACCCTGGATTCTCACTATCAAAACAGAAATGTTGAATTTTAGAGGATTTCTCATGAAGGTTTAAGTTTTCTTTTTTGGCTTTGCCTCCTCCTTTAAGAAAAGAGATGTTACGTATGAGGAAACATCCCAAAAGCTTTACATGAAATACAGCAATAGTTAAGAAAATCACTGAAAATATTGGAAAATAGCTGGAAAAGACTGGGAGGCTGCTTTGTGTGCGCATGTGTGTTTAAGCTTAAAGAGGAATTCATCCGCCACAGATTTGTCTACACACAGAAATGTAATTAAGTTATTAAATGCCCTAGAGAATACCCTGACCCAGAATAATCCTCCCTCCCCCTCCTTTTTTAAAGGTGCAGGTAACCTCCAATGTAAGTGCATGTGTGGTTGGGCGAGCGGGGAAGGATTTTTTTTTTTTTTTTTGGTTTGTTTTTAATTATGAACAGACAATGTGGACAAAATTTTCTTCTGTGAGACATCAAGCAACAGTGCATTGAGTTACAAAATATTAATTTATATTCTTTGTAAGTACTATCAGGCTTTCTGCCATATAATAATTACCTATTTGTAGTCTGTGCCCAGACAGGCATTTAAAGTTAACCGGAAAACTCTGATCTTTTAATAAAGGCTTGGAAGTGATTCTACTCCTTTGAAAAATAGATACAAACCAGCATGTTCAAAAATTCAAGCAAGTTGATTTGGCCTTTCATACTTAATTACTTTATCAAGGAAGATAGCGCAAGAGACTTTCGGAATCAAAAATCAACTGTAATAGGAAAAAGATCTCACTTTCTGCTTGTAAATGGTATGAAATAGTACAGTCCTGAAAGTACCACAAGCTTATATCAATATCCTTGAATAAAAAAAAGACTTTAGTTAGTTACCTTGATTTAGAAACAGAAGTGCCTCCTACTACTTCTGTATGTGAAGCTGCTTGTGCTGAATTTGAAAATAATCCTTGGTTCATCCAGGAAAATCCTGCAGACATATCTAGAAGAAAGCACATTTGCATGTATTATGGTTACACATGTTCTTTCCTTTACAGTGTTAAACTCTGCAATCTATTTGGATTTGGGACTCCTTGTTTTATTTTAGAAGAGAGGGTACCAGTAGCTTGAATGCAGCTTTTATACTGTAGATGTTTAATCAAGATGAGATTTTTTGTTGTTGTTCTTTTTAATGTCTGTTTCCCTGGTGCTTGTGGATATACTCAAGCCTTGTACACCCTCATACTCTGTATGTAAGTATACAGTATAGCATGCTCAATGCCCCTTCCGTTTGATCTCAGTTGTGGAACTGTAGCATAGCTAGAAGGAGTCTGAGGGAAAAGGAAAGAAAAACAACAAAGAAAAAAGAATGTATGTATGTGTGACTTTTGTATCTGGATCTATTGTGGTTATTCATATGAAATCTTACTTGTATGACTGTGTCTGAGGTGAATTCACAGTGCGGTTGAGCCCAGCAGTAGCCATATGCAGTCACAGGTACCTGAAATTGAGGTTTCAGTCCTTCCTGGAAACTTTTACTACTACAAAGCCATCCTAGCAACAGCTACAAATGCATTTGGTGACAGTATGACTGGAGCTGTAGGTGTCAGGGTTGGAGATGCTGCAGTGAAGGCGACCGTATGTGTTTCGGTAGTGCATGTGTTCTGATGGCTGAAGGCAGTTTCACCTTGGTAGTCTCATTGCTGGCTGTAACACAGGCTCCTAATCCTTTTTGACACACTTTGAATAGAAATAGTTACCAGCTGTGGATGAAACAGACCATGTAAAGTTTTTCGTCCTGAGAATATAAAAGAGAGATTTTTTTTGTATACTGTATGTGTGTTGTGTAAGTAAGCCTCCTCTCTAGTGATAGGAAATTTTAGAATAAAATAGATGATAAGAATCAGCTTTCAGGTTAAGATGGAAGACACAGACAGCTATTCTGAGATGGAATTTGGGCAGGTCAATAAAAATGCTTTATTAGAAAACAAATGAACAGAAAAAACTGTAAGTAAGTAAGTGGCATTAGCAACAATTCTCTTGTCAGAAGTGTTCATGACTGGAAACAGCTAACAGGTATTATTTGTTAGGGAATTTGGAAACAAATACTGTGAGGGTCATAACCCATTCATGTCTATTGGAGGGCTCTTCACAGATTTACTGAAGGAATTCAGTGTTATTGCAAGACCCTCAAAGCTCCTTTCATCAACATAGCGAGAAATTGGTATGTAGGCCCCCAATTAAGTAAGTTGAACAAGGAACCAGGCTTTTCTTTGCCTTCTACTTGTCTTGGAGTTGAGGTACCTGGGTGGCTATGTTTTCACTGCACCTGAGACGGCCTAGCTGTCATGTCTTTTGCTGATTAGTATTAGCATTAAGTAATCATAAACATAAAACATTTTCCTAGAACTATTTTTTGATAATCAGCTGTGACTTTTATATTAATTAAATAAATAGCTCTTTGAAAAGAGCTGATCAGGTTCTAACAACTGCAACTTCAAGTTGCAGCTAGTAACCATTTTGGAGGAAGAAGAGAATTTCTGGATTTTCTCTCTCTCTTTTTTTTTTTTTTTTTTTTTTTTTTTTTACTTCATACCTCACTAACCAGAGCTGCTACCACTTAGTTTAATGTTACTCTAAGGCATGTGTGATCACAAACAGGGGCCACTGTTCATCTCACACAACATTTAAACCAAAATAAAGTTATTGAGGCTGTCTTAGTTCTTTTTCACCGTGCTTGAATGGGCTTCAGCAGGATGCATTAAACCTAGCCTTACTTTCAGTCTTTCCCAGGCCTAACATAAAAAACGTCTGTTCTGTATATACATGATGGTACTCTTCATATTTCATCTAGAACTGCTTCATCATAGCAGCTGTGAAGAATCACTAAAAGCACTTATTACATTCACTTTCCTGTTTTTCTGTATATGTTCTTACTAAGTTTTAGTGTTCTAGAGATGCTACAGCAGACTGCCTAGGACAGGGATTGTTTTAAGTAAGTAGGCTGTCACAACTTCCCCCACAGCCACATAAAATGGCTCACAATGCATAGGGTACCACAGACTACCTCACTTTATGCAGGAGAGAGTTACAGCAGGGAGGCAGTTTAAATGTTACGTTACAGAACAAAAGACAGCAAGCCTGACATTCCAGCAGAGTGTATTTGGAACAAGACAGACAATAGTAAGAAATGTCGTCTTTAGGGTGATCTGTGAGGAGTGAATAGATGAGAATAATTGAGTATGGACACAGTTGGCTGGCTTTCATTAAGATTGTCCTAAATGCTATTTTGGTTTTACAGAGAACATGTTTTGACAGCTTCCTGCTGTGTTTGCACATTGTTCTGAACCACTCTGAATGACAGCATTGTGTTTAGGTTAATAAAGCAGATGAGAGATGTATTACAATGTTGTTTCCTGGTCTTTAGAAAGGGTGTACCTGTGTGCATATGCTTTGTATTCCAGAAGAGTAAGTCACTGCGAGTTAGCTTGAGTTTTATTAAGAGTTTGGGCTAATACCCAACTTTTCTTTTTGAAAAGCAGGATGAAGAAAAGTAAGAACAGTAAGGTTCATGGACACATATCACTGCCTTGTACTTTTTGTCTTGTACTTGTAAATTTGGGTTTCCAGTTAGGCTCCGAGGAGCCAGGGTAAAGAGGAAGTCTGTAAAAGATGAGAGTTTTAAGAAGCCATTTCCTGTCTGGAAAGGACTGTCAGAACAGAAGTCTACCACAGCATGGTACTGTGGATACAGTTCTACAACAGTTCATGCTCATCTAAATCAATGCTGGATGAGCAAAAGTAGGGTAATCTCACTCTCCCCTTTACACTTGCATTGCTAATTCTAATGCTAAATTGTCAGAAACTACCCTGCCAAATAAAAAGCCCACAGATTAGCGCCCTGAACAAGCTCATGAAGGAAAATAAATGGATGCATAGAGTATCAGTTGGCTTAAGCAGTTCTAAGGAAGTTATTTTGGCACGTCGAATGCAACTGAGAAGCAAATTATTTCAGATTTTTTTTTTTTTTTTAGCTGAGCTGCTCCATGTTTTGTTGCAAATTTTATATTTCTTTCATTGAGCTGGTTTAGAACTGGATTCTTCTAGGAGTTTCTCCAATCCTATTAGCAAGCATTACAATACAAACTATTGTTACTGTTTGGAAGTCAGTAATTATCTGAAAAAAAGATGAGCAGACTGAGGTCAGATTAACATTCTGTAGGAAATGACTTAAAAGTAATCTCTGCCAGCAGTAAGTTTAGCAATGAATTCATTTCAAGTAACTTACCTACTTACAAACATTAGAACGGGGCTGCTTTCTGCAGCAGTTAAGTTCATAGAGTTGGCTAGTGTGGGAAAACACTATTCTCTTATTGTCTGCAATAAATTTATCCAGTGAATAAATGAGAGACGTTGATTTGCTTTTCTTGTAGAGTAGTTAATCGAAGCCTGCTTACTTTAAGCACCATCCTGAAAGCTATGCAAACATGCCATGAATTCTGGAAACCAATGATTAGCATTGCATTTCACTGCTCTCGCAGTGTAAGAAATAAAACATAAAGACTTCCAAGGTCAAAATGGAAAGATATACTTAACTGAAGACATGTAATCAGGCAAATGCTGCTGCCTTTTTGTATTGTGCAAAATATTTAAATCTGCTTATTTGTCAGTTACTGCCATTCGAAGGTTTTGCTATGCCATTCCTGTGCTCAACTGTAAATCTGTGCTGTGTAATTAAGTTATAAGCAACAGATAAAAGAAACCTTTGAACTACATGTACATACTCTAGTAACAATACTTTCAGACTAAGTTTTTTTTTTTTTTTAGAGCCTGAAACTGCTACTGAATATAACTCATGTCTGAAGAGTATATTACTACCCAAAAGCATTTTGAATGCAAAGGCAAATCAATACATTTCTCATGATTAAAATTCTTCATAGGTTTCTGGCTGCTGATCTGCTACTAGAGGAATTACCCTAATCTCAACATTCTGTAAGAATGTTTAATCTTGATAACTGTTTTTTTCCCATTTAGTTTCTTTGAAAGAGAGTACTTAACTCACTTTCACAGGAACATTTTAATTGTTTTCCTTCAATATGTTCAGTAAAAAATAATCCAAAAGTATATTGGTTATTTAGTAGAACAAACTCAATGAACTGCTACTCATTAGTTCAGGTATGAAGAGTTTTATTGTTTAATCTCTAAACTGTGGTTTAATGTAGTATTTGCTGTAAATTTAAAAACACCATATTCACTAAAGAGAATTCTGTATTAAAATTAAATAGAAAATTTTATTTTGATTTTCAATACAACAGGACGATTAAGCTATTCTAAGACTATAGCATGACCCCAACAGAAGTGGCTCTATTCCTACCACCTTTTCTGCATTAATGATAAATCATGCCATAAGTAATTTCTAGTTGGATCAACTTGCAAGGAACAAAGAAAGAGGGTAGAACTTCTCTTTTTGACACCAGTGCAGCCATATAAGGGCTTGGTGTGCAATTTCAAAATTGACTGAAATGAAAAGATGAAATCTTAATTTAAAAACCAACAAGAGACCAGGAAAACACAAGCATGTTTTGATAAGCATAAGTAAATTAAAAAAAGTTCGAAATTTTGAACCATTTTTTTTTAAAAAAAAGTTTTTAGTGAATGTAAGAATTCCAACTTATATCCAGCAGTATTTTGCCATGTCATTAATTAAATATTTTATAATTCTCTTATGTAATAAAATCAAGAAAACAAAAATTCATGTTTAGCTTTGTGACTATTTAACTGTATGCTGATTAGCAAAATGAATGGCACATATAGTATAAAGCCTGCATTTAAAAGATTCCCGATATGAAGATTAAATGCTTCCAACAGAAGACAACCAATATTAGGCAAGTGTTTAAAAAGTTAAAATAAAATGTTTGAAGTTTCTAATCTTCCTGTAGGAGGAGAGGGAAGTTCCCAGTCTTTCCTGTAGGAAAGACAGTTCTCCACTACAGTCATTAAAACAAGGCCAGTATCTAGCTAGTAGTAAATTGGGGCAACAGCTTCATCCCCAGTTTCCTCAACAATGAAAGCTTGTTTACAACAATCATCAGGTAAAACTTCCTGTAGAGATGAAGTTTCTCCAGAAAACTTAAGAAAATGTTATGCCAAGTTTAAGATTTGGGTAGAGCAAAAGGAATGCAGTCTGACAATAAATGAAATGATTAAATATTTAAGCAGTTCTACTCTAGTGATGCAACACAAAGCATATTTAGGTTTGAATCTATTAAGGTGCGACCTTACAGCAGTTAGTTCGAACACTATGACTAGAGGAAATAAATGCCTCTGCATGACGCCCTTACCCTGGAACTCTGGATCCTCTTGCTGAATTTAGAGATGCTCAGTTCTCAAATAGCGCCTGCTGTTCCTGTCTTTATCTGAGTATCACTGTTTCACATGTTAAGTGAAAGCGTGAAAATAACTGGCTGAGATAAGACAGTAGGACAGCAGAACCTACAACCCATGTAGTAGAGAGTTCACTGGGCATGTCTGCATGGAGACATGCAGACATGAGTTCCTTCAACAGTGCTTCAAGTCTTAGAGAGCTCACCTAGCTCAGGCAGAGCGCTAATGCAGCTGGGACATATCTGCATTATACTCAACAGGTCAAGTTGCTCTCTTTCTTTCCTTCCCTCCTTAACACAAACAAGAGGTTAAGAGCTCTTTTCTTCCACATTGTTCATACATCCAAAGTTATTCAAGAAATAATACTAACTCAATGAAAAGTTGTGTTCTTATCTTTTAGATACTTAAATGATTTCTTCTTAATGCAGCACTCTCAGAAGCTTGTTATAAATGATCTTTACGTGAGAGCTACGATAAGCCACCTAAAACTAACTGCAAAACAACCGTTCTGTGTATAGGCTTTTGTAAAACCTTTTCAGATGCCATCTACCTATGTAGGTGAACATCATTAAATTTGCTTCAGTTAGTTAACGTTATTAATTTGATCATGAACAATGTTTAAGTAAATGTCAACTAACTTACCTGTGATGTAGCCTTCTAAAGCTTTTGGCACCAGTGATTTTGCAGTTCTTAGGTCCTCAGCTGAACATTTGCCTGCTTCAAGCCCAAAAGACATTCCCATTCTCTTCAGCACCTCACTGTCATCGTGAATCTCAAAAGTGTTATCGAAATTAAAGAGGTATTCGAATCTGCATAGAAAAAGTCAAAGTGAGATGGTTTTGAAGCACAGCTTTGCTTTTATTTTTTGATATGCAGTGAGGTAAGTGCCCTCACTGGGGGACATTTAAGGGGCCTTAAAAAGTGCAGCATTTTTTTTTTCTTTCCCCTAGCAGGTCTACAGCATTTAAAGTAGTACTTTCTCAATTAAAGCAACTTTTCCACTGCAGGAAAATAGTCTGAACGTTTCTCCTTCATTAAACAGATTCAGAGGAGAAGAGAGAGGTCTTACTAAAACATTAACCTTCGCTTGTACTAAAATCCAGTACTTCTAAAGGTCACCTGCAGCCCCGTCACCAAAATACGAGTTTTGTTTTTGCTTCTTTCACATTTCACTTTCTGTTCTGATCTGCAACATTCCTCCTGTGAACTGACCTATTTACTGTGGTATAACTGCTTTTTGATGCATTTTTTCAAGTAAGCAAGCAGCTAGTAAAATTCTGTGTTCGAAGTCCAATATGTTCAAAACCTGCCATTTCTGCTGCAGGGCTCTCAGTTTTTTTCATTGCACATACCAGTAGAATTAGTCATAAAAAGAGTGCTTTAGCACCAGATGGGGCATCTATACTGGCTTTATACTATAATCACAGGCTGTTAAATTCCCTTAGTGTTAGTCCAAGGATTAAAATAGAAGACTTATTTCTGACTTATTTCCCAATCTCTCATTTTTCTGTTGACAAATTCCTATCCCTGCAAAAGCAGTTCACTCTTTGAAAGGTAACTTACTGGTGGGTCTTCCATTGCTTCCCCAAGCAACTGTGTCACAGGTGGATGTTGGGTTTTTTTATATCAATTTTTATACCTCAGTTGACTAAGTTAAGCAAAATTATGTGATACTCTGTGTTTTTGCAAAAAAATTGCGTCTGCTATCAAATGCACATGCTTTGTGCTAGGTTTAACTGTCACTTACAGGCATCATTTATTTTGTAGCTCATACAGTGATACTTGTATAACGTATATAGTTCATACAGCTAAATTTAATTAAGTGTAACCACATCAAAAGGCAAATAAGTGTCACTATACTGTGATTGGTATAACTATGTTCATACTAGCTGGGCTGATACAGTTAAAGTGATGCAGCTATGTTGTACCCTTCCAAATAGGGTATGGAAGAATGCAGTCATATCAAATCCAGCAAGCTGTAGAGTAACTAAGTAATAACAGTTCAATTATATGGTACTGTATTAAAGGTAGTACTTACTGATAGCATTTCTTCTCCAATATGTTATCTTGGAATTGTCTATATTCTCCCAATTTTGTCTGACACCCCTCCCCCCCCAATCATCCCACAAACTCCATTTCTTAAGAAAATAAGAAAGGTCATAGCATGCCAAAAAAAGTGTCTGTGTAGTTTGGAGTTTTCTCCAGTTATGACCAAATACTAGAAGGGGATGTAAGAAGAAATTTACAGTAGTATTTCTCCAATATAGTTTCCAGCAACTTGCAATCTCTGACCTGGGAAGTCCCTATGCTGCTTCTACACCTTTGTCCTTAAAAGCTATTTAAGGATTTCCTTTAAGTAGCTTTACATGACCACCTTTTGAACCTGTGTAACCTTTGGGTACAACATTGAACACTACGATTTGCATAGTTAAACTGCTACAAAAAAAGAACTTACATTCTTTTTGTATGAAATCTGCCACTTGATGTCTTCTAATATCTCCTAATCTTAATAGCAGCTATGAACAGCTGTTCTATATGCACTTGCCCCATGCTGCCCATGATTTCTTAGACCTCTATGAATCTACTGTCCTCTCTTTTCTAGGCCAAAGGGTCTATCTGTTCCTTCTATGAAAGCCTTTTTATAGCTTTAGTCATTTTTGCTGCCCTTCTGTGTCTGTCTGTCTCCTAGTTCTGCTATACTTTTTCCAAGGAATCTTGACCAGGACTGCATACCATATATATGGACCAGGACCATACAATATAGTATTCAGATATAAAATCATGACACACAAACTGAAGTTTTACTCCTTACTCTTTTTCCTAATAATTCCTAACATGCTTTTGGCCGTTATTGAGCAGGGCACTTGTGTTCGCATAGAATGATTTATTACAATGCCATCTTATTATTCAGTGCTACAATCTAGGTCTAGAAGCCAATATTGTGTATCTATCTACAGTTGAGTACAGTTTCTTCATCTCCCTCTCCACAGGTAAGTGTAAATTTCATCGGAAATTAAATTTATCTGCTATTTTGTCATGTAGATGTACATCATCTCTTTGTTCTTTAGCTCTTCAGTAGGCATTCATTTTTATCACCTTGAATAATTACTGTCAGCTATCTCTTCTTTTATATTTTTATCAAGACAAACCAGTGAGATGTTGCTGTTGTTTACCTCTTTGTTGTAATAACCAACTCTTTGGTTCTGCCTTTTCTTTCCTAACATTTAGCCAATCATTAAATTCATGAATGACTCTTTCCTCAGTCCATAGTCATTTATTTTCTTTAAAGGCTGCTACGGAGTGGTCTTTTAACATCAGCCAAGATTACCCTGTGTCACATACTCATCAACCAACAGATTTGGAGTAGCACAACTTCATTTGATTAGAGCTATGTTATTTCTTCTGTGTTGTATGGTACTTATTCACATCTCTGAATCTTTGTTGTAATCTACACTATTTATTGATCAGTTAGAACACTTTTTTAAAGCTATTTGTCACTTTTCATTCTTCTAATATGAAATAGTTTAATATTAAAGCTTTATATGCTACTTCACATGCTTGAGCTTCTTTATAATGCTAGGGTGAACATCATCTGTTCCCAATGATTTTTTACTGTTCCTCTTATCGAAGTACTCTACTACCTTGGAGATCAATAAAATAAATAAAATTTTGTCAGGTCCTAATGTCTAAACGCACAAACATACAGATAGACGTAGCCTTAACATAAAAATATTTTTGAGCTCCAACCTCTGAGAATAATTCTTTTTATTGATGTACAGGGGAGTCTTTTTAAATTTTTTTAATTGTGTCATATTTCCTTTGATCACTCTCTTTTACAGCTTGATAACGTAAAGGCCCTAAAAACTCCTTATAACCTTTCTGTTTCTGTACTGAAGAAAAGTTTGTTTTTAAGAAGTGCTTCATCTGTTTTATGATGTCAGAGCTTGTTACTTACTATTCTTTTCCCTATTTGAATATAACTTACCTTTTGGAAAGCTGTTGCCCTAAGTTTTAATGTCCTGCTTTCTATGCTGTTAGTTGTGCTGAACTTTTTATTTAAATCTTATTTTTTTATTATTATTAAAAAGTTTGAGCTCTGTATTTCTTTTGAAACTCAAATGGAGCCCCTGATTCATGCATGTTGGTTTTACCCCTTGTCTCTCTTTCTTTTTGAACTTACCTGCTTTAAAACTAGGTATTCTGGTTTCTGTGTCTCATGTTAAAACATCTAGCATTTATATGCTGTATTTGACTTACTTTTCCAGATGCTTTGTCTTTTCAGCATGACTTCTGACTTTTATTCTTTTTATCTGAAGATTCTCTGGTTTTGTTTACTCCAGCTTCAGAAATGTCATTCCTAGTGTGCTGTTTGGCACATGTCTGCCTTCTCAAATTCGAAGTAAAAATTGTCCAATAAACTCTTCATCTTATATGCCAGAAATTTCATTTTGTTTTGGCTAGTTAGGTAATTCCCCCTATGTATAGTATTTTCTCAAGCAGTGATTTTCTTTGGGAGATCCTGTGTAAATATTATTTTGACTGACTAGTACTGTGATGTTACACTGGGTCATCTTTTTGCTGGACTTTTTAACTTCACCTACTGGTGCATCAGAAATGCAGACCAACCAATAGTTTATATAAATGTTGTTTGGGAGAATGAAGGGGGAAAAAAGTGAGTTTGCCAGCAGCAGTGTTGGGCAGGCCGAAAGAGTTTGGCATGTGCTCCAAGGAAGTGGAGCATCAGATTCTCCAAACCAAGTAACCACTTTGACAACTGCCTTATTCAACAGATCAATGCAACAGTGGTTTAAATATTAGCAGTTCCTGGCACTGTTCATCTACACACTGCTGCTGCCACTTACCAGTTACACAAATAACAATCACAGTGGAAAGCGTGTTTAATTTGGATTGCACACTTCCTGATCTCAGGGTGATGTTGATATTTCAGTTTATATAACCGAGTTTCAATATTAACATTTTAAATTATTTCAGTGTGTTCATTTTTAATAGTAGTGTTTTCTTACAGTTTGTGACTGTAGATCCACATGCTGTACCTCTCTAGTAGCCATAGTTTTAGTTTCATCATTGACAAGTTCAAAGCAGCAGTTCTGAAGCTTTAATATGAAATTGCTTAACTTGTTAATGACTTAAAAGCTATATATAGAACAGTGTTCTTAAAAAGCGCAGTGAGAAGCGCAGTATAGAATAAGGGTAAAATTAAGTTAAATCAATACCAATCTTAAAATTCTCAGCTTCTTGAGATGGAGTGCTGGTGGGATTATTCCAAAAGTTTCATCACAAAATAAACTGGGCTTCAGTTATATGTATTCTACAACAGTTCTGCTTCTACTAGGTATTGCTTTTTACATGTTGGCATTTAGATAATTAGGGACCATCTTTCTATTTTTGCTGTATCTAAATTCACTTTGAAGTTCAATACAGGATTTGTATACTACAGAATGAAATCTGTAATCTGTATTTGAAACAAAGTTATTTTCAGCTAAGAAACTGGTCAGATGCTGATTAACAGTAAACACACTCTTACAATGAAAATGTTTCACACTTCAGCATCACTTCCTCCTCTTTTTTTCTTTGAAGACCTAGGTACAAACCTTTTGCTATTGAAAAATGTCAACCATTTCTTTCAAAGCTGTTGTTAATACCTCTAGGGAGTTCACATTTGTGTTACGTGGATCATCATGTATTTCTGACTAAACAGATTTATGCTATTATAGAAGTAAGAAAAGAGAAGCACCAGCATGTGACTTTATGAAACGCTAGTGCTGTTCTAGTATATAACTTCATGCAATTCACTGTCTCCTGTGCAGTGAAGGCTCCCTGAAATGTCGTTTCAAAATGCCTTCTACAACAATTAAAGCTAGCCTGTTTTGACTAATGGTTATGTGGCTGCATTACATACATGCATGTATTTTATATACCATATATATATACATATACACACTATACATATATATATATATATATATATATATATATATATATGGTATGTAACTGATACATGTGTGTGTATCTATACACATACACCAATTCTTTTTTTTATATATATATATATATATATATATATAAAAACAGGAAGTGACAGAGGGGAAAAGAAATAAAGAAAAACTTAAATGCACAACTAAATTTAGTAAACTTATAAAAAAAATTGTTCAAAGAAAAATTCCAGTTCACAAGAAGTAATATTCTAAAGTTTGATTCCACAACACACTCACTTATCGCTTGATATACTGCAGTCTATAACAGTTCTTTTGCTAGTGTTGACTATTAAGAAAGGCAGCTGTATTGTAGAGTTCAAAGCTGGAGGGCCTTGATTTTGCTGTTCGTTTTGCTGATTTCTTTGTACCAAGTTTTTGAATGCTATTTGCTGTAAGAAAGAAAGAAAAAGCAATCACTGACATTGAAATGAATACATCAATATTTCCAGGAATTGGGACTTAATAGTTCTTACTTGCCAAATATCGATACCTCCAGTAATTTTGTCAGAAATAACTCTGGCCTGACTTCCCCTTTGCAGTATTAGTGAAGCTGGCCAGGAACAGCAGAGGTTAACCTCTGTTTTTTCATGCATAGTGCATGTGCCTCCTTGCAATCCCCAGAGACAAAACAAGAACGATGCAATGAAGTTTGGCAGAGAATGCCTCCTGCTCTTTTGAAGAGGGAGTCAGACATCTTCTCTCTTAGTCTACATATAATTACCTCAGTCTAGGAGCTAGTTACATTTGAAAGTTAAGGGGAATTATGGCATTCCTGACCCATATCCTCTTCCCTTTCCCATCCACTCCTCCTCTTTTCTCCTCTAACTAGTTAATTTTAAAATTCTCCCCTTAAAGTTTTTAAACAGGTGTCATTTATGACACCACTTCCTCTCTATTGGATTCTTACGTCTGTATCTCCGTGCATATGAAAAGATGTATTTTTAGGAA
Source organism: Rhea pennata (assembly GCF_028389875.1). NCBI lineage: Eukaryota > Metazoa > Chordata > Aves > Rheiformes > Rheidae > Rhea > Rhea pennata. The sequence goes on along the minus strand of NC_084671.1, from coordinate 17,819,058 downwards.
ATGTTATTTTAGGTTTGGAAGCAAGTCAGCATGCTTGCCCACGCAGAGGCACTATTCATTCCATTTAAGGGGAAGATAGACAAAACCTAGAAAGACTGGTAAACCATTTGACAGTGAACATAATTAAGAATATAATGACAGTTATGGATAAGGTGCAGAAAGTGAAGTGCAGGCTATGGGTAAGAAGGTACAAATCAGTCATTTTCACACCAGGTACTGGAGGTCCTGACTTGCCAGGATAATTTCATGTTGCACTTAGAGAAGCTGCTAATTTATTTATTAGGTCAGATAAAATTAAAATTGTATCATTCTACATAGAAGAACTGTTTCTGATGATGAAAAAAGGAGAAGCATTATATATTTAAAGTTCCAGTGCGTATCTACTTACATAAAAATTGTATCATTACCTTCGTACCACAGCAAAAGAACAACACAAAACAAACAAAAAAATCTCAAACCAAAAAGACCCCTCATCTTAGCCTTATTGGCTGTAACTTCCTACAAAACTTTGATTGTATTTAAATTACTGAAACTGCACAGGCCAAAACATTTAAGACTGTTTGTAACTATTTATAAAATGTTGCTTTATAAACAGAAGTGCATCTGAAATACGGTATTTCTGCAATTCAAGCTAAAATTCAAATAGTCTCAAAGTTTTCCTAGGTGCATATCTGAATGTAGAAGAGCTGGATTTGTCAGCCTTTATTCTTAGGAGCCAGAAATGTCTGTCCTCCCTGAAACTACTTAGTATGTGTTTACCAAAGTTCAGCTAAAGATGTGTGTTTGCTTAGAACAAAGGTGAAAATTTCTAATAGGAATTAATCAGAAAAGTGCACTAGAGCACTTTGAGCTGTTCCGTTCTCCCTACTGCAGATAACGATAAAGCCTCAGAGAACATTTATAAAGGGTTATGGTAAGTCAATATAATAAGGCTATTTTAAAATGAATCAAGAAGTGAGGTGCAGGTAAGGGGTCCCCATACCAGATGCCAGAAAGGCCACCTCTAAAACTTCCCCCCCCCCAGTATATCATAGTTGTAAGTTGAGAAGGAACTTCAGAAGTTCTAACATGTTGGATTCTTACTTGATAATTTTATTTTATATATGTATATATCTATGTATCTATATGTATAGAGAGAAATATGAAAATTACAATTAAACATACCTGCAACAGCAATTCTTGTAGCTGGGCTCTCTTCTGTTTTATCCGTTCAATCCGCCTCTGTTTCTCTATCTTAAAATAGAAAGGAAAATGCAGCAATATAATTACTGAATTTACCATGTCTGTTTCATTGTGCCAAATTGAACAGGCTTCAAAGCTACCAGTGTGCTAGCACCCTTACTGCAATCTATGTAAACAGTGGTGAATTCCATGGCATAGTAAGTAAACTGCAAAACCTTTTCAGCCATAACAATTTGTCATGTTTTCTTCTTTTTCAAATGGACTAATCACATGATGGAGTTTTCCATGAAATAGAACTAACAAACTGTTTTTTTTCCTTCTTTTTCAATCATTTTTAACTTCAGTAAAGAATCATAATTATTTCAAGACTGTACCATTTCCCCACCAATTCCTCCTCTTCTCCCTTCTCTGGTATGAACGCCCATCAGGAAAAGGAAGAGCTGATGGGGGTTTTGCAGGTATGGGGAGGGTGGTTTTGCCCCCTCCCCCCTCAACTCTTGGAGTTGGGCATGTCCCTTCTACTGTTCTCCTCTTGAGATAGAGGTATGAAGACTGGGCACTGGATCATCTCCTGCATTTGTCTAATACTGTACCATGAAGTTACAGGTGACCTCCACTTTTTTTGACTGCTCATCTGATATTTGATTGAACTGACAAGATTTTAGCAACAAAGGGACAGAGGAATAACATTTGCTTCATCTACATCAGCATTCAATCATTTTCTTGCAGCAGTGCTAGTAGTGCCAGTTTACTGGGCAAAGAGGTCTTCAACTTGAACAGATAATATCCGAGACAGTAGTAGTACTACATCCCTGCTCACACTGCAAATATAACCAGCTGTATTTTAAGTAGTGTTTTGTGGGAAACACTAAAGAATTGGGCAGTTTTGACAAAGCTACAGTGCTAGCCCTTTTGCTTTAAAAATGTTTTTCCTAAATTATCCTGTTGCTACCAACATTGTATCACTGTTCTCAGAAATAGTAAACTCAAATTACCTTTCCATTTAACTACTCAAACTAAGTGATGTAGTATTTTAAATCTTAGCTGGCTTTAAAAAAACACCTTTTTTGTTTACAATCTTTTTCCTCAGTTAATGTTTGAAATGCTTTCTTCAGAGCACAGTGTTTAACTTTCTCTGCTGAGACAAACACATAACTCTTAAGAGCAACTGAAGATTTAATTTAGATGTATTTTCTGTGTAACAGGCTTTTCTGCACTGATTGATTTTTTTCAGATATCCTTATTATGAATTACATTTTGAGAACAGTTGGCACTTTACACTGATTTATAAGGAAATTAATTTTCTGATTTCCACACCATGAAAATGCAGCTTAATTTCCTAATATATCACAGAAAGCAAAATTTTAAGAAAATCCGCCCCACTTCCATTTTCTGAATATATGTAAATAGAGCCCGAAAGAGTGCACTGCGTATGATCACTGCAAGTAACACAATGAACTTTGAAGTTATTATTCATAACAATAACCTATACTGGGGATAATACATGCAACGTGAGGTGCAAATGTATCAATCACTTGAAAACAAGCAAAAAAAAAACAAACAAAAAAACCCTCCTGAAGTACAGTGATCAGGCTGTACACACACTCCTTGTATTTTCCAAGCTGCTGTAATAGACAAGATAATAAAAGCATTTTTCTTAGTACATCTGCAAAGACAAAAGATGTAAAATGAACCTGCCCAACACAGACTGCTTTGTATTGGACAGGCAACCCCCTCCCAGCCTTTAAGATACCTATTGCAGCAAGTATCACAAATACAATACATGTTAAGATATATTTCATCACAGTTACTACAACACTGTATAGTCATGACAGTAACGTACGCTTTGTATATATGGAGCATTTGCCCTGAAGAAAAAGCAACATTTCTGCAGATGAAGTCTGGCAGCCTTGCAAAAAAGCAAAAGTTTTAACCTGCTGGAAAAAACAGTGGAAACTGAACTAAGAATACATAAGGAAGTGTATCATTTCAGTTTACTGAAATATCAAAAGTGATTCTGATACTTGCATATTATGAATACAAAATAGAGTTTCCACTGTGGGAAAAAAAAACTTCTAGAATAGCTGCATTATCACAACCCATCAACTACACAGAATTTCCTATCCACCTCATTTTACCTCTAGATTCTGACATTCCTGAGCTGAGTTTGTAGGAAGGCCAATCCATCGGATTTCCTTTTTCTCCTTTGAAATTATGTTCATTGCCATCAGCACATTAAGGGCATCATAAACTCTCCGCCTAATATTTTTCTGATCATAAGCCTGCTAAGAAAATAATGCAGTATTAATTACAACAAAAGCACTCAAAAAAAAAGTTAAAAAGACTGAACCCTTCCTTCAAAGATGAGTAGAAGAAAGATAGAATTCTACATCTTAAAATTTTATACACACGTATTATATATACACACACACACACACATATATATGTAAAATATATATACATTTTTACACACACATGCACACACACAGAGTCTTACTATATGGGACGTAACTAAATGAAGGAAACTATGGAGTGTAGCAGGACAGTGCAGGAACAGAAAGGGACAGATTTCCATGATAAATCAACTAATTTTGTAATGATATGAAACAAACTTCACCACGTATTTGCTTACCGAATCTGTAGCTAGGTGGCTGTTAGAATTTGTGAATTCTGATACCAGCTCATCAGCAACTTCATTGTATGAAGTTGTTCCTTTACGTTGGACTTTTTCACATACTTTCATTGAAAAATGCCTCAAACCTTTTCCATTTTTATCTCCCTTTTTGCTTCTCTTACTGTAAAGAGAAAACTAATTAAATATGTTGATTTTTAGTAAGCTTATTTTGCTACACAGCATACAAGTCATAGAATCATAGAATCGGTAAGGTTGGAAAGGACCTCTGAAGATCATCTAGTCCAACCCCTTTGCTGAAGCCTGGACTTGAACCAGGGACCGTTAGATCTTCAGTCTAACGCTCTCCCAGCTGAGCTACTTTGGCCCAAGCTTTTACAACAGGAATCATGACTGCCATACTATGCATTTTATATTTTGCTTTATTTTGGATCAGTTTCTTTCTTCTCACAGATTGGCAGAAAAAGTGCAGTAGAGTCTCCCCCCGCATTTCTCTGCAGTTTCTACAGTCTGTCTTCAGACACACTCTGCTGGGTAGATGCTTAAAAAATAGATTTGTAATTCATCTCCAGGTAGTTACACAAAAGAACCCCCTTAAAAAATGGAAAAACCTCAGAGTTCTTATGTGCCCTGGAAACCAGATTTAGAGACAATTCTTGTATTTGTGCTTAAAACAAAAAGCCTCAAATAAATATCACTATTTATGATACAGCAGAAACCATCCTAATTCTCTTAATGACTTATGTTTAGTATCTGTGCTATTACAGTTCAGATTGACATACAAGAATCTCTTTTTAGAAAGTATATGTTCATGAGTTCTGGTGGTGCCAAACTCCGGACTAGCAACTGTCTGGGTTATTTTCTGCTCGTTCTTCTTCCTCCAGAAAAGCAAGAGTTTAGATTATGGTAATGAAAAATATATGATCAATCGAGTTTCATCAGACAAACTGGAATATGAAGTGGTCTCGTAATTGAGGTATAGTCACACCATGCAATACTACAGTCAGATAGCACAGATTCTTAAATTGTTTGAAATTCACCATGCACTTTTCCCCTGACCACTAACAGAACATTTTCCAGCTGAACCAGATGCTTCAGGCACTCAACAATTTTGTTTTAGCAGTAGAAATTTTTAGAAATCTAGATTCTTTTTACTACATATCTTTTAATTTGAGATGAGAATTCATCTGTATTCTACAAAGTCCATTTAATTTTCAGATGACTGTAATTCTGGGGGGGATGTTTTCATTCTAGATGAATTTTCTGTTACTTTTACATTCCTACAAGAATTTGTTATAAAATGGGAACAAATCACCATAAATAAAAGAATATGATCAGATATCTAATCAATTGTTTTAGATTCTACAAATTAACATAATCAAAAATTACCGGTATAAAATACTGAAAATATTAAAGTACCTGGAAGAAAAAACCTCTCAAGACCATGTTCACAAAGCCTGGACAACGAAACAAGGTTGTCTGGGCATAGCAAAACAACGTTAGCTTTCAGTTCAAACGGAAGTACGTTTGAAGGTATATATAAGGGGAATTTTAAATTACCAAAATGTTGATTTCACAGCTACTACTACATACGTTTTAAAAACCTCATTGCCTGATATAACATTTATTTACTATGACACTAAGTAAGTGTACTAGAGCCTTCCCCTCCTCTGCCCCTGCATTTCTCTGCAGTTGTTGCTTCAAATTTACTGCAGAGTACACAAATGGGAAAAATGAAATATCTATTTTTCTAGCCTTGACACTTGACAAAAAGGCCTAAAAGACATTAATAAAACTAAATGAACAGAGTTATAAAGCTGTGTGTCTACTTGAAGTGAATTACCTCCAGAAAGAATAGTTTTTACTGGAGAATTATTTTTAACTAAATTATTTAAAATCCTTATTAGGATTTAAAGTATTCTAATTTGATATCCTCCCATTTTCTTCTTAATTAAGTATTCTACAGAGATACCACGTTAACAACATGGCAAAAGCCAGTCAGTTCCTAAAAATTTGCTAGAACAAGTGAGATTGTCTGGAAAAATAACGTTTCAGTCCTGACAATAACAGTAATATGGAAACTTAGAAGCAAAATACCATAAGCCTAATACAAGAGTTACATTACATAACAAACCAACATTCTCCTTAGCCTTTCTGAACAAATAAAAAAAAATGGCATTATGTTTCAGCAGAGCCACTTAAAATACTCAGTTGAAACTTGTTTTTTAATTACAGAAGTGCTTTGATGGTATGTTTCAGAGAGACCTATAATTTTGCAGAAACAGAAATTACCAAGTTCTTTGTTTATGCAAGTTTGAGTTTACATTGGTATTAAAGGGAATTGCAAAAGTGCATCAAAAGGCAAGAGTAAAGCTTGCTACTATCAACAGTAACAAGCTAAAAAACGTTAAAATATAAGAATGCTTTTGAAAATTTCAAGTTCATTTAAGAGAAAGAGAACACTGGAAAAAGGACAGAAGAAAAAGAACAGTAGAAAAAGATAGCAGTGGATTTTTTAAAAAAAAGTCTAACCCCTATGCAATTAGTCAGTTTGAATGCTCTCTGGTAGGTAAACAAATTAAAATACCCTGCATAGATTCATAGTAGTTCTGGAAACAAAGGAAAAAATATTATCTGTTACCAGTATCTGTCACACTGAAAAACTAAAACAATCTACTTCTGAAAATGTATTCTGGTTGCTTTTCGTGACTCCGATTTTGTCTGTAAATGTATTTATCATGAAGCAATAAAGCAAATAAGTAATGAAGAATAACTACATGAAATAACAACATAGCTTTCACCATAGAAGAGTGAAAACTGCTGAAAGTGGGAACTGGACACCCTTCTTTCTGAAGAGCAGAAGCAAGCCAGGCATGACTGACTGTATACATCACACATGTTCAGTAATACTCACCTTTCTGAAAAATCTGATTCTATAAATTCTCGAGTCCGTTTTCTGTCCCTAGAAGATAAATAAAACTTACATGAAACTAGCATTTTCTATTCATACCAGCAAAATCCATGCATTTGGTAGCTAGCTAAGTACTAGTATTTGCTGTTAAATATTTACTGAAAGAAGAAAATAGCACACATACAGTGGGATGGAATTTGAGAGAAAAAGGTTATGATTTCTGAGGCTGCCTGAGCTTACTGCTGGACAGTTAGGTAATACTATTAGGAAGGTTATGTACTATACTGTAATACTACAGGAAACGATCTAATACTGTGAGAAGGTTCTAGTTCTACCACGATTTGCCCATATAACTTTAGAGAGGGAGCTTTAGCAGGGACTATAGCAAGAGCTGAAGCGAGCTAGACAACCAAATCCCATCAAAAAAAAAAAAAAAACTGGAGTGCTTCCAAAATACCAATTTAAAGTCCTCTCACATGGAAGAAAGTGCCTTCATACATTGCATAAGATATGTCCTAGAAGATATTAAACATCTTGGTATGCATAGTAGCATACAAGAGATTTACTCTGAGGAAGCAGCTGACATGAATTTTGTGTAGGAGCAGCAGCTACCAATTATTGCCAGTTTTGTTATAGTTCTAAGTCTGTTTATTAGCTACAGCAAACAAGTATCAGAAGTTGCATTCCAAACTTATCGTTTACTCTTGCAGCTGATTACAATGCACAGTGCTTGATAACTGCCAGTAAATTACACCACTTTGATGCCCTGCCATTTCAAAAAGAGGGCGCACACCACATATTTATGCAGCTAAAAAGTAGAGCTTTTTAGCTCTACTTGAAAGGGGAGTTGAAAAAAATACTGGATTTGAAGATCTGTGCCACAAAAACCTGTGTATATTAGGCTGTGCAGTTCAGAACCATTGTCAATTTGGGAAATGCTGCCAGTGGACCTCTTCCTCTGTAGCAAAATCGCCATTTTTCCTCTTTGGCAATCCCTGTCCATGGTACTTACCGTTACACTGTGGAAGCTTGGGATATGAGTGGAGCAGAGCTGGGGGCTGCAACATTTGCTTTGGTCCTTGGGGAACTGGAAGAGCAGTGACAGGAGAGCTGCAAGCCAGACTGCGTCTGTTTGTAATGGAGCTCTGACAATGAATATGATCTTGTCTCATTTAACTTTGGAAACAATTAGGAATCTGTGCAGTGGAGTAAACAATGGGATGGCAAGGAGTCTGGACCTAGAATTCTTCTAGCACTTTCTTCATTAAGGGCTCATAGATGCTAAAGTTAGACACGATCACAGAACCTTCCCTCCTTGGTTCTTCAGATGAAAATATGATCTATATTACAGAGTTCTGTTGGGATTAATAATGATCAGCCAGTGTATCTGGACAACATCTTGCTGGTTTTCATGTGATAAGCAACAGTTAGGCTTACTGAAGTACTGTGCCTAGATTTTGACTATCTCAACAGAAGGAAGGTATTTCTCGGTGGTGCTGGTGGTGATGGATGCACTGCAAACAGTCTGTCTCATAAGCTACATCACTGGGTTTGGGTGAAGCTCAGGAAAGTTAATATTAAGTTGATTCTCTGGTTTTGCAAGCTGTGAACAGACACTACAGCTTTTCCCTCAACAAGGTACTAATAGAACTTCCTGTCACAATTCACAAAATAAAGTCATCTTTGACATCTCCTTTGTGACGTAAAATCAAAACAAAGTAGAGTCAAAACGTATTTGCAGAGATAAACACACATTCATGTAAGTCCCCTTTTTCCAAAGAAAATCAAACTTAAATACTGCTTAACTGGACGTGCATTTTACAGACTACATTCTCTGTGGTAGGAATAGAAACTTTAAAGTAAAGTATGTAACAGACCTTGCTTAAAGCATAGGGTGAATAAAGTCAAAGTACAAACATCATGCTCACATTTCTACCATTTCCTAGATGCTCCGTTTTCCTACCTGTAAAGCTGGAAAGGTACTACTGACATTCATCATCGATTAGAAAATGACCTAAATTTGGCAATTACTTTTTAATTTTCAGAAGAACAGCATTACATCTGTCTGAGATAGGAAGTTCAGCAGTACTGAAATTCAAAAAAATCATGAAATACTGTAAAGACCAGATTTCCTTAGAAGAGTTAAAGATAGTCACATTACTCTTAACTACTTCAGAACCCCATGAAAACTTAGTGATATTGTAAAATAGTAATAAAAACACACCACTGATTACATTCCAAAATTGTCACTGAAGTTTTATTCATAAATGCCTCCTGAAGCATGTCTGACAGCTCTCCCTCTATCAGCACCAGCTGACATGCTCTGTAACAAAGCTACTTGCATACATCATTAATCTATTAAAAAACACACAAACAAGCAAACAAAGGCTCATCAATTTGCACCTCTCCATGACCACACAGAAACATACGCTGTCATGAAACAAAATTAAAACAGACAGTGAAGTGACTGGCACGTGTAGCACTGTGTTCACACGTCCCAGACATCAAAAGCGCAGAATGCGCTAAGAGTATACTCCTTTTAACTGTGCAAGAACTAGAAACCGTAAGCCAACATATAAGAGTACAAACAAAGAGAAAAATGGAACAGATCTGCAAACATCTTTAAATAAAACAAACTCCTTACCCTGGAACCCAGCCAGTAGCTTCTGTTATGTGTGTCTGTGTGACCATTGTTGGAGCTGGATTATAGGGACTCCCAATCAGAACACTCCCTGAATTGGTCAGTCTTTGTGATGTGCTTATGATCTATGATTTTTTTTGGGGGGGAAAAAAAAAGTCTTTTAAGAAAATAGAAGCTAACATAACCAAAATTCATACTAATCATGGTTCTAAGAAAAAAAAAAACATCTCTGCATATGCAAGCTGCAGTCAAATTATACTGAAGAGGTGTCATTAGAAGATCTTCATATATGACAAAAATGACAATGTTGTCAGATTAAAGATTTTTCCTAACTATATCTTATTACTATAGTATTCACATGAACCAGAGCTAGACAAATTTAATTACTAGGCTCAAAGGACAGGATCTGTACCTACCTATATCTAATTATTTCTTCCAGAATACATGTGGGTGATTTCTTACTCACTGAAATTAATAAAGCCTTATTTCCAAAGGATGCATGTCTAACTCCCTTTCTTTGGTATCAAAGATAATCTGAGCTCCAAGTAAAGTATTCCTTGCAGTTTCTACTATTTGCAAGAGTTAAAAGCATTTCTGCAAGCTAATAAGATGGCATTGCACCTATGAAATTAAATGGAAAGTCTATTTTTAAATTATGGCTCATCTGTGTTAAACAAAGCAACCTGTTGGGTTTAGCCAAAAGAGCAAGGCAGACCAAAGTGACTGGCATCTGTTGCAAATACGCACTGTTTGCATGGCTTGCTTTCAGTATAGATGGGCTTTAAAATACATTTATTCAAAGCTGGTGGAACTCTATTCAAATGGTTGGTAACACTAAAACTCTTGGTCTCAACTTTTAAGTCATACCTCGGTTCATTCCCCAAAGTAGGTCACCAGGAGAATTCAGAGAGTACATACAAATGAAACAGTATTGATTAGTTAATCCTTGAAATAAAATATAAACTACAAATTATTTGTGTCAGTACAGTAATATTCATTCCATAGCTTCCTGGAGAAAGCTTTACACTCAGCTTATTTTTTTTCTTTATTTTACTTTACTCCGTACATCAGTTACATTTTGAGTACCAAACTTTCCATCTTTACTACTTAACATATCCAGTACCCTTATAATATGGGTATATGGCAAATATTTTGTTTCATATCCATACTTGTTTAAACATGTAGAAAACATGGTTTCTATCTGAAGGATTTCCAGTTTCCTTAGCTCACCGAGCATTACTTTACACCCTCCCAAATGCTACTTGGTGGTTACATTTATATTTATTCTTTCCTGAAGAAATCAACTTATCTGATTTTGCAAATAGCTTAACATAGACAGACAAGTAAAAATAGGAAAAAAGAAAACCCTGCAAAACACAGGTATGGGTTAGGTATTTGCTGTTTCATGTTAGAGAACAACAGATCCCCAGCTGGTTGTATTTTCACACTGTGTGGAAGCACAGGAATGGTATCAACCCTTACCAACTTATGGCTACGTTGGCTTAAAATCAGAAAGTTTTTGTGGCAGAGTGGCTAATTTTGAAAAGCTTGCTTAAGTTCAACGCTGCCATAACACCACTATGTAGGCAAGAATCAGTAATACAGTATTTCATTCAAATATTAATCCAATCCAGTAACAACTTTTCTTAATTTCTTGCAATACTATAAGTAAGATTTATTTTCAGTAAGCATATGGCTTTGCCAGCATGTGGCTGACACATGCCAGAGAGAAAAGATTTGAAACATTTTGCACATCAGAATGCATTTCACCACATTCCCTAAAGTTTCACATTTCTCTACTGAGCAAAGTGCAGTTTTCATTTAAATCATAATGCAAATGTATCATATGAGTTTTTATCTGTAATCTAATCATAACTTTCTCGCGATGATCAGTATAATAAATTGAGGTTACAAAATCATGCTGAGCTAGAGTATTTAAAAAACCAAATGCCTCTATCGTTCTATACTATAGTGCCATCTAGTGGAAATAGGAAGTAAGTGCATACCCTTCCCAGGGTCCCTTTTACTGCAAGGCAGCCATGCTGCACTCAGCTTGCCACCTTGCGTGGCCTGGCAGTTACAGACACATACAAGCACAGAATCCACCCTTCTATATAGCTCATTAACAAAGCTGCAAATTCCTGGAGGCAAGGACACAGACATCACAGGTATAAAAACTACAGCATTATTTCAGTGTGACTTTGTAGTTGATATAGAATGCAAGGTTTATTTTCATAAAAAGTGGTACACATCAGGTACTTTCAGAGGACTAATTCCATTTCTGATGGCCAGAATTTTTCCAGTGTACCTAAAGTAATCACATAAATTCACTCTGTAAGATAAAACACAAAGAATCTCATACTCTAATTCAGAAAATAAAAGAACACATCTGTAGGATGCAATACTATTTTTATCAATAATACTGTGCTGTTAAATTCCCTCAGAGAGACTATCCCTATTGCCTGAGATGCCTTACCTCAGCTCCCAGTCTGGGTCTACTGTAACAGGAGAGGCAACAAGAAGATGTATCTACATTGCATCAGAGAACCTGTTTACGACCAGGAAAGGAACTCCTTACCATTCTAGCTAACACTGTAAATGACATAAAATTGTAGTGCACGCATAGGGACATTAGTGGTTCTCACGCGTAAGATGGCAAAGGCAAACCTCTCACACCTAACTTTCAATCTTCACCAAGATTTATTGTGTGTTGCACCTAATGCAACTGCAACAAACACCAGTTAAGGACACCTTTTAGAAACCACAGTGTAAACCATGTGTTAACAAGCACATGCCAAGCTCTTCAAATGAACTTGCCCAAGTTTTTCATGTGACAAAAAGCCATTGGAATAAACTGATGGTAACGAGCTTTCTGTAATGTTATTCTGTATTATTTTGTGTTACTCTGTGTTATCTCAGTAGTGTTATATTAAAAATAAAGTTAATGCCAATATATAGATTACTCAAGGTATAGTAGTAGGCCAGGCTTATCAGTTTTATTCCTGACTTAAAACCATATATTTAATGTTATGGAAAAAAAAGATGTATGTTAAATGCCATTATTTTGAAAATTTATCATAAGCAAAAGAAGCAAAGTTTGATATATAGTGGCAAGCAAAACCTAACATACACTTCTTAGTGTAGTGGAGAACTAGGCATTAATAACCAAAATGATTTTTAAAATAATGTGACTTTCATATAGGAAAAAAGAAAGTTGCAGAGACACAAATCAACTTGCATAAAAATCTAATGAATGCATTACATTTGTGATTATTCCACTGTTCATCTTTTGATTGCTGATAGATTTATGAAGCTACTAGTATACATATAGAATCACAGAATCAGTAAGGTTGGAAGGGACCTCTGGAGATCATCTAGTCCAACCTTCCTGCTCAAGCAGGGTCACCTAGAGCATGTTAGACAGGGTTGCAGGACAAGGTTTTAAAGTAGTTAAAAAAAAAAAAAAAAAAAAAAAAAAAAAAAAAAACTGCAGAGCTAAACTATGTTCTCAAGAACCATTCTGAGGAACCAAGCTAAGGTTTTCAGAGATGCTAGAGACCTCCAGGAACATCCTGATTTAAAGACAACAAAACTCACTGAATAATTTTTGTAGGAAGATTTTGAACATAAAGATGCACATAAAGATGAACATGGCTGATTTAGGGACATCACATTTTCTGTAACAAACAGTATCTATGCCAAAGCAAGGTCCTGAAATGGATGATCAGAGAGTCACAAGATAACAATGCATAAGAGGAGACACTGTACAAAGTTGAGTGAAGAGGGTTTTTTTCCCCTTTGTAGATACCACATTCTGAGTATTTTGCATAATTCTGAGTCCTGTATGAATGTTAAAAAAGAGGGTAAAAAATCAGTAACACAAAAATGAGAATTTCAACCATAAAAACTGAAGTATCTGGGAAAAATCATGCTTTGATCACACTCATTATGTCCTTAATGACTAAAACAAAGCTAGCAGCAGTACAGTTACACTTTTACTACATTTTTCCTTCTGTCACATGAAAAACCTTGTATGAAGAGCGGCCTAGAGTGAGGTTTTGTAGTTAACTTTAGATGAAAAGTGTTACCCTTATGAGTTTAATAATCCTCACAGAAGTAAGCTCACTAAAAAAGACATCATTTTCTTACTAGTATCTTTCTACTAGAGTAATCTTAAGTAGTTCTGCTCACACTGTGCTACAGTGTATTTATAACTAGATAGCGTCCAGTACTGATATTTGCCATTGTTTAATATACTACTCAGAAATTTGAAGACACAGAGCTCCAAATGCACACCAAGAATATTTTCAAAAAGCAGATATAATTTTCTATTGTCCTGCCTCCATTAGACATTCATCACTCAACAGCTTTTGCCACTTCTGCCAGCAACACAGGCTAACTTGTAACTAGCAGCAATTCTGCCAAAAACACCTTGAAAAGTCAGCAGCAAGAGTGGGAACTGTACTAATTGGCTACTGACTGCTCTCTCCTGTTCCTGGCAATTATTCATTGTGATCCTAGGATAAGTCTTATTTTATTTTATTTTAATATAGAACATTCAAGGGAAATACTGCACCGCACATGTTACAGCAGTACTTGTACCAGCACCAATGCTTTCAGGAACACCTTTTTTTGGTAGACAGCCTTTGGCTAGTATTTCAGATGAAGGGCACTATACAATGGAAGATGCAGCTGGTGGAGGGTTGAGGGTGTCTCGTTATAGTGCTTGTGACTATCTGCCTAAGTGGGATAAAAGCCACTGGAGAACAGTAATAATTTGTATTGTGAAAAGAACCGACAACAAGTATTTATTAAAAATGTCAAATGGTTCTTTCATACAGGCTAAGTGTTTGGTAATCAGGCATCAGGTTACCAAAGCAGTTCACTGTACTACCTATTTTGTCCTCTGGCCAGCAGAAAACTGAAAATGTTTTTCAAAAACAGATCTTAAGTGGATCCTGAATCTTTAAAACAGCAATATATTCTCATATAGTTACCACTGGCAAGAAAAGACAGTTCTGAAAGGAGTTAGTTTCAACAAATTAAATCTCTAGGGACATATCAGAAACGTTAAGTCTTTGGCAATTCTGGAGATTTAAGTGGGGAGAATATGGCTCAAAATATTGAAGAAAGTGCATCAATGACATTCTTCATGAGATTTTTCTCCTTAATGCAATTTTGAGTAATAGGTAAAAATGTCAACTGGTGCAACTGTCTATTTTTGCATGAGGGATTTCCATTCAAAGCCAGAGAGTTAGGTATGCCCTAAAGTCACACACAAAATGTTTGTTGGGATTGGCAGTTCCAGCATGCCAAGATCGCTGTACCTACGCGTCATTACATTTCCACTGAGGTGGGGCACTTTAAACTGCTTGGTAGCTTTTGCAGCTGGAGCAGGATGCTGCAAATTCCTAGCACAGTTCTCATCTTCATTTTTCATGTTTCCATATTACATAAACGGGAAGTCATGCATCCAGTTACACAAGCTAGCATTACCAGAATTGCAAAACTTACCATTTGGGGTCCAACATTCACATTTATTGGTCCTAAAGTTTTTGGCAAAATCTTAGTTGGAGAGTTGGTGCTGGAAACTGGTAATGTAATTATTGAAATATTACCTAAAAAACAATAAAAACAAAAGAGTTTTAAAATACTTCCCTGGACATTAAGCTATAAATAACATTTTGGTGAATTCTCACATAATTTTAAGGCTTCTTTGTCCTGTACACCACAAATATTACCCTCACAAGAACAGACACCAAACCATTTAGCAGATTTCACAAGGACAACCAACAAAATAAACTTCATTATTTTCCTTTAAAAATTATGTTACCACTGTATTTCCATAAACAACTTCCTCTTGCCTAAAAAACAGCACAAACAGCTTGCCATGCCTCAGTGTTACAAGTTAAAATTCAGGAGTTTAGAAACAAGTTCATATACTCATCTTGTTTATAATCATACACCTGTATAAAATCTATAGCCATAACCATTCCCTGTCTGACAATTCTGAAGTTTTCAACAAACATCAGTAAAGTACGCCTACGATACCAGTGTACAGATGGAGTAACTGAGGCCTTTGCATCTTGCCTAAAATAATAGAGCAGGCAGCTGGGTGTCAAGATAAAGCTAGTTAGCTATTCCATCTCTAACTCGGTCTGTTTTCATTATGAGTTTATCATCTTTGTGTTCTCAGACTGCTTAAAGATCTAATTCATCCTACCTTCACACAGAGGAGCACAGTTCAATCTGTGAATCTCACAAATGCTGGTAAACAAAACTGTCCTGCAGCACTACCATTAGTCCACAATTTTTTGAGCCGTTACACACAAACTGCTTTAAGTGGTGAACACATTCATTTGAGGAAACTGTGGCAGCAGCAGCTCCCATCTATGACAGTTTCAAAGCAAGAGAGCTGTGAATATTGCTCAATCAATCAAATACCTCCTCCCATTCTTTGGCAAAGCCTTGTCAAAATTGGGAACTACACTGATAGGTCTGGAAGCACAATCAAACAAGAGAGCTGCTACTGCCTCATAATCCACAAAGAGTCAACCTGGGTCTAGTTGGCATCATGAGCTATACAGATGAGCTCCTGAAAAGCTACTTAGATCTCTAGCATTTAGCAGACAAAAACCTCAGGCATCCAAGGGGAGGGGTTCGTTCAGAACAGCGCAGCAACAGGTCAGCACCCCTCCTTCCTGCCCTCCTCCTTGGAGGGGAATTCGCCAGTGTTCAGCTTTGCCCAAATGGACCCAAGCTGACTCAGTGATAGCAGACATCTCTGTTCCCTGGTCTTTTCTGATGTAAGTTGTTCTCTTTCACTGCCTGTTTTTCTCTTTTCACTTAGTCCTGAACCACAGTCATTTTTTTACTTAGCATAGCTGTATTCTGCTATAACTCTAAGGTCGTTAATTCAACAATGTAATTTCTCTGTTTCTGCCAAACACAACTGGAACAAAAAGAATAACAACAAAAAATTGTCAGCTAGAGTACAAAAATGAAGTTAAAAAGAGAGAGATAAGCAGTATCTACTTTTATTAAAAGAGAATGTAGACATTAGAAATATTAAAAATATGGGACAAGAATATTCTAATGTTCTGTACAAATTCCTTTGACGTCTAGAGCAACACTACTACTAAATATTATTTTTTTTCCAAAAGGCAGATCCGCACCTGAGAACTAATAATGCTAATAAATAACCTGTAGAAAATAGAGGAAAATTTATTCAGTCACCTAACTTACCTAGAAAAAAGCTTATACAAATGCACACTCACAAAACCAACCCCACAGTAAACCTGTACTCTAGTATGAAGTACTTGTATCGAGGTAGTGACAAAGTAAGATCACAATAATTCATGATTTACATACACTGCATTCACATTGTTAGCCCAGAACAGTTCTCCAAACTGGCATGTCACCTTTTTCCTATTTCTACTTTTTCAGGAAGTTCAGCTTAGGATTTCCCAAGTTCTGCTCATATATTCTCATCAAAACCTAGTATATCTCTCATTGCATTCTGCTGTGGCAACTGATATTGTCTGTCACTTCCCAGGTATTGCTATAGGAATTTTCCTCTCCACTGCTGCAGCTGAAACTTTTGACCCCTTTTCCTCTGAGATCAGTTCTCAGGTCATCTTTCCTTGTCTTTCCTTTAATGAGGGAAAAGAAATGGATTACTTTCTCTGATGCCTGCAACAGCTCTATAAGGTGGCATGGAAAGTGCAGTAAAATTTTGAAATTTAAGCATTTAGCTCAAAGTTTTCTTATTCACCGGGCTGCATCACACAGTCATTTTCAGTTATACTTTCTAACCTGCAAGAAGTCAGATTGTAAGATCAGGTCATGTAAGATTTACTGTACTATGTAATTATCACTGCTACAGTGTACAGTTAAACATATGCATATATATCCATAATCTGAAATAAAAATCACTGCACACACAGTTGATTCCTTTTTCAATATGTGACATGTGGATCATAATCTGCTTTCCTTGGCAATAACTTTTAAAATATATACCTATGTATACATACACACACAGAAAGCTGTTGCTTACTAACCTATGGCCAAAGCTACACACAACCACTAATAAATTACTGCAGTAGCATTGGAAAAAAATGATTAAGAACTACTGCACTGTGCCTTTGTTTGCAAAGCTACCTGGATAAACACGTAAGGTCACCATTATTTATAGGGCAACTTTAGTGCGTTTGATACATTACAAGTTACATAAATACAGAGTTGTTCAAATTACTTCATCTGAATTTTAAAAAGACAGTAGTTTAAACATGACATATGTTTAAAAGTCTGTCTGGCTAGAGTTTTGTGCAAGTGATACAGATTTTCTTTCATCTCTTAATCCTTCCGTAAATCCCCAGTTGGTAGCAAAAGTGTCAAAGTGACATTAAAAGTTGATCAAGTCTCTGAAGAAATGTTTTTATGCTCTTTCCTTTTTAATTTCTTTACAGGTAGATATATATGTGTGAATGTGTAGACTTTTAAACACAGATAGGATGGAAACGGATCTTTTTTTTTTTTTTTTTTTTTTTTTTTTTAATGAGTGATGCCCCCCTCATCCATCAGAAAAAGAAAGATGACAGCATTTTCCATCATAAGAACAGCCATTCTAGGTCTGTGTCAGCAGCTGAACAAATAGAAATCAGTTTAATCAATTATGAACAAAATATTCCTTCCTCTGTTTTTCCTTTTTCAGATAGTGTCGTAGTGCAGATATTCACGTGACCTCAACTGTTCC
Source organism: Rhea pennata (assembly GCF_028389875.1). Classification (NCBI taxonomy): domain Eukaryota; kingdom Metazoa; phylum Chordata; class Aves; order Rheiformes; family Rheidae; genus Rhea; species Rhea pennata. The sequence goes on along the minus strand of NC_084671.1, from coordinate 17,800,937 downwards.
AAGTATTTAACAGTAGAAACACCACATTATCATCTCCCTTCACAGTAAACATGATAATTGGTTCAATTAGTTGCCACAAAAAGTTAATGTATTTCCAGATATATCACATACGCACCCCAACCTAAAGAAACATATTTTGCATACTATATCGTTGGGGTGACTGTTATTTCTTCTGTAAACAAAGCTAAGTCCGACCTCCAAGAATATTGCCTGTCCCACTCGTGGCCTTGCATTGCTGCAGTCCAGAATGCAACTGCCACCCAACGCCGACATGAGTCCATGCCTGGAGCTGGCCAGCACCAATCCCACCAAGTTAAGAACTCCACGCCATGGGCCACCAACTAGAAATGGCTGCTTCAGCTAGAAACAGCACAGAGAGCAGGCACTTGCTTACTAAGATCACCAGTTGTATTTTATGCCGAATTTTGGAGGATAGTTCACATCTTTTTGCTGAAGTTCTGGTAATTTCTGAAGTTTTTGAGGGAAAGTAGTATTACAAAACAGCAAGCACCAGCAGAAACAACTTCTTCAGATCTTAAAGAATAGTATAGAGAAAGGAAGTAAATGTCACGCTCTCTGTGGATAATCTAAAAAATATTCAACAGATTTCTGTATTCATCTTAAAGTAGTGAAATATGACCAAGTTGTTTTTGTATATACACATATATAAAATCACATACTAGTTCTGAAGGCTTTAAACAAGACCAAATGCCACACGAACACCAGGTCTTAAAAATGCCCATCATACAGGGACTGAAAAGAAAAATTTTACAGATTCACATTTCACAGAAAAGCAGCACTGCATACAGTGAGAAGCTGAATACAATGGGACCCATCAGCTTCCTAGTCAACAGTAATTTTATCACACAGACAGAAAAGGTCAGGATAGACGAATCCAACTAGGATGATCTGTACAGTAACATTCAATTCTTGTATATTTCCCAGCAGTACTTCTGAAGTGCAAAGGAGTCAGTATCATTATTCCTATTTTACCTACGGAAAACTAAGCATATGGGAAAGAAACTCATTTAAACCTTCTGTCAGAGATTTTATCTGTAATATGTATGAGAATACCATAAACTGAGCATGCACATCACTTACACACATTGAAAATCAGGATCTGTCAGTGGACATATGTATGCTTCTCTTAGAACAAAAGCACTTTTCTCCCAGACAAATTATTTTACCATCAGTCAGTCACCATTCCTGCTGTCTCACAGAGAGCAACCAATGTTGTTATTCCTTCCTATTTAGAAAAACATAATCGCTAGGTAACTATTACGCTTTCTAGCATTTGAGAAAGATTATTATTTGCATGCACAAGAAATAATCCCATTTACATGTTTTTTAGCTTCAAGTAGTCAAAGTTATTCATCTTTATGTACATGTACCTTTACATCCACACACTAACTAAACATCCCAGAAGATCTATTTAAAGTCTGTACACTGCATCCTAAATACCTTGACTTCATACAAACAGCATAAACTTCTGTAAAAGTATGGAGCTGAAGGGTTTTTAGTGATTTATTATTTTTTGTGCCAGTCCATTATGTCTGCAACTTAGCTGCAAAGATAATCAGAAACAATGTAAATCTGAGAATCTACAGCATCTGTCACAGCTAGTTTGAAGGAAACCATAGCTGATGGAAGCACAGATCAACCAGCTGGGGTAACACACAATAAGTATGTCAACAAAAAGTCTTTGAATTTTTAGACAAAACACCAGGGAAGTTTGGGGGATTTCTATTTAGTATTCAAAGTACCAATGAGTGTACCAATAAACAGTCATTTAAAATTTAAATAACATAGCCTATTGGCCTGCTTGTAATGACAAAGAAAACGGTTCTGAGTTATGAAATATGTGAAGTTCATTAAGATATTTTGCAATAATGTATATGATGTTTCCTCAAGCTCCTCCATTAAACTAAAACATTAACTGAGCTCAGAAAACAGGACACAATATTATAAAACATACAGAAAAAATGGATATTAACATGCATATATATTTTCCAATACATTTCTTCATTTATTGTGCAGACTTACTAGGCTACAAAAAATTTTAAGTATTCCCTAATCTGTAGGAATACATATACATATATGTAATATGTATTCATAAATATATGAAATTAAAGATATCTGAAGAAAAAAAAATAGAGCAAATGGTATTTCAATGGTATTCAGCTTTCCCTAAGCGTGCAGTCTTTTGCTGTTCAACTTGAGACAAATTTATAGGTGGTATAAGCTGCATGAGTCTCAAAATACCAAATCCAGGCCTATTGATAACCAATGCTCCTGTCTTGGCTGTTTTAGCAGATCTCTTCAAGTACAAAATGAATTCCCAGGGCTTTTTGGATCTCAAGTTAAGAGAGATCCGAGGCCCTGGTCAGATACTCAGCAGCACTGCCAACCTCATCACGAATGCTCAGTCCTGCCCCAAGGCCAGCACAGCTGCCTTTATGGCTAGGCACTGAACTTGCTGCCTTTGCCTATGACAGGGTTATTTTCCAACTGAATCTGTTCCCTGATCCAATGAACTACATCCATTGTAGCCACATGCTAGTGCTAGCCACACAAGGAGCCACATATACAGCTATTCTGGCACAAAGCAAAGGACAATGTAAGAGCATCTGTGAAGTGGCCAGAACCAATTTAAACTGGTACTATTGCCAGAAGAAATGCCTATCAAACCATACACCAAGTAAAAAATTACATCAAAAGGAAAGGCAGAAAATTGTAAATATATATGGATATATTGTATATATAGTATATGTATTGTGCGTGCATATGTGTACACATATATTCTATATATAGCATGTGTTTATATATATGTTATACGCATATAAAAAGAGACAAGCCTTACTGCTTTTATTATAGTAGTATAGGCATACAGCAGTCCTGTGTCATGAAAAAAGTTTACATCCTGAAACCTTAGTCCTCCAAAGTGACTCTTGTACAAATTTGTACCTGTATATATTGTGGTATCCACAATTAGAACAGAACAGACTCTCCTCATGTTCCCCCTGGATTGAATTACAGGATCAGAACTCAGTAAAAGTTATGTACTGCATTAGCAAAAAAACCTTATTTTACTGTAATTGAGTTTATTATGAAGTTGTATTACAAGACAGAATTCTCACCCAAAGATTTCAATTTGATCCAATTGCTTTCTTCTTCCACATGCTATTAGCGAGTAACTATCAACTTGCTTTTCTTACAAAAAATGGATCAAGTTAGATTTCACTCAGATACAGATGCTTTAAGTCAGCCAATAGATTTTGTTAAAAAAGCAAAAAGAATTATTAACCTGGAAAATAACCTTATTTTTTATGCAAGAATATTCCACGGGAAAGATGTAAAATAATTTCGGCAACTTCTATAAATTTTTGACAAGCACTCATAAACGTGATCCTTGAATTTTCAGGTTATTTATGGAAAATTAGCCAGGTGCCTCAGGACAGTTTTCTGTATATTTTATTTAATTGATCTAATATTGTAAATACTTCTTTCCTTCTAGGTCATGTATGTCAGGTACTTTCAAAATAAGCCAAGTAAATAAAAACAAGATTTTTGAAGCAATATAATTAAAAATGCAACCAAACACAGGTTAATCCTGACTAGACTTTTTTCGATTTAGAAATGAGACAGTTAAAACAAAGGTATATACTTCTTCACTCCTACCACCAGCTATAAGGGTGAAACAATCTTGTTACAGAAGAGACACAGAAACATCTGTTTTTTTTTTTTTTCTTGAATCAAATCCGTATTAAGAGCTTTCCAGCTCAAAGCCTGTTAAGATTTTTTTCCCCCCTCAAACGAAACCTTACTGATTATTCTATATGTTTTTACTGCAGTTTCTATTATGGTAGTAATCGCTGCAGTAATTCTGCTCAGACCCCCAACCTTCCAATTTTTATGAAACACTAAGAAACTCGAATAAAAAAAAATAGTCAAACCTCACTCCAAGTACTGCAGTAAAATACGTACGTAAGAAGCAGAGGCAGCAGAACCTGGTATGTCCAGCGCTACTTCTTCCCCGCGCACCGGCTGAAGCCGCTGCTCGCGCGGCGCCGCTTCGGCCTCGCGCTCGCTAACGGTCTCCGGCCACGCCGCGCGCCGCCCCTCCCCCCGCAGCGGCCGTTACGCCCAACCGCCGCCGCCGCCAGCGGTGCGGCCGCGCCCGCGCGGCTCCCCGCGGACGGCGCCCGGCCCTCACGGCAGCGCAGCTCTCAAGCGCGGAGGCTGCGGAGCATCGTAGTGGGCGACCGGGAAGCCGCCAGCGTCGTTGTCTGCTGTGCAGCATCCCCCAAGCTTGGAGCGCGCAAACACGACGGCCCCGTTTCGCCGCCGACGCCTCTCCGACACCGACAACTCACCTAAACCACGCGGGCAAAGTTCACCGCCTCGGTCCGCGCTGCGGGCGGGCAGCACCGCCGCGCCAGCCGCCCGCGGCGCGCCCTCCCGCCGCCGGGGCCGCGGCCCAGGCACCGAGCAGGGCAGGAGCGAGCATCGCCCCGTCCGCCCGCTCAGCCGCTGCGAGCCGCGCCGCCGCCGCCTCGCACCGCGCTCGCGGGACGCCTCAGCCGCGGCCCCGGCGGCGCTGCGAGCCGCCGCGGATGTGTGTGTGCGCGCGTGTGTGTGTGTGGGGGGGGGGGGGGGGGGGGGGGCAGCTCCCGCCCCGCCCCGCCCCCGCCTTTGTTACCGGCGGGCACGGAGGCCAGGCGCGAGCAATCGCAGCCCGAGCGAACGCGCGGCGGCCGCGCCGCTCCCCGCTCCCACCGTGGGAGCGCTCCGACTCGCACGCTTCTTTCTAAATCTAAGCAAATTATTTTAAATCCCAACAAGCTCACACAACAAGAAAATCTTAATAGCAACGCCTGGAAATTAAATAAATTGCCATTTTTCTCTGCGTCTCGTGGAGGCACAGCGAAGGATAACGCAGGGGGGTCAGCGCCGTTTGCGTTACGGACAGCTTGCCTTTTTGCTCGGTTTTTCTCTTGAATTCCTCTGCCAAAGCCGCGGTTCCTCACCCCACGCTTTTACCGCAGCTCTGGAGAGCACGTTTAACAGGGCGCCCGCCGGGCGGTGGGGGCTCACCCGCAGCAGGCCGCACGGGCGCGGCGCGGCGCGCAGGAGCACCCACGCCGCAGCCACCCCACTCCCCGCGCGGCGCGGCGCGGGAGCGTCACCCCGCACCCCGCCGCGGCACCGGCTGGAGATACGACGCCAGACGGGGAGCTGCAGCGAGCACAGGCCCCGTCCCCCATCTCCGGCGGCAGCCGGCAGGGCCGCGGCCCCGTCCCGCCGCACCGCGGGCTGCTCTGCAGAACAGCACAGAGGGGCACAAGGCTTACACGTCTGCAGCTGCCTTTGAATTTTTAGTTCTCTGCATCCTCCTTTGTTTAAAAGAATCTTTCGGACACAATATCCCTTTATGTGTCACTAGATGACTGCAGAAGATGACAGAAATTAACTCATTTTACTTAGCATGCCAGATAAGAGGACTTGTGATGGCACCTTATCTTACTAAAAGTGGCACTAATTTATAGCTGAAAGGCTCCTTTGACTGCTAAAACTATTTGCAAGTGATATCCAGTTATGAACCTTGATTTTATTAGAGAGTTTCATACCCCAGCAACTGTAACACTGCAGGTATCAGAAAGGCTCAGGGACTATTCCCTGAACTAGAACAGAGCCCTCAAAACTGCAAACATCAATATAGAAGCTAGTTTTTTGGGACAAGTGATCAAATGTCAGTACAGATATACCTTCTGCTTGGAATCAGTGGAAAAAGATTTTATTTTCAGACCAAGTTTTAGCTTCTACTAAGGAGCAATTTATTATTTATCCAGAAATAGGAGCAGATCAGCATGCCAGTAATCTGCACATACTTTATGATTCAAACAGTCTTTTCAGCACTGATACATTGTTTTGTTATACCCCTTCAAAAATGCTCAAAACACTTCTGGTATTTTTTTGTATAAAAGCAAGCTGTTAGTCACATCAAAATTCTCAGAATACTAGGTAGAAGAAAAAAGCAAAATGCCAAAGTAAATGTCATACACAAAAAGATCCATCTTTGGGACATGACTCAAAATTCCTCTGACAGAATTATAGTATGAGAATTTACTACACTCTGTTTTTAAGATTCATAGACAAGATGCAAGAGTAACTTTTTATACAAGGGGACAGATCTCAGCCAATAAACCTCTAATGTCTGATCTCAAAAGCCTCAATGATTTTTCTTCTCTCTTAAGACTAATAATTCTAATATTTAAGAGAAACCATCCAACACAAATGCCTACTGCAACATTACCATAACAGGAAGATCCAATTAGGCTATTTTTATTAAAAAAATATAACAGTGTTTAACAGTCAGTAAGTTAAGCACTGCTAGTACTTAAGATACTATGATATCCAACATTTGAGAAAGATAGTTTTCAAAATAGGCAATTATTTCTGGCATGTTTTAAGATGTCAATCAATTGTTTGGGGAAGCTGGAATGCATTCTCTCTTTTACTGTCCCAAATAGATTAAATTTGAAATTCTCTTGCTTGCCTAGATAGCTTTTTCACAAGAACTCTACAGTGTGTCTGACTTAATTCATTCACAGCTTGAAAAAAAATCAGCCAAAACACACCACTGGACTGTTGCTATTCAACTAATTCGCATATCTAATTATACCTATTTAAGAGCTAACTTGAACTATTAAACTTAATAACATTAACAGAATGAGCTAACTACACAAAGACATCTTGCCACTTAAAACAGGATTTTGTCTAAATAATGGAGTACTTTTGTTAGTGCCAATTAAGTTCATTAGGCACCAAAGTTATGCCTATACCCAGGAGTGTTTCAGTCTTGTTAGCATTAAGCACAGCAGGAATTTCTCCCAGTGGGTACAATCCAGGATATGACACTAAAAGAAGACATACATACATATACATATATGTGTGTGTGAGTATGTATACATATACTGCTGTGTATGTTTATATACAATATATAGATTGTATGTGTATACAATATATATACATTTCATATATACATTTCACTGATACCATCCAGCCTGATCCAAGTCATCGCATGCTAGCATATGCTGCTGTGTATACATTTATATACAATGTATATATTGTATATGTAAACAACGTGTATACATTTTACTGCTACCATCCAGCCTGATCCAAGTCACCCCATGATAGCTTGGTCAATGTACAATTCTGTGGTTATTTGCACCACAGTAGAGACTTACTGTATCATATTTCTCTCCTAGCTTCTGGAGCTCCTAGCTCATGTAAGCAGTGCTGAGCTTAATCACAGGGTTAAGATCATTAGAAGATGGCTTGGGAAAGAAGTACTAAAAACACTCTGCAAAGTTTTATTTTAGATCTCATTTCACCTTGTAAAAAAAAAGGGATGTAACCAAAAAACGTATTAAGAGGAGTTTTGAAAAAAAAAAATAATGGAGAGAGTCTACAAGCAGCTGAGATACAGAGACACTATTTTAGTGCAAGAATTATTTCCACAGTGTAGAGTATCTATAGAAGTTGCTCTATGCAATATTCAAGATCTGAAATTACTAATTTGTGAGACCTGCAAATAACTCTTTCTGATCCCTCTGCATCCAGTCAACAAACTCCCACATGAGTTTCAGTTCTGGTTTTAAGACTGGTCAAACAAAACAGAATTGCTATCATATTTGATTTTTTTAGTTTAAAAGTGCTCAAATCTAGATGCCAAATTTTACTTTCAGAATACTAATAAATAATTAAAAAAGCAATAAAAATGTGAAGATGGATAAGATTTAAAATGGAAGAAAATTTTAACCACATAAGGAGATAAAAAATTTTTGTAATTACTCACTTTTGTCAACAGCAGATAACTCACACATCCTTACTCCACATTTATATTAGTTCTAGAAAAAAAAATTTTCTAAAAGTCATTAAAATAGAATATAATTGAATAGACATATGCACATACTTGCTTTCTTCTCCTCAACTTCTAATTAAGTTCAGTGGTAGGTGAGATGTCACACATGTTCATGTCACACTTTAAAAAACACTACAATGGTCTTCTAGTACCTACTAGTACTAGTCTTCCAGTATCAGCATCTTATAAATAATTTAGATTTTTATTTTTGTTTTTAAGAAAGTCCCTTTGATTCGAATTAATACAAAAGATCATGATTACAAAGTTACTTTTTAATATTGTAAGTTCTATATAAAAAACACGGTGTAGAGAAAAGATGTAGTTCTACAATACTCTAAAAGAAAATGTAACTGCTAAAACTTCTCCCTTTCCCATCCCAAGCAGCATATTGATTATCTGGCATATTGATTATGCCAGAACACCTTCATTATCCATGTTAACAGAAGTTGAAAATAAAGCAGAAATATATCATAACATATCTTAACATAACATTAAATCTTATCTAACCTCAAAAAAAAAAAATCCCTCTGGCCATTTTTCTCTGACTAGCTGCAACTCTGGCATCTTTCTAATCTTTAATTGCGTAGCTTTAAAAAGTGTAAGCCAACTTAACTTTTATTTTGTCTCACTCTCCCTTGCCCCAACACCTCTTCAAACCTCCCATTCATCAGAGTGGGCACTGCCTGACTTTGTAATGCAGCAGCCCCAACGCTAAAACTCAGAACAACATTCACTTTTTTGAAGCTTGAAGATCAGAGAAGCGTCCAATTTCTAGTCAGAAGACAGAAACAGGGCTTTACATGCATCAGTATAAATCAGCTTAAACCAGACCTGAATCACAGGGCAATGCCTGGAGTACAACTCCCTAGGAATTCCTCCTCTGGGGAACAGGGTGATCCTACTTGTACAGGGAGCTCAGGGTTTAATCTCATGCATATCATGACCATAACAAGCAACAGCTCTGATTTTATTCAGTGCCTGCAGTTATTTCCCACAAGGTATGCAATAATTTATATATTTAAAGAATAAAGATTTTTCTCAAAACCAAAACTGTTTGTTTTAGAACAAATAATTTAATCTACACGAAACCTTAACAATAGCTAGCACTTCGCATCTTCTCACAACATAGGGTGGCCCACCTTCTCATACCACAAATCAGTCTGAATTTTCAAAACAGAAGCTCAACAACCTTTCTTTAATACAGCAATGGTTTTAGAGTACAGCTTCAGACTTTTCAAGCGATTTAATAAATTCAGTAATATCCTGAAGATAAGCTTTCTTGAGACAATATAACTTGAATTAACCATCTACCATTTTTAAAAGGGGGAAGTTCTGCTGTCAAATCGGTTCTGGAACTTGTTAAAGCCCTCTATGTGCTGATTAAACCCATCTGTCTTTGCAGAAAGCTAAGTCAGGAGGGAGTAAAAGCAAAACAAAAAACAAACAATGCCGCCACCACCACCTCCAAAGCAAAACCCAATTGCTTTTTGCTAGTTTAACAAGTCGAAGCAGCTTATAGAGAGGAGAGAAAGCCATCAGAAAAATTAAGTCTAAGAGAGTGCTAAAAACTCTATTAGTTCTAGAATAATCTTGACATGTTTGCTGACCTATGTCTCACCTTAAGAAAATATTTCTACTATCTTCCTACTTCCTCAGTGTGAAGTTAACTAAGTTTTCTGAAAGCAGTAAACATCCTTTAATAGGTCAAATAATAATTTATCATTGATCAATGTCACTTTATTGAAGCACCACATGTACATCCCAAGGAAGACCAGGAACTCAACTAAGTAACATATAAAGATGTAATGTGATATAATCCTTGCTTTAAGAGATACACAACTTAACAAATTAACAAAAGATACAGTTACCATCCTCACTTCACACAAAGAGATACAGACCAAAACATAATATACACTTATGTTTTGGAATTCTCATGCAATTATCATGGACATCAAGTAAAATTTGGAGTATTTTTTGATATTTATATAGCCAGCATTCAAATATCATAACTCTGGGCATTTCTCTTATTTTATGCATAATATTAAACTGCTAAATGTTAAGAAATAAAATTAGGCTTTCAAGATGGAAATTATTCCCCACATGACTACTGCAGAGTTGACTGTATCTTTTGTCATAATCGTGTACTTAAAGCACTCCTGGAAGGTACTTGCATACAGTAATATGCAAGAAATGATAGCCCACATAAAATCAGTGTGAAATAGAACTCTTCAAAACATCTTGCAAAGGTGATTAATACAGACAGATTACCGGACTATATCACCTATGGATCTTATCCAGAATTACAACTGAGGCATAGAAGAATCAGATAGCTTGCCCAATATCACAAAAAAAGTTGTCAAGTCAGAACAATTTTCATCCCCATCCACAAGATCTTCCTCCTTCATGAGCAAAAATGAACCATGGAGAAGGTCATGCTTAACCTTCCCTCCCCCTTTTGAAGAATCAGAAGCTGGGAATTTTAGGGGGAAAAACAGGAACTCAGCACATTATTCACTACAAGAAAAACAGTAGCTTTTTAAATTTTTTAGTTGCTTTTGCTACAATCTCTAATCATTCTCCTCTTAAAACCTAAAGATCAGGGAGACTTGCATATCAGTAATACCACATATACTATTGTGGATTTGTGTAACACATTAACTTTAAATTCTGAGTTCCCCAAAACTGAATTAGCCACATGCAGTAAAGGCAGCAATAATACTCATCTACCAAATAAAAGAGAAAAGTAAGTCTTGATGTATGCTTCTCTTCTACGTATACAAACAGAATTCTCTTACCTTTTGTTGGACTCTGGTTCTGATCTATAAATCCTTTCAAGTCGCCATTTGTGGGAGTCACACCAACCTGAACAAAACATTTTGCAGTTTTAAAATATGATAATTTTTGTATGTTTTTTAGTATGCAAACAGTACTATGAAAATACAAATTTTGTACACTCAATGCTGAGAAGTTTTTCAAAAACATACGAAGTATACTACCTGATTATTCTGTTCTAAAACTTTACATTTCTACTTTCAACAAATGCCCAGGTTAAATATATTTCTACACCTCAACTCAAAAAAGAGGAATGAAACATCTGCTCCAAATTCCCAAAATACTATAATCCTATAGATAGTACAGTCTAAAGAGAGCCTGAGGTCCCAAGCAAAGGTTCCAAAACATTTACTGTGTATATCTGAAGACATTTTATTTTTATTGAGAGTTTTTCTAAATTCAAGAACTTACTTATCCTGATACTGTACTATGCATACCCATTGTCACCTCTGTCATATGGAGCAGCTACCACCTGTAGCACAGCAGGAAACTACCCAGTCTCCAGTATTCTCAGTACTAAGCCAATGACTTACGGGTCTGAGGAGACATGACTATTGGCATATTTTAAACATATTCCCTAGTCTTCAGAAACAAACTGGACTACCTTGAGGATAAATTCCGGGAGACAGAGAGGATTTATATCAGGACAGAGCAGACAGAATAGTGTATTTCAGATTTTGGCACATATACAAAGCATAGACAGGAGTCTGTGCTATAGAAACACAAATGCTCACCATTCCTGGCCGAGGGAGGGAAGAAGATTGGAAAGTCCCTCAGCTCCCAGTTAACAAGGGGTGGGCCCAGCAACGGCAGGTAAACGATAAGGCACTCTGCAGTTGCAGAGCATTATACTTGCACCACCTTAGTAAACTCCGATCAACAAGGCATTCTGTTCTGCTTCCAAAATGGAAGCTATGATAAATGTGGAGGGGCTGACCTCCTTTAGACTCTGCTCACAAATCATAGCATGATTCCTCCAGTAGGCAATTAAGAGCTAAATCTTACTAGATCTTGAGAAAAAAAGGGGGAAAAAAAAAGAGGAAAGAAAAGAAAGAATGGAGTACATCTGTAAATGACTGAGACAAAGAGTTTGGGCATTCAAGTTAAGAAAAAATAATCATACAATCAAGAATTAAATACTTGCTTTATTTCACAGAAGCACGTAGTAGGGCCACAATGCTAGGGCCACTTAGTAGAACTTTAATTGCAACAAATAAGAGAATCATTTGATTGCAAACAAATAAAACAGTAGTATTACAACACTAAAATACACTATCACAAAACAAGAAAAAAATACCTACTACAAGCATCCAATTGCTAGGTTGAGCCAGAGAACTTGTATTTATCAAGTGTCTTTTTAGCGGAAAAATCAGAACACAATATGGTGACAAACTCTTCTGAAACAATTTTAGAAGTTTTTTTCACAGTCAGGAGCAATAAATTAACCTTAGCAGTTGCCGCACTGTTTTTCCACTTACAGATTAGGATTTATGAATAGTGTTTTCACCACTAGGGGCACAACATCTGAATGCAATATATCATGCCTCAAAAATTGGAGAATCCAAATTCCCCAAACCCATATCAAGTCCCTGTATAACAGCCTGCACAACAGGCAATAAGGATGGCAAAACGGCTTTGACACATCTGCCTGGCAGATACAGGCAGGAAGACATATTTTTTTACATTAACAGATTGCAGATTTTCCAATTCAAGACAGATCACCTGTTGACCAGATTGATATGAGACTTAGTAGGAATAAAACTAGCATTTTTCTGGTCCACGAAAAACACTTCGATTTTAAGGAGCAAGAGTGATCTCATACATAATTCTACAAACACAATTGTTCCCTGAACTTAATGTTTTGCAGCTACTGATGATAATCTCAGTTCTGCATCGTGACACACTTGCACCACTTGCTGCTTGTTTCTTGGACTCAGAAATATAGCTTCACACTATGAAGCTTTGTTAGCTATTGCCTCCTCCCATCTGTGATTTTTTTAACACAGTATCACCCATTCTTTCCAAGACACCTCTTAACATCTCATCAGAGATCATTTAAATTCTATTATTTAGCAAGGTCAGATAGCCTAAAGTTACTCTCATTTACTTCTTAGTGGATCTGAAAACTTCGTATAAGAAACCCACGGGTTACATGATAATAAATCAAGAGAAACCAAAATAAATTTACTTAAATACAATGGGCTGAACACTGTAAATCAGCTTTTGAATCACAACATTCAATCTTTTCACAGAGAACCGGGGCTGATTTTCCTTTAATTGTCCAACTTTAATCAATGTACTAAGTCAGAATCTTCAAACTCACCTTCACTGACAACTCTCTAATATTTTGCTTTACCATCACACTTTATGGTTTCACCTCTACCAAGTTTAAACGATTTAGGTTATTTTTGGATGAATATTGTTGTTTAAAACAGTTCATCCATGCCAAAAGTGTCAAGAGCAGGGGAGAGTGAGGCTTTTCCCTCAATTAAAAACAAAATTCCCTCCAAAACAAAAGCAGCTCTGATGATTTCATAACTTGAAGACAGAAACTGAAGTTTATGTACAGCGGAAGTGAGGATGAAGAAAGTGTAACTTTCTGGAAAAAGTAATTAGTATTATGCATTCTACTGTAATCATTAAATACTGCCTAAAATTAGTTGTTACATGCTTCTGAAAACTAACTCAGAGATGCCTAATACAGTTCAGCAATTTATCTCAAAAGTTGTCTGTACTGAACTTAGTTTTTTGTTTCCACTAGGTGGCAACAGTACATAGGTAATGAAGGTGGTGCTTTAGGGGGGAATTAATGTGAATATCTCTGCATTTGAGTATGTGGAAAAAGGAGGAAGACAGGAAAACAAATGCAGAAAAGTTTCATATGTTTTAGTAGCAGGTCTACATGGAAAACAAAAAGATTCTAGTACTCTTACATCTGGATGCTTGTGCTGCAACAAGGGTTGAAAAAGTTTAGTAAGGTTGTGAAAGTTTAGGAAGCTACACACTATATTGCACTGAACAGATTGCAAAAGATTGCAAAGTCAAGATGAAGAGCCAGGACTGTCAGATCATACCACTTATGTCTATGCAGCAAATAACAATACCAGTTTCTCCTCAGAATCCCTCTGCGAGAAACAGAAGATTTTAAATCAAAGCTTCACAAAAAGAATAGGGGAACTACAGGGATAAATGTCATGTTAGATATAAAGGCCAACTACTTCCAAAAGAAATGATAATTATGATTCCCATGAATACCTTTCAAAATAGCACTGCAATTTGTTCACAACTGAATCTTCAACTCTAGATCTGCAATTGCACATGTCCCTATTGATTCATATCAGCACTTCAGTTAAACACTGAAGATGACACACATGTACAGTCAGCCCAGGAAGACTCTCCAGTGGAGTTATTAAAATCCAAACATTTACATTTTATCATTTTATTCTCTCAAGAATTTAGATGATTAAGAAATTGTAACAAAGTACTTTTAAGTATTTTTTTTTGTCCTGTGCTTCAGTGATACAAAATTACAACAGAAAGTTTTGTTTACACAGAAGGTATCTATTTTCAGGATGATGGTCCTAGTACAACATTTAAAAAGAGCACCCAATGAACGGGAGCACTTATCTCAATTTTATAATCTCTATATGTAAGTTTAGAAGAAATTGAAAACACAGCTAAATTTCATGAGAATTTAAATGAGAAATGAGAGATCTAAAAAAATTAGTCTCTCTTACAGAATAATTAACATATCTAAGCACTCAAAAAAGCAACATTTGATGCAATATTACAATACTGCAGCAGAACAAGAACTTTACAGTATCCCATTACAATGTCAGAGACATCCCAAGACATGTTGTCATCTGCATTTCTGTAGCACCCATTGTGTTTGGAAATCTTTTATTTTACCCATTCCTAAACTAAAAGCAGCAAATTACATCAACCAAGAAATAGTGGCAATCTATCTCCTAGCAAGATGAAGAGATGCTTGCTATCTTTGCTTCTCGTAAGATGTTTTCAGATTTTAGATGTGACCCAGATTGGATTTTAAGGAACAGAAAAGAAAAAGGAAATACATAGTTGTGCTACAAGGAACCCGTTTTTACTGAGCCCATATTTAAAAACCTAAGGCTGCATAGTTAGCTTACACAGGTATCTTTTACTGCTTTCTGTATGGCTCACATACGACATTTCTGCTTTACAATAATGCTCCAGAGTTTCTGGAGTAATATAGCTGAGAATACTGGGTATGACAGGAAGCTGGGCTTCTGTTCCTGGCCATCCGTAGCAAGATAAATCATGTAGGAAGATGAAGCATGCATGCACTTTGCAGGCCTTTGCATCCTTAATATTTTCATCAAGTTTTTTCCCATGTCCTAGCATGTGACTGAGAAGTTTCAAAACAAGGCAAAAAAAAAAAAAAAAAAATCACAGTAAGAGTCTTGGATAGGACAAACTGGTTGCCCCTCTAGCTTATCAGTCTTGCCCGCTGTTCGACATACTGTTGACTTAGCAAGTCTCCTCCTTCAAGTGCTCCCTTTCCATTGAGGAATTAACCTTCCCATTAACTTGAGAAGCTTTTGCTCTCTATATCCAATTAGCATGGAGATTATAGCACACAAAAGTTGTTCATGGCTAGGCAATCCATAAACTGGCTGGTTTCTATACTTTTTAGTCCTGATAGGTTGACTTGCAGACATACTGCAATAGTATCACTTCCATAAACAACTCCTGTAGTAGCTAAAACATGAACTAAAAGAAAACTTGTATGGAATATCAGTGCAGAATAGCTGCTCTGCTTCACATAAATTTAAAGAGTTTCCAGCATAAGAGAGTTGTTAAGGCTTGTTTAGCAAGAGTACTGCTAGAAAAGCTTTTTTCTGTGTACTGTATGTGCACACTGTGCCTTAAAAAGTGGGTCTTTTTTTAATGAGATCAAGCATAGGCCAAACTTAAACACTGATCAAAATGAAACAATGTTTTGGGAAGTTGCTGTATTTAGCTGTTAGTTACTTCCTGCATAACCAAGATACCAAAACTAACCATGCAAGTACCCTATATCTATTTCCATGTAAAGTAAAGTAGGCCCACTTAACCAGCTATTAAACTAACTTATTTTCTTACATACTGACGCAGGAAAGGAGAACTCTTACAGCCATTCACTAACCTTATCTGTGAAAAACTACTCACCACCTGAGAAGCAGTAGCATACATAAGAGTATATATACTCTTATGTATACCCTTAAGAGTATACATACACAAATTCACATTAGACAGTTCTTATTCACATAATCTGCTTGAGGCGTATTATATACCTTGTCCAAAAAAGAACTGTAACAAGTAATTGCTGTCTTCCCCCTGCCCCCATTTCTTCTTCATTTTTTCTTTTTCATTTTTTCTTTTTCATTTTTTTCATCACTTTTGTGATGCTTTCCTATTTGAACAACAAGTAGGAATGGAAATACAAGATAGATTAAAAAAAAAAGGCATTCTATTACAGAAGTAAACAGTGAAATAACTCATTTTGATAGGGCAACTGAAATTACATCTGTGTACAGAGTATTGATCAGCATGTAAACATCTCATCTCCGAGAGAATCTAACTTCTATTCAACACTTTGTTATTCATAACCCTTTTGATTAGAATTCTTTTCCAAGGAAGGTTAACTTACCCCCTTAACCAGTATTCCACAAACAGATACTAGAAAGTGTCTATCACCTATTCTTCTTCAATGGAATAGCATGCTGCATTTGGAGAAAGTGAGCAGTGAGCCCAGCCTTGATAATTCTCCTGTCAGGTACTTGAATAAAGTAAGGAAAAACAGTGAAGAGGAACATTGTTCATCAACATATAGATGTGTCTAGTCTGTGGAAACATTCTGCCAGTGTGTGGCAGATTAGGAGATAAAGTATATGACTACATCTGTTTTTACTTTTTACAGTTGAATCTGGTATATATATTTTTATATATATGGTATTTGGTGTGTGTGTACACAATTATTTTCTGTCTTGATCAGTTTAACACACAGATAAACAAAAGAAAATTGAAAGCCTCACCTGGAGTTGCACACCAAATGAAATCATTTAACAGAATAAAGATTTCCAAATCTGGAGATCTAATGTAACCAAACCATGTCCTTGCCGTCAATCTAACCAAACACGTACAGAAACTTTTGTAATTACTGAATGACTGAATAGAAAGCCATCCTGGGATGAGGATGTACTTTTATTCTGTGGTTCTTGCTCCTTTAATCATGTTGATATTTTTTCCTAAACCTCTTCAGATCTAATCTGACAGTATAACCTATCAAAGGCAGCCAGTGGGTAAACTGCTCAATGCCCAAAGTAATACTCCACTCACTGACTGTCAACCTTAATCAAAACTCTTCTCTACATAAATTGTGTACATCGAGAAGCACAGCCACTCAGGCAGAAAATTAAGGTCAAGTTTCTTTCCATTTCATAAGCCTCTCCAGAACTGTGGATAGCAGGAACAAAGATACAGCCTCCGGACTCCACAATACAGGCTAGCCACACGTGGCAGAAGAACAGACAATCAAGGTCCTCAATAGTCTAGAAACCAAGAGTGTACAGACTTTCTTTACAGTGTAAAGCAATATGCTATTTTTTTTCTCTTCCTAGAGCTTTGATATTCAGACTCACCAGAAGGATTTACTCTGGTGTAAAGTTGATAGGAAAAAAGGAAAAAAGGAAAAAAGGAAAAAAGGAAAAAAGGAAAAAAGGAAAAAAGGAAAAAAGGAAAAAAGGAAAAAAGGAAAAAAGGAAAAAAGGAAAAAAGGAAAAAAGGAAAAAAGGAAAAAAGGAAAAAAGGAAAAAAGGAAAAAAGGAAAAAAGGAAAAAAGGAAAAAAGGAAGAAAAAAAATATCCCTGACAGGTTGGGAGCAAGTGTTAGAAGAAAGAACATCTTGAAGCATTGCCTCAATTGTCAACTTGCCCTATAGGTGATTAAACCCCCCAGTCTTAAAGAACTTCTAGTTAATTTAAACGTACAAAAATACCACAGGATATGATAAGAGTGTGTGTAGTATACAAAAATCCTGTCCATACAAGAAACCAAAACATGAAAATCTTCAAATTCTGAAAACCAGAAGCAATTGACAGCATGTCAATATAAAGCAGTAATACATGTCATTTAATTATAAACTTACATTTTTTGCCGTCATGTCAGACAATATTGCTTTATATTCCGTAAAACCATAAGATATCCCTTTTCATCTTCAAAGAATCTCTAAAATGTACATCCTGTAAGAAAGTTAATTAAAACATCTTAGTTAAAATATATTTTTACTTAACTTCTATCTGAAACCCTGCACCTTCAGAGGGTACTAGATGCTTTCTTGTGTAGCTGGGGGTGGGCTGGGTTCTTTTTGTTCATTTGTTTTATTTTAATAACATCAATCACCAGAATAGTAAGGTTCTGCAAAGATTACTATCATTTACATTGCTTGGAATAGCCAGAGATGTAAAGCATGTTAAATAAAGGCCTAACTATATTATGTCATACCATTACTAAAGGATTATAATTAAATCCATGCAATCATTTATATCCAGTGCAAAATGACCTTAAAAATTGGAAGCGAATTAATGCTTCACATTGTTTCTTTAACCTCATACAGTAGAGAAAGCTCCTAATTCCATCTCTATAAACATTGAAAGAGGTCTGTAAGATGTAGAAAAATACTACAAAGTGTATATACATAGCAAACATTTAAAATTTTAGGAAACTTTTAAGTAAAAACATTCCAGTCTTCCTTCACCTTATTCATATTTTCAGGCTTTTTAAATTAATTACATAATATAGGCTTAATACTACAATGAGAATCCTAATATTAGAATTCCATTAAAAGACAAACATTTTGCTGTACTGAAGAATACTTACAATGACTTCATTATTTTTATTGAAAGGACTCACAGAGAGATTTATAATAGACAAAACAAAAACGAGCTACAGATCAATGCTGACAGCACAAACTATTTTAAAGATAAACTTGACAAAAACTAAGCACTTTTAAAGGACTACTTGTTGTTAATATACTACAAAAGACATCTGAATCGCAACTGGATATATAAGAGGGAGATGTTCACACTTTCAAGTGTGGAATTATTTCAACAAAATCTTTTAGAAGACTCATATGCTAGTTACCAGCTGTGGGTCATGATCATTAATAGCAGATATCACCAGCTGCAAAGGCATGGTGCAAATTAACGCTATTCCCCTGTATCTTAATCTATGCCAACCTTGAGAATGGCCAGTGTCTTCACTTCCCTTTTAGGAAAGCACAAAAATTTGCTTCTAGTAGTGTGTGTATCCATAAGGGACCCTATCATCACTGCATTCCTGGGTTGGACAATCCAAACGAGTACCAAGTTTGGGGACTTTATATAAATTTCTTTTCTTATTCAGAGAGCCTATCAATTCCACTGTTATTAGACTAAGTAGGAAAAAACTGTACTCAACTTATAAGTGTGATTCATTTCTTGTTGAATGTTATATTTTTGTTCTTTCTAGCACGTTAATGCTGCCACAATTAGGCAGCTACTCTAGCATGTTGACACTACACAAACTACACAGTTCTGTACACTAAGACACTTTCCAGTGAAAGCTTCTAAGTTTTTGATGTGTTCCTTTTCATATGACAAGCTGAAACTCAGAAAGAATTAATTTCTTTCCAGTTAATGTATAGTCTTATATTTATCTGAATTACAAATAACACCTTTGAAAGAATAGTGCAAATATAAAAAGTTAAGAGACAAGAAGAAGTTGTCAGCTTGACTTACCAGCAAACCTTGAAAAACAAACTACTCCAACAGTTTTACACAAACACACATACACTAGCAGGTAGACAACCCAAGTTTTTGTGTAAGTAGAGGATATAAATAATAGATGGAAAAGACACAAAAATAATGAAACAATCAAAACATTCTGGAACAAAAAGAGTGACAAACGGGACCAACTGCTATCTATGACAAACAGTTCAGAATCACTGCAACATTAACATTAATTTGCATCTCAAATTGAGATTTAATCAACAGTCATAACAACAATTTTTACATTTGTCAGCAAACAGCATAAGGAGGTACCGGACTTACTAAATCAAGCACTAGTACTATTGTATATTTGACATTCACACAACAAAAGTTTAAAATAAATAAGATTTTCATTTTAGGCAGAAAAGAGAGGACAGAAAAAGTGTAAAGGGCTGATTCAATCTCCTTTATGGTGGAAGTTTGTATTAACCAAATTTTGAGCAATAAGGTGGTGGAGAAATGACACTAACACATGCAGAAGCACTAAGCTGGAGAGCTGTAGTACTTTCTTATAGACTATGAAAAGAGCGATCTGTCCTGACTTCAGACACATCACTATAGAAAGACAACTGTTCACACTGTTGGGGAAATGGACTACTCAATCTGTGCACCAATCCTGAAACCTGAAGAAGAGCCACAGAAATGCCTTAAAACAGTTGTCGTGGAAAAGAGCAAATCCATGAACTGCCCTTCAGTGAAGTGCAGTGCAGTGAATCCCTGTGTCTGAAAATCAGGATCTGTGGGCCTTTTTCCACCTTCTTGCTCCTTCCGCACACACTCTCCAAACACATCATCTGGAGCTCTGGGCAAAGTATACCATGTAGTCTGCTTTAACTATCTTGCTTTAAGAGACTCTGCAAGTAATTTACTCAAATAAAACATAGTTAAGAATAGATTTGCTAAGCAGTTTTAACTTTTTTACAGATATGCAAACTAGTTCTATCTTTGACAAGTTATTTGCCGTCAAGCTTAGTGATCCAGAAGATATTGTCCGAACTATTACAGTCTTTTGCCACAATGCTCTTCAGCCAGTACAAACAGTTGGTATTCTTCCAGCTTTATGAACACATTTTGCCAAGCTCAAAAAGCCAGACTTTGTGACCCCACCATCTGCCATGACCTCTTGTCAGGTTTAGACAAAAGAATCGACACAGATGGTCTCAAACTGGAGATTCTCTTCATTCCCAATTGCTATTTGACAGTTTGCTCCATGCAGATATAGAAACATAAAACTCTACCTTCTTGTTTTTAACTGGTGTCTCCTGAAGTGAAGCTGAATAAAGACAGATTTAGAGCCCAAGGTATGTAATACAGGGATTGCTTTATTTGAAATTAAGGCTCCCTCTTAATCCAAGCCTTGGTTTATAATCCACTCTTATGATTTTTGCCTTTTGGTCAAATATTCTACAGTACATTGAGTTACCTGAACTGCGCTAACTGAACATTGCAAACTTTGAGTTGCAGTTTCTTCTAGAATCTATGCTACCTAATCACTCATGCCAGTAACATTAAAAGCCAATTTAGACATTAAAAATGCCTAGATTATCAAAATCTCTAGTTACAACAAAATAGTATAAGAATAGATATCTATACTTATCCTTCTTTACAAGTTAAAAGCAAGATATATTCTGAAGTTTCAGTAATATGTAATCAGAATCCAAGTATTGAATACAACACAAAACAGAAAGTAAGTTATCTGCAGAAAAACATAACATTACATATTGGCTAAAACCTGACAGCGGGGGGGGGGGGGGGGAGCGGGGGGAAGGCCTTATACTAGAGCAGTCTATTTTCTGTCCTTGTCAATTATAGGCTTTAGCTAACTTTTCTCAGTTTTCTTTAACTCTCCTCTTTCAAACTCTTACCAACACTTCACATATCACAGCTTCACATAAACAAGCATCGCACAAAGATTCTCCTCTAACTCAACAGAGGCCTCCATTTCAGAACAGAAAGTACAATTTATGTCAGTATTTGTTCTCAAACATTTATAAATTACAACTATTGTACAGTTATATTAAGGTGAAATGTCTTAATGGAACACAGAAGAAGTTGTAAAGATATTCCAGTATATCAGATTGATTTTTATTATCAAAGAATGTTTTTTTTTTCATTTGCTTAATCAAGGAAGTTAAGCTCTTATGATTATCACGAAGTAAGAATTATTCAAAATAGTTAGTTCAGCTGAGAAAAGAGAAAGCGTCATCAGCTTTATAAAATATATATATACATATATAAAAAAAGTCTCGGCTGTGAAAAACAGTCTATATTCTACACACTCCTCTCTACAATAGTACCAGCTTTCAAGCTAGGGTACTACAAGGCTGATTTCCAAAGATGGAGGAGTACCAAAAAGATTCCTTGGTTAATCAGTCCAAGCTCAGCTTTTAGCCACTAATTTATGCACAGTGTCCACACGGATTAGACCACCTGTTACACATATGTTGCCTCATAGTGTCTCAGTTTTCAGACTAGTAAAATTTCAAATGACCAAGTATTCATCAGAATTCCACCTGCTTCCAAGGAAGCATGCCCCCATCTTGTTCCTGAAAAAAAATTCATTATTCAACTCCTTTTATAAGCAATTGAGATCAAAAAAAGGGGGGGGGGTTAACATTAGAAAATATCTCCATGTTAATTAATCTAGTCAGATTAATTTCTAGGTACTCCAAAAAACACATAGAACCTTGCTATCAAGTCTACGTAATTTAAAATAAGGATTTTACATCTTCATAAGAAGACTTCAGTGATTTGTCTACTTTTTTTCTTGGGCCCTCTTCAGATGACTTAGACCTAGTTTTATCTTTTATTTATATATACACAGGAAACAAACTTGGCTTACAAACAGGAAGAGACAGGAACTCCCATATAACATCTAGCTTGGTACTTAACAAAAAAACTTCAAAAAGCCAACTAAGGAATGGCATATAGCGAGTCAGGAATAAGTCACCATCTCCAGCTACCACACAGTAATTTTTATTTTGAAAATAATATTAAAGGAAAGTAGGACTCAGGAAACATTTGAAGAACTCCCACTATGATCTGCATGAAGATCTTGCAGGTACTACAACATTTTTTCCCCCTCAGCTTTTACTGCAGGCAACCATACACATTCAAAGAACTCCTAGTAGATAAGAAAAAAGCCAATCAGAGATTGAACAAAGCTAATCCAAGCCATCTAGATCATACTGTTTTTAACAAATTTAAATACTTGAGAAAAATAGTTAGTTTAAAAAAAACTTCATCCCATATCAAGCTCTGAAGGTTAGAAGATACTTTAACAAAGTACAAATGCTTCATCTTGCTTCTACCAAGTAGAGATATTAATAAAATCAGGCATACAGTACTGAGAAAGTAACCATTCAGAACCAGGTGATTCTGAAGTCCTTGAAGTTTAATAGTTTTCATATAACACAAAGACTGCAGCTTATAAAGACATAGTACAGAAGGTTGACTATTGCATTTCACAAAAATTAAAAGAAAATGACTGTTTTAAACTGTGATTCAAAAGGAAGACAAAACTATCTGAACCCAACTTGAAAGTGAAGCATTCTTCTTGTAGTTCTGAGGAACCACCCAAATCCTTAAGAAAAATCAGAAGAAAGGAAACCAAATAAATAAGACTGAGCAGCTTCTCCTAAGTTCCTGTGTTTGAGCAAAATTCCAGGGTATTGCCAAAGCAAACACACTGATACCTCTTAACAGCAAAAGTAATACTCAAGTCTATGCAGTACAAAGCATCTGAAAAAATAAATGAAGCTTTCATGTAAGTTTAATTAGAATAAAGTATATCACTTAAATAATGAATAACCACCACTTAGTCTGGTTTACTAAGAGGATGTCAGGGAAACTGCACTTAGAAGAACTTCATGCAACATATATTGAGATAACAAATGAATGAGACTAATTTCAGTACTCTTAGACTTGGTCCCAAACACTACATCTCCATTGCTTCCACTAATCAGTACATTTATTCTCGCTACTGCAGATATTATTACATTACTGCTCACTACTGGCAACAGTAGTGATGATAGAAGCTGCTGAGTATCTTGAGAAGCATGGCAACTAGGAATGAAAATAGGTCTGAGTGGATGTTCGCATGACATGAAAGCACATTCGAAGTGTAAAATCCAAAACTGCAACCAGCTCATATTCAGTGTCTACCTAGCTGAAGGTGCCCAAAGTCTGCATGGCTTTAACTATCACACATTAAAGTCATCGCTGTGCCTAGAGTTCTGCTGCTTGTCCAGTCCTGACAGTGATGAGCAGCTTGATACCACGCCTGTCTTAGATCCAACCCCCCATCAATCTAGAATCAGATATTCCTTTGCTCAACCTCTTAGATGTGCCCAAAGCAAGCAGTAACCCTAACTTATATGCCTAGGAACTGGGGCAGCACTTACACCTTATTTCAAAATTAATGAAGTGAGGAATGTCCTTTATCGCTCAAGTAAGAAGGCAGCTAAATTAAACATGCAGAATCATTTCTGAGTGCTTGAACCTGAGCTGAAGGCTGTTTCAGTTCCCCCAAACAGCTTACTGTCATTTAAGATAAAATACTTGGAGCTTGACATCAGATACATTCATGCAACACTTAAAAAAAGTAAGATGATACCAAAGTTTCTTTGTGAGTTGTATATATGTTACTCCTGTCAGCATTGATGTATAGAGACACATTTGAAATTTATGTTAAATTAGCAGTAGTTCTTTTAAGTAGACAGTGTATTCTATAAGCTCATCTTTTGTTCTCTAGCTAGGCTTCTAGCCCTGGTATTTTTCCATAGCTAACTACTATACAGGGCACAACATTTGGGAGGTCTCCTGGCTCAGTACAGTCAGGTAATTATTGATGACTTTAGCTGTTTGTGTTGCAGCCCTACATGGATCATGACCACAGCGGTGACTAAGAGGGCAGCATTCTATTAAAGAAAAGTAATGTGCTCTGCACTTTCCAGTTCATAAAATATTTTGCCCAAGTCAACAAAGAATAATAACTCACTACAGTGAACTTCACATAGAGAAAATATTCCTAGAAGCAAGACAGCTTAGAAACTGAGTATCTCATAAAAAAAAAGATTTTGCACAACTGAAAAACTTTAGGATCACTTGTTATTAAGAAATATTCTCTGTACTTTCAAAGTCAGTACTCCAGAAAGTTAAGAACATACTATACTTCCACAAATATATTTTTGTCTTAAGACATTTTGTTTTAGCAATAGCTTGACATTTGAAAATAATTTGGTGTTCTACATGAATGACTGTAAAATATCTTGGTCTTTGCTGATTGCCAACAATACATATTAGCTCCTCTTCGAATTAAGAGGCTCAGCTGAAAAGAGTGGGGGTTTTTTTATTATTATTTTTATTTTATTTTTTTTTGCTACTGACAAAGCAGCTTCTTGCTATCGTGAATTCATATACAGTACGACACATCACAGACTGCTTCTCTAGATATTAACTTGGTCTTGTAATAACTTTTCATTTTGAGATTTTAGAATTTCCAGAATGACCACTACATTGACAGATGCATGAAAAGGTCAAATTATCTTGTTGAAATATGCTTATTTCAATACCCCATAGCTAAAAGGATCTTAACTTTCAATGAACTGAAGTTAATTTTACATTTGAATTTAACTAAAGACCACCAAGTTTTATAAGGATAAAGAAGTTGGTGACAGAGAGAGATCTGTAATGACTATTTCTTACATTTTGCTTATACTTTGCTAGAAACTTTGTTCTAGTTTAAAGCTATTATTAACTCTGTTTTTGTATGAACTGAAGATTTTGACGGTATTCACTAAAGAGTAAGGAATTTCATAATTCTTTAGTCATAATTCAGTACAATAGCAGAACAGGGAAATGGGGATTTTTATAGTGATACCTAAACTCTCAAATACCGATTACAGCATGCAAAATTACCTAGAAATAAACAAGTTACACCGATCTAAGATTCTGTCACTGCAATCACTACTAAAAGGGTTCTTTCACTTTTCCCTGCTTCAGTATTTCCCCATTCCTTCTGTGCTGCATGCTCTAACCAACTCTTATTTTCACCTGCCCCTTATTCAGTGAGCTAGTTCAGCTCCCTGTACTGTAAGAACAGCAACCAGGGAACAAAAAGGGGAAAGGAGAAAGCAGTTTTCTGCCTGCTGCAACTCACTGACCGGTCTGATGAACCTCTAAGCCTGTGTGCAGGACTTAACTAACCCTCAGAACTAGCAAGTTGTTTGATCAGTTCAGCCTGTTTTGTGAAATCACATCATGACTCAGTCTCTGAAAAATCATTTATAATCTCCTGAAAAGTTACTTAAGGATTGAAATGTGACAAAAGATTTAATATGGTTTGTTTCTAAGACTGTTCCATGCTCCTGAAGAGTTCATTGGAGTGTGTGCATGCTTCAAAAACCACTATAAAATTCTGGGATGTTTTATCTTCAGATCTTAGCTTTCTCTATCTCTTATAAAGAAACAAGCAGAAATAATATTTGCTTTTTACAGATCATAGAAGCCTGTTCTGCTATACAGAATCAATACATAGTTTCAAATTAAGTGTCTCAATTGTATGTATGAAGAGTTATTGATTTAAAACAATGTTTAAATGGATTTACAATTACAAGTTGTATAAATACACTGAAGCTTACTATAAGTGGACTGTATGTTTAAGAGAAAAACAGAAACATACTTCTGCTCAAGTTTATAATTGAAAGAAAAGTTGCCTAACTTTTTACATACAACATACAGAGAGCCCAAGAACACAAAATATTTTTGATTTCAGTCTGGCACCTAAGCTCCCTTTTGATTATAACTCCTAATCTCATTCATAATTATTGGGACCACCATAATTTCTATTATAGATCAATTAAAGTTATTCTTGTAATTCCAACTATCGCTCACATGGGAAAGTTTTAATATTTGGATGACTATTATTGTTTGTTAGTAAGTTATTAGCACTCAAAGCATTAATCTGACACAATTAGCAAATACTCATATATTTGCTTTCGGTTAAGGCCTTGATTCCCCAAAATATTTATGCACTGTAATAGCTATTAGCAAATTGAAGAATTCATCTAACAGTTTCACTATAAGTTCACAGCTGTAAAAGAAAATGTATACCTGTAGCAACCTGCCAATTTCATTTTGAATATATGACTTATTTTTTCTTGTTTTTTCACCTACATTTTGGGGTGAAATCCCTAAGAGCAGAACAACAGCAAATGAAAACAGTCACTTATTCATGCAGAACGCACTCACTAACCGATACCCAAGGAAGATGGATTATGAGTTCCTAAAAAAGCATCCTTCCCAGAGACCCTGTCAGAAGATATAGCCACCTGATAGAGGCTAATAAGGGAATCATCTGAACTAAAGAACTAAAGAGGTTATAAGAAAGAACTGAATCATTCGCTCTTCCCACTCAAGCAAACCTGCCAACAGGAACCTGATTAAACAGGAGAAACCTGACTTTCTGAACAAAGGAGCAAGCCCTAACTTCCAGAAGGAAAAAAATAGTAAGTTGCAAGACCAGAATTACAGTCACAAATCGACTTCAGTCTACAGAATATAACAAAAACTTGATGTTATGGGTGCAAACACTCCCTTTACTGTTGGGGAAAGAATCAGCCATCCAGGAATAAGAGGAGCATAACCCTCAGCTACTATCACTGCTTCCTCTTACCAATGTTTGTGAAAAACCTGATGTTGAGGGCATACTCAAAAGATTAAAATAATGTAAAATGTACTAAAAGAAAAGGATCACCGCCTTTATAAAATGAGTTATTTTTAGAAGCTATACTAATCAACAGAGTGAGTTCCATGAAAAGCCTGGCGGTTCACATTTATCAAATATCCTAAGGAATGGATACCAGGAAAATCTCAGTTTCATGACAATTCTGGATAGTGTTTCCAAAGATTCCTCTAAAGGGGCTCTCCAGTTCATGCTGAAATGATTCAAGAAATTGTCAATATCAGGTTATCCTCTGCCTTTCTGGTAAATGTTACCACCAAGTCAGGAAGAATGAAATTAAGCCAGTGTCTAAATTGCCACAGTTCATAATCAAGCATATTAATACACATCAACACTAATCTTTTTCCAGTTTGTTTTTAGTTTCTACTGTGACAGCCAATACTAAGAGTTAACTAAAGCATTACTTTACCACCAAGTTAATACTGCAAAACTTTAAAATGCTGTATTTCTATATTTTATTTAAATAAAGAAAACAATTCTCAAAAGTGAATCAGTGATCTGCTGATTTTTCCCTAGCAGTCATGTACCTACATGGAGCATGTACTAACAGATTCAGACTGACAATTCAATCACTCCTAACATGTAGTCCTATGTGGCTGGCATCCTAGTTTTCGGTCGCTCACATACGTTTTCTAAGACGCTTTTCATAAACAGTTGTCTATTATTAAACGCAAATAATTCAGAAGCCTCAAAGAATTCCTGTAATTTTCAAAAATAGAAATTACACTGGGTACCATATTCATAAACTGTGTTCTAGGAGGCCAAAAGTTTCTGCAACAGTACCAAATTAATAGCCAGATACAAGAGAAATTGTTTTCTAATATCAGTATTTTAAATTTTAATTACTTTAATTACTACATTAGTTACACTAGAAATAGGTTATTCTAGAAAGCTGGGCCTTCTAGAATTTGTTGAAAACTCTGCTACCCTCTCCAAAGGTTATTTGATATGTATAAGTAGCTCACAACTGTCCTGCAAGCGTGTCCAGATGCACAAGAGGTACCTGTGATAGTGTCCACCACACACAAAAGCAGAAGCAAATGAGTTTTCATGTAGCATTAAATCTCTTGCAAAACAGCACTACGCCTTTTACCCAACTAAGATGTTCAGCCTACCCCTTTTATACCAGGCAGCTAGGTTCAAGATGTATTGAAAAACTCTACCTTATCACTGTGTAAAATGAAAACACCAATCAGAACCTCTTGTAACAATAAAGGGTACTATCAGTAATACATATTTTCTATAAAGTTAACTATCTCAGTAAAACAAATAAATAGTTAAATAGTTTCTTTTTGTTCTTTGTGCAATAACAGTGATTTCCTGCAAACAGGAAGTGGTTACAAGAAAGCCCAATGAATGTGACAGTAAAATAAGATCACTCTTAAATTTAATCCATGTGAGATAATCTTGCTAATACTTAATAATTTCCCATTTTCCCTTAATATCGGACTAAATCATTTGATCTTACTTCTAGTAGAGGCACTTGACTCTCTTCACAACAATAAAGTTTTCAAAGGAGAGATAGTTTTACTTCTTTTTTTTTTCCTCTTCTGACTACTCCTGTCAAGTCCAGCTGTATAGCGTGAACTTCTCCATAGCCGTTCATGCTCTTTGAGTGCTATATTTAGCATACTAGATGCTACTTTGAAAAGAAGCTCATGAAACTCAGGACTTGAGTATACACAATATTTTTGCATATATATAACACTGGCACAAACATTAACTGTGAAATACAGTTCTGCATTTCTATTACAACACTGATCTTCCATCATGAGACTTTACCCCATGCAAAGAATGACACATTTTATGTAGAAAACAAGATACATCCTGGTCAAATGACTCGGCTCTAACCTGGAGAGTGCAGAGACCTGACAATAATTCATTCATTTCTCTTTTAATAGCATCAGTTCATAGTAGCATAGTTACATTTTGAACTAAAGATTATACGAAGTTGCAACTAAGCAAGGCAAAATACGTCAGGGACAGCACTGAAAAAGATTCATCAACTGTTAAAATTATAAATGCAGTTTCATTAAAATAAATGAATTGGTTCCAGAATTATACAAACTGACCAAATAATCATTTTTTGTTTTTACACAGTATGTCTGTTAAGTCATATCACAGCTTTGCCATCATTAAAAAGTTAACAGAGAAAAGGAAATCCTTTCTATAGAAGGAGGCAGCGTATGAAGTAACCATACAAGCTCTCAGATAGAGTTCAGTACTATCTCTCTACTCCATGAGGTAGCAAGTTCCCAGGTGCATTTTCTCCTTCAACATCTCAAGGAAGTTTAGTTATTCTGTGCTTTCCTGCTATTGTTGTGCCATGGCTTTACGATCTGTATTGCTAAACGCACAGGGCTGTATTTACATTCGTCTCATCTCCATCTTTAAACCCATTACAGCTGGGAGTCGAGGGAGGCCTGCAGCTCAGAGGGCGCAGGAAGCGGCATTTATTTACCCTTCGCTGTTGTTATTTTTAAAATAACTGCCCCCCTCCACACGCGGTAACACCCGGCAGCCAGAGCAGCCGCACCAGGCTGAGGGGGGTCTGCAGGGCCGCGAGCCGAGCTCTGCCTCGCGGCGGGGCCGGCGGCTCCGGGCAGCGACCCCGCGGGCGAGGCAGCCGCCCGCGCGGCGGCCCGGCCCGGCCCGGCCCGGCCCGGCCCGGCCCGGCGCGGCGCGGCGCTCCGCCCGCTGCGGGCGCGGGGCCGGGCGGCGCGCGGGGCGGCTGTCACCCGCCGCCGGCGGCAGGTGCCAGGCGCCGCCTCGGCTCCCCGCGGCCGCGCGCCCGAGCCGCCAGCCGCCGCGGGGAGGGGGAGGGGGGGCACGACCGTTAACTGCCAGGGTGTGTGTGTGGGGGGGGCGCAGCCGTTAGCCGCGAAGGGGGGGGGGGGACACCGCGGGGGGGGGGGGGCGCTGCCGCGGCCCCGCAGGCCCCGCGGGGGCGGGCGGGCGGGGGAAGGGAGAGGAGGAGCGCGGCGGCGCAGGCCGGGCCTAGGCGCGGCGCGGCGCGGCGGCGCCGGTCCCTTACCAGACGGCGAGGCGGGGAGCCAGCCGCTCCGCCCGGCCCCGCGCGCAGCACACGCCTGTCGGCCGAGCCGGCGCCGCGCCCCCGCCGCCAGCGAGGAGGCCCCGCAGACGGCGGCCCGCCCGGGCCAGTCCGCGAGCCCGGCGCGTGGCGGCGCCGCCAGCTCGGCCGCCGCCGCCTCCCCCCGCGCCGGCCCCACTCGCCGCCTCGCTCCGCCGCCGCGCCGTGCTCTGCCTGGGTCCTTCTCCCCCGCACAAGCTTGGCGGCGTCTGGCAACGGGGCGCTCCCATTGGCCGCCGCGCCGCGTGAGCTCGGGCGCCTGCCGAGCGCTATTGGCTCGGCCCCGTGTGTGTACACACGCCGCCCGCCAATCCGCGGCGCGGCGGCGCAGGGGGCGGGGCGGGCCGAGGCCCGCGGCCGCCGTGTCCCCTCATGGCCCCGCGGCGGCGGCCTGGCCCCGCCCCCTCCGGCGACGGCGGCAGAGCGGCCGGCGGGGCCGGGCCGGGCCGGGCCGGGCCGAGGGCGCGGCGCAGCGCGGCGCGGCGGGGGCCCGGGCGCCGCGTTTCCTTCCCGTGCAGCCCGCGCGCGAGACAAAGGGCAGCCGGGTGCCGCCGCCGCCGGGGGAGCGGCGGTTTCACCTCCGAGGAGCCGCCGCCGGGCTGTACCTGCGCTCCCGCCCCCCCAGCGACGCTCCGAGGAGTGCGCGCTTTTAGCGCGTCCCTGCGCTCCCCAGAAACGACTCTCAACAAACCAGGACAACAAGAACAGAAAACACTCGTGGGAGTTAAAGGAAAAAAAACGAACACAGCGGCCCGGCCCGTTTCAAAGACATGGGAGTCCTCCCGCCCCCCCGGGCAGCAGCGGCTCCTCCCTTCTGTAACACAAAGTCCCTCTCGTGGGGGGAGAGCGGAGCAGCCAAACGCAGGAAGGCTACTTACATCTTTAGAAACATCTAAGCCACACTGAATAGACAAAAGGTGTTAACGCTTATGTTTCTCTTGCTTTACAGATAGCATTAAAGGATCTAGAAAGACATGTTTCATCCCAACCTCCTTACTAAAAACACCCCACTAGTGTTCAGCCTGTAAAGTAGGGTTCCTCGACTAAGAAGCAAGGAAAATACTGGAACAGGAAAGAACTATGTACTTACTTCACTGGGACAGTTCACAACAGAATATTAAGCATGTGCCCAGTAATTTTCTGACGTTGTGGTTTTAGTTTCCCGTCATCCTCTGTAACTTACTTTCTTCACATGCAACAAGACCTTTATCAACATTTATACTGTTATGCAAGGCGCTTTCATGAAAGCATTAACAAAAATACAAACTATGGTGTGTTCTCCTGAAGATTCCTTTAATATTTATAATCACAGTAGCTAACAGAAAGGCAACTCAAGCATGCCCTGACAGAGGTGCACAAGCCATGCACTGCCTTAGGGAAAAAAAAAAAAAAAAAAAAAAAAAAAAAAGAAGTAAACCAGGTTAGCACTATTCAGTAAGTCACCTATGCTAAGCAAGTATTTGACCTCAATAAATAAATAATAATTTGAGCCTCAATAAATACTCTTATGCTTCAAATATCTTTCAGTTCCTTGCTGTAAGGAACACCTATAAATTGAAGTTAGATACTGTAACTGATTATGAACATGAAAAATACCCATTTTCACCATCACAAAGAAGAAATAGAAGACAAGACACTGCTGTAGTTTACATTTGCTTTCAACAGCTACTTGACCACGATGAGACTGCTGTATACACGTGTACTATTGAGTCTGAAGCTGCTGGAACAAAGTTTAATTACTTCTGTAACAACATATATTAGCATATAATATATTCAAACTTACACAAATCCCAAGCTTTATTCCAAAATGAAGACCACATTGGAAAACATCTTGGAATTGGTTTCTTAGATTAAAGATGAGGAGACAGCACAGATTGCACAAAGGACGGATTTCTACGAGCA
This sequence comes from Rhea pennata, assembly GCF_028389875.1. NCBI lineage: Eukaryota > Metazoa > Chordata > Aves > Rheiformes > Rheidae > Rhea > Rhea pennata. The sequence goes on along the minus strand of NC_084671.1, from coordinate 17,768,616 downwards.
AAATTTGCGAGGCAGGAGGTGTTGATGTCTGCCTCCAGAAGTGGTCAGTGGTCTCACAGCCTTCGATCTTGCTCCCTCCGGCTATCATATCCCCGTCAGAGTTTTCCCCTTTTCACACCAAATTATCTTTCAATTTTCACTAGTTTCATAGCTTTCTTGCCAGCCCTGAACCCCATACAAACACCATATACAAACACCAAATCTCAAAAATTTCTCCTGCTGAACTTGTCCCAACTCCCTATAAAAACTTCAGACTCATTCAAATGCTCTAGAGCTGGATCAGAGCACTACCATATCCCTAACAACCCACAGTACTGATATATTGGTGGCAATAAAGCTTGAAGAGAAAACGATGATTTTGTCCTCAATTTTTGGCTTGGATCAGTAATAGCAAGAAAATCTAAATTTCAGGCAAGAAACAGTTCTTACCTTTTTCCATAGGTTGCTGTCAAATGGTGAGCCACTGGGCTGTTCTCTCATCCCAGATATAGTGGGATTATCTTGCTACGCTGACTATACCAAAAGGAGACCAGCAGACTGAAAAAACAATTCAGTATTTTTCCTTTTTTCCTCTTTTAACTTTGACAGGTGAAATGCTCTTATCAAAAACTGGTAAGAGCAACTGCATTTGTTTTACTTAAGATTAACTGTTGTAGGAAAAAAAGAAAAGACTGCTTTAAAAAACCCAGTACTCAAAAATCTTGGAAAAGTTAATTCCAGTGAGGTTTTAAACATAGCTGATTTGATTCTTAATTATTTGAGAAAAACTTACACAGAATAATGTTATCAGATCATTGCATCTGCCCTATTGACATGCAATAATTAATATAATAGTTGTAAACATTTGAGGGATTTTTCATGCCATATAGTCTTGCATGATAATTCCCCCCCAACTTGGCAATATTATCTATATCAGTCAACATCATGTGAATCCACGAAGACAGAATGCCCAGAGATCATTAGCACATCTCTCCATTGAATTTCCAATCTTCACACGCCTTAAGTGCATTAATGCCCAGTCCTAGGTAGAACACTGACAGCCAAAATATGGTGTGCCTTTTAAAATAGTGTAGTACAAATTAGTAACATTTACCATTTTTGCATTATTACCTTTACTATCAAACTCAGCTGCTGGCAAATGAAGAACTGCATACACTTTCAAAACTGGTGAAAACCACCCTTCAAGGCAGAATCTAAAATCAAGTAAAAAGGGACAAGTAATAACTCTCGTATTTTAAATAAAAGTTGGTATTAATGAGCTTAAACAATGGTCTCAATGCCCAAGTGAGACAGCAGAGCCAGTAAAAATACATCTAATTGCCTAAAGCTCATTTCAAATTCATTATCAATTAAAGGGTATTAAAGTATCAGTATACTTTAAAATCCTTGAAAAAAAAAAACAAGGATTTTTTTTTCTTAGATATAGAAAGGAGGTTTACTAATCAGTAATCAAAGTTCTTCAAGATGTGTTGCTTTAGACTGTTTAGTCTTTGGGTAGCTACACATCACAAGCTGTGGTAGATGCTCTCATCTCTAAAGGCAGCTCTATCTGGGCAGACTTTAACAGCACCCATTGTCTGTTTCAGAAGTGTAATCACTGTTTTGAACCTCTCCACACCAGAAACAAATAACTTTAGCGATCATTTGAAAGGCTTGGTAGGTGAATTTAACAAGATCCGTTTACATCTTCAATTTGCAGTGAAGTTTCTGCCTTGGAGACCTGAGGCTGATGAGGTTTAATTTCCTGGTTCAGATTTAAACAGTCACAGCTATAGAGTTATTCAGAATAGGTCTTCCAAAACACCACCTAGACAAAGAGGACTTTTTAAGGGCTCAAGTGTCTTCTACTTTGCTAGCTGTGCTATAGCAAAGACAAAGACTCAAAGACCACCACGGTGAGAGGGTGCAGTAGCAAGGCACATGGCTACTTGTTCAACTGGCACCTCTGAAGGTAACTCAGAAACATTCAGCTCCAATTAGATCTTTAGCTGTGAGCAGAGAGAAAAAACTCTAATCAAGCCCAATAAAAAAAATGATGCTTAGGAAATGAAGATAAAAAGTCAAGGAGCCTTCTTTAAGTAGATAATAGACAGACTTGATGAAACTAAACTCCTTCAGCCGGAATAGCGTAGGATACCAGTGACTGAGGCCACAAACTTCTGCCCAAAATGCCAGACTGAAACCCTGGTAGATTTGGCCTAATAGAATGTTCTTGCCAATAAGGAGAATTTTCCTTAGCAGTAAGGTTGAGATGACAAAGGATATCACAAGCTGACCATGCAGTAGAAGTAGAAGCAGCATTCCGCATGTTCTTACCTTACACCAGAACAAGGAGCAGAGGGAACCTCATCAACAGACTTACTAAAGTTGGGATCTGGATGACCCAACTTCGGATTTTCATGGTCCAAAAAGAAAAGTTGGAAATTTTTATAGGTAACAGCCTGCCATATGACTACAGATCAAGAGATCCATTTCTGGACTTTAGGTCAGGGTTCCCATTAAAGTAAATTCAAGAAAGAAAGAGGATCTCAACGAAGATGAGCTTTGGACAGAACCTGATTTAGGTACGTAAGAGTTAGGTATGTAAAGCAGCAAATTGTAAGCTGAGATATCCAGGCCAACTGTAATAACTACAGAAGGGTCAGGTCTACTCACTGAAGACTTGCTTAGTGGGGAGGGCTCCCTGCAAAGTCTTAAAAGAGTTGTAAAGCTAGGCCAACAACACAGAGCTCACAGCAAGGCTTAGTTTAATGATGCTTTAGTTATTATCTTGAGGAAGAAACTACTTGTGAGCAGAATTTTCTTTCCTTCCATAACCACAGCCTGTATATAGTCCAACTCCATGCCCAGGAAAAGTGCATCTCTCTTCAAGGAGATAAGAACAGCTTGTGTATATGCTCGTGAGAGTGCAGAGTGCATTATGGGTTGCCATGCTGACCCACAGTCTCCCTCAATTTGAAAGATACTAGTAGGGAAAAATAAAGTGCCAGGGTATAGCACAGACTGAAGATTCTGCAGTTTTAGAACTCTGGAATTAATGATTTCATAAAACTTTCCTTTTTGTCTTTGGAGGAAAAGAAAAACAAAAGGTGACGAAGTAACAGAAAAATAAGAAAGCAAATTTTGTATTTTTGAAGTGGATTTGCACATACTCCTGAGCAAATTATAGTAATTTAAGGACAAAGCAAATGCATAAGAGTAACTACATATTTATTTAGCTATAATCTATTTTTGAACTATAAAAGAAATTAGTAACTTCAAAAATAAAATTACCCTATTTTAGCTAATCATAACAGAATGATGGGCTTGAAAATATCAGTATTACAAATTTTTAGAAATTAGAGCACCCATACTCACTTTTAACATATTTGCATTAACAGTATTAAAACCAGTAATTTTTTATAAAATTAAAAAATTTGTTTTTATAAAATTAAAAAATTTGTTTTTATAAAATTAAAAAATTGAGCTACTGATAGGCCCTGTCAGCTACAAAAATCCTAGAACTTTTTTTTTTTAATAGAGTACAGAAAGCTTTTTTTTTTTTTTTTTCATTTTAATTTAGTGCTTATCCCTAGGCATTACAAGAATGTCATCACACAACTTGGTCAAAGTCAACCAAAATGTGATTATCAGGAAGGTATCTTTATACACAATCAAGTCTACCACACACACACAAACAAAAAAAAAAAAAAAAAAAAAGAGAGAGAGAGAGAAAGAAACCCCACAAGCAGTCCTTTCACTTTTCTTAGAAAAGCTTAAAAAAAGTTTATGTGCTTTTTGACATTCTTGACAATTAACATATCAAAGCTTTTAAAGATCAGAAAGGGAGGTGAGTTCCTCAGTAGAAAACCCATCACAGGAAAAACCTCCCCATCTCTAGTACATGGTCATAGGATTCAAGCAGCTGGGCCACCCAAAGGAGGTCACTGAAGGGACACAAATGCTGCAGCTGGACTACAGCTGTCATGAGGAGGATACAGGGGTTCATTATAGAGTGGTAAGTAATCTAGCAATGGGGGGGGGAGGGTTTACTGAAGTACCGTATAATTTTATGTATACATGCCATCACAAATTTCATTTTTTACTGTCCTGTTAACTTCAAGGTTTAGTAAATATTAATTTGAACACTTGGATTTTTCCACCATTAAAATGTCTTTTTCTACCAGTGTGCAGTGCGTTGCATTGCTTGTGTCCAGGCATCCAGAGCTGGTTTGTATTCCTCTGAGCCCTTCTGGGGCTCAAAAACAGCTTCTATTTGCCTCAGCTTCTTTAGTTGTTCTTTGTCAGTCCACAATCCTATAAACAGAAAGTTCACTCTCAAGCTCAACTGCAAATACATTATTTTTGAGTTGTTTTAATTTATCTCCAAGAGATCCAAACCAGAAACACAGAAAGAAATCATGACAGTTTTTCTTTATTCAACCAAGAATTTTCTCAGAAGGAAGCATATTTTTTACACTGTGCAACTCCATTCCAATAGCATCCACTTGTTTGGAATCCTGACAACAGCACATCTGCTTAACTGGGATACTTTCCAAGGAACAGCTCTAGTACACTTAAGTTCATTTAGGTTCCATCAACAGTGTGCTTTCAGCCACAGGTCCTCTCAAGCAACAAGAGTCACAGAAACCAAGATTTAGCACTAGTTACTTTCCTACTGCCTTAAAAAAATGGATAAATGGCAGAAAACAGGTGATGTTATCTATTCAGATTAATTCATGCTTTTGGACATCTTAGTCTTGCCTATCCAGCATATATCTTCGACAGCTTCCTTACAGTTTTAACTGTTCGATAAGTCTTACCTGAGTATGTGATTTTTATCTTCAAGTTGCATTATGTACATATCAAAGCAATTCAATAAAGTTAACATCCATCTACAAAATACTAAAGTAAATCATTGAGAAATGTGAATGTAATGTTTAAGTAAACCATTAAGCAAAACTACAGACGAATTGATTTTTTTTTTTCAGTTTTAAGTCTGGTTAACTATATAAATCAATTCTGTACGAGTGAAGCTGGATTTTTTTCTGATATTAATTCATTTTGTACTTCCATTGTGCTTATTCTTGTGAAAACCATTAAGGAGGTGGCCTCAGTTCACAGCTTCCATATGAATGACACAGCTGCATGCAAGCGCAGCAGCTTCCTTGTCACATTGTCCATCCCCACCATGCACCACTTTGAGCACTACTAATACGGAAAGGGACACAGAGCATCAGAGTCAGGGAAGAGGGAGCGCGCAGAGATAGGATTCACTTCTTCCTTCTCTGGGTGTATTCTTCTGATCATAAACTGATCTCACAAACCTATATGGACGCACTTTTCACATTAAGTTCACTGTCACTATTCATTTATGTAAAACTAACAAACACAACTGTTCAGGATATCAGGGTATTACGTTAAAAATGTAAATAAGTTTATTTGGCTTTTTTACCCTACACTGTTTCTTTGGTCAATCAAGTACTAGTATATGAGTAAAAAAGCATCACACAAAACGTAAACACTACTTACCTTGATTTCTCTCAGAAATAGCTAAACTAATCCTTCAGGGAGATTTTATGATTATTTGAAATTATGCTTTTTCTGATTGTTTTTTGGTTATCTACATATCTACATTTTGGGAAAAAAATGCTGTATACAACGTATACATACCTGATGCAAGGCCTGCTAGAAAAGCTGCTCCAAGGCTAGACATATCTGCAATTATAGGCTTTTCTATTTTCTTATTAATCAAATCAGAAGTCATCTGCATGACAAAGCTATTATTACTGACACCGCCATCAGCTCTGTGTGGGAAGAGGGGAAGAAAAGGTTAAAATATAGGTTCAGTTCAAATGGTTATTGCCAAAATTTTAGAAAACAGCTTTTCGGTTTTCACACCTATACATAAATCTTTCTATCACTCAGGCACAAATGTGTTTCCAGTTTATGGGAAAATTTAGAGGCCAGCACAAGGAGTAAAAAACAAAACACCCCTCACCACACACACACCCCACCTTTAAGGAAAGGAGAGGGAGGGAAAAATGAAGACATTTTCAAAACTTGAGATACATCATCCTAATTGAAATGTTAGGGTTTATAATGGAACTTTTATATGGTTATCACCAGGATATGGCAACAGTCAAAACCACTATATTAAGCAAATCCTTCCAAAGTGTTCTCAGATCTGGAAAGACAGGATTTTCTCATTACTAGCAAATCTTTGAACTAGTAAGCTAAAATGCCTTCATAGTTGCTTCCCTTTTTATCAGGAAGATGAGAATGAGGCTTTCATCTGTCTTGTCTCTATTTACTTCCTTCTTAATCGCATCATCTCTGAAACCCTTTTAATAGAGCAAACTAGAACTTATCAATGTTGACCTTTAAACAGCTAAGAACAGTTCCTAGAGATGCAAACTAATGCCTCCTGCAGTTGAAAAATAGCTATAACAAAAAATGATCTTTGAATTGTCATACATTGGCTGACAATACCATTGGACTCCAATATCACCCAGTTATATAGCTGTTTTCTACCAAATGTGGTAAAGACATCTGTAGTTTATTACTATAGAAAACGTTGTGTAATAAGACTTTGCTGTTGCTTACCAATTTAAATATGTCTGCCAAAATCTTTTATGCTACGTGTATACCTCCAAAAATCTTTATATAAATGTTTTGTCTGTTTCTAAAAGTGAAATCAGGAGACATTTGCCTGATTAGAGATGTTATGGAGTTTTATTTGTTCGTACATATAGTTAAGAAGTGTTATCTCCTCTACACTTTGGAATAGGAACTTAATCTGGTAAAGTCACTTCCTTAATGCCAGTGACATGTCTTTTTCTTGTTCTGTAAAAATAAAATATCTACTTGATTCAAGTCACAAGAGAAAAAAAAAATCAAAAAAGAATTTGCAAATATTCAGTTTTATGTTAGCTAAATTTTGTTGCTACATACTTCAGTGTTTCAGTCTGTAGAGAACATACAGCTCAAGGTTCCTATGTGCCATTAGGCTGTGAATGTGCTTTTTTTTTTTTCCACAGCATAACTAAATACTGACACTCAAGGAATCCTGTAACCATGAGGACCATCCCTGAATGGCTGCAGCAGATTGCTACAACACAGGACACGGGGACTAAAAAATACGAGGGCTATTTCCCTTGCTTTTTTCCCTCGTGTTGAGACAATCTAAGAGTAGTAATAGGGTTGGACAGATTTAATAAAAACAAAGACAGGAGCTTCTAGAAACCAGAGACTGGGAGAAACAAAGAATACAGAACAATAGCTACAGAGGGAAGGGACATATTCAACACAAGATTAGAATATGAGAGGACATGAAAACAAAAATCAAAGGGAATGGACAGGTATGAAAGGTGTGGGGATAAAAGAATAGGAGAGTAATTTATAAAACTACCAAAAAAGCCATCAAGTATATCTCATTTCTCTCTAATGCTTAATCCACATGCCAAATTGCTATGGATCTTAGTTACCTCTATTATAGTCACTGCATGAAGCAGTGATTTTCTATTGTGCAAACAGAACATGATCACACAATTTAAGAATTACATTACAACATAGAATAGATCAGAATTCTAAGATTCCCTAGGCTGCCTTATTTCTAGTATTTGCACACTTCACATTTTGCAATCTGTATTTGATTTCTAAACTTTTACATGCAATTTTCTAAGTAAAATAAGCTTCCTAAGAAGCCAGAAATTCTCAGTACTTTGTATCTCTATTCCTTTTCACTACAACCCCACACCTGGCTGCTTCTTTATCTTGGCCTACAGTGTCCCAGTACGTCATGGAATATAGAAACTTCTATCTCCTCCCACCTTTGTAATTTCACCTTTCTTCTACTACTCCAAATCCTCATTTCTCAACTGTCTAGATGCCTGCCAGTCTATTTCTTTCATGGCATGATTATCAGAATAAAGGACGTAACGCTCTCCTGTTAGTTCTTGTCTGTGAAATCACAAGGACCCCTGGCTGTCAGAAGAAGCAATTTCAGAGAGCTTCTCTCAGCATCAGAGGCTTAAGACAGATCACGTCAGCTAGAGGCACTCTCTGAAGTGACTGGAGTTACCAAACTAAGCTTCCACTAATCATGTGCAAGCCAATTTTTCAGCAAAATATAATTCAACCACATTTTTAAATTTTTCTAAGAGGCAGTGAAAAGCATATAGTAGAGATGAGGGGTATCTCACTAAATTTCATTTTCTTCTCCAAAAACTTACGTATAGCATATTCTTAACACAGAATAGTCTTCTGCTTACTCTCACAATAAATAATAGAAGTCTTGAGAAAAATTCAATCTGACAGATCCAGCACAAAAAAATCCAGTATAAAGGTGTAAAGGAATTTTATAAGAAACGGGAGAATGACCTTCAGAACAGGCATTTCTATGTGCACCCTAATGCTACATACAAACAAAAATTTGCTCTCTTTTTTTTAAACGAGGCTAAGTCTTTACTCACCTGCTGACAGACATCAATGCCAATGATTTAATATCTGACTCTCTTGCAGACAGCCTCTACCGTCACTTTTAAGATTACATCAACATTTGACCTAGTAATCAATTATCTATTTCTCAGTGGTTGCAACATGACAAAATGAGCAATTAAGTTCACATCTGTTTAACTAAAACTCTCACGTGTCAATCTTAAAAGTTACATGGAACTTACCGAATAGTTCGGAGAGGAATGTGTACCCTTTTCACAATGATATCATAAAGCTGTTTGTTTCTTTAAAAAAATATTTAGTTCAATTAAACATTATATACCATATAAAGTGTTTACAGCATCTACACAATCAGAAAATGAAGTACAAAGCAAAAAATATCTCAGTTTTGTCAGAACTACTGCAATACCTAACAAGTTTCCAGAATGGGTAAATTTAAAAAACTGAAAGGCTGAAACTGGCCTCTGCTGTACGTTATTACGAAGGCACAACTATGGCTAAATCACATTCTATAGCAAGTCACTATAGAAGGTACATTATTCCCATCTAAAATACATCACAGGTCTTCACAGACAGCACGCTATAGCTGATATAACAAGTGGTTTGAGTGAGGAAAGTAACAGAAATGTTATTCAGTTTCTCCAGCTGTCTTTTAAAGGGAAACTCTCAAGGCTGTAAGTTTGATTTGTTCTGAAACCATTCTGCTTAATGATGGCAAATCTAAAACCAAAGAGTTCTTAGCCTTTTTCTGTTCAGGTCTTCAGATGAGATGAGACATTCAACACCTCTATTAGAGGCTCACAGTCCAGGTCAGTTCCATGCTCTAGCAGCAGCTAATGTTTTTCTTACAGTAAAGAAAAAATCGCTTTAGAAACAGTTGCAGCAAGTTAGAGTTTCACCTTCCTCGAGAGTTTTTTTTTTTTTTTTCCTCTTCCTCCTTCTTCTTTGCTGGAGGTTTTTATGCCCAACGCAGAGCTGCTAACTGCAAAGGATATAAGCACTCCCTAACTGGCCACAATGCAGTGTGAGCCGGGCTCAAGCTATATTTTCAGTTCCAGACATGTTGGCTGAGCTTGCAAGGCAGAACCAATCTGTTTCACAGTTAGTTATTGATGGTGATAACCTCCAGTGACTAGCAGTAATGTGTTTAACCTCGATAGATCTGGAAGTGGTTTTCGATCCACATCTTTAAAGATGTTTAAGATGCCTATTACTATGTTTTATAAAAGCTCAAGGATATGAACTTTAGCCAAAAAGCTACCTTCCAGCTTCAAGGATACTGTAACACAGGTAAAGTAGGCTACAGAGGCTTTCCTTCTGCTAAAACATTGTAGGAGAACAAGGACTAACTTTAAACAAACAGTGTAAGAACACTGTTTAGAACGTGCCAAAACCAATGTAATTCAGGGATCCTTACAAGATTACTTAGTAGCTAAAACTTTGAATTAATAAATACACACTAGTTTATTTGCACTGTTCAAAGAAGAAAACAAGGATTTGGCTTCCAAAAAGCTAGAGCTCCCTGTCAATCTTACCATAGTGCACTATTACAACTTATATTTTAAAAGTTGCTGAATTCCATGTGTCCATTTGACACAGTTTATCAACATAAATAATAAATACAAGAAAATATAAACAAAATGAGTAAGCTGTACCTGAAAGCTACAGATTCCAATATAGCACGTACAAGATGGTTTCTGGTAGTAGTAGGTTTCAGCCCCAGGAAAGAGGCACATAGATATGAATCATTCACAGAAACCTACAAAAAAGATTTCACAGTGAGTTCAGTGAGTTATACTTGATGGCTTTTGAGAAAAGAGTCAAATAGTAAGGAAAAAAAATAACTTACGACAATTACAGGCAGCATAGTGAAAGAAGAAAATTGAAAACAATACGTAAGCAGTATATAATGTTATTTTAGCTACTCAGTGAACAGTTTAAATAGTTTCTTTCAATAGCAGAAGGTTTCTTGTAAGTGATTTCTTCTGAATTTTATACACCAAATAACATGAATCTACAAAACAGCTTTTTTAAAAAAATACAGTATAGACTTAAAGTGTCTAGCACAGGGAACACTGGTATTGCTGTTCTCTAGCAAGACTTCACTTATTTATTTATTAAAACTATTGGAACTGCTGAAAGATGGACCAAGTTCTTAAAACAGCATTGAAAAGGCTATTAATTATTTTCATTAATTTATACTACAGTGTTTTCAATGACAACAATGTAACGAATTCTGACTAAAATTCTAATAATCAGTAAGTTGTCTTTTCTTTTGCAGGAGAACTGGAGGACAGATATACAAATCTCCTTTCTATTCTTCCTCTACTTCCCTGGTGAACTTCATGACAAAATATTAATTTATTGGTTCATAACTGGTTTGTGACAACCACACACACTGTAGGAAGTTATTTAAACCTAAACCAACTCTTCTCGTTGCATTTTGTTGGATGTAAGTTACGACAACACTTACCAGAAGTTCAAATTTCATGTGTGTAAAACACACATGCACACTTATAAAATAAAGAAAATGCTAACCACGTAAAAATAAATATGCATGGACAGGTATATATGCAGCAGCCCAGCAACAGAAAATGCTGAACTATAACTTGTTCTTACATGTTAGATGATCATCTAAGCAACTAACAAAAAACCTGTATGTGCGTATAGGGGGTAGAAGGAGAGGAGACAGCTAGTGATCAGAAGGAAAACTGGCATTTTATGAAAGTATAAAGAAACCTTCGTATTGCAATTCAAAGAAAGCATTCTATTTTTTAACGTACAAGTACTCTTTCCATTCTAAGACTGGAAACATTTGCTCAGCTCATTAGCGTAATAAGGATCCATTGTTTACAAGTTTACATATTTTCATATACAAGACAATATATCAAAAAGCATGGACCCATACTCTAGGTGACAGCGAGTTATTTTGAAAGAAGCAGTGTCTTAAAAAAAAAAAAAAAAGAAAAAGAAAGAAAGAAAGAAAAAGAGAAAAAGTATGCCTGTGTGTAAATCTGTGCATATGCATGCATGCCACCCGAAGAAAAGCCTGTTAAGTTTTTGCTGCTACTATCAATCACACCAAATTCAGTCTGGAAAATTTTGTTTCTAGAAGAATAGGTAAGACGAAAAAAATGATTAATCCACATACTCAGTTTCATACATACTTCCGTAACAATGCTCCTCTCAGTGTACTGTATCACAGCAGCATAATTCAGTAAGAAACAAACCACATTTTTATTACCATAATATGGATTAGTAGAGAACATTTTACTCTGTGTTGGAAATAAACACACAGAGTTCATAAAAATCCTAACCACTGTCATTTGGAGGTCTAAGAAATATACAAATTTGTGCTAGAATCCAGTTACTGAAGTAGAATAGATATGCTACAGTTCTAGAAGTATTCACTCTGTTTACATCCCTTTTCATACCATTTAATCCACAAGGTAGCTGGGCTCTCTGTAGAGGAAATGAAACTTTCATGTGCCTTCTTCCATTAACATTAGGTAATGTTAAGTCTCTTAAAAAAAAAAAAGTCAAAATTAAGCCCCCAAACTAACCAACCAAAAAAGCCCACCAGCCTCATCATGGGAATGATCAAACTGAGCACTGCAGACCAATGGGAGGGGAAAAAAACAAAACAAGAAAACCCAAAATGCTACTTTTGAATCTATACAAAAAGATGAGATGGCAAAACTCAATACTGATTAGAAATGCAAAAAAAAAAAAAAAAAAAGTATCTTGTGGAAATAAATAATAAATTGGTATTATTATATTGGCAAATCTACAAACAGAAAAAGCTATGCTGATGAAAGCGTGTTCTCAGCCAGATTACCTCACATTGCTTAAGGAAGTAGCGCAATCAGATGAAAAATGTTTGGAGCTCTGCACAATACCTAGACTAGCAACAGCTGTATTAGAAAAACCCGTTTATTTCCATCCTGCAGGAAGGTTTGCCTAACAGCTGTGACTTGCTGTCGTATTTTGTGATGACAAATCACTAATTATTATTACCAACTGACAAGCCTATAAGGGGACCAACCGCTCTGTAGCTGAATAGGCAGTACGTCAACTCCGCAACTATCACAATTTGTCATTTAACATATTAACTGAAATTCCCATCAATTCCATTCTAAATTAATATGCTAGACTGAACTACGGCATCAATATTGCCCTTTGTTGCCTCTGCACAGGGACAGCAACTCAGCTCCGTAGCTAAACCTGAGAAGGATCATAATCAGAGATGGGAAGGACAAGCATACGGATACAGTTTCCAGCATAAACAGAAAGTAAACAGAAAGCACCCAGAGCGTGTAACCCAAAGGGACCAAAGTAGTTGCAGGAAGTCCCTAAAATAAAGAGGAAGTTACAAGAAAGCTACTGAGAAATAAGGGGAGCAAAATGGAGAACAAACACCAGGAACTCCTTATTATACTCACTATTGTCAGTAAAAATAGCAACAAAGCAGTAACCCTGTAGTAAAACAGGGGAATACATAATTCAGATTAAAATTGGGTGTTCCAAAAAGCAATCTTACTCATATTTAAGCACTCTGCTGAATTGCAATCTACATCTTGAAAAGAGGTAAAATAAAATGGATTATTTTAGCACTGTGCTTAGGAACTATTATCTCAATAAAAGCTCTCACCAGATAAACGTACAGGTTTGTTTGCTCTCTCTGTACACACTGCCTGTGTTACTTTGGGTATGTCATTTGGTTTATCTGTCCCTCATTTCTCCATTTGCAAACTGGAACTAATTTTCCTGCTTCCTAGGCTTTTTTCTTGTAGTGGGAGGTTTTAAGCATTCTAATACCACAGTAATCTGCATAAGTTGTGTTGAGGGACACAGCCTAAGAGCCTGAGTAGCACACAGGTGATAGAATGCAGAATGATAAGACAAAAATTATTATATGTAAGAGGATATAAGTTATGCTTTTAATCAGACTATTAAGAATATATTCTTAATTATAGTAAGAACAACATTTTTACCTGAAAACTTGGAACAAAACAAACGCCTTGAGAATCAACAATACTCCGTGACATTTTTGCTGTTTCATCTACATTGGTGAAAAGATCTGTAAAGATGCATAGGTCATATGCTTTTGCTATTTACTTTTATTTATAAATCATTAAGAGACAAAAATCTGGAGTGAGACTATTTCCTTTTGTAGTATTTCTCAACCAACACATTCTAAGGGAAAGCAACTGTATTTCATTTCCATCAGTCACATAAACAGACTAAATTCAAAAAGACACTCTCCTATCTTCTACGCTATAGCCTTTTAATCTTCACATCCTGTAAGAGCACCATTAGTTTTCTAGACAAACAGATACAAATGGGAATCAAGAAGGCTAATAACAGCACTCAAATATATTAAAATCCTGGATGTTGCAAAACATAAAATATTTTTTCTCTTAGAATGCTGTTGTCCACTCAAGCACTAAATGACTACAAAGTTCTTATTACCAACCACTTTTATTAGCAAATGCGATATTTTTATAAATGACTCGCACTGAAGTACAAATAAGGTAAGTCCTAATACCAACTCTGATAAACATTACTGTTATTCATCTTTCAGCCTGATGCCTCTCCCTTCAAAACGATCTACAGACATCCCCTCTTTAGCTCGTTATTCACGCAGAGGCAATTCTCATATGTACATCACTCTTCTGTAGTTTAATTAATGATTTCCTTATGTGGCCATATAACATGGTTTACAGAACACTAGATAAGTGAATTCTACCGCTTTTTCTTGTCTAAGCAGTAAATTCTCCTATGAAAGACAGATTAATCCAGCTCAATTTACCCTTGGAAAACATATCTTACTAATTTAAGCAGTTCCAATTTACTCTTGTATCATTAATAAATTTGTCTGAACGCTCTGCAGTTTACAGGGCTAGGACTAATAAGCCTAAACCACATCTTTTCCTTTTTGTTATAGTTGCTATTATTGAACTACATAGCACCACTATGGCAGAAAAGAGTGTGGAAAAACAGTAAGATCAACTTCATCTTGCAATTTCACATTATCACTTCTTCGAAATCCTTAGACGGAAGTGATCTGATCTCACCAAAAGAAGCCCATTAAACTAAGCCTGCCTTGCTACAGAAACTCCTATTTCCAAACTTTTGCTCCTATTACATATCTCACCTTCACCCATGTGGAGCCTCATCATTCTAACTGAAAACTCAGTTCTGAGGCCATCAGTTTACCTTAGGTTCCTTTCCCATTGTTTCTGTACAGCAAAAGTTTTCCCCTTCTCTTCAGCCGCAAAACTGACAAAAATTTCTGTATTTGGTATCATTTTCTATCCCACACTAGTCCTTCCAGTTAGCATTCCTATAGATACATGTTTTTTTTCCACAGAACACTTAAAATTCACCTTCTCTGCAATCATATTTCCAGAAAATAAAGATATTGGTTATTAGTCAGTTTATAGCAATACACCTGCTTTTTTTTTTTCTTCCTCCCTCTGCAACTTCCAAAATTTTTGTCCATAGCAGTAACAGTAGGTCATTCCTATTTCTGTACTGGCTGGCTAAAAATCCTTTCATGCCACATGCACTGGATATGCCAATAGCAGCCATGTGAGTTCTAGCTAGCAAGCTTATATATGAAGAACTGATACCTTGTATCTGTAACAAGTGACCTGTGTGTTGAATTGAGTTATTTCGTCAAAAGAGTAGCAGCTGTTACTTCTTAAGCTCAGTCAAAAGTTGTATGATAAATACTTGAGAATCAACTTGAGTCGTATTTAATCCCTAAGGGCATATACTTGTGCAATTATGGACACATATGTGAGATTCTGGGGTGAGATATGCTTCAGGAAAATCTTGCTCAGATATTCCAAAATTTGGAAGAATAATTCCTTCTTCGCATCTCAGTAAGACATACTAAATTTCCATGCAAACAAAGTAGAGAAAAGTTCTCCTATTAACAATCAGCAGTTCTCAACATCAACTACTAGAGTGCTAGCACTTAGACTTTTTTTTTTTTTAACTTCTATGCAAATCTTTTAATTATAGAATAACTACAGCCAAAAGGCATACTTTTTCCATGCAAAGCAATGCATACCACAAGGTTACTCCTAATAGCAAAGCTCCTTAAACTATGTTCATAAAAATAACATCTGATAATTCTTGAAATGTGTAGCTATTGTTCTCTCAAAAGCAGTCCGTTGTAACCAGTTTTAACCTAAACCTCACTCAACAGAAGATTAACTGTAACAAGCAAGGTCTTAAGATAAATGCTTGTGCAATATAGCATTTACAGTCATGCTACTTGGATTTCAGTTTCCATGCTTTCTCAAGTAAAAATTCAAGTCCAAATAGCATAAAATAGCATAACTAGTATCTTCAGACAAACCTCTCTTATGCAAGTCTCCTTTACACAATTTCTACTCAAGTTTGTCACGTTCAGGATAATGCAAGCAGAGTGAAATATTTTAGGAAAATAAAAACCTACATATGTAGGAGGGGGTGAGAGATTTAGAGTATGAAAAAGAGATAACTATGTAAAGCCAAGACATTAATTATATACAAACAGATCTAAGGCATTTTAGGAGAACAGAAGTCAATTCTACCTCATTAAGCATTTTCAAATAAAGAAAATTTACAGTAACACCTGCAATAAATGCTCTCAGCACTGAACCTACTAATCAGATTGTGGATTTGCCAGTGTCCACAACATGTAGTCTAGTTTCTTCAATTGCAGACACTAAGACCAAGTCCAATACCATGACTACAACCCTATAAAGCAGTTTCTTAAAAATAAGATCCTGCTATAAAATTTAGAAAACTACTTACTGATTTCCTGTGCCCATTTTATGGCAGTGCCAATGCTTGATATAGAGCCTTCAGTCAAATAAACAACTTCTTCCCCAATCTTCCAACCAATCAGCGGATACAAGCCTTAATTATTTTCCATGAGACAAAAAAAAAAAAAACATTTAAGTTAAATGCTTCCAGAAAAAGACATGCAAACATCCCCAACATCCCCTAACAAATAAAAATGTAGTTTTTGTTCACTTCCTTTACAAAATCCAAGTTAAAAAGTCACTGGTATAGGTTAAACTTCTTGTTAAAATTTAAATGACAGAAGTGAAAAAGACTTGAACATTAATTTACTATGCCAAAGTTAATTTAAAAATCACTATCCAATTACAAAGAAAGGTCTTTAAGCTAAAGAGCTTAAAGCTACTCGCACATAAGTTTTCAAATGTTAACTTTTTAACAAATTAAATACGAAATCAAATATATATTAAAAAAATCAATGTTATCCTATCTTTTGTAAATCTATCTAGTTTTCCCCAAAGGTTTCCAAGTCTGAATTTTCTTCCCTGAAACATAAAACTTGAGGGTTAGGCTTCAAGGAACAGTGTCTGTTCACACAGACACTGAAACAGACATATAGACAAAGAAAAAAATAATATAAACTTATTACATAGATCCTATTCATAGGAGAGGATGAAATAGCAATATACTTTCTAAATTCCTTTCTGAAAATACAGTGCTTCCTCATATAGAAAGCAAAAAAAGTAAATGACAAGTTTCACGATTTATCCATCACCGTGCCCACCAACATTACTGCCATTAACTACAGCATTTTACCTACATATTCGCCTAATATCAAAAACATTACAAACAAAACCCTGAACTCATTAAAAAAAAGAAATCTGGTAGCTGCAGACAAAGCTTGTCACAAAATATTAGCACCTCCATGGTTTACAGGAAGGGATCTGCAGGACTTTATGATTTCCAATAAATAGTTTAGGCTTTGCAATAGTTCAGGAAAAATGGAACATTTTTGGAAAAGGACAGTATTTTTCCCTCCTTCCTCTAAGGAAAACAGAAATATAGAGGTAAAATTGTTAGTTTATTTGAAACTATACTACAGCAGCTTTCACAAAGCTGTCTGCTGGAAAATCATTATTTAGAAATAAAAAATCAATAATGAGGAAAACCCAATAATTTAGTCCTCCCCTCCCCCCAGGAGGTATTGAAATCTTCAAAATAAACAAACAAACTGAGACTTATTACTTCAACAGTCAATGTCAACACAAACAACTTGTTTGACCTGTTAGTAAGAACACAGAACAGAAGCCCCTGCAGAGTATCTGCACTTAACTTTGCAAGGGGCATAGTTTCAAAGTCCTCAGGCACCTGCCAAACTGAAAAGAATACCTTTGTCAAATAACCCTTTCACAGTATGTTAACTGTGTGCTTAGGTATGACAGAGAACAACTGCCTACCACTGAAGTAATGCACTTAGTATCTAGTTGACCAGTGGACATTTTCCCAGGCCCGCAGCTCTACAAATAGTTTGTTAGATGGTCATTGCAATAAAACCTTCACAAGGCACAAGTACCACAACCGTCTTTCAAACCAAGTTGGAGTAGAAAGAGCATCCAGACATTAACTGACCCTGCACCAGACTCAGATCACAAGTAATGCAACAAAGCTAATTGAGTCCCAGAAACTACATGACCAGAAAAGCACCACAAAGATCTAGGGATTCTCTCTACTCCTTGCTTAGTACCCAAGGCATTGTTACTGTGTCGTTATTCCCATCATCACTAATTTTTTGTGTTTTTGTAAAGCTGTAGAAGCACAGTAAAACAATCTGAGTCCTACAGATGCAACTGTTCCCACCTTATTACATCTTAAAGCTCTCAACTTGTTGACCATGGCTTGATTGTTTCATTCAGGAATCAGGGAAGAAAACAGAATTTGACTAGTATCATCCACATCCGTTCCTTGCTTTATGTGGTATAGAAGCAACGGAGAAGAAAACTTAAGTGTTGGAGACTTAAGAATTTGGGACTTAAGAGTTTCTCTCTCTCTCCTAAAGGGGGATTAGGGCCAAAACCCAAATCCCTATACTCCCAGGTCACAAAAGACATGTATTAGAGCACTTCAGGAACTTCCTCAAAGAAAATTTACTGATGTATGTGTCTTATCTTTAGTTTGCTTGCCTATCTCCGAACAAGTGGCACAGTAGTACTAGTCCACTTTCAGAAGCTTAGTTAGTGCTGAAGTCAGTCCGCTGCTTACCAGAAAAGATAATCAGCAGTGCTGATTTAGATTTAAGTTTGCCTCTTGATTAGAAAAAAAGTGATACACATCCCTCCTGACCATTGGTACAGGTCTCCTCAAAATCTTTATTTTCTGTTGAAGAAGCAAGACCCAAGAATCCATTGAGCCAAGAGTGATGAAGTATGACAACTAATCAGGGACAGACAAGTCTATTAGATGGCCTTCCTGAAGATGCTCACACTGAGCTCTCTAGCAGCGCAGTATCTAATCTCTGCTGTGGAAGTGATCAATATGGTAACATGTCAGTTACATAAGCAGAGAAGGCACTTGGAACGACCACAGTTAATAAAAGCTATTAGACTGCTAGAGAGGTAGATTTTAAATCTATACCTCATGTTGCCATCACTGAATCGTGAAAAACATTATTACAAGAACTTTCTTTTTTTAAAAAAAGAAACTATTACACCTACCAATTACACATAGTTCAGAAATTAGAACAGTTGCTAATTAAAAGCTTGCAAAAGGATTCTGTAGGGATTCATCTTGCAGTCTTAAATACGTATTTCAACTTTAAAGATAGAACACAGATTACATTATATGCTTAGGGCACTGAAAAAGTAAATGCCTATGTTGTTCTATTAATCTTTTCCCAAAGCCACGTGACAACTACAAAACAGGGCGGAAATAATTTTAACACAAATAATATAGCCTAAAGCCATAAAAGTTTCATATTATTACCTTAAGTGATTTCAACTCCTAGCATCACAATAGTCAAAGGTTTTCTTGAGACAGAACAAAATTGAAAAACCTTACCATGTTTTTCTATTACATTTCTATAGCCTACTTAAATTCATAGCAGAATCATCATCAAAATAGTATCATTAATTAGTCTAAAAAGCACTTGAATTCATAACAAAATAAGAGTCAATGCTATTCAGTTTTGTTAAATCTCAACTATTTGCCAGTCCCTACAGACTCTAGCTGGTAAAAGTCTCCTGAGTACCAGTCTCCACTCCATTTTAAACTGTAGGCTTCTAGAAATCAATAGCTATTTAAAAATTTGACAGACAGTGAGACAGAGTGTGCAGGCAAATGTAATTCAGTATCAGCCGCTGCTGTCTTGATAAACAGCCACCCACAACAAATGAACAAGCTTGACAGACCACAAATGTTCAAAACTACAAAATTTTAACACACCAGAAGAACAGTGGGGAGCCCTCTTTTAGCATTTTAGAGGAAAAATAATTGCTTGTCCTGCAAATCTCACCACAGGTACTCCAAACATAAGGGCTCAAGAAGCAGAACTTACAGCCATCCACTGGAATATTTTGATGTGAGAAGACAGAGGACAAATCCCCATTTTCTCCATTCCTGTACTGCATAATATTGCTATCAAGAAATGGGGAAAAATAAACAAAAAACAAGGAAGGATGCACACAGCCGACAATTATTAGTGATGCTATTCAAATTCTCTTCAAATTCTCTTCTTGAGAAGTGTATTTCAGGATAACCAAAGTTTACACTTCTAATTAAAAACTTCCAGTCTTCTGTTCTGAGAATGTTTTCAAGTTGTCTTTCTACAGCTAGAGACATAAGGAAAAGCATAACTGTATTTTACCCCTTTTTGTAATTTCATCATTAAGAGCTGTAAAGTCACGTAAAATATTCTAAACCCCAAATTTCACCAGCTTACCTCTCCGTGATGAAAAGAGATTTCCCCCAGTATTGACATTCCAAAAAGCACCTGTTCCCATAGTCAGTTTAACATCCCCAGGGTGAAAGCAGCATTCTCCAAACATGGCTGCCTGCTGGTCAGCTACCTACCATACAAACAAAAATACTACCATGTTAACAACAAACTTACAAATGTGCTGTACTTTAAAATATCAATGTTAATTGTTTCAGAGTTCTGAATAAAATAACCATTCAGAAATGAATTGAGCATTAAGAAAGGACTTCTATCCAACTTCTTAGATTCTATGTGTAGGCCTTCTAACAGTCACATTAATCACTAGAATTGAATTACATGAGGTTTAGATTCAGTATTAATTTTAGTAATATTACTTGCAACAGTGAAAAACGTGTTATGGAAATAAAAAGAAACGTTTGATGTTTTGGCATTTGACAAGAAGGATAAATGGGGATTTTGCAATCTCAGGGAGCAGAAGATAGTTACTTGACTTGAATTCCTCTTCCTTCAAATATAAAGTTGAAGTTTTGAGATCTCAATTTCCTTTTTCCTACTCTTGCACTAATCTATTCCATGCTCACTTCTCCAAAAAGATAGTGACTGTTGAATGTATTTGCTGCTGCTTGCTTCTTAGTGAAACAGTGAAATTTACAAGTAACTTTATTTAAAAATTCTTCTAAAATAGCAAGAGGAATTCGTATTAGATATGGTAGATGACATTTTTTCCATTTAGCTCAGTTTGAACAGATTTTCCTACAAGCTACCATACCATAAAAATACGCTTTCCTCATCCAAATCATAACTATTGAGACAAGAAATTATTATTCTCTGGCTGGGTAGATGAGGGGAGAGCAGTGGATGTGGTGTACCTTGACTTCAGCAAGGCTTTTGACACTGTCTCCCATAACATCCTCCTGGATAAGCTCAGAAAGTGTGGGTTAGACGAGCGGACAGTGAGGTGGATTGAGAACAGGCTGAAAGGCAGAGCTCAGAGGGTCGTCATCAGTGGCGTGGAGTCCAGTTGGAGGCCTGTGGCTAGCAGAGTCTCCCAGGGCTCAGTATTGGGTCCCATCCCGTTCAACCTTTTCATCAATGACCTGGATGAGGGGACGGAGTGCCTCCTCAGCAAGTTTGCTGATGACACCAAGCTGGGAGGAGTGGCTGATACACCCGAGGGCTGTGCTGCCATTCAGAGAGACCTGGACAGGCTGGAGAGCTGGGCAGAGAGGAACCTCCTGAGGTTCAACAAGGGCGAGTGCAGAGTCCTGCACCTAGGGAGAAATAACCCTAGGCATCAGTACAAGCTGGGGGCTGACCTTCTGGAGAGCAGCTCTGCAGAGAAGGACCTGGGAGTGCTGGTGGATGACAAGTTGACCATGAGCCAGCAATGTGCCCTTGTGGCCAAGAAAGCCAATGGTCTCTTGGGCTGCATTGGAAAGACTGTTGCCAGCAGGTCGAGGGATGTGATCCTGCCCCTCTGCTCAGCCCTGGGGAGACCTCAGCTTGAGTACTGCCTCCGGTTCTGGGCTCCCCAGTACAAGAGAGACATGGAGCTACTGGAGAGAGTCCAGTGCAGGGCTACGAAGACGATCAGGGCAGGTGCTCCAGCCCTCTGAGGAACAGCTGCGAGAGCTGGGCCT
This sequence comes from Rhea pennata, assembly GCF_028389875.1. Lineage (NCBI taxonomy): Eukaryota > Metazoa > Chordata > Aves > Rheiformes > Rheidae > Rhea > Rhea pennata. The sequence continues at coordinate 17,746,809 of NC_084671.1, read as the reverse complement.
CTCTAGCCTGGGGAAGAGAAGACTGAGGGGAGATCTTATCAATGTGTGCAAGTGTCTGAAGGGAGGGTGTCAAGGGGACGGGGACAAACTCTTTTCAGTTGTCCTGTGTGACAGGTCAAGAGGCAATGGGCAGAAATTGAAGCACAGGAAGTTCCGCCTGACTGTGAGGGGGAATTTCTTCACTGTGAGAGTGACAGAGCACCGGAACAGGTTGCCCAGAGAGGTTGTGGAGTCTCCTTCTCTGGAGATCTTCAAGGCCTGCCTGGATGCAACCCTGTCTAACATGCTCTAGGTGACCCTGCTGAGCAGCAAAGTTGGACTAGATGATCTCCAGAGGTCCCTTCCAACCTTACCGATTCTATGATTCTGTGATTCTCAATATATCTTAAGGAAGAAAAACAAAGGAACAAAGTACAAGGGGATCTATTAGCCAATACTCTTAAACTTGTGCAGAGTCCTACTGAAGTCAAGCCAGAACAGATCCCACTGCAAAACCATTTCTAGAAGGTCTGCTTTAAAGCCAGAGTAAGATAGTGTCAGAGCTTTAGTAGAACACAGCTCTATTAAGTACTATGTTCAGTCTTTTATCACATGGTCATCTTACTTTTATGAACTTTAAAGATCTCTTTTGATTCTCTGCTGTTTTCTCTACTCCTTTCCCCAAGTTGTAAACTGAATTTCTGGAGCAAAGCTCAACACCAATTCTACTGTAGTTAAGTCACAAAGGAAAAAAAGAGACTACTTACTAAACAAGCAGTTATTAAATCAGAGCTAGATAAAAAGAATATCGGTATAGAAACATGGATTTAAATAAGAAATTTTTTCACTCACCAATGCCAGTATTGGAATAGGTACCCCAAATATTTCGGAGTCAGACGATCCAAAGTTGAAGCTTGAAACAAATGTTATGGAGAACCATCACAACATTAAACTGACTCTTGTCTGAAACCAAAACCCTAATGATGTAAGGACTGAGTCTGCATCATATGTGAAAGGCAATGCTATTAATTTATTTTTTAAAAAATTAAAACTATAAGAAAGACTTAGTAAAAATAAAGTTTTGGATGTAGTATCAAAGAGACACAGCTGCACACAATCATCACTTATTTTATTTTGGTGTATTTATATGTTACTTTGTTGGTGCAGATTATGTAAGTGTTTTTCTAAAGCCACTGAATTTACTATCATATTCTTTTGAACATGTTTTCATAGTTACCTTGTGTCTTTCACTGGAGGATAAACAGACATTGGTATGGAAAGTAACCTAGACAAAGTGGGGTTCCAACTTTTCTGAAACAATATGGAAAAAGTAAAAACATCAGTGATTCTCTCAGAAGTACACTAAATAGCAACAACACTGAACAACACATACCGTAAATGGTTCAAAAACACCTGTAGAACTGGCATTTGAGTAATCTGTAGCATATACAGAACCTACAAAAAAAAAAGTAAGATTTTACATGCCTAAATATTTAATAGTTATTTGAAATAGTCCTTTTTTCTAAATAAAAACTCAATTTCTACAGGCATAAAGTCACAATGATGCCATCCCTCTCCTTAAATGTGCATGTACAGTTACCTTATTTTGCTCCTATGAAGTTGCCCAGAAGAGAGACACACTCATTGCATCAATGTCTATTATAATCTAAACAATTGCTCAGGCATAAGCCCTCACACAGTTACTTATTCTGGGACATGACCCTGCAATTCTTTCGTATTTGTGATAGGAGTCTACAGCATCACAAATATCCACTGTTCATGTACTGCAGATGCAGCTGATTTCAGACACTTGCAGCTTTCCCCATCAGGGTATCTGTGACAAGAAGGACCTAATGATTTAAAAAAAATCTCCCTCCTGAGTAACCGATTATAAACAATTCTTCATTCTTCTTCATTCAAAGAACCTTTCTTTAATGAAGGCTAATCAGTTCCCATCTTCTCCTTTAACTTTTGAATGTTTAAAGGTAATCATACCAAGTAATTCTTTCCCTCCTTGACTATCCATCCAGACAGGCCCAAAGAATAATTAATTTGGAAACATTTTTATATAGTAAACTTCCCACAACATTCATCGATTATAAGAAAAAAATCAAAACAGTCAAAATGTATTTGAATTCCAGGAAATAACAATCATATGTAATAAACATGACTGTTTAGATTCCAGTATGTTTTATTCACAATTAAGAGCAACTCTAACATTCACCTTTAGTCAGCCTATGTAGTAACCATGTGTCAACTGTTCCAAAGCAGCAGTTATTTTTTCTGGCAGCTTCTTCAGCCTGGGAACAAACATTAAAAAGAGCATTTACAACTGGATAGGATAAGAGGAACACCATTCCCCACCTCTGATCCCATTTTTAATTTATTTCTTCTAACAAGAATGATTCAGCCATAAGAAATGCTTTTCCCCTGCAGCTTTTCCCCTGCAACTTACTAACCATTATCCTCCAAAACTACTGTTCCTGTTCCTAACAGAGGATAAACAGTTTCTTTTAGTTGTTGCTAAGCAAAGAAGAGCATGAAGTGGCATCAGATCTCTAGGAAGAGAAACTTTATAGTCATAGTTATAACAGTGGTGAAAGAGTGATGAATAAATAAAGCAAGATTCAAAGAATACTGCACTTTTTTGTAAACTAAGAGAAATAGAAGTAGTAAGAATATATTAAAATATACACTTGAAAAATCAAAAAAAGCTTAGGTCCATCATCTGGCTTATAATATTTGTACAGAATCTAAAAACGTTGTTTTCTTGATTTTTTTTTCTTTAAAACGGGAAATTCAGTTTCATACAATTTCTACTAACTGATATTGTATACAGCTGGAGAACTCAGAAGAAGAATATACAAACTAAATCACACAAAACATGATGATTGACTGAATTCTTCTCTGTAATTGAGAGCCAGAAATTTTGAGCTTCTGGGTTTGATTTTCACCTAATTTAAGTATCAATGCCTGAGAAATTTAGGACATAAAGTTCATCTTATGCTAAAGACTCAGCAGCTACATATTCTCCAATTCTGTAGTTTCATGAATTCATAAAATTCATTTTCCAATTCATATAATTTCATACCACACATTTTCCACCAACACACCCAGGTAAAAATTATATTTGACATTCTCAATAGTTTCATGACAGAAAGTATCAGACAAAACTCACAATCTTTTTTTTTTTCTTTACACAGAAAGAAGGAAAAAGAATGATAATTGTTTTCTTATAAAACCTGAAAATTAACAAACAAAATCAAAAATACCCACAAATTATTAACATATTAGGAAAAAAAAAACAAAGTGTAAGGATTAGAGCAAAAAAATAGAGCAGCAAATAGCTCAGAGTGCTCATTAGTCTATAGATTATTTCAGCATAAGGAATAAGGTAGAATAAAGTCAATCGGAAAAATAATAGTGCCAGTTGAAAATAAATTCAGTTGCCATAAGAAACTGAAGTGCAAACAACTTTGTTTCAAAGTACAACTTTTAAACTAAAGATTATATGAAGTAAAAGAAATCAAATTCAATGATTTGATTGTTTCTTACACATGAATAGAATTTCCTACTACTGCATGTTTTAAGACTCAGAAAGCAAAAGTTGAATAAATGGAAATAGATATTTTATAGGCAGATACGCTTTGAATGTTACACAGATAAAAATAGTCTTTCATTCTGATTTCTTTGAGGAAAAGAACAGGCAAAACAAAACTGAACAGGTTACAAGCAAGCCAAGTCGCTAGCCACTGTTATGACTGAAAAAGATCATTATTTTTCCTTTTTCAGCTTACCTCATGTATGTTTTTAAAAACCCATGACAACTTCAAAGAAGCCTGTTTTGCTGAAAAAGTAAAAGAACTTGGAGCCAAGTATCGATCATTCCTAGTCAGGAAATGAAGCACTGTAAAAATAATATGGATTACCTGTTTCAAAAGAAGAGAGTTAATAAATTTTTAATTTCTTCCTTTAAAGATTTCTGATCAGTTAATGCCTAATGATGATAACAAAGATCAAAGTTGCTGACATGATATTAGATGAGTGCTAAAATTCTATTAAATAAACCTTACACATACATTTTTAAGAGTGCCTATGATTCTAATAGCTAGAACAATACACAGAGAAGACAAGCTGCACTAATCAAGCCTGCTTTACTGACTTCTGCTGGCATACTGATAAAGACTAGTCGCATTACAAAAGGTAGTTCACCTGTATGACTACTACATGCAATATGGTTGACAAAGTTGCATACCATTACTCCAATGGAAATGCCCCTAGAGTAGGCAGACTCACTCATGTTTTAATAGAGATGTTAGTCAAATTTTTATTCACACACAAAAAAAATAAAGCAGTGGCAAAACCAAGAATATAACTTATTATTGTGGATTTGCTAGTGGATGTGCTACAGTTACAGGAAAATAACTTCATTTTTTTCACTTAGAGTGAACCTTTCTCTTTTAAAAGAAGCAGAAACCACAAGAAGCCTAAGACATACCTTCTCAAGATAATGTGAGCAAAGAGTACATTAAAAAAAAGTCCACCCAAAACACTGCCAACCAAAAACTAGCTACACCCAAAAAATAAACCTTAACAGTATTAATGTGCACCATTTTAATACAGCAAAGAGACTGAAAATTAACAAAATATGTGACAGACCTACAGATGTATTTTCCCATAGTATATTATCTCTAGGCTATCGGCATTGCACTTTTTTTTCTGGTTACATTTTCCATGCTAATCTTGCCCAGTTTCTTTTTAATTGTTTTTAGGCCACTGCATGTTAACAGGGTATTAGCAATATTGGCCTTGCTCTTCATAAAATGAAATGGCTTAAATATGTTCAAAGCAGCAATCTATCTCAGACAGTACAGTTTTACCTTCAGCAAAAGGGATCTATTCCAGGAATTTGCAAGTTCAGCACATCTCAAGTCTTGCCAGCTTATAAAATTATGAAAAGGTTTCCCTGTCCTCCTGAAAAACAGTATTTGAACCATTAGAAACTACAGAAATACCGTGCCCCAAAAAATCAACATCATGAACTATTTCCAATATGGTCATTTAACACAAGCTAGACTCCTAAAATAAGTGCATGTACTCCTGCTAGATCTGAGTCAGTAATAGACATCTGGACACCTCTGGTGCAAGGATTCGCACCAAAATTAAACAGCAGAAAGAAAAATAGAAAACATATTTTTTTCAAAGTTCTAAGAACAAAACAAAAAGACATAAATTTATAAACTGCTCTAAACTGCTTTAGACTGTCTCCGCACAAACGCTGCAGAAAACGGCGTTTGCTGTTCCAGGCAGTGGTTTGGCTTGAGTTGAGGATTCTTGCAAGTGTTTACATCCAGTCTATAGCATGAACACGAATTCACTTTAACACACTATATACATACTTGTGCCATGTAATGAAAGTTGACCTCTGTGTTGAGATGCCAAGACCAGCAATTTGCCTCATGTGAAGTCCTGCAACTAAAATAAGCCAAAAATGCAATTAAAGGAACTGACAAAAATACCTCATTTCTAATATGGTAATACATGTATGAAATGCTTGGAAAATAAATAATTTAATAGAATACAGATGCTTAAAACTTGGCCAAATTTGTCCCTAGCAATCCTCAAAGCAGCTCTGGTTAGCTTCCACAGTACTTCCATGCATGCTTGCAGAAGCAAAATTATGTGAGAGGAAACTCCACTTAAATGACAGACAATGCACTTTGAACAAAGTAATGTTACTCTGAAACCATTTATTTGAACAAATCCATGGTGAAAAAGGTCCTGTTCAGACACATTAATATGATAAATTTGATGTACAAAGTTATTTGTTTACGCAAGTACTTACTGCAGATCCTCCGAGTGACAACTAATGATGTGATTCTGCTCTGCCCACCTCTACATGCATTTCTACCCCTTCCCTCATGAGAGTCTTTGCACTCACATAGTCAAATGGTATCAAGCCTCCTCTGCAATCAGCGGAAAATCAAACCAGTGCTTTCACAAGACTCCCTGCTGCCACTGACTGCACACGCATTGCAGGCAGTGATAGCATACCAGAGGGGGACCCGAGTGGGTGGCATGAGAAAACAAACATTTCCATGTCACCTGAGTCTAAACTGAAAGCAAAACCACACTAGTACTGCTGCACCTCAGTGCTGATTAAAGTGGCATTTACTCCTCCCCATCTCCACAAGCCGCATGCTCCCACTTTCCCTGTGCCACCTTGTAACTTCACAAGCCCTGTAAATAAAGTTGTTCCTGCCTCTTTTCTGCTTTCAAACCTTCATTTCTGTTGCTAGTACCATACGCTCTCTTGTGCTAACACAAAAATTTATGCAGCCCTGATGGCATGAACAACTGTGCAATGATTTGACTCAGAAAACTTATCTGCACTTTAAACAACCCTGTCAAAAGGAGCAGTTCCACCCACCTCCTTTTTACAACATATGGGCTTAATGCTCACTTACGCTTTTTGTTACACAAGCGCTTAAAAACAGCATGCTGACTGATTAGCCACAAGGAAAGCTTCCCCTTTTAAAACCAGCTGAAGAATCTTGCTTCCCAATTTAACCTACAGATTGGGAGGGCAGAAAGCCAGCAGACCTTTAGAGGTCAGGGTGGCATGGCTATTCTTGTGACAGAACTGTCATAGCTGTTGAGAATGAAGACCCAGAACCACAAATAACTGGCTGCAGTTTACACCTGGCAATGGTTACATTCCCTCTCTTTGAGGCTGCCTTCCAGGCTGGGATGAAGAGAAAAGCAAGAGTTGGTGGGTCCTTGGCATCAGTGTAGTATAGAAAGTAATCCACTCTGGATCCTAGCATGCTGGAGCTGGTATGATGGGAAAGCCGTGGGAGTTCTGGAGTGAGGAGTGCCTGCTCAGAGCAGGGGTAGTATCAAGTTGTAACAGAGAGAACTGGAGCGCAGGCATGCCGCACTCCCTTTTCACTCTCATACACTCACATTCACACACACGAAGTGGCAGTACAATAATGAACAGGGAATTACAGGAGGAAAAAAGTCTACTCTCTGTCCGTCCACATACACAGCAGCATTTTGGAGAAGAAAGAAGGCACTGGGGAAGGAAGCATAAAAAAAAAGCTGAAGCAACTAGGCGCTGTCACCCACATATAAATCCAATACACACACTGCTGCTCATTCAACTTCAACCCTAATCTGGATCCACTTTAAAGGAAAAAAAAAAAAAAGGTAATCAAAGTGCCCTATTTTACTTAATGATTTAATACACCTTAAAGTTAAAGCATGTCATAGTCCTGTACTTCAATAACAATTTCTCAGTGCGTGACGTTTTTTAAGAAATAAAAATAACGAACAGCTTAACTATTTTTAATGAACATAAGCAGTTTCCTTCTCAGAAGCTTTCTAAGCCATTACCTTGAACAGCCTCCTTTACTGCACTAATAAATTGATTCCAAAGAACTTCAGGATCCAATTCAACCCAGCCAGGGCGAGGATAAAGTGACTCTAGCTGTTCACAAAGGAGAAAGAGCACTATTGTGAGTATTGTTCACAGAAACCAAGGTTCTTAACCCACTTTTTTTTTTTTTAAGGTTCTGTATTTATTTTAAGAGGAGCAACACAATGTTTGTCCCTTCCAGAACAGAGCTTATCGTGGGTGCCTGATCTCCGTAAGTCCTCCTCAGTTCTCACTGGATAAAATAGCCTAAAATCCCAGGCATTAGAGAACCTGTAGCCCCACCGCTGGCTCCCGGAACCCGGGTTTTAGAAACCCGAATTTCTCCGGGAGCATCCTGGCGCTGCCCCAGAGCTGGGGCTGCTGTGGGTGCTCCGGGGTAAAGTCTCAGCGTCGCAGTGGTGCACCAGGCCGCCGAGCAGGACACCCACCGGGTCTCCAACCGCACGAGGGAAGAATTACAAAAAAACTACAGCTTTCCACCCCAAACTCCTCCAGGTTCCTCACATTTCCCATCGCTGCTACGTTTCCTTTGCAATACCTAGCAAAAAGCGCCGGTTAATTCTGCAGGCCCTCCCGACCCCAGAGCAGGACCACGTGAAACACGGCCAGGCCGAAGCCCGCCCCGAGCCGAGGTGCCTCCGCACGGCACGGCCGCGCCGCCAGACCGCATTCCCGCGCCCCCGTCCTGGCCAAGCAGACGGAAGCGGAGGCCACGGCCGCGGGCCGCGGCTAGGGCAAACGCCGACGGCGCCACCGCGGCAGAACGGCGCTGCCGGCGGGCGGCGGCCGCTCCGGTCCCGTCCGGTCCGGTCCCGTCCGGTCCTGCTGCCCGCGCGGGTTTTAAACAGCGCCCTCAGGGCCACCGCCGCCTCAGGGCCGCGGAGCGGGGCTGCCGCCGTTCACCTTGCGATAGCTGGAGCCCCTGACGGCGGCCGCCCGGTCGTATACGTGGCACTTGAGCACCGTGCTGCCCACGTCCACCCCGACCACGAAGAGGGCGGCGGCGGCGGCGGCAGCGCCGCTCTCCTGCTGCTCGCACGGCATCGCCGGCGCAGCGATGGCGCACTGCGGCCGCCCGCCCGCCCGCCCCGGCCCGGCCCCGCTCCCGGGGCGGGGCGGAGCGGGCGCCCGGCCTATAGGGAGCAGCGGCACCTGCGCGCCCGCCGCCGCCGGCCGGGCCTTGCAAAATTAGATATTTAACCAAATCTGTGAGCAAACACCCAGTTTAAAGCCCATCCCGACGCACAGCGACGCCAAATGAAAACACACCTGCCGAGAGCCCGTACTGGGCACCACCACTCGGGCGGGCTGCTCCTGGGATCCGTCGCTGTGGACGCTGCCTCACACCCAGGGAGCGAATTAAACTGAAAACTTTGTCTGCAGAAACTCGCTTGTGCCACCTACCTTCCTTTGCACAGGGAAATTCTTCCAAAAATCGGTTTTGGAATAGCGAACAGGAAGCAGTGATGGAAACGGCGCTTTCTCCACCTCAGATGCAGAAGTTGCTGCTAAAGAGGAGTGACCAGAACCGTCCTCACGTAGGCAATCAAATTCAGGATGCTGGACCCCAAACTAGTACCAGTGCAATTTTAACACCCATTTAATCAGCAGAATTAATTAGTTTTAACTTCCTCATTTAATTGAAAAACAAAAGCAAACATAATTTCCCCCCTCGTACTTCTGTTTAGCCCCTTACGGAAAGCCGCATCGAACAACGTTCTCACGTTCCCCGATCTCCAACGCCGCCGCCAGCAGAAAGCGCGCTTGGAGAGCGGCACGCGCTCAGGGACCGCTCCCGGGCGCGGACCGGGCAGGACGGGACGGCGCGCCACGCCAGGGGTCACGCGAAGCCGCCAGCACGGCCTCCTGAAGGAAGGACTTCTTGAGGAGCTGCTCCTTAGAAGTCACCACCTCTTTGACTTGTCTTTCGTATTGAAAACTCAGGTCTTTTATTCAGTCTTATAGATCTTAAGGATCTATAGATAGAGGGAAAACTAACAGATTTATGTCAAAAATGTATCGAGTACATTGCATCTCATTGAGATTATTCTTCAAACTATTTTAATTTTTCTGTTAGTTTTGGTAATAATTATTTAGAACTCAAAGAAAGTTCCATGAATAAGATTCAACAAGTGTAGCTGGTATAAATGGTTAAAAATTCTCTCTAAATATCAGAATCTCAGAAAGCTTAAATAAAATAGGCAAAATGCATCCCGGCGTCCTTAATATTTTTAACATACAAATATAAGTAGGGACATTTCTTTGCCAGACAAATCAGAACTTTCTTCCAAAAAGAAAACAGAGGTGCAAATTACTTTTTTTTTCTTTTACAAATACATAGCCCTCTGATTCACTACACTGCACGGAAGTGACCACGAGATGATTTCTTCATGCAAATCTTAAAACTCTGTTCTGGATACTAATAGGAACTTAGATGCATCTTGAAAACAAATACCACATAAACTTTGGAAAGACGGTAACATGACATAACTTGCGTAGCTGCAGTCTATTGTCAATCTCAGTTATATGGCATGTATTAAAATTGCTCAACATAAAGACTTACGAAATATAAATTCTATTTTCTCATTCTAATTGCAATGTGATACAAGCAATGCAATAAATAAGGCAACAGTTTTTCTGACATACACAGCTTGTCCATACATGACTTATCTGACCCTAGCTTACAATATTTTGTTGTAAGTATTGTAATTCCTTCACAGGCACTATTTCCTCACCCAAAATCTCAATCACCCTCATGGAAAAAACTATGACAGTTTTTTCAGTCACCAATATGGGTAAAGCCCCAACCTGAGTTTAGCACAGACCAGAATACATTCATTTGCAGTGAGGATGTACTGACACCCTCCAAAGCTATTTTATACTGCACTGCATCACTGACAAACCAACCTGTATAACCAGTCAGCCATCCTGGTCTTCCAGTTTAAATAGGAGCATGCATATGCCATTTACAATTCCACTGGGTAGAGAATTCACACTAGAGTCACACACCAATACTTCTGCATCTTCTGAAATCCTCAGTTTCTTTGGTCTCTGGGAAGTGTGACAGGTCTTATCTTTTACTAGAATATCAGAGCAAATGAAGGAGTGACTGCACTCCAGGGAGTCGTCCAATGCTGTAGCAGAGGAAAGAAGTTATTAAGTTAAACTAACCAAACAACAGAAAATCAGGGACAAGAAGATCATTTCTACCAGAGCTGCACCATGAGATGCATCATTACCAGACCAGATCTGCATCATGAGTAATTTACTCTGAATGTTTGTAAGCAATGTCACCACGCTCAGCATCTTTCAGTCAGCAACAACTACACCTTAGAGGGCACCAAGCCACAGGGTTTTGCCCCAGTTATTAATATAGGCCTTGAGAGATGGATTGTTAAAGATCCCAACTACTAGAAAGAGAACAAACTTCACATTTTCTTGGCCTGAAACCTTTCTGAATTATTAATTAAAATGTATTTGGAACAGGAAACAATTTCAACAATTTTTTTAAGGTACTCTCAGATGCATTTCTTTTCTGTAACTGTTAAATAGGTGCCTCTTACCTTGCTTCCAGCCTTCTGCTATAAATCAAACTTGCCACCTGCCAAGCTAATAGGATTTCAGCTACTGAAATCTAGGAGAGCAAGACTTAAAGCTTGTAACTCCTGCTTTTTCTCTATATGCCCTTCCTCAGCTGTATTTTGTATGATGCATGTTCCCTTCCACTGCTGCTCCAAACTCTATTTGGTATTCTACTTCTTTAGCTGTAAAATTTCCAGTTTTAATATTGTGTAAGATTTGACCTCAGTGCCTTTAATCAATTTTCAATTAAGTAAAAACCAGCCCACTAAATTCTATTTCTCTATTAGCTGTGCAGCCCACATACATCATTCCTTATGCCTTGCCTATAAAGTTGTCAGATGACCCCAAATGAAAGCAATGAGCTTTTGACAAATTTTACTGTAATAATTTAGCATATGACCATTCTCAGCAGCTCCTCCTGCTCCCCTGCCAGAAGTTACCACTCTCCTTGATGTTAACAGAAAGAATCACACACGGTAAGCTCATCTAGCATTTTAGCTTCATGGGTGATCTGAGTTTAGGGCAGTGATGGGGATGTTTCTTAAGCAGTCCCAGTCTTGCTGAACAATCCTGCCCTCACATTGCTAAATGTTGTAGCAATACAGCTGTTCCTGTGGCTCCATGGTGAACTGATGGGGCTGAAAAATAACATGGGGAAAAGAGTTTCAGTCAGATTAATACCTTGATATGGTTCACAAGGTGACCATACTAAATAGATCTGCACAGTCAAGTGGTAACAAGTAATAAGACTGGTTAAACTAGCACTTTCACTGGAGAATTGCATATCAAAACTGTGCCCACATTTGTTAAGTTTTGCATTCGAGTGCCTGAGGCACAAGCATTTCTTCCTTTCTGCCTGGTCTGTGATAGAGAAGTAACCCTTGAAGAAAATGAAGTGGACTGTAGCACAATAAACTTTAAAGAAACTCAACTCCAAGAGTTTACCTCCCAAAACAAGTGTATTGAAAAGTGATATACTCATTTTGTTAATGTTCAATTATTTGCCTGCACTTTTAATCTATCCTAAGCAACTTCTACTTCTTATTTGGGGTTGTACAATATGCATATACAAGATAAAGAGACATCCAGAGGATGCTGGACTTGTACTGAAACAGAAATTGTGATGGGGACTGAAAATCATAGAACTACCAACAGCTTTGAAAAAAACAGGGAGAGTCGAATATATATATGTATGTCAGTGTGCGTGCATGTACATACTCACACGTATGTATATGAGTGAAGGGAGGAATGGGCATTTGGGCCTAGGAAGTCCAGGGCTGAACACTCTTAAGAATACTGATTTCAAACTTTGGAAACTCACAGAAAGGGTATAAAAATAGAGAGAAGCAAATGGTCATCAGTGAAGCTTAGGTGGAAGGAAAAGAGAGAAAAGGACAAATTTGAAACACAGAAAAAAGCGAGAAAAGGAAGAATGAACCATCTGAATGTAAGTTCAGTAAACTCAGAGGCTTCAGCAGCCTACACTGTTCTCCATTTATACTGCTGAATTAAGATTCACTGGACTGTCAAAGTGTTTCAAAAGTTTCAAGAAAATATGTACTGGCAGAAAAATCAGGAGTTAATATTAAATGTCTCAGCCCAAATGAACACTTAACTGAAGGCATGCACAGGTTACTTTTACATAGATCACTTACCTGCACTGGAATCACAATTTTTCTTCCTCCACCCTGTACCCTCATCATGCTAAAAGCTGCTGACTTTGAACTTTGTTGGTATTGTTACTGGCATGGAAATTACATGTTGACTTTTGTTTGCCAATCTTTGCTTATCTTTTTATTACAGTAAAGAAAGAACTAAAGGTGATCATCAACTCTCATGAAGCAATGCTGATGAAGTAATTCTTAATGAACAGTTTTACTGGGGTGGGGGGGACAACAACCCAAAGTTTCAATGAAAAATACCTTCTCTATCCTTTCAAATACTTGTTTGCACTTGATAACATTTGGACTAATTCTGATCTCTTTGATTTGTATAGTCTTTCAAATCAGGAATGAAACAGGAAGTTTTTAAAATTCAGAAAAGTAAGAGTAAACACCTCAAAAATTGGCAGCAGTAAACTGTTGTTGTATTAGAACTATGGATTCTTTTGTTAATAAATAATAACTACTTACCTCACAACATCCACTTCTTCGAAATACATATCAGCTACACTCTCAATATTCATGGATCCTCATGCACCTGAATTTGGACTCTTTTGGCCAAGAGTGTGTATTCAGACTGCCCTTATGCCCTTGGTGTCACTGTGCCCCCTTTCCAGAGACAGAAAGAGAAGAACATAACTGTCTCTCAGTAGTAAGGAAGGCTGATTATGGAATATATATGGAGATCACATCTCAAAGGAAAAAAAAATCCCTTTACTGTAAAAGCAACCATTCCTTCTTTGAGTTTCCTCACTCCTAGGGGTCATCTATATCATAGTTCAACTGAACTAAACGAAACTAAACAAAGTCACTTCATTTTTTAAAGAGAGTGTCCATGCATGAACTGATAATTTTAAAGTTATCCCTTTACTTAATTTGCCTTAATTTTCTGTAGTGCTATAGATTAAGATAGGACAAGTAACATGGCACAACTTGTCAAACAAGATTACTGATGTCCGTGGACTAATAATTTGAAGACAACTTTAGAAATGCAAGCTTGTATCTTTGTATCTCCACGTTGAGTAATATGACCTGAATGCATACACCAATCCTTACTGTTGTTCTATACAGAATATTGCTACGCAAAGTTGCAGTAACTGGTCACATTACAGTGTCCTCCAACCTTTACCAGTAATACGAAACAAGCTAGTTCACTGAATAAATTGTGAGATGGAAAGTAACATCTCTCTACGTGAACATCCAGTGCTGTGGTAGGCAAGAGACAGATCCTAACAAATTTACTCACAACCAAAGACCATAAAATGAACTGGTATGGCTAATGCTCTCTGTTTTAAAAGGGAATAACAAGTAAATTTTGAACATCCCCTAAAAGTCTACTGGTCAAAGAGAACAAAATTCAGCATATGGCAAATCTTCTTTGTATTGTAATAAAATATTTACACTCTCTAAAATAAGACTACAGACTCTTAACTAGTTTGGCAGCTTTGAAATTTAAAAGCCTGCTATTATAAAACATTTTGGATGGTGAAATCAATTATGAAATATAATTTGCTATTTCTCCCTTGAAGAGGTTTAAATACATTACATTGTATTAATGTATAGTTTGTCATGCTTCATTTGGAGGCTCTGCTACAAATGATGCAATGACTCCTACTCTACTCCAGTTCCTCAGTTCTCAGCAGTGTTTTGCTCCAGCTACAGAAAGAAAGAAAAAACACTTCACATTAGTGTGTCAATTATGTCCAGGTGCCAGTGACTCTCCTCTTACTTTTCAGCCATCAGCTGGTTTTGCACTATGCCAAGAACTACTAGCCCTGAACTTGCTGGAAAGTGCCTTTTGTATTGCTTCTTTTTCTTAATCTAACAGGTCACAACGGCTGGAGAAATTTCAGAAGATCAGTAACCAGTTAAATGCTTTTGATTGCAAAGTGACCAACAGCCTTTGTAACAAAAACTATATCTTTAATTAAGTAGTAGTTGAAAGCCATCAAAAAGTAGCTCCGAGGAGGTGGGCAGTTGCTGTTTCTGGGAATCTCAGAAATTGGGCTTTATGAGGTTTAACGTATATCTGAAGCTTTCAATTTGGAGCATACAGAAGTTCCCATAGTATATATTTGAAAATAAAACAGTGAAAATAAGTAATGTTTCTTGTTTCAATATTTAATCCAAGCAGACACAGACACAATTTATAAAATTATTCTATTGCATTAAAGTTTTATATAGCATTTAACTCTTATGAATGTTTTTCCTTCAGTGTATCATATATTCATATTTTAAAATATCTTTGCACAGTCCTTTGTGCAACTACATGCTAAAAATCTGCAAATGCACACTTAACACTAAACAGCACAAAAAATACATTCTGTATCCATTCATATGCAAATTTAAAACATTTCACTTGGCAGATAAACAATGAAAAGTTATTAAAAAAAATCAGAGACTACAAAAATGCGCACATAAAAGTCTTCCCTTTCGGATTTTTAGTAAAATACTGCTCTGTATAAGATCTAATGAAAAATTCCAGTGCTTACAAAATACTTTATATCTATGAGAAAAACAAATGCTTAAATGTATACCTGTATGAATTAAATGCAATCACATAGTTAAAATATAAAACCAAATAACTGAAATCATAGGGGAAATGGCATAGATCAATGCAGAGGTCACATGTACCAGGACATGTAAAACTGTAATTAACTGGGCACCATGCAGTCAATATCATAGAATATTGAAACTAAAGACAGGGGACACAGACAATACGCAACAAGTACAGAATTAAGTGTTCAACCAGCTATGTAAACTATATATAGCATTTCTAAAGAAAGATGCAGGGGAGTCAGTCTGAAAATAATAACTGATCAATGAAGAAAAGTTGCTGTGTTTACTACTGTTAGTAGTCCCCTTCAAAATTTTGTCCATCTGCATAAATTGGCTATCCAGATATACGGAAATT
Source organism: Rhea pennata (assembly GCF_028389875.1). NCBI lineage: Eukaryota > Metazoa > Chordata > Aves > Rheiformes > Rheidae > Rhea > Rhea pennata. The sequence goes on along the minus strand of NC_084671.1, from coordinate 17,731,232 downwards.
CTGTAATTTTAAGTTCAGAGTTTCAGCAGAGACTACAGTATCTACACCAATCATCAATACTTTTATGATGACACATGAGGTAAAATTTAAAAGGGACTGGAGCCTGGGAGATACAGGTGATATACGAATGTAATCCAGTCTAATTTCCATCATGGGAATTTCTAAACAGATTTTTCTATGATGATCAGACAGTTCGTATAGATGGGGGGGGCTAAAATCTCTGTCTCATAACTAAATTGCATATAATCACTTCTAAAATACTGGCATGAAAGCAACATGTCAGTATCACATTACTGATGACAATAAATCACTGAAAAGGTCAGCTTTCCCTTCATGGAGTATGGCTTCAAAACCTCTTAAAACTAGACAGCTGTAAAGAAAACAACAACAACAGAAAAAACAATGTATTTTAAGACCATATATAAACTACTCTACAAGATTTGTGATAATAAAATGAATTAAAATGTCTTAGCTTTATTTTTTACCTTTGTGGTACTTTTTACAGGACTTGCTGCTATCCTACAAATACTGCTGAGGCAGTAACTGTTTTGGAGAAATTAATTAAAATAACTCTCATCAAATGATAATGTACAACTTGTTACTAAATCAAGAAATCAAGGCAAAGAATAAGGCGGGGGAAACTGAAGTATACAGACTTGCAGGTCCAACATGAAACCTGTTTGGAGAAACAAAATGAATCACTAAAGATGGAAGTGTGCTTTATTACTAAGCTTTCTGAGCTTAGAGGAAAAATATTTTTTTTTCTGGAATGAATTAGAACAAAGAAGAAAATGAAACGAGATCTATTCAACATCAGTAAACAGCACCAACTGAAGCTTCAAATTTTATCTTAGATTGAAGAATTCCTGTTAATGTGAATGAGAACAGTACATACTGGTTAAAAATAGCACAGGGGCCTTTCAGCCTTCTCCCTCTCGCTCGCTCGTTTTTTTTTTTTTTTACATGAACTAAACACAATGGTGTTACTTCTTAAAACACAGCTCCCTCCAAAAATGCAAGTCATTGACATCTTTTGTCCAGATATTATTATGAAACTAACACTAATAGTTTATTACAATTTAATGTCAGTTTTGCTAAACAGATTTTTGCCACAAAACTAAAATTAAATATTAAACAGCACCTAACAACAAAACAATGTACCATGAAGGGAAAAATGGACTCTGAGCAAGCATAATTTTGACAGCCAAACTATACAAATGGACATCTTTATACTCAGCTCATTTTTGTAATTAAGAAAACTTCAGGATATTACTGGCATTTCAAGGGGGCTATGCAGATTTGTAGTAGATATCTGTGTCATTTTACCAAAACAATGAAATTAATAAAGCTGCTGGCTCAAAAATTTAAATGTACTTTTCCAGAGAGGACTCTAATTTGCAGATGTATTTTTTTATTCAGTATATTCTATAAATTAATCCCCTGAAACTAGTTCTGCATCAGCAGCCACTTTTGCCACTCTAATTCTAGAAAATCGTAAAGTTGTTGGCCTTTGGTATTAAACCTAGCAGTCCACAGTTATAGCAAATTTGGCAGTTCCACTGTAGTTAAGTTCTATTCATGATGATTCAGATCAAAAAGACCTAGAGAGCCAATAAGAACACTACATTTAAATAATTTTTCCTTTTTATTTCATTACTCTATTTAAAAATAAGCTAGAATACAAAATGTCACACTAAGCAATGTTTGATGCCCAACTTATTACTGCTCCATATCCCACCCAAAGAGCAAGGTAATTCTGAATTAGGGTTGCCACTGTTATTGCTGCTCACCCAGTAGAGTTTGTAAGCCACTGTTTAGAAACTTAGGCACAATGGATGGCATGGTAACCTTAACTCAGCATTTCCTGGCTTTTGTTAATTTAAGTCAATATAATTAAGTTTTAACATAATTTTTATAGTTTTCATAACAACCTGAAAAGCATAGCAAATAAAATGTATTTCATTCTATATTATAAAGTGGCTGGTCTTTTTAATAGAGCTTTCTGAGTTTTTTAAATGACGTAACATAACACTGGGGGAAGAGTTAAAGATAAAATCCACCTAGCTACCATATTTATTCTGAAGATTTTGGTGCGCCAAAATTGACAGCCAGTTTTCTTGGCTTTCGCTTGCTGGAAGTGTTTGGTGTTGATTTGTTATGAGGAACGCTTGGAGTAGTCACATTGTCTTGAAATGAAACAGTGGATTGAGCAGCTTGAGTAGATTTTAAAGGAGCTGAAGAACTATCTTGCTGAATGTGGTCAGAAGACACTGGCTGTTCATTCTTTAGTGGTGCAGCTTGAGGGGAACTCTGAAACTCCTTGAACTCAAAGTTTTTCTTGCTAGCAGCCCTTTTTTTAGTTACCTTTAAATTAAATAAATATTATTTAACAGAAGACATTCTCTCTCTCAAAAAAAAAAAAAAGGCCCTTGCAATTATTCCACTATTAAAAACATGCGTATCAGTTTTTAAAATAATTTTCTAACACTAAATAATGCTTCACAGGGGTGACTTTGCATTCATCATGTAGGTACCTTTTTACAAAAATAGAAATCTTAAAACTAACCTGCCAAACTTACCTGCAAAGGTATAAACTGGTTGTGAGTACCAACTGGTATAGTTCCTGCCAGAGGCATATTTCCTGCATAGGAACCAGGATAATAATGTTTGCCGTGAATAGGCACTGGAGCTCCCCACGACACTGGACCAAACATGTGAGATGATGGAGGCATTATATTAGCTGTGAAAATAAACAACTTTTAGCTCTCTTTCCCCCAAAAGAGGATAGCATCTCTCCAAAACCCAAAGTACCCTGTTTGTTTCTCCTTCCAGTAAGGCCTAACATTATTCATATTTATTCAAGAATAAATAAATACCTATTTATATATAATAAAGACAGTTCTGCTTTTAGAGAACCAAACCTAGATGACACCACAGTTGAGAGCACTAGGTCACTGCATTTGCATTTCAAAGCATATATAAGCTAGTCAGGATCGTCACATCCCTACCCAAGCAAATTGTATTAGTAGAAGGGAAGTTTAGGCTATCCTTCTGGAACAAGTCAACAATACAGAAACTCAGGGGAGAAAAGATGTAGCAGCTGCTGTGTAGGTTACTAGGATACTGCAGTGGTGCTGAGTCATTAATTACTAGCTGTGGATGTGAGCTTTAGTAGAATACAAAACAGATGAAAAACCAAAATTGCTACAGCAATTTAACAATTTAGTTTTAGTTATTTACCATGCTAATGTCTAGCACTGTGCAACAGAATTGTGATGTTGCACTGAAAGTTAATTCTAAATAAATAAAATTACTAATGGATGGACAAATATTAATTGTTCAGACAAAAAAAACGTAGATATTAAGGAAGATACTTCTCATGAATGCTAGACTGGGACTGATTACTTTTTCTTTGAAGGAAAAAAACAACTAACACTGAACAGACAGATATATTCTTGAAGAAAAGAAGGAAGGAGCAATAATAAGGAGACATGATTTTTTGTATTAAATCTATTTGCACATTCCTGAGAAGTAGTTAATACAGCGTTTTCGAAGTACTTCAGAGGTACAACTACATACAGGAAGACCAGAAAAACAGCTTTCTGGAAGGCACTCACTTTCATACCCAAAACTGCTACAGTTCTAGGCAACTGTGATATCTGAAATGTGTATTAGTCAAATACTTACCAGGAGGCTGTGTAAAGACTGGAGGAATAGATCCAGGTGGCACAGGAACTCCCAAAGGTTGATAATTTGGAAACACTGGTGGAGGTGGAGGCAAAGGGAAGTTCACTCCTATAGAGCTCTTTGAAGAGGAAAATGGTGGATTACAAACAGACTCAATGCAATAGACACACAAAGATTTCAAATGATTCTTTGCTGTTCTCACCAATCGCTGTAAAGCAAAAAGTGCAGCTTTTTCCTTAGCTTCAGTTTCGGAATGACACTGTGGTCCATGAACCAACAAACCATTGGACAACTTTATGTGACAAACTGTCATGGTCTAGGAAAATGAGATAAGATTTTTGACAGGATTTATACTGTACAAACAGTAAGCTGGAAACTGAAAGAAAATTTGTTTAATCAATGTTACTATGTTTAATCAGTATTATTTTAGTAAAAAAAGGAAATAAAAGGACTTAAGGTCTTATTTTTGGATGGATTTCAGTGGCCAGTCAAAATGTTTATTTTAGTGTAGTTGAAATGAAGTTAAGAACTTTAACTTTCGTAAAAAAAAAAATAAATAAAATAAATAATAAAGCTTTACCTGTGGTGTTTTTAGGAAAGAGAAATCAGGTTGTGACATTCCAAGAAGAGAACAAATATGAGAAAGTTCAGAAACAGGAGTAGACAGTGTAGGCTGTGGACCAACGAAAGGATGACCTCCAGTTTCCAGGGCTGCTGCATTCTGAGGGCCTCCAGTACTATAAGGCTTGTTCATATAAGCAGCTAACAAAAGAAAAAGAAAGTTTAATCACAAGTTTTCCTCCTGTGAAAAGGCAGCAACTTTGTTATTAGCAGAAAATAAATTTGACTTTTTTCTAGTATTTTCACATCTGACTTTAAAACAAAACTTTAGATTTATATTGTAAGTTTTATTGTAATTTATAAAGAGTATATTGTAAGTTTTTCATTTCTGAATAAAGAAGCAGAATTGAAAAAGATAGATGTTTTTATTTAATTCCAAAATTGAGTACAATACTGCGAGTTAAGTCTGTACTGAACTGTTACCAGAAGGTAAAGCTCTGAACTATCTGCTGATGTCTAGACGTACCCATTTTTTTTGTCTGTCTATACTGCGAGGCAGCTCCATGGGAATCCTGTCTACTAGGGGGAGCAGGAACATCATTAACTTGGGATTTCACTTCATTCTTGGTCTCCAGGTCAGAGCCATCTATCTTCAAAATTTCTTTGAGCATCTGTGTTCCTTTCTTTAAAAGAAAAATAACCCATTCAGGAAAATGATGGTGTTTATATAGGACTATCTTCTTAGTTAACTCTGTGAATACTACAAACGGTAACAATATTTGAAATTTTATTTTCCTATCAGTTACGTTTTACCAAAGCATACGTAACAGCGTCTTATCATAAACAAATGGGTTTTGTTAATTTTTCTTTGAGAACAGCTGATTAAAAACTCATCAATATCTTTAAGAAGGCAGTAGGAGGTTACACTGAGTTTCTTTAAATAGGAGCTTGGACGCAAAGACAGCAGATGCTAAATTATCACATAATGATCCTGTAGTATACACACCATAGCAAATGACTGTGGTGATAGATGTTCTTCATTTGTAGCTCCTGCTTCTTTGGAGTTAGTCTGCACTTCATTTTCTTTGGAAATTTTCAAAGAAGCTAGAAGGCTTTCAAGTTCATTGTCCTTCTAAAACAAATTAAAAAATAAAAGGTGAATTTAATATATTAAAGGCAGATGCAAGAGTAAGGGTGTATTAGTTTGAGCTTAATTTTATGCTGATTCAGGCTTTTTTTCCTCCTCTGAGTTCAGGCAGACCAAAGTCTTGTCCGAGGGTGGACAGATACCTAGAGACTATATAAAAGTTTCGCATATAAAAATATAAGTGGCAACCAATAAAGAACTGATTTAAAAAATAATCAAGGCTATTCAGGTTTGTCTTCTATCTGCTATAAACATGAATGTGCACAAAAGTCAACAGGAATAACAGGGAACAAAATGGCTGAACTGAAATTCGGTTTGAAGTTTGTAAACTGAAAGTTTACAAACTGAAATTATTCAAATGTGCAACAAAATGAACCATCCAGATCCTACCTTTCCAGCCGTACAGGGACCATCAACCGAAGCCTTCTGTATTACAGGCACATTGGGACTTTCATTTCTCTTCAAAAGTTTGACATTGTACTTATTCAGTCCTGAAAAATTCTGAAATAAACTGCAGCATGTATCATTGAATACTACTCCTCCACTACTAGTTACAATGAAATCTTATTAGAAATGCATCTGTAGATAGCTTTCACAAGCTAATATTCTTAAATGACTTCAGTTTACTGAAAAATCTACCAATTACATTTTCTCACTACACTATAGTTTTTAGTATTTATGAAGAAAAGGAAAAAAATAGGACAGGTATAGAAAGCTTCTGGAGGCTCTTCTTATTATTCAGTATCATCATTATATGCATTTTGCTCTTTCCCTTGTTTAGGTACATAAAATTTCTAGAGAAAAAAACCTTAAGAATAAAATTTACCTAGCAAAAGAATCAACTAAGATGTTCAGTAAAGAGAAATCAGTAAAATGAATCAGATCAGAGCAAAATGAAAAAACAAACAAACAAACAAAAAAAAAACCCCAAACAACACTTTTACTCAGTTTATAAGAATAAATTACCTGCTTATTTGATATCTTATTATGCGGCTGACTTTCACTTCTTGTAAGTTTAGAATCTTCTTTAACTACAAATAAATCACATAAAAGTATGTTTATTTTTCTACAGTGATCTTAAAAATTGTAATGATAAAACTCAAAAATAATAACAAATCAATACAAGGGAGTAGAGTTACATTAATTTCCATGTTTGCATCTAATGCTATTATTCACACTTTTCTTGTGGGATAAAATAAATAAAGATTAAATGTATGCAATAATATACGTGTAATTTTATTTTTCTCTAGGAAATATGACTGTTTGCAAGTAAATAAAAAGAAAATAACAACAACAAAAAAAAAGCCTTGGCTTTTAATCAGGTGAGTGGAAAGTCAACACCATGAAGTGTGAAATAGTCTAATACACAAACCAAGAGCCATGTTTGACAATAACATGTGCAATGTAGTGCTTATCTAACTGTAATATATTATTTTCTGCCAATAACTACAAAAACTCAATAGGTATTTCAACATAAGTCAGATAAGGAAATAAGTTTTCTCCAAGTTTCTACTTATAGTACTTACACTTTTTATATGGCTCCTGTTTTCTTTGCTGGCCTTTAAGGCTGCTCTCATTGAAGCCTGGCTTGCAGAACTGATTGGCAGTTCCCAACTTGATTTCCTGAGGTAGAACTGCACCCTAGAAATTCAAACATCTAAGCTTAACCAGAAGACTACACATCTACTATTTACATATTAGTCCCTTATCATTACTTTTTTCCAGAGTGATGCATACCCTGCATACCAACAACTTGATCCAGAAGGCTAATTTTTCAATGCTAACTGAAAAATTTTTCAGCGAGATGAACTGATGCATAAAATTAAGTACATTTGGATTTTGAACTCCAGGGAGCTGTTTAAAGTTTTTACACTAACCTTCTCATGCACACTTTGTTGAATGTGGTGAGACTTCCCAGAACCCTGCAACGATTGCCATATGCTGCAGAATTCATCATCTTGCTTACTCTGTGGCTAGGAAAATAAGAAAGAAACCATCCCAACAACTCAGCAGCTGTAACCACAACTTCTGAACAGATAAACATATACAAACAGTTTCTTAAGATCTAAATGTCCAAGGTTAACTGTGGTCAGATGACAGAAACTAGTAGAAGTTGCAGGTATTTCATTTCTGAAAATGGGCTGCAATCTATTTATAGTACAACTTCTAAGAATCACTCTTAAATTCTAATCAGCTTTGTTTGTTTTGAGATTTGTGTGGTTATGTTTGCTTACTATTCTTAGAAGTTATCAACATGGAAAAGATCATTGAGTAAAATTAAACTAAGATGATGACTCAAAAGGGTTTCAAAAGCATGTTCTCAGATTGGTAGCATTCTTAAATTTTATTATTAACACCTTATTTTGTAAGCACTTACCAGGCAAGTTCAACTGCTTAATAACCTTATAGTTATGTTACAAGAGAACTGAAGGCCAGCTCTATAAACAATAGCTGTTTTGAAAATCTAGTATCTAAATGAAATAATACAGGAAATCACTAATTCAAAAACTTCTACAAGTTTTGCTCCAATCTGTACCTGAACTAAAACATCTGATATAAGAAAACAGTGCTACCTATTAACCATGAGGAAAGGACTCTCACTCTTTAGAATGTGCCAAAATAAATATTAAGACATTCAGGTCCAATGCTAAATAAATTGTTAACACTCACTTTATTTTTCTGATTGCCACTCAAAAATGATCCTTTCTGGAGTGAACTGGAGTTGCCCTGATTTTCAGCCCTGAGATTGTAATGCTGTCTTCCACTCAATTGCTAAATTATTGAGGGGCCAAGGGGAGGGAAAAGAAAAGAAAAAGGAAAAGAAACAGATATTTCATTGCTTAAATTTTCTTTTGGAAAATACTGTTTCTTCTACAGACTTACAAAATATGAGACAATTCTTCTCAAACAGGAGAATAATCACGTGAAGTTACCCATTAAGCTTTTTAAAGAAACAACTTAAAAAATAGTTTAATTAAACCAATGAGAACCTGCAATTCACCTCTCTGCCATTTTTCTTGCTTTACATATTTTCAAATGAAGTAAGTCATTACCAAGAAGCAAACAGACAAGAGAATTACATCTTCTCTTTCTGAGCAGACAAACAACCTTGGTTTACAGGTAACATTACTTGGAACAAAGCATTAAGAAAATGACTGCATCTCTGTCAAAACAAACTATTTGTTGATAACTGTGGTGTCACTTATATGAACTATTTGCCTCTTGCAAACCCAGATGAACCTGCTCAAGAAAACAGACAGCTGTCAATCAGGAACTTATGGTCACTTTCACTATTGCATAAACTGATGTCTCAGAAATACAGGTTACCCTAATGCTAAATTATTAACTTAGGAATGAAATTATCAGTACCAACAAGGATAACAACCACAGTCATAACTCAGGTTCTGTGGAAAAATATTTACATGTAAAAGAAACAGAAAATGCTTACCTGAGTAGGAACAAAAAGGGAGCGAGGAGAATGGTTGAGACCTCCCAGATGCACTTTTTGTGAGCATACAGATGACAGATCACATGCATATGAATTGTAGTTATTCACAGCTGGCTGGGGTTTAACTATGGCCGTCAGTTTTTGATTTCCTATTTCTGACCGATTGCCATGAGATAGATTAATTAAGGCACTTGATGGCAGACGATAACCTCTGGCAGGTGAGCACCTAAAGAAAAGCAAATTAAATCATTGTTTCAATAAATTTAATTGTACAATATATCCAAATTGACAACACTGTTACCTCTATGCTAAAATGCAATGATTCAAGTTTGATCAGTAGAGATTGAAAACTACATCCAGTCTTGAAATCCAGTACTATTACACACATTGTTGGTCCCATTGTGCTCCACTTCTACCTCTGGCTTTCAAAACACTGAAAATAACAATTACTACTACTCTTTGAACTTATATTTTTATAAGCTTTTTAGCACTGAGCTGAAGCAGTTCTATAGGGAAGTGAATTTTTATAGCATAGACTTGTAGTAAATATTTCTGTGAAACATTTATGAACTGAACAAAAATTATTTTTCTTTTGCTGAGATGAAAACTCAAGCTGGTGGCAGAATTATAAGCCCAAGTTAAGCAGCATTTAGTCAGTTGTATATCTTCCTTTATGATTCTGAGTCTCAGAATACTGAAGATAATTTGTGTTCAGGAACACAAATCCACTTTTGCAAGGAATAGGATTGTTATGTTTGCTAAATACATCAATAGGTAATATTCTCCTGTAACTGCTATCATTGATCTAAAAATAACAGTAGAATGAAAGCCATTGGTAAGTAGCTGCTTATTTAGGTACGTAAGAGTCACCACATTCTTTAAAATAAAATCATTAACTATACCTCCGCTTCCCTGAGGAATGGTTCAGGGTTAACACAAGCTAGAGTTTAGTGCCTAAGTATCAGTTACAGGTAGCTCAGAGTCACTCCTTCAGAAAAACAAATGATTGTTTTATATAATTTTTTAATCTATATATTAAAGACATACACATAATAACCTTTTTCTTACATATTTGTTTAAAAATACATTTGGATCTAATGCTATAGTCTGCTGGCTCATGTCTGCTTTCTAAAAGGTAGTAACTTCTAAAGAGGCAAAAAAGCCTAAAGAACATTTTGAAAAGATACCATGGTTCATAGAAATAGTCCCTACTCATGGAAAATCTCACAGAATAAAAACTGACGAACTCCTTTGAGAAACAAAGGCTTGAAAAGAAGTAAAAATACTAATAAACGCAAACCAAAGGCCAACAGTTTAAGGCATCTACACCAATGGCATGAAATGACTATGAAATTCCACTCACAAACCTTATAGTTAGGCCTCCAAGGAATTCTTCATCAAACAAAACTTCAAAGAGCACATCTGTCTCTCTACTGGCTATGGAAAATGAAGTAAAATGTCATCCTACATATGTGACAGTGGTTATCTTCAATTAAATAATTTAAATTCTGGATTATTTATACAATAAATAAGAGACCAAAACCTCTAAATTATTAGCAACAAAGATATCTTATTCCTTAAATGAAGAATTTCATTAACAGCAATTTAGAAATTCTTCTCAGAGGAAGTCATATATGGCCACCCTTTAAATATGCCTTTAATGGAAAGGTACCAGGCACAGCAACTTATGGACCGGTTGACAGAACTGCAGCTTATACCAATATGTCTTACAAATGTCACAATTGTCTCATTGATATTAAAACATCAGAAAAGAGATACAAACCATCTTTACATTCAGGCAACCTGAAAGTGACAGCTTTAACAATACCTTTAATAAATATTGCTCTCATAATAACAGGCTAATGCTTCTTTGAAATCATTACTAATATACACTAACTGTAGAGGAAAAAATCTGTCTTTAAAAAGCCTTACTCAAATCTAGTTTATTCAAGATTCTGTTGAAAGCAGACTGAATGAGAAAGTAACAGCTAAAATGCCAGCCTATGTAAACAATTTCTATTACTGGATCTCACACTTTTAGGTAACATCTGCTTTGGCGAATCCTTTTGTTTACCTGAAAGAGACTTGGCGTCAAAGAACATATAAATACAACTCATGTAACAGAAATGGAATATCACAGAGCAAAATTCAAAATCCAAATAAAACAAATCAAGATACAAATCACATTTAATAGAATTTACATTCAATGCAAGCATTAGGGCAAATACTTTGTTCATCTTCTTTCTGCTATCTCTATTTCTCTTTACTTTGTCCATATCTTCCTTCCTTTACTTTCCACTTAGCAGTCCTTGCTCTTTTTTCATTGCTCTCCATGTCTTTTTTGCATTAAGAAGGAACAAAAGATAAGTAACTTTGTATTAAAGTACAGCTGCCTAACACATGAAGTTAAAAGTGAAGACCTGTAGGTTGCATTCACAACAGAAAATATGGCACTAGTGGCTTCGAGCTCCGTAGGCTTCTTAGGTGAGAATTCTTTTTATACAAAACTATTCTCCAGTCTGTTTTCACATCATTAGCTTAGCTATAAAATAGCTATAATGTTGTAACTATAAAGAAAATATTACCTCCTTTAATTCCTATAATGGTACCTCGAAGACCCACAGGAACAGAAAAGTTCTCTCTCACATTGACAACACGGTCAAACAGCCTATAGTCTGCATCTCGATCTGGAACAACTCCATTCTGTTGTTCTAAAGGCTGGAATAACCAAAAGACTATGTTAGTGTTTGGAGGAGGAAAAAAAGATGAAAATTATTAAACATTTTTTTTCAGAAAATTTATGTTATACTGTATTTCCTATATTGTTATAAATGCATTTTAAGAACACAGAAGCCTTCTTCCCCCAAACACAAAGCAAAGAAATGCATTTTTTTCTTGCAACACTGACTCACTGCTTGGGAAGCAGGAATGCTGTGCATGATACAAAAAAGATCAAGAGGATCAAGAGAACCAAAATAAAACTAGTGAGTGATACCTGCCTGTATCAGTAACATCGTATCTGTGAAATACCCAGCAATATTAGCAGCTGGTCAGATGTCAAGAACTGAACAAAAAACGGAATAAGGAGAAAAAGACAAATACAAAGTACATTTTTATTCTGCCTTCATTATACACATGTGAAAGGAATGAGAACTGTAGGAGCCGCAAGGATAGAAGAAAAAAAAAAGGAACTGAATGTCTGTACAATACGTGAAAGAGTTTGTAGTTAGTAGAAATTCTTTCCCTTTAGAGTGGGAAACTCACTTTCAAACTGATTTTCTAGAAGGTATTATAATGATTTTTTTTTCAATTAATACTGTTCTACAATTCTGCTTGTTGAAGGCTGATAAATTTAAATAAAATAAATACAACTTCATTTTCAACAAAAGCTTTTCATTTCACTTACTCTATATAGCAAGTGAGGTTTCACGGTCACTCGTACCTTCTTGTTGCTCTTTCTCTGCTAAAGAAAAGTAACAGAAAGTCATTAAAGCTGAGTTTTAGGTTTAACAAAACATCTGAAGATATAATGCAGACATTCTTTTGTTTAGATAAAGACATACAGCATTCATGAGGTATTTGAGATGATTAGGTCCAATTTTTAAAAACATGACTGACTTCCTACTGAAGAGTTTGTATTTTTTGACTAATTCCAGAACTCACACCAATTTTATCTTTGTGTCCTTCCAAGCAATTTCAAAGAAAATCAGCCACTGTTTCATGTGGCTTTGCCTCTCACTTTTCTTTTAGTAACTTCCTTGGCCCCTTTTTGGTTTGTATCCTTGAGGAAGCTACTTCCCAATTTTCTTCATGTCAGAGAGAAACTGTAATGGAAGAAAGGCTGGGACTGCACTTGGAAACAGCACTTCAGTAGTTCAGTATTTATTTTGAGATCTATTCTTTTCTCAAATCACTGAAAGGTAGAGGAGTTCAGAGTACAGCCTACAGTTACCTTAAAAAGAAAGAGCCAGAGCAGAAAGATTATTAATGCGCTCCTCTGAATGCACTCCTCCCCCTCCTGTGACAATTTACATTTTAAGTTCAACTCTTACATTACAGTCTATCTTCTTTTTCTTTGGAATGATAAATAATCTTTAATCATCTTATTCTAATTCAAAAACTTGGAAAATAATGAACAGCTGTGTTTCAATTCATCACTGCTTACAATGGTATCAAGCTGCATACCTTGCATTTCTCTATTTCTTCTTCAATTTTCTCAACAATGGCCGCATCCAAAATTTGTAAATCACAGGATGAGCGAGACAAAGCAGAAACAGGATGTGCCTTTAGCCAGGCAACAATTTCTTGAACTTTCTCAGCCCTAAATGTAAAGGCTGTTGATTAAAATCATTTACACTGGCTAAACGCATAGCCACATTCCCCGATTTTTCAGACACGTACTACAACATAGGCACAAATGTATACATTTGTGAAGTAACAAAAACCAGAATTGCTTTAAGAGTTTAGAATAGAGATAAATAAATACATATATATATATATATATCTGAATCATGCAATACTGTTTCAAAAGTATAACCTCTGAAATTTTGTCTCAGCCAAGAAAGCCCTTTCAAATCCAGAAATTATTTACAAGTATTCAGTCTGTAAAGTCTACCCCATAAATTAACTTTGTATCCAATGAACTAACCACATCGGGCTCTGATCAAGGGCTCTGTAACCAGCTGTTTCTCACAACACAGTAAGAAGGAACTTCAGGGCATGCCTCTATAGTAAAATGGAGCACAGTCCGGAGATTCTTATAACAGAAAAGTCCTGTGATGGTATGTCCACCTGGCAAAGTCCTGTACAGTGCAGGATCATGCAGACTTACCAACTCAGGCCCATCAACACGTTGTATTTGCTAGCAATAAAAGCTCTTCGATTGTTTATTATACTGTATGTGGAACCAAGCTAGCTCCCTGTTTTCCTTTCTGAAAAGTCTTTTTACTTTCAGCTCCCAAATGTAAATGTCAGCTGAATAGGTAGGTACACAGTTGGTCAACTATGTGAAGTGATGTCAAAATACAGGGTGAGCTCCACAGAACTGACTGAATGCTTACAAAAATGCGTAAGCACTTCAGATTCTGTATGTGTTATTTTTCACATTGAAAATCACTTTAAACACTTGAAATAATTATTGCTTATTTTCCAAAGATGATCTTTTTTTGATTCTGTGACTACTTCCCATCTACGCAACACTGAAGAGTACTTTAAAAGCAAGATTTATAAAGTAGCCATTGAAAATTAAATTTCCCATTTATTGGACTTGAGATAGGAGTCTGACAGAGACTTCAATTCCCCAACTGAAATGTGCAACAGGCTGATAATTTTATCAGTGATGACTGAACAATCATAATGCTGAAAGAACAGAAAGGTTTCAGCTACTCAGCAGTCACTAAATGGTCACCACTAGTTTCAGCATTGTCAGCTCTTCTTTTCTTCTAGAATAAGCTGAAAAAAGATGGCTTACCCATTCTCATCCTCGCCAGGCCAAATGTCATCTTCATAGAATATATCTTCTTGGCTATTCTTGGCTATATAATTAAATAGCTCAGGCACCCTAATGAGTGGATAAATGGAACACAGATTTAGTTTCACCTGCAGCACAGAAGCACATAAGAGCTTCACCAAAACAGATTATGATGGGCTTCAAAATTTTCTGGAGTCCAGATGGATTTTTTTCTTTTAAACTACAACTAATGTCTTACTGTTCACTTGTCAATGTAAGCTGATGACAAAATTACTCTATCCTAAGTATGCTTCACCAAAACTGAAAAACTGGAGAATTAACATGCCCTGTCTTGGAGGGAGAAGATATTGGAAGAGAAGAAATTCCATCAAGCAATTGCCAAAAGCAATTCATCAGTTCTTACAAGATCTGTGTCCAGAAGGACAAACTCCTACAACTGACAGGAGGTTGGTTAGTTTATATGAAGTCCATATTCAATATCTACCTTTCTAAATATTCAGCAAGTAGTTGTTCTACTGCAGAAGAATACATCCATTCATTTCCAACTTTCTTAGTATAACCAGGAACTTCTTCATTTTTCTTATTGAATTTCAGGTTCAGCCCCACATTTGCTTTGTGATCTCCATGAGGACTAGAAATAAGAAAAAGTTCATTAACTTGCAATAATATATGCACATATACCTACATAGACACACACACACACACATTCTTAGACATAAAAAATATAAAAGTGCAGTTCATTGTACTGTTTACTTACTAGTATCACAATAACTGTAAACGTTACAGGACTTCAGCTGTACCATGGTAGCTGTATCTTACTTTACTGAAAATGAGGGTAGGGAATATTTTCCCTTCCTTAACTGAGATCTAATCAATCACAATTTGCCTGGCATTTCCCATGATGTAGAAGCACATCCCTCAACAATAGTAGAGCACATATACACATTAAGTCACAAGAAAATGCTGGTGCATCAAACACTACTTCAGTGAGTTTTCCTAAAAAAACACAGTTCTGACATTCAGAGAAATAGGAATCTTTTCCTTATACATTTTAAGAAGTTTTAGTCTTAACGAACTGTTAGGGGGAAAAAAATACAATTATTATTCCTTTATGCTAGAGCAATTATAAGTACAATGAAATTGGACCCCAATTCCACTTTTTACTCTTAGCGGCACAAATGGGATATATGCCTTTTTCTTTTTTTTTTTGCCCATATGAGTTGATTTGTACCAAATCAAAATTTATTTTCCCAATCAGTTGGCAAGGTTTTGAATATAGTGTTTTTGTTGTCTCCTTCCACTGGCTGGCTGTTACAGAGAACTTCCACTGAGGAGACTTCTAAAGAAAAGTTTTTACGTAAATAAATGCTCAACTGAAAAAGTATTTTAGCCTAATGATCTACTCAGAGAGACAGTTTTACATATTAATAAAAAAAAACCACCATTTCCCTCACTTCTTGCCTGAGGCAGAAAAGACTGTTGTAAAAATACTTGGAATTATGAACCTGGAGCAACACCTTGTTTGATGATAGCTCTACTATAAAGAAATCTGCTGAGAGAATAACAGCTCCTCTTTGAGAGATTCCTCAAAAGCACAAAGATACAGAAGCACTACAAGATTTGTGTAGATTTTTCCATCTTGTATGTCCTAGCAGAGATGTACGCAGAACATAGAGTTTTCTTACATGCCTGAGGCAAACTCTAAATCTCCTCTATTCCCATATTTTGGGATTCCCATTCTCTTTTGTGGTGATCCAGCAAGTATTTAGACACTGGTGTAGGCAGTCACATTAGTCTGAGACAATTTTCAGCAACTGACTGGCATGTTGCACTGTATAAACATGCTGCTGTGTGCTCTTCTGCAACTTTGAGCTGCATGTAAACAATGAAACAGATTTATCAGGGCAAAAGGATTTTAACCATCTCTGCATCCCTGTCGGAGAGCTCTTCCAGTGCTGTTCCCATAACCCCTCTCCTGCTCTCTAACACCATAATGTATTTGTGGAGTTGGATGGAAGTTTTGCTTCTGGGATTGGAACACATTTTGTGCCCAGTTTCCAAAGGGTTGGCAGGAGATAAGTGTCTACAGCTTCTCCTTGACTGAAATTCCATTCCGTAGCACTAGCTACCCTCATGTCAGTTATCTTTTATTTTTAAATATTATTTTTTCCAGTGAAAATTAGTTTAAGCTTACACAATCATTAACTAATAGTTAGAGGTGTCAATTTGAATGAAACCAGAATAAATTTTAGACACAATTGAACCAAAATGTTTTGTCAGGTCAAACTCCTGCTTGAATTGTGGAAAGAGCTAACTATGAAAGGCAAATTTTTGGCCTTTCTAAGATATTAAAGCCAATAGGGCAACACTCCAGTAATCAATAATTAACACAATGATATGTATATGGTAGGAGGGAAACCCACTGCACAGGAATTTAATTTACAACGAAGATACTCTAAAGAAAGTTTTAGATCAGAGATTGCAGCTATATATTGTTGTGTAGAACAGCAGCATTAAAACATTGCAGAATTTCTGCAGAGTATTAGAATTAGTATTAGTATTTTCAAGCTTCTCTACAATCAAAATTCTCAAACTTACTTTTTCTTTGCTCCTCTTCCAATAAAGATACTCCCTGTAAATCTGGAGACAAGATACCCGCTTACTCCAAGACGACTGGCCAAAACATACGCAGGATTGTATTTCACAGAATATTTCTTTAAAAAACAGATAAACAAAAAACACTGGCTATTCCAAAAGGATAAGGATAAGGATTTTCATGCAAAGGGCAAATAAGTAGTATCAAAACATCTCTTAAAGACATTTACCATTGCAGAGTACATTTGACAGCACATTTAAGCTTGTATTACAAAACTAGAAGCACTTACATGCTGGTTCTGTATTAAGGGATCAAGCTGGGGTTCACATGGAATGTTGAAAACCACGCGAATTCTACCTTCTGTGATTACATCACGTGAATCTTGAACCTCAGAGAAAATCAAAATATATTAAATAGCTCTTAAAAAAAAGGCAGAGAGACTACACCCTGAAGTCTACTTTATTAACAATTTTGCTGCAATATGCACAAAAATGTCTTCCTTGACCCACACACCACTTCCTTACAGAGCCAGACAAACAACATTAAACTAAAGGAATCTTTGACTGAAAATCATCCAAATGGGATCTCTATGTCTTGAAAATTATCCCCAATAATTACTAAAAATAATTGTGCATTCAAACTATGCCATCTTTATCCTGTTATGTCAGTAACAGAGGCTGTCAGAATCCCTATACTGACTAAACTACCAAGGAAGCTAGCAAAATGTAGTAACCAATACTGCCACATAGTACCTTTGATAATTTTAGGTTTGAAAATACAGAAATCTAGAGGGGAAAAAGAAATCTTGGAACTAACTTCTCCCATGCAGCCATAGTAAGGAGATCCCAGCATAAAGGCGGTACTCCCAGGAGGAAACAAGTCATCCAATGTTTTGATGTTTGAAAAACGAGAGTCAAAGGCTTTGATATCCTACATGAAAAAGACAAGACTCATACTGTTAAAGTTAACTATCTTTCAGTTCCAGTAAAATCACTTAAAAAGTTAACATAAATTATTGCTTATTCTAAAACATTTAAAAAGTATCCTCTTCAAATCTGGAATGATTCTTAAAAGGCAGTGAAGTTAAGGCTATATTACAAACGAAGTTACAAAAGCAACTATGCTAGCTGGTATAGCACAACTATTGTACTTCATCCAAAACATCAGTTAAAAAAAAATACATCATTTTTTCAGTAAGATCTCTAAACTTTGCAATAGTTTATGTAAACTTCTGTGACAAAATCTTTGCCACCCAAAATTCCTTTTTAAACAATTTTAAGAGGCACTTTGTGTTTTTGTTATAAAAAATGGCACATAATCTTAAGATCCTTATTCATTTTTGTTTCATTCTTTTACTTTAAAGGAGCATTTTTCTTCCCCTTAATGGAAGAAGGAGCTATGTGCAAGAAGATAGTGAACTTGTATATTTACCTTGACAACAGTTTGGTAAACAAAAGGAAGAACTTGTTTTGACCACTGCTTCTCCAAATACACTTCACCATTTTGTTTTAGTTGATATCTACGACCAGTAAGTAACTGAGCATACACAACTATTGATGTTTCATGAATAATTATTCCTTTTCTTCTCTGGTAACTGAACACAAAATAGAACATTCAGTTTGATTACAATATACAAACCAACAAGGTTGAATTGATTTATTTAAATAACAACAACAAAAAACCTCTTAACAAAGGGATTCTAATGGCTTGTCTCTGACTTTTATTAAAAAATGGCCAGAAAAATGGCTTAACCAATTGCTTACCTATTGGTGCATGGCGATCCATCACTATGTAGTTAAATGTAACACATTTTACCTTTACAGTGGGGAGGATTAAAGGCAATTAAGGCATTTAAGTCAATTGACAGATAACAACATGTCAAGGTACTGTAACTCAGTTGAGTTCTACTAGGCACCCACACTCTAAAAGTGTGAACTATAATCAAGTTTAACAGCGGTAAGTTATTAAAGTTGTGCCTTGATGTTATATAACACCATTATATACTACTTACAACTGAGAATTACTAAGCCTAGAATGAGAAAATTGATGGAGAAAGTAAATATTGTAACTCATTCATTTGAGAATTCTTTCATAACATCATCTAATTTTAAATATTAAGTAATTAACTATACACATTTTGAAATTTCAACAGATATCCTTTTATTTTTATGTTCTTTTATTCCAGTACACTCATTAGCTTTTATCATCACATATACAAAAACTTTTGTCTGCTAATTAGGTCTATAACACAGCAATAAAACACAGGCTATAAAATGCAAAGTTACACTTTGAGAATCAAAGTTACTTACTGTTCTGAAACTCCTTGCACTTCTTTTAACCATGCATTTTGTTCTTTATCTCCAACACATGCCACTTTAGTTGGGGGCACTGCATTTCCCATGTAAAGCTTCTGTGTTCCATGTGGTTCTTCCAAATAAAACCTTGAGAATATTTTAACAGGTATGAATTTACCCAAATAGGATTAATCTAGACATAACCAATCAAGAGCAGAACTTATAGCAGTTAGAAATTACTCTAAGATATGGAAAATTTGTAGCACAGATTTCTCTACCCACTTCACAACAGATCACACTGTGTGATTTTTATAAAAAATACCAGCACATCTTTTGAAAGGAAGATTCTAGAGAAATGTTCTCCTTTATACTATTCTCTGTGGATTTCACATGTAACTTCTGCACCTACAGCAAAATACTGGAGGGCTGGGCTTTTATACAGACACTGAAACCTCAAAACAATACTAAACAAAGCTTCTGCCACCAAGCAGCTTCTGATACCTGTGGTCTCATTTGCTGTTCATATTGTACTCAAACCAAACCAGTTCCTAAGGCTGTACAGAAACTTTGCATTGAATAAAACAATCATCTATGAAATCTCTCTTACTTAGTTTCTCCATCTGACACAGCAACAACTCTGGCTTCTTCAAGGTGTGGCCAGTTAACAAAAACAAGCTTTCCAAGTATCGAACTGGCAACATTTTCTACAGTCTGGAAAAAACACAAGTTACTAATTTTTTAACATATTAAAATGATTTTAAAAAAAATTTGAATGGTATATTTGTGTTAAAAATTATTATAGTTAAAGAAAAGCATTTCTTGCAGAATAATTTTTGCTTATTTAATTTTTTTAATGTATTTTACATATAATCTCTGATTAGAAATGATCAAGAAAACTGTATTTCACTTTTTAGGATGGAGTATCATACTTCAGGTGAGACTTCTTATATCTGGCACAGTATTTGAGATCTGTGTTTCCATATCTGGATTAGACTTCTTGTGTGTCTTTTGCTAAATCACTTAGAACTATTTGTGTCTCTAGGAATAACAATACTCAAACTGAAAACATACTTTGAGATTGCTAAAATATTTTGTCTTACAGATTTTACTTTTGCATCTTACTGCAATAAAGCAGTAGCACTTATGTCCAGCATTGCTTTTACCCTTCCTAGCATATGTAATTTTGGTCTCGCATTATGTTCTTTTTCCAGTGAATTTGCACTACTTTTTAATCCTTTTTAGCTTATTCAATTCTCTTTTCCACCTATCTTAAATATTCATCTTCCTCTGTCCTTGTTTTCCTCCTCTCTCCACTCCATGTTCCCCCCATCTTTTTATTTCCATTTCTTTTCCTGCTTTTGTCTTTTGCTACCTGATATTTTTGATATGAAATAGTGCTGAATCTTCAAAGGACTCCGAAAAAAATTTTTGCTTCTCAGTGTCTCTGCCTCAACTCTTTCCTCTAACCCCTCTGTCAAGTTGTTTCATTTAAGCGAAGGTCTCCTTTGTTGGTGAAAAAAAATACACCTATATACACCAAATATGGAGATAATAGTCTGGAGTCTGCTAGCAGACTTTGCTCGCTTGCCCTTACACCATTTTCAACTATTAGTACGGACTGAATCTCACTAACTCCTTATATGAAGACAGCTGATTGCCTTCACTTCAAAATAGTCTGTTCTCTTCCTCAGAGTCTCTGGCGTTTCTGAGCTGTAACAAATTACTGCAGCGTATTCCCAGAATTCTAGAATATTCTCCACACACATTTATCATGTTAACCCTAATGAAATTTATTTGTTAATATTGACAACAGTCAATAAAAGCTTTCCAGTGTGAAGTAACACAGTTGATATTTTTCAAACATACGCTGAGAATGCTTCAATCTAATGATCTAAATTTTGGATTAAGAGCTAAGAACTCCAGAGTTCTTACTCCAGCAATTCATTCATTCACTCATTCTTGGGCATACAACTGTATTTCACCTTATGAAATGAGAGGTAAACTCATCTACCTTACAAATGGCATTGACAAAATTAATTAAATTTTATATATTTATAACTAAAGCACATTTTGAAACCAAAGCATTATTATTTAAACAAATTTTACAAAAATCTGGAAACACTGATTTGAATTATTGAATCAATATAGGAGATTTTCTTTAATAAATGCTTGCTGGATTTTTGAAATATTTGAAACTTTTTAATTTTACTCTAATTATTTTTCTCCTATAATGCATTATCAAGAGGATAAAGAACCAAAATACCAAATTTGACTATTTAAGAAATTTTGTCTTTTTATGACAGGCATATTTTTTAAAAGCCAAACACTTACCTGTTCTTTTGAATTCTCATCAGCTATGATTTCTAACATCATATTTTCTCCATGGCTGCTTTGCTGAAAGACCTGTACGCCACTCTTCTTAAGATAGAACTGAGTAAAAAACAAAACAAAACAAAAAACTTAAAACTTACTTGAAATCTTATGTAATAATCTATTAAATACAAATGAAAATTTCAGAGTAGAGAACTCATTTACCTTATGTTTAATGTGCTTTAAAGTCGGAAATCCACAGAAATATAATGCACTCTTGTTGATTTTAGTTATCCTATTGTGGGTTATTTCTACATGCCAGGCATCCAAAGGAATTGTTTTATACCTAGAAAATAAATTACAAAAAAAAACTTTGCTCATACAAATTCACCTTTGGCTCTAGAAAGCACTTTTGGACTTTAACAGACTAGCATACCCTTTGTTTTTTCTAAAAGGTGGCAATTAACTTGAGCCATTTGTGTAAAATCTTGCACCATGCTATTTTTACTATTTCTTACAAATAACGCAAAGCTTAAGTTTAAGTATGGCACAATTTTGCTATTTTAATTTTCATTGTTATATTCAAATTCTAAAGTAGCAATGATTACACACGGAATGATTCACCTTTATAGCTATTCATTCTTCAACAAGTGTATTCCTGCAATAACCATTCCTCCACTATTTTGTCTAAGTTTGGTTAGTATTAACATTTTATTTCTATTTAGTCTTGACACCTCAGTTAGTGCTAAACAGAGCTGGCTATTTTCAGTGAGAGGAAAATGAACAAAACCGTTATGTTCTCTGTACTGGATAGTGATCCAAATATTGACAATCGTTTACAAATGGTCTGGAATTAGATTGTTGATGAATCATTACTATCTTTGGCTATTTATACTAGTCTTTCACCCTCCATGTGCTACCAAGTTTAACAACTCTCTCAAGTGCTCTTGCTGACATAACTTCAGTTCATCTGCTTTGCAAAGTGAAGTTTGAAGAAATGAGACAACTAATTTTACTCTGCTGTTCACAATAAATGATACTCAACGTAATGTCAAAATATTCTGGTGTATATATTTGCATATAAAAGCTTTGGCTAAAAAAGGCCATTGAAGGTATTCTAATTATTTTTACTCTATTCTAAAACAGTTATAACAGTATTACCTGGAATGACATCTTTCTATCGCAGGGAATTTTTCTGGCCACGGTGACATGTACTTGAAATCTGTATCTTTTTCATACCAGTACATTAAGCAAGCACTGTGAGTATTTCTTCGTCTCTCTTCTTCCTTCAGGCACTTATTACATGATTCCATGGCCTGCAGCAGTCGTTTCTAAATTTAAGAGAAATTAACATAGGTGAAACTGGCAACAAAAAAGTGCACAAAAACTTCTGTCCTAGGAAGGTGGATACCTGCACTTTTCTGGTTAATGCCATTGTCTAAGCGCAGCCTCCCCTTCCCCATGTCCTACCACCTGAAAAACTAGACAATTACAATGGAATAGCTTTGGAGGATAAAGATTACAATTCTGAAAATATGTTTTTGAAGTGCTAGTCATATTTTGCCTTTTACATTTAACGTACAAAGAAATATTAAAAACATGTTAGAGGCAACCATAAAATTCTCTTCTATTCTGCAAAATAACAATGGAAAAAGCCTCAAGTACATACTAGTCATTCAAATAACTCTCCTCTTTTCTGAGGAGTCTAAATCCCATCAACATTTCACTGTGAACAACAGAAACAATCAACAGGCAAACACCACCACCTATATATATCCTAATATCAAATCTGCACTTTTATTTTCATCCACTCTCTTTGATGCACTTAAATTTAGTTTGATAAAAATGTATGGTAATTGTCATCCTATATGCAAAAGGAGAATTGGTTTATTTTATTACTGTTTTGAACATTTTATAGTACAATTTGCACTTGAGGTCTTCTGCTCATGTGAAGAGATGATTTTCTGTAAGGAGATTTTTAAAAGTTTTTTGTTTCTTTTCTTTTTTTTTTCCCACTTACAAGCATTATACCTGTGTATGTTTTTTAGAATGAGATTTTTTTTTCTCAAAAAGTCTGAAAGTATTATCTGATTAAAACCAAGAACAAAAAGAAAGCCCATATTCCTTACTCAGAACTTTTCCCAATTAAAGTTAAGTTTGCTTGCACTAACTTAATCTAGCCTTTAGTTTCCAGGCAACAAACATTTGTATTTTTCCATGGTTTTTATCAAGTGTTAATTGAAACTTCCACCTAACTGCAATTCTAACTGTAGATAAAATAAGAAGTTTGCTAGGAGATTTGCTTGCAAGTTTTTATAGATAGTAAATGTTAAAAAAAAAAAACTCACCTCATCAATAAATGGGATTAATACTACAGCTTCCCACTCTTGCTGTTTTCCGTTTAGGTCAGTTTTAAAATCTGGTGGATAATATTCTATAATAGGAGAATCTTGACTAATCATCAAATGCTAGGAAAACACAATAGAGGAATCAAACAATTTCACAGACAATTTAACACTCATTTCAGAAAGAGATAAAGCAAGTTTGATACTAAAGCCAGCTCAAGCCTGAAAAGGAAATAAACAGCTGTTGTTTAACTGTTCTGTTCAAGAATTACTTAGGGAGTTCAAAATTTTGTATTTATTAACTTACTTTACAATGTATGAAGGACAGTAGGAAGTAGAACTATTTAATCATACATCTAAATTTACAGGTAGAATATAACTAAGAGGACATGTAAAAATATCAAAAAGGAATTACTTCAAAATAAAGCAAATAATAAAAATAGAAAATGGCTGACGAACACTTTAAGTTCCACCCTACCTGGTAACATTTAGGTAATAAATCTTTGCTAGCTGCTGGAAGTACAGCAAGAAGCTGTTCAAATGGCATGAAAGGTTTTCCAAGCTCAAATTTGATTTTGAGTTCACTGATGTTGCGAATATCTGACAGATAAGGTGCATAATGGTAAGGATAATACCTAGAGAAGAAAAACTGCTGAATTATTTGAGTTAATCACAATACTGCAGCATTTACAGATCAGAAATAAGCAGAACTATATTACATGTTCCCAACATACAATGTGAAACATGCACTTTTCTTACCAGCTCCATGACTGAACTCCATGGTAATAGTAGTGCAAAATCCATTGTATTGCCTGGACATAACATTCAGCTTGATCAGCCAAGAAGTCACTTAAACAAAAAAGAGAGGATTAGTATTAGTTTTTCTTATTTTCAACAGCATACAAAAATTTCCAGACCATTCAATATTAATGGACTCTTTCTCTCTCTGGTCCTTAAACACTTGTCACAAAAACCTGACTTGTATCTCTTCTTTCACCAGCCAGAAGCATCACAGCTACAGTACTTCTCTTCTCGTCTGCCTTCAACATGGATGAATATTTTCATTTGTGTTACACATACGGAAAGACTTGTCTTTGGTGTTCTAAAAAAAAATAATTCACCATAGACTTACTCAGAAACTACTTCTATACCCATCTTAGTCATGTAGTAAGTTCTCTTGTATTGCCTAAACTCAGTTTCAAAAAGATCATCATCTTCTGGTTCATCTTCCACCACATCTGGAAAAGAAGCCATGAAAAATTGGCTTAGCATTAACTTCTTTATTATAATAGTTTCAAGATATTCAGTTTTATTTGATGCTTTAACTTTATTTCTCAGTTCAGTTGAAGTACTTGTTCTTTCCTTGTACAGAAAGTAACATAAAACAATCAAACTGAAACTTTAACTGCAGAAAGTTTGGAATTTTTTTTGTTTTAAGTAAAGATATGCAACGCGTCCTGTAGCCTATTTATAAAAACAGAGAAGAGAACATAAATTGTCAGAAAATAATTTTAAAACATTCAGAATTAAAAATTATTTTTTAACAATATTGTCTTGTATCACTGAACAATATTTATACATCTGTGACATCACACTTCACTATATGAGCAAAACATATTTCTTATAAGTGCAGTGTGCTTCAAAATACAATCAACAACACTACAACCACACAAAACTCTAAATCAGTAAATCTTTTCACTTATCCCAATTCATATAGCAAAATGCCTAGGCAAATAATTAAAAAAACCCCAAAACATTGCTTAAGATTTACTCATTCACTCCTTTAATTTAGTCAGGGAAATACTGGGCAAATAAGAAGCACTTCAAAGGCTTTAGCCCTACACATTCTTACCAGAAACCAGTGATGTGCACTTTAATTTCCCAAAAGCTGGCTACCCAACCATTTCATTTAGATTAAGTCTGTCTCTGATCTGAAATACTTATAGATCTTCCAAATCTATATATAAATTAAAAAGTTTCTGTTAAATGCATATGGAATAATTTGGACTTACTTTTAGATGTCACTTCATTTTTTTCTAAAGCAGCCAAACACATAGAATTTTCCTGAGCCTATTAAATGAATATTTGAGATGAAGTAAAAATACAGGATAAATATGCACATACCTAACTCATAACCATATAATCTGCAACTGAAAAGACTGCAATCAAGATGTATATGTCTGATTTTATTTAATATTATCTCCTACAAAACTACATTTCCTTCCCTTGCAATTGCCTTAAAAAAATGATTCCATCCATACACATCAGATGAAAGAGAAGTCTCAAATAAAACCCTGACCACCTTTGGGTTTTAGTTTTTTTAAATCACCAAATTTTAACAAAGTTCAAATCACTTTTGTGAGAAATAAGGGCAGAAGGAATGTTTTACAGACTCATACAGGCAAAATATTCACTTCAATTTATGCTACACACTTTTGTGTACAGCACTCTGAGTAGCTAATAAACACAGACATTAAATAGGCCCTCTTCCCCTGTACCTGAGATTTGCAAGTTCCTGACTGTCACTGCCATTCAAAGAAGCAGTCAAGATGGCTAGCTAATACTATACAGCTACTCCAAACTTTTGTGGTAAATAAGAAAACAAAACAGAGCACATCTTACATAGGAAGAGCTAACGTCTTGCTCGTACAGATCTCAAACTGCACTAAAGAACAGGACAATGATATGTAATGGCAGCTTAAACTTGAAAGAATTTCCTACTGCTAATGCTACAATCTCTATCAATGAAAAATACAACCTCTGCAAGGCATATATTGAAGAACCACCAATATGCAACAGGAAAAAACAACAACAACAAAGACAGTAGAGCAAAGATAAAAATCAGAGAAAGGATTTCTCTAAGAAAGATGTTGTTGTCCATTTGCCAATTGCAACTTTGATAAATAGATCTGATGTAGCTAACACTGATCAAATTGCTGTTTATCTATTTATTGCCAAGGACTTGGCCAATACCAAGACTAAGGATTCATCAATGTGTACAAATGATCAATCAGTGTAACTGAGATATTTAAGAAACTTCCAGCAAGCTCTTCATTGAGAAGTAAAATTTTAAAGCTCAGCAAGTTTAACTACAATACACAAAGAAGTAAGCTTTGTGGCTGTTGAGGTCCAAGTGAGTTGTCAAAAAAGGGCCAAGTTCTGGATTTACAAAATTAAAAAAAAAAAAAAGAAAAGAAAAAGAAAGAGAAAGAGAGAGAGCTTGACCTTGAGTTAACCAAGGTCTCAGGGTTAACTCAAGGAATGACCATGACCAGGAATGCATAGAGGCAATTCCTCAAACGTTACGTTCTATTACTTTTCTGATCCAAAAAAAGCCCAAATTGAGACTTATGCTATTCAATTTTTATGAAATTTAAATTACTGGAGCAGACAAATCATTGATTTGCTAGAAATAACATTCTTATTTTCAGAACTAAGCATGTAAAACACTAACCTTATGTTTCTTTTGTTTATTGTTTCTGGCTTCTTCTGCTGCAATACCAGCTGCCTCGTTGAGGTATTTATTGCCTACTTTACTTTCAAACCACTTTAAATCTACAAAGACTTCGCTGAAGTGTTCACGATCAAACTGCACAGAAAGATTAAAGTTAATTTAGAAATACTTGAGGGACAACTGAATTTAGACTGTTAAATTAACAACATTTTTTTTTGTAAGTGCATTAGATTACATCCAGAGCCACTAGTACAATAATGCTTTGCCCTAGAGCTACACCTAATCTAACAGATTAACATCATCAGTCTTTTTTCTTGGCAACATATAACATATACCAATGGCCTATTTCCCTTCAGTTTGGTAGCAATAGGTAACAAAAAGATTTAGTACCTTTCAACCTTCACTATTGATTCTACAAACTATAGAGGTATATTGGGTCTGATAGTCTTGTGCAACATACTTAGCACTTTAATAGGTGAGCCCTGTCTTAAGATTCTCAATTAGAAGAATGGGCAACAGATGAATTTTCTCCTTTGAAGTTTAGAAAATGGCTGTGGCACTTCCATTTCTATATGAACTGACCTACACCATCTCTCATTTGCAGGATGGATTAATGCTGCTGCCCATCTCTGAGAGATGCTAATACTTCACTGCTTTCTACTAGCAATCTCCATAAAAAAACTTACAAAAAATACTGCAGTCCATGATCTACAAACCACATGCCCACAAGAAATTAAAAGGTTAAAATTCAGACAAGCAGAGGAAACAAAGAATAATGCTGTCTGCAGAACACTTTGCTCAGTATTGGCACTCATTAATCAATGGAAAATGAGGACTATAACTCTACTGTGAATCCTCACTCAGTGCTGATTAACATACAATGCAAATTACTCCATTTTTTTTCCTCTTATAAGATCAGGTGACAACTGATTGGATCTCAAGATAAAATAGCTGATGGTACCATCTGTAAACATGGCCATTTAGCAGTTCATTAGATATACATATGTGAAATATAGATATACATACGTATATGTAAAATGTACATCATGTATTTTAGGCACTATATCAAGTTTATGTAAAAGGGATTACAGCTTTCTACATAGTGCAATTACCAAGTTACTCACATCTGACAATCTTGTGAGATACTTCTCAAAGCGTTTTAAGTTCAGATGCCCATTTTCATTTATGTAACCTATTGGGAAAATAAAGGGGTTTTTTTTAATTAAAATCTAAATGAGGTTTAAAATTGTAATTTAGAAACCCTATAAATATTACAATGCAATCTTGCCAGCTGTCTAAAGAAGGTATTACAACACTAAATTTTCTAACGTGATAATTATCAATAAATATAACTTCAGGGGTGCTAATGTTTCTACTTTCCACAACTGAGCTTACTGTTCCTGTCAAAACCTCTCATAATATTTTAACAACAACAACAAAAAAAGTCTACATGTTGTTTTCCACACTCCTGCAAGATCCCTCTCTGAATAAAAGCAAGAGACTACATATATGTTGTTATTTTTCATCCACTACATTCCCAGTGCCCTCTAAAAAACATCTTAGTATATGACATGCGTTGCACTAAATTGATTCCATTAAGAAAAAGAAAATGCAACACTTCTACATATTGCACAAGTGTGCATGTTCACCTTCTCTTTCTCAACCAGCATACTGAACAAACAGTACATGAAGATATACTTATTTTGTGAGAACCACTCTAGAAAAGAAGCAAAAGCAGGCTTGGTTTTTCTAAAAAAATGTTTTCAAGTCTAATTACTACTAACAATGGTATGTTGCACAGTAATCCTATGGTAAATGACAAAATCTGATATCCTTCAGAGACCCTATTAGAAATGAGACAACAGAGCTAAACTCAGTGATGCTTTTGTTCTTTCCCATTCCTTATCTGGTTCTGTTTCATTATTATTGGAAAAAACCAGCAGTGAAGAACAGGATTTTTAAAAATGCAAATAGTCATGGAGACATGGAGACTGGAAAAGAAAAAATTAGCTTTTGATTAAAACTATACTTCAGCACAGATTCTGAAACATTATTGTAATATTAGTAAAATGGTGCTTGAACTTAACCTTTCCACTCAATCTTAGCCTGTTCTACAGCTGTATTTCTCCTTAGTAATTTTTTTCTTACTTACCTCCAAGTTCTGGCAAGATAGCCATATACGTTCTATAAAGCAGCGGCAGTGCATCATGATTAATATGTAAATGAGGTAGATGAGGGATAAAATCATTGCCTACAAGGAATCCCATTAAGATCCAATCATCTATTATCCTTTCAATATCATATTCAAAAGAAATTTTGTCCTGGGGGGGGGGGGGAAAAACACCACAAGGACATTTTAATGATCAAGTTTACACACAAAGCCTTCACACATTTTTCTCTCACAGCTCCATTAGAACTTACTTTTACTGGTGAAAATTCATAATCAATATATTCTCTCATTAGTGATAAGTGTAGTAAGTGAAATGTGGTTTCTTCTGGCGCACATGCTCTGTAAATTATTCAAAGCATTAAGTCAATTATTTATGAACACTTTCTACATGAGTATTTAAGTTCAAAGTTATCAAAAACAAGTAATCATACTAGGATTATATTTTTTTCAGAAGACATAATGTATAAATAATGTTTGCATCTATTTTATGATTAATATTTTGAGTCTATAAAATTTTGCCTCAGAATCCTTTAAACAGCACATGTGACTACACTGTATGGAAAATAGCAAGAGAAAACTCAGCAGCTTGGCTGAGTTCTGTGTTGCTGTAACTAGCTGCTAAGTAATTATCCCATTGTCCAAAACAAGGGACAACCTCACCTAAACTTGTACTAGTATTAACATACTTTTTCTGATATTGCAGAACAAGTCTGAGTACACAGAGAGCACAAAGATTCATGTCTAAACTATCTAAATTACATATGAATTGAAATTCTCAGTCATTTGAAATTCTGCTTTAAAAAAAGAATATGCTCAATTTGAAACTATGCTCCAAATTTAGTGGCTTCACAACATGGAATTACAGTGCAAAAATGACAAACCTATTATTAGTCTCTGGCATAAGTGAATCAATATATATTATTTTTTTCATTCTCTTCACTAAAATTAGCTAGTACTTAAGCCAAAAAGATATTAAGAATAGCAAGCTAAAGACTTCGACATATTTTAAATTAGGAAGGATAATTTCAACTTGTAGATATTATAACTTGCTAAGATCAGCTCCAAGGACAAGCTAGCCTAAGCAACAGTATGTATATACACACCTATACACACTGTACATTGTCCAAAGCTCTCTAAAGATAATGTGTGTAAAAACCATATCTATGTGAAGAGTACTAAGCCAAGCCTGAGCTAGACTTGGCTGTGTGGAACATTAAACCAAATTCAGTCACGTTAAATGTAATGTTAATATTAAAAAATTCTGGAAAATCCAGGCCGATTCTGTAAGGCTTTTCCTTTAGCTCCTTCTTTTTCATGTCATTAGACCTGAAAATCCTGATCCAAAACAAAGAATTTCTCTCAACCAGTAAGTTGCAGAGACACAGGTATCAATTTGTACATATTTTTAATATTCTCAAATTCTCCAAAAATACTCATGACAATGACAATATTGGCAGAAGGTAATGGAGAACTGCATTTGATAGGCTTTTAGTAAGTTACAGAGTAAATTCCTGTAATAAGCAATTTTCTCCAGATATAAAAACAGGACATACACAAAGTAATGCTTGAGGGAAAAAAAAATGCTACTAGATCTTGCCTTTTCATTTCATATTTTATTCAATTAACCCATCAAAAGATTGTCTTTAATATTCTTTTGCTAAAAAGACAGTAAAGGACATTTTCCTTTGATGTAACTTACGTTCTTTTAAAATTAAATTTTTAATGTTCTTAAAACTAAGTTTTAATGCTACGTGCCAACATCAACAATATATCATAGTGTATCAGATCAAATCATAGCATGGTAAGGTTGGAAGGGACCACTGGAGATCATCTAGTCCAGCCCTCAGCACAGCCCGGTATGGGGATTGAACCCACGACACTGGCATTGGCAGCACCACATTCTAACCAACTGAGCTAAAACCTGAGGGTTTAGCAGCATTAGTGAAAAATGACTAGAAGACAGTGAAACTAATAGTTATTTCTAATGTTTATCATATGTCCTTAGCAATAAAATCATTGATGTATTAGCAGGAGTGATGTATTTATCTAAACAGTTATATGATTTATTGCCGCATTATCCCAGAGCCTTTGTGTAGCAAAGATTGTTTTTTTGTCTTTTTATCTCTTACCACCACCATTTTGTACACCAAAAGCAGGCCTAAGATATATCAAAGTAGTAAACAAGTCACAGTAACTGTTTTAAATAAATATTGCTGTTACTTCAGAATAGCTCCACGTGCACGCAAACTTCTGGAATAAAATGCCTTATTCTGACTGATGATAACCTACAGGTTAGTTCAAATTGGCAAACCCAGAACAGCAGCATCCAGCCAGCCACTTTAAGACGTTTTATTTTTAGTAATTATTCTAGTAATTTGCTCACATGCACAAAACCTCAGAGAGGTCTTCAGAGGGTTTTAAAAAAAATTTATGAGACAATCATGAAAAGTGGCAGTACAGCCTGGGCTGCTCCATTCAGAGTATGAAACAAGAAACACAACACACCAAAGCTCTAAGGATTGTAACCAGCTGCCCCGACAACATACATTTGCCCGTGTTAACTAATATGTACGCGTAACAAGTTGGTTTCTTTAAATTCATATTTTTCTAACAAAGAGTAAACTATGACTTTATAATTAAATATGTAACCAATAAAATAATTGTTCTTATGATCCTGTATCTTTTGAACCTTATTACATCAAATATAGAATAAGATGGTTAAAATCAGTTCACCTTTGAGATTTTTTACCACCAAATCTGACTTCTTCTCTTAAGAGTGCAAAGTGTGCTTCATGACTCGTTAATCCCAGCATAATCTGTTACAAAGAGAAATTAGAATGGTTTTATGTCATTTTAAAACTGTTATTCAAAATATGAGAAATATCAAGAAATTTTGCTTTGTTCTTTTTTTTTTTTTTTTTTTTTTTTACAAATTCAGAAGCTTGTAGGAATTAAAAAAATGCTTGTTTAATAACATTTTAGAATTATGAACTTACAATACATCAAAGACATTTGAAGGAACAACACATTCATAGACATTTGTTGTTTGTATTAACTCCACATACCAAGTCAGCATCTAAACCATAGAGACAGTGCCTTGTGTTTGGATCATGATGGGGCTTTGCTTTTTCTGATCTGATGAACTCCATAATTTTATGTTCTCCTTCCCCTGGAGTCTGCATACAGAAACAAAGTGCGTCAGTAATCATTTTGCTATAAAATAAGAGTTTATTTTAAATAAATCATTAACAGAACACAATGACCTCATGGCCTGATAAGTAGACTGTTACTCCTTGCCAGGATTTGTCTGTGGAAATCTTCATGTTTACAAAATATTTAAGATGTTCGTGCAATCTGGCCATGAATTCAGTTCCTGAAAACAGAAATCTAGAAGTTACATACAAAATCTTTCACTAGTCATTCAAGACTACATTTATGTACATAAGTGTTACTGGAAAACAGCAATAGAAATAATTTCTGTC
This sequence comes from Rhea pennata, assembly GCF_028389875.1. Lineage (NCBI taxonomy): Eukaryota > Metazoa > Chordata > Aves > Rheiformes > Rheidae > Rhea > Rhea pennata. The sequence continues at coordinate 17,698,268 of NC_084671.1, read as the reverse complement.
AGAGATAAATGGAATAGTTGTTTGTTTTTTTTATGAAGTTTCATTTTTTCCATAGTGATTTAAAATATTTCTAGAGTGAGATTATTAGAAGTTATTCAGACCTGCATCTGCATTCCCAACTTACTTGAGACCTTTATAAGTTCTGCCCTCTAATTAAAAAAAAAAAGAAAGAAAGAAAGAAAGAAAGAAAAGCTGTTGGATGAGAAAATAATTAACAATGTTTATTTTTATAGCTATGCTTTGGAATTAATTAACAGATTATTTTACCTGGTGTAATACAGTTAGAGTCAAATCTGGCTTCTGTAGGGAGAGTTTCTCCCTTTTCTAATGCCTTTTTTATTTTGTCCTCTGCTTCTTTCGCTGACCTGAAAAAAGGTGGGTAGGGTGGAGGAAGGAAAATAATATTCAAATATACCATAAGTACAATTTTCCAAACAAAATACATATGGTTGCTTTTTTGAAGAATGTTAAAAAAAAAAGAGGAAAAAGAAGAAGAAGAAGGTAAACTCTTCTTACGTGTTAAATTTCCTGTCTCTGGTGCAACTGAGAGACTCAAAAATAGCTCCTTTTTTTCCCAGTAATAATGATAACCTGCCTTACTCAGATACTGTTAATATTTAGATTATCAAGAAAATCATTCAGTGATTGATCATAATGAAAGAAAATGAACATTGAAACAATAGGAATATTTGAAAATACTATTCCAGACCAATAAAGAGCATACAACTTAGTAATGATGTTAAACAGAGCAGAGATTTTGGAATACTACCCAGATCTAACAATTTCTCTTCATCAATAATGGAGAAACAAAACAATCCCAGTCTTTCTTGGCCAATGTTTCTACAAAAACGTTTTAGACAAGAAAAATAAAAAACACCAGTGTCTTAAAAAGTTTTACTGTACTCTGTACAATTTAATAATTGTTGTCCTTTTCCCAATCTTCTTTCATTTTTTTTTCTTTGGAACTTCTCTTCCTTCTATGACTGTCAAAGAACATTTAGTTACAGTGACCAGAAGAGGTCTATTTAGAAATAGCATTCAGAAATGCCAAAGAATGGTAAAGGTATTAAGCGACCAAGGACATCCTTAAGAGCACCACTGCAGATTTATTCCACAGAAAATTTCACAGAAAAAAAAAAATCTCCCAAAACTCATACACAAAGGGAAAAAAATAACCTAATGAGCAAACTAACTTTTTTTTGAATCAGGATTTTAAGAATCAACACTTCATAGGCAGTTACCTTAATTTAACTCTATCTACTGTCACTGGCATGACTACTCAGAATTTACTTCACATTTCACCACATACATTTAACTCCATGTTTGTTTGGTTTTGTTTTTTTTAAAAAATGTTTACTATCTTAAAGACAAAGCAAGAACAAATATTCTCACCTAAAGCGTCTCCCACGCTGCTGATTCATTTTTGCTCTTGGAGCTACTCCATCAACTGCCATGAAGAAAACCTTCCTTGGTTTAATAATGCGAAATAGTACCTCCAAATAGTGAAAAATATCAGCAAAAATCTTGTCTTCTGAGATTCTGAAGTGAACATCATCATCATTGGGATGTGAACACTGATGTATAATACCGTTCATGTCCAGGTACAAGTTGTCAAATTCTGGAATCTAAAAATGCCAGGTTAGTACCTGTTTTGTGACAGCTGAAACAAGGCAAATCACAGCCCAATATATGTGTGAGAATAATAAAGGCTGAAAATGAACTGCGGCTGGCAGACTTCCCCAAGACTGACCGTACAACGATGGGCTAAGAGTATCTTGACTGACTGCAGGTTGGCCTGCAATTGCAGTATCGTATTATGGTTTCCCCAGTGAACAGTCAGTTGGAGATTCCTATTCCATCCTGATTGTTTCCAATACATCAGAGATTCTATCCCCTTTGTTGTGACAATGCTATACATTGTATAATAAAAAATAAAGAAAATAAAGAAAAACATATTTTGAAAAATAAAAACATATTTTGAAAAATAAAAACATATTTTGAAAAATAAAGAAAAACATATTTTTGTGGAAGAAGTAACTTTTTTGTAACCTGAGATGTTTCACTGATTCATTTTTGCATGGCTGCACTCTGAACAATAAAAACAACAAAACTGAGAATGTACTTTCCAACACTATTTCACAGCAAAGCTGGCTTAAGAAGCTTTAGGGCTCTCCCTTAGTCAACCAGTTCCTACTATGACTACTACGTGATGCCTCTGTATTCTAATAGTTGTTTGTGCATCTAGAAAAGTGGCAGCTACCACCAAAAGCAGTAAACTTCACAATGATGCAACAATTACCTTCTCCTGATTTCCAAAATGACTTTTCCGTCAACTCTGCTGTTTCAAGTTTTGTCTTGGCTTCACTTAACAACCCAAGTCCTTCCCAGCCATGAAGTCCTCCTGTCCCCCTCACCCGAATAAGTGCACAGATCCTTTTTCTTTCTTTCATTTTCTTTCTTTCAAGGAAGCAAAACCGTTAGATGTATACAGAGTAGAAATACTGCTAAGTGTATGAAAAGAAGAGGCTATCTTTTTACTGCCAAAAAGAACCAAACACGCACAAGAGCAATTTGCAACAAACAAATCTACTCTTTAATCCACCACTATGTTTGTAAAAATCCTCTTGTCACTACAACCGATAAAAGCTTTTCTTCACATTTTGTGATAATCTGTGGTATTATTGCTGACACATCTCTACATAATTTTTAAAGGCATACTGTCGAACATGTATTTATCATCCAGATTTAAGAGAAACCTAACTCTACTTCAGTGCCAGGAATGAAAAAGATGACAAAAAAGAGGCAAGACTGGGAAGATATCTAGTCACCAGCAACAATTAATCTCCTGTTTCACATAATAATCTTCAATACAGTTGAATTCAATAGACAAACTATTGAAGCACTCAGTGATATTTTTGTACCGCTTTTGAAATACGTTTTCATCAACACAGCGCCATACCTTGTAACATGAATAAAGCAACACAATTGAACATCACAACGTTCCGACGGGCCACACTTTCAAATGGGAAGAGAGTGAGGCACTGAACAAATCGCACTCTAAAAACTAAACAGTATGTCACACGCTTGCATGGAAGCCACATATATATGGAGAACAGATGACACTTGAAGAAACAGGGTTATGATGCAATATACAAATAATTACGTGTATATATAGCAATTGCTTTTATTCTGGGCATTTTCTTCTGTAACAGCAAACAGACAGCTACAAATAGCTACAAGTACTATAGCTCAGACAGGTGGCCTATACTAAAAGAAAAACCATCTCCTTTCTCTCTTGTACAAAAGCATTAAAAAGGTATCAAAATCAGACAACTTCATATATTCAGGAACAGGAGCAGTGGGGCAGTCCAAATAGTGGAATACTAGATAGCACCATGCACAGCCAACCTAACAAGCCTATCAAGGTTAGCATCAAGCTTAAGTAAGATATTTAACTTAATGAAAATTCAACAGCACTTAAGAAGCCTACAGAACTCTTCTTCCATTAGTTTTACAAGGCAAAGTGCAAACCATTCTGTCTTTCACAGACTGATTTTGAGAGTTCAAAAGGAATCAGATCAAATAATAACATCAACACTTTCAACAACATCTTTATTGCTGTGATTGTTGTGAAAATTTACAATCAAGCTTGTTTTTCCCAGAGTTCTGACTCTGAACTCAAACAGGTGATGTTAAGCTGTACAAGAAACTCCCTTTCCCAAATCCTAGAAAACATATCAGAGGTCAACACTTCAGACAAAAAGCTGCCTGACCAATTAAGGAAAATTAAAGTTGATGGTCTAAAGATTCTTAAGGAATATTTTGAGTTGAAGTACTCAAAACATTGAGTAGCCATACTCTGGACAACTTAGAATTGTCTTCAAAATAAAGTCAAGTGAAGTCATCTCAAGTGGTATTTCAGGTTTTCTGTTCAAATGACAACTTCTACTTACTGTTGTAAACATGTAATGGTGACAGCATAGCTCAGCTGACCCTCTTGCTTACAAACTGTAACAAACCGGAGTTCAGATATATTTTGGCAAAAAAAAACATCAAACTGATTCTGTTTGGCCCAAATAGAAGTTGAAAACAAACATTTAAGCACTGAAAAACCTAAGAGAGCAGTTATCACCTAGAATGGCTACTGCATAGACCCATTGTACTGATATATCAAAGCATCAATTTCTAAAATATAAAACTTCTAAGTTAATTGAAGATCAACCTCTCTCTTGTACATAACATGCTGGAAAATAACATTTTGAAACAGTTTGAAAACCTAATCCAGATGCTAGTAGGATCTGTACCCTTGAGCAGTCTGGTAGAGAACAGGAAGCACGTGGATTCGTAAAACTGTTGAAGTTCAACATCATAAATAACAGAGTTGAATAGTTTTTCTTTCTTTTTTTAATAAATAACAACACCTCCTTTCACAGATGCAAACAACATCATCTAGCTTTCAAAAGGACAAAATTCAGAACGATACTAGCATTCACATACGTAAGGTTAAGCAGTGCTTTACCTTAAGAGCTCTAAAAGCCCCTTTCAGAAAGCATAGAAGCATTGCCCAGCTTCTACTCCACTGACTGAAGCAGACACACGCTGGCTGCTTAGCTGCCAAGGTTCACAGTTCTTCGGCAGAAGCTTAAAGCTGTCACCAGTTTCAGTTAGCAGCCCAGGCTACTGAACTGGACTCTAAGCAATGCTGCAGGGAAATCCAATAAATCTTAGGGAAAGAGCCAAACTCTGAAAATTGCTTTGCCCCATGAAACTACAAGAAAGGGTCGAAAGTCCAGGTCTGGAATCATTTGAGCAAAGGATTCTCGAGAAGTGTTGATACAGTATCTATCTAATCTTTTTAAATGGTATCTACTTAGAAACGAGGTATTAACACTCAAACAGATCTTTAATTTTCACCTAACTTCTCTCAGAATATCGTTACCTAGACTATCAAACCACATCCATAATGCAAATGTGAAACAATAATGAAAAATTAAGAGCTTTTATCTAACAGGTATAAAACACGACTGCTCTCAAACTATGCCTGTTTTTTTTTTTTTTTGTCTCTTTGTTAACAGCACTATTTGCAGCTTACCTTTCCCAACTTTTAGCGTTCTCATTTTTTTCCTGCTCATACGAACTGCCCTACACGTCAGGCAACAAGGAAACGCGGCAGAGCTGTAAAACCTCTCCCCGACCGCTGCCGCGCCGTTCGCCGCCCGCAGCGGCAGCTCGTCAGAGCCCAGTGACACCGGAACTCCGGGCTTCTGCCCCGCTCACGGAAACGAGAACCGGACCGTGCCCGGCCGTAACAAGTGCCCAGGAACGCCAAGGGAAGGAGGGATTCACAGAAAGCTCCAGCCCACTTGGGGGTCGCTCGGCCCCGAGAAACAAACCCTAAAGGCCGCGGGGCGCCGGGCCGCTCCTCAGGGGCTTGCGCTCGGCGCTGCCGCCCGCGCCTGCCCCAGCCCGACAGCCGGTCCCCGCGAACTCGGCATCTGAGCGCCGAATTCCCACCACCAGGCATTTTCGGGCAGGCTCCAGCGTCGCACAGCGCCCCGCCGGCCTCCGCCGCTCCCAGCCGCGCGCCCGGCCCGCTGCCTCGCCCGGCCCGCCGCGGCGGGCAGGACCCCCCGGCCGGCGCGGAGGCGCAGGGGCCCTCGGCGGCCGCCCCCGCCTCACCTGATGCTCCTTCAGCACCTGGCTGAGGCAGGGGTACCGCTCCGAGATCCACCGGTAGAACTTGGGGACGCCCATGGCCGCCGCTCCCGCCCCGCCGGACCCAGACCCGGACCCGGACTCGGACCCGAACCCGAACCCCTCCGGGCCCCGCTCCGCCTTCCTTCCGGCGCGCCGTACTGACAGCCGCGCCGCCCGCCTGCCATAGAGCGCCGCGCAGAGCGCCCCGCGCCGCCCATAGAGAGGCGGACAGAGCGGCGCGGCGGGGGCGGGGTCAGGCCCGCGGCTCGCCGCCGGGAATCCGCGGCTCGGGCTCTTCGCCCCCAGCTTGGCGCCCGCGGCGGCGGGCGGGGCGGGAGCGGTTTCAGAGCACGGTAACGTTTCACTGGTGTCTTCCTGACAAGATTTAAGATCCCAAATAATTTTTTAGACATTAGAGACACCCACATGGAAGAAAGTCGCAGGCAACCAAAACTAGACTTCTACTGCAAAACAGAAATATTATTTTTAGAAAGCCCTTCGGAACTATGACTAGAAAAAGTTGAAAGCACCACTTTATATTAGGCCAATATAAAACTTTAATAGCAACTGCCCTAATCCACAAGTGAATGAATTACAAAAACTCTACAAAAGAAAAAGTATAATTAGCACACAACATTCTTTGAGAATATTTTTTACGTAGTTGGAATCTCTATATACATAAGAAAAACTCGCAGAGAACTGTACAGTCTATTTAACAGTTATGTGCACTGTTCTCTACATGTATACAAAACAAGTCATAACGCTTTGCAAATCTGCAGTTTATAATAGATACTGCAAATGTGCCGCTTACATAGGCTTCCAATTAATAAAACTGTGCTGCCGCTTAAAATCAGAAATCAACAAAAGTGGCGAGTTATATTCTAAGGGTGATATAACGCTTCTTGTTAAAGAATATTACAGCTACATCATTGTCAACGTTATCTTTCCAAAATGAACATATTTCACATATATGGAGCCCAGCCCATATACATCTGGCACAGCAGGTTGTCATCACTTGCTTCTTGAATAAGGTAATGAACATGCCCCTCAATAGATAAAGGTAATCCTTTTATTCTGTTTCTAGTCTTAATTACACCTTGCAGACGCTGTTCTATATCAAGGACATGAGTTTTGGCCTAGAAACAAAGAAAAAAGGAAAAAATGTAAATTTCTACTGTCCACGAACTTCCATACCTTAAAATACAGAAACACCTGTTATCAGGATATTTGAAAACGTCAACTTAATCAATTGTCAATGAAATGCCAATTTAATACAAAACCCAGATGAATACAAATTACTTTGAAAATAACAAACTCTTAAAAATCATTCTCTGAAATGGACATATATTGGTTGAGACATCCAGTCTGGAAAATATAGGCCAGAATTATGAGCAACTGAAAATGAAGTCTAGTAACAGGTTGTGTGGAGTAACTCAAAACAAGCAGTTCTGAGGCTCAATTACTGTAGCTAGCTCATACGAGTTATACTCATTTTCATTTAGAGCTCAAGTATGTTATATATTGGCACCTATCAAAAAAAACCCCACAGTTAACAAATACAACTACATGGGTGGTCCTGTAACTAAATGACTATGCTGACATAGCCTGGTTAGTAATCATTTGAACACAGGAAGATTTTCTGTGCTCAAAGAACTGTTAAGCTTTTGGTTGCAATATAGCTTTAATATTACAGTTTTCTTTCTTTGTTGGTCTGTTTATCAGTGCTCCCTAAGTTTTATCTGGCTATTACATATTCAGTCCTTTTCAGTAGATACTCTTTTTATGGAAAAAAATCCCCAAATTTTGCAAAAGAGAAAGAAAATAAATACTACAGTTGGTGCAGGCTATATTTTAGACAAATAATATCATATTTATCAGCAGCTATAAAAGAAGTTATAAATCAAGAAATCTTTATTTTAACAAGTATATCAGCATTTATGCTGTAATAAACGTGCACTCACAAAAAGTACAAAAATATGCATGGAGAGGACTCCAGATATCAGCATCACTGTAAATCTAGAGGACTGTGCAATTGTCAGAGTGAGGGGAAGCAGGAGCCTTCCCCATCCTACTACCAGTTTGGTAATCTAAACAACAGAATTATGGACTCTTTGTTCATTATTAATTACAATTTCTATCAATCAAAAATACTATAATTATATCCTGTGGATAAATACTATTAACACTGTCATAAGAGTAAAAAAAAAAAAAAAAAAAAAAAAAAAGAGAGAGAGAGAGAGAGAATATTTTTAAAATTAAAAAACTCAAGAAAATTGAAGTTTCAGTTAGAAGATATGCAACCATATTGCAACCATAATGGACACTGTGATATTTGAAATACCTTATGCTATGCTTGCTTGCAACTAACCTTTTCATTGACAACTTCTCCAGTTTCATTCACCAGTGCTTTTGTATTCCCTTTGACAGGTTTACTCCACTCCACAAGAGGATCATGGAGAAAAGTCTTTAAGACACTGAATATATATATTAAAAAAAAAAAAAGAAAAAAAAACCACTGTGTAGAAAAAGAGTAAGATACATATTTCCTCCATCTGATTTTGACACATTTAATTTTTAAAACAAGAAATTTTACACTTCCAAAACCAAAATATTATTGTTTGCCTTTTAAGTTGACATACACTCCCGCATTCTGAAGTGACAGGAAAAAAGCTGTTAACATGAAAAGCAGGTATCTATTTCTGTTACAGCTGTCTCCCTTTCACTGCTATTAATTTCATAGAGACTAGCCTTGCCCATGACTCCCACTCCAAAGTAGTTTGTTATCTAACATTTTATGTCAGACGTCATATTATTCCTCAGCAAAATTTGCAACTAAAATAGCAGATAGGCAAACTATTCATAAAACAGCAAAATAATGCTATTATCTAGTCTTCACACTGCTCTTCCAATAAAACTCTTTTTTTTAATCTTAACATATGAAAGTCTTGCGCCCTTTTTATTTTTTAAGACATAAATAATACCTCTGAGAGTCAGTGGTTTCTTCAATACTTTTGCCACCAGAGAAGGGTATCAGCTATATAATACCACTTCTAAGACATGCATCAAAACTCAATTTTAATTTACTCAAAGATTTCAATACTCTGAACTTTCCTGTGTACTTCTGCTTTCTCCCTTGAAACTTGTAATTCCAAAGCAACTCTGCCTGTTGTTCTTGGAATTATACATGCATTCAGGAATTCAGATTACCTACTGAACACACTATGTTTCCCCAAAATTCATCAATTGCAAGTGATATCCCCTACAATCTTATGAAGAAAACTCTTCTCTAATTTGTTTCTGACAATTTTTTTGTTAGCTGAAATCACTTGCATCTGATGTTTACATTAGCCTAAGTGACTTTGCTTGAAGTGAATTAGAGAGGACTTACCCTATCACTTTGTCAGTTGAAACATGGAGAAAATAAACCTCATCCGAGAGATACAGTGATCTTTCCAGATGACACAAACAGTTGCAATAGAATTTGTGCATAGTCTATGTCAGATATTGGTAAAGATGTGTGTGACTATCTTAACTTTTATTCTCACTGTAGATGCCTAGCACACTAGAAGCCTAGCACTTATGTCAAATATTAGAACACCAAGCATTTGAATTTTTCCTCACATCTGAAAAGTCTGGCAACAATGTGGATTTAATTCAGGAGGAATGAAGAAAATTATATAGTAAATGAAAAAAGCGTATTTCAAGAACATGTACAAATTTTTGATATGTAACATTAGCTATCTGTAGTGATAACAAAGCACTGAGATGAGTCTAAAAAAATTAGCAGTGAACATTTATATTGATGTATATTTAACTGTATATCATAGTCAAACTGAGCTGCATGACTGGCATATGCTAAAATTGGCATATTATCCAGCAGTCACTGTTTCGTATGTTTGGACTACAGACAGTTTTTTCAGAGTTTATAGTAAAAACTGTTGCTGTACCTCATTAGAGGCTCTCGCTGATCACGCATCAGCCTCATTGTGACTTCGCAAGCTCTTCGGAAGAGACCTTCTGTTCCCATCGGACCCATTCCATTAACCATATTATGAGTAAGACGAAAAGGAACAATTTCTGGAACTTCAAAAGTTTCTCCCTTTACATTCATTAAAAAAAAAAAAAAAGTTATTTTCATTTTAAACATTATTTAATTAAACAAACAGTAAATTTGCATTGTTTGTTTTTTTTCCTCAGCATTGTCTGGCAGATACCTAGGTGACCGGAGATGTTTCAGACCACTGCTCTTTCTCAACTAGTTAGAGCAAATTACTGTGAGTAAAGCATACCAATGCCCAAATAACATTTATTTTCCTGTTTTAAAACAGTAATACAGGTTTTAAATTTCAGTCCCTTTTAGCCATACAAATTTTATATATATATATATATATATATAAAAATAAAAAAAATATATATATACATTTTATACATATATACATACATATATGTATGTATAAAATTGTTCCATGGTCTCACACAAAATCCTAACTTTTGTTTTCCCTAACCATTTATAGATCTGATAAAAAAATTTTTTTTAATTAAGGATTATGTAGGATAATTTAGGCTTACCGAAAAGGTAACAAGAGTAATTTTCTCTGCTTCACTGGTCTGAATTAAAAAGGGCAGAAATTCCACATCAAAAACATCTTGTGGCAGAAATACTAAAACCCCAAAGCCCACTCTGGCCACAATTCTGCTGCTTATTTTTATAGAACCATTGGAATTTTTGTGCTGAGTGTTAGAAATCAAGAAACTCCTGACAGCAGCAGAATTGTACACGTAAGAGTACAAAGACTGTAATTACAGCTTTGTTTGGAGGGGTGGTAGTGAAGGGAGGAGAGTCACATAGTATAACCAGCCCAAAATGCTCTAAAATTTGGAACTTTATCAGAGTATCCAAAGAATGCTTATCTGACATTAAATCAAAAAGCTGGCTTTCATTAATGCCATATATTCTAATGTATATAGAACAATCACATACTCTTTATGTGTCCAAGATTGCCTGCTGTGTATAAGTAAGAAATAAAGTGACATACAGATAATACAACAGATACTTTTTTAATTTTATTTTTAAAGTAAAAAACCCCCAAGGCAGTAGAAATTTATAACTTTCATCTGTGTAGAATAAAGGGCAAGTTTGGGAAGGAACATTTCTCACCTTATTGAAAAGACAGTTGAAATCCACGTGCACACATTCACCAGTCAAAGAATCAAACAGGATGTTTTCACCGTGACGGTCTCCTAGACCAAGTATATACCCTACCATTGACATGACTGCAACAGAACGACAGTAGGCTGACCTACTATTGTACCTGTAGGAATAAAAATCTAATATGAAAGTCTAAAAATCACCTCCTTGAGATGCCCTTATTCATTAGCATCATTTACATTTATTGAAATATATGAAATATATATTCTTGAGCTAGCCCAATCCCAGTCACTCACCATGAAGTAGGATCAGGGAATGTTCTAAGAAACCATTCGTGAAAAAGAGGAGGATGACGGGGCAGAAGGACTTCTTTGAACATTTTCAGCTTTTCAGACAAAGGTGCTGACTTTGGAAGCATGTGCTGACGTAATTCCTTTCCGGTCATATAAATACCTGTAAAAGACCTTCTCAGTTAAGAAAACAAACAAACAAACAAAAACCCCCATAAAAAAATAAAGCCTCACACATACTATTACTATGCAGTAATACTTACCACATTTTGACCCAAATAGGGTATTTTAGATAATATAAACATTTCAATAAAATTGAAATAAATGAGCAAACAAAAAGAAAATAACCCAGAACATCTTGGTGGTAGGCAGGAAAGTAGTCTAAAAATAAAATAAAAAAAAAAAACCCTCACTGAAAAAGCAGCTCAGGCAAGCAAGTGGTTTTACACAAATCAAAAGCCACTCATCATCATCTTCAACTCAGATGTTTGGTCTTCCATATTCACAGACATCTGCACACAATCAGATCGTTTTTGAGATTTTAAAATTTGGGGTATTTTAATACAATAATGTAATTCCATCTATATTTTAACATCCTCTTCTCTCTCCTCCCATAAATCTCTCAGAGGAATGTTACATAAAATAGTTCTTTACCTTTTTCCTTGTAAAGTTTTATCAGGATATTTCTTAAACCAGCAGTATTGTTCACCCATTCAATTATGCCGCATTCATCATTTAATGGAATAACTGCATAGGTTCGAATATGGAGTTCTCGCCTACGTGACTCTGCATCTTTTCTCAAGCACTATTCACAAAAGAAAATAAATTATATTAACAAACAACATATATAAACAAAATATACCAATACACAAACCATTTTATCCACATTTACTTTCCCATCCTACCATCTACAATTTAAAATTCTGAGTTTCATTGTCAGCAATAGGACAAATGCAAGCAGAATGTTCATCTTTCCTCTGAAGTCACTTTGAAAGAGAATTAAGTAAGAGAAATTGTGTAACTTGTACATGGCCTAAGTAAACCTTTCAAAAGTAGTATTTGAAATCAGCATTGTGTTAGTGCTTCAGAAATATTATCATTTGCCTTGACCTTGTGGAAAATATGGTAAGTTAACCTTTGGTGTACTGCTGAGAAGCAAAATATGACTAAAATAACAAGTACGGCAACATTTTTACTAAGAAAAATAGAATGAACCCATTATTTATTAAGAATATAAAAATATTCTTCATATGAAATGTAACAGCAGGATTGACATTATGAGAATCAACCTTTCCTGTATATTTCCTCTACAATAAGCAATTATTTTGGCAAAATGTTATACTTGTAGACTTCTGAAAACAATGATGAAGTTATGCATTCTCAAATGCTGTTGATGTCAGTTGGGATAAAATATTTTGCTATCTTTAAAATTTTGTTATTTTTACTCTCTTCTCCAGTAAATTCTTCCTCGAGATTAGGAGCTAAGTACTTCTTTGTTAGTTAGTTCATCATTTTATTCTAGTCAGCAAGTATAATGTATCTGATTTTCTAACTCATCAAACCTTATTAATAAGAGAGTTGAATTCCATGAGCCGGCAGTCTTTTCTTAGATCATCTTTTGGTTTACACATCATAATATAAGATTTCCCATCTGAACCTTTTAAGCTGATCTTTTTTGGCTTTTGAAGTGATGCAAGAATTTCAACCTAAGGAAAATTAAATTCTTTATTAACACCTGTATCAATTCCTACAAAACAAACTGTAACTGTAATAGACCATTATAACAAATTATGTTAGCACTTTCATGGTGCTCATATGGTATTTACAGCATGTTGATCTCAGGCCAAAATCTGACCTAAACGCTAAGAGGCCATATGCTTCTCATGCTGTTATGTCAGAAGCCATTCATTTTCGTGAATGTAAATATGAAGTAAACTTCTATGCCTCCTCACTCCTCCATTTCTAGAGAACTAAGAAAATAAACTCAGCTATACTTTTTTGATGTGTTTTTGACTATTTGACATTTTTTTTGAGTATATGACATTAAACTTTAAATTAGATGCTAATCAGAGGCTTACCGTATCATCAAAGCCTGAAATGTAGGCCCAGCATCCAGGAAAAGGATCATGGTTAGCATGTGTGCCAGGGATTGAAGGAAGAGTTGGTATCATCACAGATTGTAAAGGAATGAGAATCTCACTAAATGTGTGCTCTTCCACCAATCTTTTAAGTGTTTTGAAATGAATACTCATGCTTAATGTTGAGCTGTTTCCATCAACCTTAAACAAATGTTTTTCATAAGTTAAAAATAAATACTTAAAACATTCTTACTATTTTACATTACTAATTACACTTACTATTTTACATTACAATTACTAATTACTTTTGGTAATCAGAAAAAAGGCAAATTAAATTTCAAATTAAATGAGTGTGGTTCAAACAAAATACATTAATTATTGCTCATCTAGTTTTCATTATGAACGTAATATAAATTAATTAAAGGTTTTACTAAATTTTAGCTCTATTAGCAAGTTCATTTGTTCATGACAACACCACAACCAGCCTATTTTTGTTTTATTAAAACTCTGTAAATTTACTGGGGAAGAATCAAACATGAAAGAAAAAAGACATTTAATTATAAGCAATGTAAATGCCATGCACTAAAAAAAATGCATCATTGTGCATGTAAGTATTTATAACATGCTTACTTAGAACTATTTTCTGTTTTTTGAAAGTTTTTTTTTACAAAATACTTCAAAAATAAAAATGTTTTACAAGGTACTTGCAATTTAAGAGAAACTATGCCAATAAAATGAACAGGTTAATATTATCAGAAGAAGCTTCTGTATAACATTTTTAAATAAATGAATTAATGCATGTCATGTGATTATTTCTAGAAGTACCGGTTTGTTGCATAGTTCTAATAGCTTATCCGTAAGGCGTGTTGCATCACCAATAAATTTTCCTAAAGATTCCTTCATGTGGATAGCTTTGTTCAGAATTTCCTTACATCTATTGACACGCATAGGGTAAGAGGACTGAAAAGAGAGCAAAGTTAAATTTTATTAAGAAGTTGAACCACTTAAAGTTCTCAAAAACATATTTTTTCTTTACTCCTTGCTTGTCATATTTAATATGACAGAAGAGAAGTCTCCTATTCAGATCTGACACCTGAACTTAACAGTTTCAAAGTGGTATTTGGGAAGGAGGGACGAAGACAAGTAAGGAGTATTATTCTAATCTTAAACCATTCTGAAGAATCCCACAACTAATGGTTAATGTTCAAGAACATACCAGCCCCAAAGAAAAGACTGTACTATGCTTCCCAGTTTTTGTTGAAACAATCTTACAATCATATAGGTTTTAGGAATAAGCAATAAATCTAGTTTATTTTAATCAAGGCAGAGGATTAAATATTTGATCATAAAATTGGAAGTACTGTTTAAAAACAGCAAAAACCTGTCAATAGCCACCCAGTTCTTCAGCTCTCTGTTAATTCAGATTTCCTTCTCAATGTATCATACAAGTCAGGATGCATCTAGGTTAGCATCCTAGTTTGGAGCATTTAAACTATAATATCTGAACTTTAGGTTGACCCGCAATAAAATCTTTTGCAAAGACAGCAACATATCCTGCTCCGCAACACTGTCACAGCTACTAAAACACTTTATTATTTCTTATAATCTTCAGTAAAATAGGTTATAGTTACATTTCTCTCTGATAAAAATAGTTTTACAAACTTAATGAAAATGTAGCTGTCCTTATCACGGTACCTTGGACACAGCAGTCATCATCCACATTGCTTGCTGTGGATAGGCTAGAAACACTTTAGCAACGATCACCATCAGAACAGCGAAGACTTCATCATGAGAATGACAGATTCGTGAGATTAACTGAGAAAAAGCTGTCAGAAACTGATAAGGTGCCAGGTGACTGGTGTGCTCTGTAATCACTTTATTTATTTTAGCTAAATCGTTTTTCATTTGAACACGTTCTGAACGGCTTGCTGAAAAACACAAAACAAGATTATATTCTTTAAAATCATTTAAATCAAGCCTACAGAAAAATATTTTGTTGTCAACTTTTCACAAACCAAAAGGAAAAAAAAAACAAAACTCTAAAAGGGAAAAAAGGAAAGACTCTACTAATGTAAAGTTCTTTTTATATGTCATTCAGTAACTCAATTACTTATAAATAATTATTGCGTTTGAGTTATTAATGAACCAGAATTACAAGAGGTATGGCTAGGAATGAAATAAACAAGCACAGACAAAATAATACATGAAAAAACCCTCCTCGCACCCTTAAAAAAACCCAAAGGATAGGAAACATTTAAATAAGGCTATAAGAACTATTATTACTTTCATGTTTGATAACTTGTAAACAGATTTGTGTAGAGAACAAAGCCTTAAACAACAGAAGGAAGAACCAGGCCTGGGAGAAAGGAACATGTACTGCTTGTGGCAATGTGCTGTAAACAAATGTAAGGGGAAAAATAATCCAAAATCTGGAAATTCCCCCAGCAAATAATTGAGAGTTGGCAGGGTTGGGGTGTGTTCAGTGGGGTTCCCACTGCCAAATAATTTATCAATGTAAAAGTTCTTTCTCCAGTTCTCAGGTTTTTCAATTCTATTTATGCCTCCTTTAAGAAAAAAAAAATAAAAGAAGAAAGAAAGAAAATAAGATTGGACAGGAGCAGGAGCTGGAGGAAATGGACTTGTGACTTGTGCACTGAATTTACTCCATAAGATGATTCTGTTTGGCTTATTTTTGAGCTCTTTCCATGGATGCCACAGTACAAACAGTTCCTCTATCACCCCAAGGTATCATGGCCACTTAAACCTGCAGAAGGAGAATGGGGCCATGGACCAGATGGGTAGGCTTAACATCTACCTCCCAGCTTTAAAAAGAAAACAAACCAACCAAACAAAAAGAAAAAAAACCCCTCAGCTTTCCTGACTAAAATAGCTAGCTTCTTTATTAAAAATATTCTACATTGATAATGCAGTAAAATAGGATATATACCCAAGTAAATAATGTACAGTATAACAGCTACTATAGCTTGGGGTATCACCAAAGATTTTACATAATGTTTTCTTGGGAGCAAATAATTCTAGTTAATGTTACAGATGTCTAGGACTCCTCTAAAGTCATAAAACAAAACAAAAGCAACAACAGTCCATAATATTTCCCTACAAAATGAATCCCAATGTTCTTTTGTGGAGTGGAAATGAAAAAGAGTCTTTAAAAGGAATGGAGTTGGCCCACTTGCTCCTACCCCCAGCAACAGAAGACCCAGCATGAATAGCAAGCACAGCAGCAGTAGAGAAGGCAGTAGCTCATGCACGACTGCCACCAAATTCAGTTGACGTAAGTGTAGAGAATGAGGCAAGATCAGTGAGCCACAATGATCTCTTTGCTTAACTCCAGACATGCAGGCATTGCTAACTGCAATTTTCATTGGTTCAAAAACTTCCCCTCCCCTCCCCTAAATGCATCTAAAGCAGTAATTTCACATGCCTGGACGCTATCTACAAGAGTATTTTTCTCATTTAAATTTGAATAAAATTCCTTCAGCAATTGGAATCCAACAAAGCCAGAAAAAAAAAAATCAAACCAAAGCCAAGTACTTTACTACAACAAATGTATACAGACATACTGCTCATTATGAGGCAACTTTAAGTGATAGGTTACATGCAAGTGATTTTTCTTATTTCTCTTTTTTGACTTAAGCAATTTAAGAAACATTTATCTCTCCTTGCGTATTGAAAAAAATATTTCTGAGGATTTTAAAATAATTCATACCTTCTTACATACTAACATTCTACAATTAAAAAAATAGTAATAGTACCTTGTTTTCATATAATTTCAGGCAGTAAGTCTAAACAAAGTACTCTAAGTATCTTTCATTATTCTTTCAATAGTCTATATAAAAGTATGACACTGGAAATATGTACTTGGAAAAAATGTTCTACCTTTATCACATTCATATGCTTTTGCTCCAAAATCCAGCCACAGAGATAGCATTCTTGGCATTGACTGATAGATGAATTGGTTTCCATACTGCAGAGACCTGTTATTACATGTTTAAATCACAGTATGTTAAAACAATACATTAAAAATCTTACAAATTGTACATACTTAATTGCTTCATATTCTATGGTGCACTTTAGAAATCTATTATTTGCTATTTTAATGCATCTTCAATAGTTAAAAGTTTACTAACATACAAAAGTTCAGTCTGTATTAATCAAAACTGCAGATGAAATAGTTAACTTAGTAAGTACCAGTCCTGTTTTAGATGACAGAGATGATTGCTTATTTAGAAGGTAGAAGTAAACTCTATTGGGTACTAAATAATGAATTCAGTGTTTTTTTTGTTTTACATTATTGCCTAAAAATTTAAACTCTACTGCTAAAAGACAATGTATTTTTATAAAATGTCTTTTTCAGTATGAATAGTGTAATCTTTCTGTAGAAACTACACAAAGATGCTGTAGTGTCCAACCTGCCAAAATGATGAACTATATATCTAATCAGATCTCCTTGCTTTTCCATCTTATTGTCAGTTACCATAGGCATTAATTTATCATAGTATTTAGCAAGATAAAAATGTCCATCCTCCCATTCTGGCAAAAAAATTGTAACATCCTGCAACAAAAAAAAAAGAGAGAGAATTACTTTTTGAAATGACAGGGCATGAGTGGGGTAATATTTAAAACAAAATAGGTGATTCTAATGAAACAAGAATCTTTTACTAGTTACTTTTGTGCAAATTATAGAAAAGTGCAATTTTAACACCAAAAGTATAACTTTGCCCAGAAATACCTTATAAACTAGAGGTCTGTTATTAAAATTGCTTTTGAATTTGGAGACAGCAAGATAATTTAAGATATAGTATTCCTCAACCAGAAAAGATTATAGCTTCATTAAAAATATTATAATGAAGTTCATGATCTTGAAATAAAATATTGTGTTTCTTTTAATTTTTGGAAAAAGTGAAACAAGATATTTCTTATGTTTCTATTTTCAGTCTAGAAGTGTTATACTAAAAAAAAAATCCCAAGAATTCGTGTGACATATATTAGGATATAAATAACAAGTGACATCTATTCTGTAATAATGTCAGCTTGTTTCCAATGCCAATATTTAGATATTAGAGAATTCTAAACATCACAATGCTTTTATGTAATCCACTGAGATTCTATTGTTTTCCATTATTCCAATGTTCATTTGAGTTGGTGTGTTCATTAGACCCTTCTCTAAATGACTGTTATTGCAGTTTCTAATTAGTAAGATAACAGTAAGTATTAACACCATCAAATGGCAAAACTTGGAGAGAAGACATACTACTTTTCAGGAAGCATAAAGATCTACATGTACTACTGGTTTAGTAGGCAATACTAAAACATTCCAAGACAGTATTACAGTGGCCTAACAACAGGAAGCAATGTAGCACTGTATTGTTAAAGAAAATATACCAGTGACCTCTTTCCTAATTCTTGGGAAGCTGGAAATAAATTTAAAGCAGATTTGTAAGTCACTTCCAGAGAGGAGTAACAGTAAAGTGAGAGAAGAGCATCAAGGTAATCACATTGTCTTTTAAGAGTAACTCACATTTTAGTGAGAAATTCTAATTTGTATATTTGTAAGAAAAAAAACATACACTCACAGATTTTTTACCTTAATAGGGCGTATACACAAGTGTATCAGCTATATTTAGCTTCCACTATTAGGAACTGTAGACTTCCATGTATTGACATATCATGCTAAAGCAAATTCAGATGGTTTTACCTTTAAAAGAACCACCACTTCCTTCCTACACATTGACCTTTTAATACCAGTGACAGTCGGTTGATGCTTCTGGAAGTTGTCATAGTTTACATAATAACAGATATTTTGTTACATTATTAAAAACTGCTGTCCTGTTAATTAGCATTTTAAATTACCTTGTACTTTTTCATAACTGCGTTGCTTTCAAAATTAGCAGTTTCTTCCATAAATCTGCCCACTAGCAGCATTGCCCGACCATGGATGAGTTGATTTTTGGTATCACAAGGTGCTTTATTCTCGGGGAAACATAACTCAACCCCTTTCTGCAGAACAATCAGTGCTTGGTGAACCTCACCCTAATGGAAAGAGGAAAACATTTCATTTACTTTAAATAAAAGAGATGAAAAATAGTTTGCAATTGCCACTAAGGTAAAGCAAATTTCACAGCTGTGTTCTAGACCATTCTGATTGTGGTGACTGGATATTAGGCTATTACTGTCTTCAGATGCTTCTTATATTCCCCTTTTTTTACAGCATCATTGTTCCTTTAGATTAGCTCAGCAATTGCTCCCATGTTTGCTGCCTAACTCAAATTAGTTAAAAGAATACAAGAAAAGTCAAACTGTTTAAAATAGCCTATGCTGCTTTGACTGAAGCAGATAATCTATTTTATACATAGCTGTCAGAAGAATCAATAGATACAGAAAAGGGCTCACTAGCAGATAGAGGTGAAAACTTCTTGTGGCTCAGCTGTGACCAGAATGTATGACTGAGTTCCTTGCTGACGTTTCTCATTTTACATATATTGATTATAAGTGTTTTTTTCTTGAAGAAAACTAAAAGATACTTTCTTGTACATAAAAAAAAAAAATCAATTTTTATTTTGCTTACCTTGGACCAGAGCCACTTCGCTCTTTCTATATAAAGTTCTGAGAGGGTAGACTCCCCAGCATTTAGAAGAGCATTATATGCAGTCTGGTGATGACCAGCTTTCCTTGCAACTCTAGCGCTCTGGAGCCAACATTGACCAACCAATTCACTGTAATCCTGGCTGCAGAGATATTTTTGCAGGAAGCGAAAAATTTCAGTTATCAATACTGCCTCAAAATCTCAAGTAAATATCAGTATGTTGAAATGCAAATAAAAGATCTCAATAAACTATATATTACAAAGAACCAGTTTAAAATTATTTGTAATACTTCTGTGTTTCATTTTTTCCATCTAAGCCTAAAAATAAATATTTTCCTCTGTTCCTCCCTTACCCTTTCTAAATTGACAGACACCACTTTTCTCTTCCAGTTTGAACATAAGTAATGTTGAAGAAGATTGCTTTTGTGTACAATATAAATTTCTACAGATTTTTATCCTGCCTCCTAACATGCAAACAGAAAACTAGATTCTAATTTACATATAACATGGACAGACAAGAACTGGTCATGTTCTCACCTTTTACTGAGGCTAAGCAAAGCCCTTCGCAGTGCCAAAATCGGTTCTTTTGCTCTGTAAGAGTTCTGGGTCATTTCAATACGAGCACACCAGTTCAGGGAATCTCTACCATGGTCACCATCTGATTGCTGAAACACTGGCCCAATACTGTGCTCCAACTCACATAGCATATGCAACCTATGGTAGCAAAGTAAAGGCAGGTATGTTGAAAATACTTGCTGTTATAGTTACATATAAGTTTTCTGTGGCTTTTGCCATTTTTTGCCTAAAGCTGGCCGTAAGTAATTTCAAACAGTAGGACTTTCTTCAAAAGCAAAAACACAGCAAAACCCAACCTATAAAATCAAGAATTAGCGATGAGTTATTTTCTTACTGTTCCTTTACCAGGCTGCTGAACAGAAACAATGCAGATCACTTGGAAAGGAAGTCAAGTTTTAGAAATCAAGAAGTTTCTAGGCATTACTTTTAGCAATTATTCTTTGAAAAGTCTCGTATTTTCTACAAATGATATTTTTAAATAAATAATTTTATTTTAAAGAAAGTGTTTAAATAACAGACAATATATTGCCTCTAAAATAAATAAAACTTTCTTTAAAATAAAATTATTTATTTAAAAATACCATTATTATTAACTGTTACTGTAAAGCTGCAAAGTTGAGAACTTGCATACTTTTGCATTCGCTTTGGCAGTCTAGATGTGGCATGCATATCTGATAGAGAAACAGTGACTTTGTCATGGCTTCTGAATAGCAAAGAACATTTATAAATGGCTAAATTGAACTATTTTGAAACTCCTCTTTCTCAATACTCAGACTGAGCCTTTTATTTAGAAAAGTCTGCTCAGTTGCTAGTCTACTACAGCCAACTTCAAATTTATTAAAAAAGAACAGGTAAAACTATTTAAAGTGAGAGTTTTCAACTTCTACTGTTCTTTGCTGAGAAAAGAAGGAAGTGCTTTTAGGCCTCTGGGCAGATTAAAAACAGTCATTAAGTCGAAAACATTATGTACCACTTTAAGTACAAAATTCAGTTGTAATTTTTATTATCTGATATTCACATAAACTTGCTGACTTTTTAAAGTCTATACAACTGATCTATTGTGAGTATTTTTCGCGGGGGATAAATTCTTAATTCAAAGGTTTCCACTTGGCAGAGTATGCAAAAGAGGTGAGAGTAAACACACATTAGCACCATTTATTGTGGGAATGAAAAATTCTTACTGCCAAGTACTTGATTATGAGCTTTCTGGATTTGAAAATACAGGGACATTTGGAAATAAGAAACCTGATAATGTGTTCGTATCCTCGCTGATAAGATCCTCTTTCAAAGCTTGCTGCTGAAAGGGGTACAATCTGTTCTGCTCGAACAACTTTCAATGTTTCATAAAAAGCAGCTTCATTTTTCTTCTTAGCTGATAACAATAAATGTCCCAGTCTGACACTCCACGTAGTGGACTTCACATCTTTGGGAGGAAAAAACAAAAACAAACAAAAAACTGAAACAACCTCCAAACAAAGAAATCTTTCTGTTTCTTTAGTAGCTTAGTCTAAGCATGCTAATTTGTCCTAACATACTACTGGAAATTCTTTATCAAAGTAAGTTTCTCCAAACTGCTTAAATGAATTTTTAAAAGACAGTATAATCTATCCCTCCTCTTCTTCCCCTCTCCTGCCCCCATCAAAAGCAAACCCAAAATAAATTTGGCCTTACACTTGTTTGAAATTTAAGACTCAAAAATCATACACTTTACAATCAAATTATTTTACAAAATCTAGAAGACTATTAGTCAGAATCTCTTCCCCTTTCAATAAAATACAAGACTAACTACCCCTTGGTTTAAGCTTGACCAAGCTAAAAGACATGCTTGCTAAGAAATGCAATAAAATACTTCATATTTTGGTATCAGTTTACCTGAAGTCAAATAATTTTCCAGTAAATCCCATCGTGACAATTTCCAGGCTGCCTCCACTCTGTATGTGTTCAGTTCAGAAATCCATTCTGACCTATTAGAAGGAAACAAAACCAATGAAAGTGGTTGTGCTGAACTCAACTTTTTCTTTCTTTCCTTTTTTTTTTTTTTTTTTTTAACAGGTAGCTTTACATAATCTTAACAACTATTCTTTATATAAAATTCTCCATTTTACTCAAAAAGAAGGTAAGATTGCCTTAAATAAAATTAAATAAAAACAAAGGGAAACAAAGGGTAGCTAGTAGTAAAAATAACAACTGTATATCACCATTCCACAAATTCAAATCACAAGTAGTGTTTTTAACTTCTATGATGCATTTTAAAAATCACCATCTTTCCATCCATTTTTCCTGTTAAGCTATAAATAGCTCTGGAACAAGTGACTTGTAAAGTGATGATGAAGGATTTTACTGTTTAAGAAATTAAAGCATATTATCTACACTGAATGCAGTGCAGATGAGCAGATTTCTGGAGGTAATTTACAGACAAAGCACTTCAAAAGTTCTCTAGCTTCACGCTGCTAGTCAGATACACTCAACAGGCCTCACATGCTTGATCATGCACAAAAATGACTACTGATACATAGCTGTAATACAAGATCTTCATATTGCTCCAACATTGTATTAAAAGCATGTAGTACCTGTTGGCAAGTACTCCATTGACCTGAGTAATTACAGTAGATAACTGACCAAGGCCTAACATGGACTTCACTACACCATGATAATGAATAATCTAGAAATGAAAAACAAACAAAAAAACAGATAAAAAAATATACACACACATATGTTCTCAAGAAATTCTTGGCAGTCTTAAGGAGGAAGTAAGTCATTTGGATGTATAACTCTTTATAATAACTATTATAAGCCATAACCAGTTGCACCATAGGTAGACAGGGAAACTTTTCCCAATTCCCATTACTAGCAGAGTTATACAAATACAACATTTTTGGCATATAAAAACCACAATGCTCATTCAGTACTATTGAGCTTTCCAGTCCTACACACTTGTAAGTCCCAGAGAAAGAACAGAAAGGAGAATAAAAGTGGAATAATTGTTACTCAACTTCCAACTGCTCTTATATTACAAGTATTTTTCCTGATAGTCATTAATCAAAAGAGTAAGTCAGAATTGCTTTGAATAAAACCTGTGGCAACTTGTTTTAATAGTTCTGTGGCATGTATCAGTATTGATTGATTCTTAAACTATCAAACTTCAGGCCTTCCTAAAGTAAGGTTGGTCCAAAATCAGCAAACTGTCCTAGTAAAAACCTGGGTATATAGATACATCAACCATTAATCCAACATCGTCTGCATATTACAGTATAAATCCACTATGAAGAGATTTGTTCCAGTTCATGAAAGACAACAGCAATTTACACTCAATAACTTCCATGGGATACACTTACATTCATACTCTACTTAAATATTCTGAGGTGGTATTTTTGGTTTTATCTTGTGTAAGTATTGTACTGTGGAAGATTAAGGCAAAAAAGATATTAGGAATTTGTCTCGTATTTTACCTGATCAGGTTCTAGTTGGATAGCCCTATCATAACAGGCTGTGGCATCTCTCAGCAAGCCAATACTTTCATGTTCAAGGATTTGTTCTTTGAGAGATGGTTCTGCTTTCCGAATTGCGCTCACCCCTGCCACTCCATCTGGCTCATGCATAGCAGCATACAATTTCTTTATTCAAACATAGAACGTAACAGAAATTGACATCAAAAACAAATCTAAGATAACAAGACATTTTATATATGACGTTCAGAATCATGTATCTTGTTGAAAATGAAGAGCAAACTACTCTGTAGGAATTCTTGGCTTAAGCTGTTATTTCAACATTGAAGTAAATGTCAGTTTTGTTACACAACTTTCCAAGCTGAGCTCTGCTTTCGTTGCAGAGCTTGTATAAATGACGTTATTAATAATAATGATGATGATTATTGCATACTGCAGTCATCATTATTTCATACTACAAGTTCACACATCCAAGTTACCTGAAGCAACATTTATATAGGGAGAAATAAATATCATATTATGACATGATAAAATCATATAATATGAAGCTGCAAGTAACTTATGGTTTAACAGCACCATTCTAGATAGTTTTTCAAATTAGTAAAGCTGCTGACAAATATAAATCACAAAATAAGAACTATAAACTTCAGATAGATTAAAATACTTCTTGAAAATAATTTTTATCCTTTTCAACATCCTTATAATTAACTTTCTCTATTTTAGAATTAGCCATTTAGCCTTACTTTAATGAATTTCAACATTTTTAATTTAAATCACTGTTGGCATAAAGTAAAGTAAAAGTAATAAATACTATAGTTTTGATAAAAATGTGTTTAATTTCAGGATTTTACAATCTTCTCTTATATACAAGAGTTCCTCCTTCCTTTTCATATAAGCAAGCATGTCAAGCAAGGGGAAGTACTACACACTGCTGAAAGATTGATGACCAAACAGTTATTTTAAACAGAGAGCCTGACTACATCTGTTCTCCTCTTCTCATAAAAGGATTTGACAGAGTTGAACTTGGTTCATCTCTGTGTCTTTTTTCATTTTAAAGTTAGAAAAGAAAAAAAACTCCAAATCAAAAAATGACTTCAGAACCTGAAGAAATCCAAGATGCTCCTGAATATTTTGTTTCTTCTCTGTGATGAATGATTCAAAGTGCATCACAGCCCTTGTGTATGCCTTAGAGCGAAAGGAAGCCACAGCTAGCGTATCCTGAGGTATGAGGTCTAGAAAACGTGTCACATTTTGATATTCTCCATAGTCTTCACTTGATGCTATAGAATAAAATCAGTTTAAAAGTCTGTCATTCAAATTTTATAAATAAAAGAACCCTATGTGTCAAAACTCTGTTAATTCATTTCCCAGTTTAGAGATAAACTGATTAATTTGAGAACCGTTTCTCATCTGTCAAAAATAATTTATTTAAAACACTGCTGAACACTTCCTACACTGTTCAAGACAGCAAAGTATACATCAAACTGAACTTTTAGAAAACTCTCAGAAAATTATAATTTCCTTTTTATTTTGAATCTAAATTTCTTAAAATATCCATTAAACAGAATGAGATTTGTTGGAAGGGAAATTTCTACAATTGTACGAAATCATAAGATAGACTAACATGTAGTGACATTGCCGTCTTACACAGCCATAATGAGAAGTGGTACATTTAAATATTGAAGAATGTAAATATCACTTTTTAATAAGAATTACTCACTTTTTAGATCGCCTCTGTCTTTGTTAGACTTGCTAGTATTTTTCTCAGTAATAAACATTTGAAACTTATGTCTAGCCCATTGAGTTAGATGATCAAGCATGGAGAACACTGTCTGCATGCTCAGCTGACTTAGATCAGATGCACTATCTTGAAGCCTCCTAGTACACATGTCATCATGTTTCAAAACAGCCATAATCTCTGCATAAACCTATGCAAACATCAAAACAAGAGAAGACAAGTATCACACAGGCATCAAAATAGCAGGAAACAGCAAATAACCTAAAAACCAAACTAAAAGATTAGGCATTTTAATTGTATATTAAAAATTTTGGGTTGATAAACAACCTTTGTTGGTCCCATAATCCTAATAGGAAAAAATGTCAAATCAACTAGTTATTATCAGAAGACAACCCCTTTATACAGGGAGAAAGTCTTTGAAAAGCTCACAGCACAGCTGGATTCAGAAAAGCAACATGATCATTGCACAGTTTACGTTTCAAAACATAATGAATGCTACTGCACTTCTGAAGTGTTCTATTCTCAGCAAGGTTTGACAGAGTCAAGTTAATTACTAGTTATCATATAGAGATCTACTTTTTGCTTTTATTTAAGTAAATAACATTCTGAAAGACTTCTTTCTCATTCATTTTAGTCTATGGAATATCAGTTAATATCAGAGACTTAGGTGAATGTACTCATTCACACAAGAAAACCATTGCACACCTAACTCCACCCCCACACCCGGAATGTTTTGATCACAGATATCTCAACTGTGCAAATTTTAAATCAATTGAACATATTATTTTCATTTGCTTCAACATATACAAAAGTAAACTGAAGAAAAATCAATTCCTGGATCACTCTTCTCTCCTGCTCTGCTCCAAGACCATGAAGCCTGCTCTGCATGGATCTCATAGCTAAACAATTTTTTCTAATCAAACTGTAAGCATATGCAAGGGAGGGGAAAAATTATGTGCCTGAATTCTCAGAAAGGTACAAGTTCAGTATTCCTTGCTTGTATTGCACTCTCTTCCTCTATGCACCACTCTGGCTCCTGACATTATTGCAACCATAATTAATTGCATAACGTCTCTCTTCCTATGCCCCATTGAAATACCAAGAAGAAATAGATGGAAAACCACAGAAAAATTGAATACTAACTAGCATGAATATATTCAAAACCATGGCTGAAAATGTATACTATTAATACAGAAATAGAAATATTTAACAGCTATACAATTTGTTCATATAGGACTGTAGTGTTTCTGCTTAGCTGAACCACTCTTAGGAAGAACAGCTCCTGAATATGCTTATATAAGACAGCTCCTTCTTATATCTCTCACCTCTTGTTGATCCTCTTGACTGCATCCCAATAAAACATAGACAAGGATGTGTGGAAGCAAATAGATTGTTACTTTATAGTCATTCTTCATCATAATACTGCAGCAGTTGAAAACTTTTCTGGCAAGATCATGCCGCACCTGTACGAAAATTTTATTTTCATGAAAAGCACAATTAGAGAAATGTTTCATGTAAATGTCTGAACAATCAATAAACTTATTTTTGTTGACAAATATAGAATTATTTGATGTAACAGAATTTAAGATACTGTTTTCCCCAGTGAGAGGAATACGAGATGCCAGCTGCTTTAACACATTGATTTCTTGATACCATAAAAAAAGTTAAGCCTTGCTGCCACATTCCACTTTTTCATGTTTTCCACATCATTGTGAACTTGCACTGGCCACAGAAAAGCATAAGGCTGAGAGTCTACTTCTGCACTTAGCCCTTCTTCTGCCCTTTAAGGAATGCAAAAAGAAAGGAATTATGAATACATTCAGCACTTCTCTGTCTGAAGTGGAGGGAGGGCAGTGTAGCCAGTAAGCTAATGTAGTTAACTAACTTGTGAAAGTGGTTAATTTAGAAGTGAAATTTTCAGTGTCACTTACATGTTAGATTGTAGGAGAAAGGGAGCCATTGAGAAATGAAATAAATCTTTCAAAGACTTCTGAGAAGATAATTTAAGGTTTTACAGATGCATTTCAGATAGTATTCAGAAGCATTTGTCAGTGCCTTCAGCAAAATAAGAGTCTGTCGACAAGGGTAGACTCCCTAGACTTTTGGCTTTGACACAATCTGTTATAGCTTAGCCAAGAAGCAGCAGCTCTGTGGCAGATGGAAGGAAGATGCATGGTCACCTTAATGATGCAAGAAGTCTGTGTAGTGTGTGCTATAACAGCCTATAAAGAAAAGGCATCTTCTCCCATCTGTCCCTCACTTTCAGAGACTGAAATTAGATTCAAGAATTATGTTGTATATACAAATGTACACGACAGATTTACTCTTACCTTTGTTATAAGGTAACCTGCCCAAGTTGCTGACCATTCCGCAAAATTATCACCTAATTTGCTTAAGTAAATTGGCTTCTTCATCTTGGACCAATTTACGTTTTTTTGATAACTCTTGTACCTGTAATTTTAAAATCCCCATTTAGTAAATCTAGCATTGTTATCTTGTAATAAGAAACAATAGCAAGAAATAAAGTCAGCAGGTGCCTGATCTGGAATCCTATTAGGTGTTATCTTCTAAATTTATTTATTTATTTAAGAGAACTAACAAAACACTTTCAATAGCCAAATGGAATACATTTTTATTTCAAGAATCTCTAGAGTGACACATGAAATACAAACAACGTTAACATGTTACCAGTACTTTTAAACACACTGGAATTGCTGTTCAAATCAATCTTAAAAACGCAGTTTGAAAAATATTTGATTAATATGTTTTGACTGAAAAATATCAAAACACATATGAAAACCAAAAAAGGCCAAAGAGTTTGTTGTTTAAAAAGGGAAAATCTATGAGAATAGAAGTGTTCATTGGAAAACAGAAAGGAAACATTGCTGTTTTTTTCAAAATTAAAATGTATATATGAGGTTTTCTTCACATCATTTTATAATTAATTCTACAAAATGAAAAAAACCCACCCCAAATCTCACCAACGCAAATTAAAAGTGTCTTCTACTTCTGTTAAGAGTAGCAGTAAAGGGTATTAATGGATTTGTGTCTGAACTCAATTTCCTTGTGAGAGCTTGTACAAATAAAGGAAAATGGAGAGAAGAGTAACTTCAGACTATTGCTTAGAACAATGCTCTAGGGACAAACAGGGAGATCTGGGAAGAGTTTGAGCTCAGAATTTTGCTCCTGTTTAATTCATAGATTATTTATATATTCAAGGAAGTGTTAACTCAACTCTATGTAGACACCCCTTTTTTGATGACTCAAATACTACTCTTCACAGAATAGTAAAAATTACAAAAAATAAATCAAGTTATCATTAGCTGGAGGAAGAAGTGCTTTTAAAGCTGTAATAAAATAACTTGGGTAATAATCACACACCGTGTATTTAAGTGAGGTTCCAAAATTTCCTGCACATGCTCAGGAAACCTCCTCCAAAGTCTGGAGCCTGGGCAATCAGTGTTTGTCTCTCTGCAGTCATAGATGGACAGCAATTCCTAAAAAGGCACAGTTTACATGAACCAGTTAGCACTGAAAATATATTGTGAACACAACTATAAAGAAAATTGATGCATATAGAGAAATAATGACATACAAATTATAGAATGGTTAATTCAAAAACTGTAACTCCTTCACTTTCATCCAACATTATCTCCTCTTACTAGACAGGCTGATTTCATCTAGTTAGGTATTAATGGCTCCGGATTCTTCAGTTGATGCTTGGACAACATTATCCCACATTCCTCACGTCTGCCAATAAGCCAGGACTAGAAGCTGACATGATTCCTCCTTGTGCAGGAGCTAATTAAATTTTCTTAACCCACTGACTACATGGGGCCAATCATTTTCTCCTGGAAGAAATAAACTGGCCTGAAGTTTTCACAAAGATATTAAACAACAAAAAAACCAGCTACATACCTCAAACACACATAGCCCTCAAAATGTGCATTTATATTGCATAATTCTGTGCTCAGTGTGGCAGGAGATAATTTAGGAAGAAAAACAGAAGATCTAACCACGTATTTTACCTGAATGGCATATGCTGCAGAATCTTGAGCACGAACATTGTCAGCATAAGCAAGGAATGCTCTGGTCAGTTCCATTAATAATCCATAGGCAAAATTTGGATCCTCCACGCCAGCCTCAGTCACAAATAAAATGCCAATTTTATTAAAAGAAACAGAGTAATAACCATATCATTAATGTCCTGATAATTAATTTGAAGTCTGTCTCTAAACTCACTTAGAAGAGAAAGCAGAGAAAGTAAAGGACCTAAAGTTACTAAAACTCCCTACTCCTAAATACTTTTTAAAAAATCTTAATGCTAAACAAAATGATATAGCAACACTCCTTACCACAAATGTAAAATGTTTTCCTTGAGTTTCACTTGTAGAAAAATCCAGCCTGCCAGGGTCTATGGCGCCCAGCTCCCCTAAACATTCTCCACAAAGCAGTCGGGCTTGAGGATTTGCATCCTGGCAGCCGATTAAAAGTACGGTTACCAACTGGGAGATGACTGGCTCCACAGTTTCACTGTCTGTTACATACTTTATCAATTTTTCCTAGGAGGTTGAAAAAAAAAAAGAAAAAAAAAAAGATGAGTTTTCTATGACCGTGTTAATGTTCATGTCAGAAATTTTACAACTGTAACCCACTCTCACTTCGTATTTCTTTTGTCCGTGACTTTAAGATAGTTACTAAAATACCGTCCTTTTGTAACTAGAGCCCAGTTGCTCCGTATTGTTTGTTCCCATAGAAAGGGCTGCACAAATGAATAAAAGACCAGGGATTTGAGCCTCAATTAGTAACAACCTCATGGCCAATATTGTCTTTCATCATCACATGCATCTCTATTAACTTCTTTTTCTTTGCTTGTCTTCTTACCAAGCGTCTCTATTCTTTTCTACATTTTTTCCTGTGTTCTGATGCACTTTTTTTTTTTTTTTTTTTTTTTTTTTTTTTTTTTCAGCTACCTACCTTCTAGTTTTTACTGCCATTTGTAATTGTATTATTTTCCATTCATTACCTGAATTTTATTTTCTGGTCCCACATTTAGTCCAAATACAGAAAAATATTCCCTTAATAATGGGAAGATGTTTGCTATTGTCACATTTAATAAAAATCTCAAACACCACCAACATAATATAGAAGTAGCTCCATAAGCTTTGGAATTAATCATATTTGATTTCCATTCCTTTTCTTGTTAGTCTTCTAACTAAGCAAGACATTGCAAGGTTTTGCTAACCTGAGCTGCAAGAATTACTGATTGGCAGGATAATTACTCTTATTTTATCTGGGAATTCTGTAATTTCTGAATGAGTATGACTGTGTGTCACAGTCTTTTAGCTACTAACGGGACAAATATTTTTACTGATCACATGTACACCCTTCTGGGCTAATAACTGCACATATTTGTAAAACACAGCATTTTTGCAACTCATACCTGCCTGTAAAATTTATTTAAATAAATCAATGGATTCAAAATTTTTCTGCAAAGGTATAAAAACAGAAAGATACGAGGTGGTTTCTTTAAGAAGTCATGTATTACACAGAAAAATGCAAGCTCTGATGTATAAGTCTATTGATGCAAAAGCTATACATGCTCTAACAGGGAACAAACACATAGATGAGATTGCTGCACTGGAGTTATTAGATGCACCTTTCCTCAGTGCTGAAAAAGATAAGAAAATATTTGTTACAAGTATCTTTGCTGAATCAGCATCACACAGATAATGAAGGATTTAAAAGTCCTATTATGAAGAGACAAAGGATGAAAAAGAATCACATCTCTCCATTACATTAAGAAACAGATAACTTAAGGAGGGTAGAACAGTTCACGCTATCATAGCAAAAAAAGGAACACCCAAAAGAGTATGGCATTTTTAGATTGTTGGCCTAGATACTACTTTGATTCCTTTTAAAATCTATTCAAACAGGCTTTCTATACCTGATTTCTATATAATGTTTCTTTCAGGCTGGTAAGTGCATGGATACGAACATCCACATTCTCATGCTGAATAGCTCTCATGGATAGCTGCAGTGTTGTCTGCAGGTCAGTGCTTTTGGAGGATTCCTGAAAAAAAAAAAAAAGATACAAAAAATTCAAGCTAACCACAACAAGAACATAACTAAGCAGTATCTCAAAGAACACAAGGGAAAATGTACATGAACATGTACCTTTCTACCTACATTCTCACCTACATCCATATACCACTATTTTGCCATTTTAAAAAACATTTTCCTCAAAGAGGTGATATATTTATAGTTGTGTTTATAATTCCTAATGAGAAGAAAATGAAAAACTTGCTTTGAGCACCTCAGTGTCTAAAATTTAGTTAACTTTTACTTTTGTTACTTCATCTCTACTAAATAATTGCTATTTCCTGTCTACTTTTTAACCTTTCTGTAGGCTTGTAACAGAAATGAACCATATAGTATTCCTAAAAAGCAGACAAACTTAGTCACTTTGAAAGAGAATATAAAAGAGGGATCAATTTAAAAGTAGTTTCTCTTGCAACATATTAATTGCCAAAGCTAATACTGTAGTCTTTCAAGACTAAAACGAGCATAATATTAAAAAGTCACGGTTCTGGAGATACTACAGAATGTTAAATGTGGATATGCTTCACTCCTAAAGAAGAATTAGAAACTGCTTCAAGGTCTTCCCATTATACACAAATTCTGTTTTGCTGAGAAGGTAGATAAAACCATTTCCACTGAATAATTCAGCAATAAACTTTACATGTATTCTCAATTGTCATTGTCATTAATTCATTTGATGCATAAGAAAAGATATCTGTACCTTTCTATATTCCTGAAGGACTACCTGAATTTCTTTTAGTTCTGGAAGGTCAGGCAGAAAGTATATTTCATGTAAAAAGTCTCGCACTGCATCCCTAGTAGTTACAAAAAAATATTACAAAGAACATAGCAAACATGAATCGGATTAGAAAAAAATCTTAAAAAAATGTAAAATGTAATAACTGGAAGAACAAAGGTTCTAAATCTGCCTAGTGAAAGAAACAAATAAGAGAACTCACTTCCTCCCAACTTCCAACTTCTCTCTAGCCTCAATTGCCAAAGAAAAATAAGTAGTGCTTAGAGCAAATGTCAGCAATCATTGTTACCCTGTTTGCGTGGCCTGTAGAGGCAAACCATAGATGATTCCAAAGGAAAACCACAGAATCTGAAAACAAGTTCAAGAGTAGAAAAGAAAAGCAATCTGAACAGGCTGTAACTTGGCCAAATCTTAACATACTTTTTCTGAGGCTAGTATAAAGACACCTTTCTGGATGAGGATCTCACTTGTCAATTTTCAAAATCTGGTTACAGTTTAGAGAAGTGGAAAATTTATAAAACAACAGTTTGCAGAAAAACAAGAGTCTCTCTCATCACCAACTTTAAATCAGAGTTATCTCCATTCTTATTACAACAATTAATAATCTGTCTAACTGAAAACAGTACCTGTTCTCAACTATAAGAAAATAAAATATGGCTGTAGTTTCCTTCGGCTGGATATGGATAAGGGGCAACAATGCTACTATCACATGACTAAGTAGAGAGCCAAGATAAGAATGGTCCAGGCTTCGAACAAAACAATCCCAGGCTCTAAACAAGAAAAGACAACAAAACAATAATAAGCAAAGATTCTTCTCAGCATAAAGACATTTTCAGTGAGTCATGAGTAACATTTTCAATTATTTCAGTTCAATGATTTAGGATATTGTCTAAAAATCAGGTTGTGTTCAAGGGCAGAAATGGCAGATATGTTAATACGTGGGTACACTGTTCGTTCACCTGCAACACAGTTCCGGAAAATCATCTTTGTATCTTAGACCTGTTCTCAACGTAGTCATCATCTTCACTCTCACTGAACTGATATGTTTGGGACCCATGAGCTTCATTAAAGACATAAGACTGTTTAAGGCCTATACATATAGAGAAAAAAATAACTTGAATGAATTAGGTATTCGATAAGTTATGATACAAGCATATACACTAATACAATCAGGCTGCCCTGGCTTAAGAAACCATACCATATAACCTATGCAAGGTAACAAAGTTGTATTTTCAGTCTATCCTAAGATACACTGCATTGGTTAAACAATCTCCAGTGAAAAGGCACTCAGTTTGATACTTCAATAAAGGACTTGTGGTTTAACAAAAAAAAAAAAAAGAGAATGAAAAGGCGGTTGGAATGATAGGATTGCAACAAAAAGGAAGTTACTTAAGCTGCAGCATGTTGGTAGAATAAAGAAGGAAGAATTGGAAACATCAAAGGAGTTTATGGTTACAGAAGTTACATGATTGTCTCTATGTTCAAACTTTTAGAAGCAGGAAGCGGCAGCTTTCAAAAATACAAAGGCGAAAATACCAATAAACTTGCACGTAAAAATAAGAGAAATAACATACAACTTATGGCAGAAGTAATCGGTAAGCTCCAGGAAGCAGGTAATTCAGAAAGCACAAAGACATAGGGCTAGGAAATGAGAGAATTTCAATATGAATATATGAGAAGCAAGAACCTTGAATGAGAATACTCAGAGAAAATACAATCTGTCTATGTAAAAGTTACTTTGGTTCTAATTTTAATCTACAGAAATCATCTGCACTACCTCTGTGGGGTAGCTAAAGGCCTTGTTGTTAGGTACCTTGCCTCAACAGAGTGAAATTTTCAGACTTTGTATCAAATCTCAAGGTGTGAGCTTTAATTTCAGCAAGGCTCCCTATTGTAAAGCTCAAAGAACCTGTTTCATGAGAAGCAAAACTATCTTCCCTTTGATTTTTATCTGAAGTTCTTTCAGATTTCTACAGCAAGATTATAAGACAATAGCTTTGTCTTGTAATTCCCTTATAACCCTGCTCCCTGTAGTAACTCCAGTTTCCTTCCATATTCCCTCATTCTCTATCTTATTTCTTCCATGCACACAAAACATACTCTTTGATTTCCTCTCTATAATTACTGGCTGAATAAGGGGTGACATATACTGTGTTTAACTGAATTACATACATTAGCTGACCAGTAATAAAAAATTAATTTCTGAAGTCTTTTTCCCAGTGAGACTACAAACTTTCAAAAATCATTTCGGAACCTTAGTATCTCTGACACCTCAAGAACAGTAGCACAATCACATAAGCAAGTCTGGAACATTTCAATAGCCCTTGCTTATCTTCGTTTTAATATCCAAAACCAGGTTGACTCACCATTTTTTTATCCTCAATGCCAACACTGGAACTTAACAACTGCATGTTAAAAAAAGCCAAAATACCAAGCAATTTAGGTTGTAGATAATCAGCCTGAAAAAAAAGGTAAAAATTCTTAGTATTAACACACTTCTAAGCTTAAGATGTGAAACAGCAATGATTAAATGCTAATTCTGAAAGACAAATGAGAAGAATCCCAAATACATACATCACTCCTCAAGAAGTATCAGTGTTCAGGAAAATTCTTTTACTACTACCACATTATAAAGGGCATTCCTATTGGGCTGCATCTTGTTTGTTTGTTTGTTAAGTGCATATTTGGTACATATCTCCCTATTATAGGAATGTTAGATAAGAAGCACTAGCCTTTCTTTTACTATTTGCTTTAACTAGGGTATGTAAGTGATGTTCAAAGTACAGTACTCATTCAGACCGGGGAAAAAAGTACTGAACAAATATAACATGAATATTTGGATCTCTTTACCATTTGCTCAGGTGATGTTATTTCTCTAGGTCCTTGATAGGGATCATCATGAGATGCAAATGAAGCCAATATTGACAAACCATTGAAGACCTGTTGATAGTGCTCTCCTATACGTAGCAATAATTCATTATGCAGTCCCTGGTAGTCCTGTCTCAGCAAGCTACCCAGCTCTATCTCAGTCTCATTCTGTAATCAAATATCAAGTAGAAACCAAGTCTTAATTTCATCAGTCAAATTAGTACATCAAGAAACAGGAAGCATTAGACCCAGGTTGACTGTAAGAAACAAAGAGAGAGCTTCCAATAAGCTGAACCGATAATTCAAGTCTTTGGAACCTTTAAGATAGAAAAAAAATTTCAACAACTTCTCAGAGCCAATGGTACAGATCATAAATAGCAAAAAAACTTCTGTATATATAAAATTCTCACCTATTTTTTCACAATATTCTAAC
Organism: Rhea pennata; assembly: GCF_028389875.1. Classification (NCBI taxonomy): domain Eukaryota; kingdom Metazoa; phylum Chordata; class Aves; order Rheiformes; family Rheidae; genus Rhea; species Rhea pennata. Next base: position 17,662,551 of record NC_084671.1, on the reverse strand, counting down.
TACAATAAAGTAGGAGGAAAAAAGTTCATTATTCATCTACTGTTGCTCCTAATTTGCATGTATAAGATAGCAAATACCAATTTACCTTGAGGTAATGAAGTGCTCGCTCAAGCTCATCCTTTGAGCAGGAACAGACCAAATGAGAGAAGATGTATTTGAAGTTGTTGATTAAAATCTCTCTTCGGTTTACATTCAGTTGTTTTGCTATGGTTCGAATGAGTGTGGAAGCTGCAGGACTGGCCTTGGCTGCCAGATCGGGCAACAAAACTTGTAGGGTCCGCTAGTAGATTAAGAACACTTATTAGAAAAGAACAAAAAAAAAAAAAAAAAAAAAAATCCAAGTCCAAAATCCAGTGTTTGGTTTTGTTCCCCTTGTGTCAGTATGACAACACACATACATGCCCCTATGCCTAAGTAAAAAGAACTCCACTGAGTTGGAAACACCTAGTCATGAATGCAGTTAAAATAAAAATAATTATTTCAGTGAGGTGCTTTATCTAACCAAAACTAAGAGAAATACCCAAATAAAAGCTAACACTTTTTTTTTTTTGCTCCATCCAGACTCTTCACAAAAGGAAATCTTAAAATAAAAGTCCAAACCCTAAAATCCACCTACCATTCAACTAGAACACTGCTCATCTAACTGTTGCATTCCCCATCTACCAACACTAGTATGAAAAAAATATGTATGAGCTACTTTAAGTTCAAATCAAACAGACATCTAATCAGATCCAGAAGTGTTCTATTCACAGAATGGTGGCTTTCAAGCGAGGCAATTCAAGCGAATGTCTGCTTTCAAGAAAAAGGAAAGCAGAAAAAGCAAAATCACACCTTAAAAAGAATCCCTGCAATGCACTAAATCACTAAGCTAGAGGTACTCAGTGAGTATTCTAGACCTTGGATAGCTCATTACCTATCATACTTTTAGCATGACAGCTGCAACTGTAATTCCTTGATAAATTTGTATCTCCTGATTTGTATTCCCAGTTGAAGCAATTCCAAATTATTTTAATTCTAGTAAACAACAGCAACTAGAACAAAAAATCCCATCTGTCATGTTCAGAGAAAAGTGGTAGACTAACATAAAAATCTACAAAGATACAAAAATCAAAAGTAAAAAAGAACAATCAGCTTACTGAAAGAAAGCGATTTAGGTCTGGAAAATCGAATACATTGGCAATCTCTGATAACATGTCCAGAGCCATCTCTCGCTGGTGAGCAGCTTCTTGTTTCCGTAGCTCAATGCCCTGGCATGGAGCATTCAGTACTGCCATCTGGCTGGAGTGCAGCGATTCAACTAAAAACTAAGGATGAAGAAATATTTTTTTTAAATATTATTTTCCCCCTTTTTTACTCCCTAAAAATAAACACAGAAGTTTCACTTCTCTTTCTATGCACCTGTTTTTCTTTCTCTTTTAGTGCACCTCCATCTCAAAGTAATAATTGTGGATCTAACTGGATTATCATCTGCTTAGTATCTGCCTTTAATTTTGCAAACTTTGACTTGGACATGGCACATAACTCAAATATTATTAAAAACTAGGAAATTATTTTAAAAAGACTTTCTAAATTTTAAATAGAACTTCTTTAGGTCATAGGTAGAACAAAAAACAAATCAATTATTGCAGTAGTACCCTTGTAATAAAGGGCAAATTCAATTCCAATTTTAAGTCTTAGCCTCCTGTGACCACAGTATCATACAACACAGAAATTACATAGTTCCTCTATTTTAGCATTTCACTTTGTGCAATACTTTTTTGAAAATTACAAAAATAAAAATTAAATACAGAATAAGAAAAAAGAACCCAAATATATGCTTATGCAAATCAGCAACTCTCTTCCTTTTACCTGACAAATAGGCTTCTTGTACTGACTAAAAAAAGCTTGAAGTTTTATAGATTTAGATGCTGCCAGGGACCGAATTTCTGTGTATGCTGCTCCAGCCACAGAAGCCGACTTGGACAATAAACAGTGCAGCAAATGCAAGAGGGCAAATGGTACCAGATCTCCTTTTGATGCCCTTACAAAATGAACAGGGGAGAAAGAAAAAAAACATCACATTAACAAAATGACTTAATAATATACAATTACCATAATACAAAACAATTCATCACTATATTTTAAATAGCTTCGCTGTACTTGCTATTAAGGGATGGAAAAAAATAATTAGTATGAGGAATACTCTGTATGAAACAAAGGCTTAATATAGTTCCAAAGGACTCTAGATGAAGACTGAGCTTGAAATAAGTAATTTAAGCTTACATTTACACTTGGACAAAAAGTTACTCTGTATTCCAAATGGACAATACTTTGCAATTTTCAAGATACCATCACAAATACCTTCCAATATCTCCTGTTGTGAGAATCAGGGTATCCTTCAGCTCATTATTTCTTGATATTTTGGCTTTTGTATAGGCTTCTTTCATTCTTGAAACAAAGAGCTGGAACACAGAGAAACAAAAAAAAATCATTTTGAAATATCTGATATTAGTGAAACAAATTAGCAAAACCAACAACAAAAAAACAAATATGAATTCACCTCTTTTATGAATTCCTCTTCAGAATCCAGGGATTCTAATATGTTTTTTATGCAGTCACTAAAAGCCACTCTTACATCTTTGTCTGGATCTTCCATTAGATTTAATAAAGATCCAACAAGAATCTTTACACTAGATTCATCACTGTTAAAGTCCAGATGTTGGCAAAGATGAGGTATGTTTTCTATAAATGCTGAGAGGAATTGGTTGGAGAAAGGAAGGAAAATACACTTTTAGTACTTTAGTACACTGGCAAATTAAAAAGCTATTTAAAATTGAGATTTTTAAAGTATTAGACTTCCAGACATAGCCACAGACCAAAATTAAACCATCTTAAGAGGAATATCAATAAAAACAAACACTGGTATGGATATCAAGTGAAATACAAGACGTCAAGTAAACGGTTATTGAGTCTCCTTCCTTGGTGATATTCAAAAGCTATCTGGACAGGGTCCTGGGCAACACGCTCTAGGTAGCCCTGCTTGAGCAGGGGAGCCAGATTAGATGATCTGCAGAGGTCCCTTCCAACCTCAACCATTCAAATTCAGCCTACAAAGCAAGCTTTCAGGATACACAGGGCAAGCACTATTACAGCTATAAAAAAGTAATACAAAAAAAAAAAAGTCATGAACAGATATGAAAGTAGTGGCTTAGTACTTTGTACAGAAGTACAAATTGTTAATAAAAGTAAAGTTACATACCTAGCTTTACTGAACTGGATTCTTTGTTCTCAAGAAGGCTAAGAAATGGCTTGAAAACACAGGCTTGAACAGAGCAAGCTTTTTCATGAGCTGAAGTCACAATAAGGCTGCTACATAAGATATCATAATTAATATGCTTAATATCAGAGTCCACTAAGGAAGGTCTTACACTGAATGTACCAGAAAGACAGCAAGCTAATTGTCCAACTATAGCAGCACAAGCCTCCTTGACTAGCTCAGATTCATCTTCTATTTGGTTTCTGAAATAGAAATAAAAATAAAATCATTTTAGTAAAACCACTTTCCAAGTAATTTGCATTTCTACGTTGTCTGAATTCTCCAGTTATACTGAGAATATTACTAGGATAATTTAAAGGACCTGTCTCCATCCATTTTGTCCAAACAGAAAAATGTCTTTTTGCTTTTCAGACCACCCTGAGACTTCGTTAAGTGTATTAAATAGCGCTGTGCATGGTAGGTCTGGCATATTATAAAGAAATCTAAGACTAGAAACAGTAACATAGAAGAGAACAAGACATACATACAAAAAGCAGAAAAGCCTGAAAGATTTCAAAACATGAAGAGACACATGGACAAATATCATGTATATTTCACTGACAAAAAGATCCCATTCCCGCAGCTAGTTTAAATTTACTCTTTAGGATTGGGGTCTTCAACTATTGAAGTGGCTTGCATATTGACATGGTAAGTCAGCACTATTTCGGACAAACATCTTCCCTTATACCTGTTTATACTTTTTACCACCTCTCAAATTGAGATCCAGTAAATTTTGGATGAAATATAAATAAATATCTATTTTGGTGCTTATAATACATGTTTTGCATACACAGTTTTCTTCTTCTCACATGAAGAAATAAAAGCAAAATTAATACATACAAAACAGCTTTTGGAATCATACTGTAGGTCTGCACATTTGATGGATGAAGCAGGACAGAAAATCCTTTAACACAGGTAGCCCGAATTACTTCATGAGGGCTTTGTAGTGCCCAAAGATAAATGGATTTTCGCCAGTCCAGACGTATGTTTCTTGGTAAGAGAGACAGAAGGAACACACAGTGTGACTGAGTTTGAGGTGCTGAAAGGAAAAACAAAGCAGTAAATTCATACATTTGTTATTCATAATATTCATATATTCATTAATAAATTAATATAATCATTCACAATACTTAAAAATTGAATATTGTTAATCATCAAAGAGGACACAGAAAATAAGATTAAACTGCTTTAAAGTAAAATTTGGGCATAAAAATTTCTCCAAAGAGATACTAGGTTTTATATACTTTAACATACTTACAGAAACTACATGCAGTTTGTTGACTCAAAAGTAGAGGATTATACCCAAAAGCAGATGGTTTAAAACAAGAATCATCAGAGTGGTTATAAATCCATGGCAGAGACAGCATTCCACATAGGTTATCAAGAATCTGATCGCTCAGTGGAATTTTTACTAGGAAAAGAGAAAAGAAATTAGGAATTTTTAGGAATTCTACATTTTAGGAAGTATAGTAGTAAATAATGCAGTGTTATAGCAAGTAAGAATTGCATGAAACCACTGGTAGCATTGTACTTCCATGAGCAGCAGAAAAAAGACAACTTTAGTATTTCAGGTTTTGTACGAGGAATGTCAGGTGGATTCTGTCATGTCTAATAAGCTTAGTCCCTGTCCTCCACCCAACTAGTTACTTTATGCACTTCATATTTTCAGTATGGTACCTGCACATCAAATTTTGCTGAAACTGGTCAGAAGATCTGAAAGCTCTGGGTGAAACAAACATATACACAGAAGCAGCATGCCTTATTTTTAAAAAGAAAGTAGCTAAAAATCATTGCCTGCAAAGTTAATTTCTTATGCATATTCACTATTACCATGTAGGTTTTATCTGAACCAGAAACAAGAAGTACAGAAAAATAAAGACTTACAAATTGTGTTCAAAAAAAAAAAAGGAAAGTTCTCTATACAGAGGAAAAAAAAATTCTTTTTTTAATGTAACCATTTTTGTACAGGAATTGAGCTCTGAGATTTATAATTTCAACTCATTTATTACAACAAACCAATCCAGTTGTACCTACATCTCCAGTTTACAGATGCAGTACAGATGTGCTGGTTTAGAATTTCTCACCTTGTGCATACAGCAAAGCATCGAAGATCCTCACTATTCTGTCAATCACTTGTTCTAGGTTAACAATTTGAGCAGCAGCCTCTAACAGGTTCCTGCAGACTTTCACTACTCTTGTGATAAAATCAGAGGAAATCCATGTGAGTTGTAGATTCACCATAGAATCTGAGGAGCTTGGAGTATTCCTAAAAGTGTCAGTGTTACGTGATTGAGTTACTTTACAATCTCTACTGTTAAAAAAATAGAAGTCATAATTAATGCAATTGAGTATAAGCATTTAACACTACAAGCAAAGTTACTACGAAAATGTACTCGTACAAAACTTTTACAAGTGATCTAAACAAAACTAAAAGTTACAAGAAACTATTAGCTTCTTGGTTTTATCTTGGTACCTTTACCTGGCAGACTTTGAGGGAGAACAATGAACTATGCACAAAGCAGCTAGTCGCAACACTGCAGCAATCCCTTCCACAGCCTGAAGAATATCTGCTGTCAGAATTTCTTGCTCAAGAAGAAATATTAAGGATGTAGCTTTCTTTGTGATTGCATTCCATAGTGTGCTCTTCAATTTCATGTTCACAGGACTAAGTCTGTAATTTGACAATACTAATTATTTTTCAAATACACACTTTTTTCAGAAATGAGAAATCAACAGAACAAAAATAAAGCTAATCAACTTTGGATACAACACTACAGCATTACAAAAATATTACCTGAGGCTTTAGCTTATACTTCTGCTCTTTGGGAGAGTAAAATATTAATTCTGAAATCAAATATGAGGGCAAGTCAAAACTCACTTGCAAGGCAATAAAGGTATAACTCCATACTAAAAGTGTTATTACAGATACAAGGCATAACCAAAAAGGATAAAATGATTTTTAATAGCTTGTTTAGATGACAAGTCAAGTAACAAACAAAAGAGAATGATCTGGGTTATAATCTTTGAAATATGTAAGAAGAGTGTAAAGAACATATGAACACCTTATTTTTTATATCAACATCTATCTCCTTGCAAATATTTTACGCATATGAATATACGGATTAAGTGTTAGGACTGTGTGAGTTTAAACAGAGTATAAATTGGTCATACAACCGTAAACCTAGAGGAAGTTATGCAATTCATACATACACAGACACATACACACACATTCGTACATGTATTTTACACTGGCAGCAAAAAGCTAAGGAAGGCTTAGGAGAACGTGTGCTCACTGCAGCAGAAGACACAGTGATAAAGGACACGGAAAAGAGTGAGATGCATTCTTTGTCTCAACTTTCACTAGTATATCTGCCCTCTGGCCTCCTAGCTCCCTGAATCTACCAACAGAATCTGACGGAGGAATACAGCATTACCAACTGTAGATACAGATGCAGGTAGGGAGCACTTAAGCCAGTTGGATATACATGAGTTTATGGTATACCAGATGGAATGGAATGCCCAGGAGTCTTGAGGGAACTGGCAGATGTGATTACAAGGCTGCTTTTCTGTAGTCCTTGGAAGGTCAGGGTGACCAGAGTGGTTCCTGATGACTATAAAAAGACAAATACCACATTCATCTTCAAAAAGGGCAAGAAGGAAGATCCAAGGAACTATAAAGCTGGCCAGCATAACCTCAGTCCCTAGGAAAGTTATGGAGCAATTTCCAGCCACATAAGAAACAAGAAAGTGACTCGGAACAGCCAGCCTGGATTTACCAAAAGCAAACCATCTATGACTAACTTGATTCCTTTCTATGGTGAGGTGGTTGGCTTTGTGGATAAAAAGAGAGCTGCTTATTCAGAAGGACCTCAGTTGGCTGGAAAAACCGGCTGACATGAACCTCATGAAGTTCATTCAATGAAGACAAATGAAAAGCCTTGCATCTGACAAAAAGTAAACCCCTGCAACAGAAGAGGCTGCGGGCTGACTTGGCTAAGAAGTAGCTTTGTAGAAAATGAGCTGGTGGATCCATGGAAAAGTTGAACATAAGAGAACAGAGTGCCCCTGCTGCAAAGAAGCTCAAGTGCACATTAGGCAGGATTCTGTATTACCAGGAGTAATTGATTGATGATGTTCTGCACTTTGGAGGTCATATCTGAAGTACAGTGTCCAGTTTGGGGCTCCCTGGTACAAGAAAGATAACAACATGCTGGAGCAAGTTCAAGATGGTCAAGGAGTTGAAACACATGACATAAGAGCAGAGGCTGAGTGAACTGGTTTTGTTCATCCTTAAGAAAACAAGCCTAAGGGAAGATCTTATTGCTGTCTGCCTACTGGGAGGTTGTACAGAAGGCAGAGCCAGACTCTTTTCAGAGGTACTCAGTGGAAAGACAAGAAACAACAGACACAAGATAGAACACAGAAAACTCCAAATCATATTAGGGGAAGGGGAAGCAAAAGGGGAAGGGGAAGCAAAAGGGGAAGGGGAAGCAAAAGGGGAAGGGGAAGCAAAAGGGGAAGGAACAGAGACTCAGAGAGATTGTTGAAATTGCCATCCTTAGATAGTCAAAACTTGAATGGACAAAGCCTTGAGCAATCTAACTAGACCTGCTTTGAGCAGGTCCAATGTAATTATACGTGATTCTATCATATCATATATGTGTATCCTCCTAGCTTTTCTGTTTTGAAAGCATAGCAATGAAAGTAAAATAATTTTTTTGAATACATCATTAATAATAATAATAATAATCAATCTCTCTAAAAGTTTGCCTTAATCAGAAATGATCTATAGTCTCCGATCCTTCGGAATATCAAGCAAGTCTTTTCCTAGAGAAAAGATTGTTCAATGCAGTTGCTATGAAGAAACTGCTTCAAAAACAAACTTAGAACATCTGGTTATCATTTACTAGCCAGATTACTATAAAAGCAGTTACTGAATAAATGTCATACGTTACTGGTATAGGTGATTTCTTCGGCTGCTTTGTTTGTAGGTTTAGTCTTTGTCTTTTCTCTGGAACTTCATCACTGCTGCTGCTCCACCCATCAGTATCAGAGGCATCTAGCTGGTTTTGATGGTGAAGGTCTTGAATAATTTCTTCTGTTTGTGTTTTTAATGCTGTATAAAGTGGACTCACCAGATACTAGGATGGACAAATAGCAGAAATACAATGATGTATGCTATGCCTTACTTTCTGAAGGCATAACTTTATTTCTGACTTAAAATACAAGACTTAAAATACCAAAAGTCATAAAACTCTTAAAAAAAAAAAAAAAAAAAAAAAACAAAAAACCTTCTGTTTAAGAGTATTATTAAATGATGAAAGCTTTTGCAAGTAATGAAATTTCCTGAGTTTCTACCAGAAAGACTTGCTAATGTCAGTTCCTTCATTCAGCTTGTTCAGTTGTCCGTTGGGATTATTGAATTAATTTCTCTATTCTTGCCACTGTACCTCGCTACTGCAGCCATGGGATAGAAGACGTGGCATACCAACACCTTATTGTTTGATCTTAAACCTTTCTGTCTCCTTGCCCCTAACAAATATGACTAAAAGCATATAATTAGAAAGTAAAAGCAACTCAGCTAAAGTGAAATTTGTTAAGATACCCTTGTTTCAGCTTTACTGTGACATCCCTGTATTATACTATGATTACAGATAGACCCTTGTGCCTGCATTACCTCTCACTACGTTAGTGCATCTGAAAAATATGGTTCAGACACATCTAACTTATCAAAGAGCTGTAACCTGTAAAATCATGTGAACTAGCTGAGAATATAAATCCAACTAACTAAAACAGTAATTTTTTTCTTTACACAGACACTACCTTTTTTGTACTAGTTTTTGTACACTACCTACTCCTATGTAGTAACAGTTTTAAAATGGTTTAAAAAAGTAACCTACCTCTTGTTCTTCCTGAGTACCAAGTATACTCACAAAACCTTTGCATATAGCACTGATACGGACTTTTCTTACTTGTAAGGCAGACTCACAGCCAGCTGGAACAAACTCCAGAAAATATTGCAGTATATGGCAAAAAGCAGCTTTCAGCTTTTGAGACTGAAGACACCTGAAAATATCACCTTCAAACAATGTACAAAGCTTCTCAAGTAGCATATTCAAGTAGACAGGTTCAATTTTTCTGTAAGAATCTGCTTCAAATGGCAACAATGTCCTCACCAAGAGTAAGAGTGGTTCTTCAAAGAGTCCTGATTCTTCAGCATCCATTTCAAGTACTAACTGTAAAATTCCCAAAAATACTGTGAAGAAAACACTGGCCAGCTGTTCTGGAGGTCCTCCCAAATGAATTAATTTTATTAAAAATTTCATTGTCAAAGCTTTAACTTTTGGGCTACCATACTCCAACAGGGAGCAACCTATCCCCCATAGAATAATATCTCGCCTTACAAAAAACACATCTGCAACAATGTCTGTCAGAATAGATATTAATATAACTTCCAAACTTTCTACATTGGGCATGCCCATCAGCTGTAATGGAGCCAATCTTAAATATCCAACATTGTCACTTGTATTGCTTGAAAATCTCTTTATAGTCACTGGCCAGACCAGCACATCTCCCCAGAGATGCTTCTGTGTAACTCTTTCATGCAGGAAGATCAAATCTTGGAAAAGCTCTAGCAAGTCTTTTGTTAGTACTTCAAAAATGGAGTAACTCTTCATTTTAAAAAGTAGTAGTAAAGAGCAGATGACATCACAAATGTTTTTGTGCAATGTATAACAGTTTGGAGTTGCAGCAATTCGGAGAAGCCTTGTTATGATCCAGTTACTAAATTCTAGGAAAATAAAAAAGAAACAGTACACAGAAAATAATTTTTAAAATAAAAACAAAAGCTACCTTCTTGACTACCTTCTTGAGAAAAAAACAGGCAGCTCATCACTAACACCATAGATCTCCTTGAGATAAATGCATCTGGGCTTGGTAAACAGAATGCTGTCACAGAGGCAAGATATCTTATTGAAAAAGAGAAAAAGTGAAGGAAAAAAAAAAGCATAACAATAACAAAGATTTTAGGCTAGATACCATTTCATCTTCATTTTCTGCATACCTAGAAAAGACTTAGGAAATGACTATGGGTTCAGGATATCCCCCAACAGGAACAGGGCAGCATCTTACTGTCTAAACAATAGTAATGAGCAAGGTCAGACTCTGCCCTAATACATATCTTGATAAATTTCTATTATCACAACTGCAAATCAATTTACAATTACGAAAGGGTATCATAAGATTAACTTATAAACACACAATGATGAGCTTGCAAGAAAACAAAAATGGAGAGAAGGGAGATTTGTATGATCTCATGGTCAGAAAATTTAATATAAAAATTTTCAACAAACTCACCAATGCAACTGCATTCAGCTTCCTCCTGATTTCCATTCATGTTTACAAACATAAGGGGGGAAGATTTCATGATATGCTGAATAAAATCTAGCAGCATTACAGAACTTGGCTGTGAATCAGATTTCTTAATAAGCTCCAAAGCAACTGGAAAAAAAGAGATAGATTTCTGAATTAGTACCATGATAAAGCAACTTCACAGATTTTGTTCATACTTAACAGGGAAAGAAGAAAATTACTATATTAAATATTATGATGTGGTATTAAACTTATATAGTTATCACTTAGGAGTGCTTAATAAATTCACAAAACAAAGATTTTGTGCATAGAGCAGAACCTGTACGTGATGATGTCACATTGTATGAAGAAAAATACTAATTACTCATCTGAAGTACTATTTATTAACACTACATCTATTAACATTCAATTAGTAATATAGCCAACTGTTCAATTAGTGAAAAATAGCCAACAGTTAACATTTTAATTTTTAGCATACAATTTTCTCTGGGTTTATGATCCTGATAGAAAAAAAAAATCCTGAAAATTGTTCTAAAGCTGCAAGAAATGGAAGTTTCTAAGTGTCAAGTTCAGGTTATTGAATGAGAGGAATTTAACAAAATATTAAAGATATCTAGTGCTGCTCTGTCTGTTGAAATGGATATCTGAATCACATCAGATAGATCCAAAATCCACAGTTAGTTAAAGAGAACGAGAAAGAAATTACCTTTGATTTAGATAGCAATTTACCAGAAAAGTTACATTATGATCATATGTAACATTTTTATGTGTGTGTATGTATGCATGTGTGTGTGTATGCATGTGTGTGTGTATGCATGTGTGTGTGTGTATATATGTGTGTGTATATATGTGTGTGTGTGTGTATATATATATATTACACAAAGTCAGTATCTAAAGCAGGATGAATTGTCTTTTTTATTTTTATAGCATTCTCTCTCAGGAATAAATACATTGTTTGATAAGTATGTGGATATGGTATTTAAAATAACGAATTTCCTGGACAAAATATCAGTCTCACTGAGACTGCTGCATAAAATTATACCCCACAAACAGGTTACCATTACTGTGATTCTTCCTGATACAAATGTTCAAGAAATCAGAAATGCTACTTTACATATTTCATAATTAACAGGACATTTTTGAAGTACTGCAATAATTGGGGTCGTAACACGACTTAAGGAGTTTTAAAATAAAGGCTAATTAGTATTCTAAAATTTAAAATTTTAAAACTCTTTGCATCAAAGTATTTTAACCCTGAAAGATCTTAGAAGTATTAAGATTTGCAAGCTATATTAGTCAACAATCACACTATATGATACAATACTATCGATTTTTAATATTGTGAGTGTATATATCCATATACTTCTGCACTTCATATATTTACTTTTTCTAACAGCTATACATTTGACTTATGTTACTTCATGTCATAACAACAAAGATTTCATCATGTAGGTTATTTTAAAATAAGTCAAAATTGGTATTGGATTCAGCTATTAAAATTTTGTTGAAATTGTAACTCATATGTAACTATAACTTATTTTTGGTAGGAATTACATAAAGTAGAAACAAATAAACAGAACAAAACAGATCATCATTTTAAAAGCAAGGCATGTATTACTTACCAACATCTACATCTGTAAGAATTCTATCAATAAACTGGCAGAGTATTTGTCTTGGTTTCTGCACAACTGAATTGTATTCTTCTGGATTAGCACTAAAATTAAAAATACATTATTTTACCAGTATTCACATAAATAGAAAATAATTATTTAAAGTGTATCTCAGCAACACAGTGTTAAACACTGAAATCGGTACTTTTTGCTTCTAGAAGTCTTCAAAAAGAAATACAAATTGATTTTGCATTTTAGTGACCAGCATATTGCTTGTTCTTCTATTTCCTCATTTTTAAAAAGAATCAAGTTTTATGAAGTCCTGAAGATCTTTTATGTTTTTGCTATGCAGTTATGTTTGATCTATCTCTGACCTATTAAGGGATTTATATACGCTACCCCAAGGCAACAGAACAGTTTTGTTGCAGAAGAATTAAGAACTTATTCCAATTTTGTAATTACCAAAATTATTCAACTGACTAGCTGCCAGTACACAAGGTAAGAGGTATCAACAGCCACAGCTCTGACGATTCAGAGCTGTTCATCAGCTGATGCTATGAGATCAAATCTTCAGCATACATTTGCATCTCCACATCTATTAGTTGTCTACCACAACTTTAGCTTTACAGTCCTCAGCTTTACAGATTGCTGCTATTACAACTTTACAGCCAAGCTTTTGTCTCTGTAAGATGGCCCTGAAATAGGCCCCAGCTGTGAAAAGGTACCAGTTTAGTATCTGCAGCTTTAATAATAAACTGAGCTGGACAACAGTAATTTTTTTATTTGTGAGGGCATATGTAGCAAATGGCTGTACTAACTTCAAGTCTCCAGGATAAGTAGGTTAATTTCACCTCATACAATGAAGATAGGGACATGACAAGTACAATTTGGATTGCTTCACTGAAAGCTACAAACTGGATTGCAGTGTGCTCAGAAAAAACTCAGATATCTATTTAACCAGACTGTCACAGACTATCATTCTCAAGACCTGAAAACAGCAAATGAAGATGGTTCTCTGTATATGCGTTTTACCAACCAACCACAAAAGACCAAGAACACCTTTGAGTAGGGCATTACCTCAAGAAGCAAGGAAACCAAGCGCCAACTCTCACAAATCACCCCCCCCCGACATAAAGATGGGATCCATATTGTCATCTGCACAATGGAGCTCATGCTGCTTTTTTGCTTTATGTGGTTGTTATGAAGCACTCAAACTACAGTACTAAAGGGAATGTAAGAAGACCAGAAAAGAAAAAAGAAAAAAAAAAAAAAAAAGCTTTCTGTAGCTAGCTTAAAAAAGATAAAGAAGGAACAAATAGAGCAAAGGCGGCTGTTCCAGTCACACCATCATTCTTGGGGATCTTCTGGAGTGCATGCTTCATATATGAACGTTTAATATCCTACTTTTAACTAAACAGCGATAAATGACAAGTTTCTGGATGCAGTCCTAGGGGAGCTTTAGACTAGTAAGGGATCTAATCCAGCAGCGTAAGGCATACTGCAGAGAGAGTATTTTAACATCTTTCACTTCTGAGTGCAACCACGTTCCAAGAACAGCGGCCCCCAGGACGCCGGGTGCTACACCCGGCAGGCCAAGGGGGCCCACCCGTCCGGCTGCAGCAGCACCTCCCCCCGGCCGCACGCTCCCCCCGGGCCCTCCCGGCCGCGGGGGCCGGCGGACGCGGCGGCGGGGCCGGCGGCGCCCTACCTGGCCAGCTCCCGCAGGGCCGGGATCATGGAGGCCATCTCCAGGCCCTGCTCGGCCATGGCTGCCGCTTTGAAAGGCGCCGCGCGCCGGCTCTCGGGGGACGGCGGCCGGCAGGGCCCAAAACAGCGCCGCTGCCGGCCGGGCGCGTTGCCGCGCCGCTGCCCCGCCCCCCGAAGTTTAACCGCTCCGTGGCCGGCGGAAGGTCCCGCTGGGTCACGGTCAGGTTTCCGACGGGGACATCGCCGCGGGCCGCGCCGAGGCGGGGCGGGGCAGGCGCGCAGCGAGGGGGGAACGCCGCGGGCCTCGAGGGGGGCCGCGCCACGCAGGGCTGGGCCGCCCCCCCTGCGGGGGCGCTGAGGCAGCGACGGCCCCGCCGCCCCGCGGCACCTGCCCGGCGCGCTCGGAGCGGGCGGCCCCGGCCAGGGCGCTTTATCGGGTCGCGGCCCGGCCCGGCCCGGCCCCAGCCCGCCCTGGCATTGGCCCTGGGCGCTGCCGCTCCGCCCGCCCCGCCCCGCGGCGGCAGGTGGCGGCGGGCCCCGCGGCGCGGTGCGGCACTGCAGGCGGCGGCGGCAGGAGCAGCAGGTAGGGAGCGGCGGCGGCGGCGGGCAGGGAGCCGGTACCGGCCTCGGCTTCAGGCCCGGCGGAGAGGACGGGCCGGGCCGGGCCGCGCAGCCCAGGGGCGGGCGCAGCCCAGGGGCGGGCGCAGCCTGGCGGCGCAGGTCTGCGCGCCTCCGTGTAGCTGGCGGCGGGGAGGGTGTTCAGAAGACCGTGATTACTTTTTTTTTTTTTTTTTTTTAGTGTTTGGCGTGCGTTATTTTCCGCTCGTGTTACTTTGCGGGAGTAAGTGTATTTGCCTAAGTACCTTAAAGAAAACCCTAACGGCTGCGTTAGCACCGTGCAATGTACTTAAAGCAACTCGCTTTCTTATTCTGGAGAGAAGACGAAATACGTATTTTAGTAGTGGTCCTGGGATGTAGTGGTGAAGGTAACCTCGGGACCGTAGGAGCCCTGCCCCGTTGCACGTTTGTGAGGCTTCAGGATACGAGAGGATAAGAGAGGTTTTGTGTGTACAGATACTAACGGCAGGGAAGGTGCTTAAGGGCAAATTGAAGTCTGAGCTTTGCTTTTCTAATTTGTAAGCATAATACTTTGTGCGTTTGTTTATGAACTTCTTACTATTGTTTCTGGGCTGAAATAAAATCCCCTCAGAGGCTTCTAATTCAGTTGCCTGTTTCCACTGCGCCCTGGCTATGTCTTTCGAATATAAAGCAGTCCAGGAAACAAAACGAATTTATCTGTGTATTTCCATTACTGATTTGTTTCACATGCATGCTTTTAGCGTATCTATTACTAATTAACGTTTTCAGCCGTACCTAGTTATTTTTGTTCTGCACAGTACATGATACAGTTTTGTACAAAGTTCTGTTGACCTCTCAAAGTACCCTGGTTGCTAACACGCAAAGGAACCAGGATATTTTGAGAAATGTTGGAAAATGTAATTGAGTTTCATCTTAAGTTACTTTTCAACACTTATTGCAGTGTTCTCTACTAGCTGACTGAGTAAAAATAGCTGACTGTGCCTTTTGAGATTTGTTCCCAGAGTATTTGTAAGGAATAAATGAGGCAGACAAAGTGCTTGACAACAACAAAAAAAGTGCTTT
Organism: Rhea pennata; assembly: GCF_028389875.1. Lineage (NCBI taxonomy): Eukaryota > Metazoa > Chordata > Aves > Rheiformes > Rheidae > Rhea > Rhea pennata. The sequence continues at coordinate 17,646,906 of NC_084671.1, read as the reverse complement.
TGCGTGGAAGTCTCTTAAATCAATAGTGAGATCATGTTAATATAGCTATTATAGAAACACTGTTATTTGGCATAGGTAGAATTCTACTGAAATTCATGGTGTAGTTACTTTAAGCATATACAAAAAGCCCAAATCACATGTTTGGTGACAAGTACTCATTGTTATTCATGAAAGAGGTCTCTTTTGCTCCCTACCCCTCACTGGGAGGGAGGTCAGGAGCGCTTGTGCCTTCCCAGTGACAAAGCCCCAGGTGCTGCCGTCTGACCATATTGTCGTGCTCTTTCTGTTACCTTAGTCTTAACAAGACTCTCCAGTGCCCATAATGACACCTGCATTGTCAGGCACAGCAGCCTTTGTGCTGTGAAGATAACTGATGTCTTCTGGGAGCTCTCCTTAATATTGTGGGCACTCACCAAACCCCAAATACCCAGCTTTGTGCAGTGTTTGAACGCACAGTAAGAAGCCCAATACAATTTCAATTCACCTCCTCCTTGTTTCTGCCTCATCTCATTATTTTATACATTAATGTCTCTGTGCCCTCATTAAGAGCGAGAGGTTTATCATCACCCGTTTGGAAAGAGTGCCTCACGACTAAAGAAATAAGTAGTGTGCCTTGAGACCATTTTGTAATTTCTTCTCCAGTGCAGAATTTATATTGATGAAATAGGGGAGCAGGACTTGCAAATTGCAGAACTTGGGAAAATTCAGGCAGGAAATTTATTCCCTGCATTCAGGCAGAGCTAGCTATCAAATGCAGTATATACAGTACTGTCAAGATTTCTGCTTAAGTTTCTATTTTTATTTTATTTTCTCTCACTTTAACAGTCCTCTCACTTCTTGCATGGTTCTCCCACACCCAGACTTGCATCATCTTTGGCTTTTGTTGCTTCTTTTCCATCACAGGGCACTTATTTAAATTTCTTCTTGACACTGAGTAACACGGAGTGACTTTGGAGCAGCAGGGCCCACAACACAAAGGCATGTTGATTCTGCTTGTATTTGTTCTGTTGCAATCTAATTAGAAAGTAGAGGTGAACATACTGTTCCTCTTGGGACTAATCCACTGTGTGGACTTACATGAGATGTTGTCTGTTAAATATGACTGCCGTTAAATCTCAGCTATCCCTTGTAGGTGGACACAGGTGATTATACTAAATGCAGCTATGTATTCCTTGATGCCTTCATGAACTGCGAAATACAAATGTTGTACAGGCTGATGCGATGGTTAGAGGAAGTACAGCCAAGATGCTGCAGTGAACTCCTCTGAACTGTACTAAGTGGTTCTATGTAATACCAAGGTGTGCGTGTGGTTAATCGCTTGCATGGCTGCTGTAATAACACCCAGTAGTCTGTATGATCACTTGAAGACTTATTTCCATATATAGTCATGAAAATGATTGTCAGAGTAGTTGACTGACCTTTGAACGTGTTGCATTGTTCTGGTACACCATAAAAACACATATTCCAGAAAGCTTTTTCTTTTCCTTTCCTTTTCTTTTTCTTTTTTTTTTTATCTATACATATATAAAACATTTATCTGCATTTTTTTTTTATGAATAAGGCTGCTAATGTACTTAAGACTGTGTAGTAAAATTAAATAGTTCACTAATTTGGAGAGATAGCGTGTTAGATTATACATCCTTTGGGAATCAGGCATTATTATTCGAAAGCACTATTTTTTGCTTATCCATAAACACTACCGTTAAAAAAAAAAAAAAAAGTTGTCTGTATATCTCTCTCTGTTATTTATATTTCTTACATTCTAGTAGAACAATATTACTCTTAAGCCTAGCAGCTTTGGGGTAAACTCGTAGAAATGTATTTATTACCAAAACCAGTGTTATAACAACAACAACACTTTCTGAGTAAATAATTCTTGAATGAAAGTAAGATGCTTAAAATCTACTTCCTTAGGCAAAGCTTTCAAGATCTTAAATGCCGATTAAAAAAAAATCTATAACTTGAGAGTGTGACTGACAATGACTTCTAGGGAAAATTGTTTGCATGTTTTCATAGGCTTATGCAAAACTAGTGCTAGTTATGGTAGAAGATAAAATTGCACAGTGTTTTAATTTTAAATGTCATTTAAACTAAATTTGTTTGAAAGTTCTAGCTGTTTTAATTATAAAGGTTTTTTTCTATTAAGAAAAAACAGTCCAAAGAAAATGTGAATAACTCTGCTAGCTACAATTTTTACAATAAAAATTTGTTGTCTTCCTAGAAAGCTTTAATGTGAGGAGAAATAATTTTCTATCTGAGTCTATTTTTCACACTGCTCAAGACTAGAATAGAGTATAAGTGTGAGTATTACTAAGTATGAGTGTTCCCTTATTATCTTTCCATGGCTCACTGTAGAAACCAATGAAATGGAGGGAGAAAGGGTAGTCAGTTTTTATCCTTCCATTGTCTTTGTTAGAAGCCAAATAAATTAAACTTATGTATGTATGTTGTTACACTATTTGTTACCTTTTGGAGGAGGGATTTTTCCCAGTAGGGTATGTTTTTTGATATATATTTTCCAAGTACTTAGGACTTCTACCTAGAGATTTCTCTAAAAGAATCCAAGAGATTTCTCCAAGAGATTTGTGTCAATGGAATGGATATCACCTTTGCAGCATGCAGTATGAAAAAATCTAAACTAACAATATTGTACCTAGATCTTCAAATTTAACACTTATCTAAAGTCTAAGTCTATGACATTAGTGGCCTCCCTTCTCATAGCACTAACTATTTAAAGAAAATATTTTCATAGGATTCACCAGGATATGTGAAAAACTTCATACCCCTGATAATAATTGTTGCTATTAAAAATCCAAAAGTCAGTAGGTTTGAAGAAATGGATTAAATAAATGTAGAGCAGGAATACCAACGACAAAAAGGATCTCATCCAAGCAAACAGGATTATTATTGTAGCAGGCTTTGTACTGTGTCTGATGGTCAGGAAGCAATAAATTGTAAATTCAGTGCTGGGAAAAGGCATCTAGCTAAGCAAGTGCCACAACTTTTGAATCTAAAAACTAATTTTGAAATTTCCCCTGTAGGGTGTCATATCACTGTATCACTATTTCATTTCAACGTTGACATTCACTGAGCAAGCAGTTGACCAATGATCACTTTATGGTGCACAAAGAGATATTAACAATAAAAATAACAACTAGGATTAGCCAGATTATGTTAAATATGAATCAGGAGTTCTAGATTACTGATGCAAACAGTTCTACAGAACAGTCATGTCATGCCACCTTAATAAGGGATTTTTAAGCATCACTATTGCTAAACACATTTAAACAAGGACTGCAAAATGAAACGGTGAAGGTCACTTCTCCATTCTCCAGTGTATTATGTTTGTGATAAAATTACATGATTCCAGCTTTGATTCAAACTTTGATTCATTCAGGAAATACTAGATGCCAGTCGTGACCTTATTATTTGCCTTATTATTTGTTTTGGTACTTCTAAATGTAAATTGATGAATTTCTGGAGAGGGGGATTAGTTACTGCTGTTGCGCACACTTTTCTGAGGAGAATAAAGGTGGAACGTCACAATAGCTCATCAGTGAGACTGGTATTGCTGAGCCTCAGGAATAAATTATGTATAAAGCAGATTATGTGCTTCTGTGTGCATGCTTTTGGTGCAAATGAGATTATCAGCCCACACTCAGGGTTTTCTTGCAGATGTTTCCTTGTTAATCATAGGCACCAGCGGAAAAAAAAAAAAAAAAAGAAAATTAGTGCTGGATCCTGTATCACTGGATCCTGTTTAATTCACTTAGTGTAGTAACCTTTCCGTCTTGGTGGTAATAAACATTGGTAGATTTCAGCCTGGACTGATTAAAAACACTGGCATATAGTAAAGCTGAATTATTAGGCCAGATGTTATCAGCATGATTACATTTACTTAAATGCTAATTTAAAGGATTTGTCTCAGTCTGAGCTTCAGGATCCAGCTATTACTTGTAAGTAGATTTCAAACAGTTAGAAGGAACTGTGATCTGTGCCGAGTCTTGTGTTCTCTTGAGTCACTACTAATAATATATGATTTTTTCTAGAAGTGATGGATTTCTAGTAGCTGTTCATAGCAGTGAAGGGACTTTAAAGGTGTCTTTCAGGTCAACCAGAGGTATAGTAATGAGTTTCCTTCCTTCTTAAATACTTACCCCCCCACCCCCCCAAAAAAAAAAAAAATAAAATTTATAGTTACCTTAGAAGAATTATATTTTAGACACAGTGTTTATGTTGTTCTTCTGCTGTTAGCATAGCTGTTTTCTGAAGCAATAGATATGTAAATTTTATTTGGTATTATGCTTTATCACCCAGTTCTATCCATGGTGCCCTCTTTAAAATCTAGATCTGGCTCTGTGTAGTTAGTTTACTGTTTCGAATTATACTCAGAAAGAATAGTAAGGCATTTTTAGGCAGAACCTTTTATTGGCAGTAATTCCTTCTCTTTAATTATCATTTGATTGATTGATGTCTTTTTTTTTTTCCCCCAACATACAGGCAAGTGAAAGCCTTGTTCTGCTAATTTCTTCATTCCTTCCTGTTCATTGTAGGTTTTCAATTTCCAAATTTTTTATATTAGAATGTTTTTGTCTTACTGATTCATCAAGCTCCTTTTTTTGCTCCACATCTTTCTTTCATTTTGTTTCTACATGTCCTAACATTTCTTTCTGTGCTAGTTTACCCCCTAATGACAAAGGGCAACTTGAGTCTGCTTTTGTAGCCTGAAAGTAGGTCAAGAGAAAGTAATGCAAGATTTCTCCCCCCTTCCCCCCCTCCAATTGGGCTGAGTATTTTGCTTCAGCAATGTTTCTAGTACTTTCTACCTGATAGATAGAACTAAAATTATTTAATTTGCACTGTAGATTTTGCTAGCATAGCTGCCATCAGGACTTGGCTCCGAGGTTAGATCTCTTTTTCCCTTAGGTATTATGATGTGTTTGGTTAGAAAACAATTCATAACTGAATATAAACGTATATTTTGCTTATCATCTATATCAGCCATTTAATTGTATGGGCCAAAATGTTTTTCACATCTCAAACTAGAGTATAAAATGTTTAATTCGTGAATAAACTTAAGGCTTATGAGTAATTCCGTTGATAACAAAAGACTTACCGTTTGCTTATTTTATTCACAGAAAACTACTTCATTGATTCAAGGCTTATTGGACTAATTCTTCTAAAGCTTGATACATTGTTCCTCTTCTTTGTTAATCAGTGATACTCATATCTCTTCAATCTTTCAAATGGATTTTATTATTTTGCTATTGCTGTGTGTCTGCTGTTATGTATCATTGTGGTGTTGGGAGCTCTATTACAGATAAAGTAAAATATGACTTCATCACTTTTAACTGAAGTAACATATATGTGTGGGTATGCTATTGCAAAATAGACATTTCCTTTTGTGTAGATAGGAATTACTCAGGCTTTTTGGGGTGGAGGGGAGGTGGGACATGAGTCTAATAAGATTAAGCCTGCCAAGTATTTCAATTACCTCTTACATTTTGGTAATATTATACATATTTTACTCTTAATTTTTTTCTTAAATTTCAGGCTGGATGATTATCAAAGTTACTGTAAAACAAGATCAAATGTTAGCATTAAAATTCAGATATAGTGTTGCATTAAAGCCCACACTGTTTTACATTCTTACAGTGCCACCTACGTGAAAGAACAAGGGTCTGCAAGTGTCATATTATAGTAATTATATTATGAACTATTAGTAAGGAAGTACTTCTGGTGGCTCCTTTATTATCTAATGTAAAGCTTACTAAAACATGTTGGTGGTGTAGCTAAAAAGAATGCCCAGATATTAAGAGTCTTAAAACTAATGTGAAGGGTAGTATGGCTGATACAAGTTGAGGATAGACTGCTTTGCAGGAGCATTCTTCCAACCCTGCAAGATACTTCTCACTCTTCCTCCTAATAATACTGGTCCCTTGATTGTAGTGAAGGTGCAGTATTTTAGGAAATATGGTTGAGAAAACTCATGAGCAAACATAAAATAACTTTTAAAACTGTAGATTTGAGGGACCACAAGAAATCATTTTCATGACCTAGTTTGGTCTCCTGCATAACTCCAATTACAGGACTTCACCAGTGGATGCAGCAATAAGTCTAGAATGCCTGGTTAAGCCATAAAGTATCTTTAGAAAGTTAGCTAGCCTTGAAGTCAAGATCTGAGATGATAGCAAATCCACCAAAAAATAAACAAACTATTCAAATAAGTAGTTACTGATAATAAACTTGAAAATTTGTCTTAAAGCTTGTATTTCTTTCTAACTAAGCATTTACATCTGTTGCATCACAAAATTTCTTCATGTGTTCCCTCTCCAAATAATTATCATAGCGGCTTATCAGCAGAACAAATTTTTTATCATAAAGTTCATTCTCCAAGCTACCTTTCTTATTTTCATTAAGTTAATTAAGGTCGAGGCATTTAAACTCAATAGATTAATCCACATCAGTGTTTCTCGATGAAATAAGCGTATGTTGTGTGACTAATTAGGTGCTTCTTTGGCCTTTGTGCTATCTAGACAGTGCTTCACTGGGATGCCGTTTTAGACTTTCAGCTGGACTCCTCAGCCAGAGGAAGATAGATCAGTAATAGCAGAAAGCTTGCTCCTGTTTTGAAATGAAAATATAGAAAGTTAGCATATTGTTAGCTTGCTAGTTGACATTAATAGCACAATAAATATTTGGGCCATGTTTAGAAATGTAAAAATAGATATTTAAATATAGGTTACTGTCTAATACTCAGAGCATAAATTTGGGGAGTTGAAAACATAAGTTCTGTTCCATGATTTGCCACTGTCTGTGTAAAGTGTGAATGAACAACGGGAGAGGCTTATTGAGTATCCGTGAAGATCAGAGGGAGGAGAACGAGCCTCTCAGCACAGACCTTTAGCGAATTAAAAAAAAAAAAATGTCTGCTTACTTAGTTAAAAACATTATATGAAATAAGTTTTATATATTGTAAGTTCTCCTCCAGAGGCATGTTTTGCCCTGGCAAAAGAGACAGGCTCAAAAGATAGTTGATTAAACTTGATTGTTCTACGAGCAAGAGAAAGCCTTCAGCTGCATTTTACCATTGCTAAAAATGATGATATTTGCTCGCTGAGTGCTAAAAAGTGTGTTGTGGTGTAAGTAATATTAATATTTTACTTGGAGAGCATTATGGCTTGAAAAGACTTTGGATTATTATCTGGCAATTTTGGAAAACAATGCAGCACTAAATGCAGACTATGAGAAAAAGCAATTGTCACTTTACTGTGGGGCATTTTAAAATGCCTAGAACAGAGGAAATATAGATACAAATTAAATTTAAGAATACTCAGAGTTCATGCTTAATTAGGCAAAAAGTATCCTCACAGGGTTGACCTGCATGACTAGCTTACAAGACTTACATGATACTGTATATCTTTCTCACTTCAAAAAATTTTAAATCATTAATTCTAAAACAACGTTTAAACCAAAAATTAGTTTTCTAAACTTTCATTCTTAGGTTTGTAAGGACTGTTACTAGACTTGCACAATTTTGTAAGGTTAATATTTTTATGATACAGGAAAATAGAAAATTTCTAATTAATAAAGTCATACACAGCTTTACACACTGATTTGCAGTAGATGAATAAAATACTGATATTTATTGTTTTAGTAGAAGAGCATGGGTATCTTTAGACATACAAATTTTTTAAACTTGTGATTTTTGCATGGCTGCAATGTATAATTCAGATGAATGTCATCTGTTGTGACCCAGTTAGTACAGCCTTTGGGTTTTATGGTATAAGATTTGAGTGGAAAACACAGATGCAATAAGGCTGTTAGCCCATTATAAATGGGCTAACATTTCAGATTGTTTTCTTCTGATTTCACAGTTAGGAAATTTTGAATGTTTTATATGAAGATCACTGCTTTCGTACTTTATAAAAAATACTGATGATGCCTTGCCAGTAAGTCGTCCTTTAAAATAGCGCACCAATGTGTTTTTAGAAAAGTCTGAGGAATCAGACTTTGCTCAAAATGCACCGGTGAGTCCATTTTTTTTTTCCAGCTGAACAGTGACAGGGCTAATGAGGGAGCCATAGCAACTGCATAGCAAGAGGGCATCAACCTTAATGTGGGCAATGGGACTACAGCGATGCCATAACAAATCCCGAGTGAGACTGCTTGTCTCCTGCCCTGGCTAGGCTGAAACTTCAGCCTCAACTCAGGACTTGAAAGGAACATTATGTCCCGCCTACCCCCTGCACGGATGTTCTGTCCGTGGGGCCAAAACACTGGATGTGGCTTTTGCCCATTGGGACACAGCTGGGTTTTTACATTCACTGATCGCCTTATTAAAATAGGAGCTGAGCCCTTTGAGGAGGGAAAGGGAACATCAGAACGTGAAAACTTGCAAGGAGAATAATTTGTGATGGTGAAGAGGATATTCATTTGAGATGAATTCACACTGATAGCACTGCTCTGTTATATGGGATAAATGATGCACACATAGGGGTTTGCATAGTCATTCCAGCTGCTGTCTGTTAACTCCTTCCTCCTTTAAGCTGGGATAGTGGCAGGTGTTAGATTTTACTTGCTCCTGGTATATGTTGACGGGATCTGTTCTCCTGCAACCATTTGATCAATGTAGACTACTTTGCAATAACTAGAAGATCTGCAAGTGAATCAGAGACAAAAATTTCTTCTTACAGAAATGGAGTAGTCCTTAAAATTTATCAGTGTCAGGATAAAGGAGGGAAAGGGATGGGGATAAAGTTGGGAGGAGGATTCAAAGGAGAAAATGTAATCTTACCAACCCTCCCCGTTTCTTTTCAACCACCCATGCCAGGGAATTGAGCTGCTTCGAAGGAGCTATTGGCTGGGATAGAAGAGCTTCCTTCATCCTGAAAAGTAGATATGTACCTTCTGTAAGGCATTTATATTTCAAATATTTTGTTTTGGAACACAGACATGTCTTGCAGCCACATTTATTGTACTTGTTCTGTGGATAAATACTTAGGGTTGCCAGGTCATATTGCCAATGTAAACTCTTTTTTTTTTTTTTTTTTAAGAGTTTACAAAAGCGTTGCTTATAGACAAACTTATTACCTTGTTTTGATTTTGACTTTTGATGTCTGTAAGAAAGTTGGCAATGTTTTCACTTTTTTCCCTGAATGTGAGAAAGAACTTTTTTTTTTTAAGAATAAACTCTTATTAATGAATCCTAAAGCTGATGTTTTGAATAATTCAGTTACATAAATTTTGCTGAGAAATTTCTTTCCTCAAAATTATTTAAAAGTTTTAGTAACTCGGATTTGCTAACATGCTCCTTTATCCCCTACACTTTAGCAAATATGGCTATGAACCTGCTAAAGGGTGATATTTATGGACTCTGCAGAGACTGTATGGATTTGAAATGCTGCCAGTTTTGCCACAGATTGTAGAAGGTCTTCCTTTTTCATATAGCTTGACCAATGAAAAAAGCAAAATAAAAATAACCTATGAATTTTCCATGACGAAAATCCTGGCTTGCTTGTAGTAGAGTATCTGATCAGCCTAATCTTCTGATAATCTTTTGAACCATGCAGAGTTGAACTAGGAATTAGTAGGTGACAGAAGGCCATATTGCCATCTGATAAAATCAGTGAAAACTTAAAAAAAAGAAAGAAGGAAAATTGGCAACCTGCTTCTACCTGGTGCTATTTGGTAACTGTAATTAACTAGCATGTTAAATATGTGGATGTCAGTTGAATTGCTGAGGAGAAGAGGATAAAGGTGCATTTATATTATTACAGTTAATGATCTTCACATGATTAACTTCTGGGATGACCTTAAAACTAAGTTCATTAGTAACAGCCCCCCCCATGGCTGTCTGCTTGAGTTTTAGTGTTTGTAGTGAGGGTTTCTACTTCAGAGACTGCCACAGAACAGCATACTAAGAGGTGAAAGTAGTGTTTTCCTGGAGGGTGTTGCCAGTTGTACCATTTTAAGATCTCCCTCCCCTTCTGCCTATCAGGCTGTTTGTTCACTGATAGCTTTGTTCATAGCTTTGGTTTTTACATTGTTGTGTGCTGACTACATGTTATTTTCACACTTAGAGATGAGAGAAAAAAAAAAGATTCATAATGTTCCAGTTGGTTTAAAAAAAAGAAATATTTTTGAGTCCCATGGAAGGATAAATTCCATAGTAAAGAACACTGAGTATGATACGTCCTACTTCTTAAGCAGCACTGAAACTGGAAGAACTAGAGGCCTGGGGCTGGAGCTTACAGCCTTGCAAAAGACATTGTAAAAACATCAATGATATTTTTATTATAGATCAAAGAGGTGAGGTGAGTACTCTTTGACTGTATTAGTTGGAATGTGAAATCCAGCAAAATCTGGAAAATTGTGAAGCATGTAAATTGTGAAATTATAACTTGCTAATGGCAGCAACAAGAATTTTGAATGTGAAACTGGTGATAAGAGTTGTGCTAAAAGCAAGTGGACAGTGAAAAATCTATGCTTAGTTTTAATGTTTCTAATTACTTTCATTTCCTTGCATACAAATACCGAAGTGGAGATAATATCAGATTGAAGTTGCAACTATTTGACTTCAATAATACTACCCCTTTTAGAAATGTAACAGTTAAACTGTAATTTAGAGGGAGACCAGAACATGATGGGCCAATGACTTCTACAACATCATCAATTTGCATAATTTGATGGAGCTGTCTATGAAAGTTGAAGATACTCTCCAAAATATCAATTCGAGCTGAGAAGTTATGTGAGGATCTGCTTGATTTTTAAGCAAATTTTTTAGTCCTTCTGACTATAGAGAAAAGCTTGAGGAAGTCTAAAAATAATATGAAGTATCAGAAAACAAAAAAGAGATGTTTTTCTAAATTTGCCATTTTGAAACCCTTTGACATTTCATAATTTTGCAGTTGATCTCATGTAAATTGGTGCCTGACTCATGACTTTTGGAAAGTTGGAGGTAGGATTATTATTTCTATTTAACTTTCCTGTTTAGTAATTAACATGCAGTGTTCTAAACTAGTATATAGAGCTATAGTAATAAATAAGTATAACAATAATAAAAGCATAACTCCCAGGTGTGTGAGTCTTAGTTGTCAAGAACTGGAACATCCAGACAGTTGTTTTGCCAAATGAGCCTTCTGTTGTCATGTCAAATCTTCAGTTTTCAGCACAATTTTTGCTGTGTACATAGACAGAATTCTTACCGAAGCTAGTATTTCAATAAGAAATTCAATATTTGTCTCATAATTGAAAAGTATATCAGAGAACATTCAAGCAGGAATATTTAAACAGAAAAAGTAATAGTATTTTTATATATAATTCTAGTTCCATGTTAACAAAAGCTGTACATACATAGACTGAAAGAAGAAGGCTATTAAATGTCATTTGTTTTGTCCATCTTTTACTCCTTTCCCTTTGCTTTGTAAACTTGATATGTAATGTCAGCCTAGGCACAAAAGAGTGACTTGTGGATGGAGTGCCTGAATTAACTTGCTTTTGTTAGTGGAGCCTTTCCATTTATATTTTAGCATGGTTTGCTTTAATGAAGTGCCACAGAGAAACCAGGTTTGGATTTTTAAATAGAAATTGTATCCTACAGAGCAGTGACAGGTTTTAGCACAAAGTATTTCCTAATTTCTGGTCAAATTCTCTTATGATAGTCACCATAGTGCAGAATGCCAAACACAGAAATATTGCTACACCCAGAAACTGTGATGAGGTGTACGCCTACTTGGATCAAAGCACCACAGCAGGCTTTCTATGCAAATACACAGTTGAATAGAAAGTGGGGCAAGGTGGACGTGGAGACAAGGTCAGTGGTTAAGGGAAGTCTCCTAGAACAGGAGAGGAGCAGACAAGGGCTGTTGATGGGAGCTTGCAGAGGGTCTCCAGGAAAGAAAGCCAAGCACATTTATGTGAAGAGAGGCCCAGGGACTAGTCAGCATGGGACATAGTTTTTAATATAATAAACTGATTTCTGGAGAGTATCAAATCACTCATCCAGATGCTCATTAACACAGGTAAGGAGATAAAACTGAGAATGTCTTATGAAATGAAATAGAATATTAAATTGATTGAACTTGCTGGAAGAAAGATGAATCTGGTTTCTGTTCGGGGCTCGGTGAAATACTTCGCAGACCAGTGTGAAACATGCTGTTAACACTCTTGAAGTTTCTTCGACCAAGTGACCTTAATCTGTCCTGAGCCACACCCTAGGCGCTGGTATCCTGCTAATTAGTGTATCCTTGTTGCACTGTAATCATGAAATGCTTGATATGGACATGATTTTAATTGTGGATAGGAGTTGTCCTGATTGTGACTAAGGTATATATCTGAAACTCAGAGAAAACTGTTTTAATCAGAGGTGAAAATGGATCTTAACAGTAATAAGCAAGATACCTCTCAGAAATGGGCTGCCAGATTTATCAGTTTCATAACAGAATTTCTGAATTTTATTTTCTGACCACTAGGTCTAACTGTATAAGGAGAAGGTAAACATTATGCTAGACTCTAATAGTGTAGTGGAAGCTAAAGCACAGTAAAATGATTCACACTGGCAAGATTAATACCTAACTCACAAAGATTACACCTATTACAATCCTAGTGGTTTCTACCAATGCTACTTTTCTAGCAGTCTCAAGGGGACACTTGTTCTAGGGTTTATTTAGCAAATGGAAGGTCATCTGCATGATCTCCTATTTCCCAAGGGAATTTCCTATTCCCCTTCTCTTACCACATTTTTTGCCTGTTCTTCTTTGTCCTTGTCAGCGTTGTGTTGTGTGAGTTTTATCACTGGATGCCGCAGTTCCTCATTTTGAAATCAAAATGTTAGTGAACGTGTCACTCTGACTTTTCATGCACGTAACGAACTATGTAACTGAGACCTTGAGGATCAATTGCAGTTCTACAAAAGCATTAAACATAAGCTGATTTCTTTCATTTTGGAAGGGATATCACTACATTTGCATGGTATTTGAGTGATATGACTTAATATAGACTGGAAGCGTGGAATAAGACTAACTAGTTTACTTATGTCAGGACTGTTAGAGTTGCTGAAAATATACAGATTCGCTGGTTCCAGTTGAAGTTACAGGTATTCCCCATGGCTGAAAAACTTATAGTGGCTCTGGCACCTCTGCTCTTGATAGTATCTAATAAGGTGCATTAAGATCCTCTGGAAGAAATTGCATACATGAAGACCAAAGTAAGTATTCTTTAAACCAAATGGAAAATTGACTAGGATGTCTCAGAGCTTGAACTGCTGCAGTTTGGTAGCACACTTTTTTAGCTTGTGAGGTTATGAAGTCACTTAAATCTGCATATCTTTAGTTCTATCTCCCAGCTTCCTGGCTGGAAGGAGTAGACTCATAAATTCAGAAGGGCATATTAGGACCATCCTTTCTACTGTTGATAGCAGCAACTCTATTCTTGTTTATTCTCTGTCATTTCCATGAGAATGTAGACTTATTTTATTCACAAAGAGTACTGAAAAAAAATACTTGGTGAAAATTGTCTGTTGTTAGTGGATAGTCTGTATGTTTATGTTAAGCATTAAGTCCTTACCTCTTCTGTAATCTTTTTTTCTGATAAAATATTTATGTTGTTGGGGAATGAAACAAATATTTAAAAGTATTTGACCATGAAAAATGTTTAGCTAGCATAAAAGGTAGTTTTGATTTATGATTTTTGTATATTAAAATTTCTCCTGTGCTTTCATTTTCCTTGTGCGTTCAACATTTATCCTGGCAGAGCTTGAATAACAAACACATGCTTCTACTGAACTTTCACCGAGGCAAAGGGTGTCCTTAAGAAAACAAGAGTGAGTGCCACTTTAACACTTAGTGCCACTTCAGTGTCACTTTAGATTTTTATCCTATCTTTAGTTTGGAGCAGAGTTCTTTGACTCTTTTAATGTCAGAGATTCTCTACAGAAACTTCATTTTTGTTTTCACGTCCTTTTCATTTGTTACCTATGGTGGCACAGCTGTATATTAGTTTGTGTTGTTTACTTTTATTCTGTTCTCCCTAATTTATTAGGAAGCTTATGTGTTATATTTGTATTATGTAAAATAAACATTTCAGAGCACTTAATCTGAAAGTCTGCATTAAGTAAAAGGTGAAGTGCAGTTCCTGTATGTTCTCAAAACTGTGATGATTTTGCTTCAGATTAAAGGACTGTTGTTTTGCAGACAATCTCTTATCAAGAGATCTATGAGAAAAAGCTTGTTTCTGTATTTCCAGTGCTGATTGGTATGTTGTCTTCATGTCCCTACTTGTCATTCACGGGAGCAGATTTGTGCCTATAACTTCAGTCCAAAACCAATTTGCTAACAGGTGCAAGTATGGACTGTATTGCAGGAATACATAAATTTGACTTCCTGACTCTTCTGTATTACTTACAGAAGTGATGTTATGGCAACTAGCATGTTATAAATGATTATATTTATAAACATTATAAAATGCAGCAAGAAAGCAGTAACTCAGTGATGTATATTGCTTTGTATCACCTTGGTTTCCCAATTTCACAGAGGAAGTCACTATATTAGAGTGCTTTAGACCTGCTCTTGATAACATGTTCATTAATACCAGAGAGTTTGTTTAGAGAAAGAAAAAAAAAAAGTTTGTAAAGCAAATGAGGGAAGGAAAAGTTGCACTCTGTTGTGGGAAGATTAGTTTGCTTCACTACTTTACTCTTGGTCTTTGGAACAGGGAGGGGGTGAAGGTATCGTACTGTGTTTCGGCAGCTGTGAAGTCATTCAACTGCAGTGAGAGATTTTGTCTCCCACCTGCTACATAGACTAGAGCATTCTTAGTGTAAATCAAATGAAAGAAAACACCCTTTAATAAGCCTTGGCACCATATATTCAAGTAGCAATTTTGAGGGGTTATATGGGTCTGGCTAAATTTGGATTGATTTTGGATGAGCAGACATCACTTTGCCTGTAAATATGGGCTAGAGACATTTTTCGAGTCCCTGCTCAGAAACATAGGGAGGATAAACTTTCCCAGTACTGTACTGGGAGGCAGCTGAAACTTCCAAAGCATTTAGAAAAACAACTAATCAATGCAACCAGAATCAAGTCTCACAGAGTCCAAGATGATCAACTTGGGCAAATTCAGCCTGGACTGTTGGTGGAGTTAAACTATAAACAATTGAAAATGCAGTGTTTCAGGAAAGGTATTACTATGAACACTGCATGTAATAGCTTTTTTTTAATCACTTTTTTAGAGGTGATCCTTCTATAGTAGGCAAGTTTTCTATTGAGGTGTTTTATTCCGTGTGCTGAATGCAACAATACAAAGCACAGGCAGGCTGAGATCCTCTTGAATGATGCATGCGAAGGAAACTATGCGAAACTGATACTGTTGTTGAATTTGCATGGCTATTCTGTGTACTCAGCAATCAAAGGCAGCTGGAGGCATTTCCTTTGGAAGAAAAGGTAACTTTCAAAAGTAAACAGATATTTGTGTTACAGTAGAAATGATCTCATGAAATAAATCTCATTAAATTATCCTGTTAAGTGAAATTACTCCATACTTGTACTACAGTAAGTAAATTCAGATGGGCCTATGACCACTTTAGCAATTAGATGTATTGGCCTATTGTTTTATTGCTTAGTCTTGAGTCACACAAGACTTATCTTAAGATTTACGTTTCCCACTTACCTTAAGAGCATAGTGGAAAATGTTGATTTTATTATTTACTAGTGATTAACAAATTCCTGTAAAGTGAATAATTAACTTGAATGTAAATCTAGTCCTTCCACATGGCATAAGATATATATTTAATTGACACAAAAATTTACTATAATGGTTGGTTTGATCATCTTCCTCTATGATAGAGCAATGCAAAATATACCAGTTCCTCACTCTTTAATTGTACCATGTTTGCTGTGTAACACTGTACGTGGAAGAGCGAGGAAAATACCATGACTTAATGTTTATATCTTGAAGCATGATATTTCTCTAAGTGCTTTTGATGGCCATAAATATATCTAGCCTTATTATAAGCCCAGGTTGAAAAACATAGCCCCTGACTCAGGTAGTAAGGCCTCAGAGTGGCTGTGTGATATTTAAAGAACTATTTTGATTTGTTATAGTTAATAATGTACTACCTATTATTTTAACATAATGAAGTATGAAATGCTTTTTCAACTGTTTCTAACTGTATCTTGTGTGTCTCTAACTATACACTGCCTCTTCTTTCAAAAATAAACAACACGTTTCAGCATGTAACATTCTCTTACATACGTCTTCATACAGCTAATTACTTACACTGACCTTTCAGTTCTCTCTGGAAATAAGTGATCATATTTAATAGTCATTCGGTAAGTGTGTTTTTGTTGTTGTGGATGTTTTTGTTAGCACTCTCCTGTTTTAAAAGTATACAAGCATCCTGTTGGCCGCATTATGACTGGATATATTTATCTTCTTTCTTTATAAGACCTAATGCTGGTAGCCCATCGTTATGCAGATAGATTCTTTTATTCTATCTTTGGAGGATCATATTCCACGATCTAAACATCTTTCACTTTAAATAACAGGATGTGTTATTCTTCCCTATTAACATCTCCGTAAGCCTTTTAACTGATAAGGGGAAGATAAACTATCCTTCCATATCCTACACTACTGCAAACTACAGTATCAAAAAAGATTATAAAATCACTTGATGTTATTGGTCTTTCATTATATAATCAAGGTCAAAAGACTTTGCACAGTAAAGGATAGTCTTTGTTGCTGATATAAGAGCTTTACTACGGACTGCCAGTGAAACATCTAAAATAATTCATTGTTTCACATTGTTAAAGGATTTGTTTATTTGACCCATAACCATCTTTATATTTGGAGGTTGAGAATAGTGTTGGCATAAGTAAAAAGATCTTTCAGTATAAGCTGCAAAGAAAAATTTGGCAGGTGTTATAGTCTCTTGAAAAGACTCTGAAAACTTATATATATATTTTTGTATGTGTGTATGTACATATTTATATATGATAAAAATTCTGTATATCAATGTTCCATTGCTTAACAGTTTTTATAATCTGCATGCCTTTTCACTAATGTCTGAATTTTCCTCAGTTTCAAAATAGCATTATTTTCTCTTCTGATCTCATTGATTAAAGAGTATCTTATGCATGCCCTTGTTGTAAAGTTCCTTTTTATATATTTTATAACTTGTAATGCATTCACTTCTCATTAGAGGATGATAGAACCCCTGGTTTGGTCTGATGAGAGCTTAAAGGGGACTAGCGGTGCATGAAGACTAACCTGTGCCCACTGCATTCATTTACAAAATCCTAGATAATCTAATGCAGGAATGCTAGGGTTAAACTATGCTGATTTCCTCTCCCCCCGTCCCCCATTAAAACCCTAAATCAGCTTGAAACAAACAAAGCCTAATAAAGGAAGTACAACATATTCCTTTAATATTTTGTAGATGATGATAGTAGATACCAATACCTGGTTATTGATATAAGTGCAGTAATTCTCATGCACAACTGTTATTTGCAATATACTTGCTATATATATTATAATAGCCTGGCTTTCATTAGGAACGACAGATTTAAGGATGCTGCAGAGGGAGAGCAGTATTTGCACCTGAGCTAGAAGAGGGATGTGTCTAAAGACACACAAAGCGAACAATAACAAAAGAAAATAGGCTTTTGAGTCAGCATTTGTAATGTCCGTCGCAGTTACACAAGCAGCTGCAGCATGAAAAGGCAAACAGAAATTGAAATCAAGAGCTGGAAGAGAAATTGTTAGTTGCCTGCGGAGATGCAGAAAACCACTGGGCCTGCTTGCCAATAACTGCGCTGGTTTTTTGACAGCTTTGATAATGGATCCAGAAAGGGGCAGGAACTGCTCTTTGGCTTCCTTTCTTTCTCCTTGTTTGCTCAGCCAGGGACGCTCCTCCACGCACAAAGAAGCATCCTGATGGCATCAACAGCGGTTTTATCTGTCTTAATGTTGTATACGGAACACTTCCAGGAAACTCCAGTGGACTGTCGATACAAAAAGCCTTCTGGGTGCAGAAGACAGGCAAGGGACGCGTGACTATTGTCAGTTCCTGTTAAGCATATTGGCCAGGATTAAAAAGAGGTTCGAGGGTCCTTTCTCCGCATAAAAACAGTGTTTGTACCTCCTCAATCCTAGAGCAGCAGAAGATGGTTTAATGTAAGCACAGACTACAGAAAATCTTGGTGTCATGTGGATACTACCAGAATACAAGGAAATACACAGCCTGTAAATTAACATATTTTTCAGGAGATGGTCATGGTTCCAATAGATGTGAACTTTTCTAGGTTTAGTTTTAAATTGTGTGTGAATTGTCTGCAGACTTTGAGTCTTCTTTTGGATAATGATAAACCCTGCATGGGCAAAATGTTTATTAGCGTAGATAGGCATTCCCTGTTTCTATATTGAAATTGTCTGAAATGTCTGGCATTTTTAAGTATTCTCTTTGGTTGTTCAAAGTAGATCTCTCCTGAACACCAAAAGTATAATTGCAGCACTTTTGGTATTTAACTGACTAGCTGATTTACCCTGCAACTATGTAATCCAGTGTTTAAGGTTGTCTCCTTAGATCCAGAGGTATTACCTTGGTTCAAGAACAGAGTATCTGATGTTACTGAAATAAACAATATCTTTGGAAATCAAAGATGGCTATTTTCCAACATAGAATGTGTTGCAAAATCCAAATCATATATATATAAAAAAATACAGAGCAACTTTTAAGACATTATTTTTGATGAAGTCTGGCTCATATTAATAATTGGTTTAAAACAATTAAGTGTGACAGAGGTGTTGCGGTCCTCTGTACCTTTGGTACTAAATAGGTTGCTTACGCTTTGACATCTTGCTTTTTTATTTCAAAGGACTGTCTTCTGTCTCTTTGAACCTTCACAGTCCTTGTAATTTCCTTGTTAATACGAATGTGTTAATTTTTTTAACTTAGTTTTTCAATTTTCTAAGCCTTATTCTCTTTTATTTATTTATTTGGGTTCCTAATCAAGGTCCTTACATTTCAGAAATATGTGTGTAAGATCATTTTTCTGAACTTACTTCTAGATTTTTTTTTCCAGTATGAAGAAGGGTCCGTGCTGCTAGTAAGCTTAGCAAAATGTACTAGTAGGGTTTTAATCTAGTACTTTAAATAAGATTGAGTGACATGAAGGAAAAAGACTTAAGTTGCCACCCACACGCAGGGCCATATCCTGTGTGACCTAGTCAGTCCCAGTATCCTGGCTGGAATCTAATTTCTGGCTACCAGAATCTCCCTGCACCTGCATATTTATTACATATTTATTTTCCAAATAATGTTGAATAACTACAAATTTTAACATTTACTTTAATATAGTTTTATTTCCAGCTTTTGTTGAGATGTCTTCCTTTTCTCCTAAAAAATGCCATGTAGATGCAAGGACACTGGAATATCCACAGCTTTAGCCAGATATTAAATACAAATTGGCTGTAAAAGTGCAATAAATAAAATAGCTCAAATGTTTCTGCCCCTCCTCTTTAAAAAATAGTTAAATACTAAGTAATATGTTCTGAAGCAAAATATTAAAAAGACTAGCCATACTTTTTATGTGAATGATGCGGTGGGGGGGGAGAGGGTGGAATCAAGAAATCCCATGCTTTCTGTGTAACTGTAGGCAGCTGCGTGAGTAGTCTAAGTCAGTGCACTTCATTCTTGAAGCAAAGGTGGCCAAACTGAACAGCACGTGAATGAACAGAACATGAGTTGTGCTGTAATTCTCATTTAGTCTCATTTCATAGATACTAAGGGAAAGCCAATTGATAAACAAATACTCTCTCTAATTGTAGAGTATAACAGGCTTTGTTGTCATGTAGTACAAAAGCATGGTATCTTTTTTCAGTGAAATAATGTGATGTCACTGCTCTAATTCTGGTATCAGGAGACACTTCAGTGTTTCAAAGTGGTGAGGCAATGTTACACCTATTTGCAGCTGACCAAAGCTGATTTATTTTGTATTAAAACTCTTTTGCCAGCAGAGTAAGTATAATCCACATCAGCAGTATTGCTTGCGTTCCTTATGGACTCCCTAGTAATCCTCCAGGAAATCTTTGATTCTTGTTGTCAATTTTTTTTTTCTTACTATCAAACTGTGAAGGATTGAAAGAAAGCTGAAAAAGCTACAATGGGGAAGAAATTATGTTCTAACAGCAATTCAGAGGGATGATGTTTAACTTCCTTTTCTGAACCAAATTATGATTCTATGATTATAGTCTCACAGTAGACCTTAGAGGGGTCCTATCGTCATAGTTACTGTACAGACATCTAGTGACGGGACAATCCCTGAAGCAGGAAGGTTTATAACCTAATTGGGACAGACAAAAAAGAGAAACGGATAGTCTTGTACAATGTCATACAGCAGGGCCCATGGTAAAACTAGTCACTAAAAGTCTTCCGTTTCCTATTCCAGTGTCCAATGGGTAATAGTAGAGTTCTGTTGATGTGTGCATTTTTTCGTAGAGAAGCAGCTGCATAGTCTGAATGTGACTATTATGAGCAAATATCAGTCCTTCTGAGGTTATAGGAATATTTTTCTTGCTCTGTAAACTAAAACAAAAACAACCAAAACAGAAGGGAGAAAAACACAGATGAAGTGTAGGATAAATTTGATCAAAATATTAACGTAAGGGTTTCCTGGGCAGGCGGGGAGAGCATGTATCTTGTTGTTGTTTTGCTTTTGAAAATGAAAAGATAAAATACATAATTATTGGTAGCCACAGCACTATCTGTGGAGCCTAGCGGCACTCTTCAGCCCAGTGTTGCAAATAAAGAACATTGCAACCCAAAGATAGGTGCTGTAGTGGACTTGCTTTGTATGCACAAATACATAGGCATGTTGGAAGAAGGCAGATGCAAATAAAACCTTGCATATTGAGACAATTGAGAGCAACTTTAAAAGCTTGTACCTTAACAAATGTTCAAACCATCCTGTTGTAAAGCCAAGGATAGATGGTCTTGATGATAGGAATCAGTGGCAAAAGTAGGTCATAAGGGTTTATGATCTGTCCTTGTGAAAGTGTCTTGTGTTTTGTTTTGCTTAGAGACTTGGGTATGGAAAGTGCATTTATATTGCAGCTCTGTCTTAGTGCTAAGTGTAGGCCTTCGTTCCACTCTGTATTTTGAGGCCTTTGTCAGAAGGGTGGAGTAATGGTCAGGAGATGATAGCTTCTGCAGCGCTCTGGAAAGGTTCATCAGAGTTTGCCTGTTGTTGATTGTAAGAAGATACTGAAGGGTACCGCACTGAGTTCAACTGTTACACAAATGCTAGAGCCCTCAGTGCAGGACTAGGTGCTAGCACTAACCCCTAACTGCCAATAAGATTGCCTTGCACTTGGAAATGAATTTTTCTAAAACTACTTTGTTGAAATGAAAGGCAATGATTTTAATGTTGTAAAACTGCTCAAACAGTGGAGGTAGATTGTTGGTTAATATTTATTCTATGCAAATGAAAACATCAGGTGTATGAAAAAAGCCATTGCTATTGTAAATTCTCAGTCACTGTCACAGTAAGAGGAATGACTGGATATATGATACTGTACTTTAGAGTGTTATTTCTATCACTGTAAGTAGAGCAGGCCTGGAAATGACGTTTGGATCTGGTACCTTGTGATGCAAAGATGTCACGTAAGTTACTGGACTTAAGTTAGGATTCATTTAGAATTGATGCCTTTTAACACTATCTGTTTTAGATATAAGCAATTGAGGACAACTGTTCTTGCTGTAAGAAGATGGAAAACAACATAACTACGATCTCTCGTGAAGAGCTTGAAGAACTAAGAGAAGCATTCGGTAAAATAGGTATGTTTTAGATCAGAAAGTGATAAGAATGCCATAAATACTGCAGAGCCATGTAGGTTTTGTGGAGGAAATCCTTATGGAATTGCTTTGTTTTGACAGTGCCATGTTTTGTTCTGTGTTGCCAATAACACCTAAGAAAGAAGAACGGAATGTTTACTTAGAAACACTTACTTTCACTGAAATTATTTGTGCTTACTGTATTCACTTCTCTCAACTTCAGCAATGAAAACACATACATCAATTTAAATACTGTTGCTAGGCAGTTGAATTTTTTTGTGCAGTTGTACTCATAGCATGATAGCTCTCAATAGTTTTTGGAACTACATAAATGTGAACAAAACTTTGTTTTGATTTAAATTTAAATTGTTTTTAAAAATTTGCATGTTAAATTATTGACCTACATAATTGACTTTTTTTTTAACTTTACTGATGTGTGTTGCTGAACTAGTTATTTTTCTTTTAATTTATTAGATCTGACTACATTTTAAATAAGCTAAACTTAGAGATTTTTGATCTTGCCTTGGTAGCAAGCAGGTGTTATCAAATAACTGTACTAGTTTGTATGCTTGACAGGATGTTTGCAGATTAATCTAAGAGTAAACATAAATAGTGCTTTGGGATTTTAAGATAGTTCCTGGGAAAATACAAAACAAAATGGCACAGTCCCTAGTGGTGGCTCTAACCTCCAAGTATTCTATCATTTTTACTTATAGCATATGAGTAAAGTCAAAGACAGAAGTAAAGTTCATCTAGAATTGCAATGCTATTTCTCGCACTTCATTTATTCTCAACAATTATTACACCTGTTCTTTACGTAAGCATAAAAACAGTGAGTATTCTCATTTTACAGATATTGATAACAGCGGATATGTTAGTGATTACGAGCTTCAAGACCTGTTTAGAGAAGCAAGCCTTCCCTTGCCTGGTTACAAAGTCCGGGAGATTGCAGAAAAAATTATTGCAGTAACAGATAGCAACAAGGATGGGAAAATCAACTTTGAAGAATTTGTCTCTGTAAGACATTCCTTTTAGACTTTCCTTTAACTCATAGCTGATTGATTTTAATATCTAGTCATTTTTAAAAAGGAAGCATAAACTAGGTATTAAGCCACCGTTTAATGAGTAGAATGTATGATATTCTTCAATATGTACAATTCTCTTTAGAAAAATATCTGTGCTTTTGCCTCTGCATGTGATATGCAACTACAAAGTGATAGAGATGTATGAGTTGGGAAGAGCTGATTAATAATACTAATCAAGAATATAGGAAAGTCATTTTTTCAGTAGCTTTCTTCAGCTCTTAAGAGTGCCCTTTAACAGCATGAAGATTAATATCCTAAGAATTATTATGTCTAGGCTGAAATGCAGTAGGAATTTTGTGCTTCTCTGCCTTCAGCTCCTTTGAATATTCAACCCGTGGTTCTTCCTTAGTAAACCCTTTGATTAAAGAATTATACAAGATGTTCCTTTGTCTGTCTAGTAAGACAGAAATTTCTAAATTATCTATTATCTGACGTTTAATTTTGTTGGTCTAATTGGGCAGCACGTGATAACGCAGTAGTTCCAATGAGTCCTACTTTCTGTTTCCTTGAAGATGAGGAGCATGGATTATTTATTTTGGGTCAGCCCTTGCCCTGACCAAAATTTAATTGTTACAGATACTGGCCTTGAATTCTCTTAGTGATACACTAATACTTAAACTACTATACTTAATCACTATATTATGTGAAGGACTGTATTTTATTTGGAGTGGGGTAGGATTTTTCACACAAATTGGAGTAGTTTAGAAGCTTTCTATGTAGATCACTGACTAGTGTGTTTTATTCAAGAGAATCAGAATGTTTTCAGGCTGTTGATTTGTGGTTTTTAAGATAGTTTTTCCTTTGAATTTATAGTATTGATGTTGATTGCAGCAGATTACATTTTAACTAGATGTTTCTCTACAAGATTTTAATTTGCATTGATTCACAACTGAGATAAGTATTTGTACCTGAGTACTGAACCATGTGTGTTACCTTCATTATCAGTTCTGAGACATCTACAGTGTTTGACCAAATTCAGGATGCCTATCAGTATACCTAACTTGATTTAATATTATGGGTACTTGTAAAACCATATCAGTCAGCTTGTTTAAGAGGATGAATGAGTCATGCCGTAACGTTTTGCTGTAAAGCATGTGGTAAAGTAAGTAGAAGAAATTTGCTCTAGTCCTACATGAAATTATTTATCTTTGTGATTTATTTATTTATTTATTTATTCTTAGTTTACCAAATACGTGTGGAAAAATTGGGCAGATTGTTGCATATCTAGTATGTTGGATAGCCTGACTTAAAAGTAACAACTGACCAATAATATATTAGAGATCTAGTATGTAGGCTTTGGGAAGGGATTTGAACTGATTGTACCAACACGGGATTTTTTTTTTAATTTTTTTTTTCCAGAACAGGAGTCAATGTAAATAACAAAGGGAGTCAGGTTAGTTCCTGACTATAGAGTACTTGATGTGAGTTAATAGTTAAGTAGTTGAAGGTATGATCAGGCACAAAATGTTCTCTATTTTTCTTTTATTCCAGATTATTCAGGAATTGAAAAGTAAAGATGTTAGCAAATCTTTCCGAAAAACAATAAACAAAAAGCAGGGTATTACAGCAATTGGAGGAACATCCTCAATATCTAGTGAGGGGACACAGCACTCTTATTCAGGTAAAAAAAAAAATAAAAACATGCAAATTATGCGTGGGGGGGAAGAGCCTTGAAATTTGGACTACAGAGAAAGAAGAAAAATATACTGGAAATGTTGCTGTTGAAAGCAAATTAACAGAAGGAAAGCATCTGGAGAGGCACAAGACAAGTGTCAATGGTATTTTAATAAAACAAGGGATTTTGTTTGCTGCTAACTTCATGCTGGACCCAGAAATAAGTTTTTGCATCTTTGCCAGAGGGGAAAAAAAAATCAAGCACTGAAAACAACAAGTGGAAACTTGTGTTTCCATGACAAGTGAAAACAAATAAATAATGGCCTTTTGGGGGCATATTTATAGTAAATAGACTTGAAAAGCTAACCTACTTTTAGTTCTGCGATGAGATAAAAATGACTTTTCCTTTCACAATGCTAACCAAAATGGAAAAAAAATATTCTGCCTAGAAAGGACTCCTCAGCTATCTCAGTGCCATTAGAAAACTGTTCGCACACATTTGGCTTTTGCATAACCTGTCTCATGCTTGAGAAACTGCTTTTTAATATTCGATTTATGTTTTTATTTTACTCCCCCCATTGCGCGTCATACACATTGATAATTGTGCCTAATTGCTTTGCAGGTTTTGCTGTGGTTTTAGAAGCATATTAAGATTCTGTATATGAGGAAGGTTCACTTAATTAGCTGAAGGTAGTAGTACCCTCTCTGTATCTCCAGGTATTACCCTTGCAGCATTTGCACTTAGTATATCTCCAGAGTAGAGGGGATATTCCATATGAAAGGACACCTGCTCAAGTCTCAGAAGCAGAATTGTAGGATAGGCATTATCAGATCTAATAGTTTAGGCTCCCTTTCATTTTAGTGGAGAGAAACTGACCTCTCTGGAGTGCAATTTTTCTGACCTGGCTTCATCAGCCAACTAGTTTGATGAGATGAACTGTGTGCTAGAATTTCATGTTACTTTGCATTGATAATAGGAGGTGTGTAATGACTCAGATGTAGATATGTCTTGAGCAAGTTGAGGAGGACGTTACCTGTACTGTCTGGGAATTTGGATACTGATAGAGTAGCTTGATTTACTGTGGTTCTGATAAGCATTGTGAGAAACAGACGTAATAATAAATTCTGTAAACTAGATATGGAGAGAGAGAGAGAGTGCAAAAGAGTCTCTCTTTAAAACTGCTGAGGTACTGGGTAAATACAGCAGAGCAATTCTGATGACTCAGAAATACTATCAGTGTCTGAAGTTCTAGGAGAAGGCAGAGTAAATTGTTACTTTTTAGACCAAAACTATACATACTGAGATGTTGCATATTTCTGATTATAAAGTTCCATCTTTTCAATGTAATCATTGAGAAACTGAACTCCAGCAGTCAAGACTATAGTGGTACTTTCATCAGTATGTTGTTATGACATGTTGTTATCTCTCAGAAAATTGCCAAGTGTTTAGAGGGTGCATTAGGAAAAAGATGGATCTGTACTTGCAGGTTTTTTTTTTTTTTTTTTTGGTCTACTTTCCCACGGGCCTGATTTTTTCCATAACTGGCCCTTGTGAAATTAAGGAGCTTTGTTGCAGATGAAGCTTTTTGTTTGACCTAAATCCAGCAGTATGTGTTCATGGGAATGTTAATAGATTATTTTAATTTTACTCTTTTCAGAGGAAGAAAAAGTTGCTTTTGTTAATTGGATAAATAAAGCTCTACAAGATGACCCAGACTGTAAGCACCTCCTCCCCATGGACCCATCAGATGCTAGTCTTTTTAAATCCCTTGCAGATGGCATTCTCCTTTGGTGAGTCTAGAACTGAGAGAAGGAGGGGAAGAAATTAACCTCTGGAGATTAAGTTCTTATCACAGTGAAACCTCAGGACTTGACTCTTAAATATTTCAACAGATGTGTATGATGTGGAAAACCTGTTCACCTGTAGATATGTTATTTACCACATTTTTTTAAAATACGTACCTATGCATATGTGTTAGTCTTTTTGACTTCAGATCTGTAGTTATACATGCTGTATGTGTTCTGGCTGTTTATAAATGGAATAATTACATGGTTGATCATCATATTTATTAACAGAAATAATGGGAAATCTGTGCCATTGCAAATATTTTAAAAAGTTACTAAATCTACGTATATACATAGGACTGGATGAACAGAAAGCTGAGTTAGATCTGTGGCAAAAGAAAGAGCATACTGTTCTGTAGTCTGCTGTAACTATCTAGTTAGTTAAACTAGACTAATAGCATTATATACTAAGATAACAGGACTAGTTCATTAGTATTGATGTGAATTAGTCTTTGAGATCCTTGAAGATGCAAGATCCTACAGAAATGCAGCGCAGAAGTATATTAGTTTATAATATAAATATTTCAATAAATATTATATAATATTATATAATATAGTCTCACAAGAGACTAGTTTACAGTTGTTTTATTTTTCTTGAGAACTTTTTTTGACAGTACAGCCATGCTTTGCTAAGTATAAAGTTCAGTATAAACCCTAACTGCTCAGGTTCTTTATAATTATGCACAATTTAGGGGTTTCTGGATGACTGTACAATTATTAAATAGGTAGAAGATATTTTAGAGGAGGATGCAGTCTTTTTATCATGTGAGACATTTTTACATCTGATATAGCGCTAATGATTTATACGCAAATAATGTTTTCTGAGAAATGAAAGCTTGAATAAATTCTGACTTTTCTTTCTTAGCAAAATGATTAACTTTTCACAACCAGATACCATTGATGAAAGGGCTATTAATAAGAAGAAACTCACTCCTTTCACTATTTCTGTAAGTACTGCACAGATAGGAACCTGCCACAAATGAAAAAGTAGAACATATTTCTGGAGCTTTGTTTTAATGATAGTTTTTCTGAGGGAACAAGCAAAAAGTCATACGTATTTAAAAATGTTAAAGCATGAAGTTATGTTTTCTAGTAGTCTCTGATCATTCTCCTGTGTCTTAGATTGCATAAAGAAAACATGTCTTGCTTTCTTTAACCCTTCCCACATTCATTATTCTGCTTTTTTGCTTTGCTAATCTTTGGAACTACCTGAATGAAATAATTTTTGACTTCTGAGTGGAGGGGAATGGCCATATCTTAGTGATACAGAACAGAAAGTATCTGCCTTGCTGCATACTGTATGGTAGGATGATGTGTTTTCAATAGTAGTGTGTGGCTTAGATTGAAGAGGAAAAGCTTTATTTTAGTTGTATTGAGTTAGAGATGGTAGCTATGAAGTTAAATGTTTGAAAGAGAAAGTTTTCAAGACCTTAGCTTGGGTAGAAGAAAACAAATCTGGACAGGGAAGTAGAACTGTAAATTATTGGCCTAATGAGGAAAGAAAATTCCAATGAAGAACCTCAGTTAAAGGGCAGATTTTTAATTTCAGGTTGTAATATTAAAATAAGAAAAGTTAAAATATTCTACATTATAAATTCTGCAAGTGGGTTTTGTAATTTCTGCCTCTTTGAAGAAGATATGTCAGCAAAGATGATACTACATGTGTTTACACTGTCTCTGTAGGTAAAGAATGAGACAAGAAAATATGAATAGTAATATTTGAGACCTGCTGAATATCTTTTTTTTTTCTTGGAATGTTTCATCTGTGACAATTGCTGGCTTTAGTTTCAGTGTCAGCACATTTAATTGCTATGATTTTTCTTATGCTGTCTGTTCAATTACAGTTTAAGAGCTGGTTGAATAAATGTGTCAGCCTGTACAGAGCCAAGATGGGATGACAGTGATGTCAGTAGCCTCCTGCACAGAGCAAAATTCCATATAAACACATATGTCCACAGGATCGATCCCCTGGTATTTTGGGCAATTGTTCAATTTGTGTATGTGCTACTAATGAATTACAAAAAGTTAATTTGGTTAGACTATTCCTCAAGGATCCCAGCTGTGGAAAGTGGTCTGCAGTGGTGTTTTGGTGGGCTCAGTGTCAATTTTCCATTAACTTTTGGTAAGATAGGTAGGTGGTCATTCACGAGTGCAGTGGTCCACTAGGAGCCACTGAGCTAATGTGTTATTTCTTACGACTTCAGAAACTTATGTAATAACCCTGAGATTTGCAATTTAATATGAACGAATCTAGTAAGAATGACAACCTTCTCAAATTGTTAAATGTTGATATTCCAAACAGGAAAACCTAAACCTGGCCCTGAACTCAGCATCTGCTATTGGCTGCACAGTTGTCAATATTGGATCACAAGATCTGCAGGAAGGAAAACCACACTTAGTATTAGGACTCCTATGGCAGATCATTAAAGTTGGTCTTTTTGCTGATATTGAGATCTCCAGAAATGAAGGTAAGAGTATATAATGTCTACAATTTGGAATTAGTTGCTTAGTAGAGACCATGACAGCAATGATTTTGGCTTTCTTTCAAACTTGCTTTTAGCTCTCATTGCTTTACTAAACGAAGGGGAAGAACTAGATCAGTTACTGAAGCTTTCTCCAGAAGAACTCTTGCTACGCTGGGTAAATTATCATCTGGCCAATGCAGGGTGGCAGAAAATCAGTAACTTCAGCCAAGACATTAAGGTATGCAGTTATAGCTGTGATAATTGAATACAGTGGTACTAAAACATAGTATGTCTAGGAACAAATGAGCCAGAGAGAAGTGATTTGCTTTTTCAAGCTATGGGTTCAACCTGCATTTTTCAACACTGAAAGAACATTATTTTGATCTCATCCTGTTTAGTTGCTTATAATGTAATATTGCAAAGTGAACAATTGTGACAAGCCCGTATTCAGAGAAGTTCTGATGTTCTGTTATTAGAGCTATTTGTACTACCCTACTAGTTACTTCTTTCTTGGCCATTATTCCCTGCTCCTGAGCCTGAAGAAACTCCTCTTTTGTTTCTTTTGTTCTTTTAAGGAAATGAAATATTGCTTTAAAACTTCCTGGCACATATTTAATAGTAGCTGATTGCCCTTCATACCTAGCATCCTACAGAAGAGTGGGAAATCTTTTCTAGAAAGCAGAGTTACTCAGAGCGATCTGACTTAGCTACTGATTGTTGATCTAAGGAGAGAACAGCTCCTCTCACTCGCTGTGCTTTTCTAGTGTGCCTTTTTACTGATACAGGGAACTGAAAGTTACACTGGTTCCTTGTGGCAGATGGCATATCTGCATAATTTTTCTCTTCTTCAGTCATTCTGCCTAAGTGTGCAGACCAATGTAGTAAGTTCAGTAGAAGAGGGGACAAAAAACCCCCACTACTTTAAAAGCAAGGGAGCAAGACTCCATGAGGTTATAAACACTTTCTCTCTTCACTGAAGAAAACTATTGAAGTATTTGGTATTTATCTCTTTCAAATGTCACCAAAAAAGGCTATTATTAAGGCAAACATGTAACTATTGTTTTGTACAAAAGCTGTCAATATAGTAAGAGTGTTGTGTTATGTAGGTCAAGTATTAAACACTTAAAAAACTAGAAGCTTTTTTTATTTTCTAGTTTCTAAGTGAAAAAGAAAGCAGAAGCATACTGAAAAGTGCATTAAGTATGACTTCTTTTCTCCCTATAGCTTCATCCTAAAATAGCCACTTTTGCCTTCATTTTTAATTGCAATTACCTGGTCCATGAAGAAATAAAATT
This sequence comes from Rhea pennata, assembly GCF_028389875.1. Lineage (NCBI taxonomy): Eukaryota > Metazoa > Chordata > Aves > Rheiformes > Rheidae > Rhea > Rhea pennata. The sequence goes on along the minus strand of NC_084671.1, from coordinate 17,616,770 downwards.
TTTTTAAAGCAATCTACTTGAAAGCATTGTGATGAAATAAAATACCAACACTGAAAATGACAGATATGTTTTTTTTTTTTTTTGAGTGGGAGGAACCTAAATTTCCCTTAAATATCGTAACACAGTTAACTAGTTCATATCCAGTTGAATTTAACTAACATCCAGAACAATTAGTAGACATTCCTTTGCTCTGTCATCTGGCTAATCAGAAACACTGTGGTAAAGTGACTGTTCACTGAAGACCTCATCCATATTCACTAAAATTAGAGTGCTATAGTTTTGACTTGCATGATTTTTGAATCAGACTGTAAGAGCACTACATGGCTATATGATGATAAATATTTGCTCATTTTTTACTATTTTACTGCTTGTTTAAGGATTCAAGAGCATACTACCATCTGTTAAATCAGATTGCACCCAAAGGAGATGGCTTTGAAGAAGTTCCCATTAAAATTGACTTTTCAGGGTTTCATGTAAGTATCCTGAAACATAAAGATGGGCAGCAATTATCTAAGACGTCTATCTGTATGCCTAGCATCAAGGTTACAGAGCTGTCCCAGGATCCCCTTTTGTTTTGTAAAGCATACAAAAAGCTACATCAAATTCCTAAATGGCACAAAAGTTTGAAAGAGGAAAAACTTGAGTAAGCTTCTGGGGCAGTACTGAAACAGGATTATGCATCTTCTGTCTAAAATTTGGAGCCAAAAGCATATTTGGAGCATACTGGAGCTACAATTTGGAGCTGTGTACATTTTGGAGTTATAATAGTGCCCAACTTTTTTTTTTCTAGTTGTATCCTCCAAAATGAGTATTATAGCATCTTGCTTCAGTCTTAGTGTTCTGTAATTCACAAAAGGGAAAAGAGTAGACTCCAGAACCCTTGTGATTCTTTCCTCAGACTAAAGAGATATTGTCTCAGTCCTTCCAATAACAAGCAGGGAAGAAAAGTGTGGCAACCATCAAGCAACAAATCGTAAAGCAGTAAGAGGGTTGAAAACATGTTAGCATAGGCAGATGAGAAAACACTTTTCTGTAAGCTGCTGTTTCGTGTTTCTTGGAAAGTTTACTTTGAGAATGCTTTGATGCAAAATTCAGTTTACTGCCTAAGATATTTGTATCAGAATTCTAAGAAGTAGAATCTCATTCATTGTAATTATGAAAACGTGCATGCCAAATTATGTTTGAATACAAAACCTTATCTTACAAGTGAGCTTCAGTTCTCCCATGAAAAGAGATCTTTTTGTTGCTTTTGTTTTGGAGGTTTTGGGGGAGGGGGTGAGAAAAGGTTGCACCCCCCCGTGCCCCCAAAAATCTTCTACAATTTATGTTTGTGTTTTCTAAAAGCTTTTAATGTTTTTGAAGACTGATTTTTTTTCAACGTAATTTATTTTTTAAAAAACTTCACTTATAACACACAGGTTACAAACTGAGAAGATTCAGAGGAAAAATATTCAAAGAAAAACAAGGTGGTAGAGTATCACATTCTGAAAAGTTCAGAGTCCTATATATGGTTTGGGGCATCTTTGGTAATTATTATGCTTGAGGATGTCAATCTAAAGCAGTGGTAGTGAACCTATGGCATATGAATCACAGACTGTATGCAGTGCAGACATCAACAGCTTGGAAACAGAAATAAAACCACTCCACTCGGGCTGCTGCTTCTACTGCTGTGATTCAGGAGGCATGCTGAATGGGCAGCCATGGAAGTGAAGGCGAGAAGGAAAAACAGGAAAAGGGAAAAGCTAAAGCACTGGGGGAGAATGGGAGAGACTGGCACTTATTATTTAAAGGTTTATCAGACTGCAGATTAAGAAAAGAATGGAACATGCCAGTATTCATTACAAGTTAATTTTTAATTTGATTTTACTTTTTTGTTTGTTTGTTTTTTAGGAAAAAAGTGACTTGAAGAGGGCTGAATACATGCTCCAACAGGCAGAAAAATTGGGCTGCAGGCAGTTTGTCACTCCAGCTGATGTGGTTGCAGGCAACCCTAAACTCAATATGGCTTTTGTTGCAAATCTCTTTAACACATATCCAGCTCTACACAAGCCTGACAATTCAGCATATGACCTCAATTTATTAGAAGGTACTCATCTTGCTAAGCATGTAGGAGATAATTTTAGAGATTTCAATTTAAGTATTCCTTCTAGGCTGCAATATAGAATCCCTATGTGATAGTGCTTGTGTTAGCAGCAGTTACGTAGAGCTTTTTAATTTGCTTTCAGTATAAGCTGGTAGTAGAAGTCACCATTACTGTGAATACTGGAATGTGGAATTTTGTTCGCTTGTACTGGCCTGACCAAAGGCTATTCCTGAATAGTCTTCTATCATTTCATTTATAGGAGCAAAAAATTTCTCATTTCCTTTCTAGTTTCCTGTGCTGCTTTTCACACTGTTTATATTTTAGCAGATATGCAAATTCTAGCTTTCCTAATTCAAAGTGCTTGACTATGCAATTGTAATAGTTTTAAAAATACTTTTCATGATTTATATTTGTATTTATATTGTGCATATTAGTTTGATGTTTTAAAAGGCAACAAACTGATAAAAAGAGGCTTCTGGATCAGCAAGCTGTATTGATCCTATGGTATCAAGTTTGGAACTTTAAATGTGCAGTTCAGATTCTTAATGCTAAAGATAATTAGTTATCACTAATTATTGGTAGCAATTTGTGGCTGTTATCCTTTTTGTGGACCAGCTAATCTAGGATAATAAAACGGCTCCTGCCAGTGTGTTTCGCAGTTGTTCGTTGATGTCAGAGGAGTGGTGAGAATGAGGCTTGCTGCACTCAGGAGAATCACCAATAATGTTTACACATTCCTCTGCACTGCCTGCTCCTGCCTTCCTCTTACTATACCTATCAGATTTCCTTACCATCTAGGTGAGTCTGTATTCCTTGCTCCTCCTCTCTCCACAACTTGTCTGTTCGGCTAAATCCCTATTCCACAAATCTTGCATCCTCCAGACCACTCCTGTCTCAGGCTTCCTTTTCTAGTTTCATGCGTGCTCGCTGAGGAGGAAGTGTTAGAGCACAGGAGGCAGTCTTCTTTTTTTTCAGCTGTGATGTACCTTGTCATTGCAGTCTCTGATGTCCAAGAAGAATGAATGAAGTAAAGGCCTATTTTTCCTCTGCTGCAATTTTGTTGTAAATGTGTGCAAGAGCTGTATGGAGGTAGAATATGTTCAGTTCAGCTTGTCTCTTCTGAACATAAAGCTGCAGCTGCAGCAAATCTTTACTTAGCTGTTGTTTGAAATACTGGAAAGTTGGTCAAATTTAGGAGGGTTTTCATTGGCATGATACCAAACAGCTGAACTAGTTTCTGAACTTTCCTAAAATATTTAGATGATACCAAAGTCTCAGACAAAACAGGTTGAAAAAGTTGCAAGCACCTGAATGCTAGACTTTGTAATGGTAAGTACTGGCCAAATTTGAACTACTATTTATAGTACACGTTTCAGTGGCATAATCATGCCACTGTTACCTGTTTAGGGGCAAGTATAAGATATTCCCCCTTCTATAAATAATAATTCCTGTACTGGCATGTAATAATTCCTGTACTGGCAATAATTCCTGTACTTTGCATGACAAAGGGATTTGTTTAGAGTGTCATATTAAATATAGTATGCTCTCTTTAGATACAAACCATCAAAGTAATTATTTCAGCCAAAAGGCAATATTGTTACTTACGCTTTTTTTCCGTAAAAGCTAGTGGTTTTGCTGTGTTTTTTTTTTTTTTTTTTTTCCAAGATATTGTTATATAAAATATAAGACATTGATTTTGTTGTAGTTTCATCACAGATGGGCTATTGTAATCTGACTCATAATTTATAATGCTTTCCTATTTTGCTTCATGAAATGCAGATTTGACCCCTCCTAATGTAGGTACTGTATTTAGTACTTTTCTGTACTTCATGAAAGTGTTTATTCTGCAGTTGTCTTGTTTTTTCTGTTGTTTTAATCATCTCTGTCCTTTTCTTCTGGTTGATTTTTTTTTGCATTATTCTTGTATTTTTCTATTGCTTTAATATGCTGTCATAATTAAAAAGAAGGGGGGAGGGGCAAAAACCCCTATGTATACACTGTGTATAAATCAGGCAAGACTTGCCCTAGTCAAATGCCGTAAAGTTCTTTTTGTGGATTTAACCAGTAGGGCCTTTCCATGAACCAAGATCTAAAGATTTAGGCCTGTAAATGGGTGAGGATATGTGGATGAGTAGAGTTTCTCAGGAGTCCTAGTTTTCTTATGTTAAATTCTATCTTTCCAATGATTTCCTCCCTCTCTTTCCCAAAAGTATCAGTCTGTTCTCTTTGTTTGCTTGGTTTAAGCTAATGAACATTGAGCATAAATTGCAGTCTTCTCTGTATACTTTGGTAATGCTTAGTAAGTCTGGTGATGTGCACTTCTGTATGCAGAGATCACATCCTTCAGGTATACACAGCAAAAGGAACAGTTGGTTCTTGGTGGGCAAAAAGAAAAGTTCTGACCTCAGTAATTAATTGCATGGCCTTTAATTGAGTGTTGCTGTTGCTCCATGGGACTTCTCCCTTGTGGGGAAGGCAGAAGAGTCTGGTATGTAATCCATACAGAAGGCTGAGTTCTTGAGGGGAGAAAGAGGAGGGACTTCTACCCACCCACATATCCTCCAGTATTGATGGTGTCTCTTCTGCTGCTGTTGCTTAGCCCACTGGCAGCCTTTAAGGCTGTTAATGTGAGAGAGTTAACTACTGTTCAGGCCAGCTGAACTCGGGGTGCACAACTGCATCTCTGTTGTCTTTCAGAGAGAATCTAAATATTTGGAGCCCTTTGAATTCTTGACCTCATCCTTATGGCTACTATCCACTCAATTCCATAGTATAATGATCTCAGAGAAGAAGGATGGCAATATGAAGGATACTACCAAATTGCTCCTCTTCCTTTTGTGTAGCTCTGCCCCCTTCCTGCAGTTTTCCTATGGTTTTGGCTATCTGCTGCACCGCACAGCAGAAGATATGCTCCTAATAGGATCACAAGGTATATTTTAAATAAAGGAATGGAGAGAAAAAATGGGTCAGTTCTCAGCCATCTGGAAAACTTATGAATGCTTATGTGTTGCATGACAAAGGGATTTGTTTAGAGTGTCATATTAAATATAGTATGCTCTCTTTAGTTCCTGGATTCCTGCTAGCCAAAAGTTCACTTCCCACCTTGCATGTTCTTGCTCCTGCTTGTCTACTTTGGATTCTTTTTGTGGTATTAAGCATGCAGTCTAAAATTCTTAGTCTGAATGCAGTTGCTGAGTATCTCTTTGAGTAGTTATGCTTTCTTTAGTAAGATTTCATTAAATAATTTAGCTGTTGTCTTTCCAATATACAAAGCCCTAAAGCACTTTACAAAGATTTTTTTTTTAGACACTGCACACTAACCCAAAAATCAGTAATTCTAAAAACTTCACAAAAAAAAGACTTGCTTCAAAATTTTATAACCTCTTATGTTATTTATAACTATGTATCATTTATTTTGTATTATGCTTCTGCTTGATATTTACATTTTCAATAGAAAAATAGTCATTGATATTTTGTCATAAAATGTAATCCTTCATTGTCTTTTAAATTCAATTGTGTAAAGAAATGTGGAAATGTGGAAAAAAGCTGACTGCTGAAGACCTTGCAGAATAGTATTTCTTTTATCATTTAGTGATTTCTAGTGATTTCATGAAATAAAGGAAATACAGTAATGAAATAAACATTAGTTTGAATCGCATATGAAATACCTCATAATTTAGAAGGAAAAAAACAGTAGGATGAATATTTCTAGTTCTGAAAAATATCAATTTAGAGGTGAAATCTCTCACAGAAATGTCTGAATTTAAATTATGGAACATAAATATATATAACTTAAGAATTTAAGACAAAAAAAGTAGTGCAGGAGCTAGTTAGAGTAACTTGCTGATTGTACATATGTGAGTCATTTAAACATTCCTTGTCCAAGTAATTTATATAGAATTACACTTTTTGATACAGGAGAAAGTAAGGAAGAAAGGACATTTAGGAACTGGATGAATTCACTGGGTGTAAGCCCATATGTTAACCACTTATACAGGTAAGGCTTTTTTTCTTCTCTCTCTCTCTCTCTCTCTCACTCACTCTTTCTCAGTAATCTTTTAATCTCCCTTAGACATAATAAAGTAGATATTTCTGAGGATCTATTATAGTGCAGTAACAGCATTAAGAAAGGGAAGTCTTTCTTCTGTTAGAATAGTGACTTTCAAGTTTTGTTCGACATAGCCACAAGAGGAATTTCGGAACTGATCTGTAGAATCACATTAAGCAGTAGATGATTTAGATAATTCGACTCAAGATATAGAAATAATAGACCTAATATATCAATATTTTGATAAATATCAAAATATTTTATCAATAGGATAAGGATATATCAATATCCTTAGGTATATATCCTATAGGATATATAATCCTATATATTATTATATATTATAATAATAATATATAGGATTATATATCCTATATATAGGATATATATATAATCCTATATATTATTATAATAATATATAATAATATATAGGATTATATATCCTATAGGATATATTATCAGTAGGATAATAGGATAAACTCCATTTATTTGCTAGTATTTTAAATAATATTATGTTTGGGGGGAACAAAAAAGGGTAATCTGTGTTTTATAAAATCATGTTTTTATTTTCTTTCATCAAAGATATTAGTGGAATGCACAGGGCCATATAATCTGTTAAAACAATAATGTAATCCTGAATTAGAAGGAAGTGTAGATGTCTGGTGAATAGACTGTAACATAGCGTGGTTATAGGTATGCTTGTAAATTAGGCTACGCTTATTCCATAGTATCAGAATGCAGGTCAAGATGAGTTTTATTAGCTTCCAATGACAGACAAAATCCTACTCCATCTCATGAACTACTCAGATTGATGTGCCAAATTCTCACATTTTCCTAAATAGAAGTATACTCTGAAAGCTATTTCTAATTAAGTAAAGGTTTCTTCCACCTGTGAGGGAGTATCTACCCAAAGGGGAAAGCCTATAGCAGTAATTTATGTGCTATAAAAATGAAATGTGAATATAATTTACAAGACATACATTATATTTATAGTATAAATTTATAATTTATTCCAGTAATAGACTAAAAATCAGTTTAAACAAATTAACAAATTGATTTTACTGTGGAAAATCCACAAAAGGAAAGACTTTTTAGTGTGTTCTTTAGATGTTTCTGATCACTTTAAAATTGTGCTAGCAGTTAATTTAAATCCCACCAATAAAAGATGGGATATAGGAAGCAACTGTGAATATCTGTTTTCATGTATATTTGCTCCTATAATTAATTACTTCTGTTTTATCACCTCTGTGAAGTCATATTCTCTATAGATAGCCTAAAATGGAGAATGCTGACAGCTAACTACTAATTTCAGCTGATGAGCAGGAGATGATCAGGAATGTAATTTATTAGAGGAAAGTAATAATTTTCCTTAATATACTTCTTTCACAAGATAAGTATATAGTCTTTAAGACTGTAGGTGCAGGTTAAGCATGAATATTTAACATTTTGGAAAGCTCCAAAACACTCAAAAAAAAAAAATCAACAAATAATATCTGTTTACCCAGATGCTTTTATCTATACCTACTCTATGTCTATGAAAGCAATCATTTAATTAAAGTTGGAAAAAAACAGTGGCTCTGCTTATTTTGCTGAGATTTGTGAAAATAATGAAATTGAAGATAAAATTTGATTTAAGTAAAGTCAGGAATCAGTAAGTAGGATAGGCCAATTTCTTCAAAGACTGAAAAATGTTTTACTCAGGTAACAGTATTTTTTCAGTGGCTTAATGTACTTTTCCAGTAGTCTGAAGTACTGGTTAAAACTGTCATTGTGAACTTGAACTTTTGTAATTAAAACATTATTTTTCTCTGATTAGTGACCTCTCTGATGCTTTAATAATCTTCCAATTGTATGACATGACTCGCGTGCTGGTTGATTGGAACCACGTCAACAAACCTCCTTACCCTTTACTAGGTGGTAATATGAAAAAGGTGCGTGGATACTCTCTAATACAGTCCAGTTTCACTGTCTTCCATTGTGCTGTTTGCAGTATTCCGGACTGGCCGATTTGTGCGATACTGGAACAGTCCTGGCAAGAAAAAAAGTGGTGGGGTTGGGGGGGGGGGGATGTTCTTCTGGGTATTGTTTCAAAGAGTAAAGAGCTGTTTTATCAAATGTATCACTTTGGCTTCTAAATGTGGACAATTGTTCATAATACTTAATGTTGTGTCTAGCTTGGCTGTTTAAGTAAAAATTTCAAGCCTGACACAGCTGTTTTGTCTGATGTTCTTATACCTTGAGACGTTTCCTTCCCAGCGCAGTTTTATAGTCTTTCAGGAGAATTAACGAGTCTTAAAACAACTAATGGAAAGTTTGGATTTTGTGATCTCTATAAAGCCAAAAACAGAGAGAGAAAACTTACATTTTAATATGCTTTAAAGTACAGTTTTGATACAAGTATGTACTATTTCATTGACTTTAGTTGATGTGAACTTGATTTTCTCTGGTGTGAAATAAGATCATCACTGGAATATTACATAGTGTGTTTTTATCTTTGAGAACAGTAAAGCTGCATTGTGATTTCAGCATAGTATAGAAAGGCTAAAAATCTTTCTCTAGCCCTAAATCTCACCACGGGTTATACTAAACCAGATACATATAGATGATACGTCTGAATTACAGAAATATTCAAGGATTTATTCATTATTTGTAAACTCTAAACATTTATGCTTTAGATTGAGAATTGTAATTATGCAGTAGAACTTGGGAAGACAAAAGCCAAATTCTCCCTGGTTGGTATTGCTGGACATGATCTAAATGAGGGTAATCGAACGCTGACTTTGGCTTTGGTATGGCAACTGATGAGAAGGTAATTTGTTTTTCTAGATACAGTACATGCAATATGTACATTGTATATATGTGTGTTTGTGTGTATATAAATATTTATATATGTATATATGAAAAATGCATTTCAAGGCAATTTAAGGGAAGTGTTCAGCTCATCTAATATTAACAGGTGCATTCACTTTAGTGGAGGTGTACAGGTTATCAGGTACAAATGCTTCATAATCTGAGTAAAATGTCATACTTTACAATAAAGAGACTGGCCTAAAATATAAGTAACATGGATATACAGTGAAGCAATCATTCTATATGTGAGTTAATGCTGCAGGAAATACCGAAGAAAAGATTAATCTATATTAAATTTAAGGTCAAAATTAGCTATTTATATTCATTCGAAGATTTAAATATAACAGAATAATCTTTTGAACGCTTTAATCAAAGAACAGCCTTCACAATGTTTTGTGGTATTGTTTTGGGTTGTTGTGGACGTTTTTTGGTGGCTTACTTTTTGTTTGGAAATACCACCATCATTAACAGATGAGGCTGTAATACTACTACAGATTATTTAAATAGTGTTTGAAGAAATATGGCAATTTGCTTAATGCGTTTCCTCTGTAGTATGGAACACTGAGAAAATGCATAACAAATTGGGAGCTGACAGAAGTGCAATTTGCTAGAGTATTTAAAATAAGACAATTATTTTAGAGAGCTATGTCTAAAGATCTCACTCCTCCAAGATAAATTTCTATACTTTTTTGGGGGGATGTTTATATATAGTCTTGTGTTTGAAGCCATGATAGTCTGTCTATTGTTAAACAAGTATTTAGGTAGAATCAATGGAAACCTCATATACTAAACATTGTGTTGAAAATAATCATTATCTCAAAATTATAAATTGTTCAGCAAGTACAAAAGCACAAAACTCCGTTATTTCATGTAGATTCCATTCTTTCCATACCTTTCTTTATGCAGGGAGTGATTTCAATATTTTTAATAATAATAATAAAAAAAAAGGTGGAAGAAGATAAGTAGGAAGAGCCAGTCTATGCTACAGACTTCTTAGGGGTAGGGAATGGGGCAGATTTTTAGGCCATCACAGTTGTAGTAATGTAACTATTGTAAAATTAAGATCTTGCTAGTGCACTGATGAGAAAAAAATATAGTATTATAAATTAATTTCAATAAAGAATGTTTTTTTTTAGAAAATATATTCCATAAGTTAATTTTCTTACACCTGCCCTGAAACACTATGCTTTTGTTTCTCAATCTGTTCTAATTCAGTTTTCAAAGTGACTGAATGCTAATCAACCACTTAACTTTACAAAGTAAAGGTAATTATAATGTGCTGAATAAAATAAATATAGAAAGAAGAGGTAACAGTAAATATTATAGGCTTTTGGATGTAATTTTGTTCTTGCAACAACTAAAAAAGTGATTTTAAAGTATGAACTAGTTTATAAGGTAAAGATATGCAGATGAGTACTTGGCACTGTTACTGCTCTGAAGTAATATTTTACTTTTGTTTATAGCTTGCTTTTTTTTATTTAGTAGAGAAGTGTTCTATCACTCAGTTGATTCAGATTCTGTCTTTTATTTTCTTTACTCAAGGTATACTTTAAATGTATTATCAGACCTTGGAGAGGGGGAAAAAGTAAATGATGAAATTATTATTAAATGGGTGAATCAGACACTTACAAATGCAAATAAGAAAACTTCAATTACCAGTTTCAAGGTAATCTAATTTACTTTCCTTCTTTCCAAATATAATTAAATCTATGATTTTTAATCTGATCTTGTTAACAGTTTGGCTTTAACAGTGGTTCTCTCATTAGCTAGAATAACGTGATCAGGAAATATTTTTGAGATGTACATCTTCAAAAGTATTCCACAACTCTATTAATAAGGAATAACAAAAAGGAAATTATAATCTTTTTTTTTGTTTGTTTTTTTTTTTTAGCTAAACTTTCAAAGGGACTTTTCACTGAATTTATTTAGGCATGGCATGTCAGACATCTCCCAGATGCTTGGATTTGTGCACTCTTATATTTGTGGACATGAAAGACAATTCTGGAAATACTCAGAAAAAATGTTTTCACCATTTTTTTAGAAGTAGCTGTTCAAGATCACTTACTCGTGTGCTGTGGCAGAGCCAGCAGAGGGAGCCCAAGTTAACTAGCACACTGCTGACATGCTCCAGAGCTAACAGAACATACGTCGTGTGTGTGTGCGTGTGTGTATATATATATAAAATATAAAAAGAGGTGTGTCATGCTGTGTGAATCTCATTCTTTAGACAGAGTAGATTGATATTTTCACAAAATTGTAGCCCTTTAATACAGGTTCATTGTATCCATTGAAACAGTTACATGGTGATGTGGTTCACAAGAGGAATGTAAGAGCTTAGCAGGTGAAATAATTGAGATCTCATTGTGTAATGAAATTGAATTTGGTAAGCTTTAGACAAAAGGTGATACCAAATTTTATACAGCAAAATATTTAACTTTCACTGCAGAACATTTAGACAGATCTTGATCTTATTTTCTTCAGTGGGATTGTTTCTTCTCTCATTTCTACATAAATTGTAATAATGCTGGTATAAATAAGTTAAAAAATGCCAGTACATATTTTCTTACTTTCTTCTTTGTATATCTGTATGGTGGGGATGGGGGGAAGGAGAGTATTTTTGTTTTAAGGTAAATCAACTGATGATAGACCATAAAGATAAGGAGCTACTGATTTAAAGAGGCATTATTCAGCATATCTCTTACATCACTGTTGTCAAAAATCAGTAGTACACTTCCACAATTTTGATTTTTTGTCTATATTTTAATGCTAGTACATTGTTTAGCAGAGAAACAGAGGTCTCTGATATTGTTTTTGGACGAAGAAAGCAAAGTCTTATTGGTAGCAGTGTAAATGATGATAAAAATTACAAAGATGTTTTTTGGATTTAGGGTCTTGGGGAGACATCCCATGCTTTTTAATGTTTTCAAAGAAATGTATACATTACTTTTAAATGTATAATTAATGTGGAAGCTCTATGGGACTCCAAAGAATTTGAAATCATAGCTCTGACCTGGTGGTAAATGCAAATACATCATATGGCTTATGTGCTAAGCCTTTGGAGAAACAGAGCCAGCCACACTGGCACTGGCTGCTGATTGTTGGTCTGACATTATCTCGTACTAGGCTCCTCATCGGTCTTAACACTTGGGAAGAAATAATTGTAGCAATAGTACCTGCTATTTTAAGAATAGAAGAAAACACTTTTCAATGTATTAAAGACAAAACACAGACAGACAGCTATAGTAGCTCAGAATACCATCAGAGTCCCCCAAACTATAAGAGTGAATCATAAGCCATAATAGTTCTATTAAGAGAAAAGGAGAAGAATTAGAGTAGTAGAGGAATGCAAACAACTTTTTGTTGTCTTGACTAGTTTGGTCCTTGGACTTCTTTCAAAGGTTCTTTTCTTCCTTTGATTGGGGGGGAGGGGTCTGCTTTCACTCAATTTAAGCTGTTTGCATTTGTGTAATAATATCAAGACTCAGCGAGAACCTTTAAAAGATTCCATGTGCTAAGAACATTAGGCCTCATAAAGGGAGAAAAACACTCATGCAATAAAGCAACAAAATATGCTACTATCTTTCAGTATATATATAAGATGTACTGTAGGGTGCTTTTTTTAATTTTTTTTTTTCCATTATGAAGGCAGAGTAATGTAAGCAAATAAACTCCATATTAATCTTTTTGGTTTTTTCTTTAGGACAAATCAATTAGCACTAGTTTACCTGTCCTAGATTTAATAGATGCAATTGCACCAAAAGCAGTTCGCCCGGAAATGGTCAAAAGAGAAAACCTTTCTGATGAAGATAAATTGAATAATGCTAAGTAAGTTTTGAAGGAATACTTTATTTTCCTTAAGTGCAGGAAATGCATGAGTGTGTGATGTTATGAATATGATTTATTCATTTGTTAACAGTGAGAATTTACATTAATATAAGTTGATTTGCTTCAAATAGAATAAATTACATTTTAGATATTCTAAAGCTATATTTCTATCACATTCAAAATATGAACTCAAATTCACTACTAGTATGACATACCACTGCTCCACTGCAATTGAGTTATTTAGCCTGCCATAACCCATTCTGTTTTGAGGAAAAATAAATACTTTGATAACCACTAACAAAACATCAAAACATCTGCCAGTGCGATTGTTAATACATACCTTTTTCACAATAATATCCATTATAATGTCCAAGAGTGTTAATACTGACTGAATAGGCATGTCCTGTTGTTAAAATCAGTTGTTGTGAATCTGAGCACCTTAGCAGATACAAATAAAATAACTATTTTATTCCTCTTGTTTTCCAAGGTATGCAATTTCAGTTGCTCGAAAAATTGGTGCTCGTATATATGCTCTCCCAGATGATCTGGTTGAAGTGAAGCCCAAAATGGTGATGACAGTGTTTGCATGTTTGATGGGAAGAGGACTAAACAAAATAAAATAATGAAGAAAGTGCACATAATATTCTGCCATGTTAAGCACAATGAATGCCTCACAGTTTACAGAATTCTGAAGCTTAGTCAGTATAAAACCAGAGAAAATTTGTATGCACAAATACACTCTGTAATTATATTTTAATAATGTGTTTATATTAGATTTCTTTCAATTTCAGAACACTGATTATTTATGGGTAATACTGTTTTTAGAACATGTTCAATACCAAACTAAGATCACAAAATTGTATTGCTTTTAAAAAAATAAATCAACCATGTCAACTAAGCTTCATTCATATTATTTTTCCATAACATGTAAGAATCTGCATCATTTTACATATATTATCTCAGGACCTATTACAAAACATTGTTTGATTTTTGTGGGTGTAATTTACATGTAGTCATACCTGTGTAAAGGTGCATTCCAATACTATCTATCATATTACTCTAAACCACATAAAAGTTAGCATCCTTGCCTTACTCTGTGAGGGCTTAATTCCTGTTGAAGTCAATGAGAGTCTTGCTACTGACTTTAACAAAAGCAAGTGAATGCTGGATAACATCTGAAAACTATAATGACAAGCTCGTATAGTAATAAAGTTGATGAAACATTTTTTGGGGAACAAACTTTAAATATGTAGTAGTAATTTGTTCTGTGACTAAGCAGGAACTTTTATGGTCTGTGTCTTAAGAAAAAACAGGAAATAGCAGAAAAGTAATTGTGTATTATTAGATCTGCGTATACATTACTTTTTACAAGTGGACTAAACTTTTTTTTTTTAATAAAATACTGTATAAGAAAACAATAAAGAGCTGGCTCGTCCAGTTGTGGGGATGCAGATATATTTCATTTTCTTGTGGATTGTTCCTTTGATTTTCCCAAAATACATTCCATATATGCCAAGGTTTTGCTAGAAAGGCTCATACATTGTCTGGGTGAGATGAACTTCAAAATTTTCATATTCATTTAAAAGAAAATATATGTGTTCCTTTCTCTGCAGCTATAAATATTAGCCAAAGATTCTGTGGCTTAATGTTTAATAACAGTTACCATAAGCCAAACAAGCAAGTAAGAGACAGCTAAAAAGAAAAACTAAAAATTTTTTTAAAAGAAATGCATGGAGCTACTCTTTCTCTCAACTCATGAAAATAGACACAAGTGGAGTCAGACTGAGCTTTTACCTTGTGAATAACTTGCACAGATGTTGATACAAAGAAGATGCATCTGTTTCTATTACGTAAGAGGATAGTAGGAGTTGCAGAGAATTAAATGTTTGGATTTACAACCTTCTGTCTCTGTTTACTGGTTCATATTGTCTGAACAATAATAAATTACTAATATTTGATAATTACCTGGTTTGTATCCCCAGTTCAAAACAAAGACTATGTTGTATAGAATTGGAGGTTCTTTGCCCTGTTCCTGGAGCCAACCAGTCTAAAACCTCATTCAAGACATACTGAATTGAAGTTTATTTAATTTCTGCGTTGCAGGAATACGTATTCCCTTCTTGAGGTACGCAGCTCTAAAGCACTGTAAGTATCTACTCAGGCCCTCAGCAGTTTCCCCCGCAAGACTCAGTATTTGCTGTTGTGTAAACTATTGCTGTAGTGCTTTGTTGCCTCCAGGGAAAAGGCACTAAAATTACGCGGCTCGTTGTTTCATATCCAAAGTTACTCGGAACTTACTGGGATTCAACTGAAATGATTTTACGAAGTAACCCCTCGTGCTTCTCAGCGTAAGAGTGCGAGGAGCGGTAACTGAGACGCGGCTGCTGAAGACTAAACGAGTCCTGTTCCCCGAGGAAGCTTCGCAGGCCGGGGGGGGAGCGGGAGCGGGAGCGGGAGGAGAGCAGGGCTCAGCCCGCGCGGGGCCGGGGCCGGGGCCGGGGCCGGGGCCGGGGCCGGGGCCGGGGCCGTGGCGCGGGGCGCCGCCCGCCCGCGGCAGGCTCCTCCCCGCCGCCCTGGCGGGGGGCGCCTGCGCGGTGCGGAGCGGAGCGGTGCGGAGCGGAGCGGCCGCCCCGCCCTGCCCTGCCCTGCCCTGCCCGCCCCGCGGCGCGGGTGGCGGATCGCCGCCCCGGGCGCCGCGGTCCCCGCCGCCCGCCGCTCTCTCATGGGCCTGGCGGAGCCGGCGCCATGGCCGCCCTGTACCAGAGCGCGGACCCGTCCGCCTCGGCCTCGCCCAACAAGCTGCTGGCGCTGAAGGACGTGCGGCAGGTGAAGGAGGAGACCACGCTGGACGAGAAGCTCTTCCTGCTGGCCTGCGACAAAGGTACCGCGCCGCGGCCCGGCGCCCCGACGGCGCGGGGAGGGGCGCCCCTGCGGGCCGGGCCGCGCCGCGCCGCGCCGCGCCGGGCGGCGGGAGCCGTGCGCTTGGCCCGCGGGCCCGGGAGACCGCGACGGCCGCGCGAGCCGTTACGTTCCGCGGGAGCCAGCGGGGCGGCCCCGCTCCGTCAGAGGGAGGCGCCGCCTGTGGAGGCCGCGTCGCAGCTGGCTGCGCTCGCTCGCCGGGGCGGCTGCCTTGAATTCGCGTGGCCCTGCGGCCGCAGCGCGTCGGGCCGGCCGCGGCGGTGCCGCGGGGCCGAGCGGGCCCCTGCGCCGGGGGTGCGAGCTCGGCCCGGGCCCCCTGCGAGCGCGTCGGGTCTGCGCGTCCGTTTCCTTGTTTGGTGGTCGCCGGTCGGTGCGGTGTTAATTCGCTTGCATTGCTTTTTAATAAAGACCGCTAGCATACGTTCATACGCTGCTTTTCTAGGTGACTATTACATGGTTAAGAAACTCTTAGAGGAAAACAGCTCGGGTGAAATGAATATAAATTGCGTGGATGTGCTGGGGAGAAATGCTGTTACCATAACCATTGAAAATGAGAACTTGGACATACTGCAACTTCTTTTGGATTATGGCTGCCAGGTAGGCAATGCACACATCAGATTATCTGAAAATGTTAAGTGTAGTCATTGATCCGCGTGTTCTACTTGTTATTTATGCTTTCTGTTAACCTCTTAGAATCTGGAGGGGAAAAAAAAGTGTCCTAAAAGGACAAAATCGCTTATATTCATTTAGTAATCATGAAGGTGTTTTCTTCTCACTAACTTACTTTTCTGCTGGGGTTTTATTGGCGTAGCAGATGTATATTGACATTTTCAACGGGGTTAATGCAACTCTGAACGTTATTTTAAAAGTTATTTTTGTCATTGGAGGAATTGTATGCATTATCTTCAAGCACTGTGGGTTTGTTTGTTTGTTTGTTTTAACTTGTATTTTTGCCTTACGATTTTCTTCTAAAGCTTTTGTCAATTTTGCTTTAGTCCAGGACAGTTCAGGTAATGGTTCAGCTTTTTTGTTAAAGCTGGTCTCTTTGCTCTATGCTAGAGGTAACTTCTTTGACCCGTACCTGCATGGCCATAGGCAACACTTCTGGTACTGCTAGGAGAGTTTTGTTAAGAATATAAGATAGTGAAGGCTAACAGGGAAAAGTAATATCTTTTATTAGGTTGGTATTGGACAAGAAAAACTGAAAAGTCTTTTGGTACATGAACCACTCTTGGATCTCCTTGTCGGTGGCAACAATAAAAGCTGTCTCTCTCGCTCCTTTTTTTTTTTTTTTTTTCCTATTTTCAAGTATAAATTTGGATTTCTTAAGTTCAGTTAAAAAGAGAACAATATAAATTGTGGGAAAAATGAAAAGCTTGACTTAAGCTTTAGAAGAAGTTTACTCCCCAAAAGAAAGCTTATTTTCCTAGCTTCAACATAGAAACAGGAATGCAGAAAAAAAATAAAGCGGGGGAGTTTGCAGTTTTGCTTCAAATTAACTCTTTATGCAGTTTAAATTATTATTCTTTTCACGCTTAACCTGTTTTCTTTTCTTAGTCATCAGATGCACTTTTGGTGGCTATTGATTCGGAAGTGGTGGGAGCTGTTGACATTCTACTTAATCACCGACCAAAAAGATCCTCCAGACCAACTATTGTGGTTGAGTGTTCTTATTTCTTGGATTTTGGTACTTACTTATTGGGTTTTGGTTGGGGGGTGGTGGACTATGCAGTTTTCAAGGTAACTGTGCTATTTAAAACATCATTAAATGAAGTTCTGTATCTGTAAGGAATTTAGATATAGGGTAATATTTTTATGGCCTCTTTTGCCTTAGAGAATAGAATACTTTATTTTGTTCAGCTGCCTATATCCAGTAATCTTATAAATGCTGAATGCCAGCAGATACAGAACTAGTCTGGAGGGAGGGGGGAAAGAGTGGTTATAAATCTTTTTTTGTGAACGTCTTGCAGTTTAGTTAGCAGCCTTGACCTATGAGCAAATGTATTTTTGTAAAGCTGAAAAAAAAAATTCAGGCAAATATATAAACATTTTTTCATCTTAAAATACCAGGATATTTTCTCTACACTTAAATAGTAAAATAAGCTCCTATACAAAAAAAAAAAAAAAAAAAAAAAAAGAAAGAAAAAAGCCTTATTTCAAACTGGAGTAAAATACACTTCTCTTAGTATTGTGTTCGTGATAATTGGCAGTTTTTTAAATAGATAAATAAAATACATTTCTGCATCTGTTTTTTGTCTTCCAGAATTTATGAGAGGTGTTTGAAGGCTATTATGCACTTTTGTTTATATTCATGTTATCAAATGTGGGGAAAATATTTCGAAGAGGAGCTTCATTGGGAGTATTGTTGAACGATCAAGTTAAATGTATGTGTAAACATTGTAACAAAACTGTATGAAATAAATTTAGATACTTTTTACATTTTCTTGCAGAAACTAATGGAGCGCATTCAGAATCCAGAGTACTCAACAACTATGGATGTTGCGCCTGTCATTTTAGCGGCTCATCGTAACAACTATGAAATTCTTACTATGCTGTTAAAACAAGATATATCATTACCTAAACCTCATGCTGTAGGCTGCGAATGCACACTCTGTACTGCAAAGAACAAAAAAGATAGTCTACGACATTCCAGGTAAGACTTACCAAAAAATGACAATAATGAAAAAAAAATGCCTTAATTCTCCAGTATTACATATGTGAGGTTTACGAGTGGATCTTTTTAATATTTTGTAGCCTCTATTTAGTGGGATATATTAGTTCTTGGGAATGGGTTGTACTTGGGTAGGCTGGTAAGAGATAGTAACTTTTTTTGTTTTGCTGTTTAATTCATTATATTTAGTACGCTGAAGGCTTTTTTTTTTTTTTTTTGCCAGCTGTTTTACAGATTTTCTACCTTGGGAGCATAGGAACTAAGCAAATAAATTTTTTCTTAATTAATACTGCCTTTTTTGAGTCAGAGAGAGAAGGTGGATAATTCTATATCGTGTTTTCCTGAGCGTTTATATTTATGTAGCATAGAATGATCAGTGCAGACCAAAGATGGTATTTTTTCAGTATTTTTGAAAGTAGAAATCTTTTTCAATAGAGATGCAATTGGGGAGAGGGGTTTCCTGGTTTGAAAAAAAAAATGTATCTGTTTAACTCAGTGAAATATTTGAAGACTGAGTGCAATTAAATATATGTGTTTGTCTTTAAAAAAAAAATCACAGAGCTCAAAAGATCCTAAGTGGACTACAATTACAGCATTGCATTTGAGATTAGTCCAGAATGCATCTAAATTATAAATCTAAAAAAGAAGGAGAGTATGAGGATAATTGGTACTGATACTAAAACTACTCCAGGCTGGATCCTGATATCTGTAATGACATGAGGTATCAGTTAGATGTTGCCATTCTTTTCAGCATGAGAAAAGATGTCGGAGTATGCCAAGAAACAAACAGTAGAAATATGAGATAATACCTCGTAATTGAAGCTAGAATGGGTATGATGTGCTGAAGTGATTTATTTTAGAATTTGCCTATCGCAATTCCATACAATAATACATAGAGATGCTGAGACAAGCTGTGAATATGTTGTCTAGGTACTAAGGAACAGTATAGGAGTTTTATCACGGCATTTCACCTGGGCTAATGTATTTTGCTGAGATAGGCACAGACTTCACTGTGCCTTATAGACAAACACATGCTGTGTCTTTCTGCCTCAAAGAAAGCACATTGTTCCTGATTAGGTGGAAAGTGCATCCCATGTAGTAAGTGTTGTTATGTTTTTGAATAAATCATAGTTAATAATATTTGATAACTAGCTACAGGATGAAATTTCTGTTTTAAATACATAACATCATTTTTAATTGGATAATGCTGACTGTTAAGCATAAAAGCAGAATGGAAAGAGGAATAATATTTCAGGAAACCAAATGTGGGGAATATTGGTGAGATTTATTGCAGAGAACACAGGTATATGTATTTGCAGGAAGTGCTTAACGCAGAACAAAAGATATGTGGTCATGTTAGCAACAAGGAGGAAGAGAAGAAGAAAAATCCAGTTAATTTCTTCCCTAAGATGATTGATGATCTTGTCCTGTGTAATTCTCACTGGAGCAACAAGCTTGGAGTGACTTTCGAAGTCATATTGTACACTAATTATCTTTCTTTGTTAAATACCTGAAAGCTCTTTATTAAATAAAACCTAAGTTACTCAGATATACCCACTTGCCAAGTCAAAACAGCGCACCCTGAATCTCCCAACCTCTGAATTCTTTCCCTCTGCTTTGGCAGCTTCATTAGCTGAAGTCTTGAAGGGGAAATAGGGAAATTTTGTAGGAAAGGAGCGTGCATTATGCTTTGATTGCTAGGTGAATGCTAAAGACTTCATTTACTTTCTTTTTCTAAAACAATGTTTGTTTAACCTCACTGTAACAGAAAAGTAAGGCCACCTGTTGAACTCCTTTGCTACCCTGGCAATTCATTATTATTTGGTAAGATGGCTGTTGGCAGTGGCTGACTTAAAAATATGAACAGCTTTAATGTCAGCTGCACGTTTGTTAGTGTCCTTTCAGATAGCTCAGTTGGTAAGACTACCAGATCCTTTTCTGTGATTCATAACAGTATTTCTCTGTGGCTGAGAACTATGAAAAACGTATGACATAAATGGAGGGCTGAGGGCAGAGAAACTCCTGGAGTGGTTCATAGGCTGGAGATGGCAACAGCTTCCCAAGGTCCCTGCCTCAAGGAGGAGTGGGCTGGGCATTGGGCTGGTTCCTGAAGGATGGATGTGCTGGTTGTGGCTTCGGTCCTGGAGCAGAGCTGGGGACTTGGATTAGTTAGTGGGCTGCATGCTGGCGCAGCCTCATGAATGGTCACATCCCTTATCCTAGGAATGGAGTCTGCACTTGGGCTGCTTCTGAGTCATGTGCAGCTTAAGAGACAAAGGTGGCCGTGCCTGTAATGGAATTTTCTCATTTTCAGTGTTGTGTTTGAAATTATGGCCCCAAAAGAGAGACCTTATGTTGCTGTCACGTTAAATGTATTTTCTAAATTTTTGGCTGCATGTGGTATTGCAAATTTTAAAGTAATGTTGTAATGTTAAATTCTGTTACGTTTTGAGCTGTTGTCTGAGACTTCTGATACATTGCGTTTTAAAAAGTATTTTATAGACACATGTTTGAAGTTCCTGGTAGACAAAATCCTACAGAGGATTTTAAGAGAAGATTGAGTGATTTCTTTAGCTGTCTGAGTTAGATGATACGTATATCTCTGAGTGCAACGTTATCAGAAGCCTTAATACTTGTCTACAAAACCAAAAATCATTTTCAAAGCTATAGTATGTGAAGTCCTATTTGAATTATGTTTTAGCAATGCATATACTTAAAAATTGTACAAAACAGAACTGAAAACCTGTTTTAGTAAGTTTGTCTAAGATCTTTGCTTCTGGAGTGGGGAAAGGAGTTTCCCTTACACAGCTCAATAATGATCCAGAGTTTTGGCTACTTAATTATTATAAAAGGATGGGGAATTCCAAACATTTTTGCATATTTTGTTTTTGTGTCCAGCAGCAGAACTGAACAGGTGAGTAATACACTTTTTGCATAAAAACCTGAGCATGGAACTTAGAAGGCGCACAAATCTGGTTTGTTTTGAAGTGAGGAGGATTTTGGATCGAGAGCACATATCCTTGTCTCATTGATATGAAGGAAATACGTGAATTTTTTTTTTTTTGTCTTTCCTTGAGTTAATTGGAACGATGCTGCTTATTTGAAGCAGTTGACATATAAGGACTCTTTTGCCAGCTGCTCCCCACTGTTTTTAATTTAGTTTCTTAAAATAGACAATTGCATTGAATGCTTTACTTCTTTCTGTTATTTACACTGCGCCATAAGCGCTACTGTTTAACACTTTAAAAGGTCAAAATTTTAGCAGTATTGTTTCCTTAACTGGTGACCTTCTGCTGATGTACTGTTAACAGTTGAAATAGCAGTGAGGAAAAGAAAAGAAGGCGCCAATTTCACAGAATCACCGAATTTGACGGGCAGTTTTGATACTCAGAATTCCCATTATTTTAAGTATGTGAAGGACAACAGATTTGGACTAAAAATAATTCATTCCATTGATACATGCATATAATATGTATGTAAGAACATATAATGCTTTTAGTTTCTGATTTTAAGAAACTCGATTGTTCTTTCAAGTTGACTTTTTCTGCAGACTTCCAGAATAGGTTCTAATTTGAAAATACTAATCAAATGACGTATCTTCATTTTGCTTGCTATTCTTTTGCCACAGGTTTCGTCTCGATATCTATCGATGTTTGGCCAGTCCTGCTTTGATAATGTTGACAGAGGAGGATCCAATCCTGCGAGCTTTTGAACTTAGTGCAGACTTGAAAGAGTTAAGTCTTGTTGAGGTTGAATTCAGGTAGGAATTGAATAAATCACAAACCTACTTTAATACTTTTATGAAATGACATAAGTGGAAATGTTTAGCTCAATTGGTTAGAGCATGGTGCTGCTAAAGCCAAGGTAGTGGGTTCAGTCCCCATACGGGGCTGCACTGAGGATTGGACTAGATGATCTCCAGAGGTCCCTTCTAACCTTACCATGCTATGATTTGTGATTTGTGTGTACTAGAAAAGGTTTATTCTCAGTTTTTCATAATTGGGGGCTTTAATACTTATGAGGAAAATAAAATATGTATAAAGTAATTACTGCAGTAATTACTTTATACGTGATGGTGCAGAGGGTTGAAAGTGGTTAACTTTCAAATTTCAGCAGATGTAATGCTAATTGCTGATTTATTTCAGGATCGCACAGCTTTTACTCGTATAAGTATCTCATTAGTACCATGCTTGCACATTTATTTTAATGTAACATAAAGAAGGAAGCACATAACGCTTATTTGTACTGACCTGACTTAAACTTGGAGTTGTTCTGGGTTTTGTTTCTTAATTTTGCTCCAAATAATACAGGAAATCCTAATCACGTATGTGTGCATATATGCATGTATATAGAAAACCTTATGGCTGAAAATGCCATGTCTATATAAGAAACATTCTATGTAATTTTATGTTTAAATTATGCGAATTTTTACCATTTTCGAAACTTAATAGCAAAAAAGTTTATATTTTTTCTGAGAATAAAAAAAATGTATTTAAGAAATCTATCTCAAAAATCATGTCTTTTTATTTCATTTTTTTGTAGATTATTCTATATCTTATTTACATAGAATGAACTGACTTTTGGAAAGATTTGCTCGTAGTTTTAGATTTTAGTCCTTCATGTAAGGAGATGTTTGTAGGTTAAAATTTTGCTATTTAAACAACACTTTAAATAGTCTTAAGTGTTAAACTGTTTCATATTTGAGATGTAGCTTGGCACTGAAATAAATTGTGTCAGGTGAGACTAGCAAATCGTGATTTCTTTTCTTGCATTTATTATATTAATAAATATTATTTAGTGAATAAATTTTAGTTTTCAAGTTTCATGAATAAAAGCAAAACCCCAAACAGCTTATCCTCAAAGTGGAGAATTAAGGAATTCTGTATTATGAATCATCATTACCTATAATATTTTGTGACTACTACATTTTCTCATCTCCCGGAAATAACACTAAATCTTAACTCTTCTTGTGGCCCTTAAGACATAAATAAAAGCTAAGAATTTGTATACTATAACTGTTTCTCAATTTTTATCTGTCTGGTGGAGCTGCAGAATGAACTCAAGTATTACAATGGTCATATTATATGGAGAAGCTTATGCAGTGTTATATTCAGAATGCTTGCATCTTGAAATATAATTATATTTTTTGCCTTGGCATAACACACAATCCAGTTTGAACATAGATAGTTAACAAATTAATTGAAGCCATATTAGTAGTGCGTTATATCTGCTATTTCTTTGCTCTTCAGAAATGATTATGAGGAACTAGCCCAGCAGTGCAAAACCTTTGCTAAAGACTTGCTTGCACAGGCACGGAATTCACGGGAGCTGGAAGTTATTCTAAATCACACATCTAGTGATGAACATGTAGACAAGCGAGGACTATTGGAAGAGAGGATGAATTTAAGTCGCTTAAAACTTGCAATCAAGTATAATCAGAAAGAGGTTTGTCTGCTGTAATTTTGTAGACTTTGCTTACCATATTTTGCTTGTGATTCATTCAATTTCTGATTCTGCCTCCAGACACGGAAATGGAAATAAACTTGCAAGAGTCATATAGGAGAATGTAATACAGAGAATAATTGCAGGTGAAATGTAGGGAATTGGTTTTGCAAGATACTGAGTAGTTCTCTAGTATTTACTTTGAAGAAGTGTGGTGTTTTCTGTATTGATATATAGACTACTACTTTTGCCATCAACTCTAGTAGTGGTAATTATATATTCGAATTATCACTAAATCCTTATCTGGGGAGGTATGGACCAGTAGGCACAACACAGGATTTATCTTCTCATTTGTCATGAGCTCTTGAGCTTTGGTTCAGGCCCTGTTTGTGTCGTTTAATAGTTGTTAGGCTTGTGCTGGTATAACTGGATAGCACCCCTGTTCAGAATAATAGGGCCTTTTAATGCCCTTAATTATTTCATGTAGTAGGTTATTATTGCCTGTATCCTTTGACAAGTTGTAACTCTAGTTTTCCTTTAGTTGGACTCTGTATAGGTATTTGTGGGATTCTAGTACAAGACCCAGGGATAGGAAGAAAGGTTTTTGTTTTTTTTTTCTTTCTGTGCAGAAGTGATAATGATGATCTGAAAAACTATGAAAGACATGAAATGTCTTACGTAAAGTAATATTTCTCAGATTTAAATCTTGAGTAGTTAATTGAATCTAAATGAGAATTCAGACTTCAGTAAAAGGAAGTATGGCACAAGTGTCTTCAGCGCTGTCTTCCATCTTTACCTCCTGTTCTTTATTCTTTCCTTACACAGAAATTCAGGAAATTCTGGAGACTTTTCTTGGTCTTACAGATCTACTCAAATGAAGCTAATGAAGCTTCTGTATATATATCTTCAAACACTATGTTCAGTTTTATGTTTAAAAATAGCTAATTACGTTTTTTTTTTCCCTGAAAGAAATGTAACAAATATGGAAGTTACTTACCAAATAAATACTTTTTTTTTTCTTTGCAGTTACTTAGTAACATTTGCTAGCAAAAATGATGATTGTAATATACAAGTTAAAAAGCTAAGTATTCTATGTCTGAAAACAATGTTTCAGTGTGAGGAAAATACATTTGTATTTAGTGTTTGCAGAAAGCATTACTGTTTGTTCTATATGTCTGAGCTTAAACTGTTTGAGAAACTGTTAAAATGCATAGTTTTTAAAAGTCAGAAGCCTCAGTTACCAAAAGTCTTAGATGAGCATTGCGTGGTTCTGGTATGCATTAAATGAGCAAACAAGCACACTAAACTCTTCTGGATGTTCTTCTGGTTTTAAGCTTGGCTTTTTTATTTTTTATTTTTTTTAACATGGTGGTTAGATGAGAATAACATTTTTTTTGTGTAGTCTGAGGGGGAAAAAAATCTTTGAAGAATGTATTTTATTGCTACCAAGTTTACTAGCGTGACAGTTTGTCTTGAATGCTTTTTAAAATGTAATGATAATATCAGGGTTATTTCTGTTGGTTTTGAAATTAAATTATAATCTATACTGTAGGGCAAATATATTCTTTTGAATTGTATGCAAGTCAGCAACTAAAATTTGAAACTACATTTACATAATTACATAATTCTCAGACCAAAATCTCTTCTTTCGTGGGGCTAATTCAACATAGCTTACTTTGACTTAAAGTTAACCCTGCTGTACAGAGCTATAATGATTTTAAGTAGTACATATAAAATTGACCACTTTGGTTATAATTTTGTGAGGCATTGTTTTTTACAGTGTGGATAGTATCCTACAGTAATAGTATCTTACTCTTCAAATCCAATTACAGTATCTTAAAATATTGTAAATAATGAAGCTGTCTTGGGGTAACGTTATTTATATACCAACTTTCTAAATATTTGAAAATCAAAACTCATTTCTAATCGTACAACTTTTAAAGGTCTAGTATGTGTACTTCATGTTTAGTTGCTGGCTTTAGCAGGAAATGAAAATAATGATGTGATAACTGTAATGAGACCTTAGCACTTTTTTAATGAGACCTTAGCACTTTTTTAATGAGAATTATTTCAACTTTAACATTATTCCCATTTGCGTTTCATCAGTGGCTTTGTGTAGAAAGAAAATGAATTTTAATGATGGTATTCATAATCAATGTGAAGAAACCTGAAGCTGATTTCTCTCTCTTTTTTTTCCCTCTCTTTCTTCCCCCACCGTATTCCAGTTTGTTGCTCAGTCTAACTGCCAGCAGTTTCTTAACACGGTGTGGTTTGGACAGATGGCAGGCTACCGGCGCAAGCACACGTGCAAGAAGATTTTGACTGTTTTGACAGTTGGCATTTTCTGGCCAGTTTTGTCCCTGTGTTACTTGTTAGCCCCTAAATCTCGAGTGGGTCGAATAATTCACACTCCTTTTATGAAGTTCATTATTCATGGGGCTTCATATTTCACGTTTCTATTATTGCTTAATTTGTACTCCCTGGTCTACAATGAGAATAAGAAGAATACAATGGGACCAGCCCTTGAAAGAATAGATTATCTTCTGATAATTTGGTTAATCGGTAGGTATGATTTGGATGAAATAGATGAAAATTTCTGTCATTGATCTCACAGTAATGATTTGTACTGCCCCTTTATGAAACTGGTGTGTTAATAATTGCTTGACCAAGCTTTGCTCTTTGGAAGATAGTGTTACAGAAGCTAAATACATTTGGGGGAAGGAATGTGATGTGTTACAGTAGTTTCTAGCTATCAGAGAAAGCAAGGCTGCTTCAGAGCAGCGTAACAGTACAGGGTCTGACAGAGGGGGAGCTGAGCTCTGCTTCAGAGAGACTGGTGGTGTTCAGGGTGACACAAGTGCGGTTCGGTTGTGTAATAACATACTAGTGCGAATGCTGCATGTTTTCCTAGATTAGTGAAAGTACTGACTTAAAAAGGCACAAGTGGAAAGCAAATGTGTGCGTCTCTCAAATTAAGTTTTGTAGCAAATATAAGCCTACAGTTAACTGATTTTCCCTGATGCTACATTTAGAAATAAAATTAATTTAGATACCATCCTAGATTTTTTCCAAGAATTTTTCATGCATAGGTGGTTTTGTTTGTTATGTAGCATGTTTAATCATTGTGAATCAAAATTTGTTTTCTTAGGAGAAAAAAATTGGCCAACAAACATGAAAAATGACATCTGCCAGCAAGCTAACATTTTTTTTTGAAATTTCTTCCAGCTCTCTTCAGCATTTCTATATAAAAAAGATAATGATCTCAACTCCTCACTTATTTGTGTGTCTACATACAGAATTATGCTAGAATTTGAATATTAGTAGGCAAGTTATTGTTCTTTTTTAATCTAGCTGAGGTCTTCCTGCAAAGAAAAAAAATGATTAAAAATACTCATGCATTGTACACAGATCAATTTTTTTTTTCTGAATTATAAATTACTGGAGTAAACATGCAGTTTATAAATCAACCCCCACACTGTTTCTGTTCCTATTTTGGTACGCTCTAGCTATAGAGAAAAGGAGGATCCTCTGCATTTTTGTTGGATTAATCCAACTTCAAAGAAATGCCAATATTTAGGGTTCTACAAAATCTCTTTCAGAGTTGTGGATGTGAAATTTTTATAGCAACCTGCTCAATTCACGGGGAGGACTTTGAAGAGGTATAAAATTTCCAGTTTAGGGGCATATCAACTATAGTTAACAACTTGATCTTTCTTAAATGAGTCTGTAATGTTTAGTTAAAACCAAAAAAAAGAAGAAGAAAAAATATTTTTGAAGAAAAAAAAAATACTGTGTATATGCTCAAATAGATGCGCATACTCCTTCTAATTCTAATAAATAGAAACCGTGAATTTCCCTTATCCTTGTTTCAAAATACTGCCAGGAGCAAGATATTTTCCCCCATTTCATATTTTTTCCGATTCCGTATGTCATTATTGCTGACTATTATCATCATACCTGAAGTTACACATGTTAATTCTGGTTGATGCAGTAGAGGGAGTGCAGATATAATTTTTGTAGAGTTCCTTGTGAACTTTTGTACTGGTTGAAAATTCATAAAGCCTTTTAACATGTTTTTATTTTTATTTAAAATAATTTAAATTTTAATTTTAAATAATTTGATAGAGAAATACTTGGAAACTTGTGCCTTAGTGTAGGGTAATTAGATGTGTGTCATTTGATTGATGAGGAGTTTAAAAAATAATTATATAGTTGTAAACCTCACAGTTCTTATCTGTATAGTATTTGTGTATGTGTGTGTGCATGTGTTTATCTATATGGAAAACTGTTGAGTAATTTGTGCAGGTTTTGGAAAGACCAAGTCCTTATTTCCAAACACATGCAGGTCTTAAACTTAAAATGCTCAGATGTAAGCTGTTAAATGTTTTCAGATTCACTATCTGATCTTAGAAATTATTTAACTTGCTTTTTGTAACCAAGGTTGCAATTGTTCCTTCAAATCTCATGTAGACAGAAGGTGTGACATTAGGTGGTCTTGAAATTTTTACTGAAAGACTGAGAAACATTTTAATTCTTTCGTGTAATATTTTAACTTGTGGACTTAAAGTAGGATTGAAAAATATAACATAAATTGTTAAATCATATTTTTCACATTTTTTAAATCTTGTATTTTAAATACTAAGTTTGTAGCTTAAGTGCATATTTTGTAATCATACATTGCACTATTTACTTACAAATATTCAGTAAGTTGAAAAACAATCTATTTAGAAAATTTGTGGCAAAGTGAACTTGAGCAAAAGAACCAAATAACAAGGATTTATCTACATTGTCATCCTCCAGAGTTCTACTAAAATATCTTCAAAAAATAAATATGATCACAGCAAAAGTTCTAACACTAATTTAGCAGTGAATATTGTACATTACTAGATAAACTTTTGAAATCATGAATACAGTAATTATTTTTTTTCCAAATTCATGAGCCTGAATGATGAAAGTGCCTTCCTCAGCAAAATGAAGCAATAGAACTCGATTTCTGTAAATAACATATACATTACAGCATCTTTACTTCTCCAGCTTTTTTTACTGATTTCTTTAACAAATTCAACTAAGATACATGCTGATCTGATGGGAGGGGCACATAGGCTCAGGTTTAAAAATATTTTATATGTAACTTGGAAGAAGAGAGATTTATGTGTCTGTAGCTAACTCTGCGTAGCACTTCTATTTTTAACCCTGCCTTGCTACGTTGCAGTAAAGCTGATTGAGCAAGTAGTTGTGCATAAGTATCTGATTCAGATATCCCCCCCCCACACACACACACTTGATTTTCTTCTTACTGGACCAAAGTTTTAGAGAATTTGCAAAGTCCTAAAAGTTAGACCAAGTCTAGTAGTTTTTAACTACCAGTCATATAAATGCTACTTTTCTTTTAAGTATAGTAGCATACATTTAAGGTACTCAAAAAACATTAAATAACCGATAATTCATAGAAATCAAAGGTGTCATTGTATTTAGCCTAAAGGTCCTTTAAGGTTTTGTAAAAATACCAGCCTGTAACAGGCATTCAGTTAGTAAAACTCTTAGCAACAACATTTTTTCTGTACAGTCATGGTTAATGACTGTTTGCCATAAAGATCCGTCATCTTTAAATGTGCATTGCTTTAGGTTGAACTTCTGATTTTTTTGCAATCTTAAGCCATGGTATCTTTTCACATATGTTGCTTGTAAGAAACATTTCTACTGAACATTTGGATCTTTTCAGGAACAGTTACTAAGCTGATTTTTCTTAAAGAGCATTTTATAATACACTTCCAAAAATACGATGCTTTATAAAATATTTTTTGAAAAAGCTGAATACTTTTCTGTCATAAAAAGCATTTGTATTCTGTCCCTCTACCTTTGTTTAATTTTGATCTTTCTCTGCCCATGTTACTCTCCTGTTTGTTTTCCCTCATACCGTCTTTATTGTTTTCTCGTTGAAAGATAGGCTTAAAGAAGTGTCTTGTTGCCTAATAACTAATGCTTGCAGTCCAGTGCATTGTTTTTTTAGTGAAGTTACATAAACTTCCATTTCTTTCTCTTTGCTGAAATAACATTTACAAAAGCCAATTGGAAGTGCTTAATTAAAAAGAAAATTAGTCTATTCAGTTAATGGATTGACTTCTCTTTCTTTTCCTGCAGGAATGGTGTGGTCAGATGTTAAAAGACTCTGGTATGATGGTTTAGAAGACTTCTTAGAAGAGTCTCGTAATCAGCTTAGTTTTGTCATGAATTCCCTGTATTTGGCAACCTTTGCTCTCAAAGTAGTTGCCCATAACAAGGTGAACACCATGTTGATAAATTTGAAGCTCCTCTGGGACAGACTGGGCAAATATAGAAGCCTGTCTTTTAACAGAAAATGGAAGTTACATTTGAGGAAGAGACAGTACTAAAAGGATTAGAATTTCATTTTGATACCCGTGCTTCACTTCGATAGAAAGTATATGCATTTGATGAGCTAGCAAAAATTTGTTCTTGTAACTGTAGTTTTAGTAGGTTTCTGCAAAATATGTGAAGATATATTAGGTGTGGTATAGTGTAGTGAAGTGCACAGTGTTAATAGTTGTTTACAGTGTGGATACAGCTCAGGCATCTGACTCAGTTGTCCTGTGTGCTGTGCGCCATATAGATGTCTAGTTCCCTGGCCCTGCTGCATCTGGGACTTGAAAGAGAAGTTGATTAGGCAGATGGGAGTTTGAAAATACACCAAGGCAGCAGCTCCATGTAGTCAGAGACCTCAAACAGAGTTACTGTCCTCTCGCTTATCTTCCAGATGGCTTGGTTTTCATTTGCAGAAAACTCCCAATGCAGCTTGTCTAATCAGGTATTTCAATTAGACTTATTTGCAAGATCAATACCATACAGAGATAACCTCTGTATTTAGACTGCTTAACATGTTTTTTCTTTTTCTTTCTTTTTTTCTTTTTTTTTTGTTCCAAAATTTTGTTTTAAGCTTTTGATAGCTTTTGGGGTAATTTTTGATAGTTTTTCACATGCTCCAATAACATGTTTTATCTAGTAAAAAAAACGAATTCCAAGACCAGAGAGGTGTATTGTCTTTTTTCTGTGAAAAACCTTTGATTTGGCTGAAGATACATGTTTTTGAAAATTATCCCTTCCTTTCTCTTGCTTATATTGTTAATGGTGCAACATACACCAAGCTGACAGATCTGAATATGAATATTTTAATAATATCCAGGCCACTGCAGTAGCAGCATTATTTTGTATTCCAAACCGAATTGATAACTGTCGGGCAGCAGGGAGGGAAAGAAACTGGTTCAGTTCTTCCAAACATGGTATTTGATCACTTCCCTTGTCCTTACATTAGTGTTGGAGAGGCTGGTAATCTTTTGGAAAGGAAAGCTCCATTTCTTGGAAAAAGAAGACAGTGACTACCATACTGGGCTGCTTTCCCAACCATTTGCTTTGGAATCTGCCTGTCTCTAGTGGTAATTACTTTGCTGTGATAAGAGACTTTTGCTGCCAATTTAAGTCATTACCTTTTTGAAGATGCAGGATTCTTGTCCTATTTAATAGTGATGAAGGGTTTTTTTCCCCCCGTTTTATATAACAAAATTTATTTTTATTCTTTATAATTCTGTAGAATACAAAAAAAAAAAAAAAAGAAAAGAAAAAGAAAGAACGCCCCCTCAACTCATTTCACATCTTGGTTCCATGTTACAAACATTGAAGCCGTAAGAAATAAAGGAAGAGCCGCTGTATCAGCAAGGTGGTCTTGTGCGTGTGATTGCAATGCATAAAAGCGTTTTCATCCCTGTTTCCTACCACCTTTCTGCAGCACGCTTCTGGACGTGCTTCTGGACGTGCGTGAACGCTTGAGCGACTTGTGTTCCTTAGCTTTTGAGTGTCCATTTTCAGACAGCAGGAGCCGATAATGTTGTGAATAATAAATGAATGCTTTCAGCTCAAGCTGAAAGTTAGGGATCTGTGGATATCCATTAAGTAGCTGAATAATATGTAGTGGACACACTTTAAAGCTATATTTACACCAGCAGTTTTCTTGCGACTTCTGTTCTCTATAGTCTTCCATAAAATCCATTGAGGGAACACCAGCACCTATGTCTCTCTAAATCTTTCTAACTGGGATTAAGATCAGCTGTCACATCAGTTAATTAGTTTATTTCGCAGCATTTTAATGTCATTTTAATTGAGACCTATTAGACTAGACAATACACATATTTATAATAATAAATGGTCCTCTTTTCAACCAGCTATGAAAAAGACTGTTAATGGGGAAGCAGAACTAGGGATATAAAGTGAGCATTACGCAGACAAGTGGCAGAGTTTGGGACTGAATTTAAATAATTACCTTCTGGTTCCCTTTGGAGTGGCTTTTAAAATTCCTTTGGCTAAGATTGGGATAGCTGAAAGACTAGTGCTTTCTTTATCTATAAATCATATATGTTAAAGTTCTATGCCATTACCTGTTCTGGAGGGAGGAATGGGAGGGGGTGTGTAAGTGCATTTATGTATTTATAATGTAAATAATTTCAGATTTTCCTTTTTACATTCCAGTTCCATGATTATGCTGAAAGGAAGGACTGGGATGCATTCCATCCTACCCTAGTGGCAGAAGGTCTTTTTGCTTTTGCTAATGTTCTTAGTTATCTGCGTCTCTTCTTCATGTATACAACAAGCTCTATTCTGGGACCACTCCAGGTGAATATTGTTACTGCTTGAGGAAAATATTAAACTTAATTTGCTGTCCAGGTCTTACTGTTAGCGCTTAAAGACAAAGATAGAAAGCAAAAGTAGAAATAATACTTCATAGGTGTGTTTTTAATCTCCTCCTGTAAAATACACTGATTTAGGAGAAAGGTAAAGCGAGGAACGGAAGACAGTGTCAGTTCACATTTTTTTTATATAATGAAATTTCTGTTTTGTTTTTGCTGCTAATTGTACATATACTGTGTTTTTGTTTTCATCTGCGGTTATGTGCTTGTAGCTTAACATTTATACTGCAGATGTCTGCAGGTTGGAGAGCAAAACTTATTTTTAAAGTTCCTTACAAATGATAGTCGTAACTTCCTTTATATCTAAAGGACAGATGAATGAGATGTGTAGCACTGGAGAATAATCAAAAGCCTTTCCATTTGTGTTGGTAATCTCACTGAAGTTGCATGTTGGGTAGAATTGTGTAACTTGCCTTTTTAAAAGAAAACGAAACAAAAACAGTCTTAAGAGTACTGAAATGGCCTTCTATTTGTAGCCAGTAACAATAAAGGAGAATAGGTTTCTTTGTGTTGCTTAAGCCCCCGTGCCCCCCTTTTCTTCTCCTGATTTGAGAGCAGAGATGGAACTTTCTGTTGTGTTTATGTCATGATGTGGGCTTTCTTGTTTTTTGTTTTGTTTTGGGGCAGAACCTCTTATCCTTGTTTACAGCAGATAGTGTCCGGGCTTGAGATCTAATATAGCATTTTACGGAAGTGCTGGTACCTTTTGGGGGCAAGGGAGGGAACCTGGACTATTATTAAAACATCTCATTTAAGATGCAGTTACTTCTCTTGACCCTTTTTAGATTAGAAGGGGAAAAAGACTTCTTTTTAAGAAATGTGAGTGGAAGAATCTGTAAGTCACCTCTTAGTCCTCTGATAGGTACTGTCTATAGAAACTTTTTTTTCTCTTCTGCCTCTCTTCAGTTTGTGTCCTTTGTGCTGACTGATTTTGTTATTTGCCAGTGCAAAGCCCTTACAAACTAAAGCACCTGTATTACTGAGGGAACAGCTTAGTGAAAAGTTGTTGTGTAGGCAGACTTCCAGTTTCTCTGGCCTCACATCCTGGAAAATTTATGACAACAAAGTTGGATTGGACAAACTGTAGTTTTTTTGTACTGATTTTTTTTCCTGATAGTATTTAGTTAATATAGTTGATTGGCAGTATCACTGCTATATTTGCAAGTGTCTGATGAATGAAAAGGTACTTGGACTAAATGGAGTAGTCAGCCAGTGGTTATACTGATGGAGTTTGTCCCAATAGGTCAAATCAATGCTTTGTCCTCTCTTCTAGTGAGCAGAGCTAGTTTTAAGAATCCCTGGCAAGAGTGGATGATCTGAAAGGATCTTGCAAGAAACTTTGTTGCTCCTGGTTACAAGGGCAGAACAAATATTTTTTTTTTGAGAGCAGCATATTTTCAACTCTAGCTCTGCAACTAGAGCTACACCGAAGGAGGGTTTTGGAGTAAATAATTTTGACTCAGATTGCCAGGTCTTGCTTCAGGGAATAGCTGAAAACTTCCATCCTGAAGGTCCAGCTCATTTTAATGATTTAGAGTACTTAATCTTGCTATACAAATAGTTATCATTTATAACACTTTTGTTAAATACGAAATAGTCCATTTGCTAAAAGAATTACTTAGTTACTGTTTTCTTAAGTCATGCCAGAAGGTACTTTAAATAGAATATTCATAGATTTTTGTAGCCACTTTAATTAAAAAATGCCTATTTCTGTTCTCTCTTAATTCTCACCCCTTTCTTTTCCCTAGCTTTCACTGTGTAACTGTATGCAAACTAATCTACTTGCATGCTTTGAAAAACTATTAAAATCTTGATGTTGTGTTAGGCTTGTCCTACAATTTGAACATTAAAATCTCTCCCATGTTTTAAAGAGATTCACTGTTTAATGTCCTATTTATTTATGTACTAGATCTTTCACAGTTTTTTTTTATTAGGAGGCTATGTTATGAAATTTTCCAAGTAAATACAAACAGTCAACAGTCACCCCATTCAGTGGCACACTGAAGCTTATGTTATTGCTGTTGGCCAGTACAGCTTGTGCAATAACTCTTACAGTATTTTCTGAAAGTAGGTCACAAAGTTCAAATGGTGGCAATCAAATATGGTATGGCAACCCAACAGGGTGTGGGGGTAGGTAGCTACTGTGCTGCTACACTGCTATTTTTAAGTTTTTAAGCATTTATTTACTTCATTGGCTTATAAAACTTATTTTAATATGGATTTATAAGTTGGCTATCATTTTTTAAAATTATTTTATTAACAGAAGGTAGAATGCAATTGCCCTCGGTTTGTTTTAACTCAACTGTCAAGTGCTTTGAAATTCAAGATAGAAAGGAATACCGTAACTATATGAAGAAAAGACCTGGTATTTGGGATGTGTTATAACACAATATTCCAAATAAAATTGTAAGTGTTTGGTTTTTTAGAAGGCTAGATGTTAGGAAGTAGTCTGGTAGGGACGAATCTGTGCTCTGACCGAACAGTGTAATTACGATGTGGCTCTGCCTGCAATTGCAGAGTCTCTTTGGAGCTGTGTCTCTGGCAAGCTGAGTGGAGTCAAAGGGAATTTGCTGTGCAGCAGGCTGGGTGATCTGTGGGGGAGCAGGAACTGGGGCTTCATCTCCCAGGAAATTGTCCTTGTGAACCTGACCAGTGCTTCTGTTCTGGATTGCTGTTTGGTGCAGGTTATGGTTCATATAGAATCAAGATTTACATGTACCAATTTATATAGAGGATTAGAATTACCCAACCATATTTTATGTACTTACATTCTTTAAAGTATAAAAATAGTTTTTTATTCTCTGAAGAAGACCCATATGTGCAACTCCTTGTAGAAACAGTAGTTTAAATACTGTAACAGTTGCTGCACTCTTTAGAATATGTGTTTATGGCACAACTCTTTCCCCCCCCCCCCCTTTCTTTGTTAGATTCTCTGGAAACTTCCATATAAGATATTTTGAATTGGAAACATTGGAAACTTAATGAACTAAACTTAGGGTCATGTCTTCTATACTTTACACCCCTCAGGTTTTTATATATGCTTACACACCTGGACATTGTGCATATTTCAAGACATAAAATGTACAGTGAATTAATGTTGTGTTTAGCAAATGGACTTTGATGTAATACTTTTTGATTTGCAGTGAATTATGATACCAAATGTTTTGTTTAATTCGGTATCCATATTAAGTGCTCTTTCAGCTTTCTATGATAGCGTCTGTGTTCAAACACACCTCGTAGTGCTTTTATCTATTGATTTGGGAGCTCCTAGTTACCTTCTATAGTAAATTATGAATGCAGGAAAATGTGTACATATGATCACTTATGATTTATTGATAACAAATATATCAGTTGGCATTAAAATTTGAGGGTTTTTTTAACAACTGGAAAATGTCACTGAACAATCAAGTGTATGATAAAAGGATGCCTCCCAATTTTGTGGTTGTCTTAGCATCTTAAATTTTAATTTAAAATATATATGTGTAAACAAATAGTATTTTTTGGGGGGGGGAGATGTTCAGAGGCTGAGCAAAAAAAATACATATTTTACTGATATTGAGAATAAATCTGTTTCACAGATCTCAATGGGACAGATGCTACAAGATTTCGGAAAATTTTTGGGCATGTTTCTTCTTGTTTTGTTCTCGTTCACAATTGGATTGACTCAACTTTATGATAAAGGATTTACTGTAAATGAAGAAAAGGACTGTGCAGGAATTTTCTGTGAACAACAGAGCAATGACACATTCCATTCGTGAGTTTGGTATCTCTGAAATATCCATGTTATTCTGGCCCTTAAATTTCAGTTTTATTTAACTACTATGAATTGTAACTGAAATTGGATTCACATTTAGTAAATTCACATTTGATGTTTACTTTACCTAACAAGAAATTCTCTTCTTGTTTTATAGGTTTATTGGCACATGTTTTGCTCTGTTCTGGTATATATTCTCCCTGGCGCATGTAGCAATCTTTGTCACACGCTTTAGCTATGGCGAAGAATTGCAGTCTTTTGTGGGTGCTGTTATTGTTGGTACTTACAATGTGGTGGTTGTGATAGTATTAACTAAACTCCTTGTGGCAATGCTTCATAAAAGTTTTCAGCTGATTGCAGTAAGTAGTTTCCAATTAATTATGAATAAGTTCTAGCAGTATGTTGTATGTTATACAATTTACCTATTACAATGTGTAAATTAAATTAATTTTGCAAAATAATGTGAGCTCTGTCTCCGAGCTCTCAAGTCTCGTCCTTCATGAGAAATTATACTTTTATTTGGGTTGAAGTAAAAATAAGCTGGAGAAAATTTGCATGCTGGAAATGTGCAAGACTTTGGCCTTCTGGGAATTGAAGATTTTCTTCATACAGCAGCTGTTGAAGTCAAGATGCCATTTTTGACACGGTGTGGTACTTGTAACTTTAGGTATTTAATATGGGGTTTATTACCTGAATAGCTGAATCTTATATTTAAGCTAGATAACATAGTGAATTGAATATTTATCTGTATTGTGATTATTTAGTATTTGAATTATTTAATATATTAAAATAATCTTAAAATGATAATTAAAGTTAACAGTTTCTAAGTTATGAGAAAAAGTAACTTACTGAAATGGCTTTTAAATATTTTCATGCTCTTCACTATTATTTTGCTTTTGATCTCTGTTAATGTTCCTGATACTTTAGAATCATGAAGATAAGGAGTGGAAGTTTGCTCGTGCCAAGCTTTGGCTTAGTTACTTCGATGACAAATGCACTCTACCTCCACCTTTCAATGTCATCCCCTCTCCCAAGACTATTTGCTATCTTTTCAACAGCCTGAGTAAATGGATCTGCTCTCATACATCTAGTGGCAAAGTGAAACGTCAGAATAGCCTAAAGGTAAGAAATGGTCTGGAAAGTTGTAGACTCTGAAACTGGAAAGTGAATCACTAAGTTGCTGCATGAAGGTGCCTGTCACCTGGTGATCACTGCTAAAGTAAAATAGGAACTGCTGGATAACATGTGTTGCATCCAAAATAAAAATAAATGAAAATAAATTTTACCTATTTCTGTTTAAGTCAGTTTGTATTAACTTCTAGTTTGGGGGAGTTTCAGTAACTCTCCCAGCCCTGGGAGTTAACATACTGGAGACATACTTTAACTGGTGGAAAAAGTGTAGAACCCTCAAGGAAGTATGTGCTAATATCAAAAAACGATGAGGTTAGAGTATGCTTTGAGGAAGGTAATTGGTTTTAAACATATCACAGAGATGTCAAAATAAGTAACCAACAGGGAACACTGGAACCTCTCATTTTGGAGGGAGGGATTATTTTTCTTAAATAAACATTTTTATTGTACCCTGTAATTATGCAAACTAATTTTGCATCTCCTTGCTGACAAACTAAAATTAGACACTTTATAGAATATACACTTGTAAACAAGCATTAGAGAATATAGAAGTCTTAATTGCTCATAGGGCTGTTTACCAAGCCTGATAGATTAAAACTATTTTTTGCTGGAACACTAGATTATCATTTGATCTAAATTTAACTGACAATTTATTTGCATTGTATGCTTATGCAAATTGAGATGTGTGTATATATATATTATATATATATATATATATATATACACATATAATTGCTGGATTTTTGTTCATATTTATTCTTTCTATAATGTACACAGCCTTTAGGGCTCAAAAGTAATTTTTGTGTAATAAATGTTTAATGTTTGTTTAAAGGAATGGCGAAATCTGAAACAAAAGAGAGATGAGAATTATCAAAAGGTGATGTGTTGCTTAGTCCACCGTTATTTGACTTCCATGAGACAGAAGATGCAAAGTACAGATCAGGCGACTGTGGAAAACCTAAATGAACTGCGGCAAGACTTATCAAAGTTCCGAAATGAAATAAGAGACCTGCTTGGCTTTCGAACTTCTAAATATGCTATGTTTTATCCAAGAAATTAAGGCCTAACTTTTCAAATGAAAGGTGTCCGCTTTTTGATACCTATAATTGAAAGTATTGGCCTAATTCTCTTGCCAGACCAAATAGAAAAGTCTCCCATTATTGCACAATATTGAACTTGAAATTGCATTTGCATGAGCTGCAGCTAGATGCAGAAATGGTGGAGATAAATGCAAAAACAATAATAGTTGTTTTTTAAAGCTCTTAATTTTATTGTGTATATAAAATTTGTATATAGGAATTTTTTGATGTTCCTCAAACTGTGGCTGTCGGGTGTTAGAGCTTCGTAACTAGCACAATATAATTATTTCTTCTATTTTTGCTGTTTGTTCCTTTTTGATACTTGTTTTCAAGTTGTGGAAGAAGCTTTTTAAACAAAAATCAGAACTACATTTATTTTTAATAGAAAAGTTGGGTAGAATAGAATAACAGAAGATTTCCAAAAAGCTGGAAATTACATTTGACGGTAGGTTACAGAGCATTTGAAGACTGTGTTGCTCTGAAAGAGGCAGTTCTAGTGCCAAGTTTTGTATATTACGTTGACTATGCTAGCATTTATAGCATATAGGAAAATCAAATCATCAAAACTCTTCCCATTTGTGGGAAAGTTGAAATCATTTCTAGAATATTCATGGTTAACATATAAGACAATCAATTCTTGCTTGGATTTTTTCGGTGGTGCCTCGACATATGTTCTACTGTGAGGGTTAGGGTTGGGAACAGAATTTTAAAACTAGTTTATGAACTTTCAGTATGCTCAATATCTTTAGTTTTTATCTGGATGATAAATAGTTTTTATTTGAGTTAAATTAAAACCTATGACTTAATAAAAATGAGGTGCAGTGCACGAGAGCTATTGTTTACAATGCTGAACAATTCCCCTCTGAAATACTGTACACTTCTTTCTGTGAGAACATGCATTGTGACTGGTTGTTGGACACATGTAGCATTAGGGTTTACTATTGCCAGATTTTACATGTCAGATGTTTAACCTTACTTCCTTTTTTTCTTCTTTTAACATTAATTGTTGCTAAGTTTAACTTTTTTGTTTTTATCAGGGCTATTGTGAAAACACGTGATTTAACTTTGCTTACAATGAACAGTAAGGGCTTTGTGGATTTTCTGTGCTAGAGGGTCCTATATAGCTTTATATGCTTATATATGTAGTTCAAGTTGAAAAATTGTAATTGAGAAATGTGATATTCCTGTATTTTTAATTACAAGATAAATATATTTATGAGAGCTAAAGCATTAACTGATGGTTTGTTTTACTGTTAAGGTGGTGTTCTTCTAAAAATGGTTCTTACGTCCAGAAGGCGCAGGTAGCCCTAATGGTCTTTGACTACAGTAGATTTTGGGAGATTGATAGTGTGTGGAGGCTTTAAATGAATGTTCACTTTTTTTGAAGGAATTCTTATAAAGCTCTTTCTTGTAAAGGTAATATATTTTCTTTATTATGAAATTATGCATATCTGAGCTAGGGTTTAATATTATGCTTCCAGAAGTCCTACACTTTAGAGACATTCTGAATAGTCTGTTGGATTTTCATGTGAATAAGAAGCTAACCTCCTGTGTTCAAAACAGAGGATCATTTGATTTCTTTTTCTTTTTGTATTTGAAGGGGGATCTCATGTTTGAATGCTACACCAACATAACAACTGTGTGCTGTATGTTACGTATTCCTGAGAAAGGAAGCAAATAAAGCTCTTTGAAAAATATAGTTGTGTTAGTGCATTTCAACTATGACTAATATTTATCTCAGGTACTGTATTGAAATTAATTTCTTTGTTGCCTTAAGGTGATAGGCTTAAGGTGGCTGGTATTAGTATGTTTTTGTTTGTTTTTTCTGCCCTTGTGGGACAGTTAATTTTAAGTTCATTTAAATGGCACAATGCAGTGCTGTGAAGTAGTGGCGCACTAGCTGTGAACAAGTTGGACTGGGTTTTAGGTGCAGCATTAGCTGCTTGGCACTCAGCCCATGCCAGTTAATTCTTCTGGGAAGCTGGGTTTGTTTCTCTACATAAAGCAGAATGCTAATGCAGCAATTCCTGGTCACTTTTGGTATGTAAGCAGGGTCATTCAGAGTGAGCTCAGTCACTGGCTCTGTGTTCTACAATATGGGTATGACCACAGGAGGAATTGTATTACTTCAAGGCATTTCTTTGGAGTTTGGAGTGAAATGAGGAGTTCAGAGCTTTTATTTGCCCCTGAAATGTATATCTGAAGTGATGAGTCATGAGAGGCTTGTTTTCTGCAATGCCTGAGGTATGATGCTTTGCTTACCATTATAATCTGAGCTTGTTGCAGTCTTTGTAATTTCTAGGGTAATAGCTCCAAGAGTTCAGAGTTCTCTATATTCATTACTGTCTTACTCTTTAGATTTTTTTAATTCACGTGTACCAAACATATTACTGCTTGCTTTCTTGGCAGTCTGAGACTGGCCATACCTTTATTAGTCTGCAGCTGCTCGGGCTCTGAGTTCTCCCAGAACATGGACACTTGCAGAACGTGGTATGCACAAAAACAAAACTTAAGGAGCCTGTGATACTTGTTTGAACTGCAATGCTGAAGGCTAAGCAGCAGCAAAGTATGGCCAAAATTAAATTACAAAAATACCCCGAACAAAGTTCCAGGTCTGAATTCCATCAATTGTAGATCCTTATCAGATCTAGCTGGTAAGACCTCTCATGGCCTCATCCACTGAACGAGCCATTCATTTGTCCATGAAGACAAATACATTCAGATGATACAGTCGGTCAGTTATATCCGTTTGACGTGGATCTCCTCCTCCAAAAAGGCTACCACTTTTGTCCAGTGCAGTGGTGTATAGTATGTAACTTTTCCCTGCTACTTGTGTGATATCACCAATTTAGTTCAGTGTGGTAGTGTTGTGCAATGCTGTTCATTTTTGTCATTGTTATTTTTTCTCCTTTTAAATTAATGCATTTTTTTTCCACAGAGCTATCTTTACCCAACTTTTTTTTTGATCTTGTAGATAAAGAAAGGAGATGGAAAATTTCATGCCACCGTCATTTGCAGCCCAACGGTGAAAACCATTCATTATCCCTAGTCACTTTGCTCTCTTGATAAAGTATGTTTGGTTGCTCATTACTTCTGTTGAAGTACTTTCAGAAATTATATTGCAGTTGTTTGATTCTCTTTGTTTGCAGAATGGATTTTAAAATCCGAAAAATCTGAAATTTATTGTTACTTTTAAAACTGCTTTCTTCTTAGAAAGTTACCTACTTTCTGTAGCTGATTTTCACTTGAGAAAACTGGCAGTGTTCCGTGTTTCTTTGTGCATGCCTTGGCTCCTGTTTCCCCTTTGCAGGGCCACTGCACTGTCTATGCTTTTTTTTCCACGAATGGGCTGATCAGCCTTGGCTCTTCAGTGCAGTAGCAGAAATCCAGTTAGGTTCTATGTGCAGTGAGCACATAAGTCTAAGAGGGTGTATTTATGTGGCTTTTGTGTATCCTCCCTACTGCAGTGTGTTTGCCAGCCCTGGGAAATATGTTAGAGTAATTTAAAATGTTAAATAGAACTTACCTTTATTTTGTGAAGGAAAAAGAAGATGCTTTTTGAGGCTCTGTGAAAAGAAATGTCCAGACTGGAAAAAAACTGGTCTTTGGAGAGAGTTGAGGAGAGCAGGCAGACAGGAGCCTTCCCTACTTACTGTTTGGGAGAAAAGGAACAGACTGCCAGGCTCTTCATGCCTTACTGGAAAAAGCTGCATGACAGATGGTCATGTCCTCAAAAATAGATTATTGTAGTTCAAGACAGTTCTGAGCATGAGTTCCACCCTGCTTTTCTCCAGGCTGGTGCAGGGGAAAACAGACAGTACAATGCCTAAAAATCCTTAATCTATATAGGAATTGCTACTGGAAAGTGAGGTGTAAAA
Source organism: Rhea pennata (assembly GCF_028389875.1). Lineage (NCBI taxonomy): Eukaryota > Metazoa > Chordata > Aves > Rheiformes > Rheidae > Rhea > Rhea pennata. The sequence goes on along the minus strand of NC_084671.1, from coordinate 17,574,340 downwards.
TTACAAAACTGATTTGTAAATCAGTATCACTATCACTTCCATAGGGAGAAATGCCGTTTGGTTTAGTGAATAAGGCAAAGGCATAGCGATCTGGAAAGTGTGGTTATACCACTGAGCTGCTTTATAACCTTTTTGTACCTTTGTTCCTCACCCTTCTTTTGTCTTCTGCCTAGCTATCCATTAAATCTTCACTGTGCTGCCTAGTTGCACCGTGACAGTACATGTTGGCACTATATATGAGAATCAATAATTGAAGGAAAACCATAATTCACATTTGCTAATGAAATAAGCAGTGAGCAGTTCTAGTAGAGACTATACATAATCGTTAGTTCTAAGTTTCCTATATATAGTTACAGATTATCAAGAAATAAAAGAACATTGTATTTATGTACAAGAAAAACAATTAAGTACTTAAAGGGACCCAAGATTCTGTTCCATGCCATTTTTATTAATATTTAAGTTTTACACAGTTTGAAAAGCATGCATTTTGTATCTGCTTCTGATCAAATTATTCTTTGACTTCTCCGGCATTAATCTGTATCTATAATCTATTTCTATTCTTCCATCTTCAGTTGTTACCTTTCAGTTTCAGAATAATATATGAATAATTCAGAATAATATATGACTAGATACAATAGACAGACCTGGCAAAGATCTCTAAATAATATAATGTTCTGTCTAACTGCCTCCAATCTGTTCCTTTCTCAAAAATGCCACTTTTCTTCAATTTCTACATACATGAATGAAATAAATTAGCCAGATAGCCTATTTACACTACTGCTTCCAGACTGAGCATTGCTCTGTTGTCCTTTCTTTCGCAGTAGAAACAAAAATTTAAACTATTTGCATGTGTACTTTATCACCACTGAATTAATTCCTATGTTTTTCCTTACCTTAGGGAACTTTATTCTAGTTAGCAAATATCATTATTTAGTTACTAGTAGAGAAAGGTTTGTTGCTGTGATACAGTTGAGTCTAATTCTTTGAAGAGTAAATCCAGTTCCTGTTCACATCAATGATTCACTGACTTCAATGAAAGTAAAATCAAGCTTTTAATCAGTAAGGAAGTGTAGTGTCAATCACAGTAGGCAAGACCCAAAGCATCAAAAGCATGTAAATGATCAAAAACAAGTTTCTATGTTTGGCCTGCCCACTTCATACATAATGAATAACTAGTTGGTATATGATTTAATCTTGAAATATTTTATTAAGCACAGATAATAATGTTGGAATCCATATAATAAAACAACTTCCAAGGAAAAAAAGCTAAGTTAAAATGAGTTACTATAAATATTGCACTTAAAATTCTTATTTTACATACATAACTCCTTAAAAAATTGGACAATTATAAATTAATAGCTTCCAAGTAATTGGAATTGGGTATGTTTCATATCTAATGTCTGCAAATCTTCAGGACTTAGGGTCTGTTCTTCTCTTGATAGGTGTATACAATAGAAACCACTTTGTGTGGTGTATTTGGATGGATGTGTGGGAAGATGGGTAAGCATGGTCTTAGTGTATAGGGTCAGATGTATTTTCATGACTTATACTAAGTGAAAATTATATTTAGAAGAGATGATAGAAGGCAGTTGCAGAGTTTAGTTTTAACATGTTTTGTTTTTCAAGGCATTCAGGATCTTTTGGTTCTTAGTCTTGAAACTCATGACAAAGCTGTTGGGCAAGACTTTGCCTCTGCCGTCTTCTTCTACCTCGCCCATGATGATGTAGTTTAAACCTACAAAGGAGAGTATGACATTACAAGACAGAAGTTCTGGATGTGATTTGGTAAGTACAGTTCGATTTCTGTGGTCTTTATTAATTTGTACTCTGTTACCTTTTTACATTTGTTCCTTCCTACCCAACGTGTGTACTTCCTTACCCGTTCTTGCCATTCTTGTTATACAATAAGGTACATTTATGTACTTAATGTGAATAGATATTAAGTATTTGCTGTATAGCTACATAAATATGTATTACATAGAGTAATAGATATTTAGTAAATACTGACTGTCAAATGAGTTTGAAAACAATTAGAAATACAGTGTAAACACTGGACCAATTGATTAATACCTAGAGAAGAATATGTCTTATTTTCTCATGTGCTCAGAAGGTAGAATAGTGCACTTGGTGTTTTCATTTGCTTTCCCTTCCCCAAAGAAAGTACCAGCTGGGCAAATCAAGGTGCAGAGAGGCACTGTATTTGTATGGGGGGAAAAGGGATAGTGAGATAGGATGACAGTGACGCAAGGGGATAAGCTCTTTCAGATGTACGAAGAGGCAATCAGGAAAGCCAATAATAGGCAGTGGGCTTTACATATGGTTAGCTCTGGCTTTCAAACAGTCAGCTATTTTATGGTTTAGAAGGGCTTCAGGCACAGAGGGGTGGGTGATTTTATAGGGGATTGAGAGAAAAAGCAGAAAGTTCAGATATTAAGTAATGGCTATTAAATAATTCAAGGAGACTTAGGAAGAGAAACAGAAGTGTGTGTTTTGGAGCCAGCAGTCTGCCTAGAAGGAGACAATGTGTTCCAGCAAGGATGTTGTTATGTCTCCCAGACAGATGACTAGTTTCCGGACAGCTAAAGGTAAAAGCAAAAGCTAGTTTCTGACAAAGATTTTTCACTTTGGTACTGCCCACTTTGAATTCATGTGCTTAAATACCAGAGGTGTCCTGCATGTTATATTTCTTCATATGCTTATTAAATTATTTTGACAGCTCCCTGTTATAGGTGCATTTATGTTCTTGTTCTTCCTGTTGTTTACTCAGGAGACACAGAGCTGATAACTGGTTTTTTTTTTTTTTTTTTTTTTTTTTTTTTTTTACCTAGTTGATTCTATGAAACTTAATCTCAGTATTTTTTATTTGGAAATGATCATAGTTGATTTATTCTGTATAATACTGTGCAAGTATTAGCTGTTAGCACATATAAAGCAAGTTTAAAACCAGTAGTATTTTTACAGTAGAGATGTAAATGTATACAGAATAGAAGCAACAGGAAAATGTATTGATTTTTGTCAGTTGCTGTGACACAGTGCTCTTTTAGGTTTAGCATGCTTGTGTTTTTCCTTTCTAAATAACTGTGTATAAAAACTACTTCCAAAGTACATACACGTAAAAACAAAATCTGTTTCATTTGAGAACCAGACTCCAATTTTGCATCATGTGAGTTTTAAAAACAGCATCTTTCAAACTCAGTTTGATACAAGTGAGTCTAATAAACTCATAGATAAATCTTAGAGATACCCTATATAGATAAACCTTAGAAATGCAATATAAATCTGGATAACTTTTTTTTTTATCTAAAAGTAACTGATTCTAATAGTAGTAGCTGATTGATTATAGAATCAATTACTGTAATTTTACTGATTTTTATGGTCATATTTCTAAAAGCAGTTTGTCTTTCACAAACAAGCAGAAAGTTATTTTTGTGTACTTACCTCTTCTGATCAGAGGACATTGCTTACATACAACAGTAATCTTGGCACTCATACTCTTGCCTGCTTGTTGAATTGCTAAATTTCCCTCCTTATATACATTAATGATTGATATTGTTGCATGTAGACTGCCAGCCCGTGCCATTGTTGTGAATACAGTTCCAGTTATTACTAGAAGAAAAGACATTCAATGCATTTTTTTAAAAATAAATATTGAGGCACCACAGAGGCTGAAGAGCATATTAACTTGTAATAAGGATGCAAACAATACTGGAAATAGGCTGTCAAAATGTGGCCTTCACCTCTAATAGATAAGTCACTATTGATAAACTTTGGCTTCATTCTTTATTTTTTTTTTAATATAAAACTGTTCCTAGAATATATCGGTCATTTGAAAGTCCAGTTCTAAGTTTGATCACTTAAATTAAGAATGATTTCACATTGTAATGTTTAATAACTAATGTTAAAGCTGAAAGAAGCTGTACTGAAAACAATCCAGCTACTATTATTAAATATCTTACAGTGGATCCTCATTGCCAGTATCTCAAACAGGTTTGTGTTGTGGATTTGGGTTTAAGTTAAAAGGAGAGGACCTGGAGGGGGCACAGTTACATCAAGTACCAAGGCAGATATGAAAAATGGTTGACCTGTTCTTCCAATGATTTGTCCCCATTGGCCTCATTGGTACCAAAGTGATGTCGGATACGTAACATATCTAAAACATGGGTCTTCTCAAACAGATTAAATTTAGGCATGTGGTAGTTGGCATTCCAAATGTTTGAATGATGAGACTGCGCAAAATACCAGCCCTTTCTCTAGAAAGGGAGTTGCAAAGCAAAATTTAAAAAATACACCTCTCTCTCCCTTCCCCCCCCCCCCCCCCCGGCACACCCTTTTTTCTTCCTTACATTAAATAAAACCAGACTGGGTTTGTTGTTACAGCCTCTGTGATTCTGGTCCTTTCCTTGTATCTTTTAAATCATAGTCTTTTTTTATAGAGTCCCAGTGCTCCTCCTATTCCCCCTCCCAAAACCCCCCAAAGGAAAACAAAAATAAAACAAAAAAAACCCTCCTAGCTCTCCGACACTCTCAAATGAGCATCAGGGAATAATTAATGCCTGGGAGCTAAATTTTCATTTGCCCAAGGCCTCATACTGATAGGATTGCTGATTTTTCCCAGAGTCCTTTCAGTATGAAAATAGAAACATCTTCTCTTTTTCTTCTGCACTAATAAAGCTAGATTGACTTGTAGGCCTTTTTATGTATCAAAAGGGAATGGTAGATGCTATCAGCAATATTCTTTCCTTCAAATCACATTATAATAAAAAAAGGAAAAGAAATAGCTCTTATTTTCTAAATTCATAAAGTCAGCAAATAAACATGGAAAAAATCATATTTGATCTTTCTGATCTTGTTTTAGGAGACGCTTTCATCCACAGTCACGTTCAAAATATTTCTACTTTTACTCTTGCCATGGAAAAGAATGAGAAATGTCAAGTATACAACAAAGGGTGAGGGCAAAAATGATTTACTGCCCCAGCGCTGGTGCTGCCGTGGGGTCAGTGGGAGGTGCGGAAAGGCCTCCCCCACCCACTTGGTCCTTCTAATCCTGGGCTGGCTGTGCCGGTTACGAATTAAGAGAGCCTGAAAACTACTTCTGACTTGTACCAGCCTCAGATTACGCAGCCAGAGGGTCAGGAGTGGACCTGTGGAGTGGTTCTGCCTTGGGCTGCAGCCACGGCCCCCAGGCTCGGCTCTAGCAAGGCGAGGCAGAGCTGCGCCCCCCTTCCTGGAGCAGCAGGGGCCAGCGCCCTCCTCGGACCGGCTGCACCGCCGCGGGGCAGGATGCGGGGCAGAGCAGGCAAAGGGGGCATCCCAGGTAAGCTCTGGGGATGGCGTAAGGGATTAAAGAAGCTTCCAGTAATTAAAAAAAAAAAAAAAAAAAAAAAAAAAAAGCTTGTTTGCTTTAGACATACATGGAGCACTTACTTCAGAACATCTCCAGGAATGTACTGAGGGATATGCAGATACTGATGCAACATATGCACATAAGATATAGGCAATATTTTTATATTAATAATAACTTAAAACTACATCTGGTAAAACTACTGAGAGTCTAAACATGCAGTCCCAAGAGACTAATTAAAAAGAAATAAACTTTGCTGCTCTTACCAAAGTTGCTCGAACAGTAATTGCTTTCAAGAGTCCCACTCCTCCTACACTTTTGCTGGCACAGGGCAACTGTAGGTTTCAAAGCTTTTGGAAGAACAAAATCAAAATAAAGTTGAAATGACGTATGTTGAAACTGGCTAAGCAGTATGTTTAAAAAAAAAATTGATATGTGCTTAACTAGGTCTGGTATTGCAAGGGATGAACAACAAAAGCTGACAATATCGCCCCTTCCCTCCCCCCTCCATTTTTTTTCTGTCATAACCTGAGATTTTGTTCTTTGCACGTCAGCTACATTTCTGTTCTTGTATATGGAGATTTTGCAGAAAATGTGCATTTGATTGTAGTATGATCTTAAATGTGAAACTTCTCAGTGTCACCGTATAGCTTTAATAGTACTTTTGAAGTACAATAATGTTACAATACAACAACATTTACTTCAGAGAGAAGGGGGTGGACTTTGGTCTGAAATTACTGTACTGTAATGGAAAAGATCACAGTTTGAATTCATGATTTTAAAAAAAATTTTACATAGCTTCATGACATGTAATTCCATATACTACTGAAATTATTTCAAAAGACAATATAGTTGGCAAAGAGTTTATTATTAGGAGCAGAATATCCTTAGCATTGACTCATGTTTTCTTCCTGAAATCGAGTACTTTGTATAAAAACAAATAAACACACTTAAAAAAAAAATTTTTTTTAAAGCTACCTAGCCATTTTCACATAACATGTTGGTACTTAATATTTTTAAGGCTTCAGGTCTTTTTCAGATTTATTGGGAACTGGCCAATCAGGTCACTATTAATGGAGCTGAGAGACAGATAAAAAATCAGACAATCTTCATAACTGTAATTTCCCAGGAAAGCTACATTAGGAAGAATAGCCTTGCATTTTTTTTTATTTATTTTATTTATAATGGAATATTTTACAAAAATCTTATTCAGCCTGGTCTTTCTAAATAAGAGCTTCTGATTAATTTTCCAAAGCTACTTGTATTTATACTTCTGTTTTAAGGGAATGAGTTGATTCTTTTTATGTTTTGAGTTTGAGATTCAACTGAATGGCTATGAAATTACTTTGTCTTCAGTTTTATGTGGCTGTTAGAAGATCTGCATATTTACTGTTCTGCCTTTTAAATCCTAAGATTAAAAATAGGACTCTATTCATTAATGTTTTCTTTTGTTTTTCATATTTGTTGGTGTTCAGTTCTCTCAGTGAACTTCTTTAGAAAGTTTAATGCCTCCCACAAGGAAAAGTGGTATGAAGATCAGTTTGCTGCACCTCTGGAGGCAAATCTAGTCATATTCTACTTACTGTCTGCTCAGTCCTACAGTCAGGTCTGTACAGGCACAGAATGAGCACAACTCTGCCTGCCATCACTTCCTTTGCCTTGAATTGTCTGCATAGTTCTTTCCTGCTGATGTGGATTTCTAAAATGTTTTTAAAAAATACGCTGAAGGTTTTTTCTTTTTTTTCTTTTTTCAATTGTAGTGACTTCCATATAGAATACAGTGTCATACATCATGCTACTGAAACTTTAAACCAAATGATTTTTTCCAAATTCTTATTTCAAATTACAATTAACACTTGGCAAAGCCATGACATTTAGTTTTCTTATCTCATGGCATAGTTGCCAGGTTAGTCAGATACATTCTCTCTCACTGCTATACACAGCACTGCAAAGCTAAGAACTAAGTGACCTTGAAGACTTTGAATTCAGTGTCCTTAGTAGGAAGGCAATAAATGTACCAGGCTGAATCACTGGTGTATGCCAGTATGGTAGCTGCTAAAAATTTATTGAGGCACTCTGATTTTCTAGATTTAAAACTGGGATTATGTGTTACAAATACTCTTTATTTTGTATCCTTGATTTGGATTTGTGCTAATACTTCATGTTTCACTTCCAACTTTACTAAATTTTGATTGGTGAGAAATTTCACCGAGTGGTACGTAAAGGTTACCAGCTGTTTGTGAGTTAGCAGAATATGAATTGGAGAAGATCTGAGTTAAAATGTTGGTTGCCTACCATTTTATATGTAGCTGGACTAATAGACAAATGTATGATTTGATCCAATGAAATAATTAAAAGCCCTAGCTTTGTAACAACATGTGACTATTGGATTGCTCTTCATTACTTTCATTATTGTATTGAATATTTCATGCTTTTACAGCACATCATTGTTTCTTCTAGTACTAATGGTTTTATGTAAGACAGACTGAGGTCATTATTGAAAGTGCCTCTCAAAGTTAAATGTTTTATTAATGCTTGGAGTTCTGTGCAAGTTTGAACAATTCTGATTTGCAAGTTAGTAAGCTAACTCCATTTGAACTGGATGTATCTGACTGCAGGTGATTTGATTCATCGGAAATTTAGTCAAGCTGTAGTGTGGGATTTTTTTTAAATATGGCTGCACTATGTGGCGTTAACCAGTTATTGAAAGGATTTCTTATTTCTGCTGCCTAACAGGTTCTCTTTTTGAGTAGTTTCCCTCTGTTGTCATCTGGAATTAAATTTTGCATGTATACCCCTATAATCCCCCCAACACACACATGGCATAGAAATCTTGCAGTATCTGGTAACCTGGATTAGTTTAGACCGAGTTTTGGAAGTAGTAACTTTGCTAGGAAGTGCTTTATAGCAAAGAGTAGCTGTATTATGTATTATTAGAGTACCAGTCACATCAGTATGATTTATAGCTCATTATGATTTCACTTTTATAATGCTAATTTTCACCTATTTTAAATATCTTTCATGATCAGTATTTAAGCATGACAGCTTTTTGCTTCCCTGCTGACAGGCCATTGTTGTCCTGACATTTGATGTGTTTTAAGTACAAATCAGGTCATGTGTTGCAAAAACATTATAAATAATTTGGTTTTGTGCTATATCTGTATCTTAAATCTCTCCCATCAGGTTATGGAAATCATAAGATTTATTCTTTCAGTATCTCACTAATGAGGTAATTTTTAGCAGGACCTACAGAGAAATCCCCCTCTGATCTTTCATATAAACTGTCTGGTCTGAAATATTAAAAGTTATTTTTAGTATGACATACTTCTTTAATTTCCAGTCCCAGATAATTTTGGCTAAATGTAATTCTAAGAGTGCTGTGTTGACAGGATCTAAAGAGGGCTCAGGTGGCTTCTGTACCAGTTTCGCTTTAGCTTAGTAACGAGATGAAGAAAAACATGGCCAGATTTCTATGTACTCATTTGTATACAAGAAATAGTTCTCCCTTTAAAAAATCTAAACAAAACCATCTTCCTGAAATATTTAGAGCTGAAATATTCTTATACAAAAGAATTTTGCTCATTTGATGTACTATTGAATTATCATGGTAAAAGATGTTTACTGGTTAGCTAACTGCCAGAAAATGAGCAGAGATGGAAAAATTCTTTCAGCTACAGTGAGTAAAGGCTTGCTTTGCTTTTTCTACCAGTTACCACTACATTGAACTTTACCCTGGAGAGTTTTGCTTTTGATTGTGTAGAGTAGATTCTACAATGCTCCCTTGAGTACATTAATTTTCATTTAGTCCCTCAACATTTGAAATACTAATAAACCGTAAACTGTACATTTTTTTTAAATAGACTTCCTCTTATATTCTTCTGTATCTCTCCTTCCTTGCCCTGGAATAATTTATTTTTCTGACATGAAATAAAGCCAGTAAAACTTACTTGATGTAGCAGGGACTGTGGTTGTAGTAGGTGGAACTGTGGTTGTGGGTAACTTCTTTGGTCTGAATTTGTAATGGCCAATAAAACCATCAGCTGTTAAACTTAAATCAGACAGAAACTGAATAAGCAACTCATTTCTCTCAGATAGAATAGGCCTGAAACAGAAAAACAAAACAGAATATTTCCGTCATTTTGAATGTGAATGCCAAAAGGTGTTAATATCATTCTTGTAACAAAACACAGAGATAGCTTCGCTTTTAGTCTAAATGCAGTATCTGCCCCTAGACTAATACTGAAACACATGTTTGTAAGTGTATAGACACTAACAGTGCCATTGGCAATGCTGGACATGGATATTCCCCTGAGAAACCTCATCCAGATGACAGTACACGTAACGGTAAGCATGCACGTGGGTGCGGGCAGAGTTGGTACCTCTTGAGGCTGAACTTGTTTGCACCAGCAGTGCTATTTGTGATGGGGAAATGCAGCAAAGCCAAATACAGCTCAGCTGTGTGCATACGTGTTCCTTTGCTGGCATGTCCGACACGGGAGTTCCGACTATGAAGCTCTCTGAATCCTATAAACCTCTGATTCCTGAAGGGTTATGTCAGTATAAATATCTTCTATGTGACTTATGCAGAGCCATGGAGTAGAAGGGGCTATTTAATACAACAGGAAAATCCTCGGAAATCCTCAATACGTAGCAGAGGTGAGTAAACGATTTTTTAAATTTTTGTTAAATGAAAACATATCGCATACTTGGAAGGCCTGGAGAAACTGAATTCAATGTTCAACTGTGACATTCTTTGACAAGAACAGTTAAAAAAATTTTTTTTTGAGTTGTTACTGCTTTTGAGGGCTCATCTTTTGTCAGTTGTAGACAACTGGATATTTGTTACCAAGCCTTTAAAGAGCTAATGGCATTATTTTGTTAGAATTTGAAATGTCATAAAAAAAACTGTTCAATGTATTAGTCCTTAGTTCATAAACTGTATAGTACCTACTATGACTCTAACTGCCCTCTGGATACAGATATAGTGCAAGGAGAATTCTTACACGACTGTTTTACTGTTGGAAAAAATCTGTGGTATGTGAGCCTAGCAAACCAACACGTCTTTCTTCTGAACGTTTCACAGACCTTGTCTCAACATTCATTAGGAATTATTAACGCATCGTTTTCAAACAAAGGAACAGTTTTAGGGAAGAGGAGGAAAGAGAAATATTGATAGAGGGAAGAGAATCATGGTGAATAAAGAAGAAAATAGAAAGTGGCTATATAATGTAGTTTTATTAAAATGACTATCCTTTCCTTTCAGGAAATCCTGACAGAGTTCATGAGTCTTGAGCACGTATCCTTCAAGCACTTAACTGGGCCTTTAAAATAAAATCTGTGATTAACCTCCCAGTTTTTTTGGCAGGTATTTCAGGAATCAGTTTACTGTGATGGTTGAGAGTCTGACATAACCCAAAGTAAGTGTGTGGTTATATGGAATTCTGTAGATTTACAGATGCTTCTCTAGTTGCACAGATCATGCTGTTCTTGCCACACTAGTGACACAGGCTGTGGAATTAGGAGGGCCCTGATTATTAGCAGGATGACAGCTTTGCCTGCCTGCTGAACACCGGGAATAAAACACCAAAACAGATACTGAAAAATATCTGACCTAGTCTCTGTATCCTTCATATTTATATTTTAAAAAAGCTTTTGGGGCCTTTTTTTAGGGGGTGAGGGGAGGAGAAGGGGGTGGCTGGGTGCATAATTATCTCTAATAAATTGTGATTATTCTGTATATTTTTCATTTATGTATTTTAGATATGCATTTGTGAATCAGGTGTGTGGTTACACTGTGTTTGCTTGCCTACAATCAATCATAAGGCAAAAGATTCATATCTGCAACCAATGAGTTCAAGATACCCACTTTAATAATCATTCTGAAAGTGAACTGTTGTGTTACAGAATGCCATGTTACTTTGTTTGTAACTGCTGGTTAATGAGTTTCACCTTGCATAATTACTGTGCCAGACTTGCAACTAATATTTTCTATATAAGACTCACTTCACAATTCAATTTATGCTCTACTGTTTCTGCCTCTCCTCCAAAACTAGTCTTGCCCTTATTGGTTTTTTTTGTTTGTTTTTGGGTTTTTTTTGTTTTTATTTGTTTGGTTTTTTTTGTTTGTTTGTTTTTCTTTTGTACCAGCTGGTAAATTTTGAGAATTCTGCAGAGCTAATAGAAAATCCATGAAAGCCATACTTTCTCCCCCCCCACACACTTAAGTATTACTCTGCAAAGGACAGTGACTCTGTTAAAGCTGTGTATTGGATTTCTGTTTAGGAAGCATACTATGCTAAGAATTGTTTTCAGGACACTTACAGTGTTCTGTAACAGGAAATCTGATCTCTATGCCTCGTGCTGTGGGTCTAAACCTAGTCTTCTGCCCTTATTTGCCTCCTGCACAAAATCCATACTAAAATGTCTGTTTTGAAGCCCACTGGGGCTTTGGCAAACCAGTTCACAGCTTTGATGTGCTGTGGGGAAAGATGCTGAGCCACAGCTGACAGAGAGGTGGTTTAGGAAGCTACTTTTGGTTGCCTCTCAGGGATTAACTGGTCCTTTTTTTTGCACTGCCCTGGCAATCTAGGACCTGTAAGCCAAGACTAGATCCTGACACAGTTCAGGGCTAGGTCTTAGCTGGAAAGAGGTAAGTCCCAAGGACTCAAAGCAGTGGCACTTGCCTCTTTCCAGCCTCATTTGTGAAAGGTGTTATTAGCTGCTGCCTCCTGAAAACCCAGGGGAAGACAAGATCCTGTATAGTTTAGTTTGTTCTTCAGGTGGAAAAGGTCTGAAATGTCACAACCTACGTATATAGAGAATCAGACTAGATTTGTTAATCATGCTTCTGGTTTGAACTGTAACTAGGAAAAGGTTCATTTGCTCCAGCTGTGGATCTGACTTGCATAAAACAGAATACCAGTGGAATGAACTGAAGGTATTGGCATGGACTATCACTATTTAAAAGTTTCTGATGCAAGATTTGTATTTTATTTTTTATTTTTATTTTATGTATCTTGAAAGCAAATTGTTCTACAGTATCAGCTCAGCTCTAAGGAATGGATATACAAAGTCACAGTGAGGTTCTCATACTATGCTTATCAATGGGATATCTCTACATCTACGTCATGGTAAAGCATTATATAACTAACCTTTGCCATCTGGTTGCTTTTTCTTTCTTTATCCTGTCTAAAGGGAGAGGATGCAATGGAATTCCTTTTTGGGAGGGTGTTTCTACCTCTGATGGTGATTTATCATCTAATACACAGATGCTTACAACATTCAGGGGAAAGAAAAGCATCATCCGTTTGGAGACCCCTTCAGTCCACCTGCAGCCACTCCAAGTGGCACAGTGCTGCAGGGCAGCAATTCATCTTAGTGTTCAGGTAAAACCCTAAGCTGTAAAATATTAAGTCACTTTGCTATAAATATATACATGAGGCAAAAAAGGAGGAATTGCAAATGTTGTTTGGCAAAAGGAGTGTGTGCAGGGTAAATGTTAGGGAGTTCAAACCCACTTTTGTGCCTTGCAAACCCTTTAATATTAACTCTGCCTTGTGCGGTCGTACTGTATCTCACAGCCTTTGGGCTGGAAGCAATACAGAAATAAATTAACTTTTGCTTGTGAAGTTTTTCCTGCAAATAAGTGATTATGTATGTAACTACAGCTAGAATTTAGCCTCTTTGCATCATTAATTTATGGCCTGAATTATCTAGAGCTTAAATGACTATCTCACCCGTAAGGCTTGCTTGTGTCAGTATCTTTTTATAGAGCAGCTTTTTCAACTTTACTATAACAAGGAGCCAGTGAATTTAAGCATGCAAAGAAATGTCTTTACATAGTGTTACAAATTGAAAAGAAAAAGCGTAACTCCAGACTCAAAGCCTAAGGTGGTTGGAGGGAACTGAAGTTAAATATAGTTTCTGAAATCCTGCCCTCAATTAAGTCCATGCCAAACTTCAAAGAAATTTCCATAGGGCTAAGGTTTACTCTATTTCCAGCACTGTCATGCTAGTAAGTAATTAAAATTAACTAGTGAAAGAAGGCATCTTCATCTGTAATTTGTACATATGAAAAGTTTCTCAGGTATGTAGCTGCTACTTGGAGAATAAAAGTCTGTTTAGAGTCCTACAGAATCTCTACCTCCTGTTAGTCTCCTGGTGGTATAGTACGTAACAACTTCACAGTAAATCTCAGCGTAGCAAACTATTCATATAAAGACCAAGGCTTATACCTCCTTCCTCCTATGCCACAACTAGTTCGTCTTCGGAATCAAACTAGCTACCACTTCGGAGATTTAAGTCTATTCACGTACCTCCACTTTTTTTTTTTTTTTTTTTTTTTTTAAAAAAAAAAAAAGCTTGTATTTCTTGAAACAAAATGCATTTCCTTCCTCTTCAAAAGCTGCTTAGCTCTAAGAGGCTGGATAGGAGAGGAATAATGGGAAAGCAGAACTAGAAATTACTGGCTTCTCCTGGAGGTGAGGGGGGAGCCACCTTGCACATTTTGGAGGGGGGGGGGATAATTAAGTTCTTCTATTGCAAGACTTGTTTATATAATTACAATGCCATTGGCTGTCTCTCTTTCTGTCTGAGTGCATTTAACTAGAGACTGCTTTTCATTAGAGTTATATTATTGGATGCTTCAAGTCTGCAGTTGCCTTTTTTTCTTTTCTGTTAGGGAATGCAATGGCTGTGCAGAATTTTTTTAAGAGACAATGGATTTTTTAGTCTTTCATGTAAAGATAAATATGACATTTCAGAATTAAATAAAACTGTATGTTCTATCCCAAATGTGTTAGACTTGGGGGTATGTGGAAAGTTTAATTTTTGTTCAAACATAACTGATAATCTGTAGGTGTCTTGATGATAAGAGGCTTACAGCCTATCATGGGAGAAAAAGATTGGCTACAGTTAAACTGATCTAGTCATTATAATCAACTAATAGCGTTTGGGAAAGAATGGTGTAGGGTTAAAAAAAAATGGCAACTTGTTCATCTAGAAGTACTCAAACTCAGTTACTAAATTATTAGGAGCAGAAGTACCTTCTGTCTCACTGCCTTGTGGTTCTTGGGTTCATCCTAGATTGTGGGATTGTACGGTGAGCGTCCAGATGCTCTGTTGTTCACGTACACCCTGGCAGCAAGTTGATAGCAAAGCTGCTGAAAGCCTGCAGTGCTCCCCGGCACGCTCGGGAAAGCAGTCTGTGTCACGAGAGGACAAGGCTCGGCATAGATGGAAGAAATGGTGAGCAGTGATGCAAGGAGCAGGTAGGGAACCAGCAGAAGGGATGTAGCTGAGGGGGAAACAGAGTCAAATAAAGACAGTAAAGAACCAAGAGACTAGAGAGTTTAACTAGATCCTTGTACTTCGGCATCTATAATCAATCGCTTATTATATCAACTATAATAACTGATGTTAGTGTTCAACTGTAGCATTAAAACTAGTATTATTAAACTGTGCTCTAATGAGGCTTGAGGCACAGGACGGAAAAGAGTATAGGTTGGAGCCAAGGCTAGTCATGGAGGGAAAGAGAAAAGAGGGAAAACCTGAGGAGAGACAAGGTGATAAACAATTCCTGGAAGTTCAGTTGGAGATAGAAAATTTCAAATTTGGGGGCGGGGGGAGACTTTCAAAAGCCTAGTACAGAACTTAGCAAAACGATACGCAGTTGCTGCAAAGCTCAGAATCCAAGAAGCTACTTACGCAGGTGGACTGTCTCCACAGTATTTCCCAATTCTTTTGGCGTCATTGATTTCCCCACCATTAAACACTGCGACATAGTCATATCTGCAGTAGTTGTCTCTTTCCACATCAAACTTCTCAAACTTTAATTCTATTAGCTGCAGCAAAAGCACAAGAATCTCATTAAGGCTTTGATATGTAGAGTTTATTAGTGCTTCTTATATAAAGTGACCTGTTCATAAAGAGTAATAAATTGACTTTACTTTCAATAAAGGAAAAGTTCTCAGTTCTCTTAATTGTGAAGTAAGGTATTTTAATTCACATGACTCATCTCCACAAAATAGTTCAAAATATGCTGCTAATATTCTGTAAAACATTTTGAACTCACATTTATGCAATTAACTTCTGATAGATTTGTCTTTATGAATAAATGACAAATGAATAGTAGTTCTTAGGTGTTATACTACTTTCTAGGTAACTAATTTAAATCTAAACCATAGAAACAAGGGCTTCTACAGCCATTGTATCATCCTGGATATACTAAAGTAAAAAGCAAAAGTGCTGTTTTCTAAAAGTCTATAATATAGTGTCATTTCACTGGCTTCAGTAAGAGCAGGTTTTGAATCACAGATCTGTGGCTGTAAATGTATGTTTACTTGATGTAGAAATAAAAAGTCAGGAAAAAATTTTATCAGAAAGAAAATTGCTAGAGAATAAGATGTAAAATCAAGAGAAAAAGTAAGTAGGTAAAGGACTCATGTTTCCATACATATATTTTATGGCTTTACAAGTGGTAATTAACATAAGTAATATTTCTAGTGATAATGTTATTTTTCTCTAGTATGACTTGTATTTATAGACCTTTCTACTTATGAAGGAAAAGGAGTGGTCAGGCAAAAATAAATGGAATTTACTAGTCTGAAAATAACGGCTACAATATGATTCTGTTGGTGCATGTTGTAAGGAAGGAAATCCCAATATAACCTAATGCACAACTGAAATAGAGAATAGAGACCTGAATGACAACAGAGTTGTGTTGACTGTAGATGTGTAGGATTTCTCTTTAAAGGTTTGTCTCGAGCAAAGATATTATTAATCTTTTAAGACCGTAGAAAGAAAAAGATATTTATACGTCACTGGCACATTATTTGATTGATTTGACCTTGTTCTACATGCAAAATAAAGGAAGCAGGTTATCACCTGACATCTCATTTCTGCCTGGATATACTTTTGTGCTAATCAGATATATATGTAATGCATCATTTTTTTTTCTCATTAAGCATGAGTAATTTGGGGAAAAGAGGAAACTTACAGAACAGGGGCTTTATTTCAGTGATTAGTACCGTGCTGGTTTCAAAACCTTGCCGTCATGATAAAAAGATGCAATATAAATGGAAGTACTTATCTGAATAATAGGCTTTCCATAAAAAAATATAAATTAATGTAACTGGGAGCAGAAATGTGGAATTTTTCATCTGCAGCAGAAGCAGCAGAATATCATATCTATTTTGCTATTGTTCATTAGTGCATTTGCACTTAAAAAAAAATAAAATCTCATGGTAGAATAGAAGCATCTCAGCATGATAAGACCTCCTCCATCTTCTGAAATAAAAGCAATTATTAATTTATATTAGAAATAAAAGGGTGACTTGTTTTATTGCTCACATAAAGGGAAGTGGAGCTATTTGCCAAAGTTTGGGTCAAACTGTAAAAGTGAACAGCACTTCATGTGAGCTTGGAGAAGAGATGCTTGTTCACTACTTTCTCAAAACTTGCTTTTGTCACTCTCAAAACTCTGCCTCATTTTTGTGCAAACATCCACTACTGCAGTATTTGAAGAACACACATATTCAGACACAACTTATGCAACATGTTCTTTAAAGGCACAGAATAATGCCCCCCCCCCTTTTTTTAATGCTTATATATCCTTGTCTTATATCTTCTCTACAGGCTTGGGAAAAGTTTTTAGGCTCATCTACAGATACTTAAAGAACCGGAGTAAGCTGCAGTTTACAGATAAGAGTTTCTTAAATTGCTGCCTATTTATAGGATTGTTAAATGACCTGTATCTAGCAAGCAAGGAATGTGGATTAAAGAGGAATACAGGAAAGACTAAGCTGACATACAGCTTCAGTTCAAGGGAGAAAGTATCTTGGTAAATGGAAAAGCATGAAAGATCTGAAGAATATATTTATCTGGGGCAGCTATTTTATTTGGAGGATTATGGTCATGAGCAGAAGATTAAGAAGAAAGTCTTATTGAGTTGTAGAGGAATTTAAAAAGCTGAACATGCTTAAGAAAACCAACCTACCAAACATATTTGAGGGCATAGATAGTCACTGTAGATTGCCTGCATTCCTTGCACATGCCCCACTTTAAATTTAAGCCGTATAATTTTTGTTGTTTCAATGCAATACAATCACAAGGTGCTTTAGCAGGTTGTTGATAACACATACATTCTTGCAGGTAATAACCATTTCTATAACACAGGCACGGCAAGGGTAGAAAATTACCTGATTCTTTGGGGCTACAATGTGCCAGGAGCATGTGACTCCTGCTGGATAATCTCGATCTGGCCAGTTGGGAGTGTAAAAGGACCCAGAAGGCTTCTCCAGTCGTCCCCCACAGTACTGATCCCCTACAAATACAAATACACTATGCAACCCAAAATGCAGAAGGAATGCTTTTAACAATGTAATTGTTACTGAGGCCATATCCTCCTCTGCTGAACATCCCAATACAAGCAAAATGTTTTGTGCACAGGTTGTCTGCTGTCTCCTTGGAAAGCATCTCCAGCCTCTAGTTGTCCCAGTCTGCTTGGATAGAAAGGCTTTTTAGAGATTTCTTGCGTAGTCCTCCTGAAAAAATCCTGTTTAAGACAAGACAACCTAACTACATTTGCTTCATCTTTGAACAGAAATACAGTGTTTGCTAATGATGCCAACATACCTTAAACAATGTTTACTAATTACCAGTTTGGAAGTCCAGCTAGCTTTATCCATTTGTTCACTGGGAAGAGACTAAAACTATTCTACAGTGTCCTTTTTTCTTTACTTGTTATGTTTTTCTTAAACGAACATGTTAGTATCATTATCATTTTTTACATTTAAAAATTTATTCCAAGATTGCAAGATGCTTCTAGTTTTCAGCTTCTTTAGGTAAATAGAGCACAGAAGAAAGGTTTGTGGCTTGTGCAAGGAGCTGCTATTGCTGCTATTCTTGGAAAGCAAGGAGTCATCTGGAAATGAATTCCAACAATATTTTTAATGTCAATCTACACTACATTTCTCTGAGTCCCAAATTACAAATCTACATCATATATGTAATCCTTTTGTATAGTATTATTGTGAATCAAACCTCTTTGTTATGGTAACTTTATCAGGTCACAGTTGTCTAATACATCTTTCAAAAAGTAAGTGGAAAGACTAATGAATCATTTAATGTCCGTACCACACCAACCTAAAGATCTGTCTAGTCTGATGTGATGCTAATAGTGAAAATGCTGGAAAAAAGTGAATTAGCGGGGCAAGAACCTAGTGATATGACCCAGCTACAATCTCCCAGGCTCTAGCAGTTCACGGCCTTTCTGAGTGAAAGGTGATGCCTTTGTGTTTTATAACCCCTAACAGATTTTTCTTTCACACGTTTTTTCTAATTATTCTTAAACCAGTGTAGACATTCACAGTCTGAGATGTCCCGTGGTACAGCACTCCACAGCTTAACAGCTCACCAAGAAAAATCAGTCTACTTTCCTTAGCAGCCATGTCCTCCTCTGTTTTTTATATCAGAAGAGATAGTGACTATCTGCTCCCCATTCATTTTCTCATGATTTTGGAGCCTCCTCCTACATCTCCCTTGATCTTCTCTTTTCCAGTGTGAAGAGGTCCAGCTGGCCTTCATGTGGATGATGTTCCTTAATGCTGATTGTATTTGTTGTCTGACTGTTTTGCTAGCTTTATTATTTCCTGTTTAGAGATGGGAATATCAGAATGGCACACCATATTCAAGATGTAAATCCATTATGGATTTACAATGGCATAGTAATCTTTCTTGGTTTGGTTTTTATTCCTTTTTTTTTAATTTAAGCTTCTGTTTGCTTTTTTGAGAACAAAAAAGTTTGCTCAGAACCTACTGAGCAGTGGATTGCTATTTCCATCAACTGCTGTTTTCTTAAACTATTTTAACCCTTATATCTTATTCCTAAATTGTAATAGTCAGTTCAGAGCCTGCTGCAGTGTACATGAAGTTAGGGTGTTTTTCTGCCTATTTGCAACATTCATCTACATCGAATTTCATCTCTCATTTTATTGATTAGCTGTCATCGTATTGCTAGTAGTTGAGGTCCTGCAACTCTTACAGTCATTAGCCTTCCTCTTTATGACTTTGGTTAACTATATATTATTGGTAATTGTTTATACTTTGCTATTTGCTAAACCAGAAAATTAATATGTTGAGCAGCACAATCTCTAATCTCTAGTATTGCAAATTTTATTGCTCTCCAAATTCATGTAGCTCTCCATAGAGCTGTACAGTTATATTTATCTTTTGCACATATGTAATTGTTACCTCTTTCATGTGGTTCTGCTGCAGAAAACTTAGCAATGAATCCACTTCCAGCAGTATTAGCATCTGAAGTCATCTGCACGAGCATTTTATTGCTGTTGGATACAAGGGCACCCGGTTTCACAGTGCCGCAGAACCTGCCAATGCGTTGTCCATTGGTGTGGCCGTTGTACACATCCACAAAATCGTATCGGCACAAGTTGTCACTTTCCAGGTCTAAATATCTGAAAGACAGAACCACCACTTTGCCTTCTGGGACCTGCAGAGGGAGACAGAGGGAGAAATGTGTCTTCAAGTGTGACTGACACCAAGTATCTTATCTGATCCAGTTATTTGCACATGTATTTTCCTGTTCTTCACCTCTTGTCAGTTAAGGTCTTTGTGCAACTGTACTCCAGACAGAGTGGTTTTTTAAATCATATTGAGCCAATCATAAAAATAAGCTCTAGCCCTCTCTGTTGCCAATATCTTCTTCCTGATCCACCTTCTGCGCAGACTGACATAGTTGGTTACTATGGGCTCACCTCCCAGTTCAGCTTGGCATGCTTCTCAAATGCATGTTTTCCTGGAAGTACTCATCAGCCATACAACTCCCTGTCACAGAGTGAGGTTAGCAGAATCAAATTAGTATGTTTTTTTTTTAAACAAGCAATTTTGAATTTAGACCAAATGAAATTGCCTCTATTATCTTGCTGACTTGTCATCCAGTATCACAATTTGAATGATTTTTTTTTATTTACTGACACACAACACACATTTATAAATAAAATTAGAAGCTTCATGGCTAATGCTGTATGACCCTAATATTTAGCTATTGGAGAAGGTGCATTTAGCTTGAAAGGTACAATGAAACAGTAATATTTGAAAGAATATGTAAAACTAACTAGACAGTTCAAAAGAACCATGAGTGAGTATTCTCAGTACAGAAAAATTTGTGTTTTCTGAAGTATCCGAGGAAATATTAGACAGAGTGAATCTTGCATCTTTACATCTGTAGACGTTGTGAAGGAGGCAAGGTTCCCGAGGGTGATGTAGATTAAGAGAATATAATAGCTCACAAGAAGGAGAATGTTTCCTGGGATAGCATTGTAGACTTGCAAGCTTTTAAGAGCATAAGCTACACACTGAGAAGTGAAAACTATTATAACAGAATGTTTTGATACTATGCCACAGGATGGAAAGAGGGGAAACGGTATCTTAAAGTGTGGAGGGATGCTAGACAGGCAGAGTGTAATTACCTGTGTTTAATTCATAGACTGGTAGAGTGGTTACCAATTAAAATAATTGCAGCTGTTCAATTTTACTGAGACATGGCTATTATTTTCTGCTTTAAATATAAAAGGCACACTGAATTGCAAACATTTCATATTTAAGCCATACTATTTAAGAGAACGTTATTTTTGTCCTCCTGTAACAGTGATTCATTATAAAACACTGGTTTGAGATGACATAGGACTAAATAATTCCCATATGTAACTGTCAAACAGTGTTTGAATTTGTGACTCAGTTGTTAAAAACGCTGTGTCCTGTATATGGCACCCTAGAGCCTGAAGTCATCTCTTAACCTGCAAAGAGGTTGGTACAGGCAGTACCAGCTCCTCTGCCTTGTGGTGAAAAACATACCAGCAGTGGGCTACTCGTGCAGCTACTTGTGTGTCCAGCGCCGGTACCGATCCTGCAGCAGCACCGACGTTGGCATGGGCTGCCCGAGCCTGCCCAGGGCCCCCGTACGCACGGGGGCGACGAGCCGCGCTGCACTTCCTCTTGCTGCGCAGAACGTGCTGTCAATATATTCCCCTTCATCCTTGCTCAGCTTTCTCCCCCAAAATGCATTCCGTTCTCCTGGGCTGATGCGCCTTGTTACTGCTACGGCATCAAAACCACAAACCTCCAGTCTTCTCGCCCAGAAATTCCAAAGCACAATGCCTGTTTTAGAAAACTTCAAAGCCAGAAGTTAGGCTTAGCTCTCGTGCTACTGCAGTGAGCAAGCCCTGTAGCAGGTATAGAAAAATTAACCTAGTGGCCTGTTCAGTCAGCATAAGGCTACCACAGACACATGCAGCTACTCTGAAATATTCTGTGAAAGCAATACAATTCCTTGAATCGCTGCTCTCGTAACTAAATCATTTCCTATTGCAGTCACCTGTCTTTTGGTCTGAATCACTAAGAGGCATTAAGACATGGTTATTTTAACAGAAAATGAGCTAAGAGGAATTTGGGATTCATGTCAGAAGACTTGAATGTTATTTATGATTATATGACAAACTCTATGTGACCTGACAGACTAAAATTCAAAAATGATGGCTGTAAATTCAGTCAGATAAAGCCACAGTTAGGCAGTTAAATGAAAGCAGCTTTTTTTTTGTTTTTTTTTTTTGTTTGTTTGTTTTTTTCCCCAGAAGTAGCAAACAGCTGTATGTAAAATAGCATTAGCTCTTTTGGGTCAGGAACACTTGTTATTTGTACATTTGTACAACATCTAGTACAACAGGATCCAAATGAGGTGACCTTTAAAGATTACTGTATTTTAATGATTTAACACAGGCAGAGCAGTTATGCCTTAAGCTTAGACTATCCAGTGTTTTCCATTACAGACAACTGTTTTGAGTGGCCTGCAATTTGTCCATAATTTACCTATCTGAAAAAGTTCCCCATCTTCCATTTCTGAAAGTTCAGCCAAAAAAAAAATCTATCACATAAATTAAAAATAAGCAATTTTCTCAGTGCTTATGAGATTTCTCCCACTTTCTCAGCCTCAGCTGCTGCGCTGAGGACACGCAGCCCCTCCCAGAGCTGGGAGAAGGAAGCTGTAGTGCGGGAGGGGGCTGGTTCGGGGGCGAGGAGCAGACTTTTTGCTGCCGCTGTGAACAGGACTCAGGTCCAGCCCTGTTGTTACCCCTCACTGATGCCAACTACTTGATCTTGGTCAAGACTGTTCCCTATAAATGTCCTAAGGTTTTCTTCATGACAGTTTGTGAGGAAATGTTTAGAAGAACTTTGCAATGTGCTCATGAATGTTCAACACGGAGCCTGCTCGAGGCCTTCGTGCTCAGGGCAGTGCTTGCCCCTGCGTGGGGGAGCTGGGGGTAAGTCATATACAGAAACGTGCAAATGGGCTCCCTCAGTCACAGGCACTATTTACTGTCACTGTTTTCTAAAGAAATGTCATTACTTAGTAAAATAGTATCTGTCATTACTCACAAAAATAACGAAAGTGTTCCACCATGTTAAATCAATTAAAAGCTTGTGGTCTAACAGGGTTACGTGTGGGTGCTGACAACAGAGCTTGCCCGCTCTGTCAGCACCCGCCCCGGTTTGCAGCTGCTCCCAAGGATCCCACCCTGCACACACGCATCTCTGGAAAACAATACTTCTCCTCCACCACAACCATGCCTTTTTTTTTTTTTTTTTTTTTTTAATCTGGAAAACTAATGTGTTAAAAGCTGCCAGTGTGTATCTTAGGACATGTAAAACATTGTTCCACGAGAAACACAGGGGAGAAGGCAAAGGCCTGCATGACTCAGTTTTGTTTACTTTGGACTGCATCTGAGCCTGATGCAGTAAGATGTGATACCTCAGAGGAGGAATTGGAAGAAATTGTAGCTCTGTTCTTATAAAATGAAAAGAGGAAGGAGTCAAAGGAAGAATATGTGATGCCTCCCCTGCAGGGTGTGCCTTATTTTTCTGTTTTATCCCTGCAGCTGGCATCTTGCAACGACAGCTTTCTTACCTTCTGCCCCTCCTGGTCACTCCGAGGGTGACTGACTGGTACTTGCCTTTTGCTGCCCTGTTCTTTCCTGTTTTGGCTCTCTGCACTTCTTTAGGCTCAGACATTATGACACGAAGTGCCTGTGAAAGATGTCACTTCTTCTTGTGAGCTTGCATTAGTCCCATTGGCAGCCAAAGAAAAATAGAGTCCCTGCATATTTTCGGAGAGTTGTTCAAGAGCGTAATTCCCCCAGAGCATCCATTTAGACTATTAACTTCTTAGAAAGGGCATGTTTATTATATGTACACAACCTATGACAAAATAAGGTCCCAATATATTTTTTCTGTTATCATTCTTAGCAGATATTTTATGTAATATTAATCACAGTTCATTTATGTTTGAAGCAGTGAAGCTGTCCTTTAATGTTATTTTGGCTCAAAATGAAGCCAATTCATGAGGGCATGTCTTTCAGTTTCTGGGGAGGATTCCCAAGCTGTCCTACTTTTCCAAATTATTTGTTAGAGTGTTTGTTTGGAAAATAGTAATTTGATGAGGAAAATCCCTGAAACGCCAAATTTTTGAAAAAATATTTTGGCTAATTTTTAAACATGTATTGTAAATGTTTAGTAGCAAAATGCTGATTGTATGTTTTCCTGTAACAGTCCTAGGTAGATTTGAAAAATGTATCAGCTATCTGTAAGCTGAACATACTGGTTCTCTCTACTGAGAATAAATGTGAAAGATATTTGGAGTTATACCCTGGGAAGAAACACAGTTCCTGCCTAGTCCGTTGTCCCCTAGCTCCATCCTCTGCAGCCATAAAAGAGCCATTTTTTAAATTCATACCAGCTTGCTTTCCCTGGTGAAGGCACTAGCTCTTACTCAGCTATCCCTTTTCTGACCATGCAGCTGTGGGTAAAGATCTGTTCTTTACTGGAAGGGCAGTTTCACAACTATATGGGGAAATGAATGCTTAAAATTTTGAGAAAATGATTTAAAATATTTCAGTCCCCCGAGGCAGATTCCCAACTCCACTGACAATTTTTAAAACCCTGCTTATTGTCAGCAAACCTGCTGGAATGCAGCTCTTGAACCTACAAAAAATATAACCTTACATAACACAGTCTTCAGCATTATTTTTGCACATAAAGTATGTTAGGCTTTTATGAGAACTACACGCTTTGCCAGAAAAACATAGTCCAGTGATCCAGCTTCTTGGACTATTTGACACATTTATGTGAGGTGGTGACCAAGAAGGATTATAGAGTATTAAAAGTAAATGTATATGATATATTTTAGATAAAGCCATATACATTACTATAGGAAAGGAAATAGCTGTACAAATGACTTCTTAGCAAAGCCAACTAAGAGCTGCTGGGTAGTCTGCCAAGGTTGTAATATAACCACAAGCATGTGTTGAACACTTCTTAGAGCTCTCAGAATAGAGAAGCTGTTTTCTTTAGCCAGCTGAAAAAGTCCCAGTCTCTTGAAGTAACAGAACCATAATTGAGTAAGAGACTCTTCTAGCTTGAGCAAATCAGTTGGGAAGATTTCAGCTGATACCTGAATGATACATTACTTTATCTGTACTATCTATAATGTTTTCTAAAGCCATTTTTATTCCAAAGAACTATTTAGCTGCCACTCTGCCTCAGTGTGAATTTCTCCTGCAGACGATGAGATTTTCTAATTCAGAAAACAACAGCTTTGTGCTTCTAATGGCCCAGAAGAAAAGTGAATCAATGTCTCTTCCAGTGTTGCAGACCTGTCAGATTGTGCATTAGGCCAAACGTATTTGGGAAGGTGCTCACACCCCTTGGCTAAAACTGACAGGCCAAAAGTGTTAGTCACCTTCTGAGATCAGATGCTCACATGTGCCTAACAAAGCATATTTCTTCATGGCATATAACTCAGTTTCTTACTTAGATGCTACTGCAAGTGATAGTGATCCATGTTTCAGTAGCTGATCACAGGATTTTGTTGTTTAAATTCAGGCTAGCCAGCTTCAGACTGCTTCAGATCATTCTCCTTCTACAGAGAGCACAGGTCGAGTCTTGCAAATTTTGGTAGTCCTCCACTGCTTTCCCTAAGTCCTTCCTACACATGGAAAAGACATAGGAATTCTCCACAATTCATGGGGAAAAAACATCAGCTTGGCTTAGTGACTGGTGGTGTAGGTGAGGGGCCGAATGAGGTGAGGGGCACAAAAAGCCCTGAGCTGCCGCAGAGGCGTGCAGCCCTTCCCTGGCTTTGGGCGAGCTCGGAGGAACCGGTATCCGTCAGCCTGAAGGCTACAAGTAAACAGCAGGAAAGCAGGAGCCAGGGTGACCATGACATGCCAAAGGCTCTCGAGCTCCCACACGGTCAATGGAGCACGAGTGCAGGCGCAGCTCTGCTACAGCTGTGTGGGTTGGCTTCTCACGGCTGCGCCAGGCTAACCTGGATGCTCGCACCTCGTTCTGACAGCAGCGTTAGCTCTGCAGTGAAAATACACTCTGCGGCTGCTTACATACAGTCAGTTGCCCCTCCCTCCTCCCCCCCAAATATAAGACGAAGGGCAGACCAGTAGGATTCTTCAGTGCATGCTTCCATTTTTAAGCCAAATTTTGTAACAGTAAAACTTTATGCTGTTATCACTAAAATGATTATTTCCTTCCAGATTCAATTTTGAGCTTCTGAAGATGTAATATCAGTTTGTGCTGATAAACTAACTTTGTTGTTATTCCTTTGATTTAAGGCATGCTTGTATTATTTCAAATGGAATTTGTGTCTGCTCTTCAGACTGCAAGACGGGCCCGCAGTAGCTGCTGTAATCTCAGCCTCTTCAGACGGATAAGTATACTCTACATTTCAAATCATACTCTTCCAGGTAAAGTCTCTCACAGGCAACCCCTAACCTGGCCTTATGATAATGCAGCACAAAGGTGCAGAAAGCAGCTGTTGCAGCTTCTCTGGCATCCATCAGATAAAACAACTCAAGCGACGTCTCTTGTTTGGCATGGGAGTCGTAACAGAACACTGTACGCAGATCAACGTCTCCCCCTTTGGGGCCGCGTCTCTTCAGTAGCTGGAGACCCTCTGACATCCCTTCTGCTCCCACCACCTACGCTGTGGTGCCATACTTGAATGAAGGTTGTCTTCAGTGATTGCTGCAACACACAGACTAATCTATTTTCTTTCTTACACTTCACACTTCTTCCTTTTTCTTTTTTTCTTTTTTTTTTTTTTTTCTCCTGTAAAGCTCGTATTCTAGGCCTGGAAGTTGAAGAATCTCCTACTGATTTGTGCCATTTTTGAAGAGAAATTTGAGGGTCACTTTGGAAGCTTAACTTGTGCAGATGTGAGAGAAGGTAAAATCATTAATTAAAATCTTTCTCTGAGTCTGTGGATGACAACATATCCAATACTGGAGATATGTTTAGTCTTAGTTGATTAATGGAGTGTTTCCTCACTCACTCCTGCTGTTGGTGGCTACAAGTCTCTCCTCTACAGTCTCATTTCAGCATCATTATATCATACCATACATCTAAGGTCATTTATAGATGTAACAACACTTTTCTATTGCTTTGTCACCTTGCTGTATGATATACGCTGGATGTACTGGCCAGCAGAACAGCATTATGAGCACTACAAAATTACTGTCAAACCATTTCTTGAATTTGTTTTTGTTTGAAACTTTTCCTGTGACCTATTACTAACAGATCAGCTATTCCTAATTTGCTTTACATTTACTCACACCTCAAACCTTCAGTTAAATGCTTTTGATCAAATTAACTATTGATTTCTGTAGTGACTAGAAAGATAAATATGAGCTTTCAAGGGGGTTGATTTTTTTAAAAGAATTAGAGGTGTAAGTCAATGAAATATTTGCTTCTGAAAGTAGACAAGGTCAGCTTTATAGTTTGCACATTCCAGCCACTATTATCACATTAAAGGAATCCTCAAAAGCTCCATATAGCCGAGCAGCTGTGAGTTACTGAATTTGTTGCACACATCTGTTATCCCATATAAAACACTGGCTAGTTTTTATACAATTAATAAGAATTGGCTCTGCATTGCCCTCAGCACTGATTTGTGATATTAAAAATTCTTACTGTGATTTTCCAAGTACATTTGCTGTTTGGAGGGTAGACTCCAGGAAATCCTTCACTCCCAATAAACCCTGACTCTCCAGATACGACTCCTCCACATGCAAACGTAGGCCTGGAAATAACAGGAAAAAATGATGCTTAATTTTTAAATATATTACATTTAGTCTTTGATAAATGATAGCAAAGAGGCGTTGACTGCATAATAAAATACTTAAAAATGCAGCTAATTGCAAACAAATGTTTCATTACCAAGTTAATTTCATCCCCGATATAAAATCTGCAGTTTGATGCACAAATTGTGAGTCGGGAAGAAGCAGCTGCTCGGACCTTAATTCCAGGTTCCCACAGGCTGGCACCCTCCCCCCCCCTTCCTAGCCCCCGCGAAGGTGCAGTGCTGTGATACAAAAAAGAACTGGTGTGTAAATTCAGGAGTAACTACTACAATGCTACAATCACGCCTGCAGCGCTCTGAGTCCGGGGGCTCGGTGAAGCCCGCAGCTGTCCGCGGCGCGGGGCGCGCAGGCACCGCGGGGCGCGGGCGGCGGGGCGCGGGCGGCGGTACCTGTGCGGAGGGCCCGCGGGCCGCGCCGCCAGCGCCAGCGGCAGCAGCAGCAGCGGCAGCAGCGGGACGGCGGCGGGCGGCATCTCCGGGCGCGGCGCGGCGCGGCGGCGGCGGGGCGCGGAGCCGCTCCTGCGGCTGCCGCCTGCTGCTCCAGCGGGGCCGGCCGTGTGTGCCCGGCGGCCCGGGCAGGGGGAGCGGCCTCGGCGGCCCCCCGCCCTCCGGAGCCGGAGCCGGCCCCGGGGAGGGCCGCGCCGCCCGCCGCGGAGCCAGCCCGCCGCGGAGCTGCGCTGCCAGGCGCGGCCGCGCCGCCCGCCCCGTCGGGGCTGCCCAGCGCCGCCGCGCCGCGCCGCGCCGCGCCCCTCCCGGCGCGGGGCCGCCGCCTGCCGCCGCGCCCGGTCCCGGCGCGCAGCTGCGCCCGCCTCCGCGGAGCCGAGCGCGCAGGAGCCGGGTCACCGGCTGCGCGGCCGCGCACGGCTGCGGCGACGCGGCTTTGGGAGCTGCTCTGCGCTTAAGGCAGGCTGGGAGCGCCTCGGCGTGCCGGGCAGCTGGCAGCCCGGAGCCGTCCCGGTGGCTCTGCTTCGGGAAGAGCAGCCGCAGAGCTCGCAGGAATGCGGCGCAGTGTCTGTGCCTCGGTAGGATTTGGGGCCAGGGCTGGTGGACTGAGCAAAGTGAAAAAAATTAAGTCAATATCCATGCTGTATGTGAGAAAACTTGCCGTTTCAGAAAACGTTTGCTGAAGCCACGTTGCTAGAGCTGCTAGATGGTGACATGTAGCTTGTCACGTCCATAAATAATGATTTACCTGTCTAGGATCGTTCGAAGAAAAGCCTGGCTGTGTCTTGCGTTCGCCGCTGCCTCCCACACCCCCGGCTTGCAGGAGCCACCGGTGCCTGGGCAGGGACCTGCTCTGCCCTGTGCTGCTGCAGGGACCGGAGGAAACAGCCAGCAATTCACAGGAGGGACTTCAGTGGCGGTTAGCAAGGCGGGATACGAGCCTGTTTCCTTACTTTTAACTTAGCTCTTAAGCACTTGACATTCCCATTCCTGCAGAAGGGCAGTCCTGCTTGCAGGGCGTCGACGAAGCGCTGGGCATGAGGGCGCTGAAGAGGGTGCTCCCCGCAGCGCAGCGTGGGCAGGCCGTGGGGCGCGCGGGCTTCGCGGGGCCACGTGGGGCACAGGCGGGTGTCTCGGCCCCGGCCGGAGGGCTGACGCCGGGACAAGCCGTGGTGTGGGAGCCCAGCCCACAGGATGGGTCCTGGGGACAGTTAGCGACTGTGGCATGGTCAGAGCAGAGATGAGGGAATATTTGCTCTGTGCTTGGATCTGACTGGAAGTGACAGAAATGGGAAGGCCAAAAAGAAGAAAGTTACTTAGTGTGTAACCCGCTAGTTACCTGGTTAGTAGCCAAAAGGTTAACAACTACCACTGTGTATATTGATTTTAGTCTGGAAGGCAATTTAATGCTCACAAAAATGTTAGCGATGGAAGTCAATACACGCTGTGGAAAGTTGTGTAATCTCCACACCACAGACGTGCACCCTCCCTGCTGCTCCTCGCCTGCTGTCGGCATTTCTGAAGCCTAAGAAGAGACCCACTATTTAGAAATGAGAAAGTATTTCAGTCCCTATATCCACTGAATAGTTGGGCTCAGAGCAAAACTGCTGTCGAAGGCTGCTAGTTCGGCTAGTTACAACGGTGTTTTTCTGCACGCATTTAGGGTTGCATTTTCAAGAACCTGTGTTAAGATGCGGTTGCTGCAGGATTAACCTCTTCTAAAGTTAGTTCTGAACATTAACTGTTCAGATAGCTAATGTGCTAACAGGTTGTTCCTTACCACCCGAGGAGACCTCCAGATCTGTTCAGGGAAAGTGAAAATCCAGGGCTGATGAGACAGTCCAGGCGCAGAAGGACCCGCCGCAGCCCGCTGCCCGCTGCCCGCCGCCGGTGCCTTCGCCGTGCCCTGCCTGCTCCTCGCTCGGGCAGGCGTGGGAACAGCCGCAGCGCTGCGCAGCTGGCATCGGCTGTCCTGGAGCACACGCTAAATTACAGACTGCAAACGAGGCACTCAGTCTAAATAAAACTGTATTTACTGAATGTAAATGGTGTTGCTACAAACAATTCATCCATGAACTAAACCAGAGACGTCTGGCTGGCTTCCACCGATGGCTGCTGAAGTGATGGAAAAGTAAAAGGTCAGTAAGCAGCTACCTATAAATAAAAGTGTTAGTATTGACATTAATCTGAAACTAAATTAATATCTGTTGGAAACACAGGAATGGGAATGACCTTTCTTCTTCATCAAGCCCAGTCCCCTGCTGCTGCAGGCAACTAAATCAAATAAACCCTTTCATAAACTGGCAATGCTTCATTTTTAAAAAGTCAGGAAGCTGCTGCATCAGCATCTTTTAAAGTCTCAGTCTTTGCAGGATAAAATATGTAAGGCACATTTAGGGATTGTACGTAGAAAATGTATACAACTGAAGTCATGTAGATTTCAAGCTTAGAAATAGAAGATGGCAGATTTATAGTCTCATGCATTCTTAATATGCTGCCTTGTGTATGTATTCTTTGTATAAATGATGCATAGGTTAGATGACAAAAATAGTAGAGTTGCATAAGCAAAGAGTATGTGTACATGTACATATATTTATGTAGCTGAAAAATTTCTAACCTTTGACTCTTTGCATTATGAAAAGCTTTATTTTTTTCATGTTGTTCCCTTTTGAAGGTAGACAAAAAATTAGTTTTTGTTACGTGTATCCCTACAAGCTTGGGATGATGACTCCATAGCAGTAAGTATTTAACATCTGAACTGTGGAACTGGTGACATAGTAATTATAAAAACTGGCCGCTGTCCTGGGGCGGGATTGTCTCCTATCATGGACTAACAGAAGTGTTGAATCCGAGTTACCTCTTCTCTCATCAGCTGCTGTTGTTGGACTGTCCTGGACTCAGCTAGCAATTCAGCAGGAAGAGCTTCGCATTATCAGTTATTGAAGAAAGATATTTTGTATACAAAGGCAACAAGAAATAAGTTTTCTAATGAGTATCTGCAAATTTAGCCTTGTTGGGCTCAAAATGAAACAACTGTTGAAGTGGAGCGCTCTCGTTGCAAAGCAGCGTTGTGCTGAAGAGCAATTTGCCATTTACAGAGGCCTTCCCAAGACTCGGCAGTGATGGTGTGCGGGGGGGTGCAAGTTCATGAGCTGCAGGTAGCCACGTGCTCCTCTTTTTCCCCGTTCAGCCATGCATCCCTGCCATCTCCCTGGTGGCAAATTTAATAACAGTGGCTGAGCAGCCACCGCGGCAGCCTGCTGATCTGCCTGAAAATGAACTCCACCCCAAAGGACTAGTTTCCGACTATTTATGCTCCAGTTTTCAGGCAGAAGATCTGCTTTATACAGTCATCTGTATAAAATCCCTAGTATTGTGTCAGAAGATGTAAGACTTAGTGGTTCTGTACAAGTCCTGTTCTTCTGACAGTGTGAAATTACTTGAATTTAAGCTTATGCAAATGTTACCAGCAACAGCTCTTTATTTATTTTGTTGTGGTCTTAAGCACCAAAATCTTGATTTTTAATTACACAACCAGAAAGGAAGAAGAAACCAAAAGACACATTAAGATTGTATGCAACTGCTAAATTTCCTCCTCCGCTATCCCAGGGTGTCAGCTGGCTTTGGGGGCTGCCGTGCACTGGGAAACCTGCTGGGCCCACAGCCGTCCTCGAGAAGGAAATCCCACTCTTCTTTGTTTTTGTACTTCAAGCTTCACTCTCCGTTCATTTATCAAATGATAATGCAGTTTCTGGATTTGTATAAAAAATAGCTGGGATGACTCATAAACCTCCCCCTCCCTTGCTTTTCTTTTAACATTGAGATACCAAATGCAAATGCAGCATTGACAGTGCTCCCACACCACTGCTCTGAGCTTACGTTCCTTAACACTTTTTGTGTCTTTGCTGGCTTTGCCTCAAGGAATGACATTTTTAATATTGTTGCAATGGTTCGTAGTTCGTACTATCATTCAGCAGAGAGACCAGATGTGATGTATTAGTCGTAAAAGTGGTACCGTTTTTCGGCGTGGCTTTTCTGAACTACCTTCTGCTTCTTCTATTTGTTGGTTTGGGCAGTTCTGATGCCAGGGGAGGTGCGACTTGCCTGCCCTCCTTAGAGGGACACAGGGAGGTACCCGATCATTTGGCTTTTTGAACTGTTTTACCTCCTGTTGTTCAAAGTCAGTTGCTTATTTGCCATCATGACAAAAAAAAAAAAAAAAAAAAAAAAAAGGAAAAAAGATTAAGGAAAATGGAACTGGTTTATAAGTAGTTGAATTGGTTGTTATCATAACATACCAGCAATAGATTAGACTACTGCTCCTAAACTGCAAGTATTCCTGTAACCAAAGAGAGTTCAGTTTTTAACCATAGCGCCCGCTGTCAGGCAGGGTGTTTGCAAGATTCATCACGTGGACAGACACTCCACCACCATACCAGCCTCCTAAAGGATTGTTTCAACATCTCCAGTGAAGCATCCCAGAGTCCATTAATCGAGAGCACACGGTTATAACCACCGTATCACGCAGCAGGTAAAGAAATCAGGCAAATGGTTCCAAAAGAAGGTTTTTAAGTAGGAGCGATCCACCTCATAGTGCCTTTTAAGACATCAGTCCGAGGGAAATAGTACATGAAAGGAACAGGAGCGTAAACTGGGGAGCAGAAGGCCCTGCGCTGCCTGCGCGTACCTGGGACGCAGGGCAGGGGGGAGGCTCGGGGGCTGCAGCCTCCGTGGGGCACTGCCAGCCCCAGCCCGGGGGGCACGGGGTCCTCAAGGGCCACGAGAGGCTCTGCTCCCCCAGGGAGCTCCGGAAGCCAAGCGGCCGCTCACTCTCCCAGGCTGCAGGCAATCTGTAGCAGCGGGTGTTCGAGCAGATGAGGTTATGAAAAAAAAAAAACGCCACGGCAGGTTCCCTTTTCTTTAGGAGATGCCAGAAATAAACGCAAGACGATTAATTATGCTTGTGCTTGCGAAGGAAATATGAGAGGAATTAGAAAATGATGTCTTGCCACAAAAGTGGACAGAATAAGACTTTCTGTTTCTACATACAAAATAGAATTAATCTGATAAGGGATATGTAAAAGATCATCCTTGGATCCCTTGTCCTCATCTAAAAATAAGAATAATCTATGCCTCAGTCTATAAATTTCTGGAGATTTAGAGTGGACCCTGGTTTATAAGCAGAGAAATGAAAAGAGTGGCTATTTTGGACAATATTCAGCAAAATAGCATCCACTTCCCTCAACAGTACCACCACCACTACCAACAACTTTTAATCTCACCTCTGATCTGCAGGAAGGAGGCAAGCGAGGCTGTGGCGTTGTCCCGCTGCCGTTGCAGGACGCTCCGGGTGGTGCTAACGGCCTGGTGATGATCGCTGCCGTCTGCCCGTCCCCCGAGAGGCACCGGGGTCTGGAGGCAAAGCGCCTGTGAGTCCCCTCGGAAGAGATGAGCGTGCAGCAAGAGGCTTCGTCAGGGACTGCACATGCAGGGGCAAACAGGGAAGTTGGAAGAGGCGTCAAGGGCGCTCCAGAGAAATCCCTTTGAGGCTTACAGTGTTTTGGGGGAGAATGCTGTCAAAAGGAAGGCTGAAGCTGTGAGCAAAGCAACTGTCCACGTCTTGTGCTTTAACTCTCTGCTGTTACATATAAGCAGGTTTGTATTAAAGCACTCAGCTTCAGTTTCTTTTTAGACTTTGGCCAATCATTTAGTCAAATAGGTGAACTGTACTTGTGCGATCAGATCACACAAATCATAGCTGCTTGAAGCAGCCACCCACAGTTATCAGTGGCTGATCTCAGCGCACTGCAGCTGAAAAATACAGATTTGCAAAAGAGCATCAGATGTGAATGCTGCCAGGCATACTGCTATTGCATAAAGCTGCTACCGGTGGCCTGAATATCATGGTGCAGTTTCACATTTGTAATTTTACAGTTTACTGTTTACAATATACTGTTTCTGGAAACACAGGTTGGAGAGCAGAACTAAGCCCTGTGGTTGTGTGATTTCTCTACAATTATATGGCTCTTCCTGGATCTCCTTCCATTACTCTTATTTATAAACCCGTATGTATAAAGGAGAATAATTTGATCTAATTTATCTAGTGCAAATTGTTCTTAGGAGGAGGAGTGCTGTGAAAAATTTTAGTTCAGCCTACTACAATATTGTTTTCCTTATTTTACTGATAAAAGAAATCATGTTCTTCTTCCCAAATACCATAACCTGTAGGGAAGGGGACAATGAGGAATGAGCCCTTCACAAAATGTGCAAATGAAATGACAGCCTGTGCAATGAGAGGTGGGAGAGCACAGGGAAATTACCCTTGGACCTAATCATTCCTGCACTTGTTTTCCTGCCATGTTGATGCAGCCATTCCCTGCCAGGTACGACATCGTGTTTGATGATTCAAAGAGATGCACTGAACAGCTCTTGCTGTTTGTGCTATGCCCTCTGCTGTGCTTATTTGCTGTGTGGAGTGCAGACTCTTTAGCAAGAAGGGGGATGTTGCACGGCTGCTGTAAGCTAGGACTGTTCCTGCGCAAGAATAAATTGTACCAGGGCTGGGCAGGTCCAAGCAAGGGAGTCCCTGTGGCCTCCTTCCCTTCAGAGTACAGCTATCAGGGAACATAAAATTGGAGCCAGATTTTTTCACTGGCAGAAACTCAGCTATCTGCCATGTGTATCACCATGGTATGTTTACTTTCTCTAAATACAGAATTACCGTCTTGGGAGATGCACACAGGCGTTCTGAGCCAGAATTTAGACTTTAGTGTAGTATTATGTTTTTTAAACACATCTGGGATCTATTATGTTGCTGCATAATGATTTTCACAGAATCATTATTACTTAATATATTTTTCAAAAAGTCATTGTCAGTTTTGGGCTCAGCATTGTATTGCAGAGCAACACATCTGAACACCAAATAAGGGATTCCCCCCGGAGTCTGGGCAGCCAAGTCCAGAGATTTCCACAGAGTAGCAGTTTTGTTTAGAAAATGTATCATAAAAGTAACATAAAAACTGGAAAAGCATTAAAGAAACAGCAACATAGGTTAAAATTAGATATGTACTTGACATAAAAATGCTTTGGTTGTTTTAGTGTTTCACTGAAACAATTGCATGAAGCTCCTGTGCAGTCATACGACTGTCCTATTGCACTCTTACAAACTACAGTATAAGGCCAGGATCAAATGGCTGTTTATGTTTTCTGTATTTTAAGAGTTATTTATTTTATTTTTTTTTCAAGAAACCCGACTGTTTTGGTTTTAACAGTCTCTGAGGATATATTTCCCATATCCAGCAAACAAAATAAAGGCTGAGCTGAGTCTGATACTATTTTGTCATCTAATTTTACCACTCCTAAACTATACTTTCTTCAGTTTGGAAACAGACAAGTTGGACACAGGGAATCATTTTGGAAGAGTCTTTATGTTTAAATGCTTCAGCTTACTTTTTGAAAGGCTACTTTGAGCGGAGAACAGTCATTACAGAGTCTAGGCCTGTTTTGGGGGCTTGTTATGGAGATTACAGTCAAGCTTTTTCTTAATCCTTGCAGGAAAGGACTCAAGGATGCTTGACTCCACCACATACATTTTCTGGCAGATATCTGGTATCTTTGAATAAGGACATCAACATACTTTATAAGAATTGGTAAGTATTTTTAGATTTCTATTACCTGTTTTGCAATTTGCTCCTTCCACCTCCAGAAAGTTGTGCCTGGCTTTTAGCGTGTACACAAAAGGCTAATCAGGCTCGTGTGTTCCTGCTGTGTGCCTGCGGTCGTTCTGTAAGAGGTGAAGTACTTTGCCTGTGGTGTGCCGAGACAGCGCTCCCTCACATTTCCAGATGTACTGCAATGCGCTCGTAATAATTATTCTGCGCAGTGTCCAGTAGGAGGGAATTCCTTGCTGTAATTCTAGCTTGGAAATAGCTAAAGTTACCAACACGTGATATTAGATATCTATGCTCCTGAAAAGGAATGAGAGGAATAATGGTATATGGACCCTGAGTTATAAGGGCAACAAATAGCTCATGATTATTATACCATCTATCCAGCGAAACAGCTCTGCATTCAGGTTTCTAGTTCTCAGCTCTCAGTTCTTAGGCTCTTAAACTTGCTGACACATCTCTCTGCCTTGACACTATCCTAAATACACCTAAAATGTTTCATGGACTGGCTCTTGGCAATCGCCCGCCTATGGCTGCAGTTTTCCCTGCAGTGAAGGGATGCTTCTATGGACCCTAATCAGCTTCTGGTGCTATTAACCCCATTGTCTCTTCTTACATACTGTTATTCTGTTTTAAATGTAAATGAAATTCAAATGCTTTTAGTTAAACTAACTGGATTCTAAGCTCAGTATATCTTCCAGGGCTTCTGCTATGTCTCTGACCTGCTCTGGATTATTATTTTAGAAATTTCTACGTCACTTCTGCCATTTTGTAAAGCAGGGAAGACCCTTAAATACATTCCTAGCCAAGCTCTAATGCAAGGCTTATCCAGAGGGCTATAGCTGTAACAAAATTGTCAGAGACTGGATCCAAACACTAATCAAGTTCTTCGAATAGGACTTTCGATCATACGGCATCCTAGTTGTGTTCTAGATTAATTCTGACAATTTGATTTTGTTTCAGAATTCCTCTGATACTTTATATTAAGAATATGAAAATCAGGAGTTAAATCTACTGTTCAAATTCAAAGTCATAGTTTAGCAATCCATTCCACTCCTCTCCTGATCCCAGTTTGTCTGTTTTGGTTTAATTTGTACTTCAGCTGCCCTCAAAATATTAATATGCATGTTAAACCTTTGGCCACAGTAAAAGCACATGTGTACCCAGAAGGGATGACGCTGGTCTAAACACCATCAAAATGTGAATGCAAACTTCGTAGTTGTTAGAAGCACAGGAGTCCAAAACCATAACGAACCTGTATTGTTTGTGCAACAGTTAAAAATAAGCTGTTAAATTTTGTAAAAAGAACATTTGATTTTGGGTAAAACATTTCACACCCAAATTTCAAGTCCAGAGAAGAGAAATATAAAACTATTGGATTGAACAGACCTTAACTGTGTGTTGGATGTCAGGTTGGCTATAAGATAGATAACAGCTTACTGAATTGTTGCAAGTATTACTGGTAAAAATAATTCCTGTAAAACCCCCAGTATCTGTTGGAATAATGCAAGCAGGTATTATGAATCACGACCTAGAACAGCAAGGGGGCATCAGAGTAACCTTGCTTTTGCCTGTTTCTTCAGTAGATTAATTGAATGTTTTCCAGCCCATAGAAATAAAGTTTTTCCAGGGCATGAATTCCCAAGTTACTCTCTCTTTCACAGAAACCCTTCAGTCAGTGAGAACAGATACAATTCACAGCTTTTTAAGTAGAAAGCAAATTTTATCTACGTTTCAGAACCTGAACTCTGACTAAACTCAGACAGTAAGCATAGAAGTAATGGAACCAGTGTAGATAAATAATATACTATGGGTAATGACTTTCTAAGTTATTTGGGCTAATAATTGACTCCTGGCTTTGCAGTGAACTGAATACATGGACAGGAGGGAAAATCTCAGCTCCTAAGAGCTGAATAATTTTTTTTCATATTTATAAAGAAAAGATGTCAAAAAACTCAATTTAGTTTGATACGAACTATTCCATTTAACCCTAAACATGTGTTTGTGTGTAACTGCTGGTCAAAGTAGTCAAATAAATGAATGTGTAAAGTCAAAAAAGAAAGGGAAGATCATACTGGTGTTACCTTATGAAGTCAGCATACACCCCACAAAATCCAAGTTTAATTCCTGCCTGTGTTTGAGAGGAACTGAATCCACAGATTTTAAGAGAGAACAGTTCCACTTTGTATAATATACTTAAATATTCATGGAGCCAGCTGGTGAGAGAAGAAGACAATGCTCTAGTTTGGTGGTTGAGCAGCTCTCCTGGGGAGGGTGGGGGTGTTAGAGCTGGTGAATGTTTAATTATTTATACAGAGTAGAACAGAGTCAACAGGAGAAGCGAGGAGCCCCCCGCTGAACCCCCTTACGGGAGTGAGGAAGGCTAAAGAAACGATAATGTGTTTGCCAGAAGTCTGCCAGGTGTCGTTAACAACAGTTTAAACAAACTCTTAAATAATTTACAGATTATTCCTGAACTAGCAAAGCTGTTAGGTGAATAGGTGTTCTCCCACATCTCTGAGACAGGCCTTGCTCAGTGTGTTAAGTGAGCAGACCTTGCATCCTCCAAAGCAAAGCAGCTCTTAAAACAGAAGTCACACAGAGCATATTTTAAGGTCTTAGCGTCCCATAACCCCTTAGCTCTGTCCTTGCTCCCGTTGACATCGATGGGAGGAGGAACGGTGCTGGTATGTGCCGCAAGCAGCTCTGTCTCCAGGAGGTGCTGCTCTGTGGTGGTTTGTGCCTGGCAGGAGCGGGGAGCGCTGGAGACCTGCCTGCCTGCCTGCCGGCCGCAGCCGTGCGGCGCTTCCGCGGGGCGATGGCCGCGGGCATCCGGCAAGGACAGGTTCGGAGGCAGAGATGGGTTTTTCTGTTGACCAGCCGCAAAGATAGAGAACGTTTCCGGCAAACAAATCCTTATTCAGGGCTGAAACACACGGAGCAAACTGTAAGCTAAGCGCAGGCTGAGGACAGCTGCTATCACTAAATCTCGAGTCGTGAATCGGACAGTATAACGCAGTTTGCTAACATTTCCTTGCCCGTCATAGGAGTTAACGCTGGAGAACTCACAAAAAGCCCAAACACTTCCAAAGGATCTTTGGGATTTTTTTTTCCAATACGCACATTTTGCTAAAGGCTGAACCCTGGAGAGACATTTTGCGTATAGGCACTATAACTGACACAAGGACGATATGTTCCTGATGGTTTGTTCACAAATTTGTCTTGAGTCACAAGACAGAAGTCTCCAGATGGCAAATACAGAACAGAAATAGATATAAGATGGGAATCTAATAAAAAGAATAGCAAAATTATGATATCTGCCCCCAAAAGTGGAATGTGCCAAGCAGCATTTTGTAGCAAGTTGTTGTATTGATGGGATTTGTGCTTAAAGAAGGCAGACCACTGTGACAGCACTTGCTGGAGCTGGAGCGAGGCTTCTTCAAAGATACAAAAATGTATAACCAAGATCTTCAGAAAGTTCAGAGGGGCTTATTTTCTAACAAAACTTGTCATGGGTAGCTGGAGTCGTGGCCTCCTTGCCGTGCTAAGAGAGACCTTCAGGCTGTTGTTGAGCCTTACACTGTAACTCTATTTGATGCAAAGAGGACTTCTTTATCTTATGCTCCTACCTGTATGAAACCAGATCCTGAATAGCTGCTCTAGGTGTGAAATTCTCATGCCATTGCTCTGAAAAGGCTGAAAAGGTTCCAGGTTTTCCAGCTGTGAGTCCACAGTGGGACCCGTCAGCCTGGCTGCTACAGTGGTGGGTGGTGAGGTCAGCACAGCTAGCAGACGAAGAGGGCGCAGGTGTTATTTCTCTGCTTGGCCCAGGCCGACCCTGTACTGAGGTCCTAGAGAGGCAGGAGCCAGCGGGGAGCTGGCAGGTGGCCTCTCCTCACTGGGCACAGCAAATCGAGGTGTGCCCTGAGCCGGAGAGATGGTCATTACGGAGCATGAAGCTGAGTGCTGCAGCCCAAGCCGGCTGCTGTGCTCTGCTCTGCCAGCTCGGTGCGGGGAGACACTGGGTGCGGGCAGCGGAGGGGAGGGTGCAGACACCGAAACACCATCTCTGGTCCACCTCTGTCCACCCTCTCCCAGTCGCATGAGTCAGCACCAGAAATACTTGGAGGCCTGTGGTGTGTGGCATCTGGCCATGCGGTGGATCTGCCCTGGGACAGTCACCCCAGCGAACTATCCAAGTCTGCCTGAGACTACTCACTTAAGCCATCAAAACAGAGAAATTAAATTAGGAGCTTTCCTCAGGGCTCCCAAGCAGCGAGTTTCACCCCGTGTGTCTCCCCGACTGGCTTGTCCGCCTCGCTGGCAAGCATTGGCACTGTGAATTAGAAACTCACCACTTCTGGCTCAGAGAAGGCTCGAAAGAGCCGAGAGGTTACAGCTCTAGTCACCAAACCCAGAACTGTCTGAAAGTGGGTTTTCAAATCCCAGATGTAAACTGTGTGATACATTCACATTACAGTAACCTTGGAGTCATATCCTTTTTGTTACTCATATGTTTTACCATTATAACAACCTTCACAAAACAGACATTCTTCACAGAGCACGGAAGGTCTTTCAGGGGACAGTATAATTAAAGCATAGTATTGGCTGACCTCTGGAAAGAAATTGTTAGCCGCAGTACAATTACCTTTAACCTTTAAAATCTATATTTTCAGGTAAGATGATAAGGATTCCAAAACAATCTTGGATAAAAGATTTTCAGATAAACTTTTGAAAGAAAGCTGCTGTGAAAGCAGAGAAATCTGTCTTGAAACTTAGAGACGGAGAAGGCAAACCTGATTCCTGTGCCTGTATGTCCTACGTAAAAACTACAAAAGGCCCAAGCAGCTGTCAACAAGACATTGAATCCAGCAAGTGAGACGGTGGTGAACACTCAAAAGGTAAGGAGTTAAATATTACACAGGCTCTGGCAGATGAAAAGAGAATGACAGAGCATCAGGAACTGCACTGAACTTGATATATATACCTGATACAACAAGACGAGCAAGTAAGAATTGGTGCAGAATCCATATTAGGATTTAGACAAGAGGCAGATAGTATGATAGAAAAATTTCAACATGGAAAAACAGCTTGGAGAGTATATCAATGCCCTTATGCAGATTCTGAGCTAGAGATGAGCAAAGCTTGTGTTATTACAAATGAACAAACAAGTTCATTTGTAAAAATGAAAACTCTGCAGTTTTGCAAATAAATCTGAGTTTGTTCTTTGACCTGGCTGTAGCCCCCCCACCTCCCCACAGTTCTGTGCTCTGGGTATCTGCATGATCCTGGCTTTAATTCTGTGTGGATCTGAGATAACTATTCAAATCCACATTAGTCAGAATATAGCACTATAACGCCATCTGGACAAGAGAATTAGAGTCATCTGGAGTATTACCCACAGTAGTCAAAACTGAGCAGCAGCTTCTCATAAAATGTTTTATTTTTATTTTATTTTGTTAACAGCTAGTCCAAAAGAAACTGATACTTCTGAGACTTGATCTCTGCCTGCAAGTAATTTAAAGGCACGTGAGAATTTTGAACAAAATTCTTTAAGTGACAATGTGGGGAAAATTGTATTTCCCCATTACATTCTTATTTCCTCCATTATATTCCCATTATATATTAAAAATCTTTGTAAACACATTTCTAAGTGAAATTTGAAATTTGAGACTTAGCATCAGCATACTCTGTTAATAGTTATCTTTCCTATTTATAAAGGGCCTTATAAAAACAGCAGAGTTTAGTGCATACTGTGATAATTTGTGAGAGAGGAATTGTAAATATTTCACTGAAACGCATCCTGCTAAACCCTCTAAGAGAGTGTTGCAGATCAGAAAACTGTCCATCACGTGAAACCCTTCTGTTCTTACCAAGGCACTAGAAAGAGTATTAAGTCACTGTTTACTGCATTAGCTATAATCTCATAAGATGCTTCCTGTGGCAGATCCACGGTTGGAATAACTGGACAGATTGGAGCGATTCTATTATTAGAAGCCTCCTATGTTTGACATTGGGCATAAATGATAGAGGTCTTACTGCGGAACATTTCTCACACCCTTAGATGAGAGCGAATCGCTGCAATTGTTGTCAGAAAATATGGTAGGCCTGCACGTTCTCACTGACCAGACTTGCAAATCATTCGGTCGTGTTCAGTTCTGCAGAATTTGTTGACGAAGAAGCTGTGACTGATATCCTAAGAACATAATCTGATGAGAAAATACAACAAATCTTGCTATTACCAAAGCAAATTCTTCAGAATTTCCACCCATATTCTAGACCGTTGTCAGTGCTCAGCTTGTCCTGAAAAAACAGAACTAAAGAACAGGGCTTCGGGCTTCGAATCTGAAAAGAGAAGATGGTAACTGAGTGAATTAGATTAGGAAGTATAGAGAAATAAATAGCCAGGGAAAACATTTGAAGGGAAGAAAATAGCACAGCAATAAAATTTGAAAACACTTCAATTTGATGCTAGATCTGCGTCCCTGCCGCTGGCTTGCACTGCTCCTGCCGGCACAAGAGGCAGGGATCACGGGAAGCTAGCACAGGAGCTCTTGCTGTAAAACAGGTTCCGGTATGTCCGTGTCAGATGAGAAAGCAGCTGTGGACCAGGCTCCCTTGGATCCCCGCTTCAGTGGGGGCTGCAGAGGTGGTCTGGTGGCTGATGGTCCAGGCTGCTCTGGCTTGTGCCCGTGCCCGTGCCCAGATGCACTTACTCAGAGGCGGAGGACGGGATAGGAAAACACTTGTGTTTCGCACACCTGCACGGTCATGGTCCAGAGCGAGTCAGAGCTCTGCCGGAGAGCTCAAAGCGCACAGCAAGCCGAGAGCCGGCGTCTGCCTGTCACCGAGCACCAGACTTGTCTCAGCTCTACGTTGCCAGCAGCACAGCCAGCCCAGCGGGTAGCGCGTGTACTGTGCAGGGGAAGAAGGAGGGAAAAAGGCTACTTAACTAGCAAGCAGGAGCTGGATCCTAACACT
Organism: Rhea pennata; assembly: GCF_028389875.1. Lineage (NCBI taxonomy): Eukaryota > Metazoa > Chordata > Aves > Rheiformes > Rheidae > Rhea > Rhea pennata. Next base: position 17,531,688 of record NC_084671.1, on the reverse strand, counting down.
GCTACAATATTTTGGTTGACGTTGCAAGGCTAGAGCCAAAAAGAGGACTGTAATATTTCAGAAAGGACTTTTTAGTGCTTTTTGTTGATACCGATCTGCAGCTGTAACATCAAATGTATGTGCATTGCAAGCATTAACTGAGGACATAGCGGTTAGGCTGCGTTAACATGGATCAGCTGGAAAATGAGTGGCAGAAGAAAAACAGCCTTGGCATGAAGCAGGGACCAACGCAGCTCCCGCGGGGCAGCCGTGCAGTGCTGGTGGCCGGCGAAGGGAACCCCTCGCGGCCGGCTGGGTTTGGCTGCCTGATGGGCTGGATCAGCCGGTGCTGTGGCCGGTCCCGCTCCCTTGCTCTCTGCGTGTCCTGAGAAATCCCTTAGAAAGCTGTGGGATCGCAAGGAGCTGTTTCTGAAGCGATGATCTGCAAGCACTTTACCTCACGGCCCTCCAGGTGCCGGTCGATGAAATCCTGCACAAGAGGATACTTCCCAAAACTGTCTGGCAGATTGCGCCTTTGGTTTCTCAGATGGTTTAGCATATGCTCCTGTTGAACTGATAGGTAAATCCAACACGTATGTTAGTCTGGATCCACTATAGCATGTATATGGTAAAGAAAACTTAAGATAGACTTATTTTAGGGTTTAACTAAAATGTCAGCATGGCAAGACACGCGCTCGAGCTCCGACTGACTCGCGCTCCCCGTCTGAGCGCAGGAATGCCTAAGAGGCAGGCGTCACCCCCTGCAGAACAGCGCCGCTCTTCGTCAGGGGTGGCATCACCGCGCAGCTGCCTCGCGGGCATTATTTTCGCCAGCCTGGCAAGCTATCGGGCAGCTTCTCCCTGAAAACGGGGCGCGCGGCGCTCGCCGGGAGAGGCCCGTCCTCGGGCGGCGCGGGGCTCCACGGCCGGCCGGAGTCCCCGTGAGCCGAGGGTGCTCAGTGCCCGCGGAGCGTGCTTCGGCTCTTCCGATCTCTGGCGGGGGCCGTGCAACGATTCAGCCCAGCTCCGGGATTTTAGCGTGCCGACCGGCGCCTTCGGAAATTCTGGTTTGTTCTCTTAAATGGGGTAGCGCCGAGCCCAGCGGTGGAGCGCCGCTGTGCACCCCGCGCCGTGCCGCACCACGCCGGGAGCGGGCCGGGCTTGCTGCCAGCCGGGATGCCCCGCGCCAGCCTCCGGCCCTGCTCTCTGAGTCTCGCTCACGAGTGGCTCCGACTGCCCAGCTGCTCCTGGCCTGCAACAGCACACGGGCAAAGTTTTCACCCCGGGACTTCACTTACCGTTTCATTCATGTGATATTGGGTGACTGAACTGCCTTTTTAATTTTATTTTGTTTTTTAAAAAGGAGTGCCTAATGTTGAGTAATAAGCTGGAAGTTAGTCATATGTGGGGCACGTCTGGCAGTCCTGCCCTGGCACTGATGCTAGAAATCACAACGCTTCCAGTACCTGAAAAGCGTACTTATTGGCTATATCTGCACGTTTGCTGAATTCACTGCATTACATTCCTCATGTACATTTCAAAATATCAATAAACTGCACTTAATACGGCTAGGTGAAGGCCCAGTACTTTACGCAGTGGATGAGCCACAGCTGGTGCACGGTGCAGCCGGCCAGATTCCCTGGGGGCTTCGGCAAGCTCGGCTCGGCGAGCGGGGAGGCAGCCGCAGGGCGTTCAGAGGGGAAAGCAGCGGCTGCTTCGCTTTGCAGTGTGCTTAAGCTCACCCACTCACTCGTGGTGTGTAGATCTCTGCAACAACTTTGCCAGAAAAATCAACAAATCTTGTCAATTCTATGAGATTAATTTTTCTTTTCTTTCTTTCTTTTTTTGTAAGTAAAATATAAAAATTGTAGGAAGCCTTGCAAATTGGACCATTGATGACACCTACAGACTTCAGGCATGGTATGTAGAGCGGTGTAAAACCTTTCTCATAACTGATTGCTGTCTGAACATATTTACCAGGTAAGAAATACAGCCTTGTTTTTGCATACAGGAGTACTCATCACAGCTCGTGTGTAATGCACGTATGTACTATTTATTTTCCATTCACTATATCCTTCGGATTGCTGACAATGTGAGTGGAAGCTAATCCTAACATGCATACTCCCTCTGAGGTATTATTGCTGCTGAGTGATGAAGTTTGTCTTGACTTTATGTGATCTTAATGGTACAACCTGAATATTGAATTTGAGCAGGCTTTCCATTCGTATAGTCTCTGGATTCCCTATATTTCACTGAAATAAGTTAAGTCCAATTCTTTTTTATTGTCCAAGCTATGCCTAAATTTAAAAGGTGTGGTAACCTGTTGGAGTGGAATATTTGTAGTTTGAAGGAACATGCTCTATTGCTGAGGACAAGAGTAGCTACACAGAATATTTGACTTCTGTGAATCTTTGAATGGGTCTAATAAAATAACATTGTAGGAAAAAACATCATTTTAAAACACTTTAGCTAGTGAATGCAGTTTGTCGTGTTCAGTAAATATGACTGTTGTTCCAAACTGATTTCCTACAAGCTATTGTTTTCTACTAGACTACAAGAAACAATGTTTTGTTATTGTAATTGTCACAGTGGGAAAATTTGCGGTTTTATTTCATGACTAAGTTGGTGCATTTCCACTTTTCACGTATTTATTTTGCTCTTTGTTTTGCATTAAAATATTGCAGATAATGGGCTGGAAGGAGGATGTTTTAAAGGCCTAAGGCAGAGGCAGGGACATGAGCCCCGCACAGAGCGCTTGGCCAGCCCTCGGTGTCTGGTAGGACCCTGCCTCCTGGCCGAGCAGCACAGCTTGCTGGGCCAAACTCTCCTGGCAGCGTCTCGTTGGCTCTGCCTGCTCATTAGGGCTCCAGTTCTGTACAACGCTTAAACACGGGGAAAAGGTCATCCTCGTGAATGAACAAAGATAAATGTATGCTGTATGCTGCCACCAGGGTTAAGCAAGTGCTCGTGAGCTTTGCTAAACCTGGGATGCTAAAAGAGAGGATGTGTGTTTGTGCAAAGGTATCAGAGATGCTGTCCCAGCGACCTGTTTATCCTTCTCTCTTTATCTTTTTCTGAGTGCTTCTGATATTGCTGCTCATTATCCATCCAGCTGACACTTCAAAGTTGTCTTTCCAAACAAGGCAAGCTGAGATCTGGGACGCTAGTGACTGAACGCATAGCCCGGGACTGGGCATGCAGAGAGTTCTGCATACAGAGGGTGAAAAATGGAAGTGAATGGTGGCAAGCGAACTATGGCACTGCCTGGTTCCTCAGGACAGCAGAGAAGAGTGAAACAGGGTAGATCTTTCCTAGCAAATTAGGAAAAAATGTATTTTCATATTTCAGCACTCATGAGGGACACAAAAGCACTGGATCTTTGGTACAGGCCAGACTCAAATTAGCGAATGAACTCTATAAAACTGTTTAATCTCCAGAAGGAGTATGTGATACTGCTGTTGCCATTCCCCTGCAAAGTATATATCATATCCCCAAAGGCTGTGCTCCCTGGCAAGAGAGAGCTCCAGCCCTCCATTAACGTAAGTGCACTGCTCCTCTTGATAAGAAATCTGCCTTGTAATAGGTGGCTTTCGGATGCAGAGAAGTGCATTTCTAGCGTCTGCCCTGGGGGCTCTCACTGCTGAAACCAAGACTTAGTCTTGGGTTACCAAGATTGTCACTTAGGGTTAACACTGATTTGTTTTTCCCTGTTTTCCAGCTTTTTTTCTTTTTTTTTAATGAAGTTCATCTCCACTCATAGATTCTACTCCTCATGCATTATCTTACAATCATATTGACAGATTAAAATCTGAAGGTCAAAGCTGTGTATCAGATGACCCTTTGCTCTTCTGCAAATACACTGTCCTAACATTTAGGGCCATTTGTCAGAGAAATTATGTTATGATAACAAAATGCAGATTGCCTTCAGATTTCCAGTTTGTTATCAGAAAAAATATGAAGCAATCCCTGCTGAAGGATACTAACCTCAATAAATAACCTGCTCTAGCAGTGACTTTTGTTGTTTCCCATTCTGCTCAATATTTTGCCATCCTTACTGGCTCTGTACGTTTTCTGGGATTTTCTTTCAGCATACAAATGTCTGACAGCTTGATCCGGAGCCTACCAATAATACAACTGCAGCATGCAGTCTTTTGAAGCATTTGTTTATTTGTAAGATGGTAATGGAAATTTTTGCTGAGCTCATCAAATACTTGACATCATTGTTACCGTATTTCAAATCAGATGTACAAACTGTGCAAATAAGAAAGATTTCCATATGGGGAGCTCTAAAGAATCGTAGAACTTTTGAAGGATTTTGACTAACCTCAACTAAAAGAGCCTACAGTTTGTCACTGATGACCCGCTGTGCAGGCCCGCTCTGGCTTTTTATACGTCCTGCGTGTTCGTATCCCAAACTCTCTAATCTCTAGATTGCAAAAGATCTTGCATCAGGTGGTCAGCCTGCTAACGATATTAGGAGGTGCATGCAATTATGTTGGACTAATAGTGTCCTGCTGAATTTTGAGATAGATGGCTTAAAGCAGACACTTCATATAATTACAGTTCATGGAGTACTTTTCGGTTCTGATTTATCAAAGTATTTAAATGCACACCTGGATTCACAAACATGTTCTGCCACTTGGAATGCTCCCAGTCTGCCAAAATGATGCCAAATAAATGTCTTCATTCTGCAGTCAGTATGTAGCTGTGATTCTTGACATAGGGGTTGCTACCAGTTCCAGAATGTTTCAATGATCACGGTAAGCAGAGACACTGGCCTCCTTACACCATATTAAAGTTGTGAATTTCTGAAGTGTAACGTGATTTCTACCATGGATTGGTTAGCATAAGTGTTGGAGAACTAAAAGGCAATGTAATGCTATTTAATTACTTTAAAAAGGCAATAAAACAGTCTTGTGCTGTGATACAGTGTTTTCAAACATAACAACAGCCCTACACAAGAGTTGGAAGTTCCTGTAATTATGCTAGCAACATCTAAGGTTGAAGATAACTACAAGTGTCACACTAAGTTATGTTAAAAAATGAAAAAACTTTATAAATGTATTTCTACAAAAATGAACTCAGAAACAACTTTATTTATAGCTCACACCTTTTTTGCTAAAAATGCATAGTCATTACATATACATTAGTCAGCATCCAAAAGTTTACAAAGAGTAAATTCCATAAAATCCCAACAGAAACAAACAAAATTCACGCTTTTTGTTCATTGCATGCACAGACCCTTAAATGTGATACCTCTTACTAACACGTGCTTGAATCTCTAGCAGACGGAAAAATTTGACTTGCTGTAAATTATTTATTTCTCCATATTGTTAACCCCCAGCTACAACTGCAAATCGTGAGGCATTCACCTGCAACAGCGAAGCCCGACATAAGGAGCCTCTGGATTCTGCATGTGACCAGCCATGAAGCAATTGCCCTGAAAGCAGAAGTCTCCTGGTGGTGTTTCCTTATAGAGGTTTTTTGAGCAAAAGGCTGCTTCCATTTAATCAGTCATTAATTTGTTACTGAATTCAATGGAATGACGCAGCCTCTGACTAAACAAGTTGAGAAAATAATTTTTTTTCACTTGAAATGTTTTGAATAGAGGTCTGTATCTGACAGTGTATGTGACATCTCTGCATCTTCCATCTCACCTGAGCAGAAGAGGGTAAAGTCTCTGCTGTAAGTTGGGTGATAGAAGTTGTGCATCCCTGACTTATGGGTGTGTAACAGAAGCTAGGAATGTATTTGGACAGGAAGAATTTCTAATGGTTAGAGGCTTCGACTTAATGAATTGCTCAAACCCTTTCATGTCTTCTTCTTTTTTTGGCTCTACTAGTGATGCCAGTTAGAAAAGCTCTTAAAAGCATTGCTGTCTACTTAGTGGTGCTGTTGATACCAGTTGCTGCAGGAGAGGGGCAGAGTGGGTTAACAGGAGGACTGGTCAGGGCTCCACGGCAAAGGAAGCGTACACGTGATGAAAAGAGCTAAGTTCAGTTTTCACTGAGAAACAGGATTGGCTCAACATTGTTGGTTTTGGGAAGTCAAAGGGGAAAAGAGAAGGTTGGTTGTCTGATCAATCTAAGTTTATGTTCCCAAATGTGATTACACATATTTATTTAAAAGCCTGGTTTATTTAAGGTCTTTTCACTCTGATAAGATGTTCACAGTGGCAGTTGAGACATAATCCTAGTCTTACAAACACTGACGGGAAATGTTGCTCCGTGGTGTTACAGTAGCTGTAAGTACAGTCCATGGCTAACGGAACAACCAGGCCTCCCGTCAGGGCTACAACGCCTTTGGGTGCAAACAAACCACCCGTGACAATTTCCAAAAAGTACTTAAGACTCCTGTGTGTCTTCTCTTTACTCCTGACACTTGTGCATTTAGTCAGCCTGTTTACTACTGTTTAGGACTTGAGTGCCCTCTCCCGAAGCCAGTGGAGCTGTTGCCGTTGACTTCAAAGATGCAGGACATGAACCTTCTGAGTGTGACAGACGAGGGTTTGTCCCAAGATTTCTTAATCTAGAAACATTCGTGTTCCTCTCTCTAGGAGATGAGGAGCTATGGAAAATATGACATTCTCTCTGCCGCAGTTCAGTAATACTTCTTAGCACCTAGAAGGGTCTTTGCATTTTTAAGTGCTTCACGAACATTAGCTAATCTTTAGAGCAACCCTGCGAGGTAGGTAAGGTATATTCTCCCCATTTTACAGATGAGGAAACTGAAATACAGAGGGTCAGATTTGACCCTGATACAATTCCAGTGATTTCCATGAATCAAGTTCATTCTGAGTGAACACAGTTTAAACAACTTGCCCTAGATCACAGAACAGGTAGTGGCAAAGCAGGGATTAGATCCCAGGAGTGCCTGACTCCTCAGCTTCTTACAAGCCACTTGGTCATTTTGACTCCCACAGGCAACGAAAACCGGTATAATGCGGGCAGTTACTACAGGTATGACTTGCTTCTGTAAGGCATGTGGATGGTAATCAAATGAGTTAAGTGCAATAATACCTTATGGATGTGCTGCCTCAGAGAGTTTACATAAAGTAAAACTTTCAGACTCTCATTTTCTGCAGGGGCACTGTTGACAAAAACACAACATAGTAGCTGGATTCAGCAAAGAAATAATAAGCATGACACTTGAACAACTAAGCAAAACTATCATATTAGCAAAAAGCAACAAGTGTTTCTAGTTTAACTGCTAAATTTCTACAATTGCAGCATGCAGATTGAAACTCTTCCTTTGTTTCCAGACTGCAGACTCTGCTCTTGCTACCAGAACAGCTCAGAGCTGCACAGATGTCCTGGCTAGTAACATTCAAATGGGTACACTGCAGAAGAAGAACTAGTGTGCTACCATGGAGCACGGGGTAATTACTACAGACCAGGTACATCGCTCCTACACAAAGACGAGCTCGAAGCCGACAGGTTACTGCAAAGCGACCGGAGCCTCGGAGTATTCATTATACGCCAATGTGTAGGCTGCAATTGTAGGCACACGCTGACTGCAGAGGGGAGTGTCAGTGTCCCCAGTGTCACCAGCACTGCAAGCTAGCCCCATCAGCCGGTTCACACTGGCATAGGTATGTCAGTCTGAAGGTCAAAAACACATACAAATTCCAGGCCATTCCCTTTTGCTCCACCTCTCATACCACCCCTATCCCAGAGTTGACCCAAAAAAGGCTGAAAAGCCTTTTTCTTTTTCCAGCCGAGCTATATAATCATCTCTTCCCTAACCACAGTGTAGACCTCATGGCAAGTATCCGGGTAATAAAAATATTATGGCAGGTACTCATGCAAAAAGCTTGTTTTCTAGATTTCCTTATGTGTCTCTTCTGCAGTTCAGTGCAGTTCAGACCTCCTGTCTAAGCTCTGGACGTGCTTGTGAATGTTCATCCATGTGTACTTTCAAACGAGAAAAGGGACCTGCTCCCTTACAAGCCACAAATGCTGACATTCACTTCTACAAGAGCAAGTTCAAGCACTATAATTATATATGTCTTGTTCCACTTTTAACCTCTTTAACTGAGCTTTGTTCTGTCTATATTTATAAGACTGGCTATTGAACATGGCATATGGAACAACTGTCTACGTACACATCCGTCACTGAATAAATACAGACACTCAAGTAGCATTTCCCCAGGTATTCTCCACACTCATTGTAACTTTTTAATTTGTAGCCACATTTTAAACAAACAGACAAGCATACATTAATAAGAACTCCTAAGAACTAATCATATCTCCCTGCACCCATTCACTCCTGATGCATACAGCCTGCTTACAGTGGCTCAGAGAGCAGCGCTTGCAACCAGCATTTACACATAATTCCACAAAGTGCTCAGGCTGATACATACACCTCAACGTTTTGCCAAATGGAAACATTTAAAATGAAGCAATATTCTTAATACCACATCCTGGTACCAAATCTGCAGCATGACTGAGGCTCACAGGCAACCCTTACTAACAGCAGTAAGATTCCAGTAAAATTGCAGTTGGTTGCAATCCAACCTTTACACTGTTATCTGTAATTGAGATATATATAGACGACCCGGTGTGGCCTAACTGCAAATATCAAGTGTATTTTTACAAGTTAGCTACAGCCTTTTTGACATTGCCTCTTGGGATGTCTCTGCATTGTGACTGACAAGCACAAATATAATTCTTTGTACAGTATTTTTAAAGGCCTTTTTTACATTTGGCTTTTACTGTTACTTGTTTCTTAGCAGTCTTCCAGTGCTGAGAATTGCTGTCCCCAGCTTTTTTGATTTCTCTCTTAATTCTTAATTGCTGGCTGGACATGCTAGTGGTATCTCCAAAGCAAATCATTTCTAAATAATTAGTTTTTTGAAATTTGGATGGGTCATTAGGCTCTAACTATTATGCTTCTATTATTTTAACTTGAACACAGCACCTCTCAGAAATCTGGGCCTCTGTTTGAAGCTGGGGAAATTCATGGCATGAAATGCTTGCATGTCTTGATCCATTTGTTTTGTAATGTGAGTTTCCAGCTTTTTCTCGCAATATAAAGCAAATTTCAGTGAATGACAGTCTCATGAACCAACTTCCTTTCCTAGATTTGCAGATCATTTTCTGCTTTCTTGGCAGCTAAGTAAAGCAATGCCGTAATTATATCAAAAGTTAATGAAAATAAGTAATGTACAGTTTCATTTTCTTTTAGTGAAGATCAGCAAACACAAACAAAGCACAGACACAGGGCCACACTGTTTTTCGTGGACCGTCAGTGCTAACTCAGAGACCACAGTTTGGGACCAGCTATTTTTGCAATTTTAACCAGTCTCTTCAGGAGACCGTAAATGACCCTGCCACAAATGATGAATTAGCAGCATTGTGGCTGGCAAAGAATACGTGTTTCTGTTAGGCCATTCTCATTATTGGCTGAGAATCTGCAAGGTCCCAACCATTATAGTTAAAATGGGTTGAGACAAAAGATAAAATGAAGTGGGTCTAATTTTCTTTAGATGCCAGATGCCAGATCTGGCATTGGTACAGGATGCATCAATTATCAGTTTCTGTGGTGATTCTGACCCATATTAAGGACATGACCTTGTAAGCCCTAGCTATAATCCTTCCCATATTCCTATTAAAAGGAGGTGGGCTTTCTCTTACAAAAGACTATGGAACTGGACCCAAAATATTTATTTGGAGTTAGATGCTGCATCCATGAAAATGGGAAAGATACAAGTGGAAATGTATTTCCACAACAGGGACAAACAGGCAGAGTTAAAGAGCCGCTGAGTTGCTGTGTGGTATGACACAGAGCTCCCGAAGGAAGTACCACCCTTGGTTTTGAGAACGGGATCCACAAGCAGTCCCTCCCCCGAACTCCAAGTTGTAATCCCCTTGTGTAATATTATTGCATGCCTGTCAGACAAAATCAAAATGCACCTGTTTAAAATCTGCATATGGTTTACAGAAGTTTCTCTTAGTACGAGGAGTAAGGTAAGTCTGCAGTGAGCGGTTTGTCATGTGAGAAAGATACTGCTTTGGAAAATATCTCATAATTCTTCTCTTTGACACCCCCCAAACCTGCTGAGAGAGGACTTGAAGGCACCCGGCTGCAGCCAGGGCTGATCAGGACAGGCGAAGGCCGAGAAGGAGGCGAAGTGCCAGCACGCCGTACCCCTAGGGCCAGGCTCTGCCCGCCGCGCTCCCTCAGCAGGACCCTGCTCCGCAGTCACCTGCAGGACGGTGCAAGCTGGTGGCGGAAATCACTCCCATACGGTCCCTTAAAGACCCAGGTGAGCTCTCAGGGATCAGTCACTGTCTCTCCACCCGCAGGAGCCCTGCTGAGCTTGCCAGGGCTGACAGAGAATCTGGCGTCGGACTGAGCGCTCTGGGAGCGGGGCTGCGGTGACACTCCGGCGGAGATAACGGGACCCCTTCGCTACCCGTTGCCCATGCCCGCCCAGACGTTTCTGAGATGCTGCGGGAGGAGCCGTGCCGTTAAGCAGTGCCCTTATCCCCTCGCACCCCGCACTAGTCTGACCCGTCTGCTTCAGAGGGTTTGCAGATCCTTGTGTTTTCTTTTGGTACCTGAGTGGCTACACCGACCACTCAAGCTTCACCGCTGCCTGATTACGGCGTCTCCCCGAACGGATAATTCCGTCATAATTCACAGCTGTTTTTACCTTCTCTCTCTGTAAAATCTATAATGTTCCCTGGCTGAAAAGGCTACAAGACCTTAAAAACTATACACAGCTGTCAATTTGTGTGCATTTAAAATCCAGTATGTGACTGTAAAGGCCTGTTACAGTATCACAGAAGAAGATGAATGTCAGTGCATAATCCGCCAGGAAATTTCACACAGGAATTGATTAAAAGTCTATGAGTAATCATTGCACAAGTGTGTCTTCATGTATATATATATATATATATATTTGTATAGCTAATAAATATATAGCTGTAAGTATATATATATATACACATGCACGCAGAGCTAATTTAAACCTAATTGTTCTGAAATTAGTAAGTGGCATTCACAGTCCATGCAGTCTTCCTAGTAGCAGAGCTAAATTATTTCAGCTTATACCCAAAGCAGCAACGTACCAGTTTGCTTGCTCCCCCTGGTAGCCTAGTAAAGAGTACGAGCAGTTCCTCCACGGTCGCATTGCCTCCACAAAAGGGACGGGGCTCTTCCACAGGTGTGTTTGCTCCTGGTTTCGCAGCATTTCCAAGATGTGGTAGGGCCAGGCTGAGGGTCACTGGCCTGAGGGTTGCTGGCCCGGCTAGTCCTGCTTGCAGAGGTCTGTGATGTTGAGGAACCTGCGGACCACCATGGCCAGGCAGAGCATCAGGAGCAGCATGTAGCCCACGGTGCCCAGGTAGGTGGGGGCGGCCGGGGGCGCCTTGAGGAACGCGGCCAGCCCGTCCTCCACGTAGTGCACCTGGTCGTAGATGCTGAGGAAGGTGAAGATGTGGAAGAGCTGGTGGCTGTGCCCCACGATGTCAAAGAGGCCCGGCTGGATCCGCTCGGGGATCTTGCTGACGTTGAAGAAGGCGGCCACCAGCAGCCAACAGTAGCGCCGGTAGAAGTAGACGAAGAGCGTGGGATTGCGGGCGCGCAGGTCGAAGAGGAGGCTCTCCAGCATGATGGGGCAGGCCATGCTGAGCGGCATGGCGAAGACGAAGGTGCGCACGGCGAAGGGGTAGGCGCAGCAGGCGGCGCGGCTGCGGCAGCAGGCGGCCGTGCAGCCCACCGCCAGCGCCAGCGCCACGGGCAGCACCAGGGCGCGGTACGCCGCGATGGGCAGGCTGCAGTCCAGCTGCCAGCCCAGCTGCTGCTGCACGTAGCGGCTCATGGCGCCGGCGTCCAGCAGGCTCAGCCCAGGCAGCAGGTAGTAGGAATAGGCCACGGTGCTGGCGAAGCCGTAGTAGCTGATGGAGGCGTAGTCCAGGTAGAAGAAGGCGGCGCGGAGGCGTGGGGAGAGGCAGCTGAAGACGTGGGCTGTGCAGCTCATGGCGAAGGTGAGCAGCACCCCCGAGGCGTAGCACCAGAGGGGCAGCAGGGCCGGGTGGTGGAAGGGCACGTCCCCGGCGCCCCGCAGCAGCAGCAGGCGGCAGAAGCGGCTGAGGAAGAGCAACAGCGGGATGAAGTGTGTCCAGAAGTTGAGCGTCTCGTTGGTGGGCTGCAGCACGGAGGCGAGGCACTCCTGCGCCGAGCAGTGCAGCCGCCGGTAGCCCGACAGGATGAAGCACTCCACGAAGTCGTCGGGCACCTCGTCCCAGCGCAGCAGCGCGGCGGGCCGAGCCGCCGCCCCCTCGCCCGCCGGCGAGCCGCCCCCGGGGGCGCCGGGCCCCGGGCGGCCCCCGCCCGCCGCCCCGCCGGGGGGCGCCGGCTCGGCGCTGCGGGGCCGCCCGCCGCCGGGGCCGCCGGAGGAGCCGCGGTGGCTCCGGGCGCCGCCGGCAGCATCACTCATTGCGGCAGCGGCAGTGGCGGCCCCGCCGCAGCCGCAGCCGCAGCCGCCGCGCCGCGGCTCCTCCCGCCCCGCCGCCCGGCATCGCGGTAACTCGAAACCGGCGGCGCGTCCCGGGCGGCCGGCGAGCCGCGCGGGGGGAGCCGCCGCGGGCAGGCGACGGTCTCCCGGCCCGGGGGAGGCGGCGCTCCCGTCTCGTGTTCCCCGGGCGCCGGACACCCGAGCCCGGCGTTAATGATCGATGCGGAGCGGCGCTCGGCCGTGCGCCCCGCGGGGAGGGCCGCGGCCGGGGCGGAGCGTGGGGGCCGCCCCGCCGCCCCGCCGCCGCCGGCCCCGAGCGCCGCCGCGCTCCGCCCCGCCGCGCTCCGCCCCGCCGCGCCGCCGCCGCCGCCGCCCGGTGCCCCCCGCCCGAGCCGGGCGCTCGGTCGCTCCTGCCGCGGGCAGCGACCCGGGCGGCGGCCGCGGCGGCGGCAGCGCCGTGAAGGCTTCCCGGACACGCGTGGGAGGCCCCGTGGAGGGCAGCCGGCGCCCGCCAACTGCTTTATTTCGGATGCTCTCTGCCTTCTTCCCGCCTCGGCGGGGCCGCCCGCGCACCAGGTCTCCTTTGGTGCCGTTGCGCCCCGCGGTGAGCGCAACGGGGGTTTGGGGCTGGCGCTGCCCCGGCGGCCGCGCGTGGACGTGTCCGCGGCGGCACCGCGAAGCGGCGCCGGGGGAGGGAGGCTCTGCCGCAGGCTCGGGCAGTTGCTCTGTGTTGGTCTGTAGACAAATCCTACATTTATCGGCTGTGCGTTTATGTAATCAACACAGTTACATAAGCAGAATATAAAAATACAGAGAAAAGCACCATAAGCATGTTACTGTACATGCAGAAGTTACAAACAAATAGGAGACAGCACAGAAAGCTAAGTAACTGCTGCAGGTTCAGGCAGGAGTCAAACAGACCGAGTCGCTGTTCTCTGCTGCTGTGATGTGTTTCCCGTTGGTTTGTTGTCTGTTTGTATGGATGGTTTTAAACATCTGGTAGCTCTGGGTTTTCAAATGTCTTCATTACGTTGTGATGTGCAGCACATATACATACTGCTATAGTATGAACTGAAGTCCAGTGCAGTTTGGACACTCTGCCCAAAGGCTTATAAAAATCTGTTGTTCAAGAGTGAATCGTGATAACATACAAAATTTTTTGAACATAAAGGTAATCAAATATATGTTTTTAAAATTTGGCACAAAAAGAAACGGAGTAAGTGTAGTAAATAAGTGTTGCTGAAATTGATTGTGAATGCATTTTTAATTATAGCAAAAATACAGATTTTATGGAACTGTCCAAAATCAGGTGGATTGAAGACATTGCTTATAATCTTTAGAAAAAGTATGCAAACTGTCTTAAAGATCTGAGTTCTGCTATAGAAATAAACCCGACTGAATAGTGCTGAAAAGTCATTTGGAGGAGACAAAAATTAAACTAGGATCCATTTTTTTAGGTAATTGGTCAAATGGTGGCCAGGTGTTTTAGAGGGCAGGACGGTTGGTGGGAATGACTTTGGCTGCCTTCCTGCACCGAGCCTCCACTGACCGCGAGATGGGAGGGCCTCCGTCGCTTGGTGTTTGACATGGAGGCACTGTCATTGCAGCCCAGGGTGACCGTAGTCTTCAACCTCCCTCTTCAAGATTAGATACAGAGAGGTGGGTGACTGGCAGCAGTCTGGAGTTAGACCTGTGTTAAAGTGCCTGCTGGAAAACCACCAGCAGCTGTTGCAACAGATGGTGTCTAAACAACAACAACAACAAGAGCTGCTGCTTGGGAATTGCTGCCCTTGCAATAGCAGCGGCAGTGGCGGCAGCAGCAGGGCTTGTTTGGCTCAACCAACCAACCTTGCAACCTCCAGACTCTCACTGGTATGGGAGGCATCCAGCCCTCTTGCCTCAGGGAGTGTTCTGGAGGGCTTCTCCAGAGCTGGTGGGGGTTGCTGGGGTGGCTGTGGCCACCTGGGAGCAGCACCTGCTGGGTTTGGTTTTGCAGGGGCAGCACAGGCTGGGTGGAGGAGGTGGGGTGAGCTCTGGACTATGCTGCAGTGCCAGTGGCTACTTGACTGCATGTGTATTGGGGAAGACGCTCACTGCCAGTACTGCAGAGAAGACAAAGATCTAGAAATTTCACTTTGCGATTTATGTCTTAAAATAATATTTAGAGAGATGGAGGCTTTCTGATTTCCAGCACTTGGGGTTAGTGACTCCTTTTCTCATGATCCCTTGATACAGGAAGATGATGAATGGTCCCTGGGCTCTTTGGAAAGAGGTAAAAGGACACTGTGAGCTCTGTCTGCTCTGCCCTGCCATGCTAAGCCTGCAGTAGGTGCACAGCCTTAAAAGTGGATTAAAAGAGGAAAAGGTTGCGGAGCTGGTGACTCACGGGGAAAGAGAGCAGATCTCCACCTGACGCTTGGGGAGAGAGGCCTGGCTGAAGCCAAGACTCTCTGAAGACATTTATACAGGCCAGACTCTTTGAGGAAGGACAGGCCCGTGGTAGCAACCTGATTTTGTTTGCTTTGTCTCTAGTTGTTTACTTGCTAACAGTGTGTTACAGATAAGTAAGAGCAATGTTACAGATAAATATAAGGGTTATTTTCTCTGCCTCTGTGTGGGGATCCAGCTCTGATGTGTCCCAAGCCCGCAAGTGGTATCACACATGCATAAATTGGGTGCTTTTATCTGGATAGAAAGGGTCACAGCGACTGCTGAGCTTCCGGAGATCATAGTTATGTCATTTCCAAGTGACAGCAACATAGCGTTTGCGGCTGCATTAATAAAGCTAATTACGAACGATCTGTTTCTTTTCTTTTTTCAAGGGCTGCTTCATCACGAGAGAGAATGGTCTCTGAGGACAGATTTGGCTTTCATAGAGATAACTCTATACATCTTACATTGAGTTAATTATTCTGTTCCCAAGCCAGCCATGGAGAAGTGTACTGGGAAGTTAACAATTTAAAGCACTTACGACCTCAAAATAGCCTCTTCTTCATATATGGTCCATGAGGGTTAGCATTATTTGACTGTTATTTGGTAGATAAGGGAAAGCCAGGGGCGTTTGGAGGTCACAGAGAGGAGCCCACATAATGTAGGGTATGAAGATGCCTCAGTGCTTTTCTCTAAATCTGAGAGTTTATATTTAGAAAGGCATGGTCAGCATATACCACAGTTTCTTCTAGTACTCGTAGACTATTTTACAGGTTATGTCTTCAAATAACCTTTGAGAAAAGTCTGAAAGCACTGATGAAGGCACTAATGATGTAAATAAGGGAAGATAATATTAATTTGTGCAGGCTGGAGATTCAAGGAAAAAAATGTGGCAAAATACCAAATGTGTTTTTTTCTCTGTATTATACTTCTGTTTTATTCATATCTTAAGTCCTTTCACAAG
Source organism: Rhea pennata (assembly GCF_028389875.1). Taxonomy (NCBI): domain Eukaryota; kingdom Metazoa; phylum Chordata; class Aves; order Rheiformes; family Rheidae; genus Rhea; species Rhea pennata. The sequence goes on along the minus strand of NC_084671.1, from coordinate 17,515,852 downwards.
ATACCATTTTGTCTGAAATATCAAAACCCCTGTAAGGTATGAATTTTTTCAGCCCTCCCCAATGAAATTATGCCTCTCAGCTAGAGAAAAACACTTGCACTCTAACGTAGTCAGCATGCTAGGGAAGAGGTCCTACTTAGCCCTCCTATTATCCCTTGCCTTTGTGAATGAGTAAACAATTTAACTTAAGTCTACAACTGGCAATAAAGCCCTCGAGCGATCGGTGGTATTTGGAAGATCTAAGATGCTTTGGGGGATACAGCTGCTGCCTCACCCCATTCAGCCCACTCACAGTGGCAAACATCCATCTTCAGAGTTCTTGCTTGACAATCTTTAACTATCCGACTCCATCTCTGTTTGTTTTGCCTTTCACGTATTTTCCTCTGGGATGGATTTTACTAAACTCTTTCTTAATAAGAAATCTTACTGGAGTAAAAACACTTAAGCTTTCTGTTTCCTCTCTATTTTTTTTATCCTTCTTCACTAAAAACCTTTTCAGTAAATCTGATTCTATGCTGACAACTGTCAGTGGAACCACATTGAGTCTGTGAGAGAAGGCAGAATTTGGCACCATTTAAAATGGGTAGATGTTAAAGATGGAGAAGCTCTAGCCTCATCTAACTTCATCTCATGTAGCTTATGCTTGCGGTTTCCCTGGGAGAACATCTAAACTGAGACTCAGATGTAAAAACATGGTCCTTCTGTTCTACATGGTCTTTTATCCTTTCTCAAGTCTGTATCAATCTATTGAAAATAATGTCTTGATGAGTAACTTTCTACTGCAGTGATTACCATCTTTCTTAATAATTGAGTATGCATAGTGCTTTGATCTAAAATTGAAGAGATTAACTTGCCTTTAGACATTCTACCCATTATTCTTTTCAGACTGGATAAACAGGAATTCTTGCATCATTTTTTCCTTCTTGTGTAACTAATTAGAGCCAGTTATACTTTATAAGCATAAGTCCTTAATAGATAAAGAAATAAATGTGAAAGTGATACTTGTATTTTAAAGCCTCACTTATACTTCAAGGTTAGAAAACCTAGATATGGTAAAGGGACAATTGTTTACTGCTGTAAACAATGAGTGACATGATCATGATTGCATAAAAATTTTCATTCTAATCTCTCTTTCACCAGGCGCTTCTAAGTTTCTGCCCTCTTTACCCTCAAGTTTGTGCTGCTTATGCTTTAAAAAACTGCAACAAAACCAATCTAAAATAATCTGAAAAATGGTCAACACAGCAATTTTCACATTTTAAGAAAATTTTTCAGCATGTTTGGTTGTTATCTTTTTTTTTAAGTTCTTGTTTTTGAATGATTAGGGGTATAACTTGTGTTTTTCTGGAAAGCAGCAAATCTGAATATAGCTAATGTAGTGAAATTAGCGTCACTGTGATGAAGAATAAGGTGCTGGGTGTGTGTATATTTCATTTCATGTGTTTTCCATGGTCAGAATCCACCACTGCCAGAACTACCAGGTGCTCGCAGCTAGAGCAAAGTACAGCTTGTCCTCTGCGAGGGCAGCAGGACTGAACCTTCACTTGTAAAGTGCGTGGCTAAGGAAAATTTTGTATGTGCATGGCTAACTGAAATGCTGAGTGAGGGTGTTTTCCAGAGCACAAGTTGATATCCACTGTTGGTAAACTGGAAGGAAGAGCCCCTGGTATGGACAAGGGAAAGACTGCTGTTGCACTGTTTCTGAATTTTCGTGCTGTTAAATAGATGACAAATTTGCACATCTGGATTCTAGCCGCACAGGCAAATTCACTGTGAAAAGAAGCTGCTTGAGAACGGTAGGAATTAAGCCTTCACTTTGTACTCACACTAATGCCTGGAAAATACACTGCAAATTACTGACCTTTCTCAGCCAGACAGTGGAATCCAGATTTTGCCTGTGACCAGTTTGAGTAACGGTGCTCGCCGCTGAGGAACCCAGCTTCCCAAGGCTGGTTTGCAAAATGATAAGGCCCATCTCCCAGGAGAGTAGGCCTGGAAGGAGAAGTGGCTGCTGACAGGCAGGGCTAGAGTAGGACTCAGAGCTGGGAGAAGGGAGGGTGCCAGGGCAGGGAGATGGAGCAACACTGGGAAGATACAGCTAGAAGACTGAGAGTGGACAGAACCAGAGCACGAAGTCCAAGGCTGGGAACCTTGGAGCCACAGTGTCCTCTTTCAACTCCCTCTGTTGCTCTTTCTTGTTATTTTAGGAGTCTCTGATAAAACATGTCAACTACCCCAAAACATGCCCAAACTACCTCAGCTCCTGTTATGTGTGCTGCCTGTTCTCATCCCCCTTGCTGCACACCTGTGACTTCCTAGCCACACTGAGGACATTGCAGGAGGGCATGTTACCTATTTTGAGAGTCCTTGTCTAGCAGTTTTCAGTCTCTGGGAGTGTGAGGATATGGAGGGTGGAATAAGAGAAAAGACTGCTGCTTAAGCAATAGGATGACTGTGGCTTCAAGGTTTTGTGAGCCACTATTGAGATTATGAAAAGACTCACAGGGTTGTGACCCTGTCCACCTATTTGCTGCACTTCTGTCCTACTGCTATGTGCCCTGCTTGCGCCCTCAAATGCTCCTTCTTTGCTACAGGGTGCAGGACTCCCATGGCACTTTAAATCCTTCCTCTCCCCTTGCCTCACACCCACTTTTGCAGAAGGACTGCAGCAGTTCTGATATGCTCTTGCCTGAGGTGACAGGAATGGAGAAAGATCTTCCCTGAAAGTGTGTGTGTGTGGGGAAACAGCCAGAAAGACAAGCATAATGAACCACAAGGTGTGGTTTACTTAATGTAGTTTAGTGTTAATTATTTATGATGATTCATGATTTTCTCTAGTATATTGGCTAATGAGATCTGTTATTGTAACAACAGTTAACAAACAACTCCCAGGTTTGCATACAACAGACCTACTGTATTATAATGAAAAATATCTAACATTTCCTTTGTAATATTATAATTTTTATATATTAGTCTACCCTTTGCAGCATTAATCCTCCACTGATTTCTGCATCTTACTGGTTTTCTTCCTTCCCTCTCTCCTCCTTCCCCTTTCTCTCTTATTAAGCCCAAGACACTGACATGTATTGTCATTCACTAACTGTGCACGATTGCAATGTGTTATAAATAGCACAGATTCAGGAGTACAATTCATTGTGAAAAGTATCTTTAGAGATGACCTTTGAAACACTAGCTATATCTTTCCTGTTTTTCCCTTTCACAGCATGCTCTGGATCATGTTGCTCTTAATTTGGTGCAGTTTGTTAATTACAAAACAGAATAGAAGCTGTGCAGTAAGTAGGGGATTTAAATAATAAGGTGGATAATTAAAAAGGATTAATGAGGTGGATTAAGATAAAGGGATTGAGGCCAAAAGGAGCACAAATTTTCTAAACATTAATGGCCCCAAAATTCTAGCATTCAATAGTATGTTCCTCTTCCCAGCTAGGTATTTGCTTTTATCCAGAGGTGTTGGTCTTTTAAATCAGATTGACTAACACAGTCCCAAGAGAGCTGAGCAGCACCTAGCATCTCCTCCTGCAGCCCTGTGTGCCCCTTCTCTCCAGCGCAAGTTCCCCAGCTAGTTTGCTTCTAACTCATTGCTGCATCTGGCTGAAGTGGTTCCCAAGAAAACAGTACAAAAGCTGAAAGAGAAAGACTGCAGTTGGATTCTGAGGCTATTAGATCCTGCCTAATCCTCAGCTGCCCTGGCCAACACCATTCTTCTCTGTGCACAGGTTTGGGGCAGACCAAAACCTAAAAAGGCTGATGGAATTGTTCCAAATGTTGCTGTCGGGTTGCCAAACTCAAAGTGGGTTTGCTTTCTCCCTCATCCCGCCAGACTGGCGCTGCAAAGCCCCGTGGCTGGAGAGCCATCCTCAGCGTGGAAGGCAAGGTTCTGGACAGCAAATGCTTACTGCTGTGTGTTTGAGTAAAACACAACTCCCTTCTGAGGGCAGCTCAGCTGAACACTTCTGTAAGGAATCCTGGAGGTCTCCAGGTCCTTAGTTCCAGATCCATTACCAGAAATTTTATGTATGGTTATTTTGCAGGTATGGTGGAGGGAGGCATGAAGAGCAAGGAGAAATACAGATTTTTGCTACATGTTACTGTCTAGTCAACCACTTATTTCACTAGACTATAAAGCAATTTGTATCTATAGATTTATTATAATCATTATTTTGATTATTTTGGTGTGAGCTACTGACTCAGAAGGTAGAAATCATAATCTAACAATGTAATATCACTGCCCAATCTGAATTTTGGAGCTTATCTATGGATATTATAGTTTTCCTTGCAAGTGTCTTAAGGTTATTTTCTGCTGGGAGTTATTAGTGCAAGTAGCAGCTGGGAGTTTGGGCTCACCCTGTACTCAGTACTGCAGAGCCAGGAATTGCTCAGGCATGGAATAACACACAGCAGGGATGAACCTACCCCATGAGTGATGCTACCACAGTCACTTCAGTTACACCAGCAGCAAATCTAGCCCAGTGCGAACATCAAGATGCACAGATCTGTACAACTGGGTAATAAATCCCTGACAAAGAAGCCTGACAGGACTGCAGAGGAAATGCAGCTTCAGGAAATTAAAAGCCGCCTGTCATGGTGTTTATGCCAGGTGTCTGCACCAACGGTGGAATGCAATTTTACTCTTCTTCGGAAATGTGCTAGATGTGCCCTCTCGTGGAGGCCAGCGACAGTGCACGAACGACTTCGACGGCTTTTTTTTTTTTTTTTTTTTTTTTCCTCCCCAGTGGACTCGGCTGCTGTGTATGAGCTCTTCACATGGGGAACAAGAAATGGTTGTAAGTAGTTCGTGCTTTTGGCTACAATGCTGATCTTACATACTAACAAGAAAGTGGCCTGGGATTCCTCTAGCGCTGCCCCAACGTGCCTCTGGGGGACCAGGCTCTGCGGCGGCCACAGCTCTGGGGGAGACCCCGGCCACGAGCACAGCCCACACGGGTGCCACTACATAACTGACGTGATTCAGTATAACTGATTTACTGATATCCGTGTCAGAAGAAAGGCTGTCCTGCCTCTCAGAAAGCAGGCATTCTAAGTTTGCAAAGCTGTGAGTTAGGAACCAGTCTTCCTTTTATTTGTAAACAGCAAAATCAGTAGGGAGATGTTGGAAATATGTATGGAGCCCTATGATCTCTTTTGAGTCATTTCCTAGAGCAGAAATGTACTTCAAGGCTCTTTACTGATGATAATCAACAAATGTAGCAACACATGCAAATAAATGTGATTAATAACAATTTCTCTGTAGAAATATAATTACCATCATAAACAAGTGGTCATTACTGAGAGACTTCACGTGGAGGTTAGGCAAGGAATTATTTGCAATGATTATAAAGGACGTCCCTGAAGTAAAGGGAACGACTGAACAAGCAGAGTTTTCTAACTGAAGTAAAATCGTAACATCAACAGCTTTATTCTGAGTGGAAGATTGTAGGTGGAAGAGCTTAGTGTTACACGCCACAGTCTAAGAGTAGCTTCAAAGATATTTCCATTTTTGAGTGAGATTTCTCCTTTTCTTGAAATCTTGATTGTTCTTTCTCATACTGCAGTAATATTAATTCTACCTAGTCTACCCACTAATACAGCTACTCAATCCCTTTTGTTATGATCTGCTTGACAGTACGTGACAGGACCTGCACTATGCTAGGTTCTTTTTAGGTATTATTTTGTTATCTCAAATTTATATGTCACCCTATTCGACCCTTTTTGGTCAATACCTTTTCAGGAAAGTAGATGTACCCAGATCTGCTAACTTAAATGGGATTTCAGCAGCTGTGTTTTTTCTACCATTTATGGAACAAGAGCCATAAAAAGACTTGCATCTAAAGCTTCACTTTACATACAGCTAGGAGCTGGGTAACATTAGATCATCTTCCTTAGAAGGTGGATACACACCTTCTGCAGGAGGTGAGGTTGCCTGAAGATCTTCAGTCAGTTTGAGAAAGATCTGCAGCTATAATGTAATCTAGAAGTAGTGAAAGCAGAGAGGCCTATTTCCATTCCTCACTAAGATTCACATTAACTTTATACTAAGTTTCAGGTGTATGCATAGTCCCAGCAAAATCAATGGAACTACTTTTGAACTTGAAGTTAAGCATGTATTTAGGTACCTTCATGAACTGAGATACCTATGCGACTTCCCTATCATATCTGCTTTTTGTCTCTCTTTCACTTCCAGTGTGTTATTTCCACTATTCTTTTTTCTTCTGTTTTTTTTTTTTTTTTTTTTTTTTTTGGTTTTCTTTACCACTCCCCTTAAACCCTATGCAATTTCCCCTGCCCTCTTTACCTTAGCTCTTGGTCCTCTTGCTTTCTTTTTGTCCCTACTGGAAGCTCCCATTTCATTCTCCACTGTCAGTGGGGTTATTAGCTTAATCTCTGCTCCCTACTGGAGCTTGCAGGGGAGTACATGTTCAGAGTTGGTGGATTTAAAGCTTCCATCCATTTTTGTGGATATACTGTCTTTCCCTTAAGTACTCTCTCAACCCCAGCCTCCATGCTATGATAAAAATCCATAAAAGCAAGAGAATGCAAGGTTCAAGGGAAATGCAATGTGACTGTGGGTCATAGTTTTTACTTAATCAATGTTCTGTAAAATATTGCCATAGTAGTGTGCTAACAAATTCAGGAATAGGGAATAGACTCTGCAATCCTCTTCACTGTTCTTGGGCCTTTCTGTATTTGATGCAGTGTTTTAACATTGTTTATAAGAGTACTCTTTCTATTTCACTTTGTTAGAAGTTTAGAGGCAAGTCTTGCCTCCCAGACTGCACGATCACACAATGCTTAGTGTGTAAGAACATGACCCATAGATGATCAACAAATGAATGGGGCTGTACAGAAAGGCCTTGCTCAGGCAAGGCAGGTCAGTATTTTGTATCTCAATAAAGACCTCCTGTTAAGGTTTGTGCTGTGGGACTGTGTGTTCTTCATGCTGGTTAACTGCTGGTGCCTCTTCAAAATGTAGTGAATAGTAGCACAGGTCTGTGTATGCATGCTGTAGGGGGCAAGAGATGTGCCCAGGAATAGCTGTGGAGGGACAGAATGGTTCCAGGGGGTGCAGACTCATGGAGCTAGCTGCCAAGGCTTCTTATGCCTGGCTGGCTTAATGCAGCTGGTTGCTAAGCGAATTTGGGTTGCCTAGCAACTTCATTCAATTTCGCCTCTGCTAACATCAGAGCAAGAAACCCAGATGGGCCACATACACCATGAAAGCCAAAAGGCCAGCAGCACCACAGGGATGTAGACAAGCTGGGGCAGTCTGGTCTGCCTCGGCTCACCACTGTGGAAACAAACCTGGAACAGTATCAGTTCCTAGCCACAGATACGGTCTCTGTCCAAGAGATCATTTTCGGTCTCACTGCTGGAAGACCTTGGGAGGTCACGGGTGACCTGCTGTGGGTGTTTGGCCGTGGTGCTGCAATTCAGCCCAGTGAAGGAGGGTGCCAGCCGACCCAGTCAGGCTCTGTGACTGCTAACACTCCCCTGGAAAGGATTGCAGAGGCGAGGATGCTGGCCATGGCACTCCTGGGGCTGTGTTAACCCCTCATGACAGAGCTGCTTTGCAGATATCCTGTAGGAACTTATTTGCAGAGTATGTAGATTTAGTTTCTGCTAGACCTGGCTATGAGAAGCTGCTTAAGTCCATTTAAGCATCTAATGTTACTATATAAGTCCTGACTGCAAGGAAAAGTAACTCTCGCCAGAGCTGGGTTTCTGTGTGCTGAGACAGTATCGCAACTGGCTGTGCCTCCAGGGAGACACCTTCTGCTGCAAGCCAGTCAGTCTGACGCCGTGACAGGCCTTTGCTCTCACTGGATTAACTCTCGAGCGGTTCTTTAGCGATATGAGAAGATAACTTTTCCAGCGTTTAATTCACCCAGAGCAGGGCTGCGCCGAGGCCGTAGGGCCGTTACGACACGAGGCTCCGAAAGGAGCCCGTGTGACAGCGCCGCCATGACGAAGCAGTTAGAGAGGAGGACGAGGCAGGCCTCGGCCACGAATCCGCAGCCGTAGGGGGCGAGGGCCCCGGCCAGGGCCGGCCGCTCCGCCCCGCCCGGCCCCGCCCCGCCCCGCCCCGGGGACCGCAGCGAGGGCGGCCGGCGGCGGGCAGGGCCCGCGTGCGAGCCCGGGAGCCGCCGCAGGCCGCCGCCGCCGCCGCTATCAACGGCCGCGTCGCCGCCGGCCCCATCGCTAGCTCGGCTATCGGTTTGGCGCCCTGCGCTCTCGGGTTCCCCACCCCCCCCCCGCCATCTGTGGACTCGGCGCTCGACTCCCCGCCGCCCGGGCTGAGCGAGGGGAGAAGCAAGATGGCGGACAAGACGCCCGGCGGCTCGCAGAAAGCCAGTGGGAAGGTGAGGCCGTTCCGCGGGGCCGCCGCCGGCCGGGGGAGCGGGCGCCCGCCGCCGCCGCCCGCCGCCGCCGGCAGGGGGGCGCCCGCCGCCGCCAGCCGCGCCGCCCGCTCCGCGCGGGCGCTGCGGCCTGCTCTGCGGCTGCCCGCGGCGCCCGGGGGGCGGGGAGGCGCGAGCCGGGCCGCGCCCGGGCCGGGCCCGGGCCCCTCTCGCCGCCGGCGCCCCCGGGCGCAGGGACGCGTGGGCGGGCGGCGAGGAGAGCGGGGCGCTGCGGGGAGCGGGCGCCTCGCAGGCGGGGCCGCGCGGCTGGCGCCTCGGGCGGGCGGGCGGGCGGCCAGTGCGCGGCGCCCGCGCTCGGGTTTGGCCCGCTCGCGTGCGGAGTCCCGGTGCCTGCGGGGGGTCGGTTTGCAAATCGCGGGTGGGAAAGCAACGGCTAACTTGAGACCCAGTGTCCCGTTTTGATTTGCGATAAAATTACAAACGTATGTACAAATCGCGGCCGTGTTGCACTCTCTCCTCACTGTACCCACTCTGTTCCCCGTGGTTATGCTTTGTTGGATTTGAAGACAGAAGTCCAGGTTATACAGGAATTCTAGCAGGCTTGTGCAAAGCTACGCACAGAAACCAGTGCTGTGTGCCTGTGAGTAATCCTCAACAGCACAGAACTTCCTGCTAACACCTTCCCCTCACGAGAAAGTAGAGGGTAAGAGCAATGATATATTTGGGGGGACACTTTCGCAGCTAACAGCATGAGGGTTAGCGATATTCCCTTTTGAACAGTCTCGTTGCAGGTCTTAGGGCAGCACTATGTAACTCTTTTTCCTGGTAACTCTTCCAGTCTGTCTTGTGTAAATTGGTGTGTGGGGGGGAGAAGCCACATTCTGGTTTAGGGATTTCTGTTCCTCTATATGTTAGTAATTTTTGATCCATTTTTATATTCAGCTAAAATAGGATATTTTTCTGTTGTTGCTAGGAGATTAACTGAATCTTAGTTATGAGAGCCTTTTGATGTTTATCCAGTAGTTGGTTTCCCTAGGATAGGTTGTTTCCTTTTTATGATTTACTCCAAATACTGTCAGAAAACTTTTTTGGATCATACCTTTGACTTGAAACTGCAACCAAGATCGAGACAGATCTCTATTGGTTAATAACACAGTATATCTTAATTTATGGAGAGAGGCTTCTGGGAAATTAGACATTTTGGGATTTAAAGTGTCATTAGACATAGAATAATAACTTGTCAATTACTGCAATTAATATAGTACACAAAAACAACTATGATATGATCCATTTCTTTTTACTGATAGTTACATTGTAGATTTTTCATTTTGGCAGTGTAATATTTCTGTGTGCGCGCGTGTGTGTATATATATATATATACACACACACATATATATATGTCATTTTAGAAAAAATGTTTTCTGTCCTAGTTCTGTTCTGCAAAAATGTATTCAAACACTTTTCCTACTAAGTCATCCCATTGAACTCAGTGGGACTACTAGAAAATGTGAAGATAAACATGTGCATTGATCTCTCAAGAGTTGGAGTCCTTGAGGAGGTTCTGTATCTGGCCATTTTCATGCAGTCCGCCTACCCCTCCAGTTTCCTGTTACTTTAGAAGTATATACTCTGTTTCAGTAGTCTCTTCTCTTGCTTTACATTCTAGATCTTCTTTATTTTGTCTTGTTAATGTTCTCTTTTGCCCCAAGGAAAATAGTGATAGTACTTGCATGGATCTAGGAGAACTGTTTTCTGTTGAAAAGTGAAGTTAAATACACATATCCTTCTCTTGGGATATGTGTCCTTTAGTCTTAGCTTTGTGGCTGTCGGGGAGTAGGAAAGTGTCTTGTCTTTTTTTTTTTTTTTTTTTTTTCTTTTTCGTCAATTCATGAATGCATATGGCACGTAAATCCATATTGGTATTCTTCAGATGTCTGTGGAAAAAGGTATGATGCATCAGAACTGAAATCTGTAATAATTGAAAACTTTCTTTGTAGTTAATTTATTTATTCGAGGATAAAAATCAGTGCTTTTAGTTAGCTGACTATGAGAGTATGTATGGTGTAAAAATCTAAGCAAATAACCAATTTACTTGATTTCTTAAAATAATTATTTATGAAATACTTTGATTTTTTTCAAATTCATTTACTTGCATATAAAAATCAAAGTTTTAGGCTCCATTTCATTTTGTGCATTATATTTGCATGTTGTAAGATGCTACATTTGAAAACAAGATTTTGCAAATAGTTCTTGTAGACTCCGTAGGATATGTTTCAATGGCAATTTCAGGTTGTTCTTTTTCTGACTTCTAGCTGATATCCTGGGAAGAATACAATGGCATTTTATTTTCTCTCTTCTATTAAATGCTATGGTGTAGCAATTGAAGGCTTTAACACTTGAACTAAGATATGGCTTCTCTCTTTCAGTACACGTGGTGTTTGTTCTTCTGTCTTAGTGTCTAGCCACTGTCTAGACAATCATTTTGTTTTGTAAGGTAAAGTCCAGTTTATTATTTCAGTCAAGCATTATCTATTTGATTTACTATTTGAAAACTGTCAGGGAGATGCTACTCTATTCAGGAGCACCAGTTGCTTTTGTGACTGTGTTGGTAGCTGCTTTTTATGATGTTAAATAAATCTGAAAGATTCTTCTACATGAAACGTGTTGCAAGAGTGTCATTTATCCCTTTGTCGCTTTAAGATTAGGATAGCAAAATCTGCATCTGGAATAGGAATGATGGACAAATTTAGGATGGCAAATAGAGGTTGGCCAAGATCTGATTCTAAAATGGCAGATACTGATTCCGTCCAATAATTATCTGGATGTAATGAAATATTATTTGCTTGGATGACTCTACCATTTTTTCTTTCATCTTTTAAGAATAGTGACTGTATTGCATATATTCTAGTCATATATAGTACTGTACAAACTGGGTACTACGTGGCACTATCCACTTGGATCAGTTGTAGTTTCCTGTTTTCAATTGTAGAAGTTGATGTTTAAAATCATTCCCTAATTTCAAGTGCATTTCTTTGGCCTTTTGAGTAAGGATCTTTGTTAATAAAATGTTAAAGAAAGCCTGCTTGTGGATGGGCAGCTTTCATAGGGAAGTTAAAATGTATGAAGAACAAGAATGTAGAATCTGTGGAAGTGTGACTTCTAATTAGATGAAGAATTCTGAAGGATGGTGAAACTGATGATCATTAACTTTCCCTATGTTATCGTTCAAATTGTATAGAAGAGCAGCAGTGGGGTAAGTAGTTTCCTCTGCTGATGGAAGTGTAAAAGGAGTAGCAGTAAAAAGTTAAAAATTGGCAGTTCCTGTTCATCTGAGTTTAGAGTTGTAATAGAATAGCATTTCTTGCAAGTACTTCAGAGGAAACAATTTTCCATTTATTTTTGTGCTTCCAAGTGATGTCTATTTAAATAGTGAATAATATTAGTATACGCTATTCTCGTAAATGTGAAGAGTAAACACATTAGCTATGAAACTTAATTTGCAGATGTTTGCAAGTATTTGTTTTTTTGACTGCATTACAAACTATTTGATAGAGGAGGGAGTGGAGAAAGAAAAGTTAATTGGGAAATGCTGCTTCCCCCTCCCCCAGCTGTATTCTAGCATCCTGATTTACACTGTCGTCTGTTTCCATGTCCTTAGTAGGAAGGCTGACCCAAACAGTTTCCTAGCCTCAGCTAGACTTTCTCTTCCACACATTCTTTAGATGATTTAGCTTGACTATCTGGGAGCAGGGGGAGCTGGTGTGAATAGGATACTGGTTTGGCTGAGCCTACCTAGCCATCTTTTTCCTAGGTGTTCAGATAGATAAGAAAAAGTGATCTAGTTCTACGTGGCTCTATGATCAGCTCTGCAATGTGGGGAGAGGATCAAGGGAAGATGTTAGCACAAGGCCAGAGTATCTTACGCTAAAATTTCTTCTAAACACTTTACGTTAAGCTATCAATTTTTACAGGAGCAGAACTTACAATAAGTTTAAGTTTGCAGCCATTACAGTTCTAAAGATACCATTCAGCATGTGCAGCTTCTGCTGCACTTTGTTTTATGAAATGGCACCAGTTTTAACTTCAGAAAACTGGGTTTTGTTGATACTGTATAGAATATGTTAAGCATTTATGAAATAATTGTATTGTGCTAGTTTTACCTAGAGATTGTTACATTTGGGAAAACTATGCTGAGTTTTTGGACACTTGCATTGCTTACAGGAAAGAAAACTTGGAAGAATAGTCTTTGCTCTTCTGTTTTATTTGGAAGCAGCTGTGAAGCTGGAAGAAAATTTAAATGTCAAAATCTGAGATGGAATTCTCTGCTTTTTGATAGGACTTTGTCATCAACTTCATTTATATAGTCTTTTTTTTTTTTTTCCTTTTGGAAGTTGAGTAAACTGGCTATATTCAGTTGGAAGCCATCTGCCCTCCAAGACTGCAGTTTGAAAAGACTTTATTTTATTGACACGCTCTGTTAGCAGCCTGTACTGCTAGTTCAGTTATGCTGGTGATATTCTTTAAGGGACCTGTGTAGTGAAAGAGATTGAGAAAGTGATCCAGCTGGAAAATAACTTAGTAAAAAACGACAGGTTTCATGCAGACTTTTAAGGCTAATGAGATGGACAGAAGAGGAGATTTGTGGAATGTTTTTGCTGGTAATGCTACTGAAAGATATATTCATCCCATTTTCCTGTCATTGTTTTGAACACGAAGTGAGTTATCCTCATATCTCCGAAATCATCAACTACAGAACCGTGAATGTTTTTCTTTCAAGAGCTAGAGCTACTTCAGTTGAGTTAAACATGATTAAAAAAAGAAAAAACATCCTATTCTGTCTTTCAACATAGGTAGGCAACAACCTTTAAAATATTTTTCTCTGTAAATGTTGAAAAGACTGATACTCTTTAAGTCAAAATCAACTGATCTGACTCTGAAGGAAAATACCTCACCCCATTCATCGAGGCAGTGCAAATGGACGTAAAGTCCAGTGCTCTGAGAGTGAAGTAATTATTATTTTTTAATAGCTGCTATTCAGAAATTTGCAGATAGTCATGCATGACTTTGTCAGGAATTATGTCTGTTTTGAGCTTTATTGAGTACTATTTGCTGGGGTGGTCAAAAGCAGTACCAAAGCCATGAACCAAATTTATAGATGGAAACAGAAAACCTAAAACCAGGAACTATGGAAGAGAATAATGTGACTCTTTGCAAAGCTGCTAGTTGGCACTCAAAAAAATCGTTTTACAGATTTACTAGACTAACTTTTTTAAAAAAGTTTTCGGAGCGTGCCTTAGTAGAAATTCTATTACTTTGCTGATACTCAGAAGTGATTTGTTTCACAGTGCATTGGTCCCTGTTGGGAGGTTGGAGAGTTCCACTGTGCTTTTTTTGTTTGTTTGTTTGCTTTTTTGGTGGACTTAGTGCCAGTTCTTGAAGTTCTCTCTACCATTTTTCTGAATTGATTTGACTATAAAAATACAGGAACATAATTATATGAGGTAAATGTCACTATCTTAATTGATGAAAATGCTTGATGGGAAATGGTACCAAATTTTAGTAATTATTTTCCAGAGTAGCATCTGGTGCTTGTCTATTCTGGAATGGCTGAGAGCAACACAGCATAATATTACTTCTGATAGAAACTACAAATTCCTTGTTATAAGGAAAAGTGCTAATGTCCTCTAACTAATCAATGGATTTCAGCTAATGAAAATCTATAATAAAATTTTTGTATGTCTTTATTTGGACTTACAATTCATATTTAAATATGAATTGTATACAAAAAAGCTCTATCTTAGTAGCATACCTTATATCAGTAAAGTTTCCTGGAATTTGGGCACTATCTAGTTTAATAGTTTATTGTTCTGTCCTGTTTGTTGGAGTGTTCTTCATCACTTAAACTCATAAAAATATCATCTGAAAGAATTCTGTTACGAAGTGTCTATGCATTTGTATACTTTGTATGTATTATGGTGTTCAATGGCCTAGAGTTGTTTTTAAAATAGGAGAAGTAAATTGAAATACTGTTTGCTGTTCTGTAAAGAGCTTGTACAGTATATGTGTGGTAGTACAGTACATTATACTGTATGTGCATGTATGTAGCAGTTTTAAAGTTGAGACTGAGGAATTTTTCCCGTTTGTCTGAAAAGAAAGCAGAGTTAAAAGTTGTAGATTTGTAAGGCAGTGAGTTTTAGTTCTTAATTTGAGTGCAATGTATTGAAAGTGACACTAACATTACACATGCATACATGAAACTTCTATGCATTTTGAAAAATTCAATTATAGTTTAACTTGAAGTGACAATGCTAATTAGTGCATATTCCCAAGTAGGACTTTAATTAGAGTTCCTGAGGTGGCCATCATCCATCAATGCAGAACATACCGAGAGCAGTTTTGGAAATGATTTTATAGTAAGATGAATATAATAAAGCATTTTAACAATGACTTTTACAGATTCAGTTTAACAAACTTCCTTTTTCCAATTATAATGGTGTTAATGGTGAGTTGATAAAATCCACGTGTGGAAATGTAGTTGTTTTTAATGATAGAAAGAACATCTATTGTTAATCTTTTGTTTATCTTATATTGAAATTGTTCATGCTGTGACATTGCCCAGATACATGTTTAAAATAGGTTATGTGCATCTTTGTTGTTGTGTATTTGGATGTTGAAGTTGAAGTGAAAGTCATATCCACAGAAGAAAACAGAGTTGGTTTGTTTCTTTCTTGTAGTTGTGTTGCCTTTGCCTTACCCTCTCTTCATTCTTTCTTCAGGTCAGAGTGCCAGATGCAGTACATACTGCTGGGTCTGCTGATACACATGTAAGTCCACAAGATTAAACCTGGAACTTCAAAATAAACCTGTTGTTCTCTAAAGAAAACTTTCTTGCTGCAGTAAGCCTTTGGTGCATGGGGTATGTAATCTGTAGATATTTGTAAAGATCTACAAAAGGCATTTGTTTTCATGTTTAAAATAGTCCTTGAAAAACTTTAAAAACTACTCATGTATGAATTTCTACTGAATGATACTGCATTAATAACTGACATTTAAACAGGTAGAAGTGGTAAAGACTGTAGACATTTATATTGAAGTACAGCTCAAAATGTGGGCTGAGTAACTGTAAGAGTCAATGTATAGTAAAGTGGGTTTTGTATACAGTTGGCCTCTCAAAAATGAGGTAGTATGACCCTAAATTAAACTTCAGCTTTTCCTTCTAATAGAATATACTTGAAGAAAAAGGTAAGAACATTTGACTATTCTTCCTCACCTCACATTATAGTTAATGAAATGCTGTGGTTAACAGGAATTTGCCTTCATGCAATGATTTGCTTGCTTAGCAGGAAGTTTCTCTCTTCTTCCATCATCTACCATATTCCTTCCACTGTGATATTTTTTGTTTTTTTTTAAAGGAGAAAGGTCTTTAGGTATTCTGTGCCTCTGTTGTTAATAATTTTGTGAAGCTACTTAATGTCATAATTGTCTACTGGAATGTGAATTGCAGGAATGAATTAATTTAATACTGTTGATTTTTATATTGCTCCAGCCACTTGGAAGCTTTTTCCTAAGACCATTTCTAAACTTGTATCTTGGTGCTAGAACTCTTACGGCTGCTTTCATCGTTATGTCACTAGAACATGTACTCATGTGGCAGCATTACAGGTATCTTGTATCATCACTGTGAGAGATTATTTTCTGACAACAAGGATAAGTCTTTGCTGGGAGCATAGTATTTGTGTTTGTCAGTGTTGCTGCGCCATAGTAATAAGTCCACATTTTGCCAAGGTTGTATATTGCTTGTCGTACTGAAATACAAGTAGTCTTTGAGACAACACAAAAAGTGGATTTTATTAACTTCTAAAACATGCAGATGCATGAAAACCTGCTGATAACTCTGTCACAGGAGCTCATGTTGAGAAGCTTAGTAGCATAAACCAGATGAATCATAGAATCATAGAATCAGTAAGGTTGGAAGGGACCTCTGGAGATCACCTAGTCCAACCTCCCTGCTCAGCATGTTAGACAGGGTTGCATCCGGGCAGGCCTTGCATATCTCTGGAGAAGGAGACTCCACAGCCTCTCTGGGCAACCTGTTCCAGTGCTCTGTCACTCTCACAGTGAAGAAATTCCCCCTCACGGTCAGGCAGAACTTCCTGTACTTCAGTTTCTGCCCATTGCCTCTTGTCCTGTCACATGGGACAACTGAAAAGAGTTTGTCTCCATCCCCCTGACACCCTCCCTTCAGACACTTTTACACATTGATAAGATTCCCCCCTCAGTCTTCTCTTCCCCAGGCTAGAGAGGCCCAACTCTCGCAGCCATTCCTCATAGGGCAGATGCTCCAGCCCTCTGATCATCTTCGTAGCCCTACACTGGACTCTCTCCAGCAGCTCCATGTCTCTCTCGTACTGGGGAGCCCAGAACTGTATGCAGTACTTGAGATGAGTCCTCCCCTGGGCTGAGCAGAGGGGCCGGATCGCCTCCCTTGACCTGCTGGTAACACTCTTCCTAATGCATCCCAGGAGACCATTGGCCTTCCTGGCCACAAGGGCACATTGCTGGCTCATGGTCAACTTGTCATCCAGCAGCACTCCCAGGTCCTTCTCTGCAGAGCTGCTCTCCAGAAGGTCAGCCCCCAGCTTGTACTGGTGCCTAGGGTTATTTTTCCCTAGGTGCAGGACTCTGCGCTTGCCCTTGTTGAACCTCAGGAGGTTCCTCTCTGCCCAGCTGTCCAGCCTGTCCAGGTCTCTCTGAATGGCAGCACAGGCCTCAGGTGTGTCAGCCACTCCTCCCAGCTTGGTATCATCAGCAAACTTGCTGAGGAGGCACTCCGTCCCCTCACCCAGGTTGTTGATGAATAAGTTGAACAGGATGGGACCCAGTACTGAGCTCTGGGAGACTCTAGTAGCCACAGGCCTCCAACCGGACTCCACGCCACTGATGACGACCCTCTGAGCTCTGCCTTTCAGCCGGTTCTCAATCCACCTCACTGTCCGCTCGTCTAACCCACACTTCCTGAGCTTATCTAGGAGGATGTTATGGGAGACAGTGTCAAAAGCCATGCTGAAGTCAAGGTACACAACGTCCACTGCTCTCCCCTCGTCTACCCAGCCAGTCATTCCATCATAGAAGGCTATCAGATTGGTTAAGCAGGATTTCCCCATGGTGAATCCATGCTGGCTACTCCTGATCACCTTCTTTTCCTCCGTATGTCTGAAGAAGACCTCCAGAATGAGCTGTTCCATCACCTTTCCAGGGATGGAGGTGAGGCTGACTGGCCTATAGTTGCCTAGGTCCTCCTCTTTGCCCCTCTGGAAGACTGCAGTGACATTGGCTTTCTTCCAGTCCTCAGGCACCTCTCCAGTTCTCCAGGACCTTTGAAAGATGATGGAGAGTGGCCTGGTAGCAATGTCCACCAGCTCCCTCAGTACCCGTGGGTGCATCCCATCCAGGCCCATGGATTTGTGGATGTCAAGCTTGCCCAGAAGGTCTCTAATCCTTTCCTCCTCAATCAAAGGAAAGTCTTCCCTTCTCTGGACTTTCTCCCTCACGTCCAGGCTCCAGGATTCATGAGGGCTGCCCTTAGCAGTGAAGACTGAAGCAAAGAAGGCATTCAGTAATTCTGCCTTCTCTGTATCCCTTGTCACCAGGGCCCCTGCCCCATTCAGTAGTGGGCCCACATTTTCCCTAGTCCTCCTCTTGCTGCTGATGTACTTGAAGAAGCCCTTCCTGTTGTCCTTGACATCCCTTGCCAGACTCGATTCCAGCTGGGCCTTAGCCTTCCTCGCAGCATCTCTACATACTCTGACTGCATTCCTATAATTCTCCCAAGTACCCTGTCCCCTCTTCCACATTCTGTGTACTTTTTTCTGTCTGAATTTGGCCAAGAGCTCCTTGCTCACCCATGCAGATCTCCTGCCCCCTTTGCTGCGCTTCTTATTCATAGGGATGCACTGCTCTTGAACTTGGAGGAAGTGATATTTGAATAGTAGCCAGCTCTCCTGGACCCTGCTTCCTTCTAGGGCGTTAACCCATGAGATTCCTCCAAGTAGGCCTCTGAAGAGCCCAGAGTCCGCTCTTCTGAAGTCCAGGGTTGCAATCCTCCTTACTTCTTTCCTGCTGGATCCTGAACTCCACCATCTCACGGTCACTGCAGCTAAGGCTGCCCCCAACCTTCACATCTCCAACCAGTCCCTCTCTGTTGGTTCGGACAAGGTCCAGCAGGACACCCTTCCTCGTAGGCTCCTCCACCATTTGTGACAAGAAGTTATTATCAGTGCTTTGCAGGAGCCTCCTGGACTGCTTGTGCCTTGCTGTGTTGTCTTTCCAACAGATGTCAGGGTGGTTGAAGTCCCCCATGAGAACCAGGGCCTGTGATTGTGAGGCTACTTCCAGCTGTCCACAGAAGGCCTCATTGACTTCCTCTTCTTGGTCAGGTGGCCTGTAGTAGACACCCACAACCATGTCCCCCATTTTGGCCTGCCCTTTGATCTTTACTCATAAGCTCTTAACTGCCTCCTCCTCCTCCCCACCCTAGGCAGAGCTCGATGCAGTCCAGTTGCTCTCTCACATAAAGAGCGACTCCACCACCTCGCCTCCCTGGCCTGTCTCTCCTAAAAAGCACGTAGCCATCCATGACAGCATTCCAGTCATGACAGCTATCCCCCCATGTCTCCGTGATTGCAATGAGATCATGGCCTGTGACTGCACACAGATCTCCAGCTCCTCCTGTTTGTTCCCCGTGCTACGTGCTTCGGTTTACAGGCATTTCGGAGAGGTGGTCATGCCTGCAGGTTTCCCAGGAAGGGTGTACAGGGGTCTGCCATAGCCATGTCCCAAATGCACATCCCCAGCTGCATGCACCTGTTGGAGGACCCCCAACCTAACTTGTGGTTTGTTGTCTACCCTGTCTGTATGACAGCCTCCCACCCCCCTCAGCACTGCATTAGCTTGTAATTTAATATTTTCCTTTAAGTTATAAAGTAGGAAACATTTTTCAAAGAAATATAAGCCATTTTGATCCTATGCTTATCTATAAAATGACAAGTTCAGAGACTGCTTGTTTCTTTAATTTCACTTGAGAGCCCATGCTTGGCACAGATCTAAGAGATATTTGTGATACTAAATAAGGATTATAAAGTAAAGGTGTTTGAAATGATTGTTTTTCACTGTGCTTTTTTCACACTAGGTGAGCAGATTCTGTATGGAAGACTGATACTAGAAATAAAACCCTTTCCATAGAGAATCATCGCTAAAGAAACTCTTTTTGCAATTGGCATTTGAAGTTTTATGATAATAGTGAATTGTTCAGCTTATCTGTTTTGATATTTTATTAAATCAGACCTTTTTACATAACTGTCTTTGCAAAAGCAGTAGTTTTGAGCATCATTGACAGCTATATAAGAACTTAAAAAATATGAAGATGAAGGGTAACAGCTTATATTCTGCTCTTTTAGGTTTTTTTTCCTTGTTGTATTGATTCTTTATGAATTGCTGTGTTAAACAGAAATTTCCAGAGAAGTGTCTCATCTTTTCTCTCCTTTTCTTCCCACTCTTCATGTCTTCTGAATGTAGTCTTCATTCTGTTGTCCTTCTCAATGCTTTGCTGTTTGAAAGCTAGCCAAAATGCTAATTCCATTCTTTCCAGAAATGATAGTTGCATGTAGTCCTTCTTTGAGCAGGATTTCAAGAAGTGAGGAGTGCAGATTAAATTATCTGATATAGAAGGAATTTGTGTGTGAAGTGTGGGCTTTTTATTTTATTTGAGTAGTATCTTAAACTTCCGGATTTTTTTTTCTTCCTACATTTAAACTCTAATGTACAACTTAAATTTAGATCTTTAGTTACACTTGTTTGACATTACATAGACAGTCTTCCAGCCAAAAGCATCAGAAAAACCTTTAGAATTTTTCAGATTTTTCCTGAAAAGTTGCAAGGATAAATATGTAATTAAAGTGCAAAGCATATTTTTCTGTAAATTTATAAATGCTATATTTTGCATAGTGGTAAGGTTTCCAAGCTTTTACAGCAAGTTCCCCTTGGGTTTCAGCAGAGATCATCTTTGAATGGTGTGTTGAAAGCATTCTCATTAGTCTAAATGATAAATGTTTTTTCAAAACATATATTTAATTTTTTTTCTTGTGTTAGATAATTAGCAGTCATAGACAAACATAGGTGGTCTTTTATTCATTTTTTGTTTTCCAAATATTTAAATCACCTGGCAAATTAAGTTTCAGGTAAAAAGTTTCTGGTATAGACCAAAGTGAAAAGTAACACTATTTTAATTGTTTTTCTAAACAATTTAATTTTTTGTTTCACTCTTTTTGCAGCCTCTAATGGAAAGTAAACTTAAAGCATTCAGCATTGGCAAAATGAGTGCTGCCAAACGGACCCTAAGCAAGAAAGAACAAGAGGAATTAAAAAAGAAGGTAAGGGTATATATTTTTCTGTGTGCGGAGCTGAAACTATCTTGATACTATAGTATAATCAGTTCAGTCACCAAATTTCCTCATTTTGGTTTAGATAACTGTGTAGTTTTCTGAGAACAAAAGTGATTTGTATCTTAAATGTTTAACTTTAGAATATGTTTTTTCTTGATATGCATGACAGTAAGGTAGAAAAAGGCAGGCTTCTCTGGCTTCCCAGAGTACTGAATTATAACAATCTCTTGATTCTTTTGTTGATCAAAATGAAGACAGCCATCACCTTAGGTTATTTTCCGTTCTTTATTTGCTCTATATTATTGGATTTTAGTATTTGGAAGGAATACTTGTAGTATCTGAATTGTCTCAGTACATATCCTTGTTACTGTGCAAAACTTTCTGTCTAATGACTTATGTAGAAATATCAAAAATTTTAACATTTTTGATCAAGATAGGTCAGGAGTATCCTAATGTTAGGAAATACGTAGCTCATGGTTGCTAAGGCTTGAATATTTTCAAGTCTTTGAGCTTTGCACACTCACGATGTACTGTATTTCAGTAGGATTTCTCATGCTACATTCATGAAAACACTAGCCTAAAGAAAAGTGCTTGTGCTGAATTTATTTCCTCACTCAATTTAAGTCATTGAATTAACTTGTTCTTTGGGAAATGCAAATAGACGATCCTATTGCTAATCTCCTTCAGTCATTCAGATTGATCACAATGGAGAAAATGGATTATGTAGTGTTATCTGATGCTTAAGTTAACCCAGAGCTCTGGTTTCGTAATGCTGTTTTTTTAATAAACTTCTGCATTTGGCATCTTTGAATGTTAAACTGCCATGCAAACTAATGTAAATGAACAGTCATATTTGAGCATACCAGTTAATTTTCTCAAAGTATTACATGCCATGTTCTTCCCACATTCCTCTGTAATTTAGATTCTTTTGTCTAGAATTGAAACTTGCTTGATACAGTTCATTGCAGCATGAACTCTAGAATCTAAATAGGAATGTCACATAGCTAATTTGAGAAGAGCTGTCTTGTGGAGGTTATTCTGTGATGATAGTAAATAGATTAACATTTGCTCTGTAGGAGGATGAGAAGGCTGCTGCAGAAATTTATGAAGAATTCCTTGCTGCCTTTGAAGGAAGTGATGGCAATAAAGTGAAAACATTTGTAAGAGGAGGAATCGTTAATGCATCTAAAGGTATAACTAATTTTCCTTTCTAGGGAGTGG
Organism: Rhea pennata; assembly: GCF_028389875.1. Lineage (NCBI taxonomy): Eukaryota > Metazoa > Chordata > Aves > Rheiformes > Rheidae > Rhea > Rhea pennata. Next base: position 17,493,816 of record NC_084671.1, on the reverse strand, counting down.
GGGTGGTAGATCTTTTGGTTTTTGAATAAAGATGAAGATTTGCTTTTAAGTGCATTTTAAAATAAACTTTTTGCATTAGGAACAGTAAATCAAACTTGATGCTAAAATCTAGTCTCTGCTTTAACTCACTATGTAGTTAGTGACATGATTTGTCTTTTAAGGAGAAAAATAACTTTTATAAAATGTCTAATCTTTGTACTTTTTCTTCATACTGCAGTAACAGAAAGTTTGTATTATTACATCATCTTGATGTTTTGAAATATATTGTTTGAGTTGCATAGACAGGACTTAGAGCATTTTTCTTTCTTGTAAGTCTGCTGTGCAGGATTGGTTAATATAGTTTGTTTTTAATTTTAGAGGAACATGAAACAGATGAAAAGAGGGGTAAAATCTATAAGCCTTCGTCACGATTTTCAGATCAAAAAAATCAACCAAGCCAAGCATCTAATGAGAAGCCTCCATCTCTCTTAATGATAGAAACCAAAAAACCTGTAAGTTTTATCTTACTGGAATGTTAACTCTCTGTTTAAAGTGTATTTTGAAGCGTTTTGAAAAAGATCTGTGTGATCTTCAGAGTAGTTTTATCTGCGTTTATCACATAGTAAAAGAAGACAAAAATTTGGGTTTTTTTAATCAAGTTTAAAAAAAAAAAGAGAGCAAAAATGTCTAGTTCTAGGTCTAGTGGTTCTGTATCTGGCATGATATGTTTTTGTAATAGTGCACTCTAATTTGGGCAATATGTTTTTACTGTATTCCTTTTTGATGTTTGGTGACTATTGCAAAGTAGTATCTCAGATGATGAGCATTTTTGAAGTTTTAGAAGCGGTTCTTGTTGCTACCAACTATTTTTTAGGTGTTTATAACTTTTAGGAAAATTTGACCTTTGCAGTGATGCATATTTTTCTTTGTGAGTTTTTTTTTGAAGTGTTTTTTTTGATAATGTTTCAGCAACTCCCTTCATTTCTTCGAGTTGCAGAACTTGCATGTTTTTGAAGCTGAAAACCTTGTTTTTATTTAATTTTTTTGACATCTATGTGGTTTCATTTGTTTTTGTTCTTAAACTGAGATTTCAAAATAAAAATGAATGTTTTATTTTTGAACAACCTTAGTTTTCAAATCGGGTGATGATTACATATGACTTTACTATTACTCCTTCGTATGTGTACTTTTAAGTAAATATATTGGAAGTCTTTAAAAGAGCTTACTGCAATCTTTAAACTTACATAAAGCATCTGTGATACTGCCTGCTAGGGTGGGGGAATGAGATGTGATGTGATGATTGTGGGTATTCCCATCTTAGCTTCTCTTCAACTTTAAACAAAATGAAGATTTAGAACAATGGGGTAATACTGGATGGCAGTTTTTATATTCATTGTATGTAAAGCTCTACAGTTACAGAAATTAATTGCTTATAGCATTTTTTGTCCTGCTGAGCTCTATTCTATTGTATGCAAGTATTTGTATTGTAAAAATATTACTGCTTTTCAAAATTGTCTTAAATACTTAACAAGTAATGCAATCAATTTACTCACTTGCCCTGTCCAATGGTGATTGAAGATAATGAGGTAAAAATGATTTTATTTATTTGGCAGACCCTCCCCAAAAACAAACAAAAACAAACAACTTTGCCTGGGGTGAGTAGGAAGTCCAGTTTTTCCAAAGCTGTAGTGTGTAACACAATAAATATTTTGTATGTCTGCCTATTGGAAACGTTTTCATTTAAATTTGGTTGTATAAAAGCAATGTTGTAGAAGTTGAGTTCACTTGAGTTAGTTAAAGTGCATATATTACAGTTAAAAAATATGTATTACAATATCCATATTCTTTGTTATTCAAGAGTGTTTTCTCTGAGGATCTCTATTTAGAGTAATTCTTTCTTCAGACTTGTATTTGTATCCAAACGAAAGCAAGGGAGGGAAATTCTTCTCATATAAAATGTTTGTCTCTGGATAAAATAATTGGAAAAATGTATATACATAGATAGATATCAATTTAATGGAGCATGAAGGCTTGCTAGGGGTGTAATCAACTTTTGTGATAAATTTCTAAGTTGACCAGACTGACAAAATACTTTAAAGATATTTAAATTTGTATGTTGTAGAGAGTGTTTGATCATACAGACTGCATTGTAGTAATCACAAGTAACAAAGTTTAGCTTAAGTTATCCTTAATTTTGTATTTTCTAGCTTTGTGTTTGATAGCACTCAGTCTTAATGTTTTCAAGTCTTTTTTTTCTCTCCTGTAGTTTACTTGGTTTGAAACCTGTGGGTAAAATATGCATGAAAATTAACTTAAACTTTGATATATAAACGTATTTTTTATATTTTGCTTCATTCTGTGTGCTGAAATTTTGGCTGATATATCTTTAATTTTAGCCTTTGAAGAAAGGAGAGAAGGAAAAGAAAAAGAGTAATTTGGAACTTTTTAAAGAAGAATTAAAGCAGTAAGTATGATTAGTTGTTTCTGTAAATAAAGATGACACAAGCTCTTGTTACTTTGCTTTTAGTACCAATATTTCAAATTGTTCTTGCTTTATCTTTTGCCTTCCTCCCCTGCCCCTGCCAATACTTGTGAAATAGTATGATTTCATTAGCAGCAGCAGAGATAATCCTAAACAGAGCATTAACCTACACAGGTAGATGCTCTTGTACAGGTCTATGTGATATGTCAGAATAGTCAGTTGCCATGTAATTAGTCATCTGATGTTTCAGGATCAAGATTACATTGTTTTTTCAGTGGCTCTTAAGTTATATCCAGAGAAACTGTGGAATGAGACTGAGTTTTTATATTATAGCAGAAATAAGGCTTTTTAAAACTGAAGTTGAGATGTACTTCAGTTTATGTAATTTTAAAACCAATTTGAATTAGGTTTCAAAAAGCAGATTCTTTCACTTTTAAATATATCATACAATGGGGAAAGATGATCTCACTCACTGAGAGTAACTGTGAGTGCCATACATCTGCCCTAATGTTAGAGGTGGAAAATAAAAGGAATATGTGTGCGTTAGAGAAGAATAAGTACTGCATTATAAGTACATTTATGGCTTTTGTGAGTAGCATCTAAAATTTTATTTTAAACTTTATTGCTATCTACTTATTAATTGATATAAATAAATTGAATTGGCAGCTATGTATTCTTGGTACTTAATATCTTTGCGTCAGAATTTAAGACGATACTACAAAGAACCAAATAGTAGTTATTTGTATGACTACTATTCTCGGAAGTATAAATTGAGGTGGGGTCCTGTAAGTACTGGGAATGATCAAATGGGAGTGTCTGTTGCTCTACAGGGTGTTAGCATGCATAAATATGGCTAAGAAAAGGTAGGAGCAGAAATAGACACAAAGGAGCTGTGTGTGTTTTGAAAAGTCATTGGAAAGGTTAGTGGACCTCTTTCAGTCGAATGTGCGATTCAGGTCTTTTTTTCCCAGAGCAGACTTCTTGCTCCTAATCTTATAAACTGGTTCATAAACCTAGCCTGTTCTATTTGAGTTTAAAGCACCCTGGCAGAATGGATGAGGAAGCATGCATCTGGAACAGCTCTAGTGGTTAGATTCCAATTGATTAAACAGGAATTCATACATAGGGGCAAACTGAGCCCAGTGTTCGATACTAAAAATGATCACATTTATAAAGATAATTGAAATATTGTTTATAAAAATTAAAAAAAGTACCAAGTTGTTAGTTACGTTCAACTTTTTTTTTTGGTAGAATACAAGAGGAGCGTGATGAAAGACATAAAACAAAAGGTAGATTGAGTCGTTTTGAGCCACCTCAGTCGGATTCAGATGGCCAGCGTCGTTCCAGTAAGTAGCTGTTCTTTTTTTTTTTTTTTTTTTTGGGGGGGGGGGGGGTTCTACAAAATGTGTAGACCAAATATATATATACACACACAAACACATGCTTTATTTATTTATTTATTTAGTGGATGCTCCTTCAAGAAGAAACAGATCGTCTGGTGGTAATATAGTTTCTTTTTTCATTCAATGTACCATTGTTGCTTAAGTGCATAGTAAAGATTGACCCATGTTGTTTTTGTTTGTTTGTTTCCTGTTTTTTCTTTTTCCCTGTTGTAGTGCTGGATGATTACGCACCAGGGTCACATGATGTTGGAGATCCAAGCACAACAAATTTGTATCTTGGAAACATCAATCCTCAAGTAAGTTTGGAGCCAAATAGTTAAGTACAGCACTGACATATTTGAGTCCAATTATGCTTTTTTCAGTAGCTATTTTTTCTCCAATTTATTTATCTTAAACCATATACATAGGTTTAAACCTATGCATTAGGTACAAGTGTTGACTGTGGAGACAGTATTCATTTGAATAAATGCTCTATATATCGTACTGCAAAAGTTAATGTTAAGACTGTCAGTTAGTAAAAGCAAAAATGCTCAGTGGAAATTATTTGTCCTTAGATACGTACGTATGAGAAGAATAATATCTTATAGAAAGTTGACTGTGATTAGATTAGAATGTGATTTTTTTGTTTTTTTAAAGGCAGATTTTATTGGGGAGGTAGTGATCAACAGTGCTGTTCCTGTTTATCAGGAACCTGAGAAAATCTCAATATTTGGACACTAACGTGAACAGGTATCTTACAGTTAGAAATACAGTAGCATGATTCTAATATTTACCTTTTTTTTTTAACTGTAGATGAATGAAGAGATGTTATGTCAAGAATTTGGACGTTTTGGACCTTTAGCAAGTGTCAAAATTATGTGGCCAAGAACTGACGAAGAAAGAGCAAGAGAAAGAAATTGTGGCTTTGTTGCCTTTATGAACAGGAGAGATGCTGAAAGAGCATTAAAGAATCTAAATGGTGAACAGATTTTTTGGTTCTAAATTGCAGTTACCTTTGTAGGTAAAACTGTCAGCATATCCTGAAGTAGTGTTACCTGACTAGTAATAGATGCATTGTAACTATGTTCCAGCCTTGAAAAAGAATTGGAAACATCACCAGTTCTCACCTGCTAGCATATTTGAACTGCACCCCACCATCAACAACAAACAATTCAAGATTTCCCTGCCCTATTATTACACTTTTTTTATTATTTCCAGTGAATGTAGTGTGGTGATGTGTTTCAGTCTATTTTAGAGAAGACCTGCCCAGCTGCAGAATAGATTTGTGGAGTTTGTTCATATTTACCATAGTGACTTAAAGTTGAAAGTGAAAGTTTTCACTACATCTTCTGGAAGAGTATTTGAATAATAGAAGGGCCATGCCCCAAAAATGTCTATATAAAATTTTAAACTGTAAGTCAATTATTATTTATCTGTGAATAAATCTGCAGATTTTTCTTTCCCAATAAGCTTAGTGAAATACTGATTCTGTAGTTTGGATGTATAGAACAAGTGGTCTGGTTTTAGTGTGTTTCCTGTTTTGATACAGTGGTCGTTTATCATCTTTTACACTTGCATATATTTTTTTTTTTATTTGTCTTAAAGGAAAAAAGTCTTTGAGCTCTATATTCACTTGAGAACTATCTTTCAGATAAATCTGGTATATAGAATTACTAGCATGTGACCATTCTGGCAAAACAGGAATTTGAGACTTAAATAGTAGATACGCCACCAGTAGCAATTTCAGTTTATGCTGAGCATTTTACTGATTCAGAGCTGAATGTCATCAAACTTTAGCATACACCAGGACTGGAAAAGTTGGTGGCTTTTGCTGTAGGTAAAGATATAAAAGTTATGACAGTTTTGAAGATTTTAGGGGGAAGTAAGGTTTTATTTCTCCACTGAAAACAGACTCTAAGAAGAGTATCTATTTCTTGTAGTTTTTTACTAGCAGTAAACTTATAATTTTATGAATATATTTAAGTAATGCACAAGAAGTAATTTTCAGTTGTTGGGGATATATACATTCCTTACTTTTGAATAATAATTAAATTTCTAATACTGAAGAGGTAAACTGTGCTGCCACGAATATGTTGTTTTATGTATGGACTACCTTGTCTATATTCAGGGGAAAAAAAATCAAGTTTAAAAGTATATTAGGTGATGAGGAAAGCTATGCCCTTACAGTTTAGAAGAGCATGAAAATCAAAAATCTAGATCCTTGACAAAAAGGATAGAAAATGAAAAGTCATCCTTGTCTATCCACTGTCTACCTTACTCAAAATGGTACTTTTTAGGTCCGATAGTAGGTAGGGTTACAATAGTAAGTAGGGTTAAGTAGGTTGTATTGGTTATTAGGTAATTAGTGTAGACATAATCAGTATTTTAGGCTACTTATAGAGTCAGTTTTCAGACTTTTTTTTTTTAGAGTGAAAATAATTGGTTGTTATTTTCAGTTTTGAGTAACAACATTTGCAATTTGTTGTTATGAAAAAAACATTTTGAAGAATTTGAAGTACTGAATTAATATCATCTGAAAATTGCTTTGTTCTGTCTGGTATGCCACATATCAAAAGGGTTTTTTTCTTCCTCTTCCATTTTTTTCCCCCCTGAATTCAACTGTGTTGTGGCTTTGTATAATGTGTCTCCTGAACAGGTAGGTTGAGGGAAGAACAATCAAAAATTTTTACTGTAATAGACTTTCGTTTACATATGATACGGTTTGGTAGATGTGATACATTAATGAACATTGCAAGCAAATAGTAGTAAACAGTGGGAAACAAACCTAAACACTGCACATATGAAGAGAAATAGACAGGTACAGAACCAATTTATAATGTAACTTTTTTTTAAAAAAAACTTTCGCTTTTTCAGGCAAGATGATTATGTCCTTTGAAATGAAGCTAGGCTGGGGCAAAGCTGTACCTATACCACCACATCCAATATACATTCCACCTTCCATGATGGAGCATACGCTTCCACCACCTCCGTCAGGACTGCCTTTTAATGCCCAGCCTAGGGAGAGATTGAAGAATCCTAATGCTCCAATGTTACCCCCACCAAAAAACAAGGAAGATTTTGAGAAGGTAACTTAAAAAAGTATCCTGGGCCATATCTCATGTTAAATACTACATCTATGACAGTATTTCAATGGCTTCCTAGATTTGCATTGTTCAGGCTGACTTTGGCAGCCCTTAGTGTTCAAAGTCACTGGCTCCCTGCTATAGCCTAAGGGGACCTAATTCCTGAAACACTTTCTCATGCCTATGTTAGGCCACAGTATTGGGTCTTGAGTTATTTTTAGTGATGCTTTAAATCTGGCTATCATTTTCCCCCTCCAGGCTCCCTGGATTTTTTTCTCCTACGTCCCCCCCTTTTGTTGGCTGCCAAATTGCAGTATCTAAATTATTTTCTTTAGAGAAAATACTACGTTTTAATCTGAGTGCTTTATTTTTACACTAGATGAGTTGGTGTATTTTGTATAGAAGGTAATTAGTCCAGACATCAAATCAGCATTTTAGGCTACTTATGGAGTCAGTTTTCAGACTTCTTTTTTTTTAGAATGTTAGCTGAGGGAGTAAAGTGAAGGGTAAGTATCTTGTAATCACAAACCAATTTTATTTACGTTTGTAAGAGTTTATTGGTTCTTTGAATGACACCTAAATGTTAGGGTTGGCTTTTCTAAGACTTGGGAATACAGTAATACCAAAGTGGTCCAAGTCAAATAGTTTAGAATCGTTTCATAAATTTAAAAACTCCTTTCTTAATTATATTCAGTGTAGTACCTATTCAGTGCATCAATGTACATTCTGACAGGAATGTTCAGATACTTTGCCATTAGTGAACCTTTATGGTTCACTGACACAACCATTTGCATTTTATGTAATTGCTTAGCTATAACTTCACAGCAGTGATTGCCTGCAAAACTTGTGATAGATGTGTAGTATTTTCATTGCATATGTATATTTTTGCTTGTTACTTGTTAACAATACTCACATATTCTATGTTTATTATCTGATGTGACTTCATATACAGACTCTGTCGCAAGCCATAGTCAAAGTGGTTATCCCAACAGAAAGGTACATGTTTTTCTTTATTATTACTGATCTAAATATAGAAAATCTCCCCTTCGGAATTTTAAAGAAAAATTGTGATGTTGAGGAAAAGGTAATGGCTTGACTGAGCAATAGTTCTTTCATAATACTTAAAATGTGTGTGTCTTACAGTTGTATTATACTTATTTAGGTAACTTTTATGTTTAGTGAGGAGTAGATTTAAGTAATTGTCTCTTGCATTTGAACACTAGAAATAGTTGCAGGATAATTTTGTCAGTGAAAACTAGTGAGAAATAGCTTCCTTAATGATACTTTGTAGGTCTTGACAGTCTTGACGTGAACATATGAGTACTTTATAGCTATACTATACTACATCCAGTGCGGTGGTACTTTTTTTCTTTTCTTTCTTTCTTTTTTTTTTTTTAAAAAAAAGTTTTGTAATTTGTAACTAATTTAGTTGATCCTAGTAGAAATTAAAGCTGTTTTTATTTATTTATTTATTAAATGTGCAACAGTCAATAGTTTTGATCACTGAAAAAGGTAGTTCTGTAGCTCAAGGGTATTTTTTCAATTTGGTCCCAGTCAGTGCCTCTACGTTCACACTTGTCTAGGTATGCTCTTGCTCAGTTAAGCTGAAACCTTTTCCCAAACATAGGAACACAACACTATTTTAAAAGTAAATAAACACAAAAGATTACCAAATTCTCTTTGACATTGGCCTTGGTGAGCAACACCAGCTGAACTGTCTGCGGCAGCGGGGGACCAGGAAAACATCATGGGATGGATTGGGAAAGTATACAGTTTTTGACCAGACATTGGTACGATCGGCTCCAATAAATGTGGTTTTATTATAACTGAAACACTTTTTTTTTGTTGACCAGCTTAAGCTAAATGACATTTTTAAATAATGCACTTAAAACTATCATCTTTTTTTACTACACTGTTTTAATTGTCACAAAGTAGTCCCATTTTTTTGTGTGTGGGGCGGGAATAAAACATTTGTAAAGCTTGTTAAAGTAGTATATTGACATATTTGTCTAAGATGCTCAGATGCACCAGTAATTTTGATAGAACGTCAGGACAGGTCACTTTTTGTTGAGCAGTGACATGGAATAGTTAGTGACCAGCACATATCTTTAGTAATAGTAGAAAAACAATAATATAACAAATATTTGTAAAATTGTACAGTTGATAGTGTAATTTTTAGAGAAAGATACGGTTCCATTTTATTTACTGTAGCATTTTGAAAGGTCATATGGTAAGAAGAACTCTTGTTAATTGAGTTGTATTTGAAAATACCTTGAATTTGTTTCTTTAACTTCCTGATGACTTCCTGATGATGCTAATTACAATATTTAGAGTATTAGAGTGTATCAGATCATGCAAAAACTTGTAACTGACTTCACTGGGATACTGCATTTAATGTAACTCATGCTTGAAAATTTTCAATACCATTTTTTAACATTTCTTATTTCTTAGCACTTACAAAATGTTAACTGCACACAATCAAGATTTTTTCAGAGAATTTCTCTTTCAAGTGGTAATGTCTTGTATACCACAATGCAAGTAGCACCCTCTTTCAGATACAAGATTTATTGAATCTTTTTTAATGTATCAAAGATTCTTCCAAAGGAGATTTTCTTCAACCATGAGCTGCTCTTGTGCAACCTCATTGCACTTGATGGAAAAACAGTTGGATGAAATCCAATGGCATGGTTTTGCAGGAAGATGAGCCAAAAATGATCATAGTAAACTAGCCTTAAAATCTGTGAATGTTTCAAGCTCAAAGATTTGAGAGCTAATTGTAATTTTTTTTCTGACTGACATTTTCAAATACAGTTCATATAACAAAAAAAGCCTTGCTCTTTAGACTTTCAGAACACTGCTTTAAATAAAATGGCTGCTGAATTACTGAGAGTATGTCCTCTTTACAATGTTTCTGGATGGCAGAAAGCAAAAAGATGCAGAAAAATTGAGGTGTAGGTAGCTGTTGCTCTTTGGTGTGATATTTGAGGGAGAAGTAGTTTTAATACTAGTTAGTTAAAACATTTGCCAGAGCATTTGCCAGGTTTGCTGGTGGCAGGGGCAGGATTTTTATTACTATGTTTTTAAGTTGTAAAAAATATTTCAGTCTAGCGCTTTATATCTGTGGCAGAGCTTTGAATATTCACAATGGTAGAAAACAATCACCTAATGACCTTTATTGCTTAGTAATTAAAAATTCTGCAACTTTTCATTATAACAAATTTTTAACTTTTGTAATTTAAAATTTGCTAGAAAGATGTTTCATATGATACATTTATACAACCAATATCCTTTTGTTACATCTAGAATATTAATTCAATTAAAAAAAAAAGTAAAAATCTGCACTTTTTTGCATCACATTCAAAGGACACATGCTGTGAAGCTTTTGATATATGCAGGCTAGTCTGTGTTTGAAAATTTGGGATCCTCTTTTTCCAAAATATATGCAAAAGAAGATCACAATTATTTGTAAAGCTTATATGGCTGTCTCCTTTTAGTATACTTTTCAGTGGATCTGTATTTTCAAATGCTCTTTGAAAATTTACACTTCACACATGCTTCTCACATGTCTCAGGATGTTGTGCTGAATGAAATGAATGCAAATTTTTATTTTTTTTTTTAATTCTGATTTTTGTTCACTTGTGTGTATGAGGGAGGAAACATTGAATGGTATGACATGAAATGATGGACAGTTTTGTTTTATTGGCACACAGTTAAGTCTTGACCAAAGGATCCTTGTTTTAATAAAATTACTGCCATATTTGGCACCAGGAAAGCTATTTGCTTTTCCTTTTGTATTTGAATAGCTTGAAAGCTGAATGGAGTTTCTCTGAAGTGTTTGAAATGATTTGTGTTTAATTTTGAGCATAATATTTAGCCATGTGTACATCTGTAAAACTTCGGTTAACATTTTGCTATTAGTTCTAGATTATTTAGATGAGGGCTTGCTATTTGGTTAGATAATTGTTCTTTGGTGTTCAGTTGCCCATTTTTTTGTGTAAGGACTATTAGCTTTTACTAAGCAAAAGATGATTGTAGCTAAGCTGTGGAAATTCAGGAATAAGGTTTCCTCTTAGATTCTCACTCCACCACTCTTAGGCATGTTTTCATTTTAGAATGCCCGTGTCTATGATGTAAGGCAATAATATCGCTCCATGTTACCTTATCTTCTATACTGTTTTCTTAACAACACAGCAAAATAATCTCCTGCACAGTTGTAGTATCTTAGGTGGAGTGTAGTTTTGTATAGTGTTAGGTCTGAATCAATTTTTCTTTAACTGTGTTGTTGTTGTAGGAATTTGCTCGCATTGATACATCGAATGATAGAGTTTGTGGTGCGGGAAGGGCCTATGTTTGAAGCCATGATCATGAATCGAGAAATCAACAATCCAATGTTCAGGTGCTTATTATATTGCCTCAGTTTAAATAGCATTAACTGTATTAGCTGTTGCCTTTCTGATAAGGAGCTGTTTTTACTAAGTCTGCATTTTAATGCAAATTCAAATTTTACAAATTGTACATTTAAGAAAAGGGGAGGTGAATACTATGCTTTCCAGTTATTAATACTAATGTATATAATTCGTTCACTTGAGGTTTAACTCCTGTTTGTCTGAGGGATTGAAAGTCATTGATGGCAGCATTTGATACATTAAAAAAAAAAAAAAAAGAAAAGAAAAAAAAAGGGGGGGGAAAAGCACTTAAGTCCACTCTTCCTGGAGCCTAATCTCCTACCTTTATCAAGGTCTGGGAGTCATTTCTTTTCCTCAGTGCAAATAGGATTAAACTTCAACTAACATGATAAAGTTGTCAGAATTTCCAGCTTTTTTCCGTAATGCAATAAAAATGCATTGCATCCAAAATGCAATTTCAGGATTTCTTGTGAGATGCAGTCTCTGAAAATCTTTATTTCAAGGAAGTATTGAATGACCTTATAAAAACATTTTATTTACAGTAAGGTCAAAATGTTTCATTTTAACTTTTATACAAATTGAGAGAATATACAAGTCAGAACAAAACACTTGATCCTTAAAAATGTGTGTTTTTCTGATCTTGTGGGGTTTTTTTATCAGTGTTCTGACAGAGTTTATTGTTAGAAAACATCAATTCATTTGTTACAGAATCTTGAGTAACCTAACTGTACACCTATGAGTTCCTTCCTGGTTTGTGTTGTGGTAGCTTCAATAGTAGCTCTTCACATTGATTTTTCACATTTTACTTTGAGGCTGCACTCTCATTTCATGAGAGAGGTGCTGTGCCTTTTTGTAACTTTGCATTTCACTTTGCAGATTGTGAGGAGGATTTTATGCTGGTTCTGCACAACTGTACTGCAAGTGTGCATGGTTCTAGCTATTTCCATTTTGCTTGGTAGTTATGCTGGGATTGTGGGCAAAGGTTGGATATTGCTTCCTTTTGTTTGATTACTTCCTTTGAAATTGCACTTCAGTTAAATACCTTTTAACATATTTTCTGTCTTCTCTTTGTTCTCTGGTTTAGGTTTTTATTTGAAAACCAGACTCCAGCCCATGTATATTACAGATGGAAGCTTTACTCAATTCTTCAGGCAAGTAGAATTTTAGTGACAGTTCATACATTTAAACACAATAAGGTAAAAGAGCACCAAAAATATAAATACTTTTGTTCTTTCCAGGGAGATGCTCCAACCAAGTGGAGGACAGAAGATTTCCGTATGTTCAAAAATGGATCATTTTGGAGGCCACCACCATTAAATCCATACCTACACGGGATGTCAGAAGAGCAAGAAACAGAAGCATTTGTAGAGGAACCTAACAAGAAGGGCGCACTTAAGGAAGAGTATGAGCCTCTTTCAATTTTTAGTGCTGTCTTAACTGCTAATCATCTTTTCTGTTATGTTTCTGGGTTTTGTAGCTGTATTGTCCCTAAAATTTTATAGTGCTTGTTGTAATATTAGAAAGTCTTCTAACCTCGGGATCTATATTATATTATTGGATTTTGAATGATACTGGTGGCTAAATACCTTCTAAATTTTGTTAGATTCTCCATCTCTGAACAGTGATAACTTGCAATCCAGTTGGTATTAACCTTTTGTTGGAATGAGATTGGATGAGAGTTTTTCCCCATTTTCTGTTCCCCTCCATTGGTGGGGAAGTAACATCTTTCTCCACATTATTATGTTCTAGTGAATTAAATACTTGTATTATAAGTCTTTTAAATTTAATGATGCTGTTAGAAATTAAAATGGGGAGCAGCTGTTAATAAGCAGGAAGAGAAGGAACATCAGAGTTCTTTGCTGTGTATTGCATGTGTGGTGGTGATGGCAATGGTAGCAGAAATATGTATTTTTTAAATTTTGCTATCATTGTTCCTATTTTCTTAGCCCTGAGGGTTTTTTTCTTTTTTATTCTTTTTATTATAATTATGACACCAGTTATGGTTCTGGAAGGTTTAATACATAATGTATTCCTTGTATCTTTTTTTAAGGGATCAATAAGATGCTCTTAAGAGAGTGTTCTCTATATATGGAGTAGGAGAACAGGAAATAATTGTTTCTTTCTAACTTTCTTAGTCTAACATTTCTTATTCCACAGCACAGATGATGTACACGCTTCAGATTTATCCATTTTGATTTCTGCTTTAACTAAATGATAAAGGATAATTATTTTATACTTTTTATATATTTACTTTATATAATTTTATATATTTACTTTTATATATTATTTTTATATATTTACTTTATATAATTATTTTATATATACAGAGGTATTGATCCTCTGTGCTAGCTATTTTTCAGTTCTTTTTTCTTTATATATACTCAAGCCTTGAGTAGAAATTTATGCATGCTCTTTATTTGTGTAGTTGGCATGTGCTAATACATGCACGTACTCCCAAGTCATTGAAAAAACTTGGGCAACAGATTATAAAATTACTTAATGTTATTTGTGTCCAAACTATGTAAAATTCCAAACTTCTTCAAATGGAAAATCTTCAAAGTACTATTTTTTCTTTTTAACTGAAAGTATTAAATTCCTAATATTTCAGACAGAGAGACAAACTGGAGGAAATTCTGCGTGGATTAACACCTCGTAAGAATGATATTGGTGATGCAATGGTTTTCTGTCTAAATAACGCGGAAGCCGCTGAAGAAATTGTAGACTGTATTACGGAGTCATTGTCCATTCTGAAGACTCCTCTTCCTAAGAAGGTATGGAGAATTTATATAATCAGTTGTTGTGGTTTTGGAGGAGAGCTCACTTTACAGCATGTGTATGTAATTTACAAGTATTATTTCAGGCTGTGTTGAGGTTTTGTATTAAAACTAGAATTTGAATTCAAGTATCTGTTTTTTCTGTGAGGTTTTGTGAAAAATATTTATTCATACTGGGCCTTCTAGTAAATAATGTTCTGCTTTCCTCTGAATTTGAAAACAGCAGAATAGTATATTCTGAGATGAGAAATAAAAAATCAGAAGGCTGCACTGTCCTTTGTAATACTATATGAGGAATGTATTTCATGTTATAGTTGTAGTGATTCTTCTGTGATGGGATGCTAATTGCGCATTGATACCTCTATTAACCACGTGATTGTGTTACACTTGCTAAGTTGTGCTTCTAGATAGCTTAAACAATATTGTATCGCTTCAAAAAAATGCTTATATTTCCAGGATAATTTAAACTTAAAGTTATATTAATTTGAACATTCTCCATTGTAGATTGCAAGACTGTATCTGGTGTCAGATGTGTTATATAACTCCTCAGCTAAAGTTGCCAATGCTTCATACTATAGAAAATTGTAAGTACAATACTTTAGGTGCTTGGTTACAAAAGAGTATCCTTATATTCAGTCTTTTGTATCTGTTTGGATAAATGTGATAGTAGAGAATTGATTAAATGTGTCTTTATGACACTGATGATATCTATGTTGTCTTTACATGAAAACATATATGATGTAGCACATTAGCATATACATCAATGCATATGATGCTTTGTAATATGAAAAAGTATATATGCCCTATTCTAGTGACTACTTACATGGAACCTCACAGAGGTGACAATAACCCATGCGCATCTGTTTTTAGAAAGAGAGGCTGTAGATAACGTTGTAGTTATGGTATAAATAATCCATTCAAAGAAAAAAATTTTAAAATTTGATTTTTTTTTAATCTTAAATTTTGTTTTTAATCAAGTTTATGATGTTATGATAACGTGATGGGGAATATTCAGCATGTTGTAAAACTTTAGAGATTTCAGATCATGTTTCTTGTTGCAGCATGTCTTTGCTTTGCCAATTTATTTGTTGCACTTTGTGAAAGAAGCTCAAGAGAAACTAGGGAGCTATTTCTGTGCTTTCTTTGAGGAATATTACTCATTGAGTAATTTAAAATGGAAACATAACTAAGATTTTTTTTTTTTTTAAGCAAATCGAATTTTGAGAGAATACTTTGGTGGTATGTAAGGCTGTAAAACTCCTTTTATCCTTCTCCAATCTTTTCAGGCTGTATAAAGAGACTGCAGCAGATGTGAATTATCTGCCTTCACACATTTCTGTTGTTGTCAATGGTAATTTAATGTGTAGTAATAATATTTGCTTTATAGTTCAGTTCATGACTACTATAGGGATCAGAGCCCTAGTCCTTTTGACTACTGTTTTCCAGGTACTTTTTATGAATTATATATGTCCAGAAAATACTTAGATTACAAAGTTTAACCAAAGAAATGTATATGTTTAATTCTAGTTTTGAAACAAAATTATGTCAGATATTCTCTGATCTCAATGCTACTTACCGTACAATACAAGGCCATTTACAGTCTGAAAATTTCAAGGTATGTATTTCATTGTTCTTTACCTGACATTGAAGTCAAATGAATAGATATTCCTACACAAGAGATGACATTCTATCATAGGTGGTTTAAACCTCGAGCTTTCTAACTAGAAGGTTTTTTATTGTTATTTTTTTCTCTCACAAAGATTTTAACTTGACCATGCTATTTTAAAATTATTGAAGGAAAAGCAGCTTTTGTATTTAAAACATTTTGCCTAAGGGAGAAGAGAAGTCTGAATAAAATGTTAGGAACAAAATTAGTATGTAACAGATGAAATGTGCAGGTATGTGTATAGTTGTGGAGCTAGGAGATTATCTGATACATGAATGGCACCAGAAAGGCCTTTCTTAGCTTTTTAATTGTTTTGGACCACTTTAGATCTCAGTTTTCAGAATAAATTTGGGTTTCTCAGTGTGAGAAGAAACTGATGGGCATAGCAGCATGAAGTTATGTTTTAGTGCTTTTGGTGATAATTGGACTTTAAGGTCCAGTAAGCAGTCTGTCCATGGCTGGTTGAGAGTGATTTCCAGATGTTTAGTGCTCTGTTCCTTGCCATTCTTATATAAGTACTCAGTCCTACTCTTTTTGCTCTTATTTTTAAAGATGCCTCTGCAGCCTTTTATTTTTTTTTTTCCATTTCTAAACCAGATTGTTAAACTGCAGTACATTTAGCCTTTCTGTGTTATATATTTTTGCTTTCCCTGGTTCTTCTACCTTCTCCTCTCCCAGTTGTCCTAGATCAATTGCTTAGTCATATTTCAGCTACCTGCTATTTTTAAAAAAATAAATTATGTGGTAAACATTTTTTTCTTTAAGTGTGCATCCCTAGCTGCCTTTAATGTGTCAAGCTTGAGCTGTAGCGGGTGATTTCAATTGTAACTCACTTTTGGGCCCCTTCCTTCCCTAAATCAAAGATTAAGGGGTGATAGGGACATAATTTCAATTCAGTAATATGAATAAGCTAGTGTTAATTTCTTTTTCTACAAAAGGGAAGATATTTGCTGTTGCATTTAGGAGAGATAACTGGCTCTGAACATCTGTGCAGACTGAAAGTTACCATTGGTATAGGAACTGTGAGCATCTGAAATTGATAAAGTAACATGAACACAAAATTCAAGCGAGATTAAAAAAATTTAAGTTACTAGTCTTTCCCAACATAGCATCTGTTATATACCCCAGTGTGGAACATCTTTTTCTTAGCACTATGGTTCTCTATAGTATATTTCTGATAATTTAAAATCTTCCACTACAAATTTATTATCATTTCTTTTCTGTTGTTTCTAGCAACGGGTAATGACCTGCTTCCGAGCGTGGGAAGACTGGGCCATCTATCCAGAACCATTTTTGATCAAACTACAGAATATTTTCCTGGGGCTTGTAAATATCATGGAAGATAAAGAAACAGAGGTAAGTGGTTTGCCTGATCCTTAGTGGTGCTAGCAGACATCCAGTGGAATTGGCAAGGATTATTTTGACATGTCTGTTAGGGTGAATACAGCTGTGCTTTGTAACAGAGATTAATCAAAATCCGTAAATTATAATCTGGAATGTATTGGCATACTTAAATGGCACCACTACCCTCACAGCGTTGCTTTTAAGGACATGTATGAAAGATATGTTGATGTATTTGTTGCTTGCAGATTATGTACTGTGGTGGAATTATATTGTGAAAGTATTTCAAAGCAAAGACCAGTGCAGAATGACAGGCATTTGCTTTGTTTTGGAAATACTGTAGTAATCTATCAGTGAATTTTACAGGTACTAGTTTTATTTCCTCAGAGTACTAAATAGCTTGGCATCTGGTAACCTGAACCATCCTTTTCACTTTCTTTTTGTGTGAGTGTCACATTTGGATTTAATAGAGCACTGTGAGCTTCCTTAGTTTGAGAAGAACGAAGGCTTACTGGTGATACTCTGCTCTGATTTTTGCTGTGTTGTGTTAGAGCAGTAAATTGCTAGCTTTCTAGTTACACTGCAGCATTTATCTCTTTTATGACAGAGATTATTTTTAACAGAGTATTTAGGGATCTTTGTGGAGGTAGTGACAGGTATAAATTATTATTCAATTTTAAAATTTTATGCTTAAGACTTTCCAGAGCACTTGTTAGTACCAAGTGGCTGTGTACCAATTTGTCTACAGTTACACATGCATCCTATTTAAGGAGAATTAAGAGAGAAAGAGAACCAGTAAATAGATGTATGTTTAGGGTAAGTTCATTTTGTCATCGCAAAGACATGGCTTTCGGAATAGCAGGTGAACTACATTGTAATTGGAAGGTTAGATATTTCCCTTAACAACAGAGCTGGGAAAATATGTATATATGTGAAGGAAAGCACACCTGAACATATACAAGTATATATTTTATTTACATGTATTAATAGTATTTGTGTTCCTGTTGAATAGTTTATTTCTGTTAGTTGTTCAGTTTACAGGGTGTCAGGGAGTCTTTCATAGGTAGTAAGTGTACATCAGATTTATTTGAATGTAATTAGCTCATTTCAAGCTAAGATCTCTGCTTAGTATGTTCTCTTCTTTTGGTATGTAGGTCTTGCAAAATCTCAAGTATCTTGTGGACAACTTCCCAGTTCTTACTTACAGTTTCATATAGGAGTCTATTGTCTTTTTTTTTTTTTTTTTCCTCTGAGAAATAAGCAGTTGTACTGGGAAGCAAAAATCACGTTAAGTTGAGGAGAAGGGGCTGTATTTCAAGTTCTTTTTTTAAAGCTATTTCTTTAAAAAGACATGAATCAATAGTGGGAAAAATAAAGGAAAAAAAAAAAAGATTTGTTTCTGTAAGAATTTGATAATTATTTGCTTATAGGAAGTACCAGATGATCTTGATGGGGCTCCCATTGAGGAGGAGCTTGACGGTGCTCCACTAGAAGATGTGGATGGAATTCCTATTGATGCTGCTCCTATTGATGATCTTGATGGAGTCCCAATTAAATCACTAGATGATGATCTTGATGGAGTACCCTGTAAGAAATGTTTCAACTTTACTTGCAATTTAAATTTTCAATTTTTGATGATAATTTCATACAAGTCCTTTGATAGAGCCAAGAATCAGCATGACATACAGCTTAGTAAAATGTTGAATTGATTATTTTCAATTTATCCTAAGAAGAATTAGTTTATTAAATGACTTTTAGATTGTAATCGCTTCAGATAATAGATGCCCTCTGATGTTATGGGTAAATGCTTATCAGGCTCTAAATCCTAATTTTTTTCCTCTGCAAGTAGTGAAATGGCATAATATACTTCAATATTTAAATCTGACTGTTAGATTAAGATTTTTGAGTTTTGAAGAACTTTGGAAATGATTTTTCTGTGTCTTCTCCTCCAACAGTGGATACAACTGAAGACTCAAAAAAGAATGAGCCAATATTTAAAGTTGCTCCTTCAAAGTGGGAAGCAGTGGATGAATCAGAATTGGAAGCTCAGGGTTAGTTGGTGAAGTATTTATTGAACTGGAACATTTTTCTAAATAAATTGGAAGTTCAATGTTTTGTTTAGTGATCGTTTGTCTATTTCATGATTGTTTTAAATTAAGCTGTCTAAAAACAGTAGTGTGATTTCTTTAGTAATACAGAAAGATTTTTTAACTTTTGACTTCTTTTTTTGGTTATAAATTCTATGAAGGAAATAGTCTCTTCTGTTTTTATTTTCCTGCCTGAGTAACTTGGAAATTCATTACAAATAAATATTGGAAAAATCTGTCTATGTGATTGATGATCCTTTTGTCTGGATGATAAGGTTTTCCAAAGTGAGAAACACTTGACTGCTTTCAAAAAAATTTTCTTAAGAATGGTATATATGCAATTTAAGTAAATAACTCAGTTATATAGTTAAATATTCTGATGAAGTACAATTTTGAATATTTATTTCTATGAAATAGGTAGTCTTTGCATTAAGTGCTTGATGTTCTGAGATTTTATAGTAATGTTTGTAATATCTAAAATACTGATTTTCAGATGAAATGATAGCTTTTTTGTTGCTCAGTTACCTTATTTTCTCTTCTAGCTGTTACAACTTCTAAATGGGAGCTTTTTGACCAACATGAAGAATCTGAGGAAGAGGAAAATCAAAAGTAAAGATTTAGATTTCTTTTTCCTAATTTAGAAGTCTGGCATCTTTATTTAAATAGCATGTTTTTAATTAAAATGAATGGTACAACTTCTGTGTTTAAAATGTTTTTTATAAGTCATTTCCATTGGCATTGTGTTTTACTAGCACATTATTTAACAAGTTGTTTTTTGCCTACTATCTTAAAATTGAGAGCACCCAAAAATAGTTTTACTTTGTCATTCTGATGAAAACATACTAATTTTCTGCCTTTGAGGCTGAGCTTCTTCAGAACTCCCTGTAAACTATGTATATTGTAAGAGCAAACAAAGATGAAAATCTGAAAGTAGGAAAATAAGAAAATGAGATTATTAGGATCTTAGTGCAGCATTCTTTTTGAGACACCATAATTCTAATGTGATAATTTATACTCTTTTGTAGAGTTTCCAGTTGTAGTGTCTAAATTGTTGGTAATTTGGCAACTCATTTAATGTCAGCTAGTAAAAGCTAAGGTAGTACGCTTTGGGGATCTTGAGTATTCATCAAACCTGCATGAATGCATCTAAAAATTTGCCTTTCTCTTTAGACACAAAGTACAGTGGGTAGTGTTCTGATGCATGTGTTTCTTGGGATGTTAATAAACCCCATACCATCTGTTGTTCCTAAACAGCCTTTTATTTTGTTCTTTAAACAATTGTGAACATCTATTAGTAATGCTTTAAAAATTTTACTGCCTTATGTATCGTACTGCAGCACTCTAGTGGCCAATCTGAGAATACCATTTTAAGTATATGACATTACTCAGGTTTGCCTCACAAAAGTGTGTTGTTTTTGTTCTTTTATAGAACTAACTGTATCTTAAAAAGCACAATTACACCACTTCTGGGGATTTTGTTGAGGTAGTGGACTTGTTTTGTTGACTATGAGTTACTTACGAATTTGATTGTAAATTTCAAGAAAATTTTTGTGCTCTGTTTATAGGAAAAGTGTAAATTATCTGAATTATAAAAACTAATGATTTAAATGGAAATATTAAGGTATCTATACCACAAGTGGTTGTTTTTTCTCATATGTGAAGTTCTGCAGCCAATCTTATTTAATAGATTTCATAATACAGAAACTAATCATAGAAACTTAGTAGTAGAGATAATAAATTTTGTAAGAGTTTGTTGTCTTAAATACATATGTACTGGTTAATTCTGTTTGTTCTCCCTAAAGTCAAGAAGAAGAAAGTGAAGATGAGGAAGACACTCAGAGTTCTAAGTCAGAAGAGCAACACATGTATTCCAATCCTATTAAAGAAGAAATGCCTGAATCCAAGTCATCAGTCAAATACTCAGAAATGAGTGAAGAAAAGCGTGCCAAACTCAGAGAGATAGAGGTCAGCGTGAGGTGTTTTGTTCTTCTCTTTCATCCCCTTGCAACCTCCCCTGCCCATTTTTCTACATACAATAGGGACTTATTTTTCCTGAAATAATTATTGTCTGGTTATAGAAGACTTCTTTAGTTTGATGTATTTTTATAAAGGTGTGTTTGTTTACAGTCTTGCCTTGTTTAGATTTAAAAAATAATGCAGCAAAAAATAAAAAATTGAGTCAGGGAATATTGCAGTCTGAGAATTATGCTGTTTTTCCAGTGTCCTCCTTCCCTGTACCACTGGCAGCTTTAGCTTCTTTGGATTCTTCTTTTTTTTTGGCTTGGATTCCACTTTTTTGGCAAATGGGGATGACTTTTGAATGTGGCCTTAGTCCTACACTTCTCTTTTTCTTTCTGTCTTTTGCCATGAAGTCTTGTGTCTCTATTTATTACACTGAAAAATTGTTCTGAAAACTATCTTAAGACAGCAGACAAGGATGCAGCTAAGCTAGGTGATTGTGAAAATGGGGCATTTTAATTAAAGAATTAAATTCGGTATATAGCGCTTGCTTATTCATTTATCCTTTCTCCAGGCATGGGTGCTAGCATATTTGTTAAGGCTGCTGAGCAGAGATTCTTATGCCTTCATTCTGGCTTCCAAGCATATGGTTGTTCAGTGAGAAGGTGGCTAGAACTTGAATTTTTTTTATGAACTCTGTCTAGCAGTGAAGCCTTTTTCTTGTGCAGTGTCATGCAAAAACAAGTTTAAACAAGTTTCCAGCCTATTTTCAGTATTAAAACCCATGATGGACTGAATACTGACACTTTTATACCTTCTATTCAGTGCATTGAAATGATATTAACAGGTTGCTAAGCTATTTGTTGCAGGTGTAGCATCTCCAGGTTATAGGTTATAATTTGGGTAGTATTTTGAATGTGGCAATGTCATGCTACAACATACTAATAAGGTAGATTGGCAAACTCCTGTAATATTCTGTAAAGATCTACAGGTATAATATTCTAAAGCATCACGGCCTTTATTTCTCTCAGGTATGCTTCTGATTAATAATTCAGATTATCAGAATTAGTGATCTATTACCAAGTGAGTATATACCTTTTGCTTAGCATACCAGTTTGAAAGTTCACATGGTATGTAGCTATTTGAAGTGAGCAAATGCTTTGAAAAAAGCTAAATAGAACT
This sequence comes from Rhea pennata, assembly GCF_028389875.1. Classification (NCBI taxonomy): domain Eukaryota; kingdom Metazoa; phylum Chordata; class Aves; order Rheiformes; family Rheidae; genus Rhea; species Rhea pennata. The sequence continues at coordinate 17,471,475 of NC_084671.1, read as the reverse complement.
TGATTCTGACTTGACTCATGGTGGCAAAAAAAACCCCAAAAAACAAAAAAAACCAACCCATAATGTTAGACTTACGAAAGTACAAGTGTAACTAGTTTTCATTTTACTGCAGTAATGACTTAGCAGTTATAGAAATGCCTCTGTTCCGTTTGAATATCTGCTTTATAGAAGTTACCCTAACACCTGTTCAAGCAAATTAGGAAGTGGTTTACTTTAATTACTGTCAAATTCGTACTGCACCAAAAGCTCTTTTGTCAGTGTATCCCCTGTCTACAACAGTCTTAGCTGGTAAATGTTCCTGAGTTTTTCAAATTCGTGTTGCCATCTTTATTCCTTGTGGTAAGTGAATTACCATTTCAGTTTCAGACTTGGAATCACCAGAAAAGAAATGTAAATTCTTCACTTTCAGAATATTTCAGACACTATGTATAGAAGTACTTAAAATTTAAAATTTTTATTGACATTTGTCATTGTCAGGGAAAAAATGAGTTTTCTTCTTCAGCAGACTTATGATAAAAGTTACTCCCTGTATTGCTTTCAATTGTTTACACTCCAAGTTTCTTCTTATTGTGTACCCAATCCTTGCCAAAGAACATACCCATTAGAAAATTTGAGGGGAGGATCTGAGAAAAATCCAGTTACTAATTTTAAGTTGTACTATCTAACAGACACTGCTAAAAAGTCATCTAAAATCTTTTGGGTTTTTTTTTTGTTTTTTTTTTTTTTTGTTTTTTTTAAAGAAAGACTCAGTCTTTTTCTCTGGCAGCTTACACTGTGACTGGGACAGCTGAAACAAATTTTTTCATGCGTTTTCAGGAGACTTGTGCACTTGTAGGCAACAATGCTTTCTCTTGACAAAGTTAATAAATTTGTCAGATGGAAGGGGGAAGCAAGGTAGTAAACAAACTTTTGCCCTGTCAGCACAGGCTACATGTAGCAGAGACTGGTACCATCAGAATGAATTGGTATTAACCCTTTGTTTGCTTCTCCCCCTTTCTTCCCCTATTAACCTTGCTGATGTATGAATTCTTTCCAGAATTTAGTAAGAGTAGAGGCTTCCTAACATTAAAGAACAGTAATTTCTTCACTGTTTTTGTTTAACTGTAGAAATATTGCTGTCTACTTTTCATTATAACTCATATTTCAGAATTGGTCTTTAAAGTGCTAGATATGTGTACCTCTCTGTGTCTGTCCCTTTCAAATATTGTCATTTTGAGACTGTCCTTGACTGCAAGTAGTGAGCTTGCTACATATGAAAAAGGAAATGTAAAAGACAAAAATATCCTTTATTTTGTGAAGAGGACTCTGTACTGTGAAATGTTAGAAAAATGATAATTTTACATTGTCTTGAATTGTTCATTAAGCCTGTTTCCTCATGGGTACCAAAACTCACAGATCCAAAATGAAGGACGAATGTCTGTCTTCTTAGACATTGCTCTAAGATTCTTGACTTTGATCTCCAAATTATAGAAAGACTTCAATCTCAAAAGTCCATGCCCATCTCCTGTGAAGTGTCAGAGGCATCATCTCCTAAAAATCTGCTTCAAGAATTAAGTTTAGAGTTAAGACTTTATTCTTTCATGCTTCTGACCTGTATCAAACTGCTTTGGCACACTTAACTAATGCAGATCTCCTTAGCTTTAGAAGCTGGGATTACCCGAAGAACAGTTTTCATCCCGTCAGAAAAGCAGCAGATGTTCTGTTAGTGTTTTTTTTTTTTTTTTCCCCCGATTCCAACTTGATGTTACACGTGGATGGTAACTTTCCTGTGGTAACTGTTGTAGCCTTGAAGGCTTTCTTACTATGGAGTTACTCATTTTGGAAGGTACAGTAATGTCTTTGCAAACAAAATGACAAGGTGCTGAAGTCGTTAAAGATTACAGATCAGTTGGGTGCTGCATAAGGATTTTTAATTCTGTCCTGAGAAACTCACAGTGCGGGCTTCACCTGCAGCAGGAGGCAGATATCTCATCAATCTGGACACATCATTGCCACCAAAAGCCCCAATGCCAGAGGAGATGGCTGTCCTCCTTAGTAAGCTGCCATTCCTAACCTTTGCTTTAGCCACCTTTGACCTCAAAGCTTGCTTAATTTGAGGTTAAATCAAAGACCTCAAAGATTGCTTGATCAGAGGTAGAAGACAAATGATCTTCAGTTTTCTTCTACCTCATCTAGAGCTGAGTGATATGTAGAATGGATTCTGTTATATAGTTTTGTTATATAGTTTCTGCTCTGTTCATACTCCTTCTGCCCCACGCATAAACACAGACTTGTTTCACAAAAAACAGATCATGATATTTGAGGTACAATTTATTCTGCCACCAGGAGCCAAAGAGTTTTTTCCTACATGTCGCAAAGAAAAGAAAGTTACTCCCTTTAGTTTGATATGAGTTGCTGTACTAGACCAGATTAAACGTCCTTTAGCTTAGTATTCAGTCTCCAACAGAGAATGCCTAGAGCAAAATGTAAGAACATAATCCCCGGGGAAGATCATTATCTGAGGCCTATTCTGGATTTAAGGACCCTCTAAACCCTTATCAAGAAACTAAAGTTCATGCAGTTTTCCTTGTTTCTTTTGCTGAATTATGGTACCTTGTATGCAGAGGGCTCATTTTCAGGTATTTGTACATCTAAGTCATAGGAAATATCTGATGCTCGTAGTTTCAAGTCATCATTATAGCAGTGTAACCCTTTGATTTCTTTGCTGTCTACTGAGGCTTGCTAATCTAGCTGATTTGAGGCCACTGCAAAGTGACAAAAAACCCACATTAAACATCTTACAAGGTCTTAATAATAACAGATGAGACTGCTAGTCAAACAAGAGACAAACAGTTTTGTTATTTATAGTAGTACTTCTCCCTAAGAAAATGGCTATCTTAATTCAGCAGAGATTTTGGTCCATTTTAAATCTTTGGATCTGCTTCTGTTTTACACAAAGATGCAAGTGTAGAATTGTTTAACTGCAAGATACATGGCATCCTTTGTGTGAGATTCAGCGTGCCAGAGTCGTCCTGTTAGGACTGAAGACGTATTTGAAATCTGTATATCAGTGTAACTGTCATCAGTTAATAATATTTTAGCTACAGAAATTCCATTGCCCTTAGACTCATCGGAAAACCCATGTTTTCAAACCAATTTTTTGTTCTTTTCTGCTGCTGGAGAAGTCCAGGACTTGTTGCAGCTATTGCTGGGCTGAGTCTGTTTTAAGGATAAGTAAAACACTTTTGTTGACTTGAAGTCTGCTCAGAAGTCTCTGCTGTATATGATTGTTCTAGATAGGAGTGCAGCGATACATCTAGTGAGCTAGAAAGTAGTCTAATATATAGTACGCACCTACTTTACTTCAAATAAGTTGTAGTTGAACCTGGCCATATAAGTTATGAGGTGATTTATAACTGTGTAACAACCTCTTCTTAAAAAGCCTCTTTTCACTCCTGAGAGCATTGTTTATGCATACAGGCAGTATCAGCAGAAGATCATAGAAAACTCTGAGCAGCTTTTGAAAACAGATTCATTTTAAGCAAGTGAGGCTACCCACAGAACACCTGTTTGTGTCAGAATGCAAAATGCTACAAGCAGGGCTTCAATTTCCATCAGTTTGTGTTTTCTCTGAACAGGGGAGCAAGAAGATGTTCTTTTATGCAATTTGCTAGCTTACTGGTTGTTCTGTAATCAAGGCCTCAATTTCTAGGAAAGCTGATCTTTGAAACGTCTGTTCAACTGAATTTGAGCAGAGGGCAGGGGAGAATTTCAAGATGAGTATTGAAAGGCATGAGGCATACTATTTTTGTTCCTAGATGAAGCTGTTTCTCCAGGACTTATATGTGATCCCTGCTCATGTTTAATGAGAAATGTGATCCCTGCTTTGGAGCGTTTGGTGGAACTCCCATGTTGTTTGACGTTTCCGCATCGCAGTCTCTGTTAAGAGTGATGCTGCTAATGAAAACCTCTAAATTCTCGGTTGTGGGAGACTGCAGCGCCTAAAATGCAAGCAAGAAATTAGTATTTCAAAGTTTTGACAAACAGTTTTGAAAAACTTTCCTCTTCTGTATTACTGTGTATATTACTGAATCTAGAGATGATCTAGATGAAGTCAACAAATCTCTATCTATACCTAGGGACAAACGGGCTTATTTTTGTCCGTTGGACAGTAAATAAAAGAATAACCAATTCAATGTGAGTAAATTAGTTCTCTCTGAGTGCACGTTTACTAAGCGGAGTGCTTGCAATGTTCATAGATCAGATATGCAGAATAAAGCCTAATTTCTAAGAATCTCTCTCGCGTAGAGGGGAACCTGTGACTGCATAATAGAAATATAAGCATCATATACCCTACAAGGAGATTATCAGAAGAGCATTGGTAATAGCTAGTGTGCTAAGAATAGTGAACGCTCCAAGAATAGAAATGGTGAAGGGAGATGATCAAACATTAGAAGCTCGTGTATTAATTCTGAGCTATATGAGTCTTCTGAGAATTCTTTCCAGACTTTTATATTCAAGTCATTCTTCTTCTTGCAGAACACAGTGATGGTGCTGGTGTTTTGAAGTGTTTGCCCAAGATTGCAATTCTCTCGAGAATATTGTGCTGCATGTTAGGCTGTAGGATGAGCTGATCTGATCTAACTGCTCACTTCTGCTGAAAGGGGAACATCCTGGTCCTAACTGGAGCTCTAGCATTTGCTGATCCTCTCTCTGAGCCAATGCTACTCACTAATTCACCAAAAGAGGGAGGAGTGGGGGAGGGAGGGCAGTGGGCTTCTTCTGGATCAGTGGCTTCATCTGGCTCTTGGAAGGCTTAGACAAACACTGCAACTGGTGCAAAAGGGAAGGAAGGAGAAGCAATCCTTTGCCTGGAACAGGCAAATGGAGAAGGAAGATGGAAGAGAAAGATCTTTCCATAGTGAGCTGTTATTACTCTCTGAGCATTTTGTTGCACTTAGTTTCCTCTTCCAAGGGAATTAGTACACCTGACAGACTGCTTGTAGAAAGATGCTGTGGATAGAGAAGTCTACATGGGTTCAAAAGGAGGTACAGCAAATCTGTGGAAGAGAGGTACATTGATGGTTGCTCTGCAGAAGATCACAGTTGGCTGAGGAAGCACTGTGATCTTAACGTAGTTGGAGTCTGGGAAAGTGCTGGATAGTGGTTTTTGTATAAACTTTTTTTTGCTTTTGTACTTGAGCATCTGGCCACTCATGCCCCCAAAATTTGTTGGGAAAGTAACACATTGATACTCAAGTCATTCCTGTGGGTATTTTGAATTTCATGCTAGTAGCGGCTTATGTGATATGCATGTTGGACAAGCTGCTAAAGGTCAGCATTTTTTGTATCTGAATTATTTTAACCTCCTGAACTATAGCAGAGACCTCAAGGATGTAGTTACCTCTGCTGTCTGTCTTCTTTCTGCTGGTAGAAGCCACCAACAGTGTTTATATCAGATGGGTAATATACCCACCAGAGTTTCTTGCTGGGGATGATAGCAATTTCTTTGCATGCTTGTTTTTTTGAGTGTAAGTCATGCCAAAGTTGGAGATAGTACTCCTCAGTGATGACCGTGCTCTTTCTTCACCTGTTCCACGTGGTCAGCACTTGGCCACATAATACTGGCCCATGCAGATCCTTGGTCCACGCCAGGGCGGCCATTCTAATGTTACGTTCTTTCTGATTCCTGAGGTACTAAACTACTGTGAGGTGGGAGCTTTTTTCACTCATGTTATAAATTTTACTTTGTAGAAGAGATTAGTAGCCTGTTCTAGAGAACAGGGAAAAAGAGGGATAGGTTCTGGTCTAAATAGGCTGTAAATTGTAACTAATTCAAATCAAGTAAAACCTGTTACTGAATTCCTAGTTCTATTTCCATTTAAGTTACCTTGAGCTATACAGTTGTGCTTCCTCACTTTCAATATATGTCTAAACAGTGGTAGCCTTGTAGCTCTGTTGGCCTAAACATGTAAACAAGTCATCTTGTAGGGACTTTTTTTAAATTAATCTGTGTGATTTCTCTGGGAGAAGAGAGTAAAAATTGTATGGATGTGTTCATTCCTTGTTAACTCAAGAGGATCAACCAAGCTTCTTCTGTCCTTGTGTTTGATACTGAACATGCTAAGAAGCTAATGGTCTTGAAGTTTACCTGATGGTAGAGAATACAGTTGATCTTTTTGATTTCTTACCGAAACAAGAGGAACAGGTTGACACTGAATGCACTGTTTCAAGAGGCGTTCTAGCTTTTGAAGCTTTTGCATTTGTAAAATGACTAAGGACTTCTCACCTTTATGGAGCATTGAATGGTATTTGGCAAACAACACAGGGATGCAAGTTTTGGATAAATAGGGGTTTGCTATGATTGGCTAAGTTGTAAACAAAAATGAAAAGCGTTCAACTGTAGATGAATCATGGTCTGTAAATGAAGGAGGCAGAATTTTTCAGAAATTTACCTTGGCACCTGACAAACAAGATAGGAATACCAGTTTTTCAAAAAAGGGATTTTTCCATCCTGTTTCTGCTTAAATGGAAGTGTGTTGCATGGCTGATGCAAGCTGTGCAGTTGAAGAGGATTCTGCCTGAAGTAGTGTCTTTCTTGCATGTTTTTTTATGCTGAAGATACTTGTTCTTGTGATTGGTTTATTTCTTTAATTCCCTTACTTTCTACTCGCTAATGAAGTATGAGGGCTGATTAGAATAGATGGTAACTTCTTACCCAGTCTGGCCTGCTGCTTTTGAGAGGGAAGAAAAAACCTTCAGTATTTAACATTGTGCCTACTTCGTATTAGGGAATTGAGAATTTGGAGAATAAGAAGCCTGTTACATAATCAAGTGGATACAGTTGCAAGATTTTATTTATTTATTCATTTTTCTCCTTGATGTGTTTTCAGTTTGAAGGAGTTAGAGAGAAGTATTTTGACACTAAAGCTAAAAAGAAACCTCAAGCACTGGAAAAATCTACCCTTGCATATAACTGTAACTATGCAGGTCGATGTTGAAAGAGGAAATGCAGCAGGGTCAGAGCACAAACATTTGGAAAAAGCTTGACAAATACAGTCTGGCCTCACCCCTCCCTTACGTCAAGCACTTCCCCCCTCCCCAAAACCTTTGAATGCTTGTAAGAGACTGTGTCAGTTGTGAAATCACAGCAAGAGTAAAGGATTAGCAGATAATAAGAAATGCAAGTGAAGTTTTATGATGTGAATCAACTTGGAAAAGGATTTAGTACATCTAGAAGAACAAAAGTTCCACATGGAAAAATCGTGACATTTGGTTAACTTTGTGACTCAGATGGTGATGTTATCACAGTAAATTTAGTGTTACATTTAGCAGCACTAGTGAGCTGAATTCTGTTCTGAAGCTTGATAGTACACAAGAGTATTGTTATAAAAAAAAAATCTCTCAAATCAGCCAGTCCAACTGTGCAAACTACCCTGAAGAGAAGATTCATTGGGTTTTATGTTGTAACTGTGTCAGTCGTTCAGTTTTAATCTTCTAATATTTAGGATTAAGTGGAAAAAAGATGCTTTCTAAACAAAAATTTCTAGTAGACAAGAGAATTTTGAAATGGAATGTATTAGGACACCTGCAACAAATGATCTCATTTTGAAAGAAAAATGCAGATAATGATCTAAGCAATGTTAGGGTGCAGTGTTCTAATGATGGGAACAGAACTTAGTAGAATAACGGAAAAAAAATCCCTTTATTTTTAGTTTTTGTTATGTCTGTAAATAACTGCAGGTGCCTGCAGACAAATATGCGGTTTTGTTACTTTGATCCAGTTAAATAAAGTTAGTATCTTTTCGTGTACAAACTTGTATGGAAAGAATGAAGTACACACACTATAAATTATGGAAATTTCATTTTCAGCCACCTGCCTAACTGGATAATAATAAGCCCAATAACCTAATGGTCAGTGTTATTTTCACAGCTTAAGGTGATGAAGTTTCAGGATGAGTTAGAGTCTGGGAAAAGACCCAAGAAACCAGGCCAGAGTTTTCAGGAACAGGTTGAACACTATAGAGACAAGCTGCTCCAGAGGGTAAGAAATGTTCTTTATGTTTGGCTCTGATTCTGTGATAGGCTTTTACTGAGTTTATCAAATGTAAGGTGGCATTAAGTAAAACAACAAATGGTTCTAGTTAAAATTCCATTGTAATGTCAAACTGCATGACTAAATCCAGGTGCTTTCTGCAGAGTAGCTATAATCTCTATTTTTATCAAAGTAAATGTAACATTTCACTCTAAACATATGAGTATCATTAGAATGTCAGAGTGTATTGAAACCTTAAGGGGTCGCTTGTGGACCTACTACATAAAGGAAATGGTTAGGTGTGGGCAAGGAAGGGAGAGATGTCAATTGAAAATGTTCAAAAGACTTTGTTTTACTTCTGGTAATTGATCAGTTGTGCTAAAGGCTTCCAAAGGAAGAGAAGGAATAGTATTAAGCAGCATATGCACTTCTCCAGTGTATCAGATTTCCTAGCTAATTCCAGCTCATACTGTCATCCAAAAGTGATTAGCTCTGTGCCATTGCCGTTTTCAGTAGTCCTCTCTGGACTATGAAGTCAGAGGGGCTTTAAACAGTAGTGTCATGTATGTGATGTGATTTTTGAATCTTTGAAACATAACCGAAAGTGTAAGTAATATTTGGACAATGTGTTAAATGAAAGAGGATAAGGGCTCGTTGCTTCTTTTGATCTGGCTTTACAAGCTGACAGATCAATGATAAAATTGCAGAAATATTGCTTCTGGTATGTTATCAGAACTAGAACTATCTGTGCAGTTCTTTGAAGCTACAAACAAATACAGCAGTTTTCACTAGGTGTTTTTCTGTCACTTGTGTTTTGGATTATTTAGTGCTCAATATATGGCTAATTCACTGAAATAATTTTTGCAGAATACCTTGCAGAAAGAGACCTGTAAAAATTAAGACGGTTGATCCATGGAGTAGATTTACACATTTGGAGCTTGAGGGTAGCAGTTAAGGCTTCAATTTATATGAGTATCTTTTCTTTCAAATATAATTCTATCCTAAAACTTCCCAGAGAAATGACTTGTGTAGTAAGCCCGGAAAGTTTGTGTCAGTCACTTAAAAAGAACACGCATTGTAATCCTGATAGCTTTGCTGGATGCCTTGTGTTGAATTAATTCAACCAGTTTTCAAATACTATAAACTTCCAGTAATATCTGGCTTTTCTGTTTTTACTTTCAATGATGAAATTAATGTTTAATTAGAAATATCCCATGACAATTATAACTGATGTTCTTTACAACACTAATAATCCTCCTGTTAGCAAATAACTGTTTTTGTTTTGCATTATCTTCAAAATAATTTTGTATAAGACTAATAATGTGATACTGATTCTGATCACACTTGCCACTAACTTAGTTGTCATCATTTCCTGTCTATTTTACTAGAGCATAAGCTTTCCAAGAGTAAATTTCCCAGTAGTATCATATACTGTTTAAAAGAATAGGAACTTACAGTTGTTTAAATATATTTGTTCTTGTTTGTCGAGATTAAAAAAAAAGTCAGTTATGCTACCAAATGTACAAAGTACATCTTAATAGTCCATTGATTTTAGTGGAATGCGTTGGTAGCATATAATGGAAGGTATGATGATAAGGGACATTTGTAAATTTTAATAGTAAGCCTTCCATATTAAGAATATTTCTGACTTGTTATATAATGTAGATGTAATATAGCTGTCCTGATATTTCCTGCACTTGTATTAATGTCTCTATTTTTTCTTCTAAAAACTTCTTCTGTTTAGCTAAATCATCAGTATTATGTCTTCCCTGTATTTATTTATTTGTTATTTGTTATTCCCTCCCTATTTATTTATTTTACTATGTTTTTTTTGTTTTTTTTTTTTTTTAAGTGACAATACTTAAAAGAAGCACATATTTCAGTGTCTGTTCAAACGTATGGACAGTTTAGATTTGTTTTTGTGTAATAACTTTTCTAACTCTTTGACAGACAAGGGGTACTTACAGTGCATATTTTCTTTTAAAGTGGTTCTGTTGGCGAGCAGAAATGGAACATGTCTGGATTTTTTGACAGAGTAGAGGTTGTTGCAGAGCCTGATTTGTATTTTTGTTTTATTCTTGAACGTCTAGTAGATATAAAATTGTCTTAATTTTCAATCTGGAATCATGAAGTTGAATGCATATGTTTAAGTAGGAAGAAGTTCCTGATATTCTCAAATGTTTAGTTTAAAAATCTATTACAGCTGTAATATTTTCCTGAAAATTGTAAAACTGGGAACTGTTAATTTCCAATTAGATCCTCAGATATGCTTTGTTCTTCAGAGGATATCATCTTTTTTTTTTTTTTTTTTTTTGCTTTTGTCAGAGTTCGTTAAATGTTTCTCTTGAGCAAGCAGCAGTAAGGGTTTGGAGAGTGTGTACAGTGTGACCATTACTTCTTTCCCAGATTAAATGCTATTTTCCATTAGTACTCGGTGCTTTTTTGCTGTTTGTGAATGGCTTGGATATTTTTACTTAAAGATCAGTCACACCTCTGCTGAAACGATTAATGCTTCTTGTAATTCAGGAAAAAGAAAAAGAGATGGAAAGAGAACGGGAAAGAGACAAAAAGGACAAGGAAAAATCTGAATCCAGGTCCAAAGATAAGAAGGAAAAGGAGGAATGTACACCAACAAGAAAAGAGAGGTATGGCTTTCCTTGTAGTAAAGTGGACAGGAGGAAAAAACCTCACAGTTGATATCTTTTTATACTGTGGCAGGCTTGAAATCAGGTTGTGTTACATGTCTCATTTGAAAAAAAAATTGCTTTGGATATGAAAACATATTTCAGAGTTTTAAATAAATTTGCATTTTTATCCTGACTTATTCTTCTGAATAGATTCCTCTTCTGTTTCATTTAGACCCTTGAAGAAACATGATAAAATAATGACCAGCTGAAACCAATGAACTATGTTTTTAGCAGTAGATTGACTGCAATGTACTGTTCAGAAAACTGTACTAAAGTCATGCTACTTAAACAAAATAATTTGTGCTGGTTTAAATATTACTTATCTTACTGTAAAAATTCTTCAAGACAAGGGGTTTAGATAGTGTAATCAATTGTACACTACGATCCTTTAATACTTGTGTAGCTGGAATCTTCTGTAGTTTCATTAAGCATAGCATATAAGTAAAATATCTTACCTTGTCAAGAAATTGTGATGGAATGTTTCTACACTGCTACAAGCAAAGATGAGTCAAAGGCCTTAATTCTTTTAGCCAAAGAAAGTCTGCTTTTCATGTTGAATCTGATTTTTCAGTAATTAAGACACCTCATACTTAAAAGGACCTTACATTCAACTGGCAAGAAAAATGCTGTATTTACAGAAAGGAATCATTTTGTTTTAATACACATTTTTATTTGTGTGTGTGTATTTGTATATATAACTGTATTTGCTTCCTTTACAAAGGAAAAGACGACACAGTGCTTCACCTAGTCCATCTCGCAGCAGTGGCAGTAGACGAGCAAAATCCCCATCACCAAAATCAGAACGCTCAGAGCGCTCTGAACGGTCCCACAAAGAGAGTTCACGTTCTCGGTCGTCGCATAAAGATTCTCCCAGAGATGTCAGTAAAAAAGGCAAAAGGTAAGCCGGCACCTTCTCTTGTCAGATTGTACCTAAGTTAGTTGTGAATATCTTTTTGATCTTAGCACAGCACGTTGGTTACCTAAGTATTTTTTCTTAATGGACTATACTGCGTGTTCCTCATTAACATCTTTAGACAACACTTAGTGTTCAGGTGTATACAGCCTTCTGTCTTGAAAGCTAAAAATGTTTTCTATGTTTTTGCTTACTTACCTGATAACTTTGAGAACTGCAGCTTAAACCAGATCAACTTGCTGCTTTATTAGTTTATTTTCACAAAGCTTCTGTGGCCCATAGAAGTTTTGGAATTATAGTCAGTAGGCTGTGTTTGTGCTTACACAAAGCTCCTCTTCCATGCTACTTTTTTTTTTTTTCTTGGAAAAAATCTATAGTAAATACTGCCTGATCTCCAGACTGATGCAAGTGTTGTTCTCTAGCCAATGTTAAGCCTGAAGTGAGATTATTATTCCACTGGTGCCTTTGTAGCTTTAAATATATGGATTTATGTTTCTATCTTAGCCACACTCAAAAGTTCAGCTTCCACTTCTTTTAGATGCCTAGAATATCTTATTGCATAGACATGTTGAGGAAATTCCTGTGATGCTGTTGAAAAAAATGTAGCACAGATTTACAGTAATCAGATTCTTCTACTGAAAGTTAACAGTTCAATGAGAAGTACAAAGCTGTTTGTTGCTACTTTTTTCATCAGCGTTAATATGGTGGTCATATTCAATTTAAATTAAATGAGATCAATGCATTGGGTCTGCGTTAATTTACAAAATATACTCACCATCCATTTTGTTCTCCGGGGTTAGATCACAAATTCAATGTGTTTGATAAGAGCCAAAAACTTTTCAGCACAACACAATTATCCATATAGAAGAAAAGAGAAATGAGAAATTATGTTTATCAGTGCTAGCCAAGGTGGCAGAGGCATATGTGGAAGCTTATAAATTAAGTTGGTTTAAGAATGACATGAGTCAGTGTTACTTTTCTTGTAGGTTCTGAGCCCCAAAATTAAGCCAAAATGTACTAAAAACCTTATGCAAAAGTTGCCCTGTTATCAAAAAACAAGATGTTTAATCTATGATTTCCTATTACTAGTGACAGAAATATTTCTGCCTAGATTAACTCAAAAACTGAACATCAAATGCTTGTAGAAAAAGTTGGTATTATCAATTAGTATCTGATACAAAATTTTATTTTCCAGGTCACCGTCTGGCTCCAGGACACCCAAAAGATCGAGAAGATCAAGATCCAGATCCCCTAAAAAGTCAGGGAAAAAGTCCAGGTCTCAGTCCCGTTCTCCTCACAGATCTCACAAGAAGTCGAAGAAAAGCAAACACTGACAATGTTAATATTTTTATGATGCTGTCACTTACTGGAAATGCGGTTTTGTTTTTGTGCCTGAACAGTCTGTTTAAAAACAAAAAAGCATTCCTGATTTTTTTTTTTTTGTGAATGCACGTGTATACTCATGAGTATCTGCATCTGTAGACCTGTCATTGTTTTATATTGTACAAAATATCTTCATTGTGGCTATTTCCCAAATGAAACATTTTTGTGTTTAGAAGTTTCATCAAAAATGTGTGTAACTGATCTGCTGGCAGTAGTGATATTTTGTTTTAGAATGTTGTGACATAGCAGAAATAACTCAAATGTTCCCCCTTTTGTAGCTTTGACAATTTGAATTAGATTTCAAATAAAATCTGAACAGAAAATTAATATGTTGTTTTCTTGCCCCACTGGTGATACAAATCTGTAAAGGAATTCATAGTTTGTTTGGAAGTACTGTGTATTTCAGACATACTATGGTGTTCAGATCTTTCAGTATAGTACTAGCTTTGTTTCTGTTTTCACAAATTTGACTATCCAGATAAAAAAGCACCTTTTGAATCCAGTGGATGGGGTTTATTCCTATCATGGTATTTTACTCTAGGAACAGTTGAAGAGTTTGGTACCTACCATGATAAGCTTTAAAAGTAAATTTTGCTTAATGGTATTTCTTCATTTTAATAGCAGGGAATATTTCTGAAACCAGAGTAATTATTTGTTCATTTTTAAAATGCGCCTCAGCACAGGTACATCATATATATATATATATGTGTGTGTGTGTGTGTGTGTATCATATATATATATGATGTATTGGTAATGAGCAATATTTATGGCATGCACTGGGAACAATATAAGGAAAAGCAAGCCTGAGACTCAGTGACTTCTTCAAGTATAGGTACAATAATTGCAACCAACAGTATGTTCTAGTTTTCTAAAACTGATTTTTACTCCAAAAGGACAACTTTTACATTATTTTATTGAATTTATTCCTCTGTTGTGGAAATTCTTCAAAATAGAAGAATTTTTTATTACATATTTTATTTATTAATATTTTGGAATCAAGAGGCTGTTTAACTTTTTTTCAGTGTTAGGCTTTCTCCTTCAAACCTGTTCTATGTGATGGAGATTGAAGTGGCTTTAAATCGCTTCACCTTGGTTTCTCATGCAATTTTTTTTTCTCTCTGGGTGTGGTGGAGGGGGGAGAAACGGGGAGGGTACAATGTTTATACTTGGAGGTGTAGGCAGATTCTAATAAAAATATAAAATTAAAAGGGATCTGGCCTCCTGTGAACTCTTTCTAAGAGCAAAAGCTATGCCTATTACAGGCACAGTGCTGGATGATGGCCTGCTGCTATACTTGTGTATCTACAGTTTTACGTTGTTAGAATTTTGTAAATGTGACAGGGAAAATCTTTATATATAGAGAGAGAGACTAAAAAACAACACTTTACAAAGCAGGATCTAATATGTCTTTTGAAAAGCCTGCATATTTAATTAAAAAAACCCCGTTTTCTTCAATTTTTCCAAATGGGAGACTTTGTTATAATGCTATATAAATTGTTGTAAATGTGAGAACTAAGTGAAAAATTACTGAAAACTTGGCTAAGCAAGAACTGAGAGATGTTCTAGAATACTGCAAGCATGGAGAGTACATGTATACTGTGAAGACTTTCTTGGAGTGGGTTTTGAATACCTGTATTAATAATGGGAAAAGAATATTCGATATATGTTTATATTATGAAGAATCTGTTTTAGAAATATGCAGAGTTTATTTTTTGTAATTTTCTTTTTCTCTGTAGTGTAAGGTGTTTCAGATGTACAGATGTTGGGAAGTAAACTATGAGAAATTATCTAAATCGCCTTTTTCTTAAGAGCAGTCTATTCGGACCTGACATAGACTAGATTATATAAGTAATACTAAAAAATTGATTGCAGACAGGAAGAATCCTAACTTCACAATAGAAAAAAGTTAATTTTAGATCCCATTGACGTAACACACACACACACACACACAAATTTTTTTGCCTGGAATTGTTTACAAAAGGAGTTAATGGAATAATAAATTACGATGCTCTAGGTGAAATGAGGATGAAGATGGTTTATTATAGGAGTATCGTATGTTCAGAATCAACTGCATATTTCATATAATAGTTCAAAATCCTCAGGGTGGAAAATAATTTAGCATATAGATTAGCCATACTTATCGATAATTTTGATTTCAGCTTTTATGAAATTCTTACCAGTGATTATGAAAAATTCAAGCAAAGGAGCTATAGGAGTACACTTGTTAGATTTTATTTTGTAACGGCTTTATTCTGTAATAGCATTTATCAGTATCTTTATTCCATAAATACCATTTGTGTGATCATTCTCTCATCTCTTGTTCTTGCTTTGTATCCCTAGCTTTAGAAAAACTGTTGTGTTGCTAATAGACTTTCAAGAGCTATTAAGAATCCATATAGTTAGCCAAGGGCCTGTATTTTTCTTCTGAAAGGAACATCTTTTGATCCCATTTCCTCTTTTTATTTTCTTGTTTTATAAATAGTTTTGTTCATAGCTTGGCTTTTCTGCAAAAAAAGGAGGAGCAGGAGATGAGTATCTGAAAAAAATATTTTATGAAAGAATTCAAATTACTATTGAAGAAGGAAAACTAGGCTGCCAGTGAAATTTATTTTTTGTCGCTAGTTGGGTCATGTTGCAGTGGCTAGGTGTAGTCTGAGTGTGCCATTACTGTGTGACTTGTTTATGCAGCATTTTGAGGTGAAATGATGAAAAATTGGCTACCCTGTGTAGAATAGGAGTAACTTCTGTAGCATTGATTATGGGGTTTGGAAAGTGGTACTGAGGTGAATCATCCTGAAAGAAAACTCTGAGCAGAAGAGGTATGATCCAGCATTTTTAAACAGCTTTTTTTTTTGTGATGCGGTAAGAAGAGAGCTCAAGATCTGTTAGTATTCCACGTTCGGTGGGGTGTCGGACCCCTTCCTGTGGAAGGGGGGTGGGAGATGAGTGGAGAAGGGATTTCTCCGTCCTGTCGTGCTCCTGCCCTGCCTTACGGATGATCGCAAAGGTAAGTATTCCTGCTTTTAATGCTTAGATTTATGCAAATCAGGGAAGGAGAATGCTGCTCGCTGCAGTGGAGTTCTGGCGCGGCTCAGCTCGGGCCCAGAGCCTGAGATGCCGGCTGGCGACGTGTAGCTCAGTGTGGCCTTTTTGGGTGGGGGTGGGGGTGGGGATTACAACCTGAAGAGGCGTTTTATGCCCCCGGTTACGTACGTAGTGTGTGTCACGGTGCTGTGCTTGGGTGACGCGTACCCCTTCTCCATACGCTTGATGTTACAGGACCTTGTGGTGGTCAAGCAAAGGCCGCCGAGGTGAAGAGCTGCCGGGTCAGCCCTGTTGTTTCTCACCAGTCCTGACTCGTGCGCCTGCTTTTGTAAGATTAACCAGATCACGCTTTCAGCGTGTGGGTCTTATCTAGATGGAACAAAAAAGCTGCTTGGTTGCATAGAGCCTCCTTCCGACAATCACGGTGTTTTTCTTATGAGTATTAGTGAAGCGTTTGAAGTTTTAACTTGTCTTTTTAAACTCTGCGGCTTCCTCTGACTTCTCTGCACGCCAGCTGCGTACACCTTTTCTCAAAACTATTTGAAGAAGAGTTGGTTTCTGAAAGTCCATTTCAGGCTATTAAGGCATTAGTCACTGCATTAAAAAAAAAAAAAAGAAAGAAAAAAAAAAAAAAAAGAAGAGCAAGACTAAAACACAAACAAGAGTAACAAATTATACTTTCCAGAACATATGTTTAGGATTGTAACCACTTCAGGCTTAGCTGGTCCGCAGTCCCAGTGACGAGGACTGTACTGCTTTTGCAATTATAGATCTGTTGCTGTATTAATGCAAGAGTTCTACCTAGGTTCGAGTGAAACCCTTTAAAGGTGCTTGATTGTTATATTCATTGTGCTGGATATTTTCTGCATGTATAACTACTCCCAGCTAAGTACTTTATTATTTTGCTAGCCTGTCTTGAACTGACCTAGTTTAGTTTCTTGTAGAGAATTCTCATAGGGTTATGCTGATACTGTCGTGGATCAGACTTAAAAAAGCTTGTAATTTGAAGTAGCTAGCCCCCAGGTAGAACTTGACCCCAATAGCTTTCTTTAGAACAGCCTTGCCCCCTGCCATCTTAGTTTTTGAGGAAATACGTTGGGGTGTATTTCCTCTAATGTTTTTGCATCACTTCTTCTTTTAAAAAATCAGTATCTCTTGGATGAAAACCAAGATTTTTATTGCCTTAAAAAACACACTGGCAGTTGCGTCAAGACCTCAAGATTGGATAGTTTTCAAACTTGTAGTGATTTTATTTAATAAACTTCTGAGCCAGGTTTTAAAGCAAAACTGTCTAAAAATTGTATCAAAACTTTTATGCAACTTGAGACAACTAAGTTACAGACCACTGAAGTGGAAAATCTAGTTTTATATTTAGGATTGGGGGGGGTTAAGGGATGTTCTTTGCCTCTTAGAAAAAGATAGTGCTTTCCTGGAACTGTACCTATAAAAGGAAGTATCTTGAATGTGTTTCTGTAACATTAATTGAAACCTGTTGTATCCTGTGTATGTGAAATCAAGGTCAGCCAAAAATGGCAGATTTATTCTGAGTATCTTTGATTAGTTTAGGCAGCTTTTTTGTGTTTTTTGGTGTTTTTTTTTTTTTTTTTTTTTTTTTTTTTTTGTCCTCCTCATGTGCGTATGGTCTTTTGGAGGAGTTGATATTTTCAAAAAATAAAAAATAGAAGCAGTGTGTGGTATTTTTGTAGATGTATTAAGGTCTGAATTTTGTGTCTAATTCCAGATTGCTGGCTTGCTGAGCTGTTGTATTGCCGCTTGAGGAGTTTGGGTAGGAGGTTGGTTGTTTCAGCTAGTGTGGTTCTGTACCAAATACTTGCATAAAGACTTACGTATTTGACAGCATTAAGGCAAAAGTAGTTTTTGAAGGCTGTCCTTTTTTGTAAAATTTGATGTAGTTTCTCTGTATTTTCTTTGTTAAAAAATCTAGAATGTTGGGTGGTTATGAAAGTCCAGCAAGTGAACTGAATTCTGTGTAATGTAGCTGAAGACAGCTGCAGTGGAATCTATATGAGAATTTCTGTACGAGGAATTTTTTTTTTTTTTAACACATGGTGTTCAGTATCCTGAGGTTTACCAAATTATGGACTTGATTTTAGGAGGCAAACCCTGGAAACGAGCTCAGAATTTAGTTTCCTGAACAAGGCTGTGGAGTTCCTAAGTTTAGTAGATTTTATTAAAATGACCCATAGTAATATTTGGAAATTCTTTTTTTTCCTCATTGCTGCATGAAGTACCACCAGCCTTATAGTATATTATTATCTCATGCTGTTACTGATATTATTGAGTAAGCTGCTTTTGTTAAAAAAAAAAAAAGGCTAATTTAATTTTATTCAGATATATTTTTCCTGCGTAGGACACACATCTTAAACAATTGCATACTATTTTCCTTCCATCTGCTTCTGTCAGAGCACAGTCAACTTTCACGGGTAAGCTGGTTGCATTTATCACTTCTTTCTAATGTCTAATCTTGTACAGGGATGTTTTACTGTGTAACCCTGTCATAAGCTGGAAAGTTTTCAGTTTGTGGTTATTTAAAGAGGAAACGATAGTTTCACATGAACTTTTTTGTCTTATTTGCTTTTGGTTTTGTATTTTATGCAGAAAATTTTCCAAAGGACAAGGCACTAATAAAATTGTCAGTTGGTCAATGTTCAGAAATGGTTTTATTTTTAACATGGGGAAGAGTGATGTTGGTGTATGTTACTCTCACAGCGGTTTCTTGGCTTTGCCGGCTTTTCTGTTAGTTGACCCTGATGCTGCCCTGTGTCGTTGAACTGGCCGGCTGCAATCGCTGCTGCTGTTCTCCTCGGGTCAGCACTGACCTGTTGGTTTCTGCTAACAAGGTATGGGCTGCTCGCTTCGTCCTGCCTCCAACAAGGGAAACCTCCCGCTTGGAAGGGCTACTTAGGTACTGAGGTGCTGGGCGGCTTTTCCGTACCGCAGCAGTCTGCTGAACTTGAGCCTGTTTAGCCTGAGGAAACAGAGGTGATGTAATGCTGCAGTGTGAAGTTCATGTTATGGCTGAGCTGCTGCCACAGTTTGTGGCTGCCCTATGGTGGAGGTCCCGTTCCTGCTTTCTTTGTGCCACTATTCATGTTACTTTTGCGTCATCTCTGGTGATTAATCAGTTCTTAAGGGAAAAAAGGAAGTTTTTTATTTGGTTGGCTTTCCATTGGCCTAGTGAGCTGAATTGGCTCAGTACAGGGTCCAGAGCAGCCTTGGGAGTACGTGTCTGGGAACGTCCTGGAAGCAGAATGGTCTTGGGTTTTGGCACTGGTTCACCTGTAAGAAGTAATATCATCTATAATATTTTTACCAGAGTGTATGATTTGCTAGGATGGGCTGAGATCCTACTGCACTATGCATCCCACTTGCTTCCCCTTTTGCTCGTCGCTGCCTCCTATCGCTTTCCCTCTTACCAGCTCCAGCTTGTGGTTGACCACCTTGAGGACTGAGCAAGCTTGCTAACCCTGGAGAAGGGCAGCCTGGCACAGGCAAGACATTTGGTTGCTTCAGTGAGCTGAATCCCCTTGTAGAAAGATCTGGCCAGCACAGGGGCAGGCAGGTTTATGCGATGAAGTGCACAGGTGGAAGGAAACAACGTGGGATCTAGGGCCACGTCATATAGCAGCAGCGAGCTGGTAGATGGGCTTCACCTCCCCCTCTCTCCCAGAAAGTTTGAACCTGTTGGTCAATTCTAAGCCAATCTGAGAGGAGCAAAAGCCTCAAGGAGAAATGACTTTCCACAAGTTATATGAAATGAGGCCAAAGAGAGGATAGAGACCTTCTAAATGCCCCATGTGATGGGAAAGGCTGGAAAATTAACTGTTAGGTTTTTAGAGCCTAGAGCATCCATTTGGGAGAGATTATATGAATGTCCCAGTTACTAAAAATCCTCACTTAGAGCTCACAGTACTGAAACATGATAGCTTATGGTATTCCTGGAACTACTTGCTCTATATTTATTTTTACTACTCTGTGGACTGGAAACTTCCTGTAGCTTCTTGCCTAAAAACAACCTGTCAGTTTTACTCTTCAAAATCTTGTCTTGTACGAGTTTGCTGGCAAGCAAGTGTGGAATCTGTTGTCTGTTTTCTGATTCTGCTACTCTGGCTTCTGGGCTGGAGCGTGGTCTGGGACTTTGGCCATTAGAACTTGTAAGCCTGGTGTGCTTTTAGAAAGGAGAAGGGCTAAGCACAAGGTCTATGTAACAGGTCTCAGAAATCTTTTTGTGAAGGATATAATGGAAAAGGAGTGTGGAATTCATGTATGCAATTCAGGTTCATGGAGAATGGACCATGGGATTGGCTTGTGCTCTGGATTCAACTTCAAAGATCTTTATCAGAGTTCAGGAAGATCACCAAAGTTGTCATCAGAGGTTGAAACCAGTTTTGATCTCTTTAGCCATTGTAAAAATGTCCACTTTTTGTTTCTGCCCTCATTTAGCCAGATGTTTCTGCCTACTAGATACTGTGGAGCTAACATCACACTGTGCAACCAGAGATGCTCAGAGATTGGAGATAAACTTTGAACTTGCTACGGCATAGAGATAGTTATTAGCACGGATACTGGTAGTTTTCATCAAAAAAGCCTTTGAGTTGCAGGTGACTTATTTATTCCTGATACCTTTATTTATTTTCCCTGCATTATGGGAGAACTTTCTGCTAATTAACTGAATGAAGAATCTTGCCTGGGGCAAACTCTGGAAGACAATTGGCTATAAAATTTAGGACAAAAGACTGGGATTTAATTCTAGCCATTTTGTGAATTGAGAGGCTGTGGGTTCTTTTTCTCCATTCTTACCTAAGATAATTACTAGATAATTAAAAAACAAAACAAAACCAACCCCCCCAAGTCCCATTAAAGCCTCATTTCTGGGCACTTAAGTTTCACTGGGGGATGTTCATCTTCCTGCCAGCCTGTAGGAAGTTCTCACTGTGTGATAAAGAGCAGAATTTGATAATGTTATAGAAGAAGAGTCCCTTTTTCTCAAATCTTGAAGATTAGTGATTAATTTCAAAGCTATCGTTCCTATGCAGTCATTTAAAGCATGTTGCACATCAGCTACATAAGAACCGTTGAATTCTATTTTGTCCAAAACTAGGCTATTTGGATTTGTATTTTAAGGTGAGAATTGGGGAATTGGGGAATCTCCATCCTGGGACTGATTTTGCTCCATCATCTGACTGTGGGCATCCAAGGGAGTCATGTGCAACTTCTTGGACCTGCCTTGCTTGATTAAGTGGGAAGGGGCAGGGGAGTCCCCAGTAGTGCTGGAGCACGGCAGGGACAAGGTGACGCCGTGGGGTGTACGTACCGCCACAGGGCGGCTGTGACGGGGCCCTGCCTGAGGATACCAACAGCAGGGAGAGGTGTGCTGGCTGGATTAAGAGAATTAGGGGTGAGGAAACACCGGGTTCCTGGGCACTGTAAGCCTTGGGGGTGGAGGAGAAGAGGGTGCTAAGACAGTATCATTATACAGGTTGTAGTTTTGATGGCAGGGAGGTTAGGGATACCTTAATTTGGGTGTGGGAAAGAGCAATGCTTTGATCGAGGAGTCTGGATAAGGTGGCTCTTAAATGTGACCTGCCAAAGATTTTGGAAGTCTTTGATGTGAAAGAGTACATTGCCTTCTGTTTTAAGGTGTGCAGTTATAACAGCTGAATCTCCTAATTTAGTTTAGAGCATGATAGCTGCACAACAGCTGAGAGAGAATTTTTAATTTTAATAAAACTCGAATAGTGACTTAGCTATGCTGAATGTCCTCCGGATATTCATAAAGTTCTGGAATTCCTTCAGCTGCGCAAACAGGATTTTATAAATATTTATTGAAATTAACTTTATTGCAAATATCACTTATGTAACTGGAGGTAAATGTAAAGGAGGAAAGGAGAGTAGAGGAACTGCTCGCTACAGCTAGGCTGTCCGCACTGTTACATGTTTTATGAGTAGCTCCCAACTGGTGTTTTAACGTTGCTCCATGCCGGTTGTTCTGCGGCCCGGCTTCTGCACGCGCGGTGCAGAGGGAGATGTGGAGGGGAAGCGGGTGCTTCCGAAGGGAGGTGGCTGCGCCAGTGGCTTAGCACAACGTCTGCTGAAGACCTCAGCCGTGGTGCAAATGAACGTGCTTCGGGGGAAATCAGCTGCTGCTGCCGCACGGGGCACTGAATAAGCTGTTAGAAGTTATAAAGAGTGCTAAAAAGAAGGGTGCCAAATATAAATGTCTGTAATTTTAAAGGCTTTGAGGTCTGTAACTTGAACTTTAACAATCTCACTTTCAAGCTGTGTTTGAGGAACTCAGCATCCATGTTTCTCCTGAACAGATTAGGTTAGATATGGATGCTCTTATCAAATTCTCACTCCCCAAACTTACCATATCCTCGGTGTACAACACTGCAAACCTTCACCTTTCATCCAAAAGTAGTTTATTTGAATAGATAAAATCGTGCTGAAACTTGAGTGCAGAAGAGCTGCTGGTCCCGCTGCGGCCCTGTGAGGCTGGGAGAGGCGCAAGCCTGGCAGCGGAGGACGCGGAGGCAGGACGCGCTGCTGGGAGGAGGGAGCCTTGCAAAGCTCACACGCTTCGCCAGCCCCCTCGGCTCGGCGGAGACGGGTTCGCTTGGGGGATTCAGAGGGTTCTAGCGGAGAGCATAACTTAGCAGGGAGGAATTGCTCAACCAGTCCCCGTTTAGGTCATGTAAATATTGAATGTAAAGATCTTACATATAATTATTAGCTCTAAAATATTAAACTAGCATAAAATATTAAACTAATGCATAAAATATGTATACATGAAATGCAAAAATGTATTATTCTCATAGTCTGAGTTAAAGAGTTTTGATCGCTGTTACTTAACTCTCAGTTTTTACACTCTGCTTATTGCAGAGTGTGAGGTAAACATAGCTGCCGTATTTATATCTGAGAGATGCCTGGGTCGTAGCATATAAATACCAGCATGGGAAAAGATGTGTTTTTCTCTGCTCCATCGTAGCAAACAAGATCTAATATTTAAAAAGTTAAGCTGGACAAGAAACAAGTAAGTTTGGTGTTTTTAATGGTGAATTTTCCTTACTGAAGCAAGGATACCGTCATGGTTTAATGCGCGTGCTCTACTATCCTGGGTACTAACGAGACTAAATTAGATCAGCACGAAGTAAAACAGAGGGTGGAAAAATTACAGTAACGTAGCTGGACAAATCCGTGAGGGGCTCTATCTGTTCAGCCGCGAACGCGCCTCTTCGGCGGAGCTGCGGTAGCTAATGCCGGCACCGAAGCTCCGTCCCGCCGGCTCTGCGCCGAGCCCCGACCCGGGCCCGTGGCGGCGACACGCTCTGCCCGCTCGCCCCTTAGGTCCGAGGGACTGAGCAAAATGCTGCCGCCCAGAAGTTATTGGGCAAAATGTAAAGGAACTGTTTTGCTACAGCGTTGCTTCTCGCGCAGTTTTTGACTGACTGCAGTCAGCTGAAGGCCACGATTAAAATCAAGAAATACGTAAGCGTTTCGCGGCATTGGGGCTCTGTTTTATGGCAGCTTTTTAAAGCAGCCTTGAAAATCACGGAGGTAGGTCTTCAGGGGGTTTAAGTGATCGGAGGTGACCGGAGGGAGGAGACCCTCTGGTGAGGGTCTCGCCCCTGCATGGACCGTTAAAAAACCTGCCACATCACGTTCCTTTATGTTTTATACCCCCGATAGTCTACCTAAGGGTTTTTTTAGGCTTTTTTTTTCCCCCACTTCAAGTGCGAAAACCAAGAGCTGTTGTTAGCCGTCAGCTGTCTGAAGGTTTTTGTCAGCGCTCGGAAACAGACGGTCGATCGGTACCATCTCTGCACGTTTTTACAAATCTGTCTTCTGTTTTTGAACTCGAGGGGAGGGGGATGAACTACCTGGGGGAATCAAAGCGACTGTCGCAGCTCTGCGTACGCTGCTTGTGTCCTGCCGAACGGCCGACCGCTGGCAGCCCGACCACGGCCAGGATCCCCCCCTTCCTAGCTCCTGCCTCGCCGTGGCAGTGCCTGCTCTTCTGCTGGCTTATTCCCAAAGATCAGCAAATACTTTAAATCCCAGACTGCAGAAGAGAGGGAAAAAAAATCCAAATCCCCTTCAGCAGAGTTCTTCGGAGGGAGCCGTCGGGGAGTCTTTTACACGAGAGCATGGCGCTAGACAGTCTGTCTCAGATCCGTGTTTTTTTTTTTTTTTCCCCAGTTTATGGTTAGGTTACAATACATACATCCCTATACATGTGTCTGTATTTATGTGTGTATACTATATTTATATATTTTTGTGTGTATATATGTGTGTGTGTGTGTGTATTTATATACATACATATATATACACACACACACACACACACACACACACATATATATATAAACATTAGCTGTGTAGATGATTTAAGCAAACCCCAAACTTGGTGTGAGTTGAAAGTTGGCTGCATAAATGTTCTGCAAATAAACTTATTAAATATTCATTGATATTGAGTTACTTAAAGCGATAACTGAAGTACAAGGTCTGAAACCTCTTCTGAGAGGATCGAATGCTGCAGCTGCACTGAACCCGATTGATTTCGGTTGGGTTCTGCATGGGTGCTTGAGTCCACCTGCACAGAATAAATACATATCAAACTCCTGTTTTGAAAAATAAGATCCCATTTTGCAGTGTGTAGGTCAAATTCAAGAGCTGCTTGGAGCCGTGTTTTCCTCCGCTGCGGTGGAGCAGCATGACACCGGCAGTGTTACTGCCCGTGTTCATATGCTCCCTGATTCGGAGATGCGACTGCTATGTAACTGCAGGAGGGCACAGCATCCAATTACAGCTTTAACATTTAGGTTTTCTGATTAGTTTTGCCATTTTAAATGTTGTACTTGTACACATTTGCTTATTATTTGCTACTTGCTAAATTTTAAATTGTACAAGAATTAGAGGCTGCTGTGTAGCTTCTTACAAAATTTCATACCTGTCTTCAACCAAATGAAATAGAAAGAAGGGATTAGTTCAAACTTCTTGGTACTGTAATGACCCCACTGCCAGGAATTGTTTTATCTCCCTGTAGTCTCTGCCCTTTATTTCATTAATGCTGCAGTACAAGATCGGTGGGGGATACTGTTTTATGAGTTACTGTGTCTCAGTACTGACATCGTTGTTCATGATTTAGTATTGCCTAACTGATGCTATTACAGAGCTTTCTAAAATTAAAAATAGATGTTTCCAATTTAGCTGGGTGAGGGTCACTTCATCTTTAATATTTCTTTTGCTTTACATGATCCTTAAGTTTATCACATGGCTGTAGCAGAAGCCTTTTGTAGGCAAAGAACTCAAGGGTTAGAACTAAAGAATAAAATAACTGCAGTACTTTTATGCCGCAAAATGCTTCAGAGATATATGCTTTCTCATTGCAAATTATGTTTCAGAAGTTACCAGTCAATTCTTTTAATTTCTTTGAGTTGAAACTTTGCATTCATTTTGTCAGATATAAGATGTAAATTACTTTTGTTGAATGTCGCTTTAAATGCTTCACCTAGCGTGTCCTCGGCAAAAATGACTTCCCCTTCCCCCGCCATATAAAATATGCACTTTTCTCAAATACTTAGTGAGTCTTTCAATTTTGCTATTAACAAGCTACTCCTATGAGAAAAGTTATAGTGATATTTTGAGAACACTACCAGTGTCACTGATAGTTTATGAAATAATTCTGCTGTTTCGCGGGGTCTGATTGTTGCTTTTCATGCAGATGGGATGCAGTCTAGATGGCAGTAGTGTCTCAGCGCCCGGCGCTCGCTCCCGCTAACCCAGCGCTGCCGGGACTGGAGACGGGTCTGGCACCGAGCGCTTTGGGGATGCTCGCCAGCCCGGGAAGGGTGATGTGCTCCGGCCGCAGTCGTCACGCTTGGCTTTGGGGTGGTGCTGGGCGCATACGCCTTTCCATAGGGAAGCTTAGCTCTTAATTTTCCATGTCTCCCACTAGGATTTTCCGACAAAATCTGGGAGGAATACAAGAATCCTCTTGCTAAAGAATATAAAGATTGCTTATAGCATGTTTAGCTCCTTGACTCTGCTGTACTGTTTGGTTGTGATTTTTTTTTTAATACGGCAGCACAAGACGAGATTTGCACCAGAACTTGTGTTTTACCCACCCTGTGAGCCGCGGCCCGCAGGAGCGCGGCAGCCGCAGGGAAAGCGCCGACCTGCGCGGCCGCCCCCGGCCCCGCGGCTTGGAGCCATGCCCTGCTCGTCCCCGCTCCTTGGCCGCACGGGACTGCGCGGAGTGGGGGCCTTGGGGGCCGGGGAGTCCGGCCGTGCCCGGAGCCACAGGTGCTTCTGCAGTTAACCGAATTTAACAGCCAAACGGGCAGCAGTCGGTTATCCTTGCAGAAAAGAAAAAGGGCTCTCCGGATACCTCTCTGCAGCCGGATTCTGATAAAGGGAGTGCTATCAATTTTCTTTTGGTAAATAATAAAAAATAATGTCCTGGCTTGAAATGCCACGTTTGTTCCACTGCTTTTTCCTTTCTGTGCAACTTTCCTTGCGTGCTCTGGGCTCTTCCTTCTCCAAGCCTGGGAAGTCACGAAGAGACACCTTCTCTGTGGAAACCGTCTATAAACTACCGCGCGTCCTATGCAGACATCGGCATCTAGACGTACCAGGCGTAGCCTCCTGAACCTGGCCTGAGGGATAGCGTTTTGGGCCCAGCCCCTGGCAGCAGGGCAGGCCGCGGCGCTGCTGTGGGTGGGCGATAGGGCGAGAACTGATCCTCTTCCTGCTCCTGACCAACGGAAAACTCTCCTTGATGCTGTGGCTGCTCGGCTGCTCGGCTGCTCGGGGTAGGTCGGCGGTGAGGAACAGCGGCGCTGCCCGTGCCCGCCGCAGGGCTCGCCCAGGGCCTCGCGGGCGGTTTTGGCAGCTGCTGTCCAGGCAGAGAACTGCCAGTAACTCATTTATAACGGGTGTAAACTATTTTTAAGAACTGAAGGAAGATGTATTTCCTTCCACCTGAGCTACACTGGGAACATCATTTTTTTTTTGAGAACTTACTGAAAGATCTTTGAGAAATTTGAGTTTCTGCAAAGAGCAAGTTAACAACATAGAGAAACTGTATAGGTGACCTTGTGCTTTTCAAGACTTTTATTTACTTATTTTTCCCTTTCCTCCTATTTTTTTCCTGTTTCCTGTAACCAACACACCATTAAAACGACAGGAACATAACGAGTAAAATTCCCCGGAGCCGGGGCCAGGTTGCGGCTACGCGGAGGGTGGAAGCAGCGAGGGGCACAGCCCTCCTTCCCTTCCCTCCCGCCTGCCTCCCCTTGGCGATTTTCGCCTGCTGAAGCCCCGCAGGATGCGCATCCGCCGCGCTCGGGAAGCCCGGCCGCCTCCTCCGGCCGCGGGGCAGCAGCCCGCCCCCGCGGCGGGGCGGGGAGGGCGGCGGCGGCTGCCGCGGTTCCGGCAGCTGAAGGGCGGGATATTAAGGGGGGGGGAAAGAGGATAAAAGCAAGGGAAGGGAGCGGGGTGGGGAGGGAAACCCGCCTCGGGGCTCTGCGGCAGGCGCTGCCCGGGGCGGCGGGGCGGAGCGGGGCGGCGCTGCGGGGCGGAGCGGGGCGGAGCGGGGCGCGGGCGGCACCGCCTCGCCTGGCCGCGCCCGGGCGCGGGGCCGGGCCGGCGCTGCGCGGCGCTGCGCGGCGCGGCGCTGCGGCGGCAGCGGCGATGGCGGCGCGGAGGCGGCGCGGGTGCTGATCGCGGCGCGGCCCCGCGGCCCCGCGGCGCTGCGCCATGCGGGCCGGGCGCGGGGGGCCGGGCGGGAGACGGCGCCGGGGGCGGCGCGCCCTGCTGCGGGCCGCGGGCCGCGCCGCGCCGCGCCGCTGAGCAACAGTTGGCGCCGCCGCCGCCGCCGCCGCCGCCGCCGCGCAGCATGAAAGCGTGCCGGCGGAAGGCGCTGGCGCTGTGCCTGGGCTACGCGCTGCTGCTGCTGCTCGCCGCCCTCAACCTGCTGGAGTACAAGTGGCGGCGGGAGCCGCGGCGCTGCGCCGAGCCCCCCGCCGCCGCCCGCCGCCGCCCGCCGCCGCCGCCGCCCGCGGGGAGCCGCGGCCCGGCCGGCGCCCGGCGGCAGCTGGTCTATGTGTTCACCACCTGGCGGTCCGGGTCCTCCTTCTTCGGGGAGCTCTTCAACCAGAACCCCGAGGTCTTCTTCCTCTACGAGCCCGTGTGGCACGTCTGGCAGAAGCTGTACCCCGGGGACGCCGTCTCGCTGCAAGGGGCGGCCCGCGACATGCTGAGCTCCCTGTACCGCTGCGACCTCTCCGTCTTCCAGCTCTACAGCACGGCGGGCGCCGGCAAGAACCTCACCACGCTGGGCATCTTCGGCGCCGCCACCAACAAGGTCATCTGCTCCTCGCCCCTCTGCCCGGCCTACCGCAAGGAGGTGGTGGGCATGGTGGACGACCGGGTGTGCAAGAAGTGCCCCCCGCAGCGCCTCAGCCGCTTCCAGGAGGAGTGCCACAAGTACCGCACCCTGGTCATCAAGGGCGTCCGCGTCTTCGACCTGGCCGTCCTTGCCCCGCTCATGCGGGACCCGGCCCTGGAGCTCAAAGTCATCCACCTGGTGCGCGACCCCCGGGCCGTCGCCAGCTCCCGCATCAAATCCCGGCACGGCCTCATTCGGGAGAGCCTGCAGGTGGTGAGGAGCCGGGACCCCCGCATCCACCGCATGCCCTTCCTGGACGCTGGCCACAAGCTGGGCGGCAAGAAGGAGGGTGGGGGCGGCTCAGACTACCACGCGCTGGGCGCCATGGAGGTCATCTGCAGCAGCATGGCCAAGACCCTGCAGACCGCCCTGCACCCCCCCGACTGGCTCCAGGGCAACTACCTGGCTGTGCGCTACGAGGACCTGGTGGTGGAGCCCATCAAGACCTTGCGGCAGGTCTATGGCTTCGTCAACCTGTCGGTCAGCCCAGAGATGGAGAAATTCGCCCTCAACATGACCAGTGGCCCCGGCTACTCCTCCAAGCCCTTCGTGGTGTCGGCCAGGAACGCCACGCAGGCGCTGAGCGCCTGGAGGACCGCGCTCAGCTTCCAGCAGATCAAGCAGGTGGAGGAGTACTGCCACCAGCCCATGGCCCTGCTGGGCTACGAGCGGGTGGGCAGCCCCGAAGAGGTGAAGGACCTCAGCAGAACGTTGCTCAGGAAGCCGCGGCTGTGATGGGGGCAGCACGGGCACCTGACACGGCCGTCGGGCAGACGAGCCCGTCCTCTTGGCTTGAGTGAGGGAGGGAGCTGGGAAAAGCAACCTGGTTTCTGATTTCCTTCAAAGACTGCTGAAGGGTAACATACAGTAATGTGATGATTTCTTTCTTTTTTTCCTTCTTTCATTTTTTTTGCCTTTTTTCTCTTTAATTGGGTTATATATGATTTAAAAAAAATAAAGCAGAACTGAGCATATATGTAAAGCCCCTTTCCCCTTCTCAAAAATGCCAGGTGTGATTCTGTTCCAAAATCTTGTTTACGGAGTTCCTGTTGGTTTGAGGCTCGTAACGAAACTCTTGCACAATTCCTAATACATCTGTCTCCCATGGTGCGGAGGGGATGCCCTTGGAAGGCAAAATGCTGAAAATCAGACTTTTGTATGAAAGTGAATGTTCAGACATGATAGTAATAAAGAAAAACAATAAATGATATTCATTTTTATAATTACCTCAATTGTTTGGGAATTACAGCATTGCTTATGTACAGCTTACAGGGATGCTTGCTTAAAATAGCAGCAAGGACTCTTTTATGGATATGGGTGGAGGGCTGGAGTACAACATTTGACATGTTCAAAGATTAGAAGCTGCTCTTGCACAAACAAGTACAGATCTCGTAAATGTAGTGCAGGTTTTATGGCTGTATCAAAGCAGATTTCTATTTAACTGTTGTCTCCCTTTTGTTGTATTTAAAAAGTCTTTGAAGTGCCACTGTAATAATGTCCTAAGAGTTCTAAAACATTTGCTATCGCAGCAGTATTTATTTTTGTCTTGACCTGTATGTTCTGGAATCGCTGTCAAATAGAGGTGGATCTACAGTGTGACAAAACCCACAGGATTTAAAAAGACATTTGTCATACTGGAAACCATAGCATGTGTGAAAACGAAAATAAAATTATATATTACATATATTCTATGTAATAGACAGTAAGATATTTAAGATACTTCTTGACTTCCCTTGGAAGCAGGATAACAGGGAAGTGTTGAAAAATGCACAAAATCATTTATTTTTTCCCCTTTGTGTAAGTGTCAGAGAGTATATTTATGTATAAGGAAGGAGGAAACGTACAGGTGAGGATTTTTAGCTATAATAATGGAGTTTTTACAGAGTCAAACTAGCATTCGATTTCAGAGAGTGTTGGTCGGATATTCATTTGTTGTGAATTGTCATTGCTCTGTGATGGAGCCAGATGGTGATCTGGCTCTTTCCTTCTGGGAGCTTTGCCTAAAGAATCTGCCTCATCTATTAAACTTGATAAAAAGAGGAGATTTTACTACTTCTGCTTTTATAATTTCCTTCAAAAAGTCCCTATTTATTAAAGGTGAAGTGATGCATTGCACAGGAGAAGTACAAGCATCTCAAGCACTTTTTAATCTTGGTGGTGGTGTTCTCTAATGCTCTTTGAAAGGCTTATCTTGAAACTTGATTTTTTTAAGCAAAAGCATTTTGCCAAACTGTTCTCTGAGGAGACTGTTGACTTTTCTATGGGAAGTACGTTTTACATTGCCTATCTGGGTGTTGTGCCTTCAGCAAATGCGAAGAATATGAGTAGGAAGAAGGAAACTGATTTGTGAAAACAAATTGATATAAACAGGATGCTGATAAGAGTGTGCGTGTGAATGTTGTAGTGATGTGTAATATGTCTTTCTCATGTTAGTGTTTTAAGTCAAACAGGTGGTAACTGACTGCTAAAGTGTTTGAGTCCTTGATAAAGTTTTGGCAGTAGATGTTAAACAGACATTTAATAAACTAGTTCAGAGACTGTTGCAGGAGGCTGCCTATGCACGGCTGCTGAATACCTGTGAGACCTGTCCCTTCCCTCAGTTCATCGCTGCCGGCAGCAGACGTAGCATCAGTAATAGCTGTCACTGAGAACTCACATAACCGGGCTGTTCGGATGCGTTCCCAAGTCCCAGATAGCTGTGCTGAAAATGGAAGGGATAGTTAATCTGATAATCAAAATACATATTAAGGTACTTGTTTTTTTTGTGGGATTAGGTATTCTGTGTCGTCACTGCACGCGCTCGACGCGATGCCGAATGGATGGCAGACACCTGGGTTTGGGCAAACCCTGTGCTTTGCATTTTGCATTGGGACTGTCCCGGGGCAGGACTGGAAAACTCGGGTCTGCTTTGAGATCGCAGAGCTTGCTTTTCGCTGCCCGCCGCTTCATTAAGGGCCCTCGTACGGCGGTGCCGTGCAGCACCCGTGTACCCGCCGGCGCGGGACGGGCGCCCGCGGCTGCGCTGCCGCCGAGGGCCAGACCCCGGTGCTGTTCCCACGGGGCTGGCTCGCGGCAGCGTGTTGCAGCAGCCGCTCTGCCCGCGGGGTGGTCGCTCCCGCCTGCTGCGTTCCCTCCTCCACGGGAGTTTAACGGGTGAGCAGAGCGGGCAGGGATTGCCTCTGCGCGTGTGATGTGCATCAGCCCGGCGGATTTAGCTTCCACAAGTGCCCTTTGGGTCCTGATTATATCGAAAAGCTCTTTTCCCTCCTGAGAGAGCGCTAGCTGCTCTGTTAGTGGTGCATTGCAAGCACCGGCTTCGCTCTACGGGTATGAACGGTGTCAGTGGAGTTACTACATCTGAATCTGGTCCATTATTTGAGCTCCACCTACCACATTGCAGCAAGGAGTTATTCGACATTCTGTGCGAGGGTACCGGGGCACATTTCAGTGGACAGGAGGAGCAGTGCAAAGCTTCTTTCCTCAAAACAAGGCACTGCAATTGTGTTTTAGGTAAAGCTGCAGGAGAAGTGAATGGGATTTTGCTTGTGAAATGCTGGTCAGCTAGGCCCTATATTTAATGCTGCTTTGTTAAAAATTAAATATATGAACAACAGGCAGTAAAGAGGCTATTTTTAGTCCTTTTTATCTTATGCTTTCAGAAAAGAGGATTAGAGGTATTTAAAAAAAACATGATAACTGAAAAAAAAATGAAAAAGTTTTAAATCTGGAAAATCATAGAGAAAATAGGATATCAGAAAGTATTTGAACGTGGTTATGAAAGACCTCTGCCTATTGTGGGGAGAGACATCTAGCTGAGATCTGAATACTGGACTCAAATAACATCTCACGCTTGA
The DNA here is from genome assembly GCF_028389875.1 of Rhea pennata. NCBI lineage: Eukaryota > Metazoa > Chordata > Aves > Rheiformes > Rheidae > Rhea > Rhea pennata. Next base: position 17,439,107 of record NC_084671.1, on the reverse strand, counting down.
AAAACTGCATGGGTTTGACTTCTGTCTGATTTACTAGTGACTGTGTGCTTCTTAAACCGAAGTTCACCTTAGTGAAAAATCAATAGGATAAACTAGATGTGGAGTGCACTAAGCTACACTGAGCTGGGGGACAGGGTATCTCTGAAGAGCTGGCATGGCATTGCAGTAGAACAGAAAACCCAGTGCTCAACTATGTTGTATGTTTTATCCTGTGAACAAATACAGAAAATTGTACAGGTATCATTATGGGTAGTCACTAAGTGCATGAAAACACAGGAAAATCCTCTGTCTCCAAACATTGAATCAACTTAAAACATAGGTGTAATGTGCAGGGATGTTGCAGCTGAGCTAAACACTGATAAAGCAAACCAGGTTGGAACAGTTCAGGTGTCTTTGAGGCTTTCTAACAAAAAGAGGAAATTCTTCATTTTTTCAGGTCTCCTCATTCCTTCTCAGGGGTTAAACTTCACCCCCTGGCTGAGAATGGGAAGGAGATAACGGACCAGTTTTAAACCACAAACCTTGTTTTTTCAGTTGTGATTTGAACTCAGGTCTCTGGAGAGGAAATCCTGGTGGTTATAATCAATTCTGAAACAGGTATTTTTCATTCTGTAGGTCATGAGAAGAATGGCATTTTTCTTTACCGCTCTCCTCCTTTCATTTCTAATTGCTGCAGTGTGTGCTAGGTGTCCTTAAAGTGCGAGGTGCTTAACATTAGCTTCTGCACTCTACAAGGGTCCTGGAGGTTGTTTCAGGTTTGCTCCTGTGCATACCTTTAAATGCAGGTGTAGGTCCCCATGGAGCTGCAAATGCCAGTTGTGTCCAGCTGTGGGGCTGCTTATGTGAGCAGGCCAAACTCGGGGACGTGCTGCCTGCCTTACTTACATGCTTGACCCTAGGGATGTCAATGGATCAAATCTGTTCTTATTCTCATGCCATTTAAATTCAAGGCATTGCAACCAGGATAAGTATTTCTCTGCTGGAATTAGGCATGTGAATGAAGCAAGTAGATCTAATACAGAGACTGTAAGTGAGGGGGAGACTGCCTGCCATTAGTGTATCCACCGTGGATGGTCAGCACTTGGTGATAATCCTGGTAGTCGCTCGATGTGGTTTATATTTTGTATCAGAGCTCCTGAGAAAGGTCTTATGAAAATGTGTGTATGTGTGCGTGTGTGTGTTGTAAAACCAAAACTACATGGAGTGACATTTCACCAGTATTCACCATATTACATACATTTAAAGAAGAAAAAACAATACTGTGACTATTTGGATTTATTGTTAGCAAATGAGTTGTGTTAACTTGTTTAAATAACAGCTCTTGGCTGTCATTATGTTTGTAATTCTCCACATAAGTAATCAATTCTGCAAAGAAAGTACGTAGATACTGTACAATACAGATTGTTTTACCTTCGTAAGTTAGAAAACTTACTTGTATTTATTTTTCTTTGGAGCTTGGGGTTACTGGCATCATGAGTGGAAGGTGTACCCAATCTCAGAATGAGCCTGCGTTATTGAGTATTTAGCATTTGGGCCAATGTAAACCCAGTGAGGATCCGTGCAAAACATAAAACATGCTCTCTTCCCCGGATGCGTGAAGAGCCAGCATATAAATCAGCATACCCAACACTCCTTCGTCACATTAATGTCATGAAAGGTATGAAAATAAATAATTTTATATTATAAATTGCATTGCAAATTGGAGAACTAGGATGAAACAGTTGTCTTCTGCCTCTCAGTGAAAATCACAAGCAGTAAAATGCATGTAAAAATACATGGGACATTGCTTCTCAGAAGAAAATCCTGCATGTAAGGAACCCATTTACAGGGTACACAGGAGAGGGACATCCTAGGTCCACTGATGCTGGTGAGAGCTTTGGCATCTGCTTCAGCATCTGATACCTGGCATATGCGTGTTATGACCAAGGTGGCAGGAGGGGGGCTGAGGTTGGGTGGTAGGCTTCCATCTCTCCGATCCTGTCCTGGAAGTTCATGAGCAGTCTGGACAGGCTGCGGGTCCTGTAGTACAAGATACCACAAACTTACCTCTGTATATAATGACATTATTTGGGGGTGGGGGTGGGGTGGGGTGGGGTGGGGAGGAGGGTGCTAACTGAAAATAGGGCTTTCCTGCTGAAAAGTAAGATGAAAATCAGACTGGGGAAACTCCCCAAATAGAAAATCTTTAAGAAGAAAGCAATCTGAGCAAGACAGGCCTCTGTGAGCTGCTGAGTGGCCTGTTTCTGATGGCATCAGTGGAAACTGGAGCTGCTAACTGGAATAGACCCTACAGACCCCACAGACTCTAGATGTGCTGATAAGCTTTCAGGAATGCCTCAGCACATCATTTTTCCTGGAATGGGAACATTATGCAGGAATATGTTGAATTATATTTCATATATGTGCTTCTGAAAAACACAGACTCATAATTCATGTTGGGAGGGCCCTCAGGAGGTCCCTGGTCTGACCTCCTGCTCCAAGCACGGTTGCTATGAGATGAGATAGGGCTGCTCTGGGCTCTGTCCAGTCAGGATTCGGGAACCCTTAAGGTTGGAGACTGCACTGCCTTCCCTGGGCAACTTGTTCCAGTGCTTGACTGTCCTCACGCTGAACCATGATGCTCGTGCAAATCTGGCCCCAAGCTGCTAATTCTGTTATGTAAATTTCTTGTTCCTTGATTTTGTTTTTTGGCTATGACTGCTAATAGGGGTTATGTCATTACTTCACCTTAGCTGCAGTAGACATTAGCTGCAGCTCATCTGTTGCAAAGGGTCAGCAGCAAAATGGTTAATGAGCAGTGATCTGAGTGGAAAAAATGTGGATTCATAATTAGAATGCTGCATCCAGCAATGTCCCTTGTTTTACCCAAGAGTGATAAAGAGGAGAGCAGAGGCAGAAGAAATTCATTTAGAAGAAAGGAAAGGAGTACAAAACACAAGTTGCTCTTTGTCTGCTAAAAGAAGAAAGAAATACTGTTGAGGAAAACAGAAAGAAACAAATGATACAATACAGCAAGGTTAGAAGAGGATGAATAAAAGCATTTGCATGTTAAAAGCAGGATAAAAATGCTGCTGTTTACGTAATGGTCAGAATCACTTCTGACAGCTTTCAATGTTGTTTGCCCCTGACGGTTCCTGTGGGTGCTTGCTGTACATGGCTGGGATCACATTGCCTGGTCCATTTATAAAAACGCCAAGGGACCAAGGCACCTTGGATATCTGCTTGCCCTCTCCTTCGAGTAAGATGTGACAGCTGCGCAGAGCCTGCCAGTGCCACCCCAGTGATGACTGTGAAAGCTGGGACCTTGCCACCTGCAAGAGCAGGGCTAAGGCTTGAAGCCTGCCAGCCTCTGGGGCGTCACGTGCTTTTCACCTGTGTGCACTATTGCCCCAGCTCAAAACACCGTGCTCTGCTGCAGAGAAGTTGTGGCACGTGGCTGACAGTGTGAAAATGCTTGTCTGTGGAAAATCCTGCCATCGTGCCTTGGAGTTGATTACTTGGTGGAGGTGGTGGCACTTTGTGTGCTTTACGTCACCACAGGATCCATCTCATAGTGGCTCCTCATGATTAAAAACCACGCTCCATCTTCTTCTCCAGCACGCTCTCAGAGCGCTCGCTGCCCTTCCTGTGTCCATTAACTCAGCGTACAGCCCCTTTCTTGTTTTTAAAGTTGGCCACCCTGCTTGCTTTTCCATCACTGAAACATTGCATGGGATATTATTTGCACCTTGTTTCTTTGTATTCCTGCTTTGAAACCGGGGTGAAGAGAGCATTGCTGTGGGAGTGGTGGTGCCAAAGCAGTCCCGTTTCAGAGAGAGCTGTTGGTACAACAGTCAAGCAGACGTGGTGAGGAGGAGCTAACCGCGCACGGGAGCGAGGGGAAGCTGCCAGGGCTGACCTTGGCTCATCGGGTCAGTAATCTGACCCAAGCAACCTCTTTCATGCTGAGGAGAGGTGAGAATACAGAGCATAAATGTTTAATGCTGTGGCTATGTCCCCCACGGACACTTACTGTGTTGTTTTACCCCTGTGACTGTGTCCCTGGGCTCATCACTAGCACCTCTGAGCCCCCTCAATTTTCTGTTGCTTTAAATAGGAAATTGTGCAGCTGGTGCCTCGCCAGCACCGTAGCAGTTAACCTCAGGACGTGGTGCTAGGGGGGCTAGCTAGGACCTGCCGGAGCACTTGGAAGAGAGACACCACGAAGGGCTGAGAAGATGTGCTGTAAGCTTTTGCCCTTCCCAGACAGGCGGCAGCAGCTCCTCGCAAGAGCTGGGCGACGGCAGACGTTTCCCCAGTTCTGCAGGGGCTGAGTACCCCGGGGTTTTTGTTCCCACTGTTATTTTCAGCGTTATCCTCCCCAAGAGGTGTGAAGGCCCCGCTGGTCCACAGGTGCTTCTCCTTTCAGGGCCGTGCAATCAGCCTCAGGGGCTGCAGCTGGCTGGGCTCAGGGCTGCTCTTGGGGGGCAGTTGGAGGGCTGCTGCCAGCCTCGTGCTGGGTCGTGGGACGTGAGCTAGGCCAGGGCACCCCGAGGCAGGTGGCTGTGCCCAGGTGGGGTGTTGCTGGGGAGTGCTGGAGGGAGCGAGGGAGGCTGCCGAGGCCTGAATTGGGCAGGAGGAGCAGCGGGCTGCCCGGTGCCTGCTGCGGGGGACCCTGGTGCTGTGCGGCTGGAGCCCGGTGGAGGTGAGTCCCCAGGGGTGCGCTGATGTGTGGGGTGTCCCTGCGACAAGGGTGTGTCGGGGTGGTGGGGACCTTAATGTACCTAGTGGCCATCCTGCCCTATGCGTGGCTTCCCAGCTCACTTGGGGAAGGCTTCTCTTTCTTGTCCTCTCCTCTTCTCCCCCAAACGGCCCAGACCCTTGCTTCTATGGCTGCTTGTCCCCCTTGAACAGGTGGGTGCTTGTCTTGGCTGTAGCTTATCCAGGCCTCTGGAGGTGGTCAGGCTCCCTGTTGCTTAATTAGTTCCCTTGTAATTAATGTTTTGGAAAAGTGCTTTGCTCAGGGTGGTACCTGGCTGTGCATCTTTCTGTCTTTTGCATGGATTAAAAAATTGTTTTGAAGTTCGTAACTGTTGGCTTTCACTAGAGCATAGCTTGTAAGCTCTATTTGAACAGATTCCTTAAATCTTCTCAAGAAATGGATGATCTTTTGCCTTGCTGCAGGCTTCAGAGCTTTGTACGATGTCAGATAACAGTTTCTTATTTCTTAATGAATCTTTATGTGGGAGATACCGCAGAAAAGCGTATGTGCTAGCTCCCAACCTATGTCCTATTGCCCAGTGTGGCCCTGGGGTGGGTCCGCCATGCTCGGTAACTCTGGGGTGAAGCACTAAGTTAGCCAAATCTTTCATGTAAACCTTGGCCTGTCTTTGCTTAAGCATACAGGCAATGCATAACCTTCTCTAGTCGGTGCTGAATTTTACCCTGTGGGATGGTGAAATGGAAAAAATCTAAAATGTCTAAGCAGAGTTTTAGTAAAAGAGCAGTTAACTGCACATGCAGGTGATGCATTTAAAATAGTTCATGTTTTAAAACCACTTAATCATCTTAAATATAGAACAGAAGTACTATCTTGAGTGTTCCTCGCGGTTCTTCTGCATTCAGTTACTAAAGCTAAATCAAGATGCCCGCCCTTCTTGTTTCTTTTCTGAGTCATCTGTGAAGGTTTCGGAGGAGAGTGGGGGGCTTGCTAGTGCTGGCTCTGGAGGTTGCTGGTGCCCAAGGCTGAGCATTGCCTTTGGTGTTCTGCTTTCGGTGTTGTGCAGGGGGCTCGGTGGGAGGAGGGGGATGTCCCCCAATGCCGGGGCAGTGATGGCTCCTGGTAACTCCTGGTGCCACGGGTGACGAGGCTGGACAAGGCGCTCAGGCAGCAGCTCTGAGCATGGCTGGCAAAACAGACCATGTTGTCTTAAAAAATTAGTTCAGTGAGTGATTTTTCTAATATGAGTATTAAATACCTTATTGTTCGCGGTAATTACTGTTTCTAGCCTAGCTCTCTGGTGCTTCAGGGAAAGCAATGCATCATTTGCATCTACTGGGCTGTAAAGGCAACAAGCATGGCCCACTGGCACCCTTGTGCATGTTCAGAACAATTTTGTTTTGTAGGCCATTGAATACATCACCTTTGCACACTCACTTTGTCTTTTATTGCCCATGTACTTTGGCTGTAAAACCATGCCAGCTGCTCTAGAGGCAGCGTGAGCCATAGCCTGCGCTGTCCTGGTGCTCTTGATTTCGGTTCCACTGCCCTGCGAATAGCCAAGGGCTTTGAGCCAACAGCTGTGAGACACAGCTGTAAAAATGCCACCAGCTACCTAGGAGGTTATTCTAAGGAGGTCTTTAAAAATGGCCTAGCAGTATTGCTGAGTGTGTGTGTTCGGATCTGGCCTGTGTGTGCAAACACATACTGTGAGGGGTGCTGTGCCATGGTGCAAGAGGTTTCTCAGGGGCTAGAGGAGCAGGAGATAGGTAGGCACATGAGGCCATTTAGTTCATAGATTTAAAATCTAAGTGCATAAATTAAGTGCTAAATCAGTGCTTAGTAAAACATTATTGCGTTAAGATTACAATATGGTCTTAACTCAGACGCTTAATTCTCACATAACTCACTGTTATTTAAAGAGAATAATTGTATTTAAGGTAACTTAGAAAGAGAGAAGGCATTTTCTATTCTGATGCAAGACATTAGGGAACAAGTGGTGCATGAGCAGGCCATGCAGAAGACGTGGTTACTGAAGAGCAGAAACGAAGATCACTGGCCGTTATGCAAGTAATGGCAAAGACTTATCAGGCAGCAGGACAGAAATAAATTGCTGGGGCTGGGAACAGAGGTACGGGCAGGGCTGAGCGTGGATTTACAGTGGGGTGGCAAATGCGCTGTTCCTGTGGATTTCCCTTCTCGTTTTAATGAAGCGTATTAAGCAGTAACAACACTTCCCCCTCCTTTCTGTTAAGCTGAGCAGACTTTGAAGTATATACTTCCCCTCCCTAAACAGCAGTTGAAATCCCTAGTAATTGCTTTCAGATGTACTTCACAATTTACTTATTTTCTCTATAAAAGTGGCTAGTTTCCTGAATGCCCCTGGTGTCTTTGAGGCATTGTGGGAGCTGGTGCCGTGGATCTGGTGCTCTTGTTTTCTTATCTGCTGCTTCATCGTTATTTCAAGGTAGTGACATCTGTTGTCAGAAAGTCAATACAGTGAATTTAGGAAGAACTACAACTGCTTGGGAAGTGGATGCATCAAGCTAAGCAGTTGATCTATCAAATTCACTTGCAATATTTGTTTCAGTAGTGGATTGCAGTCTGCGATCCAATTAAGCGATGGCCCTGGCAGTCGCCGAAGTACTAGTTCAGCCTGCCTGGCTCTGTGGTAGAAAAAAAATCTCTTCAGACAACAGAGAAAATGTTTGTCCTCACACTCCTGAAGAAAAAGCAGAAAGTTAGGCTGCCTAGAGAGAAAACGCAGCCTGGTCCTTGCTCCCTCCAGACCCCTTTGCCTGTTCGCGTGCCTGGTGCAGGTGGGTTTTGTGCGGGAATGTGCTTGGCAGAGCTCTCCACTGCGATTTTTGGCTGTAAAATGCCTGAAGAGAGCCTTTAATATGCAGATTGATTGAATGAAATGACTAAAAAGAACACTTCTATCGTAGCCATGAATTGGGACTTGGATTTGATTGCGTATTATATTCTTAAATGCGATTCTGCCCAAAAGGCCTTGGGCTCTGTGTGGGAAATGGCCGGCAGGGTGTCAGCTGTGCCGGGCCGTGAGCCGCCTCCTGAGGCAGTGCCGCCAGCCCGACGGCAACCTGGGGTCTTCTGACGGCCAGCAGAGATGTTCACTAGGCAAGACATTTAAAAAAAAAAAAAAAAAAAAAAAAAAAAAAAAAAAAAAGAGAGAGAGAGAGTTAAAGAAAAAGGTTACTTGATGAGACTGAGGAATGAATGGCCTCCTTAGCTTAGTGAAGGATGAGTGTTTCTGGATGGAGTTCAGCAGGTTCACAATAACGCCAAATCCAAGACCAGCTAGCTGGGATCGTGTAAAACCCACTTAAAACATTTGACAATAACACACTGGATTGACCTTTATTTATTTATTTAAGCAGAAGATTTAAGGCTCGTATTCCAGCTTTGCGATCAGGATGAGTATATGGGTTTTCTGTCCTGAGACTAGAGGGATCTTTAAACTTGTAAAGGCAAGGACTGTCTTCCACTCTGTGTATATTGCGTAGCACAACAGAGATTTAATCTTACAAAGATTCTGTCCTGGTAGTGCAATACCGTTATTTTGCTATATCAAATGATTCCAGCTAACCAAGTAAATAACCAGTGTTTCTGCTCCACTGTGGGTGATGGACACTGCTTTTCCGCCTTGTGTTAATGGGTGGATGCCCCTCAGCGAGGCCACTTTGTAGACTGCTTTTTGTGCACCCCAGTACTCTTGTCCCAGCTGCAGGCTAACCCTGTTTGAGCCTGTCAAAATAAAACCAATTTTCTCTAAAAAGTATTGTTTGATTGCTTAGAAAATTCCCATTTTGAACCTCAGTACAAAGTTGATTTTAGTTGATTTGATTTTAGTACAAAGGTGTCCATCAGATGTGTTAGTGGTATGTGGGGAAGGGGAAAAAAAAAAAAAAAAAGAAAATTGTCCTAAAGGTTAAAAAAGATCTTCAGGAGAAGGTTCTTGAAGTTATAATTTGAGAATAATGATGTTAAGAGGATAATTATTATCCATAAAAACACTTTTCTCTTAAAGGAGGAAATGGCTTCTTTTAAAATCATGGAACTTCAGTCTAGTTGTGTAGATCTTTAAATCTAGAGTTTTCTTATGGATAATGAAGTTCAAATGTTCCCTAATTATTTCCCTTTTTGGAGAAATGCTGGCCTACAGATTCCGTGGCTTAGCGCTTTCTAGCACGAACACCTTCCAGAAAGGGTCGTGCTCTCCCAAATGAGTGTGATTTGAATTTGCAAGGTTCAAAGCAGCCACGTGATATGCTGTGCGCTCCCCTTCCCCCCTGCTTCCAGCATTATAACTAGTCAGAATTATTTGGGCAGCTTTGGAAGACAATAAGGGAACAGAAAGAAGAAATTATGGGATGTAACAGTGGATTGAAGCCATTTCTGGCTGACTGAGGTAGCGAGCATCCATGGCAGCCTAATGAACAATGCAAGACCAAATTTCTGTGAAACCAAATGATCTTTAACGCATCTTGAGCGCCAGCTCTGGGAACACATGTTGTCTCCTAAGAAAGCGCTGCCATCTGCTCCGTTCACCTTCTTTGTTCCCGTGCAAGCGCCACCCCACAGAGGTCACTCGGGAGCAAACGAGTTGTGTCGCCGGCTCTGTGGATGTCCCCGAGGAGGGGGAGCCCAGCGCGGCGCTGTGCCAGGGTTTCCCGGAGAGCCGTGTCTGAGCATAACGTACCCTCGTCAGCCTGTGGGGCATCTGCTGAGCTTTGGGCGGCTGAGCCAGCAGTTCAGCACAGTTGTCTGTCCATCTCTTTAAATCTTCTGTGATTATAACTCTCGTTATAATTGCTCATTTGTATAAGTGTGAGGGAGGGTGTAATAAACTTCTATAATTTGTTTTCTACTTATTGCCAAGTTTGTTCCAATTGTAAATAACATGAATTAAACCATAGCAGTAATCTAGTCAACGTGCATTAAATCAAATTGAGCATATGTTTCAGAATTAGGCTACAGATCAAATCAGAATGTATTATTTAGATAGTTTAGAATACAGAAATACTGAATCTCACAACTCCTTTGCGTTACTCAATAACATTTAAAGCAACATGAATTTAAGATCAATGTATAGCTTTAAATTTTGTATATTATTATTTTCTTAAAAATAATAGTTGGGCTAGCAATGTTTCAGCTTGTCTAATTTCTCCTTTTTTATCCTCAAGTTTAATTTTTATTTCATTTATTTACTTTGAGATTTGATTCTGCTGCTTTTTGCACTATGAGGTCTTGTGACAAATTACCTAACTTCAGTAAAATTTTCTTTCTTTGTAAACACCAGAGGAGTAAGGCTGCTTTTCCTTTTGTGTTCTTGAGATTGTCAAATAAGAGCCTGTACAAATTACATTTAAAAAAAAAAAAAAAAAAAAAAAAAAAAAGCTAGAGTCACTTTTACTAATGCCATACATACTCTTGGATAGAAAGTGGCATGAACAATTACCACTTAAGTAATACCAGTGATTCCAAAGTATCTGAAAGTATCCACGTATCTCCAGGCAATACCGCTCTTATCTCAAGACTTGTAAGTAATTGCTGATTGATTCCCTCAATGGAAAGATTATTATTTTAAAAACCACACCTGGGTGAACCTCTGTTAATGTACCAATTGTGAAAATCTCTCTTCAGGCAAAGGTTTCATTCATGATATTTGACTTGCAATGGATTAGGTTCAGTGTAGCAACTAATGTCACAACCTGACTGCCACCTGATAGGCCCACGAGATGTTTAACGTCTGTTCGGAGTAGATATGTTTAAGCCTCTCTGAAACGTTCTGTTAAACTTGGAGAGATGCAAGAAAAAAATGCTGAGCTGAAGTCGTGTCTCCATAAGGCCCAAGTATTTTTGGTTATTGAAATCATTTAGTCATCTTTGTATATTATTAGAAAATAGCAAAAAATACCCCCTCCCCACCCCCAGCCAAATAGGGTGATTCTGTCTCACAAATGTATGCATCAGATATGCACATACTTGCGTATATGAGAGAATAGAACTTGTACTCCTGAATTCAGCTCTTAGAAGTATTGAGTAATAACTACACAGCTGACTTGATTTTGGAAATGCCCTTTACAGTAATTTATCCCGCAGAAATAGTATGCGGTGTGAGAACTTGTGCATTATATAGCTTATTAAATGTGCTTTAGTCTACATGTAACTGGCCAGCTTAACTTTTTGCGTGTAATTCTAAAAATGAGGTCTGGACTTAGCAAATATGATTTTAGAATTGGAACGTCTAAAAGTCTGAAGTATTTACTCTTGAAAGGGAGACAAGAAAGAACTTAGAGTAGAATTAGAGCTGAGGATTTCCACTGTGCCTGAAGGAGGTGCCCTGGAGAGGTAGTGCTCATTGCTTTCCTTGGGGAAATACTTTATGTGCCACATCACCTCCCTAGATAAATCCTTCAGCCCTTGCATGATGGACCTTATGCCATGTTCACATTCTCATTGTACAGAGCTACTTGGAGGAATAAGGGCTTGAGGTTTGGGCTTCACCACTGGGATAAGGGACAAGTGGGATGTAAGCAGCAGTTGTGTGGGGCCTTGTGACTTGGTGCTGTCTGATAATGCTGTGTTACAACTAAATGCTTTCCTCGTTATATATTGTTACTGAACTCAATGCAAAACTCGATGTTTAAGAGCACAAGACAAGAGCCAAAGTAAACACTAGAAGCAGATGACTAGCAGCAATGACAACTGTTAGGAAGAAACAGCACCATCAAAGGGCGCGTTCAGAGTTGATTTAGTGCGGTAAGTAAAGATGATTCTGTGTCTAACTCAAAAACTGATAAAGGCAACAACTGTTGAAGGTATATTCCCTGTGCACAAAGGGAAAGAGACTCCCCACCTTCTAACTGAAGAGAGGAAAAAAAAAAAAACCCAAAACAAACAAACCCCTCTTAAATTCCAGATGGTAGTTATGCAAATAACCTTTTAATGGCTAAGCAGGAATATTTCCCTTTGCCCATATTTATTTTCTAAGATTAAAGTTTTGCTTGTACAAACAGTGTCCACAAGCTGGTATGTGACAGTGGACATCTGTGCTTTTTCAAATCGTTAGCACCAGATCAGAATTTTGGCTGAAATTTTGAGTGCTGAGTGTTGTCTTCCAGTACCTGACTTTGGCCGATCCGTACTGGGATTGGGAGCTCTCTGATCGCTGGCCAGTTTTCCCCTCCCCAGCTTGAGCCTCGCTTGCCTTCCTCGTGGTGGGGAAGCTCTGCAGAGCGTGCCCACTGCTGGGATCTGCCCTCTCAGTGCAGGCATGCCCTATTTATGAAATTGCTCTGAATCCAGCCTAGCCTGCGTGTAATTTTAAACACAGCTCTGATGGTATGTGTTGGCTGTCTTTTTTTCCTCCTGCTAACGTGTGCATGGAGAAGTGGCTGGTGCAGTGGCCCCTTAGACTGGGCTCTGTGAGTGGAGGAAAGCAAAGGTGGAACGTGAGGCTAAGTTACCAACAGTGTTTGGCCATGGTTCAAATAGGATACAGTTAATCAGGGAAATCTGAGCTGCTGCTGCCTTAGGGTGACTCCACAGTGTTTCAGGAACATAGGAAGATACCTAATAGTGCGACTGTTGGGTAGCCTGAGCTGTGTCTGTAACTGGCACAGAGGTTCCTGTCTTGGACTTGGTTTCTAGGAATGGGTGGCCAAAATCCGAATAGCTCTTTTGTGACAAAAAGTATTGCACAGGGGAAGTTCAAATTCTCTTAATTGTGACTTTTGGCTTGAGTGGACAAATGTATCAAATGGCTAAACTGGCAGCGATGCCAGGTCTCCTGTTAGTTCTGTGTGCTGCCTGGCTGCTGCTTTGTGCAGCACTGAGACAGCAAGCAGCTTAGGGTATGAGCTGTATGGAGAAAGTGAAGCCACAGAGTGGTGAGAATAAAAGGGAACTTTCTGAAGATGGAGAAGGAGACTAACAGCAGCAATCTGGAGCTGTTGGTGGCTGGTGAGGTACCTCTGCAACTGGCCTACTGGTAGTACCGCTCCTGCGTTTGGTCACTTAAAAACAGCAGTTTTAAACACCTCTGTTTGTGGGTTCCCTGAACACTTTCCAGGGAAGATACAGGTGTCTCATTGGTGAATGTATTGCTACTGATAGTGGGCTTCTGCTAACTGTGTCAAAATTGCAGGACCTTAGCTCCTTCTCTTGGAGTCCTCAGAAGCAGTCTCTGGACCTTCAGAGGTCTACTGCTTAGTGGATTACAATAGTTTTGGAGAACTGTTCAACTGCAAGAGAGCCTAGTAAAATAGGCAGAGATGTAAATTTAATTTCTGACTAGTGGCTTATTAGCAAGACTCCAGAATGCATTCTGGGGAGAAAAACAATGAAGTAGATGAGTTGAACTGTAGCACAGAGACTAGCACTAATATTTCTAAAGCACTCAGGGCTGCTTGGGGTTAAATGCATCTCTAAGGAGGTTTTTTGCAACTATGTTTCCTGAAATCTGGTGGTTGTCCTCTTCCAGCACTCATCACTGCAGCAAAAAAAGTGATGTGTGAAATTGTGGCTCTGCCGAAGGCAGCGACCAGATTCCAGAAGTCTGCAGTGAGGTCAGGATCTTGCTCTGCAAAGCCTTAATCCTTTGCCACCTGAAAAACAGTGATATTATTAAGCGTAGGGTGTCTGAGGGGTTGGTGCGAGTCTCCAGCGTAAAGCTGGTGTTATTCCAAGGAACTCGGCAGGGTTGCAGGAGGCGAGGGGTGGAGGGAATAAAAAAGCAATACATAGGGATTTTTCAGTGGCTTTCAGAAGCCTGATGAATGTGAAGTCTTATTGCAATGTTTTTGAAATCGTGCAGCATGTTACACCCACACTGTCCTGGCTTTCCCAGTGGCGTATCCCCCCCCCCCCCCGTTTGGTGGCGTGGCGCTCGGTCACGTCTGAAGCCACGGTTCAGGGCCCCCGCAGTAACACGAGATTTCCCACGGCCGCGGCTCCCGGCCCCGTGAGCCGCCTCGGCGTGCCTGTTTTGCTGCTGTGCTGTGAACTGTATCAGCGAGCTGGGCTGGGTTAAAAATAATCCTTGTTTAACCTAGATCGTGGCACAGATCTGGTGTGGGGCCAGTGCCTCGGGGGTGTGGGAGGGGGCAGGAGAGGCTTGCGGGGGCAGAGCCGGCGCTGAAGCCCCGTGTGGATAGGGGGGTCGTGCAGATGCGAACGCCAAAGGCCCGGGTTGGGCTGTGGCACAGGTGCTGCAGCATCTGTGGTGGAGGTGGCTGGGGCTGGGTTGAGGGGACCCATGCCCAGGCTGCACAGTGTCCATCTCCCTCCGTGACCATGGGAGATCTGGGCTGATTCATTTCTTAGTTACAAGCGTTCGACCCATAACTCCTATTTTCTGTGTGATTTTCCTAGCTGTGAGTCCCAGTAAGGTTTGTAGAGGGCTGCTGTCCTGGCCTCCTGTGGCGCAGCCCTGCTGCTAGGGGCTGGGAGGAGCGATGATCACCACGCCGGGAGAGCGAGGGGGAGACCTTGGCTGCGTGGCCGGGGGCTGGGGTGGCCTTTGGCTTCAGGTGGGCGTTGGGTGAAACTCCGTCATCCTCCCAAGAGCGAGGCAGCCAAAGCTCTCAGGTGGCTTTTCCCAAATGTCGTCTCGCCCCAGCGTGCGTGAGGTTGCTCTGCGCTTGCCAGTGCGCTGCAGCTTGCGAGTGGCTCGTGGAGCATGGGAAAGCTGGTGAGATGGCCTGATAGGAAATCTTTGCTGGAAAGCTGCCTCTGTTAATGGTTGAGATTCGGAAGCTGTCTGCAACTGGGCTTTGAGCTGAGCCGGGTGCAGGAGCAGTTAGAGGTACCAACATTTTTTGAAGCATTTAATCCCGTGGTTTGTGGGCACAATCCCATAGCTGGACATTCACATGCAGCTGAAACTATAATGACATCTGCAGCTTTGCTGTGTGTTATAGGTGAAGCAGTTTTTAAATGTTTCTATAAAAGCAGTGTTTAAAAGATGGAGTCTTTAATACTTGACTGGCAAATAATTGGTGGTGGTAATCTACTTACTGTGCAAGGGCAGGACATAGGTTAGTGAAAACAGATGAGAGAAACCACTCTGCAGATGCTGTGTTCAGAAGTATCTTAAATTGTCCTTTAATACTGCAGAAATTAGGCGGATTTCAGTCTTCCTGGGTTTTGACCTTTTGTGAGTTATTTTTCGACTGCTTTTATTTGTTCGGATTTAAAAAATGCAGTGTTATAATTAAATGCAAAAGTTCAGCTCCTTTCTGAGGCGTCCGTAAGAGGAATAATGGCCGTTATCCAGAATCAGTTAGCGTGCGTCCACCCAGCGCGGCACCTAGCGAGGTAGGTCCCAGAGACAGCGTAACGGCGTTAGCCCCGAGCTCTGCCTCTGCAAACGTCCCCTCCCTCTCTGCAGAGCTCAGCAGCCGAAACAGAACATCGCAGTAACATGCTTACAGTGCTCCCACCACTGGGGAGGTCTGCCTTTATTTTGCAGTATAAACCTAGCCATCTTTTCCTTGAGTTTCTTCTTTTAAAATTAATTTTCCCATCCGCATCGCCAGACTTTTTCTTTCTCACATACCAGTCTCTTCCTCACTCTTTCCAATTGAGTTTTTAATATACTCTGAAGAGGATGTTTGTGGGTCATGATGGTACAAAAAATGCTGGTCCTGGAAAGTCTCTGTAGGCTGCTTAAGCTATCAGAATAAATTAAATGCTCCAATGTATCAGTGCTGATTTTTAAGGGTACTTTGTAAGTGTGATTACTCATTCTTGCATTTATAGTTCAAGACTTTCTGTACTATTGAAATAACTGTGCTTAATCTTAGTTTTGCATTGCTATTCTGGTAAGATCATGAAATATTACAACTTGTTTTTTTTGCTTCTGAAGACAGTGGGATGATGCTACATTTGTGTACTAAAGTAGCTATTTGAGCCTTTCCTGTAGACTTCTTGGACTTTTTTTTTTCCCCCACTGAAAATGTTTCTGCAGAGAAAGTTCTGTAGGTTTCTTGTAGAGAAGGTATCGTGTCATCATACCAAATTGAGGTTTTACGAAGAAGATGAGACATCTCTCCATACTGTGGAATAATAATTTGATAGAATCAGACTTATTTCTGTACAATATTTCTCCATAGAATTTGTGATTCACCTCGTCTTTCTTATGTTGCCTGTAACTAGGAATATGTACACTTCATAACTATCTAAGGTACCTGTAGAATGAATGTTCTTTCTCCATGCCAAGCATTACATCTTACGTAGGGGTTTTTATTTTAAGGAAACAATTCATGCTCCTTGTTGAGATAGTTCTGCTATTGCTAATTTTTCATGAATGTTTTTCATTCATGAGCCCACCTGTGTATCTTCAGTTGTTATTTTCCTTGCCTTATTTCTTTTTCGTATCCAGATCCCATAAAGCAGCTCAGCCACGGCTGTCACTTCTGTGCCGTGAACAGGGGAAGCCTGAAGGGAGAATTTTGCTTTGAGATGGGCTGCAAGAAGCACAGCTCCTTGCTTGTCAAACTAACCAAAAGGTACCAGACCTGGAGGCCGCTGTTGCGGGTGCTAGGCACTTTGCTAGTATATCCCAGAGCGGCTGCTGGAGTGGCTTCCTCAGGCTGACGTTGCCACATGCGAGACTCTGGTGTTTTCAACTCACCTCTGGCTCGTGTGGTTGGCTGTAACCAGCGTCTGAGGCTGTTCCTTGGCCTCTCTCAACTGAGACCCCGATGGCTGCAGACACTGCCTTTGGTGTGAATCCATCCCTGCAGCTGAGGTCCTTCTTTTCAGCATCAAAGAGAAACCATGCATCACTGTCTGCAAAAATTGTCCTATTTAATATTCACTATTCCATGTTCCTCAGATATTTAAGTATTCAGGGCTGTGAACCTGTCACTTGTCTGGAGTCCTAAATTAACTATAAAAGGATTTGGCTATCTCAGTTACTGAAATCTAGCAGAGGCTATTGTTAAAGGAGGCTTATCTGGCTGTCTGCTCATTTTTCATTGTCTTTCACTTTCCAATTTAATGCCTGTGTTACCGATGGCATAGCTTAAACCTGTTTTTCTCAATGGTCTTTAGTTACTTGCTTGGGCTTCATGCTTATAATGTTGACTAGATTTTTCCTTCATCTGCTTCAGGAAAGTGTAACTTGCATTACAATTTCTGTTGTTGCTGTGTTTTAAGACACAACCTGACCAACTTGGTCTGTCCCTATAACATGCCCCCTGGCTGACTGTTGTCCCTCTGACATACAGACTTTGCTGACAAGTTATGTCCTGATAAGACAGAGTTGTTGATGGTCCTCTCCTGGCAGAGGTCTGTTACCTTTGCTGGCTGTTTTTCTTCCCTGACAGCAATTTCCCTCCTGAATTCCAAAACTCACTACCTTTTCCCCCCCCTTTTTTTTTCCCTCTCTCTCTCTTTTTTTTTTTTTCCTGTGAATTTTCTTGGGAGGCCTATATTTATTTATTTGATTTGTTCCTTCACTTTACATGAAATCACAGTGGCTTCAAGTAACAGACATCCATTTGTGCTCTCAGTGCCCTGTCGGTAATTAAAAATAAGCATCTCTGTATTGTCCAAAGCAAGAGATAGAATCAAATTTTTCAAAACAGCATTTCTGGAAAGTGTCTAGGTGCAGAGACTCCCTCTCCTGCTGGCTTCCCTTAGTCCATAATGCTGGAGTGCAATTTTTACTGTGAGTTAAGCATGCACTTTAATGGCTATGCCTGCCGCTTCTCTTCAGCGCTTAACACATCATCCTACAGTAGCAGTGCCTCACGTTGCAGTTCTTGCTGGAGTTCGCACCTCCTGCCCAAGGCTGAGAAGTCCACCAGCTCCTGCTGAATAGCAAGTTGTTGGGACGGCAAAGCCCACAGTGAAGGCATACCTGCACGAGCCCGTCCTGCGGGCTCCCTAGCTAAGGGCAGCGCCTAAAGCTTGCAGGCGGCGTGCCGGAGAGGGGCCGAACCTGCAGCTTGGGGCTTCCAGCTTGCCGCACAAAATGCCCACGCTGGAGCAGTGCATGGCTCCGTGGGCCTCACGGGCCAGGTGGCCCAAGCGTGAGAATGACTGAACTACAAAATAACTGTCTATCTCCTGTTCATTTCTCAAGTTTTTATGGCCTTTGCTTCCAGTTTTTAGAGATTAGCCTGCTCTAGAACTGCAGTGTTATGAGTTTCTTTTTTTTTCCCCCCCCTCATCATTTTTCCTTAATCCTCATTTATTGGTATGTTTTCCTTTCCTTCAGAAACAAAGGGGCCTTAACCTGATTGAATTACCAGTTTGCATTCTGTTTGGAACAGCTCTTCCATAACTTATTTCTTTATTCTTATTATCTGGTTTTATATATATATTTAATGGAAGGCAGTAAGAAAATGGAACAACTTCACTGATTAAAGTGGACTTAATCTCTACCTGTGTGTGTATCTATACAATCTATTAAAAGATTTCCCAGACCTCTGGATAAACACAAGGAGCTAGTACTACCTAGCTGCTTCAGCAGGCTAGTTTTTTTACATTTCACTCATGACTTTGCTTTGTAAACAGTTATTTATCTAAGGGTTTATCAGAAGAATTCAAAGTCATCTTTAAAAGCAGCAGGTACGAGCAGGCAGAATTTCTGTGTCCGCTGCCCAGTTAAATGGGGACTGAGGCTGTGCGGAGAACTGGCAGCCCAGCTGCTAGCAAAGTGCCAGAGAACTGAATAACCCCAGTGTGGTATCCATTTATACACGCACATATCAATGTGTGTTTTTTGTTGTTTTTTTGTTTCTTTTAATTCTGTAAGGTCACTGAAGGTGAATGCATGCTCAATTTTGTGCTTTATAAAAACTACATGTACTGTGTATGTATGTGCTATGATTATATCTTTCTGGTGAGTTAAGAGCCTAAAATAATAGGTTGCGTAGTAACAGCAACACTGTACGTGCAGTTGCACTGCTACTTAAGAATTAAATGATCATAAGAAATCTACTTACGTTTGTAGTATTGAAATCGGTGATAATTATCGCTGCTCACAAAGCAGTATCATGTAGCACTGTGATACGAACCTAAGTAAATACTGTTACTAATCGTGAAAAGGAGGTGCTTTTCATTAGGCTTTTCAAAACCTCTGTCTTCAATCTCACCTCAAAACCCTGAAAGTACTTTTTTTAAAAAATCTGTTATTAAGTGTAAGGAATGATAAATTTTCTCTCTGCTGCCAGCTCTCCTCATCAATATTAGCTCATTTGACTGAACTGTCCCACCTCTGTACCAGGCGCCTCTCGACACTGCAGGTGTGGGAAGATGACGGGCAGGTATTGGCAGGGTGCAGGCTGTAGTAACCTGACATCAGATGCATGCTGTTTGTTGGTCTATATCTTGAGATATGTTTCAAGTTAAGTGCAGTCTTAAGTCTAGCTTTAATGTAGTAGAGGACATGCTGCAGTACATATGGTTGGAGGGGTGAACTCAGGACACTGGGAACGTGTACGTGAAGCTGCTGCCTTAGCCTTGACATTGGCCAACGGAGTTCACCACTGGACCGTATAAGCAAGTGGCGTGGTGACATTGCAGATGCCACAAAATAAATACTCTTTTTAATATTGTTAAATGGTGAATTTTTATCTTTAAAATCTGTGTCTGAAGGTCCCTGCACTGCTGAATCGCTGATGTACGCAATGGGAGTATTGCTGGCGAGCAGATTGCAGGGATTGGACTCTATTGTAGGTTATTTGGATCTGTTTTGAGATTTTTCCGCTATTGGCTTTCCCTTGGCTTTCCCGCATGGTATCAGACAGAGCATGTCGTAGCCCAGGTGCCCTCGGCACTCGGGAGCAGCGCGCCAGATGTGCATCCACCAGTGCCACCGCTGTCGGATGGCGAGGGGCTTGCGGGGTGGGGCTGAGGAGGGGAATGCATGAAACAGCTGGGATAAGAGCATGTCTTTGAGATCATCTTTGAAATAATTATTTAATAGTGAAAATACATTTCTGTTCAGATCATTTAAGCATGAGCATAGATTTCTAACAAACTACAATAACTTGTTAAAAGCAAATTTTAAAGACACAACTCTGCTGATAGTGTGCCGGAAGGACGGTAGTATGATTTAGAAATACAGCTTCTTGTTTAGTTACTCTGTTTTGCCCAGTGACCTTGTTTTAATCATCATGCTTCTGACTTGAAGATCTGGCATCTTTAGTGTATTGATTTTTCATATTTTTAAGTATAGATTGGGTAATACTTACACAGTGGTAGTTAGGTCTGGCATTCTATAGTCACTCAGATGTGAGATACAAAATTTATAAGTTGAAATGGTGTTTTTTTTATTGCAATAGTTGATGTAGCTGGTAAAAGTCTGAAAGCTTTGGGGCATAAGGTTCTTACATTAGGCATGATAAAATTAGAGCAAACTTCAAGCTAAGGACACTAGCTAAAGAGCTATTGCTCTTGGGGAACCTAAGCTGTACTAATCTGCTGAATTATTTTGTAAAAATGTACGGGTAATTGTAGATGCGTAAAAATGGCTTTCTTTCTGTAAAACTATTCATGCAAATATTCGAAGGGCTGTTAATGTATTTTGGAAGTAGGCATATCTTCTGGGAAAAAAAAAGCCCTGAAGTAAATAAGTTTTCAGTTTGTTTTTAGGACCATGCTCTTGTAGGATAAAGCTGCTCCAAGATGAATCAATAAACTGTTTTATTTTCGCCCAAAATGGGATTCACTGTGAAATATTCCATATTTAGCTTGCCATGGCTCAGAAGGCTCTTGAAGAAACCTCTAAATTTTGTACCTTCTAGGAAAGCTACTTTGCAGCCAAATTTGAGCTTATGAATAACAGCAGCATAAGCACTGCAAGTCATATCCCACATTAAATTGTCAGTCATAGTTGATGGTTTTTACAATGAATTAAGCTGTGAAGTTGTGAGAATGTGGGGTTGACTCCAAAGGGGGAAGCATTCAGCTGTAAAATCGAATGGCAAATGTGTGGTGTGTATAATGTTTAGGGCTTGGTCTGTTAATCCCACTTGCAAGAGAAGAATTTGAAGATAGAAAAATCATTTTTTTTAGCATGTGCTTGGAGGCCTGTTCGTTGTCAGGACTTCAGCCCACCACTCTGGGGAGAGCTCGTTTTCTTTTTTTTTTCTTTTTTCTTTTTTTTTTTTTTTTTTTAAATAAGTAAATGCAGTGTAGCACAAAGGCTGATAACGCCCGAGCTAGAAATAAGCTTTAAAAAAGAAGTGTCATGAGTGTGTTTAAACACTGATTTACACTGACAAAGATTGAATGCAGAAAAGTACCTGGTTCTGTTTGCAGTGCAAGTTCTTTTAAAAGCATAAGGAGAAATATGCTTGGGTATTTGACCAAGGACAGATTAAAAAATAAATTACAGTCCTGTTCCCAGATTAAAAAAAAAAAGTCCAGCGCCAGAGTTGGCGTTAATAATTAATCCAAGCAATCAGCTGACGATAGATCAAATAGGTTTGGTATTTTAAATTGAACATTCTCCAGTCTAAACCTAACCTTATGCATATAGACCAAACAGGTTTGGCACATTAAGTGGAATATTCCCTGATCTAAACCTAACCTTTTGCTAATTAGAGAGTATGTAACTGACTCAAGCTACATCCCGTAAATCTTCTCACCCTGTCGCGTGTCGTGATCGTTGCTGGGGCTCTGCTGACCGGAGGCTCTGGGGAATCGTGAGAGACGAGCCCCTCGGGGAAGCCGCGGCTGGAGGCGGCTGGCGCGGCCGCCCAGCGCCTGCTCTTCGGGAGCAGCCCGGCCCCGTCGGCGGAGGGTCGTCGTTGCCGGCACGGCCGTGCTTGGGGGCCTCCAGCAGCGGCTAACCGGCCGCTCGGCACCTCCGAGCCCTGGAAGACAGAACCAGTCACTTCAAGGCATAACGCTGTTAACAGAGCTATTCGCCCGCGTTATTGGTGTCACAGGGCGATCTCTGCATTCGGACTTGTCTTTTACTCATGCTTTTTGTTTTCTGGAAACGCACGCAATGAGATAAGGCCAGGAGCTAGAAGGACGAGGGGGCAAGAGAGTGGAAGCAACGTCAGTGAAGGGAAGCAGCTGAGGGCTACGGCATTTAGCAAAGGGGAATTGCTGGCTGACAGTCTAGCGAAGACCCGACTGTTTGCTCCATGTATGCCGGTGAAGTTTGTCTATAAGGACAACGTGATTTACTGTGCTGCTAAATCATTGATGTGTGGCAATTAAAGAATTAAAATGTCTTTTGCCTGTCAGGGTTTAACAAGCAAGTGCTGCAAATGTTATCATTTTCTGATACAAAAGGGTGGTACTTCCAAGTTTATTAGAACACAGGGAATTTGGATATGAAATACTCCTTAGACTGTTAAGAGCCTTGGATGAGTTTCATTGCAGACCATGTGGGCAGGACTGGCACCATTTTGTGATTTCAGAGCGCTCCTGCATGGGAAGGAGCATGCGATGCAGGAAGAGAAAACCAAGCCGTATGCCCTTTCACACTGCTGAAGGGTTTTGACGTTACTGCCTCAGTTCTGCCCTGTTTCAGTTCCGCCTCTGCAAGGCTGCAGAGAGCTTCCTGCGCCTCGGAAAGGACCCTGCGTCGAGGGCAGGCGACCGCGGGGCTCCCCGTCTCCGGCAGCCTGGAAAGGTGTGCGGAGCTGAAGAGAGCAAGGGCTGGGGGCACGCAGAGCGCTGCCAGGGGCAGAGGCTTTGTGGCCTTGAGGGCACGAGGGTTGGGGGGGGGGGGGAGGGAGAGGATCCCAAAAGGCAGGTCGCAGTATTCAGCACCTCAGTCCAGCATCACGCCTTCCTCTCTCACTTGAATTCCTCTTCGTTCCAGTCCTTTTAACCAGCATGAAGGACGTGTTTCTTTGTTTTATCTAATTGAATTAGGTAGTTATATTAAAATCGGCATACAGTAAGCTGGCAAAACGGTTATCGCTTACAATAACAGTGCCTGGGCGGCGAGCGTGGCTCAACATCCTTTCTGACAAAGAAAAATCCCTCTTGAACCAGAGCAAGTGAGCTGAATTTGCAAAAATGTTACCTTTTATTCTTCTGCTGGACCTCTGAGATGGCTCCCAAGCGGACTCGCTTTGGAGGACAATGGCGCCGTTGTGCGCGGCTGGCAGCAGGCCTTCGCACAGCTTGCCTCAATGAACATTTTGTCAGGACGCTCTTGCGTTGCCAATCTCCTATGCTAACATCCCCCAACTTGGAGTTAATTAGTAATGCATAACAGAGGAACGGCGGCTTTTCTTCTTCTCTCCCCCAAAAGAATAATTTGCGCTGAGAACAATAACTCTTGGCACTAGGAGAAGAATTGGCCACAAAAATGTTTTTCTTTCTTATAGTAAGGATGCAGTGGGAGGAATGGACCATTTTCTGGAGGTTCACTGGGGATTGTTAGCATGTAGAGCATGAAATATTGCACTGAGAATAGTTATTTGACTGACTGCCCCTGTTCCTGAAAATGTGCTTTTCTACTCTGCTCTTTACTGTATGTTATGTCAGAATTGGCTATACTTATAGCTCTGCTATAAAAACCAATGTTTTACAGGACCACACTCTGTCGTCCCACCCACTGTGCATTAGTTTATCGTTTGAAGTTCCTCTACTTTACTTTCCTTTCTCCTCCACCCACACCTCTGTCCCCTGCTAACTCGCTTGTGGAGGCTGCTGCTGTCCGAGCCCCTTAGAGGAGGTTCGAGAACAGGACTGTGAGCAATGCAGTGGCCTCCTTCAGGCTACATCTCTTCTGAAGATGGTACAAGTGAAATTAGCTGTGTTTGAACAAACTGAGATTCATTCCTGTTTTACAGCTAAGAATGGCTCAATTCAAAATCTAATTTACGGTGTAGACCTGGAGGAAGCACTTAATTACACACCAAGGAGGAGAAAGTCATGAAGGGGGAAAACAACAGCAAGCCCAGACAACATAGACACAAACGTATGCTGTGAAAAGCCACAAGGACTGACGCAGGCAGTATAACTATGTACTAAAAATTGCATTTTTTTTCTTTTATTCCCTTCTTGCTTGAATGAAGACAGCCACTGTGCATTAATGCTGCTCTGAACAAAGCCCTGTCATCATCTGGGCTGACTTTGTAGTCAGTGATATTAAAATAATTTCTAATTAAAATTAAGGCTGTCTGAATTCACTTAGAGGATATGGTCACCCCTAGTTTTTGATAACTTATTCTCCACATACTATTTCTCATCAGTGGGTATTGTGCTTTGTTGTATTCACTGTGAGTCTGACAGTCATCTCATGCCGAAGTAATTCAGTGAGATTACTTTCAATTTTACATCAGCATAAATCAGATAAGAATTATGCTTGCTTCTTTTATGGAAGTTTCCAAATTTTCGTGTTAATTACAGAAGTTTAATGAAATGAATATAGCAGTAAGCCTGAGTATTAGCTCCTACTTTTGCTCTAGAACTTCTTACAATTGCTTCTTGACCTATCATAGCTCTTGGACCTCTGGGATTTGATTATTTGTGAAACGTCGTTTCTTATGGTTCCTTATTAGAAAGAGGAATGAATTCTGCCCACAGAGAAGTTCTCATCAACTTAGATAAAATTGAACATGTACAATTTATAAGGCTTTGATTGCCAAATGTGATCTCTGTAGTATGTTCAATTGGTGGGTTGACAGACTACGAGACTGAGGGGGAGGGTCTTGTCTGTGTATTACTCTGTTTTTAGGATGCAGTTCAGTTCATCATGTGTGCAATCCTTGTCTTTTCTTTCCATGAAAGCTTGTATTAACTTGACTACAATTTCCATTTAGCATGATAAATTTGCAAAGTAAAGGCACATTTAAGAAATGAAGTCTTACTGAAATGGCCATTTGTTTGCACACAACAAAAAATGTTGATGCAACTACACTAGAAAATATTTCCCTGAAAGCAGTTTTGGGTTTTGTTTCAAAAATAACTGGTTTTCTTCAGCATAGCTGCAAGGCAATGTCAAAATGTGCTTGACCATTTCAAATTTGATCTTGATGGGATCAAACTTTAGCTAAATGTGGTTATAAATTACCATCAAAGAGTTTGGAGGCTGAAATAATAGTGGTATTACAAGAACACTGAGAGTGACAGAGAACATGTCACTTCTATCATTGATGGAAATGAATATTGACATGAAGGATTTTCTAAAGAACTGTGACTTGTGTATTACTTTAGCAGTAAAAGTAACCATGGTTTTAAAAAAATGCCATGTGGCATTTAAGACATTTATATATAAATTAGTGCATGCTCAGTGCCAGAACTCTTTAAGGAACACATTTAAGGAACCAGAAAGACCTGAAGCCTTTGCTCCAACTTCAGGATTTGAGACTACTGGTCTGTGGCCACCTGAGAGGGCAGCTGGGCCGGAGATGGCCTGTGGGGTTACACACTGGGGCAGAAACTGTGTGCAGATTGTGCCAGGCTCCCCCAGTAAGGCCATACATAGGATCCAATAGTCACATTCTTGTCCAGTCTAGAGATGATCTCCCCCCTGAGAAATGTAATAAAACATTAATATTACCACTATTATACTTTATCTGAGAGCATCAGTGTGTTTTAGTACATTAAGTCTCCCATCTGCTAATAAATGTACTTTATAGAACAATGCATGAAACCACAGAGATTGCATATAAGAAATAAGATTGTGTTGGTTATAGAAGTCAGTTTTCCTATTTTCTTTATATGTTTTAATTTATAAGCATGACTTTCAATTTTGCATAATACTTAGGAGTTTTTCCTCAATAAATATCCAGTCAAATGAGATACTGTACCTTTGGGTAAGGTTCTTCAGTACCTTCTGATTACCACTAATGTCAGCAGTTTTGAGGGAGATTTCTGAGCAGTTTCAGAGTAATGTGATGTGCCTTGCAAGAATGTATGTTTTTAAGGAACAGCAATGTAGAAGAGACTCCAAGAATTTTCAGGCACAGTTATTAAACTGTTTCCTGTTCTTCTAGTTGGAGTGATTAACTGTGCTATGAGTCTCACATGGGTGGTTGTGGCAGAGTGTCCAGAGTCTGCAGTTCTGCTTCTCTGAAGAAAAGCAAGATGCAGAGTTGAAGAGGCTGGCAGAGTATGCCTTTGCTACAGTCCAGGTTGGGACTGAGCCACGTGAAAACTCTAGGGAGTTTTACCACAATTTTTGTTAAACAGGCAGTGGCATTTTGGCAGTAGGGTCCTGAGCTGTGAGCATGCATGTGGGATTCTGAGTGGGCTTGTGCAGTCTGGATACCATGAATCCGCAGTTTCATTGGTATGAATAATGGCTGTCTTGATTAAAGGTAGCTGGAGTGTTTTCTTCTGTGCTGCAGATACGGTTCTTTACTGCATTGCAGATAAACTGTATATATAATTGCATTTATGTACGTACATGTTTACTTATCCTTGAGCAGAGAAAGACAAAGGCAGCATGTAGGATGGTGGCTGCGGTACAAGGTTTTCTTTGGGCAATAGCAGGTTCCCGGAGAAGAGATGCATCTTCTTGGTTTGCTAGAAACCAAGAGAAGTTTCTAACTGCTTGGTGGGATATCTCATGGTCTTCAGCAGCTTGCGGTGGAGTATGTTGTCTTGAAATGAAATGCATGCCTGTGCACTGCCCAAATAGTTGGAGAAGCTGTCTGTGACTCTGTGTTCGGTGATACCAATATCATACGTGTTTGAGTTTTTCACCCTGGCTAATGTTAGGTGAACTAGATTTACCTTGAGTAACTAGTAAAAGTTGGAGAGGGTGGTGTATCCCTAGCCCTCTAAATAATAATATTAAAAAAACCTTCTTCTATTATGGCCTGCATTAGCTCTTTGAGGGTCTGACTTCATTTTGTTTGTTTTCAGTAAGATGAAACATGGAACAGTTAATGCACACAAATCCATAAGCAGTACAGTAATCTGTGACAAAAATGGCTACGTGTCCAGCAACCATGGAGGGAGGGAGGGGAGTGAAATTTTAGCCAAATATTCAGAGCAAATAACCTTGCACCTTTCTTTGGTGCTTTGAAGTTTCTGTTAGCATACTGCAGAGCAAGAGCTTAAGGTTTTACATGGCTCTAATTGGTGACTGGGAAAAGGAGGTGTATTTGTGTGTCAGCTGGAAAAACATTTCTTCAAGGATTCAGCTCTGTTGATCTTGGATCCAATTTCAAATTGGCTGACTTGCAAAACAGCCCTTGAAACCTGGATACTGTTTCAGAATGACTGCTGTCAAAACAGTAGAAAAAATAAACTAAATCATATATGTCTTTCCCTGTAGCATATGCAGAAAAACTGCTCCAGCAGCAGCATGGCTCACCTTTATAAACGTTGTGCCATCAGCATCCAACTGTGCAGATGTAGGGCTTCTTCCTCTAGGAATGCATGCGCATCCCTTTGGGTTTGCTGAAGCATTATCCAAACTCAAGTATATAATATTTTCTTGGGAATTGAACTGTATTTTACATGCTCTAGTGGTTACATCAAACAGTTTGGAAGGATTGCGGTTGGCTGCTATACGTGTTCAAAAACATAGGCACAATCGCACATTTAAAACTTTTTTTTTTAGCAGGTTCGTGTGAGCTGGAGATGGGAGAGAGAGCACTTCTCCACAGAAACCAATGAGATTTCTGTTGCCTGTCCTCCCAACCTGCCCTGTGCAATTTCATCCAGTTGCTCCAGATGTACCCTTGCATTTACAGGATGATTCAAGCTTGAAGAGTTTGCAATCTAATCCATCTTTGGGCTCAGCTTTTGTGAGGGTGTGTTTACATGCTGAGCTCTATAGTTATGAAGAATCTGTAGCCTAGTGGTTTGTAGACCTCAAGCCTAAAAAAAACTGCTCACAAATTGGAATTTTTGGTATTAAAGGCCAAAAAAAAGTGGAAAAACTCAAAGGCAAACCCTGTTTAGATTAAACAGATTTTGTGCTTCCGTGTGTCAGCAAAGCAGAAAATAACAAATGCTTACTTTGGTGTTGACTGATTTATTCTTTTTTTTGATCTGAAGCAAAAATGATTTTTGGATTATTTCACATATTCTTTTCCTCTTTGGGATTTATTCTTAAAAATGCCATTTCAGACAGGTTGTAAACTTTCCTTTTTGAAAATGCGAGAGCAAGGTGTCTCAAACAAATTAATACTTTATCGTGAAAATGTCAAAGTAAGAATTTAAAGCTCTTAAGAGTCCTCCGCCGTGCCCTGGGTTTAAAAACTATTTGCTGAATTTAGCAGGGATCTGTGCGCGGTTTTGGTTCCCTGGAAACCCCCCTGCTCCGGGGGCGCGGAGATGCTCGGACGCGCGCGTTGGGCTCCTCTCGGGCCTCGGATGGAAGGAGACCTCGCGGGCGAGGAAGCGGGGCGCGAGCGTGATGCGCCGGATAACGGCCTCGTCGGACCGCGGATTTGGGGCGGGATGCGGTGGGCGGCTTGCAGGGCTCGGGCAGGCGGGAGCCCACGGCCGCGGGAGGGAAGGGGGCGGCTGGCGAGGGCGCGAACGCCCTGCGCTACGTCCCCGAAAGAGCGAGCGGAGGGAAGGAGCAAGCGGGGTGGAGAGGAGGGAACAGTCCACCTCGGTGGATAAAAGGGATCTGGAGGCTGGAAAAGCATCTTGTGGTTAAAAAGTGCCTTTGTGGGAGCTGCTTCTACTGCCGGTGACACCGGTAGCTGTGAAGAAGCGGTGAAACTCCTCTGCGCGGGCGGGGAGTTGCGCGAGCTGTTTGCGCAGGGAAGGCCCCGGGACCCCCGCCAAGGGCCGAGCCGTGCTGCATCGGGAGCTGCGAGCGGCAGAAGAGCCCTGGCAGCTTTAAAAATAATTATCTGGCAATTTAAGTGTACTTATATAGCACTGTAGGGAAGCCGTTTACAAGAGTCCAAGGAATACATTATGGCTTAAGAAGGAGGATGTAGGTGGGAAGTGAGGAATAAAAAAAAAGATTTGCCAGCTGCACTTGTGAGGAAAACTGAAAAACAAGTTTACAGTCTGCAGCTCTCTCCTTGGTCTGAGACTCGGTTGGATCGGATCGCTCCTCCCCAGCTGAACTCGAGGACAGGATGGGATTCTCCTGCCGTCTCCTCCCTTCACCGCGACAGCAGGAAACGTTGCGTGGTTTTCCTATGCTGAGAAATTCTCCGAAGGAGCGAGGCAGCGCTTAGGGGGCAGTGCCCGCGGTTAGTCTTTCCTCTGAGTTGGTTGTTTGTAATCCTTTGTAACACAACAGGGCTCTCATCTAACATAATGAAGTTGTGAACCAGCGTGATTTGGTTGTTCTCCGAAGATACAATCTGAATCTGCTTAAGAACCCCAAGAAACAGTGCAATGCCCTCCTACGCGCGGGCGCTGTGCAGCGCTCTGCGCCGGTCTGCAGCGGGCATCCCTGGCCTCCTGCCGCCGCGGCCCTTGCTCCGCGGGGCAGGCAGGGCTGGCGGGTCCCGGTGCCGTCCGAAGGACGCCGCAGCGAGCGCGGCTTTCTCGCGCAACGCGAGCGGCGGCTTGGCCCTCGGTTTGCAGCTGCGCTAGCAGCGATCCGGTGGCAGCGGCTCCTGCGGCGGCGCTTCGTCGGCGGAGCTCCCTGGCAGCCGCGCCGGCGAGCGGGACGCGTCCCTGTGCGGGAGCGCTGCCCTCCCTCCGTGCGCCGGGCTCGGAGGCGGGGGCCCGGCTCCCATCCGGGCTCTGCCGCGGAGCGGCCGTGCCGCTGGCGGGCCGAAAAGCAGCGCCGCCGCGTGGCCTCCATGTCAGAGCTATAGTGCTCCCTTGGGTGAAGCGTCTCGGGGCAGATGTTAGCCTGTGCAAACCCATGTTTATGACAGGTGAAAGACAGTGTCCAGCGTATAACATCCAGGTTAAAGATTCCTATAGAAAACCCTGCTTTGGGGGCAGGAATAAACTACAGACTGCCCTTTTCTTTTTCCCTCTTCTTTATGAAGAAGAGTTTGTCGCTAGAATAATTTGTCATGTGGTAGCTGCAAAAAGACAACTCAAGCCCTGTAACAGAGTATCTAGGATCCCTTTACTTCAAGGAAACGAGCTCTAAGAAACAAACTGTCCTTAACTTCACTGACATAATGAAAACGGAGAAAAACCTAGCGGGGCCGTTTGCGATGGCGGTGCCCCGTCGCGCGGGCTCGGCAGCGAGAGGAGGCGGCCGAGCGGGAGCAGCCCCCTCGCTGCTGCTGCTCTGTCTTTGTACGGCCCTATTTACAGTGTGCAAAGCACTCGTTATACGCGAGGCTTAACAAGTCCTCAGGTCCTGAGGGTTGCTCTGGCTGAGGCTGAGAACTGTTGACAGGCTGCGTAGGTGAACTGTTTGCTTCCGTCCCCGGCTTGCTGAAAGGCTGCGCTTGTGCTATCTCTGCAGATACGGGTGGTGAAAGGACACGCTGCGTGATAGGAATGGGAATTCCCTGTGAAAACCCTGCCGTGAAACACGGGACGTGCAGCTGCCCCAAGAAGTTTCTTGGCCTTTATAGCCTTGCTCATGGAAACTGCTGAGCTTCAGTAAAAGTAATCGCGTATAATGAAGGTTACCTGTGCTATGGGGCCATTTTCAGAGGAAATGTGGGAGGAATGGGGGGAAGAAAATCCCCTGCAGCTATTAAAAGAAAAAAAGAAAGGAAAAAAAAAAAAAAACAAACCAAAAAACCCCAAACCCAACCCCAAAACTTCAGTTTATAAAGGAACTGGGTTTCCTATTTATGAGAATAGATAAGCCTATTAGTATTGCTGTAACCCATGGTCAATACAAGCATTACTTCATCTTTTCAATAACCTTTCAACATGTGGGGAAGGCTTAATCTTTCTTTGGCTGTGTCTGACTAATTGTACTGCTAATTGGAGTAAGAGTTTGGGGGCTATTGACCTTTGTGCTTCAGCGAGAGCTGCAGGGGCCCAGCGCCTTGCAGGACGCAGCCTTTAGGTTGACTCTTGCTGGTGTAAATCAGGAGTAAAAATCCTTAGTTGTTCTGACACAGTTTATGATGGAAAGGAGGAGAGACAGGACCCCTGAGTGATTTTTTTTTATTATTTATTTATTTTTATTGGTGATATTGGCTATCGCAGTGACTGTCTGCATGTGTGAAAGATTAATAGCGAACAAGTCAGGGAATAGAAGGAGAGAAACGTGTCAGGGAAACGGCACGTGCAGCGCTTGTGCGGCGAGGGGTGACGAGGGGAGATGGGCAAGACAGCTAATATGGCTTCTCTCATCATGCTTAATTTTTTGACGGGGTGGAAGCCTGAAGAGTCAGCCGGAGGCGGCAGACTTTCTTTTCTGATCCCCCGGCACTCTCCCCTTCCCCCATGTGGCTGGGGGAACCTGGCGTTAGTCGTCGCCCCAGGTGACGGGGGAGCGGGAGGGATTTGCGGCTCGGAAGTGGAGGGGTTAGAAGTCGGCCGCAATTCCCGCTGGAGTGGCTTTGGTTTGAGCATGTTTGGCATGCAGCTGGCAAGCTTTCTGGCGACCGGGAAGAGACGCCAGACTAACGAAGATACTTGCCCTTACGCTCGGTCGGGCGCAGAGCGGGCCGCCGGGGGTGCCTCTCCCAGACCGGGGGTGCTGCGAGGTGCACGGCCCCTCCAGGGGTTTGAGGCGATCCCCTTTGGCTCAGAGATCAGAGAAATTATCTGGTATTCGTCTACCGGCTTCTTAAAAGTCCTGAAGTCAAATTGGTGCCCTCCTCATTAAAAATATATATATTTCAAATGTGTAAAAATTCAAGGGAAAAACTTTGAAGAAAACTGAAATGTTTCCTTATAAGTAAAACTAAGGGAACACTAGCTCTAGTGCTAGCAGATAAGGTTTGATTGGGGACAGAATTCATATCCTGTGCCGTTTCAAAAGGGAAAATTTCTTTCTTTTCTACATAAGCTCTCTCACATGCATTCTTTTATTTTTTCCAAACTTTGCTTCTCCAACCAAGCTTGAGGAGTTTGCCAAGTTCTCCCAGTTGTACAAGTGTAATTGTATAGGTTTCCTTTGACATAAAGGGACATAATACTTGAAAATGTCTGTTTTGTTGTGTAAGGGGATAAAATGAATGCATTTGCCAAATGGACAGCGTGTATGAATGACTTGTGATTTTGTTTTTAACAGGAATCTGCCAGCTATGTGCAGCTGGATGTATAATTTATACTGAATAATTTATGCAAGAAATTCCCCCTCCCCCATTCTTCTCTTAACATAATTTTAATTTCAGGCTTAACCCCAGTTTAACAGATGCGTTTGCACCATGAACATATTAATAGACAGTTCTCCTTCCGTTAACTAGTGTGAGCTTCCTGGCTTTGTCATCATGTTCCCATTTAAACCCCTGGGGGTTTTGAGACCTTGTCATGGGAAAAAAATTATTCTTATGGAGCAGAGCTTATGTGGGGTGAGGCTGATGCCGAGCCAGCAAAAATAGGAAGTGAGTTGGTTTGGAGACACTGGAGTTCATGCGATAAATAACACTGCGCCACTGCTTGCGTCGGTGGAGCGGGGAGATGCTTCTCCATTCTTATCCCTGAGGTGCTGGGCATGGCTTGAGACCCTGGCTGGGCTGCTGGCCCTGGGGGCTGAGGCTCTGGGAGCCATCTGCAAGCGTATAGCCAAGGCTGCGTGGCAGGCGTCGGTGTTAACGGCCCATCTGGGGGCAGAGAGCAAATCCATGAAGATTTCTCCTATCTGATTGTGTTTTTGGCCATTCTGAACTGGAATGCAAACCTGATATTTTGTATGAGATGGGAACTGAATATCTTTCTTCATGATTTTAACCTTTTAGTTTTACTTTTAAGCTTGGATATAGTGTGCAATATCAAATAATATCTTTCTATTCTAGTATTTAATGCAATAAGGAAATAAATACATGAAATCAAAGTAACAATCAAAATGATTAGTATTGACTTTGTTCCACTGAGCTTTTAGGGAAAAGCTCATTAATGTACAGCACATCACTGTACAAGGCTTGATTTTGCTGTAAAGGTGCTTTATGATTGCAAAGTGTTTGAGCAATATTTTTGATCGATTTTCTTTTTACTTCAAATGCCCTGCAATGGTGAGAGTTAATTTAAGCATGCCTGAATCACTTTGAATCTTGTGGCTTAGATCTATTCTGTACTGCAGTGGAACAGCAAAGGCAAAGACCATTCAAGGGGAAATAAAATAACGAGACAGACCATCAATGAATGCCAAAACCAAAGGACTCCAGCTCTGTCCTGTGAACCCTTGTACTGGCTTCGGCAGTTCTCTGCCCTGTTGAGACGAGATAGAAGATTTTATGTAAAGAAAAAAGGATGCAACCAAATCCTGGGGCAAGAGGGTTTATGGCTGGACCTAGACACCTTCAAAGGGTTGATGCTTGCTGACCTTGATCTTTGCATCAATCATGTATTTTTTAGAAGGTTTCTGAGGCAGCTCTGCCTCATCCGAAGACCTCCAGGAAGGCAAGCAGCCAGCGTGAGAGGAGTCTGGCCCTGGTCGGGGAACATCTGCGTGGCACCGTGCTGGGCAATGGGCTGTGGAGCAGCAGGGGTCTCTGCAAGCTTTCGGGCTTTCCCTTGAGGAACGCGTGGGGAGGTGGGAGTGCCTGCGGCAGGAGGGCAGCAGGGCTGGTGCTGTCCATGACACCGTGGCAGGGATGCTCCCGCGCAGCCTGTCTGGGCTCTGGGGACAGCCACCCAGAGCTCGGCAGTATGGACACGACCTTTTCCGTGCAACTACAGCTTGAAACTGTTAAATTACTGCAGTGGTAGCTTAACTCTCTAATTATTCAGAGATATTAATTTCTAGGATAACACAAAATGCTTTTTATGTGGACTATGTGCAGGTAGATAATATATTAGAGAAGTTAGCTAGTTTATCTTTAATTAGAAAATATTACAAGCCTACTTAGTTTGGCTCAGTTTTGGCCATCATTTAATACTTTGGAGCTACTTGACAGCAAATTCATGTAATTCACAGATTTGTTTCACTGCAGTGCAAAATTGAAGCATTAGAGCTTCAATCCTCAATTCATGCCTGACGGAGAAACCTTGGAGATCCCATGAACTTCTTCCTCTGTGCTGTACACAGTATATCCCAGTATAAATTGCAGAGCTCATCTGTGTTTGTAGCTGCTCGTGGAGCATATTCTCTCCATGCTTTTAGAATTTGGAAGAACAGATGGTGAAAGCTTAGTCTAAATAAATGAGTCCCAACCAGGGCTCTCAACATGAGTAAACCCTGGATGTTAAAACCTCAAAGAATCCAAGAACTGCAGGCATTGCTTAGTGCTCTCTAAAATCCCACACTTCTATCCTTGCATTACTGTGTCTAAAATGAGATGTTTCTGTATTTGAAGGTTCTGAGAAAACCCCCATCAACTAAGGGAGGAGCTTGCTGTTAGGAACAAGAGGCCAAACTGTACCGCAGGCATATGCTGGAGCAGCCATGAGAAAGATTGCTGCAGCACACGCTGGGCTTTCACACAAATCCTGGCCTTCCTGAGAAGTGGTGCAGACTGCTCCATGCTGCCTCAGGTGGGAGGCGAGACGCTAAGCAAAGGATGAAGTCACCCGTCCTCACACTTGCCCAGGGCTTAGCATGCTCCTTAACATGTTTTCTTTTTTAATAGCTTGGAGGGAGTCAGTACTGCTTAGGTTTCCAGATTATTCCTTAAACAGTAGCTGAGTCATGCTGTGATGGAAATCAGTTTTGTCCTTTGAGTAGGGAGCTCGTTGTGCTGATCAGATTAAGACACATTTTAATGCTGTGCTTTTGTTTTACTTCCAAGCCCTGTCAGGAGCAATGAGCGTTTTGGCACTAATTTCATTGCAACTGAAAGCTACAATAGGCTTCAATGTGAACAACGGGATATTTATCGCTTCTGAAAATTAGATCACTTAATTAGGAGCCCACAAATTTTAGGAGCTTAAGCTTAGTACTCAATAATAATAATAAAAGATTTCAGGTTAGTTTAACACGAAACAAATTTTTGGATAGCTTTTTGGGGGCTTTTCAAAAAAAAAAAAAAAAAAAAAAAGGAAAAAAGTAGTAAAGCTGAAGCAGGTGCCCCTGCCTATTCTCCATTAGGCACCTGCATGAAATTGGGGAGAGACTGCATGTTGCCACCAGCTTCCTCATCTGCCCTAGCGCTGGTCACTGGGACTGGAGTGGCGTGGTTGCTCTGACTGTGTGCTAGCCTGGGTCACTCACTTAGCATGTTTGTTAGTGTGGCAAATTCTGTGAGACTCGAACAACTTTTTAAGTATCTGGAAGTTATCACCAGACCTAGCCCTAAAGGTGCAACGGATGTCTCTAGTAGTCTTCCTTACTCCCATTTCAGACTGCTCAGAATTTTTAAAATAAAACATCTAATGTAAGTCTTTGAGGTCATTTAGACCTCAATCACTCATGATACAACCAATTAAAAATCTTTAAAAGATAAGAGTCATTACATCAATAATGAGCTGTGACCTTTTTAGTTAAGGGCACCCACAAATCTGATTTTCTTTAACAAACTCTGTCAATCATGTTTTAAATGGTTATGGAAAATGCTGTCAAGTATCTTGAATACCTTATTCAGACATCAGAGGACAACTGGTTAAGACACAAGAACTTGAAAAAAATAACGGATTTTTTACTTTATTTATGTGAACACATTTAGAATATGTCCTGGTGCGCATGTGAATGGCACGTGAAGTGTGCTGCTGCGGTTCGTCCCTTGTGGGAGTTGCGCAAATGTAAAGGAGGATTCCAAGGATTTACAGTTGTATCTGTTGAGGGGTAAAACCTCTGTATTATGGTTATAGGAGGGTTCTTCCTTAGGAAACTTGGTTGAAATATGTACCTTTGGTTACAAACATACGCAGGTAGTAGCCTGTACGTGGCTTTGCAGCCAAAATCACGCAGTTGAGGATTATGCTATCGGAGCACCTAAACTACAGCAGGATTCAAGAAATCCCTTCCATGACCTTTCTGATTCTCAGTTCCTTGTTCTAAAACCTCAACTTAGAGCTAGACCATCACGTTTTCCAACGAACCACGTTGAGGTGAAGGCTATTCCTTTAAGCATTTAGACTGTTAAATGTAGTGCTCTTTCTCTAGCCTGAAGTCCTTATTGGATAAAGTAGCAGTGTTTTATTTATGCCCATCTGCTTGTGCTGCAGCACACACAGAAGCAGACGGCTGTGTAGTAAAGAATGATGTAAAGCAATAACTGGAATACGCTCCTGGGCATACCCTACTGTTGCTGGCACCAGGATTTCAAGCCCTGCCGAGACTGCAGCAGGATGGTGTTAATTTGACTTACTCGGATTTGGAGTCCTCTGAGGCCTGAAATGATATTTGCTCTTCTGTTCCTCAGCTGTGATTTTTGTAGGGGAATGATAGTGACCAGTAACACCAAAGTAAATGGGAAAACATTACCTGTGCTCTGACACTAGTGGAAAAAAAGTGTCTTCATGAGCAGAGTCCTTTCTATTGCATGGAGCTTGGGCCAACATCTGTGGGCCAGGGTAGAAAGAGTCCACAGTGACCATTAACAGTGGAAGAGCTGAAGGGACATCATTAGGAACATGAAGACCGTGGGTTTTCTCTGCAGAAATGTATGAGTCAGACTCGGCCGGAGGCTTTTCTCACACAGCAGTTGCAGTGGGCCCGTGCTGGGAGTGAAAGGGAGCCCTGGGGAGCAGAGCCAAAGCTGGAGATGTAGATTTCACAGTGTCTCCTAATGAGATCAACTTGTAGGAAAGTCCTTGTGCCTTTCCTATGGGAAAGACAAATGTGGGCCATTGCTTGGCACCCTGGCACTTACAGACATTGATTTTTGCTTTTCAGAGAATTTGCCTGTGTTTTCCACCATATTTCTTAGCATGGGCTGGAATGTTTAGTATGTTGTTTTGGATCTGGAACTGTCACATGCTCCACCAGACTATTGAAGGGGATGTTTGCCTGGCCATCATTGAATCTGGCTGTCCTGTTTCTTTAACCCCTTGAAAAGAGGAATAAAGAAAAAGACAAATATTCCATTTGCAGACAAAGTTTTCTTTCAGAGACTTGTACTTGGGTATACAATTATGATCCACATTTATAAAAGTATGATAAAAGATAAAATTTAAAAAATATTCAAGGAAACTTGTTCAGATGCTTTGTGTAATTCTCTTGAATAGTAACATCTACTAGGAAAGCTAATCCTTGAGCTAAAGGAAGGAGGAAATTTCATAATCTGAAAATTAACTGGTATTGGGACCAATACCAGGGGTTAATTTAGTGCTTGCTCTGGAAATTTGGATTAACTAGAGAATTTTCAAGTTCTGAAAGACTGCTTATAAAATAAAAATGTTGACAAATCTTTCACAGTTCACTAAGCAGAACTCATGTCTGTTGGGATTATGCTGCCAAAGATGAGCTTGCTTGTGTTAAGTTATTTAAAATGCTCTGAGGTGGTTTACTGTAATATGTTGAAACGGGCCCAAATGGGTTTTCTGTTTCACAAGCAGGAAGTAGGGGAAAATAACTTTGTCTTTATGAGAAGCACTTTTCCATTTCTGTAGCGGCTATTCAGGATATTTTCTTATTTTCTAAAATACGTAACTAATATTTGTATCCCAGAG
Organism: Rhea pennata; assembly: GCF_028389875.1. Lineage (NCBI taxonomy): Eukaryota > Metazoa > Chordata > Aves > Rheiformes > Rheidae > Rhea > Rhea pennata. Next base: position 17,401,876 of record NC_084671.1, on the reverse strand, counting down.
ATTCTGCATGTCGGTGAAAAGTCTTGAACGCACCTGTGCAAAGCTCATGTGCATTTCAGGTACATCCGTGTGTATTGCTGCATTTATGTTGTACCCTTAGGTACATGGGAGCTGGGACCCTTCAGGCTCAGTATTACTTGATGATTGATAGCAAAATACAGACCAGTCTTCAAAGGGAAGAAAATCCTGTTATACATGTTAGTGGACATCCTCAGCCCAGCAAGGCACTTAAATAAGTTGCTAACTGAAAAGGGTGAGAGTCGTTCTGGTGGCTTCAATGCATTTACTTCAGCAGCTTAAGGTTTACGCACAGGGCTAAGTGCTTTGCCAGACTTGGTCCTAATTTAGTTACTGTGGAAAAGCTTGAGCCTTTCTGCAGTGCGGTGTAAATGTGTGCTTCTAATGGCCTTCGCTTTCAGTTAGGTTACCAGATGTTGCACTACTTTGGGAAAGTTATCATTGTAACTTGATATTTTTAGTACAATCACTTTTGGATAGGCTCTCCTAGATATCCAAGATTCATTTGCTGTTTCTGACCTTAGCCAAATGCTCTCTGCAGTTCAGTGTAAAATTTCAGTTATTACTTCTGCAACCTGAAAGGTTTAGCAATATTACAGATTGCCATCTTTTTCTAATATTTTTGGCCTTTGTATGCAGTCACTACACTTTAACAATGTATTCTACATCTCATTTTTCTCAGCGGTGTTTTATTAGATTAATTCAGAGAGGAAGAATAGCCTCACATTTATCATGAGAGTGACTTGCATGTTCAGTCAAACACTGTGATATTAAGGAGTTTAAATCTCCAGCCTATGAACTGTAAATTAACATTAAAGGCCTCTCTTAACATCCATTACTCTGTTTAAACAGTCGTGTAGGATTACTAGGTGCTCATAATTCCTACTTGAATACAAATACATCTTCTGTTCTAATGTTGTTTTGGCTCTCCTGAACCGTATGCTGTGAAAAGAATATCTTAAAATTAAGAAATGGTAAGGCAGAATAGTGCAAGGGATCGTAGAGACTTTTATTGTTATTTAATAGAAGTTTCAGGTTTGCTTGTACCTCAAATTATTGGTTTTTCCCCAAACCAGTTATATTTTGCTTGCTGAGTGTGGTCCCAGAGGATAAATGCACCTTACTGGGACCACTGATTCAGCTTCTCAATAGCCCTGTGTTGATGATCTTGCCTGAGAGAATGAGCTCTCGTGTTGCAGGAGGCAACTTTCTCTAGCAAGTAAGCCTTTAAGGCAAACAGGACAGTGTGGAGTTTTCACTACTGCCTCTTCCTTCTGCTCAACAAAGAATTTCAGTCCCTGGAGCACTCAATTTATCACATTTCACAAGTCTGAGACATTTGAACATTATGCACAATAAATAAACCAGAAAAAACCCATAGGGCATGCTGCAGGGTGCATTTTGGAGTGGATCTAAGAGTAGGACTTCTGGTGAAGAGCTTGTCATTTCCAGTTCATGTAGCAGTTGTGAAAAACAGCTTTGCATCTTCATAATACTGGAACAGAGTATTGATTTCACTATTATCTACAGACTTCCGAAGGAAGCCTGATTAGATTTACTTAATACTTTTGATGACTTAAATTGCAAGATCGGACCTGCGTTAATCCCCATGATAGTGCCCTTCTCATTCTGTTGCCAGGTTTTCACCTTGCTGGAGTGTCCCTGTTTGTTCTGCCTACTGTTATCTTTGCCATCTCCTATTCTGTGCTGCGGGATGCAGAATAATACACTAGAAAACCATACTTCCTTATCCTGTCTCCATTCCTTCTTGCAGCCCTCTGTGCATCTTTTCCCACAGCATACAGCTAGACATGGCAAAGTAAGAGGCTGGAAATTCATCACTTTTCTTCAGGACTTGTTATCATGCCTCTTTTATTTTTTTTAATTTTTACACTACATGGGGACTAAGATTCTTTGAAGTTCCTTGATTCGTGTTTGGGGGAAAATAAAATGCCACTTTAAGCTTCTGATCTTTCATAACAGCATATAGAACTCCCAGTGTTCAAATTTGTGCCTTAAGCAGCTGCTCTAGAATCATATCTAACCAGTAATTAATTAGCCTGGGAAAAAATGATGAAAACTTGATTACACTTAAGTTTGTATTTTGGCTCCCATCTGTGGTAAAATCAAGACCTATTCAGCTTTATGATCATTCATGAAGATGACTTGATTTTTATTCTTATAGATTACAAATTTCTTGCTCATTGTCTTTCTTTGTGTGTTAAGAATGACCTTATTAAAAACTTCTCATGGTGCAACTTTGTCACTAGATAGATTTTTCATGCACTGTGATAAGCAGCTTGGGTCTGAATTGAAACTTCTGAGGTGGGCAATGATACATCACTGATAACAAAAGCCTGGCTGTCTTAGTTGCAGTTTCCAGCTGATACGTGCAAATGCTGGTCTGTAAAAATGCTTGATAGTAGTATATGGCAGCTAGCTGCATATGATTGACTATTATTCATATTTGTATATTGCATTTATGGAGACAATAATTCTATGCCTAAATGCTGCTCTTGTTTTTATATCTACCACTGTCCTCCTGACTAGTGCCACATTGAACGTGCAACACAAACTTATGAAACTTCACATCTGTTCTTCCAGTATCCAATTTTAAGATACAGATCTTTTGCAGGAATACTTGCTTAAAAACAACTCACTTTTCTTAAACAATACAAAATCAAACAAATAACTGCTTAAATCAAAACGTATGTTTAAAATGATCCTACAAAACAAGAACAAAGCTGTTCCCAGCACGCAAGTTTTGTACTCTGCGAAGCTGTAATGACAAATGCCCTGTGCAATTATCGGCCTCTAAATAGTGGTCTTGCCCATTGAATGCCATAACAGAAAGGAGTCTGTCCTGGATTTCATTAGCTCCAGTGTCTCAGGTTCTCACTGCCTGCTCTGTGGCATGCTGGTGCAATCCATGGGGCACTAAGCTGTAAGGTGCACTTTTTAGAAAATAGCTGTTGGACTGTTGATTGGGAAAAGGCCACACTCTGGAAGCATAAAGGAAATGAACCTACCAAAAGTTTGAGGTGCTGCAATGTGTATTTTAAATGTCTTTATAAAAGATGCTCATTGGACAGAGAATCTTCCCTCTTCTCCCATGTGAATGTAACAGTTACTGGCATTTACCGGGCCAGCCATTCATTCCTTCTCACACGCTCGTGTGCTCACACGCACACTTGCTCGTTCATTCTCTTTCTACCCCAGCTTCTCAACAGAGGAGGTGTCTTTCAGATTAATTTACAGGCTTTGGGGCTGGTGTGTTTTCATTTAGGTGGGAGATACAGTTTCAAAGCTCTGCTAGGCAGAGGCAAGAATAGGGGCTGTTTCCTATGTGATGGATGTAGGAATTCTTGACCTCAGGAATGCTGTGTGATTGGAGATCTATGATCAGAGATACCTGCACTAGCTTGCTCTTGAACAAAGTGTTCAGATGTTTGTGTCCTGACTGAGAACCTCCTTCATCTAATAAAATACTGTTCATAATAAGCCACTGGAGGCCCAGAGAGCGGTGAGCTTTGGGATACAGCCCCACTTCTTGGCTGTCTCCTACTGGCTGCTTCAAGCAGTGCAGTTCTGTGCCCAGGCTTTTGTGAATCAATTTAGTCGGTGCTTTTGTCCTCCTAAGGAAGTCTTAGGGCTGTAGAAACGTTAGGCAGCAAGAGACCTGAAGTTGGATGCTTTAACTCCTAGCATTGATACCTATGTACTTTTTTTTTTGGGGGGGGTGGGGGGGGCTATTTTTTTTTTGATTCACCTTAATGGTCTGAAAACAAGAGCTGCTAAATACTTGCTCTCATTTATATAAACTCCTCCACTTGATCTGTGAATCTTCTCGGGAGCAGCTATGTGAAAAGTTGCGTGATCATGTGGGCATGAGTATGTTAGCCAGATATTTCTTTCCATTCCAGTTGATTTAAGATTAACAGCACTCAAAGGCCTTTTTGCATGCGTGACTGAGGGGTGTGAGACAGTCAAGTGCTTTCTGAGGCCACACAGCTGTAACATTTGTAGTGGGCAGGGCACTGCCCTACACTCTTTTCATAAAAATTGTCACAGTCAAAAACCTGAATGTTGCATGTATATGGATGATGGTAAACTTATTCTGTAGAGGAATGAGGATTGAGTTGGTAAGCTTGATTTTCTTCAATTTATGTGCTTAGTACATTTTTGTAGCCTGTCGTTCGCATGATAGAGGGCCTTTTATATCTTTTCTTTACTTGTTCTTGCAATTACAATCACACTGTTCATGCTAATGAATTCAGCTGGGATTGACCTGGAGTGTGTTCAAGCTGGAGTTTGTACCCGCCTAATCCGAGGTCTCCTTCATGAATGTCCTCCTTCCCTGGAGCCCTGGTGGAGCCTGCGTCCTGTGCCGGCACGGACGTGTGAGTGGCGGCTTCATAGCTTGCAGTCAGCTCGTCGTTGTTCACGATACAATCTGTGTCGTCATCCTTCAGTTGATCCTGTACGTTTCAAACGGGGAGAAACATCAGCAGAAGGGTGACTCTGGAGGAGGCTCTTTGCTAAAGACTAAATGCAGAACAGCTCTGATGCCGTTTGGCTTCTGTTTTGTTTCATTATTGGCTCTTTCTGGCTGTTAATTTACCATGTTGATCAGAACAAACAGCTGCTTGCCATGTTCTGCTCTAGGGCAGTGCTCAGGAGCAGAACATGCCATTCAGGCCTTGAGAGCATTTCAGTGCCTAAATAGCATTGCTGTCAATAGAATTGGGGAGCCCATACTTTCAGCATCTGGCCAAATTCTTTAAAACACATCACCCATGTTTGAAGCTCTCAGTATCTGTGGTCACTCTTGAAAATATAACACTGCACCTTCCCAGACTCTTCTCTACGGCCCAGAAAAAACATCCAAATAACAGGTTTTGGAAAAGAGACTTTAGCAAAGCTCTGCATTGAGTGCAGTGGATTTTGTATTACACCCTACATGCCGTTAACTGAGTCAGGTACTTACGCCATATGCACTGGGGCTCGTCAGAAGCCTGGCGACAGGATTGCACCATTCAGGCAGCGTCGTCGTAAGAGGTGGACCAGCGTGGGTTAAAATGGGCTTTAGGTATCTGTGAAGTTCGTTAAAGAATATCTCCCATTTGGATAGTGATACTAACTTGCTCCTCTGTTACATAAGGAAATTTCATTATAAGGCATAAGGGAATCACGTAACTGAACTGAAAGAAAGAAAATAGCATATCTTTACCCACTCGTTATTGCATCCATTCACCTGTGTCAATCTTGTCTACTTTGTCTTAAACAAAACAAAAAACCACCCCAAAAAACAAAAGCAAACCCTAAGCACGTGATGCGTGGAATCGGTCGGGAAGGGTGCCAGGATGGCTCAGGTGGGTCCGTCACGGGGTGCACAAACGCAGAAGGAACTGAAGGAGAGGAAATGGGCACCAGATCAGCCCGTTTACCATTCCTGTCTGCTGTAAGAATATGATCGTTCGTAACAGAAAACAATTAAAGAGGCAACTGTATGAGCTACTTTTTGTAAAAGTGGTAGTGAATATACTGTTTTCTTAAGCATTCAGCTGCTTGTAGAATCGGTGCGTTACCTCAATAGACAAAGTGCATTTCATCAAATATTAAGTTTCCTCATTGCTGGGAGTGTGCATAGGTTATTCTCTGTAATATTTTATTTTCAGTATTCAACACATTTGTTTTACGCTTCATACATCAATGCTCCTTTATATAAAATTATGTAAATAAGTTAGGAATAGGCTTTATGCCATTGTTTTGCACCTGTCTTTCTGATCTTTTCATCCAAAAGGGCTTTACTGAGATAAGAGGAAAAACCTGGCATCTTTAGCAATTATCTCACCCTTGTATCTGTCAGTAACAGCTCTCCCAGGAGTGCCTCAAGTTGACTTCTTTCTTGCTACTTTTACTCACAAAGTAATTTTCAGTGTTGTTTGGGAAGCAGGTCTGTCAGCTGGTTTTGCTGCTAGGGAGAATTTTCCGTCTCGATTGCCGTGCCTCTCTTGGGCGCTCGCTCTATCTCTATCTCTCCCTCGCTTTCTCCCTCTTCCTCCTTAAGGAGCAAAGGAAAATAAAAGTAACGAACGTGAACCTCAGTAATGACGCTGAGCTCTGCAGCAGTGTTGTGGAAGTACGGAGTGAGTAACAAAGGATCTTAAACCTAATTGTTCTGGTGCCTCCGTTTCTTTTGTTGTTACTTGTTTATGGCTTGTCACAGCTCTACACGCCAAGTACAAATTTAGGCTCCTGAGAGAATTGAGTTATGTAAAGCAGCCTGATGATCTCAGTTATAGTCTGGAGGGCTAGATAATCTGCTTTGCGCTATATAATTAAGCTGTAGAAGTTTTTATTGTGTCTAGATTTTGTGTGTGTGTTTGTGTGTGTGTTTGTGTGTGTGTGTGGTTTTTTTAATTGCGTCTTTCAAAGAAGATAATGTGATTATTTCATCCAAGGTCATGTACTAAACTAGCATGAAAAATGAGTTCACTTCAAAAAGATTGCATAATAAAAGTTGCTCAGAGCCATGATCTAGAAATCAGGGTGGGAATTGCATGGAATAAAACTATGTCAGGAAAGCTCAGCTCCTTCTGCTTCTGTAAAAGTACTATCAAACCAGACAACCCTTTCCTAATCTGCTCCCAATTTGAGTTGAAACCTCAAAGCCCTCCCAAAGTACCAAGCAGTTAAGAGCTTTTATTGTGGGCAATGTATGCAAGCCACCAGTTAGAGTTGTTTTGTTCTCAGCACTTCAGAAAACCTAGCTAAAAACCGAAATTGGGACTAGGAGCCCAGTTCCAGGGTTTTAGTCTTTGGCAGTACTGGATCTGCTTGTACAAACAACCAGAGTTGTTTGAAGGGAGTTTGAAGTGACCCAGCGTGAAGACCGCAGGCTTGTGATAAAGTTCCCCTTGGTTGGACCTGTCCTGCCTGCTGGTTTTGTTCTCTTCCAGAGTAAGTGACTGAAGATGAATGTTCCTTATGTCTCCTCTTTAATCTGATGATCTCTCAGCTAGGCCTTGCTTCTAAGCAGCTTTATACCTTTATAATGAGCTTTATAACGCTCAGCACCGCTTGAGCCCTGTGTTCCTCCGTGCGCAGTGTGGTGGCACGCGTGCTTGCGTGAAGCCCGGTGTGTGCGAGAGCGGGCTGTCCGCACTGTGGTCTGCAGCGGGGGATCCCCCCTGCTAAAAAGCACTAGTCACCTCCGTTTCTGAGACCGACTTGTGTCCATAGTGCACAAACCGTGTCTGTGTGTGTGCGCTGATATTTGCAGGTGATTAGAGGGAAGGCTTCGCGCTGGGCTGCAGAGAGCCCTAAGTCCTGTAACACGTTTGTCCTCTATTGTCCATGCTTTTGCTTTGCAATGTCCTGAGATGCAGTTTAAAGTGAAGACAATTTTCTTGCGCTTTTTGAGATGTTTCTGATGCTGTAATAAATATTTTACTGCTTTGTTCCCTAGTTAACTAGTTATTATTCAGCCCACTAAAAGAGTTTAACTTGCATTAGCCTATTTTCATTGTTTTAATAACCTATGCCATAATGCTTTCACTTTTTTTTGACATAGTTGTTTTATAACACTGCAGACATAATTGTCTTTCTGTGTAGCATGAAAGAGGAATTCTAATCTTTGCACAGTACTGGCATTTGAAACGTATAGCAGACATGAGTCTACAGCATTTTAAGGCTAATAAAGAGGTCTTAGCACACTCCAGCTGCTCTGGCTGCATCTTCTAGCATCTCCAGTGAGCAATAATTCAAATGATGTGATAGAAAAAGATAGATTTTTCTTCACAAAGGCTACTATAAACAAAAAAGGGGGGGGGGGGAGGAAGAAAGCAGGTGTAAAACTCTAAGCAAAGCTCAGGAACTGCTGCCTAACCAGGTCTATGCCTCCTCAATGGAGGGATTGGGAAAAGACAGCAGGAAAATGTATCAGTCAACCCATGTTTAGATTTGCACTTCAGTTTGCCATGGACAGAACAGTCCATCTGCACATTGCAGATTCTAAAGCATACAATATACTGTGTTAAAGAGCATTATTAATATTGTAAAGATGATAATTTCTAAGTTGGGACACGGGAATTTGGGATGACTTGGTTGCATGTGTGCAGACTTCTGTTTCATATGCACTATCCAGGATTCCTGGTGGGCAATCCTGCCTCTACTTCCATCATCAAATGCTAATTTTTCTTTGACTCTCTGCAACTTGGGTGTCTACTCTCAATTAGCATGTCCAGAAATAATACAATGTTTAGCCTGGGTCACAGCTGACAGCTCTTCAGTCAGCTACTGAACACTGCTTTGTCCATGCTGTTTCAGCATGCCCTCCCTGATAGCCAGGCACAGTTCCTCTCGCTGCCCCAGACTCTGTATCCAAATCTGTTTTCTCCTCCCTGGTTCCATTTCTGCCTTTTCTGAATTTGAGTCATATGATTTCCTCTTTCGTACTGCTTGGCACTAAATGAAGAAGTCAGTGCTACCACAGGAAAGATGCTTTGCAGGATGGGGCTTCTTGGGGTCCCCTCTGCAGAGGGCCAGATGTGGTGTCTGGCCAGTGCAGCCCACCATCGAACCGCGTGAGGTTGAGCAAGTCTTGGTGAGGGTAGAGCATGCTCAGGAGTGATGGGGCTTTCACTGAGCTCCTGCAATTGAAGAAGTTCTTGTTAAAAGTGTACGAACCAGTTTTTTTCCAAGTTTCACAGTGTCATCTAGCTTAGGTTGGCTTTTCAAAGAAATGGCAGAAGATATCTCCAGGATGTGGTATTTGAGGTCTTTGCTCTGAATACAGAGCACTTAATGTCCTGAGGATTTATCAGAGCCAAGCATGGAATTTTTTTCTTTTGTCCTAAATCATGTTGTCTGCAACAAACATCTATCATGGGAGTTTTCCTTTCAGCTACTGTTTCACAAAAATGTAGGTAATCCAACCCAGAGTCTTAAAAGGGGAATTGTTAGGCAAACATAATGGGAAACACTACTGTTACCAGCCGTGCCATACCATATTAGATTTTTCATTGTGCAAAAGAATTTTGGGATTTTAAAATAGCTTTTTTCCTCATATTAGGATGAAAAATCAGAATCTCAAAACTTTTAAGTTGGAAATGACCAAATTTTGATTGGCATGTTTTGTCAAAATTTGGAGAATGTTGGTAAAATTCCTATATATACTTTTGACTTAATATCATTAACATGATGAAATAGAAAAAAAAAAGTTCTAGGAGACATGTTTTGGCTGCTTTGACCTGAAGGCGATTCATTTGTGGCAGGAGTCTTAGCTCAGCTATGAGGTTTTGCGTTGGGTTCTGCGTCGCTCTGCTGAAAAACGTAATAACACCTGCCGTGCCCTGGGTGATTACATGCTTGGCTGCAGGTTTTGAGAGAAAGTTAATTTATAGTTTGAGTAAATCCCATGAGCAGAAGAGGTGGCCGCGGTTTGAAATGCAAATGGCAATGCTGCTTCAGCTCTACGAAAGCCTGCGTTTGGCCAGGAAGGTGTGCTGTCTTCTGCCTCATCACGGGGTGGTGGCTCTGTAACTCAAGACGATCCCCTGCTTCGCCAGAATGACTACTCTTACACTACAATATTTGTAGTTAAAAAGCCTCAGAGTACACGAGTTTTTGTGATACTACTCAAAATTACATTACAAAATTGCTTTTGAGAAACTGTTTTCCTTTAGCTTGCAAGCGAGCTGTGCTGTGCTATAAATACCTATTTGTTAAGAGTATATCGTTTATCTTCCGTTACTAGGTGTTATTTATTCTGTAGGTGTAAGCCCCGGAGGTAAATATTAGCACTCCAAGAATCTTTCCTGTGTGTGTTTTTTTTTTTAAGATTTCTTGCAGTTTGTAGCCTTTTATTCTAAAGGGTTCCTTTTGTGAATATTTTGATTTAAACCAGTTTGTAAATTTGTATTGTAAGTGTTCTTCTTTTCTATATTTAAGAAGAAACACATGAAAGAAGGATACAGAGGAAGAGAAACCATTCTTGTCCGTTCAAAATGTTTCCTTTAGTAAGGATAAACAATCCTGTGCTCCTTGGAAGAGTTTCAGATTTTAAAGAGAATGATTTGGATATTAGCCATGTGACAGCCCAAAGGGGAGACACTTCCATGTGCGTAGCGCTTGAGCGAGTGCAAGCAAAGCGTGCAACGCCGGTAACCTGGCAAAGTTTGGCGCGTGGCCGGGCTGCGGCGGCCCTTCGGCTCCTTTACACGACAGCCCGCGCGCACCGGAGCTGGGGAGGAATGGGCACGTCTCCGGGTGCTGAGTACGTGCACAGCAGAATAAATCCACCCGCAGGAGATGTTCGTAGACAGGTCTCTCCCCCTGCCTCTTTGCAAGACAGGAAAGTCTCTCCCCAAGCACCACGGAATTCTTCTTCAAAAGATGGGGTGTTACCAGTGTGGAGTAGCTGAAAAGGGCAGGGTGTTATTATAAATTATATCTAAGTATTAGATTTCATTATTAGAAGAGCAGACAGGTATGTTTTTGCGAGGCCTGTGAGATCTACACAGTGATTTAATGTCTAAGGATAATCTAATCTGCATTATGGAAAAGGATGGGAAGGAATGACTGATCTCTGGGGAATTCTGCTCCAGCGCCCTGCAGACTTGTGGGGGGCAGATTTAAAAACCAACTAACCCCCCCCCCCAAGATTTCCTCTACTGTTGTTGTAATTTGAAATACTAAACAGCTGAAGATAAACTTGAAGCATGCTGTAGTCATGCAAAGTCAAATTATTGGATCTCAGAATATTTGAATGATTTAAGATTCATTATCTCTGTCTTTCTCATGTCTTAGAGCAGGAAGGATGGAGAAAAATCAGTGTAATAGCTAGTTAAATGCATCCTGTTCTGACTGACTTTCCTTTTAGAGTCTGGAAACAGACATGGTATCAGACCAAAAGAATTAATTTTGGCTTTTGTGCAGGACTGACAATTTGTTGCTTTGGACTTGGCAGGAGGAGGCATAGAACAGATCTGGGCAAGGTGGAAACAGTTAATAGACTTGATCTTTGCTAGTATTGGTATGGTTAAGTAACTGCAGCCTGAAAAGTGATTTGTTCTCTAAGATGCATTGAGTAAAATATCTGGGATATTTGCAGACTATGGGTTTTTAGTTGTGAGCTCAGTGAAGCAGAGAGGGAAAATTGAGACATTCTACTCAAGCTATTTGAAACCTATTATATTCCAAATTTAACATCTCCATGCAAAGAAAAAATATCTGAGACATAAATGGGGACTGGCTTATATAACTGATGAGTGAGTAATGCAACTATGTTTGACAGTGGAAGGATAGGGCATGCAAAAGGGTGGGATAACTCATATAAGCCTCAAAAGGTATACATGAACAAGTACCTATGTCAGACCAACTAACATTAGAAAGAGCTTTGGAGGATAAAAGCTGTGAAAGGCAACTAAAGAGAAAAGGAACCCCCCCCCCTCCCCGGGTATCAATTGCATAATAATAATAATAAAAAAGACCCTCCACCCAAAAAACTCCAACCACCTAAACTCCCCCCCCACCCCCATGAGATAAGACTATATTGCACTATCATCAGCAGCCATACAGAAATTAGGGATATTGCCCACGTAGCTTTACAGAAAACCCACAGTGAAGTTATAGGGTAGCTTTGAACAGGTTATTGCATGGGAGAAAGCAAAGCAAATACTCATTATTAAGGCAAATGTCTGAAAGCAAGTTCCTTTGCGTCCTCAGAGTTGCATACAATGACAAACACCTCCAGGAAAGAAAATTTAGCAACAGTAATACAATAGGGTGTTGTTTTTGCTTCTAGTACAGGAAAAAAAGAAAAGGATTTTGGTGACATGTAATTCCCAGAAAAACGTGCATGATTCAAAACTGCCATAGTCTCCCCTAACTTCAGACATCTGGTAGCAGGATATCTGAGTCGAAGCTAATCTTTCAGGCTTACTTCTTCATCAATAAAGAGAAATGGGCAAGTCCCAAGGCAGGGCATCTCAGCCTGCAGCGTCTGGGTTAACTGGAATGAATTGAAACCAGGATGAGATTCCTTCCTTCTATTGACTATAAAAGACCCTGAAGAACTAGCTCAGATAATAATTAGGTACCTGAAGTTTGGTGAAATGAATCTCAGTCCAGGATGTAACTAAAAACAGAACCTCCGGGGCAAAATATAAGAAACCAAGCGTGCCTTTCACACACTTGTAACTTCCCTGACACAGAGGATGTCATCTGTTTGCATGGTTGGGAAATACTTTCTTAAATACATCTAGAAGAAAAAAGGTAAAAATAACACAGGCTTTTGTGTAATAAATATTACATCAAAGCCAGTAGCAGAACCCAAACCTTTAAAATTATTAAGCTTGAAGAAAATCTTAATGATTTAAATGGCAGTGCTGCAGTGTAAGCCAGGCAGTGAAGCGGCTGCGTGGGCTATGTCACCAGCAGCTGGAGCCAGGTTCCTGCTGTGGCCCCCTGGTGACATGGGCTGATAGCTGAAGCCAGTGAACCAAAATTAGGCTTGAAGAGCAAAAGAAATATTTGGCAGATATTTCATCTTTACATAAATACAGCTGTGCAAAAGGAGTGAAAATAGTTCATAACCCTATAGGATCATAGAACTGGTAAGGTTGGAAGGGGCCTCTGGAGATCATCTAGTCCAGAGACCGTTTCTCACAAATCTCTAGCTTCTGCACTGCCCAGACATCAGGGAATGTGCTCTCAGCTACCAAGGTGCAACTTGAAAGTGAAGTATGATTCTGTATGGGGAAATCCTGTACAAAACTTTCCTTGCATGGTTTTGTTGAAGGGTGAGATGCGAACGTGGAGGAAAGCTTGGACGAACACTGTATCTGATGTTCTAACACTTGCTAGTGTTTGTAGACGTACTAACAGAAACAGAGAAACAGAGATGATGATTTAGTGAAGCATTTATATAAGCAAAATAAAGTCAGGATTATCTGTTTTTTTTAAAAAAATCTTTTGCTCTGTCAGAAGCGGTTGAAATAAAGAACAGAAGTAAGTAAGGGGAAGGGTGTCGTGCCAGAGGGGAAGAAAGCAGTGATTCTAAAGAAAATGGAAATTTTGGAAAAGTTTTCTGGAGGCTGGTTTGGAAGGATGGAGCAGGGAGCTAGTCTGGTGGCCCAGGTTGATAGCCAAGCAAGGCTGTGGTGGAGACGTGTGCATCCCTGTGGAATATAAAAGCAGAGCACCAAGGTGACCTATGTTGAGTGAAGCATATTTGACAACAGCAGAGTTGCACCAGTGCGGTCGTGAGAAGGTGTTACTGCTCACTCACACAGCTGTGAGAAACAGCACCCATCCCAGGTGTGGGAGAAGATTCAAAGCCGGTGTGACAAGACCTGAGCATGTCCTAGCACTTTTTCGGAACAGTCTTTTACTCACTACTCTGATGTATTTATGGGCAGTTAATGAGTGTAACCGAGGCACTGGGAGTGACTATAAAAAGAAAATAAGTCTTTTAATCTCTCAGTGTTGAGCTGAGTTGCTGAGAGCAGGATAGGCTTTGTAAAGCCATTGTCAGTGAAAACCTTGTTTAATATAGTTTAATTTAATGTATCCTCTGGTCTCCAGTCCCATCAGCAGTTTGGTCCCAAGAGAGCCTGTAGATTCTGTAGCAGCTTTTTCCAGTGTGTAGCCCACGTTACGTGTGCAGTTAGCTGCCGGGGTGGAGTTGGAAAGCTCTAACAGGTCTGTGAAGAAAGCACGCTAAGGAGTGGAGAGCTCTGCGTTCGAGGAAGGGAAGACATTTTACATGGGAATAGCTTCCCCTGCAATTGGAAGAAAGCAGCCTTCTGGCAAGCAAGATCTTTGCTTTTGGAAAGGTATTTTAAAACAGAATGGAGATCAACTGGGAAGCACTTGTTAGAGATGCAGAAATCCCAAAGCAAGGAACAATCGAGGACGATGAATTATGGCAGAGTTCAGAGGAAAAAAAAGAAAAGGGATTTCACTAAACAGGGATAATAGCAGTATTTTTACTACTAGGAATGAAATATGTATTCATTTTCTGTCCTAATATTACTGCTTAGAGTTCTAGGTAGGTAAAATGCAGGGAAAATGGAATATTTTGTTTGGAAGCAGAAGATTAAAGTAACAGCACAGAGGATCCATATTAAGAGATCAAACTGCCTTTTGAGTGATAGAGGAGCTTATAAAATAAAAGCAGGAAAAACAGCAAAAAAATTGAGTAAAAAACCTGACCCTAGGTTTCCTGTTAGTTCATCTCACTGCTCCTATTGGCAGACTGAAGTGAAGTGGGGTGACCAAGCTGGTAATGCCCCTCTCTGCAAGAGAAGCTTACCTGGGAGCACTAGAGCATGGTTTGTTGAGTGGGAACAGTGTGCTGTGATGGAGAATCTTTCAAATGCAGAGAAAATTGAGAGAAAGTTTGAGAGAAAGCATGACCAGTGAGTTTTATGGTTTATTAGAAATATGTCTGGACTAGAGATGGGAAAAATAGGATGTATTTTGCTCGAATGAAGACTTAAAGGGGATATGATTTTGCAGAGATATAGTATTCCAAATTAGCAGCTGCAATGAGAATTTATAAACCTTTCCTATAAAACCTTTTACCACATCTTAAAGGAATGTGGGCATGTAAGGATATTTTAAAGGGCACTCAGTTTAGGGCAAAGAAATGTGTGTAGTGTAAGTGCAGGTATTCAAACTGTGGCCTTCATTGCCTGAAGAGATCATGGAGCCTTTGATAAAGGTATGTTTAATCCTGATACTGTAGCACTCTTACAGCTGTGCTTGCTGAGGCAGTAGGGGATGCCAGACCTTAGGACTCTTAGAAGGGTGAGGAAATTCCCCCCTTTTTCTGTATAACCTACAAGATGTGCTTGGGGGGCTTCATTTCTTGCATCTGCTGGTGGAACTGGTATGTGATGGGTCTGCCACAGTATGAGTAAATCGGTGCCCTTGTAAAGTTGTCATTGCTGTATATGACTAAACTGTAAAATGCTTTTGTAATTCTTTATAATGGATTATTCCAACGTGTTATTAGAGATGTTGCAGGTATTAGTCAAGCACCGGTTTCAGAAAGGTTAAGCCAATTTCTTAAAGCTTGCGTACCTCATGTCTCACAGTTCATTATGCTTCCAATGAAAGATGATGGAAACGAGTTATGAAAGCTATTTTTTTTTTAATTTGGTGTCTTTCCCTTCTGTTTACTGGTGCAATGGACTGCACGCATGTACCAATGCTGGCGTGGGACCGAATGCAGACACTGATAGAGATGGGGAGAAGTAGGGTGCAGCATGAATGAGCCGAGGTTTTCTCACCCCTAGCATTTAATTAGAGGGAGAGGTCAGCTATTGGGTTGCAGTCATGAGTCACGGTAACACAAAAGCCAGCTATTCTGTGTGTGAACAGGTATAGCTGTTCCACAAACGTGGTTTGCTTAAGATACATGTTCATTGAGATCACTGCTTCTCATGTCCTTTCCTCTCTCTGCCAGCACTCCTGCACTGAACCCCTAATCAAGATTTCAAAACTCCACTTGCTGCTTGGGTTTCACTCTTGTGGCTTATTTCCGAATACCTTCACTTCTTAACTGATTTAGATCTAGGTTCGTGTTCAAAAAACTTGACTCTCAGAGAGCTCACAATTACCTTATTTTCTTTCCAGATGCCTGTTTGTATTTTTCCCCATGTGAAATGGGGAAAATTTAATTCTTTTCCGGTAGAGGCATGGAGGGGACGTGTTTTCAATGAGAGGAGTTAAGTCCCTCCTGAAGGTGTATGTAGCTCTGAGCTAGCTGCAGAAAAGGTTGAAAAACATGGTCTGCTCTTCTCTGGGGCTTTGGCTTTCCAGGGTGGCTGTGAGCAGCCAGGCTTGCTTCTGCTTTGAGGAAGGCCTGTCACTGCTAAGATCTGGCAAATGTGAGAATGTTTTCTATGCCTATTAGAGGACAGTGGATAACCTGTCTCTACAAATACCCAGTTTTCTGTAATGGCAGGGACAGAGCTACTTCTGCACAACTGGAGCACTGTCGTGCAGAGGGTGGAAGATCAAGCAAAGAGCCAGAATTTCATCTTTAGGTGTGTGAAATAACTACCCGGGAGAGGAGCAGGACTCGCACCCTAGGCTCCAGGTGAGCTGAGGCAGCGGGCCAGGCTCACAGTGCGACCGGCGAGAGTCCTACGAGGTGTTTGGAAGTGGAAGTCTGAGAACAGCGTAGGTCAGTTTGACTTGCCCGTCTAACTGAGGCAGGGTCACCACTACTTATGAACTGCTCATGGTAGTGAACGATATTATTTCTACTCTTATTTGCCTACAGTGTCACCATTTAGCATCCTAAAGCCTTTCTTGGCCTGATGACCAGTGAGTGTGGCCACACAGTCCTCCGAGCCCCTGCCAAAATAGGGCCTGTGATACTGCCACCGGCACCTGAGTTAGGAAGGTATGGAGCACTGTACCTAGATTACTGACTTGTTAACTGCTAAACCAAATTGAAGGCCATCTGTTATCTATTAGGCAGATAATAATCTTTAATAGTTTTTTAAATCAAGTAAATCCAGGATGGTATCTTAACAAAAATGGTAGTATGGGAAGGGCTGTAGAAAGTGTGGAAACTTTCAAAAGAAGCTGCTAAGCCCACTAGGTGTCTCAGCCGTAGCAGTCTCATTTTTGCAGACTTGCAGTGTAGAAATGGTGGGTATCAAGGCACTGCTGAAGACAGAGCTAGCAGTGCTGTGCCAGGAGATGAGCAGGCTCAGAGGATCAGAGTCATGTTCTAGTAGATAAAATGAAAAAGAAATAGGGAGGAAGAAAGGTTCAAATAAAGATGCTTGGTTGTGCCTGGAGACTGTTACTGTCTTACTCTAGATGTTGTCTAAATTTTATAGAAATGATTTTAAACTAGACTACATCTGTCTTCACCACGCTTAGTGTGGAATCTGGAGACTAAATAAAAAACAGGCTTAATATTGCAATTTGTCCAAAATTGTAAAAAAACCGACCAGCCAGGGATTCATAATTAGTTTAAAACCACGTAATACAAATTTTTGAAAATACATTCTTATTTTCTGATATTTGGTACTAGAAACTTTCTTTAGTATAGTGATCTCTGTAAATGTAAACCCTGGCACTAGATATTTGGTCTTGGATTTTGAACTGTCTCTTTTTCTGTGGCTTTCAGGGAAAGACAACTGTAACACGGTGACAATAACATCTGTTTAACCTAAACACAAGGCTTTGAGAATGTTTTTATAGAAAATGGATCTTGTCAGACAAATATAATTTTATGCTTGGATGAAATTACAAGTTTCATTGCTAAAAATGACCTGCATTCAATAAGATTTACTAGGTGTTTGGAATTGCATTATGATTAAAAGCTAGCTCTTTTACGGTATCAATGAAACATCGATTAAGAACTGGCTGGTTGATAGAGCTGACATAGTAAATGCCAGCAGAGAATTGTTGTGAACTGGGGAATGTTTCAAAGAAGATTTTAGAAGTATCAATAAAAAATTTGATAGTCAATAATTTCACTGCTATAAAATCACTGATGATAAAATGTGTAAGTGAAGCATAGAAAAGAGTGCTAAATCATGACAAGGGCAGAACAGTTAGCTGGTCTTGTTCAAGTATATTTCATTTGTGTTTGTTTTAAAGAATAAAATTAGTCTTGTGTATCTTGGAAAAAGCAGGAAGGGTCAAACTGCCCTGCAGTGATTGCGGGTTATAGTGCCAAGAGACTCCCTGTGAGCTCCAAGAAGAGCAGGGCAGGCAACCTGTGAGCAGAGAGTAAACCACGGTGTCAGCACTCCCATATAAAATGCTGGTAGGACGAGTGCTGGCATACCAGGCCTGTTTGGTGGTCCAAAATTTAGAATGGTTTTCAAAAAGTTGAGGAGGATGTAAGAAAGCAATCCCTCACTTTGCCCCAAGAATAATAAAAAATAAATGAAAAGATAAAATAGTGACCTGATGAAATCCTTAAGTGCCTTTTCATGAAAATATACATGATACTGGATGAAATACACACAAAAAAAATAATCCTCCCCCCCCCCCCCAACACACACACTGTAACAGTGATGAGGTAGAGGAGCACTAGGGAAGAAGTAAACCCTTCACTTTGTGATCAGGAGTGGATACCTTCTTGATGCCTGTGTCCTTTAGCTCACAAGTTCTTGCGGTCATTGCAGAGGCACAGAGGGGAATTTAATAGTCTCTGATATTCAGGTCAGACTTGATAAAGTAAAGGCCCCTTTTCATTCAATTGAAAGTTTATTTTTCTATTGAAAAAGAATTTTGAGGGAAAATATTTGACTAGCACAGTTAGGTCCCAACTGTCCACATGCACACTGCTTTACGTCTGACCTAGGAGAGCTGTCAAGGACAGGAGGACTGCAAGCATTTTGGGTTGAGGATGCCTGTATTAGTTTGACCTCAATATTGAGTGAAGTCTTTGAACACATTTTAAGGGAAAAGGATAATCAAGGACATAAGTTTATATGGCAAATTGGATAAAATGCACTGTGTTTTTAACAAAAGTAGATTGTGTCAGACTAGACCTATATCTTTATTTGATAAGATAATTGATTTGCTAGACAAGGTCAAAGCAATAGATCAAATATATATATGGGTTTAAGTAAAGCATTGATACAGTGCCTCTTAAAAAATATTACTCAAGAGAGTGACAAAAGGGAATAGTATACAGTAAAAAATGGATCAGATTATTTTCCCTTTGAGCCAGGTTAGGTTGTTTTACAAAGGGCATCCCTAGGCTGGAGGGAGGCAATAGGTGGTGTTTCCCAGCTTGGGGCAGCCCCGTTATGTATCAGTGGTGTTGATGCCTGCACTAGTGTTCATCTGCAGATTTCATTAGCAGGTGCAAAACAGGGTGGTATTACAACAAGGAGGGTTTTAGCTCTTCAGATAGTGTTACCATTTGAGAAGTGGAGGCTTTTGCATCCATAATAAGAAATCTAGATAAAGAGATTTTCAAAAAAAAAAAAAAAAAAAAAAAACGAGCAGTTCTTGTTGAATATTGTGCCCTAAAACTTTGATTACTTTTACTTCACAAGGTGATTGCTCAACAAATGAGATCTTTCTGTGGGGCAGGGGCATTCTTTGCAACTTTTGAAAACTCTGGGACTAGTTATTCACTTCTGAGACTGAAAGAGCCTAGAAACAAAAAGAAAATGTACATCAAAGAAATTAAAATAGGATGACTTTTGTAAACAAGCAAAACAAAATAACAGCCCCACACTTTATCATCAGAAGGACTTGGGGTGAATGCACAAGTTTTTAATATAACAATTTACAGGCTAGATTTTTTTTTTTCTCCTTAAAAAAGGGCAGGTAACCTGTCAATCTGAGATAGCATTTGAATTGAAAACATGTTTAGATGGCACGTTCATGTGCAGAGTGAAATGATTTGTGTCTGTTTATCTGCAATAACACCATGAAGCTAAATAAACATGAAATTTACTTTTACTCAACTCGCTTTAGTCTCTCTTTGAATTCACCTTACTCATCTCACTTTTGCAGTTCTGGCTCTCCAGTAGCTTAATCCTAAAACAATCTGAGAAGATGGTAAGCTGCACTTTCTATTAAAACCTCTGAAAAATGCTGTTGGCACAAATAAATGTGATTTGATTATATTCTTTTCATGAAGTAAAGTCTGCTGACAGCATATAAAACTGCCTCTTGTGATAAGATTGTTATCATCAAAAAAGAATTGAAATATGTGATCTTGTGTATTTGTTTGGGGGTGTAAAAGGAGAACAGTGCCAGAAGTTTGAAATTTGCAGTAATATGTAGACACTAAAATGGAAAGGATGGGAAAAGAATCATACTGCAATTTCAGCTCTAGTTGGTTACAATTATCTGCTTTGGGTTCCTTATTGTAAGAGTTCATCCGTCCTGGATGTTCAACCTCCTTGCTTTTAATCAGTAGCATGTAGATACCTAAGCTATTGTTTTCGTGCATTTCCAGTGTTAGCAACAGGTTGTATGTAGACACTGAGGAGTGGGATTTGATGTATAGTCTGTTTTTGGGAATTAGGAAACAGAACTGGTCTGAACCGTCAGTCAAAGCTAGAGGTGAATCTTTTGGCCTGTTTGCAAATGTCTGGGAAGTATTTTGTTTCTTAGTATTTATGTTCATGTGCTTATGTTGTGGACAAAAAGAAGCAGCTTTCATACGTCTTGGCACAGAAATTAGGAGAAGAACAGTCAATCAGATGTCCAAGAAACAGATGTAGCTTTAAGGTTGCTCTAAACGTTATCCTTCTGAATTCTTCGTTTTTCACTCTCTTCCATAAGAATGAATCCATAGTATGTGAAATCTACAGGGCTCCACAATGTTTTATGGACCATTCACTGATCTTAGTTAATGTGGGTATGCATATATACCACCTGGATTTCATGCGGCAGTTTTCTCCCGATGTTCAGACACCTTCCTAACTGATACTTTTTGTAGGGTTGTGTCCAAGACACTTTTTTTGGACTTACTAGAAGTTCTGTGAGACCTTGCAACTTTTGCCAGTTAGTTTGTGTCCTAGGAAAAAAAGTCCTGAGTTGTTGCAACCTATTTTATTCTTAATTCTTTACTCTCAGACTCCTGAATTAATTCACATACATTTATTTATGTTGATGGCATTACTGCAGATAAACAGACACAATTGTTACATTCTGCATATGAATCTCTCACCTAAACATGTTTTCATTTCAAATACCGTCTCAGATTAAGGTTGCCAATGTGTTATACTACCTGCCTTGTTTTACCTCTGTCTACTTTGTAAGCCTTTTTACAGGATGCTCAAATGTAGGCTTACCAATGATATTTTATAATTTTTCTGTCTTGCTTAAGATTTGAATTTTCAAACCAGGGCTAAGATGAAAAAAAGGAAAATTATTAATTGATTAGCAATTGTAAATGATAAATTCCAGAAAAATGCTTTTAAAAGAACTTAACATGAAATGATTGACCCATATATTGGGTCAACAATCAAAATTCAGGCAAGTTAATGTTCACTGATAGCGTCTTACAGGAAGAGAAGTCAAATTTTCCAAAATCCTTGAGAATATGCTCAACAATTGTAAATTAGTATTTTTCACCAATTATGCAAACAGAGTAATAAAAGCAGGAATAGAATGATAGTAGAAACTATGTAAATGAGCTATTACTTTAAACTATTGGAGGCAATTATTGGAGCAATGCAATTGCTGTGCTAATCCTATTGAAACATATGAAACACCTGACGACATTTTGCTGTCCTATGATAAACAGTTTTGTGAACTTGCATGATTTCCAAGAGGACAAGTCTGGCACATAAAAAAGAAAACCCAAGCTCTGACATTTGCGTGGCGCACAGGGCAGTGAAGTGTGTGTGAAGATATGACAGTAGAAACTGAAAGGTCTGGGCACTCTTCCTAGTCTTCTACTGACTACATCTGTGATACTTGACATGCCACTTAACTTTCCTGTCTTTCCTTTGTTTAGTCCCTGAGATTAGTGGCAAAGACAGCCAACTCCCTTGTCAAGCACTTTGAAATCTCTGGGTAAAAAATTTCTGCGTGTCACACATGATTCATAGGGATCCCTTTGGAAAGGTATTTGCAGAAGAGTTCAAGGGCTGACGTGGGAGGGGATGGAGACGCTCCCTTGCCTCCTTGCACCCTTGGTCCTGGTCAGAGATGAGCTCAGGATGGTCGTGCGGGACTCGAACAGCGAATGGCTGGCCTTGGCTGTATACGTGAATATTGCTTCCTACAGAAATAGGAGTGGCCACTGTTGCACTTTCTCCCTGTAAAACTCCCTCCTTAGTTTTGTTACTTCCAGTCACTTCTCCCACGGCATCAGGCTGACTGTCATTTACAGTAAAGCACCCTGACAACGTGAAAAAGGCGCTTGAAAAGGGCACGGTCTCCGTTCCCGCTGCTTGGGGACATGGTGGTGAGATGTCCTCCCATGAACCTGGTCAGGGGAGCAAACCGAAAGAGCTCTGCGGCATCTGGAGCGAAAGGAATTTGAGACATAGGTTTAACACCAGGCTGCTCTTTGGCGTTGCCGCTCTGACAGAGAAGCTCTTACAGCGTTATCCTATCTCGAGAGGCGAACAGGAGGCTGCTCCCGAAGTAAAGATGATGGCAGATCGCCTTTTACGGCTGCAGTCGCCTCGTCTGAACGGATGTGGGGACCCTGGCGCAAGTCGCCGGAGCGCGAGAGAGCCGAAGGGGGCGGCGGCGGAGCCGAAAGGCGGGATCCCGCCGGGCTCCGCACCTCCGAGCAAGCCGCCCTCGCCCTCGGGAGGACGAGCGAGCGAGGAGCCTCTGCGCCCCGGCGGGAGCCGGCGCGGGCCCCGCCGGGAGGGCTTGCGCAGCCCCGGCGCGCGGCTGCACCAGGGAGACGACGAAGCGGCCCTTTCGGGAGGAGCTCCCCGTAACCCTGCTGTCTCGGCTGGCCGCCCTGCTGAGCAAACGCTTGCTCCCCTTACGTAAAGGGCTTTTCAAGCTCCTTATGCCACCTTTAGTGGCTATAAACGCTTTTAGAGTGTGAAAATTCTTGGTGGGAAACCTATATTTAAAATTTTAGCAGTAGGTCTGGCCAAGCAGAATAATCATATGAGAAAACAGCTAAGATCCTTCTTCAGTTTCAGAGTTTAATAGTAATTTTAACCTTTCTTTTGCTTTATATGATTGAGCTTTTCATTTAGGAACTTAATTCTAAAGAATATGTTACTGGTGTCTTTCCATAGCAAAAGTAGCACTCCACTGACTTATGTTATGTGTATGTGCAGTATGTTTCTTTCCAGGCAGCAATCAAAATACATATGCTTAGCTTTAATATTGGATCCATTTTCAGACATGGACACAAGAGGACAAATGTCCTGTCTTCACATTCAATCCTCAATTAAGGCATTAATTACTGCCCGCACACACATAATTATACCTTGCATAATGCTACTGGTTGCACTGCCAGTGATCCTGGTTTTTGAAGCTGCTCGAAGGTGTCCTGAGAGATACTCAGCCTGGCAGGGATTGTATCCTGTATATGGGATATAAACGCACATAACACCATTGATGTAATGGGAGCTCAAGTACTTTGTACAAACTGCTTATTTGGAATTATCTCTTAATTATCTGTTTTAAAAATATACTTTAAGATACACGTTCAAATATTTATTAATAGTATAAAGGTTTTTAACATTCTAGAAAAATAATTTTTTTATCATACATTCACACAGTCAGCAAAGCTTTGTTTGCATAAATATCTGAAAGCACGTAATTCCTTAAGGTAATGAATACATTTGCTTTGGTGCTTTGAGGTAGCACGTAGGGCATAAGGGTACATCTGTAAACTGTGTTTCAGACTTAAAATTAGAAGGGAGAATTCTACTGGCAGAACTACACGGCGGTAACAAAGATTTTCAGTTCAGCGTGTGTAAGGAGAGCCAAGTATTGGGTGAAATCTGCTGTGCAGGTATCAGAGCAGCCTTTTCTCTAAGCACAGATACAATCTGGTCAAAATTCACTCAGGAAATGAACTACCAGTGAAAGTATCTTTTTAAAAAAATTCTCTTCACCTCAGCATGCAAAAACTCAGGTCAAAAGCAGCCATTATTTAGTACTGTGAAGTAATCACATGTTCTTAAAATAAGGCTTCCAGCTTTGTTAAAACTTATTACAGTTAGCTGAGTAACTTTAGCAACACTTTTTCATGCTGCTCAAAATGCTCAGCTCTCCAGGATGAAACTAAGGGGAGGACTGTGTATTGGAAACCACATTGGCTGTGTAGCCACCCACAACACGGCGTGAGTCACTGTATCCTGAGTTTCCCTTGGGAGCCCTGAGTGAGCTCATGTCTTCTCTATGGGATGCTGAGTTTGAGTCTTGCTCTTTTTCGGCAGGCTTGTGCCTTAGTGTGTTATCGTCTGGTGTACTTGGTGGGTCGGCGTTTTATTCGGGGTCTGCTATTTCAGGCAGGAGGGGTTGTGGAGGCTGATTTTAGACTGGAAGCTTTGACAAAGGCGTAGCTTTGCCAGTAGGTGTTCAAATGCTCCAGGAACACAAGGACCTCTGAACTCAGCGTGTGTTATTGGAGATCTTATGCCTTGAATTGTAGTTCCAGGGACTGCCTCATCTCTTTACATCCAGCAGTGCAGGCAGAGGAACCATGTTAGGCTCAGTAAATTCAGTATAGTTATAAAAACATGGTGGTCCTGCAAACCTAGGACCTATGCTACGTGTTCTTAACAATCGCTTGTTAGCTCCTTATCCAAAAACTCCTTATATAGCAAGATTATGATTATTAAAAACAATTGAAAGTATCTCATATTTTGTAGTACTTCCTAGGTTGTTCAGTGGAATACAGTTGCTGTTACTGGCATCTGCTATGGAAGCTTATGGGGTGTGGTTTTTAGTCTATGGTAATAAAAATCTGTCTTTTTGTATCCATCTGTTAGAAGAAATGATGCTGAATAAAATATTGCAAAAGGCAGCAGAACTGGGATGTCTCTCTGCTACGCAGAATGGAACTCTCATTCTGACTTCTTATTTTTGAATAAGCTAAATCCTCAAAATGCTGAATATTTTTAAAATTGGAGTAAATCCTCCGCTCGTTTACAGCCACTGTGACCAAATGCTACCTTGCCTTGAAAGCATTTGAAAACCTTCTTGATCTGGGTAATGAAACTTCATCTATATTGGTAAAGGACTAATGAAATAGTTTTGCTTTTAAACAGTAAAAAATGTTACTGAAAATTGTAGGAGTAAGTTTCAGGTTTTGATTCTGAGGGCTACATTGATGTAACTATTCACACAAAGTTTGCAACAATAGGTGTAACCAATTGCTCAGTTTGTTTCAAGAAAGAAAGATTTTGGGCACTAGTTTTATACTGGTGTTTCAAATGATGGCATAGCATGTTGATGGGTATTTGAATATACTGAATCTCCATGAGTTTACTGTGTACACACCTGCAAATGAATGTATTCACACCAGGAGCCAGTGCCAAACACAGGTGTTACTTTGGAAAATTGATTTTTTTCATGAAGTATATTTATCCTATTTGTGTTACTAAATTTTGGCATCTCTCTAAGGAACAACCAGAATGCTCAGACTTTGTTTTACTGCTTAATTCATTAGCTCAGGGTGCACATACGCTCAGAGCTGTACCACTGAAACTTGAATCAGGCAATTCAGTCATAAATTAGTTATGTTGGATCTCTAGGCCACTGAAGGTGTCCACTCAAGGTTTTGCACAATTTTAAATATATCCGTTTTAAAATACCACCTTTAGCTGAGCCAGCATGACTTTGAATAAAAATTGGGTAGAAGTTCTTCAGCCTGCTTTAACCAGCTAATGCTGAGAGAAGGGAACGAGATTTTTCATAGTTAAGATTAGTAAAGCTGAATGCAGACCTACAGCCATGTAAAACAAACTGCCAGCTGAAAAGAGTTAGCTTGTACAAGACAGTCATCCAAAGAGGGGTTACTTCCCTTTTCTTGAATCCTGTCTAGCCAACACGGCTGGCTGAAGAGCCTGTCCTGAAACAGGAATAGCCTGTGCCAGCGCCTGCGCTGCGGAGGTCTGTTTTGAGAGCAGAAAAGGAAGTAACTCGTTTTTGTAATCAGCTGTAAGCCAAGTGTGGTTGCATAATCATTTAGAAAAAACCTTAATGAAGATTTCTGTGCTGGTACAATATTGTTCTACCATAATAGGTCAAAGGACTCTGTAGGCCTGGTGATGCTACGCTTTCTCGCGAACCCCCGGGCTACCCACACGCGTGCGCAGGTGCCGCAGAGCGTACGCAGGAGCCGGAGCTGGGTCTGGCGCGGTGCTGTGCATCCTCCTTGCCGGGGCAGGTTCTGCCTCAGGTATTGCACCCCCAAGCCCAGGACCCCGGCTGGCTCCTGGGGCCGCGAGCTCCAGCTCCGCGGTGGCAAGGACTCGGCACGTGGGGGAGGAGGCATCCAGCAGCGCTTGGGTGGAAGTGCCCGGTGGGGACCTGGCACAGAAAGGGAGCCACCGGGGTCACACCTGCCCTTGGGGTTGCCGAGCATCAAAGCTTTGGAAGCTTCAGACTTGTTTTGGGGATGCTTTTTGGAACGATAGGATTCTAGTACACTGCTTTTCACGACCTTCTACCTTCAGATGAGT
Source organism: Rhea pennata (assembly GCF_028389875.1). Lineage (NCBI taxonomy): Eukaryota > Metazoa > Chordata > Aves > Rheiformes > Rheidae > Rhea > Rhea pennata. The sequence goes on along the minus strand of NC_084671.1, from coordinate 17,375,726 downwards.
ATAATGAAAGTGTGTCCTTGAGTTCAACAGCTTTGTTTATCTGAGCTTTATCTATAAATTACGCTATAGCTATTATATGAAACAAGATTAGAGTCCTAAAGACCAGAGGTGCATAATGTGTGTTTTATTTTAGCTCAACATTGCAACCCATTTGAGAAAATTATTTACATAGTGAAGAATGGTAATAGAAGGAGTAACTCATGAAAGATATCTGTGCAAATCAAGGCAGCGTATAATAAAAGCAACAAGTAATTGATATCCTTGGGTGACAGACTAAGAAGAAGTAGGAAAGTGAGAAACTAAGAGTTTTTCTCAGCATTAGCAACTCTTTTTAGGACATCTACCTGCAAAGCAGAATAATAATTTATGGAATTTCATTTATTACTAGTTAGCCAAGAGAAGTATTTACTATAAAAATGCCAGACATTCTTTAACTGTGGGTTAGTCCTCTCTGCTTCTGGATGTAGTGCGGCCCGGTGCTGGGAGACGCGCTGCCTTCTGCAGCCGCAGGCGCTTAGCCAGAAGCTTACTGCACAGGCATGCTAAGGGTTTCCTGTATTGGCATAGCCACATCCATGGAGTATAGCTTTTTCTAATGAAGTGGACCCTTTTCCAAGGTTATAACTGCTTTCATTTAAGTATCCCGATAGACACATCCTCTCACTTGAAGCTGGACACTAAGATGAGAAGCTGGTGGAGTTGGCATAAAGGTGTTCCCAGCCAGCACATACAGAACCCCCTGCACTAAATAAGTACTTCGGAAAAAATCAACCCAACAACTAGGCTTTGCCAATGTTAAGTAGTTTGCCAGAGGACTACTTTTCTACTTCTTTTTTCCTTTTTTTTTTTTTTTTGGTGGTCTTAATGGCACGTATAAAGGTCATGTAGGAACATTAGCAAAACATCACACCTTTCTTTTGGCCTCACTGAAGAGGTGGAACAGTGCTCTGCCAGTTAAAGAAAAAGTTAACAGATCCCTCCGTTCTCCCCAAACGTCTGTTCCCAGTTACTCTGCCCGGACTGCTCCTTCCCCGCCTGGATGGGCTCTGCCTCCTGGTTTGGGCCGTGCCCCCGTAGCCAGAGCTGCTGGAGGAGCATCGTCCCGAGGGGCTCACGTGTGGGGGAAGGGGGGGAGGTGGTGGCCGAGCAGGAGGCTTCCTGCCGCAGTGCACGGGCAAGGGGAAGAGCATGCCACGGACTGCGTCCTGTTCTGGGTCCCTTTGTCAGAGTTAGATTGATATTCCTCATTTTATTGCTGGGACTGAATTAAGGCAGTTTATGGGCATTGTCAAGTCACTGTGTTAAGCCACCACAAATGTCCGTCCTATAGTCTCAAGGGGACCTCCTTTCCCTCCCTCCAATATTTTTTCCCTTTTATAGCTTCTCTTCCAGGTATTTTTCTTTTCCTCCGTGACTCGCTTTTTAATGTACAGATAATAACTTCTCTTTTTCACATTCAGAATTGCATTCAAAATTCTGCACTTAATTTATTATGTTGTAATTCAGTATCAGCAATGGCTGTCTTTCTGTTCTTTCATTTTCTTTGTATCTAAACGTGTAAATGCTTTTAAAATAAGTGTAATGCCTGACGTCTGTGACTACAAAGTCTGAAATTTTGAAGTTCTGTTATATCCTTTTCTATGTCAGCTGAACACTATGATTGAATTGGGTCTGTGTATTACATACTAAATTTCTTGAATGGTGCTGAATGCAGGTCATTTTGGCGGACTAGTTCTAACTTACTATAGCTTTTAGAAAAGCAAGAGCTGGTGGCAGTGCTTGATATCTGTCCAAAGAACAGCAGGAAACATGGAAGTTTCTACTCTTGAATGTGAACACAATCTTCGATTGTGACCTGGAACACATTTACTAGCCTAATGCTCTGTTGAAAGCAAACTCTCCATTGAGTAGAAATTCCTTAGTGCTGAGCTTATTACAGCATGCAGGGTACTGAGATCTATTTTAGTTTTTAACCTAGCTTGGATTTTTTAATCAGTCATTGGATTTGATATTAGGGGCTGAATGGTTTGTACATTAGCTAGCAGCAAAATTTTTATCTAGTATTATGCATTTATCAGATAGTCTAGTAGACATTTTCTAGTTCTCTGGCAAGGACCATTTAAATACTTATTAGAAAGATCAAATTAATACGGTAGTTTATGTACATCTTTGTTAAAAACTGAGTTGTTAAAATGGAAAATGATTAGCTGGTATGTGAAATGACACTGTTTATTCATTCTCTGTTCTGAAGTTCATGAAATACTTATTTTTCACACCTATTAAAGTCAGAGAATATCAGTCTTCCATGTTTGGCAGATATTGCTGCAGCTCCAGAGATAGGCCATCATCGTACTGTGTCAGAACAGTTTACTTAAGAAACCTGAAGGAGAAACAAGCTTGTCTTCAAGAATATCTTCTTAATCTGGTCAGTAAATGTTACTAGACCAACACAGCTGATGGCAATTTCTCTGAGTGGCAGACAGCTGTGTCCACTTCACAGCAATGCGAGAAATAACAGGGCAGTTGAAGGCACCACTCATGGTGGGAATCTTGTCTTGGTCTCTGAATTCAGAGGCACACTAGTAAATTCAGGATAGGAAAACTGATTCAGTCCAAGATGAAGTCACCTTTAGATCACAAATTACTGGAAAATATCTTGTAAAATAATACAGGAAACCTCTATAAAGCCCGTTGAAATATCTGAGCAATGATAAATGATGATAATGCTGATGATAAATTTCTAAAAAAACAAACAAACAAAAAAAAAACCAAAAAAAACCCCAAAAAACCAAAACCTGTTCCTAAAGTAAGCCTGCTGATGATTTTCAACTATTAGGAAGTCACAGAGGCATGACAGGCTGTTCTAACAGTGATGGACAGTGAACTGTCTAAATCACAGAAAGAAGCATACAGGACTTCTGTCCAGCTTTCTGTCACTGAATTTATCTTATTTTTTATTTTTTTGATTATATAAGGTACAGAGAGGACCAGGATTTATAATAATATATTTTGATGCTTAAGTATTTTAATTACAGAAGCATCTGGAGGACCCTATGGCAGTCAGGACTGTATTTGGCTGGTCGCTATGTATAGACAGAATGAGAAAAAAATTTAGCTTAGATAGGGGGAAAAAGCCCAGAAACATGAACGCAGGTTATCTAGCAGTTAGTGGTCAACTGGGAGTGCAACCTAGGTAGTCTGAATACAATTCAGTGCTCTGCAGGACACTTTAGTCTCCTACTGTATGGATTTCTCTGACATTTGAGGATCAGACTATCTGACCTCTTTGGAAATCTGATCATCTTAAAGCTCTCTGGTACAGCCATTGGATTAGCTACTTCCAGCGAGCCTGGTAAATATGCTTCATTTATTTTGCTGTGAACTGGAGTGGCAAATAGGGGACACTCTTTTGAAGTCTGTAAAATTACATTGGACTTACAGCACTACAGCTAAAAGCGGAATTTTTCACAAATGCTACGAGCAATTTGCTTTCTATCCGTCTCCTTCAACAAATACTGAAAGACATTATTTGCAATAAGGTTTCCTGCCAGTGAACCCACAGCAAGATAGAATATTTCCTGTATACTATTTATGCCTTCTCCTCATTAGACTGTGAACAACTTGTTCACCAGCAATATAAACCCAGTGCTCGTCAACCTCTTCTGCATAACGTGCAACCTGCGGTGCTGTCCACACAGCAGCCAGGAGGAGAGGGGCTGCTGAAATCTTTTCCCAGATCCTGATACCCACTGAGGTGCTGGAAAAAATTCTGAAATAGCCCCAAATATTGGAACTGGGGAACATAAATGGAAGGCAAAGCATCAATGAATGGGAATGAGTGTTTTTCCTTTGCAGCCTGAAGCGGCTCTTGACAGCCCTCACCGTGAGCAGCAGTTTGCCACGAGCGCGGTGGCACGGAGCCTGCCCCAGAGTCCTGCCCAAGGCTGCTATAATGGTGGGAAAAGTTGGAGAGAGCCAAACTCGTGCACACAGAGACGTTGTCTAGCGGCAAGGAGGATTTCAGTAGTGCTCCAGAAGGATTTTACCACGCTGGGGGTAGAAGTCTCTGCATAGGGCTGTTATATTCATGCAGGATGAGGCATTCTTAAGAGATTTGAGTCAAGGAATTAAACTTGTTCTGCTATTCAGTGGGTTTTTGACAGAGAATTAACACTCTAATTCTTTGATACAGGCTTCAAAGGTAGCAAAATAGAGAAGGTTCATAAAAAGCAGATTAAAAGGGAATAATACAGGGCTATGCCATGCATATTTTGAAATTCCTTCTACATTTAGAGATGTTAAGGGCCAGGATTTGGACCTCTATTCAGTTCATCTATGGATTCTCTATGACAGCTTGGAAATATGGCAAATCAGATTCTCAAGGAGCAGCATTCTGGATAAGCTTCAGTTTATTTAAAAATTGTCAACAAAGACAAAATGTAGCTAATATTTTTAGTCATCTGAATAATGCACGAAGGTGAATTTTAGTCCCGTTTTACTAACTGTGGTACTGCAAAAGTATTTTCCCCAAATTAGATTCCTGCAAAAGTATATGATATCACCTGATGAGAGCTGAAGTGAAAGAAGTGTACAGCACCTCTCAGAAAATCATATGTGCTCATCTGGTTTTTCCAAGGATAGCCAAGGTTGGTACTCCAGCTGCAGAAATCAGTGAATCATTCCCCTTCAGAAAATATATACATCACTTCCTCTCTTACAGGGGAAGGATGAGAGGAAAGATTCAATAGTAACCCATGGAAAGGGAAAAAAAAAAAAAAAAAAAAAAAAGCTTAACATATGGTAAAAAGAATGGTTATGTTAGATTTTGGGAATCTATATATATATTTTGTCAGTTTAAGGTGTTTGCTTAACAATAAAATGTATTTTGTTTTAGTAGTAGATAGGAATGGAAAAAATACAGCTCTTGTAACGTTGGCAAGTGTATGCATTTTGGAAAGGACAGATGCTACTAGCATTTTTCTCACTATAAAGTTCACCAGAACTGTCAGGCTTCCTCATGCAAGTAGATTAAAGAAGATGTTTTGCCACATTTTTACATTTAGTTGCAAATAGGAAACTTGCCCTCATTTTAATGTCCAAAAGACCATCGTAAACCTGACCTTGAGCTAATGTACAATTTTCCTTGACCTTTACTTAGAGCCCCTTCTGCTGGAAAATTGCCTTTTTTGTCACTTAAGATATATCTTACTGTCAAAGTTAGTCAGAATTCAAAGAGAAAAGCCTTCAATCTAGTTATAGTATGGTGGAATCCTGTCTTCACCGATGCCGGTAGCAATATTTCTGCCATTGTGATGGGACCGAGATTATTTTCACCTAGTTTATTACATCAATTGCTGTCACTTTTTTTTTAACTCTCATTTTCCTTTCATTACCCGCCCCCCCCAAAAAAATCATTCTTTTGACAGAGCAGTATATGCGTTTGTATGCATATAGAAACATTTAGCTCCTGATTTATGCAATGACAGTTACATTTGCGTAACTGTGGCATTTTCATGCTTTCATCACTTTCATCTTTATGGAAGAAATGATATTTTTTGCATCTCTTGAACTGCACAAGAATTGCACAAAAGCAGAATTCTAAAACATTCTTCCTGTTATTTCTTCAAAAACCAACCTGCTTTTCCATAGCAAGAACAGCGACCCTGTCTACAGACACCAAGCTGATAGCATAAGAAATATTCACTAGGCAATTTTGCATCTTTTTTCTCTAATGACACCATATCTGATGAGCTGCCCTTCATGAGAGCTGGGTCAGTAGCAGAATAAAGGTGTTTATGATGTGACCACTAGTATTAATGAATAGATGAAGTATTCCGATTTTATCTTAATGTGATTAAAACAGTATCTCTAGCACTTAAGAGAAAAAGCAGATTTCATGAACAGGATCTAGCAAGTTAATGTTTTATTTCTTTCCACCCTTTTAAAATTTATCTGTTTTTCTCTCTGGGCTATTTACTAGAATGCTGACGTTTTTCCTATCTATTGGCAAGTGCTATTATATCCAGTCTTGTCTGAAATGGAAAAAAAAAAATCTCATAAAAAGTGTGAATCAACTGTGAAGGCAAAGTTACAGGTGCAGTTTAGAATAACTGCATCTGTATAAAGGGATGTCTGGGTCAATTTGTACCTTAACAACTTTATGTTGTGGCTTATTCAGCTGCAAAAAGGGAACAGTAATATTTACATCATGGATGATTTTGAAAGAATAAATGTTGTGAGATGCTTTGAGACCTATCCTGAAAGGTTGTTCTTATATATGTGTTGAAGCAGTTTGATTTGAAAATCAGGCCCAAAAGCTGAAACCTGCAGGTATTAACACGGATGGGAGGGTTCCCCTTCCCTGCGGCGGCGCTGAGCGTGGCCTGGGACACTTGTGTGAAGTTGCACAGTGATACTGTTGTGAAGCTGGGAAGAGCAGCTAAAATCCTTTAGTTTGCTACCCCTGTCACGTCCTTAAGCAGAGAGTGAAACAGGGGCTTGCTAAAGAGTCTCCCTGGAATATAAAGGAATTTCTCATTTGGTAAATCTGGAATATTTGGCCTATCTTTGTGAAATTTACCTCCTAAAATCAGAGCCAAATTGCAGGAAAAAAAGCAGAAAAGCATGCTTTCGCCTCCAAGCAGTATTAGCAGAGCTAAGGGACGGGGCAGCAGCAGGAAAACAGGGTGGCCCAACGCGTGCGGATCCCGCGATGGGATCAGGGGAGTCGGAATCAGTGATGACCTTTATTTATTTAATTAATTATTTTTAAGTATTTGAGAGAGATCTTGTCTCCAAAATATGGAAACTGCCCATGACAGAGCGAGCGCTGTGCTTTTACCCTCTTGCAGCCACAGGAAGGGAGGAGCTGCTGTAAGGAAGACATCTGAGTGCAGACAAATTAGAAATTGCTGAAGGAAAATAATCTATGTATCCCAATTTTTCTTTTTAGTGCCAAGGAAAAGTAGGGCCCCTCTCCGATGCCAGGCACGCGACTGCTGGCGTGGGAGGCCGGGCCTGGGCTGGGTGGGCTCCCTCGAATGCTGCTGCCGCCACGGGGATTTAGCTAGCTGCGCGTGCTGCCTGCAGGACGGTGGGGAAGGGAACGGGTGAGGCAGCCTCTTCCCCCAGCGGAGAAAGGTCTTGGGGATCTTCTAGTGATCACACAGCCCCTTGCCTCTTCTCCCCCTCGGTTTGAGGCTGGAGACACTACCTCAACATGTGAAAAGCTGGCAGCTCTTTGAGCTAGGACATTGCTTTGCTTTGGGAGTGCCGGAGTTTGCTCTCCTGAGGTGAGCACACTCCTTGGGTGCGTGGACCTGGGGAGCCGCTGCCGCCACCACCACCAGTGGCCAGAGCACCATGGCTCGGCCTGGTCCAGACACCTGGGAATTCACTCCCTTTCCAGGACAGGCTTTGCAGTATTGGAAGTGAAGCAAGGGTTGCCTTGCAAAAGCCAACCATCTGGTCTAATAAGATACAGGACATGCCCTAATCTGTCCATGAAAAAGAGAAAGGAAAGTTTCATTAGCAGGGCATCATCAAACACGTATGAGAGTCCGAACACAGGCTGCCGTTTGCATGAGAGTCTCAGTTTCTCTTCCCAGTGGCTGTTATTCACAGCCTGATGTATTATAACTCCCAGTTTCCTAAGCAGTGGTCGTGCTGCTGTTACATCTCAGTGGAGAATGATAAACCCTGAGAGACTTGTGCTTGAGTTGTGAAGAACATCTTTTAAGTCTCTAAACAAAAACTCAACTATTAAACATGTTGCTGCAATGAAATGCTGTTTTGCAAATGGATGACAGCCCAGTGCTTTTGCCAAGGGGGAGGGGGGAAGCTAAAGAGGATTTTGGCAACTTTAGAGTTTCACAGATTACTAGGAGGCAATTTTGTTAATGGAGCAGTGGGCAGCACTTCACCACTTCTTGCAGCATTGAAACAGCCATTGTAGAGAAAAGCATTTTATTCTTTACCATGGAGATTTCTCCAGGTACTGATAGACATAGAAAATACCACAGCAGGTTATTTCAGTTTGCTGGCTCGCAAACTTCAGTTCAAATTGGAGAGCTACATTTAAATATGTGATCCTATATTTCTCCCTGTACAGATCAGTTCAAAACCAGCAATTGGTCCTTGTCGAGAAGGACAGGGATAATTACAGTGGTAGTAGACTCTATGTATAATTATGGGAACCGCTGATAAACCTCTCTAAACCTTTGAAATGGAAGGAAGATGCAACACTGTCATTTATGGAGATAACATAGTGCTAAGTGTACTGATTAGTAAATTGCTAGGTCCAAGTAAATGGAGAGGATTTAAATGTCCCAGTCTGGATCTTTATTCTATTGCATATCACTTAACAAATACTTATGGAAAGGGCTATAGTTGTTTTTTCCATATATGTAATTCATGTCATTTATCACACTATCATATATGAAGAAGTTTAAAAATAGAGGCTATACAATGTGTGAATGTCTCAAAAATCTGGACATAGTTCTTAAAACCATATATGACGCATCTTTGAAAATGTTATGCTGATGGTTTGACTGAGGAAATGGATGATTCCAATTAAAAAAACATTGAATCTATGGAAATAATACCTGTTGATTGATGGAAATCTAACTTACAGATTGGTCAGCATCAAGATACTCTTTCTTTTATGTGGGTTGTGTTATTAAATAATGGTTGATGCAGAACAATTTAGATAAAGCAAAAAATCCTGTAGGATGATCAGCAGAAAAGGATCCTATGAATTCTTTTTAAATCAGTCTGAAAAGGAAGCAGGACAGATGATGTTTATGGAAGTTTAAACTTTTTAGGTTTTATTAGACTCTTTTCAGACTTTTCAGAGAAAAATTAATGCCCATAGACAACAAATGTAAGAGTCACATGGAAGCTGAAAATACTACTAGCTAGTGGTTGTGTTACAATCTCTGCTACTTTTGGCGAATTTATTAATTAATATGTGGTCAGATATTCTGGGCCTGGAGAGTTTAGAAAAACCCAGTATCTTTCCTGATCCTAAATGAAAAAGAGAACAAGTGTGTTGCTAGAGGATAAGTATTTATTGGAAGCCCACTGCACTTATAGTACTATTAGACAAGTATTTATAGATGGTAGAACAGTAGCTCAGAACGTCTACTTACAGCAAATGCTCGTGTCCTTTATTGCCTACAGATGTGTGGGATATAAAAGACATGGTAATCTGTGCCTTGCTGATCTTAGTGTGTGCCATGATCTCCCCCCCCCCCCCACCTTTTCTTGCCTCTTCCCAGTAAAGCCTGCTGTTTTATTTCCAAATACCTTTAGAACTACCATGATTGACTAGAGTTTCATCATATGGTGTAGACTTACTACAACTTTCCCCTTTCCCCTCATTGTGTGTGCCAAAAGTACGTGGGACTAAATAGTGAAATTATATTCTGCTTTTTTATTTTTTATGCTTTTTGATTCTACCAACAAACAGTTGTCTCACAAGGTAGGAAGCATTCTGAAAGGCTGAGTGTGGACGAATCTGCACTAAGATGTGCACAAAGAAACCTAGACTTTGTGAGATTAAAACCTGATCTTTTGTCTTGTTATCTGATCTTTCATTGCTATTGTTTTTGCTACATTTATCTGAATGGAAGGTCATCTATCCAAAATACAATGACATATTGAGCAGCATGTCTTACTAGCGGTCATAGTCTTTGCTTTAAAAAAAAATGAAAATAAAATCTAGAAAAGAAAAACTTCAGCAAAAAGCAACGAAAAAAATTAACAGTTCTTATATGACAATATCTCAGGGTCTATTAAATACGGACTTGAACTGAACTATAGATTTTGGGCCTTTCAGAATCAGGTTAAGACAGGATGGGCCTGGAAAAATAGGTAGGCAAATTATACAGTCTCAACTGGATCTTGACATAAGTGGAGCAGGAAGTGGAGAAGCCAAGTGATGCAGGGCTTCATTATAGATGAAAGAGCCTGAAAGGAAAACCTAAATACTAACTCCTCAACATAGTCCTGACTCAAAAAAAAATCCACCAAACAAAAAAAAAAAAAAAAAAAAAAGTGCAGAACAAAACTGAAAATTTTCAACTAAACGGTAAAGTTGGTAGTAACATACAGTTACTATATGGTTAGAGCTGAAGATCTTTTAGATCATCAGGGAAGAACACAGATTATTCTACAATCAAATTGCTTGGAAAGAATTAGGCCATTCAATAAAGACCAGTTTTGTGATGAATTCAGAAATATCACTAACCAGTCCCTCAGAACTAAAGGAAATTTTGAGCATATTACAGGGTATGGATTTTGGATATGTGTACTTAGAAACTCATTAAATGATTAATTGTAAATCAATCACTGTGAGGAAATAACAATGCCAAGGAGAAACAGTGAATATACTCCTTAGCAGAACTGAACAGTCTCCTCAGCACCAGAGAGAGTTTGTAAATGCCAGCATTGGAAGGATGAAAAAGTAAAATGATCATTAATGATTATTTAAAACTCTGTCATTCATGGCATTTTATGCAGGTTTACGAATGATGATCAGCTGTTTACATCCAACTGACCAGCATCCTCCTCTTTGGGAAATTACAGTAACTTGGCTCTAAAGGTAACTTTGTGCCAGGACAGTGGCCACTGTCACTTTGCACAGTTAATGCAGCACCTTCTCTTTGTACTGTTGCAGTGCTTGTGGTTGGCTCATAACTTGCAGGTTAACTTTTGCAGCTCTAAGTCTCCTCAGCTTCCCAATTGCTGTAAATTAGCATGGTCTGGCTTTTCAGGAAGAGAAAGCTAGGTCATTATTGTAAAATGCCATCATATCTGTGAATAGAGCAAATAAACATGCAAAAATACAGCTTTAAATGTAGGCTTCTTGTTTTTTTTCCCCCAATATGTCCATAATAATTAACCTTAGATTTTGTTGTTGTATATTTTTAAATAATGTAGAAATCTTAAGGGAATACTGAAGCCGAATGAAGTTTTTACTAGTATTCTTAATGACTACATGTGTTTTACATGCTCATGCTGATGAGATATGTCAGTCTACTTAATATCTGTCTGATCCCCTTGTCTGTTCTCCGTTCTGCTTATCTTTGTGATTTATAAATAGTGCATGTGCATTAGGTTAAAAATTTAGCTGACGTTCATGAGAGCACTTTACATAACGTGTCCTTTTACTTGGGTTATAGATCTTGAAGAGAGTCTCTGTGTGAAAAGACGCATACAAAGGTTGTGCCTCTGCTCCACACAGAGAGATGGGGAAGGGTGGTGGTGTGGTGGCGTTAGTGGTTCCCTGATGTTTGCACCTCCCAGTGCTGAGCTCCTTTGATCAAGCTTTCATGGAAGACAACAGGGAAGCCCCTCTAGCCTCTGGTGGGCTTCAGTGGAGAACACTGTCCTTAGGCTTTCCAGTGCCAGGAGAGCTCATTCAAATGTAGTTTCTGTGGTTTCTGATGTGTCCTGGGAGTGCAAGAGGAAGCAGGAGCCATTTTTTCAGCAGCTGTGTGAAGGAGGAGCAGAGCCTGGGTACAGACTTGCCCAGATGCCTGCCCTTTGCTTCTGAGCACCCACGGTACAGGCAGCCTCATGTGTCGCTCCTAGATAGCAATATTTATGATGCAGTGGTATTTATGGATAAATACTGAAGTGTATGTTGAACCAAGCACCCTTCAAGACAGACTATTCTTGCCTGGTGCAACCATGACATCAGTTTTCATAATCCGGTGAAATGAGGGGAAGGAATCACCAAGGGAAATTTTGCCCTCAGTTACAGCAACGTTAATTCAGAATAACTGACTCCATCTGTGCTGGATTTAGCACTTGGAGCAAAGACTAAAATGTCAGGAGTCATATCAATTCCATTCATTCCAAGAGACTTATTTTGGATTTACTTTTTCATTGGGTCATTTGTTGTTTTATTGACGCTAATACAAGATGGCAGTGAATATGTGTGCTATTTTTGCATGTATTTCATCTGTGTACTTTTTCTGTATGCCATTTTCATAACAATCTGTGTAACTTAAAATAGAATATGCGATAGGCAGGACAATCACAGCATAAAGAAAAAAGTCACCTCTATGCTCAGATAACACAACTTCTACAAATGTAATTAATGCAGTGTCTGAAGGGACTAGCTGAAATTCTGTGCAGAATCATTACACTCCATGACCTTCCAAGCTCGCTCTCTATCATTTACTGCTAAATTTGTAGCTAGAAGCTTTTTCTCTCTCCTGTTTTGCTCCCATCTCCCTGAAATGTGTGCATGCTAGCAGCAGTCATCAAAATGGCAGGTATTAAGATGTAGGATACAGAAACCCGTAAGAATCAAATCACCTCCTGAGTGTGCAATAGATGGTAGCTCTTTAGCATCAGTCCTAAGCATTGTTTGATAGTCAGTTTTGCATGTAGTAGCTCTAAAAAAAAATGTTCATTGCTGAGGAGCTTACTCCCACCTCTGTAAGCAATCAGGATCCATATTAATGATAATGAGAATTGTTCATACATCATCAGGAGGAAAGAATGTGAGAAAAGTCATTTTTCTCCTGAAGCAGCCCGTCTCCTCACCTCTGTCAGGAGATGGAACGCATACCTTAGGAAATCAGTCTTCTCTGGTTAATTCCAGCTGAAATGTCTCAGAAATGTTTCTTGCAAGTGTTTTGACAGCAAGTACAGAGCAGACGAGGAGACCTATTCCTCTGGTGCTTCAGCTGGAACTAACACAGGGAGGCTGTTCAAAAAGAAGGCAGTGAAGGGGCTCTGCAGCTGAAATGCGAACTAATGCATTAATATCCAAGTCAGAGTAGTCCTGCTGCCTTTCAAAAACGGAACACAAAACAAAACACAAGGCAAAAAAAAAATCCCGATGAAGAGCAGAAGGCTCTTAAAAGATCAAAAGTGTTTAACATATGGAAATTGAGTACTCCACTCTCTTCTCCAGCATTCAAAAGAAGGGCTCACAGAGACTGATGCTGACAGCACAAAATCTTACGAGAGGAGGTGATCAGGAAGGGCCCATACACGTAAAATGCAAAGGAAATAAACATTTTAATTCAATCTATCAAAATTAATTATAAACGAAATTAATCCCCCCCCCCCAATCAGATGAAGCATTAGCTAGTTAGTATTAATTCCTGTTCTGTTACTGGCTGTGATAACCTGAGTTATAGCTATTGGCTTTGGAGCTGATGGACTGCTCTGCAGAATCTGTATCTTCTTTCTCTTCACCCTTGGACGTTTGGGTAGAAAAGATCTATCTGCAGTGACAAGCTCACAGGCAGCCACATTCCCCTTCCCGAAGCCACAGGAGAGAGGCGTACGGGGACGAGGTCTCGCTGAGGGCTCTCCTGTGGACCTTGCAAAAGAGGGCTGTGGGAGCTGCTCCCAGATGGAGAATCTTACAGTGAAGTCCTGAGAGGGAATTTGTGTTGCATTTGCCCATAGCTTCCAATCTGATCTGACCCGTGGATATTTGCCACAGCTTCCTAGATATGTTTCACGGTTTATTCACTTGGTTCTTTTACTGCCATGTGCACTCTGGAAATAGTAGTTCAGGCTTGGCACTGCTCTAATGTGAGAGTATAGCCTTCAGGTTTCATTTCCCTTGCATGTGAAAGCAGGACAAACATGTCTGCTTGCTAATGAATGTGCAGGCATTTTTTTTACTATTTGCATTAATTGGATTTACCACTCTGTGCATGAAATTACACCCTAAATATTCTTTATGCTGTGTGTCAGATTTGATCTGACCCAGTAGGGACAGTGCTGTAAACCCTGCTGTGTGTAGAAGGGATATTGTGTGCTCTTGGAAGAATGACTGCAGTCTGGTCCAAGCGATGCTTATTTTGGTTAGATGTGGCTAATGTGGGGAAAACATTATCATTCTGTCGTTATTGGAATAGATAATAGCTTGCCTTCTGTGCTGTACGAAGGATGGGTACACAGTGAAGGCTTGGAAAGCAGTCTGGGAAAAGCAGTACTGCTCAATTTGTAATTACACCCAGAATGTAAGCATCCATCTATTTATGCTTAGAAAATAGAATCTATCTCTCCTAGGTGCAAAACCCACAAAAACACCACCATAAATAGATATATGGTTGTCTTGTTGAATTTGCAGCTACACTAAAACACATAAAGATGTGGATGTAGCTATTGCCAAATAATAAGTTAAAATTAAAATGCAATTCTCACTGCTCCTTTAAGTTCATGGAAATATTGGATGCATAAATGCATAATCCATTTAGGATTATACTGTTAGGAATAACCCCTAAGTCACCTACATTTTTAGCCACAAATCTCTTTGGGTTCCTAATCGCATGCTTATGGATGCTCCAAAGCAACCTGGGCTGGGGAGAGAAGCACCAAAGAGGCAGATACCATAGAATCAGTGTAATTCAGAGGTGGTTGGGGAGATATTTCATTTCTACCTTCTTTCCTAGAGTGACATGATAAGTTAAGCATCCTTGCACCATGCCTAACTCACTGAGACAGCAGTGAACTCAACCAAAAAATCTCAGCTGCCAGGTGAGTTACTGGCCATTTTTTACATAATAGTCTAATGCCTAAGGGCACTGATCTGGGAAGTGAGTGATAGGCATTTTTGGTTCCCCTTGGCCCAGGAGAGTTTGAATCCACTGTTCTTATTTCCTAAGAGAAGATCCTAGTGGCAAAATATAGGACAGTCTGTGGTGAGGGCATGCGTTCTGCACTGAATCCTGCTGTTGAGGATGTACCATTAAGTGATCAAGAATGAAGGTGGAGGGAAAGACAGAGCTGCAAAATATTTATATATTTGATATGGACTACATATGTATGCATGCATACATATTTTTCCATGTCATTTTTATTTTTTTCCTTACATTTTAAATTTTTAAAGTATTGTTGAATTCACAGATAAGAAAACGTAAAAAACTGTATGTTGATATTGCCTCTTTAAATTTATATAGCAACCTATGAAACAATCAAATTCAGAGCTGCTTTATCTGCATTTGCATGGATCATTAACAAATAGTCTTTTCTGCATAGCTTGAAATAATTGCCTCTAGTTTAGCTAGAAGGAACAAGCCTTGCAGACCAGTCACATCTTTATTCACTCCACTTTCACACTGAAGTTGGCCATGATACAAAATAGCAATGGTAGTTTAACTATCTCTTAGAATACTGTTTATAAATTTTTTTAAAATCTGAGTTTTAATTAAATGTGAACGAACCTGATATGCAGTCATTTGTGCAGCAAGTGTAATCATATTTTATGCATTTGAAACTTGTGGATGCCTGCAATACATGAAAAGCACTTTATGAGCACTTGCATTATTGCATATTTCATTATAATGTAATTCTATATTAGATATTCTATTTATGCACAATCCAAAAATAGTTTGTGCTATGTAGCAATGCAAATTTCAGTGAATAATCCACAAAGAATTTCAAAACCTTAACCAGTTGTGACATGCACTATTCTGTATCTTTAATGAAGAACCAACCTTTGAATAAATCATGCTGGGCTTTTTATGACTAACAGTCATTTCCATGCTCCCCATTAAAGAAGGCTCTATCATGTCTTAATCATATTGAAAATATTAGGGATTGCCATTACTGTTTAAAATTCCTCGAGCTCGTTTTAGATGTCTGTTCACAGCTAATGTGTAAATCGTCTTTCTGTACTCTGAGACTCTGCTCCTGCTTCCCCCCCCACGGCTGGCCACCGGGGAGCACGAAGGCAGAGGCACAGTCATGGCAAAGGCTCTGTAGGGCAGTGCAAGAGGGGAGGAAAAATCTATTGCTCCTGTACTTTCTTCCAGGGAATCAGGCTTAATGTCGGATGGAGGGAATTTTTTCCCCACTAATTTGAGGGAAGAGCAGGCATTAAGGGGGATGCTTTGTTTTGCTAGTGTGAGGGCACTCGTAAGAGGCTGAAGCCAGAGGCATGTCTAATGAGGGGCTGGGAGGTTATATGCATTGACAGCTTCTCCTGTGCTGGTGTAAAGTGAGACTAATGGACTCTGCTGAAGTCAAGGTAATTACATGGTGTAACAGCTGAAGTTCAAGTTATCTCTGAATTTAGACCACAGGTCCATAGCAGTGTACCAATTACGACACGAAGCAAGGAAGGAACCTCTTGAACTAATCACAGATATTGCAAAGCAACAGCTGGGACCTTCTAGTCTTTCAAACAGCTGGTATTGAGCCCTTAGTCCCCCCCTTACTTTGGCTAATGGTGATTGAATAAAAGATTCGGCAGTAAGAATTTACCATTGCTTAAAATTTCAAGATGTGTCAATTGCAGGGGGTTATTTTTACAAACATCCCTATTTTTAAAAAGTATAGAAAAATGTTTCAGTTTTCAACAGATTTTCTCCACTTCTACATCTAAAATATCTGAAGTACCATAATGAGGTAAAGAATCATTTCAGAAAATCACCAGGATGCTTTTAGTAGATTGAATAAAACACTCCCCATAAATTTCTAATGGACGTATGCAAAACACTCAGAGCCCATCCGCACTGTCTAAAGTCTTTAAAGAACGTGCGAGAGAGTTTACCACTCACAGCACAGCTGTGCTCTCAGTACGTATTTACACGGAAGACCAAAAAGACTCTAGAAAAGCTGTCTGCTCAGCTGCATAAATAATATTTATGTGATAATATTTAACAGGCTAAAACTTTCCCTCTCAGGTACACAGACCCAACCCAAACCAAAAAACCTGACTCAACCACCAGCCAAAGCACGTATTCCGTTCCTCCGTGTAATTAAATGGGCGTTTCCGAACCTTCCACGCCGGCGTTCCTGACTTTTGAAATAGCAGCTCCAGGACTTTGGGCCCACCAAATTTTGGTGATGTTTTAATTATCTCTTAGGTAAACCTTTACCTACCCTTTGTAAAAGTTACCGTTTTACAGTCTACAGTTACTCCTTTGCTCCCATACGGCCACGCACGAACGAGCCGTGCAGGGGGCACCTGGACACGTGCTGAGCGGCCGGCTGCAGCCCTGCTGTTGAGCGTTAGGAATGACTCCTGTTTCTGAAAGCAGAAAGGGAAAGGTCCCATTCTGTCACAGAAGACCAAACCCTCCAAGCTGTGGTTATCGCTGTTCCCTTCTGCGAGTGCGAATGACGAGCGATAGTTTTACTGCTGTCAGAGTGGTGGAGCTGGTGCTGTGATGGGAACAGTGGCCTATTTTCTTTATCCCTAGGTCAAACGGCTCAGTTCATGATAAACAGCTGTCTGCTAGTACTAACTCTAAAAATACTATCTCCAAAATGCCTTCATCTCTTGGGCCTGCAGGAGAAAATTATGTAAATCTGAGCACTGCATTTACTATGAGTAACTAGGCAGATCACAACATACACAGAAGGTCACGATGATAGTTTTTGTCAAATACCCTTCACTGGGAAGCCCATGAACATGCTCAGCTGGAAGGAATGAGGCCAGCCTCCAGAAAAAAAAAAAAAAAAAAAAAAAAAAAACTCTGCTAGAATGACTTGAACTTACAGAAACCAAGAGATTATGCGAGTTCTAGGTCTATATTGAAAGTGAGACTGTATGAAAAATAAAAGACCACGGCCTTGATTTTCAGATACTCTGTTCATTTTTTGGCTGAACTAAAAGGCTATGTTCCTTGGCACTGCACCTCCCTCATACTTGAAGCTCTTAGTGCAGCACAAGGTAGCCTGTGCTTCCCCTCTTTGGGGCTTTTACATCCTCTGACAATAGTTAGAGTTAGCTCAGAAGATGTGCCTCACATGAGCTTGTGGTCCCCCCTAAATTAGTATTTTCACCCCTCTGATTTATCCTCTCTGCCTTCTCTTGTCATCTTGAGAAGAAGTGCTGAATGCGAACTGGTACTAAGATTAGTTGATCTGCATTATATTTGAATGTGTGATGATGCATGTGTTATGGAGAATCAGGCACCTATTTCAGTATTGAAAATAGAAAATGGCTCTTGAGTTTCTCAGCTGTCAAGAATTGCATTATTTTGAATCACTGATTACCAAAGTATTCTTAAAATTAGGGCCAAACAGTTTCTTTTTTCTGACACATTTGCACTGTTGCCTTAGCCTTACAGGTGGTTCTGTGTTTGAGAGTGCTGAAGTTGTTGTTTAACGACTCATAATTATTGTAGCTCCCACAAGCCAGAAGTGCCTTTTCCAGAGCACCCACCTAGAAATGGGAAGAATGCCAATGTGCAGATAAAGCTTCCAGAGATGGAAGTTTTGAGTGACTGAGGTGTTGGGGGGCTGATCCAAACCCCACTGAAGCCAGTGGAACAACTTGTAATGATTTCTGAGGTTTTGCATCTCGATATCAGCTTTCAGTAGAAGAGTTCAATTCAGCAATACTTTCTAATATGTGGAAAATCATTAACACACCCTTTGGTATTCCTGGTAACCTTAAGCATACTGAATTCCTTTACAGTCTCATGGCTTTTATAGCAATTCCACTGTAATTTAGCATTAAGAAAAGATCATTACTAGGAAGCTTTACCAATTTCTTGCTTAGGTAATGTTATAATTAGCAGTATCTCCTTGTGGCAATTGCTGCTATAAAAGAAGTACCATTTATACCCGATATTAGATATGCAGTATGTGCTGCATGCAACTTGAAGCATTCAGATACATGCTAAGTGATTGGAAAGGCAGGAGAGAAAGAGACACATGCAGAAAAATATATGAAAACATTTCAGCTGTAACGTAAAGTCACTTTTTGCACATACAATGCTGTGGATGAAATAATAAAAGACTTGAAAGAAGGTTCTAAGATATGGTTGATTAAGCCTGTGTTATAAGCTTCCGGTACTGCTATATCATACTTAGGTCTCCTGGGTGCTGTTAAGTATTGTCAGCCAACAAACTATAATTTCATGCATGAATGGACTAATACAAGCCTAGGCTTCTGCTTCTTTACTCATTCAGACTACAGTGTCCTGTAATAATAAAGTGAGAAGAGGAGGAAAAAATAAAGCAATAATAAAAAAAAAAAATTGTCACATGGAATCATAATTGGTAAAATCAGATACTAAGATAGCTTGAGCTATAAAGCTGTTGAGGTCACTGAACTGTGATTACATTTACTTCACTAGGCTTTGAATCAACTCATTCAAATCCTGCAGTTTGGTTTGACGGGTACTGCAACAGCTGAACAGGTAGAAATCAGCTGCAGAACTGGAATGCTTTTGTAACACGCAAAGAGTTTTAAATATAGAAATTTTTCTAGTAGTATCTTTTTTCTGTGCAACAACATTTGGAACTTGGCCGTTAGCTATTAATTTAGCAGGTCTGTATAAAATACGTCTGTAACAGAAATCTAGTCAGTCGTTGTTCAGTCCTGTTAATATATGTGCTGAATTTATCCTATGCTAAAGCATAAATCCTGGTGCTGTCTAGATTTAACATGCTACAGCTGTAAATGGCGGTTTAATACAGCTGTGAAAAACATTAAGAGAAAATGGAAAGGGTTTTGCAAGCTGGATCCCCTGACTGAGGCCTTGGTTCTCCACCTAGTTGTGAATGCGGTATGAAGTGCTATGTGCTCTTGGTGGGACTTCAAAGCATCCACTCGTCTGCTGAAGAGGTTCAGAAAGGGCCCTCAGGAAACCGAGGGGGAACAGCTGGAGTTTCGCGGCGCTCGGCTGCGGGGCGGAGGTGTCAAGGCCAGGTTCTGAACACGGCTGCTTCCCTTCCAGGGGCTCAAACTTGCCAAAGGAAATTGCAGTCATACCCATTCCAAACCTTTCAGATACAGTATCTCTGTGTCTAAAATGCTTATTTGCCGAAATAAAAAAAACACTACTTCGGCAGTGATCTAGACAGCAGCCCTGCCTGCTTTCCCGCACCTTCCCGGTCCCCCCCAGCTCTGGCACGCCATGGGGGAGCTCCATTGCCAGCTGGTACTCAGAGCCCTGCAAAAGCACATTTCTTGGTGCTTCAGATTCTCCGGTTCTACTTCTATTTTTTCTCAGCTTCCTGACCTACTTGGCAGACTGCCTGACCCTACACAGTTGACGAGCCTTGGAAACATTTGAGAAACATTCAAAAACCCCCAACATTTTGACTTTTCAAATAAGTTTTGGAGTTGTTATCTTCTGCAAAGCTTAAAATGTCTTATTTTTGCTATGAACAATTTTATTTTTAAATTTTATAACTCCATGTAGAATGAGGAGTCTACTTTCTAGGTACTGCTGATTTTAATAAATATTTTTCCAAGAAAGAAGGTGGTATAGCTGCTATAAAGTCCCATGCATTTGTAACTGGGCCTAGCGGGGTCTGTGAAGCATTCTTTTTATTCAGATGTGGTCCTTGCTATCAGAAAACTAGAGAGCCCCTGGAACAGTACAAGCACAAGGTATGCTAGGTCCAATGAACTAGGATGGTATACACAAATTGTGATGATTTTACACTGACTTGTCTAGAGTAAGCTGTAGCCCAGAATCTACCTCAGTTACTATGCAAAACTCCTACAAAAATCAATGACCATTCCACACAAGAACATGAAATAGACCCCGGCCCTGCATGTCTCTGGAGGACACAAGGATTCAATAACACCTTATAAAGAGCTTTTGTGGACTTTACTGTGAATCTCCTCTCACACGAAAGCACAGCACTTCCTTTTCTCAGATTGCAATAATAATGACATTCTCTCCTTTTCCACTTGTCTTATGCCTGCAATATTTGCTCATTATTTTGAGCACTGATATATATATTTTGGAAATCCCATAAACTTTCCCCCCATGTCCCTTTATTTCTTCTTTTAAAGGCAAAAGCACAGCATACCACCATGAAAGCTTTAAAGAAATCAGGAAATTTGATATCATGGATTTACTACCAGCAAAATAAAAGTCTTTAAAAAACTATGTTCTTCCAGAATGATTTAGAGTTTATGTTGTTTTATATATGGGATAAAATTAGACTCTGAAGAAAAATCTGATCACTCTGTTGTTTTTCTTTGTTAGCTCTTTTTCTTCCTAACTATATTTTTGCTATTTTATCAGTTTTAACAACGTAAAGGAACCTTTCTATAATGTATTGACTCTCACTGTCAGGATGAAAAGTCTGAGTAGTAAAAACTTCAAACTTTATCTCCTTACTTCTGATTATATCCTGTTGTGTATAGTAATGCACAATACAGTAATGCACATGGAAATGTACTGGTAATGCATTTCTTTTTTTGGTTGCTGGGAAATTAATTTAATTTATTTTTATAGTGCTTACTGCCATAACAAATAGAAGACTTGCTCTTGGATGGTAACCATACTGTACAGAGTCCTGCATTAGCACATAACAAATATTTCCTCTTCTTACAAGCTTACAATCAATTTCCCCCCCCCCCTAAATGTTATGAATTAATTTCTTTGGCACTTTAGGTCCAGATTTTTAATCAGTTATTACAGAGTGCAATAGTTTTTCTTATTTTCTATGAATTGCTTGTGCTTTTAGGAAAAAGAAAATGCCACATTTTTGTGTTTATTTTTTCTAAAGATTATTTTTTAGTTTGAAATAAATTATAGATTGCATAGTAAAGATTTTTCTTCTTTGTCCAGCTAATCTAGTCTCTGTTTCAGTCTTTGGTTTTGAATAGGCATGTCAAGTATGGGCAGTTTCTCTAATGAAGCTGGTAATGTTTTGTCATTTAGTTGTTATGAATGATGTGTTATGACATATATGTATATATTGTGTTATGAATGACATGTTAAGCAGAAGGCCATTCCCATTCCTGCCTGAGCAGAAATGGGAACTAATCAGATTTACTCAAGAAATTTCACCTTCATGAAATTTCCAGCATAAGTTTACTTACTTAAACATTCTAGATGAATATTAGAAATTTTCAGAGATTTCCATTACATTCTCTTAGTGTTAGGATGGTGACTTAAGGGAAGAAAGATGTCATGGGTTGAGACAGAGATCACATATAACACTACTGTTAAGTACTGAAATTTGATCTGCAGAAATCTTAGCTAAATCATTTTCAGATATTACGTACAGCTATGCCTATGCCCTCGCCCAGCAGAGCAGCCAATTTCTAAAGGTGAAAGAAGAGCCCTGCACTGTGTATTCAGCAGTGATGGTTGTCAGTGGAAGTGTTTTAAAGTAAATTAAAATGTGACTCTTCCTTCTATAATGGATTGCTATTCAGGTACCTGCAGATAGGCCAGACTTTACTGAAAATGTATGAACAATTACCGAAAGATAAGGACACAAAGACATGATTCCTCTACATACTAGCAAGGAATGAATCCCAAAATATTAATAATCCACAAATCCTAATAATGGGGATCCAAGGACTGGGGAAGGGAGAACTCTTTATAAATATACCTACCCTATATGCACACATGCATTCCCTCTGGGAATGTAATACCACGTGTGTATCATTTACTCATCCTTCTAAGTGTGCTGAGACTTTATACGTGTATTGAACAAAAAGAAACTGCGCTGGAAATAATGGTGATAAATTGTTAGACACTGAAGAAAGGAGATAATGCCTTCGATTCCAACAGCGTCTTCTGAGTGTCCATTCGTGGAGTGTATTATGCTGAGGACTATTGCTGTCGCTGTCTGTCCACAAAAACACACGTGCTCTCCTCCCTCCTCCCATGCTTCTAACTTTTGCTTTTAGACAGGATAGTTGAAGTTTTGTGGAACTAAAATTCCTGCAGCTCCCTTGTTCCTTCAGGATCATGGTGGGGGAAGGATGAGTTCAAGTATTTGTATTTTGCAATAAAAATATCAAGAAACTATCGCTAATAATTTTTACATGTCTCTTGCAATGGAAGGTTGAAAAGGAGCAGATGTCAAATGCGAAACATCTACCATCATCTTCTCATAGATGTTATGCTGATGGGGATGAACTGCTATTAATGTTATATGCAATGTGAACAGTGAAAAAGCACGAGTTTAGACATGCTTTCTGGGCAATAATCGAGTATCTTCCCTTGATTCTATAACATGGCACACACCATCTTATCGAGAAGTCTTGCTAAATATAAAATCTAAAGTAAATCTTACCTACTCTCAACTATCATGTTGATGACAGAGTATTTAGATGAGTGCTTAAATGAGTATTTAAAAGAGGATTTAAATAGTGCTATATACTAAACAAGTAAAGCACTTATTTAACTTTTATTCACACTTGATACTTAATTTCATGTTTTAATAATGTTCCTCTCTCGTAAAAATATCTGAATGATAAGCAGATTTTCAAAGAACTGACATGAGGATACTTTACAAATGAGAATGATTTTACTTGCATATTCAACATAGAGTTGTTCAATAATTGTTTATCAAAGTTTTTGCCTGTGAATGGAGGACAAACGGAGGTCATTTATTCTGTTTAATCATAATCATATGTTTGTTTATTATGTTAATTTGCAGAATTTCAACAATTTTGCCTGCTTGGAAGGGTCAGGAATGGCATCAAATCAGATGTAGTGATTATCTGTGCCAAAAAAGAACTGTGAGTTTTCCTAGATCATGTGCTTGCAAATGTGGTTTTGAATGAGTTTTGAGCCAAGCTCAGAGTAATGGCAATTGTTGATAACGGTAAAATACCTTGGGGACTCTGTCCTGCCCAAATTTGCAGTGTTTGAGAAAGCTTTAAGATATAGGTAGTTGCACTTGCTTCACATTCTTGTTCTTGATACGCACTGTATTTCACTGATCAGGTTTTGTGTTTCCTCTCAGCTTTTACTGTGATTTACTTATAGCATCTGCAAAATGAATTCCTGTTTTCTATTAGCAGGTCTGTGCCATGATGTCTAGTTTTCATGCTAGCCAAATCCATGTTACCGTTTCCTTGCCCTACCTGCCTTGGATAACATTGCATTACCTGATGCTGCTTTACTTTGTAATGAGTCTCAAGCCTCTTGGAAACGGGACTGTCTTTTCTCTATCTGAAAACTGTCTAGGTCCAAACTGGGACACAGCATGCTATTTTGCTGTTCCTAGTGAAGTGCTGAAGATTACCATATTAGTTATCAGGAAACCTTTCATTTACCAGGAGATAAAAGAAACCTGTGTGCACACACATTTTTACAGCCTCTTGTTATCTCTTTCCAAAGATGTCTGTCTCTGATACGACAGTGGTAAGTCATGCCATAAGGAAAATTCAGCTGAAGACCATAAGATGCTGACTTTTTCTTTGAATCAGTTCACCGTACCCTAGAATGCATTTTTGCTTTTAGTAGCTTTTACATTTTCTTACAGGTGAAGAGTGGTACTTATCTTACTTCATAGGCAGTCATTATTTCTGTTTTATCCATGCACAAAGCACAGGAGAAATAAAATGATAGGTGCCCGGATAAGTTAAGGAGGATAAACTTTTGAAGTCTTTACAAGTAATGCAGTTCCTTTTGGCTGATTGATGTCAGGCAAGTGGAAAGGCCATACACAACTTTCTTTTAAATTGAAAGGAGTACAACCGAATGGTTGGTAAGTGCAGTTCAAGAAGAAACACTTTTAGAAGTTTCTCTATGCAGAATTGGTTGACTCTATCCCAGACTCCTGCTTCTCTTCAGTGTAACTGAATGTTAGTTCTCAAATTCAGAAGAAATCTATAAAGAAGGAGAAAGCACTCCTCCTCCTGCTCTATTTGTGGCAGTGTGCATGTGAGAAAGTCAAAAGGGAAAGCTCTGTAGAAGTTAGGCATCCACATGCCTATGAGGATTTGGTGGCTTGGCGTGATATCAAGAACGCAGTGCGCTTGTCATTGTAACACTTACAATACCCACATCTGCCAGCTAACAACAACCATCATACTTCACTTGCTGCTCCCACTCGGCCATAATGTGTGCCGGAGATAGGGATCATCAGTACTCTGGTCATGGTCAGCCTTGGAGGACCACATCACACCCAGTTCCTTCCTCACCCCGTGGTTGGAAAAAAATCGACCAGACCTGGATGCAGGTCAGTCAGCCTGAGACTCATTTATGATAATTTAGTGCATATTAAGTATTAAGAAGAAACTTACCATGTATTTGAAGCCTTTGTCCCTCTTCTTCCTTCCCTTCTTGCGTTCACCCTGTTTCCTCTATTGTAATCTTGCATACATTTTCCTGTTTGGCAGCAACTCTTGTTTCCCAATGCACGTTTCAGTGTGTGGTAATGAAGAGTGAACGCTCCTATTAGACATACATGTCCTGCAGCATAATGCAGGCTTCTCCTTAGGAAGGTGATCATTTACGATGGAAACATCTTAGCATATATATTATGCTCTCTTTTTTCCCTCTTTGGTTTCTGTTATTTCTGCATTTTTGAATTTTAGTGCAGGAATCCCACATACTCTCTTCTTTCAGTATACAGCTTTAACAGCAAGGAGGGCAGTGTAGTCACCTTCCCGACTGATGCTACAGAACAGCCAGGGAGAGCAAAAGTGACCCCATGTGAGGAAGTGAGAATTACATGAAGAGAGAGAGAGAGAAGAAAAAAAAAAAGCCTTAGTGGACAAAAAACTTGCACAAAATCATGTTAAACAAAAATTGATTGCAGAAGTTCAGTCCAAAGTAGCTGGAAATGAAGATTGTTTGCAGTATTACACCATTAATATACCTTCATTTTTAGGGCTAGGTTGTGGCTTGGAACACAGGCCTATGTAGAGGAGAAAGGTATCTCTTCCAGTGCTGGATGTGTGTCCCATGTCTTGGGATCAGGCAGGCAGAAACCTGCGGCAGTCTAATATACATCCTATCTGCAGTAAGTGAGAAAGGAGGTTTGGGACTGAGAGGGGTTAAAAGCAAATTGCTGCTACCTGAGAGTAAAGTTTTCATTCTCTTGTGGGATGCATCTAGAATGGCACAACTTCGCTCATCGTGGCCTTATGTACAGAGGACTTTGCTCTTGCAGGAAAAGAAAATCTTTATATTCTATACAATGCTGGATTATTGATCTTATTTTTTTTCAGATGAATTCTTGAATTTGTTTTTATTTTCCCTCACTTTTCTTCTCAACTAGCCTTTTAGTAGTTCATGACAGCTTTGACTGGTAAAGCGTTATTAGCTGTTAAAGCAAGGAAGCTGAAATAGATTCACTGGCATTTATACTCTTTCAAATATCATGCATTTTGTTTTGCATATTACTTGTTTAAATTATTGAGATGAAAATCCAAGAGGATACCCAAAGTACTCAAATGATCTCTCCTTATTTTAATTGTTCCAATATTAACATTTCTTAGCACTGGTTTTAGAGAACAGTATGTTGTTCTCAAGTGTCAATACTTGATTCAAAGAGATCCATTTAAATAAAAGGACCCTTGCTGAATCCAGCTGGCTTTGGAGCAGGCTCCTGCTGTTTCTTTCAGAACAAGAACGAAATTTTATTCTCAAAGTCCATTTCAGTGTTTTGGACACAGTCCCACTCTGCAGTGGCAGGTTGCCGTTGTCTAAGACCACCGCATTAAGTGGAAATCCTTCAGAAGGACAGCAAATAACAGCACAGCCTTTTGGTTTCATCAGTGATATTTTCTCCCTCTTGTTTTTCCCCCGTGAAATAAACAGGCAGAGAGATGTTACTGCCAGAAGAGTGGGTAGCTTTGTGCTAATCCCTACGAGGAAATGTCGAATTATAGAAATGTCAGTCATGCATGCTTTTGAAGCATATAACCAGATAGATGATTATTTTTAATATCTTTTCTTTGAAAACTCTATCACAATCCAGTATAGAAGCTGGTATAAATATTGCATTACATGGCAATTTCTTCTTTTAACTTCAGTAGCACAGCTTTGTGACCTTAGGCAGTGAAGGGCACAGGCGTGAGGAAAAGTTGGGGTAAATAATTTCTCTCTCCCTAAAAAGAATATATTTCAGGAATAGTCATACTGAAGAAATGTTCAGAGCTGTGAGTCACAGCATTAGTGGGCTGAACCATCATTCTCTCCAATGACATGGACATACATTTTCAGGATTAGTAAAATGTAGAAATATTATTTAGAATTAAAATATATTTTAGGATAATGGCAGGGCTATGGTCTCTGAAAATATGTGTTCAAAAGAAAAATTACAACTTGACTAGAAATGAGATCGCTGCTTAGGAATAAATTTGTGTTAATTTTAAGAATCATTTAAAATATTTTGTTGAAATGCAAAAACCTTTGAAACCAGACTTACTAGAATAAAGCAGCAGGGACCCAGATTCAAGGTCTCTACCATACAGATAACCTCGGAGAAGGCAGATGACCTTTGTTTTTGCTTCTTGTGAATCTCATAGCCCTTTCATTTTGCATGTACTGTTGTCTCTTTCATATTGATTTTTCTCTTTCTCTTTTGCCTGTGTCTTGTTTTCCAGCTTTACCCTTGTTATCTTTTTCATTTCTTTTCTAAGAAACCTCTGTCCTATTCTTGCCATTTCTGTCCACATTTTCTGCTCTCTCTCTTTCTTCTTTCAGAGCCCAACATTTCTTTTTTGCCTTGTTCATCTCTTCCTTCTGATTTATTGTTCTGTTTTTCTAAGATACACCACAAGCATAGGCTGTTCTGAAGAAGTGGGACTGGTGGTAGCTAAAGCCAGTAATGCTGGTACTTGGCATTAATTTTTAAACATATTTCCTCCTTTATGTTGCATTCACATACTATTTGTAAGTATCCTTGAAGAATTATTGTAGGGAAAAAAAAACTTAATTCTATTTGCTTTTTGGCCTTTATAACTGCCCTGACAGATTAATTAGGGCAATGCATCCTTTTTTAACTGAAAAGATGTTTTTTTCCATCAAAAGTCTTTTTGAAGGATAACTTCACTTGAACTCTCCTAGGAAGCTGTATTCCCAAAGAGTTACATTTTATCAGCTGAAATATTATTTCATCTGAGTTTGCTGCAGCTCACATCAGAAAAATATAGATGCAGCCTGAACATTAATCTCAGCTCAATAGCGCAGGCTAATGGAACAATAGACATACTACGGACTAATGGAGGCTGCTGGTAGAGCTTTGCCTCTTGAGTTCCTAAGCTAGGATGCATGGGAATTAGCAGGAGGACTTCTATTATGTTCATTGTGTTGGTCTGTTAAAGGCTTAGGGCTTGATAGTCATTGTGGGATTTCAACACCGCCAGCTCGCGAAACTTTGCAGAGAGAGGATAAAATGACAATAACCTAGAACGGGAGCATTTACCATCTCTTTGTGCAGGCATTAATGACAGCGTAGGTGTCGGGGTGAAGCAGCACATGCCATACCAAGGCTCTGGGAGATAGACATTGAGAGTGTAAGATGTGACAGTGCTGCCTCAGTAGGAACATGAATGAAAGTACAAGGGTCAGGACTCCAGGAAAAATGAAATGCGAGCTCCAGCAGCTACATCTTCACAGTGGGTGCATCTTTCCCTGGCTGTTTGTAGGGGTGTGGTTAAACCAGTGTTGTCCTTCTTTGTACTTTTTCTTGGCTAGCTGCTGCTCTGCAACATGCAAGCAGGTAGCAGCAGCCTTTGGCTTGAGGAAGTGTGGAGCTGCCAAGTGCCATCCAAGGAGGTCTGGAAAAGGTCTTGCCCTCCAGCCTGCCTGTCCCCATCCCAGTCAGCCATTCTGCAGTCTCCAGCTTCCATGGTTGATTAATAATTGGCTTAATTTTATCTTGAAATTCAAACAGGTTCATTTATTTAAATGCATTGACTATATTTTGCCAAAGGGCACTGGTTCTCATCTCAGTTCATTCTCACTCCCTGCAGCCTCACTCAGGAAGGTCCTGCTGCACTCCTCCGCTTCTGCAAAACTCGTGTTTCTTTGTTTCATGGTTTCTTCTCCTTACAAAGGCTGTAATCTAAACAAATGTGTTTAGATTTTGGATATAAAAGTATAATCATGTTTGGATTCTTAAATATTTTGAATGTCAGTTGTAATGAAGCTAACGTTTATGGCTTATAAATGGAAAGGATACTTGTGGTCAAATCCGTACCATATTCTGAACAGCCATGCACTCTCAGCTTTGGTTGTATTTTTATCCAAGTTGGATGCTCTCTGCAAAATAAGCAAGTGCATAAAATGGAAAGTGTTTTTAGAACGTAAACAAAACAAAGTTCCAATATCAAAAATACATGTCAAACCATATTACAATTAACTGTTTTTTTTTTTTTTTTTTTTTTTTTTAAAAAAAAGCCTCTTTGGCCCAGGAATTTAATCTCTGTGCATCAGTTCCTGAGCAGATTGGCTCATATAGTGCATTTCTCATTGCTATATACTCACTGGAAGGGTTCAGCATTTACTTTTATTAATTATTCCAATTTTATTAAGCAGCTGTGAAGCACTATATTCTGAGATCAATAAAATGATATTTCAATTTAATTGCTGTTGTGGGATTACTTCAGTTTACTCTTTCCAGCTCAGATGCTATTTGTGTATGGCTAACAAAATGTCATTCCCAAAGGGATCAAGATATTCTGCTTATGACACAACTTTCTTTTCTGTGCTTCTTTCCAAGGTGAGAGGAATACAGCAACTTTGGGAAGCAGGGATAGTCTTAAGTACCAATATGTACTGGCTCAAAACACTGCCCTACATTCTGCAAATTAATTCTGGGAAGCTCTGCACAGATATATGGGCCATCCTTTTACTCAGGGTCATAATTTGGAATAGTACATTAGTAACAGTCTTCTGTTCAAAGACAGCTAGTTTAGTTATGCTCTGGGCATTATATCAACACAAGCAGAAGAATTAGTGGCAGGATGGAATTAGGAATGGGAAGGCCAGTTCCCTGAAGAATACTCCATTATCATCCTGCTGCTGTTTTGCTGCAAGTTAGATTATTTTTTAATGGGAATGTTTTCCTTTATGCAATTCCCAGGCAATTCATCTGATCATTTTCATATTTTAATCTAATAATACATTGAAAATGCCATTTCTTATTGTACATCAGCATGCAAGTGAATTCACTGATGATGATAATGTTAATAGTCTCATCCTTAAAACTGTAAGGGCTAGTTCCAACATGGGCTGGATCAAATACAACCTTTAGGTGGGAGCTTTTATGCTGATTTTACAAAGTTTTGGGTAATGTTAGGGGGAGACAGAAATCGTGTTATAGTTACTGATGATTGTGGTAATACCAAATGCTGCCACAGTAAATTTAAAGATGGACCAAATAGATGGAATATTATTCTTGAGATCTGATTCCTTATTATGAATTGAGTGTTTTAGAGCAGTCCCTAGCAACTGCAGGATCCAGGGGGAAGATGGTGCTAATCCCTAAAAGAGCAGCGGCAAACTCTTCTAAGCCTGTATCAGTGTGTGTTGGCAAGATAGATGCAGGCTGGTGAAAGTGTTCAAACGTTTAAGTAATAAGAGCGATGACGGGTAAGATCTGTGTTAAGTCTGTATTTTTTAAATTTTTGGTGAGCTTATTTAAGAAGGCCTAAACCAAATGGAAAGCAAAGAGAAAACGAGAATCTGTAGCTCTCTGCGGTGTAGCTCCTGCAGAAGCAGTACAACTAAGGGATGGCGGGAGATGTCACAGGGAGTTCTCCTGGCCTGTTGCAGAGACCTCGGTCTCATTATTTTAAAAAGTAATTCCTCACTTTCCCTTCAGGACAGAGAAGTAAGAGTAGGGGAAACAATTCATCACCTCTTCTGGACAAGGCAATTCTCTCTGTGAAGTGCGCTTTGAGAATGCGCATCCTGTTTTTGGGAATAATATTTGGGAATAACCTATAC
Source organism: Rhea pennata (assembly GCF_028389875.1). Classification (NCBI taxonomy): domain Eukaryota; kingdom Metazoa; phylum Chordata; class Aves; order Rheiformes; family Rheidae; genus Rhea; species Rhea pennata. The sequence continues at coordinate 17,345,118 of NC_084671.1, read as the reverse complement.
GGAGATTCACCACTCAGCTGACAGATGAAGCTTGTGTGGAGAGACGCAAATATTTTCCTCTTTATTACTCACAAAGATACAGGGATAGTTAAATAAACTGACTTCATATAATGAAAATTAGTTTAACTGAGATGATGTTGATAGGTATTTAGCAGGCTGCTTAGTTTTCTTCTGAGATTAGTATTGTATCTACAGTATTCTTCCAGAGTGCTTGTGGAAAATGCATTCGTACATGGTCTCAATGGGGATTAACCTAGCAGAATCTGAGGTACAAAAACTACCTGAATAAAAGATTTCAGCCGTCTTTGTTTATGGGAAATTAGTTAAAAAAACAAACAAAAAAATAAAATATCAACACTGCCTTGCAAACTTTTGACTATTTCTTAACAGATCAACTTTGCAGCTCAATTCAGTGATTATTTCTGCTCACCAGAGTTAGCCTTCTGTGTTTATGCTCTGAATGTGTATGAATGTGTATGCAGCAAACTGACTGCTTTTGTTTATTTCTATATATTATCTGTGTTTTTTCAGAACCAAGTTACGAAAGTCCATCAATAAATAAATGGATATTTATGAGTTAGGCTATTATATCTTCTGTTTATGCATAATGATTTGATGATAAACACATTCGAGTCAAGGCAAGACAGGCTTAACACAAAGAAACTGAGAGATGCTTTTAATGGATGAGATCTTGGCATGGTGAAGTCCAGATGGTGATTATAAATTAGAAGACTATAGCTCCGCTAGGGAAGGAGCCCAGTCCTTACAACTGGGGTTGTAATCTCCCTGTGAGCTGACTGCCCAAACCACTGTTTGAGCCAGTTCAGAATAAAGCCAGCAACAACTATGTGCAAGGACTCATAAATAATAACTGTACATCCTTCAGAGAAGAGAAGACTGATTTTGTGGGAGGAGAGGAGAGGGAAGGAAAGAAGAGGGAAGAAGGTAAAGAGATAGGTAAAGAGCACCACGAAGCTGCTATTGCCTTCTGCCATGTCATGGGGTGGGGGGAGTTTCAGGGCTTTCTGTGTCTCAAAAACATCCAGGTCTGGTTCTAGATATGGATTGAAAGGCACTCTCACCAAAATACCCTGTATGCTGGCAGTTACCCCCATCATGCAGGAGTCCAGGATTCAGGTCTCCTCAGCAGACCTCGAGGCTGCCTGATTCCGGCTGAGGGCTCTAGCTAGGAATGAAGGAGCCTGGAGGCTTAGTTTCTAAGTTTGCTAACTTCTACACATCTTATTCTTAAGTGGATTCACACCTTATTTCTGGTACAAATCCTCCTGAAGTCATGGTTTAAAGTTTGCCAGGGTCAGACCTATAACTGGCCATGGGAGACATTGGCCTAAGTTATTTGTCCAGGTTCTTTGTGAAGCTTATGAATATGCATTCTGCAGGAGTCAAAACAAGCTATGATTTCAGGAGACTTATGAAAAAGCATGCAAGTATTTTCATGTTCAAACCGTTATGTTTGATAATTCACCTATTGTTTTTTTTCCTCTGGTCACGTTTTCTCAGGAGGAGGAGACAGAATTTTAGCAATTTGGTGGTCTGAGTTGTGTGCCTTGCTCAGGTAGGCTTCATCTCTGCCTTTGAATGAATGGCCTTTAAATTCAAATTCTAAGGTGCAGTAGCATTGCCGATGTATTGTGTACATCTATAGGTGCTGAAGCTTTAATTCAGAGCATAGGGAGTTAAATTCACTTTTCTTCTCTAACTTTGAATTGATGGATATGGTGTGGGGCACATCTCATATGAAAGAGAGGAAATGGGACTTGTTCTCTGCAGGCTGCTTAGCTGCTGAAGAGTCAGATAAATAAATGACTGCTGAATCTACAACCACAGATCTGCTAGTCCCAGACTTGAGCTTCTGCTGCTGCATCTCCATATGCAGCCTCTGCAGAGGGCAGGTACGCTGGTATCACTGCCGCTCTGCTGAAGTCAGACCGCCAGCTCACACCAGCTCGAGCACGTGCTCTGTGAACCCTACTGCCTGCTCTTACAACCCCCTAAGTCCATCGCTTACAGTGCAGCCAAGGCCTCCTACAAGTGTGCAGTGGAGCTGTCCAGTACATTTTACTATGTAGGAGCAGGATGAGTCAGTAGGTGTCATCTTTGGGGAAAAATAGTAGGAATGATATAAAAAACATGAAACTCTAAAAAACTGTGATTAAAAGCCTCACTTTGTAGTCACTTCTGCAAATCTAGACATCGTGTGACAGGCCTGTATGAACTACAAGCGATTCAGTCACCAAAAAAGTCAGGAAGCATCTAAGTCAGGAGCATTTGGAAAATCATGAAAGAGTACGTTTAAAGAAATAATCTGAAATAAATTGAAAAACAATGATGGGTAAAATGGTGGGTACTGAGTTAAAACTGAACTAGAGAGAATGCAATAGAGGTCTGAATTAGTAAAAGACTGAGATGTCAAATAGAAAGAAGTCAGTGAAATGAAAATAACAGACCATGGAGAAAAGAGAAAATCAGGGCAACAAAACTGTCTTCCAAAATAAGATTTGTTACTATAAGGAATGCTGACTTGGACATGACAGGGCATTAAATGTGTTATATTTATTTACACCTGCTATATTGTATTGCTGAGTTTTGTCAACAGATCTAGGTGTTAATTCACAGGACAAAGCTGGGATACTGGATGCGTCGTTGTTATTCATAAACATGATTTATTTTCATTTTTAATAAAACAGCGAGAAAATTAGAAGCCTGTTGATTTCTGAAGAAAGCAAATTTTTGCAAGACATACACATTCAGTAGATTTTATACTATGAGAATAGTTCAGCATTCTCTGATGTTTAATAATTCATGATTGCTATAAACTGGAAAATTTCAGAAATCATACAGTTTTGAAGTGCAATCAAGAATAGATTAAGGTTAAGATTAAGGTTCTGGGCCCTGGCCTTCATCAGATTTTGGACCGAGACTTTGCAGGAATTTTTACTGAGATGATTAGTGAGTCTTTATTAGAGTGATATTAGTGAAGAGGACTTTCCTTTCAGAGGCAGAAGCAGAATAAATCAGTATCTTGGCACGATACAATGGGAGTGGTATGCTAACACCTTTAATACTGACTGAGATGAAGTTTATGGACAGATATGAATGGTAAAGGTGATTTTTCATTTTTTTTCAAAGAAACACTGGGACAGTTTGATGTCTGAAATCAAAGTTGAGACTCTGAGTGCCTTCAGCTGTGTGAAGATCTTAACCCCTCCTCCCCCCCAAAACCAAAAAACCCCACACCCTTAGCAATTCACTATATAGGAAAAATTAAAATTCTGCTTGATGTTATTTTTCATGTATTTTCAGGTGAATTGTTCATGTCTTGCCATAAGATATTTCCTACGTTTATCTCACTGTTGTAAGATTTCATTATCAGTTCTAGCTGTGCAGTCTGAAAGAGCAAAGCATGGTATTACCTGGAAATAGGGACATAGTTGGCATTAGGCATTTTTTTTTTTGCTTTTTGCTTTGGCAACTTATTTAATGTAGCATTGATTTTCTCTGTTCCTACTTCTGTTCCACCTACCATGCTAAAGGACATGTTACGTCTCTGTGTATTGACTGTCTTATAGATTTCTACTGTTGTTGCAGACAGTGCTGCATTTGAAACAATTTCATACATATATGACCAAAAAAAAAAAAAAAGGTGGCATCTTGTTAGATAGCCTCCTTTAGTTTAAAGTTTTCCACTTCAGTAGATACTCAGGGTATTGCGTGGAAAATGAGACATTCTTCCAGGAGCATGACCCACTAGAAATTAGAATGTGAACATTACAAATTTTACTTGTTTAATCCAGGGAATGCAATGTTGTTCCGAAATGTCTCAATTCCATGAGAAGATCATAGATGTTTGGATTTATCATGGCAGTACTTCCATTATTTTGTGTATCTGACCTCTCAGGGTACCTTAGCATGTATTTGCAGTAATTTTCAAAATTTTGTAGCATTTTTAGTTACAGAATTCTCATGAGTACATGCACATTAAAATATATACGTACATATATATACATATATATATATATATATATATACACATACACACAGTCCTCTCCCTGGCCCTTGCACAACAAACAGTTACAAAATACTTTGCAGCTCCCACTGTTTTAACCTGCTGGTTTAAAAATTTTCAGATATAACGCTATTTTTTACAAATACGATTTGCCAACAACTGAGTGGCTTTGAATTTGGCACGTATATCTGATATTGGAACATACCTGGTTTGCAGCTTCTGCTTTCAGATCTTCATCTGGATCTACACCAACTCTGTTAAAAAAAAAAGAAAAAAGAAAAGACATGGTAATGGTCTGCTGCTTCGTGGGCAGAAACGTTTGTCTTGCGCTGCTCAGTTCCTACAAAGTGAGAAATGCAGAGAAGAGCTGGCCAAACATTAAGATCACTTTCTGAGTCAGGAAAGTAGCCCTTAGTAAGTATTTAGGGAAACAGCAGATTCTTTTTGCCATCTATTCGTAACGCCGGAGATTGGAGTCTCCGCCTGGCTCTGATCCGTGTCTGGTGAAGCGCCGTGGAGCCCCAGCGCGCCCCGCAATCCTGCGGCTCCTGGCGGAAGGGGGCGGTGGGCTCTCGAGGCCCGGAGAGGACCAGGCGCTCGGGCGGTGGAGGTTCTCCGCCGCGCAGCGCCAAGGACGACCTCAGCAGCCTGAAGGGGCTTCGCAGGGGCAACCAGAGGGGAGAGGGGACTGCAGAGGTGCCGTGCAAGGTGACGGGAGCTTGGATGGCATCTCACTAACGTGGCCGGGAGAAAGATACGGGCTGGTAAAAGTGATGGGGTGGAAGAAGTGAGACACGTTCGATTTGGCCGTTCTGGCACCAAACCGAAAGGCAGCTGGGAGGCGGGGGGCTGGCTGGCGGAGGCAGGCTGGCGCGGGGGGCCGCACCGGGACAGCGAAGGGCGCAGCGCCGGAGGATGAGTAACAAACTTCCGTGTCGCCGGAATCAGAAGTCCACAGCTAGCGCGACCACCCGCCCCCGAACGCCCCACAAGCTGCCCGAGTAACGCCAGGCCGCTGCGCTAATGCAGAGCTTACTGATGCAGAGAAAATGGGTTATTTCACCAGATGTTCATTTAAGGCCACATTTCTGTTTTCCTCACTTTCTTCCTTGTGGAGTATGTTTTTACTTTCAGTAGCAACACACCAAAATACATTTAAAATCATATTTATTATTGACAATTGCCTGGCTCACCATTCTTTACTGTAAATATTAAGCATGTGCTCCTATGCAGCCCGGGACAAGGACAGGAACTGTATGCAAAGCAGATGCTTTTTATATGTAAATCCTGAGTGGAGGAGAGAATGAAGGTTTGTTTCTATCACAGCCCTTGAGCTTCAACAAATCTGAGTCCTCCGGGCATAAATATTTCTTTTGATTAAAAATAATGATCCCGGTGCTGACTCAGCAAGGAGACAGAATAAATAAATAGCTGTTTTCTTTTTCTTTTTTTTTTTTGTCCTTTTGTCCTTTAAGTTGCTCAAGAAAGCTTCAGAGGGTACTGACCTATTCATTACTTTGCAGTAAGTTAGATATTTTGTGTTCCGTTGGCACGAGAGCATTTGCACGGCTGGGGGGATAGGAAGCCTAGCAGGGGTTTAACCAGCCGCCCGGCCCTGGGTTTGCTGTTGCAGCGCGGCCGTGCCTGGGTCCTCCCAGTTCTGGAAATAAGAAATACAACGGATTTACGCAGGGCAGGGGTAGCTGAAAGGCTGCGACGCAAGCTTCCCCCGCGCGCGCTCCCCTCGGCGAGCTGCCGCGGCCCCCCGGGTCGGCGCTGTGGGACCCCGGCGAGGGGCTGCGGGCGCCGCGGGCCGGACGTCTCGCCCGCGCGGGCCGAGCGCAGGCGGTGGGAAACGGTTCGCCCCGGGCGTGCAGGCACCGCCACCGCAGACGGGAACGGCAGGGCGGCGTGGCCAGCGCGAGCCAGAGCCGCCGGCTGCAGCATCGTGCTGGTACCGCTGACGTAACTTCGCCCTAGCCGCAGGCACAGAAAACTGTCTGGGTTTAGAGAGTTTTACAGAAATTGTTTTTTTCCCTGTGGTCTCCATAAGATTCTCTGCCTGTGTAATTTCTAGGGGCTATAGAGGCAGCCAGCAGGGCTGTGCAGAAAATAGATTATTACAGTATGGCACATACGAAGATATTCACTTTAAATCTTAACAGGAGTATTATGTTTGAAGCCAGAAAAAAAAAAATCTATCTAATGACATCACACTTATCTTAGATTTTGCACGTATGGAAAGAAAAGAAGGGTTGTGCGCCATAGGAATATCGCAGAGCCGCAGCTGATCTTTCCTCTGCTCTGTTCTCTGCCCTGGTTAAAACACAGGGTCAGATGCCACCGGCTTTCACCTTACGTAATAGCATCTCGCTATTGGAAAGTAGGAGGTATAGCACAATCTTCTCTCTTGATTTAAAGTCCTTTGGGGAAAGACTAGATCATTCTTTGCATTCTAGGAGAGAGTTTTGCAATGCATTAAAATAGCAGTATATTTTTGTAATAATCTGAATGTTAGCAATTTTATTAAGTATGCACTGAGCAGACTCAGTTCCGTCACTTCTGAAACTGAGGCTCATTATTTTGTATGCAAACGTAGGCTTTGGAGCCTGACATTGGGCACCTAGCAGTGAAAATCACGGTCTGCCATAATTAGCTCTGATATACTAGATATGAACTGGAATGCTATTTTTAAAATGCAAATTTTGAAAAAACAAAGCATAACAAATTACATGAGACAGTTGAGACAACTGAAATTAAGCACAGACATGCAATTCAAGCTTACATCCTTGGCTTCCTCAAAAGTCCTGCAATATCTAATGCTATTGCCACTACAATCTGCAAACTTAAACTCTTATTAATTACCGTGAAGATCTCTAAGAAATATGCTGTTGCAATAACGTTGTAAAAATCTGTCCCCTTTTAATGTTCTCAGTTTTCCCCCTTCTGTGAGAAGATACAATGGATGGTCAGAAAAACACTTTCCAAACTGAGTATTTTTTCTTCTTCCATGTCCTTCCTTGCTGTCCATTTTGTTACTTTTCTTCTATTATCTTGTTTTACTTCTTGCATTCTCCCTTTTCTATCCTTCTGTCCTACTTTCCAAGTTCCTCTCTGTTCCTTCTTCCTTTATTCTTGGCTCTTCTGTGGCTGTTGTATGTTTTTATTTCTGCTTTTTTGTTTCTGCACCTTTTCATTTTATATATTAAACATTTCGGATGACCTTTCAACCAGCCTATTTGGAATGAATATAGACTAAATGGCTTTTTCTTTGTTACAAAGCAGTAGCTAAGAAAGATCCTTCTTTTCTCATTAAAACATTGGCACTGCTGTGATCTTTATCAGTGTTCATTTTTAGTGAAAATATGCCAAAGCCGAGCTTTTGTGTAAGAATCATTGTTGGGGCCTGTCTCTTTAAGAGACAAAGAAGCAAAAATATGATAGGATTTTTTTTTCCTCAAAATATTTCTGAGAAAAGGAAGTCACAGGGGGAATCTCTTCCTCCCATCCATCCCTCTCTGTTCAGGCTTGGACTCGTCCTCTAGCCCCAGAACTGGCTGAGATTACTTTGGCAGAAAACCCTTAATATCCTGGTTTTACAACAGGGTAAATTGATTTAGGCTTATGTTTTGAGAATGTGAAATATGACAGTTTACTGAGTAGATTTTTCATCAGCAGCTTATTCTCAGGTAGCTTTAGATAAGCTGAGAGGCAGCAGGACCGGCTGAAGGCAGCTGCAGGGCAGTGCAGGTTTCCTTTCCCCAACAAACATTTCCTTCTGCTGGTATCTGCTTCTCCTCATGTTTGTTGAACCTTTTCTGGCTTTGACCTGTAATATTCACAAATAACGTGGTGATTTGTTTAACAAGTAAGTGGATCCAAAGCTTTTTGGGTTCAGGTAGCAGTTAGGCTTACTCCACTTGCTGCCACACACGGTGAAACTCCCATTTTTTCTACTGCATGAATCAGACTGTACAAAGTTAGAATTGGGTGAAACTGGACTTTCATTTTGATTTTCAAATATCCATTGTATGCTTTTTCATTTTTTATTTGTATTCTTCTTCAAATTTGCTGAAATATTATAAAGAACATTTGGCTGAAATGTACACATTTTAAGGAGGATTTGGATTTTATTAAGAACAGTACTTTTTCCATAAAGGCAAATTCAATGAAGACTTTTTAATCAGCTCTACCTAGCTGTGCGGTTCATCTACTGTAGGTATTTAGATAAGCTTTAATAACATTGTAGATTCAAATGCCCCAGACAGCAAGGGATTCAAAATCCAAACTCTGAGTAAATATCTGAAAGCTGTTCTGTGTCTCTGTTTTTTTAACTGGATCAAAACCTGGATTCAGACACTGTTCAGCGTTGCTGTATTCAAAATCTGGAGCTGAACCCTCTGCCTTCAGCCGGTCGCCGGCAATTAGACCTAACTGTTGCTAGGAGCCGTGCATTAGTCTGCAAAAGTACCCTTTGCAGCTGACGATATTTAATTCCCTGTGTGCTATCAAGTGCATCATTTTTTTTTTTAGCAACAGTCAGAACGCGTTTGATAATAAAAGGAGGAGTTTGTCACTGAATACAAAGTGGTTGATCGCATCTTTTTCTGTGTGGTTTGAAATGAAAATGGATGGAAAGATAAATCCCAAATTGTCAGGGAGAATAAAAGAAAGAAATACAAAACCAATCCATAGGAAGACTGAGTAGTAAATCACTTTTCAGACAATGAGAACTTTTCATTCCCTCATTTCAAAGTACCGCAAAGCCAACATTGTAGGAGAAGATGTCTACTTTCTGTAGTGAAGCCACAGAAAAGCTTAGACCCGTATATTCGTGACGATTTAGCCGTGTCGGGTGGCTTTTGGTGCCTACATCTGCCTGTGATTCTCAGCCTCCCCCCACTAATGCTTTGGGTACCGTGAAACCTCTCGTTAGAGCCATTGCTCCGAAATGTGACTTCTGGGTGCCGCAGCCCTGCTTTGGGGCCCGCCGGGGCTTTCTGCACGCGCCGAGCGCGGCAGTCCGGCCCCCGGGCCGCGCGAGCTGACTCTCGCTCGTGGGCGCGTGCAGCGCCTACCGCAAGCTCCCCGGGGTTAGCGGTGCTCGGGGCGATGCAGCCGGCTCTGCTGCCAGCCGGACGCATGACCTGACTGCCAGGGTGGGTGCTGTCCCCTCCTTATCCAGGGCTGACGGATCAGTGTCCAGCAAGGAACTGGGGGGGGGGGGGGGGGGCTGGTTTGAGGGACCATCTCAGCTGGAGGTGTGCCACCCCACACCTCCCTCTCCCCTCAAAGCACCATAAATACTCGCTCGAGAACGATGTAGACAGTGGCACTGCCACCGTCTTGCTGAGGTTGTCCTGTTTTACCAAACATCTTTCAACTTCAAGCACTGATGAAGCCCTGGGGAAACATTTTCTATCTGTGTATTATTTGATGCAGCTCATGATACAATGAGCAAAACATTCGGTGTGGAAAGATTTCCGAGAGAAGTGTCTCCTAATGTGAGTAACAGATTCTTCCCTGGTCTGTCTAAGCGTATGACGCTGAAGGTGTAGCTGATGGCACGTGATGTTACAGAGCTGTCACACCAGGATCAGAATTTGTCATCCCTCCTTTACTCCTTTTCCAGATTACTAGGGAAACTAAGGCAATTCAAGAGGTGAGAAATTTGTAATACTTAGGTTAACAAAGATCCTTTTCAAACTCAAACTGTTGAAAAGTTGGTTAAAGCCACAGAATCACAGAAAATAGAGCTAGAAGGTATCTTGGGGAGTCAGATGCCTCATTCGCCTGACCACCAAGCCATGCGCAGTTGTGCTCTTTCTGGCAGATGTTTCTCTAGTCTGCTTTTAAAATCTTCGCATGGCAAAGGTTCTGCAACCTCCCTCGGCAATGTGCCCTGTGGTCTTATAGTCCTTACCAGTGGAAAGCCCACACTTTCCACCCTGTTCTTGATATATATATATATATATATATATATATGTATATGTATATATTTGTATATACACATACACAAACATATATCCACACACATGCACACTCGCACACAAAATAACTGCAAAATTGTTTTATATATATATAATACATATATAAAAGACATAGATCTAAATATTCTCTCTATATATTTGTATAGAAGAACAATTTTGTAGTTACGCTTAGGTATTTAAAGACTGTTTTGTGTCTCTCCAGTCTTCTCTTGTCTAGACTGAAATGTATTTGTATTAGACCAAGTGGCCAGAACTCAGGAGATCTGATGAATAATCAGCTCTGCGGCAGTGTGACCTTGGGCAATCTTCTTGTTTGTGACCTCTTACTCCCTCTACCCCATTACTTGTCTGTCCTGTATATAGATTTTGAATGCACACCCTCATTATGTGTTTGTACAGAATCTGGCATAACAGAGCTATGATTTTATTTAGAGCCTTAGGAGTCCTGCTGTAAGATAATTAATAATAATATCATCTTTTTTCCCTATCAAAGGTTTTACTAAAAGGACCAACTTTCCCAGTGTGATAGCCTCAGCCTTCCAATAGCTGTCTCATTTTAACTGAAACAGCCTGTAAGACTCAGTCTAGATCTCAAAGACTGCATATATTAGGAGGGGTTTTTTTAGTAAGTGATTTATAACCCAATTTTCAAAGATGGCCATTAAACAGCTTTTGCAACAGGAGTCTTGAATACTTTTGCATGAATAAATCTGAAGCTTGTGGCTATCCATCATCAGGCTATTGCATTGAGTACAGAATTATTAACTGTAAAGACTAGAAACATGAACAAAATCCAGAAGAGATTGTTTCACCATCCACAATAAATCATTACAATTGAAATTAAAAAACCTTCAGGATAAATAATGATTGCTCAGACCATTATTCTTGTCCACATGACAGTAACAATGATGTCTGTTCCTAAAAATCTGCCACCTGAAATCTGCTTTTTCTTATAGATTGCTTACTCTATGCATCAGCCCACAAGATGCCATCAAAAACATCAGTTTTTTAACGGTACAATATTTTGATTGATATAAATCCCATGGAGAACTATGGCATGTTTATAGATCTTTACAATTCAGCTCAGGCTTTGGTTTAAGTTTAAGGCTAGAATAATCACTTGTGGCTCCCAGCAGAAAGAACAAATCAGTTTAATTTTGTGCTGAGAAGGATCAAAGTAAATTATCAGGTAAATGATGCTTCCTAAATGGTTATGACAGCTCTTTGTCATGTGGCTAATGCTTTCCGTCTCACATATGCAAAATACTAAAATAGAACAAAGAGCGTGATTTTGAAACTGTAGAAGCATGTAAATAAGAGAAAGTTTGCCACACTTTGAATTTTGAACTTTCAATTTCATAAAACTGGAAACACAATTTGTTTGGAAAGCTACTGCAAAACATTAGTTTTACAGCCAAGGTTCATGGCACATTTTTTGGTTGACTTATGGAGAACTATCTGGTTGTAGAGCTGGCAATTAAACTAAATTAATATACAGCTGCAGCTGTATGAACGCCTGCCAAGTGAACAAAGGCTGCAGCACATGGAGATATTGTATAACTGCAAATGAAGCAGAAGGTTGAATACAGAACTGGAGTGCTCCATAAGAGGGCCACAAGTTTTCTAGATGTGATTTTAAGTATCAAAAAGAATTTGGATAATATTACTGCATAAAATTTTACAAATAATTTCCTTAGAGCCAGGCAGCTGTGTGAGAATGAAAATGGTACAAACTAGAAAGAATGGTTTACGTTCACATTTACATCATGCTTGTATGCAAAGAGTAACTAGAATGATGAACTACATCTCTAGTTAGATCTCAATCATTACTTGAGTTCTCCTATTATGTCTTGGTATCAGTGGAAGCACTAAAAATATGTATCATCAAAGTGATTTCACTTTGAAGCAACACGAGGTGCATCTGTATGACAAAATGCAATCTGAGATGTGGTACAATCAGGCCAGCGTGGCACTCCAGCTTGAGATTTCTGAGAAGTGGTGATTTATGTCTCTGTAATGCTTCTGGCATGTGAAACAGGTTACAAGCATCACTGTCTGTGTGGACATAGCCACAGAGCAGAATCAGGCCCCTTGCCTTGAAATATGAACCAGAGTAGACTCAAACAAGCATCATTTTCATTTCTTCCACGGAAATTTCTGAAATCAGCATCTGAAGTAGTATCATTGCATATGAATAAAATTGGAACAAAATGAGCGTGAAGGCTGACAGCAAGCAAAGCCGTGAGACCTTGGTTCTGTGTAGTGACAGTGTAACGATGGGGCTCGTTTTCAGATTTAGGGGAAGATCTGTGTAATAGACTGATTCTGGAATAAGGTTTGGTACATTATTCGCTGGGTTGTCACAAACAGGCTGCTTGTCGCACCAATGTTATCAGGTCTGGCAGTTGGCACAGGAAATGCAAGTTCTGCATTTATCCCCAGACACAGTGCAGCAATTGCATGAATTACATTGAATTTCATGTCAAACTGAAAAAAGTAGGAGCTGCTGGCTCTGCTGAACCCACTCTGCACCCTTGCTATACTGCAATGACATGCTACTTATAGTGAACTAAGCAGATCTTTACAATTAGGAAATGTACTATATTTTACAAGATACCATAAAACCAACAGGGCTTAAGTCGGATTTAAATCTTCAAGGTTCAAATGGACTTTATGAAAGGATCATTCCTCTACTTTGTTTGATGTTTTAATAATCTGTGAATTAGATATCACTTAGCGACATTTATATTTATTGATCTCACCTTTGAAAGGAACAAATACACTTCTATAGTGTTGCAAGTAATCAGACCTTTTTCATATTCAGGCAGGGGGCTATATTTGATTCCCATTGAAACCTGTTTCTGAAAAAATTAGGGCAAAGACTTATATTTTACATTTGAATGTACTACCTTTAGGAATCAGTGCTTACAGTTACTTTGCTTCTGAAACTTAGTATGTGGGAAATTTGATTTCAGTGCTTTCTCTAGAACCTTTTTCTAGGACTGTACATGGCTATAACAACATTAAATATCTTTAATATTACATGTGTAGTACAGAGACAGTTAGTGAAGCCCAGAGGCCCTTGGTAGTGACGTTAAGATGTTTAGAAATATCATCCACTCCAGACATCAACTGATCAGCTCTGTCTTGCTTCTGTACAAGAGAGAATAGTGCTAGAGAACCCAAGAACATCATTAAAAAATTGACATTCACAAAGTATCTGCATCAGTGTATGGCTGCGTTCAGAGTAAAATTTCAGATATGTAGGTGTCTGTAGGAGCTCTTGCTTTCTAATGATTAATTGATAAAATTTAATCTTCCCATGGAAAGTATCCTTTGCTACTGTGTCTTTGTGTTCTTTCCTGTGGTCAGATTTTTCAAATTCGGGCCTAAAATGATGTCCACCTAGAAAGCTGTCCCAGTTAGTGCATCTATCCCTAAGGATTTGTAATATTGGTCTGTCTCTTAGTGCCTAATTTAGCTATAACTCCAGTGAACTAAAGAGGCATGGGAAAATATAAAGCAAGGGTGCAGGAGATCACAAAGAAGCTTCAGGGTTTATTTTAATTTTGGTAAATTTTTATCTTTTTAAAAATCTACCTCTTCCTCACAATTTAAAGACTATTATAGGTTAATGTTGAAATAAGAGCTGATAAGCTTGATGCCTACTCCTTTCTTCTCAGCATATGGAGGGTGTTTTGACCTGCAAGTTTGAATTTATCTCCATCTGGGAAAGGGTCCTACCTGAAAATTCTCCTTGGATTCAGCTCTGCTAAACCCCTTCTTTGGTTTCCTGTGTCTCAAGAGAAGTGGTTCAACCAGAAACACAATAGATTAGAATTTACTAAAGAATGAAATCTCTTATGAACACCTGAGGCCCTTACCTGTACGTGTGCACTGGAATCTGTCATCTTTCCTGTCTCATGCAGTAGGTAACAGAAATAGTTCCAGGCCCCTAAAAACACCTGCCCCTCTGCAAGCGTTCCCCTGCCGCTGCCGCTAGTGCCCTGCCCCGACTTCTGCTGCAGCTGCCTGGGCTTCATTCTCCCTGACGGGAAGCAGCGCTGCTCTGGTGATGGGGATAGGGCTGCACAATCCTGTACAGCTTTGCACGTCCTGTAAATCAGATAGGTCTGGCTCGTGCAGCTGTCCCTTCTGCGAAACTCTCCCTCGCGTTCCGCTTTTTTATTTGTTGTGTTTCTGTTTTTCCTATTTCTATATGCTCTTCTTGTGCCTTTCCTTGCGTTGTGGTACGTGATGCAGCTATCACTTCCCAGTTTGCCATCTACAGTTTTGCTTTGCCAAGTGACAATTCACTTCCATGCTATAATTTTCTACTGCCGTAGGGAGAAGAAAAGCCTTTCATAAAATGGATTTTATACTAGTCTAAGTACAGAGTTATAAGGAGAGTTTCAAGCAGCTCATTTATTCAAAAAACAAGAACTACACAGCAAGGCGAGCGTTTTACTGCCTGCTGTATAAACCCCTTGAAACGATTTGGATTCTTGTCCTGGGGAGCAATAACAGCACAAAGTCAGTCAAGCGCATGGTGTCGGACAGGGAGACGACGTGGCCGCAGTCGGTAAATAGTCACTGCCCTTCTCAGTTACATTCTTTACTTAGCGAACAAGAATTTAGCAATCAGATGTAGATTTGCGGACAAAGGATTGGGAAGCTTGTAAGGTCTGCGTTCCTCCTAAATTTTTCTTTTTAATCTCAGCTACAGCGAAATGTCCCTCCTCAAATTTAAAACCTAGGATAACTCCATTGCAGTACTTACTAACAGCCTTCTAAATTAAAGACTCTCACACTTACAGTAGTATCTTTAATCTTGAAATATGTTAAAAATTATTAAAAATTGGGTTCATTCTAAATAGGAAAAAATCTGTTTACATTCAGCTGAGATGCAGCCACCTTCAGAGAAAAATGTGGTTGCAAGGTCACAGCACTCAGAAATACCTAGCAGTTAGAGATACTGAAACAGAATAACATGTGAATAGTAACATAACTTGGATGCTTCCTCAAAACTGCAAGAGAAGTTCAGATGTGAGGAATGTACTGAAGTATGATCGCAACTGGGATATACAGTGCACCTATAACTTTTTCAGTAAAGTTGCATTTTTAGTTTGCTATTTAATTTTCACCTATTTTAGTTTAATGTCTCAAATGAGAGGTGGGGCTCCTAGAATAAGACAGCGAGAGCTATTTTGGTATCATGCTGCAGCACTGGATGACAGAACATCGTTCCTGAATCTGGTGTCTCTTCTGGTGGCAGTGAGGTGTTTCTTATGAGCAGCAGCCCCAACAAAACTGAGCTTTGAGATATTCCTGGGGATATTTTGAGATATTCTTGGCTCACAGCACAGAGTGGCAAGGCTGTCCTGAGGCAACTGTGCTGTCTTCCATCCAAACTCATAATCCTGTAGCTGTCCTGATGATATCAGAAGCTCTGGGGCTGTACACACTGATTTCCACTCTCTCAAGCCAAATGACCTTATATTTTGAATGTTACATGTTGGGACTGGTATCAGACTGCATGTGTCAATAACAATTGATCATGGTGAGAGGAGGAGGAGCTAGCAGTGATGCCAGGTGCTTTAATGCTCATTTTAATGATTGGAAACTTCAGATCTTACAAAACGAGGAGGTACAGACACAAATGCATTTCTCTGCAG
This sequence comes from Rhea pennata, assembly GCF_028389875.1. Taxonomy (NCBI): domain Eukaryota; kingdom Metazoa; phylum Chordata; class Aves; order Rheiformes; family Rheidae; genus Rhea; species Rhea pennata. The sequence goes on along the minus strand of NC_084671.1, from coordinate 17,329,426 downwards.
CTCCTGCAGTGGCAGGCAGTATGCAAAACACAGTATTGATCAGCATCCATCTGCTTTAAGAAATTCAGTATTACCATGCCTCTCCCTGTACTGGGAGAATGTCTGCAGATCAAATGCTCTGTACACAGTTCTGAGGCTGTATTAATAAAAAACCAATCTGGAACATTATTAAAAATGCACTTTCAGTTAATGCAAAAATACAGAAACAGCACCACTGCAAAAGTATCATTTTTACACTTAGCAAATGTCCTAATTGCTACTTTTATGAACTCTATGGAGATGAATACAGCTTTCAAAAAAAACAAAAAAAGCCAGGAATTAGGCCATTTTGTTGGCACCTTACTTAGACTACCAATGAGCTTTGCCTGCCAGAAAAAATGAGAACTGATTTTACAAAAGATCTGTATGAAGAAAACAAACTGTGCCCAGATGTATTTTGACAATTTTGTATAGATGAGGCTAGTTAATTCTTGGCTCAGAAATAAAAGTTCCCTCTGGTGTATTACGTCAATAATTTTTAGATCGGTAAAACGTCTGTTCTTTGAATCGGTTTAGGTGTCCGTCCCTTTATTTTCCAAAGCACAGCTTTGGAAAGAAGCTGCATTACGTTGTAGATGCATTCCCTTACTGCCGATGCGATTAAGCCAAGGTGAAACATCAGGTGCTCCCGAGGCGTTACTCTCAATAATGAGATGACCAGCTCTAAGTTCCCTGGGCTCCCAGCGTGGGGAAACACGTAGCACACCCTTCATCTTGCACACTGAGATTTATCACAGAAGGCTGGTACTGCGGGCAGTTCACGCGTAGCCGTTACAAGCAAAGAGTAAAGCCAGTCCAGCTAAATGTATGTTACAAAAATTCTGCTTTAACCGACAAAGCATCAGTTATGTCGCTACCGAGTCACTACCGAAAAGACTGCGTAAATGCTACTGACTTCACTGCGGTGGCATGAAAGATGTCGCTCCTATAATCTTTCCATTTAGGCTGCTCTTTTCACAGGGTGGTTTGCAATCAGCTGCCTTGCTTAAGTTCTTATTCAATTCCCAGTTTGAAATGCTTTCACCTAAAAGCTGTCTCAAGTGCTCAGAAAAGCGGAGAATGACAGTAGGGACTTGCACTCACTGATTGACCCAAGGCCGCATAAAAGGATGCATAGTATATTGGAGCAAATACCTTCAAACATGTGTTGTGCAGTAGTTTTATCAAAGGTAAACCCATGATATTTCTCAATTCTTGAAATGGTTATAAGCATGCACCACATTCAAAAGCAGATTCACCGCAGCTGGCAGTCTGAGTAAGCACTGGTGGGATTTATGGCGTGTCCTACGTAGAAGTAAGCACTGTACGTCACTGAGTGTTCAGTCAGCCGCAACTTAGTCATACAAACATAGAAAAAGAATTATGAGATTAAAACCTGCATTTGTTGTATGAAAGGCCAGCTGCAAACTTGCTAGTTTTGCCAGCTCTTGTCTTTCACCTTCCTTTTATGTTTGAAATTACAGGTAAAAGGAAGAACTCAGGGAAAAGTGTTAGAGTGGGTAAAATATTTTGTACAAGAGGGGAGGAGTTTTGCCTAAATTTTAGTTATCCAATATATGTAGTGTCAACAGTTGTTACCCGATGAATTTTAATGGTAGGGAAACACCTCTTCACACTGATGTAGGAAAACTTACACCACTTAAAAAACACCAGCATGAGCACTAGTGGCATTCAGGAAGATGACGCTCTAAAACGCTGCTTCACGGAAAACTTGGCTTTCCCTTCTTTTACTGTAGTTTGCTTCTCAAGAACAAAGACTAGCAGAATGATTTGAAAAGAAAGACATTTAATTTGATTTTGTTATTCTATAATTTTAATAAAAAATCAATTAAAAATATGCACTACTGATACAGTAAATAAAAGGTACTAGTCTTTTGGCAGACAGTGTCTAGATGCAAGTGCTGGAGAAAGTACGCTCTCCTTCATGATCTAATATTTTTCTCATTCCATGTTGTTTTTAATTCATTAATTGATTCATTCCACTGTAATCTTGGTCTGATGGCTGAAATGTTCAGTTTAGTCAGCGTGGATTTTAGGTGATTGATTGAAATTTGCTTTTGCAATAAAACCCTTATGTCAACTTGGCCATGTCACCAGTTTCAGCCAATAAATTTAGCTCTTACTTGGCTGTATCAAATAATATCATGGTCATTCATATGAAAACATCAGCTGTAAAGCAGATACTGATTAGTAGGTCCTGAACACACTGTTTACAATTCTGGACAATACAAAAGCTATTATTAATATAAATGTGCCTGCGTGTGCATGCTCACGGACAGACTCTAGAACTGTTTTGGACCTCTTTGTATTACAGAGTTTGCAGAGGGGGAAAATATTTTCTAATGCATTTGGACCAGATATGATACATAATAATCTAAGTTCCACTAATCACACAGTGATCACAGAGCAGAATATAGCTTTGATAGATATTATTTATTTATTTTTTAATTTTTGGTTTGCAGAAGAATTTTACTTGTGTATAAAAAAGGATAGACACTTACATCTTAATTGCTATATTTAACCAGAACTATAGGAACTGTCCATATCCAATGGTATGTGAACTCCTTTTCTGGAATTCAGAAAATACAGATGTAAGGCTTGATATTACACTCTAGAACAGAATAGTCTCACATTCTTAAATATGCATGGCTTGGTAATAAAGTCATTCATGTGGAGAGGGTAGGAGCTTAAGCCAGACATAAATGATCCAGAGGCCCAGGTCTGATGCTGTTAGATGGGTAAAAGTCAACCTGTATACATGTATTTGCATGATGTCATGTTGTATGCAGAAGAATTTACAAACTGTTAGGCACTTACTGTGCATTTGTGAATACTTTGCTTATTTTGGGAAAGCAAAGATTTCAAATGTGAACACTAGCTACTCTCTTGTGTCAGCATGCCAACCGTGACTACACAATTTCTGGTTCTGCTAATTTGGTCCATTTCAAGGAAACTAAAGTAGTCAAACATTTCCTTTTTCCCTTTTATTTTTGGTAATGAACAAAATTAGCATTCTTGTTTGGTTTGCTGGGGGCTCTCTCATAAGCCTTTGCTGTTTGAGATTTTATGCTGCACCAGTGCTTGCAAGGCTTTTATGAGCACCCAAGGGGAAGGTTAGTCACCCACTTGTTAAAAACTACTTATTATCTGTGACACTGTAGTTACGGTTGATAAAGCACTTTCATTTTAATCAATTAAAGCCTTTATCTTTTTTACAAGAGCATTTGGAGACATTCTTCAAAGCTTTTATGCTTTTTGGGGGGGAGGGTGTTTTATTTATTTATTTTTTTTATTTTTTGCCTTGTAACCATATACAGCATGAGCATAAAGCCTGAAGTGGAAGTGGAGGAGGAGCACTGGGAGGTCAAGATAGGGAAAGTTTCATAGTTTTATTTATGCTGTGTTGCGCTGCAGTGTGTTGGAAGATACTTGCTGCATTATGGTTAGGATAGGGAGGGACTCTTCCTTCATCTCACTTGTATTTTTGCCTTGTAGAAACAAGAACAGGCAGCTATATGTGGCAACTCAGAACTGAACAGGGATGACAGCAAAAGCGTTAGCTTGCGTGACGATATGAAGGGGCAAAGCGAGAAAGCCCAGAGTGAGAAGTTGCCTCAGTGAGAGACCCCCAAAACACATCATACCCCTGCCTACAAGCCAAGAAAATAAAGGAGCGATGTTGTGGCCATGGGCACCAGCTGGGGGTCTCTCCCCGTTTGTCCGGGGCCACCCAGCTCCCCGGAGCGCCGTGTAACCCTCCCGGGCCAGTGCCTTCAGGCGAACGTGACCCGCCTGTGCATTCATAAACGTGGGATGCTTCAGCACTGGCTTCAGTTTTATACCTTACTAACAAGAACAAGAAAACTTGCTAGCTGAAAGGAAACTCTAATGTTTAAAAATTCCACACAACCTGCACCCTAATGAATCAGTGAACACTAAGACGGTACTTCTTAAATCTAAAGGATCTGCTGAATGTTTAAGGTGTAATGTTGGGATCTAGAGAAAATATACTGAAAAGCTGATTCTTAAATCACAAAAGCTGTTTTAGTTTTTTCAAAGTCCTATAAAATAAAATTTTCCCCTTATTCAGAGAGAAATCCTATTGCCAAAATTATCAATAAGCTAGGCTTTCTAAAAAAAATGGATTTTGTGTAACTGTGTGTTTGGTTGTGTGCTGGCAGTCTGTTTAGCTTGGTACGAATCTAGAGAGCTCTACAAAATTAGCTTGCAGTCTAAACAACAAAACTAGGAAAGCTGGACACACTGGGATATTCAATGAAAAGATTAATTAGTTCTACATTTTAAATATATCGCTGCTGCTTTTTGGAAGCATCCATGTTTTTTCTTCTGTGTAAGTGCATTGCTAATTGAAGTACATGTAATAAATTGGATTGAAAGCTGTGACATTTGACTAATTAAATTGGAGGACCTGTCACTTGTTTATAATTCACATTTCAATGTAAGCGATAGCAAAATGGCACACAGCCATTATGACTTAGATTTCAAAATGATACGGCAATACAAAGACCTGCCCTGACATTGCTTGGGTCCAGTGCACTGTTTGTTTTTGCAGTACTGTATTGAAGATAAGTTATAAAGGATGTAGACTGCAGCTTGTCTTTTGGAATCAAGTTGTGTTTTATTATTGTCACTGTGAAAATGTTTAAGTAGTATTTTTGAAAAGTTAAAAGAAGGGAATAATGCAGCTTTTTTGGTCAGTAAACTGATACGTGACTATTGAAGCAGCTCTGGCAACTCATTTTATGGACTCCGAAGTTTTTGTAATACTTTCAGGAACGGTGTAACGTTAAACCATGCCCAAGCATCAGTTTCAAAAGGAAGCACTGAATGTTACTCATTTTAAATGGGAGCTAATTGCCCAAAGCCTGAGGTTCTCAGATTAATGAGAGACAGTCAGGTTGATGGGAGATAACATAGTCTCACTGATTTCAGAAGGAAAAAACATTATCCTTGGTCTTTTCTGAAAACTTGATCTTAAGCTAATTCAAATGTGTGTATATGAAAGAGTCAGTAGGTCAGGAAGCACGTGAGCATCATTATTCTGTAGCCTGCTGGTTGCAGTGACGTAGAGGCAAGGGGACCTGGCTTCTTAACTTTGCTACCCAGAACATGACTGTATTTTAGTTTATAACTTTTTTACATCAACCAGAAACACTTACTCAGCCAGGAGCTGGAACCTCCCAAGCAAACACATGAGCTTATGGAGTAATTTTATCTCATTTTCTTGTTCAGTTACTTAAAATTATTTTCTGCCTTCTCCGCTTTCCTCATCTCAGGTATTCATAGGCACACACAGGCAGAACTGGCTAACACACAGCGACGTGAGGGCTAGGACACCTCCAGAGAGGTGGAAGAAATATGTGTGAATCCCAATAGGCAGAGGAACTGCACCAGTCGGTCCATTCCACGAGCCAATGGGATGCAGTAGGCAAGAGGATGCAGAGCATGTCCTCTTTTGCTGTGTCTGAAATAAAAACAGAGGCTGCTACTGCATTTGCGGGAATCCTGCTGAGCGTAGACTAGAAATCTCCTGCAGAAACTGAGCAAGACTCTGCAGAGGTTCAGGCAGATACATGAACCTAAGCTGTGGGTCCTGACCAAGCTTAATGAGTAAGCAGATATCTGAGGCAACTGGAAGTATCAAGGTCACAGGGTACAATACCTTGTAAGACTAATTCAGCAAAGTGTGCATTTTTAGGATTGCAATTTCAGCTATTTTACATAAACAGCACCCAGTTGTGTTTTTAATACAACTTGTACACAGCAAGGACGGCCATTAGGCTTGTAAGTGGAAATACAGCCAGAGTGGAAGGCATTGGTATTGGTGAATTTGAAACTTTAAAGAAAATACAACAGCTGACGGTCAGCTGTATTTATTTATTTGTTCAATTTAACTTTTTGTTAAATTTGCTGAATTTAACTTTACTTTGGATATTCTTATTAAAAGTCAATATATGGCTTGCGATTACATGTTGCATTCTTGCTTCAGGTACCTTTAGTAGTAGTAGTATTGCTACATAAGAAAGAATCACGAGTGGTAAGAAGAGGGAATCCAATTCTCTGTCAGGAATATTTAAATATAGAACTTTTTTTTTCTTTTTTTTTTCCAATTCATCACATTTTAACATGTTTTCAAATACCACAAGCTCTTCCAGGTAACTGTAGTTGACTGGAGTAAGATAGCCTTCCTACAAAGATTTCTCTGCCTGCTATTTTGATGGCCTATTTGAAAGAGCAAGCATTCAGCTTAAGTAAACTATGGCTATCAGTGAAGAAGCAAAAAGAAAGATTGAATACATATTAAAAAAAAAAAAAAAAACAGCTAACAAACTGAATGTCCCAGGCAGTGATGTGAACTAAGACTTAGGGAATTTCTCCTTAGGTTGTATTTTTATTTACAAAGAAAACTGGGATTTATAAATAAAAAGGAATAATTTTATGTTGAAATTCTGTTATATAACAAATTATGTTATTTGTCATTATGTGACAAAATGTGCTATCTCTTTGAATATGCAGCCGATATTATATTTTTAAGTGCATTGAAATCAATTACTTCCTTGCTGAGATAAGAAGTAATTTTCTCATTTTAATCTCACAGATGTACTAACTAGCAAATCACTGTTGGGCTGTTTCTGCACTGATAATTCACTGTAAAAAGCCTGTGTTATAGTGTAATTAGCTGTTTAGTAAATGCTAAAAGCCCACACTGCTACACAGAGCCTTGGTTATTAAATATCTTCTTTAATTAACCTTTCACATTCAACTAATTCTGAAGCAAGTGAGTGCCAGAGCTTTTTCTTCAACCTACATTTAAAAAAAAGAACAGAAAGTTTGGAATTTTAGCGGGAATGTTTCATAAGAACTGAGGTTTGTGCCTGTCCTCAGCTGTTTAGGTAATAAATAAGGCAACTTTGTGGAGAGGCTGTGAAGTTCTGACCTTAAGCAGCGGCTGAGTGGGGAGACAGGGGTGGCGCGTCCACCACGCGGCTGAAGCCACCAAGGTGCACTGCAAAGCCTGCTCCACCCGGTTACACCCACATGTGCTTTGATGTGTTTAGAGTTGCAACAAGCTTTGTATCATAGTTTTCTTCCCATTTAGCATCTTTTTCCTTTTTGGAAAACAAAACATATAAATTTTTTTTTCCATTTCATGTGTAGTTTAAAAACAGAATTAAATGTTCTTATAGTGAGTGAAAGATTGAGTAGAAGAAAGAAAACCACAAGAAAGCTTAAAAAACCCAAAAAAGTTAAATGGAGAAATACTATTTTCTCAGACAAAAACGATATTTTAAGGCAAAATAAAATGAAAAAAATCATACAATTGAAATGAAATGTTCAAAGGTATCTTGATGAACATCTACAAAGCTGTGGTATAAGATTCATCTCAATAAACTTGGGTCATTATTTTTTCCTAGAGCCAGGATTTCATACCACATATTTATCCCAAACTTTTAGGGGCTCAAACTGTTTCGCACCTCCTTCTATTTTACTCTCAAACAGATCAGTATTTTGTTGCATGCTTCAAGTCATCTGCTTGCACCGGTTCCATTGTAGTGGGCTAGTTACACAAAGAGAAAGGTCCAAATTGTTTGGCATAGCTTGGTGTGAAGTACCAAACCATCAGTTTGTTCTAAAATCACAGAAAATCAAACACTTTCCTAGCACTATTTCCAGATAGGACTGATTCCTTTTTTGTAGGCTGGACAACTTCATTGGCTTGCCTACTGTATAACAGCTACCTTTTGTATGATAGGGTGATAGGTTTTAATGGAAGAAAGGTGTTAATGGAAGAAATGGAAGATTTTTTTTTGTGTGTGTATACTCAGATGTTTCAATGCAACAGTAATTTAAAAGATAATAAAATCTTTTAATGGAGACAAATCCTAAACTGGATAACAGAATAGATGGGTTCTATTCCAAGCTTACTTATGATTTTCTGGAAATACCTGTAAGTGATTTCAGGCTTTTGGGATGTGGAAAATTTATCCTATCATATGTTCCTAGCAAATGGAAAGGCATGAATCTTTCTCACTGCTGTGTAATTTTCCCTCTCTTCTATACCAAATATGCCAGCAGTAAAAGTGTAGCTTTCCTTCCTTCCTTCCTCTTCTGTTTTCAATAGCCATGTGGAGCTAGAAATACAAGATATGTGAGATGGGATTTAACTGTCTATCTGCTACGTTAGGAGACTTTGCCCAGAATTAGACCCCTGTGGCCAATAAAGATCAACAAAGTGGCAGCAGGAGTCAGGTAGATGTCATGCCCCTAAATTCAGAATTGCAGCCCCAAACCTCCCTGTTCAGTGGCTGCCCAGGACTACCTTTCACAGTCAGTTGGAAAGCCCAAGTCTGTATTTTGGTCTTGGTATTTTGTTATCAGCAACTGTTAGAGCACAAATGTTTATAAACCTTGTTTAATATCATTCAAGCAAAATGCGACGGTGAATAACTCCAATAGATCAAATACAAACCTTATCTTAGCAGAAATAAATGATAGGCATTTTAGCAGATCACTGAGATTCATTACCTGGATGATTTCTCATTTTCAGATAAAAATGAAAGGAAATTATCCAATTTCTCTTTTTATAATAACATCCCATATATTTAGTGTCCAATTTCATACTGCTTCTTGATTTATAGCATTTATCAGGCTAATCGTGCTCTAGCTACTATTATGAAAGTAGCTATTTTATTAACCCTGTCAGTTCGAGTGTGCCCTGGGAAGAGTTTGTTAGCTTCCCGATACATATCATGTACAGGAACACCAGATCGTGTGCTGCTGCTGTCTTCCCACAACTGTTCCCTAATTCTTGTTATGCCACCCACTATGCTTTAAACCCAGAGCTGGTGGCAAAGGCAAAGTGATATTTAGCTGGACTCTAAAACAGCCTTTTAGTTAGTCTGTACTGCGACAACAGATCAAAGGGGATGAGGTGATATACCAAAATCTGATCTTGTGCTCCCTGTGGTCCATGTCACACATAATCAATGTATCATCGTGAAAATTACTCAAGTGCTTAATCACAATTCGTGGTAGATCATAAACCTGATGTTCCCTTAAATTAATGAACTTGCCATTTGGAAAGGGCACAAGCTGCAAGCTGAAGAGAGGACAGTAGGGCTGAAGAAACACAAAGGGATATGGCTGAAGTAACAGAATCTCCTAACGACCTAGTGGTCGTTAGCACAGGAATATTCAAACTATGATCAGTATAAAAGATGCTATCTTTTAAAATCTTTAAAAGAGGCAAACTGCTGTCTTTTATATGTTAGCAAGTGTATATAGCTGACCAACTTAGTACAGTAGCCATTTAAAAATAATTGCAGTGTTAATGGTTAAATATATTACGCTTAATTACAGGTGTTTCTGGATTTCAGGATTTAAAAGACTTTCTAAGTGAAGACAGTGTGATCTCTGTTGAAAGTGTGTCTGGGTTAACTCAATGGGCAGAAGTAGCTTGGCTGAACTGAACTCCCAACAGGAATATTTGTTGCAGCATAACTTAAGAAACTTACTGCACTATGGCTAAAGAGGAACCTATCCCTGGAAACAAAGAGCGAGCTTTGCTCACTGGAGCTATCTGAGCAGAAATACCAGTTAGGCTGATTATGAGTATTCTAAAACAAAACAAAAGAAAAATCCGTAATAGCATGAGGTGCACAGAAATATAATGGTACTTAAAAATATACTGTCTTTAATTTACCTGTGTGTCTCTGTTTTGTGGTCATTCACAAATTACAGTTGGAGATACTTAGGCTGTCATTCTTTTTTCAATAGTAAATCAAAGGATCCTTCATTTTGCTATATTGTTTTCTAGGGCTGTAGAGAAAATATGACCCAAAGGAATACAGTTATAGAAGGCAGAGTATGCCAAGGCCAGGAGAAAACATTTAATTAAACCTCCTTTTCTAAACTGACCTTCCTTCCTCTTAACAAATGGTGAAAGGAAAATGTGTTCAAAGGAATATGAGCAAAACAATTCAGAGTATCTCAAGGACTAGCTGTGTTTCAGGAGGGAAAATGGATAAACTTGTTTTACTTCTTGCACTCCTATGTGGGGCTGAGAAAGGAAAGATTAGATGTATTTACTCAAAGTAAGCCTCTATTTCAGTTAGGGAGAAATGAGGAACAGTAAAGAACAAACTCCTTCCTTTTCTTTCCCCTAAATGAATCTAGTTCACAATAAATGGCTATAAGGAGACGTACCATCATGAGCAGAGCAGAACGTGGCAGTGGAGTGCAATATTCTCACTGGACTATTCTTAACCCGGTTGACTGCAGCTTCTTTGCCAGTAACAGTTGTCAGAACACATTCTTCCCAGTGCAGTGGTCAAGTTACGGGTTTTCCTTTACACATATTACCTTCTCTCTTGCTATCCCACTAGCAGGCAGCATTAGATAGTCCACAGGTATTCACAGCACTGTGACTGGAAGAACATAGTCATGGCAGTGCTTCCAGCAGCGGGTGAAATCGAACGGCAGGCAGAAGGAGCAACATGGAGCAGAACCTGACAATCCTTGATAGATCAGTAACCTGGAATAAACTTTACCTAATAGTATAATTTTGTGTCTCTGAGCTGCACAGAAAGGTGGTCCTACTTAAAGGTGGTTCCCATCCTGGTAAGATTAGAGAAGGCATTGCTCCACTTAGCATTATAAGACCAGGTGTCAAATTAAAGGTGAAGAGTTTATGGTAATGGCTTGATCACTGCACTCAGTGTTGAGTAATACATGAATCCAGCATTGTGCCCACAGAACAGCAGATGCTGCTAACAGAGGCTGATTTGAAAATCATGGAGACCATGATTTGCAAACATGATTTTTAACATTGCCTGTGTCTTATTTAGATTGCTTTTAAGCCAATTTGCTCTTTTCCAGGGACTTCTAATTAGCACATCTTGCTGGGATTAAGCAATGGTCAGATAGGAGTGCACTTACATCACCATCTCTTCCAGAGACCCCATTTACACAGACTGCCCCTACAAATATGGTCTTGAAGAAAAGGTGTAATTTTCTGCTAAAACTCTGATTTGACTAAGGAGAATGAATAAAGCTATGCAGATGCTATACCATATGTTCACAAATCAGAACTAAACTCCATCAAAACCCAGAGTAGGCAGATGTTTAGTAAGAAAGATTTGTATTTCATGATAAAAAACTACCACAGAGTTTCAGAATAATGAAAAGAATATTTCTGTTATTGGAACAGTAGCACTATAATACTGGTCAATGTTATGCTGTAGCAAAAGTTGTTTCATCATAAAATTCTATCCCTTGGCAGTTTACAACCAGTTTATAAAGGATTGCGATAAGTGCAGAAACTTACTGTGACAAGCGATTCTTCTAACTGGTAGATAACCACTGCACTGGCCACAAGCTGTCAAGTCACCTCTCTATACCCGCTCCCTCCAATGCCCTGCTTTGTATCCCCAATGTGATATTCTGATAAGAAAACATATTTCCTTCACCTTTCCTTGCTCATTTTTAGAGATCAAAAAGATCATTCTCAGACCCTGCCATTAGAGCAATGGATTATAGAGTTGAAGGTGCTGAAGGTGCCAAAATCCTGTCTTCTTGAAGGAATAGCTTATCCAAGAAATCTTTTAAGTGTAGAGAGATACACAAGCATTCTCAATGACAGCAGACTCTACTGGCTCATGTCTTTGGGGTGTTGATGTCTGCTGAATGCTCATTTCCTATCCTATTCAGCTGATCTGCAATATGGAAATAGGTGGGAGGTTAGAAGTTACCAGTGTTTTGATCTTCTTTCTTTAACACTGTAACACTGAATAACATAATTTAATGTTTTAGATGAGACAGTCAAATAGTTGGCTTTATTTCAAAATCATTAGCAGCTAAGCCAAATTCTCAGAATGTTTTGGATACAGCTCTAGAATGTTTTTTCTTTTTCATTTAGAAAAGAGTGCTGTAGCCATACTGCAAGGGAATCCATACAAAAGAATCCAGTCTGTTTGTGTTTTATCCTGGGACTTCTAAAAGTGGAACAACAAAATCTCAGAATAGAACTGTAATCGTTTAGAAATTTACCTTGCCAAAATCGCAATATATCATATAAATTGGTGAGAGGTCTTCCAATTAAGTCTTTCTGCAACTCCAAGTCTGATTTCTTATGTTCTGTCAGTGTTTTTCAATGCGGATTTACAGTGAAAGTATAGAGAGGTAATTCCTATAAGGACTATATATTTGAGTTGGGGAATGAGTGATTCAGTCTGTAAGGAATGAATGGAAGGGCCAAATGCATCCTTAAGACAACTTTGGAGGCTTCATGACTAACATGATAGAGCTGTATCTGTGCATCATCGCTAACAGATTTGTCCTTTCCTCCATGGCTTTAGATCAGGAACAAGGGGTAGGGTTACTGCCTGCTTGACCTGTCCAAATGGCAGATATTTTTTCGCGCTGATAACAATATTGTGCCCAGTTTATCTGCATTCTACACCCAGCCAGTCAGTGTTGTTTCCCTGACAAAACAGAAAAGGCTCCCCACAGCAATGAAACCCTATTTACTTATCTAATCACTTCAAATAATTAGACCTAAGGACTTTTATTTTATAGGGTATGAATCCTCTCCTCCTGTTGTTACATTCATTAGACTATTTTTATAGTTAGATTTTTTTTTACACTTGGCACATTTCTATATTTTGTGTTCTCAGAGATCACTGACTACATTAAGTTATGCTGCATTTATGCCAGTGTAGTGTGAATGAACGACCAACTGCTATTTATCTTCAGAGACCATCCATGCAAAAAAAGCTTTGCAATTGTATGAAGTTGACATTTTTAGGTTTAGTTTTAGGTTTAGTCAAAAAAATAGCTGTCAGTAGTTATAAAGTTGGAGTATGGACAGTGAAAAGAGTCAGCAGAGCTCTGGGAAACATCTGAAAGTGAATCTGGAAGTTTGGGCTATTTATAATGTAGGAAAGGCAATAGTTGAATATTGAAGAATAGTTTGGGTTCACTAATTTGATTTGCTGTGTTAGCTTTCAGATAGAAAAGTGCAATGAGTTTGGACAACCTTTGTCATCCCCATGAAATGTTGTGGTATGCCAGGCTTCTGGCACTGGTGCTTAGAGAAAGCTGGAGTTCTGAATCCAAAGCTTAAGGTGAACTAGAGATTTTGTAGGTGAGTAATGGCATGTCTTGGAGTTCAAGGGCATCCAGACATAGCCAGGTTGTAAAATGCATATTGATGACAAGATAGACACACTATTAAAAATCACTGTTCAGTGCTGCTTGGTATTTCTTCAGATAATGGAATAAAAATCTCCTTATTCACAGAACAACTGCTGCAAAAAGATGCACAAAGTGTCTGAAAATCCCTTGACAAAGATTTTCAAAGGAGGCAATGATAAACAAACAAGATCTAGCACAACAATACTTTTATAGGACATGCTTTATTAACAGCTTTTTTATTTCTGCTCTGCCTGTTAGGAGAATTCTTTATCCCCCATCCACTCACAGAAGATTTACTGTAAAATGTAGCTCCCTATTTTTAATCAGAGTATGGAGAATGAAAGGAGACATATATCTGAAAGCATTAGCAGGTAATACTCAACATCTCTGAAGGCACATTTATTGAATACTTCAATTTGACTGTGAACTCATGCTTAAATGGCTATCTTTGTTTTGCTGTTGATATATCATGGCATCATTCTTATACACTAATGCAGGTTTATTCATTATCTACCACAAGCAGTATATTATAGTCCTTTCACATGGGGAGTAGGGGAAACTTTTTTACCAGTTATAACTCTCAGATAAACCAACGGATAAAGTGTTATTTAGGAATGTGGTGGAGCCAGTTCTGCTCTTGGGAGTCTAACTGACAACTATGTAAGTGACTGTGCATGTGCCTGCATGCTCAGAGGTGTTACGTTCCTGTGCCAGATAGCTTAGAATATTTAAATAGGACGTGATTTTCAGAAAGGCAACACAGCAAGTCCTGAAACTCAGTTTTAAGGCATCTAAAAAAGGGAGAGTGCTAAAATAAATAGGAAAGTTTTGAAAATATATGTCCTGTTCTATTACAACAAAGTTTAAAAATATCCAGACTTTGTCAAGAGTTTTAAGACTCATTTTGAAGGTTAGACTGCATGGGTAAATAGGTTAGTAAATTAACTAGAATGATTAGTATGGATTTCTTTTAAAATTGTGTTTTGGGATGTGTAAACATAAATTCTTCCATTAATAGGTAAGATTTTCAGGGCATTCAGAATCCTTCTTATAGCCAAGCTATAGTTTAAGTAGGAATATGTCTGTCAATGTAATTCATTTGTTAAAGTAAGGGAGCTGGGGTAGTGAACATTAATAAACTTGGGTGAACTCCTGGTATGCATTTAAGCTTCTTTTTATAAAAGCTTTCAGCACAGCTGGCCTCTGCAACCTTGCAAAGTAATTAAGTGACATTGCTGTATGAAGTGGGAAATGAAACAGAGCCCATTTTTGGTGGTTAGTTTTGACATATATCATACTACATGATTTGGCAACAGTTTGGAATTGTTTAAGCCATACATAATCTATGAAGAAGTCAGCTGGTAGTTACCTGTGAGGGCACATCTTTTCTCTAAAAATGGAGTGATAGATTATATTTACATTAAGCTGAATTTTAATAACAAAAAAAAAACAGATCTGATGTTACTGATGTGAGGACAGGGGGAAGATTATGGAAATTCCAGATGTTATGGAAACAAATATTGACTTTTAAGAAGAATATTACTACTATTATTTAAAATTTGTTTTTTTTTTCCCTGGCACTCTGTTGATATGTGAGGAGTTTTGGTCATCATTATGAGAATTTTTTAATGTAAATTACAGAGACAGTGCAATAAATCATTGAAACACAGTATAATGTGTAGAGAATAATATATGATTAAAAGGCTGTACAGATCTTGTGAACTCCCTTTTTCATCAACTACGTCTGCAATGCATTATTGTAGGGCAAATGGTATCTTCAGTGCATTATCTTAGTGTTAATTATTTGTAATTTACATTATTTTTACATATCTTTAACTTAATGGATGATAGATTTATAATAATAATAATAATCATCATCTAATTTAATCTATTATAATATAATAATTTAAACTCTAAATATGGGTAAACTGTCAGTAACGTGTCAACTTAGGAACTTATCTTGAGGTTAAGACTAATGATGAATCTTGAAGACGTAAGAGCTGCATCTCCTGAACTACTGATAAGAATTGCAGCCTACTCATGGCTAGAGTGGGCAGAAATTAAAATATATGTGAATAAGATTCAGTTCATCCAAATAGTCTCAGATATCAGATATACCTTTTTATTATCTGCTGAATGTCTCTCATTCCATAAAATAAATTACCTTCTGGATAATCATTTTATGAGAAAACAGTTAATTGGCAATACAGGCACACTCAGTATTGGTCTTTTGTTTGCTGAATCACCACATTGTTGATGTTTTCTGTCCCCGATGTTGCCTTATATGGCAGCTCTTAGGTGACACAGGGACGCAGGTGACCATGTCCGATGTGGTCATTGTGAACTTAATGCAACCATTGATATATTTTTCATTTCCTGTAAGTACTTATTTAATTCTGACATGTGAATAAATTTATTTCTAGTTGTTTAGATTAACTGATCCAGCACAATGCTTTGGATGTGGATAACAGGGATGAATCAGATTCTCTAAAGCACTGTGGAATCACTCCAGAAGTGGTATCAAACTGCCCTGCAATGGTGTCCAATGCAAATTCACACCGGCTGAACGCTTGAGGGCTAGTGTGAAACCAGTCAATCCTGTACTCATAGGCATAGGTGCAGTGTTTCACTGGCTTCGTCTCTTCTGTCTGTAATTGGTGACATCCAACCCATTTCATGGGGACCCTTCACAGTCATCAATTTTGAACAGTCTCCCTTTACTTTGTGAGCTGAACCCTCCCAGCTACAATTTTTGTCTCCAAATGTTGTAGAAAAGACGGGTGTAGGTGCCACTCTGAACTACCATTCAGGCACAGCTGCAAACATACTGGATGTTGTGCCCCAAGCAAGGTGGTGTAACTGGGAGGAACCTCATAGCGCTCTCAACAAATCCACGTCTGCTAGGATGCAGCCACATATTAATTGGTATCAATTACCATCACTTTTGAATACAATTACTTAGCAAAATTGCTTGCTTAAGACTAAGATGACAAATGCTGGTAGCTAAGGCCAGAATTCCATATAGGGGTGTAATAAATATAAAAGATGGTTAAAAATATTCACTAGGAAGATAAAACTGGCATCAGTATACTTTCTTAATTAAAAATACCTGTTTATGTCTTTCTCTTAGTTTGACCATGCATCTGCAGTACTTAAAGCTGTGTGTGTTGGTTTCAAGAGACTAAGTGGGAACTTAACACCTTAATTCTACAAAAATCTGTGTCTCAGTTACTAAAACAAATTCTTTGGCTACTCAGTCTGCCTTGTAGATCTGCTGGGGTTCAGAAGGCATACTGACAAACATGAGCATTTCAGTCTAGTAAGGGCTGTCTACTTTTGGTGTCTTTGATACTATCTATTGTACAGATGGGTAAAGTAAGATGAATATGCTTGTATTTAATAGTATGAATAGTTAATATGAAAGTCAGCCTCTCATTTGTACTCTTGCAGATGTTTTCACCTCTGGATAATTCTAAGTAGCAGAAGAAATGCCATTGTATCCAATGGAATTGCTTTTGCTAGTGAAAGCACTTGGCAATGATCACTTTAAACTGCATTTCCTAAAGAGCTAGATAAGGACATGCATCTAATGACCTAAGTGTGTCAGTAGACTAGACACATGACTACTACCCTCAAGATAGTATCAAGTACTATCAAGGAAATATAGAGCTCCCACATTACATACGAATGCCTGCATTTTATGTTTATACAGTAAATCTGAATGCTAGTCCTTTGTCTGCAAGCTTTTATTTATGCTCTTTGTTGAAGCTCCAATTTAGTTATCTTCAGCTAGTGTTTTATAGCAACAGTCTGACATGATGGCTTGTTAAACAGACATCACTTTGTAAACAAGCAAAGCATATGCTATATATAGAATAAATGATAAGGATTTATGAATTACAACCCTGCATTGGTGCTGAGGTTTTCTTTGGTGATATTAGAAACCATTGCAGTGAATCCTGAACTGATTACAAAGCAACCAGATCTCAGAAATAGCATTAGATTGTTATTACTAAAAATAGAGTTTCAAAAAAAAAAGCGCATTGGGCAGGACGCTGTATTAAAATCAAACACTCTTCATACCAGCTTCCTATTTACCTCCTTTTTCTCATTTAACCTCCCATGTCATTCATTGTCATTTATGAATATGAAGTGATTATGAAGTAATTTAAAAAATAATGCAGTGAAGGAGTACATATAAAACAATGAGTGCTAATTAATCAATGGCTGAATGATACACCAATGCGATAGATTTTCTAGTATATTATCAGGTAAAACGAATTTTTAATCTTAGCTGTAGAGGTTATAAGGTGATCAACGTAATTTTACAAGTAATCTGATAGACCCAGAAACAGTAGACAAATTCTGCAACTGTTTCCAGATAATCTTCTGAGAGGAAGGCTGGGAATAATCTGGACTCATTTAAAATAGCTCAGTGTCGGTAATTTTCATATGGTTAAGGAATACCTGGATAGATTGGTAAATAGCATGTCCTTCGCTGTCATTGGAAATCCCTGTGTGACGGTTCCTTGAACTTTGGAGTTCTCAGCCCCTAACCTCCAAAATGACAACTGGAGGAAAGGTAGAAGACTACAGGGTATGTGCTGTTGGTCTGTGAGCAAACTCCAAACAGCTCCTTCCTCTGAGGAAGGATAGTGCAAGGCATAACGGCAAACACCGTGTGAGCAAAAGTTTCTGGCATTTTTCAGGAGTAATGTAAATTAAGAAGTTCGTATTAAATTCTTTACACAAAGGGAAGTAACTGGCTCACATGTCTTTGAGAAAGAGCTTACATTTTTTTCCAGTCTGCCGTGCGGCAGACAGTAGTTAGTTTTCTCACAGCTCAGAGCTGAATCACTGAATTAGGATGTTCAGGTCTGTGACACAGCCTCTGCAAGGAAGGCAATGTTCTTAGCAACTAACTCAGTTTTGATATCATGCAGTCATAATTATGTGAACTGAGAGAATAAATAGTGGTATATAAAAATATACTCGGGCTGAACGTTCCTATGTGCTGGTATGTCCTATCAGATAAAGTAAAATCAAATAAAAGTAGAAATATATGTTGTATGGGCTACACAGAATTAACATTCAGTGAAAGTACATCTTACATTTCTGATTAAAAATCCCATCTGCAATTATGAACAAACAAAATTAAATAAATGTTTTCTTCCTTTCTACAGTTGATAAGGAACACGCACACACAGCCTCACACTCTTACCCCTAGAGAATGCCAACAGATTCCACTATCATCTTCCACCAAGCTGTGCAAGCATATTTCTTGCTTTCTGTGCTTTTGTATTATGAAAGTGTGAATGTGGTATTTTCAGAAATGCATTATTCATGACATGTTTGTGTAATATCTTCAGCAGTAAGGAGAACACTGCTAACAACTTATTCATGGTGTTTAAAAAGAATGGTAACGAAACAGACTCATAGGAATCGAGGATGGATCTGACCTAGGTCCAAGCCTATAACGAGCTTGAGAAGATCCTACTTCTAGTGGTCTGGAGTTACCTCTAGCAGCTAGTATCCATACTTACTTGACCTTAGGAAGTATTAAAAGACAAACACTAGCTTTGTGCTTGTAAAACTCTCTATAAAAAAGCATATAAGTAGGCCGTAGAAAGCTGTATGAATTTAGCGATTGAGCATACTGATTTCATTGTATTTTGATTGTTACTATTTTAAAGAGAGTACTAACCTGATCTGAAGCCATGTGAGCATTGGTGTTGTGCCCCCACCAAACACCCAGACTGTGAAAAATACAACAAGTAGTGCTGTTGTAAACATCATTTGTTTTTGTTGGGATTCTGTGTCTTGAATAGCCAGTGCAAATGCTATTGCACCACGTAAACCTAAAAAAAAAAAAAAAAAAAAAAAAAAAAGACATGCAAACTTAACATGATGGAGTAACCAAATGTACCTCTTTTGAGCCCAAACCCTATCGTAAGGGCAGAGGAAATTTTCAGACCATGATCATCTTTGTCACAGATGCTGAATCATGCTTAATTGATAGCATGGTGTTTAATGCATGTAGAATCAACTTTGCAAAAGCGGACAATGAAACCACCCTGACAATCACATAATAATCACACGCTTGTTTTACATCCACGGAATTCTTTGTCTTGGATAATTTCCAATTAAGTAATAATCCGGGCTTTATGCTTGTTAAAAAAAGAAATCTATTCCCTATGCAGTTTCACTCACTTTAGTGGGACTATTCATGAGATAAAGTATAAGTGAGGAAGGGTGCTGGGATCAAAATCTGTGCCCAAATAGGCTACCCGTTTCTTGCTTGAAGCAATACAAAAATTCATCTCTTTAATATCTTTCTATGTGCTGAGAAGGGTCATAAATATCATGATGTGAAAAACAGTGAGCAGTTTTTAAATAACACTTTCAAGTATTTGAAAAGGGGATTTATGATATCTGCAGTTTTTTAGCTCTAGCTTAATATACTACAATTATTACAATAATTGTAAAGTTACACACCTACAGAGACTGAGTAAACAGAAAAGGCTATAAAGCTGGTGAAAAAACTAACAGTGAGTTAAAGAAAAAGCCCTATAGGTAGTAATAAGCTAACTAAATAGGTCCTCACAGGGTGACACAAAAAAAGAGGGAAAAAAGCCCTCCAGTATTTCTGGATGCATAATAGAACATATGCTTTTCATTTATACATTTAAATTCTCTGTATTGTTTTCTAAAAAAATCCTACAAAATAAGTGTAGAAAACTGTAGAGAGCGAAGTCATTGCACGTGTACAATATACACTGAATCCAAAAGGTACTTTGCAAGTATCAAGAGATTAAACCTAATAATTAAACCTCTTGTAAAGCAGTGATGGTTTATGCAGAATCATTTAATCAACTGCTAAAAGCAGCTATTTTTGGAGGAGAACACTGAGGCTCTTTAAGAGCACAGAGCCAGAATGTGAAATATTTTGTATAGATGATGGACACTTTATGCACAGAACACCACAAAGCAATTTGTGCAAGCAAGCAGCAAGCTGTAGTTACACCAGCTGAAAGGGATCAGTGGCAGCACATTTAATATCCCTGCTTTTATGAAAATGACACAGAAGTCAAAAAGTAGGCTTTCCCTTGCTTTGCCTTTGTTTATCAGACACCTCTAAGGATGCTCATGGTTTACTGTTCTCTCATGGGAAGAACTGTTAAACTTCACTACACCAAACTATTAAACTGGTAATCTAGAGGACTAGCTCAGACAGACTGCTTAAATTCTAGGTGGCTACAATTAGAGTGAAAACAATACTGCTTTCGATAATGGCAGCACAAGTGTTAATGCAATATTATATATAGAACATTTCTTTGGGGAAGAGAGAATGTTAAAAAAGAATTATTAATTAATACGCAATTAAGAACATCCGCTACTTGAGGACTGGACCTGGTCATTTATCAGTTATTAGTTATCAGTTTTGTGAAATATTGAATATCTTCATTGTGTCTTTCACTTGTAAAGGCTCAACATGCTCTGAAAGTGCCGATTTAGCCTCATATAAAATGTATCTGAAATAAAATGAGCATATATTTCCAACTAAAGCAGTGGGAAGCAAGTGAATAAGCCTAAAAATGTAAAGACTCAGCAAGAATCAAGGATCACAATGATAGCATATCAAAATATCTTCCAGATAACAATACAAATTAAGGAAGGGAATTTTTAACAACCTCAGAGATGATATACAGAGAAATAATCTGTAGATAAGGAAGAGAAGGAAATTTCCTTATGGAAAAATACGAACAAATAGCAATGGAAGGACTGACCCCACTGTGCCTTAGTACCTCAGCTGCAGCTGGGAGAGGCTCAGGAGAAGGGACGTGCTCAAAGGAGCCGTTAGTGGAGATTCTCTCCCCTCATCTGTCAGAGTTTTGCTGCACTGACAGCAGCTCTCTGTCTCTGTTGTGACCCATTGATCCTTTTAGCTCTATCACAGATTTCCTACCAGATTTACCAGCTAGTTGTGCCAGCCATTAGGAATTCCTCTTTAAGAGATATTCTTTCATGCCTGGGGGCACTAAGGAAAGGCACCCAAGGGCAAAGCTTTGGAGGTCCATAAGACAGCTAAGGCTTGACCTATTGCCATCGTACCTCATCCCTCCACCATGGAGAGTAGTAGTGTCTGTGGGTAGTGTGGAGAGAATCTGCCAGGAAAGGAGACTTTCTCCATGTAGATCTGGGATTTTATTTTCAACAGTAATTCTCCCTTCTTTTTCTTGCTTGCTTTATTTTCCATTTAGCTGATTTCTTTTTATATCTATCTTCTTGGAAAATTTTACTTTACTTTACACTCTCCACCACCATGTATAAACAAGTGTGTAGATATATTTTGGAAGTGCCTGCACAATAGTTGTCTGTGCACAGACCTTTCTTGTTTTTCTTCTGCGGTTGTGTTCCACCCTTTCAGACTTTACTGCTGTTGCATGGCCTTATATTAACAGCAACTACCCCTGCAGTGTTGTGTCCCACAAGCCTCCCACTGGCTGATTTATATGTTGGAGAGAAAACGAAAGTGCAAAAAAGGTAGAGACATTGGAAGAAGAGTGGAAGGTGTAATACTTTAAGTCTGAAATAGTGCTTACTCTACTCCTATGGCAGTGATGCTCTAATAGTGAACACGTTATTGCCATTAATAAATCCATTCAGATCTCCTTTCCTTTCCTTTCCTTTCCTTTCCTTTCCTTTCCTTTCCTTTCCTTTCCTTTCCTTTCCTTTCCTTTCCTTTCCTTTCCTTTCCTTTCCTTTCCTTTCCTTTCCTTTCCTTTCCTTTCCTTTCCTTTCCTTTCCTTTCCTTTCCTTTCCTTTCCTTTCCTTCTTTTTTTAAATCAGTTAAAGGCATTATATCAGGGTCTGAAATAAAATGAGGCATTTTTTTTTTACGCAGCTTAGACTCCTAGTATAGAGTGTTAGATCCCTTATAATTTAAAACATAAAATATTTCTTTCTCGCATGATCAAAGTCTACTGGCCTGTTCATTTTAGTTGATGTTAAACTTAATATGACAAGCTCAGACTTAATTATAAAAGGACTAATCTAGTTTTGATTCACAATGGACCTAGAAACCTAGCAGAACTGGAATTTTATCACAGATCATGATTAAATGCAGTTATAAAAGTGAATCTATCCTCTGTAGTGTATTGTTAGAGGAGAGACATAAACCGATGAAGAATGTAATAAATCAAAATGCTGCATAATCCACTTCCATGCCTGACTCTTCCACATTTCCTCATATGTATTAATGCTCCTTAGAAGTAGCACTTGATGACTTCAATAGTCATTCTTGGCAGAGTAATATATTCTCAAATGCTAATCAACCGAGTACTTGCCTAATCTTAGCTGCTTTTTTTTCAGACTTTGATATTCATGGTGAATATGGTAGTAAAACTT
The DNA here is from genome assembly GCF_028389875.1 of Rhea pennata. Lineage (NCBI taxonomy): Eukaryota > Metazoa > Chordata > Aves > Rheiformes > Rheidae > Rhea > Rhea pennata. The sequence goes on along the minus strand of NC_084671.1, from coordinate 17,306,764 downwards.
AATTGAGACAGTAATAAATACTGAGTGTATTTGGAAATGACATGGTTGAAAGGAAAACCAACTCCAAATTCTCTGTTTTCTACATCTTGGTGTGTTAGGCTAGGGTGAGAGAAATCCAGTTTTTCCTATGACCTCCTATCTTTCAGAACTTGATGCTATAGGAAAATATTTCTGCAAAAGGTGTGCTGATCTTCTGTAGGCAATATGCCTGTTCCTCCCCAGCTTGAATTCAGTGTCCTGTTTGCCCATAACAGATCTGACTTTCTCTTCTGACAGATGTTTCCTCTGTTCATCACTCTGCACAGTATAATCAGTTCATAGTAAATTAGAAGATTATTGGTAACTGAGCACAAATCTTAATGCACATTACAAGTACAATTACATCGAAAAATCCATGTCTTACATGAGTTATGAAGTTTACACCTGATAGCAGTGTGAGAAGCAATCAGTCTCTTTGCCCTAATTGCACATTATGCCATTTTGTTGTTTGGAAGTGCTGTAAAGACATTTCTCTCCACAAAATATAGTATTTCTTTGAAAATAGTTTAAAGTTACTTTTCTGACTATTTTAACATTTAAATTTTAGGAGCTTTCAGTACTGCCATTTTCAGTTCTCAGCTGACAGATTGTATTGGAAACCTAATATGCAAGTGAGAGTTCTCACCTTCAGCTATTCGCTGCAGGCTACTTCTAGTTCTGTGGAGAATGAAATTTCACTGGAGAAAATGAGGACAGAAAAGTTAAAGAATATGATATATTTTAGATTTTTTTAATCCATACTATATCTGATGGAAAATAAAAGCAATAACAGGGCCCAGAAACTAGATAATTAATGATATGAAACCTTTTCTTGCTAGACTTTTGATCTGAATCCAGTTCCTTAGGGTGTCTAGTTGGCCACCTTCTAGCTGTATTAGAGCGATCTACATACACATTCTACACTGCTAACAATCTGAGATGAGCAGGTGGCCTGAAAACCAGTTCCTAATGGATGTATGTCATCATCTCTCCCTGCAATGTAGCTGGTATTAACTGAATTTTCATTGGCAGCTTTTAGCAGAAGGATTGAATAGATACAGAAGTGAACTACAGTGTTCATGCTCTAGAGACATGGAATTATTAAGGCATAAATGAGGCACCCTGATGAGGAGTATTCCTGATGAGGAAGCTTGAAACATGGCCCATTGTATCCTGGTTCTTATGTGGTTAAATAGATCAGTGTATATCCAGGCTGTCAAACAAGAACCTTTATCCATCAAAATTGGAATAGATTTTTCATACAGAATGCAAGAAAAAGAAAGTACTGACTTCCTCATTTTAGGAAAGGATTTTATAAATGGCATTGTGTGGTTTGTATTTATGTCTTTCAGTGAATAAATGCTGTCAGTTTACAAGTGAGAGAGTTTTTTTCATAACTAGGATCAGAAAGTTAAGTGGAGATATTTCTATTTTGTGCATGTCCAAAAATATAGTTTCTAGCTGAGATTTAACAGTTCTTTGGATGATGCACAAATCAGAGTAGAACATGGCTCCCTCTCCTGGAATGTTTTTGGTCCTACAGGGCTAACCGTAGTTAAAAATCAGTAATACTTAATTTAGAAAGTAAAGCAATCAGATATCTGGCAGGAATATATGCAAAATAGGTTTGTGGACTAAAAGTCTGCTAGTCTCATGTTTCAAAGTATAACTGTTTTTGAAATTAAAAAGAACTGCCAAAGACCATATCTGCCAAAGATAAAGATCTGTATCGGTACTAACACCTTCAAAGTTGGATATTTATTTCCTTGTATGTAAGCTTACTGTCTAGTATACTACAAGTGCCTCCAAAACAAAACAACATACAAATAGAATATTCTAAAATGGCACGAAAGTGTAGAAACAGATGAAGGACAACGAAAGAGTAGCTTCCTGGGTGATAGGTTTCCAAAGAGATAATTAAAATAGGTCCATAGCCCAGTGAAGTTGATGAGAACATCCCCATTGGCTTGAGCAGCTTTGAAGAGACTACGCTGAGTTTTAATTCTATGTCAGATGTTAAATATGGACAGGGAAAATAGCAGAATAGCACTTACCTGAAAACATCATCATGTGTTGAAAGTTCCTGGGAATCTTTTGTTTTCGACCCAAGTTCAAAAGGAAAGAAAGTGGATATATGTTGCATGCTCTTGCTACGAAAACTGCCACCTAGAATGTAAGATGTTGAGGAAAATGGTGGAGGAACAACTGACAAAAATGGAGCTAACTCAGTATTTCTCCAAAGTTAGCTTAAAAGTGTAATTAAAATACATATGAGATTATCTCACTTCATATTTTACATACCACATGAATTCTTTCTGGTTCCAATTTCATTATAAAACTGCAGTGGCAGAGATTGTCTCCCCAGACATCCTGGTTTTAAATTCATCATTATATATTCCACTTCAATCACTCTACTTCTGCTCATCACATTTATATCACATGTGACTTCATCTTCAGTCTTTCAGTAAAATGCCCATCATCAATTGCGGAGATGGCATTATCTCCTTCAGCAGCAATTTTCAAAGAATAAATGTGCTTTTGGACATGATTACTTTCTTATTTCCTGACAATTCATATTGTCTATATCCCATACTCTTTGCTTTTTTTTTTTTTTTTTTTTTTTTTCTTTAGAGATTTTTAGAAAGGAGTTCTTTATTATTCCTCTGTGGAGCTATCACAAAAGTTGCCTTAATTAGAGACATGAGGGGCTATTTCAGATTAAAAACCAGACAGTCACACTCCTTATAGAGACCTTTAGCAAGTTCCATCCTCCTCTTGTCTTGTGACTCTTTGGGCTCAATTATGGTTCTAAGAACCTGGACATACTGTGGATTGTAGCATAGAGGAAGCCCCTCAGTGGCAACGTCTGGATGCATCATACCTGCAGGGCCAGGAGCTGGCTTAAAGCTCCTGTGGACTTGGGATAACCCCCATGTTAGCTACGGTTGTCTCACTTGTGGACTGTATGTCCTGAGTTCTCCACTCTGGTACAACCTGTCGGCTCATAGTGAGAGGAAACAACAGATCCAGGTCTCCACAGTGCTCTGCAACACAGTCTCCCACCTGGGATGTTGAGTGCTGCTCTCACACTTAGCTGCCCTCCCTGCTAGGAGTCCAGGGTGCAACACTGGACTTGCTGCATGGTGGTGGTGGTGCACGATAGGCTCCGAGGGTCCTCTCTGCCCTCTGTAACAACCTCTACCCAAGGGAGCTGTGGTACAGTTAGTTCTTCTTACTCTTTTGGAAAATGCATGTAAAAATTACTGCAGGTAAACTACAGTCTCAACTTTCAAAGCTGCTGCAGTTCACCAAAAAGTGATAAGCAAAGGGCTGCTGCTCTGAGCCAAAAAGATTCATTGTGTGAACTGTCAGAATGAAAAAAAATGCTACCACTGCACAAGTAAGCAATAGGCTTTGCTGAGAAAATATGGCAGTACTAAAGACAGAGCCTCTTTTTTCTATCCACATCTGAGGCACTCTTCATGATATGAATAATTCCACATACACTAGAGATATCAAATACAAAGGCAAGCTTTGCACAATACAGGACTGTTTGCTTTTTAAGGACTTAATATCGTTCAAATAGCTTTGGGAGAGTTCTACGTACAGCGCATATCTATTTGGAGGAAGCTCCACAGTTTGTAGATCTGCACTGGCTCTGGACAGGCAAAAAGATTTTCTGTGCCAGCAGATGTCCACACAGATGTGCCCCAATATATATCCCAATTTCCCACTCCACCTCAAAACCTAATATCAAGCCCAGTGGCAGAAAATCCCCACTTGGTTTAAAGCTATTTGCCTTGTAGCATATCTGCAAAATAGCAGCTGCCAGAAGACTGCTCGCTCACATGCACTGAGCCAGATATTGATATACATGTGATGAAGACGGTTGTCTTTGGACCTGATAAAGAATTGATTTTTAGCATGTAAGAAACTGATGGGTTTCCTCATGTCAATCTTGCTCACATGGAACACACATTCTTTGTACATAAATATATATAAATACACACACACATACACATATAAATATATAGTTATTTGAAGCAAAGGATACAAATGCACCAAATATAAACAAAGCGTTGAAGATATGATTTTGGAATGTGAATAGTGCGAGTCCCATGTAGCAGAAGATGACATTCTCAGCCAGGAAATTCATGAACTCGAACAACTTAAAAAGAGAGAAGGAACATAGTTATGACTCATGTCTTGAACTAACTTCTGTTCATCACATAGTTAATCACAAATATTAGCTTGGAATACAGAACTGTTTAGCTAGAAGGAACAGAAATGTTATCTGTTTCAAGGATGGATTTTAAAACTGTTCAATTTATTATACAGTGTATGTGATTTAGTTGATAGTGCTTTTAGCTTTAAAATCATTGTTTAAAAGCATCTTTTCTCTCATTTTCATATGATTTGCACATAAGCTTCATACAGACAATTGGTAAAATATGTGAAGAGCAAATGAGTTATACAAGCCTCAATGCAAATTGCAAGGAAGCTGAGAGAAGAACTGAACTTCACTTATGTTTACACAGATGAACCTGGGAAATGAATCAGACCGTGATTACATCAGTGACTATGCACAAAACAGTGATGGGTATGTGCCCCTGCCAAGAGAGGAAAAGTTTTCTTAAGTGGATTTTTAAGTACCTGTGCCTCTAAAATGTAATATTTTCTTTTTTATTATCATGAATGTTATCCTGTAGATAATTCTTATTGCACTGCATAGATATCAGTATCAATTACTCATTTCAAATGATTCTATTTCAGCTTCCATTTAAACATATTATAAAGTATGCCTAAGATATGTCATTATGAAAGGATTTCTTCTGTGAAACAAAACAATACAAAACAAAACAGCTATTTGCCTTGAGGGGATGTTCTTGATTGCATTTGTAGATGATTATATAAAACGTAATATAAAACACAAATTTTTGTATTAGCTAGATCTAGAAAAAAATCAGTCATTGCTACCTAGTACAGGAGAAGTGAAGATGAAGACTTTACTCTTCTGAAGTCACTTGTGGGCTCAGGAGTCTATGTTAACAAATCCAGATACAGAATTAGGGCCTAATTTTGTCAAGTCTGTCTAAAAACAGTCATAAATTGCTCTATCAGGAATGTTACTATGGAGATATTTCTCTTCATCTTCAATGGGGCTTATGTATTTTTTGTAGTATGTTTCTGCTTCCAAAAATAAATATCCAATAAGATTCACTAAGATCTAACAAAAGAAAGATGAGAGCTGTCAGAAACATTATTTAAAACAAATTTCAGATGCAAAATGGCATAACCCTCAGTAGCATAGGGGAAGATATTTGGGACCCGTGGCGGCACCATCACCTGTCCCCAGCACATTCCATGGTACCTGTTATGTGCTGCACTGCTGAACAGCAAAATTAACATAAAACAAAACACAGGAAATATTTGCATTTTAGAAGATTTACATTTTATAATGAGAGAAACCAAATGTCAAACCAGACTCAAATTATGGAATCTTTGACCTATAGCAATCACTATGATAACTTTTTGCATTTCCATTTTGGGAGCAAACACGATCCCACCTCTTGGTTGGAATGTCACGTGACAGATTTTTCTAATGCTTTAAAGAGTCCATGACAGGACTACATATGTATATATTTATATATGTGTGTGTATATATATGTATGTTTATATGTGATATCTAAATCTATTTTGAGGGAGGAGCACTACTATGAGGAGTGGCAAATACATATTTTAGCTGTTGGGATAAGATAAAGGTACATCAGAGTTTTAAAGCTGAATGATGTCTTACTCTTCAGCTGCAAAATCTCATTCAAGACTTAAAGAAATATAAAGTCCGTCAATTATTGACTCATAAAAAAAATCTGGAGCTACATTTTTTTTTGTCTAAACTCTTCATAGACCTACATTTTTGAAGAAAAATAGATTTTGCTATATCATTCATTTTTTTATATGCTTTTGCACAGTAGTCTTCAAGAGTAAATTCAAGGTCTTCACTGTCGCCTGAAGTATTTTCATGACATTACTGCTTTTAGACTTCTCACCCCTTGTCTCCCCGCAGTCTGGTCAGGATGTAGCCCTTTTGTATGTCTCATAAATTCGGTGCTAAGTTATGTTTCCCTGCAACTTCACCTTCTTTTCTAGCTAAAAGGAGTCTGTTTCTTGCTACCTTAATGCAGTTTCAAAACTTCAGAATGACTTCAGTAAGTGATTCTTAAAAGCATAAATCTTTAATTCTTAACTATGTATTTCTAATGAACTTGAGCAATGTACACTTTGCTCACTGGGCCAGTGTTTTCAGCGCAGCCAGCATGTACTAGTTTTCTCGGCCCATATTTTACAGCCTATGTGGCACTTTCCAGCCATGTCATCTGTATCAGATAAATGCAACACTGTAATCTCTTGCAGTTCTCCAATCAGAATCATTTGCAAAAGCAAGTGCAATCCAAAATGCATTTTTCTGTGAATATAGCTGCTGAACTGTGCTATTTTTTTAATCTCTAATTTCTTAGTATTTTGATCTTCCAGTATCAGAACATTGTCCACTTCCTAGAAGATTAAATCTGAACCAGTTTACCTCCTTTGTATAGCAAAAATCCAGGTTCTATTTCAAGAACTAATTTAGAACTGACTCCTTCCTATTGCAGTCACAACCCTGATACGGTTTCTTATGAGGAAATCAGCTCCTCGGAGTGGCAAGACTAGCTTGTCAGCCTCATTCATAAAGTCTTATGTGTCCCCTATAGAGTTTGCTCTTTTTTTAAAAGCGTATTACTCATATATTGCATTTATTCATGAAGTGCAGCCAGTCAAATTTCTCACCCTGACTTAACAAAAAATATTAAAAATGTCAAGTGCTTCAAAACTAGCTACTGTCACAAATAAAGCTATATGTAAATATCTTTTCCTGGAACACAGTGTTTATAGATATAATTTAAAACTCATCCACTGTCCTCCAGATTTCCCAAGAGTTTCAGTTCGTTCACTGTTTTATTCCTGTATTCAGCATATTTTTTTATTTAGCGTTTCTTCAATTTCTGTGTTTTGTTCAATAGTTATACAGAGCTCACGGAGATACTCCATTAAGCATCTAACTGTCAGTGCTGTGTAGCGCAAGTCTCATCGGAACAAAACAATTTCTTGTAAAAGGATCTTGTGAGAACGCATTAAAGGAACAGCTTCCACAGAGGCATATTCCCAAATGCTTTTTGCACCACCGTTTGCTGCTGTTTCTGCCACTATTTTAAAGAAAAGCTGTCAAGACCGTTCTATAATAAGCAGAAGAATAGAAGGCATAAGCTTTCTTCTAGAATTCTTAATTTCCTAGGACACTCAAGGATTTCCAAGAAGAGTTGCACCATTCACATCAGCCTCTGAAAAATCCCTTTTTTTGTCTGAGTGTTCATAAGCAATGTCTGTATTGTGGTCCATGGTCTATAGTTTACTTAAATGACACTCAAAAATGTGTTTTATATTCAATATACATGTTTGTAAGTGGGATTACTTGCATGAAAAAAATTAAATAGGTGTCAGATAATAATTGTGTTCTAGGAAGTATTTTGTCCATAACCTTAAATTCCCTTTCATCACCTCCCACAAAGACAACCAACCTCTTTTTAGTGTAAATGAAGATGACTTTGAAGTGCTCATATGCTGTCATTAGTTTCCCTGAGGCTGCCAGAAAATTATACTAGAAACCATTTTAATATACACATAGTTATAACACATTTTTTCTGTATTAAACCAAAAAAATCTCATTTGCAATCAGCCATTTCTACCTCTCCACAACTCTATGAAAAGGCTTTACAGTAAAAGTTCTAATGATTTCCTAGTATAAACTGGAAGTAATCTCAGCATATTTCAGAGTAGACTTTTGCCAAAGATTCCATATTATTTTTTAATATTAATTACAGTGGAACCAGTGCAGAACCAACTCATGCATTTGGTTTAGGTATTAGCAATGTGAGCTGCTGACACTGGTATTTGCTTTGTTTTGTTTATTTCCTCTGTAAAGGGTAAACATTACAAAAGATTGATGTTAAAAATGTCTGTTAAAGTTGACATTTATTTATGTAAAAACGCCATCCTTCATCAAATATGCTGAGGCTTTACGTTATTCTTAGTTGTTGTAAATACTAAGAGGGATGTGCAAAAAAATCAGTTTCAAGTTGGGACATTCTTCTGGGAAGTGTCACTTGCAGTTCAGTTTGCACTGGCAGAGGAAGGAGGGAATGTGAGTTACCTATACCTTGAGCCTTGCAGTAACCTCTCAGCTTATCTTATACCAGAATTTAATTGTAAGTCGTGAAACATATTATACAATATAAAAACTGTATTAATTTTATCTTTTGAGCAAGAAAAACTTTCATTTTTCCTTCCCCTTCCTTATCTCCACTCCCACAATTAGATTCAGGTCACTTAGGGAAATAAGCTACCCCAAATGGGTTTTGCACGTTGTTCTATTTTATAGAAATACTTAAATTTTCACTGAATGTTAGAGAGATTATCTGTCTAAGTAATTAGTGCACCTGCAAGATGGGACACGCTCAGTTGCAATCTCTACTGCAGTAAAAACACAATTCTTTAAAGAAGCATCAAAAAGAGAAAATAAGCATATTTTATACCACAGTCTCCTTGTGTTTGGGGAGAAGAAAAATATAATGTTTCTCAAATCTCAGCATTTTTAAACAGCATTATTTCACCTTAAGGGAATATTATTAGTACTAGACTATTGGCTAAAAGCAGAACTTTATTTCAAAAACTTCTTTCCAGCAAAACTCTGTAACTTTTATTCACTAACTGTTTTAGACTGAGCAATGTTATATTCTTTCAGTCAATTTAATACCGCTTGAAGGAAAGTCATCCCTATCTACGTGCAAGTCCTCTCTACTTGCATCGATTTTGCTAGCAACATCTAGGAATGCCACCTGTCTAGGGGCTACATCTTACAGCAATATATTCCTGCAAGAGAGAGAGAATAGAGAAAGAATTTGAATAGTCCAACAGCATCTGCGAATCTGGGGTATAATATTGACTCTAGATTTGGAGATGACAGAGTGCCCAAGCAGTCAATATTATATGATAGATATAAAATTCATGATATCTGAATAATGCTATTAAATTGGAACACAGCAATCAAAAATGTTTCATGAAATCATGAATATTGATAAATCAATAATTGATAAAAACTCCTTTTCCCTAACTATTTTGAATTAAAATGCAGTGAGGATTCAGACTGCAATAATTTTTATAAGATTCTAGAAGCCTTTATTATAGCCTAATTGCTTTATTTAATCCTCTCTTTTGATTAGAGGTTTCAAGATCAGAAAAAGGAGGTTTGAATTAGACACTCTTGCCTGAAATCTTTATACAGATGTAATTAATCTTTGCAGCATAGTCATATAATCCTAATTTCTAGAATAACCTGCTTAGCTGAAGAATCAACAGAAGTAATTCAAATTCATTAAGTTCATTACCAGAAGATAAACTTGTTTATGGTGCTATCCAAGCTTGTTGGACTGTAAACTTACTAACAAACTAACAGAGGGAGATTCTTAAAAGATCTCTATGTCCTAGGGCAAAATTCTGAATTCTGGCTTTTTTTATATATGTATGTATATCAGTAGGCTTTGCTATTGAATTCAATGAATTCAATAGCACTGAATAGCAATTTCCCTGGAGATATTCAAGGCCTGCCTGGCTGCAACCCTGTCTAACATGCTCTAGGTGACCCTGCTGAGCAGGGAGGTTGGACTAGATGATCTCCAGAGGTCTCTTCCAACCTTACTGATTCTATGATTGTATGAATTTTGCCCCAACAGGTTTATGGAAGGCACACAACAATTTCCTATTTTCCTCTAGACCTGGGAGGTTTAGAAGGCTTCTAAGAGCTGAGGAAGAAGTGGGAAAGTAAAAGGTAACATAAATGAAGAAAATCTAGCAGCAAGGGAGAGGAATAGCCAACGATATTTTGCATTTTCACAATAATGTTCATTCTTTGTGGCACAATCTAAACACCTCTACCAAAGTCCAATGTGGGAGAAGCTTGATAAATTATTGGCACAGAAAACACTACTGATTAACAACAGTAAAGAAAAAGTGTTGGTCTCAGACATCAAGAAAAATCCTTTCTATTATTAAAAATGCCATGGGTAAATGAAAGGCTTTGTTGAACAGAAAAGTTTAAACCAAAATTGTTTAAAATTAGGTAGTCAAATTCAGACCTTTTTTTTGTTCCTAGCTATTGGATGGAAACTAGAGAATGATGAAAAAGAGGTCTGAAGACAATTAATAGTGGTGTTGGGATCTGGGAAACTAATTTATATTTATCTTTTGTGTTTCTCATTTATGATAGAATTAGAGAAATTTCTGCTGATGCTTCATGAAAAAAACAGCAAATCAATCTCATCCTCCTCTTTTCATCTGTTTCAAGTGTTTTTTCTGTTTCTTGCCATCACAGTCCTAACCTCAAACGATCAGTTCTATTTCTAAGGAGGACAAATAATTTATTCTGTTTCAATATGCTGAGAGGACATATTCTCTAATACTAATTCTTCAAGTAAGTTCAAAAAAACCAATTTTCCTTCCCTGCCTATTTTGGATGTTTAAAAAAAAATCACTTGGTCTTTGAAATATTAGGAGCTAGTAACCAACATGAGAGCCTTTAGCCTATCAGGGAAGAAAAGGCTTCCTATGAAGTCAATGATGTCTTTTAAGTCAAATTCCATGCTTTCTGTCAAGAAGTGAGACTGTAAAAAATTATCTGATGCTCATCACTCCAACTTTCCCATCCCATTGCAAATCCAACATATTGCAAGACAGTATGTTTGCTCTCTTTGAAGCTGTTCTACAGAAATTGTTGCACTGTGGGCTCCGTTTACTCATACTGATGCCTCTCTTTACAGCCTTTTCTCTGTGAAAAATGTTAAAGGAACACAAAAGAAATGTTAAAAGAACCACAAATCAGGAAAATCTCACTTTTACCTTAATCTAGAAAACCAAGAAAGCATGTGCTTGACTTTTTCTGCTTTGTTTTTATTCATTGCCTATTTTAAGAAAGAAAAAACTTACTGAATCACTTCTTTACTTTCTGTGCTGTGGATATTTGCATACGGTCTTCCCTATATGCGCTTATGTTTTGTCATAAGTCTATTAATAGAGGTTCGAGGGGAAAGGACACAAGACTGCTGCCTTCTAACCTAGAGACAGCGCATAATCCAAGAACTATTCTTGTTCAAACTGGTGTTGAATACCATGAGATCCTGAACACGCTAAATTCCATTTTACTCTTAAAGGCTTATTGTTTGTAAGACAACTCTTAACTATTCTACCCTGTCAGAATATGATTTAGAATTTCTGAAGCAGGATATAGTGAATTAGTGGGACCTAATCTGTTCTTACATGGCAGAGTTTGGAGTAGTGGCTTGGATTTTTTTTTTTTTTTGTTTGTTTTCATTTTTAGGATCATCCTTAATCAGCTTCCCTGCCTCTTAATGTGGGATACTGTTCAGGAATTCATGATCCATTTGGATAAAAAAAGCATGAGAAATCTGGAAGATGTAATTTACAGAGTTAAGGGCAAAGGCTGGCTCCTTGCATAGACACAGACCTAAAAAGTGGGGACAAGCAGCTAGTCACCCACAGGAAGGAGAAATGCTTCAGAGGCCACTCTTCAAACCCAGCGTGGCAAGATCAAAACAGGCACAGTAACAGCCGTGGCTGCAGTAAAACTACACGATCTGCAGAGTTACATGAATCAGCTCTTTGATTCTGCAGGAGCTTACGTAGACCTATGAAGTCTGACTCTACTGCGCAGATGAAGACATGTACGAGTCTCATTTGTGATTCAGGGCATCTTTCAAAGAAAGTACAGCATGTGTCTCTGAAATTCCATTATGTCTTTCTTCATTTGCCTGTGAAAACGTGGCCCATAGCTTTTAATTCCAATTGGTAGAGCTTAGCCAACTGGTGGCATCTGCTACTGTGCTGTAGAGAGCAAACTATCACCTTAAAAAAGAACTTATTAATATTTAAAGAAAATCTTTAATGTTTAAACAGATTGTAAAACCTTTAATGAGATGGTTTGGAAACTAGTTTGCATATGGCATTATGAGCTGATAGGTTCCCTTAGCCGACCAGCATCAAAAATGACCTAATTTTTCAGTAAGATAATCAATACTTCTCTACAGAAGTTTTTCACTACAGTTCGAGGTTCCTTCAAATTGCATTTGAGCATGTGTATTTTTTCAGTTTGTGTGCTTAAGTTGTTTTATTTTGTTTTTCAAGGGAAGATCTACTTTTTGTAGTTCCAAAATACTATTTTTATTCATGGGTGTTTGTGGGTAGAAGATACTATAATATATTATTCTGTACAAAATGTTGATGACAAAGCAACATGTGCTTGATGGGAACCACTGAGGATAGAGTAAATCTGCATGTTCTCAGTAAAGAAATCACTAAAGTTGGTATGGAAAAACAGAGGAAAAACAGGTTGAAGAATCTCTAGAACTAGATATACAGATGAGATTTCTGTTTGAGGACTCCTAATATTTTCAGTGTTATTTTGAGGACAGCAGTATTTCTGATACAATAATAATTCTGCATCTCTTCCTGTGAAAAACAAAGGATTTTTAAATTATGCAGCTAATTACTGATATTAGTTTACTTGTACTTTTTTTTAGCTGTTTACCATCCACCTTGTAGCACATAGCTAAAAAAATTAAACAGTGAAAGCATTTCCACAGAATTGTAAGGGGAACTCCATGTAAAAAGATTGCAAATTAACATTCTTCTAGCATGGTTAAGTAATCAGGAACATCAGTCAGATAATGAGTGATTTTGTTAAGAAACTGAGATTGAAAGATGTGGTAGTATAATTACTTTTACAGAAATCAAGAATTTCATGTGTTCTTGTGATTCTCCTCATCAAACTTACACAGTAAGCAACTTTAGCTTTCTTCATAGCATTTCAGTGTTTCATAGGGTTCCATACGATCTTGTGGTACATCTGGTCAAACAATGCACCTGACACATTTCAAATCTTCAGCTTTTTCTGATAAACACAGAAAATAGCTGTGCAGAGCACTGGAATTCATTGTATGCTTCCTGTTAATTCCAATCCATTTTAAATGTAATAATTACTGCAAGCATTGCACATGTGGTGCATATTCAATTAGAGATAAGAAGGCAATTTATAAATGAGAGCAACCTGTTTGCAACCAGTCCATTGCCTCTTGGACCATGTAGAGACATATTGAGGCAGCAAGCTAGGAGGGTGCAGCCTAGGAACAGAAGATTTTGCTAACCTGCCTGTGGAGTGGCCGGAGCTCATTAGTGTCCCAGCAGGTAAACCCAGAACTTATAAGAGATAAGTGCAAGGGTGAAGGGGCTACATGTCTAATGACAGCTAGTACTTAAAGATAGTGATCTGTATGACTTTTTAAAAAGGGGTCTAATTGTGTGACTGCTGGTAATTTCAATATATGTTAGGCATCTTAAAATTATCAGAAATTCTGACCTGCAATTGCTGATACCTGCTCTTAATAGCTAGGTGCTAAAAGCAGCATAAGGTTGCCTGTCTTCTATTTTGTTTTAATTTTATGCTTAAAAAATTTATGATTTTTATTATTTTTCTCTTCGGGAAAGAAAAAATGCGGGGACACCTCTTTAAGGGGGCAGAAGTAGTTTCTTGCGGTAAAGAAATTTGGAAGGCAACTACAGTCCTTTGATGTGATTTCAGGGTCTGAGGTTAGGCTAGAGGGGGAAGTGGATAGACCTCTTGCTTTCTCTTGGGCCATAGCAAAATGAGGGCTTTGCCCCAGTCTCATCCCCCTGAAAAAACAAGTGTGTGTGAAAGCTAGAAGACAAGAGCAGGTTTGCTTTGTAATGCAACTTGTTCCAAAGTGTTTACCTTCAGCAATGCTGACTACAAGATGAACAAAAAGTCCTAATACTGTTCCACTGGGGATAAATTGTCCCAAGATCCCATTTTATTTTCTCTTTCTTTTATAAGAATGAGAAAAGCTTTTTCAGACCTTTGTACTGACTGCTGTAATTTGGTCACCTGGACTCTTTCCTCAGTAGCAGTGCCTGGAGTCTCAGCCTTTATTGCTTTTGAGAATGTGGATGGATTCAAGGAGACTGGAAATTAGTTTTTCTTCTGTTCAGCAGTAGAAAGGGAATCATTAGATAGAAGGGGACAGTATCCATCAGAGCAAACTTCTATACTTAGTCCCCACTTAAAAGGAAGAAAGTACTTTATGCTTACAACCTGTCTAATGGTAGCTAGGAACTCACACTCTATTGGAGCCTGCGGTCAAAGATCCCTTTTGGTTTAATGTTTACTTTTTGAGAGTGCTATGTATTACTTAAATTAATCATCAGGTATGTCATCCTATTTCAGACAACCAATGGCATTCAGAAGCTAATGAAAAATCATTCTAGTAGGAAATTTTCCTGCAGGTACTATGATTGTGCTATGCTGGGAAAACATATTCCTCCTGCACAATACTTACGGTGGTCTTGTTTCAAAGATAACTTTCTTCTATGTCAGTCTTTCTCTCTGATAACCATTTATATGGAAAAAAATGATGTCTTGCACTGCCTTGTTTTCTTGAGTAGCGCTCCTGAGCAAATCACAATAGCTACCAAATAGGTTGCTCAAAGCGGAAAGATTTGAATTATGGACTTGTATTTTATGGTGATTGTTGTTTTGCTAATTATTGAGAGCAGTTTGCTACACATAAGGTTTTCCTAATTCTAGAAATAATCCTGACTTTTAAAAATCAAGAGACAGCATTGTAACTGCCATTAAATCTTGATGTTTTGTGGCTTTTTTTTTCCTGCCAGAAGTGTAAATTAATTATCTATAAGTGACCAATGTCTGATAACAGAAGGTAGTTGGCACTGTCTAGTGGTAAATTCGTATAGGCTGTATGTTTTAGAAGTATGCCTAGCTCTAAACGCTTTGCTTCTAAACACTCCTACAAACAGCGGGACCAAACCCACGGTGCACACTCAAGCCCTGTGTGACTGCGGAGGCTTTAAGATGAGCGGCACTAAAACCATTTAATTTTGCGCAGTTTCTGCCTTTGACTTTGTAGCGTGGCTTCTCCCAAATACCTTGTGGGTGCTAGGCAGCTGGGGTGGGAGCCTCACAAGCAGCAGATTGATGCTGTTTTGGTAGCAGGACATAGACGCTTCTGTTCGGCTTCTCCCCTGTTCCCACAACAAAGATTAAAAATTGTGGACATGGTTGCTGTCGTGGGCTTTTAACAGCGGTTACAACTCTGGAGAAAGCGTTCTGCCACTGGACCAGAATGTACAGTACACTATTAAGAAGATTTATAAAACATATTATGAAATATTAATGTACTATTTCTTAGGAAAAGATAGCTGATGGCAGAATCCTATAAGATACTCATTGTACCATGCATGTAGAGAAAGGAGATCTGTTGTGTCAGTTCTGAGTGTAGGTCTGCTTTTCTGTAACTTGTTTACAGGGATGTTTAGGCCAGCAGAAATGCAGTACAGTGACTGCATTTGTTCAGGAATGGTGCTTTGGCTGGACACAGCAAGCTGAAAAAGACTTCTGATATCTCTTTGCATTCAACTACTGCTTTGCTCCACTGAGCTTCCCCCCCCCCAACACACACACACTTCCATCTGTCCATCTGGACATCTCCACTGCTATACTTTAAGTTATACTCTCCTGCTACGGTCAGATTAGCATCAGAAGTGAATCTGTAGTTACGGATGGAACAGCATCATGTCTAAAGAGGCTATTTTACAGCAGATCTTCAAGAGACTATAATGATTTGATTTACAGCTTTTTAGAATTATTTTTTATGACTTGATTTATGATTGCCAGCTTGTTTCAATTCATATGGTAAATTGACATTAAATTAAAGAATATGCTTATAAACACAACACTTTTACACCAAACTTGCTGTAATACAAATCAGTTTATGATGTTGTAGTAGTAAGCTGACTCCTTTGCCTGTTTGCATGTTAGAAAATATATAGCTATATTACAAATAAGTTAAGCAAATTTTGAAAACTTAATATATTTTCAAGGCATTTCCTGGAGACAGTTGCTGCTCCTCTGTAAGGTGATGATGTTCTAAAGCTTCTGTGAAAACTTGGAGGAGAAGGGCCACAGAAATCTTAATGTGGCATCTTGTAGGTAGATACTGCACTCCCAGTGCAGCTGAACAGAACAGAAGCTTCTTCTCTATAAAGTGGGAATTACCAGTGAGTTTGCTGTGAGAAACAGCAAAATATGTGGGTAGCTGTTTACCTAGTAATGTGTTTAGAAGGATTATTGCACCTAACTTCAGAAAGCAACCTTTATGAGCTTGTTAACACAAGTATTTGAGATGCCTTCACAAAGGTTAGGCTGGTGGAACGGAAGGAGGCAGCAGGGCAGTGCCTAACACAGCCTCTCCCAGGCTGGAGGTGCTTTGCTGTGCCTTCCAGCAACTTCCCTGCTCACACCTCTAGAGGAGCTGCATTTCAGTATACCCTTCCCAATTTACAACTTGCTGGCACTGTATTTTGCCTGAAAGCAGTGTTCTCCGTCCCTTTACACACCGATCCAAAGAGAGGTATTGACTTGTTCCCAAAGGGTTATGGTCTTTTTGCTGTGGCTATTCCCTGGAGTTAAAGGTTGAAGCTCCTCTTAATAATACTCCACCAAACTGGCCTGGTCTTAGTTTGGCATTTGAGTGGAGCTGATAGAGAGCAGGGAAGGAAAAAAAAAAAAGTGAGAAATGTCTTTTCTTCCTCTAGGAAATACAATAATGTCCATACATCCCTTTCTAGAGCTGACCTGTAGGGATTTAGACTCTGTCCACTTTCAACAAACAGCGATTTCTACTTATCCTGCAACATCCTTCTCAGCCCCTGACTTACCTGTAGCTGAGTGAATGAACCCAACTCAGCTGTACACATGAAGAACATAGTGTAAAATATTGACTATAATGTGCCAAGATTTAGAAGCAACCGCTGTTTGCCTGCAGCATGACTTGTTTATGCTTGTATCTGTAAATAATGCACAGAATCAAGAAACTTTCAAATATGTCTTAGCAGTTGCATCTTCTCCTTCACTAATGATATATTGGATAAATTAAGCTTAAATATTCCAAACTCAGGAATGCTCTGTTGCTCTAACCTTGTCACCACTGAAGGTAGTGGCAATTTTAATGTTAAATTGCTGTGACTGTATTAAGGTCCGTGAGGATGACTCTAAGAATACTACTAAGATACTTACTAAGACTACTTACTAAGGTACTTAAGAATACTACTAAAATATCATTATTCACATTAGAAACAACAAAAACACACAGAGAGAATATGTATAAATATTTAGTAAGACTTGGGATAACTGGATTGAAATCTGCATCTTCTCTAAATCTTTATCTCACTTTTCTTCTGGCAGTGTTAAAATAATCCATTGTTTGTGACAAGACTTGTATTACTTTAGTTTCAGATTCTGTAAGTTTTAGATGCCTGAAATACTACAATATATTTCTTTTCTGGAATGCTAAATAATGATTGGATGGATTAATAGAGGATGTAGGGGGACTAATATTGATATGGCGTCTTTCAATAGAGAAATTTTCATTTAAGAACCTTAAATAAGTTTTTCATTCTATATAGTATCTGAAGAAAATGTTACAAATCTTTCTTATGTATTCTCTTAGGGGAAAAATGATGAGGAAATATGAGAAATGCAGGGCTCAACATGATGGTCATTATTGTCATTCTGTTCTATACAGAATTTTATCATCAAGCTATGAAACTTTAACAGCTGGTAAATAACGTAAAGAAAATTATGCAGAGTGGAAGAGAGAAACATTTTAAAGACAAGCAACAATTTCACAATGTCTACTTAGCTTTAAATCTAATTTCATTTTTTGAAATTTAAATTCATTTTTTTTGTTGGCCTTAACTTCATCCTTAATTCACTGTCTTGTCAGTGCACATTACAGCTCACCAATCTTATTGAAAGATCTATCATACTGTAACAGGAAATATCGACTACTTTGGAATAATTCTGTAAATGAATTGAAAAGCTGTTGATTTTAGGTTAGAGCAATAAAAATGGCTTAAATTGGGAGCAAAACAGGCTTTGTTCTAGAATCAGGCTGAGCAACGATATTCATTTAAAATGCAATAAAGTCACGTACAATTATGAGAATGCCAAGGGTACAGCTTAGTAAATTCTGTTTGAAGAGAAGGAAAGAAGCAGTGCAGATCTCACAGAAACAGCTGCATATGAAAAGGTAATCTATGGATTAGAAAATAAATTAGAAGAATTCAAAGCAATTTGAAAACAATTTTTGAACCATACCATAAGGTAGGCTAAAGATTAAGAGTTTATGGGGGAAGGGAAAAACAGAATAGAAGAGGTGCATAAAACTCATAGGTTCTTAGAGAAACCAAGAATTCCCTTTTCTATGTGTTCAAGGGTAGATTCAATTTATTTTCACTATTTTGTTTTGAACTTTTGAATGGGAAGGAGTAAATGAGAGAACAAGAACAAAAAAGGTATTTACTTTTAAACAAAATGTTAGTTAATTCTGTAGTTGAAAAGATCGGTATTTAATTAAAAAATACCATAGCACCCTCCTCTCCTTTCCTTCCTTCCTCCCTCTCTTGCTTTTTAATTAGTGCTTACATATTACTCCTGTAATCCTACAGTAAATTCAGAAGTGTAATAATTAGGCCTATATATCCGAAATCATGCAGAGTGCCTGACAAAGTCTTGTATTCAAATTGTAATGGTTATATGGAAAAGTGGAAACAGCATATGTAATCCAGTATTTCTGAAAAACAGAAATAATTGTATAGTAGATATGTACGTTATTCCCTTATGATACAGTTTTCAGAGAAGGGCCCTATCCTCTCTTGGAATACTTTTGGAAAGCATCTGCATTTGCTAGGATGAAGAAAGGCAGCTGAGAGGACTTACTGTTCAGTAGCTAACATTTTAGTCTGGGAGTTCAAACCAGAAACTTCTGATTTAAAACCTGTGAGAGGTTGAGAGGAACTGATACTGTCCAGTAGTTTTTCTGCTTGTTTTTGATGGAAAATTAGATTTTTTTTGATTAAATTAAAATGAAATTGAAAATTTTGTAGAAAATCTTCATTTAACTGAAATATTTAAAATTGTGGAATTGCAGAAAGGGTACCAGATTGCATCATGAAAATTAGTCTTGGACCATATGTTCCCATTTTGCTCTAGGAGATAGTGTTGTGTGTGTGTGGGGGGGGGGCTTTTTTTTTTTTTTATTTTTTTATATATTTTTTTTTTAACTGGGGTGCTTGGAACATACGAGGGAAGAAATTGTATATTTAAATGATTGCTCACAGGAGCCAAGTAGTGACTAGTATATCATTATTCCTTGGTTGAGACGTATTTTCAACGTTGAGATGCCACAACTCCAGTACTGAGAATAGCCCCACATTTTCTGACATAATTATAACTGCAATATTCACCTGTTTAAGTAAAAACCAGAAACCCCCCCCCCCCAAATTTTTTTTATTGTCTCTGAACTTTAAATAAAACAGAGGGAAAAAAGTCCCTCTTTCTGTGTCACCCTTTTAATGAGGCAGAAATGAAATGATTTCACTGCTCAAGGCTGTGGGCTGGCTTGCACAGTTTCTAGAGTCCCTTTGCAAAAATCCACATGGATATAATCTCTCAGGCTATTTCCTTCTAATTTACCAGAGCTCTTGCATTTTTGTAATTTTGCAGCATTTTTGTACAGAAGCTGGTATAAATTATCATCAGCTTAACTTTTATCTCCTAGATTGACATTTCAGGTCTCTTTGGAAGGATAGATTATTATGTTTTTTTTTGCTTACCTAGAAAATTGTTAATGTTTTTCTGGCAAAATCTCTAGTCTTTCCCCTGAAAAAGACATAAGCCTCTTCCTTTGCATTAATGAAATCCCATCCAGCTATAGTCTAGTGCCTCTACATACCCATTACGCCTGCTGAAGACACAAAGTCAGTTACTTCCATACTGTTTAGTACCTGTTTAGTTCTTGTTTTGGAATCTGGTGACAGGTTGTTGTAGGTGTAATGGGCCTGTGTGACTCCACAGAAAAGGACTGCAACGATACCTGTAATTCAAAGAAAAGGCAGAGTTAGTTAGTTAACTTTTTTTTAAAAAAGTTTTCTAGAAATCACAGGTCTTGTATCTTCTGCCTGCTCCATCACACACATAGCGTTTGCACTGCTGAGTATCTGTCCCAAGTGTGTAGCACAGTCCGTTTGAATTAATAAATGGCAAAATCTGATCATAGTCTGACTGGTAGTTGACCAAGACTGTAACATAACTGTAACAGAAAGAATCTCAAGCTACAGGAAAATTCTGGCAGCCCAGGAACAGAACAGGAAAGGAAAAAATCATGATGATTCTATTACATTAATGGTTTGCGAATACTTGGTACTGGATGCCTATGACAGGGGAAAGCCATTTCACTCTACGCCTGACTCAGCCTTATCGTAAGCAATGTATAGCAATCTGCAAGGCAGATAATGTGCACTGCTTAAAAATGATGTTCTCCTAGGTGCAAGCTGCATTGCCCAGGATGACTGGGCCAAGGACTGTAGCTATGGCAGTAATTATGTTTCCCAGTCTGTGGTAGGTCATGATGAGCAGGACAGCAGGACTGTCAGCAATATAATAATATTATAGTGTAGTAATAACTTTTGTTTTTGCATGCTTTCTGGCCTGGCCTGATTACTAACTCGCTAGGACTGTTGAGTAACTTGATTGCGATGCCATATTTTAATTAAAGTAGCTGGAAAAATGGTAACTACAATTTCTTGTCAGCCCTGGACCCAGATAAAGCAGGAGGAACACACAGAGAGGGAGAACAGAAATTCAAAAATAAGTGTCCACCAGTGACCATACCTAAATGCCCACTCATGAAGGAAGCTGCGTTTGGTTTTGTAAACTTAGGGCACGTCCACGCTGACAGTTAGTTGCAGAGCAGCTCAGGGCTTCCCTGTGTCTGTTCCAAGCGTCCTTCTGCCATCGCCTCCGCCCGCCTTCCCCGAAGCGCGCGGAGCGCTGGCCCGCTTCTGCAGCGACCGCTTTGGCGCCGAGGCAGCCAGCCGCGCCACCGCGGCCCGCCCGCGGTCTCCAGGACGCGCACGGCCCGTTTCCCACCGCCCTGCCCGTGCTGCCCCGTTTTCGTGCCTTCCAGCCCTCTGCTTGCTCCGTCCGCGCTGCCTGGCGTTCAAGTTCTCCTCCCTCGTGGGCTTGCCTGCAGCTTGCTGCCTTACCCCTGTTCCACCTCGAGCGTAGAGCCTGCGCACGAGCAGGTTCGGGAAGGGCCCAGAGCGGGCCAGCCGCAGGCTCGGGTGAGCGGCGAGGCCTCGCCGAGCCCTGTGCTGCCGCGAAAGGCTCGGCAGAGGCGGGCCGGGCTCGCGGGAGCGCCCAGGCGGCAGCCTTTGAGCAGGGCTCGAAGCCCCCACGGATTTTCGGGGGCTTATCCAAACCTCTGCCTGTTTGGATTTTAGCGCCCTGTGGCAGGGGAAGCGTCCTCCCTCCCTACAGCGAGGTGCAGCTCCTGAAGGAAGCATGGCAAAGAGAAATTTAGAAAATGCTGGGAGTACTTCATTTAGGGGATGAGGGGGAAGCAGAGCATCGACACACACCAGTTAAAATAATTATCACCTTACTAGGGTTTTCCTAAACTACTCATTCTCACTGGGTTGCTAAACATGCAAATATTGCCTAACAGCATCCAAGCGTCTCTTCTCTCTGGGAGGAGCTGAGGCCTGGCATTAACATGGAATTGATGGAAGAAAACAGTATGGAATAAAAAAAAAAGATGAATTTGGCAGAAAGGATAACAGCCACCAGAAAGAAAACAAAAGCAAACTTCCCCCTCCCCCCCCCCCCAGCACTGTGGACTTTTTCTTTTTCTTTCTTTCTTTTTTTTTTTTTTTTTTTTTTGCTTCTGTTTCTATTTTAAATTTACCTGTACTTTTTCTGCAGAACAGAATACAGCCAAGAGAAATTCCACTGAGCTTTAACTGCCCCGTCTTTCCTTTTTTTTTAATGTTTATTTTCTATTCTCTACTTTAATATTTTTTTTTTCTACCCACACATTTCAACTTTCACTGAAATAAATAATGTGAATAGAAGTGAGATTGTCACTACCTAAATATGTTCTGGGAAGTTCAGCTTTTTGATGAGGTCTAACTGTTCTCTTAAATGGGTCCAAGTCTGTCTGTCTGTCTCTTTCTCTCTCTCTCTCTCTTTTTTTTTTTTTTTTTTTTTTTTGTCAGAAGCTCTGTCTTATTATACAGAAATGATTTGGAGAGTTTATAAATTCCCATGGGTAATTAACAGTGTTAAGAATATGGAATGGTATGCTCAAACAATGAAATTTCAGTTAAAAAGAATATGGCTAGTTGGTAATTTTGCTAAGTATCACTAGCTGCAGGCTCAGTAACAAGAATGGAGGTAGCATTTTCTGATTCACTTTTTTACATGTGTCGTCATCATGCCGAGTCTTGCATTTTTTAAATTTATTGTTGAATTCAAGTATGATTATAAAGTGCTTTTATAACTATGGGTAGAAGAGTGAGAGAACTGAGATAGTGATGTGAAATAAAAAAGGACTGACGGTACAATAAAAAAAATTTCATGTTAAAATAGGAATAATGATCTGAATCATGCGATTATGTGAATGTAAACCCCCAAAATTTTCTGAAGAACCCTATTTCCAGGGAAGACTGGGGGGAATGCAATGGAATATTTCCATTGCTACAACTGAAGGCTTACTCTGTTCCAGCCGTGCCTCTAACAGTGAAATCTTCATTCGAAAGCTTAAGGAAAATTGTTGAAATGAATTTCCTTAAAAATCATTACTTAAGAGTAAAGACCAATTGCATATTAATACAACTACAAAGGAAACAGGAGAAAAACACTTAGAGGCAAAAATGGAAATCTCATTAGAAGGAAAAGGCTGGATGAAGTCTGCGTTTCTTTGTAAAACTATTAAAACTGGATCTTGAAGTTAGCTGGGTAGCAAAATACTACCTAAACAGAATGCTATCTGGATATGTATTAGGTTATTAAATTTTTCCAAGCTTTCTTCACAGAACTGTCCTTCTTCTGACATCATTCACTTTGACTCCACAAACTCATTTTTTATTTCTCTTCTCATTAAAACATGAAGAAACTCTCGGATTTTCAAGTGAAAAATGAATGACAGTCAGTTATCACTAAACCAATACATAAACTCCTGGGTTTCCTGAAGAAAAAAATCTGCTAATGTTAGAATTGTAAACAGAATGTATGTATTAGATGCAGTGAGGCAGAAAGTGAGATGATCTTTTTTACCAGTCTAAAGTGCTCAGTGATTTAATCTCAGGGTGCTAGATACCATCCCACTTATTCAATCCTGTTATATTGTTTCTTTTTTTAGTGGTGAAGTTAGCAACTACTGAGAGATCTAGTACTACAGTTCCTGAAACACAATGCTAAGTTAAAGTAAATAGGGAAAAAAAAATAGAGAAGAAATGGGAAATAACTTAAGTGCAATGCAGTTGCTGTTCTCTATATGCAAAGCTACTAGAAAATTTCATTAATAAAAATATGAAGAATGAGAAACCTCACAATAAAATGCTATTAGTTGTACAAACCTATCCCTAAGGATTCAGCTGGAACTTAACCTCTTTGATAATGTGTTGTAAGAAATAAAAGCCTACCACAGCATTTGATTTTTTTTTTTCACTCCCTGTATAGCATGTAGAGAAATGGTTATAGTTTGTTAGCTGTTAGTACAATTAAAGAAATTACTCTTACATTAGTTTAGCTGAATTGTAATTGTAGTTAGAATTCTTTATAGCACAAAAGCTATTAATAGCCAAACAATATAGGACATAGGAGTAACCTATCTTAAAAGTATTGCTGTGGAAAGTGTGAACAATGGTTTATAAATACTGGTTTAAAAATGATTCTATGTCTTTGAGAGAAAGAATAAATGTCCTGATGGACCATTTCACAAATATGTAAAAGGAAATGTACCCTTGCTTTTTAATATCTGGCCCTAAGAGGGAAAACTGGAAGACAAAAAAAATTTGCCTTTTGTCAGAGAAGGGCAGCGTGAGTGGTGTGCTTTCAGTGCAGACCTGGAAGGGACCAACCACAATCTAAGCTTCAGAAGTTGCTAATTCAAGAGAAAAAAGTGACATTTTCTCCAGTTCTCAGGTCATTTCATGGTGAGGAAAGGAATTTGGGGGGGGGGGGGGGGGAAGGGGAGGAGGAAGTACTTTCTAGGGAAACAAAGGAGTGACTGGATAAAACATATAACTTCATGTGAAAATACCTGTAGGGTAAACTGACTGCTTTTCATCCTCACTTTGAAACCTTGCAGAGTTTCGGAGGTGTCTCTGTAATGATGCACAATGCATTGCAAATGTCACAGTACAATAAATGACGAGGAACAGGTCTGGTATCAAGGGCAATGAAATGTGGAGAAAAGGGAACAAAGAGTACTAGATAATAGAGAAATTTAGATCATTGATTTTTGGGGGGATATTTATGTCAAAATATCTTCTAGGAGCCTCCTGGGCATATGCAGTGCAGACTGAATGTGTGAGTGGCCCAAAACGAGGCACTGCCTTCTGCATCAAATCACTGTGGTGATAAGGTCAGGAAAACCAGTAGCACAACATCCCTATTCAGCCTGTTTTTGCTGGGAGGATGAGGTGTGACTAATTGTTTTCCTGATGCTGGAGCAAAGATTTAAGGCTTCTTTCACTAGACATGTGCCAATGCAGAACCAAAGCCTGGCACTTTGTGAAATTTTCATTTCTGGAGTTGTCTTAGGTTGATTTTCTGTTGAAGTGATAGAAAGCAACAAAACGGAGCTGAGGAAACATTTAGGCCCTCGTTTGAGGACCGAGCATTGAGACTGTGCCTGTTTGCCTCAAGAGAGACCAGAGCTTCCATTTTGTAACCTCAAAAGAGTGACTTTATGCCATTTAGATGGGAATTCCTATGGGGAGGCATGCCAGGTTTGATATGAGACATGCTAAGAGGGTTAACGTATCTGGATTCTGTTCACTAGCAACCGTGGGGCTCCAAATTAACATGGACACTTACCCTATGCTGAGATATCCAAGGCCAATATTATGCCAGTGTTTGATCTCAGCCTAACGCCATGCTAGCGTATGTTTTTTTCTGTAAAGACACACAGCTGTCCCCTATACCCTTACTGTCTTAAAAAGCAATTCCTACAGAGAACCAATGTTAGATAGTCAACTACAGCTTGAAGTACGTGCATAGTCTGGATGGCTGCATGTGCAAATGGGGTAGTTGAAGCTGCACGGAGGACCAGATCTCACACCTATGTCAGCAAAGTGTTTCTTTGAGCATAGTCTAAAGTGCAGGATCTGCTTGACCTTCCTCCCCTTGGAGCACCTTGTAGACCATCCAGAGCTACCTCTGAAGTCCTGCAGGCAGATAATGGGTTAGTAACTCATGGCAAACTCGCCCAGTGTCCGTCTCTTTCTGCACAGTAGTATTCTGGAAACCAGCAAAGGAACAAAGATCACCTCTAACATTCCTGCTGACTTTCCTTCCTTCCTGACCTTTTCTACTTAGCTTTGTAGCATAGGCTTTCTTTGACATGTAAAACCAGTTTGAATGTGCTTTAAAAAGCTCTTCTCTGTCAGAGCATCTCTCATCCTGCTCAGGAGACACTGCACCAGGGAAGTAGAGCAGTTTGCTGCGATTTTGATGCTTTTACTTCAAAGTCATATGGAATTAATCAGTGTATTCACTAAATGAATACATACAAGCAAATAAATTCACACAGATATATTTGAGTGCATTTTTGCAGATATATTAATTTCTGTTTATCTGAGAATCGGTTTGTTTGAATATTCACTGAGTTTAAACAGCTGTAGATGCAAAAGGCTTAAGTTAGGTGGTTGTTAAATGCCAATGTATATCATGGAATCTTGCACAGGCTAATGACTGAGCATTGAGTTAAAAACTGAGTTTGGTAATTATAAAGCAAGAGAACAAGCAATTAATAACAGCAAGAACATTATATTGTGAGTTGTACTTTCCTCATTTATTTTGACAAGTATTTAATTTCAATTATTTATGATTTTTTTTCCATAGCCTACTAGTAAATGTTCTGCAATGAAGTTTGGCAAATTAATGCAGATATACTGACACTGACCTTACTGTAGCATTCTGTTATGGAAACTTTGCCGAGTAGTCAGGAAGAACTTACTTTGGGGCAAATTATAATGTGTACAAATTAGATTATACTGTATAAGAATCAATTTATTATGCATATATCACAGCTTGAAGAGATAGCTATATTATTAATATCCATTACATTAATTTATAATTTAGTTATCAGTATAACAATAATTATGTACCCATCCCAAATTTTTATTTTGATTTGCTGGTTTGATCATATCCACTCCTCAGGCATGATCTGGCCCATACATTGTGTGTTAATATGGGATATCTTGAGGCAGAGGAATAAAATAGTTTGTAAAATGCTGACCAGTACTAATATCCTTTCAAATCTTCTCTTTAAAAAGAAGATCCACAAACTAAACAGTCAGCTCTCTTGCCTAGTATACATACACAAAACACATTATAGCGCTTCATAAATTATGATGTATCTCAGTATTAGAAAGAAAAAAGGGCTGTGGGATGGAAGAACTAGTATGGAAATAATTATAAGAATAAAATTATTTTGCAGTTGCATTATTTAATAGCTACAGGGAAATACTAATGTCTATTGTTAGTCCTTTGAAGTTCATTTGAAGGAATGAACAGAGGAAAAAATATCTGAGGAGCAGGAAGACAGTAACATAAATGTACCATAGATCAAGTTAATTTTTGAAACAAATCTATTGAAATCAAAGACTTTAAACTAGGAATTCAGTTTATTGAATGGACTGGTCCACCCATAGCGGTCACAGCATGGTTGTGATGCTGTCTAGTTCTAATGATTGTTTTTAAGGGCAGACACACTTGATTGGAAAAATCAGATGATTTACACATTAAGTAAGGTAAAAAACAAAGCAAGTAAGCTGAAAAAGACTGAAGATAGTAGTGAATGGGTGAAGAGTTGGGTGTGTTCTGCAGGAGGATGAGCTTCCCCCAGGCTCCCCATGCTTTCTGCAGCAGGTGCTTCGTGCATCGCTTGCTTTGGAGACTGCGCACATTAACTGCATTTTACACAGATTCCACTCTCATTTCTATGAGAAATCAAAGCTATCTTTGAAATCTATACCTCCAGCAGAAGCAAAGTCAACTGAAAATACATTAACCAACATAGTAATTTTAGTGCTGAATGGGAAGTTTAAAATCATACTTTGAAAGGAGGAGTGTTAGAGCTATTTCAGATGAGATTGAGATAAGATGAAAAGAACATCAAAACTGATTAAACCAAACAACTGAAAATATCCATTCAAAAGTATAATGTCAAAAATACTAATAAAGCCTCTGTATTTAGAAAACATTGCTTTGAACTTCTGAAGCTACAAGAAAGGCTCCATGAGGTTTTTTACCCTAACAACTTCTGAAAA
This sequence comes from Rhea pennata, assembly GCF_028389875.1. NCBI lineage: Eukaryota > Metazoa > Chordata > Aves > Rheiformes > Rheidae > Rhea > Rhea pennata. The sequence continues at coordinate 17,279,146 of NC_084671.1, read as the reverse complement.
AACCCCTTCACAGAAACTAAAAGACAAAGGCTCAATCCTGCTGATAAATTTTTCAAGATTAAATTTTCCCTCCTCAGAACACTAATTAAATGATTTCCATCTGAAACTCAGAACACACTTACCAAAAAAAGGCTAATGACAGATCTAAAGTGACTCGATATGTTTTCCTTGCAATTTGTGTGTGGGCAGAGCAATTTTTGCTTAATATGTCTATAACAATTTCTTATTTATAAGAAATAGCTTAATTTCACTGCAGTTTTCTGTTTTTTTTTCTTTTTTTTCCCTTTAATTGGATCTTAACTTTGTTTACCACTCCCTTTCTGGCCGTTTAAAGTAGCCTACCATGATGACAATAAAATCCATCTGTGCTGTTCAATAATTGAGACTTCTTTTTCAGCTATCTTATACATTATAAAAGAAAAAAATATGAAACACTCCTCACAGTGACTAATGGGAGAGGGCACAGTGTTTGTCACTACAGTCCCAGTATGCAAAGAAGACATATGCCAATTATTTTTGTCTGGATAGGCAGTCTGTTTCTTTTCCCAGAAAATGGAAACTGCCTCTGGTGCTGCAATGCCTGAAGCACTGAGAGGACATATTAGTTTTTCCCTTCCAAACTCACTTTTGGGATATAATATATAACTTACCTATTTTGCATTTGTTCCTGGATGAAACACAACATCCTTGTTCTTAGCTGGAAAGTATTTTAAAACAGCCTTTTTTTGGAAGTCACTGGCTTGGGAAGTAATTGCCTCCTCTTGAAGGCAAATGTTTAACAGTTACGTTTCTTTGCTACTGTTTTTATGTAGTAAGCAAAGAATGATGTCATATTTTAAGAGCCTTTATATTTAAAGACCAAAAAAATGGAATTTTATTCCAATTGATATCTGATTTTTCTTCATGTAATATAATGACCCTTCTGTTCAACTCTTGCTCTGCTCTTGTTATTCATTGTCCTGAAGATTTTAGCATGAAGGAGGACAGAAAATTATACATTATACAAGGCAAAGATGTCTGAAGATGCAGATGTTAATACTCATTCAAAAAATCATTTGATTGTGTGGCTAATATTGAAAAAAGGTAATATGATGGCTCTGTCAAAGTCAGTAGAAATGTATCTGTTAGCTTCAGAGGGGCCAGGATTTCCCTCAGCTTCTTTGGCCTGGAAGACTTTTCAACACTAATGCTTAAGTTAAACTTAGTTCTTAAACAGTTTTTCAAACAAACTATTAGCAAGTCTTTTTCTTTCAAATCACACTAACAGGTTACAGTACGTTATTATCTGGGTAAACTCTAACCATTTCCAGGCTTTGCCTAAAATTCTGTGGCCTCTTTATGTGCGAGAAAGCAGAGCAGTCCCTGCGCGTGTACTTGGAGTGCGAGTGCACGATTCCTTTCTTAGTGTTGATGAAGAAACCATCGGCTCATATGTGACTTCCCACCTGTTGCTCTGGCATGACTATCCTGCTCCAAATTGTGTTTATATAGCTGCCCTGAACAGAACAACTATTTTTTTTTCCAGAAAAATCTGGAGGCGGCTGTAGCCTACTCCGATGCTGAGCTTGTCCTCTGTTTGGTCACTGGTGGCTGGGGAAAAGGGGGAGGGATGGCAGTGCAATGCGTGGAGAGGAGCACGCAGTCCCATAGCGCTGTGTATTTTGCTCCTCATACTTGCATTCATCTTTGGTCGTACAGGTGGACAGATAACGTAGAGTTAGGCTCAGTGTACGAGCTCCTGATTCCATAGTTGAACACAGGGACTAATGTTAGAGGGACTATATAGGCGTAAAGGAAAATCAAAGACTGAGCACTTCAGCCTGATCTAGACCTTTGTCTGGAAGAAATACTCAATGTTGCTACAGATTTGTTCTTAAAGGTGACAGTATTTCCATAACAGCAACTAGCTTTTAGAAGCTTTAAATAAGATATCAACCCCAAAATAAGGCTGGTTTTCCACACTAGAAATGCCAGAAAGTGGCATTTTTCCCTACTAGAACTATGTTGTAAAGCTCCTTTTATCCATTAAAATGCAACACTTACCTGTAAGACCGGCAGCTTCTGCTGATAAGAAGGCACTCCAAGAGAGGAGGAAAAACAGACCTGTCTCCAACATGGGGAACTCGCACAGCTTTGTAAATTTTGTCAAGTGCTGAACAATAACTAAGGAAAAGCAACTATTTTGTAAGCTAAAATTGCCCCCAACCTGATGATAGAAAGAGAACTCCCCCCCCAGGATACATCTATGCAAATAAAAGCTGCACAGCTGCTAAATTATTACAAACAAAGATAAAAATCCATTGTAGGTTTTAAATGGGTGAATTCTACAAGTCTGTAGAACTAGAGCCATTTAGAGCTATGCATGTACTGTTGTGTTTTTTGGGCTAATGCCTAATAATTGTCTGGATTTTATTTTCTTTTCCCAGCATTTGTTTACATGAGGTATTCCTGCCTATTTACTGCTGCAGGTAACTGAATTATACACATGCACCTGGTATCAAAAGAAAGGTGAAAATAGCATTCAAAAAAAAAAAAAAAAAAAAAAAAAAAAAATCAAAGGTCTTTATTATTTTGGCCAAGTGGTATCAGTTCAATTCTGTAGCCTGGAATTATTGAAATTATTGTTAGGAATATAATTGGTGCTTTAGACTCTCAAGCACATCATACTAATAAAACTGGTTAACTCATTTTGCCCAGTTTTGCACTGACTGGCATTTTGTTTAACACTTACAAGAATGCCAGGAGGAGGAAAACTGCTCTTCTAAGCAGTATTCTGCACAAAGATCTCTGAAATGCAACAGAAACTGCAGGGCAACAGATAAACTGACTGGCTTGATTTGTGGCTTGCCCTGGGTTTTAGGATATATAGTATAGTACTATAGTAATAGCATAGTTATTTAGTATAAATGCTGTTAACCTGTAGCTCATAAATAAGACAGATACACCATTCAGGTTTTAACCTCAAAACACATGTACACAAATGTCATTATTTACAAACAGTAAAATAAAGAACAGTCTTGCCTAATAATGTGAGATTTGCATAAAATTTGGAGCTAGAGGTATTTAAGTTCTTTATGAATTCAGACAGATTAAATTTCCTGTCAATTTATGATCTGATTATTTGCAAAGCCTCGAATCCGTAGTGCAGAAGTTCAAGCTCAAAGTAAAGATAGTCAGTCTCTACCACAAAACCTTTTCAACATGCATAGATTTTTCTCTCTGAAAACAAACAATAAAGGATATTAAAGCTGTGACAACAGCGTAAGAGGAGCCCATGGCAAATGATCCAGCAAAGATCCCCAGAAAATTTCCCACTGATTGGAAGAAAGCAGCGGCATCAAATGCATTAGGATTTTCCTTGGGACTGTAAATGGATATAGAGCTGAAAAAAAACAAAGGGATAGGGAAAAGGAAGAGAAAAGAGAATATTTAATTCAATCACATTGTTATCATATTGAAATCAATAATTTTAAAATAGACTTTCTTAGGGACTCCCATTACAAAACAAGGCTTCTCTACACTAATAGCAGATAGACTGAGGGGAAAAACAGTTTATTTTCAGAGTATCACCTTGGAAATCAATGGTTTGCTGCCAGTCAGTAAACACTTTTATATTAGAAGTGTAGTAAAGCATACTGTTTCCAGGCCAACTAAATATTAAAAGGTGGTAGTTGTGTAAGAAATCTGCAAGGAAGATAGATAACTTTGAATTATTTATTGACCATATGTCTTCAGAGCAGTTAAATAATCACAAGTATGCCTGATAAAAAGTGCAACTTTATGGCTGAGGCTCAAATGGGTGATACAAATCATATCCACAGCCGCTATCTTGTCATAAAACACCTTGTATTCCCTTCTTGATGTAACCCTTCATAAACAGCGCTGAAAGCACACCAACAGCTAAAGAATATGAAAAATGTAGTGGAAAAACAGAATGAATGTTTTACCACAGAAAGAAACCGCTGCAGTTGCCAGGGGTTATCTCCTATATCCCACCTCTGAGCGCAGCCATCAAGAGTCTTTTTGTATCGGGAATTATGCCACTAAAGGGGAGGCCGTACATAAATATTTTTGAGAGTATCTGGCTTGCTGTTTGCTACAAGTCAGTTATTGCCTGGAATTCTAGTGACACCAAGTATGGATGCCTCCATGCTTGCTGAAACATTAAAATTAACAGATACGCTCTTAACTGGGAGCCCTCTGCCTCCCAAGCACCGATTGAGCCACATTTCAGATTTTTGTGGCTCTACTGCTTTCAGTACTAGAGGTCTTTTATGTTCTCTGTCAAAGAAAAATGATGGAGCTTGGAATTGGATTCCAGAAAGTAGCTTAGATTGCTGGAAAATGATTGGTATTTTAAACATTCAAAATTTAGAATTTTAAAAATATGTTGAATATTTTATGCTTTTGCATATTAAGAACATGTGATCCCTGCAGTCTGATGTCTTCTGTCTGGAGATGAGGCTTAGAGATGCAGCTCTGTAGGGAACTCCAAATAATATGACGAAACGTGAAACTAGATCTCATGCTTTTAGTCTGTAAAAAAGAGACAAGCGTTCTAAAAGCATGTGGTGGAGACTCAATATGAGCAGTGAATACTTTTTACAGGAGAAATTACTTAATACCAAAATCTGCTATCTCTACTCAGGCTGACTGGCAGGACCACAAAACTAGTGAGATGATTTTTAATGGAAAGTGCTATTAATATTAGTACATAAAATATTGTTCCCTGTAGTAATGCTAATTGACAATGTGTTGCTGTGTAGATTTTCAGTTGTCTTTCAGCTGTGATTGTCTTAGTCCAGGGGCCAGTTATAGTTTTTTGCTTCTCTTGCTCCTAGTGACTCTGAAATTTTTGTCATCTCTGTCTCTTAGCCCCCATATGAAATAAAGAACTGTATTAAACCATACATATATTCTCTCAACTGAGATAATAGCTTCCTCTGTGAAAGAAAATGCTGTCAGCTATGATACCGTATATTAATAGACTAATTTTATAAGTCTATTTTGTATGCCTAGGGACGACTTCAGGTTGGTTAGTTAGAGTTGAAACTATTGTATTAGGATAACGAGAAATGCTAAATCTAAACATTTTAGGGATGTCTTGACAGTAGAGCAAGCATATAGTTCTCTTGAATAAGTATACAGAGACTGTAGCTGCTAATACAGTTTGCTTAGTGACTTATCAGTCTTTGTCACTGGTGCTGACAGAAGTGCTGAATTCAATGAAGTCAGCAGGACAACATCCTGAAATGAAAAAAACCCTATTTTATTATACTGATTTTTTTTTCTCTGCCTAGAAAAAAGATGCTCGATGATGAAAAGGAAAAAACAAACAAGAAAACCCCCACAAAACTTGATGTGGAGTGAAAGTTCACTAGTCAAATTTCAGTTGTAGCCATTAACTTTAAGGCAAGAAAAGATGACTTTGTTAAAACCAGTTAGGTTTCTAATAACCTACCAATTTGCCAACAGCTTTCAGATATGGGAAGAACTAGAATAAAATATCCTGTTCTTGATTATTTCAGTAACAAATATACAGTGACTGTCATCTCATTGGGAGATTTTTCAACTAAATATGTCCTGTAAAATCACATTAAAAAAAAAAAAAAAAAAAAAACTACCACAAAACAACACATGCTCATTATGTCTGCTGTGGTTTCTGGTCTAGATCTTTAGAGAACTGAGGTTTCTCATCTATGCTTTTTTTTCTGCAGCTCAAAGTGTATTTAGTTCTATTTTTCATTGTCTTATTCTGTACTAGGGCTATGATTTCTTTTTCTGAACATGTTTCTTCATTAATGCTGCCTTTTAACTCTTGTAAGTCTCTAAAATATATACAAATTTACCTGATAATTTTTTCTGTATAAATTGTAGATTAATGGAACAGGATTTTATCCTTTTTATCTCAGTACTTCCTGCGAAGCCAACTGTTTGACATAAAAGCAAAATTTCAGAGCATAACACTGGACAGAATCATAATTAAATTTACAGTGCCTCTACTCGTCTTCCTTCTCAGAGAGCAATTCAGGAAACATGCTGGCACGACTCTCCATTTCTGTGAGTTGAACTAGTCTATTTGTTAAATTAGTATAGGAACAGAATGAGGTTTTTCTGTAAATTATCAGACATAGACTAAGCCAATCCTTAAAAAGAAAGAGAATAGAAAGTTATCTCCAGGGGCTAATGACAGAACTAATGACAAAGCTATGATTTATTGACTGCTGATAATGAGACCTGTAGGTGAGGGTTAGGGGTGAAAGATTCTTGTTGGGTCCTGACTGAATGCTTGGTACATGTGTCCCACAAACACCTCCCCTGGTCCATGCTATACATGTAAGTTTGGTAACCTTTGCTTTCCCATCCACAGGATGGAGTAAAGAATAATACTGCTTGTTCTTATAAAGGTTAACTAATATTTTCTATACTAGAAAACTATTCCATAAATTCCTTTTTCTTCCTAGTTCTTCTGTGCTTCATTGGCCAAATAACAGTGGACAGGCTGAAGTGCTTTCAAAAAGGATATATAGACAATATTTATTTATGTAATAAATTGTGAGTTAGGATGGAATCTTTTGGTTGAGGCAAAAAGGAGGATTTCTTATTTGTGCCAGTTGTACCACCCTGATCATCCACTTTCCCTTATCTTTTATGATCATTTTAGAACGGAACCTCTTTATCCTCCCATAAGTCGTCATCTTGCTGTAAGATTTACCAGCCTGTGAATTTAGCACAGTGACACTATTTTCCTTTGAAAAAAGTTGAAAGTATTTTGGATTAAAGATTTTTCAGAAACTTGTGAAAGTTTTTTGAGGAAAAATCCGTAGATGAGATTAAAACTTGCATCCAACCTTTTGTTCCTGACAAGACCCTGCAAGCCTAGGGCTAGCGTGGCAGTATCAAGTAAGGAGATATTAATTAGTTGTAACTAATGGAAAAGCACAAAAATCTTTGGTTTTGATATAAGCCAAAGTGATACAGCCAGTGTTTTAGATGAGTTTTGGAAAAAGGCAATATGCTGAAGAAAATACACTCTAGCATCAGAACAAAAATATGCGCAAACAGCAGAAAATTACTAATAAAGCAATTCAGAATTAATAACTAGCAATAACCAATAAATAAACCCTTTTATTCCCCTCTTCCTCCCTCTGCTTATGTGATCAATGTGGAAAGAAAAAAAAAAGCTTACAGGCTTTGGAAAGGAATATTTCTTTCAGCTTGCTTTGTCAAAGGGCTTCCTATTGCCCAGCTGCCTCCTTCCTATTTGCTGCACTATCATGTACCACATAATACTGCAGAGAAGAGAATCAGGGACAATAAAAAAAAATTTGTACCTGGAAAATACGGAAACTCAAATATTCCTTAAAATACCTTCAGTGAATGAGGTGTGATCTCCCTCAGGTGATAACTGCAGAACCACATGGTGGTTTCATCAGCTACTAATTAAGAAAAATAAAATAGGGTAGGAACAAAATATCCCAGAGTTCAAGGTTGTCTTTAAGAAGAAAAGGAGGTTATTTTTTCCTAAAACTATAAATTTATAGATATAGGTAGGCCACTATACTGTATTAAAAAATATGGACTTTGCAGAGAAGTAGATTGAACAGAACTGTTTTTCTTTCCACACAATTTTACAGCAAAGTAGTTTTCCTAAGAGTGTTGGAAGAAAATCTCAAAGACAGAACTATAATTTCTTCAGGCTTTCTGCATAGCAGGTGTTTGAACCAGAAGCTGGGTGTGAAAGTGCATGCACAGCACCAGACACCTACACCTCCTCTTGGCAAGCCTTAGGCCAGTAAAGCCTTTCAGGCTTCCTCGTAAAATACCATCCTCACACGCTAATTGTAAGTAGATGACCTATAAAAATGAACGCAAATGAGATAAGACTGGGATGTGAGTATGCTAAGCCAACAAAAGCATATGTGAAGCAGAGATGAGATTTGCATACCATAAACGGAGGAGAGAGATGTGACGCATCAGTGCAGGAATGATTTAGGGCTGGGAAGAGCCTTACAACTGTAACAGTAGCTTGAGATCATATCCTCTAGATGAAAACTTCCAACAACAAACAAAATTAAGTACAGGCACTGTTCAGTGAAATGATGACCAGTAAGCAGAGCAAATACACAAACGAGGCATTTAAAACATATAGGGGTGTGTTCTCTGAAATTTATTCCTAACAATATTTGTGAGTGCTTAGAGAACTAAGGTTCCAGAAACCTGGATTTAACAGAAATATATGCACCAGTCTTTCTATTTGCATGTGTATAAGAATGGCAAACAAAGATCCTGAAGGCTGAGTTACTGCTCGAGTGGTTAGCAATTCAACCTTCGCTTTCCTGGTCTCTAAAACTGCACTCTCCCTGGCCCATCTCATCATGCTCTGTTTTTTGTTCCACTTGCAACCTGGTTTTAGCACAGTGCTAGTAGTGCCACTGGTTTTAATTCTAGAAAAAGGTTTGGCAGCTATTTTAGAGACTATCTTCTAACTGGGATTATACTCCATTCCTTTTGCTCTATATCAGGAGATATTTGTTTCCTTTCTTTCCTGTTCTCACCTTTGTTCCTTTAAAAGTTTTTCCACACCTTATCAGGTATCTTAGGCCATTTTATTTCGATTACTTCAAACCAAAGTAACGCTTACTGTTGCGGTATGTAAGGCTTTTACTGTTTATGGAAACCTTCTTCAAAATGTCTGTGTTACCAATTCCAAGCTGGCTAGCTGATGGAAGATGTCAAAGCACCAAGCATCCTGGAAAAGCAAAGCTGTCACAGACTTTATGGAAAACATAAGTTTTGCCATTTACAAGGAAAAGTCACATCTGCAAGAAAATATATAAAGAATGCAGGTTCCCCATTATATTTTCACTTACTGTAAATTCTCTTAGGTGGAAACAAAAGACTAGATTTACTGATAGAGTCAAGCTCCTTTTTGAGTGATGCAGAACATCCTCAGACCTAGCTGAAATGGATAAGCAAGTTCATTAGTGGTATTACAAGGCAGCTGCAGAATTTGAGTGACTCTGTCCCTTAATTTGGGCAGACAGAAATCAGCTTTGCTCATCAGTAGTCATTTTTGGCAGCTAATGATAAATGTTTTCTACACTGGTAAATATTTCAGTTGTCTTCTGTGTTGAAGCCTGAGCTGACAAACAGCAGCAGCTTGAGGTACAGCCACAGAAAATATTTAGTTTGCATTGCTCCAGGTAGATATACCCTAATGTAGATCTTAGTTCTCACCTGCCCTCAAACATCAAGAGCTGCATAAAAACTGATTCTTAGTCCATCTCCTCTGCCTCCTTAGCCGTTACCCTTAAGGGGCCTTGGATACAATCTCTTTATCATGGTGATGCCATTCTGGGCCTGGAAATTTCACTGCCTTCTCCTTAATCAGACCTAGTAGCCCATCCACCTCAATGGGAGTGATGGGGGCTGTCCTGGTGCCAGGGAAGCCTCTGCAAGCCCATCCTGATAGAGATCCTTGGAGAACACCCCTCCCTCTAATCCTGATCGAAGTTCAGTCACTACAGACACATGCAACCACCCTCTCTGCAAGGGGTACTGGCAAACCCCATCTCTAGTTTCAACATTAGCCACTGAGTGTAAAAACAGAACAGAAGGGAGTAGCATCATAAGAGATGGAGATGTTACACAGTAGGCCTTTATTTTATGTAGGAGACAAGAGCTCAAGTTCAGGCTTCATCAGATAATGCTGAGTGTGACATGGTAATACTGGGGAGAGTAGCATAAATCAGAGCTGGGAACAGACACAGAAAGCAGAGAGGGAGATGAGATTTTTGACATGGTAACGGTGTAACGGGCTTACAAACTAACAATTGCTAGTCCAAAGCCATATCTGATCTAGTGTGGAGGTTCTCTGCCCCTGTACATCTGCAAAAAGAGTACATGCTGTTTGTAAAACCAGAAAGTCATTCTCATTTAGGCATGTTGCAGCAGAAAAGTAAAAACTTGACATGAATTTCTAAGTATTCAAGAGGACGATTTAAGTTCCTTCTGCTTAAATTTGTTCCTTTGAATGTGTTTGAACGTGGGTATTCCTCCAGTCTTCCCAAAGCAAACTTCAAGTGAATGAAATGTTTGCTCCTCTTTAAATACGTAAGCATACATATTAGCGTTTCACATGCTAACTAGATTTTTATAATTGAATTTTAAGTACAAATACAGTATGAAGCCTGTGAAAGAGTTAGTGTGTTATCAGAAGAGATGAAAAATATGAAGAACCAGACTCATCTCTATGCATTCAGATCAACACATTAATGACTTTATTAGATGTGACAGTGTCCTGGTCACTGGTTTCCTAAAAGTTACCTTCTTTTGGAATAGCATTTCCTCTCCAAAATTCAAAATCAAGAGGTCACTAACGCACACTGGATCTTTAGGCTCAGCTGTGTCTTAAATTTTCCTTATGACTTTGTTCCTGCTCTTTTCTGAAGAGGTGGATATCCTAATATAACCTTACAAGTGTCATAGTGTTTTTATGACCTTGTTCTAGGCAAATATACACTATTCTTATCTCTGACAGAAAGAAACCCTGATGAGCAGCAACCTGGACTCTCCTTTGTATCTTGTGTAATCACTTACGCCTAAACAAAATAGCATTTATAAATTAGAACAGTACTGCAAAAACTTTGCAGTTTTCCTGCATAGGAAACTTGACTGTAAAAGATGCAAACTAGTGATGTATCAAATCACCAAACCCTCTATGATAATAAGAAACAACGACAAAAAAAAAAAAAAATCTCCAATTAGTATGTGGAGGAGAAAAAGAAATTTCTGCATGATATTTGAACAAAATTTGTTGCAGCATGCTAATTAAATAACCAGAAATGACAGACAGAGCAGAAATGACAGGCAGGAATTAGATGTGCTGTACAAGTCGTCAGACTCTTTTATGAACACTTGTTTGTGAGCCTGACCTATTTTCTTCCTTCCCTACTGCTGATGTGTGATTTAAGATAGCTATCATCTGCACTCAGCTTTCATGCTGCTAGATCCAACCATCCAAGCTTCTTAAAATAACCTAATGGTTTGTATTTTTTTTAATCATAAAATACTGCATAGCATTTGCTTTCTTCATATATGGCTAATCTTTATCTTCTATCACCTTTATATTACTCTTCAGTGCTTCATTTTTTGTCTCTAAGTCACTCATGTCCAAAGTTATTCAGGTGGCCTACAGCAGAGCAGGGGACTGAGCCAGGTCTCTGGTAAAGTATCTTAGTCACCTCTTCCTCAGAAAACCTAAACTTTCCCTTTCAGTAACATCACAGTGCAAAGAATTAGTGTTGTTTAGCCCATCAATATAGTGCCTGTATATAATAAAAATATATACATTTTTCAAAAACAAATATTTATTTTACAAATATTAATATATACTTTTACAATTTTTTTTCTCTACCAGTCAGTTATCCCTCTATTTTCCAAGAAATACATGATGATAAAAGCCATCTATTTGAAATGAGAACTGTATTGATCTAGAGAAAGATGGAGGTTTTTTTACTCCCTCTTCCACTTACACAAATCCAGGGTGATAAGCAATGCCCTTGAAATAAGGATTTGCAGTGAAAATGATGCATCTCTTTTGAAAGACATGAATTGAATTCATGTGTAGTTGTAAATATTCTATGAGTGTAGGGCAAAGAGTTTAAAATACCCTTGGAGGCCTAATTCCATCTACAGTTCTGCTTTATCTGTATAAAAGTGGCCCAAGGTGATATTATGGGACTTATCTTACTTTGCAACTCAGAGTGCAAAGAATAAAACATCAGTGCACACTAAAATGTTGCTTCTGTAAGAAGCAACTGATTACTGGGTGGACAGGTAGTGTTAAGCCCTCCCCTTTGCACTAACATTGCTGGTATGACTCCAGGATAAGACAACGATGCTGTTCAACCACCCTCGTCTTTTACAGTGCCTGCACTCTTGCAAATAAATATGACATTTATCTCTGTCAATTGAATTTTAGCTTCCTGTTGATAAAACGATGCAGCATGGTGGTTGCCTACACTGAGCAATACATGTTAGAACAGAAGAGCAGATTACCGTTAAATGACTGTGATTTACTGTCATTTTGCTTGAACACCCAAGATGAAAAACTGTCTCGAACTCTACTGAAACACTGATGAACATCCGAAGTAACTCCACTGACTTGACAATTGTTCCATAGTTATGCTAATGTCACAAAAAAGAAAAAGAAAGAAAAGAAAAAAAAAAAGAATATGACCCAACCACTTTAAGAAACATTTAACATTTACTTTTTCATGGCTAGCCATGAAAAATCTTTTGCCCTTATTGGCAACTAGTAGAGATTAAATAGAAACAATTTGCACTGAATCCTTATTGAATTATAAGTTTCTTTCTTTAAATCACACAGTCCCATGTGATCTCAGGTGATACTGAGTGATATTGCTCAGGAGAAGTCTGAAATAACAAAGTGATGTATGTTTTATGCCAGATAATACTCCCTTTGTTTAGAATTTGAATCATCATTATAACATTGTAGCAAAACTCACAACCCCTGACTGCAGCGTGATATTCTGAGGGATAAATAACAGTCTTCCATTTGCAATAATAGCTAGTCCGTATCCTGCACAAGTACACAGTTCTACTCGCATCAACCTTCTTTGGAGTTTAAATCAACTTCTCTGTGACAGCTAGATGGTGAAACTGCATTACAGTACACTATAATCTTGTAGAAGTTCCAAAATCCCCTAGAATGCCTCCAAATGAAGGGATAGAGGAGGAATGTGAGATTACTCAGCTAGTCAACTAAAGGGCACATACATTATGTTCTTATTCAATATTCAGAATATTCAATATTTTCTCTTCTGTGGCCTCTGCTTATGAAGATCCTGAGACCAGTACATTGAAGGGTGGCATGTCCCATGTTGGTGGGCAGAGAGCTGTCTAAGTTCACGGGTAAGCTGGCCACAGGCAGCCCAACACCCCCAGAGAGAGGGTGAGGAAGTTCTGAGTGCCCAGTACTCCCCATCCTGAGGAAAGCAAAGAGCATATTCCTTCACATCTTCTCTCTTCCGTATCAGTAAAACCGCAAAGAATCCCATTTTTAGCATTGATCTGCTGAGCCTCAATTCATCCATATAAATGTCATGTTTTACATTTAACAGAAGAAGCAAAGCTTATGTATGGATGTCGAAGAGAAAGGAAAGAATAGGGAGTAGACTAATAGGAATATGTTACAAAGAATTCAAAGCAAAGTGTGGTAACAGGAGTCACTGAAAGGGAGAAATACCTCTGTGATTTCTACCACGTCTCAGTCTTAAAAAACAGATTGTAAGAAACGCATGCTTTAGGTAGATTTTTCTCAGATACGGCACAAGGGGTTCTGTTTTTATTTCTGTTTTCACTGTATGCTGCCACCCTGAGCTAAACTGCCCATGGCACAAAAGTATTTGTAAAGCTGGATTAAACGACAATCTTTGTTCAAAACAAACTTAGAACTTAGTAAGCGAAGGATGAGTATGTGTTGTCTTTTAAGAGATCTGTAAGCTTATTGGAAAAAAAGAAAAGCTGTGGTTTGTGACTAACATATTACATCCCAGGCACAGCTAAGTCCCTTTTAGAGGATGCTTGTAGAAGCTGGAGCTGCTGGGTATTCAGCTGCAAGAGCTGTGCCAGATCTGGGGCCTGCCAAAAACTTTGGGCTCTTTCACTTCAGGATGCTTTCTGTAAGAGATTAAGGAGCCACGAGCCTCCCTTCACACAAGCTGAGCATCTCTACAACTTCTGAGCTGAACACTGCATTGAGGAGCGTGATGCTGAATGCAGCTGATGAAGATGAGTTACATAAAATCTCATACAAAATAGTGAAAGGTGTCTGAAAACCTGTCTGAAGTTTTTTCTAAGTCAGTGCTCTCCCTCACTTGCAGCTAAGACTAACGGGTAATAAATAGGAAGAAACGTGATCCACAACTTGGTATGTGGTCACTGTACAGTCTGCCCTTACAAAATATGTTTTATCATAATCTGAAGGGGTTTAAGTAGGAAAATAGCATTACATTTCATGTACGTTTTGAATATCTGGAGTATAGTTTGTTGATTTTCTACACAGGTTCTTGTGGAGATTTAAAAAAGGAGTTTAATGCTCCCAGGAATGTTGGAAACACGGCATGTGAGGGGCGAGCGTCTGCTGAGACACCTGGGCTATAGAGGATGAACCTTCCTCAATCTTGACTTGGAACTCAGGTACCCTGAGGTCAGGGCAGAAATCCCCTCTTTGGCCTCATTTTCATAGAGAAAATAGTGCAAATAATTACCTCAGGTAACTGAGTAGATTGTTAAGTGTTATGAAGCAAAATCTTAAAGGAAGGAGAGTTCATTTTGAACTCTCTTGTTTTAGTATTGCAAACTGCCTACAAGATTTTCGTATGTGTTAGATATTAGAAGGTTTCAAGGACAGGTCACATCCTTTTTCCCCCAGTGACAACACCCCCTTCATATGTACTGTTTACTATCTCTGTGCTTCAGCTGAGAACATAGCTATTATGGGAGTGAGATTTTCAGACCTTGGTACCCGTCAACTATTTTCATGCCTCTACTGAACAGATGATAATTCTTGGTTTTTGCTAATCTGGATTTGAGATGAGCCAGTAATCTAAAGAAGAAAATCTCTGTAATCACCTGAGCTATTCAATCCCACCTATATTTTTTTATTGAAAACATTTTCTATATTCTTCTTAAAAGAAAAAGCTAAGGAAAAATGACTCTAGTATTGTCTGAATGAAATACTATCTTGAGAACAGAGCTTCTCTCACAAATATTAGTTCCATTTCTATAGCTTCATAATAAATGGTTGCAGCTGTTGCCATGGCGATTTTCATTTTTAAAAATGTATCCAAATGAAGACAAGAAATTCAGCTGTTATCATGAGAAAGTCTAAAATAAATCCGGATATGAATTGTATGCTCTGGTGTTGGCAGTAATAATGCATATTTTGTCTTGATATACTGGAGCTGAGGATGGGGATTTAGGGGTACCCTGGGTGGCAGAACTCTGTTCCTGATCCAAATGTAGCAAATGGATAGACTGAAATTTCCGTTCAGGGAAAGGCACTTCACTTGCTCTAAAGGCTGGTCAGTGTTGCACAGACAATGTCAGTAATATTCCTGTAGGAGCTAGGTAGGCCTGAAGCTCTCTTCACTTTCCTTTTTGATGGCATCCTATTTTTTTCTTTTTTTTACAACTTTTAAAATGGAAGAGAAATACAAGCCACTGTGGAAATTTTCAAATTGAAATCTTACATATTACTTTTCATCTTATCATCCTGCAGTTCCAAAGTTCTTTAAAATCAGTGCTGTATATTTAATGTTAGACACAGCACATTAAAAGAAAATCATCTGACAGTACACTACAAATAAAGTGTAATTGCAGAAGTTCCAACTCATGTGCTAATAGTCAGCCACCGGAAAAATGTGCTATGTTGCAAAGATATAGTCTATTTAAGTCATTTTAAAGAAAAAGATATTTAAAGGCAGAAGTTATTTCTGAGAAGATGATAGAGGAATCTGGACTTTTGGATAGAAGTTCTGGACTTGTCAGTGTGGAAAGGTAATAAATAGTTTGGTGATTTATCACCAATCAGCAAGGAGGTGTCTAGAGACAGACTGTCTAGTCTAATAGAATATGGGCAGGATGGGAGACAGGCTGAGAGGTGGCTTTGCCTCGGTCTTACACCTTTTCTCCTTGCCTAGGAGCTGTGAAAGACTCTGTCCTGAAGTCACTTTAAATTGTAGCTGTCTGTCCGCAGGCTCAGTGGCTTGGGGCTGCCGAGAACAACAGTGTTGTGGCTGCTGAACCTTAGGAAAATTGTCTTGCTCAAGCCTTTGGGCTGTATTGATAATGACACCTACAAATGCCCTTTACTTTGAAGGATTAATCAGCTTTCTACTCACGGCAAAATAACACACAGAGGGGGAATCACCAATTAGGAAATGTGTGGATTGAATTTAAGTCTCGATCTTTATGATAATTGCAACGGTAAAAATCTTTTCTATCCTTACAGATTATAGCAGGAAGAGAGATAATAGAAGAGATGTTTCATATTCCTTGTTTTTATCTCCAGGCACATTTTTCTCAAAAAAACCCTCTTGGTATGGTCTTTGTTCCCCTATCCCTGGTAAAGGCGTTTCAAGTGATAAGCCAGTGCATAAGCAATGCTATATAAACATGTGTCATTCTTGAAAAACAATTTAAAAGTTAATTTGGATCTTTAAACTAATCTGGATAATCAAATCCTTAAAAAGTTCCCTAAATATACTGCAAATCAGATATACAGAGTGATCTTATATTAGATGTTGAATGGGAGTATCACCCATAAGTACCTGTGCTAAGGTCTTTGAATATGTAACTGGCAGCTGGACTTGAGCTATTCCTCCCTGGAGGATTAAAGAGTTAAGATCCCCATTTATTTAAAATTAAGATCTCTGTTATTACCTATAACCTACATCCAGTGCAACAGAAAATCTCACAGAAATGATAGGCAACGAAACAGCCGATTTCTCCTTCTGGATTTGTGAAGACTCCGTTGATTTATGGATAAACATTTAGTATAACTCACTCATTTCCACCACTTAGTTTTAATGTAAATTATTTCCATAGACACTCAGTTCCATGAAGTTTAAACACAGCTATTAATAAAGTGAAAATAATTCTGACCAGCTTCATTACCCTCATAATTACTAGAGTAAAGGAGTCTTTCTTCAGGAGCTTTCGCATTCACCTCGCTCTAACTGTGTGCAGTGAAAACTCTCTCTTAGCTATGGGCTAAGTCATGTGAACTGTAGAAACAGAATATAGAACTGCAAAAAGGATCCTAAAATGATGGTTCAGAAATACATTTAGCATTATCCGTAGGAATAAAAAACACTGCAGTAAAGAAGGCTTTAGACAACTTTGTTAAAATGGCCCAGGAGGCTGAAATATTTTCTTCAGAAATTTTCAGCTACCTATAACCTTTCCCTGGTGTGCCTGAGGCAGAGAACAGAGGCCAGCTGGGCACTCGCTTATTCTCAGCGCTCTCACTATCATTTCTGGCTGTGCACTAGAACCAGGTAGAAAGGAAGAACTGTTTCATTTCTTTTAAGTGAATATAAGCATGTGATAAATGGGGATATAAAATGAAAATGCTGTGTGTTTAAGAATGATTTTTCTTTCTGAGGTTTTGTGAGAAATTTTTAAGGGAAAATGGTACACATCAGTTTATTAAATGCATTGTTGAGATGCTATTTCATTCAAAGATTTACTCATATTCAAACTTTCCCCTTTTAAAGTCTGAATTCTAATGTCACAAGATCCTCCCAGAAGTTTATTGAAATTACATTATGAACTCAAATAACATATGCATGCTGCATTCAAAATATGCACATCATTATAATTAGCAATTAGTTGGGGAACATCAAAGTACCAAACACATTAAAAGGAAACCAATAATAAGGCTATTTTTTTTCCTTGCTACAATGGTCTTTACAGAAAACGTTTTTAAGTCCCATTTCCCTAAACACAGCAGAAAGTAATGAGCTTCGTCTCTGTCCTCTCTCAGGGCCACTCACACCACTGTTGCCCTGATATTTGCTGTCTTTACGTCTGGTTCATAGATTCAGCAGGCCAGGCAATGCCCTAGCTTTATTTGGGTATTTATTTTCTGTAGCTTATGACTTTGTCAGACTGACGCAGTTTAGACTACATTTCCATGTTGCATTTGTACTTTTAGTGAAGGCTTTTTCTTTTTCCTGAAATTTCTGCAGCAGAAATTTAGCCATCTTGCAGAACCAGTATAGAGAAAATATGTTTTTGCCTGTCTTAGACAAAACCCTACAATCACATAATTACAAAACATTCTCACTACAGTGCTTTGAAATGCAGATTTGTCATTTTTAAGGGGTCAGGAACTGGAAGTTACCCTTTAGTTACTCATGTATTTCACCCTCATGAAAATGTGCCAGAATCGAGCAATTCTTTAAGGTTTTTGAAACGTTTAGTTGAAAAATCATAGAATCAGTAAGGTTGGAAGGGACCTCTGGAGATCATCTAGTCCAACCTCCCTGCTCAGCAGGTTCACCTAGAGCACATTAGACAGGGTTGCATCCGGGTGGGCCTTGAAGATCTCCAGAGAAGGAGACTCCACAACCTCTCTGGGCAACCTGTTCCAGTGCTCTGTCACTCTCACAGTGAAGAAATTCCCCCTCACGGTCAGGCAGAACTTCCTGTACTTCAATTTCTCCCCATTGCCTCTTGTCCTGTCACATGGGACAACTGAAAAGAGTTTGTCCCCGTCCCCGTGACACCCTCCCTTCAGGTACTTGTACACATTGATAAGATTCCCCCCTCAGTCTTCTCTTCCCCAGGCTGAAGAGGCCCAGCTCTCGCAGCCGTTCCTCGTAGGGCAGGTGCTCCAGCCCTCTGATCATCTTCGTAGCCCTATGCTGGACTCTCTCCAGTAGCTCCATGTCTCTCGTACTGGGGAGCCCAGAGCTGGAGGCAGTACTCAAGATGAGGCCTCCCAGGCTGAGCAGAGGGGCCGGATCACCTCCCTCGACCTGCTGGCAACACTCTTCCCAACGCAGCCCAGGAGACCATTGCCCTTCTTGGCCACAAGGGCACATTGCTGGCTCATGGTCAACTTGTCACCCAGCAGCACTCCCAGGTCCTTCTCTGCAGAGCTGCTCTCCAGAAGGTCAGCCCCCAGCTTGTATTGGCGGCTCGGGTTATACTCAGTAGAGATCTCATAAACTTTATCTGCTAAAGATCTCCTAAGATTTCATTTGCATTAAGCATGTAGCATCTAAAACATGTTTTTTCTCTGCAATTGCTGCTCCCAAAACTCTGCTCTCTACTCTTCCATCGGCCTTCAGAACTGACCAGCAGCACTACTCTCTCTGGTCCTCGTATTTCCTCTGTGTGTCAGAAAGTAGTTAGTAGGAAATCAAAGAGGTTTGTATATCAGACATAAAGAGAAGGTTTAGAGAATGAAGGAGATCGATTAAGAGTCTAGAATGCTAGATTATGTGTTAGAAATGATTTGTTTCCATCTCAGATGGTAGACAAAGAGCCTGGTGACTGCAGCAGTAGTGGTGGAGTAGTGGAGTAGATCATGAGATTCACAGGGAAGTGTGCACTAAGATAGAGGAGGTGACCCTCATCTATGGAAAAGATAGAGAGAAGAAGATTGGGTCCAAAGCAAAACCATGTGGAAATGATAACAGTGTAGGGCTCTATAACCACCTGAATAAATTCTAAGAATAGAGGTTTGCCGAGTCTCTCCATTTAAGTAGCTATGAAATGCACTAACTAGAGGCTTACACTCTCTCCCTGTGCTGTGTCTGGCACTCAAAGAAGGCTACATGCTACTATTATCAATTATTCTCTTTGCTTGAGCATCAAAAGTATACTCTGAAATCATAAAAGTTCCAAATCCAAATAGTGAACCATGTGCAGTAATGTCTTGAGTATAAAGTAAGAGGATTTTGTGTATTAAAAATAAACCCTAACATTTGATGAAAATATTTACAGAAGGTGGATCCCATCTTGCCTTCTGCAAGACAGGAATATATATTTTGGACATTTTGTAACTTCTGTGTACTTGATACCTTTCTTCTTATTTTGATATACTTATGGATGATTCACCATGCAAACATAAGCATGTATGTACGTGCAGGCACACACGAAAGAACTTCATATTGAGTTTTCCCTTGTGCTGTTGGGTAGCCCCTGGAAATACGTAGTTCATTCTACCACAGTGTGAACAGATGCTTTCTCTCTCTCTTTCGTGTAACCACAACCTGACCTCCAAAAACTAAAGGAATTTTTACAGAGGTTTGTGCTCTCCTAACAAAACCTCTATTTCTTTGAAGTTGCCATACTCTTCCCATGGTGTATTTCTGGAAAGGATTTCAATGTTGAATAGGTATTGATGGGTACATGGTAAATGAAATGGCAAGCTCTCCTTCACCTTTCCAATACCTATTCCTTTTCTTCTCTCTTTTCCACCAAGAAGACTTGAAAATATGTTGATCTACTGCAAGTTCCAGAGACATTCTTGTGTACAGTATTTTCACACAGAGAGGATGAAATGAACTTTTGGAATACTGCAAGGGATATAGTATCAATACATTCATTTTAAACTATAGGGGAGTTGTCTCTGCAAGTGGAACTAGACTCTGTATGTAATTATTTTGCTCTCAGAAAATCTGTCTTATTCACTAGAGAAAGGTTATTTGGATAAGAAAAAACATCTGGAAGAGCTCAAAAAACAAGCTGACTCATACTAGGGCGTACTTCAGTTCTGAAGAGTTCCCAGTAGAAATCTTTGAAATGAAGGAGCTTTGATGCCAATTTGGTCATTTGTACTGAAAATGTAGCTAAATAATTGCCTCTTAGAAGTGATTTGCAAGCATAGCAAGCAGCATTCTTAATTCTGAGCCTGCATTTCATATCTTTAAATGTTATCGGTTTGTTTTTGTATAAGTGGACAGAAATACCTGCAGCTAGTCTGATTTGATTGGATATGACAAGTACAGACATTCCCAGCTGATTTGAACTACGTTACATTTTCATACATCCCTGAGGGCAATCTCCATAACAGTGCTCGCTGAAATCTATTCTAGCTTACCAAACAGACTGCAACTGAAGGCTGCCTATTCAGATATATTGCATAAACAGAACAGAACCAATTATGTAACTTATAGCTGGAAAGATCTTTAGCACATAATAACTAGAAGCTAAGTAGAATTTTTAATGTGGAGCCAATATTGTAAAAGAGATATGAAATATTAAAATGTGAAAGAAATATAATGAAGCAATGGGGTTTATCTCCTGAAAGCCATTCTGTCCCCAGTCTCCATTTTCGTACAGAAATTCTAACTAGATAAGTGTTACAGAAATTCTATAGCATTCTTTTCCCTGATCTAGGCACAACATTATTCTTTGCAGTAAGGCTCACAGAGAAAGGAAAGTTTATTAAGCAATGCCACCATCATATTATGTGGGATTTCCTCTATTCTAGGAAAGAAATTCTTTTAAAGTTTCTGTGAATAGCGAGTTTTGGCAATCTCCCAGTGCTCACATCTCCTGTTCCAGATGGTCAGTGACGTGAAACTCTAATTATCATCAAGATAATAAGCAGGGGCTAAACCCTCCCTCAAAGGTAAAAAGAGCAGATGGGCAACCATAATTTCATTATTATAGAAATAATAGATAGAAAGAATTCCCCATCCACCTTTCTAAATCAGTCGCTAAGCTGCTGCACAATTAACTCCTCGCTGTATTGCTTTATTGGTTGCTCTGTTATTTGACTGGTTGAATGGCTGCTCGTATATATAAGCTTTTCTAACAATAGTGAGAATAGCAGCCAGATTCATTTTGTTTCAGGAAGTGAAATGTTTGGGCTGAGCTTCCATCCAGTATTTTGCTTTCTTTTAAGTTTTCAGTAAATTTGATTTTATTCCTCTCCACGGTGTTATAGTTATTTATTCCAAGAAATCTGCATGGGAATAAAATCACATATAGTATTTATCTGAAATGAGGCTATGGATAATTCCCGAGATCTGTTTTAAAGTCATTTTTCCACAAATCAAAATGTGACAGGCCTTCTCCAACCCCCAAATCTTTGACAAAGATTCAGGGTCTTGCAAGTCTGTACCATGGAGCAGCTCTTCTTCATATGGCTGTTGTGATCCAGCGCCAGTCTCACTGTGAGTGGTCTCATCTGTGAGGTTTTACAAAAGCACCTCTAAGTCTGCGACTGCTCGAACAGAGCTCACAGAAGCTTCAGTTCCCCCAATTTCTGCCATATTCATTTAGGTAAAGACTGAAGAAAGGTTCTTAGGACAATTCCCTGTGTTTCTGGCAGAATCTTATTCCTTTGCTGGATTCAGATTCATTGCTTGAATCATAACTTGTGGACTATCTTTTAGATCTGGCTGGCCTAATTCCTAATGTGTGTACTACTTGAGGCTATCAAGAACGGATATTCCTAATAATACTTCTTAAAACTCTACAAAGCTGCACGAAAGAAAAATAATCATGTAGGTAAATTGAGCCTTTCCTCCCTATTCCTATGAGCAAGCAACACGCTTCTTTTCCCTTTTAAGAGTCTGAGTTACAGGTTTACACACCAATGACACAGTCTGTATGTACACAGCATGCCATGTCTCTGTTTCATTGACTCTTCTCACTCTTGCTTCTTTTTTTGTAGTCATCCCCTCACAATCCCCATTTGTTGCTTTCACCAGTTCCATTTCTTACTTTATCTTTCATCCTCATTTCACCGTCTCTTCCCATACTTGTTTGAGTGGCTTTGCATACTGTTCAAATGCTAGGTAGAAAAAGCGAGATAACAGATATAATAGGCGGTGTATTGACAACTATGGCTTTCAGTACAATATGTAGAAGTAGCATGTTTTAACTCAGCATATTTACTCCACGTTTCTGCAGCTCATCTACTTATGTTTGGTGGGAGAAGGAGACAAGTTTGGTAGATTTGATCCCTTGAGTCAAAAGTCATGTCAAATAGCCCTTAGTGAAGTCAATAGTAGTAGGATAATGTGCACTGCAGTGGACAGCTGAGGTCTTATCTTGTTGTCCCTATAGATGCATTCCATGTCCCATGTCATATGTCCTGTGTCCCCTGGCTCCCATTCAGTTGTTTTGATTACATGTGAAAGTGCTGTATGATGCTGTTCCTTGAATTTTTGTTCATACTAGCCAACATGCCTGCTACCCATGTGGATTTCCACACTGTCACCTCTACCAGGAAGGGGATGAAGCTCATCAGGCCCACTGAGTAATGGCACAAGAGCCAGCAGGGAAATAGAGTCGTTTCTTTTGCATAATGATGATACAAACCTTTCTGACATTTTCTACGATGGAAACATCTCTTGTGTAATGTTCTCATAGATAATCTCTATTAGCAAGAAACACGTATCAGTATTCATTACTGCTTTCCACATCCTGCACTCACTGAGCACTCAACATGAGAAAGATTAAATAGCTCTGCTAAATATACTATCTCAACGCTAATGACCTATTCAGCTACTTTTGGTCACATCTCTAACTATTCAGTGCTATTTCTACACCTTCTTTGACACTTTCTTCATCAAATTTCTCTGCAAATGTGCCAAAAGTATGCAAAGTCCAAACCCACAGCATGTACACTCAAAATAAATGTAGATGTTTGTTTCAACAGTAACAGGCAGTATGAAGAGAGAACAGTGGAAAAGGAACGGAAGTGAATTGAGGTTAATCTTCAAGTTTTTCATAAATATCCATAAATTCTTAACGTTCAGCCGAATTCTACAGTCTTCATAACACAAAACTCCAACTGAAGTTATTGGTACGTTTCTCAATTATGGTCTTCAGAATGTGTAGCAAGCTTC
This sequence comes from Rhea pennata, assembly GCF_028389875.1. Classification (NCBI taxonomy): domain Eukaryota; kingdom Metazoa; phylum Chordata; class Aves; order Rheiformes; family Rheidae; genus Rhea; species Rhea pennata. Next base: position 17,255,735 of record NC_084671.1, on the reverse strand, counting down.
TCAGTACACACTTTATTGTATTTATTTGTAAAGCACTATTCCTAAGAAATGATAAACATTCCTGGGTGTGAAATCTGTGAATGAGAAATGTCACCTAAGTGTTCCATCCTACAGTATGAATGGCTAGGCGCACCCTAAGGCTAAGCTGAGCAAATAACTGCTTTATGATGTTCAGGAAACACAGTGGCAGAAGGTTAAATATGCAGCTAAGAAAACAGCCTTATGTGTGCTGGACCTTTTGTAAGCTAAATTTTGTTGTTGTTAATGGTTTTGCAAAAAACGTGAAGAAGCTGAAAACCCACGGGGTAGAGAGTACAATAAGTGGCAAAAATGTCATCAGTTGGAATCCTTTTATGAAAATATTTGCTATGTCATACAGCAAGAGCTAAAAAAGCAAAAGAAATCTTTCTAAGTGTTACATATTTTGATATGTAGATACATATTGATCCATTATATTTCCATTTTGATATGGAGATATAAGAAATATAATTTTCAATAATATACTTTTAAGAAGTTATAGCATAAACACCAACAGATAAACTTCTTGGTGTTTTGATGTTGAACTTGGTTCTTTGGTGTTGAACTGAGGAACATTTCTTTGCTGAAAAATTATAATAATGGTATGATTGGAAAGATCTTTTTGTAAAAGGTTGCTATAATCTGTTTAAAATTAGATTCCAAACAGTGAAACAATCTCTGATCAGAACGACAATAAGCCTATTTAAACACACTCAAAAGAAGCTCAGATATCTTATTTTTCCCACATGTGTCTCATTAGTTCGTTTTAAAGTTTGTTAGCATATATAAAATACTTCTACAGGTAAAACATATGATGAAGATAGACCTAGAATGTGAACACTGGTGCCAAGTAAATTTCCTAGAAAACAAAGTACATAAGAAATATTCATGGTATAATTAGTCATGTTGATTTAGCTGGGTAAAAGCAGATGTGTTTAGTCATCTAACAAGTATCTTCTGAGAAGTTATATTTAGTAATTATTCTAGAGAACTTTAAAATATTGTAAGGCATATTACACATGGCAGATTATAATTATAATTACAATAAGGCATATTATTGTAAGGAATATTATTTTTCTTAAATAGCTTGAATCCTTGATATAAAACAGGCTGAAAATTTACTATTTTTGAATATTCACATCCTTGTTTTCTTCCAAAATGTTTATTTTATGTGAGAGTTCTCCCAGACTGTTTATTAAAAGGCAGCTTTTGTCCTAGTCAGGAAAAGGTGTAAGCAACTCTGCAAGGTATTTACACAGGATGAAATCCTTGTTACATCTGCAAAACCTTTCCTTGTGTAGGCCCTTGTTTGTATGAGCTCTCTCACATGCACAACAGCTTTTCTGCGGTTCTGCAGCTACTCTGATCAGCTTGGTTCATAATGATCCTCTCATACTGATTATCTTAAATATCAGTATAACTGAAGTCTTACAATTATCACAAATTTGAGCATTCATTACCAAAGATGGGCATTTAGTACGGCAAGATGCCCTACAGGAAAGCTGGAGCTCGCGTGCTTGATCAAATTTTTGTGACGGCAACTGGCCAGTCTCTCTACGTACTGTTGCAGCAACATGCAGCTACCACGACTTACTAAATCCATATGAAAAGTGTGGGGGTAGCTTGTCCCACTGCTGTCATTCTTAAACTAAATGATACAGAGTACAGGAAAAATAAGGTTTTGAGGAAGAAGCTGGAGGAAAAAAGAGCTTTCAACATAAAGCCTTGTTGGCAGACAGCCACACTCCCTTCAGCCAGCCAAATTGTCATAGCCAGACATGGGGGATTCCCTCTTTCCTTTCACTGCCTTTCCTGCAATGAGTCATTTCTGCAGATATTAGCTTGGTTATTCTGTTAGTTGATGAAACACACCGTGTACTCTCTTATTTTATTTACCCATTAAATAGCGCACAAAGTGATATGTTATTGTATTTTGATAATTTTAAGTATTATTCTCTCTCCTTTTTAAATAGTCCTCTAGTACTCTAATTATGAATGTGTTGTGTTTGCAGCAACCTGAAAAGTTGCTCTGTAACACACATAGAGAAAAAAATAGCTTTTATTTTGTAGTGACAGAAAAATAATATTCTTCACTAAAACTCAGTCAGATTTACTGGGATGTTAATGAACTGAAGCTGACATTATCAACAATATCGCTTTACTTAAAAGGGCATGGGAAGGAAGCTCATGTTAGGTTTCAGACACATTGCATTTGTGCAAAAGCTTATTATTTATACTAGAAATTAAAGAAAAATATAACTGATGCACCATATAGTCTCTTCAATCTCTACAAATGTCTCAACCTGTTGTAGAAATCAAGGCACCAATCCTACCGAATATATAGACAATACATTAGTTTCCCAGTGATACGCAATTCTGTAGTAAAGAAGAGAGTTGTAATCTGCTAGGTACAGCAAAGAAAACATGCGAAGAAGACAGCTAGCATTTGCAGCAGGCGTCCTTCTCATGGTTTTCTGTATCCAGGCAGGGGGGACATAACAGCCTGGGGGACATAACCTAGGCCTGAGTACAGGGAAGAGTGGAGGTTAGAAACTCATGAATCACGTGCTATATGATAGTACTTTTCTTTCTAGATGTGCTTCGCAGTTCAACAGCTCCTTGGAGCTTCACCTTGGAAGAGATCCACAGGCTTTGGCATCACAGTAGCTGCAAACGACAGACACTCAGCAGGTTCTGGGTCTCTCTGAGCTGACTGTAACCTTAACTGTTACAGTCACTAGGAACCTCGAACTAGCAGAAGCTAAATGAGCTTTAAAAGTGTTGGCTGTATTATATAAAACCAAGGGAAACAGTAACAGAAAAGAAAGGCCTCAGACTTTAGCCACCTACATGCTTCTTTCCTATTTAATAGCCACTTTAACGGGTGCTATTCTAGCTGCAGTTTGTACTCGTTCTAAGACTTCCTTTTGTGCATTTTATTTTCTGATGTACTAGATGCTCTGCTAAGTGACACGTTCCAACCACAGTCACTGAATGTGACAGCTGCGCTGTACCTAATCATCAAGTGCTGCGCTCAGACACTTGACAGCATTTGGAAATACTATTCTTGCTCTAAAAACAGTGCAAGGAAATTAGCGTAGGTGAATGTAACCAGACTGATAACTGGAGAATATAGATTAAATAGGAATATTATTTCTTTGTATCTTGGAACAATTGTGTGTGTTTTTGTTGCAACTAAACTATTACAATTTTCTCTGTGGGCTTTCAGACGAAATATAAGCTCATTTTTAAATGAACATAAACTCTATTTTTCTCGAGGACAGAATAATTCCTACTTTAAGGAACAGTATTTTAAGGAGATAGGTGGCAATGAATTTGTGCTTTCTGTGAAACATCTTCAACCATCTTGGAAAGCAGAATTTGTTTTTGCAAAATTATGTTACCATTAAGATTATCTGAGAGGATTATTCAGAAGCACGTAATACATGCAGAGTGGAGTTAACCTGAGATCCTGTTAATTATGTACTTAGCATATGTGTTTTTCGAACAGCACATACTTGTGATTCCGGCTCGTCATCTGTGTTTTGTTTGAGGTTTCCTGAGAATGAAAAGTCTATATATAAATTTAAGATAATATTATCAGCTGAAGCTCTGTCAGATTTAATAGGCAGAGGGAGATAAGCTGGGCTACAGTGCACCACTTTGTGGTTTTAATCTTGGAAAATAATATATTGCAAAAATAAAAAGAATATCTTCTGTTTCAGAACTTCTATCTCCAATTTTAGACTTGTACTCCGTGTTCATTCAGCATTATTTTGTCAAGATATCTTCTTCAGATGAGAAAAGAAATCATATTAAATTAAATTTAGACATTTTACAGAATATACTGTTTTCTAGGCTAAAGAAAATGAACAGAAATTGCAGTTCAGCTATAAGCTACCATTAGCAACACTTGAATGGTGATTAACAAATGAAGAATAACTCTAAAACTATATCCCTATAATGTAATCTTCAAATGCTGTATCTATACTTGCACAACGAGAATCGCATCAGCAATTAAAGCTTGGAATTACTTCACCAAGTAAAAAATGGAGGTGGGTATACTTACTATGTCAGCACGATAGCCACAGCATCATTTAGGACACTTTCTCCAAACAGGAGTGTGTACAAATCTGTGTCGACATGCAGCTCATGGAAAATAGCAAGGACTGTCACTGCACGGAGACAAAGCAAAGTGAATTTATTATTCCCATATTGCTTTAGCAGTTTAAGAAATAAAGCAATGTTAGGATGAGTTTTGAGAAGTCCAGTCTGATTTTATTATCCAACAGTAGGTAACAATAACAGAATAGGGATCAATTGAAGTTGATAGGCTCCTTAAATCCAGCAGTGCTATGAGTTTTGTTGTTTTAGCTGAGTTAGGACAGAACTTTCCTCGTTACAGCCAGAATTATGCATAATGAAAATATCACAGTGTATTTTATTGTGCATGAAAAGAATAAGATCTTGTGACTGCAGAGGAAAAAGGATGCTCAAAAGACTTTGGATTTGCCATAGCCTTTGTGGGTTATGAGAAAAGCAGTTTACTATTTTGAGAAGGATATAATAACATTTATCCATCTGTGGTGTGTGCTTACTGAGGGGCAGTTAAATGGACAAATAACCTTATACCCATCCCATCAGCAGCATACACACTTTCATCTCAAGTGACATGTTTGTAGTCATGAAACCCTGACCTTCAGATCAGGACATCTGATACTTGTAAGTCATTTTAAGGTTCCTTCAGCATTAAGATCCCTTCCTTCTCCCTGAGTTATATGCTAGATTTAATTTTTAGCTTACCAGTGCAATAGAAGAATTTAGGTTGTGTCAAATTTAAATTGAATTTGGACAAGTCATTTAGACACGTATCCTCACAGGCATTGCGACACCTGGCCCATATTTAGGTATCTAATCCTATAGATATTAAAGGATACCTTAGTCATTTTACACCACAGTTTCCTTTTACGTGTAAACAGAGAGTCATAATGCGTCCCTAGACCTACATATTACTTTGTAATCTCTAAATGAAAAAGGCTATATATGCTCTGTGCTGATATTAGTATTCTCTTTTTTCATGTAGGAAGCAAGTTTCTCTTTTCAAACTAAATTTCATGTAAAGGCCCCCAATTATTTGTGTGGTTAGGAATTGCACAGTAGTTCCCTGCCTCACTGGTGCTCATTCTAGTACGTAATTGTGCAATTGGCTTAATCCTCGAAGCACAGGAATCCTGGAGATTAGAAGAGCCTCTAAGATGTCATGTTAACATCTGACATTTCGGAAGCGGAAATTGCATACTTTTATATTAAGGTGGCTCCCGATAATTAACACAAAAACATAAACAGATTTTTTTTTGTCTTAATCATTTTTTTTGTCTTAATCGTTTTCCAGGTATCGTATACCAGGTATAATCCTGGTAGGGCTGAAATCATTGTTCACAAATTTTTTCTAAACTGTGCTTAAATATCTGTGAAATCTAAAAATCAGTTTATAAGCCAGTTTATAGATTCTCAGTTCTCCCATGCAATTTTATGTCAAGAGATCTCTGTTGATGTGTTGTTATCTCTGAAGAATTCTGGATTTGTTATTCAACTGAGGACAATTTAGGTGATGTGTGTAGATGAACAGTTGCTGATATAGCTATATTTAAATTAACCGTAAAACTATATTTATTTTTAACAATATTTTAACTATTTAACTATCCTTGCAAATTCATCCATCTACTCCTAGTACATTTATATTTTACGTCAGAAAAGGAGTTCTTTTCCCAGAACAGTTCAAAGGTATAGCAATCAGCTTTACTGGCAAAGGACATTTTCCTGGTTGACCAATGTCTATATTCAATTTTTTGCTGGATTATTAATTCTTCTTCAATATACTTAACTATGGGTCTATTAGACACATACCTACACATTCTCCGCCTTCCCCTTGCCTCCTATGAAAATAAATATCTTTTCTTTTTCAAAATGAGTAAGTATACCCTCTTTCCTTCCAATTCTACCCCCAAAATCTGATCTCAAATCCTTTTAAGTGGAAGCAAGATAATAAAGAAAGCAACACAGTAATACATCACTTGCCCCTTCTAGGAGATACGCATCAGTTCACAGTTCTCAGACAGTATCTCCCATTTCAGACACATCTCCCACATGCAATGGAGGTTACTGGATCTTCTTTCAGCACTGCTGGTCCCTGGCTGAAGAATTCTGGTCTTTGCAGGATGGCCATTTCCAGCATCTGCTCCGTCCCTATGACCCCCTGGCCCAAGACGCAACCAACTACACCTGTGCCACTGCTGACAGAGGTTTATCTAATCTGTTTTTAAAAAATTGCAGTGATGCTGATTCCACAAATTCCAAAAGAGACTAACCCTAAATTCAGTAATTTTGCAGCTTATGACTGCAGTTATTCCTGAATGTCTAACCTAAAACTCTCCTTCTGCTCTTCAAGTCTGTAGCTTCCCTTCCTAGCCCAATGAGACATGAATAAACTCTCATGTTTATTCCTTTTCTTCCTCAGCAACATTTTACCTACTCAGAGACTCATGTCAGACATCCTTCCTCTAAACGGACTTATTTCTTTCAATCTTTTCCTTTCAGTCATGTGTTATAGCCCTCTAATTACTAGCTAATTTTCCCTGAAATTATTCTGATCAGTCCGTATCTATCTTGAAACGCAGTGCCCAAAACTAGATCTGAGTGTCAGCAGTAGTTGACACTTTGCTGCTGAGAAACAGAGTAAAAAGATGCTGCAGAATATGTGTTTACAAATCCTGATTTCCTTTCTTTTGCAATGTATTGGTACTGATGACTCATGTTCAAGTTGTAAATCTGAAACGCTTTTCAGAAGCTGCTTGAATACTCATTCCTTATCTTCTGTTTATTAAGTTGATTCTTTCCGAGTTTAGTATTGATCCTTATGGATTTTAAACCTTTACAAGAATAATAAGTTCTAATCCTGTCCTTCAAAGTGTTTGCAGTCTCCTCTTGGCATAGTACTACTATACGTTAAAGAAGCATTTGCTACTGCGTTAGCCAGCTCGTTAGTGAAAACATCGAATAGTGTGAGGATAGAGACCTGCAGAATCTTCTTTAGCACATGCTTCCAGTTTGAGTGCTCAGTAAAACATTTTCACCTTGTTTTGCAAACCACCTTCCAGGCATTTCAAGATTACATTTTACTTTGTCACTTATGAGAATCTATGGATATACTGGAGAATGGGCCTATTAAAATGGCTTTGATATTCCACCATGATGCTCAGAAAACTGCCATAAATACAAAAAAAACATATATCAAAGCTCCTGACTTAGAAAAGAATAGTGAACTTTTTAAAAAATTCCAGTGATGCAAAGCCTAAAATAATGAAGCATGTCCATGAAGCAAAGAAAGTGCCAAGACAAATCTGATTCTCCTCTTCTTTGACTGCATCGACCACAGTAACATGTTAGATGCTAAACGTAGGATCATTTTGGTCCTACCACATCATAACGGATGTCTATGAAGCTGCTTTGTGAAGGCTATTTTTGACATGCGTAGAAACAAATTGGCATGTTATTAGTTCCTGTTAAAAGTATTTGTAACTTAATCATCAGTAAATTAATATCAGCAAACTACAAAAAATCCTTCAGCTAACTATATCCAATACCTCTTTGCTGGTGTTATATTTGAAAGGAATAAGGTAATCCAGAAGCTAAATGAGACCATTATATAAAGTACTGGTATTATTTTAGCTTAATCTTCTGATTACAACAATTAATATCTTTTATAATACATTGGCCTAGGTTCTCTTTGGGGAAAGTACCACATAATAAAAAAGTAAGATGAGGGAAGTCTCATTTATGATTCCCATCCATTTTTCTCCAAAAATGTCAGTTCTAATTTCAATTGTAGACTCTGTTCCCTACTAATCAGTCATGCCACTCACAGATTACCTCAGTGGTGAGTAAGGAGAAAGCATAAAAATGTTTTAATTAGAGTATGTTTATAAATAAGCTTATATAACCAATTTATAAAATGTATTATCTGCCGTATAAATTACCCTTTTAAATGCATCAGTCTTTGATTTTATGAGAAATGGGACCTGCTCTTTCTGATGAATATCCATTTTTATCAATAAAAACAGCAGCACAACTCACATCTTTGGTTCCGCTGTAACCATAGTAACTTTAAACAGAAAAGAGCCTGGTGATAATCAATATGACCAAAGGTAAGGGAGTTCATATAGCTCAGAAACAGCTGTGCTTCAGCAAACCTTTCTGAAGGGAAATCTGCTTTCTATGCTCGAAATGTCAAAAGTTAAAAAAAAAAAAAAAAAAAAAGGAGTGCTGAAGATGCATAAAATGCGTTTGGGTTGGTCATTGCATAGAGCGCGCTAAAAACAGCAGCTCAGGCGAACTGCCGAAGTTGTGCTTCCCGGTTATTTCTTGGTGGCTAACGCAGAGGTCGAATCTTCCCACTCGTGCGCCGGTTTGTTCTGCCGTTCACACTAGTGCTCTGGAGCCAGCGGCACCCTGACGGGGCCGGCGCCTCTGTCACCACGGGAGAGACCCGGGCACCCTGCTCCGGGTGCGTTTTCACTCTAAAAAACTAACGTATAACAAAAGTGACGTTGTCAGTGATGCAAGCGTAGCCTAAAATGTAGGTAAAGTAGAGTTAAACTCCTTTCATTAATCCTTACATATTGCGTAAATATAATCTTATCACAAATAACCACAAAACTTAAAGGTACTTAAAGCTGCACCTGTAACAGTGCTAATAATCCAGCATCACAAGAGGTTTGGTGTGACTGATGATGCACTTCTGTAATGAGAAGAGATGATATTCCCAACTATTTTTGATTAACTTTTGATAAATGATACCTATCAGTCAGAATGATGAAAAACATACCTATTAGCTGGGCATTTTAAATAAAGGACCAACAAAGGGAGAGTTTGTCAGAGTTCTAAAATCCTATGTTTTGAGAATCAAAACTGTCATCTGAATTATTGAAATTTTTCTCCTGAAGATGATAAATTATTAGAAGGAAATATTTCTTGTAAAATGAATGATTCCCTAGCAAGCAAATTTGCTTTGTGCCTAAAGATTCTACTTTTTTTTTTTTTTTTTTTTTCCCTACACACTGGAACAGGTTTTTGAGGAATCTCCAAATACCATGGACATTTAGAGATCACAGTCTATAATGCAAAATTTAGAAACATAGCAAATATTTTAGGGAGCTAAGACCCTTAAATGGTTACATTCAAGGGAATTTTCTGGTTTTAATTTTTATTTTAGTTGAATATTTGGTGTAGTAGTGGCTTGTGTATTAGCTTGCTATAATTCAGCTTTATTTCATTGAGACTAGAGGAAACTACAAAACACTTTCCCAGATATAGGCAGTCATACGATCATTTATTAATCTTACTTCAAGTGCAAATTTTCTATATAAGGAAATCTAACATATTGGAGAAACTCTTCTAAATTAATTTTACAAAATAATCTATATATTGAACATCAATAAACACTCCTCAATACGAGAACCTATAATGTGCTACAACATCATTTCCTTCTTCCTAACAATAATAGGAGCTTCTAGCTGCATGTATTTCTTAATGTCCTGGTAGTAATATTTCTCATTTAACACGTAAACATCTACTAGTCTTGTCTTTACTTTTACAAATACGAAATTCAATCGAAACATCTGACTTGTCAACAGATCAGCTTTTAGCATCTTCTTAGACTTAATTGCTTTCCATAGCCAAGGGAAATTAAAACCCTTTTTGAAAGGAATTTATAATCCTACATAGTGAAAAATTAAATGAAAAATTAAGTAGCAAATCGGACAGTAATTTATTATTTTATCCTAGTAATTTATTATTCTATCCTTCTTCTATTACACTAAAAGCATTTGACCAGAGATTTCTTTTTTTAAGCTCGATATCACATATCAAATCATTAGACTGATTATTTTATGCCCTTGCATATATCATTCCTCCAGAGGACCATGTTTGAACTGATTTTGGCAGTCTAATGAGCACTTTGGATGCCTTGAAATTATAATTTACTAGCAAATCCTACAGCACAATGGAATATTTTCACTAACTTCTACCATTAAATCAAGCAAAAATTTTGATCAAAATTCTGTAAGCCTTTGAGGGACTGAAATTTACAGATAAGATTATTAATACACATAATAGTTTAAAATATTGTAAATTCATAACAGAACAAGGAAGATTGAAAATTAAAACAATACATAGATGCTATATAAGCAAAAGCGTTAATTACTGATAGCTTTTCACACTGAAAATAATTTTCACAAATTCAGTGTTAACTATTTAAACTTGTTAAAAAATCTGGGAGAATTACATTGTCACTTCTTATTCCTTCCAGCAAAAGTGGAGTATCTCTCTTTTTTTTAATGACTGTTCCAGATGAATGAATGGTGAATTAATAGTATAATCAAAATCAATGTGTTTGTCTTCTACATTTCTCTACAAGTCAATTTGTCAATTTGTGCAACTAAATAGTATTAGGTTGCAAATCAGGAATAGAAACCAAGCCAACTGCAGAACTCTATTCATAGAACAGTCAAGAGCTGTGTTTGGAAGCTTTAAGCAACCTTTATTCCATAAGCAATTTATTTTCCTAGGTTTTGTTTGCGCTTTTAGTCTCTTGTGTTCTTCAATTGTTCTGAAGATGTGCTCTGATCATGTGCTGAATCTTATTAAAGTAGTTGAGGAAATTTGTAAGAGGCAGCATATTGGATGGATTGCGATTAATCTGAGAATAATGATTTGATGCATTTTAGACAGCAATGCTTTCTGTTCCACTCCCTGGACAGCTCACCTGAAGGACTGTGAGAATCCAGTGCTAGACTAAATGCTAGTAGAGCTAATGGCCAGGACCTCCAAGGTCTCGTTCCAATCTCAAAGAAATAAAATACTATTTGAGTGCAACGGTCAACATACATAGTTTTACTCGCCTAGTGGCTGCCTGACTGTAAGCACCTCCCTTACCCGTACTGTGCTACTCTGTTCTTTCTGCCACACTGAATCCCCTGCTGAAGGAACTGAAACTCTTTGAAGGTGGTGGAGCTCTTGAACTACTACAATGGGTATCCTGACCTACTGTTAAGCATATGTGATGAGCAAGTATCCATCTGATGATCAGATGAATAATTATGTTGTTATTAACAAATCGAGTTCTAGGAGATAAAATTGTTTGCATATATATATATATATATATATATGTATATGTATATATACACACACAGTATGCATAATTCCTGCTTGTGAAATGTCTATGAACTTTTTGTGTATTTTCCAAATGTGTTTACGATTCAAAATTACTGACTGAATAATTTCCCTGAGTAATTTTTTTGTGTCTGAGTTGTTCACAAACCAATTCTATTACAGAGTTTAAGATCACAAGGGATCATTAGATCATTAATTATGATCACTCATAATTCTAAACATTCAGAATCTGAACAACTCAGACTCACTTTTATCCTACTGCCTTTAAATATTTTGCCTTGTGTTTATCTGAGGCAAATCTCCAAGAAAAACATCCAGTCATGAGTTGAAGATATCTGAAGATGGCAAATACATTGTTCTGTATTGCAATTGCATCTTTCTCCTTGCTATCAAATCTTTTTTCCTCTGTTTCCCAATTTTCTGGTATTTGGCTTATCTCTTTTTACTACACCTTTCCCAAAAATAGGCCAGGTCCTTTAGTACTTTGTCTTTTCTGGAAGGTATTGTAGATAAAATATCAACAAATAACGTTTTCACCTCTTCTTTCATGATTGTTTCTTTGATGCAAAAAAGCAATACTTTTGATATCTTAGTGCTCTTATTAAAATTTTCAGTGCAACAAAAACTAGACAAATCTCTGAATAACTTTGAAGTTAGCCCTGTTTTAATTACGAGGTTGGGTTAGATGACCTCCTGAAGTCCTGTCAAATCTAAATGATTCTATAATTCTAAAATTCACTAAGTCTGTTTCCCAAACCAGGATGTTTACTGTAATTGTAGGCTTCAGATCTCATATCTGTAAATTCAGGTCAACATGCTGGTATTTATCATGTGATTTTATTTATCATGCAACACTGCATTCAAATTGTAAATTGATACCTTAAAAACAGTATTTATGTGGGCAAATCTAAAAGTTAGGTTCACTAGGCTAGATCATGCATGAATCTGATGTCTAAATTATTAAACACGAGGCTCCGGAGTGACAGCAGTTCTTATATCAGCAATCAGCGCACAGGTTTCTGAGGAATGAGGTATGGTAACATTGGTCCAGTATCCCCAGTAGCTGCATTTATAAAGTTTGTGAGCTAAACAGAGGTAAACGAGTTACTAAAACAATCAACAAATTTATTTTAAACAGGTACCTGGGTCAGTGGCAGACATCAGTGATCCAAAAAATAAGCAGTCAGTAAAGTGGAATTCCCATCCTTTCAACTGGCCGGTGTGTACCATGGCCTTCACGAAGCCATACATGACCAACCTGTCAGAGGAAAGAGAAGACGGACGTTCAGATACGGTATATGACCCTTGTGCTTGATTCACAACATCAAGGAGTTTCCTTGTTCCATTCAGCTTCTTTTAAATGCATGTACATATAAACACAGAATACCAACTGCTAGCGTATAAAATTCTGTTTCAACTGTTCAAGTATTGTATTGGAACTTCACAGACAATTTGAAAGAAAAGACTCCTCTGAATAATTTCCATCTGCTTGTGGGAGAGGAAGTATTTTTAGGTGTTTGTTTTTCAAAAAGAAAGATAAGGTAAGCTCAAGAAGACTTTATCAAGACTAATTTATCTAATGTTGTAGAGCCTTTACACAAAGACAGTGCTGCAACTGGCTATGTGGCATGCTCTGACATTTCTAAAGGAATTGTTTTCTTTGTTATCAGCTTTCAAATGCTAGCTGCGCTCTAACTTCCAGATGAGGTCTCCAAATGCGACAGATATTTAACAGCTTACAATGACAGTGAGTCAATAAAGTTGCACTTCAAAATGCGCTGCTAACACCTCACTAGTTTCACAGAAAATGGTATCTTTGGTCTATATAATTAAGCAATAATATTTGAGATATGTAATCTAACAAAAATCTTGAAATATCTTGAAAATTCAATTCACTTGCTGTCAGAACCTGTACTAGATTTTTATATTTTTCCATACATTTCCAATCTAGTTTAGAGAAACACATTACATTCAATACTGTTTCCATAAACACAACACACACAGTTGACAGCTCTGCTCTTCTAATTACAGATTTTTAAAAAATCTTTTAAACATATCCATTGTATATTGATATTTAACTACATTTTGCTCACAGCTATACTCTTTAAAGATGCTTCCGCAGTCACATGCGCACAGAAAATTTGACAGATTCAACACTACAGAACAAATATTCAGCCGGAGAGTTAATTATAAATCATTTTCAGATTCTCAGACTATTAAATTAATAGGGATGCAGATAAGATCCCATAGAGCCCTAAGGGTCCAAAGTATGTGTGTACGTATTTGCATAAGCTGCCTAGCAAACAGTTAATCACAAATTATTCTGAACCAGCTTATCGAGTTATGGTTCTCCTTGGCTGATGAGCTCACTTTCTCTCCATGCCCAAGGAACAGTCAGGAGGCTGTAGTGAAGTTGGCCTTTTTAATCTTCAGCACAAGTACATGTTGTTTAAGGAATTTCTTCAAAAACTGACTGTGGTGCTGCTATCCTGTTGAAATCATCTTAAAAGTCAACAGGAATCTAAGTTAGCCTATGCATGTCTTTTAGAAATAACTGCCCAAACCTGCTTGCAGTTATGACCAGAGGTGCTTCTCTGATTCAGTTGGAAATATTTTAGAATAATAAATATAATTAAGTTTTGACTATTTGGCAACTTTAGTCACAATTATTCTTTAAATGTTGAGTATAGACATCATCCTGATCTTTAGTATTGTTTCTCACATAATAGTATGGCTCTGCTCACTGTTTCTGAAAGGTTGCAGATGAACTGCAAAAACCTGTCAGTCTTTGACTGACTTAAGAGGTTTAAGCTTGCCATAAAGCTTAGTGCAGTAGAGGACTTCTATAGAACCTGGTATTAGTTCCCATCCTATTCAATATTTGTCTCCACTGAAAAAGGAAATAAAACTGAAGAGCAGACAGAACACTGGTGCTGCTCACTGAGATGTCAACCATTGTCCGCTGGAGAAGAGAGAACAAGAAATTCAGAATATGCTTCTTTTTTTGTAATTCATGAACTATTTAATCCATTTTAGTAATGCTACAATGGCAAAGGTCCATTTTTCCAAACATAAAGCCAACTAAATGCAGGCATACATGTGGGGTATGTGTTCTCTCCACAGAGAAACTGCTGGCTTAAATAAGCCACAGGAATTTGTACTTGTTCCTGCTCCATCTGGCCCATATGAAAACATGCACACAGTCAGATACAGACTGCTCTGGAAATCTGAGTTTGTTGAATGGATTTAATTGCTGACTCTTCAAAACTACAGCACCACAGGGAGGGCGAGTCAGTTCAAATTAATCTCAAATTAATCATTAATTTTCTGATGAATAGGGTAAAATCAGGTTGGGGCTTAAGGCACGCTTTACAATATGAGGTAAAGGGCTACACTGCTGTATACATCAGTGCCTCTATAAAATAATTACACTAATTGAGAAGCTGGGCCTGATTTTTAAGGAGATGGAATAATAAAGACCACAGCCATTATTTTTATCTTCACTATTTAAACATGCCAAAAATAAAGTAATGTTATGTTTGAATCGAATGTGTTGCTGCTTATAGCTATAAAAGTGTGTGTGATGATGCAGATAAAAGGTCCTACCGTACTGCAGTTAGAGTATAAAGCCTGACCTAATCATTCCAATATTGTGAATTAACTTTTAAACCACCTTGGTTTACTTTTCATTTCAGAGCTATGTATTTGTAATGAAGGTAATAAAATAATCAAAGTGATTTCTTACTAGACACTGCCATAGAAAATGCAAAAAATATAGCTTTTAAATAGCTTTAAATAACTCACTTCCTTCATTCCAGGTTTGCGTGAAAACTTTACCTAAATTTATTTTAAAAACTAGAAATCAAGAGGCAATTCTGAACTGGAGTAAGTTCTCTGATGTTTGTAAAAGTAACGGAGCTATGGCAGAGCTATATCAGCTGAGAGTCTGCCCATATGCATGTAAACTCATGCGTACACTTAAAAGGAAGGGAATTGACCTTATTATACTCTCTAGATATGCCACAAGCTGAGCTTATCATTTGTTTAGGGTTTATTAATTTACTTTTTTAAATTAAATCACTTTTGTTATTCTGCCTGTGAAATTAGATTCTGTTCCCAGTTCTGAACATTAGAATTAAGAGAAATTTCACCTGAATTATGGGAGTTACTCTCCATTCTAGACTAGTAAAACTGAGATCAGACTCCTGGCCCTGTGGATTCCAACATGTTATTTTTTACTATTAAAAATGTCAATCTAGGTTCATCATTTTATGCAATGATAGAGATTATTCATATGACCAGCTGACACATCTACTATAGTCAAATTTAAATAATGAAGCAATTTATCTAGGAGAAATGTTAGTAAGTAATTAATGATGTGGAATAAGTACAACTTTTGTGCTATGTATTTAAGAGATGGATCTCAGCTAGATACTTGGGCTCCCAACTATCGTGATATTAAGCATCATATAGTACTACACTATATAGAAGTAGTGGAAATCCAACGAGGAAAGCATAGCCCAATGACAGCAACACATTAATCCCAAGGACACCCCCTGCACAGAGCTTCTTATTGCTGTTATAAACTGGAACTGGAAAAAAACAGTCCTATTGATTTTCAGGGCTGATTTCATTTGATTTGGTATGTCTAGGTTACTTCTAGCAAGTTCATACCCACTGAATTTCAGCAAATCTTATCATTTTAATCATGTTTGACAATCTCTTTTATATAAAAATATATACAATTAAAAAGTTGTTAAAATATCAGTTATAACGTCGTAAATAAGTCAAAAGGTCAGTGACATCCTGAGTTTCACCCAGGATGTTCCCGTCCCATCAGAACACATTCTTAACTGAATGCATGCTGGTGACAAAAATCAAGTTAACAACATTAGGAGCTACAAATCTGTTAAGAACAGTGCTACTACCTTTACTGAATGTAAAATCATCTTTCTTACTAATCTATAATGCTATTTTTTAAAGAATATCAGAACTGACATCTTCAAAGCTGCATAAAGAAAATGGAAGTGCAATTACAGATCAAATTAACTGTAATTTCCAAGATGGCTTTGGAAATCTTAACTTTAAAATATGCTTGCAGAGTAACTTTATTTCATGTACTATTTTGTATCTTGTTCTTAATCTGTGTTGTCAGATTTTTGGGAAAGGGGTGGCTACCTAAACAACGGGATCTTAATCTTTATGCTCCAAGTGATACTTCTCTAATAATAATAACCAAATAAATATTATAAAGTAATTACTATTTTCTGCATCCATGTCTGGATTTTGCATTTATACTGCAAAATGTACCTAATTTAGAATACTGGCTAAGCCACTTGAGGTATTATTTCTTTCTTTCCCAAAATGAAGTAGCAAGTACTATTCTGTGGCACAAAAAGAATGAGGTATTGGACTTAGACATGAAACTTCTACTTATGTCCGGAATCTGAATCCTCAAAGCTCCGCTTTGCAGTCGCTTTCTACTCAACTGTCTAATAGAGCATGATGTGTAGGCCTGAGACTCAAAGCCCTGCTTTACTTGCCTCATCTTCTTCATTTTTCCTAGATACTGAGATCAAAGAGCCAAAGAGATTGTCTAGGCTCCCAGGAGCTGTCCCCTTTGCTTACCACCAGCAGTGATGGACACGGACATCAACGTGTGATGTGGCAATGGGTGATTCGGGCCCTCACCTTGGTGAGAAAGTTATGAACTTGAGACTGTACTTCAGTGTCTAATTCTTTTTCCCATTATTCCTTCAGCTTTGTAACTGGAGATTGTGGATATGGTAGGTGACAAAGTGTCCCAAACCATGTCTTTTCTGGATCTATGAATCTTGATTGTTCAAGGAACAGTAGGAAATCAGTACAGAGCAGGGAATTCATTTTGGTTTGCCCTGCCTTCGTATCAATTTCTTTTTGTCATGAATAAACATGCAAATTCAGCAATTTCTTCAGATGGTCAGAAACTAGATGGTCAGAAACATTATATATTAGAAAAAAATAGAAAGTAAATTAGTAATAAATGTTAATGGGAGACTTCTCAGTCAGACTCAGTTCTGGTTCACTAATATAAATGATACTTATAAATAACTGATTTGATTAAGGAATTTGGAATATTAATGAAGTAATACAGCATAAGAATAAAAATCAGATTAGCTGTGCTGCAGGAAAGCTGAACCAATATTTTCTATGCCCAAACATAATTTTTTGAAAGCAAGGAGGGAAGCACATTGAGCCAAAACAAGTATTTCACTACTTCAACAAGAAAAGAAAAAAGCAGTAATGTAATGAGAAAGTAGAATTTTCCAAATTATGTGAGTCTGGCACCTACAAAGTGCCTCATCTCTAAAAAATGCTACACGCAATGCTGTCATTACACAGTAGAGAAGGCACTGTATAAACATTTGACTTCCTGTATAGAGATGAAGTTAGAATCATTTTCTGGGAAACTGAGCTTCAGCTACCATAATTTCTGGTGTGAACCAGCAAGTAGACCACATGAAATCTCAGAAAAACAACACAGAACAAACTTCTGGCTGGCAAATTTAGTCAAACTAAATAGCAAACACTGAAAAATCAAAACAACAATTCTGCATAGCTTTAACGGCTCTGAGCATGGGGTCATCCTTATATTCTGAAGCTAGACCAAACTCAATCTTACCTGCTTCAAAAAAAGGAAAGGGGTCTTCAAATGTAAAATTCCCAGGCTTTTTGCTACTACTTCAGTTCTTTTGCTACTAATGTTTTATTGCCATGGTTTGAGAAACAGAGTTTGGAGAGCACACTGGCTGTCTATTTGCTGCTGGAAGTTTACAGTGAATTTACTTATAATTCTATTCTCCAGAAATGCCAGTCTGGGACTGGGACATTCTTGAGCTAGCTGCAAGCAAAGGCAGAAGGAAAAGGTCCAGATTTTACAAAATAATAAGTAGAAAGAAATTGTCAAAGCTCTAAATGTAAAAGCTCAAAAAAGGGATATTCCAAAGGAAAAGCTGGAGATGCAGCACAACAGAAGTCTGTTTTTCGCAAGAGTTTCCTTTAGCAACAGCTGATTTTAAGAAGAGATCTGAAAAGAGGTAGTGAAATTGCTTTGGGGATTTTGGGGAAGATCTTGCCAAAAAGTTCTAGATAGGAAAGCATCTATCCAACATCCAGCTAGCAGAAAGATTTTTTGTAGTACTAAAGTGGAGGCCAGCAGGGTATGTTTCATGTAGAATAGAATGGGAAGGTGAGAGGAAAGATGCAAAGGGAAGCTGGCAAGGGCCTAGGAGAATAATTCTGAGAAGCATTATGAATAGGCACGAATGGGATCAGACCATATCTGTGAATGCAAGAGGAAAAAATGCTGAAATAATCAAGACAGAAAAGTTGAGAACCTGGCAAGAGTTTTAGCCTTATGGGTGGATGAGAAAGGCCATATAGTGATACCTAAACACGTAACAAAAGACTAGACTGTACCTAAATGCACCTAGCAGAATGTAACTTGAGCTGCCAGCATCTCTGGAAATGCAAGACCACATGGTGTCCAAAAGAAATGTTAAGGGGCCGTATCTCTCCAAGCCCAGTGAACAAAGCAGAGAACCAAATGACAGTGTCAGAGATTGCCACACACAGAAAAACTTACTTCAACTCCATCACATCTACTAGCATTGTGCTTTATGATCCTCTAAGAGTAGATAGATTAGTTCCATGCAAGGTTTCTATCTTCACTTAAAAAAATGATGCTCACTGGTTTAAATTAAAACGTAGTACAGAATCACTGTCAAACCACTGTGGCTAAAAAAGATTTGCCATTGTGTTTACCAGTCCCAAATATAGATCAAGAGGGTGAAACAACAGAATCTCAAGGGACCACATGAAGGAGAAAGGAAAGAGAAAGCCAGGAGATACTACCAAACACTGTCTCATCAATGAAGTAGATGAATCATAGACCACTGAACAATACAAAAGAATGCTGGTATTCTGCTTGTTCAGATTTCCAAGGACTGCCTCTGAGGAGTAGTGCTGTCACTGAGGTCTGACCTGCTCAGCTATGCAAATATATAGATTTCTTCTTTGTGCTTGTGTAAGGTAGCTTAGGTATCTGTGAGGTGAAGCAAACACAGGTTGAAATAATTCCTACAAATTGCTCACAGTAAAAATATGTTTGAATAGTGCAGTCAGGTAAGAAAACCTGTGTTGAACATTGTTTCCTAAAAAAATCCTGGCCAAGTCCTTACCTTGCATAAACTGGCATCAGGGCACCTGTGCCTCTGTTCTAGAGCAAAATTGGAAAAATATGACAACCAATGCATATGGGCACCTTAGTTTATAGGATGCTTCTTCTTTGATAAATAGCTGTCTCCTCACATGCAAATTAAAGGGAAAATCTGTCAGTTATGATAGAATCTACTCTTAATTTGACATTGTAGGGGACATAATTAAAATGTAATAGAGACTGCTAAATGAAGACGTATAATACACATACTGTACCCAGCAGTTGTTTCTTCAGTTTTGTTAGTCATAAGCATATCACTCCTGAATCTCACTACTAAAAGTCTTCATAATTCCAGATTTGAAGTGTTTGTGCAGTTGTGCTATGTAGCATGAATGAGACTTGTAATTTAAACCTTTCTTGCCAAATATGTTTTCTGATCTGCAGAGAATTTTTCATCTCATATTTTAACTCCCTAAAGAATATGACTCTATCTAGACATGATTATCTTGTAGCCTGAAGCCAGTTGAATATAGCTATAGATTGCAATCATGCAATCAAAAGATTAAAAAAGACTGAGGAGATGTATTTCTTTCTTTTCATGAGGAATAGCAATATTAAGAAGCCAACAATGGAGAGAGCAGATTTTATTTTTTGTTATTTATGATGTAACATTGTGACTGACTGATTAATATGATAACAGTATAAAAAAGAATCATTAGTCAGAATTAAATATTTATGTTGTAAAACGTAAATAGAAGAGATGAAAATGAAATATTCATTCCCTTATTCTGATCTTTCTATTTCTGCCATATCAATGTGCTATACAGTGGAATGCTTCACATCACGTGTTTTGGCTACAATGACTTGTGTCATTTTCAAAGTGCTCTGCGTGCTAGTATATTCTTCTTTTTGCCATCTTTTAAATCAGTTTTGGCCCTAAAAGATAGGGCCAAAAATATGTTTTCATGTTTTTTTTTTCTTTTAACAAATCATTTAGTAACTAATCAAAGCCAGAGAAAACCTCACTCAGGTGTCTCAGGTAACAATAAACCAATAATAAATTTATCCTGAACTGTTTCTTTTAAATCCCACATGTAGAAAAGACCTACAGCTATACAAATCACTGGAAGAACAGAGAAGAAACTGGCTTTGCAAATTCCCAGCATCCATAGTTACCCTAGGCCCAATGAGTTATTCGTCAGCTGACTGTCAGGACTGTACACATAGCTTTAGACTCTACTAAAGAAACAGTTCCCGTGAGCACAGCTGTGCTCCTGGCATCACACAGATGATGCAGGAAGGGCTTTTGCTTAGTGCTTCCCACTGAGCCACCAGATCCACCACCAAGATTCTTCTAGTAGTCACAGATCGTGTCCTGTTTCCTTCTTAAGTCAAAAGTTTTGATGGGAAGGTTTAACGGAGAGAAACACAATTGCACCTTAGAGCTAGGGCATACGTGGGTGTGAGTAAGAAGGCTGCGTTTCGGTGACCATGGCACTGTAGGTATCTGGGCTCTTCAGACACTGTTCTGCCATACTGATCTTCACAGCCGCTGTGGACTTGCATGTTTGCACTTTTGGGAAGGTAATGACCATTTCGAGTTATTCAAACAGTTAAGCAAATGGATGTTGGAGGTGGACAGAAGTAAACAGACCATGTTTCTGTGTCAGTCAATTTGGGGGCCATTGGCAGCAGAAAAAGTGCAGAGGATCCAAAACATACTTCAGGATGTTTATCTCCTTAAGTTTTAAGGGCACCTTTATTGGTACAGAACAAAAGAGAGAGACTGTCCTCACACTGAAACTATGACTATGATAAAATTAGGAGAGATCAACTGAAACATATGGAAAAATATCCAAATATAGGCTTCAGCAAGGTAGTTGCAGAGGAAGGCCTGAGCGAGTCTGTCATCACTGCTGAAAGCAAGCTCAGATGTTACTATATTTACTGTATCTCTACCCAACTGCAAGGCTGTCATACCTGAGTATGTAAGCTAAGACTTTTGACTTCAGGAAAATCTCAACTGCATCTGGGTTGGATGTTGGGCTGGCCTGAGTAAGACTATGCAGAAAACCTGAATCCCTGAATTTTTGCTTATTAAAAAAAAAAAAAAAAAAAAAAAAAAGCCTTCTTTGAGAATCTTTTTGGGAAACATACTTTACTGCATGTAAATCAATCTAGTTATCACTGTTCAGTTATGTTTTATTACATTATCTGTTTTAATTAATCTTTTTAAGGATTAACTGGAAAACATGAAAACTAAAAAATATCTTTTTTCTTATAGAAGAATAATGCAATACTTTCTTACAAAGTCATAGCTCCAGGTCAGATATACCATTTTCCTCCTTGTGTTGCAACCTACATCTAGACTACATTTGGGGTTTATGACCTACTAACTCCTTCTTTCTAGTGATTTCCAAGCCATAGGAAAGGAGTGAGGTGTGCACCTGTGCAAGCTGAGGAGTTAGCTGAGGTCACTGAACACAGTTTGTGAATAAATGGGATTTGAGGTTATTTTTTTCAGAAAAACCTCTCTTTTCAGATTGTTTTTCTTACAGTCCTTACTATACTATAGTTTCACAACATTTTGGTTTAAATTGCTGCAAACAAATTCACCACAGCTCACAACTGCACAATATTGCTTAATGCATTTTTAATATTCCTCTAATGAGTGTAACACAGTTTGAGGAGCCCTGTGTTCCTGAGCTCCATTTAAATCTGAGCCATTATGCATTATAAAGAAAACTCTGAATCTCTTGGCAGTGAAAAAGCTGCACTTGATCTCTGAGTGATGACTAAAACCTCATAATTACTTGGGCAAATGAGCCATGAAACACTGTCAACTGCACTGTGTCCAAATCATACTGCCACTCAATATTTTATTGTATGACAAAGATTTGAACATTATAGCAAGATTTACTTGATTTGGTATTATTTATTGAGAAAAACTCCAGGAAATACTGGATAGCGGTAATCCTACATACATACTTTGAGACACAGGTATCATCATGACAGTGAAAGGTATCAAATGTACAAAATCAAAAAGAAGTAAAAGAGTTTCTAGATACCATTAGAACCATTTTAGAAATTAATATAACAATCAATAAATAGTTATACAAAAGCTGGTGGAAGAGTGAGAAAAAAATTAGAGACACTAAGATATTTCCATATGAATAGCAAAAAAATTAGAACACTTAGTTTACAGCAGGGAAAACAAAAAGGTAGTGAAAGAGTTTTGGTTATTCTTCACTCTGAACTAAGTTGCAAATAATTCAGCTATTTTCTAAAATTTAGAATGAAAAAACCCAAAGATTCCAAACCAGCAATGTTTTGGTCCCACATTTATGAAATACAGTGTAAATATTGAATAACACATTTTAAAGATGAAAATCATTCTATTTAAATATTTCTCATCAAAGCATAGAAAAAAATCTGATGTTCTTACGTCTGTAAGGACCTGCTACAGTAGGTTTTCACTGGAGCACCTGATGTTCCCTTTAAATGAGCTTGTATCACCATTAAAAGATAATTAAGAACAGTTTGTGACTTTCAGAATAATGTAAATTAGATTAGAAATAACCTGCTGCAAAATAGGGCATGAAATGAACTATAAAGAAGCATGTTTGAAACCATTTTAGCATTTTTATTGGATTAGTTCAATCGAATAGTGATACCAGCGCTTAAGAACAAGGAGAGGACAACCTTGTACCCAGACCTTAAATGGACTTTGCCAGATATCCTAGATGGACATTTAATTATTTATTTTAGTAGTGACAACTTGTCACTACAAGTTTCTATCAAATATAGTGTACAGTTTTGATTTTCTTTTTTTTCTGAAAGAGTTGAACGTCTTTAGCACAGACAGTGACCTTACTAAGGCTTAAGGTTTTCAGGTATCTACTTGGGCTTGATCCAGTCTTCCATAGAAATAAAGGACAGTTATGAAATTCAGTTCTGAATTTCACATTTCTAAGTTAGGATGTGGTTACCTCTTGGAATATCATTCAATCTTTTGACAATTTTTTTTGGTTAATAATTGAAATTCAAACATTAGACTCCTGAAAGCCTGAGAATCTCTAAAAATGCATAACAGGCAAAGAAACCCAGCCATCCTTTAACAAGCAGATTAAGTCTGGCTTCATTCTTTAAACAAAATGAAAAACTGAAACTGCGGAGAGGATAAAAAAGACCTTATTTGGGTAATAGCCATATCCTGACTTTTATATTTTGTGTAGATTAAGAGCTGGTCCTTGCTCCAGGGCATTCATATTTTAAATCTGTTTGCATTGTTATGCTGAGATGTTACGCTGTTGAGTTCTTTCATATGTCCAAACCAGGCTCTCAGTATGTTCTGTACCTGTAACTTTTCATCTGTAAACCAAACCCCTTTTTTCTGGGATAGATTATAAAAGATTTTACAGATAACATTCAAAAATAAGAGAAGATTATGACCAGAGTCTCAAGACAACTGCAGAAAAAACAGAGTGATTGGGATAAAAACATAATTAACAAAAAATATGTGTAATGGAAATAACAAATGTTGAAACAAAATTGACTCCTTGTGTTCAGAGTAGCTCCTCCTTCCATGGATCTAGGAGTATTAATGTGAGAGATGTTCACCATTCAAGTGCTAATTGTGATAAAGAATGTAAGAAATTGTAAGAATTAAATGAAGGACCTTCAATTCTGTTTTTCTATAATATCAAGCACAAAAAGGAGGTATCGGCTCCTTTATTTTATAAGTCAAAGCCAGAGAGCAGCGCTAAGAGAAGTCTGTGTTAAATCAAATTCACCACAAATGGCTTATTGCCATTGCCCAGGCAGACCAAAGAGCCCAGCAGAGGGTCTTTGTTAGGCGACAAATGTCTGAGTTGCAAACTGAATACAGACATGAGACATACATGATAGCTGCACATATGGTGCCTAGAGCATTTCAGGGATCAAATTCCAGAGCTAGATTATATACATGCCAACAGGAATTGTAAAAAATCTGTTTGCAGTCAAAACTGTGACCTATCCTTACCATGGTTAGTACCTAGGTGATGGCCTGGAGAATGTAACAAAGTTTATTAATGCAGAATTACAGGGATAGTATATATCTGTCCTTCACAATCAATCCTACAAGAAGCTATTAGCCCTGTTAAACAGGGCTACAATTAATGTGCATTTATTTTTAGGCATAAGAGCGGTAATGTTGAAGATTTTAAAGAGAAAAATGTTAAGAAGTGAATAAGTAAGTTCCTTAGGTACTGAAAAATTTAGAAGGAAATAAGAAATGTGTAACTTGTTGCACATTCATATTGATAAAAATGAAAATGCTGGCACAATAAAAGGTTGAAATGCATGCACAGAGTCAGGTATGAATTAGAAACAAACCCTATGAACTAATTATTTTTGTTAAATATATTAAGCTTGACACAGTACCAATATGCAATAAACTCACAATTTATTGTCGGGAGTTTAAATGACTTGAAGTGATTTCAGATTTAGACTTCTTCCCACTAACCTACTTTATTTTAGGTGGTTAATACCAATGTGATAATCAGGTGCTTATCCTGTTTTCAGAGTCAACTTGGATTTTTGGTAAATTATCTGCTGAGATGAATTAAATATCATTTTTTTGCTGGCATTTTGTTCAATGTGATATTGAAAGTATAGATTTTATTCGAGTATTATAAGATCATTTCAGAATAAGAAGTATAAAGAGATTTGGCAAAACAAGAAATATAGTATGATTTAGTCCTACAATCAACGAAGATGATGCCCTGGATCTCTACTATGAAAATCAGTGGTTACAGGTCACTGAGAAGAATTTGTCACTTTTTTCCTGGGTCACCTAACTACAAGGTAGGTCTATTAAATCTTATCTTTGTCACAAAGAGATGAAGAACTTTTAGGCAATGTGGGATTCTAAAGTGAAATGGTTTGTTACAAAACAGCAAAATTCCCTCTTTCACGATCTACTTAAAAAACCACAACCCCCTAAAGTTCTCAATTCATTAAAAGAAAGAAACCAAACCCAAAAACCAGAGAGGCATTTAGCCTTCCAACTAGTGGAGCAAATTAATGCCAGATGTAATGGGAGGTACTGAAGTTCTCAACTCCTGGAAAAAAAGATTTTAACCGAATGACGGTCAGACAGGTCTAATGGGACACCCTTCTAGGCCAGTAAATAACTTCTCAGTCCTGATTAGATTCCAAATGAGTCAGCAGGCAATGAGCATTAGAATGCTATTACTTAACCTGTGGCAAGCAGGTTATCTCCTGCTTAACTGGTGTGCTGGACACACATATTCTTTTATACAAGAAAAATAAAATATTCTTTTAATACAAGAAATACATCAACAGAGTCCCAAAGAAGCCCAGTATTGTTCTTCTGCATTTTTATTAAAAAACGCTCATATTCAGTAGTTCCACAGCTTCTGAAATTATAATAATAAAAAATTTGACAAGGATCAATGTCCTATAGAAAGGCTGAGCCTGCAGCGCATTATGAGTGTTGTATCTTCCACAACCTGATTATATTACTGTATCATAAAGATTACATTGTTCGGTGGATACACAAATATTTTGATTAGCTCTTCCACACAGTGTTGTTGCTTCTGCTCCATGGAACATGGCTCTCCCTTCCTTGAACTTCTGTTATTTTTATACCAAAATGCATCTATGCATCTGTTAAAATAGTTCCTTAATTATGGCTAATTACGATAATGACAGTGTTGCACTTAAGATTCAGCTTTTTCTCTCTGATGCCATAAAATGTCTATGGAATGATTCCTCAGCTAGTTACTATGTCCGACGAGCAGTCTGAGCAGAGGGAGAGTGCCCACTGGATAACAAGACGGAAATAAAAGACTGTGCTTCCACATTCACTGTCCGTTCTAGTCCTACACTCCTCAGTCAGTGTCAAGGAGTGGTTTACGCCAATAAGCTGCCTAAAAGAAGGAGGTCCCCAAAATTTTAGTTAAATTTGTGGCCAAAAAATATCTACCTACAGCTGCAGGTTGACTTAGTATTAGCTTGCTGCAGTCCTAAACAGGAAGAACAGACTGAATGCAGCTCATGAAGGGCACTGTTCTGAACTCCAGGGCTGACACAAGCTCAGGAACAGGACACGCTGTTCCCATTGTAGGGTCTTCATAAAGGCTTAGGCAGTCTTCAAAATCTAAAGCTATTACCATAACTTTCACCCAGAATGATTAAGTGGAAAATTGCCTTAAATGTTTCCTAGGTGAGGCAAATGAATGATGATTAAATTGATTAAATGGAAATGTAGTTGTGGTGCTTTTGGTGGAAAAGATTGGTGCTTTTATGTGGAAAATTTACTTTGTAAATACATGAAGGAAATGCTTTTGGTGAGAAAAGAGTGAGATATCTATATGGAAGATTTTGACTTTGGAACAGCTCCTGCACAGTGACAGTGGACTAGATGGGAAGTAATTCTTAAGTGTGTATGTGAAAACACCAAACCAGGTGACAAATCATTTTTGCTTTATCGTGTGAATTACCTATCAAGTTAAATGAGATTACAGGCATGAATATAGCAAGCATATGGGATTTGGCCTAATCTGTCTGAAAATAATACTAAAAACCTGCTGTCTGCTTTTCTTCCCTTGCTCAGCCTGAGTATCACTCCTGTCAAGAGGCTGTAAATGCAGATAACTTCACATATAACTCTGGACTTACACCACCACTCATTGGGCATGACTGTCAGTCCCAGACATCTCACCGAATGTGAGTTAATCAATGTTGTATTGATTTTTGAGTATTTAGAGAGCTTAGAACAGAAGCTGTTTGGAGAAAGAATTCCCTTCTCTTTTCTAGGCAAGAACCACTCTGCTGGATGAGTCGTGTAAACATTTTTGTATCAGTAAACTAAATTCAGGTTACACAGTGCTCTATAACACACAGTGCTTAGTATTACAAATTAACTGTAAGAAGGAGGAAAGTAAACTTGGCTCCCCCAGTAGGAACAAGCTGATTATTTCACTGTAAGTTACACTTTTTGATTTTTTTTTTCTAAGTCTAGAACAACTGAGCGAATGATATTTTCCCTTTTAAAAAGCAGCATGTTAGGGCTGCTTTAGCTGAACCAAGGGCTATGAAGGAGCAAGCAGAGCTGTAACACAGGAGTAATGAATGATCCATCCTCACCTCTAGCAATTCCTGTGTCCACATGAGCAGCGCAACAGGTGCCAGTTCTGTGCTGCTCGGGCCAATCAACCACTTCTGTGCTGGATGAAGGGATTTAAAGTGGCTAGATCGGGTCTGAGAGCTGTGCACTACGGCTACATTGACCTTAAGTTGTATGCTTGTGAAAGGAGAGCTGATTGGTAGAAGAGCAGGTGCAACTTGCTGAGATTCAGGCTAGATTTATAAATGTGTGTCACTCACATTGTGCGATTCCCTTTGCATCAGAATGTGGCAGATGCTCAGTAGTGCTTACAGCGTGGAGAACAGGAACCGAGAAATACAGCACACAATGGAACTATAGGGCAAGTTTGGGTGAGAAAAATGCAATGTAATTGCTATGGATAAAGTAGCAAGGACACTTGGGCAAATGTCACTATTCCTGCAGAAGCGTGCCGTTGGATCTTTACACATGCATTATTCAGGACGTCAAGCAGTTCTGCGGTTCTTCTTGAAGCACAGTTACCCTTGCGTGTTCTGCTGGGCAGTAGTCTATTAAAGGGGAAAAGGGTATTTTCTGAACCACTGAAACTGCTATATTGTGCTTCATACATTTCATCACTGGCTTCAACAATTCACACTACAGCCCTCTGCTGATGTGGGCCAGGCCAGGAATGGAGTTAAGCAGCTACGCGGTTAACTGTCTGCAATCAGCTTTGACAAGGGGCTGGAAATGT
This sequence comes from Rhea pennata, assembly GCF_028389875.1. Classification (NCBI taxonomy): domain Eukaryota; kingdom Metazoa; phylum Chordata; class Aves; order Rheiformes; family Rheidae; genus Rhea; species Rhea pennata. The sequence continues at coordinate 17,227,424 of NC_084671.1, read as the reverse complement.
TTTTCTAGCAATAGACTGATTAGACATTCACAGTTAGAGCTGCAGCACTGTAGAAATGCAAATAGATTTGTTCTCTATAATGGCAGCGATTACTGCTTTGCTTCATCCTATAGCTGGATCAAAGCAGAGAGAAAAGAACTAACATTTCTGCACTAAAATTGTTCCTTCATTCTCTCCATGCTCCCAGGTTTTTATGGATACTGGACAATAGATTCATGAATGTACTGCCGAGTAGCCTTTTAGGGGTGGGAATAATGAGCTATATGGTCTAATAGCTCTTTTCTTGCTCTAATTTCTGTGCCTCCACGATCTGCTCTTTTATTTCATGACTTCAAGCGTCAGAGAAAGAAGTTCATTTTCCTAAAACAAGCAAGACTGGAGAACATTCCCTTCTTGGGAGGACACTTATATAAATTAACTGATATTACATCACTGAGCATTGCCTACTGTAAACTATGGTAACTCCTGGTTTTGATATTATTATACAGCAGCTGCAGCCACATTTGTCTAAAACAGTTTTACAGACATCTGTTTAGAGTTCATTTTAAGCTGTCGCTTGCAGAAATCCTTTTTTTTTCTTTGTAAATCCAGTATAGACAATCAATTATTTAAAATGTTTGCCAGTAGCATTGTGTATCGTCGGTTGAACCACAGTGCTGATGCTGCTCATATCCCATTAGGGAAGTCCTCTTTTCTAAATCAGACAGGGCCTCCACAGATGTGCAAATATTTTGAGGCTATTCACAAGAGTAAAATGTGCCTCAGAAATAACAAAGAAAAGGCTCCCTCTTGGTATAGCTCCAAGTAATTCTGTTGAGTAAGTGTGTTCAGAATTTATTAAAGAAACTTTAAAAATTGGCCTTAAGATCTTTACTTCCTTCATTTTCAAGTTCTTGCTAATGTTAACTTATAAATTATACTTTTTATATCACATTTCAAATTTTTATACATATGCATACACAGAGCCTTCTTTTTTTTAGAGATTTCTCCCTTAGAGTAATCACTGTCCTATGTTTTGGAGCAATCCAAAGGTTAGACACTTCACCAGAATTACGTGTACTTGTCAAACCCCTACTGAAGTCAACACAAGTTTGGGCTGCACACGGAAATAATGATGACAATGTTCTTTCCAGCAACCGAATGCAGAGTAAAAGCCCAACAGAATAGGAAAAATAAGACAGAACATAGCAGAGCTTGTTGCAGTTTAGCACTAGCAACGAGAGACTAGGGAATAAATCTTGATCTCACATGATAGATGAAGAAGCCTCAAAACTGGAAATGAGTTTTAAATATCCACTCAGGTGCATGAAACCCGCATAAGCTACGAAGGTGGGAGGTGAGTCACCAGTTAGGTCCAGTTTCTCAAGTATGTTTATGAACTGCACTTTGCCACCCCCTGCTGCCCAAATCCTATACAAAGTAGCATTTAGTAAGTTAATCAAGTCACAAGCTTATCTGAAGCATATGATATTTTCTGGGACACATAGCTACAAAAGTGGATGTAAATATTTTCCAGTATCATTTTACCTCGACAAAGGTTACTGCGAGCTTTCTTCTGGCATGTTCACACCTCACACTATAAAACTAAGAAATAGACTTTTAAGTATAAATTTGGTACATTTTGGCTGTCACTTCTATTGCAAGCGCTTCAGTTGGCTGTAGCTGTGACAAGACTCGGCTTCAAGAGCACAGACAGGAGCCTTCACCGAAGCTCCTTGCCCAGAAGCCAATCCATTGCTACCATTGCTACCATTGCAGGGTACTACTTTGGCCTGGCTTAAGGAGATCCCTAGGATGGGTTTTTCCCAATCTTTTCTGTTCCTCCTCATCCTTTTGCCGCCCCAGCATAAAGAATACCAGAGTCTCGTTTGTCCTAGAAAGACTATTTGTACCTGCTTCTGCTGACTGAAAATACTTTCAACCTCAAATTAATTTTAGTGAGTGTTAGAACTTCTAAAGGATAAAAGCAGATCCAGAAGATCCATTTACATGCACTGAAGCTTGAATTTATTTGGTGGCACAGAAAGCAGAACCTGCCTGCAACACCTCACCAGAAGAAAAAGCACAGATGAAAGGAGGAATCGTGGCACTAAGGATTTTACATTTCCATTGCACTTTGATGTTCAGCTCTCACTCCCCCTCCGCACCCGGAGCAAGCTAACACCATGGTGTGTGACTGCATTCCTCTAAGTGGCTGAATCTGCCTCCAGGCACCCTCCTCTTAGTCTTCCTTGCTACAGTTGAAAGATCATCTGCCTCCCCAGCATCTGTTCAAGAGTGATGACGATCAATGCTAAAGGAAGAGAAATCCCAATGGCAATTTTGTCAACTTTGAGTTATACAGGAGGCTTTCAAAATGGGCTGGCAAGAGGAAATTAAGAATAGGTTAGCAGACTATAATGATCAAGCGATTTAAAGAAGAGAGACAAGAGGGAAAAGTCACTCTGATGTCCTTTTACAGGCAGAAATCCCTGCAGAAAAGGAAGTATGAAAGCACAGGTATTTCAGCACAGCATCTTGGCACTGCACATTTCCTTGAGATACGGGCTTATACAGTATCCGTACAGAAAGAAGACAGCATTCCAGCAGGGGTATTGGCTGAAAAACACTGCAGTGTCTCCATCCCAACCATATTATAAAAGCATTAGAAGATAGAAACATAAGTCATTTTTTTTAATTAAATGACGTATTTTGTATTCTTTGGATTGTTCAGCTTGCACTTGGATCATATTTTCAAGTTTTCTTCACGATGAGACATTAAAAAAGAATAAAATGTGAGGCCTTTGAACAATAAAAAAGTCTCGCAATGTGGCAGTTTAATTAAAATATCAAAGATAATGCAGTTTGCCAATAAAACCAGGCTTGATAACACAGAAGCATGGCACACCTCTGAAATGCGTTTTTCTGCTTTGGCCATCTGTCCTGGCAGTTACTAGGAGTTTATGTCCTTGCGGCACAATGGGGTTAGTATCTAGTCATTGCTGTTGAAAAGAGATATATAGGCAGAATCTGAATAATTAATTCTTTCAAAGGGAAAGCCACCCAGAGGCCAGTACCTAATGAGAAGAGGAAGAACACAGAGGAGAAAGTTTTGAAGGGCATAGCTACAGACTCCTTGTTTATAGCTTATCTTCTGGTAACTGCAGAGCTCAAAGCAGCCCGGCCCACGACAAGCTAATCTCACGTTGTGGCACTTTTTTCTTCTCAGCAGAGGTTTACTTGCTAAAGCCTTTCCTAAGGCTCTTTAATGAGGGGAAATATTATTTGAGAAGCTTCTTGGGATTGTTTGTCCTTCACAAAGCGGTTGTGAGCAATTATTGGGAAACGTGTTAAACTCCTATCAGTGTGCCTTATTGATGTGGAAGCAGCCTGCCTGGATGCTCTGCAGCAAAAGCCTCCCCGGAGAACCTAATGAAAGAATAGTCTGATTTAAAGATTAAGATTAGAGAGAAGCAGAGGCAGAATGGAGGAAACTGAAGAGCAAAAGAAAGCTATCCAGGGAACTTCAAGAAGGGAAGGAAGACAAAGACTTTCTGACAGAAAATTGCCCAGTCGAATGCTGGTGTTATAGAGGTCTTTCACACCATAACCAATTCAGGGGAAATAAAAACAGGCTTTCTGTGAATCAACAACTGCAGATATTTATTCTGAAGTTTTCTTATCCTGGTTATATTTATACGAGTATTAGTATATACCAGTAGTCTGAAGTAGCTCTGCTGGCTTCAGTGGACTTGATTTCACTAGTATGAACCTATGAGCAAAATATGATTCTGTTCTTAATTATATTAAATGTTTTTGCTTTTACCACTCAGTAGCTGTTTGTGTCTATCCTGCAACGAAATCCTGACAATTCAGCTGCGGAATGAAGGTGCTTGCTCTGAAGGAACGAAGCCTGAATAGCTTGTAAACCTTCGGCGACCATCAGTGGGATCTCCTAGACAGACCCTAGCACTCACGGATCTTTACAGCCTGCATCACACGTGCATTCAATCGGGCTGCAGTGTGACTGATGGGTAAGGGAGTGCTTGACCGATGGGGTGATCCAGGGGTCTCCTTTTATAGCAGACCTCCTGATTACACAAATGTTTTGGCTTAGTGGAGTATATAAATAGAACTACCTGCTGCCTGGGTGATAACTATTGCCTCATAGTACTGTTAAGGCATGGCAGGTCAATATGTCATTAATAGATTAATCCATTATTTTGTTAAAAAATAAAAGATATATGAAGTCCCTGTAATGCAGCAGACACTGCTGAAGAGAAACACTGATAACAGTTTTGGCAGAGAGGGAGAAGTTACATTAGGTGTCTTGGCTCATGGGGAAAAAGACAAAATTTATGTGCTTACAATTATCACTAGATCTTAACTTTCGACAGGTTTACCTACTACCTTCTCTTCCCATTTATTTTTGAATTGTGTGTTCATGAATGTGCCAGTATGATAGCCCCTAGGGCAGAGAGCATCTGTTCGCCTATAAAGGAAATAGATTTATAAGAAATATATTTATAACATCGACTGCTCCCGAAAGCGCGCCTCAGTCGCACACTTTAGGGGTTAACCAGAGGATCAGTAACGTAAAACTCCCACCATCTTGCCAGGATTACTAAGGAGGCTGCAATCTGCCAGTGAGAGGTGGCAACTGCAATGGCTTTTGCAGTCCATACCTTTTACTAGAAACTCATTTTGTCACATAGTCACGACTAGCTCGTGTTTCTGGAGTCACTTCTGATCCTGCAATAAGTGTTCCCATAACTAATGTAATTTTGTCATTGATGTCCTTAAATCGTTGTTTTCAGGCTCAGGTAACTAAGTTCATACTTAGAACATTACATGAAGAGATCTGAAAGTCAGGCTGTTGATTGAGATTTGACATTTAGCCATAAGGGACTTTGTCCATGATATCCCTAACTTGCTAATAGTACTTCAGAATTTTTAAATTTAGACTGAAGCTTTTAATATACGCAGGACCCTTGGATAGACCAGTGTTTGAAGAAAGACCAGTTGCTTGGGACCTCTGCTTGCTGCCTTCCCTTGCAAGCAGTGCCCAAAGCTGGAGAAAGGAGCGAGCGCCCTGGCTCCTGCAAAGTTTGGAAGCTATTCCCACCACAGTAAGCACGATACTGGCTCCTGCTGGTTGGGAACTGGAGTGTTGCCGCTGGTTATCCAGAATCTGGATGCTGCCAAATTAGGTCCACTAATTAGGATTAGTGCCCCAACCACCAACCTAACGAAGAGCTCTAAACAGAAATAGGGTTTTTATTATTTTTAGAAGTTCTGTTTGGGGTAAAATTATTTTTTTTTCACTCTTCTGTATTTTTCTTTAATCATCTAAACACAGACACAAAACCTAACTCTGGATCAATGTGACGTTCCCCCTGCCCGCTTTTCCTGGTCCCGGCCCCGGTCCCGGCCCGGCCCCGCTCCCGGTCCCGGTCCCGGTCCCGGCCCCCGCCCCCGCCCCCGCCCCCGCCCGGCCCGGCCCGGCCCGGCCCGGCCCCCCGCAGCCGGCGGCGCGGCGCGCGGCTGCCACCTGGCGGCGGCGGCGGGGCGCAGCCCGGCGGCCCCGGCCCCGGCCCCGGCCCCGGCGGCGCCGCGCGTGGGCGGCGCCTGCGTGTGAAAAAGCCGCGGGGCGCCGGGCGGGGGTTTCCGCGGGGAGCGGCGGCCTGCGCGGGCGGGTACGTGATTCTGGAGTTTCTCTCCGCTTTGCTGGGCGCTGCGGCGGGGCACCCGTGCGCTTCCTGTTTCTCGCACTGTTTGTATTTTAAGACCCGTCTGCTCCCGCGGCCCCGCCGGGTGCCTGTGGAAAGCACGGCTGGTGGGGAGGGGGCTTTCAAACGGTGTAACCGAACCCGGCACGCAGCGTTCAAACCAAGCTCAGCTCGGGTAGTGGGTTTGTTCAGGGGCGTACTGAAAACGTGAGTAAGGCTCTTGCGTGGAACGGCTGACACAGTACCAAACACGAATATTCTTTCTGGCTACAGTAGAAGTCTGTTTTGGAAAGATGCCAAGTGATGGTAAAGATTTGGGCAGGAAGCTAGGTTCTGTGGTAACTCAATGTACATTTGTAAGCCCTCTAGCTCTTAAAGCTAACGATGCTGTGTATTCTGGAGTCTGTGCAATTGATAGAGTACAGCTGCATTTCCTTTGGGACCAGGCAAGAGAGATTGTATAGATGAATGTTCCTTGGTTTAAATAGTGCTAATGTGAAGATTGCTGAAAGCTGGTTAAGTCAAGCCCCTCACCATGGAGGGGTGTGGTGAGGTGTGGGACTCAGAAGGCACTGACCTGCCTTGATGTCCAGGTGGCACTTGGTTACTGATAGCGTTCCTCAGAGGTCAATACAGCGATACAGCAAAACTTGACCAGACAACACTGAGCAACCTGATCTAGGTTTGAAGTTAAGCCCTGTTTTGGTCCAGGGATTGGATTAGAGACATGCTGGGGTCAGTTTCAACCTAAATTATTCTGTGATTCTGTGCCACAAGGTGTTGAAGAACAGCCTCCCCAAGGTGTCTTTCAGGGAGCACCAGAAATCAGCTACACCTGTGTCATGGTGAATAGTGGAGGACAACTGCATAGACCAGATGATACGATTTGCAAGAGGAATGAGCAATGTTAGATAGGTTTCTTGCTTTCCTAATTTTGTTTTATAATGCGTATGTTCCATAGAGACTGCACAAACACACTCTCCACTTCCCAAAAAAATCAAATAAATGCAGGTCATTCTCAGGGAACACACTTAATGTTTTCCTGTACAGCTCAGTGAACAGAACTGCGAATGTAATCCCTGTTCTGTCGTCTTTCCTTATTTTCACCAAGGAGTAGGTTGTAAGGAAGGGTGAAAGAAAGAAATAATAGGAGAACTTTTTAAAGTATTTTGTTCTGAATTTCCAATCTGTGTAATAGTAATCCTCTCATATATCAGAAATGGGTTATAGAAGGCCTTTGGTGGTGTATCTCATATGTGACCATATGTATCACATATGATCAATCATATGTGTCTAGTCTATATATGACCTTATTCTTATTTCAGAGTTTCACTATTAGGCATTGTCTTCTAGCAGGTCAAGTTTTTTACCATGGACCTCATTCTGCCTTACATCTGCAGTGTGCAGATGAACATAATGTAACAACTGAGCTAAAAGCACTCACACTTCCAGTACAGAAGCGGTCAAACAGGGGTGGAGCTTGTGGTGATTTAACATTTCAATTTGTTTGCTGCTGAGTTCCAGAGAGAAGATATGTAGCTGGGGAGAGGTGCTGCTGCAAAGAGTAAACAACAGCCCAATCTGTATATTACAGATTATTTCCTATACTGGGTTTGGAACTGGCTACAAATGGGAGCTGATTAGCATTTCAAGATCCATCTTCATGCATAAAGTCCTTCATGCAGAAAGAAGCAAGATAATCCCAATCATTTTTCTTCTGACTTTTTTTTACTGAAGTCTCCATATTTTCAAAAAAAGGTGAGGAGAAAGGAAAAACTGCCTGGGAAGCTACTTGCTGAGTAAGGAGGGATGATGGGGCCAAAGATAACTGAATCAAAAGAAAAAAAATAGTACAAAAGATGAAAGTGCAAACTGTCTTAAAGAATAGACTGGTAACAGAATATGTTCTGCGGTAACGTATGTAATGGATAGCATGAAGAATAACAAAATAATTCAGGTTGAAAGGAATCACAAGTTGAAAGGAATCACAAGTTGCCTCTAGTCTGACCTCCTACTTAAGTCAGGATCAGCTATAAGATCAGACCAGGCTGCTCAGGGCTTTATGCAGTTAAGTCTTGAAAACTGTTGAGGATAGAGACTGCACAACCTCTCTGGCAACCTGTCCCAATAGTTGAGTCTTCATGGTGAAGAAGTTTTTCCATATGTCATCTTGTTCTCCCACCATAAACTGCTGTGAAGAGCCTGGCTTTGTCTTTCTGATGGCTTCATAGGTATCAAAGGCTGCTATTAAGCCTCCCCAGAGCCTTCTCTTCTCTGGTCTAAACCAGCCCATTTCTTTAGCCTCTTTTTATAGGACAAGTGCCCCAGCCCCCAGCCATTTTGGTGGTCCTTTACTGAACTTGCTCCAATTTATCAACATAGTCAAATGTATTTATCAGTGTGTCAAATACTATGGAATTTCTTCTCAGACAGCAGGTATTGAGATGAGACCAAAGACTGAGAGAATACCTTGGATCATTCATTGTCTTGCTAATACTGAGAAATAACCTGGAGCAGATTGGGAAGCAGAAGGAAGGCTCCTTATGTTATTTAAATAATACTACTGGAGTAGGATAGGATTAGTCTCTTCTGTTCTAAATTTCTGTTGCACCTTTCACCCTGAAGCAGCATTTTGCAACTATTTCACAAATTCCTGCATACATGATAGAAATCATGACATTTACCCATCTCAGTTCAGAAAGAAGCAGTGTATTTGTCATGTGGCATGGCTCACAACCTAGTAAGGCCATGCAGTTATGTATGTCTTGAAGCAAAGCATAACATGGGCTTGTTTGGAGATCTCTCTCCATAGTCACATGCTATGTGTGCAGGTTTCTCATCTAGTATGGAAAAATAGCTGTAGAAGATGGAACGAATACACTGTAGTCAGCATACCTCCTTGTTCTCCTGCTTTCATCTCCTCCATAGCCTGGGAACAGGCTATGTATTTCAGAGGATGGCAGAGAACTAGCAGGAGATGGGGCCAGAAAGAGTGCGTATTTTCCATCTCACCAGGTCTAGGAAGATGTTTTCCCTGAAAGTTAATATAGAGGCTGATTGGGACTGTGAAACTAGCCTTGCAAACTTGGAGACTTCCAAAAGCAGCTGCAGCCAAGGAAGCTGGGTTGCACTGTTGTATGGCATGATTGCAGCCAAAGAAATAAGGGATGGCAGATTGGGAGACCACATTGGGTGCCAGATCTTAAAGGATCCATAAAGATCATGGGAAGAAGATACTGGGAAATCTATCCAGAAGTATCCGTTCATGGCAATAAAAAACTTCAACTTCCAAGGCAACATTTGTCTAAAACCTGTAAAAACAGACAAACAAAATGGCAAAGAACTCTTTCCCCCCCACCCAGTGTGGGGTTTCCTCTTGGGGAAATACCTGGATTTGGGTGTTTTTCCTATTCTGCAACAAATCCAGTTTTTCAAATAAGTGCCTGATAAAAGTTTCTGCTGGCTTCCTGGAGAGCCTACTGAATGTCAAATACTAAATCAAACATACTTTTCGTTATAGATGAGGCTCTTGGCACTCCAGGTTCTGTTTGTCTCCAAGGTCCCACATCTTTAGTGTTCTATATAATACAATTCTTTGTATAGCCTTAGTCTGCTGAAGGGTTTCTCTAGAAGATACAAATAATTACAGTCTGCTTCTTACCACTTCTGTTTGAGAAGAAAAACTGAGTTTTCTGCATGATCACCTCAGCTGCAGTAAACAATGTCATGTTTATTGCAAAACAACTACAAATTCTAAGACTGAATTTGCACCAACTCATATACTTGAATGCATCAAAGTGCTCTTGGAAGAACTTTCAGCTCAGGGTGGCTGTTAGTGTGAGAGACACTATTTTATACCATTATCTTGTTTTTAACACTGCTTCTTATCCATCAGTTGACAACAGTCATGTAAGGGCTTTTTACTACTTTAAAACTCTAGGAACTGTTAAAACTCTGAGAGTTATATCTGAGACAAGGAGAAGGCCTCTTCCTTTTTTCACTCCCTCTGCAAAATTCCTACGCTTGGACATCACAGTGGATGTGTATTTTCCAGCTTCTCTAATGTTGTACCTTACTAACATCTTTGGGATTTGCTAAACATCTTTCAAGAGAAGTGATAACTAGGGATTACTGCTTACAACTGCAGCTGTCAGTTGCAGCATGCGATTCCACAGACTGCAACAGAATTATTTTTCAATTCAGATTAAATAAAGAATCAAAGCTACCACACTAGAGCACTGAGCTACACATTTATGACTAAGCATGCTAATTCTTTTCTTGCCAGGGCTCAGTATTAGGCTGCCTTCTTTGGAGACCCTGGGAGAGAGCTGGTTGGATTTTTAATCTAAATTATGCCTGTTGAGTTTGCACAAGTCGATGCAAAAAATGGTACAATACTGCTCCAAAATTGAAAGAAAACACCTATGTTCACTCTATGATGGAACATGAAAACAGCCAAAAAACCGGAAAGAGTATCTGACATGTGTACTGTAGACTTACATAAGTTACGCTGCATTCAAATGAATGCTTACTGGTTTTGTCTTTGTTATTTCCAATCATACTTACAGGGTGAATATCTGGTTTTAAAAGACTAACAGAAATTATTAAAGCCAGACATCTGAAGTATGTTCAGGGGGTTATTCTGCCACGGGGGATGGTTACTGATCTATATGTAACTTTTTCTCCTCAGTTAATACCTACACCAGCAAGATACTTTAAGACATCCCTCTTTCCTTCCCTCCTAACTCCCCCCAAAAATGTTAATACCAAAATGTTAGTCTGTTAGTATCAAAACCAGTTTTTGTTCTCAACCATGAGGAGATTAACACTCGCTATTTGCAGGTGGAGTGTGGAGGAAAGATGGACCTGTTTTCTTTGCATCATTTGGTGAGAACATTTGTATAAAAGAAAAAAAAAAACTTTTAATTAGGAAAAAGTACCATTCTTGTAGAGGAACTATTTCTGAACTAATATGGAAATGATCCTCTGGGAAAGCAAGAGCTAGATGGTGTAACACTTAATAATTCTTGTAAAGCTATTTGCTTGGTTCACAAAGTAGAGAACTCTGACTATTTTCCTGTTACCCTTAACCTGGCCCCATTTTTCATTTTGGAAACAGTTTCCAAAATCCAGAAGAATCACACAGCCCTTATTGTGCATTAGGTTCAAGCCAAACAACATTTGGTTTTGCTCTGCTGAAGCACATAGCATAAGCATTTAGCTTCCAAGTTGTAAAGTCTATCCATAGCCCAGGGATGACAAAGAATAGTTGGAGTATAGACTCGATACTGTTTCAGATCAGCAGACACCATTTGTATATTCCATTAAGCTTCAGTCAGCAAGTGGTACTGAACACACCCATCATCTAACTAAGCAGCCATCTGGTATTTCCAAACCACCAAAGCATCTGTGAAAAAATGCAACTAGGAAAAAGAAAATCAATCCCCAAAGCCATGCAGCGCTCAGTAAGTGTAACTACTGAGCACTGAACTACTCAGGCGGGTGCTGCTGAGCGCGTGAAGAACTGGAACGTGTGTCTACCGAACATACAGCAATATCTTCACCAGTCCTGTCTCATGCTCCTGTGACGCCAGAGCTAGCTAGCACTCAGGTGTACGTCACAGTTTCTTTTCTTTTTGAAAGACCATTTTCTACTAAATAATAATTTTAAATCTGTTCAGATGGTGCAAGGATTTTGCCTCTTAATACGGATTAAGGTTAAAAAGATTAAGCAGGTTACTGGAAGCAGGTTGGACAGGGATGAGGGAACAAAATCTTTGACCAGAAAGCTACGGCAGGATGCACCGTATCTGTGTAAACCATGTAGGAACGGTTGAGCATTTCTTGCAGCTATCACTTCTCTATAAATTCAGCCCACCCCTTACAAGCTACAAAGATACGTTGTTGAAAAGGTGCAATTAAGAGTGAGGAAAAAACATTTTCAAGTAACAATGGGATTTTGATAGAGTGAACACCTAAATGGAAAATGTCTAGTTTCTTAGAAAGCTTATGATGGAAAAACAATTTTATGCCTTTTTTTTTTTTTGCAAAAATATTTGGAGTAGTATTTGATATTTCTTGATACCTCTTTGTCTCTCATATATATGTATATATGCAAACATGCATATGTATATATGCATACACATTTTATACACACACTTTTTTTATACAAATACAGTCAAAGTTTTGGTTTTCAGCTCAAAATGATTAAGATTCTGTTTTTTGAAAGAAAGAATAAGAAACATATTTCTGTGTTCTCTAAATGTTAGGTAAGTATCTCAGCATGAAGTGACTCCCCACAGCTATATTTTGCTCCACTGAACACATACAAAGTACAGTTTTTCTTCTTTTGCTTAGGCTTTTAGAAGGTATTAGAGTAACTTACTAATATCAAAACTTTAAATCTGCTACAGTAATGGGTCGGCAGGTAAGACTGTCAAGCCATCCGGTCTTCCAAAGAATATTCTCCTCAGTCTTTCCAAGGTCATGTTTCTGTTGTGACCTCTGCTTTCAGTGATCATTCGTGACACTCATTTGAGCATTCACTTGCAGAATGCTAAGGTAAAGGGTTTTTGACTGCCTGTGAGAATTAAGTATGAAGACTTAGTCCTTAAACCTTAATTTAAATGTCAGGAGAGACTTAGTTGTCCAGAGTATTAGTCTCTAAAGTTAAACACAGATGCACAAAAGAAATATTTTGATTCTAAGTGTTTTTTGATTAAATTCCACTTTGAAACTCTGGTTACTATAAAACAATCTGATACGCTTATCCTAAAACAAACATCCTTCCACTTGCAGAGCAGTACTGGAAGTGATCAGGGCAAACTAACCAATTTGGCTCTAGTTTGAATACGAAGAGGTTTTACCTCTCTAGACAGTGAAGAATATGCGAGGCTGATTAGCTAACAAACCCTTACGTCTTTCCCCTTAAAAATACTGTTTCAGCATCAAAAATCTGTGAGTAAAAAGGGAAATAAAGGCACATGATTTTTTGTTTTTTTGCCTTTCTCCCTTTGTCAGAGACTTCAACAACTTAAGTTTTGTGCAAGATCCCCTTGCTGCCTGCCCCCCACCAGGTATTATATTGCAGAGTGCACACAGCAGCAAGGTGTGAGTGACTGCCAGGGAGCTTACCAAGAGAAAAGGGAGGACTCTCTGGATGAAATAAAATGGGTAGAAAGGGGAAGATAGCAATGGTAGGATAAGGGTGTAAAGGTCAGAGCATGGTGAGAGAAGACATTCAGAGTATTAGAAAGAGTAGAAAGAGGAAAGGATCTCAAGAGCCTGAAGCCAAATGGAAAAGAACAGAGGAAGAGAAAAAAGAATGAGAGCGCTACAGAACAGGCGGAAAACTACAGCAGGCAGGTGAAATCTTCCAAACCCAGGGTGCTCTGTCATCAGAGGGAGCATCACGAGTTTACCCTTCTAAGTGGAGATGGACACTTCAAATTTTAAACACCATTAACATGCACTGGAGAAATACCTTGACCTATTTTTGTATTAGAGTATGGAATACCCTTCCCTTTTCCATTAAGTTTAGAGGCAGAGGCATACGTTTGCCAGCTTTTCAGGGTATTTCCATTCTTCAAAGAACTTTGCATATTTGTTGAATAAAGACAATAAATTACTGTTCAAGGGTTTAATCTTTGGAGTAAATGGATTTAATACAAGAAAGTACCAAACTGCTAAGAGAAGATGCCATAAAACTGAAATGAACTTTAAATAAGTTAGCTATTAAAGACATATCGTACAAGGGGACTTTTTTAGTCCCATTGTCCACATTAGGCCATTATCCACATTTAGGCATATGCGTTTGATGGAAATAGCTACAACTGTGTCCCTTCCTGCTTTTTACTTTTTTCTTTTGCTTTTTCTCGGCACGTGGTTTCTCCACCATTACTCCTGCACAAAGACGTCTTCTGTTCATCCTGAATATTTTTAAAAATGCAGAATTTCATGTGACTGCTTTTTTGCCTCACAATTATGCTGTGAATTTTACAAAAATTTATTTTCTTTTTTGATAATTTATTGTCAAAAGCAGGAGTGGAGTTCATGGAAAAGAGTAAACATCCATGTTTAAATAGTGTCCATTGTAGCTTTTATGCTCTTCTGCTACCAGACTAAAGCCAGGTATAAATCTTCAGCCTAACAGCACACTCCTTGAAATAAATTTAATACGAAGGTGAAATCAAGAAGGTAGCAGATATTTTTTGGTGTAAACTGCTATGCTGTTACAAACTTCATTATGAACAGGCAACAGTGATGATCTTGAAAGGTCTCAGGTTCCTAACACTTATTTACTAGCTGTTTGTACTTCATCACTCCCCTGTCTTGAAACTACAGTTACTCTAATCTTTCAGACCCAAAGCTTATCTTTTTAACTCAGCTTTATTCAAACAAAATTCTCACTGCTGCCATGAAGACAGATCAAGCTTGGCCTAAGTCATCTGCAAATACTTTTGCTATTTGAGTTGCACATTCACGGAGTTTTAAATTCCAGGAAAATCAGGCCTTGCCAAGCGTACTAGACAGTCCAGAAAAATATAAGTGAATGAAAACATGCTGCATTTTGAATATATAAAATGTGTTATTGGCATTGCAATTTCAGAGAGTCGAAGTGAAACCAAGTAAAAAATCCCATATAGAGGCAATGTTATAAAAATAATCAGTGCTTCTGTGCATAGACAGCTTGGTTCTGTCTGGGGATGGGGATGCTGATCTAAGAAGTGAATATCGTTTCAAGAGAGAAAAAATACAAATCTCTGCTCCTCCTGCCACTCTGTCCCCCATATGTTGCTCTGATAGGTTGTTATCAGTGTCAAGGTTTTTCTAATTACTTGAGTACTCTTCCAGTATTGAAACTGAAAATACCTACCAGAGGTGTCAATTTTGGAAGATACAGCCCATCAGATCAGCAGAGTTTATTAAAAATAAAACCTAAGAGAGGAGAACACCGTTTCTTAAAGCAGCTAAATTTAAATTTACAGTTTAATTGTACCTACTTATTAAAAGAAAAAAAAAAGAGAGAGAAAGAGTAGGTTCACATCACTTTCCAGCAGCCAAACTCAGGCTCACTGAGCAGCATCAGCTCAGCTTCAGCTAACAGACACCAATATGCAACTAATACTCCAGATACATTTTACATGGATGGAAATGCCCCATGCAAGAGTATGCACAGCACCATGACTACGTAGCTATCTGCAAAAAAACACGAGGAGTCCTGAGGACCTCAGGTTGAACACGAATCAGAAGTGTGTCCTTGCAGTGGAGAAGGCTAACTGCCGGCGAGGTTGTGTTCACCAAAGTGTACTGAGTAAGTCAAGAGAAGTGATTAGTCTCTGCACTTGTGAGGGTGCAGCTGGAATAATGTGCCCAATTTTGGACCTCCCACTGCAAGAAAGATACTGACCAGAGATAGTCCAGCAGAGAACCACGAAGGTAGCTTGGGAGCTGGTAGATATGGCATCAGAGGAGAGACAGCTGAGTTTGTTCAGTGTGGAGAAGAGAAGAGAAGGCTAAGGGGGAGCTAACTGCTGTCTTCAACTAAAGAGTTATAGAGAAGATGAAGCCAGATTTCTGAGAGGTGCACAGTGAAAGGATGGGAGGCAATGGTTATAAGTTGAAGCAAGGGAAATTCCAACTGGATATAATAAAAAAATATTCATAAAGCAAGTAGTTAAGTACTGGAACAGGTTGGCAAGAAAGGCAGTGGAATCCTCATTCTTGGAGCTATTTAAAAACTCAAGTGGACAAGGTCCTGAGCGACCAGATTTAAATTTGAAGTCAGCCATGCTCTTGTTAGGAGGTTGGACTCTTGTCAAGACCCCCAGAAGTTGCTTCCAAGCTAAATTTTTTCTCCGTGTCTGTGCAACTCAAGTAGCCTGCTACAGCAAAGGACTATTCTCCTCCCTCTGAGAAGGCCTCAGAGAGGCTGAACCTGTATGATTTTTTCTTAGGAGTAACAGAGCTGTTTCACCAATCATCCTGCGCTATTATTCAGGTGACTGGAAGCTGAGATTGTTAATGTGGAAAAGTTTTGTTGAGGAACTGGATCTTTTATCCTGCAGAGCCAGAGCCGGCAGACTCTGTTCACCGTGGGGGACGCGAGTTCAGCAGCAATTCTGCAGAGTCTGCATGAGTTGGAAGGGGGGGGATTTCTTCTCTCCCTTCTGAGATCTCTTTGCATACAGCCTTGCTAGGCAGACTTGATGTGAAGGGCAGCATTTGGCCCATCTAGGAGAGTTTTGGGGTTCTAAAATGGATGTGTGAAGTAGCTAGGAATATTACTAATAACATGGCCAGGCATTTACTTGAAAGTAATAATGTCTGAGCACTGCCTACACTAAAAAAAAAAAAAAAAAAAAAGTGCCCCTTACCTCTCCTTCCCCTGCCATCGATGGGAATATTTGATTCAAATATTCAAATTCTTCATAGTTCCTTTTTCCTGATATCCTTGCTACAAAAGCAAAGATTTACAATGAGGAAACAGGCACCATTGTCTTCCTTGTCCCAGGGCAGCTTCTTAGGGCTCTGAGCATTTGCACAATCGAAATGATGTATGGGTTCTTTCTTTATGGTATTCCCCAGCTGTTCCTGGTTTACAAAGAGAAGTCTGGTCCTGTTACTGTGCGGACACTGTCACTAGAGCAAGCCCCACAAAAGGAGTTCACAGTGGGGTGCTTTGGCATTCACTGAAACGGGAAGAGCTTAGACCCGGTGGAAGGCTGCAGATACGCAGACACTGAGCTTATATGTATTCATGTATTGTACACATGTATGTGTGTGTGTGTGTGTGTGGTGCATACAGAATAAAAAGTAAACAGTACACACATTTCAATCAACCTATGCAAAAATATTTGTCTACTGCAACGCAGTCTAGAAGTACTTCATTTTTTCCCCCTTTCTGTTGTAACAACAGTTATAATTCTTCATCCCTTCTATCTTAGGATATTTCTTTTATGACTTTTTTTCCTTCGCTTCTGTAAAGTTTTTATATTATCTTCTTTTCTTCTTCATGTACACATTTCATTCTTGTCCTGATGCGTGCATTATGCAAACATGCTTCTTAGTCAGTAGGCCTTATTCTGCAAATGTTATCTGCCTCTGTGCAATGATTTCAGTGGGAGTTGTGGGTTTGTATGAACACAGTACAAAGACTAGTGCTACTCAGTGTTTATTCCTGTTTCTTAGGATTTTGTTTGGATTTTATCCCTGACTGTGGGCTTGAACTTAGAATTGCTGAAGCTAACAAGATCTTGCTATAGTAGAGTCTATCTTCATTTATTCTGTTTTAGATAAAATAAAACAGATACAGAAAACACATTATTAGAAAATTTAGGTTAAACTATTTTTTTTTTACGAGCTTATCAAAGGTGTTCTGGTGTTTTCCTAATACCAAGGGCAATATCTCATGTGAGAGCTCCGAGAGCAAATGTATATTTAAAGGTCTCACTGGGCTGGACAGTCCTGATGCTCTTCTGTAGTTTCACAGAGCTTTTAACTTAAAAGAGAGAAATGCCCAGTGGTTAAATGAGAAGAAGCACAGGAGTAGTCCTAATGAGATTCAGAACCCATATAATCTCAGTGATACGTCAGCATTCAGCTCAAAGTATTATCAGGATGCAGAATTTTACTGAGTTTATTATTCTAACCTTAGTGGAATTATATGGCTGTGAACAGAAGCAACTCCAAGAGCTGGTGTCCTACTGAGATGCGTGTATCTGCAGACACAGATGGGGAGAGATGTGAGCTGTGCAGTGTCCGAGCTGTGATCGTCACAGATATGTCATCCAGGCATTCATCCGCCAACAGGCAGTGCTGCAATGCTGCTTTTTGCATAGGTAAGCACCTTTGGGGCTTTCTCACAAGCCGTAGAGCCTCATGGGGAAATAAAGAGGGGCTTACATTCAGGTGCATCAAATAACCAGACAGTAAATTGTTCTGATTGCTTAACTATGTGGCTTTGTGGAATACTGCGTATTCCAGGATTTTGTAACTCTGTGGTTGTTTCCATTAGAAAAGAAGGGCCCTGTGGTTTCCAGAGCTTTCTGCCTCACATCCTTCTCCAAAGGAGAACAAGAGGAAAAGTCAGAGGATGAGGTGCCATTTTCTGATGGGAAGCCAAATTTCAGAAGGAAAACCTTGACTCTTCCACTTGGATATGGATATGGATAACAATCCATAAGGCCACCTATATCACTGGCAATATGACTATCTGCAACTTTATTATGCTACAGAGACACCTTCCTCTCCAACTGTCTTTAAAAGAAGAAAAGAAAATCTATTGGAGAAAGAGAGGGAGCTCCAAAACCCATTTTTTCTACTTTTCATCTCTGACAAGCTGGACACATGGCATACTGTATCCCTGAGTTACTGGTTAATGTCTGAAGGGGAAGGTATCCTTTCTCCTTAGCCCACAGATGTTTAGGAATTTTTCTCTTGTGAAGGGGAAGCAGTCACGTGCAGATGTTACATTCCTTTGTATTTCAGCACAGAAGGTGATCATACTTTGAATATTGCTTTTCATTGCGGAGTGCAAAATCTCCTGATATTTGAAGTGACCATAGCTTGCGGAATATTTAATAGCCACAGTGCCCCAGGTACATTACTCTTTCTAAGCTGCTTGATTATTTGGAATCTAAGATAGCAAGATAGATATGATGCTATCCCTGTAATAAAATCATTAAATTCTAGGTTATAGGTCCATCACTTGTTTTACTAATATCAAAATGACATTAAAGGAGAAAGTTCCATCTCACAATAGTGGTAAGAAAGAATGTGTTTGGATGCAGCGCGTACATCTTCACTTAAAGGTCCATCAGAAAGGGAGTCAGAAGACAGAAGTAAAAAAAAAATAGTTGCTTCTATAATTTGAAAGTGCTTTCAGTTTTAAATTAAAGCACTTTCATAAAAAATGAAGTGTTTCCATAAGTCTTTCCAGACACACAGAGAGATGTAAGTGGTACATTTCAGACCTGGCACAGCCCAGGACCTCAAGTAAATCCTAAAAGATTCAGTGTGTTTCCTAGTCTAAAAGCTGAACACCAGTCTTTTTCACTTTTATTCTGCACAGTCCCAGCAAGACCAAGGCTCTGTGCAGGCACAAATACAGTCTTTTGCAGAATTCAAATCTGGTCATTAATTTTCACCTGGAACATGAGGGCTGAAGTATCTGCATGGTATTCATTAATGCTCTGAAACACATACACTTTTCAGCTCCTAAAGGATTTTTAAATGATTTGTTTACTTTTGCTTGAGCTAACCAAACAGAAAAGCAGAAATTCCACATCAGGCTGGCATGTAAATATATAATCTATTTCTGACTTTTCCTTAATTAGACAACTTTTAAACAAAAGTAGAAACTTTTCATTTTTGAAATATGGAAATAAAACTGGATTTTTATTTCCTTTATTTTTCTCACTTTTTCTTTTTATGCAGATACTGTTTAGTCATACCCAGGCTAAATTCACACGCAGTTTGAGACTGAGGCTTTTAGCAAAACCTTCAATTGAAAAATTTCCCTTGGCCCTTAGAATCATAGAATTGGTAAGGTTGGAAGGGACCTCTGGAGATCGTCTAGTCCAACCCCCCTGCTCAGCAGGGTCACCTAGAGCATGTCAGACAGGTCTGCAGCCAGGCAGGCCTTGAAGATCTCCAGAGAAGGAGACTCCACAACCTCTCTGGGCAACCTGTTCCAGTGCTCCATCACTCTCACAGGAAGAAATTCCCCCTCACGGTCAGGCGGAACTTCCTGTGGTTCAGTTTCTGCCCATTGCCTCTTGTCCTGTCACATGGGACAACTGAAGAGTTTGTCCCCGTCCCCTTGACACCCTCCCTTCAGGTACTTATAGGCATTGATAAGATCCCCCCCAGTCTTCTCTTCCTTAGTAATGACTTAGCTCTTTTATACATATGCCACTAGGTATCTGTGTTACCTCCTTTCATGCCCCCACAAGATTTAAAATTCTTCCTTTCTTGTTAGACATCTCCTCTCCTGCAGAAGGAATTCTGGTTTCAAGCATAATTTCAAACAAGACAATGGTTCCCGTTCTTGGGACAGGCTGTTCAAGCTATAGGATCGTAGAAAGCCGTTCATACCTATACTGGGCACAAACCGGAAATGAAGGATGCAATTTCTTGAGTGCCTTAGAAAGGACTTACTATCTAAAAGTCTTGGCTTTTCCATCTCAGCATTCCCTGGTAAGGAATTACTTTATCTGCTTCACATGTTGTGAAGTATATTGACCATGCAGAGTCAACAATTCTTTTTGCAGTTTAGTTTGTAATCAGGAAAAATACAGAGCATTGATAATCACTTCCATAATGCTAATAATAATAATAACAGAAGGCAATCACTTACCCTATCACAATGCAAGAGATAGCAGTTCCCAAGAAAGCGTATGTTAAAATTGATCCTAGGTTACGAAAAAAATGTCTCTGCAGAGGAAAATTTGAAAAAAAAGCATTTTGTTAATAATAGGACAATAAAACCAAATTGAAGAACTGCACCTAGAAGTTCCATTCCATCTATTCTTGCTTTGTTCTAGCCAATAGCTCAGATGTAAAATGAAACAATATAGGCTGCAGAAGATGATACTTTTGAAAATATGATTTAAGATGATTCATGTTTTGCTGCTTGGAATGCCATTGAACTTCCCTCTTTTATATATGTAGCCAAATGCTCCAGTATCATAACACAAGTTCAGCTTGACAGTATCTGATGCAAGCATTACCGTAATCACATCCCTTGCATACACTAAGTCCACGATCGTATGAAACTCTGATAGGCTGCTGTCTACATGCTGTGTCACCAGGTTCAAAGTGGCCTCTTCTGACCACTGCAGTATGCCCATATGTTACAAACGGCACAATCAAAGCTTCACACAGGTGCAAAATGGGAGCAGAATAAGGTCCGTTGTCTGTCATATTCTCCTGCTCTTTTAAGATTATTGCCATGCAATATAATTATTAACTGACTTTTCTGTGTCACTGGCCTGCTGGATCTACAAAGTAGCAATCACATTCACCTACTTCTGTAACATAATAAAGAAGCACATACCTTTTTTAAACTATATCCAGCATGAAATATAATGGGTGGCAGCAAAATGTTGAAGAAGATGGAAGGATCAAATGTCATCTGTCAGAAAGAAAAAAAAGAAAATGTAAGGAGAAATCAGCATTTCATTTGATAGGATAGCTTTTAATTGTACCTTCTTGTCAGGATTTATCTCAGTGTCAGCTTTAATGAGTCACACATGAACATCTGGAGGTCAGAATATTATTCAGTTATGAACGTGTATTTCCCTACTGCTTATATATATACATATACATATATATATAATTCTACTTGAATGTTTAAAATATTAACTAGGAGGAAATTTGCCATGCGCTGGTCTAACCGGAACACCTACAAGTGATGCTACATCTGGCAGTAAGTACCTGCACTTCAGACCATGCAACTTGAGAGCCGTGGTTCAGACACAGGCTTCCTGTTCGTCTCAGGAAAGGCACAACCTTCTGCCTCAATTTCCTGCCCACAGAGTGGCAGTAACAGAAAATACCTGCACTACCAGAAGTCCAAAGTAATGTTTCTCTCAAACCATCTCTGTTATGTACCGATAGAGCCTGCTAATGTTCCTTAATGAGCTGCTGGTTATCAGCTAACAGTATATGCTTTCTTGCACTACTCCACGTGAGAAGTGTGCACATCTAGACCATCTTCATTCCTTCATGGTAAGTTAACCTAAAAGTAATCAGAAGTGCTACGTTTCACTTCAAATTTTAACAGTAAAGAAAATGCATGTTGTTAGGTAATACAACTTGGACGAGACATACAATCAGTTCTACGCAACTGCCAGCACAAGCTCCTGTTGTTCTAAAGTTTCTCAATCAATCCACTGACTGGATTCTTTTCCCTCATAACACATCTAGTAAAATATAGTCTGTCCAGTCCAGTCCATCAGTTTAGACTGACTACAACAAAACAAGTTCTAGGCTTTCCACAGTAACTGGCTGTTTCTACTTGCTAACAAAATGTAAGTTTGCAAGGCGCAAATTGTCCTTTCCTGCAAAAGCACTTCCTGATGACATTTGAAGTTCACAAATGGCATGAAGCCTTTTCTTCCAGATTTAAAGGTTTTGACACTTCTTTTAGAAGAGTTTATTCAATTTAAATGTTTTGTGATATGCTGAATTATTAGCAGCTCAACTGATTTACCAATAATATCCTTACTTAAGTGTGTGATGTGCTTAATTATTAGCAGATCAACTGATTTACTGATAATATCCTTACTAATGTGTGTTTTTTCTATCTGTGCTGACATTGCAAGTCATATCGTCATAGCAATGAAACTGAAATATTTTCTTCCAGGAAATAACTGAGCTGCTATTTGCTTTCAGAACTGAGGGGATGTTATTCAGACTTGGAATATTCTTGGAATAGTCTCAAGATGCAGCTGAAGATCTGACATTATAAATAGTTATATAAGTATATTCTTATAATGTCAGATCCTCAGCTGGTATAAAGTGCTGTGAATTTGTTTACTTCAGAGAAACTACACCAGTACTAGTCAGAGAGCTAGTGAATTATTCCTCTTTCAGTGAAGTATAAAATCTGCATAATTTCTATGAAAAGCTGCTAGGTGAAGGATTTGAGCTCAATGTAATAGAGGATGTGCATATAATAAACAGTCTTTTGGAAACAAATTACATTTTTAAGAATTTTGGCCTAGATTATGTTCAGCATAAATCTATTCTCAGAAGAGATAGTTAATATGTTCTTCGCGTTCTCCTGGTGCATTTGCACTTGCATACAGAGGGAATTGATCTGTATGAGTCAGTAGCAGGCTCTGGGACTGTCCTTCAGCAAGCAACTGATGATAGAGAACGATTTAGCTCCATCGTCAGAAAGCAGCTGACTCTCCTTTCCTGTGTGTTCCAGGCATGAGAAGGGGATAAATGGTTGGCATAAAAGCCAGGCAAACCAACTTTATGCTAGCATAACTTTCCCTTAAATGGATGAAGACTGGTCTAAGTACAGTAGAAAAAGATCAAAACACAGTAGAAAATGTAAACCATTTCGATCACCATATGTGATTCTGATTCCTGACTGCCATTGCAGGTATTGAGGTGTTGCAAAACTGCTAATGCATCCCGATTTCAAATAGTGTATTGATCAGCTAACACTGTATTTTATACACATCTCACAGATTTTTGCATTTTTGCAAACAGCAAAATAGTATACAAGTAAATAATGCTATAAAGCATGTGACATTAGGCAAGGCAAAAACTTCTTTTCTCAGCTCTTACCAGCACACTGGTCCGATCTGCCACCAGCTTCAGGCAGAGAGAGAAAGAGCAATGGTGATGTTCAGCCACTGCACTTCATTTCAGTAAAACAGAAGTTTAAAACCACAACATTGCTGGAGCAAAACCTTATTTTAATAAGCCTGTGTAACTTTAAAATTTTTAAAATTTTAAAAGAGATGGGATATAATTAGCACAATGGCTTGCAGCTCCTTTGTTTGGATAAAGTAACATTTTATGGCTACAGTATACTGGATGAATTATTTAGCTTCAAAAGAATAAGATCTGCCTACAAAATTACTGCTGTCTTCTTACTAATGGATAGCTTGATTTAATAAACAGGAAGTGAGAGCTCAGCTTTTTTTCTTTTCATTCTGCTTACTTTGAATTATTAAGTTGATAAGAACTAGCTGGCAAATAATGTATTAGCAACTTTTGCTATGCTGACAAATTTATGGAAAATAAGAGAGAAAATGAATTTTGTTTCCCTTATAAACTAACAGTCTCAAATTTTAATTTTGGGAGTAATTCCACAAATAACGTATTTTTTTCTACAGGCATCAGAAATCCTGACTGCATGTCTTCTTATTATAAACTGTACTATAAAGGATGGATATTTGTAAGTCATGGCACAGACTATTCTTTCTGATAGATGCACTTAGTAAACTTTTATCCTGAAGTCAAAAGGGAATTGGAGTTGTACAAAACCTTAGAGCTTGGTGCAATCCTGTTTTTTATTTTTTTATATCCCTGTTTTTGCAATAGTCAGGAAGACTGCCAGGCATCGATTTTGTCTCTTAAATGCTGTTGAATTCCCCTCTCTCCCCTTGCTCCCCCCCCCCCTTTTTTTTAAGAGGACATTTGCCAGATCATTTTAAGGGAAAAAGGCATGAAAATAATAGTAGGCTGAGCCCTCTCTTTTAATCTGGAGACATCCACAGTACTAACTACCCAGCTGAGACTTTTAAGGACCTTTCAGCAAAGACTATGAAGAGAAGATCAGGCAATGCCCTTTAAGGGCAACAGCAATTTGTGCGCTCCTCCTTTCTTACAATACAAGGCAGCTTCAGTATTCCTGATTCAGTGAAGACGTTCAAATGTAGTAGATTAGTACGTATAGCTTGGAAAGCAAACATGTGCTTTGACTGAGACAAATCTCTCGCAACCAGCTTGCAGGAAAAAGGATGAGGACTCAGCAAAACCTGACTAGTGTGCCACAGTCCTTTCCTGTCTCCACCCCGGCAGCTCCCATAGCCCTTGACCAGATGATAGCTCCTTCCGAGAGTCACGGGGGCCTAAGGCAGGAACAGGAGCAGCAGCAGCAGCAGCAGCAGCAGCAGCAGCAGCAGCAGCAGCAGCAGGCGCACAAGGGTCCTGCAGCAGCAAGCGATAGGATCAGATGGTGAAATTCTACTTCTGCTGACGTTTGTGTACCGGAGTTCCCCAGGGTACTTTTCTAAGCCTAACGGAAGGCGGTTTTAATGATAACCACTATCATCCATTGGATCACGTATTACTATGCTAGATAAACATTAAGAATACTTGGAAAAAAGCAAAGTAATATATTTTAGTATTGTAAAAATAGAGTAATTTCTGAGGGGCTTAGAACTTTCATGTGACTACTTGATGCCTTTGAGCATAAAATCTGTTTTTAAAAAGTCCCTCTGCACCCACAAGTTTTTAAGTTGTCATTTTTTTAAGCAAGTGAACGTTACAGGAAGTAGAGGTTGCAAGGGTTAGGAAAGAAAATGTAGGTATATGAACTTAACAATTTCTCTTTGTAATGTAACAATATATCTTTTCAAGTGGAACTGTTTAATAGTGGCAAGATTTATCTGTAAATATTTTCCAGTGATTGATGAGGGAAATGTGTTGAGTCCACTGTGGCTTAGCGTGACTTGACCGCCCTGCCCCCAGACCAGCAGCAGCTCTAGCTTTTCTGGCTGGTAGGGATCTCACCCGAAACTCTGGTCGTAGACTTGTGTGGGGGTGTGAGAGCGCACATGTCCATGTCTATGCACATGCATGCATATAACACACAGGAGGTTTTAGGAGAAGAATATCTTATAAAACAAGAACAATGTAAGATATTAATTATTAAGATAATACTAACAAGATAAATATTTAATTGTTATACAGTAGAAAACACAAAAAAGGCCATGACCTTGTAAAGGACTCCAAACTTCCTCTCACACTTCCCCTTTTGCACCCTGCCAGAACTGCCATATGACTGTCTCTGCAGGCTTGGGGATAGCCAGTGAAATCCCCGCTACTGCACGGGTGCACGAACGCAGGAGAGCGCTGTAATACATTTAAGTGTTAGAAAAATCCATCCGTAGAAGTTTACTTGTTCGCCGGTTTGCATGATGTCAAATGTTTGGCCTCACGCCGTACCCACGCTGTACACAGAAGGTAACTCTCTCCCCTGTGTTACGTTGCCAGAACAAGCCACGTTTAAGACAGAGGACAGCGGAAGATTTCAGTGAGGTTTATAAAGTACTGGTGAGGTGGGCCCAAGAGAACAGGTGCCGCTGCTTCTGATGAAATCCGTGTTTTCTGGGGGGGAGGACTGTCATGTGAGAGAGTTCAGGCAATTATGCTTCACACATACAGCCAGCTGAACTCAGAACTCAGAACTGAATGAGAGTCAGGTTTCTACTGCATCTTGCTTCCTTTTCCTGTTCTCCCTCCTTACTTACCTTGCTCACCCTAAATTCAGAATAGCCCGTAACTCTCTGGGTCATATTTTAGCTTGAAACTTGTTTATCTCTCTCAAGTGTGTAAATGAAAGAAACATCTTACACAGTTTAGAACAGAAAGAAGATAGCTTTTACCTTTTGAAGCATTGCGTTGCCTTGGTGGCCATTGACATTGTGATGGCTGATCTCTCTTTTGTACTGATATTCATACACTTGGTTAGTTATATTAATGAGTAGAGTAGATGGCCCAAATTTCAGCTTTTCACATTCATAAACAGTTCCACTTTCAACATCTGATGGTTTTGTTGCATATCGTATAATCAACCCCATTACAAGGCCTGGAGAACAAAACACAACACACACACACACACACAAAAAAAAAAAAAAAAAAAAGCAAAGAGATTAAGAAATGTGTTACAATTATTGACTTAGAGAAAAATTAACTTGCCCTCTTTGCTCCACTATAGCTAGGACACCACTTTCTCAGTGCTTCCACCTTCACACAGGTACACTTCATGCAGTACTTGATGTATGACCGTAAAGTATTCTTCTGAAATGACTGTTCCGTTGTAATGTGGATACAAATACTGGTTTGACATGTGCTCAATTGTATTCCTGTTTTGTGATCCAGCTGCTGGAATCATTCTGGTGGGGTTATTGACTGAGCTACTGAACCACCACAAGTTCAACAGATACTTAGAGAAGGAGCATGACTACGTAACGGAAGTGCTACACTGAGCACACAGAGATCAGCTGAGCTCGTAGTGATTTTACTCACATCATTTGTGGGGACAAAACTCTGACACACTATCCACTGACGCATTATGGTTTCTGTAAAAGACTGTATTTATGAGGTTGCATGAAAATGAAAATAAAAGTGGGAAGAGGAAAGGAAGATTATGATTGGGATTAAGGTTCTGGTTTATTAAAAAATTAGAACTCTTATCCAAGATCATTTAGGCTCCCTTTAGGGTTAACAAAGGAGAATATACTTCTACCGGTTCTCTCTGGGAGGTGCAAGTTTCTCTTTGGGAGTTTGCAAGAATACTGCAGGAGAGGGGACAAAGATTTAGCCAGATAAAGTTACTGGAGATAATTTCCACCATCAGAGACTTGGATGAGGTTTCCACATTTAACTTTCATGCTTCTTGAATGTCCTATATGCCTCAGGTCGTGAAGTTCATGAACATGTTACATGTTAAAGTTACTGATTAGGAATATATTCATAAAATGGTAAGAATATTCAGATTAAATATGGACAGAAGCCATCTACACATCTAAATACATATATTTAATAATGAAGGTAAGAAATAAGTTACAGGGAATAGCTGATAGGAATCTGACAAACATGATGTTAAAGTTTAAATGTTATTCAGCAATCAGATGCCATTGTGATAAAAGTGGTTATAAATGCTTAGATAAATAGAATGTCTCTGTTATTGCTGTTTGTAAGAACATAAAATCTCTGAATTGCAGATTTCTGCTGTACATGTAAGGCAATCATAGTTAGCTGGATTGATGCCACAAGGAGTAACAGCTGTATTGTTGTCTCTCTTGTTTAGTATGGTTGATTTCTTTAAATGCTACAGGATTTAGATAAGCAGCAGAAAATCCCAAGGCCACTTTTTGAAGTTATATAGCATTGGTGCAATAAATCAAATAATCTAGCTGCAGTAAAAGACAATTCCTCAACACTTCTGGGGAAAGCACTTTTTAGGAAAAGGTAAGCAAGCACTGTAAATGTTACTGTAAAATATGACTCCTACAGTGGTCAGTCCCAGATGTCCAAAATCACGAATCAGAACTCTGGAAACCATTAATTAGTTAAAACAGTCAAGATTTTTGGTCTTTTTTTTTTTTTTCTCTAGAAGAACCACATTATTTCATTTCCAAACTAAATTGCAAATAAATTTTTTAAAAAATCACTTGGTGTTTGGACAAAATTCTTCCTTCTCATTGTCTGGAATGTAAAACTTTCATTTTTCCAACTTTTGGTCCAATCACACAATGTATGCTAGATAGACTTAATATGTTCAAGTAACAGAAACATTTTGTAGACATCCATCAATGCCTGCTCAAGGACTGTGACTGAAGAAGTGTAGTCAGGAACAGGGCAATTTGGCAACACACAATTTAACAAAAGCAGTATCAAGTCACTAGATGGTACAGGTTTAGAATAGCCAGGTGGCAAGAAGGGTTTGGTTAGAAGAACGTGCCGATCCATCCTGGTCACCCATCCCAATGTCTTTTCTTTCACTTTCATGTTCTTTTCTTCTGCAGTCTCTCTTTGTCTGCTTACCAAATTTCTCTATATGTCCCTCCTTGTATCTCCCACTGATGATTCTTCTGTTTTCACCCAACATCTTTTCCTGCCTTGCTGCATTTCCTGGACTCTATATTTACTTGTTCCTTTACAGTGTCTGTCATTAACTTGCCATGCACATTCTCCTGCCTTTTCCTTGACAGGCTTACCTAGCTCCTTATACTCATACTATGTCTTCCAAAAGTATGTAGCTATATATTTTTTTCTATTAGTCTTGTTTCTGTTATACTGGCAAGAAAGAGTATGACACTTAACAGTCCTCCTGCTGCTGCATACAAAAGACTGTAAGGAAATAGCAGCCATTTTAAACTGAGAGCTCAAAAATCATGAAGTGCTAAAAACATAAAATTGGTTTTAAAAATAGGAGTTTAAAGTCTACCATTTGCAGCTCTTTTTCTGATTTTTTTTTTTTTTTTTTTTTTTTTTTTTTTTTTTTTTTTTAGCTTTTGAAGTTTAACTGATTACTGACTGACTTACACACATGCTAGAAAGGCTATTTGGAACTGCTCAAAGGACATCAGTAGAGACTGGCAGACACACTTTGTCTTCACTGTCCCTCCTCTACTGCCAGGTAGGCAGGTGATGGTTTTCTACTCTGTTTTGAGATTCCTAGAAAGTTTGTTGTATCAGCTTGTGTAACATATGCTTTGAACCAGATTGTTAGATATTTTTAAAAATGAGAACTAATGTTCTCTATTACATTAATGCCTTTGCTATAAATTGTGTGGGCAAATTATTGCAAACAATAGTGTCAAGTTTACACCAAAATAGAGAAGGCCTGCTCTTAATCTGTATTCTGACAAAATGTTATCTTTAGCCATGATCTCAAACTAGAATTCACTCCTGCTTTTTGCTTTTTCTTCTCCCAGCTTTGGATCTTACTCTCAGATGGAGTCCAGACCAGGATAATGTACTAAGCCACCAAGATACTTAATGGCAGCGCAACAGAAATAACAATGACATTTTAAGAGTCTCCAGAGCGCACACACGTACGTACTCCATCCATATGTTGGAGTAATGACATTGGAGCAGATTCTAACATTCAGTGCTCTCAGGGCATTGATGGGGCTTTGTGCTCCTTGTGGCAAAGATCATAGAAATAATATGATAGATTTGAACAAAATCGGGATGGTATCCGTACTGATGGGTTGATTCGGAAAATTCTCAAGTGCTGTGCAGAAGGATCTATCAAAGACAATTGCTGTATCACTATACTATGTTGCAGGAATCCATATAGGTGATAGAATCCTATGGTTCCTTAAGTAATAAGAAATGTGCCAAACACTCTATATAAAAATCATGGGGTATAAAATATCTGGGAAGACACTATTTAATATCTGAGTTCATGTAACATTTATGGAATGCATTTTCTGCTTTAAATCATTATTTAATGATTTTGCAATAGAATTCAGGAGCCCAGATTATATTCTAACAGAAATAATTCCTTTCTAACCAGGTCTATATATAATGTACTTTTTCTCTTACTACTTCACCTTCCAAAGTGAAATCATGCTTTTGTAATCTATCTTCCAAAACATTATTTATAGTTCATTTAAAAAGAACACTTAGGAAAAATCATAGTCATTTGGAATGCATCTAATATGAAAAAGAGTAACAATTTCTAGTTTCCTCGCAATCAGTGTTTCCATGGCAGAATACTAAACATGAAACTATCCTCAAAATTTATATAGACTTAATATGTAAAAATACACCTTTAGTACAAATAACACCACCTCATTCTGTTTTGTCATAGGGGTGCACACAGAAAACCTGACTTTATCATGGAAGGCTAGGAATTTAGTAGTCAAAACTCTCTCAAGATCAGTCAGGAATGATACTGCATCAGCAGTTACTTAACATCAAAAGTAGGTAGCATACTAATGCACTGTTAGTGAGAAGAAAAACGTTTCAAATAGCGTCACATCAGTTAAGAATGAAGGTAGTTGTGAATGCAGAAGCTTATCATGGAAGGCTGAACTTGAGTGTACTCAGCACAGCATATCCTGTATTCTAGGAGTCCAAATCTTATAAATGTTTTCAGCTTCCTTTTATTTAATGCATTTTAATGTATTAATGTGTATTCAATACGAGGGTTTACTGAATTCATTTTTAAAGCACATTTATTTCAAAGCTGGACTGAAATAGAAAAAGGTGTAACTAATATTACAAGTTTTTTTAAAAAAACATGAATTGTCCTTTGCAGTGAGCTCTCCCTGAACAAAATCTTACTCTAACTAGAGCCCAGTCATGTTTCTATTGAAAGCAATGAAGTTTTTTCAGTCTCTTCAGTGGAAGCAGGATAAAATCTTTGATGATAGGTAAAAGTATTGGAAGGGTCTTCTTAAGGCACCTATACTAAACTGCTGAGCCAAACAGGACTGGGATTCTGTCTGGTCTGTTGTTAAATGCTTGGCTAAGGAAAGGCACTCGGGGATGCAGTTTTGTCCATAACTTTATTTTCCCAACTATTTTAGAATTTCTTCAAAAATTATTTAGCTTAAGAATGCTGTCACCTATCTACTTGAGAATGCTTCATCTATAACATGTCAATTTTCCTACACTTTACTCTGGGTCTTGACAAGTTTTCTTCATTATCAACATTGCAGTGAGGAAGACAAAAAATTAATCTATCATCATCTTTGTTATTCTACCCAGGACTTGAGATCTCACTCTCTGGGACTCGTTGCATCCACTGCTGCCTCTGAGAATTAGGGGTATGCAAAACATTCATAATCTGAATGAAACCATAACCAATCTGCACAAGAAGGCAGGAATGGATTTAGGAAGTGTAAGAATCATATTGTCTAATGACTGGACATCTCCACCAGAGCTGAATCAAGAACTCTGATTACATGCCACTCTTCCACACACATTTCATGGGATCCTCAGAAAAGGCTGAGTGCGAGCTGCCATGAGCTAGCATTCCCATCGCACAGCTGCCAAGGGTCAACCAACAACTGGAAAAAAAAAAAAAAAAAAAGAGCATGGTAGAGCTCCGATCCCATCCCTAAAGTCTACTGCTCAAAACTGCAGGAACCATCTCTAGCCACTCCAGCAGGGATCCAGTTCTCTCTTTTGAGAGCTGCAATGACCGTGTTCTGTGTCATTCATATTTTTTATGTCTTCTTTCCAGTCTCCCATGAACAGCTCCGTAGAAGCACAATTTGGAAGGCAGGTGTGCCTTTGACCAGCTTCACCTCCACCCTCATCAGTATTACATATTCCCTGGGGGTGAAATCTATTCCAGCTGAGAATCATCTTCCACCGAAGCTGCTAATTAACCTAGCAGATAAAAGGGCACAGATTTTCTTGCCAATAGTGGGTGCTTGTGCCTGTGCCTTCTTTTGGTAGGGATTAGTTCTGGCTGCCTACCAGCAGGCTGGCTCTAACCTCTTAATCACATGTAACTGGTAGCACCTGCATGTAGCCCTGATACCTAAATTCTGGGGAGGATTAGAAATTCCAGTGCTTCAGTCAGTATTTCACTGAGCTAGCTCTGTAGGCAGGTAAGTTCACATTCTTTATCCTTATTTGTGAGTAACTGATTTTTCAATTTGGTGCCAGAATGAACAAACGAAGCTCCCTTGATTATATAAAGAGTTTCAAACTGACTATCTTGAAATTCATATATACATATATCTTTGTATTTATATGTACTGTACAAATGTAAAGTCTGTGTAGAAATGTTCTGTTCTATTGTGAATTAATTCTGAGTCTAGCTAAATGTTTTTTTTTTCTTTACAACTACTGAAAGGTGTTTAATGGGACTATAGCTGTATTTAGTGTAGAAATTTTGGTTTCATATAAAAAACTAACGCATGTCAAATTTTAAGGTTTTGAAATAGACTGTTTACAAGTATGGGATCATTTTTTTTAGCTGAGACTCTTTAGTCTAAACTGCATTTTCTCATGAAACTTATGCAAAAATACTTCTGCTTTTCCTGTACTTTTAATAGAACTTTCTATCAGGATGTTCTGTGTCCAATATGAGGCTGTTCAGCACTTGGCACTAATTTGAAAACTTCTTCCTGTAGTTGAATTTCTATGCTTTTTTTCTGCTCTTCCTCATTTTTTGCTTTCTCATCTGACTGCATACAGCCTTGATAAAGGGCTACAGCCCTATCTCCCATAGCATGGGATGCAGCCTGCAAAGAGTTGGTCGTGTTCTTCTGTCATCTTAAGTGAACTCACCTGCTTCTTGTGTTGCCGTTTATGCAAAAATCTAGCAAATAGCTCAGTGGGCTGGAGTAAAGCTTACGGTATGGCTGAGACTTTCTGTTTGTGTGAAATGTATGAAAGAATTGACCTTATAATGAAGACAAACGAAAAATCACACAAAAAGAAGAAAATCAGTTGTAGCAGTTACGTGGGCTTAACTGCATTGTAAGTGAGGGCAGGAATCGGCTCAGTGCCGTGGCACTTGGGTCCTGTGCCTAAGAGATGCCTAAGCTGATTTTCTCCTGAAGTTTTTGCCTCTTGATCTGATGCTGCTATCAGAACCTCTGAAATTCCACTTTCTCTTTCATTATATAGTATTTCATGACACTAAAGACACCCAAACTCATATCCAAAACTTCTAAGGGTAAAGGTAGAATGGACTTCACAAGCTTTTAAGATCCTGTGAATAAGCATTTTTTTCTATTTCAAGGCTGCCATAAATAATACAGGACTAAATAGATTAGTTTGTTTACAACCATGAGGAATGTGTCCTTTGTTCATGAGAATGCGTTAATAATTCAGGAGTTCTGTTCTGCTGCAGGACTGATCTCTTAACTGATCAAAAGAATATCATGATCTGCTTATCCTTATGATGTGCTGGTTATGTTCTGGGCAGGAAGCAGGATGGTATCCAAAGATGGATAAACTCTAAAGAAACACTGATTTATTTGCATAAGGTTGTATTTCCCCCCCACTCCCAAATCTAATTTCTATTTTTGTAGGCTTTTGTCTAAATCTTCAAATAATGTTGAAGGTGTGTGTGGAAAAGTGTTCAAAAGTACTGAAGGAAACTATTAGAAGTTACCCATGCAAATAGAAAAAAATTGTCATATTTTACAAGTTAGTCATAATATTTTGCACAGTATTTAATTTTTTTCCTTTTGGCAGATATTAATAAAAATGCAACAATTAAATGTATTCTCAGTGATCCTATGCAGCTTGTACAGTCTAAAAACTGTTGAACACCTATCTAGGTGATGCATGACAGGGAAAAACACTGCATTTAACTAAGTATCACTAATATGTATTTCAGTATCAACTGATTCAATGAAAGTGTATTTTCTAGGTGTGAGAGATTACAAAATAAAGGGCATATCATCAAATAAATTATTTTTCACAACTTCAGAACAGGACAGATAAGAAGTAAGAGATCCCACTGACTTTCCCCACCCAGGAGATAAGCGCTGGGTGACTGGCTTAATGCAGGAGCTTGTTGTTTACTTGCTTAGGAAGTGAGCCAAGAAGATGAAATAGCCACTGTTCCTGAAACTTCGTATTTACCCTTTAATTTACCTAATTAGTTTGAAAGGCATACAAGGAGGACTGTGATCTTCCTATGCAATCTTCCTATGGAACTGAGGTCATCTTAAAGTGTTTGATATTGAGAGAGCTAACGAAGCTCGCCCCTAAACGTAGGGGTAAGTGGCCGTTTGTGCTGTGAGCTGGCAGTTGGACCTCTGTAGAAGTTGTGTGTGGTGTGACATGATAACCAAAAGTTCTTCAAAACATGTAACTTGAACAAAAGCTGCTGTGGTTGCTACAGCTCTGGTGTATGCGATGTGCATAGAATGAGGCAGAGTCAAAGTAGGCTGGAATTCAGATGCATAATGACAGAGCTGTTGATTTGTTTCTTTTCCTTCAGTCTTGACAGTGTTACTACTATGTGTTTTATGGCAACAGAAATGGAAATTGCATATTTTTCTCAAAGTGAAACAAGAGTAAGAAACAAGACAAATCATTATACACATAAGTGTATGTAATTAAACTGGCCAGTACTTCTTAGCAGTGGACGATGCAGAAGGCTCTATGTGAGAGCGAAGCACGATATTGCAAAACTGCATGAAGGAAGATTAGAACTAGATAGGCAAACTGAAATAACAGTACAATGACACCATTCAGAGAAGACTAGAGAGAGGCATTCTTCGTAGTCGCTTTTCAAAGGCACAGCAGGGAAAAAAACCAAAAATCTTGAGATGGTTGAAACTATTAGAAAACACAGGCAGATCCACTGGACTTCTCAGTCTAACACATTTGAACACTGTACAAAACAAGCATGCAAAATATGCACATTGCGTAATCTCTCAACGTGGGCATTTCATTCTTTTGAAAACAGTAAATTCCATTACTCCTCAGGTGTCATTTAGGGGCTGTCTGCCCATAGAGTAACATAATGTGCACATCCTGAGGATAATCTCAGGATATTTACTCCAGTCACAAGTCAACCTCTAGCTACCTCATGAGAGATGGTTAAGTTGCCTTATTGTTTTACCGATAAGGGCAGGATGACATTTCAGTACATTCTCTGAGCTTTGTCAGACTTGATCTAAAGTGCCCAATCATATATACGCTGCTAGTCCCATTTTAATTGGTGCTTGAATATATACTCACCGTAAACCATGGCTCCTCCAGTTTCATGCAGAAAGCGGAATCGACGGTTTTTAAATAACCAAATTGTTAATATCGTAAGAATGAGCAGAAAATTAAAGACCAGCAACTCCACAGCTCCCTGATGATAAAGCTGATCTTCATCTTTTACCGATACATATTTCCTTAACTTCTCCATTTCATTCCCTTTATGGAAAGTATGTGCAAAATAAAAGAAAAATTCAGAGGAAGGTACGCGTTATCACCTTTGGTACAAAAATGTCCAGACACTACAGAAATTCACAAACACATCTGCTTCATTTGCAGCCTCAGGGCAAAGTGCCCCAGCTCCGAATTCGGCTGGATTCTAGTTACAGCTTCCTGTTTCTCTCTTAAAGCCGCCCTGTCTCATTTCTAACGTTGCAGTTGCATCGCTGGACTGCGCTTCCTCCAGCTGTGCGTGCGTGGGTCTCTGCAAGGCTCGGGCTCTGCTGTTTCTCCAGTTTTGTTGGAATGATTTAGTCTGTGTTCGTAATGTTTGTTCCTGTAACTTACAGCACAATCTCAATCCTAAAAATCATGTTTGGTCTTGATATAGTCTGAGATGGCAAAACCTAACTGATGTTGAGAAAATGATATAAGCAATCTTTGCTGCATTTTTGGAAGTTAAAAAAAAAAAATCTTTCCGCTTTCCCAATTTTAAATCTAAGCAATAGAGAAGAAAGGTTATTACTACCCTAAGTAATGGATAAGGATTTCAAGATTTAGGCCCTGAACTTGCATTGGTCTTGCAGGAGGATAGAGAGATCTCTGTGAAAGCCAAGGTCTGGTTACCTAGAACTTGGAGCACTTACAATAACCTAATCAAACTGGACAAAATATAGTGGAAATTACTTTTAATTTCTGCTGTTTGAACACTTATTACTCAGTTTAACCAAGAAGACAGTACGAATTGTCTTACTCTTTATAGCTAATAGTCACAGAAGCTTTTCTGTCCTAGCCGATGGCTGCAATGCTTGTGCTGTCCTGGGTGAAGGAAATTCAGATAAACTCTCATCAGGAAAAACTTGCTCCTGCTGCTCAGGAGAAAAGGACAATCTTCTCCTAATTTGTCACAAATCTCATAAACTTTATTTCATAAAAATATTTTGGGCCAAACAGAGCTGTACGGTATCCGTTCCAAGTCAGTCACGTATTTCTTGCCGCTAATAAAATAAAAATAAATACCTAGATATTTTTACTCTCAGTATCTTCACAGCTGTAGCTCAGAATAGTACAAGATGCAGAAATAAAAAAAAAAAAAATGCTGCTGCTTCAGTCTGCAATGTTTTAAAAATATTTCTACTGAGCAAACAAGCAATTCTGTCCTCTATATAAGCTAATTTCATCATAGTTTTCAGGTTTTCAGTTCTTTCCCTTTGTATGAAGTAAAATACAGTCTCCTTACAGTTTTTAATTCATGCTTTTTCTTTGCTTACCAAACTTTTCTCAAGTCTCTAATATTTGTTATTACACTCCACCCTCTGCTGCTTTCACTTCCTTTTCTCATCTGGATTTCCATTGTTTTCCCTTTCCCTTTTAAGTTTTATTAGATGGCTTGCAAACTTAGTCAGCATCATTTGAGTCAAAACTGTATTTCTAAACTGATTATCTAAGAAGTCTCTTGAGATGAAAAGTAGGCAAAAGCCAGCTGATACTTCCCAACGTAACTAACCATGCAACTCGATATCGAGTAAGAATAAAACTTGGTGTTTTTTGATGTACCTCTTGTTATTCATCACTGTATTGTGAGCAAAAAATAATGGATAAGAGGATTAGGTGGAGCAATTTTATTAGATAACTGATGCAACTCTTTAAAATGTCAGTCATATGGTTTATAACCTCTTATGAAGAAGAGAAATAAAACTGAGGATTTGATTTGAATATCATGTTTACAGTAGTGAGACTGATCATCCACCTCCTATGTGGAAGGATCAAAAGCAAAAAAAATATATTTTTTTTGAAATTCACTGCATTTAACCACAATGAAAAACAAGTATTTCTTCTTTTGTGAAAGACAAAGCATTTTGCTACCCTTGCTAAATAAGTAATTTAATAAGTAAAACTGAGAAGAAATTCAAAGAAAAAGGAGCACAAAATATTGAAAGAAGGTCACTTTATAATGAGAATGTCAGAGAATAGAGTCTTCACCTCAGATTTTGTAGACTAGGCTCAATCCCCTTTTCTGTCTGAATGTACTTGAGCCCATAATTCCTACCAGCCAGCAAGAAATTCCTCAGACTTGCTGTTAGAGCAGTTGCTATGTAAAATGTTTGAAAGACTTCAATATTTATTTCCCACAGCTTTATTTCTCCTTCTGTAAAATAGAGGTATGTATTCCCACCCCCCACAAGATAAGCTGATGTATGTTTTTGAAGAAATCATGTGCATTAGCAATTGGCACCATGTTACAGCTTAGAAGGAAACAAATGATTTTAGATTTAATGCCAAATTTGAACAGTAAGCATCTAATTTATTGAGCCACATCAGGATGTGGAAATGATGGGATTTACTAAGTTATTTGTCCTATTCCTTTGTATGCTGGTCACATCAGTTAGGCTTGGGGGGGGGGGGAAGTGATCATGTGAATAAAAGGCATATAATAACATTCAGGAGCAAGGGAAGAGAATTTAGCTGCATAAACAACTTGAATTCTTCTCAACAATTGAGACTCTTTACATTTAAAGATTTCAGAGTATTAAAGATTCTGAGAAAAATATTAAACAGAAGAGTTATGCCGAATATCACATATACAGTATAAATTGCCAGGCAATATATCAGTGGGCAAAAACTTGTACAGCTTTCCCAGCTCTGATTCCCCAGTAAAGAATTTGACCCAGAACTTCTAAAAGCTATTATTCAAGGGGAAAAAAATGGAACTTGCACAATGTTTTGATAATAGAAGTCCAGACTTCATTTGGGAAATGCTTTCTAGAAATGGATACATTGTCAAAATAATTAAATCATGTAGTGGCTGATCAGTCATTTTGTGTGTGAAACTGTTTCAGGAGAAGAAAAATAGTGTCAAGAGAGAATTCTAAGTACTGAAGGCATTGTTGGATTCCTTTTATGTAAGAGAAAACATCTGTGTCGAGAGGCATTATTCAAAAAACATCATTTTCCTCAGAAATGAAAATTCAGATGCCAGTACTCTTGCTTCAGACACTACAAAACCTTGCCTTTGTTGGAAAAATCATGGTAGTCTATGTCTGCTTTTAACTGGTTTTATTCTTTTGTTTCTATTGAGCTGAAAATCCCAGGCCTGTTCCAAGATTTACTTTTTTTA
Organism: Rhea pennata; assembly: GCF_028389875.1. Lineage (NCBI taxonomy): Eukaryota > Metazoa > Chordata > Aves > Rheiformes > Rheidae > Rhea > Rhea pennata. The sequence goes on along the minus strand of NC_084671.1, from coordinate 17,189,483 downwards.
AGATTCAAACTTCAGAAACTTATAGCATACAAAAATTAGGGCTTCAAAACTGAGATTACATCTGAAAAGTATGATCCACCATCCCAGTTCTAAAAACTTCTAAACGTGTGCTTTTCTGAATGGGAATATTCACATTAAAGTCGCTGATTCAGGCCTCATTGAATGGATTTGGGGTTTAACAAATCAAAGTAGACATGTACCAGACTTGCTCATTACTGCTAGGTGAATGCATACTCCCCTAGCGTTGACATAATTTTACTGATAAAAAGATGCTTATACTTCAAGAGCATATTGCTGTAATGAATGGAGGATACATCATTTGCTTTATTACTTTAACTGCTTCCACAGGGTGGGTTGCACAGAGATGAATTGTTTTAGTAGAAAAATCGCACCTCTATAGAAAATAGCTCAATTATTTCAAGACAGCCCTTGATGATAGCCATAGCTGAATCCTGAGGCCAAACTCCTCTCTCTTCCTTAATATATTGCGGTGTTTTATCTATGATAGCAACAAAAGCGTTGGTAGCAATGACCTGAACCAGGATTCTACCTTTTGCAAGAAATATCTTGAAACACTGGCTGGACAGTTTTGTTCCTACCTATGCTCTGAGTTTGGCAAGTGACTTCCAAATTTTTTTTCCTTTATGCACAGAAACGCGGCACTGGATACCTGGGAAACATTGTAATTAGGGTGGTCTATCCACTGAATGGAAGTTTTAGGTTTGCAGGTGTTGGCCTTACATTCTTAAATTCTGCCAAAGACTTTGAATAGCTCCCTATATAATTTTGAGGCAATCTGGTCAGAAATAGCATTCATCATGTTACAAAATAGAGCTTTTTAGGTATTACTTTCCTCTCAGAGATTTAAGTAACAATTATAAATTGGCTGTCTGAAATAGCCACCTGTCACAGTTGCTACTTACAAGCAGTCCAGATGTGCCATCCAAAAGTGTTTTCTTCTTTGTATCGGTAATATTAATCCTTCAGAGCAATGAATACTTGTCCAATTGTATCCTTGTCTGCAACTGGCACAATTACAAATTTTAGCCTAATTTGCATGCCAATCAAACAGTCATTTTATTTCTTACTTTTTTTAAGAGAAATTTTGACTATTTGAAATTAAGCTTTTTCTTGAACAGAAGAAAGGATAAATCTAGTTTTTAAACTCTGAGTTTAAAAATTTTAAAATGTTTAAAAAAAATCTGAGTTTAAAAACATTACATTCTAAATTTCCTCAAATGGCTTTTTGGTCAACATTTTTTGTCTTCCATTTGATTTGGTGCATAGAGATTCTCTGTGAATTCCATCTGACATGTAAGATTTCTGATTCTTGGAGAAAGGTATTTCTTCAAATTATGTATTTATTTTTTTTTCTTTTTAATGTAATTCATGATTAACAGAGTTTCATCCCATCCTGATGCAAAACTAACCCTAGAGGTTTGTTTTCAGGAGTGACTTCCAGTGATTCCAGCAAAATTCTCTTCTATTCTGACCAGGGCGGTTTTTCACTCTTAGTCTGTATTTGTACTGTGCTGTTCTAAAGAAGTTAATGTTCCAGTTTTGCATCCCACATTGCATTTCCACATACTGAATTAATCCGAACTTTTTTTGTGGAAGGAGGTAAAATGGGCCAGTCAGTGAGCTTGCTGCGGCTACTAGCATTAAAAAAAAAAAAATTTTTTTTTTTTTTTTTTTTTTTTTTAAAAAAAAAGGCCAGGCAGAGGCAATATAAGCTTATCCAAGACCTCTGAAGACACTCTGGTGCGATTATAGCACTTAGAAAGGTAAGATGCAGCAGACTGTCTCATGTGCTTCTCTAGTGACTGAGTTACCTAGCCTAAAATATGTAAATACTCCTTTGATTGGGTGATTGGTACTTGAGCCCAGCCTCTTGCCCGGACTCAAAAGCCTATTAAAGGGTCTCTACATGTGAGAATACTTTTATTTCAACATTTTTTTTATATACAGAGAAAAATCTCAAGATTTATATGAAATAAACTTCATTTATCTTACATTGTTTCCTGTTTGACAGCACATTTGTCAAAATTAATTAGATTTGAAAATAATACTGATGACAAAGACTAGACTATCTTTCCTCAGAAACCTCTGAAACACTGGCATAAAATTTGGAAATAACATAACAAGGATTTGTCAAGAGGAACATTTAGGGTTTAAGCTATTCTGGAAACAATAAAATCTAAAAGCCAGACAAAGATAACATGAAATGTTTTAAAAACGGTCTTTTTTAGATGTTTGGCTTTTTTTGGAACACAGTTTTGTTTACCGCTCTAAAAACAACCTCTTTCTAGTTTAACACTATTCTTCATTTGCTGAAGAAGAGCTACGTGTCAAGAGGTAACATGCCTTTTTCTGCAAAATGCAAGATAAAGTTTGGCCTCTTTCTAGCTAGAGTTGCCACAATTCACCTACATCTGTACAATACTGTTGACTTACCTCGATTCTCTGCAGATATTACAATGCTTGCTCATCTTAGAACTGAGATTAACAATATTTACATAGTTTTTGAGGCTTTTAAGAATTCAGTAATGTTTGCAAGTGGTTTGAGATCACTGAGTGAAAAGGGCTATATAAGTAAAATGTTGTCTTTCGACCTTTAGTTAGTCATTTTACATTGCCTTTACAAATAGGAACTGATGATTATTTCCTACTTTAGACAGCTGGAACACCATAATGGCTGAGGACATACAAAAATGAAAGCTTCATACCCGAGTTGTAAGCAGCTAATGTTTTTTAAATGACCCACATCTTCAGCTGCAGCAATCCATGTGTCACCACTGTGTTATTTGTTACACACTGTCTGAAATATGCACAAGATATGGAGATTTGATGATTAAAGTAAGCTAAGTATACAATGCAAAATGTTTGCAAGCGGTATTTTACACGCATTACTGGGGGCAATATATTGGTACTAATTGGTACAAGACCATAATAAGAAAGCTTTGGATAAACTGATGATATTGGCATACAGGCTACTCAAAAGGATGCCACAAACATTCAGAATCATATGCTGAGAGTAGCTAATGTGTACTCAGGTAAGTAATAAAAAAGTCTGCATTCAAAGTGTCAGTCTGGTTGGTTTTGTTATTTTTGTGAATGAATGGTATTACTGTGTGTAACTGTCCTTGTGCATGCTCTATATTAAAAATACAAGTACACTGAACTAGATTCTTCTTGAGCTAAATTAAAACATTCTTCTCTCCAGTGTTTCTTCATGAATGTTCTGGGAAAAAACATACAGCTTTAGAAAAAAGCTAAGTCTAATTAGACGAGAAACAGCTCTGATGAAAAAGTCTAGACAGTACACAAACACAGTAGGCAAAGCGTCCGTATGGCCTCAGCAAAGCTTACTAGTGTTTGAGCAAGGGTCTCCTTTTAAATTTGTTTGGCAGTGTGAGCAGATGGTTTGTTTGATTCTTTCTGTGCTCAAGAATTTCCACTTTTCTATATGTAACCATAATTTCAGTGGTATCCAGCGCCTCACCAGTTTCTTCTCCTAAGTGGAATAATTTGTCTCCAAATTTAGGTCAGTTTGCAGGTCTGATGGAACAATAATTGTTTGCAGCAGCTATGTTGTGTTTACAATACAGATAGCAGATGATGAATCAAGAAGAAAGAAAGCAGACAGAATTAAAAAGTTGCCTTTTTCTTTTTTCTAAAAAGGTTACCAAATGAAGGAAAAAAGTTTTCACAAGGAAGATGCTTCAAATCTTAATAGGTCAAAGGCAAAACCAAGACAAGTTAGGCTCCTGAAACTTCTGTTGGAAGTTGTGTCAGGTCATTCTCATAATACTATGCTTTCAGTACAAATAAGATTGTCTTCATCTCTCTTGACTAATTCTTTTTCATAGCCAAGAGGTAGCTTTACTTATTTTCTATTTTCACCTTATAGATGCTCCTTTTTGAATTCCACAAAACGCTAATCCTTTCTTCCCTTCTAAGTTTTACAGATGCCAAAGTCTAGTTTTGGAGAAACCTATCAAGCTGCAGAGATTGAATAGAAAGCAAGAGAGTCTTGTAAATCAGTAGAGACTTTCTCATCTTAGAAAATGTGTCAAAAAAGCAGCATGTTTTAAAAATTGTAATTGTAGCTAGTTATAGTAATTATAGTCAGTGGGAGTTCCAAGCAAAGAGACAATGCTTTAGCGACACTGGCAGTCATACAGACATAAGGTTAAGCACAGCTAAAAGTAAAATTGAAACAGTGTACATACATGTGTGTGAATGTATTTGTAAATTTAAAAAAAAATCAAGCAAAAACAGCTCTGTGAAGTCAACCACACGTTGCCAGTGCACAAATAAATGTTCTGTCACAGCCTGCTTGCCTAAAAGCCCCAGAAAGATTGGAATAGGATTAGTGGGATCACGGCTGGTTATCCTTCTCTAATCCATTCCAGCTAGGAAGATCTGCCTTGCTAGCTCTTGTTCTGATACGCAATTGCCTGTGGGCTAAGGTACTAGAGTGTCAGTTCACAACTACCAGGCCTCAATGTATTTTGAAGTCTGCTCTTTTGCTGCTTCCTATGAAATCAGTTAATTCCCTGCTCTCTTTTCTGAAGTCAATGTCTGCTTTTACTACCACTGATTTCAGTTTTGTTGATATTCTACATAGGTGACAGTTTCTTGTATTCTCCTTGAATAGCATGTGCTTCAGGCCCCTAATCAGTTTGGTGGCCCTTCACTGGACTTGTTTCAGTATGACGATGTCTTGCACTTGGGGGTCCTAAACTGGATACTATATGCCAGGAATGCTCTCATCAGTGTTGAATAGACAAGAATAATCATTTCCCAACCTGTTGGCTTTGACTCTTGTTAATACAGCCCAGTGTTAATGCTGGCCTTCACTGCCGCAAGGGCACACTGCTGCGTCGTGCCCAAGTTGCCCGCCTGGGCACCCTGGTCCTTTTCTGCAAAGCTGCTTGATGGTCTGTGCTATTGTATGGGCTTATTTTGTCACAGGTGCAGGAATTCAGACTTGCCTTTGCTGAACTTTATCTAAAGGTCTTGTCAACCCATTACTCCAACTCGAGATCCCTCTGAATGGCAGCCCTGCCCTTCAGCATAGTGACACTATTCCTTTCTTACACCCTCTTCCTCCTCTCCTCTCTCACCCCAGCAATTTGATTTGTCCAAAAACTTGCTGAGTAAACTCCATTTTATTATCCAAGGTGTTAAGGAAGATGCGAAGCAGTACAGGCTGCAGTATCAATACCTGAGGGATGCCAAGAGTAATCAGCTAACAGTCAGATTTTGTATTGCTGATCAAAACTGAGCCTGGTGGTCCAGCCTCTTAGCCAGCTATTTTATCATCCACTCTGCAATCCATATTTCAACAATTTGCCCGTAAGGTTGCTATGCAAGACCATATGGAAAGCATTGCTAAAGTCAAGGTAAACAAAATAAATTGTTCTTATCCACAGAACCAGCCTTCCCATCACAGAAGGCAGCCAGGCTGGTTCTCATATGCCCCTGAGAAAGCTATGCTGGCTTTTCCCAATCACCTTGTCCTTCATGTGTTTGGAAATGGCTTCAAAGAGGATTTGTTCCATAAACTTCTCAGGATTGAGGTTATGCTGGCTAGCTAAGTTACTAGGATCCTCCTTTTGAAGGATGGGTGTGGTGATTGCCTTTTTCCAGTCATCATGAACTTTCAATAATCACGATAACCTTTCAAAGCAGATATGTCATTGTGAAGCCACATTTAAGTGATCTCTCGGCACTCTTGGATGCATCCAGTCCTTGGGTGGAACCATGGACTTGTGCATGTCTGCTGGGAGTAAGTCTATGTTCTTCTGCAGTGGATAATGTCCGTAGGTTCTGCTACTAGGCTTGGAGATGTGGGAGGTGTGAAGGCAAACTCTACCAGTAAAAACTGAGGCAAAAAGCAAAAGTGCCTTTGCTTTTTCCATGTCCTTTGTCACTTGGTCCCCTGCCCTACAGAGCAGTGGGCCTACGTTTTGCCTAGCTCCTTTTGCTGCTAAAGTACTTGTAGAAGCCCTTTCCCTTGCATTGCTAGCAAATTTCAACTTCAGCTAAGTTTTGGCTTTCCTGAGGATTTCTGCATGTTCAGCTAGTGTCTCTATATTAATCCTGTGTGCCTGTTCCTGCTAACACCTATGTGTTTGATTTTTCCACTTGAGCTCAGTCAAGAGTTTCTTGTTCATCTCCACTGCCCTCCTGCCATACTTGCTTGACTTCCTGAATATTGGGAAGTTCTTGTGCTTTGAGGAGCCTGTCCTGGAATATCAGCTAGCTCTCCTGGGCTGCTGACATTAATAAAATCCCTGGATTTTATTACTGTTCTGGATGAACGGTAGTATCATGTGGCTGATTCAATTCTGCTGGATATACAACAGCTACAGAAAAGCAGCAGAATCCATGAGTGTCACACAGCAGCAAACATCTGGGATATGGCTGACACTTAAATCTAAACACAAACGCTCTCTGACAACATATTACTACAGTACTTTTCATTTTTCTCAGTGTAAGCTGGTAGCTTGTTCAAAAGTGTCACCTGGCGACTTCTGTTCTGAGATACAAATTAGGCTGCACATTGTATTGTATTGTAGGAGAAAAATTACTAAGGAACGTGGCGAAAAGACTGATTTAACTGGTTGATGCACGACCCGGGCTGGTCCGTCTCTCGAGCCCGACCTGAAAGCGGATCCCGCCAGAGGGCGCTCTTCGCACACGGGACGGGACGGGACGGGACGACTCCGACCGTCAGCCGCGCTCCCGGCCTTCCGCCGCTCACCGGGCTGAGCGCGGAGGCTTCGGTTTAAGAAATGTGTTGCAGTGCATCAGTATACTGGATAAACCTCATTTGAACTATATAATTAGTTTTGTGTCTTCTTCAGTGGAAGCATGCTGGTACAACTAAACTATTTTTGGCCAGTGAACAAGTGTATTTCAGATAACTTATTAACTACAAAATCCCACTCAAATTCATCTCTCTACTGATGGGAATTGGATTTGGCCCACATGGTTAGTCTGAGGTTCTGTAATATCATTACAGCACTTCTTGGGGGTGAGGGATCAAGTTTATGTAAGTCGACTATTTTGTATGTGAAGATAGCCCTGTTATCTTCCTGAGAGCCTAGAGAACACACTTAACTAATTTTTACCCATGATGAGCAATGCTGTTTGCACCTCTATCAAATCCAAAGAGTAGTGCTTTTTTTTTTTTTTTTTTTTTGAACACTGTTTAAAAACTTGTAAATAAGGAATGTTAAGAAACAATTAACCGTTGTGGCTACATAATTGCACAGCACTATCAATGCAAGAGCATAGATTGCATTTTTCACATTCAAGAGAGATAAACATGGCTATGTTTGTAAAGAAATGTAAACATAAAAAGTGCACCAAGTGCTTTTGAAAAATCACAGTGGGTTTCAAATCCCACTGCAGTCAAGGCTTCTCTCCTGTAGTAACCAATCTCTGTCTGAAAGAAGTATGTCCAAAATATAATTAATTTAACACCTGGCGCCTGCATGGAATGCCATATTGTTTCCCTTATCCAAGGGAAAGCCTGCACCACCCCCTCTCCAATCGCCGGTCTCGCCTTCGCTCTGCGCTGTCTCCGCTCGTTGTTTGTGCAGGTTCCGGACAATCATTCCTCTTTGCTCTTGAGACGCGTTTTATCCTTACGTTGGTTTTGGTCCCAACCCCCTTGTTCACAGATCCCTTTTCTTCCAGCTGACAGTTTTCAAATTTTTCTCTCTTGTTCTCTGGAAACTCCCGTTGCTATGGTGACACCTGATGTGACGGAGACAGTGACTACCTTTGTCAGAACCGCAGTTGCTATGACGATGGCTGGCTACGGGTTCAATGAAACCTGCTACATAGTTCATGCCCTTTTACAGCAATACAGCTTGTAAAAGCTGCTGTTAATTGTTACGTTCAGTAAGGAGACTGTGAACTAATTTCTGTTCCAATTGAAGTCGGTGGGAGTTTTGCCATTAACTTCAGTCAGACCACGGTTTGGTCCTAAACTCCCGTGTGTTTACGTGGGTAACAAAAGGAACCTGCTTCCAGCGCCAGGACAAACAGTTTCGTGTCACTTAATCAGTACATCCAAACCTTACCAAAACTTGGGTGCTAATGACTACGTTTTAATAGTGATAGACTTCCATGATGATCTCTTTCAGAATATTATAGAAATGGCCAATGCTCAGATTAAAAATATAGTCCTTAAAGCTCATTATTTTAAAGAAAAAAAACACAAAACCTAAATGTCATTTTGAAAATTCTCAGATCATCTGTTTTTCTTCAAGGAGAAATGTTCCACTATTGTTGCTTTGTGGAAATATTCATAAGAATGAACTTTTCTCAAATAAATATCCTCACATTCCAGAACAGTTATCCTCTCTGAAAATGTAGATAAGGTGCCATTCTCCCAGTGTCCCTGAATCTTTATGGGAATTGCCTCTGAAGAACATCTTTAAATCAATTTTTCCCTGCAAGGATAAGCAGTGATAGACTCCTTAAATAAACCACGAAGAAAAAAAGGAAAAAAAATCCTTTATAAACTCTACTCTCCTTTGGTGACCAGTCGCATAAAGCCATGCAAGTCCTTATTATGTATTTCTTTGTTTTGGTAACAGCCTGTTGGGCAAACTGATGTTCTCACTATTTATGCAAGCTGAGTTTTATGTGAACTCATGAACTGTTAACAACCATCTATTATGAATCCTGTGTACATGTCTTCTGGAATTTCAGATTAATTTAGAATTGTAAAAATCAGAATCTGATAGTTCAGGTTTGAAGGATCTTCTGGTTCATCTGATTCAAAATTGAGCCAACTTAGATCAGGCTCCAGGTTGCTCAGGGGCTTGTGTTTCATTCTCCAGGCCTTTAACTTGCAGATAAAGAGAGAAGGCAGGCAAGCACTACATTTATAATTGTTAGTAGTCTGAAATTTTATATACAAAATATTTATAAAGCTGAAAAATCAAGTTATATGTGGATTACATCATACTCAAAGTATCATACAGTGACTCCTGGCTTTTCATTCCTCTGTCAGAGTGGTTGTGGAATTAGAACCAATAGCTTTTTTGCTGTAGTCTCTTAGGCAATACATGTGCATTTTTTCCACCAGTCTGTCTGTCATGTAAAATATGGGAGAGTGAAATACAGAAAATCTTGGGGGCTGCTAATTTTGTTGAGAATTTTTCCTACTCAATTTGCTTTGCAGCACAAATCTCTATGAAGTTATATACTGACTAACCTGTTCTATTTCTGAGGTACATGAGGAATTCTGTCCTGTCTTCTAGCACGCATACACTATAAATTTTGGATTGTTCACATAATGTGCTTGTGTGCCTAATAGAAAAATTATTCTGCCATTTGAAGATGATGAGCGTTATCTTCCATATCCTTCAAGTAAGATCAGAAACACACTGAGATTAAACAAGCAAACATAAAGCTATGTCTAGTACTATATGAGAAAGCATGAGGGAGAACAGATGCTAATCCTTTGCTTCAGGAAGAGTTATGGTCTCTCCATCCATGCCCCACAGCAAAATTTACAGCAGTTGCACTAGCCTCACTGCCCTAGCGTACTGAGGCTTAGGAACCAGCTAGATCTGTGTGTCTTCAAATCTCACCTCTCATCCTGCTCCTAAAGTACTTACCTGATTAACCAGTGTGCTTCCTGGAGACTGAGGCTTCTGTGGATGTTCTTGTCCTTCTCAGCTTGGGTGTTTCTTAGGAGAAACAGAATTTCTTCTCAACCTCCTTAGAAGTAAATCACTTCAGAAGAAATCAGCTAAGTATCCCAGATAGAGTGGTAGAAAGTTTTGATCTTAGCCTGCACTTGTACTGTTGCTGCTTTGTTCTCAGGCTTGCTGTAGCAGCGCTCTTTCTTCATCGTTTTGTCCTCTTTCACCAGTCTCTTTCCATCTCCATTGGATGCAGGCCAGGGGAAACAGCTGTTACTTATGAGATAGCTTTAGCACCCCCCCCCCCCCAAAAATATGCCTTACATTTACATATTGTTTTTGCTGTAGCTTGACTCATCTCTTCTGGAGATAACAGCTTGAGTTATTCCATGAAGGATGTTCTCTTCACTATGTCAAAAAATCTAAACCTAGCAACACTGTACCTGCTGAGTACAGCCCACTAGGTGCACAGAAGATAGCTGGATAGTTCTTCACCTGTTAGGACCAAGACTCTCTAAAATGAGGGGAGCCATAAGGAAAGGGATTATTAGATCAATATCTTGCAGTGTTTTAGTAGCTGTTCAAAACAGAAATACTGTACATCCCACACAATCTGCCACTCTGAAGTGGGGTGAAACAGGTCTTGGAAGAGAGAAGTTGAAGCTTCCTGACCAGATGGACTTTACTGTATTTGGAGACACAACAGTAGTAAAGGTATGGTATTCCTCTTGCTGTTGCTTCCATTGCCTTCCTATGTTCTATGAGGATAGAGAAAAGCCCGTGAACGTAATTCTTCCAACACGGACATGAGGGTAGAAAAAGGGGAGGAGGTGCTAAATGGGATATACTGCCTCATGAAATGTGTTTGCCAGGTTGAGTTATCTGCAGTCTTAAAGGTTATCTTTGTGAATCTGGAAAACACTGCCAGTAAAGCACAGATGTTTTTGTTTGAATATTTTTAAGTCTGGTCTTGAATATGGTCTTTTATTGAAAGAAGCATTAAGGGTGGGCAAAAAGTTATTAGCTCTGGAAGAAAATAATTTATCGGGTTACACTTGTATACTAGTTAATTTTTGAGAAGATATTTTTCTGAGGATTTAAAAGAAGTAAACTGTAGATACCACTATCTGGCTTCAGTAGTTGTTGTCCCTTTATCTAGGAACTATGTATTTGACAACATAATGTAAAACATTTGGGACATGCGGGTGCTGTATTCTATAAAATGACACCATCTTACAACACGAAAAGCATGTAAGAGAAAAGACTAAAAGCATGTTAGTATTTTGGTAACAGAAGATTGCATTTTCCTAATGAAAATTCAGATTTCAAAGTCTCCTTCTAAATCCCCAATAGAAATCCATTCCCTGGAATTTCATAACTTGCAGCTGGATTTTTTTTGAAAAGGAAGATCAGCAAAAATGTTGTAATATATTACTTAAAGTTACATACATATCATTCAGCATATCCCCAAAATGGAAAACTGCATGCTGAGAAGCAATTTGGTGCTTGTGATTTGTGATCTGCCGTTCTACCTGGATTCATTATAGAAATCAATCCAGTTTCAAATTCTTAGATATGTATCTAGACACTTGAAACCTCTATTTCTGAAAACACTGCCTTAAATAGAGTAAATGCTTTGTCCCAGGGAAGCATAGACTTAGAATTACTTTAAATTGTTCAAACATCACGTAAGAAGATTTTCAAAAGTACCGTAAATAATGGATTTTTTGCTAGCATTTAATTCAGTAAGCAAAAGTTGCTAGCAATAGCATTGTTACAAAGCAACTAAAAAAGTCAATACAGTGTTATTAATGGGAGAGATTTATTTTTTAAAAAATCCTCAGAAATGTTGTTTTTGTAAATAGCACTTCTTTCTTTTCTCCTCCTATTCTTTTTCACATAATCTGCTCTATACTAGCCAAAAGGGAAAAAGATTTAAACGTCAAAATGTTTAAGAAATCTTAAAGGAAAATATCAAAAGGCTCTTGAAATGAAGCAACCTTTGAACTCCTACCCCTGTATTTTTCAGTCTTGTTCTTCTTGAGACACTGGGCAACATCTTACAGCCAACTAATGATAGTACATGTCTGGAATAAAGAAACTGAGACTTGGTCCCATCCTTTTTTCCTGAAGAGGCAGAAATGATTTGCTGTGGGACAGTCATTCTGTGTTGTGAGAAAACTCTTAGAAGGAAGATGACAAATTTAGCTAATATGTAGAACCAAGGAAAAACTGAGCCCATCAGTACTGAGACCAGTATTGAGATAAAGCAGAAGGAGGCAGTTTCATTCAGATGTGTGGAGCTTGTAACTGTCAGAAAATATTGTGCAAAAACATGCAGCTGTTAGAAAGCCACTTCTCTGAACCTCCTCTGGGTTTTTTCCTTCTTCTTTAGACCTAGCCTAACTAGCTTTTGCAGAATAATTGACCTCTCCTGGTATGAGAAAGTCAGAGTAAAATTTGATAATTGGAAAAAATAATTATGTAATTGAAGAGATTAAATCTGTTCTTTCTTCCTAAGCACAGATCTGGGACATGGAAGATCTGAATTCCTTGCCTCACACTTCCTGCTGGGATCATTTCAATTACCTATTGTTGTGAGTTTTAATTTCCTGAGGTTCCTAAGGACTTGGGGATGCTTGGATAGTTACTATGCAAGTGCCCAGCAGTGTTGCTATGAGTTGCCAAGTAATTCAAGGCATTTCCCTAGGGGATCATATCCAGGTACAGGGACTGTTCTGTGATTAGTATTCTGAGGCCGAAATGCACGATCCTTTATTTGAATATGCTATTGCAGAAAAGCTGACAATGGCTATACCTTTCTTTTCAGTTTTGGTCCCTATTTCAACTCCATTTACAGACAACAAAGACATACTTGTCTTTCTTCCTCGTGCACTACAGTATGAAGTGGACCCTCTAGACCTCTATTTTTTAAGTTACTTCTATGTTGCACAGAGGTTTCAATGGGAGAATGGTAATTCTGTAAATGCAGAATCACAGAAAGCTGAGATCTTGCTAGTAATGCATCCTGAACAGTAAAGGATTACAATGCTATTCCAAAAAACATCTGTTCAGATATGGTGCTTGTCATTTCTGCAAAACTATGACATATGTTTGGAATCTTCTGGGAGTTCAGAAAAGCCTATGCCATAATCAATGCTTTGGATGATGTTTTCATTTGCACTGTAAATGTGAAGTAAAAATTGCCTTTGCTTTAGTTTAAGACAGAGTAGGTAAGACAGAATCATATCAAATAGCTTTCTCTAATTTTTGAGAAGTGTTTGGCCCTCCTACACTCGCACTGTAGTACAAAATCATGACTGTTAAATTTGTGCACACAATTTGTGTACCTGTATAGTGTGAAATGAATTGACTCCACTGAGTATCATATCAAAAGTCAGTAGAACTAGAGCCCTCAGTTAACTTGACCACTCAATAGCTCGCTAAGGAAGATGAAATCAAGAACAACATTTAGAGTCATATGTAAATAAATGTGGTAAAAATGATGGAATCTTTCTGTTAGTAGGTATTTTTTCAGAACTGCAGATCTGGCTATTCAGCACATCTCTATGTTGTTGTTCTCGCTACTGTGCAGCTTTATTTTCCTTGTAGCATTAACACCTAGGAAAAAAGAATTTCAACAGTAACTGGAACATTGAGTCAGAGCTTTCAAAAGCTGATTAAAAGAAAAGTGTCACAGTGAGCTGGTTCACTGGTCTTTCCCTGCTAGAGACCTAAGTCTGAATTATGAGTTGGGTCACAAATGAGAGTAATTTTATGCCAGTCTCCATTTGTGCAGCCTCACAACATTACCAAACACTTCAGTATTATTCAGAATGACAACAAGGCAAAGGTGCAAAGACATGCATCTTTGCCTCAGTAGTGAGATCTACTGATAGTGTTGCTTGGGAATATTTATGCAGCAGTTCTGCACGATGCTTTATTCTGCTCGTGCTTCACTTATTGAAAGCAGATTCTTTCTCTTGCATCTGAGGAAATAAGATCACAATTTGGCACCATAACACTGAAATACCTAATTTGTTACCTACCTTGATACTCCATTAAGAACCAATGTACCAACCAGTCACAAATATTACTCGTTCCCTAATTCTTGTTTTAATCCTGCTCTACTTTCAACTGTCTTGCAAAGGACTGAAAATGTGCAGTGCTTTTAATGTTGTAGAATTTTCTTGCATGGAAATATAATTACATTTTTAGGCTTGGCACTGTGAAACATTTGCATCTGGCAACAGTAATTCTGATACCTACAGATAGATTGCATAAAGCTAACTATGCTACTGAAAATTGACAGGGCTTGCAATTATGCCGTCCCTAGATCTGCAAAAGCAGAGCAGGGAAACAGCACTTGTAAGACTGCTTTGTGCCAGATGGCACACCATGTCATAAAAATCTATTTGAGCCCTTGTGTTCGTGTGTTATAACCAGCAGATTGTCAGCTGGAGTAAAGTACAGAAAGTATGTAACTTAACTGACCTTGTCTCAGTAGAAAATGAGTCAGAATCAGAGGATGAAACTATTGATGCTTTGACTTGGGGAGGCCATTTTATTTTTTCTTATCTGTTTCATGCAAGATATATCTGTGATTGATGTATCAACAGCACTGCTGCAAAGCTTCCTCTGAAATGTGAATGCTTTGTGAACTTGAAAGATAGGACATTTTAATAAAATAATGCTTTATAATACTGCTCCTCAAACCTGTGACCTCAGATATCTAGAAGTAAGTTTCTTTGGATTCCAAATTACAAAATATAGCTCTTCTCATTTTCATGGTTGCAAGCTGGAAACTGTATCTTTTCAGACTGTGATCTTGAAGTCAGACCTCAGACACAAAATCATGCTGCTCTGTAATTGATCAGTCTTCAGTCTGAAGATGCAAAGTGCGTTGTTTCCTTACACAGCGTACCTAGTAGGCACCAGTCGTTCAGTCATGTGCAGATTCTTTCAGTAACTCGTTCAATTACAAAACGTTCACGAGGAAAACCTTCAGGACTAGATGGTGGGGAAGCAGCTCTCAGTCTCTGCCCCATAAGCAAAAATTGTTGGGCTGCAGGCTCTTTATCATGTAATAGGGAAAGATGATCAGACTGTCCACTACTATGGCTGTGCCTTGATAAAGCTCTAGGAGAGCCCTGCCTTGAATTCAACAAAAGTTTGTTGAACCCAAGATATTGGTTCGTTGAGTCTGAAATATTTCATATGAAATGTTTTCTAACTGCTTAAACAGTAACATATAATATTTTTATGGAACTTGGCGCAAAAAATGTGGGGTTGCCTTTCAAGCCAATCACTAATGTTTGCTCCCGTCAGCTTCTCATTTTTCAGCCAAAATCAGTGAAAATCATGTTTGAAATACATGAAAATGACATAAATAATGCTACCTTAATTGTGTTCCTGCCTAGTTTATTGCAGTGTTTTAATTTTAAAAAATTAGACTGTTGCTTTCCAGGAAGCATAGGGCACTTTTTTTATATATTATTTTTGTATCTTACAGGTTATGACTGAAATAACAATACAAACAATTTTTAAGCTGTCTTT
Source organism: Rhea pennata (assembly GCF_028389875.1). Taxonomy (NCBI): domain Eukaryota; kingdom Metazoa; phylum Chordata; class Aves; order Rheiformes; family Rheidae; genus Rhea; species Rhea pennata. The sequence goes on along the minus strand of NC_084671.1, from coordinate 17,174,250 downwards.
TAGTCTGGCAAAAGTTCAAGGTCAATGCAAGTTACAAAAACAACACTGTGAAATGTCTCTCTCTTGAATAAGAGGCTGCTAAATAGAAAAGCAATTGTTATCCAGCTTTAAATCTATATCCTTTTGATACTTTAGAGTACAAAAAAAGAAAAATGTATTTACTAGAATAGTCAGAAACTGCAAAATATGTATTACTGGTAACTGTTCGTTGTTATCCACCTGGTTCACCTTGTCAAACAATTTTCCTTTCATTTTTATTATAGTACACAGTTAATAAGTGAATAAATGTCTTTTTATATGTAAATATATATTTGTATGTCTTAGGCCTTTAGAATTTTCCCAGTTAATGAAAGTCTAGATCAAGCAGGGAATTAATGTAGAGAAAAAATTAAAACCTCAGGCAGGCTGAAGGACATTTCTTTCAATCAGTTTTGGGTCTAGTTTATGCTTTCTAGTTGTAGTATTTAAATAATAGGGGAGGTTAAATGATTTTAATAAGAGCTTTGAACATAGTGCACTTGCATGCCAAACCTTTATTTGGATGCAGGTAATTACATTTTGCTCACTGTTGTAGTGCTAAGTGATTTATATATATTACCAAAACCTTGTATAATATTTTGGTTTGCCATTTTTACTATCGTCTAATTTGTGTTCTCAAATACATTAAAAAAAAAGTCAGTAGCCTTTCTGTCCATTATACCTCTGATCCTTTCATCCACATTTATTATAAATGAATTAAAATGCCTATTTTTTATTTCTCATCCTATCAGTGGCTTTTTTTTTTCTTTTTTTAGTTTAGACCTCTGTTAATATTTGCAAATCTAAGTTTACTCATCTCTCTTGTTCTTCCCACCATAATAGACCTATAATATGATCCATATGCCATTTTTTTCACTTTTAGAGTACTGTTTCTATTTCTATAGAAGTTAATTCTACGACTATATAAGTCAACGTACTTAACACTATATAAGCCAATGTAAAGTTGCTCTAGAAACTTATTCCTTTCCCTGTGACAAGAACAGACTTCTCTTATACTGAACAAACAAGTTATAAAGACATTTGTTCCTAGACTAAACTAATCCTCCTCACTGGAAAAGCAGGGATTTTTCACAGCTCCCATATGGTCATAGTGTTGATTCGGGACCAAATAACATTTTAAAAAGTTACAACAAAACCTTACATTCTTTTCTGAATTGTATTTTGAGGGTGCAGGGGAGGGCTAAGTTCTTATGTGGTCAGATGTTTATTTGAAAGTATGATCTTTATAATTTTTAAAAATCAATGCCTCTTGTATTTCTGTAGTTTGTTATTCTCCAGGTTCTGTTTCTCTAAGTGTTTTCTTTTGTATAAGATTCATGAAACTACACAGGTTTTATCTACTACTATAAGATGTAGAAGCTTCATTGTACCTTTTGGGGATGTCTTCCTCTCTGTAAAATCAAAGCTTTATATAACACTTGGTGTTAAAAGTGAGGAAAATCCCTCAACTTTCTTTAGTAGAGCTGTACTCTGACTTGCTGAGCTTTTCCATTCTTAAAAAAACATTTACCTTCCTTTCTTCAACACACTTCCTTGATGTTCTTGCTCATTAGATATAACTGTTTAAAATGAGGGGATTCACTTATTTACACATGGGTCTATGAAGAAGTCATACTGGTGAGCCTGGAATGTCACATTAGTTCTGATGGCACCTGAGACGTCTATGACTTCCATTCTGAAATAACTTGGAGAAACCAAGTTAGGAGGAGTTCCCATAGAAAGACAAATATTAGTTATGGAGAGGCATGCAGGTAATTAGTGGATTGGTGTAACACTTCCAATGCTAAATCCTTAGGAAGTCTAATCTTGGCTGCAACAGTTTTTCTAATTAGAAATCATTTTTAAATCTTCACTTAGCAAAAATTCTTGAAATGGTGCAGTTTCCTGCTCAGATAACAACAACAAAAAAATCTGAGTCTGAGCTTGTTTAAATTAGCATCTCTACTTGCTTCAGAAAAGAGACTTTTTGAAATTAAACCTATTTTACCTATTTTCTAACCTTATATGATGCTGTTCAACTAGAGTTCTCTCACCTACTGTTGAGAATTTGGACTGGCTTTAGGACATGTATTGCTTTGTACAAAATGTAGTTCATTACCATTTTTTAATGTTAATGAAAAGATCAATTTTTATATTAATCTGTCTCTGACTTCTGTCCTTCATTTGTTTTCTTTTGATGGTGGTGGTGGTTTTTCTTTTATTCAGACTTGATGGTAATTATGATTGTAATTATTTACTATACAGGTTGCAGTGGATTACAGAAGTTCTACTTAAAGATACAACTATACTGACAGCTCTACTAAGACCTTTTGGAGATAGTAAGTGGGATGTTTTATTACTTTTTCTTTTTACTTTCATTATTATTTGTTCCAGACTTGCTTTTCTTATTGAGGTAAACCTTTCGAGTTTCGATAGATTATTTTGAGTAAAATCTGTACTTAGGAAAGCAAGAAACAATAAACTTACTGGGCCAAATTCTCAGATGGTTTACACTTGGGCAGATTCCCAAGGATGAATCATTTGGGTTATTGCAGCCTTATTCACAAAGGGCAACATTACAGGGAATGTTGCATACTACTTTTCAGCGCTTGACCAAAATCCTTTGTTAGGCTCTCTACAGTGCAGAGACACGATGATAGTTAAGTATTTTTGACTGATTTGATAGATGTGCCCTTCATCCTATTCAATCAAGCTATTCAGGTGACACTGGGAGAAGAAAGCTTACTGTTGCTTTCAGTTCTGAAAGGACTAAGGCTTGTAACAGCTGCTCAGCACTTCTGAACATGCCAGAACTTCAAGGAAGTATTTTTGCTAGCAAAAATATAAGTGTATCCATGGTTAGATGACACTGAAACACAGATTTTTTGAATCTAAGGTTTGAATTTATTTACCAGTTCCTACATGTGTTTTACCTTTTGTGTTTCTAACCCTTAATTTTTAAACCTATTTATATATTACACTCTGATTTTATTCTTCGTATTTTTATCTCTGTACTAAAACTTAATTCCTGTTATCATCATTTAGAATTATATATCTCGTTAGTACCACTTTCATTCATTGTCATAAATTCTTCTAGCCTATACTTTTATGAAAGTTAGATTTTATTTCATTTCTCTTTTGCCTTTGAATACAGTTATTTATTCATCTGCCAGGTGGAGCTTTAAGATCAGTTTTGCAAGAATTGCACATTTAAAACATTTAGTTTGCTCCAAGATTTCATAAGGAAGCTTAAAATATACTCATAAAGGAACAGAAAAAAAACCCTCAGCTATTAAAAATAGTGTCCACTGTGGCAGTAATTTCTCAGTTAAGTTCTGCATTTCATTATTGTGATGAAAAGAGTAGTTTTCAGAGTCAACAACTCTTTCTTTGCTACTTCCAGTATGGCTTATTAATTTTAATGAGTTCAGTTATTTCATTTTATGTTTCCTACTTTTGAAAGTTCACAAAATCCAGTTAAGAGAAATTTTACATCCTTTAAAAGATTCATTCCAGTGCCAGGAAACTTTCAATTAGGTTTTAAAAAATGTGTCAATAAATTGACATGAAGCAAACCTGTGAGTCTTTCAGCTTACACTGAACACCAAGCTTTTAAAAATACAATGTTTTATAAAAAGAATAATTACAGATCTTCTGTCAAACAGCGGATCTGCCAACAACTTTCAAGTATTTGCATTTACTTCATGTTGAAAAACCCAACATAGCAAGACTGAATATCTTACTTTAGTTTCATAATTTGAAAGACAATGCTGTTTACAAGGCGTGGACTTAAGGGCAAAATTGGGTCAAACCAAAGATCCATGTCATAGCTGTAGAGTGGATGCCTACGGAGAAGTAAGAATAGGGTGGACACATACTTTCCCCTAATACTTCTGCAGACTCCTTGTACCTCAGTAATACTTTTCAATGCAAAGGCTTTCCAAATCGGATATAGTTTGTGTACGTAGCCTCAATGTGATTCTCTTCTGTGAACTTGTTCAGTGTTCTTTAGAACCAATATAAACTCTGAATGTCCATAACATCCTTCGGCAAGGTGTTCTACAGGTCTGTTAACCATTACATTACTTGTTTTATCACTTTGAAACTGGAACTGTAGCTTCATTTCAGTTTTTTGTATTGTTTTTCTGGCTCTTCCACTGGAAGAGATGATGAAAACCGGTATGTATCCACTCCTTCCATTACACTCACCACTTCATACTTTTATTGTACTCCTCCAATATATTTTTTCCCAAACTGAGCAGTCCTAGTCTATTTAATCACTCCTAGTATGAAAGCTATATATTGTTCATCCTTGAGCTGTTCTCGGAACCTTTTCAGTTTCTAGTTTATGCCTTTATATATAATAAATAAGAGGACCAGCATGCAGAATCGTAACACTGGATTTTGATTCTTTTGACTCTTTTCTATGCCAAATTATACTTCTGTAAATAGAGATTTCAATCTGACTTATAATCTTGCTGTGTTTCATTTCCCTCATATCTGAAGCACAGATAATGTAAAATACTTACCTCACAAGATTAAGATGATTAGTGTGCTTATTTTACCCTTAGTAACACAGGAAACACACTTTCTACTTCCTCTGTCTGCCGAACCAAGAGACTGACTGTTTAGAAAGTGGCTAAATGGCATAGCAAAGTGGCACAGCTCAGTTCTAAAGGCATCTCTGAAAATGTAGGACAGAGTACAGGGTAGAACGGGAGGACAAATGACTGGATTTTTCAGTCATTAGCATATGGGACATTTAAAAAGAAAAAAAGAAAAAAAAAAAGACTATTGGAACAGAAGCCTCAATTATATAGTCCTCCTGGAAAGGGTTTCATGGGAAGAAAACTTCATAGCTATTGACTTCAATTACAATAAAAAATCGTAAGTATTCATAATAAAGATATTGTCTGAAACTGAATTACTGGAAAATCTTTTAATTTTTTGAACACAACAAAACGGCATAGAACTGACTTATGTTATTATTTGTGCAGTAATTTTTCACTGAGCAAATTCACATTAAAGCTAAGGCTTTAGCTAATCTTCAACAATTGTAACATAACAAAATACTTAGTAGGATTCCTCTGCAAAGGGAAAGCAAACTTGCATATGATAAAATGAAAAAAGCCTCCACATTTCTGATAAATGGAGGTATAATAATAAATCAAATATTTTAAATAAATAAAAGATACTAATATAGTCCGAGATTGAGTCTCACCTTACAAATACTGATGCACATAATTTTATGCAATGAAAAATCCATTTGCAATTGGTGGGACTCCTTATGTAGGTATAGCAGAACTTATATATATGCAGCCTGCTAGATCTTGTTATGGAAACAGAACGTTGTTTATTTTGCTTCTTGTGTGTGAGTGTGTATATAAATATATATTAATTTACAACTCCAATAATATTTTATACACAAAATAAATTAACATGGGAGTATACCGCAGAATACTTGCTTGATTAGTTCTAGTCTGAATACAAAATAAAAATACAGGTTAGCTTTTAAAATTGTTAAGACTCAGAATATTAAGTATCTGTTACCTGATTTGTTTATAGATGTAATATTTTGAGTACTGCACAGATTCCAGTCATATTTTGAAGTAACCTAAACCATTAAAGAAAACTTTTGATGCGTTTCATTGAACTGTAGAATATGAAAGACTAGAGAAACTAGCCCACAGATTGACTTCATTTGATGTTGTGTAGCTTTTGAAATATTAACATCTTTTTTTTTTAGGTTAAATGCATTAAAATTAAAAGAGATATTGTGATCTTTAACGTGTATATGCAACAGCAATGAAAAGCAAGTAGCTGCTGTTGTGAACCATAGTTACCATAGTAATACATTCCCATAGTCACTTAAAGATCTTAGAGATTCATTTATATGAATAGCCGCTTTCGTTTAAATAAATAAATAAGTAAATGAAAGTTGCCAACAGCATTCATGTGGTTTCCTGTATTACAGACTTTCACTGTTTACAGTAGGATAACTTTTTATTAACAGATGGGCAGTAATCATTGCTTGGGACATGACAGTAAATTATAGAGTTGGTTCTCGGTACCTTTCTTACAATGCTGAATAATTACTTGTAAATAATCCTCTGAAATCAGTAACATCAGGCCCAGGACAACTCACTAGGATCCAAGCCAATGTACAAATTAAATAATCTTCTATTAATTTCAATCGACTATGATCATGTTTGTACTTACATAAAAGGATACACCAAAAAGGTTAACTTTCAGTACCCTATTTTACACCATGAAAATTCTGATTAATATAAAGGAAAACCTGCAGACTGATCACTGAGTGGTAGATAGGAATTAAAAATAATAAAATATAACTCCAAGCAGACACACCTGAAAACTCACATGTGAAGCAAAGCAAAGATATATTTAGATAAACAGAATTTATCAAGTACTGTAATATGTATATGTAAAACTATTTGTACACAATCAAGACAGATAAATGTAGAGTTTTTTTGTAATGAAAGAAAAGATCGTATGGCTGTTATGGGAACACTATTGTGTATGGTTCGAAGATGGAAGCAAATAATTATTTCCATTGAGACGTTTCAGAATGCCCCCCAGAAAACAATTAAATGGACTTCACACAACAACACAGCCATTGACATCTTACTGTTACACCAATACATAGAACATACTGCAGGAAATCGGAATAAAAATAGACATTGACTTTCAAGGACAAAAATAATGATCTTCCTTGAGCTACACTTGAAGATAGGAGGAAGGAAAAAGGACAACTTAAAAATGCTTTTGCAGATTTTTATATTCAAGCTCAGTACTATAATCAGCAAATGTGTGTATCATGATGATAAAGCACATTTGCTGGGATGTTGATTCAGCAAAATAACATAATATTATTCAGCTGTTCAAAGTGTATAATACTTGGACAGCAATTAACAAGAAAAAGAAATTGAGGGAAAACGCCAAATTGCTCAAGGCAAAAATTCTACAGAGCCAATATCTTATGTTTGCTGCTTCATGTACAATTTGTTGCACACACGAAATTCAACTCAATTAAAAATTTGGTGATTATTTATAGAAAAGATAACTTTGTTCCTTATTTTTCATTTAAGCTTGTTGTTTAAGCAGGAATTAATATCATACATAGGTGATGAAAACGTAAATTTATTGAATTGTTTATTGGTTAAAGGAGGACACTGCCTGACTTAACTATTTTCCATATGATAAATTAACTATGAACATCTTTTAGGTGATATTTTTCCAGAACCACATACTGATTTCACTTTGCATGGCAGTAAGTGGTACAATATAGTAAAATAGATTTTCAACCAACCAAAGGTAGAACACAGAACAGAAGCTGTGTTGACGACTACAGTGTCCCTTCCTCTTGTACTCTGAGCATTGAAGTTTGAATGGAACAGAGAACTAAGATGGATGGATGGACAGATACATGGACCACCCACCACGGATCCAGATTTCTTCAGATACGGCCTCTTTCTGTCAAAAGATCTATTTTCAAAGATGTTTGAGGATATGGACATTTGTCCCAATCCGTGCATATCTCCCAGTCTAATCAGGCACAATATTCAGAAACATCATGCATGCCCACTGCAGCCATGCTCATTCATATGATTCATGCTGAAGCATATGAACAGAAACATGTAAGCTCTGGTTATAGAGATCCAGAACTCACAACAGTTGCTCTTGTAGGCATTTTTTTCAGATAGAAACTTGCACATAAATTACTTCTAGTTAAAGTAACAATGATTCCTATTCTGAAAGTGGCAAGGTGACTATGTGGCTGAATGGGGGAATAAGTCTTTAGAGAACAATTTAAAATAAAGGACACTCCAGATTATATCCCATTATCTGCAAGGATTTGGGGATAGCTATGATTTTAGAAAGCTGCTTGTTCTGCATTTTGAAATAGAAGAGCTTGGGGTAAAGTACCATAGTGAGCTAACAAGTTTGTTATCGTATCTTTATGTAGAGTTGCTGAATATGTTTTCATTCTATAATCCTTAAATTAGAACAGAGGTAATTGTTTTCTCATTGAGGAGAGAAAAGGCTTGGATCTATCCAAGTCTTCTTTCAAATTAATACACAACATGACGTGATCTAGTATCTCTCTAGCCACAAGGTTTGTGATTTTCATGAGGCCTGTTGACATCTCTGAAAAGAGCGGGAATGTACATTTGCTTCCATCAAAGGTCCATGCATAACTTGACCACACAATTGTTAGAGGAAATGTAAAAAAATTCATGCTGTATGTTAGCATGACACTTCATAATGTATAGGAAACTCAGACCATAATGCTGAGCAAAGGGATACTTGTGTAACTAACCTGCTATGCATGAGAGAACTTCAAGTCTTTGCTATCCACTGATGGTCTGTATTTTCATTCCTGTCACTGCAATCTTTGATGAATTACATTGTCATACATAATGAAGTCTTCATAGGAAAACTACTGTAGTTTAGAAGAAAGAAGGCAACGCTAGAAAAACAAATTGGAAATGCAGATATTGTAGTACATTATCTAGCTTATTGTGCATTCTCTTGTACCTTGAATGGACTCCCCTTTCCCCATGAAACTGGTCACTCACAAATCATGCTGTTCAAAAGTGACAAGCTACATGTATTATTCTTGCAGTATTAAACTTTTTTTTTTTTTTTTTTTTTTTTTTTTTTTTTACTTTTCAGTCCTTCAAATGAAACCAGTTGCAACTCTCTTTTAGTCTCATTTACTTAAGGCCAAATCTGTAAATCTATGAAGCCATATTACAGCCACATTGTATAAAAAATTGCCCTTCTACCTCCCTTTATTTTATCCCTGAGAAACAAACCCCAGTCTCCTATGTATACTGATGAAACCAGCAACTTCTATATATCTCAGAACAAGTTTTCTGATTTGTTTAGAAATAGCAATTTATTCCCTTATTTATGGATTTGTAATATCATATGCCTCAAGAGCATATTTGTGTTGGAAAAGCTTATTAGTTAAACTATTTAAAATATTCTTTGTACTTTAAAATGCCCATTTGCATTTGGTAAGGATTAAAATATTCAGCTGATGTCCAGAAGGTTCAAGCTGTTTCCCTCTAACTGAGCAAATGAGGAAGCTAAAAGCTTGAGAAATAAGAATCGAGAGCAATGTAAAAAACAAATGTTAATTCAATACATTTATTTATATTTGGATTTGTTAGTGACTTAATAAACAAGTTAAGGAATAAATAGATTAAAAAACACTGCCAGCATGTAAAGAAGAAAGAGCATGTTTAGCTACTGGCTACTATGCCCTGAAGAATCAGTTCAGCTTTTCAAATCTATTACATGAATGTGGCTTCAAATGTGTCCACTGTGAAGACTTCAGATAGTGTAGACAGTAGCTATACAGGTAACTGCTATGTAGAGATAATTATTTCCTAATAAAAGCAGTGGTTCATAGAAGAGAACTTGCTGACTGGATGATCTGACCCTACACAGAGCATTTAACATGGCATGTTGAGTGAGATTTGGTCACGCCGGAGATGCAAGTTCGCTGTGCACGTTCAACAGAACGGTCATCTCTGTTTGATGGATACTCGGGAAGCTGTTTTTATATACATAAATGGCAAAAACATACTATATTGGGGTTTAAGTACAAGCTAATGTAAAAACACAAAGGTCTTTCAAATTTCCTAGATACTAAGTACTTAAATCTATGGTGGAAACGACATAACCTGAAATTATTCACTTTGCTACGCTTCTCCCACCGTCCTGTCCCTGCTGGAATTCAGGGGTGAACAGGGCGTTATGCTGGGGCTCCTGCAACTTGGCAGAACGCAGGCTCGCTTTACGACAATCCGTATTGAAGATTTTTACCTTTTTGCCTTCTCAACCTCTTTTCCTCTGTTTTGTGTTACTTTCCGGGAGCGGCTCTTAACCCGCCGCCGGCGTCGCTCCGGGAGGAGGCCGCGCAGGCGGCCAGCCCCCGCCGCGCCCGGCCGCGGGCTGCGCCCCCGGCTCTTCCCCCGCCGCCGGGCCGGGCCGGGCCGGGCCGCGCGGGGCCCCGGGCGCGCTGCCCCCGCCGCCGCGCCAGGACGCGCCCCCCGCGCTGGACTTTGAAGCGGGGAAGCCTGCCCCGCGGCCCGCGCTGCGGAGCACGGCGCTGCGCAGGTACGTGGCGCGGGCCGCGGCGCGGGGCCTGGCGAGGGGCGCCCGCAGCTGGGCGCGCGGGGCTCGGCTCCGGGTCCCGGGGCGGCCGCTCAGCGGCAGCGCTGAGCCGCCCCCGCCGGGCCCGGGGACGGCGGCAGCGCGCCCAGGGCGGGCAGCCGCGGGCCCCGCTGGAGCGTGAGGGACGGCCGCGGGCGCGGGATGGAAACCGCTCTGGTGGCAGCATGGGCGGGCGGCGATCGGGCCCGGGGCGGCCACGGGCGGACTCCTTCCCCCCGGGGCGCTGGGGAGGGAGGCACGGAGACAACATGGCGGCGGCGCCCGCCGACCCCTCCGCCCTGTCGGCGGCGGCGGGGGGGGGGGGGGGGGGGGCGCGGCGGGGGCGGACCGCCCCGCCCCCTCCCGCTGCCAGCCCCCGCCGCCGCGCGCGCGCGCACGCACGGGCCTCCCTGAGCCCCGCCCCTCCGCTTCCAGGGCGCGCGTGGCCGCGCCCCCTCCCGCGCACACACCGCGCGCCGGCGCCTCGCGTCACGTGCCGCGCGCGCGGCGGGCTCCTCCCAGCGCCCGGTGGGCGGGGCAGCGGCGGGCGGAGGGGATCCCTCCGGGGCGGTGGCGGCGGCGGCGGCGGCGGGGCCCCTCCCCGGGGGCGGGGCCCCTCCCCGGGGGCGTGGCTCCCCCGCAGGGGGGCGGGGCTCCTCCCGGGGGCGGGGCTCCTCCCGGGGGCGGGGCCGCCCGAGCCGGCGGGCCGTTGGCGCCTCCCCCGGCCCCGTCCCCTCCCCCTCCCCGCCGTCCCCTCAGTAACTTGGCCGCCTTTTATCGGGCGAGCGGCGAGGCGGGGAGTTTACTGGTGCCGGAGCTGCGGCGCGGCCGGGGCGGGGAGCGAGCGCGGCGGCGGCGGGAGGGGGCCGCGGCGCGGCGCGGGACGATGCTGCGGCTGGTGTCGCTGAAGTTGGGGCGGCTGTACCGCTACGTGAAGCTGGCGGTGCTGGGCAGCCTGGCGGCGGCGCTGGTGCTGAACACGCACTCGCTGCTCGCCTCGCTGCAGCGCAACGAGCTGTCGGAGCGGCGCTTCCTGCAGCTCAATAAGTGCCCGGCCTGCTGGGGCACCAGCTGGTGCCGCAAGTTCCTCAACGGGCAGCTGCGGCTGGAGAGCTGGGGCCGCCTGCGCCTCCTGGACTTCTTCAACGTGAAGAACGTGTACTTCGCCCGCTACGGGGAGCCCCGCGAGGGCAGCCGCCGCGTCGTGCTCAAGCGCCTCGGCTCCGCGCAGGAGCTCGCCGACATCGACACCAAGATCTGCCGCCGCGCCACCGGCAGGGGCCGCTGCGACCTCCTGCAGGCCCTGCACGCCACCGAGTTCGCCAGCCTCAACGGCGACGTGCGGCTCCTCACCCCCGACGCCGTGGAGGGCTGGTCCGACCTGGTGCACTGCCCCTCGCAGCGCCTGCTCGACCGCCTCGTGCGCCGCTACGCCGAGACCAAGGACTCGGGCAGCTTCCTGCTGCGCAACCTCAAGGACTCGGAGCGCATGCAGCTCCTCATCACGCTCGCCTTCAACCCGGAGCCGCTGGTGCTGCAGGTACGGCGCGGGCGCGGCGGGCTGCGCGGGCGCGCCGCCCTCCGCTGCCGCCTCGCCCGCGAGGCTCCTCTGCGTGCGCTCCTCGCTCGCCTTCCGCGCCGCTGCCCGCCCCTCGCGGCCTGGGGGCGGCCCCGTCCCCCCCGCGGGGGCGCGGGGCGGCGGCAGGGCGCGGGCCGCCCCCCGAGGCGGAGGGCGCTTCCGCGGGCCCGGCGCCCTCGGCGCGGCCCGCAGCGCCGCCGCGCCGCGCCCGGCGCGCCCGCTCCTGGGCTGCGGGGCGCCCGGTGCCGCTGCCGTAGGGCCGGGGCAGGGGGCGGCAGCGCCGTGCGACGGTGCTGTGCCCTCCTCCCCCAGAACCAGTTTGTTCTCGGCAGCGTTGTAGCCTTCGAGGGAACTTAAAACTCTTACCCCTCTCGAAGGTAAGAAATCGGAAGCGGGCACTCTGCAGCCTAGGAAGGAGTGACAAATAAATGACCAGTATCCTCTTCCAGCTGGCGAGCTGGTTTACGTGTTGTTGCAGTTTAGCAGACAAGAATATGTGCTTTAATGTGTATTGTAAAACTTGGATTTTAGTCAGATATTTACACAGAAGAAATTGTAGGAAACCACTGTACTGTGGCACCATTCAGTTTCATCTCTTCCGTATATATACATATATATATATGTGTGTGTGTGTATGTATACACACACATACATATACATGTATGTATACACGTGCTTGGATTGGCTAGTGCCTCCCCTTCCTTAACATTTCAGCTCATAAGGCTATTGAGGGAATTCCAGGCATGCCATTAGTGTATAAGTTTGGAGCCAGAATTGTTTTGTCTAACTACTGAACGATAGTGGTTGGCTTTCTAATGTATGCCAAAAAGAGTATTTGCAAACACACTTGAGAACATCGCTACATTGTTACTGTTATAAACAGCTTGTGTTTCTCTAATGAGTCAAGAAATATGACCCCCAAAGCAATGGTGCAGCATTTATCCTCCAGCAAATTCACCTAGTAAGTATATTTTCTAGAAAATGCACTTAATATGAAGAGGTGTGCCATTACTCAACTTAAAACGTATTCTTTAGGTCGCATGTCGTCTGTCCTTCAGCCTCCCTGTATACTACTTTTGGGTTTTGTTTTCAGTTTGCTGCTCAAACTAGCTTGGAGTAGACTATATCTCCTCCATTTTGCAGTGAAGTTACTCCTAAGCACAGTGAAAAGGGAAACTCCACTTAAAGAAGAGCATTTATTTGCTTTGACTTTATCTGGGAATTGCCTGAGCATAGATTTGTTTTGACTGTTCTTCATACAACTTAGTTTTTTATTTGAATACAGGCTGCAACATACAGAGCATAGATGTAGCTGTCTTGAAAACAGTATTATTTGTTTCTTTGTAGCTCTTGGGGTGATGTATCCTTTACAGAGAAAGGATGTGGGATAGTAGCAGCGTTTAGTATTGCCTGTTAGATCAAAAGGCATTGGGCAGCACTGGTTGATTTTAAAAGCCTTGATTGCTGTCAGCTTCTTGATAAGCTGTAGATTAGCCCTCAGGCTGTCAGACAAATCTTTAGAAGATGTGAAAATCTCTGGACAGGGTGCTTGCAGGCGCTTGCTTGCCCAGGATGCTGCTGAGGAGCAGAGCTGGGCAAATTGGTGGGAAGCAAGGCAGCCTATTGTCTGGAATCTGTTAAAATTCTCTGTCACTTTTTGTCAAAATCAAAGGTGTTTTACTGAGACTTGTCAACCTGGATATGTAGGCATACTCTGGAAAAAAATTAGGGGAACTTCAGACCGGCTTTGTGTTTTCTAAGAGCACCTCAAGTTAATGTATTCTGACTTTTTTTTTTCCAGAATAGTATTCATAAACTTTGGAAATGGGTACTGAAGGTTTGTATGTTTCTTCTCAGTTGAGAACGAAATTGTATCTTAAATGATTCGTATGAATCTGTATTAACTCTTCTCATGTAACACACTATTCCATTTCTTTTCATTTCCATTTCTCTGGCAGACTAGAGACATGTAACAGATGGCTGGTTCTGGGTTGTGTGGCTATTACAACAAAAAGATATACTTTGAGAGGTGAAGTTACCTTCTTATCAGGGACGATAACTGACTCCTGAGAATTTTGTTTGTATTTATACAGAAGATATCTTAGAGTGTAATGCCTCTGCAGTATTGGGTAGGGCAGATATTGGTATGGGAATGAGGCCTGGAGGGTGGTTCTAAAAATCACCTACCTCCAAGAAAGAAAACCTGCATGAAATCATGTGAAGAATCAAATTTTAACATTTCCTCTTTGATGTATTTCACTGACAGTATTTACTTGTAACCAGAGGATACAAGAAAATACTAACTTTTTGCCTTGAGCTTTTCATAGTACTTGTCAATGTGAATTTTTAAAATTGTCATGCATGGTCTTGTTTTTGTTTTAGAAGTGGAAATACTTGTAGGGTCTCATTATTGAGAATGCAGAAGTCTTGCATTGTCTTACAGAAGCAATCTAATGTAAATATTTTGGCACAGAATTTAAAGCTTGATCCATTTATAATGGAAAAAGTCTACTGTCATCTAATATAGCTAGTAACTAGCTGATAGGGTTTTTAAGTTTTTTTGTTTGTTTGTTTTTTAAATTTGAGATTGGGACTTTAGCTTGAAGCTTACTTGGATTATTCCTGAAGTTTCAGTGCTTATGAAATGCATACTATCTGAGCTGACTGAGAGCTCTTCCTGTGGTAAGTTTTGAGGTTGTACTTAAACCTATGCATGATGTATTTTTGTTACAAGGCTTTAAACAAGAGGCAAAAGGAGTTTTGTATAGATTAATTATTGTAATTCTAACAATATATACATTGTGATGATTTTCCTGTAAGATTCTTTATTTGCACTTGTATAAATTTACGTAGGTGCACTCACTGAAAAATTCAGCCCCTTCTGCCATTTTTCTTAATGCTTTTATTATTCTTTAAATCTCTTTCACAGAATCTTACTAAACTATTTGGTACTTAAATCCTTTTGCGTTTTACCTGAATTCACATTTGAATGAAACAACCTGTATGAGAGGACTAAGGAAAGAACTTTATAACTCAAAGTGTGAATGATTTAAGTTCTGATAGGAAAGGAAAAACCCAAACCTTAATTTATTTAAAAAATACTTGTCATTGTATTGCAGGAGAGCACTATTAGAAAAAATGAAGTTCTGATCTGTAATCAAAACCTGATATATCTAAAGCAGTATTTTAGGTAAACATGAAAAATCTGTGCAGATACTAGCAGCAACAAAACTTGCTGCTGTTCTGTTCAATTTATTTGATAGAAAATAGAGTACTTTAAGTGAGAATCACTGAAAGAGTAGGAGCTATTCATGGCGTCAGAGTCCTAATTGAATAGGATGACTGCAACATTTGCAAAGATAGGTTGGCCGAAGTTGCCTTGTGAAGAAATTATGAAGCTTAAAATGTAAGAGCTTTACAAACTGTGTAGCGTGATTCCTTATAGTGTCACTTCTTGAAGAATTCATAGAACCAGCACAGATGCTGTAAGTACAGTTTTATCCTTACCCTGTAACTTCCTGTAAACCATCCACCTTCTAGATTCTTTTTTTTTAGGAATAATTGCAGTGGAGAAACTTCCTTTCTCTTAATCATGACATGAACTCACATAATTAACTTAATATAGCTTAAGTTTATGAAGTAGCATGCCAAGTCTTGCATTTGTCATCATTGCAACTAGAAACATAAACATGTTCCTACAGAGCCAGAAATATTTACTACTTATTGTTAATTTCCATAGAGGCTAAGATCAATATTTGATCTCTTGCATAAATTCTTCATGTTTTTTTAATTACTTACAAGATTTTTCTGAAAAAATAAGGCTATTTAACAGAATGGTTTGGGAAATGATTAAACATTCTGTGAAAATACCTATTTTCCATAGAGCTCTTGTATTAGCCTATATCAGCCTGTAGTATTTCATAATTAGAGCCTCTGCAGATACGTCTTTTTGAGCTGCTGTTGTGCCACTGTGGCTGCTGTGATTGAGCCACTTATGCAGCCATGCATGGTTGCCCGTTCATTAGAGCAAAGCTGAGAACACCTTGTTCTGGGAGCTCAGAAACTAACTGCAGCGTAACTGGCAGAACACAGTACTGCTGAAGTAATAACCTGTTTCTGAAATAGAAAACTACATTTTCAGTAAAAATGGTTGTCTCCCGTCCCCCCTCCCACCACCCAGGATCTTCTTGTTAACTCTGAAAGACAGTTTATGTCTGTCCTAGTGATACTGAGCTGTATGTCTGTCCTAGCAATACTGAGCTATATGTTCTATTAAATTTTGTGACATAAATACAGATAAAGCTGATCTTGCAATACTTAGTCTTGCCTTTGCGCTGACTGCTGTATTGGTGTAAAATATCACCAGATGAACTTTTAAAATGACAGTGTATTTGTTTTGTTTTCTGAGTGTACTCCATCTACAAAAACCAGGTGTTTATGAAATAAAACACTTGTAAACAATATTTTTTCACCTACAGAAGGTGACTGTAAATTGTATCCAAAATGCACTAATGTTATGTTGTCTAGAATTGTAGCTTTTTACAAAACTGTGCTTTCCCTCCGTATCTGTCTAAAATGAAGAGCCTTTAAAGGTACTGTTGAGAGTAGCAACACATACTTTAAATGCAAGGTTTAAATTGTGTTTAACACTTCTATTTTTCTGACTCTAAGGAAAAATTCCAAGACCTGTATGGAAGATAATCTATATATTAAAAAAAAAATCTAGAAATATAACTGTGCAGTTCGTTGCTCTTCCCTCAGACGTGTTTAGCTTTCCAAATCCTTAGAGCTAATGCCTTCCTTCTTGCAACTTCTGATCATCCTTACTCCTTGCGTAAAGACCAGCTGCATAGTTACCCCGCATGAACGGTCTGTTGCTGCAGAACCTAAAAGTCCATTGCTTGTGTCAGCAGTGAGTTCTCTGCTTGTGTGTGTGTTTTTTTTTTCTTTTTTTTTTTTTTTTTTGTTGAAAAGGGTAATTGGTATCTGGTATACAAATATTAAAATATTAACTGTGATCTCTTTGAAACAATTTCTTGCTCTGAATTCACTCAAAGTAGCAATTTAGTCATTGTAGAAAATTATTTTGCTGATCTATATATAACTCAGAAGCGAGTAGGCAACTTCTCTTGATTGTTATTTATCTTCCATTTTTATCATGTAATTCAAATCTAGCTGTAGCTTATTTTCTGTAGTTCTGTGGTGTTCTAAACCAACTAGCAGAATGCCATCCAGTATGAATACCATTCCGCGTGCATTTGTGCAGACTTCAAAGAAGCAACTGAAAATTATGTCCAATTAAAATTGAGAATCTTGGTATTAGGAGTATTTCACCAATTTGTGATTAAAACTGGAATTATTTTCTGCAATGTCACATGAATATATTACGTCTGAAGTGGCTAGTACCTGTGATGTTATCACATTTAATATTTTTGATCAGTTAAGAAAAACAATTTTCATCCTTCTTTCTGGTGGAGCTTCTCCAAAGTAAAGGAGAGTAAGTAAAGTGAAAGGAATGTTTTAGAAAAGTGAAGCAATTCTTCAAGTTATTGGAGAATTAGCTTATGAAGAATGTCTGTCTTAATCTAGTGACTGCTAGGAAATCACTGTGTATATTTATCAAGTGGAAATCCTTCTGATAAATCATGAGTTTGGGCAGGTAACAAAAAAAAAAAAAGCCTGTTAGCCCCACATTATGAACCTTGAAATACCTATGTTGCCCACTTGCTTTTCTACGTGTGTTGTAGAGAGGGAGTAGTATCTTTTTTTTTTTTTTTTTTTTTTTCCCTGAATTAAATAATTGAGGCTTTGTTTTAGTCTCCTTCATTTTGAAAATTAACTTCTAGAAGTAGCTGTAGGCCATCTCTGCTATGATTTCTTTGTAGTGATATATCCCAAACCCCTAATCTATGAGAAGCAGGCAATGATCAGCAACATCTATTGCTGAAGTAACTAGTGTAACTAGGTAACAACCAATCACAGCATTCAGTTTTCCTCCCTACTCATTTAGTCATTATCCATTAACCTATATGAAGAAGTGACATACTTGAACTATAATTATAAAGTTTATGAGCAACTCAATTATTGAGCTTCTAAGTTGGATTATATTTAAAATTGTTTGCATGTTTTTATTCCATGGTATGTAAATTAAGCCTGATATTCACACCAACAAGTGGAAAATTATGCATTATGGTATGAAATGCAGTAACTGGTTGAAACCTTACCCTCCCCCCAAATTCAAATAGATTAAAGGAATGTAGTTTCAGTGGTGAACACTATATTTTGAATATTCAATAGAATCTCCTCATGTGTGCCTATGTGTGTGTTTACACACGTGTGCACATTTGTACATCTGCAGATGTATATTCTAAATTGCATTTCAGTTTCAATAAAATAAAGCATCTTGCTTTTATGTTTTTTTTAACCTCCTTTAAATCAGAAAGATATCTTTGTAAAGTCTGATCTTCAAGTCTGTGTGGCTGCAGAGTTATGCTTATTTGCCTTGGTGACTAAAATAAGTCTGCTGTTTATGCTGCAGGATCAACACTACTCTGGGAGAGAGAACTGAATTTTTTTCCTTTTGAGGAAAAGCATATTACTTAAATGCCTCTTGCCATTCCAGTTTTGTGCCTCAGCAAATGCTGTTTAATATGATGGTTTTAACAAAGCTGTCATGAAGGGTGTGATTTTGCCATTGGGGCCTTTAAGGTCATGATTAGCAGTAAGAAAAGTCCGCACTCTGCTTGTGGAATCTTCTTTCATTGAATTGTATGTAAGATGTAGCTCTCGGTACATGTGTGGGTGTTTCTTTTTCTTTCTTTCTTTCTTTCTTTTTCTTTTTTTTTTTTTTTGATGGAATCTATAGAAAAATCAGTAGTGATGTAGCAAATTCTAGAGTAGCATTTGTAATGGAAAGAGTTTTGTTTTTCAGTGCTACAGTGGAACAATGATATAAAAGTGTCAGTATTCACTTAATTTTTTTGTCTTCTCTTGGACTTTATTAAGATGAATTTCTGCTTTATGTTATTCTTTAGAGTTTGATTTGGAAGATTTTGTTGTTTTTGCAGGTTACAATAAGCTTTATCAACTTCAAGCTGCTGAGCCTTTACTATATAATGTAATTCACAGCTCTGAACATTCAAAGCCAGTGGCAGATTTGTATATAGTCCCATGTTTAGACAGATGAGAGTGAGGAAGACAAATGAACTATTAGTGTGTTTTATGCTTGAATGAAATGATAAATTCACCGTATTAATTCAGAATATTTCTTTTGAAACTACAGCATACTTTTTGTTTTTCTTTAAGACATAAGTGCAATATAATTCTTTCAGGAAGAAGTGTATTTTGTCCCTTTGACAGGATTTGCTTAGGTTTTTGAGTTTTGTTTAGAGATGTCATGTAGCTACTCTAAGGTATCAAATATTTTTTTGGACCATGTGTTAGTAGAAGTGAAGGTAGCTGGAGTTTTCTCATATTTACTTTTCCATCTTTTTAAATATTCATTATACATATTACTCTATGAATAGAGTGAAAGATAGCAACCTCTTTAATGAGGAAAAACTTACTAAGCTATCTGTTTGTAGTTTTTTGTGTCCACTGCTGTATTTTTGAACACTTTTAAAAGCCTGATTGTCTGTGGTTTCCAAGGCATTTGTGTGTATGTTCACAGATAAAATGTGAGTGGGTGTATAAGAATTGTAGACTTGTA
Source organism: Rhea pennata (assembly GCF_028389875.1). Taxonomy (NCBI): domain Eukaryota; kingdom Metazoa; phylum Chordata; class Aves; order Rheiformes; family Rheidae; genus Rhea; species Rhea pennata. The sequence goes on along the minus strand of NC_084671.1, from coordinate 17,154,760 downwards.
ACAAATAGCTGTTCCTGAGTTTTGAACAAAAACTTAATGTTTTTTTTTTAATCTGAATTGTCAAATGTACAGATTTTTTCTAAATAGTCTTCAGATAGTGTATTCAAGTACAAAACTATGTAATCAAATCTTTGTGCTGTTAGTAATTTGGGAGTTTAAATAAGAACTATGCCCTTCATTCCATACAACAGTCTGAGGCTTTTGGCAGCTACCTATTACGCTTTTTCTTCTAAGTGTAACTTGTTCATGGAAACCCTGTTTAATGGCCACACAAATATGTGTTCATGTCTTATGGCTTTTTAAAATGTTAATGTGTGTGTGTGTGGAGGGGGAAGATCTTCCTGTTAACTGAAATTCAATCTAAAAAAAAAATGCTTTCAAAATAGAATAGTACAAAAAGTTACAAATCTGTGCTTACAAAGATCACATATATACACTTCAGTTATTCTTGTCCAATTCACTGTGTGAATATAAAACTAGTGAATGGGGCACTTGTACATATTTTTATCCCCTTCTTTAGCTACTGACTTGGGTAATGAAGTGTAGATGTGGTTGTTACATGCCAGTTGGAAAGGAGCCAAAACAGAGATGTTGTTTGTACATGTGCAGATGTTGGCAGCATTCCCTGAACTCCTGTTGTCAAAAGATCTTTTCATTGCCACAGACTTATAAATATATCTGTGTTACGTTATGGCATGCCGATATTCTGCTGCTACCGAGGTTCCCTTCTAAATAAACTAAACTGCTCCTAGAATTTCATATGCGAAATGAAATTCGGTGTTCACGACAGGAAACAACACGTGCGTGCTGAAGATCAGTGTACAGTTGTGGCTAACGCTATACTTGCACAATCGGTTTAATCCACTTTACAAATCCATGCTGCTGCTGGAAGGGAATGCCCCCTTATCCCTTTTCTCTCCCCTGCGCTGGCTCGGCAGGCCTGCTCCCTTCCTTTTGTCAGTACTAGTGTTAGGTGGGGATGTGACAACTGGATCTGGATACTGATCCGACTGAACCCTGGCTCAGCAAATAGGGATTTCCAGCTGTGCCGCCGCCTTCATGACATGAAGGAGGGGATTGAAATGAAGGTGTGTGCCGGGTTGGGAGGGATGGCCACCTTCCCTTCCAATGGTAGCATGGCATTTGCCAGATTCAAGTGGTTGTGACTCAGTTTGTGCCTTTGTCTCTCTCCCAGAGTATGAACAGAACAGGACTGGAATATGGGAAAGGAACAGGATGGGGTTATTGCTTTTGTGAAAGACACTAACCAAGCTGTTACTAGAATAGCTTTGTTTTTCCTTTAGAAATTGGTAGATGATTTTACTCATTCAGATCTGTGTTGTCACTTAGATAACTTTCTTGCTTCTTTTTGAGCGAAATGGCATGTTCCTTTGTAAATAACTAATTTCAGTTGATGGACAACATCCTTATGATCTTTACTCATTTGCATGTTTGCATGTTTAAATCCAAGACTGAACACGGATGATAAAAGTGCATGAAGTCACATAGTGGTGGTGTTTATTGATGCCACTGGCCTGTTTCTAGAAAAAAGAAATAATGGTGTTAGCGCACACTTGATTTGTTTGTTGAAAAACTTTGTATGAAAAAAGCAAATAAAGAACTTAACTGGATATTTGGCCCTAATTACCAGCTTCATAAACTGACCTGAAGTCTATAGATGAAAAGCTGAAGAGTGGATAAATATCATGCTCATTGCATAGCAGATTTGGGTAGTGAGAGAGGTTAAAATTTCCTCAGTTATACTGAATCACAGCTTGAAAAATATCCTGTTAGTCTCAAATATCAAGTGAGTTCTGCATCTTTCTCAGGATTTTTCATGACCAGATATTGGTTGATAGATGATTAAAATAGAAGTCCAGATACTTATAAATATATTAGGGTTATAAGTAAGGCACCATAAAAACTTTAAAGCCATTCTGTAATTACTGTTGGTCTGGTCTCCTCTTGACCAACACAAGAGGATACTGACTTAAAATGTTCACTTTTTGTATCGAGAATTTATGATAAGTGTTACAGGCAGGATGGAAGTGGCTCTTTGCAATGGTAAATACATCCCCCCCCCACCACCAAAAATAAAAATTTGTCTTCTGCTCTTGTTACGGCAATATTAGAGATTTGGTTTAATGGCTGTTTTCATGAAGATGGCAGAGTCAACAATGTATCTTAATTATGATTTTAATTTCTTCAAACGTAGCAGGTATACAAAACTTGGCTATATAGCACTGAACAGGCTCCATAGTGCTCTATCTTGAGCCAGAGTAGTCTGGGACAGATGCTAAGCTTCTGTAGGATCCAGCTGTTGATTAGTGTTAACAGATGAACAAATGAGTATTTATACATGCTCAATATTCATCTTTAAATATTAAACAATTTTAAAAGCATAGATGAACAAATTGCAATGTTTCTAAGTTTGTTTGTTTGTTTATTTATTTATTTATTTTTAAGGCAAGGAATCCTAGAAGCTAAATAAAATTTAACTTGATATCGAGTCTTAACTCTAGTTATGGTCTCAACCAAGGCCTCCATAACGTTTCATTGAATGCCTTTATTATATCAAAAGAAAAGTATTTTAATGACTAAGTTATTCCTCATTAATAAAATCCACTTAAATGTGGAAGTGAGCTTTTTTCATTTGTGCAAACTACAACTCTGTGAACAACTTGATGAGAGTGGCTAAATAGTATAAACAGTGTGCTCCTACCTCATGAGAAGTTCAAAATTAACGTCTTGAAATGGTCGTTTTATATGCTATGATACTAGCTTCTGTTAAGTATTCTATGGCTTCGGGATAGTACTTGTTTTAAGCTTTGGTGCTAACTTTATTAGAGGAAAAATCCAGTGATGCTGGAAGATACGGGGGTTTAGAGCCAAGGCTGCCCTTACGCGTGGGGACGGTTGGGAGCTTCGGCCTCTTCCCTGCCACGTGACCAGAAGTACATCGGGGAAGAGGCTGAAGTTCCCAGTCGTTTGGAATTTGATTAAATAATTCTTCCGTGCATTTTGATCATGTGAATACAAAGAAGGGCTCTGAGTTGCTTAGAGCAGAGGTTAGCAAGGAATGTGCTCCAGAGCAGAAATGTCTATCCTGAAGCATCTCTCCCTGTCTTAAGGATCGCTAGAAAAAGGACAGAAATGAATATACTGTATGTTAGGTGAACTAATTTGCTGATCTGGAGTTTCTCCTGTTCTGTGCTGGAGACTGAGAGCCATATGGAGTGTTCCAGTGAACTTCTGCACTATCTATGCCATAAAAATGGAAAGGAATGCCCCAGTTCGTTCGTTCGTTCTTTTCTTTTTCTTTTTTTTTTTTTGGGGGGGGGATGGGGACAGGATGGGACTTCTTACTGCCAGTAAGAACTCTATTCACTATTTCATTGTCACTTCTGTATAATTTGGAACTTCTTCAGATGATGAATCAGAATGGATAAGGAAGGAACAGTATCTGTCTGTGAATTTCTGGTAGAAGTTGTACCACAGAACCAATTGTGCTGATGATCCAAAAGAGAGGTGGTAATGCGCTTCAGTAAATCTTTTCATTAGTAGTAATCTGTGTAACTTTCTGGAGCTAATTCTTTTTTTGTAATAAATTGTTAGATGGAGAGAATCTCTGTGAAGGATTTTGGTTTTTGCTTCTTGAAATCTGCAACTGTTGTGAAATCCTAGAAATTAGATTCAACCAAGAGCTGCTATTGCAAATCCCAGCAGGTGTTGTTATTTTGCTTTTTCTTCCTATGTGTTTACCAGCAGATGTCTTCTCTACCTTTTAAAATTCACTGTAAGGAGTGTCATCTTGAGTAATGCTAACGGATTCATTGATCCAATAAACTTCTAGGTAAGAAGCCAAATTAGTAGTCTTAATCACACTTGTTTCCTGTCATGGGAAACTTACACGGAAAACTAGCGAAATAAAGCGCGTTTTGTGAGTAGTGATTGGAATGCATATTTTTAACTTATTATATGGCCTATTGCGATCTAAACAAATTAGCGCTTTTTTTTTTTGTGAGGAGGGCTTCTTGATATTAAATTTGTCATTTTAGTGTTTGTGTCAAATGTAGCTTTAACTTCACTGTTTACATTTCCAGAGGAAGTATTCTTGGGGATGGATGTGGCATATAGTTCTTAGTGTTTTGCAGAACTTCTAGTGTTTCTGGCCATCTTCAGTAGTCTAACTTTGGTGTAGAGGTATCTGATGTCTAGTCGTTAGAATAAAATGATCGAAGCTTTGTTGTCAAAAGAAGCACAGACAAATAAAATTAAAATTTGTTGTAAGAGAGATGTGAATTGTGGGGTTATGCTGATTGGGTAGTTAAGCACTCATCAATTATTTTTATTATTAATTTTTTTTTCATTTGATGGGATACCCAGAGAAATGTATGGTGGGCTGCTCTTCCCTTACTGTGTGTTGTAGTTCAGATCTGTTCTGCTACTTGATGCATTTCCCTCCAGTGTCTCTGTATTTACTACAACTGTTCTGCTGTCGTATGTTTTACTAGGTCTAAAGCTCCCATTCGAGCTGAAACTCTTCTGCAATTCAACCCATCTGATGAAACTTTTGCTACATTATCATTACAAAGTTGATTGGGTTGTCATCTAATGATATGGTAGTGGGGTAGTGCTGGAGGAAGGATAGCATGTGCAAACAGTGATATTTTCTAATAGCTAAAATTAGCATACTTTATGTCCTTAAGGAGAACTAAATACCACAACATAATTTGAGATTTTTTAAGATGCATAATATGGAGGATTTTAAATGCTTGTGTTTGTTCTCGTTGAAGGTTTTTGGGCACATTCAGCACAACTGAAATATGAAAGTATGCTTTCTTTTATTGCTTGTAATATGCTCTTAATATTCAGTATGTGTTAATTTCCAAGAAAACTGCTAATGGAGACAGCTTTTACTATTGTTATAATTTTATGTGTTTTTTATATAATGCCTATGCATGCAGATGCATGCATACATGCACACAAAGTACATCTGTGACAATTCATCAAGTTGCATTGTTAAGGAGGAGAAGAGGCATAGAAAACCCTAAACTACTACTTATACCTCAATCTGTTCTGCATTCCTTTCCGTGGGATCTTCATGTGAGAGGATCCTCAGTGAGGATCCAGTCAACTCAAGGGGTTGGGGGGGGGGGAACAGGAAGAGTTACGATTTTTTTTTTCTTTTTTTGGATTATAATTAAAAAAAAACCCAAAACAATTGGTTTTTATTACAAACATGAGACTGAAAAATCATCTTTAGAGAAAATACACTTGCATTAATACAAATATACATAAAGCACCAATAGAAAAAAGACAGTTAATGAAATTGAAAAATATATAATATAGGAAAAGCTAGGTATTTTATAATTATATATTACCTTAGGTCTAGCTCACTCTCTTTAGATTAGTAGTTCACTAGGACATCAAGCTTGCATGAATATATTTTGTGTTGTTCTTTCTTGTCTCTCAAATCTGAGAAGTATATCCAAATGTATTTATCACTAGTATTGGTAGATATTTACATGTCTCTCAATTTATTGCACAGCCTTTTAAAATATAAGCTGTTTTGCATTAATGAAAATTATTATTTTTTTTTAATACAGAGTTTTCCATCTGATGAGGGTTGGCCGTTTGCAAAGTACTTAGGAGCATGCGGAAGAATGGTGGCTGTCAACTACGTTGGAGAAGAGCTGTGGAGTTACTTTAATGCACCGTGGGAGAAACGAGTGGATCTGGCCTGGCAATTAATGGAAATAGCTGAGCAGCTGACAAATAATGACTTTGAATTTGCACTCTACCTCCTTGATGTCAGCTTTGACAATTTTGCAGTTGGACCAAGAGATGGGAAAGTTATCATTGTAGATGCAGAAAACGTTCTGGTAGCAGACAAAAGATTAATCAGACAGAGTAAGTCTCTTCTTCCCTGCCTCCCTCCCTCCCCCCACCCCATTTCTCTTGTTTCTTTCTCTGTAAGCACAATTTCTTTTTAAAGTATATGTAGTTACTGAAACCTATTTTGTGATAGTGGCTTTATTCTACAACTAATTAGCATTATGTGGCAAATAGACTGCTAATTAGATTGACTAATTTGTCAGTTTTACTAACTGTTGAAGTTACCTGAATTTGGTTTACATATACTTTTAATCTTTGTATTCCTGTTTAAATGGGGGTGGGGAGGTGAGGAGAAGGATTTGGACATATGGATGGACAAGCAGACACATGGCAGACTGCTCTACCTTAACAAAAATAGAGAGAGCGCTTTTGTGTTTTTCCAGACATCTGAGTAGAGAAGACTTATTGTTCCTTTTTCTGTGAATGACATCTTATTGCTGTCTTTCTCATAGTTACGCAGCCTGTCTCTGGTTCAGTTGTTCAAGTGTTTTTTCTGCAGTAATGGAACTGAAGGAACGGGTGATTTTAGTGCTGTTTCCAAATTGGAATAGTGAAAATCCGTTCATCTATCTTCGGCAACTGTAAAAAGCTCAAAGCAGCAGCAACAGGAGGGATGTTTGTCAAAGTGGCATTACATGGGCTTATTTCTATTGAGCTCATATGGAAAAATTTACAAACTTAAAAACTAGAAATACTGAATGTGAAACCTTAGATTCTGAAGGAGTTCATGGCCATAGGCCAAGTGATTCCAGTTTGCTTTGGGTTAATGGATTTTATAAAGCTTTGTAAATAGACTTCAAATACTACGTTGCAGAACTAATTTTAAGACCATGTTCTCTCTTCATGCACTCTTCTACAAGGAAGTAAGTGGGTGTGTTTTTTATAATTAGACTTGCGCATTCTCATGGAACTTTAAAGCTATCAGCACACCAAGAAACCTTTTTAATGTACTGATGATCTAGTATATTTGCTTTAGTACTTATAGCCACACACTTTCACCTTTTTTTTTTTTCCTTCCATCCTCTTAAGAGATAATATTACTTAAGGCTTTGACTTTTGGAGCGTATCTAAATTGCTGAGTTACAAAGATATTTAAATGAACTGTGAAAGCACTGATGTGTACAAAGATATTTAAATGAACTGTGAAAGCACTGATGTGTAGTGGAATAGGAGCAATTAGTGTCTGTGGAAGCTGGATCTTGATAGTTTCACACTTGCATCTGTTGTATGTGAGGTAAACCAAGTTGGATCTAATTTGAATTTTGATGCACCATTTATAATTTAATTATTAACTGAGAAAACAGAGTAATAGTACTGAAAAGTTCTTAGTATAATCTTAATATTTAATACTAATTTTCTTAATCTACTAGAAAGTTTTGTTACCAGTCTGTCTAGAATTTAGCATGCCTGTTGAGATATTTGAATGTGTTCATGTCATTCAATGACCCTGTAATGAAATACACAACACAAGTAGGACTGGGTATCATATTTGAGTTTGCATAAGTCACTTTTTCTGATGTTAACTTTCTTCCATTTTGAATTTGCCATTCATTGTACAAATTTTACATGATATTTTTATAATTTTAGCAGTTATCACACGAGCTTTTTTCTAGCATTGCTTTGTGTACCATAAATGAAAAGACTGGTAATCAGACCAAAGACTACCAAAAACTTGTAAGTTTTTCTGTGTACATCAGTCTCAAGAGACTTGCTAAACTATGAGATGCCCTGAAAAGGACAGCTTCTCAAACCTGGCAGGAATCCAGAAATTTAGGAAGAAAGCTTTTGTTTACGTTTTTCAGTCAGAAAGTCGTAACAATTCAGGAGCTCTCATGCTTAGTTACTCATTATTGTCAAGGTATTTTCTGTAGAAAAAGGTTTTCAGTTAAAGATGACCTTGTGGCAAGAAAACTACTTTTACTTCTAGACGTTTTGGTGTGTGTGTATATATAGCAACAAACAGTGGAAGCTTTGGTTGTACGTGCTAACGTAATTGTTCTAACTCTACAAGGTTTAGAGCTTCTTAAGAGCTTTAAAAAGAAATTGAAGCTGATATTCCAGCCTTCTGGGAGTGTTCAGATCACTCAGTCTTCAGATATGTTGAAGGTGGAGGATAAAACCAAGACACTGTCACAGTAAAATATGAGTTCAGTTTTTCTTCAGTTTTGTGTTTGTGTTCGTTAGTATCTTAGTGGTTACAGCTTAAAACTTTTTTTTTTTTTAATGTGAAGTAGTCTTTTATATGTGTTGATAAACGTAATTTGTTTTTGCTCAGATATTGTATTTTTCATATATTATATGTAATGCATCTGTTTATTAATATACATTTAGTAACTACATCTCTAAAGTGAGAAGCTGGGAGATAATGTTTCGGAAGTTTATGGTAGTTACTTTTTAATGAGATTTTTGTTCTTTGTAGACCACTTGCCAGTATTAGTTCCCAGGGCAACTGGAGCAACCAAATCTAGCTGTTGCTAAAATAGGTCAAGTTGTTTGTTTGTTTTTTCTCTTGACTCCAGCTGTGAATCGCTCTCTTGGCCTTGTTTGTGCTTCATTTTTCCCTCTGGCTATGTGTGCGAATGTGGATTTCTTGTGTTTTCCGTATTGTGTTTTTTTTTTTTTTTTTTTCTTCTCTCTTTAGCTATCTATTTTATCCTTTCTTTCAGTCTTTCCCTTATTTTTATATTGTCAGGACCATTTCAGCTAAAAGGCATATCAATCAGGTGAAATCTTGAAAACTAGAACATTTCGGATCGTATCTAAGCAAAGTTGGTTCATATGTTAAATATTATCAGTTTGCTTTGTATAGAGCTTCTAATTGTATACAGCTGTGCCTATGTTCCTTACTCCTCTCACACAATTTTTTCTACTGTTATCTTATATTTAACAGATAAACCTGAAAACTGGGATGTATGGTATGAAAGCAAATTTGATGACTGCGATAAAGAAGCTTGCCTGTCCTTCTCAAAAGAGATTCTTTGTGCTCGTGTCACTGTGGACCACAATTATTATGCTATTTGTCAGAACCTTTTATCAAGACATGCCACGTGGCGTGGTACTTCTGGAGGACTACTTCATGACCCCCCTGCTGAAATTGCCAAAGACGGCCGACTTGAGGCCCTGCTGGATGAGTGTGCCAATCCAAAGAAGCGATATGGTAGATTCCAAGCCGCAAAAGAACTGCGTGAATACCTTGCACAATTGAGTAATAACGTGAGGTAGTCCACAGTGGAAATTTTTTTTCTGACACTGGCTAGAACATTATTATAAAGACACATAGAAAATAGTCTTGAATTACGTATTCAAAAGAGAAAATAAATACAACACTAGTTTATCAGTTTTATAAATACCATAAAAAGATAATTTTATGGTGTTATAATGTTCCTTTGCAAACAGACAAGGTACTTATTGAGCTAAATCTTGAGCTACTATTGACTCTTCTCCCTAACTATTTAAAAGGGAGTAGGTCAAAAAAAGACTGTGATACAAGCTGTCAGTAGAGCTGTGTCAAAGGGTACTTTACATAAAACTGCATTAGTATCACAGTTTTGTGAAGCTGGTGTTCTTACTTGGAAAGTCAAGTTAGACTGGCCTGTTTTAAAGGCCTTTTTCCTGACATCATTGTCTCATTTTTGTGTTTGTTTAAACACCTTGAAGTGGCATTTCCATAGAGGTAAATCTAGCTGTCTGTATTGTTTTGAATTTAACAGGCTTTCATATTAATGCTGTGCAGTATGTTTCTACTGTGAGTGCAGGATTCCCATGTTTACTGTCCAATCTTATGGGGTTTTTTTACACTGTGTTTTACTATGCTTAGACATTGTGTATTTTTTTAAGATCATCATAAACTCGAATGTCATTTGAGCATTCATTTGATTTCTTTTGTTTTTTCTGCCTTTGGAGATATCACTTAATGTAGTTATTGTACAAAATTTTTACCCTTCATGCCAGTATATACACATAATTGTTTAACAGGGAACCATGTTATGAGCAAACTCACTTTTAACAAAGATAATTTGAGAATTGGGGAGAGACTATGCTAAAAATCTTATTCATAAAAGTTGAAGATAGAAGTTTGGCTAAAAATAAAAACTCACTAGTCCCATGTAGCTGAGCATAAACCAAAGAAAATGGTGTTGTTTGTTAGTCCCTAATGTAATCTTGAAGAAAAAATGATATAGTATAGTGAGGTTAATTCTCAAAATTCAAATTTCTATGATCCTTGTCTGGCTTTTTCTTTCCTTTTTTTTTTTTTTTTTTTTTTTTTTTTTTTTTTTTTTTTTTTTTTTTTAAAAACCCTTTAAAACTACTTGCTGATACTAGGAAAAAAAATGATTTGAGTAAGAATGTCTAGCAGGTTAGCAACTTGTTTTACACCTTTCCCTGTTCTGTTAAATTCATGTTTAGTGAAACTTACTGAATATATCTTTTTGGTTTAACAAAATAGATTAAGCTGTGGTTTCTCTGGACACCATTTCTTAAATTAGGTCTGACTATTCCCAGTGCAGGTAAAATTGACTTGTTGAGGTTTGTGTAAATCTGAAATTGTTCCCCTAAATTACAATTCTTGTAAAAACCTCAATTACTGCTACAAGAACCAACTTCAAAACTTTTTTTTTAATAACTTCTGTAATGCTACATTTTCCTGAAGTCAGTCATAAAAAAAGTACTCCTAGGAAATGTATGCATATTTCTTCTTGCAACAGTAATGAAGAAAACTAACATTCTTGTGTGCTTGTATAAAACAATACTTTGTACAAGATAAAAATTCTGAGCAAGTTGGCATTTCCTGCTTTGAAGGGTAGAGTTGATATGCCTCTTAAATACATCATGAGAGTGGTAGAAACTGCTGCCTTACCAAAATATTATTGCAAGGGCAAGGTAAGAAAATGGTGAACTCATTGCCCCTTTTTCTCAAAGTTGAAAAGGTGCAGCCATGTAAAGATTCAGTGTGTTTCTTGCTTTTTTTTATTTATTTATTTTTAATGATTGTATTAAGGATATCTTAGAATTCTAAATTCTTACTTTGGAATTTCTTTGCATATGTAGTCATAACTTGCTTCTATTCCCTTGCCTTGCTTGTTTTCAGAAGTTAGAATGACCAATGCAGCTTTTAGTTCTCATTTCTCCCCTCCCTTCATTTGAAACCTACTTTACATACTTGCTCTGAGAGAGTTCACTTCAAAATTTTTTTAATCACATAATCCACTTATTTGAAGAAAGTAGAACAACCCTGAGACTAGGTAATACTAGCCTATCACAAAAACCTTGACTTACCACTTTTATTTTAAACATCCACCACACTTCTGATGAATGAGCGTAGTATGATGTTAAAAGGTTTAACACAAACACTGCCAATTCTGGTTACTACTTGAGGCAGTTCTGTAACTGCAAGGTTGTCCTAATAGATTTGTTTTGGGGTTTAGCTTGCTCTGGAATATGTTAGTAAAGCTAATTATAAAAGGAATTTGGAACTTAAAAAAATACTACAGGGAAAACATTGTGGAAAGCAATAAATCTTGTTCAGTTTGCACCTATCAGATATGTATTGTACAATAATTTATATTTTTAGTCATTGCCCATTATTGTTGATGAACACTTGGTGAAATATTTTTGAATGAGATGTTTGGGGTTTGTATGTGCATTAAAATTGTCTTTTTTGTACTGTAAGTTACTGTTTGATTGGAATATTTTATCAAAACTGTTTCCCTGTGCCTTTATACTACAAGAAAGTTGTTTCTACAACTTCTAATGATATTAATAAAGAATACTTTAAGAACCTCATTTCACTGATACTCCTTCTCGGATCAGTATGTATTTAAAGTGTTTGACTTTATCTAGGATGCATTAAAATATACATAGAACTAGTGTTGTAGAATGCACCATAGTCAAAGGTGACAGAGGGGAAACCAACTCTCCCATGTGTTGCAGAGCGTAAATGATCTGTCAGGAGTCTTTACCTTTTAGAAATCATCATTTGAATTAGCACTCTTTTCCTAAAGACAGCTCAAGCCATACCTTCCTGTTTGATAAACTGAAAGACTGAATAGCTTCACATTAAGCAGATTGATATCTTCTCCCTTTCTTTGAGGGACTTGTTTTTCCTTGTAGTGAGAGCAATTTATATTAGTAGTAGTACCGTCTTTCATTTTAATGGCGTAGTAGTTAATATAAATTCATACTGATTTTTTCACTGATTGTTTTCTTCTGAATTTTCAGTCAGTACTCCTGTGACCACAACTTACAACCTCAGGAATGGTAAACTTGCAAACTGAAACTCGTAAAATTCTCTGGTTAGCTTCGGATAGTCAAGATCATTGTGGATCAGATGTAGCTTAATCTCTGCCGCCTTGAACTTCAAGACATCCTTCTCTCTCTCTCTCTCTCTCTCTCTCTCTCTCTCTCTCTTTTTTTTAACCAAGTGCACCCATACTTTTTCATCCTGAGATGCTTTCTTGTGTACAACTTCAAATATGTTTAACTTCATATGCTAATGTGGTTTACCATAAACGTTGGCTTAAATGCAATTTTCTTCACGTTTATTGGGGTAGAGACCTTCCCAACCTTTAAGAAGCACTTAAGAGGTGTCTTTTTTTTCTCTACAGTCTGTCTACTGTCTTCTGTGTTTTCACAGAATTCTGTTCTTTCCATCTGACATGTCTAGATTCAGTATTAACTCTTAAGTTCTTATTTCGTTAGTTATCTATGTTGTATGGAGCTTGCACTTTGTAAATTAGGATACCATATGTCTTTGTAGAGTTCGTGTGCGTGTGTTAGGACAGAAAAGAATCTCTTTATTTTTAGCAGCAGATTAGTCTGTTGTTGCCACACTCGATGTTTGGGAAAATGCCAGTCTTGCCTGCTTTAAAAGTTAGACAAACCTATTAAGCCTTAGTAATGAACACTTTCCACAAATGAACACTTTCTACAAATGCTGACTTGCATATTGGTTCAGGTCAGAAAAAGTCAAAGTGCTGATTTCTTTTAAAAGAAAAGAATATTTAAAGCTGTTTTCTCTATTGGGTGGGTTAACTCCAGTGTTTCAAGAAGAGAGAGGTGTAAAAGCGGTGTACTTCAAAGCAAAATACACTTTAACATGCAGCTTGTGTTCAGATAAAAATGTTCCTTTTTTTCTGTAGGTCAGCATTCCAAATAGCTAGTCTGCTAGTCAAAGAATTGTAATGAATATCTCTATGTTGAGCATGATGATTTTGTGTATCCTTAACTTTTACTATTGTATCTAGTTTTTGATATTATCAATGGAAACTTAATGTATCCCTTTAATGTGTCCTTGGTATAACCCTAGATTACCCAGATAGAAGCCCTGTTTCTTTTTAAAGGAACAGGGTTTTCAAAGTCTGCTGCATGTGTTTTTTCTTTTTTTTCCCCTTCCCCTCCTCTCTCTCTAATAATTAGCAAACTCTCCAAAACAGGGGGGCAGCACATTTCATTACTGTCACATATTAATGCAGCTTAGTTTTGAGTTGATGGTTCTCATCTTTTTCAGTTTTTCAGATTGGGATGGATCAGTCTGGTTTCCTGTAAATCTGGCAGTTCTCAGTGTGCAAATGTCACTTGTACCTTAACAGATATTTTTTTCCTCTTGGTCAATTTATTACTTACAGGTTTTTGTGGGCTCTGTGGAAGTTTTATAAACATCATATAAAAGATTTTTCTGTTGTGGCAAATTAACTTGCAGTTTCCATACAGGAAGAGGGCCTCTCTTCTGGACAGCACATGGGTAAGTCCTTGTGTTGGTGCAGTGGTCAGGATTCTGAGGGGAAAACAGTATCCTATTGGGGAAGTATTTTGAATTTATTCACTTCTGTTTCACACAGTGAGAAAATATATTGCCAGTGACAAGCTTGGTTCTTTCACTTCTAGAATATTGACAGAGATTCCAGTTGCTTAATTAGATGCTTTAATTTTAAGCCTTTATTTTTAAGCTCTTTCCATCAATAACCAGCACTCTCAGTGAATTAGAGGAGAATCTTCATTAACAGTGAATGCACAAAATTGTGCGAATGTGGCAAAGCACACTTTGGCTTTTAGGTTCTCAAAACTCCTCTCCCAGTGGTTACAAAGTTTGAATTTAGAGCATTCATTAATACACTTTAGGAAAAAATAGTTTTTTCTCTTTTTAGTAGTTAGCTGGCACTTATCCCTTCATTTGTTCTAAAGGAAGCTTAGACTTGACAAGAAAGGAAATAACGTAGTGGTTTTTTTTGTTTTGTTTTACTTTTCAGACTACAGCTTTAAGTCCTTTGATTTACATGTTGGTGGTTGTTTTTTGTTGTTTTGTTTAAAAACTTCCTGGTTACAAAGTGTACTTTACTGAGGGGAACTTGACAGGGAAGATAAACAGTTTAACAGATATTTGTCCCTTTAGTTGTTTACCTTGCAGTCTTCCTCAGCTGCATATGGTAACAATTCTCCCCAGTCTTTTTTGCAGGTGTTGTCACTATGCCTTTTTTTTCTAATGCCACAATTTTTCTAATCATTTTTCTAATAACTTGGAATATTTTGCTTTTTTTCCTAAAGGCATTATTCAAAACTGCATCAGAATTTTTGTTAAAACCTATGCTAGAAGAGATGGTATTTTGTTATTTCCTAGTAGTGAAATTATTTATATGTATTAAACTATATTTATTCTCTTTTATATTCTAATTTTATTTTCAGGATAATCATTAAGCAGAAACATATACATTCGGTAAGTATAAATAGACTTTGTACTATTGCCCCTTTTTTCCCTGAATAGTTGGCAATCGAAACAAAGGATTCAGATCTTGTCATTCCCTGCTGCCTTCAGGAAAGGAGCAATTAGGTAAAAAGAATCTGGTGAATGGAAGCATGATATTGTACACAGTTTAAAACATATTTTTAAATTTAAAAACAAATTGTGTTATACTACAAATTATAGATCTATATCTGGTTTTTATAGGGCATTTACTCACTAAGATATACAGCTACCCCATCACCAAATAAATACATTCTTAGAAAACTTTTGCATATGTTTTATAAAAATTCTTTGCTTTTTGAAACTGTTGTCACTTATAAAATGCTTATAAAATGTTGTGTGACTATTATTCGTATACTTTAAAAATAAGTATAATTGGAGGGGAAAAAAAAAATCTTACAATGTCCTTGTCCTCTAATTGCAGGCTAGCTGTGGTACTATCTCTGTTAGTGCCTAGATTGTGTCTTTTGTAACAAGTAGTTCGATGCAATAGGAGCAAATCAGCAGGGTGAAGAATTGGTGCCAAAGGCTCTATATTGCCACTGTATGCGTATCTGAGGTTTTTTGTCAGGCTAGATTGAGTCTTGTACCCTTGACTTCAGTATGTGTATATTTGTCTTTCCTGTCAAGTTTTCCTTAGCAAAGTGTACTTTGTAAACCAGGATGTTGTTAAACAGCATGACGTCTTCCACATGTACATGTGCTCAGTTATTACCTTGAACCTGTATGCATCTCTTGGGCCTGAAAGACATTGCACGTGGATAGGAATTCTTGACTTAGCTTCCTTAGCTTAAAGGGAACTAGTTCACATTCATCAACACTGCTCTGCAACCAAACCAAGACCTGGAAATGGAGGAGTGACTGAGATTTACTTTAAAACTTTTTACTTCAAACCAAAATGTTAATGTAAACCCCAGTCTCTAAAGGTGTTTTTCACTGGACAGAACAAGGAAACTGTGTTTTCTGAACTTATTCTGAGTTCTTAAAGTCTTACTTTTTTACAGTTTTCATGTGCAAATTGTATGCAGTTTAAATATTTTATATTTAAAAAGTCTAACCTCATTGCCCTGCTTTGTTGTCGCTATGCAAGTCACTGATCAGCAGATCCAATGTCTAAATAGCTAAAATCTGATCTGACACTGATGTTAATCTATAACTGGCTATTATTTGGAACCTAGTAATGATCTCCTTGTTCTTATCTTAAGTAATTCTTAAGCAAGATTTTTGATTTCAGTTGTGATAACTGAGATTACATGCTGCTGTTGTATTTATAGCTTAGTGCCTTACTGATAAGGAACTGTCATTCTTGATTGTTGTGGCAACTATGAAGGCATTTATGCTGCCTACCTTTAGGATACCTGTCTTTTAGACCCCAGGTGTGTCAATAATGAAAAAGGAGGATTGCAACTCTTAATTTAAAATGTCATTTGGTCCCTGACAAAGCCTGTCTGAAATACACACACACACACACACACACACACACACACACACACACAAAAGGACTGTGTCTATTTTTATTCACTGTAGAAGGAATCTAGGGACATTGTTTATTTTACCTCCAGAATTCTGGAGGTATCAGAATACTCCTATGTGATGGAACAACAGTAATCTACTTAAGGCCAATCCTTGTGAAAAGGAATTATGTTCCTGTAGACAGTTTTTTGCTGTATGTTTTTTTTTTGTTCTGCATTATTTCAGACTTGTCTGGAGTTTATCTGATTGTATTTCTTGACCTTTGTCCAATTATGCTGCCATTACAATGTTAAAAATCTTATACTCTGAGATATTTGAAGCTGGTACATTTTTTTTTTTACAGTAGAACTTCATAATTTCAATGTGACATATTTTCATAAATGAGTAGTAATTGCAAACACGAATGTTTTGTCAATATTTTAATACTATGATTATTCCTAAGCACTTTTTCCTCTTATTTGGACATATACATTGAAGTTTACTCACTAAAAATATCACCTGTATCAGACTTGGATTTATCCAGGAGGCCCTTTCTCTCCTGTCTGTTATTTCTAAGATTGATGTGTGGTATGGATACAATTGCATGGCTACCCTTGACCTCTCCTGACTGCATAGGACATGTACTTGGTCTCTGTCTAGTACTGCTCTGTAGTAGCATATCAGAACTCTTCCACTATGCAAACAAACAAAAAAAAGTTATTGCTTAGGAACCATTACGTTAGCCACAAGATGCAGTGTATTTGTATGGATTAAAAGTAACTGGGATGGATTGCAAGCTGTGGCTGCGCCAGAAGCTTTCACGGACTCATTGCTAACAGTATCACCTCTGCAAATCTTAAAATATTGCAGAGATTCATATACTATGTGATTTGGAGAAGTATCACTTCACCAGCTTTGATGTACAACCTAGCAGAAGTCAGAAATCAGAAATTAGTGGTCTGAAGCATTAAACAAAAGACAAAATAATCGCACAGAACAAGCAAGCACAGCTTTGGTATGTAAAATGTCATAATTACGTTGGGGTTTATGCCCTACCCAAGTTTTTCTCGTTGACCAAGTGTGATCAGGATTTCTGAGTGCCAGCTGAAAAGGAGCTTTCCAGAAGTTCAGAGCTCTGTACATCAGTGCTGTACCATTGCTTTGGCTCAAAAGCAGAGAAACCTTAATGACTAACATTCCTCTAGACTTCCTTGCTACTCTGAATTTATTGCTATTCCTGTGAGATGCCAAAGCCTCAGCCATGCTAAAGTCTGTATCTAAGCAATGGGCTGTTCTTTTGATTAATCCACTCTTGCGGAATAGCAAATTGTTGGGTTATGTTTTAGCAGTGACAGGTGGGTTTTTGTTAGTCTATGTTCATACAGCTCACACTAACATGCCATTAGTTAAGCCTGTGTTAGATACAGAATTGTGTTGAGCGGATGGCAGATAATGAGTTTCTTGTAGCTTGGACCGATCGGTCCAGATATGCTCTTCCAGTACTGCTTCTATAATAAATAATTCTCTTTTTTTTTAGCGTAAAATAGGGCTGTTTTGGATCCTGCTTAGCCTCAGCCAGAGCACACAACTGATAACCTAGTATGTACACAAGTGTCTCAAAGTCACTGATGTAAATGTAATGAGATTTCAGTACCTATAAAAATAATAGTTGAATTCTAATTTTTACCTCCAACTATATAAGCTACTGCAGACTAGAAACATCCTTCAAATTCAGTGGTCTCCACCCTAAACTAAGGAACTGAGTTAAAGTGCAGGGGAAAATGCATAGTAATGGGGTTGCAAAGATATATTTGGGTGACCTGATGGTTCCAAGTGAAGGCAATTGTTCTGGGTCAGGTGCATGGACACAGAAAGGCTAAGAAGCTGCAGATGCGTTTGAAATGATTGCTGGCGGTATTCCATGTACATAGTCTTAATAGCAGACTTCTGAGTCAAGGAAGATACTTTCAGTTTAAAAATATACTGTTTTGACTTGCAGACCATGCCTAACAAGCTTTCAGATTTGTCATGGTTGGAGACCTATTCCAGCAACAGACATAGACTTGCTGTTCTGGGGATTACTATGAATTCTTCTTAATTTTTAAGTTTGTTTTAAAAAATCTGCAAATTTGGTATCTGCAAAGAGATTTCAGATGATGGAAACAGCCTTATATTGCCATTTATGCTATGAATTTTAATGTAGTGTTAATTTTTTTAATAGATCATTAGAAACAATTTTTATGTATTTAAATAGCTCTAAATTTGTATGCTTTGGAATATCAACTGATGGACAAAAATGAGATGTTAAGAATGATTATTTGTTTTTAAAGAAACAGAAGGCAATCTCTTACTCTCCTACTTAATATTCTTAAGGAAACCTAAAAATATGTAAAGAGTACAGGATCTCATTAGGCATATTTTCATTTTTCTATCAAATTTTAAGAATGTATCAAAATTATAACCTTAGGAGATAGGGGAGATCTGATTAAAGTGAAAATATAGATGACTATAAATACAATTACGAAGAGAGTGAAGACGCTTAAGAGCAGCTGTGACTGGGACTGTAACAGTCTCTGAAGTGTGTAAGTCTAAAGCTTGATGTAATTTTAAAAGTTGCTGTGGTACTACTTGAAATCAGCTTCCTCGGGCTTGCAGGATGGAGCTGCCTTGCTGTGGGAGCTCTTTGGCTTTCTAATGATGTCCCTGCCAAAGGACAAGGAAAACAGCCACCCTCAGGAGCCATTTTGCATCTGGTTATATTTGCTCTTCCCAGATAGTTAATGTTTTTAGTTTCTCTTATGATATACCAGTTTCAAAGAAGGTAAAATCTTCAAAATAAATTTAGAATTGATTCAAGGCTGTTTTTTAGCCTAATACTGGCTTGGAAAGGTAAAAGAAGAAACCAGTGTTGTGTTTTAGATGCCATAGCAGTCTTGGAGTGGGCAAGAAAAACTGCAGCTAAATCAACTATCCACTACAATGTACTTATCCCTTTTTTGTACTTCAGAAATATTCATAATTTGTTGTTTTCCAGGTAGAGTTTCCTCCTATTATGCAAATGTTACTAAAATCAATATTAAGATTTAATATTCCTTGGCTGGTTTTATACATCTAGGATGAAGTGTCAAGTCATATAGGGAAATATACTCTGTGGGAATGGACCAGCTCATAGCTGGAGGAACTTTTACAACTTTGTGATGGATTTCCTAGAGATTAGTGGTGTGCACGGGGAAGAAGGTACTGCACGGTATCTTAAATCCATCCATTTCAGTGTGACAAACTTTGTCTCCCTAAAATACTGTGGATAAGCTGAAAATGGTATGAGTTGTATGGTATTCAAGTAATAAATTGTTTCTAAGTGTGTATATGATTTAGGAAGTATTTCAATAAGCTAGAAGTAGCTGTCTAGTTTGGAGACAGTTGCAAATGTACCACAGAAGTGGGTTTGTGAGTCAAACTTCTCTGCCTTTCGTGCGCATTGTAGGAGAGTGAGCCAAAAAAGAAACAAAACCAACCAGCCAAAACACAAACACAAGACTGCTCTCCCCTTATATCGCAGGAAAGTCAGCCTGAGAGAACCATTTACGTTTAGAAGTGCTTTTGTTCCAGGGAAGCTAAACATGTTCGTGTGCCTGTGGAATACAATGATACGAGCATATTGAATTGCAGGAAGAGCAAATATTGGGGGGTCAGGATCTGTTTTTAAGATTTATTTGTGCTCGATATTTAGCAGAGAGAAAAGTATAATTAGAAAACCATGAACCAGGGTAAGAGCTGTTTCTTCCAAGGAACAATGAGGGGAGGATGTGAGCTGAAATAGTCCCTCGCACCAGACAGCTGAGATGCTCAAGAAAAGAAATAGGTTCAGCGGCCTGTAATCACTGTGACTTCCAGGTAGATGTTTTCTATTTTGCAATCAAAATTTGAAATAAACTGGACTTATGCTTTTCCATATTCTTATCTAGTGATAAAGGAGTCCAAGGCCAAGTTTTGGTGGACACTGACTGCTCTTCAGGGATCAAAAAGTGTAATTGCAGTGACATGAAGGTAGAGACAGAGTGATTTACATCCAAAATGTTTTAGAGTTCTCAGGCTTAAGATATATTATTTTCTAGTTCAGTCTGATACAAAGTGGTGGCTTGCAAAAGAAAGCCTACAGTGGCATTTACTAGTCTGTGCGCTTTTGGGGTCTCAGCTGATGAGAAGACCGTGTTTAACTCGGAACTGTCATGTATTTTGCAGATTCCTTTCTAATTCCTGTGAATGGCCATGACTCCAGTTACTGTGGAACTCTTCCTCCACCAAAACCCGTTCGTTTCTAAATGGTTGTAATAAAAATGGATACCGAGTAGTAAATCACAATGAATAATGGCTGAACAGCATGGTTAGATTTCCCTTACAGGAAAACTATTTAATAGAGCGTTCAGATCGTGTGTTTGCAATTCAAAGATCTGATGTTTAATGATTTATTTAATTGAGGCTCATCTTTCTCTAGCTTTTTCTTTATCAGGCTTTGGGTTTCTTGCTACTTTTTTTAATAACTGGTATTAGATGGGTAAATGATGAATAGCAGACGACTAAGTAGCCCTTGGCATTTGTAGTGCTTTGACAAACCATGGAGGGAAATGGCACTGCCATCCACAAGTGCCTTATGACTTGTGTAACTTTGAAGAGATATCCATGTAATATTTTTTCATATGAATACATGTATTTAAGGGCATCAAACCCAAGTGAAATCTCTAGAACTTATATATTTTTATATATTGAAAATGATTTGGGGGTCAAAAGGCTCACAGATACCTCTTTTCTTTGGTCTGTTATATATCTATGCACATTTTAGATAACTACTTTCCAGGATGTCTGGGAATGTTTTTCATGCTTATAGAACACATTTTTTTAAGGGTGGGTGTTGAAAGTGGTAGGATTTAATCTTATATGCTGAATATGCTAAAACCCAGTAAGATTTAACTACTTTATTAATGTAAATTCTAGAACAGTGGACTATTCTACTTCAACTGCCAACTTCTTTCCTTAGAAGAAAAATTCTATCTTTTGGTGAGGTTTTGAGAGGAAGCTGCTGTTACAGGCAAAAATATATGAGGATAGTATTTTAACAGTTTTAATTCAACTACTTATTGCAACATTTTGTGTTTATTTTGAGTCCTCTAGATTTTGGGGAGAATTTTATCTTTTTGGGAGAGATGATAAACAGGTCTCAAAGGACCAGTAGTTTATTGAACAGGACATAATTCTAACAAGGAGACTAGGAAATGCTGTCAAGCATCTGTGTGAAGTTTTCAGAGCTTTGCCTAGGGTTGTTTTAAGTCAGCAACAGTGAGAGAAATGGGATCAACTGCCATCTCCATGTCTCTGAGAGTAAGAAAGGGTCTTCCTTAGAGGTTGCCTTATTATGGCAAAAATATTCATGCTTTGTACATGAGATGGTGATATCTAAGTGCTCAGGAGGAAATTCTCGATGAAAGATGCAAGAGATGCATTCCACTGAACCCTAATGTCAATGGTAGGTCAAACCATGTTTTTGGCAGCTTGTCCTCTTTGAAGTTGTTGAGAAACTCTACAGAAGAAATACATAGGTTTGCTTCTTTGTGCTGTGCAGTTTTGGATAGTGAGGAAGAGGAAATGTGTAAATTTAGGCAACTGGATGAAATGAAGATGCTAAGAAAATTGGGAGAGGTCCAGAAGGAGCGCAAGACACCCACATCCACATGTAGAACAGAAGCATCTTCTGTAAGGTTAAGAGATTTATTTAGGAGCAATTTCTTGATAATTGTAGGACAATGGTGCAACCTGAAAATAAACAGGTTTCACTAAAACTGTATCTGTTTCTTCATCACTGATTTATACTCTCAGTAGAAGCTGACATGCAAAGCAGGTTGCGCTCTCTAGGTAATAGAGCACAGTATTAAGTATAGAGCAAATATATCTCTAAAATTTTGGCTATCTTTGATTCCAGGGTTGTTCCCAACATCTCCCAACATGGTTTTACAGTGTTTCTCATTTCAGTTTTTATACTTGTCTAGCTACCTGAAAAGGCATCAACCAGTGAAGTGCAGGTATTCCTCAAGGACCACAGCAGTAAAAGGCCTTGCCGCATGCTGATGCCTTTTTCTCACAGGAACGTGAGCTGCACTTACTTCTGTAAGGCGCTGTACTGATGATGGACACCAAGTCTTCCAGTGGTCTGGTTTCCAAAATCTAGTGTAGCTCTGTCATCAAGGGGAGATAAAACTGATAAAAATGTGTAGAACAAGGGTGCTACCAAGAAAAACTTGTTGTTTTGGCTTAGCTGTTGTTCAGAGAGGTCGTGCCTCTGGACAAGAAGATATCACAGAAAAAATCCTGCTGGCTGGCATGTGTCTCCTGTTTCTTAGGGGCTTTTCCGACTACAGCTGTGTAGTGTAGAACACAGCCCGATTCTACGTGGGAGCAACCAGAGTGTTGTGCTTCACTAATATTTTGCAATAGGTAGTAAATTCATTATGTATCCCATTATAAGCTCACATTTTAATTACAATGAAAGCACAGGAAATATTTTTTACTACATGATCTCACAAATGAGGTCCGTTGCTGAAAAACGTGAAAAGAGAAGAGAGTAGTTCTGATTTCTGTGGGGATGCGGGAAGTGAGCACAATGTTCTTTCCTTCCAGCTATAAAGAATTTCTGAAATCCCACTGATCCAGACTTTTTTTTTTTTTTTTTTTTTTTTTTTTTTTTTTAATTTTGGTTTGCTTTTTGTGTGTCAGATTCTCTGTTGATCTGGCTAATGTTTTCTGTAGCAAAATATGGTTATTTGTGAATAAGTAGCTTTAGTCAATAGATTGATTTTGGTGTCTTGAAGTTTATTCAGTATTGCAAGACGCTGCAGAAGGGGAAAAGAATTAAGAGACCATTGCACATTTTGTATTTCAAGTTGGCATAATGATTTAGCAAACAATCTCGGGATCTCTAGGCTCGTTTTTTTGCTGACCATTCTTAATATTTTGAAAAATGGTCTGAAATATTTGGAAAACGAATGTGCAGTGTAAATTCTGAGAAAACTGTTTAATCTTTTGTGGCAAGTTTAAAGCACGTACAAACATTCGAATTGACTTACAGAACCTATTTTATTATCATATTGTGTTGTTATGTTCTGCTTGACTGCAGTGTTACAAAACTACTTCCAGCTGTTACTTGGGTAAGGTCCTGTTAAATTAAATGGTAATTTAAAAATTGATTCTGGTAACTTCAAATACAGGCAACAAAAGTTTTGGCTGAAAAATTCTAATGCTAAATTTTGAAAACATTCTTATTGACCAACAAAAGAGAATAATGTTTCATCTTTTTAATATTGCTTTATACATGGTATTCACAGATTGCAAAATATTTTCTTCTTTGACTATGAGAAAAAAGTTGTTTCTTGAGCAACGTAGTGAATGAACTGTGGAAAGTAGGGAATGAGACTTGGAAATTCGGGAATGAAACTTGGTTCCCAAGCGTTTTGTGTGGCGGAAGAGGCCAGCGCTCCTGCCTCCCGGCACGTTCGGGCCAGGGGCAGCCGTGCTGTGGCCCGGACAGCAGGGTGCGACTGGCCAAGGGATTGCTGACAAAAACTATAAGGGCTAAATTCAGTTACTTTCACCTCTTTGGAGAGATTTGGCTCTCTTCTCTACCAACACTAGTTTACAAGAAATAGCATAAGAAATATGATTAATTTTGAAGCCCCAGCTCCTTTCCAGGCTTGACTGAAATCACCCAGAGGGTTGAAGCATCTCGACGGACGGCTGACGGGCGCTGTGACCGCTTCAGCATTAGTTTCTTAGGAAAGCAAGCAAACCCCAACCCCTCCACAGGTGGTCATCTCCAAACTTCACCATTCCTTTAAACCACCCACCAATCAAAACCTGGTTCCCTCTGGCCTTTTTTTTTTTTTCCTTTTTTTTCCTCTCCTTGCACATCTTTTTTGCGTCTCTGAAAGTCCTGAAGCTGGGTAACAGCCGCTCACTTTTACAGGAAAAAAATTCGCTGCTCTGCCCCAGACTTCTTAAAACCTGATGGAGGATATGATCGCTTAGTAGTATGTTTGGTTGATAGTTTATATTCTGCTTGAGTTTTGGAACTCTTATGGCATCTGGAGAATGAAACGTGACATTACGTTATTTTAATGAAGTATCTTAATATATGCCCTTTCAGCCCTGAAGACAAAAATCTCAGTGTGTTTTCTATACTGTGGATACTATTTTTACACTAAAAGAATGAATATACAGTGAAAGTTTTGATATTTTAGTCAGCATTCCAATTTAATGTTTTAGTCTTTTCTTGCTTTGCTTTAAACTTTTCTTACCGTGGATCTGTAAATATTTTGTTCTGAGTGCAAAAGTTGCTTTTAGCAGTACGTTAAAATACAATTTACGAAACTGAGCTCTTCCTTATCTCATATTAGAAGTGTTACAACCTTCCCTTGTAAAAAGCACATTCTGTAAGAAGCTAAGAAGCGGATGTCAAATAACTTGACTGTACTTTTCAGTTATGAGTAATCTGCACTTTTTTCCTGATGCTTCTGACAAAAAAAGCCTTATTTAGTGTGTGTGTGTGTGTGTGTGTGTGTGTGTGTGTGTGTGTGTGCGGTTCAAACTGTAATATAGTGCTTCATTTCCCTCATAATTTCTAAAGCTGGGAGCTAAAATAATGGTTTTTTGGGCCTTAGCATGTTGCTTGATCTTGCAAAGTCTATTTCATCGTCTGCTAGATCCTAATGGAGATTGGTAATGAGATAACATTTATTTATATAAAAATAAATTTACTGGTAACTGTCTAAAACTTACAAGCAATTGAAATAATACGTTATTTTAAGATTTTAATTAATTTTATCAGTATGTAAGAAAATACATGGAGGTCAGAATTTCAACACCCTAAGGGCACAACAATACTATATGCTTGTATTTTGTTGACGTACAGTCTTTGCAACCATTTAAATGAGGCAATGCATCAATGTTTCTATTGGAGATGCATTTATCTTTGGACCTTCTGCTTTCCGGGCCTTTTAAATCAATTGGCAACAAATTTTACACCTCATTCAGTAAAATCAGATTTTCCCTATATCTGTTAATGTAATCAACCTTAAAGCTTAACCATAGGCAAGAAGATGGGAAACTTCTATAGGTGCTTTTGAAAGGCTTTAAGAATGACCTTGATATTGGATTTATTAATAGCATTTCTAACAGAGAATCTGCAGCAAGCTTTTTGCCTAGAGCTACCCTGTAAATTATTGCTGCATTGCAGATTACCGTTTAATTGTTTAAGGGAAGTGCATGTGGGGAAATTACGATTTTTAAATTCCCAAGAGATATCTGCAATACACTCATGAAGGCCAGACTTAAAAACTAGTGTAACAAAATCGATGCTGTGTAAACCAAAGGGAATCAAGAGATTGCTCTTCCCCCACAGAGTTTGTTGTATGTGTACATTTTCTAAGCTTTAACTTCTGGGATGTGTCCCTTTTGTACGCCCAAGGAGCTATATTTTAAAGTGGGCTTCGGATGCCCAGTTGTAGATGTTTTGAGGGTGTTTTTTCAGATGTTCTCAGTGTTTGGATGGTCAGTTGTTTCTGAAATAAGGTTTCTCACCTTGGGAAACCAGCAAATCAGATACTTTTTACAAAGATGAATCATTACAAACAGTTAGACATACATACATACATACATATATATATATATATGTTTTTTTTAAATCAGCTCATGTTTGCATTTACCCTGGTGGGGCAGAGAGGAAAGAATGATGGGAAAAACCTATCTGTTATTCACAAGTTTAACAATTGGATTATACATTGATTTTATGTTCAATTCTATGTATACAGCAGGGTGATAATTTAATGAGTCCAAGGGTTTCATGAGTTCAAGTATGAAATAGCGAAGCTGTAATTTGATTATATAGGTCATATTAAACCTGCGCACATCATGTGCATACAGACTGCTTTAAAGGAGTACATTAGAGATGTAGAGGACATATTAAAGAGGTTTATTAGCTCTGTTTTTCAAGTCCTTTGTATCCAGAACGCTAGAGACGATGACGGTTAATACTCCAACTGTGGAGGCCTCAGGCAAAGGGAACATTGTACCTAACTTTCAGAAGTCTTTCCAAGTAACCTAAAATAATAGATTTTTTACTTTTTTTCTTTTTTAAAGACTCAGGATCCTAGATTTTACAATATTATGAACCTGCCAGTCTTTACTCCACAAGAAAGTTTATTGACAGGTTTAATTCTACAGTCAAAACACACTAGATGGTATAAAATATGTGGGCTGCTTTTTCAGGTGAATTTATGCAGAGCACAAGCAATGTGGAAAATAGTGTTTTTAAAAGACTGCGAGAGAAAGCTTATGGAAATAAGACGATGGAGCAAAACACGGCAATGTTTCCCGACATTATAGGAGGTGTGATTTTAGATTTTTTTCAGTGGTATGCTTTATCGTCTTTTCTTACTCTTTGTAAATGGTGTTAGGTTGAAGTTATGGTTTTGTATTTTATTTCTAGAGAGAACATTTCTTGTTTTCACTTATACCAATATGAATCTGGAGCAATGATTCTACTTTCATTTGCAGTTAGCCCAGCATTAGACTGATAGAACAGAGGATCTAGCCACAGTATTCATTCATGGACGGGGCAGAGATGAGACTTTAAAGAAAGAGATTTTAATTCATGTCCAAATATTTCTATTAAATTTATGCTTTAGGGGAAGATTTAAAATACAATTTCAAGAAATAAAGGGGAAAATCCCTTTGCTTTGCATATATCCTGCCGGGGAAGATGACTGAAGGGTACCTTGTGCACCTGCTCAGCATTTGTTAGAAGACCCGACCACACTCTCAGTAAAGAGCAGTGGTGGAGCCTGCAGGTCCAGTGCAATTTCTGCACATCTAAAGCAGGATTACTGCACCCTAGCTCTGTATTTCTGTTGAACTGAAAACTGCAGAGAGGAAAACGTGCTTTCCAGCTCCTGGAGTTCTGGAACAGCTCATGAACCGCTCTGCAGCTGCAGCCCAGGTTGCTTCCTGCTGCTGGAGGAAAGGGCAGTAGGAGGTGGGTGGCAGCGGGGTAGGAGGGGTGCCTGAGGACGTGGAGCCACGTCCTGTACTCCTGTCTCAGAGCTTTTGCTAGAAGTTATGATTAGATATTGGCCAGTGGGTTTAGTGTTATCTGTGGTTGAGGAGATGCTGCTTGTTCCTCAGCTAGCGCTGTGCGCCTCTGCTCAGAGCGGCCGTCCGCCTGTCCTGGTGTGGCAGGCTGGGCCTTGAAACTTGTGCCTGTCTCGCTGCCTTTTCCCCAGTGTGGCTTCCTGCACTGAGAATAGGATTTTACCCTGGGTCAAGAGAAGTAGCATTAAAGCAGCAAATCAAAGTAGTTCACCTTTTTGGCATGTAGGTTAATGCTGGTGCAGATTTATTTTGTATTATTTTGCATTTTTCTTTTGAATTTGTAAAAGGACCAGAGCTATCTGTCTCCAGGCACTTCCATCAGCTAAGTTAAGACATAAACTGGTGGATAAAAATTATAATCAGTATAGAAAGCAAATAAATAGTAATCACCAGATACATAATTCAATAACTACACAGGCCAATGATTAATAATAATAGCACTGCATCTGTTGCATGCTTGCTCTTCAGCACTTTTAAAACACAAACCCAGAAAGCCTTGCAGCATTTCCTAAGGGTTAGAAAATTGGCTATTAGAAGTCAATGAGGTGAAGCATAGCAAAGATGCAAAAGTAGCTTCCTGTCATTTAATCAGAGCAGGGCTGTCTTCTAGGGCTTTAGCAGATTCCAGCTGCCAAATTGCATCTGGGGGCTGGAGGCAATCTCTCTGCTAGGCAGATAGCAGCTCTGATAGGGCTTCCTAAGTGTGTGTTTTTTATTACACCTACGCCTGCAGGTAGCTCATACATGCTGTGAAACACTCATTGAACGTGAATGTGTTCATGGTCACTTGCTCTGCTTTGGTCACTGCATAAGTTTCCTCTGAGTTTCCGCCTTGTCCTATTTCATTCCTAAGGTGAATGTATGCCCTGTGTTCTAGCAAGCTCACCAAATGTTAACCGCAGAGAATAACACAGGTAAAATTTAATATGTAAAATGAAGAGATGACTCTGGGCTTACCAAAAATGTATGTGACAGGCTAAGCATATGGGATCGGCATTAAAGGAAATACTATGCACCAAAAGGTGTAGCAGTATCACTGATATGAAATTATCTGTATACTATTTGCTGAGTTTAAGCCCAACCTGTGATAGTAACAGCTAAACTCTTATTCATGTTGGTTGTCTTTGGAATAATAAATGACTTCTCTCTTTTTTTTTTTTTTTTTTTTTTTTTTTTTTCCCCTCAGTAAAGCCACCAGCATAGTGATAGGCAACATTGCAAGTCAGCAACACGAGCCCATCTTACTAATATCAATAGAGAAAGAAAATCACAATTTCATATCCTTAAAGGCGAACACTTCCCAGATGTAGATTTGAGGCCTTTTTTGCTCTAAGGTCAGCCAGTGCCCCGGTGTGGATCTAGGGTACTACACTGACATTAAATTCCTGAATTTCCAACTTCAGCTGGACAAATTACTCTTTGCTTTCTGTGGAAGGTTGCTGTCTATTATTAAATGATTTCTGTGTTCAACATCTGAAGCACTGCTTTACAATAACAGGTAAACTAATGCCAGTGTGACTTATAAAACTCTTCTTAATTTTCCTGCATATAAGGCATTTTGGAAGTATAAATGATTATTTTTCAACATATCATTTCTCAGCAGAGCTCTACACTTGTTTTATATTTTAAGCAAATGCCTGAGTTATTTTTACTATCATATTAGGAGGACAGATCCTACTGAAATGTAGCACTATGAAACATTTCTAGAAACAAAGAAGTTGCTGCATTGTTTAAAATGTTGAAGGTATATTTCATATCTGACATTGCTGTTTTTCAAAGTTACAGAAGCTCATATCTTAATTGAAATGGGAGGAAAATTGTATCTGAAAAGAGTGTGTTCTGGGAACTGTAGTGCTTTACTCTGACCAGTGTATTTTTTACTGAAATGTTTTATAATTCAGGATCCTTAAGTTACTTGATTTTTGTAATGGTTTAATCAATTCAAGTTAACTTTTTGAGCTACAAAAAGTGTGTCATTGCTGAGAGGCAGACAGAATTACAGAGCTCTGTGAGAATAGATCTACTATGGTAAAATATCAACTAGAATGATTTCCATCTTCTATGCATCACCAAGGCTTGTTAGCTCGAGAGAGAGCTGTCTCAAAGCTGCGACGTAGCCCAAGTGGGGTCTGGGATGGAGACTGCTGACCAAAACTACGTACTGAGCAAAACCGAAAAGTAATTCTATAATGGTATTTCTGTGCGTGTGAAACCCAAACTGCAGGTAATGGATGAAATTCAGACCAACAAGTCTGGGGCTGTTGTAATTACTGGACTGAGCTGTTATTGTAAACACTTCTGTTTAGCCTCCCAGGATACCACGGATAGTGAGGTTTAGATAAGCTGCTCTTAATTAATTTGAGGCTGCATGTCTGTCCTGGCAATGTTGTGGAGGGGAATTAGCCACAGTCTGGTGGCATCTTAAAAGGGAGCAGGGCCCAGGAAGGTGAGGTGATACCTGTCAGTTACTTCAGCAAATCTTGATGGATTTAGTTTTGTGTGAGGTGTGGAAGCAAGGTAGTTTGACCACATATCTCATGTTTCACGAGGATGTGAATAGATGAAGTAACTGAGGTAGGTGCATATCTGGGGGTCATGTCTAGGTTTGAACGTACGTGTGTCTGTTTGCAGAACCTGACCACGTGGCGCCCAGGAAAGACGTCCCTCTGCTGCTGTTCGGATCTGTGCTCCACTGCAATTGCGGAAGGTACCTAGCATAGACTGAAGCATTTGATAAATTAGGAATATTAGTGTTTTTATGGTTCTTCTACTATTGAAACTTTATAGGCATTGGGTCAAACTCTGTTCACTTTCTCCAGTGCCGTAATATATTTTTGTTTTATGATTGCTAGATTTGCTAACTGATTTTGAGGCCTTATTGTACTAGGCTAAAGAATAAGGAAACACAAGTCTTTGCACTGAAGAGTTTAAGATGGCAAATCTATAGCAGGAGAAAGATGAAAGGCTTAGCCAGGATTGTTTAGGAGACTGTACTTTTGTCCAAATACACTGCAGCTTGCACTGTTGGGCTGTTTTTTAATGATGCAATAAATTCCAATTTAAGGCTCTCAGTACTGGAAAAATGCTATGTGCACATGGCAAAAATGCTGAACTGGTGCAAAAACTTTTGCGGGTTTTGATATGTTTTTAAATTATTGATGAGTTAACTTTGTACCAGCCAGTTTATGCTGACCAGGTGTTATCTGTCCTTTGTAGCCAGAATCAAGATCCATAGCAGCGTAAAGCCAGCATGAATTTCAGAATCTGTGCTTTGGCTAATTTGATAAATGCAACTCTGTGGGGCCAGGTTCAGATCCAATTTTTACTTCGTGCTATTAAAAAAAATTGCACGGATCTAATGTTAATCACTTTGGAGCCTCCAACTCAGTGTTGACTAAGGTGAGAAAAGCCTAGCAAAATATGTGGGCTGTGATGCATTAAAATCCACTTACACGCTCCTCATTAATTGGAATGATTACCAGCGAATGCTTTCAGTGCCTTGTGTGTCAGTGACTCTAAGCAATGGATGCACACTTAACTGATAATCAGTGTTGTCTGAAAGCCTCTTCACTGCAGTTTGTAGGTGTACCTTGATGCGTGGCAGTGTGCATTTCTCATTGCTTGTCACTTGTCTGAACCACACGAGACACTTATTCTTCTGAAGCTGAATCATACCTGTAAACTGCTGCAAATAGTTTTTGGACAAGACAGAAGGTGGCATTTAAATTATGCTAAATTTCTCCTCAGATCTGTTACGTGTAAGGACCCATCTGTCTCAACAATGTGGCTTTGTTAAGACATGTAGTGCTTTGTAAGATCATCTAGACTGCTGATTTACAAAAGACAGATGACATTAGCAAGCCTTCCATGACTGAATGGTCACCTGTAAACTGATTTTGTGTAGAAGCTGAAGTAGCTATACTGTAATTTTATGGAACTGTAACTTGCTTCTCAAGTAGCATGGGAGATGGCAGAATCAAATCTAATTGTGAAGCAAAACCAGCAAAATAGTGATGGGGATAAAAGCTGTTCAGGGAGAGATGGAAAAGGGGTTTGTGAAGAAGTCACTGATATTTTGAGGGTTAAAAATAACTCGCCCTTTTTCAGCACAAGGAGGAGGGAAGGTAATATGAATGCAGGATATGCATTCAAGTGAGTAAAGCAGTAGCTAATGGTTTGATTTCACCAGCTCTTTGAGGAACTCTGCAAGCTCTTGGAAGGTTCTGAAAGAGTATTTTAAGGTGTCTGAATCATGGATATGGAGTTGTGGTCAGTGCTTAAGTAAGATCTCAGTTTAGCTTTGAAAATTTTTTAGCTGTAATGGACTGGGAACTGGCTGAGGAAATGGTTACTTTGTGCATCTGTGTGCTTTTTAAAATAGGAAGGGAAACAATTTGGGCTGTTTGTCAGGCAATGTGGAATACTGATCCTGATGGCAGGCAGTAACTTCTAGGGACACTGCATTTTCTTTCGCTACTAATATACTTACCCTATAAAACTTATTACTTTGAAAAATCGGTCCTGTTTCATTTGGCCTTGTCACTCTTCCTTCCCTGATCTAAATTAGCTATGCGCCCAGTCTACGATAGCAGGGTTGCTGTTCCTCTCCTCTGATGGAAGAGGATGAAGTACATACTCCAAGATGCAACTGAGTGGGCTTCCCTGCAGAAATGATAAGGACCTGGTTGCATCCATGCTCTGTTTTGAGGAACAAGTCATCTTTGCAAGTAAAATAAGTCTTCTTGAAGTAAGATCTTAGACAAAAAGAGGAAATGAGCTCATTGTTAGAGCTCATGGTGCATCTCTGCAGGGTAGGGGAAGTTGAGATATTGCTGCCTTGGGTCCTCCTAACTGCTAAATTTCCTGTGTTTATCAAAATTTACTAGAAGTGAGAGGTTGCCAGTTTTGATAGCAATAGCCAGAAACCTGAAGTGAAGGGCGAGAAGACAGTAACACAGAGTTGTTATAATGACTAATAAAATCAAAGTGAAGGCTGAATGACATTGCCTGTACAATAAACACCAGTGGGTCAAAGCACTGAACACTATTAGACCCCGGGAAATTGTGTCTATATTTAGGAGAAAAAATAAACCCTGAAACTTGCCTGTCAAGTTGCATTTCTCTTACTTACGTTTACTTTTTCTGCATCATCTCTTCACTTTTTTATTTCTTTTCTCTGCATTTCCCCTTATATGAGCCTTGACAAGATAGACCGGTATCACTACATTGGTGCATTAGGTTGGAACAAGAAATTTAGAAAAGCATTTTGTGAAAATGGTGGTCAAAACTTTTTTGGTGTTTGTAAACCTTTATCCAAAACCTGGATACTGGTACCCTTCCCATCCTCTCTGATCTTAGCTCATAACGTTGTCTACCAGTTTTTCCTCTGGGCCACAGTATTTCTATCTGTTCTTCCTCTCCTTTCTTGTGCCTCTTTCATATTTACTCTTTCGTGAAAGAATAGCAAGCAGAGCCCTTCTGCCCATAGAGTTCATATTCCTGGGTCGACCTGCATGTGTCTCTGATGTGTATCATCCTTTCGTTATGGCAGTCCCTGTTGTTTCAGCCATCTTCTGGTTCTATAAAGGAACTCATGTTTGTTTTGATTTTCGTTTTTCTTTCTTTCTTTCTTTCTTTTTTTTTTTTTTTTTTTGATGGAATAAATTACTTAACTTGGATAAAGTAATGTATGTGAAAGGAAACCAAGGCACTGAACATGCAGTTTTGGTTGTATAAGTGGCAATTCTTTGATGCTTTGGGGGTTTAATTTTTTTACTAGACCAGTCTTGAATATAACAAACCAAATGCTGAAGTAAAAGAGGATACAATGCAGGGCTGCCAAATGAATAAGTGCATTTGCTGAAAGTTATTACTTCATGCCACTGCCTGCTTGTGTGCCCAGCATATTTTTAGGAAAACAGATCTGTTCACAGTGGCATTGAAGCACGTACTTCAGTGATCCGGTTTTTAAATTACACTAAATTATATAAAGTACACATGCTTTTGGAGCATAAGTCACCTTTTTGAGATTTTTAGCCTAAAATAAACAAAACTAAATCCCAGAGGGAAGAAAAGCCACATTCCTTTTCTACGTATTAGGCGCAGGATTCTACTACAGCCAAGTCTTGCTCTCCCAGTAAAAACCCCTGCGGTGAGTTGCAAATACTTTCTTCACCCTCCACCCCCTCTGCTAATATAATTTCAGTGATTCGGAGAAACCTGGAATTCACACTCCTCACTTCAATTTCAAGTTGATAAGAAATATTTCTTATTTGTGGTGGAATGGCGCAGGCCTGTGGCCTGGGAGATCTGTACATGTCTTTATTGCGTCTCATAGGCAAAATAAATTACTTTCATGTTAGACATTTTCTTTAGAAATGAATTGGATTTCAAGTCAAAATATTTTCAGAAATTTCTGTCCTTGAAACAAGCTTTTGAAACCATCTTTGTTTGTCTGAGTAATGAACCATGAGTTGTACCAGGGACTAAGTACAAACCTAAGTGTTTTGCTGAAGAGGTTTGGGGTTAATCACATGCTTGCAACTGAGCATGTGTTTGCTTTCTTTGCAGTGTTGTTGCTCGAGGATCATCTCATGCCAATACTTACATTTTACGAGAAAAGAAGTACACAATAGTCCTACCTCCTTTTTCTGGCTTTTCTCAGTTAGTCAATAACTATTTCAGATTCTTTATCAATTTAATGAATCTCCTTTTCATATAAAGCAGGCTTTTATTAGCAAGCTGTTGTCATACGTCTTTTCTTATTCAAGGATGATGATTCTGCAAGTGTAGACAAGATGAATCTGTGTCATTCTCCCGGGGATTCTTTGTGTCTCAGCTCCCCCATTTCTAGAATGGACACTCGTTTAATCAGAACAGTACTGCCAGCCACGTCTGGTCGTTCTTGGAGAGACAACCTTGGCTGCTAACTAATTATGCTCTGAATTTGTTAATGAAATCAGCTTCAGGACATCTTTATATATATTCCTTTCTTGTATCATATACCGTACCCATGCCCTAGTCAAACAGGAATGATCGTCTTTTATAGCCGGATATTCATGGCAGGCTTGAAAAGGAGGTTGCCGAGTTCTCTGAAGCTGTGATCCCGTACGGTAAGGACCCCTGTCAGCTTCTGGAGTTTGTGGCAAATTGTCTGACAGAACTTCTGAGAAGCTTGTAGCATCAGTGCTTTCTGTACTTTTTATCGTTGAATCTCTAAATATTGTGTAACAGAAATTTTTCTCCACAATTTTCACAAGAGCAGACTGAAGAATAGCTGTGTTGTAATTTGCAATAGAGTGTAGGGACTGGACTGGAGTAGCAACTTTCTGGCTGTCCCAAGCCAGGAATTCACGCTTCCGTCCTCATTCCCTCTGCATCCAGTGGAGGAACTCAGATGCAATGTCCAGAAGGAGGAAGTGCTTGTTGTGCTAACTGGTGCGGAGGAAGGAGCACTAAAGCTTTCTTCGTTTCCTGCCCATCATCTAAGTCAGGAAGAAGCAATTGAGCAGCAGCTCCTTTTCTTCTAACTACAAGCAGACAAGGCTTCACAAGAGGGTTAATACCTTTTTATTCTTCTTTGGGAGTTTATCTCAGGTTCCAGCTTATAAATATAAACATTAATTAGGAAAATGGAAGATTTTCTTATTGATAAGCCATGAAATTAAATGTTCCTTTGATCTCCTTTGGAAAGGATCATATATGTAGGCTTTTCTGTTCAGGGAAAATGGAGAACTAGTGGCATTAAACATCCAGAAAACAAAGCAATAGTCATGGCCGTTTTCCTAGGGAATAATGGTGTCACATTATGCTTTATCAGTATAATTTATCTGTGCACTGTGTGGAAAAATAAATCCTTTCAAAGGCTTTCAATTGTGAGAAATAATTAAATAGATGAATAGTATCATTACTAAAAGTAATCAACGGAGTTTTTAAGTTATGGCTGGATCCCAAACCTGCTTAAGTCAGTGAAGTGCCTCACACTGATTTCAGCTGGCTTTCAGTGAGGTTTTGCATTGTCTCTCCGTATAGTCCGGAGCATTCTGCATGAAGGCTGCTGTGTAGTTTTTCCTCTATCATATCGTGTAGCAGTTAAAATATTCAGAAGTAAGAATGATGAATCAAGAAAGTTTAAAATAAATTATTAAACATAACTTAGAGCCAGATGTTAAATGTATTTAGATGGCTAAAGATCAGGTAAAGTACCTACTGGGCTTTTCAAAATCATACAGTGATTTCCTGCCTTATCAAAAGGACTGCAGCTCTGTGCATTGAAATCTGGCTCCTAGGTATATGCCCTTCTGATTTAAAAGGGTTATTGAGTCATTAAGACACTGAGGTGCCTTTACAAGTTATTCAGAAAACCAACTTCTTCTAGAATCTTTTTTTAGATTATCAGTAACTACAGAAACTGTAGCCAAACTAGGACTCCAGTCTCAGCAATGTGGTCAGTGGTCAGCAATGATTCTAGGATATATAGCTCTAAAGTGATATGACTTATTTAAAACAGAAATTTTGTTCTATTTTGTTAAATACAGTTATGCTAGATGAATTGTATTTTAAGAAAATTGTAAACAAAACATTAAACATAGTCTTTGAAAAAGACTATAAAACATATTAATGGTAAAGATGTTAGAGCCACAATATGATGAAGACTTGGGTAGCTGATACATGAGCCAGAAGAAGTTATTTTTTTATTCCTTCACAGTAATTTTGACTCTGTGGAACTGATGGTAATGAAAAAAATATCTGTAAAGTAACTGAGAAGTTACTTAAATCTAAATTCTAAGTTGCTTAAGAAAATATCCCTGAAGAATCCATACTAACTTTAACAAGCAGGCAAAAAAGATAATTTTCTTATATGTAAGGGGTGGTGTTTGAAGGTTTCTTTAAGCACTTTATTGGCTGATTTGGAACCTGTGAAGCCTGAGTGGGTAATTGAACACTACCATTTGTGGAAGCTGTTTCTTTGTTATCAGATATTCCTAAAAGGCTCCAGGGTATAAAGCCTAAAGTTAAATAGTGAGTCAATATAAAAGTGATTTAATGCTTAAAACTATGGGGTGAAGAACAAAAGCTGTCAAATGGCCAAGACAAATACAGCTTTCTTTTGGTTGTCTTTTTAGGCACACTTTGGGGCTTTTGTACACTCTTCTACTCATCAGATGCAGACTTTATCTTCCATTGCTGACCTATGCAACTAAAAGATCTTTGCTTTCAGACAGTGCTTGGAATTTACTATAGTCAAAATTGATGACTTAGCCAATATTAAAGACACTATAGTATCAAAATACTTTGTACATGAACAGTGTTAGTTTGTACAGCTTGTATTTAAGATTTCTGAACTGACTTTATTCTCAGAAGAAATGGTCTTACAATGGAAACCTGATTTTCAGGAACCAGGCATACCTTTGTGTATCTAGCAAACCTAGTATACTTAATGCAACATAATATACAAAGCAGCTAAGGATGGATGCACACATGCAATGCTAGGGATATGAAGTTACATACATCTATCCTGTCTCTGAAAGTACAGTCGCTCACTGCAAAAGCCTGGTCGGTGAAATGAAGAGGCCCTTTGGCACCATCTCTTGCTTTAAGTGTATTCATTTTGTATGTATAATCTTAAGGAGAAGTTGGGGGGGGGAAGGCAAGAGCTAGGAAGCAGCATGGTACCCACAGCTACCCACAAATGGCAGCTGGTAAAGTGGAAAAAGGTAGTTAAAGGGGTTGAATTCTGTTTTGATGTTACCTGTTCATTGCCAATAACTGTGGATAAACAGCAAAGCTGTTGAAGTGAGTACAAACCACCTTCACTACAAAATACTAGACATTAGACCTCAGAGGTAAGGAATTTTATGCTGACCTCTATCTGTCTTTGTCTCTCTCTTGTTTTTTTTTTTTCTTTCATTTTTGGAAAAGAAGGTGAGAGAAGACCCATTCAGTAAATGTGGAACTAAGTTTGTAGCAACTATTAGCAAACTATTAGTAAAAAGGCAACTAGCTTGAGTCCCAATCTGGCAAATCTGTTGTATATTTTATTTTAGTCAGTATAAACTAGCTAGTCAAGTTCATTAAAAATAGGTCTAAAAATAGGTACCTCACATAAATCTACTTTTCAGAGGTAGAATCTTAAAAGTATAAAGAATCCTGCTGAAATCTTGATCATCCATTTTTAGCAGCTGAACAACTGTTGACTGATGGATGCTGAAAGCTCTATGATGAATAGCAAATCGCTTAGATTAAGAACTGGCTAAAAAATTAAGAGGTATGAGGAAAAATAAATGGTCAAATCTTCATTAAGGCCTAGAGAAACAATGCAGAGTGCCAGAGGTAGCTGTGCAAGTTTCCGGAGTTCAATATAGCTATCAGTAATGTTTGCAGGCTTTTCAGCTGGAGGATAGAAAAGGTGGTGAAAATTACCACCTTTGGAGGTAAGTGATGGAGCATTTTGGCTGAACAGATCTGAGACTTTGCTCTTATAAAATCTGAGTACTAACAACCACACCCGATTTTCATCCACAATCAAGCAACGGAAATATAAATGCCTCTTGTCTTTTCTATATCCATTGCGTATGAGGAAACGAAGAAAGGCCAGTCTTGGGTAAGTCACCAGGCAAACGATGGAGATGGACTTGTAATTAAAACACAGTAATCTCTACGCTTTCTTAATCAGCCCAGGCCAGGTGATGTAAATTTTGTAATGCACCTCTTAACTGGGGCACAAAAAGACTATAACATTTTATTTTAACAGAAGTTGATAGTACTGATGCTTGTGCAGTTTTCAGAATTTGTAGCGGAAATGAGCAACCTAATTTCCCAGGCATCCTTTCCTTAAGGCTAGGTAGACCTAGATGTTTCTGAAATAAAATAATCATGTATGTTATCTAATTCCGCAGGTGGCTGAAATGAGGAAGGGTACAAAATTTCTGCCTCACGATGTAGTCTCCTTTATTTAGATTGAACTATGTCCACAGGAACAACAGCTACAGTGCGATGCAGCTATTCTGCTATATGAAGCAACATTACATAATATTTGGATCTGCAAGTGAAATATCTAGTTAAAATTTTAGAGGAGAAGCTTACCTCAAATATAGCTTACTTACAGACTTAACTAAACTTTGATTTTCATTGGAAAAAAGGTGCTCTAAAATTTTAATGATCTCAGGGGTTGAGGACCTAGGTTTTACAGCAGCAAGATGCTGACTGAGCCTTTCCTCAGGACCAGTTCAAAGGCAAAAGCACAACTGCTTTGATCAGAGACATTTGCCTAATTACATCTTGGTTCTAGAAAAGTCTGTATGGTCTTGATAACTGCAATAGGCCAGTCTTACCCTTTTGTTCCCCCATCATACTTTACTGCAGCAAAAAATATGAAATAATCACTTTCCATGTTTTAATCTTATACTAAACGATCCCTTACATTGCACGACCTTGCTTGTGATCTCTGATTAGATGAATAAGACTGTTAGTATATTGGTGGAAAGCCTTCCATTCCTAGGTATTCTGGCAGAAAAATGAGGAAAGGAAAATCAAGCCTTCCTAGATAGTGCATACCTGGGTCAGTCACTGCATATTTTTGAAACTTGTAAATTGTGGAACATATTTTTATTTCACTTAATAATCAAAAACTATACTCAGGTCTTGTAGGTCATAGTCATACTTGCCAAAACTGTGTATTTGAACACACAGACAATTAATTACAAATACATTGATATGCTAGGAAGGAGAAGCTGAAACAGCCTGTCTGAACGGGTGACAAAAGGCTGTTACTGTAATTTAGTGCTCCATACTGGAACTAAAAGCCTGCCAAGGGGCTGCTTGCTTTTATAATCCTTACAAAAACCCACAAAATACACCACCGTTTGGGACTGTGCATTAGGTCGAAGGAGAGGCTGTATAACACACAGTTCAACTGCTCGTGTCCTCCTTGGTAGTGGTCTCTTGCAGATTAGACCACTCCCAATAAAACACTTGAGAGAAATTGGGCTGGACCCAAACCCTGCCAACTACACCAGAGTAGAAAGGACAGATGCACCACAGATCCTCTTGAAATAAGGAGGATCTACTAATGGGCATGCAGGTACTTGCTGGTGTGTCTGTCCAGGATGTCATCTGTTCTGGTGACTGTTGCCTGGACAGACACAGGACCTTGTCTTTACTGCTCTACTGCCCCACCTTGTTACTGCTCTACTTGTTTTATCACCAGTTCCTTCTTTTCCTTATTTTTCTTTCCTTCCCCTTTTAATTCTATTCTAATCTTCTATTTTCTTCAGTCTTTACACTATCTGCTCCCTATCACTGTGAGGTCTTTCTAACTTGTCACTTTTCCCAATCCTTCCCAACTCTTCTCTTCTGAATTACACAGCTCTTTCCTCAGTGCTAAAGCTCTGGAAAACATAGGAGGAGCATTTCTCGTGCATGGTATTAAATTACTCAAGGTAATCGTGCAATTGTAGAAGAAGCTGCTTTAGTCAGAGCTGGAAACTCATATTCAAAACATTTTGCTGTCAGGCTGTACCAAAAGCCTCTACTATTCACAAGGGAACTGAATTTTGGAGAGTTGTAGCCTAGCCAAATTTGGGAGGTTTTTCACACTCTGACACTCAGTGATACCTTCAGTCTCCCAAATTTCAACTTTCTGCTTCGTAACCTGAAAATGTTAATTTTTAAATGAAAGTCTTCCTATTTTTTCCCTCTGGAATGCTAAAACATGATTCTCTTGTATCCATTGTTCTTGAAACCGGCTCATCTGTTTAAGCCAATACCAGAATCTTTCAGCCTGAGGCAGGCATCCAGCATACAAAAGTTCAAGGAGTGGTCAATGCTGACAAAGTTACAAGCAATTAAAAATAGATATTATCATGGAAAGCTTTGAATATGCTTACTGTAGGAGGTACTATCTGCTCCATGTGTATGAGACAGGACAGAGAGCCTGGCTTTCTTCAGAGGCACATTAGCAAAGACCTGTTCATCTCCTTGGCAGTTCACATGTATACTGTTCCTGGGCACATTTCCAAATAGAGTGGAGTAAATTCTACTCCACAAGCCATGACAGGATTGGAAAACTTGCTCTGTAGCCACTGTGCTCTCCAAGCAATGTGCAAAATGGGTAGGCAGAGACAGTGGCTTATAGCCTCTTTCCATATCCCAGAGGTTACCATCTCCAGGTGCTCATTACCACCTCTCTGTTGGAACTTATCACTGGAGTTGGTTTGCCAATGGCAGATACGAATGGTTGGGTTACATCAGTTAGATTACTGGTATAACAAAAGTAAAGGCAAAAGAAAAGAAAATGGAGAAAGTTAGGACACCAGCATAGCTACTGCACCTTGATGTAAAGTTTAACTTTTTACTGCTTTGTCTTACTGAATTTCTACTCAAGGAAATGTTAGTGTTACTCAGTTCATCCACAGGTGCTGGTGGATTAGGTACTGCAGTGTTAACATCAGATGGCCAACACTAAGTTAATAGGAGCTGGTGGTTTTCTGATTAGCCTGATATCCATCTGCTTTCACCTAAGTGTAGTGTTTCTCCCTAGTAACAGTGTTTCTTCAGGTATGTGGCATGGCTACAGTTGGCCACAGTTACTTTTTTGTGGCATGTTTGCAGTTTACAAGCGGTGTACAAGCTGTTCCCCCAGGAAGAATAGAAACTCTCTTTGCTTTGAACTTAGTGACATCATCTTTAAGATACTTAGTTCACTGTTTTGACTTTTTATGTGGATAAGTGTAATTTCTACTTTTGTGGTATGAACAATTTTCAGGCTTTTAATATCCCTAATCTGAGTAGAAACAGTTTCTAGAAAGTGATTAGTATGGTATGTCATCCTGGACTTAAGATGACTATATGCTAGAATATTTTTACTTTCTAGAGTAAAAGAGTGAGTCTCTTGAGAGGAAACTCCCAGGCTCAAATGAGCTTTGCTTATGCTACCTCTATAAACGGTGATGTTAACAATGACTGTATGGGATTCTCATTTATTTTGTGATGGAATTTTATCAAGTGTGCTCAGCTTAAATAAAGACATCTTTTCCTGCTCCCTGTTAGCCCTGTAAACTTCACGTAACATCTGAAAGTCAAGCTGAATGCTTTCCTTTTTAACCCTGTCACTATTAATAAGAACACCATAGGCTAAATTATGCCTTGATTTTTTTTATATATTATATTTTTTTAATACCTAAAAGGCAACTTTGGGCAAACTTGTTCAAATCTATTAGCTTTCAGCAGGATTTGCACAGCTGTAACTAAGGATAGTCTAGCCCAAAGCAGTTTGTACTACTACTACTATACTATGAGAAAACATGCATAACAAACATGTGACTTGAACACCTCTGTATTTTGTTCTTTACTGAGGAGTTCATTTTCCAGTATCACAAAATGATATCCTTGTCACAATGCTTCAGTTGAAGTAAAAGTAGTAATACAAACAAATGTTC
This sequence comes from Rhea pennata, assembly GCF_028389875.1. Lineage (NCBI taxonomy): Eukaryota > Metazoa > Chordata > Aves > Rheiformes > Rheidae > Rhea > Rhea pennata. The sequence continues at coordinate 17,113,042 of NC_084671.1, read as the reverse complement.
AGAAGATTCTCCTCTTCTAAATCAATCCTCTGCCAGTAGAAGATTGCTATGTACTAGCTTCGGGGTTTCGGCTAGTCCAGCGTTAAACGCTGCACGTGGAAGAGCATCCATTGTCGCTATTTACCGATTATTTCATGCTAATAGCTTCCACCTTTGGGGAATTTGCAGCTTCTCTATTCTTTAACTTTGCACTCGCTAAACTTGCCATATGTCACAGGGTGTAATGAACTAAAGGAACTTCATTCGCTGTTCTCGGCTCAGATTACAGTGAACAGCACAGTGCTTTGGTGTCCCTGGGTGCTTACAAGAATCAGACTCCTTTAAAAGGTATGGAACCCCTGCTAGCTATATTTGCCTATGTTTTATTCTCTTTAATCCCATTTAGTGCATTCACTTAAAATACGTCTTGCTGAGAAAATGACTTTTGATCCAAGACTGGCTTAGCAGCTTTTGGGACTGCCTAACCAGGCAGCTTGAGACGTGTTTTGAGTTAAATCCAAGTGATGAAATAATGCTATGGGTGCCTGAATTCATACCTGAGAAACAGTGACTATTTCAAACACAATTACCATTCAAGGGCTGGTTTCTCACTTGCAGATTGCGATGGGAGAAGGGGAAGTGGGTGGCAGATCCTGCGGTGGGATCAGCTGTGCTGGGGGTTAGTGCCGGTGTGACTGACGCAGCTGCGTGGCTGATTTCTGCTAAAAGCACCTTGGGAGAGGAGGTCCTAATTCTGTCTGATGCGTGAGTGACCCTGCTGGGGGGCTGTCTGGAGAGAGGCTGCCTCCTGTCTTATCCTGGCTCTGCTTCTCTTTAGCTGGATAAGCGTAATAAATCAGGTATGGTGGAGTTGCAAGGTGAGATACTGAGATCGATTTTGCTTTTTGCCATTTCCAGATGTGCCCTCTGCATATTTAATGTTTTGGGGTGAAGTCCCTGGAGGTATTATCAGCTAGCACAAAGCACCGGCAGCACGCTGGCCTTGCCCTCCCCAGCTCAGGGTCTGCCTACGCCTATTCCCCGCTTGTCCAAAGTTTGCTGCAGAGGTAGGCAAGTGCATTTTTGACTGCTGCCTCTCCTTTCCCCCTTCTCCCCCAGCTAAACGGTTGTGATAGTAATGTAAAGATGCCTCAGCAGAGACTGAACCTGATGGGGACACCCAAGGAGCCAGCCAGTCCTATCTGGAGCGTGTGCCCCTCCTGGCTCATGCAAGCTTCGGCGCAGGGAAGCATCGCAGGTGCCCTCTAGTCTAGAGGGAGGATCCCTGCTAGAGCATAACCCGAGAGCTGAAGTGAGCCTTAGTGATAAGGTCTACATTAATCTCCACAAAAAGTGTGTGGTATACCTCAGTGCATTTCTACCGGGTCCAGGTGAATTATTTTTTCCTATGGACAGTAATCTGCTTTAAGTTTAGCAAGCACCTACGCAGCACATGAAGAGACAAGCAGCGACTTATGCCAGCATGCTTCAGCTATATATTAGAGCTTTTACAAAAGAGCCAGCTCAGCAAATAAAAAAGAAATGATGTTTTGTCAATCCTGCACTGGATCTGACTACACTTATTATATATATGAAGTTGCCTAAGTAATAAATCAGAAGCAAGTAAATTGTACGATGGCACAGAGTCAGTTGGTCATTTCTAATAATCACATTATAGTGGACAAAATCTTTAGAAACCACCTCTGCTAGGAAGGCGTGAAGGGAAGCTTCCCTAGCACAGTATCTACCAGCTGCTCTGCTTTTAGAGGTCTGATAAGTTCATACAGTGTTTGAAAGATAAAGATCCATTTATTTATTTATTTTAAAGTGAACAAGTAAATCTGCCCAACATAGCAGTTGGTTAAAGAGTGATTTGGAAACAAAGCATGTGTTAGAAAGCCATTAGTTAGGCTTCACAAAAGCAGAAAATCAATTTGTTTGCCTCCTACAAGGCTGGTTGCTGCTATCTGTGGTTTGCGCACTTAGTGCCTGTGTCACTCTGTCATGTGGCTTTTTCTATGGTCTCTTGGTTAAAGGTATTCTGTTCTTTAATGAAATTTGGGATCATTTGCCAAAATGATCCCAAAGTCACCTATTATTTAAAATACATGCTAAATCAAATTCTGTTTTATGTTAAACTAGATTGATTTCATTCCACCAGTGTAAAGGGACTACCAGTGAGCCTGCTTTACAGACTCTGTAACTCTATAGTCCATAAATTACTAAATCCAAATGGCATATATTCTTTTTCTTTTTTTTTTTTTCTTTTTTACCTCTGCTTCTTTCATCGTCTCCTTTCTCACAGTGTCCCAGAGTATTCCTAGTTTGGAATATTATCCTAATTAATATATTTCAATTCTTTTCTTTTTCCTTCAAAAACAACTGGAAGTGTTTGCAGAGCAGATAGATTTCCAGATCATAATAGTGACAAACCCTTTCTAAAATCATTGTCTCGTAAGATTTTTAGCTCCTTTTTGTAAGGATATATATATATATATGTTTTTTACCTCTGTTAAAATGCTGTAAAATTTTATTAAATTGTGTGAAGAAAGAATAATTTCCCTTCCCACTGAAATAGGGAAAATTCAAGGAACAAACTGCAACAATTATTTAATAGAGCTCAGCAATAGTGAAAATCCGTTCAGCTCAGATCAACATTAAACAAGGAAAGAGGCTTAAACAGATATAGCAAAATTGTAAAAGTTTGCTTTTGACTATAATATGGGGTGAACTTTCCAATTATTAAATTCAATTTCATTGGAATTTAACCAAATAGGCTTAAATGTAAAGACAGGTGAAATCCCAGTGTTTTTGAGGCTAATTGCTCTTAATGGCTTTGTCAGGATCACCTGCAGCTCTCGAATAGCACTATGCTTAGGGATTTGTTTCTTGTATTAAATGAAAAAATTATGACCGTTGATGTGGAGTTTGCAGACACAGTGGAACCGGCCGCAGGACCGGAGCCGGTGCGACCCGGACGAGTTCTCCAGTGCCAAGCTCCCGCTTGGAGGTTTCCTTCCCAGGGCTGGACCCGGCGTCACTAACGCCTCACCTGTGACGCTGGGGCCTTGCTTGGGAGTAACTAGATGGTTCAAATAGACTAGTTCATTGAGTCTGGAGGAATTCGGAAGTTAGACTATGAGATACAAGGAAAACACAGTCTGAATAAAGAGCTGTACCGTACCACTCACCGCACCGCTACAGGAGACTGAGTTAGAACAAACTGTAATGCTGTATGGATACAGAATTTTTAATAAGAAAGTGAAAGAAAGCAAATTCATTGCGACAAAGTTACCAGAATATGCATCAATACTGAGTTAGGGAAACCAGATAACTATATTCTGCCTTGCTTTTGCTTATTGATCTTACTGAAACGAGCTGCCCATTTTCATACTAATCCCCCTCCTCTTCAAGAATATCCCTAATGAAACCTGCAGGAATCTTCAGGGAAGGCTTATTGGAGAATACAAGACTCCTACTTTGTTTCAGGCAAACATAAAATTGGAGCAGAAAAGGAGAAAATTCTGCGTATGAAGCTGATTTTAAGAAATAAAACCTCAAGGTAGATATGTATTTTTGGTGATTAATCCTCCATACGATCTTACAAGCTTATTCTGCAGTGTGTGCTGGTGTCTAGATTGGTAAATATAACGTAAGCATGTATTATTTTTCAACTTTGCATTAAAAGCTGAATCATCATCATCAGCAGCAGCACGGCTGGAAAGGCAGAGTGAACGCTATAGCATATTTTGTCAGCACCGACGAGCTGGTTGCAAAGCCACCGTGATCACCCGGGAATGACTTATCTGTCCAACTCGTTGAGCCGCCTCCGCCCGGCCGCGTCCCGCGTGGCGGCGGCGGTGAACGGCACCGTGCCCTCGCTCCGTGCTCGTGCCGTGGTCGGCGTGGGGGCCGCGCACCGCGCGGGTGCTCATCCGTGCCGGCCCGCTGGAAATCCCGGGGAGCCGTATCGGCGAGCAGGTTCTGTAGCTTGCTTGTGAATTTTACAGAGCTGCTTCTGGCTTTTCGGAGTTTGGTAACTCATTAGCTGAGGAAGAAAATATTGTGAGAAACCCTTGGTTAAGTGTATGTTTATGCAAAACGGTGTGGATTACAGGTCCACGTCCGTGTCAGTCAGCTCTAAAAGCCAAGTATTTATAACTCAAGCTGGCTAATGATTTATACAGGTTTGTCTATTTTCAGCCTTTTTGCTCTACCCCCAAATCCCTACAGAATATAGCCTGTTTTCTCTGCTCCTCTATCCGTACTACGTCGTGGCCAGCATTTACTAATGGAGCACTCTTTAAAAACGGCGTGGGCATGTTTTCTCACTGTTCTCATTTGTCCAAAGCTTCCTTCTCGCAGCCCTTCCCGTTCCAGGTCTGGCTGCAGCTGCGTAGTGCCCCCGGGCTGCTGCAGGACGCCCCCGGCCTCGCCGCGCAGCGCCGGGAGCTGTGATCCTGCTTTAGCGTTGCTCTTCCTGTAGAAAATGCCATTTCCAGGTGTGCGGATGCTGCGGTGAAGAGCGTTGTGTAACGACTCAGTAAACAGCAATAACAAATGGCCTAAAACAATTGCCTGGATAGAAAAAAAAAATGATGCCTGTTATTTTTAGTTTCAAATGAAAACAGTAGTTTTCTTTGTTTTGCTATCATGTGAAAATGTTTGTTGGTATATCTAATTACTTTGTTCTCTGCTTATGTATACATTTGGCATTCCCAGTCTGGATTTTGTTTTCAAAGTTTTCTCTATAAATTTTTAACATAAAAATACAGACTATATCAAGTTAGGTTACACTAAATTTCTTCATTTTATATCAGATAAACCTATTTGAGATGTAGTTTGAATGTAACTGCCTGACATAAAAAGTTAGGACTGCTATTGAGTAGAAACACATGATTCCTCCAGGTAAAATAAAGGAGAATATAAGATAGTTGATTATTTTCTATCTGAATGACTGCTGAGATCACCAGAGACATGATTTTATTACTTAATATTGACTTATGGTCCTTCTGTTTTGATGATGGGTGTGCTGGGTTGCAAGTTATCCTTCAGCTCCTGTCTTCCCATCCTTGTTAGTAATCTCTCCAGGTTCCAGTTTTGGATTGTTTGTTTCCTTAAGGCAATCTTGCACAGAATTTACCCAAAGAACGTTGGTGATAGCAACAAAACTCTCTATGGCCTTTTTCAAGAGGAGGAGAGAGTTCTGAGTGACCAAAGCACGCATGGTGTGCTGCTGTCTTGTTGTTGTTGTTGCAGAGTGAAAGTCCTCCCGGTAAACCTGTGGAGGAATCTCTCTGCCTGACATCATACACCACACGGGAAGGTAACTCCTGCGTCGTGCTTGTAGCTAGCACAGTCACTGATCTCTAATCTTCAATTTTTGATTGAAAACGTGGTATATTTTAGAAGCCTGCCACATGTCTTGACAAGCTGTTACAAAATTTAATTATATGCTACTTTATTGCCTTAAAAGTCCATTTCATGTTCTGGTTGAAAATTTTCAGCTGCTGTGGCGAAGGGGCAGATCCCTGTACAACACACAGCCCAGTGGGAACTCCTTGCGGCCAGAGTTCACTGCGTGAATCTGCCTTCTCTAGGGCTGAAGTCAGGCAGGAGCCGTGTGGGAGGCTTGCAGTGGGGAATATGAATCCGGTGAGAAAGATGAGATGGGAGAATTTGCAGGAGGAAGAGTGGAGGGGAGGGAAAGAATAAGAAGCAGGAAGTGTTGTACTTGGGATGAGCCCTTTGCATCACGCTTCTCCATTTTAATTTGATTTGTTTTCTTTGTGCTTTTATGGAAATGCGCTTTATCAGTTAGTGTCTGGATTCCAGGGGATCAACCTGCTGAAACCTAACACACCATCGTCTGGAGCTCTGAACTCTGCCGTTACAGTCAGACCAGTAGAGCAGCTGGACAACTTGGATACTGCACGAGCTGGAGCTCGGTATGAACTGACAGTTGTGATAATCTGAGCAGCCCTCTACAGCATGCCAGGGCACAATCTCCCATACCAAATGGCACATTTTCCTGCTCACAGATAGTATGGAAAGAAGTTTCTAGAGAACAGAAATAAGAAACTTGACCTGAAAAGGCAAGCCACGTGCATTCAACCTGCTACCTGAAAATTACGCTGAAGCCGCAGCCGTCATTTGGGACGGCTGCGTTGTTGGAGCAGCTGCATCGTGCTGCCTGCGCAGGGCAGACGCGGGCAGGACGCCTTAGGGGCGCCCGAGGGGGAGCGTCCCCTTCGGCAGCGAAGCGTGTGCTGAACCTCCATCCTCGCCGGCGGTTCGGGTGCCCGGAGTGCAGTGCCCTGCCCTCGTCGTGCGGCTCTTCGGCACGCTGGCTGCAGCCCGTGGTGCCTGCAGCTGCTGCCTGCTCGAGGGGCTCTCTGAACAACGTGTGCACTAGCACTGCTGCTGTTAGAGGTCCCCTCCCCTGCACCGCCTGTCCTATGCGAGCGCATTTGCAGTATGTACAGGTACTTACACATTTCTTTTTCAGACTTTTTTGTGTAGGTGAGAGAATGGGCATAATGGTACAAGTCTGGTGTAAGTATGACAACGATATGGCTCTTTTGGTAATAAAATCATAGTCTAATATCATAGTTGAGATGCTAAGACTTTCAAATATAGATCAGGCCTGAGCCTTGCACTTGTGGAAGGGAGTAGGTTGAAAGAGTGTCTGTGCTCAGGTTGATTTAAAATGAAGTTGCTTCACTTTTGACCTTTTTCACAAAGACTGCTTTATCATTGTCCACGCTCAGACATCAAGGCCGTGCAAAAGGAGATGTGGATTTTGGAATATGTTCATTTGCTGTTAACTACTACGCAGTGTGAAACATAACCAAGAACGTGATCAGGTTTTCAAAGGACTATGAAACGCACTCATGGAGACTACAAGCTTCCTGAAGTGTTTCCCATGCTTGGGTGACCAGAAGTTATTCCCTCAATAGTGAGAAAAAGGCGCTCTTCCTTTTGGAAAGTACTTATGTTTAAGGAAATAGTGCTGCTGCTTTGAGTGTACACCATCTCCTTACTGTCCTGCAACCTGCGATGGGATGCACTGAGGGAGGAAGAGTGGCAAGCCATCCTCCTCTGAGGAGGTAGTTACTTTATAGAGGTATGAAAGATGGTGTGAGGTGCCATGTAAGGGTTGTTGGGGACCTGGGCAGCCAAATTTAGAAACACTGTCTGACAGTGTTTCAAAACTTGCAGTTATTTTGTTGCTTTAAAATGCAATCGCTAAACTCTGTGAAAACAACCTGCTGAAGCATGGAAAATTTAAGACAAATTTTAAAATAGAAAGTAAAATGCCTTCTGGCATTTTACTCTGCAGTAGCTCTTGTTCATAAGCAGTTGCAACTCTTGTTGACTCTAACAGGAGCTGGATTTATTTATGGAGAGCTTCTATAGCTCAACAGAGTTGCCAAAATATCAAAGCATATAAAACAATTGAATGAATTTTGAACTTATGCAGGGCTTAAACTATTTTCTTCATAATGCTACATTTGCATCAAATGGTTTAAACTTTCAAAAATGAATTTTACAGTGCAGAGATAAGCTGCTGACTCCCTACTATCTGTTTGACTAAATATTATCATTCATTCTGTCATGAATATATGGTTTGGATTTCCATAAAAAGGAAATATCTAGTCTTGCTAGGTGGTAACTGAGGTTGATAGGATTTTGAAGCTTAAGTTTGAACAAGGACAAGGGTTATAGCTACAAGGTGCAGGCATATGTGCCATTTCCTTATGTGATGTGGAATGTTTTTTTCTTAGTCATATACTAAACATTTTCCATATTCTAATGAGAAGCTATCTCTCCCATCCATCATAAATCTTTTATATAGCCTGACAGATAGTGGTGTACATAGTGTTGTGATCTGTATTTTAGGAGAGCTTTTCAATTTGTACCCATAAAGAAACTGGATTTTAGTTTCTGGAGGCCTTCTCATTTGATTTTCAAATCTCTGTGTGGGTAGGGGGTCGAATACAAAACCCCCAGAAACCTGCAACTTTCTCCAGCTTGTCAGAGTGTAAACAAAATGACAATTTTCTTCCAAATGCTAAAGTTGAAATCAAAGGCATGTGCCTCATTTTGAACACCCTTAAAATCATGGATTATCAAATGTGCTGTGCAGAAATTAGTATGTGGATGTTCTGGAAGCGGCCTGTCTTCAACGCTAAGCACAGAACCTATACTACTTTTGAAACAAGTAAGATAGAGAAGCAATGATGCTTCTCTTCCTTTTCAAAGCCTCAAAGAGGATAATTGCTGTGCAGTGCAGCGTACTTTAACCTGTGATCTGCAATATGACTGAACCACAAGTGATCACAGAAGCATCAAAATATTACCCGTGAAACATTTGCCAAAAACTGAAGTGCTGACAGGCTCTGCTGGAATCTGACTCCTGGTGATTGTTAGCGCTTGCTGGCAACAGCAGTTAAAAGTTGCTAGAAACTGCCAGCAAGCAATTATAATGCTAAACTTAGGATTCTGTGAACCAGCCACGCTTTGCTTAGCTCAGTGGTAAGTACTATCCTGGTCGTGTTCTAAACTGTTCTTGAATTCTGTGGTTTCATAGACAATTCTACTTTTAGTAATTTGTAGCTGCTCTGAGAAGTACTTCATCTTTTACTCAATATAACACGTAGGATATGTTTTTCTCTCTGTGTAATTCTTTGATGTTTTAATTGTATTATACCTTGACTTTCAAGAATGTTGTAAAAATACAGTTAATTTCTCTGTAATACAGAATTATTTATATCTACGTTGTTCTTCCTCATCTTCCTCCCCACCACTCACCCATCTCCTGTTCACAGCCCTCTTTCCAAACTGCTTCTCCTGTTTCTTTCAATTTTCCTTTCGTCGCAGATCCTTATTGTAGTAACAGCGCCTCCGGCAATATTTCTCCTGTTGTCTTGCTTTAATAACATTACAACTTCCCTGCAGCACTGTCTCGCAGTGCTGGCTGGTGACTAGCTCCGCGTATCAAGGTCACTCAGCCGTCCTGCCCGCTCCCCTTCCTCCTCAGGGAGATGCAGCGTGGTCGAGGACTGGAAAACTGCCGCTCACCATACTTGTGATTTCTGACCCAAACAAACGCTTTCAGATCAGGGTGATCTACGTGTTGCTAACGCAGATATGATTTAGAGGCATCGCTTAGGGCTGGTTCCCAAAATCCTACAGTGCTCCTTAGAGGACAAGAAATGCTATTAGTGCTGGATGGTTTGATAACTGGAATTGTCCTTTACTCCAAAAGTTCTTTGCAGGTCAGGAGAACCATCAATAATATAAATTTGCTTCATCTGAGTACTGTTTTATTAGCAATTTTAGGCCTGCATCAACTGCTTTTGTGACAAGATTAATCTCTAATCCTTTTAGGATTTGATTTCTAGAAGGGAGACGGAAGCTGTGTTAAATAATGCTGCTCCTTTTTTTGGGTAGGTGTTAAATGGACAAAGACGTACCATGTTAAGTTTGTTTGTGTGTGTGTGTGAGAGAAGCTTTTGCAGAATGCTATTGCCTTTTCATCCGGAAACTGGTGCTCTAGTTTTGATTCAGCAAATATTTTAAAAAATGCCTAATGTGAAGATTGTGTATAGTTAGTTGAGATTATCAACATAAACCATCTCAAGCTGAAAGGCTTTTCTGGACTGGCTTCAGACTGGTAGACTGAGGGAGATGTGAATGTATTTCTAAGAGGTAAAAATGTCTCCTTAGGGTCTTTCTTTCTTTTTTCTTTTTTTTTTTTTTTTCCCTACTCCCCACCCCTTCCCTCGAGCCTTGTCATCTGTAAGTGTGGGGTACAGCCTGACGATGATAGCAGCATGCCCCTTGCAGTCCTTTAACTCTTGTGGACAGGAGGAGATTTTCAAAATTGCTGAAGGGTTTTCTTTGCAGATCCTCCAATGGGAACCAGTTATTCAAAACTGCAGATGCTGATACAAAGTTGACAAAATCACTTGACCGCACTGATGATTAATTTATCAAGGGCTTAAAGGCATTAAATCAGTGACCTGGTAAAAATTATTGGTGTCAGATAAAGGGATGCCTATGTTAACAGAGCTGAGGCCTTTTAACAGCTTTTGGGTGAAAAGTATGTGCAAAAAGAATGGTAAAAATGGCAGTGCTCAGAAAACAGAGTAGCTGAAGTCATTTGCAATGAGAAATATTATCGTATCCTTCCATTCAGATCTTGATTACTACACACACTAATCTAGGGCATCTGCAGCAAGGAGAGATGAAAGCTAGACAAAAATAAACTCCCAACCTCTTATTTTCAAAAAGCATCAAAAATTCTTTCTATATTATAAAAAGCTTGGGTGACACAAAGTGCGTCTCATCTTGCAGTTTTAGATCTTTGCATCCATCTAAAATTTCAATTAAGCTTAGCAGAGCTCTTTCCAGCAAAGCTGTCTGCCTGAGAATTGTAAATTTTTAGTGATGGAGCCTCATCCAGGATCTATACATGTTTGCCCATACCTTTGGCGCTCTGGAATTGCTATTTGTCTCTGGCACATTTTTGCTCATAATATGTTTATGAGAAGAATATCTATAAATTTTCAGCATTTAGGCTAGTAGTGGAGAATACTGTTAATACTTGCTAAGTCCTTCCTTGACTGGCTAGAAACTGGGCTTTTGAAAGTTTAATTCTGCAATTCAAGAAGCATTGTGTGAGAGAAGGAATGTGAACTCTTTTTAAATGTATGAGTTAACCTCTTTTGCAAAATATTCTGAACTGACTTTTTTGAGGGGGAAAAAAAGGTTGTCAACTTTCATTTATTTACAGATTGACTGTGCCATGGACTGGACCGGATAGGCTCTGTCAGGGTTATTTTCTCAGGGGCAATGCTATATCAGTGTGACAGTACTGCTTCAAATGATGAGATTAATATTATTAAGCCTTGCAGACTTGTGAATCGTAGGCAGAGGCATCTCCACTATCTCAGCACTGCCTACTCAGAGTGAAGAACAGTCGGAGACGTGATGCAAATGCCCAGGTATCTTAGCAAGAGACAACAGCAAGGAGCCAGCTGGGGGTGATATCTCCAGTTTGGTGTCCACCAGGTAAGAGACGGACTGGCTGCTGCGGAGGTGTTCAGTGTTTCTGTACTTTGCTCCCCAGTGCTTTGGTTCCTGTCTAGGTGTATTAGTCGGGTACAGCCTAGTGAGAACGCAGAGTCAGATCAGATCCAGGAAATAAGCTCAGCAACTCCCATGATCCTCAAGATTTAGCACAGGTTTATGCTGAGCTCAGGGTTACGAGTTTCAACTCTGTGCTGTCCATGCTGAACCTGAGACAGAGTAACAGGAGCACTGTGGCTCACCTACAAGCAATGTAAAATGCAAGTTGGTTTTACAAGTCCCATGTTTGGGAAGACTGTATAGATCTGCCTCTTCCAGATGTTATGGTCTTAGCTACATCATCATCTATTGGCTCATTTCTCTTCTGCGCTTGGATGAAGTGCAGCCTATGCAAAACCGCTGCTCTCATGTGTGTGTGGACAGGAATGTACATGATTTCCTACTTTCTAAAATGTATGCATCCGCACTGCTTTTATAGAATACGCAGCTGATTGAATTGCCTCCCTGAGCAGAGGGGGGGGGGAAACTAGAAAGTAGATTAAAATACAAGTTCTAACTCATTTCCTTTCATTCTGGAAACATGAAATGCAGCTTCTGTATGTATCAAGGCTTGCAAACAAACTGTGCTTCATTGCAAGATGACAGAGATTCCGGGAAATACAGATGAAGATGGGAAATGTGATAAATGGATTGGAGAGAAATAAGACTGATGTTGAGATAGTAGATCTAACTTAAAATTCCTAAGAGTTCAACTTTTTCTACTCTTAGCAGTTCAAGGAAGGTAAAAATAGTGTAATGAGGGAGGAAAAAGAGAAAAACTTAGCAATTTCTTGCATCTGTTTAAACCTGTCCCCTTTATTCTTCTGAGCAATTTCATCTGTGCTTTCTGCCACGTATGCATGATCAGCCTACTTCAAACCACCTCTGATGCCGTTATGCCTCTGTTCGTACATCCAGCTGAAAAACGCCCTTCAGGTGTTTGCTTGCCGTGGAGCCCACTGACTCGTGTGCAACTTCCTTCATCACTTTTCTTCAGTGACCTGTCCTGTGATTTTCTGTATATTTTAAGATTATAACTTTCATGACACAGCTTCTTCCTTTACATTTAAATTAGCCTGAGCTAATGCAGGTTTTAAGCAGTAATTACTGATATCTTAAATATCTTGTCTGCTCTAAGGAAAGGTCACATCAATTAGATTTAGATGATTATATGTAAAATTAAAGCTACTGTCTAGAAAATGTCTGATAAGCTTATTATCACAGGCGTATAAGTAGTAATTCATATTTATGGTGATTAAATGGTGACATGATCTGCCTAAACATTTGTCCACATCTCTGCTACTCGATAACATGATGACAGAATATCGAGTCTTTGACAGGCCATGTCGTAGGCCGTAGAGGTGATTCCTGTGGCACTGAAGCTAGCGATCGACCTTGCCGACAGAAACGTCCGGCGCAGCTGCATACGGCGAGGTGGTGGTTCTGTTCGGTTTTCTCAAGTCTTCTAGCTGCCACCGGGCACCTGCTGATGTCCCTTTTCTAGGGCATATTCAGCAGGAAGGTAGCCAGCAAGTCCAGAATTTTATTTGCTAACCTAATCTTTCTTGGGTCGCTAACACTGGAGATGTAGATCTCGGTCCTCTCCGCAGCGGCAGCTCCCAGCTCTCAGTCTTGCCACCTCAGCTATGGTCGCAGCTGTCTGCAGAGCTCCTGGGGAACGCGGGTGAGGAACGCGTCTGAGCTGAAAACGAGCACTTGTTAACTGCTAGGAGGAAGGTCGTGTTTGCCCAAAAGATTCTGCAAGGAAAGGGTACTTTTGCATAAAAATGTGTACTGCCACAGATAATTTTGCACTGTTTTCCTCTGGATGGAGGGCAGAGTCAGCGAACTCAGGAGCATTGCCTGGAATGAAACACGGAGTACATCTAGTTCTGTTTTTAAAATTCATTCACTAATTTAAACCATCCTGTCCCCAAGCCACTGTAGAAGTGAGAAGCAGAACTCCAAGGAAACATTAATAGTGTACAGTGTGTGTGTATATATATATATATATATATATATATATATATATATATATGTATATATATATATATGTATATATATAAAAACCTATTGTTTCAAACTGCAGTATTGCAGCCTTGTTCACTGGTTCCAATTTAAATAGAAGAGTAGGAAGACTGGGAATTTTTGAGGAAAACTTTTTCATTATCTTGAGTGAATTTGCCTTTTAAAAATTTTTCAGGATTAATTTTTTCTTCGTTTCATAAATGAAAAATGCATTTTTTATGGTTCAAAGTGACTTTAAAAATGTAAACTTAAAATCCGTATTGTTCTATTGAAATGGGTCACTTCAGTTGACACAAATATGAGTTTTTGAGACAGTTTTGTCAATGAAACATTGAGACCAACTTTCTATCCTCATTCAAAGTATATGTTGCTCTTCTTGCATAGCTCTGCTTAATAGTAAAGTTATTTTTATTGTTGAAGCTGAGCAAAATAAATTTGTGAAGAGATATATTAGTTAATGGAAAGAATTTTTTTATTTTAAAATACACTCTTATTATTAAAAGTTGGTGACCCTTTGAAACTCAAATTATTTAGTATAAAAACCTCTTTTGTATAATTTCCATACTATGCTGGTAAAAGATTGTCTGGCTTATTATGTGGCAGTCCCTCTCACTAGGCGCAATAACCTGCCATCTGTGTGTTGCCTCTACATGGGATTTGGTACAATATGTTCTCTCGGAGGATGTTGCAGTTGGAGCTTGGGTTACAGTTTACCGTGAACCCTTCAGAGGAACCTTCTGTCAAGAGGATTTGTGGTTTCTGTTTGGTTTATTTGCTTTTTAAGTGAAGATTCTGAAATGTTCTTGCTTGTTACAGCTTTGCTGAATGAGTATGATTCTAGCCTTAGTTTTAGAAGGAAAAATTGTCATTCCATAATTGGTCTTTAGTGTTATAAAAAAAAGTGAGAGAATGACATTTCATTCAGATTCTTTCAAATGTCTGGTTAAATCTGATCCTTTTTCTTCTCTTTTTTCACCCTCCATCATCCAAGGAGAACTTTAAAAATTTCTGTCAGTCTGCACTTAAAGTAGAATCTCAAGAGTACAGAGATATGAATAATTCTTGTGGTATGCTGGGCCCTTCTTAGGCCCTAAACAAAAAGCAAACCAAAAGGAAAAACAAACACATTAAACAGTTTAGCTTTGTATAAAAAATGCCTTGTAAATATTTTCTAGTGTTTTACTTTCTGTAATACAGGAAAGCATTTCTTAAATTATACTGAGATTATATTTTAACTGCATTGTAGAATAAAATAATTACTTTTGTTCCCATATATCATCTTTTTACATTGCTATAATATACATTTTATCTTTGAATAGACATGTGTAAAAGTTATTAATAGCAGTTGTCATATAGGAAAACTCTAACTGACATATCGCCTCTATTCATAGAGTTAAATCTGGAATTGAGTACGTTATAGAAAAGGTTTTATGTGCATCTGGTTTTACTTGATTGTTTCCCTTCAGCCATCTGACCCAAATAGGTTTAAGTAAAATAGAATAATTCCATCCCCATATTCTTTCTTAAAAATTAATATCTTCAGTTCATATTTTGGTTTATTAAAATTTTATAAGTTACTGTGTTTATCTTATTGCTGTGGTTCTGCACAATTTATTGCATAAAAGTGCACACTGATGTCAGTGAGTTTTGATTTAACTCAAGAATTTTAGCTCCTTGAATGAGGCACCAGATGCATAAGTCAGATAAACCTGTTACTCAGAGCCCTTGGGATTCTTCCTCCTCCTTTTACGTACCACCTTTTCTGAATTAATGGTTTGGATTCAATTTGTTCAGATTGAAGCTGAACACATGGAGTCGATTTTTATTTGCCTTGGGGGTTTTGCTAACAAAAAAACGT
The DNA here is from genome assembly GCF_028389875.1 of Rhea pennata. Classification (NCBI taxonomy): domain Eukaryota; kingdom Metazoa; phylum Chordata; class Aves; order Rheiformes; family Rheidae; genus Rhea; species Rhea pennata. Next base: position 17,098,041 of record NC_084671.1, on the reverse strand, counting down.
GTCAGAAATTATTTAATAATTAGGGCAAACTGAATTAAAATTGAAAAATGTATTTTATTTTAAAAAAACGTTCCAGTGGTATTAAGTGAGAACACGAAAACATTTGTGCAAACAGCCCAGCTGCTTTTAACAGAAAATTCAGACAAATTGAAGGACATTTTAACTGTATTGTGGAGTATATTAATTGTATTCAAACATACTTAAAACAGAAATTCAGCAGCAAGGTACCTTCTTCCACAATACTACTTTCATTTACTCCTTTCCACCTCACTCATGATGCATGTTTCCGTAAAATCACCTGTCTTATCATGGCAGGACTGGCTTTGGGGAAGATCTGTCCGTAGCGGTGGCCAGAGCCAGCTTTGTGGTTGGAGGACCAGCCTGGATCTTGGACGCAGGGATTCAGTTTCCAGTTTGGCACCTCTATTTCTGAGTGGGCTCATACGAGAGTGTTGCAGGCTGCTGAAAATGTGGCTCCTTAGCTTTCATGCTTCAGCTGGAGCTGAGCCCTTTGGTCTCTCTGGGTTTCGCCACCTCCCTGTTTTACAGACGAGCAACGCTTTCAGCATTGCTCTCTGGGTCTCTTCTCTATGTTCATGGTGGCCTCCTCCAAGGTAGGCCTATCTCTTGCTGCGTGTTTGTGCTCATAGACTCTGAACGTGAGAGTATCTTTGATCTCAAGTGGGCCCCTAGCCAGTCTCTTGGTGCATTTATTGTTATTATTATTATTACAAGTGCTAAAGCTCTTTGGCAGCAGAACACTTGCCCCACGGTGCTTCCAAGCTGGCAACACTGCAGTACGTTTTTCATTTTAAGTTATTCTTGAATTGCATTTTCCTTGGAAGTAGAGGTTTAGTACGTCAAGAATATGTTCATTCTTGTAATTTTAATGGGAAAATGAATAACACAGAAGGCTGCTGGATGTAGCATTTCCAGTTTCTCCCTTACTATGCACTATTGTCTAAATTTGGCAATACTTTAAATAGCACTTGGCTGCAGTCTCTTCTTCATTTTTTTTCTCTTTTTTTCTTTTTAGACATAATAAGAGCATGTTCATGTACTTGATATCTTTGTTAGAGAGATGAATGATTTGTGAAAAATTCTTCCTATTTATGGTAGCCACCTGCTCTCTTGGTCATAGATTAATAACACCTGACCAAGCATGAAAGCATGCTGAGGCCATCTGCGTTTCCACGTACCGGGGGTTTTGCAGTGTCATCTTATTAACTCCGCAGCGCAGCATCCTGCTCAGATGCCTGTTATCAGTCCTGTGCAACACAGCTCACTTGCAGAAGTGTGGGATATGTTCACACAGGGCTTTTACAAACAATGTTTTCATGTGGGCTGCTTTTGCCATAGAGCTATGAAGTCATCTATGCGTGCATAGAGAGGTATTTTGCAGGAAGTCCATTAACACTTAAGAATCACTATAGAATATTACTCAGGTGAGCTTTGGGGATGCTGTTTCTGTCTCTGGATCAAAGGACTCCCTCTGCATTACGCATTCTTGTCTTATTCAAAAAAACCCCAGATGCTTAACTTTAAGTGCAGAAATAATCCTATTGAAAAGAGTGCCAGTATGTAACCAAGGTGATCGCTAAATAAAATTGCTATTAAAAAAAGAAAGGAAGAAAAATCTTTAATGGATTGTAAATTCCCCTAAGAGACTTGTAACAAGTGAATGAACAAATGGAGCTTAGATCCATAGAGCAAATGCTACTCAAAATAGTAATGATAATTAGTACTTTTAGGAGTCATCAAACTATACTGTGCTTATATAATGCCTATCTATATAATTAAGTGATCTTACTTGAAGTATGATCCTTTCTTTTTCCACAATTATCAGTTCGGATCTTGCAATTCAATTTGTGAAGCCTGATGCTTTTTTGGACAGAATCCCACTGCAGTCAGTTGGGGCTGGCAGTACAACTTACAGCATTAGCCCTAAACTTTAAGCTTCTGGAGCCAAAGGCTTCTACCACAGCACCTTATAATTCTGGGACCGAACCTTGACTGTGACTTATATGTTGTAAAAATAATAACGAAAGATAAAATCTGTATGTTCTGTAAAGTTTTTCCAAATCTGAATGGAAGACTAAAATTAGGTTTATGAATATTGAAATCAGACTCTCTGGACTTTTAAGTTGAACTACAGTGTGGAAAGAAAAATATTTATTCTTTTGGGATGGAGATGCCTGCCCTTTATCAGAAGACTAGCTGCTCTTCATATAATTTTTTTCCCTCATATCAGTACTGAAATTCTTTTTTGATGAAAAGAAATATACAACTTTTTTAAAAAAACAATTGTGGTAATTTAGTGAGAATTAGTGGGAGTTAGAAGGCTGTAAGCTCAAGTTTTCATAGCTCTATAGAATAGTATCTAAACAATTTTTGCAATTTTAGGTGCACTTTTTGCTAGTCTTCCTCACTGCCCACTTTAGAGTTTTTCCAATGATCACTGTTTGGAGATTAATGCTCAAACTTGTGGAGAAATAGGCACCTGGGCACAAGCACTGCATGTGATTATAGCTCATATCGACTATTTATGTCCAAAGATTTTGCTGCTGTTTAAATCCTAGGAATGGAAAAAAATGTGTTAGGGGGAGAAAATGAAGTATTATAATTGACTTGGGTACCTTTTTGGTTTGTGAAAAAAATAAGGAAGCACCTGTGTTTCTTTGAGATAACCTTTTTGTTTTCTTCCACATTTGACCAAAAAAGAAAGATTCTATTAATTTATCTCTGAATTGGCAGAATTCTGATAGTAGCATGAACTGAACTGTCCATGTAACAGGGAAGGTTAGCAAAGAAATGTAGGTGGCATGTTCATGTATCTAGTCTTACTTACCTTTGACACTTGACTTTATTTATAGTCAGTGGAGAAAATGAGATGACTTGCTTGTAGGGAGCTTAATTTGGGGGAAAAGACAGCGACTGGAACAAAAGTGCAATTCTATAAATAATGAGATTAAATCTATTTTTAGACTCATGCCATTGTTCAGTTTACAGTGTAATGGCAAAAATTTTATTTTCACTACTTCATCTTAAAGAGACTTGTTTGCACTTAAATTTTGCAAAATGGAGTGGAATAAAAGCATATTTGTTTTATTTGTAAAGACTAATTGGCCCAGTTGTTTAGATGACTGGTTTTGTTTAAGTGTTTAAAAAAAACCCAACAACCTCAAAAACCTGAACTAGTTACTTATATAAGATTTCTATTTCTTGTGTAGTGTATTGTATGCTTTGACAAATACTTTTTTGTTATTTAGTCCTGTTTATGTGATACCCTGTCAAAACCCACGAGGCATTCTGAGATGTTTACCTCCTCCAGAGAGAGGAACTGCGCTCTCTTTGGAGTGGGGAGGAGAGGACAACCTTTCCTGTGCAGGAACAGCGAGCAGAAATGGTCTTGCTACCTCCCGTTTTCCCCAGGCTGTCGCCAGGGATATTTTTCTCTAGCGGGGATCTCATTCCACAGCCCATGAAAGCAGTAAGTTGGTACAATTTTGAACCCAGTTTTGATTCTTTTATGTAGCTTATTGTTTCTTTCTTTTTAACCTTTCTTATCAGAAAACAACCATACAGACCAAAGAAAATAGGTTAAACATGCAACAATACTCGCTGAAGGCTGCTCTGATGAGAGAGTATTCTATAGGGAACATGACTTTAATGAGATTTGAATCTCTTTTGAAATTAAAAAAGGTGAATGAGAGATAATAAGAAATTATCAAATGTGATTTCATGCTTACATTAAAAAAATTTGATTTTCCTTCCAAAATGAAGCACTGAAATTACAGTGGAAGCATTTAACTTCAATAAAATTATTTTCATCAAATTGATGTAAGAATCAAAATCTTACATAATTTGTGATTAAATTATTCCAAAGTCTCAGAAGTTCTCATGGGATGAAAGATTTTTCATTTATTTTGTTTTTCTTTTATCCAGAGCTATCTCTGTTCTGTGCAACCCTGATTACCTAGACAAATATCGTTAGCATACTCACAGTTGATACACTTTAAACTACATTTTTTCCTTTTGTTGGTAACACTCTAGTTCATCTCTAACTGTAAAATTAGATCTCTAACTCAGTCCTCTTAATTGGACAGTGTTGCATAAGGGAGTGTGTACAGGACTGTGTATTTTATTTGGTTTCTTGGATTTTTTTTTTGTTTGTTTTTTGTTTTTAACAACTGCGAGCCCTGCTTTGGCCCTGCCATTGGCCAAGAATTATTTACGAATAGTTCTGTTGCCTCTGATGGACACAACATCTCTTTCCAAACTCTGACTTCGGCTCCTCTTTTTTCCTTCTGCTTTATGAATTGTTTCTTTTTCGTCTTCTCCTTTTCTCTTCATTCAGGTATCAGCTCTCAGGGAGAAGGACTCTGACTCCTTTCCTCTGTCTTACTCCATGTTTTGGGAAGTTGGTGAATATTTGCTTTAGCTCTTTTCTTGTGCCATTTCTGAAAAATGAATCGTTTGCCATCCTTAATCTTCTGTCTAATTCTCTGACATATTTGCTTTAAATTTCTGGGTTTCTTCATACAATTTTGAACTATGATAATCATATATTACCAAATATTACATCTATCACCTGTGATAGATGCATGCAATTGGCTTAATGACCATTTCTCCAAGAGAAGACTTGTAATTGTTAGTGTTTGCTTCATAGTATATTATCCCCCCCCGGATGAAATCCCGACCTGCCTTGGACTGGCTCAGAAGCTGCTCCTGGTGGAAGGGAGCTATTTACACACATCTCCTAATTTCAGAGGCATTTGGGTTGGACATTTAATTTGAAGAACATTTTTCAGCTTTGACTTGCTCGTTATAGAGATTGGCTATTCCCCCCCCCCCTTTTTTTTCTTCTTTCTTTCTTTCTTTCTTTTTTTCCCCTCCCATTCTGATTTACTGAAATGAAGGCTTTTAAATTAGGAAAAGAAGCTCGGTAAAAACAGTTACGCAGAAGAACCCATGTAAATGTCAGGCTTCCTCCTCTGTGTCCCGCCTTGCTCCTCCTTGCCTCCTACTCACAGAGTTTAAAGGCTTGTGTTTCATGTAAGGGCTTTAGTGTGTTGACATTTCCTTCCAGGATCTCCCTGGCTACCCCTCGATGAGTCTAAAGGCATCTGCAAGCTTTCTGCATATCCCCCAAACACTTAGTCTGTCAAATCCATCAGATTTCAGGTCCCGGTCTCTGTTTGGCCCACAGGGTTTTTATCAGTGTGAAATCACTGCAGTGTTTAAGCCTCTGGTCTATTTTCTTTTAAGCCCATACTGCTGTGCAGTATTTACCCTGTACAGAAACTCTTCTTGCAGCTAGGCCACAGCCCTAAATTCTTCTGTTTTAAAACTAATGCTTTTTCCATCTATTTTCGTGTGCTTTCTTGCCGAACTGCAGTCATGTGACAACTGCAGGTTCCCGTGCAGGGCAGTTGTATGTAGAGGCTCTGTTTTGCAGCAGTGTTTTCTACACAGCTCTGTCATCCCGTGGAACTAACCCAGTGCTGACCAATGTTATGGTAGGTAGTTTTTTTTTTTTTTTTTTCGCTTTCACTACCCATTGCCTTTTCAAAAGTTTTCTTGTTTGTGTAACCAGAACCTTATCATAGCTGTAAATTTTGCCCTGCTTACTTATTACACCTTTACACGTAGTGTATTAAAGCAACACACAGAATAATGTGCGTTAACTATAAATGAGTAGTTAATCTGGTGTTTGGATCTAAAGAATGTGTTTTATTTAACTACTGTAGTTGGTGTAGAATTACTGTAAGAATTAACTGTCTGAAAGAATGGAAGATGTATCCTTGCTCTAGAAAGTATGTAGTATTGAATGAATGCTCAATCAGTTAAGTATTATATAATCTCAGCTTCGGGCTCAGCATCTGCTGCTCCTAGTTGCACTGACTTTGCGCTGCCTGTGGGGAACTGTACAATGAAGTACTGTTTGCTGTAAGGGAGAGCTGCCGAGCATGGCACAAAGACAGTAACTGCACGTTAGAATTGCACATATATTAATTTGGCGTGTATTTATATTGTTTTAAGGAAATCTGTCTATTTTGCAGTTTATAGAAGAATAAGAAGGCCAGCAAAGCACTCAGTATAGTATCTACCATTTTCTGAATGGTGGCCAATAATTATCTCTTTTGAAATGATCTACAAGTAATTCAAATGGATGAGAATGTGATGTGCCAAATGACTTGGCAAAGTATCAGATACCCCTGAACATGACAGTTCCTGCTGACCTACTACGGAAAATGACATAATGTGATGTGACTGACACTGCATAAAATTAAGCAGCATATAGGAAATTGGAAAATACGGTGTTTTCAATGGCAACATAGTGAGACAAATACATCTTTGGATGTCTGTGAAAGGTCGGTCTTTCTGGTCTGATATTTGAGGGCAGAGGATGGACTTTATGCCTGAATATTAGCCTTGGCTCATTGTGCTGTACTGCACAAAGATGCTATTGAACTTATGAGGAAAGATGGTAAATTATAGGCTAATATAGTTTGATCACCTTACAGTCCCCTTTTTTCCTGGATAGAGGGGGAGAAGAAAATGAAATTCCCTTTATTAGACTGAACTGAAAGCTTAAAGAAAATGTGATATTGGCTATGGCCAAAGATTGAGGATTCTGTTCTGATTCCAATTCAGTACTTTAAACAGTAAGTTCGAAGCAATGACATTTAACTATCCTTTCTTATATTTGTTAGTCTCTTACCTCACATCCTGATCTCACAAAACAAACCAAGCTGCACAGGGAGCTCGGGGATGAAGGGTCCAACTGTGGTCTACACCGAGATGCGTCTGCTGAAATGCTGCTCTAGACTGAAAAAGAATTACTGGTTCTGGATAGGCAAAGGTTCTCCTATGAAAACAGGCTGATGGAGATACTTCACCGTCTTGCCAAAATGTCGTACGAAGCGGGTAGTTGCCTCTAAAGACTAAATGGTGGAACTTTTTCATGTCTTAATTTATGTTGTGGTTAGAGTGAAAAAAAGAGACTGGTAGAAGAAATCCCTGCAGCTGTTTTCTCCAATATTCAGCAATAGAATTAAGAAATGAAACTCAGTCTCCTGATACCCACCAGACTGACCATAGCTCTCTTTGTCCTGTTAAATTATTACTGCTTGCTTTTAATTTTTCATGTATATAAACATGTATCCATAGTATGGATTGGTATTCCCATAACATAGGAAGGCCTAAACCAGCCCAGTGGTGTTTTTAACTGTTTCTCACAGTTGTGGACAAACATGTGCATGTATGCCTTATTTTTATCCTTGTTTTTTGTCCAATGTCACAGTTATAAGAAGGGGAACAGAACACTCCAGATTACATATATTGATTCATACTCATACTAATATGAGTATGAATTCTTGTACTCAGAATATGAAAGCCTACTTCAGAAAGATGGATCTTAGAAGAAAGACATCCTTGAAGGATCTTATTTTTGCAGGTGATTTTTGTCAGTATTCTTACCATAAAGTTAAATGGCTATTTTTTGAAACATTATGGTTTCTCCTTTAATAGTGCATTATCTGAAGTTGTACTACCCAGTCAAACATTACTTCTGCTCTATTTGGAATAGTTACTACCTCTGTTATCTTTGAATGAGTAGTTCTGATTCTGTGACAAACTCCTGCTTTTGTATCTTGCATTATCTCTTGTCCCCAAGCTCTGTAAAGCTTTTCTATTGCAAGACCATAACAAGTTACACAGATGAGCATGTGCAGTGTACAAAAGCATAAAGAAATTCCTCCTTTTAGTGTTCCTGACTGTGGGTAGAAGAAAGGCAGAACAGTTGTGCCGGCCAAACATTTTTCTCTAGTTGTCTTCCATAATTTGAATCTACAAATTTATAACATTTTTAAAAAATCACATTATCTAAAATCAAATGCTCAATGTTTCATTTACTTAAGTCTGCTTACTTTTTTCAGTTACTTCCAATTCAGGACAAAATATCACCTCTTGAGTATGTATATATCTTCTGATTTCTACCATGGCACCTGGAAAGCCTATTTCCTTCCCTTTCCAACTTTATTATATTCTATCTCAACTTTTTTGTTCACATATTAAAAACAGTATCTTCATGTAGCTTAAATTGCGTGTTTTGCATGATCTTTGCTTTTGCTTTCTCCATCTTATTCCATCCCTTCTTTATTCCATTCTGAACCATGAAGAATAAACTATTATTCAAGCATAAACCAGTGATGAACCAAACTAGAAAAGTTTTCTTGCTAGCCAGCAACCTGCATCTCAAAGAACACGGTGAACTGTATGAGGTTGGAATAGAATAAAATAATAGCAGATACAGGGAGGTTCAAGGTCAAGGCATTGCTCCCTTCCATGTACTTTTTTCAAAAATTCGCCATTTTAAATTGACTGATAGTTTGACTTACATGCTCACCTCAACTGCTAGGGTATGTGTATAAGCAGGAAGGAGGAGTAACAGTGCAAAAGTCTGGGCAATCATCATGTTGGTGTTGTGTCAGCAAAACTTTGTTAGATGTGTGGGATATCCTATAAAGGGCTCCCAGTGGGTTACATGAATACTTTTCTTAAAGATTTTTTTAAAAATTCATTTTGATTGTTGTCTTCAGAAATTTTAAGGAGCGAGGATAAGTGCATGTCTACAGTTTAGTTGTTTTTTTCTGTATTTCTGCTGTTTTCTGTTGCTCTAATCAGAGGACTTATTAGACTGATGTGAAATAACATCAGATTGTCAGTCCTAGAGATGGTAAGGCTGGAGTGGATCTCTGTTGGGCCACCGCTAGTCCAAGCTAAGGCTAGGAGGCAGGATTAAATGTACCTAAATAATCTTAACCAGATGTTGTCTGTCTGCAGTTCTGTCTGCTTTTTTTTTTTTTTTTTTTTTTTTCCTCCCTTCTTACTTGCTGCTTTTCTGCCTAGAATTTAGAATTTAGTCTTTGTTGCTTCAGGACTGACTTTCAATAATTATCTCACATTTTAAAGTCTCCTTAAAAACTCCTGTCTCCTGTAGTATAAGCTTTCATCTCTAGAGCAAAGGTTAAACTGAATTTGGAATTATTTGGCTAAGGAAAACCTTCCTCTAATTTAACAGAACCATATTCTGTCTGTTCAGTGGCATGCATGTGTCTTCCCATTAAAAAACTGTCATGTTTTGCTTTACATTCTTTGAAATAGCCTTAGTCAAAACACAAACATTTAAGAACAAAATAGTGATTTCCTCCTCTCTGGAAGCTGCAAGCTATTTCAGTTTTCTAGCTTGGCTCTTGGGACTTTTGCAATCCTGTTCCTCCCTCCTGCGGCGTGACCATGAGCGCTCTCCTGCTCTCCACTTGAGGAAGAGCGAGGAAGCCCTTCACGCTCACACAGCTGCAAATAGCCCCGAGACAGCCCAATAAATGACAATAATTGTAATGTCCAAGACAGCCTCATCTGGAAGAGTGTGAATATTGTAGCCTGTCTCTTTTGCAGATGAATTCACTGAAACGTTCAAAGGTTAACTGGTTGGTGCTTTATTATTCCAGACTCCTTCCACCATGAATAAACGCCTAGGACACACTGCCACAAGGGGTGAATTTCAAGGCATTAAGTTTTTAGATAGGAAAGAATTCAGTGATTTGAGAAATGCATTAGGGAAGAAGGAAAGTAATTTGAACCTCAGATACTTAGAGGAAAGGAGAAATCTGGCAAATAATACTAGCGGAGAGCTGAACTGATAGGAATCTGCAAACTAAATGGCAATTAACTACAACATTCAGAAACCAAAATAGAGAAAGCTGAATAAGTGTGGGAAGTGTGTCAAAAGGAGAGTGGGAAGTATGTGGTCACGTATGAGGCTGGAGAACTGATTTTGGTTCTAGACTTCTGTGCTAGACAGGCTTTGGAAGAGGCTGAGGCACAGACTATGTGGCTCAGGCTGCGGCTGAGAGTGAGTCGGGAGGAAGTCACACAAGGAGAGCTGGAAAGTAAGCAGTTGAAGAGTGCAGACAGCAGTGAGGAAGGAAAGTCCCTTGTATGATGTTTTCACATTGTCATGAAATCTAAGAAAGAAAAATGAGAATTTCCCAGAAGATTTTCCAGAAATTTGGTGATACTGAAATTTTGAGCAAAGCCCTGAGCAAGCTGCAGCTGCTTCAGGAGGAACTCAGGAAGCATTAGTTCAGAAACACAATCGCAATTGCCTTCATTTTTAGTTTTGTTTGAGGGCTATAGTAATTTCCAAGCTAGCGATAAATCACTTTGACTCCAGTGCTGATTCAGCTGCCCTGGTTGAGAAGTAAGAGTAGAGCCAAGACTGTCCCCAGACCTTGCCTGGCTCTTTCAGGACCTCGGTAAGCATCCTGCTGGATTTCACGTGTTACAATTTGAAGACTGGGTAGTACACCAAATAAAAGGGAAATTGTGCCTTGTTCTTATCCTCCAGCAAGGGAATACAGTCTACATTTCAATTCAGCTCAGTGAGATTAGACTATTGCGGAAGAGATTCCTTAGGGAGAAAGGAGCAGTTGAAAGAGTCCAGATGAGCAGGGAAGGGGTACTGACATCTATATCAAACGCCCAGCATGGAGAGTGGGGACAGAAGTGAACTGTGATAGCAGTGAACTGGTATCATCCACCTCTCCTTTCTCTTGTTTGATACCCTCGCTTAAAATACTCCAACAACTCTAACAGTCTAAACCTCGTCATATGATTACTTAGGCTAATCCAGGCCTACACTTTAGCAGAGACTTTCTCATCCTCACCTTGCATAGAATAAAAATTTTGCTCTTGCGTTTTGCTGACAGTTGCAGCTGTGGGAATCATTTTGATGATATGTAAGATGTATGGGTTAGCTTTAGCTTACTAAAATGTAACTGGTGTTGATATGAAAGCTTTAGTATGAGAACAGACTAAGGTGACAGGAAAGTAGGGGCTGCAGTGTCTTACCAAATAAATGTATTCTAAAATCGAACTCCCGACTTTGCTAAAGTCAAACTTTGCTGGTCAAAACCATGATGTTCTAGTAACAGTATGAAATTAATAGTAAGACCAAAATGCCACTGAATCTTCTTTCTGCAGCTTATTGTGCAAACTGGTGATGTGCATGGACACATGAGAGTAGTGGGGAGTGTGAAAACTGGGAAGCATTGTAGAACTGAGGCATTAGCAAATAAAGCCAAATAAATGAGGACAAGGGTCTATACGCCTTATTGTGATCATTTTGCTTCTGAAATGTAAGAGAATATTAATATTTGATGAAAGTTAATATTAATGTGACCTACATGTCTGTTCATACTCTCAACCATTTCTTCCACTTTTTCTCAGAACTGTTTTCCTATTGAATTTGGGTTTAAACTTTGATACTTTATAACCATTCCGGTCTTTTATCATTGGCCAAAACTTAGTCAATAAGTTGCTCATTATTCTCCTGTTACTAGCATAACACTTTTAATAGGTCACAACTCCCCGTTTTCCAAACCCTACTTTCCTTTTACTGATTCCAGAAATGTATTTCTGTGTATATATCATAATTTTCAGAACTATAAATATAAGTTTTGCCTTTCACTTTTTATTTTTTCAGGCAACTCATTGTAGGCCTCGTAGTCAATGCTAGTGACTGTGTATCTGCAGAATCTTTTCAGGTGTATATAAGATGCATATAAGTGAAACATGATATGGTAAGCTGATCCTGCATATATTGAAGTCAATGGGGGTAATTCTTGGATGCAAAATTACTTGTTCTATTAATTTTTCTGCAAGATTGAAACTTAAGATTACAGCAAATACTTTAAGTTTTTCTTTGGGTTTTTCTTAAGTTTTTCTTTTTCTTAAGTTTCTTAAGTTTTTCTTTTTTTTTTCTTTTCTTTAGCTTATAGCATGGACCTCTCCATTCATTCATCATCTGAATAGATGCATATGGGTCATGTGAATCCTAGCATGGCTTTAGTGGAAAGGTTAGGAATGCAGATAAATTTGAAATGCACAAAGTACGATAATGCTAGCTTACAAAAACTATGCATTATTTATGATAAATACAGATGTAAACAAAATTTATTTATTTTCAATTTTGGAAACATAGAATTCAGTACTGCTTGTTGTCCAGGCTTGAAAGACACCCAGATGATTTTTCTTCCTTTTTAATTTTCATTAGCCCACAGTAATGATGGGTCAGTGCCAAACAATAAACAGTGCTGTTACTTTTTTTTTTTTTTTAAACACTTTGTAAACAGTGATGGTAATTTTAGTTTTAATTTTTGTTCATGCTTAGTGATCTCAGCCAGCTAAAGCCTTATGTCCCATTAAATTGTGAGTCAAGGACTGGGCTCAGTCATGCCTGTGAAAACTTGTCAGCTCTCCAGCCATTAGTCAACATAGCCAAGAAGTAAGAAAAATGTCTGCAGTTCAGTGCTGCTCCTCTCCTAGGTTGCTTTTGTCTCTTATTTCACAAAACTTCTCAAGCAGCTCGGACTGTGACATAGTGATAACTCCGGTGAGGTTTTCTAAGTTGTTACTGCTGATTATGTTCTTCCTGCCTCAAGAGCTGTTCTAATTATATGAAGAGAACTGGCTTTTCATTAAAAAAAAAAAAAAAAATAGACATACAAATCAGAGTGAACAAACTTTCATGGGGGAAAACAGCTTTTGTCACTTGCTATTAATTTCCAGTCTATGCTTTCTGTGTAGCAGGATTCATGGTTTTGGTTTCATACAGTTATGTTCTTTTAATAGTTATAATTCATCTTTTTCAATTCATAGCAGTGGATATGAAATTGTCACGCTCAAAGGACAAAAAAGGCATTATTGACTTATAGTTGCTGCGGGTTTTGTCCTGTGAACGATGTTTTAATTTCCGTAGCGGAGTTCAAGGAATATTTTATGTAGTAGCCTTTATTAAGGAAAAGGGGTAAATGGAAAGTTTAAGAAGCCGCTGGGTGCCTGTGGAAGGACAGGCATCTCTGAACTGCATGCTGCTCTAGGTGGCCTGTAGAAGTGCGTTTCTTCCCGCTGGGAAGAGCGCTGCTGACGCCGACTACGCAGCCGCTGGCAGCGGGACTCTGCTCTCGGCGCTGGCGGTTACGGGCCGGTTTTAGATGGCGTGCTTCGTTCCCCCTCCTTCTCTTCGTCTTGAGGTGAAAGCACTGAAAGGTCGGACACTGCATTTCTGTTTTTATTTTTTTGAAAAAGGGTAACCTGGAAACGACGAGCGCGCGCTCCTAAGCGACACGCTAAGCGCTTTAAGCAGGCGGAGGCGGTGGGGATGCTCCGAGGGAGAGGCGCTGGGCCTGGGTTCTCGCCGCAGGGCGGCCGTGCCGCCCCGTCCCCGTCCCCTCCGCCCCAGGCGGCGGTGGGCTGGAGAGGCTGCTGCAGGCTCCGCAGCCTGCAATCTGTGCCGTGGCCGGGCTGATGAATATTCATTAGCTGGGCGACTCTGCAGAACTCAGTCCTCCGAAGAGCAGTGTTAAATTACTGTCTGGACCTGGAAACTTCTCACGAACAGAAAAGCTCTGCTGAACGGCTCAACAAAAACGTTTCGCTTGTGCATACGGGTGAAGCACCATTGGATTAAAGTATACTAACTGTTAACTTTAAAAAACGCTTGTGTTCCCCTGTGAGGTCGTACACTATTTGTATAGTCTCCGGCTTGCTGACGGTGAAGTCCAAACCCTTTAACTGCAGACAGCGCAGCTGGGGGCGGGGATGTGCGTTAAAAGCGGTAATTCATTTTTCACGAGCGCTGAGCGGTCTGGGAGCGGCGCGGGGACAAGCCGCCGAGGCAGGAGGCCGCGCGCTTCCCACGGGGATCCCCGCGGGGCACGCGCGTCCCCGCGGCTCAGGCTGGGGAAGCGTGCGTGAGCAGGAGCTGTGTTACGATCGAGAAACGATTCTTTAGTTAATCTGTTGACTTGAATTAAAGACGGGGCGGAAGTGTGCTATGCAACCTGTGCTTGGTTGCCGTGCTGGGCCGCCAGGCACCCCTCTCGCTCCTCTCGATACGGAAAACCCTTATTCCGGTGTCAGTTGGGGTCTCGCAGGAGCAGTGCTCAGGATGGAGACCTGGTACTGCTCGTGTAAGCCTCCCTGTCTTGCATTCCTGTGCTTGTTAGAAATGTGTTATTGAACCATTTGTCTAGGTTGTGCTGTAAAAAGATGCTCTTTATTACAGCTGAACTCCTCCTGGCTATCGTTTATATCCAGCTGCAGCTGAAACTTGTCTTTGGAAAAGAAAAGGGTAGAAGTGTTGCTGCTGCTGTGGCCAAATGAATCCAGTGTCTCAATATTTTCTCAAATGGGAAGTTTTAATTTCAGGCATAGCTTTGCTGACAGTGGCACTTTTCTTGGATAGAAAGTGATTTAAAACAATGTCTATCCTTTCTGCTTTACATCTAGCAGAATCACATACTCATTACTTAGTTTATTTTTAGTTATTAAAGCTATGGTAAGTAGTATTTGTGCATCTTAACACAATTAACTTCTAGAATTACTTAGATTTCCTCTGCTATTCTTGGTAAATTACCTGTAGCTTTTCTGCTTTGTCTGGAAAAAAATGATAGGAGCATTGTGTTTTTTTGTGTTTTTTTTTTTTTTTTTTTTTACTTTATTTTTCCCTTTTGTTTTTTGGTGAATTGAGTTTAATAAGTAGCTGCATTCTTCTGCAGAGCAGCTTCTTTCTCGTTCCAGCTCATGACTCAGCTGTATTCCTGAAGACTGCGTGTAGTGTGCCTGCTCCTCCCCGCTCCTTAGAGTGGGGAATTTTTATGTAGAGAGATCACTTTTCAACATACATTTTTAGTTAGTCACTTTGAGATCTGAGCTTTTTTTGGTATGGCCAATTTAAAGTTCATAGCATCCAAACATGCAGCACTGACTCACTCTTGGTTAAAATTGCACATATCAAATCTGGCATGTCTAGCTGATATTTAATATGGCAAGTATCTAACTACTATATGTCACCTGTCTATAATAGTCATATACTTTACTCTTTGTTTAACTAAGCTGCTGCTTTTTACTTTCCTTGTATAGAGGTGAATGTCTTTTCTACTCCAGGCACGACTATTTTTTGCATGGAGATTTATTGATGTTCAGAATAAGACTCTTCCCAGAGTTGCAATTTCAGCAGAAATGTGTGTGACATTACGATAACAGCTCAAATCTTCCATGTGGACATCTGCAAGTACCTAATCATCAAATGGACTAAGATTGTCTTGTTTTTTTGTGCAGCAGGCCCCTCCTCTTTGGGGAAATCTGTAAATATGTAAGGAATGCTTTTATACTTTTAGGCAAAGTGAAATGTTTGTCTTTTTTTTTTTTTATTTTTAGGAGCAGTCTTGGAGATGAATGCTGTTATAGGGCTTAGGAAGGAAAGATGGTCGTGCTGGTTTCCAGATCTACCTTCTCTCAGGTCTATGTTTTTTCTTTTACGGTGTGCACTATTTATAGGGGGAAAAAAATGTAAAGAACAGGCACTTTCAGATGCAGATGTTGCTGGCAGCCTGGTTTGTGTTGCACTCCTTCCTTGGTCTTCCAGATGCCCTTTAAAGCCATATGAAGTCATATGAATGCCATATGAAGAAAAAAAAAAGAAAACCCTCCCCTAAACAAAACAAAACCTGTTTAAAAAAAAATGAAGAACGGGATGGTGGTGGAAGTGGAAAACAATGGGAAATGGGCTTTGGTACAGGTACAAAAGAAAGAAGCTATATACAATGAATATAATGAAGCTGTAGCACCACTGTACCGTGGTAGCTAACACTGACCTGCTAGAAAGGTGAAGGGATCTAATGACCTCGGAATCCTGACTTGCTTTTGCAGGTGAGAATGGAGGTAAGTGGCAGCAGGATTTCTCTCTGCTGCTTGCATACCCGTTCTCTTCATTCCTCCTTTTAACACGTCTGCAAGCAACTTCTGCTTTTCTTGCATTCAGTCTCTCCACTCCATGGCTGTTGGTTTTCCTTAGAAATGCTTAAAGCCACTCCTTGTTTCATCTTTGCAAATGTATAGAACAACAAGTTTTGGCATTCGTTAAGCTTTCAGTTCTCAGGTACAACTTTTTCCTTAAAAGTTAGTTTTGGCACAATGTGTTCGAAACCCAATATGAGATCAGTGACTTCCTTCTTTACTCATTCAATGGCAGCTTTTAAAAATAATATGCTAATATGCTGTGACATCTTTATTATCCTTTAGTGATAAGGACAATGAGCACAATAATAATTTTAAGCTCCAGTAGGTTGATGGAGTTAGGCATGTCACCACACATTATAAAGGCAATCAAAAGTGTTTTTAATGAGCTTCAGCTGAATTGCAGGAAGAAAGCTGAAGCTTTCTTCAGGGAAGATCAGCTGAAGTGCGGATTAGACAAGCAGACAGCGAGGTGGATTGAGAACTGGCTGAAAGGCAGAGCTCAGAGGGTTGTCATCAGTGGCGTGGAGTCTAGTTGGCTAGTGGCGTCCCCCAGGGCTCAGGACTGGGTCCAATCCTGTTCAACATTTTCATCAACGACCTGGATGAGGGGACAGAGTGCCTCCTCAGCAAGTTTGCCGATGATACTGAGCTGGGAGGAGTGGCTGATACACCCGAGGCCTGTGCTGCCATTCAGAGAGACCTGGACAGGCTGGAGAGTTGGGCAGAGAGGAACCTCCTGAGGTTCAATGAGGGCAAGTGCAGAGTCCTGCACCTAGGGAGAAATAACCCCATGCACCAGTACAAGCTGGGGGCTGACCTTGTGGAGAGCGGCTCTGCAGAGAAGGACCTGGGAGTGCTGGTGGATGACAAGTTGACCATGAGCCAGCAATGTGCCCTTGTGGCCAAGAAAGCCAATGGTCTCCTGGGGTGCATTAGGAAGAGTGTTGCCAGTAGGTCGAGGGAGGTGATCCTGCCCCTCTACTCAGCCCTGGAGAGGCCTCAGCTCGAGTACTGCCTCCGGTTCTGGGCTCCCCAGTACAAGAGAGACATGGAGCTGCTGGGGAGAGTACAGTGTAGGGCTACAAAGATGATCAGAGGGCTGGAGCACCTGCCCTATGAGGAACGGCAGCGAGAGTTGGGCCTGTTTAGCCTGGGGAAGAGAAGACTGAGGGGGGATCTCATCAATGTGTACAAGTACCTGAAGGAAGGGTGTCAAGGGGACGGGGACAAACTCTTTTCAGCTGTCCCATGTGACAAGACAAGAGGCAATGGGCAGAAATTGAACCACAGGAAGTTCCACCTGACCGTGAGGGGGAATTTCTTCACTGTGAGAGTGACAGAGCACTGGCACAGGTCTAACATGCTCTAGGTGACCCTGCTGAGCAGGGAGGTTGGACTAGATGATCTCCAGAGGTCCCTTCCAACTTTACCAATTCTATGAATGACAAGCCCAGTTTTACACAGCTCAAACCAGAGAGAGCCTTATAACAGAGCAAGTTGTACTGATTTGGGAACCCACTAGAGGAGAAAGTTTCAACTGCTGTCACTAAAGACAGACAGGAGACTCTGAAGTGTACATAGAGAAAGTAGAAGTTGAAGGAAGTAGAGATATATTTGCAGACATTTCTTAGTTGCTCTTTTCCTTTACTCTGTCATTATTTTTTTTTAAGGGAGCCAGAAGGAAATAGTGTAAACTGTAGTTTATTTACAAATTGATTTTATGAGGGCAATTTTCAAACCCCTAGAGGATTTATAAACACCATTAAATAATATGGACAGAAGGCTTTTCCTAGAATACTAGTAATACTGTAGAGAAAATTCCTGATATTTTAACTTACAACATATTCCTGAATAGGCATCAAGTGCCATTTTCCTTTCTTAGGATAGATCTCTCATAGGTGATCCTGTAGGAATGGTGTTTGCTACCATGTCGCTTCACAATGTTTAATGGTTATTTTTGCATTGCAGCTGTTCTGTGTATTTTATGACTGAGGTCTGTGAGTGAAAAACACAATACCCTTAGTGCCTGGATGTCTAAAAATTTTTGACGTTCTGATTTTGTGACTTACCCAGGATAACGTATTTGAACATATTTATTCCCAAACCTAGGGTCATATCCTAACCTGCTAGACCATTTTTCCAGCTTCAGGAAGACACACCTCCCTGTTTTTCTAAACTCTGTCAGTGGACTTAATATTTATCCCTTGCAAGTCTGGATCCTTGTAAGCCCTATTAGGGAAAGGCCACTTCCATCTTCTGATCCTTCTAGTCTAAAATATAAAATTACTGAGGCTGTGGAGTAGTAGGAGAGGGAGAGCTCACCAAAACAATGTGCTTTGACTAGTGACAATTAATGAAAACTCTAGGAGGATGTGTCCTCGCTGGACCGCTACTCTTTGCTGCTGCTTGCTCTGCTCTTAAGACATTAATTCTGCTTGTTCTGCGTATGCTGTCTCTTTGAATAATCCTTTCTGTGTAATTTCCAGAGTTCTGATTCCAGCTTTGTAACAGTAACATTATAATCACATACAATTGTGGTGATAGTTGAATTGCTATTTTTCTGTAATTGAGGTGGTAAAGTCACTTTCTTTCAAAGTCCCTCTTCTGAGATTATTTTAATTTCCTGAATAACTTCTTATTTGTGATGAAGTCTGCTATTGCTTACTCTCCCCAAAATGAGATTTTAAAAATAAATACCAAAGTCTTTGTTATTGAGAATTTCCTGAATGTGTGAAGTTATATGTATTGGGAATATTATTCAGAAGCTCTCTTTATACTTCACTAAGGTTATCATCTTTTTTCAGTAGTTCAAATTTTACATGTTTATAGGAGATTTGTTTCAGTGTTCAAATTTCACATGACCAGTGAAGAAGATGTAACAGTTTAAACCTGTCAGTTCTGGACCTTGAGTCTGAAGCTCAGCAAATTTAACTTAGTGAGAACCTTTTTCTTAATGAAACTGGGATCTTATTGTGTTATTCCTGGGGAAATTCCTTCATTTTGCTCAAACGTGAACTCTGGTAGAGTTCACTAGCAGCTTACTCCATACAGAATTGCTGATTTCGTTTCCTGTTGTGGCTGTGTGAAGATGGCTTTTCTGTGTATTTAATTTGTAATTCAATTTAGATGAGCACACTTGCTTGTCAATCAAATCCCTGAGAAGCTTTCAGATCTTTCTATTTATGGTGTTACTCTATTCTGCAGATGCTGATGCTGGGTTAGTCGTGTTCTTCCTAACAGCTCTCTCTGCTCCACTCTTTCTCTCTTAAATGCCAGCTACTCTTTTTTTTTTTTTTTTTTTTCCCCTCAAATTTTCCAGTTAATTAAGTTAATTAGGTTAAATCATGGTCTTGAAGGTCATGGTACGGAGGACTTTTTCCTTGAGCAGTTTCTGTGCTTTTTCTTCCTGCTTCCCACTATTTGTTTTCACTGCTGCAGCACATGGTAACCGGATTAATGTAATTTAAGGAATGCCAGTCTCCTCTTTTAAAACCTTGAGCAATTGCTGTTGCAATTGCAACACTGTTCAGGTTCACAAGGGTGGTCCTGCAAATGGTTGCATTGGCACAACAAGAAAGTGACAGCAAATGAGTGAGTGGACATGATCATAAGGCTGGTGGTAGGAACAAGGAAAGAAAAGGCTTAATCCATCACTGCTATGAAAAAAAGATCCTTGTTTATTTGAGATCTGCTGTCAGAACATGTGTCAGAAGAGATGTGTTCTGAACCTTAGTGCTTTTTCGGAAAGTTTCGGTGGATCTATTTTTTTTTTTTTAAAAAAAGTCCTCCATGACTTCTGCACCATATTCTGATATTCTGCCTCAAGTTTTACTGCTGAATTGTACCTCAGCCTGTTTGCTGTTAAGCCATGTACTCATCAAAGTTTTCATTAGGACCACAGTTGGTTTATGCATCCCCCTTCCCTGTGCTTCCTCTGACCTGTGATGGCACCTTTGTTGATATGGTTTAACTTAATCTTTTCAATGCGTGGCCCTACTAAAGGAATATTTAGAAGGTGAGAAGCAACTACTCAAACTGGCACTAGCACTGAAAGATGGGTCTACACAGTTACACCTCTAGTTGCTTTCTCGCTGAGAATACCCTGGCCTCCCCAGTAATCCCATTTTTCAATTCTCTTTAAAACAAGTATCAACGTACAGTGCTTAATTTCAAATAAGAAACTTGACCTCCTTTTGACTAGAGAAGTATGGAAGCTTTCCCCTAATCTTAGGGCTGGTCTGCACTTGAGTTTTGCTAGTATTATAATAATGCTATCTGGGAGTATGGATACGTGTGTGTTGTGAGGAAAAGTCTCCATTCCTTACCTAAATAACAGCTCTACCATATATAGCTGCTCTAGTGTGTATTACACCAATTATACTAAGAGCCTTTTGAGATTTCTGTGTTTAGAGGTTGGTATAAGCTTGTCTAATGGGGGTTGGCGGAAAATGGAAACTCTTCTCTGAAAGTAGCGATGGGATTTTTTTTAATAGAGCCAAGTGGGAGCTGTCACCACCAACGAAGGCACAGGTAATAACACAGGCAGCATGTTTTCCTGAGGGCCTGTCTTGTGATGGTATGTCTCTCTGTAAAGCACAGCAGAGAAGTCAGTGAAGAGAAGAGAAAAGAGAGCAAATAACCGTTTGGCATGGAAGAGCTGCGAACAAAAGCTTGTGTCTGCCTGTCTTCTTGAATGAATTGAAGTGCAATGAACATTTGTGCTAACAGCAATGAAGTTTTGGGAATTCATTGTTATTCATGAAAACATAGTGGTTGTCCAAACCAGTGCAGTCTACAGAAAACTAAACTTGCCGCAACTGCGGAATACCAGTTCGACTGTTACACCAGTTGTAATTAACACACACAATTTATACAGTTTAGTCTTTAATCTAAATGTAGCAGTGTGCACATTGAACTGCGTTGTTCTTAGGGTCAGGATCACTTCCAAGGAATGTCTGGGCTGCTTGCTGCATGAATTAACTACTTTGCAAAGATGATTACAGCCGGAGTTATCACAGGGAGCTCTGAAATTAAACTAAAATGTCTTTTTTCTTTTCTTTTTGTAAAGAAAGAAAACCAAACAACACAATGAAGTCCTTGGTTTGGTTTTCCTCTTAATGTGCATGGTTCTTTTAAAAACAAAGGACAAAAAACAGGCTCCCAAGAGGAAGAAGTCATCAGAAGTGAAGCTGTATTAAAGATTTGTGCTGTGAAACAAGAAGTATGAGCTCTGTATAACCTCATAAAATTAAATTGCGTCTTCAAGAACACAAGACATTGCTATAAAATGTAGCAAAGGTGGCTGCTGGACAATCTGCAATGTCAGCTGTGGAAGAAGGGGGAGAGCTTGAAGAGGTTGCTGAGCTTGTCACGTTTGGGCTGCTGAGGCGCAGTGTGGATGACCAAAGTCCCCTCCTACTTTTGAGGTGGGAGACCCTGGGAAGCTACTGTCATCTGCTGCCCTGCTGGCATGTCCTCTCAATGGCTGTCTCACCTAATAGGTATGTGTTTTCCAACTTTCTGCCATACAAAGATTTTTTTATGGCTGCTATAATCAGAAATATTGGATGACTAAGAAATTTAGCTGCTGCTTTTGCCAAAAAGCCTCAGCTGACTAAATATAGGGAACCTGATTTTTGAGTGTTGTGGTCTTGCCCATCATCAGATTTTTAAAGCTCCTTAATGATTTAAAACTACAAGAGAAAAATGTGTTTTAGGTAGACTTGGGATGCTACTGGATGGTAAGCTATATTTTAAATTCTAGGGCACCTAGAATTTATATTTTCACATTTTCATTTTACTTACAGTTTCATCTCCTAGTGCAAGAGGCTTAGCACAAGAGATTAGTCTTTGCAGTCATAGTGGTTATTTTTACCCTGTAGAGAATCAAAGAGGAGCTTTTTATATTTCAGTCCAAAACCTTTTGGTGGAAAAACATTGGTAATATTACCAGGTTTCTTTGATTTTTCCAAATTTTTTAATTTTATTATTTCTACAGAGTAGTTGTCAGTCTGATTAAGATGAAAACTTTTCAGTTGGCTGAACTTTGAATGTTTATGATGGATCTTTTACAGATTAAAAACTTGCAAACATTGGGCTAAAAAACAGTCCAATCAGTTTGGTAACTCATTTCACAAGATACAATGTCTTTGGTTAGACTGGTGTTCTGTTCACTGAACTCTGACACTAGGATAGTGCTCTGCTGCGGGCCGAGATTCTGGCTGTTTTCTCCTTGGTATAAATTTTGAGGGACAAAATACGGTCACTGGCAGGAAGCAAGAAGATGGAAGCTTGTGGCACAGGAGCCCGGTGTAACTTGCTCTTATAAAGAGGTACCTGCGAGGTACCTGGTGAGTCAGGGGCTTCAGGTGTAACATGCCTCTCCCAGCAATGACTCAAAGTTCATTCCAGTGCCTATAAATCCCTACAGCATGGATGGAATGAAGTTAAAAAACCAGGTTGCTTAACAGCAAGTTTACAGTGGTGTTTACCCTCATTACCCGGGCTCTGCCAGTGCTGCCGGGTCACCAAGTTATTGGTGTGTTTGATTATGCTGCACTGAGACTAATTACAGTGTTGATGTACAGAGCAATTGGAGGCTATAAAAGGGAGAGGTTTCTCGGAGCGGCTCTGTTTGTGCAGGCACACACCCAAAGCTTTCAACGCGAGCTGCGTTTAGGGACTTGCTGCATAAGCATCATTCTGCAGTCTTTGAAATGCGGACTGGGTGGCGTTGAACGTACGCGCTTGTCCGCAGACGCAGAGCGGCAGGTCTCCGTTCACATCTGTGTCCCGCTGCGGGCTGGGGGAGGAGGAGGCTTTATTTATTACCACGGCTTTTTGTTCAGTGCTGACTCTGAAGTGACTCCGATTTTGGAAAAAAAAATGACACATCCAGTTCTGGAGGGCAGTTTAGAAATCTAAAGATTTGCAGTCTTTGAATTTCTGAACCCTTTGTTTACTTTCTGTCCGTGGCCTTCATATGTTCTGTGTACAATTTGTTTGCAATAGTGTCTTTTTCACATAATTTAATTAAATTCTCAATAATTTCCATATTTAGTCCTTTTTTTCTTTGCAATTTCTCTCCTCCTTTGACATATGGTTAATACTTTTTTTTTTTTTTTTTTTTAATAGGTAACTGGTCTTGGCATAAGTAAAATTAGATTTCTCTGATGTCATTGCATTTGCTTTTGTTTTCACTAAGGCTGAATTCAGCTTTGGGTTTTCTGCTTTGGGTTTTCTCTGAGAGAAAAAAAATTAAAGGACTTGGACCAACAGGCTGCAGCAGATTTAGCCTTGGAGAAGACGTTATCCTCTCCAGCTGCCTGCCCGTCCCGTCAGCTGAGGTTACAGCCAGGAGAACAAAACAGCAGCCAAGATGCACGTGCCCCTGATGTAATGGGGCACTAACTTCTGGCAGAGGAGTCAAAGACAGAAATATCTGCAGCGACCTCAGTATCACCTGACTTTTTCTTTGGAAATTCAGGCTCCTTCTGCTTTAACATCACAGTTTTTTCCTCTGCCCTTGAGAATAGGAAGCAGCGAAGTCCCTGATAGAGAAAATTATCCTCACTCTTCATATTCGTACAGGAAGAAATAGTCTCCAGTATCTCATATCGATTCCTCAGTAACAATTTTAATGTCTTGGAATTTATTTTTCTTAAGTGATGAATGTAGTAGAATTAATTTTTATTACAAAAATAATGGCAGTGGCAGTGATGAACATAGATTATATTTTGTTTCTTCTCATGCAAAAAGATAATAGCTTTTTCCCTATTTAATTTATTTAAAGTTTTATTTATTTATTTAAAATCATACTTATTCACACCTTATTCTGAATGGCATACTTGGCTTTTCACTGGACATTTTTGGGGAAAGATTTTTCACTTCTCAATAATTTCTTTCTGAATCTCCTATTCCCGAAGCCTTTATTTCATCTGCGTCTTTGCTTTATGTGCACATCCTAATCCTGTCAGATTCAAGTTTTTTTCTTTTTCTGCCCTTGCCACATGTTTAAGGGTGTAATGGCTGCACAGTAGTGGAACTAAAGAGCTGGCACCTTGTAGCACTGACCTGCAAAACAAGGACATTTTACTTCTGATTTGCACAAAGCCGAGTAGATTACCCCTGTCAAGGGACATGCACCAGCAGTCTGTGTGCTGGGTTATAATTACAACAAATAGCAATGGATTAGTCCTTTAAAATCTAGTTTACCCACTTTGTCCTGCTCACACATACAAATTTTCCCAGAACCAACCCTGAAACTCCTTAGCCAAAATGGACTTTTGTTTCTGTCCTCCTTTTCTTTCTTCCCAGAAATGTAGTCAGCTATGGGCAGGAAGCTACACGCTTCTCTATGGACTAGGCTGGTGATGTTAGAATACTATTTTTTTTTTCTTTACTAATTTCATTATGAAACCTGTATGAGGGTTATCACGCTTTAATCCCTCCAGTCTTGTTTATTTTTAAGTGAATTTTGACTTTTTGATACCGGATTGTTCAATCTGGACCCTAGAAATCTAATTGCCTATAGCGCTAGCATTCTTTAAAGTAGTTCTAGAAACCATCCCAAAATTAGCACGTCTGCTTTCCTTCTCTCCCCTGCCCTGTCTTTTTCCCTCTGTCTTTCTCTCCCTCTCTTTTTCGCTCTACGTAAGTTAGCCTCTTTTAATGTACAGGAAATCACATCACTAATTGGCATAAGAGCTGGTGATATGGCTTTATTACATTAACACACATTCAGTAGACATTTAATGCATTTCCCTGAATCGCTTTGAAAAGGTGATGATTTTTGGGTATGACTAATAGAGGCCAGAGTTTTAAAATATATTTTTATTGCAAATTTTCACAACCTGCATAATAGTAATAATGCATTATCCCCAGTGTAATGCTAAATATGAATACTTCATTCCAAACCATTTGACAGTTATATTCAAATATACTATTTTAAAATATATGTGACTACAAACAAATATATACATATGACTATTATTTAATATATCATAGCTTCTTTTCCTTATGGACTCTTAAATCAGAATTACAAATCATGCTTCCTATAGCTAAGCACTTAAATCCATGACATCTAATTTAAGTGACTGAACATGAATTTAGCTGTCTAGTATTAAGCATGTGCTTTTGACTGTACTTATCTTCAGTACCATTTCATTATTTTAATGCAGAATTTAACCTTTCAGTTTCTACTCCTTTTTAGTTTTGCTCATTTCAAAAAAGAATAGGTGCACACTTTCGTGCTCACGTAATTTTTTTCCTTATATCCTTAGTGAGATCAAAATAACAGTTTCAGTCATGAGAATGGGTTTTGTTTTCCAAAGCAGCAGGTAGAAGGTAGTCAAAATCTTCATTAATGTTATTTTGTTCAGTTTTAAGTAGTTTTCCACTCTCCTTTGCACTCAGCAAACTAGACCCAGAGCCAAAAATAACAGTAATACCTTCTTTTTCCTCTCCTCCCTCCTCTTCCTTCTTCTCTCTAAGAAGGAGAGAAAATAGAAGTGTGTGTTTATTTTTTGGTGAGCCCACGCAAGTTAAGGCCCTGCATCAAATATTTTTTTGACCGATTAACATTTTTAAAATGTGATAGCATATTTTGTGTTTATTGTGTGACCCCAAATAATTTATGTTATGCTTTCAGAAATTCCCATTGCATGTATTGATGTCTAGAAATGCTGCCAGTAGGCATGAGTAATTACAAGAACATCTTTCGGTCTTCAAATGAAGTCAATATTCAGTTGGGCTTCAAGTTGTGGATATGTTTGTGTGGAATTTTAAACCAGAGTTGCAGCTTTATCTATTATCTATAGAAGTAGGCAAAGCGTTATTAGAAGCGGTATGTGATAACTGGAAACAAGAGCTGATCTTTACTCTTTTTTTCTGAAACATATGACATTGAATTAAAAGGGAACTTATCTTAGTAAATGCATGATTTCCATTTTAATAGTTATGTTTGGGGAGTCTCAAAGGTTTAGAAAAAAATCTTGAAAAATGTGTATGTGTTAATACAATAACTAAAACTTACTATTAGTGGTTTGTAAATGTGTCTTGGGAGTCCTTATTAAGTAAGTTTCTGATCTTTTCTTTGTTCCCTCCTCATTTTACCATTACAAGTGCAATCAGAAAGCATAGTGGGGTGCAAGGAGAGAAAAGCTCTTAAGCAGCGTGTGTGGATTCTACTTCTGCTTTTGAGGAGATACGAGGGATAGGTGAGGTTGGAAGGCGTGTTCAGTGTTCTTTCCTGCTTTTGATAAAAAGGAGGAAAGCTGGACTTTTCAATATTTGAATTGTACATGGAAATAAGAAGGAGAAAAAAACCCTAATGGTGTGTATTGCAAGACAGATTAGCATACATATGAGATCCTGGGCCTATGAACAGCAGCTTTCACAGCCATCTGTTCTTTTGCTGGGGTTGCAGCAATTTGCATCAGTTCCAAGTATTCACTAAGGTAGGATAAACATGGTTAATGGGAACCTATGATAAAAGAAGCAAATCCCACGTTGTTTGTAGATGCATCTTGATTACTATTGTGCTGTGTCCACTCAGCCTGCTTTTGTCGACGCTCTTTTGTTTTTGCTTGGGGAGATTGTGGCTGCTCTGACATGCTTATCTGCTGGTGTTGGCATATTTGGGAGTCAGAGAGTCTTACTGCAGTGAGAGAAGAGCTCTGTTGTAGCTGGGGTTAAGACCTCTGCCCTTCCCGGTAGGCAAAAGTCTAGAGAGGGGAGAGGATGGCAACTTGCTGTGATCTATCTGATTGCAGATTTGGGGAAGGACACAATCAGAGTATCTCTCAAATTCAGACAGCATCTAAAACTCCAAAGAAATTACCAGTGAACTAAAAACTAGGAGAGTCTTCTCTGAGCAGCATCCTGGTACATTCATGGTAGATAAATTGCTCTGTTTCATCTGCACTAAACTTAATCTGCAGCCACACACGTGCTTTATTCCTCAGAAAGAGTAAAACACACTATCTTCCCTATCTCACCACCAGTTTTTGAGTCTTTCTTACCCTCCAATGCATAAGATGCCATCAAATAGCTGTCTTTGGCCCTCCAGCCTTTAAACTGAGAGGAGTGGTTGATACACCAGAGGGCTGTGCTGCTGTTCAGAGGGACTTTGACAGGCTAGAGGGATGGGCAGAGAGGAACTGCCTGGAGTTCCAGAAAGGGAAGTGCAGAGTCCTGCACCTAGGGAGGAATAACCCACGCACACACCCCAGTATCAGCTGGGGGCTGACCTGCTGGAAACAGTTCTTCAGAGAAAGACCTGGGAGTCCTGGTGGACAAGAAGTTGACCATGAATCAGCAACGTACCCTTGTGGCCAAGAAGGCCAATGGTATCCTGGGCTGCATCAGGAAGAGCAGAGCTTTGTCAGCAGGTCGAGGGAGGTCATCCTGCCCCTCTACTCAGCCCTGGTGAAGCTACATCTGGAGTACTGTGTCCAGCGCTGGGCTCTCCAGTACGATAGAGACGTGGGGCTACTGGGGAGAGTCCAGTGGAGAGCTACTAAGGGGCTGGAGCATCTCTCATATGAGGAAAGGCTGTGAGAGCTGGGACAGTTCAGCCTGGAGAAGAGCAGATGGAGGGGGAGGATCTTATCAATGTATTTAAATATATGAAGGGAAGGTGTAGAGAGGATGGGGCCAGACTCTTCAGTGATGCCCAGCAATAGGACAAGGGGCAACAGGCATAAACTGAAACACAAGAAGTTCTGTTTGCACATGAGAAAACTTTTATATTGTGAGAACGACTGAACTCTGGAGCACATTGCCCAGCGAGGTGGTAAAATCTCCATCCTTGAAAGTATACAAAAGCTGTCTGAACACAATCTTGGGCTATGTGCTCTAGGGCAATGACCCTGCTCGAGCAGGGGACTTGAAGTAGAGATCTCTAGAGGTCCCTTCCAACCTCAACTGTTCTGTGATCCTGAGCTAGGAGACAGTGCTTGTTTCTCATCTAACAGCCAGTCAGCCCCATGGCAAGAAGCACATGAGATTTTGGTACAAAGTATTGAATGTAGGGTTGAAATAAGGCACTCTTATCTGGAGATAAACATCCATCTCTTCCTTATTTCTAAAAACTAACATTAGGAAAGAATTAATCTCAGATCTTCCATCTTTGCCAAGTTCATCCAACGAAACATTCAAAACAGTGCAGACTGCTGGGGTGCTTGCAGGTAATTCCTGTTAGTTACTGTTTATTCTGAAAAATGGAGGAAGAGATGTGTTTTTTGGATTACATTATAATTCTGCCCTTATTTTCTCAAGTTTCCTGTTGAATTTCATATTCTGGAAATGTAGATTATTCAGTCGGGCAACTTCAATTGTGCACTGCCTATTGGGGAGGATACTCACTTTAACTTATTTTCTCTTCTGATCTTCACTCTGGGCTAGCACAGAACAGGAAGGAAGGGAGAAAAATGTTTCTATATTTAGTTGGTGTCGCTAACTTTCTCCAAATTCCGGTTTTTCAGTAGTTGCCTAACGGATTTCAAAGTATCTGTCTGTAACTGAATGTGTCAGAAGCTGCTAACAAGCGCTTGTAAGTGCAAAAACTAAAGTATAAATATTTTCATAAAAATTGTTTTTAAATTATTATAGTTGGTGAATGAATAAGCATCTGTTTAGTCTATTAAAAATTTTCCAGTGACTACACCCAATAATATCCATGCTGAAGAGATCTGTGACCACGTTTTGAATCAGTGACCAGAATCTGGCAACTGGAAGTGTTTAAATGTGTAAAGTGTCTAAGATATAGCAATAAAACTCACTGCAGATCTAAACCTGGGGCAGAACGTTTCAGAGCTGAAGAATTTCATGCTTACACTTTTACTGGGCTCATATTTATAAACTTCTAAACACAACATTCTCTCTTAAACCTCCTATCATAATTTCCTTAAAAGTAAATTAATCTAAGGAATGTAGAGTATTGGTCAAAGGCTGGATATCTATTTAAGGTGGGTATAGAGAGAGTATATTCATAGTTGCCATGCTTGCAGATATATTAACAATATATGACACCTTAAAACACCAGAAACTCCTTATCAAAATATATGGCATGGTGAAAGACTGGTTCACGATAGGATCAACATCTATGAGATGGCTAACAAATCCGTGTCTAAACAAGAAATTGTTTCATTGTAAAACCTAGTATCACAACCGAATTTAGGGGTTCAGGCAAATCAAAACTGTCTTGACTGTCTGTGCTCTTCAGGCTTCAGTTAATATAGCAAAATTAATTTTGTGCCAATCCAGCTAAAACACAAATGAGTGTGTCTCATTTCTAGAATCATGAGGAAAATAGTAAACTTGGTATAACCTGGAACAAAGTGCGGGTCATGCTGGCTGTCAGTGAGTGTGACGCTGTCTTTTCTCTCTGTGTCCTTTTTTCCTGGAGCCCTTTAGAGTATAAATTCGGTTCTGGAATGAGATATAGAAGTTCAGAAATGTAAAAGCTGAAGAATTAATTCAAACCATCATAAATAAACTCTGTTATTCAGTAGCTGAATAGCCATATCCAGTGAAAGACTTTCACCTGAGAAAAGGTTGGCACCATAGTGAATGAAAATTGTCGTTTATTCCTGGGTGCCTAAGATTATTCCAGGCAGACTGCCAATGTTCAGGTGACTGGACATCAGCAGAGCTATTGCTGCAGCAAAACTACTCGGAAAATCATTTAAAAATTACATAATTGGAATTGTTGCATTGACAGCTCATTCCTTTTAATAAGAGGTTAAAAAAGAGAGCTGATGCTCTTGACCACCTACCTGAAGTTGCTGGAATAGACTGGCAAATCTGGAGATGTTTGAATAGTCTTTGAGTGGAAACTGGTGGAGTAAAATATATAGAAATATTTCTTCTTCCAATGATAAGGATGAATATGGTTATGAGGAAAACCAAGCTTAGGAACAAGTACTTTGAGCTGTGCAGCGATGTGGAGAAGTCGGACTACGGATTAGGCCATAGCATGTGCTGTGGAGAAACATATGGCTGCTGTAAGACCTGGAGCAGAAAGTGTGATATCATTAAGTGGAAAAATATACTTAGAGGAAGGATTGCCATTCCTGTTGACA
Source organism: Rhea pennata (assembly GCF_028389875.1). Classification (NCBI taxonomy): domain Eukaryota; kingdom Metazoa; phylum Chordata; class Aves; order Rheiformes; family Rheidae; genus Rhea; species Rhea pennata. The sequence continues at coordinate 17,068,087 of NC_084671.1, read as the reverse complement.
AATATTTTTAATTTAAATGAGGATGACGTTTAATCACATGAAAAAATTAAGTGCATGCAGTTGATTTGTAGTTAATTGCATAGCAAGTCAAAATCACAGTGATGAACAAGCAGATCTACTTGCACAATTTAAACCTGTAGGTCATGATAGCTGGAGATCTTAGGCTTTGGGATTAATTTGCTGTTCTGATTAGCACATCTAATGAATATTCATTGTCTTATTGTCTTTTGCATAAATGACATGATCTCTAACATTAGGTCTTAGCCTTACAGCGTATTTCCCCTGCAAGAAGGCAGACGACTGTGTTTTCATCTTACAAAGGCTAGAATCCAATTCACTCAAACTAGATATGATCTCTGCAGTCTGAGGAACCGCAGGGAAGCGACACTGCCACCTTGTAGTTTGTACAAGCTGTTTGTAATTTCTTGGAATGACTCCTTTCCCCCAGAGATAATATTAAGAGATAACATGGGACATTTAGCTCGTGGGACAAATCCCAGCCTTGGGATGCTGGAGGTCGCTTCTCTTAAGTTCTCAGTAGCTCAGATCCTGGAGCAAATCAAACCAATATGTGAATTTAGCAGTTCTCTAGTTGGGTTCCCACGGGGAAGCGGCTGCACTGCTCCCAACAGCTGTCATGCGTTATGTAGTTTCCCGTAGAATGTTGCGAAATCTTGAGATTTTCTGTTTGCTAGTTCTGATTTTTGGCTGAAAACTCTGGTTCATTTGATTATGAGTTTGTGGTTTCCGTTTTCGTTTAAAACTACAAGTAACTTTTAACCCTTTTAAAATGTAGAAGGCTGAAGCTGAAACCTAAGCTATGTAATATTTAAAGAAATTGTTGAAGATAGATTAAAAAAAAAAACAGAAACAAAAATAGTAGTGTTTTTGTCTGTGAATGCACAGTCCCTTGCCTCTGTCTCTCACTTGCCAACTATGACCCCAATGACATGTTTTCTCCTCTGCTTTCTGAGTCCTGTCTCTACAGCTTTTTAAAATGTGGTATATTGCACAGAAGTGCTGTTTTGACCGAGAGGAAACCTGTGTCATCAGTCACCAATCCTGAATTTGACTCTTGATGTTATGTGCTGTCAGTGAGGTACGGTATTAGAATGTATATACTCACTCTGAATCTGATGTGTGTGAAACTAAAATATTGAAGATCTGCATCTGTAGCCAAACCATGGTTAATTATGTCATAGGGTTGTTCTAAATGAGTTTTACTGTAGTTAGGTTTTTCAGTGTATTGGATTTTTAGTGTTTTTAGTTTAGCGAATTTGTAGTGCTAATGGATTTAATTCTACTTCCATTTAAATCCACTAGAATAACTTCTGATGATTTGAAAGTAAAACACGGTCTTTTCCCTTCAGCACTGTCAGTAAGGAAGGATTGGGGACTTGGAGGCTAGTAAAGGGTCCAGTTGCCTGTATGTAGAATGAAGCAACTTTTCATTATGTAACACTAACAGAGGTAAACCAAAATAGTTGTTTTGCTTATGTTTATAAGGTCAAGCAATGGTTTACACCACATGTCTAGAAAAGCAGAGCAGTGGCAGGAGTTGGAAAGGCAAAACAGTTTCTTGCCTTTTGTTTAAATGCTTAGAAGCTTAACTGGAAACAAATAATGTTTCTTGATAACAGAGTTATCTTATCTGACACAGGAAGAAATGTAGGACTTCAGACGGATATGCAAAAAGTTGACTAATTCTGTTGTTTAACTAGCTACGGTTGTGCTGCATGAGATTGCTTTTAATATTTGTTTGGCTGCTTCTTGTCCGTTTGTTTTGCTTTTGTCTATTGTTTCGGGGAAGTCTGAAAAATTACTGTTTCCTTTAAACAGCTAACAGCTACTTAAGACTCATTCTTGGCTTTTCTAATGAGATTATTTTCTTAGATCTTTTAGTCCTTATAAAGTTGACAAGGGGTCAACTCTAGGTGAATTTTTATTGATATAGTTTGTTGTCTTCTAGTACTAACATTTAGGAGTCTAGTCATGAACCGAGATTCTGCTGCTTTGGGCATATTACCCACAAAGCAAAATCACAGTTGCTACATGCCCTCCTACTTACCTTCCTTATCTATGGTCTTACTGGAATGAAAAGATTCACACTTTAACAATAATATATATTTTTAAGAAACTAGAACTTTAATTTTCAGGTAGGATCAATTGCTATAGCTCATTTTTGCACAGGGAAGTGCTTATGCTTCACTAGGCTGGTGCTCAGTAACAGTTTACTCTTTCCACTTTAGGTGGTGTTTCAGCTGGTTCAGTTAAATACTTACTGTTGGATAAATACTACTGAGTAAATCAAACTCAAGAATTAATGTCCATGGTTTCTCCCACCTGCTCAGTTCCCTCTTTGATCAAAAGTGTAGCCAATTTTTGGCTGTACTGCATGACAGACAACAGTTCTCAGAGCCAGAGGAATACTGAGTAGTAGCCAAATACTACTTGTTTGGGCCTTATTTGCTATTAGAAACACTTTTTTGGTCCACTTCATATTTTTCACTTTTATTTATACGTTGGCATCTTAATCTCAAGAACCAGGTCCAAAGAAACACTCCACACTCTGCAGGGCTGGACCTGAGCTGGGCCAGAAGAAGGTTATTTTTGAATTTGCTGCAAGTTTTAGAGTTCTGGCATATCTTACTGCCTGAAGTTCTTTGAACTGTTGTAATGAACACCAACAATACAAAATGCCCGCAATTAATGGCTAACTGTGGGAAATGCATCTTTTCTCTTTTCAGGTAGATGTGTTCCATGTTCTTAAAGAAAAAAACAAAACCCAACAGATCTATCTAGCCTACTGATGCATTTTGTAATAAAATGTTCCCTGGCTATGCCTCTTTAAAGTATTACTTGTTTAACCTTCTGATGCAGTTGCTAAGATTCTAGCCGTAAGGGAAAAAGTAGAAATACATCACACTTATGATATTTTATTATTATTCAAGGCAGCAAACCCTCTTCTTTCATTAGAATTTGCAATAGTATTCCATTTTTGGGAAACTGTTTTTGACTGGGATCGTTTCTATTTCCCATGGTAGCAGACTGCCTGAAAATTAGTGGTCATATTATCCTTTGGAGTATGCTGCATTTTTTTCCTAAAGCAGCATGTTGTGCTTGGCTGAATAGACCCACCTAATGTCGCTTGTAATTTCAGCAATGAGATTTCTTGGTACCTCATTATAGACTTTTTGCATTGAAAGACGGTAGAAAGCAGCAGAAATTGTTGTGTTTAGAAGTTGCACGTGAAATAACATAGGCGTCACTGAATATGATGTTTTTTTAGAACACTTGCAAATCAAACTAAATGCACTATAGAGGTGAAGGACACACACCATGTCTTGGTGCAATGGGCAGAGTCAGAAATAGGCTGAAACTGATGGGACCTGAAGTGACAGATGTATTGAAAGATGTAATATACTTATTGTCTAATCATGCGGATAGATTAGAAGATGGAAACCCTGAGAGTAAGAAGCTTACAATAAGAGCTACTGCTTAGTCTGAGCAATAGCCTCTGAGGGTTCTTAATCTACCAGGGGAATTGCTGTATAGATGCAATAAGTCTGACAAATAAAAGAATGAAGAATGTTGTAAGTCAGTGAAATTCTAGATTTTAATTTCTGGTATTCTATAGAGGATTGAGGAAGTGGGAAACAAAGAGAGAGAAAAACAACTAGAATGTGCTGTTAGTTCTGTTCATGGCTTAGGAAACAGAGGAATTAATCTGCGACATTTCTCCATTTGGATGCAAAGTAATTGCAGGCTTGGAGTCCCAGGCCTCGACTGAGCAGTCAAGACGGCTGCACTGCTGATTGACGTATTTGTAGTTAAATATTGCTGTGGTGTCAAAAAGGCTCAGCCAGGCCAGAGAAAACCACATGGTAAATGAAAGCCCCTGTCCTGTAGTGCTTGTGATTTAAAGGTCTGCAAGGAATTAGGGGGATGCGAAGGTCTGCCTCAGGGGAGTATAACTACTGCCCGGACTGGTGTCTGGGGGAGGCTGGGCTGCAGCAGCCCAGGCTTAACCCGTGTGAATGATGTGCGATGGCCGGCAGTGCAATGAGAAAAAGTAGCAGGTCCTGACATGCCCATTTTACATCCTTAAAAAACATAAACATACTTTCAAAGCTGGACTTTTCACAAACATGCTTGTGTGTGAGTGTATCAATATTATACAAGCAGCCTCAGCTGGCAAGATAATGCAAATAAATGCAGCAAACTCCATTATTAAGAGTCATCCTGGTGTAGAGTAAGCACTTCCCTCTGCGAAATGAGCTATAGCAATTGATCCTACCTAAAACCTAAAAATGGTAATTTACTGGCAGTTAGAGGAACCACAAATAAAGCTTCTGCTTACCTACTTCAAGAATGTACTGCTTATTGCAACATGTGTTTGGAGATTCATAAATTAGTGTAATTTTTCAGAGCTAGAGAATTATAAAAACTATTTGCCACATCCATTATTACTAACTAAACTCATTAATACTAGGAGCTATGCAATGTAAACAGACTCCTTTCCCTGACCTGTCTGTCATACCAGTTGTTCAACAACACGTTAGCTTGAACAATTGCAGCAACTTTTAACTGTTCTGTGGAACATCCAAATTATATCAATAGGACAGTATTTTAGAAAATCTAATTAGAAAGATGCCGAAATACTTGTACTTTAATTGCTCAAAAAGGGTGAATTGCTAAATGTATTTCACGACTTTTTTTTTTATATGTATCTTTTGTTTGTTTTATGCACACTGGTTCCACAAACGCTAAGCAGTGGATTTTTGAGTAGAAATTTTAATAAGCACTGCCATATCAGTTAAAATTGTAAACCTTTTTAAATGCTCTGAAGTCTGTAGTAAAAATAGGACATTTTACGGGTCTCTTGATCAAGAAAAATCTGTATCCCTTTCAATTCCTGCAAAACTTGTGCAGGAAAGGAATGCCTCGTGTGGGTTTCTGCAGTGCTGAAGACACAAAGTCAGTTGTCAGCCATAAGCATTCAAAAATGTAAACCAGAGGCTCCAAAAAAAATCATTTCTCTTATCTCTTTGTGATGCAGGGGCTCTTGGCTCCCTTGCAGCCTAGCATGTGCAATGCTTGTTTTCAACTTTCACTTCTTTTCCTGTTATTTCCTACCTCTCCTATCTTCTGCTTTTTCCCTCAGCTCTTCCTGTCACCTCTCACTTACTCTGTTGCTCGGCCTTCTGCCGACTCCTGAACTGCAGAGCTGGCTTAGAGCTGTCCTCATCTCTGCTGGGAGGTGGTGAGCAGGAAGCCTGACTGTTAGGGAAGCGGCTGCCAACTACAGAGCCGATGGGGAAGCAGCATCCTCCTGTGGCTTCAGGCTGTTGAAAGAGATGCCCAGAAGTCGTTTTTGCAAATAAAGCAACCATGCAAAAGCATTGGCAATTCAAGGTAACCGCTCTTCTGACTCTCCTCCGCTTGTGCTGGAAGCCTCTTAGCTCTTGCTCCGAGCCCCTGGGATGCCAGCCTGCGTCCACTGCCTTACCAAGGAAGGGTTACTCCAGGGCTCGTTCTGCAAAGTCGAAACAAGAAACCTGAACTATGTTTGTTTAAGGCTCATGTGGCTAATGGTTCGATTACCCCCTCCCTCCTCTCCTTCTCTTGCTGGCAAAGGTCTTGTAAGAATTTTGCAGACTTTGTCAGCATGATGTAATATAACGTCGTCTATGTTTTTGACGCAAATACAGTTTGTTTACTAGCTTTGCCAAGTTTTTGTGCAAGATAGTGTCAGCTTGCTTATAGTAATCAAGACTAAACAAACTAGACCTCCAAAGGATGGAAGAAAGGAATAGCACTATGCAAGCTGCCTCAGTGCTTGACCCCCAAACCTTAGGAATTCATATATAAATATTTTATTTCTTTTTTTATAGCTTGTGAAAGGAACTGACTACTGTTCTCTCTTCTTAAAAAAACACAAAAAAAAAAAAGAAAGAAAAAGAAAAGAAAAAGAGAGTAGCAAGCGCAGCAAATGTTGCTTTTCATTTATAGAAGATTTTAGGGGTTATCCAGAGCACTGCATGCTATAAAGCTTACATTTGTAAGAGGAATCTTTTGTGAAGAGATCACCGGGACAAGATTGTGTTGGCAGTGGAAATATTATACAGTCAGTCCATGGAGGAATATTCTAAGCAATAGGTTGATATTCCCTATGTTTGTAAATAGAGTAGTAAATGAAGGAATTATTAACTTTTCAGGGCCTTGAACTGAAATTATGTATATATTTTTGAACTGAGAGAAAAAGTATTAGCAGGCACTGAAAATAGTGCAAAGAGATGTCTCCGTGGCAAGGTTAACACTAGTTTCTGTCATTCCTCTTACTGCTCCTGAATTTGGTGCTTTCAATACAGACTAGTTAGTCCTGCCAGGGAGTGTCCTGGGGAAATACAAAAAGCAATGTTATAATATCGCTCCATTTCACAGTTAAGTGTAGTAAGAATTACTTAGTTCTGAGGGAAATTGTTCTGATTGCAATGCCTTGAAAGTAGTTATAACATGAAAATATTTCATGTTGAGAGGTGAGAGGAAGAGGATATCGTGAAAAGCGCTAGTCAGCCCTGCAAGCCGTGTGACGGCTTTTCCCGGGTTTGTTAGCAATCGCTTGCCTTTACGAAGTCACGGCTCTCCGTGCAATCAGGCCGGGGGTCTGGATGCCTCCGGGGGTGCTGATGCTGAGCCAGCTTCTCAAATAAGCAATTACAGTCTCATAACAAGCTTATTCGCTGTGTCATCTTGGTATCCAATAGTTTCATGCTGATAGTGATCTTTTCTTCATTCCTCTAAAAAAAGAAGAAAAAAAGTCCTATAATGTTCTTAATTTCTTGGTTTAAAAAAAAATTTAGGAAAATATAAGAGGAAAAGTTTTCAGTCTCAAAATTAAGGTGCAGATGAAAGACTGGATCTTATAACAAATTACTTATTTTCATGTTGCTTCCTTCAACTTGGTAATGTCCATTCTTATAATTTCATTTAAGAAAATTAGAAACATGAACAAGAATGAACTAATGACAAAAGATCAAGAGACAAGTACCTATCCTAAACTGTTTCCTGTCTTTATAAATCATATTTCATGAAAATGCACAGAGAATTTATATTTCACTACAAAGGAGATATAAGAACAATGGCTAATTTGAAAGAAATCAAAATCAGATCTTTGGATGCAAGGCATTGCATAATTATCTATACAGCACTAACTAATTAAATAATATTAATTCTCTGATTGGTTTGTATAGTAAATCTCTACTTTTTGGAGATTTATACAATTGTAGGTCTGAAAAAAATACAACAAAATCAATGGGATTAACTTAATTCAGAAGAGTCAGGCCATGAACCTCTGATGATGGCATTTTTCAAATGCTTAAATGCAAGTAATGGGACTATTACTATGTTGCAAGTAAGCGTTTGGTGTATAGTATCAGAAGAAGTTGGATCTTATGGGATTTTTATCATTGTGATTTAAATTAGACATGAATAATCGTGTGCTTAAGACTTATGTCAGAAAGGGCAAAATGAAGCCGGATGATTTTATTTGGGTTTCCACGTGTGGAGAGGCGTTGGGATAGGTGGAAACTCTCTTTTTAAGGGATAGGTGGAAACTCTCTTTTTAATAAAATGCACAAAACTATTTAATTTCAGTATACCATTTATTCTCTCTAAAAGAAATGTAGATAAAGGATGGAAGGGCAAATATTTTCTTTTGAGACATCTATACACTTTTGCAATGATCCTAAGTTACTTCCATAACTATATTTTGTATAGCTGTGTATGATAACATTTAATTGTTAAGGGAATATTTCCTATCCTTAAGCTGGAGCCTTGCCCCAGTGTTTTTTGATACAGGAATCAGAACTCCCTGGTTTTCTGCAACTTATTATTGAATGCATATAAAAAATAAATGCACAAGGAATGAGCATTTGCCAGTTTTTATGCTGATATGCTCTGACTACTTTGAATCCCTTTCCAAATACTGATGCAATGTAGAGTCACATTTATCAGCTGTGCAAGAACTTGCAGCTGTAAGTGCACCTGTCATACTCTTGTTCCATCTGTCTGCTCTGCATTTGCACAAAAAAAGGAAAATTTTTGATTGAAATGATTGTTTTCATTAAAAATAATATGTCTGTGAAGGTCAGTTTTCCTTGTCAAATATTTAGCTTTTACATCTCTGGGCTCTTGAAATTGAATTGTTTAGCCTAGTAATTCAAGATTTTCTTTTTAAAAGGGTGGAACTGTTGAGGAAAGGTATGGCGATTATAGTGCTATAGAAAAGTTCTGTTCAAGAATATACATTTAAAGCCTTGAACAAAATATAAAAAATAATCCTAAGGCAAATATGTCATGTCATATAATTAGATCCAAGAATTAAACCCAAATAAGTATCCATCAGTGACATCCACATTGCATCATTCATAAGCACAAATTCTCAGGGAAGGGAAATCAGCAAAGAACCATCAAATTCTTTAGATCATAGAAAATTTCATCAGTGAAGATCCATTTCAGATCAAAACAACAGAGTATATCCCATGTACAGGAAGCTGGTATTCCGCAGAGAAATGAAGAAGACCTTACCAGTAGAAAATATTTGATAATCACCAAGAAAAATGAATACAGCCAGCTCCCAGCAACTGTTATGGCATTCACTTATTGCCCTCAATGAGATTTTTCTAGTTCAGTGAGATCAGTGCTAAGGTTGTTAGAGCCATTGTGAAATAATGAGATATAAATAGTTAAAGCAGATTTGTAGTCATTTATGATACTTAGTTTTGTAATTAACATGTGCTATTTTCTATTTATGATAACAAATAACACATATTACCTTTTTAAATAGTGATTGACATATAGCAAATTCAATCTATTTACCTAATCTTCCTCCTATGTCTCTGCACTAAACAAGTGGCAAGGCAGCTGAAGGTAAGGAAGCAAATTAGAGCAGCCTTCTACTTCAGTTTGTGATAGCTCAGAATTCTAGACTTCAAGAGGTGATTTCAGTGGTGGACAACTTATTTCACATGGCACTCTTGGAAGAGGCTTTCATGAGAGCAAATCTCTTGTTCATTAGGAAACAGCTTTAAAAATGTGCCACAAATACTGCCCTGGAAATCGCAGGCTGGAGTAATGTGAATTATGATTTACATCGTAGTTAAGTCTATGATGCATCATTATGCTTTTTTATATTCTTACCAAAGATTCATAAGATTCATTAACTGATGTGCTGCACTTTTATGAAGATGCATCCTTCTGAAAAGAAAAAAAGGTCTTCTGTTATGGGGGTAATGCTGATTTATCATTGCCTGTGTATGGGCACATGTGCAGATGCATAAACATATACCTGAGGCTTTTATAATTCTCCATGCTTGGGTCATGTCCCAGGTTTTACTCCTTACTGGACAGCTAAGCTGATAAGATTGTTCTTAAGATGGTACTGGCTAAGATGCTTTTAGCAGATTAAAATGAATAAGCAGGCTGAACAGCAGTTTTAAATGTATAAAGAACACTTTGTTCCCCAAGCATCTCCTGCAGCTACCCTGGAAGATTTCTGCTCCATGAATTTTAGCCAGTCTAAAGAGGAGCCAGTCTAAAGCTGCAGAGGAGACTTGTCATAGACGGGTCATTATAGATGGGAGCTCTGATATGTGTAGAAGTATCAGAGTAGCAGAAGAGTATGTGGCTTTGCACTCCAAGTGCTTCTAATTAGGAAAAGAAACATATGAGTATTCCGAGAAATGTATCAGGATCAAGAAAAATCTATAAATTAAAACTTTAGTATTAAGGGGTCATATGTGTTTTTAGCCGTTGGGATATGTTCCCAAAAGGTAATTTGGGTAAGGCTTTATCTTGAAGAGGTACAACTAGCACTCCTTAAGGGCAGAGAAATTTGTGAACTGTAACATTCTAGGATTAACTGGAACAACATTTATTGAACTCTTTTTCTGTAGAGAAAGCATGTTATTAGTGGAAGTGATAGTTGAAATGTATTTCGCTTTTCTGTCAAACAAACCTGCAATTTGTACCAAATGGTTGGTGGGCTGACTTGAAGAAGAAAGCCTTTTTATTCCGTCCCCACCAATGTCTTGGACTGAGTTTTTTTAGCCTGGAATAGTTGACTTAAGTGTTTTTTATTTATTTATTTATTTATTTTTATTCATAGAATTCCTAATTGAAAGCACATGTGCTGATTCTACTTGGTAAATGCTTAACAGAAAGGAAGAGATCTGCTTTTTGCAAAGGTGATTAGGAGTCATTTGAGTGTTGCCATGCAACAGTGTCCTGTACCTGAACTATTCTAGCTTGCAACCTTTGTCCAATGTGTCCAAATCATCATTGCTAGGGACAGTACAAAAATTTACAGAAAGATTTCCAAGGAAGAAAAGAGTGTATGTAAGTCATCATCTCCTCTGAAAATTGTACTGTTAGAATCTGTTTATGTAGGACTGCAGCTTGACGGCTGAAACAAATCACTTTGGTTGAATTTCATTTAGAAGCTGAAACTGAAAACTAGGTTCAGCATTTTTCATGATTCCTCAGAACCGAGACTGTTGCAATAACAGAGAATTTCAGTTAGATATTTTTTAAGACCTTCACCTTAGAGGATACCCAGAAAAGAAGGTCAGGATCCCTTGGTCAGTAAGAGGTAAGTCTGAGTCTGGCACCGTGGAAGAGCTGTCCACTTTAGAGCAGTGAAATTTTATAATTTGGAAAAGAAAGTCAGGAAAGAGGGAAGGATAGGGGATGGCAGAAAGATGTAACCTCTGTATTGCTTCTGTTTCTTTTACCTGTTCACCAGTCTGAGACGTCAGGCAGGACGTTCCAAGCTTGAGAAAGAGATCTCGTCATGTCTGTAGGTCTGCAGAGCTCTGCAGCAGAAGCCAGGACTGCAGTCCACGTGGCCCATCTAAAGCGCTGAGCAGCAGCACGGCGATCAATAAAAGCTGACTGGGTGTTTGGGTAATGAGCCCGTGCTGAAGCCCGTGCCACAGTTACGTCGGCACCGCTGTGGAGAGCTGACCCAGATCAAAGACAGCGTGGCTGTGTCAGCACCCGCTGTCCTAAGGCACCGTAGCTCCACCAGAAAGACTGAGGAAAAAGAGGTGATGGATACTTCAAATTTAGGCCTCCTGTGTGGAGTTCGTCGGGCAGGAAAGCAGCTCTGTGCTCCCGTTGTTACTCCCTACTTTGGGGGGCACCAAGCACTTCTATGAGGCTGTCAGTGTCTGTGTTTCCTTCCTTCTATGGGGCCCCAAAGGAAGGGCATGGCATATAGCGCTTCTGACACAGCGCTGCAAAAGCAGCAGTTTTCTGTTCTTTTCAAAGAATGCAGTGAAATGGTCTGCTTTTAGCCTGTCCCATAATATGCCCTAGCTGATTTACAGCTGTTTGGAGAGAGTGTGTCTCATTCAAACCACTGTGAGGTGCTTGGAGCAATTGCTTGTTTTATCTGGATTTGGTGGTGCAAAAGCAAGGAAACTGATGATAGAGGGAATGTGGGGGAATTTTAATACATTTTTAAGGCTAAGCAGATGAATAGCTATCTCTGTTTGGAAAAGCCTGTCCATACCCAGAACATTATGCAGTATAAAGGGAAGGTCATTCTGCTTGGCAGGATCTACAGTTACTTGGAGAAGACCTCCCCCCACTCCATTCTGGCAAAGATTGACACTCTCTTGCGACCAGTCTCCAATCATTCAGCTTCCTCTTGAAGCTACTTTCAGAAGTTGTTTGAGGGGAGAGGACACTTTAAGAGCAGCAGTAGGAAAAAACGTTTTTTGAAAAGATGCATTTCAGACTTTAAATGAAAAAGAAACTATGTTAGAGAAGTCCATTAAAAATTGGCTTTCTCAGCAAGACAGAAACCTTAACTTAGATTACTTGCTTTAGAGTTCAGGTTATTCATACTTATTTGTTTTTCTAGCACTTTGAGCTTTTATACTTCTTCAAGACTGTTTTGTTTTTATTCCTTGAATTGTTTTTATGCACTGTAAATGCCTTAAGTTGGAAAAAATGATGTGACATAGGTAACTTATTTTGTGGAACACTGTAGAGCTAGAACAATGCTCACGAATTCTGCTTGTTGGTGTTCACTCGGGTTAGATTACAAACGTAAACTTGGTTTAGCTCCACTGGCTGCAGTTGCGTGCCAGCCTGGCTTATTCCAATAGGGAACCAACTCAGTTCGATGTACTCTAGTGCTTAATAGTACCTGCCATACGGGGCATGCCGAGCCCTCTGTTGTTGTTAGCAGTCTTATTCCTTAAAGCTAAATTCTACTGGTCTCCAAGTAGTTTTGAGATCAACTCCAGCTTGTAATGGCTGTATCCCAGATTGGTGGGAGATGCATTACATTTAATTTAACACATGTAGTAAGTAAGTGTTTCATCGCTCAACAAGACAAGGTTTTTCAGGAGACACAATATCTTTTCTTAGATCAACTGATACAACCAGGAAAGCAGTTGAGAAGATTTCTGACACTTGGGACCTTCTCTAACCCCCAGATGTTATTTACAAAAGCACATAATTTTTTAGCTCTGAAAAAGTGTGCTTCAGTGGTTATCCATTTTCCCTCTGCTGTATCAGTTGGCCTACTGAAAGATCCCCAGATATCTTGCTTCACTTGTACCCATGGACCAACACAGATACAACAGCTATCTTTAACTTTCATCATCTAGGTCGCTAATGAAACTACTGAATGGCTCTGACAACCAGCAGCCCCCAAAATTTTGAGAGCTGTGACAATAACTTGAGCTGAGTTCAAGAGGAGACATGCTCTTGTTTCTTGAGAAGATTTAGGTAAGCTGGGGTGATTTTGACTGTTTTATGAAGCTTTTTGAGGAGGAGAAGGGACATAGGTGAAAAATGAGGCTCCACATAACATAATGACTTAATTTCAAAAGGAACACATCTTGATTATTAAAAATTTAATCTGACTGCAGCAATTTATTCCTTGTTCTTACCCAAAGCTCAGTGATGTCTCTAGTAATTTAGAAAAGATTTTTAACTTTGAGAATTATTTTACTTCTCATATTCAAGAAAATTTCCTACAGGACATTTTTTATTGGATGTGTAATAGTTTTGTTCGTGTGATTAAAAAAAAGTGTCAGTGGAGCCAATAGTTGAAACTGGGAAATTTTGAAACTACATATGAAAAATACAGCTCTCTGTGCAATGTTCTTTTGTTTAAGCATGGTTGATTTATTCTGTCTAATTTATTCTGCATGGCAGTAACTGCCTTTGCATACACAAAAAAGGTGAAATCTTTTGCCATGGAAGATCTGTGTCTGCAGGACGTATTTATTTAAATGGTGCCCTAGTTTCGGTAAGTTCCTCAAATTACATATTGTAACAACTACAGCTGAGGTAGGCTTGAAATATGAAGTATCTAATAGTAATTTAAAATTAACTCTCTGAAAAATCCACTGGGCTTCATCTTTTTTTCTCTTATCCTGGTGGAAATATTCCTATCCTGTAGCTCTGCTACAGTCAATGAAAATTTTAAGGATATGAAGGATATAAATTTGTTTCTATAGACAAATGTTTATACACTAACAATGTGAGCAATCTGTTTGCATAAATAAATTGCTATCAAAATAACACTTTTTTTCCTTTAAATAGATCCAAAGTTATTAAAGAGGCCAAAATAAAAATGGCCCAGGGAAGGGTCTGAGCAAATACCCTATTGTATATTAAAACATTTTTTAAAGTGTACGTAGTTTATGTAGTCTGATAAAGAGCATGATAGAGGAGGAAAGTAGAAAAGTTTGTGATCTATGAAATATCCAGTCAAAGAGGAGAGAGCAGATCAGCGTGCTAAGGGTAGGCTGTGATATCCTTAACCATACTAGGGAGTGACAGTAGTGCTACTCAAGCAAGTGATCTTAGTGGGGAAAAAATAGGAATAAGTAATTTAGTAAGTTGTACAAATTTTGTAAGTAGTTGTTCATTTGTGAATCTCAGGTTTGTGACTGGGTTGTATGAAGCTTTTTGTCTAGCAGGGTAGTTCTAGAACCTGTAAAGAAATGTACTGATACCAAACACCTCTACATGTGATGTGCAACAGTGCTTTGTAACACCGTCGAAGAATCTTGTTCTTCTAGAGAAGTCTAACGTAGCTGTTAGCTTACAGTACAATGTATTTATCCATTCATTTCAATGTACAAGATAATTTTAGGGAAAATTAACATTTCAGATTGAACTGGTACAGAAAAGCATAGAAGCTTTCAAGTGTAAATAAATACCTGCTGTTATTTGTGGTCAGCAAGGGCCGCATATATGCTGCTCCCCTAATTAACAGAATTAATTTTGTACAATTCTCTTTAAGTGATCTAAAGAGTGAAGGTGCTTTACCATTCAGAACTTCAGTTCCTTCTGGTGCTTGCCTGGCTTCTTTTCTAACCTAGAAAAAATTAACTTGATCTGGAAAAAACTATTTGTTCAAGGGTTGCAAAAATAGAGGAGTAAACATGACCAAAAGGGGATTCCTTCATGTTATTACGATGCTGGTTCTTCACACCAATGTAGAAGAGCTTGCTGTGAGGCAAGCTCTGATATATCACCATCTCCCTGTAGTCAATTAGCCTGAATAATGATACTGTATTTTCACTTCCCTGAAATGAGGTTTTCAAAAAGCTGATGTGAACATACAGAAAATATTGCACACCTGTCAATAAGTGCTATTAAAAAAAACCAACAACCCCCAAAACCCTGTTTTTCTTTTGTTTTTCTTTTTTCACAATAGTCTGGGAACAAATAGAGATATCAGGTAAATTGGAAGGAGAGGGTGGGTGCAGTGAGGAAGAGGAAGGATCTTGCACAAGCTGATTTTAATCCCAGGGAGGCTGGTTTCCCTGTTTTTTATTGATGATGATGGCGGACAGGCTCCTTCCAAAATGCACAATTTGAATCCTGCTCTTATCAGTACTCAGGAAGAGTCTGTATCTGTCTGTTGAATATATAGAAAAACTACAGATGTTAACCTCCTTGGATTAAAATAAGATTCTGTAAATATTGCAACGCTGCTAGTTCTGCTTTGGAAAATAGAAATAGCACTCTCTGCTGTGATAGGAGATCATGCAAAAACTTAGATATAGATAAAACATACTGGGCTGCTTATGCCTTTAAACAGCTTTAGAAGTATCTGGACATGGTTGTCAGGATCTGATAATCTTTTGTGCAGGAAAAGAGAAAAATTTTGTTTTCTTTTTTTACTATACTTTTTTCCCCTCTGGTGATGGGAAAATGCTGTCTTAATGTTTTATAGACAGTTTTCAGAAATTCCTAAGTATCCAGAACTTAATCATCTTTTTATTTGTTTTCACAAGTCAAAATTGGCATTAAATCATTTTCCTCATATGTCTTGGTTAAGATTAACCTATCTTATGGAGCACCACTGAATCTTTGGGGATTATCTAGCTGTTTGCAGGACCCCTACAGCAATCATAAGAATAGGTATATAGGCAACAGAAAATTTAACCCAAATCAATGTTTTTATTAGAACGTAATGTTATATAGCTACTTTGTAATGTACAACTCTGAATTCATTAATTAACTGAAATCAGTTGTTGCATTATTACGAAAAATTACTCTACCTTTTTCTCCACAAAAACTGTATGTGCCGCTGGGCATGGGTAGAGATTGCACTAACATTCTCTGACATGGCACAGAATAAACTCATGTATCTGTGTGCACGCCACTTCTTCCTGCTTCCCTCCCCATGTATATGGACCTTGACTCTGTAGACCTTCTCTAAATGGAGCCTTGTCTCCATCAATGTGCTATTATTTAAGCTGACATTGTAATTTTAACCCAGTTAAACACAGATGTCACCTGAGCTATTTACAGTATGTTTAAACATTTTAGTGTACAAGGGAAATAATAAGATCCCATCTGTACTACGACAGTCAGCTGTGTAGCAGGGAATAACAATGTCTAATCAGTTTACTGGGTTAATTAGAATTGTGTGAATGATGAAGCTCAAGGGAAACAGTGAGAAGGGCCTGGGATTTTTAATTTCATGTAGATGTTTCTTTTCCAGCAAGTGGTTTGACATCATGTGGCCATTCCACACAGGCTACTTGGCAGCCATCAAATGGTGGAACCTCCTAGGAATAAAAATTAGTGTATATAACAATTCCTTGATCAAATCTCTTAAGGAACTTTTGTTTTCTAAAATGGTTTCAGAAATGGAAATGTTTGTCTTACTCCCACAGCAGGTTTCCCAACATTTCAGTACAATTTTTTCTCTATCTTAAGAAGCTTTGGTCAGTACTGAGAGAACTACAATTCTAGAGCTATTTAGCTAGAATATCCTATGTTATACCAGCACGTGTTCTAGCGCTGCTCGCGTAGCTGTTGTGCTCTGTCCCTCCCCTGCTAGCCTACCTTTGAACATTGCTTGTGTCCTTTTCGGTCACCTCGCCTCATTTCAAACCAAAGTCTGAATAAATAATTTTTCCTCTTTCAGTATTAGAAACAGCTGAACAGGCCACCTGCTTTTGTTCATTTAAGGTTGAAGAACAGCCTCTCCTGTCAGTATTACTGTGTCCTACACATGCTGGACTGGACATAATCTTTGGTTGTGGAGTTCAGAAGTGGCTGAAATCAAGTCTTTCAGAAGCAGGAATTACATGCTGAGTGCCTGAAGCTGGGTGCTGAGTGCAGGTTTCATACAGGTTGCACCTGAGCAGGTGTGTGTTATGATGGCAGCCACTGGCATCGTTCTTTCATTGCCTATGCTGTTCACAGAGAACAACTCGCTGCTGTGTGAATTTTTCTGGTTTCTTTTTTCCCCCTTTTTTCCCCCTTTTTTCCCCCTTTTTTTCCCCCTTTTTTTCCCCCCTTTTTTCCCCCCCCTTTTTTCCCCCCCCTTTTTCCCCCCCCCTTTTTTCCCCCCCCCTTTTTCCCCCCCCTTTTTCCCCCCCCCTTTTCCCCCCCCCCTTTTTCCCCCCCCCTTTTTTCCCCCCCCCTTTTTCCCCCCCCCTTTTTCCCCCCCCCTTTTTCCCCCCCCCTTTTTCCCCCCCCCCTTTTTTCCCCCCCCCTTTTTCCCCCCCCTTTTTCCCCCCCCCTTTTCCCCCCCCCTTTTTCCCCCCCCTTTTTCCCCCCCCTTTTTCCCCCCCCCTTTTTCCCCCCCCCCCTTTTTCCCCCCCCCTTTTTCCCCCCCCCCTTTTTCCCCCCCCCCCTTTTTCCCCCCCCCTTTTTCCCCCCCCCCTTTTTCCCCCCCCCCTTTTTCCCCCCCCCTTTTCCCCCCCCCTTTTCCCCCCCCCTTTTTCCCCCCCCTTTTTCCCCCCCCCTTTTTCCCCCCCCCCTTTTTCCCCCCCCCTTTTTCCCCCCCCCCTTTTTCCCCCCCCCCTTTTTCCCCCCCCCTTTTTCCCCCCCCCCTTTTCCCCCCCCCCTTTTTCCCCCCCCCTTTTTCCCCCCCCCTTTTTCCCCCCCCCTTTTTCCCCCCCCCTTTTTCCCCCCCCCCTTTTTCCCCCCCCCCTTTTTCCCCCCCCCCTTTTTCCCCCCCCCCTTTTTCCCCCCCCCCTTTTTCCCCCCCCCCTTTTTTCCCCCCCCCTTTTTTCCCCCCCCCTTTTTTCCCCCCCCCTTTTTTCCCCCCCCCTTTTTTCCCCCCCCCTTTTTTCCCCCCCCCTTTTTCCCCCCCCCTTTTTTCCCCCCCCCTTTTTTCCCCCCCCCTTTTTTCCCCCCCCCTTTTTTCCCCCCCCCTTTTTTCCCCCCCCCTTTTTTCCCCCCCCCTTTTTTCCCCCCCCCCTTTTTTCCCCCCCCCTTTTTTCCCCCCCCCTTTTTTCCCCCCCCCTTTTTTCCCCCCCCTTTTTTTCCCCCCCTTTTTTTTTCCCTTTTTTTTTCCTTTTTCTTTTTTGGTGTGTTTTCCTTGATTATATGCTCCATGACCTGCTTAATGGATCTACAGCACAGCATGAAAAAATATATCCCTTTTTTCTTTTTCCCAGTATTGTAAATATGACTGGTGGAGGAGGTGGTGAGAAGAGGAATGGAGTGGGAAGAGAAAAGAGAAAAGCATCAATAATCTGATATATAGTTTATCATTTGGGCCAAACTGTTGCCTAATATCAATGGCAGGTCTGTGCTTATGATGGGCCATAAATTATCATTAATTTGGTCAGAATAAAAATTGCAGGACTTGATCTTAAGAACTGGTTTCAGTAACTCTCGAGCTAGCAAAATGAAGTCATTTATTCTCTTTACTCTTGATTAATGTATATTACCATTACTTGTGGCAGCTTGTTTCTAATTCTTTTAGGATTAATCTCATTTCTCCAAAGCCTTGCCAATGAATTGCAATAAAGCCAGCTTGGGCAGGTTGCAATTTGCCTCCCACGTCAATATAACAGCTGTGGCCAAATTGTGAACTCCTAGAGTGCTGGTTTCCTTGGAGAAGGCAGTTGCCTGCTCCGGTCAGACTCACGCTCCTGATGAGATGTCCTGGGATTGAGGGGTAAGGGCTTCTTAAAGTTGTGACCTGTCTTTCTGTCATTTCCCCTTTCCAGAAGTTCATTGCCAGGAAGCTTATTTCTGGTACTTAATATTAGTTGGCAATATCAGCCTTCAAAGGGATCATTGAAACTTGGCAGAAGATACTCCCCAAAGCCTGCATTTCCACGGTAGCTTGCACACCTTAAAGGATTTTCTGTGCACAACCCTGCCTGGCCTACTTGCTGTTAGACGAACAAATGTAGTCCTGGGTTTGTCGTCTTTCTCCAGATTTGCCTTTGATATAAACTGAAGGATGAAAAATAGTATGCAAGCTTATTGCAGTAAAACAGAAGTCTAAAGTTTTGCTTATGAAAATGAAAACAGTTATGACAGAGGAAGTTAAAACATGGGTATTGAGCACATGGTGCAAAATCTCTTTTTTCTTAAGACAACTCAGCTGTGGAGACAGCTGAGGAGCACTTTGTTATTTCAGTACACTTTGGAGAAACTAATGTCAGTTTGGGAATGAGAGAAGAGAATCGGCCAGAAATTTAAGTCTTCTCTCCTCATGCATGGGTTGGCAGCTGCTTGAGATCCCTTTCTTCAACAACATATCTTCTGTCTTCATCCACTCCTCACTCTCTTTTTCCATAAAATGAAAATATTTCTCTGACTTCTGCTCTGGGGACTCATCATTATGCAATCTTGCATATCCTTTCAATTGTATTCATTCATATTAGAAGAAACTTTTAATCTTATTTAATGGTTAAGCAAATATGTTAGTTGTCCTTCTCCCCTCCTCAAGTGCTAGGTCAAGGTGAGAGTGTTTTCTGTTGAAATACTACATATTTGTTAATCCTGAAGGTAGGTTCCTAGATGTGATGTAGCAGTCGCTTAAGTACGAGACTCTTACAAGCAACAGTTTTGGGGAGCAATGGTTTGGAGAAGAGGGATGTACTGCAGAATTCTTTTTCCCCCAGTTTTCTCAAGGTATTTTGCATACGTGAACAAAAAAAAAAAAAAAATCTTGAGAATTTGATACATGAAGGGCTAACGGGAGAGGAAAAAAGTAGAACTTAAACCAAAAAATTGGCAAGAGCCAGTATACCTGAGCTGATTTAAGTATTTGCTTGCTGATGTTTCCTGTAAAATTTTTTTAATGTATGATAAAGATTGTCTTTTTCAATCTGCTTTCCTTAATCAAGGATTTCTTTTCTCTTCTCCTCTGCAGTGACCATCTTTCTGGGCTGTCCTGTGAACCTGTGGAGCCTTCTCTGAGGAGCAGGATATGGCAGCTCCTTGAGCAGTTCTTCATGTGGTGACCTGCTGCTGTTGCTGAGGAGAGGCTCTCAGATACACAGCACCCACACACCGCGTAGCCAAAAGAATCAAGATCCTGGAGGTAAGGCTGGAAAACTCAGGAGAGCACCCTGCTAGAGAAGCAGTGTCTCTTCCTTGGCCTAGGAGAAGGACTGATCAAATCAACATGCAGTTGGGAATTGAATCCAGGCCTGAATCTGGTGACCTGTCTACAAGTTACAAGTAATTGCTTGGTCATTCAATTAAAGATGCTGGAGCTGGATAAATCATTAGAATAATCTCCAGCATTGCCACTCAAGGATCAGACTTCAGAGTTCTTGTCTAGACTGATACCTACTGTTCTATTTTGCTGGGATTAAAATCAAGTAAGTGTGAAATTCTGTAGCGTGAAATTAAATTGAATCTGTTCACAAATAATTAAGTTTTACCTAGCACATACTTGACAAGTTGGAACCATACTGAGATCAAAATACAGAAGGGGAAAAAATAAAAAATGAGTGGTTGAGATTCTGCTGGTTGGATAGATGCAGTCGTACCATATGAACACGAAAGCATGATTCCTTACTAAATCAAGGCTTGTACCTTTGTTATTTAATCTGCTACGTGACTGTCCTCACTGCATGGTTCTCCATATATTCAATCCTTGTCTTGTTAGGTGTTCATCTGATCTATTTCTCTGTTTCTACTCTTGGAGTTTTCTTTATTCCCCCCCTCCCCTTTTCATCCTTTGGGATCACTAGATTCACATTCTAAAGGGATTAAAAAGCAAATGTTGTTATTCTGAAGAATGCAAGCTGGATGAAGTTGTGGCTTTACCTTGTCTTGACTTCCACTAGGAGCAAATGTAGAGTTTTTATTGCGGTGTTACAGTCTAAAATACTAGTGTTGGGTTGTGGAACATAGGGTCTTAGGCGCCTGTGTTGCATGGCTTCCTATCTGCACGGGTTAAGTGAATTTCTGAGTCTCTGAGCCATAATGTAATTGAAAATAATTGAAAAATAATTTCAAAATTATTTTCAAAAAATTGAAAATAATTTTCATTCCTGATTGCAGAGAAAGGCATACTAGACAATACTTGAAGCAATTTGGTAAGTGGGGTATGTGTATTGTTTTTTCTTGTGTGTGGCTCAGGAGTGCAAGAAATCTGATTTCTCCAAAGGGAGAAATTAAAATATGAGTGTAAATTGAACTTTATTATATATAAGTTCTTTCAATTTTTGTGCCTGGTCATAAATTGGACTAATTCTTTGACAGTCTGCCTAGACCTCTCTTTATATTGCCACAAAGAAAAGAGCAGCGTATTACATGGCCTGTTTAGCCTGTTTGCTACTAATCTTTTGCAAAAGAGGATGCCTAAGCTGCTGATTAGCCCTATGTAACTTTATGACCCCTTTGGACTGCATGACATGTTTTCCGTAAGTGAGAAAAACATGAATTTAAAGGTCTTGGTGAAATTGAATCTTTGTTCCCAAAGAAAGTACACCCTCAAGTCATGGTAATTCTATCACAGTCTTCAACATCACATTCAGTGTCTTTTTTTTTTTTTTTTTTTTTTTTTTTTTTTTTGTATTGATCTTATTTTGAAAAAAGACTCCCTAGTGGAAATTCCTTTCCACATTACTTCACATAAACAAAATGATCTTACATTCTGTCTTCAAAGGATGATTGCTTAGGAGAGGATTTTTTGGTTTCTATTTTTTTCCTGTAGCAGTATACCACTCTCCAGTCTCTACAGCTTTTAGCTGCTGCTTAATGAAAGAATGCTAAAGGTAGTAGGAAACCATGAGCCTAGGTTGAAAAATGATGCAGTGTAGGAATTGAATATTCATATAATTCTGCTTTCATTTGGTAGATTCTGGTAGGAGATAATACTTTAAATTTAGAGCCCAGAACTACTGTATTAACATAAAGAATGAGTATATGTATTTAAATAATGTACTGTAATAAAATGTCTGAAGATATGTTCTCAAAAGTAATTCATCCCACTTGTAAAAGTGCTTTTGAATTGGCTTAATATCAAGGGGCAACCACAGAAGTTTCCATAACTCTCCTGGAAGGGTAAATATTAGTGGTGACTAAGGAATTAAGTTGTTTGCATGACTACAAGGTCCTGAAAAATACACCAGAGTTTTAACAGATTTAACATAGTCTTGCTATGAAGTGTTTGCTGCTCATGAGCAGTCATGGAAGAGTTTCTGTGTTTACCTGATGCAGAAAGTATTCCTTCTGCATAGTCTGAAGAGCTGCAGCAAGACACAGTAAGAAGCTGAAGTTTCAGTTCTCATGAACATCAATTAAGTACTTTTAAGCACTCAGATTTGAGTGCTGAAATTTTATTGCTCTCAGTAGCTGCTCTACCTTTTGCATGGCTGTTACCATGTGGTTACAATTTTCTCACAACAGGATCGAGGGATTTTAAAGCTTATCTAGTTTGTGTGCATCTGCCTTACTTCAGAGCCTAGGACTTTCTACCTTCCTTTCATATCTTGCTGAAATATTAAAGAAAAAATATGCATGTTTGAAACGCTTGTTCCTTTCTGTAAGTATCTTGCTACTTGACTCCATTTAGTACAGAGGAAGCTGCAGAAAACAGGCTGTTCTAGCCATAAGATGATTGTGTAAGAAAGTATTACTGTGTTGCTTGCCAGTATTTTCCTTTTGAACTAGGTTAAATTATGTCTGAGAAGGTATGGCAGGCAGGTTACATCTCTTCTCCTATTTAGTTTAGTTTTCCAGTTCAACTTGTTTAAAAGCTGGCTCACTTGCAGAGAGCTGAACACAGCCTTGTGAAAGCACACATTTTCCCTAAAAATGAAGGGGTTAATATGCGTGTAAATAACGTGTCTATATGCTTGCACACTTTGTTTGGTATTTGCATCAGAAATACAGTGATTAGAGTTCCCATCCAGCAGGCTTATTTCATGTTGCTCTTGGCTCAGGCAATTCCTTGTTCAACTTGGATCAATAACCATGTGTCAGTCATTCATCAGCAAGCTTTTTGAAAAAGAAGGACAAATATGCAGTGGGAAACTTTTACAAGCAATTCTTCCGTTCTTTTCCCTACAATACTTTTTTTTAAAGAATATTGTATAAAAAGGCTGTACTTCGATGCAGAGAAATGCGTGTGAATACTACATTCTGATGAAAAGTTTAAATTATTTAGGGTCCTGCTCTTTCTATTTTGTGTTAATCCCAGTGACACTGCTAGTATGTTTTGCCGTAAGGCACTGCTCTACTTAAGTGGAAGTCACATTTGGACCCAAACCGTAAGTCTCAATCAAGAAAGATCCTTAATAATATCTGTACTCTTTAGTCTCTTGCCCCGAGCAAGATGAAGGAAAGAGTTCAGTAACTGGTCTGCCCTGAAATGCAGATGCGAAAAGAGTATTATTATTATTATTATTTTTTTTTATCTTCTGTGTCTTTGGACTTTGTTGTTTGAGAGGGTCTGGTATATTAGATTGTGTATCTGTCATTTTTTCCTTGCTTTTGATGGCTTCCAGGAGACATGCCTTTGCTGAGCATATTTAAGCTCACAAAGTATTTATGCTTGAGATCTCTGGCAAACGTATCTGGCCCCAATAATAGTCTTTAGTGCTACTGATAAAGATTTTAGTAGAGCAAAGATGCTCTTTAATGTTCTACTGTTGGTTCTTGCAGTATGCCTCTTCCAGGATTCCAGCAACTGTTAGGCAGGTCAGCTCAAAAATTGCCAAAGCCAGTTATTTCTGTAAGGATTTGGCCAGCTTTTCACAATTCCCAATTTGACAGTAGACGGGAAGTTAGGTTTTTATTGTGAAGTGGAATTCTGTTTATTGTAGTGTCTATACTCCATACTATTAAGGTAGGCAGTAACACTGAATATTTGAGGTGAAATCTGAGATAAGTCTTCTGCAGAACATCTCAGGCACTACTTTTTTTTTTTTTTTTTTTTTTTTTTTTTTTTTTTTTTTTTTTTTTTTTAATTTTGATAACCTGGAGGGAATAGCAGCACTAAATGGTGGCTGTAGCTGGACTGAGCAGGGTAGCTGTGTAGTCAGGAAACTGGTGCTCTGTTTTCCCCTGCAGACAATCAGAGTTGGAGATGTTTTGGAATTCGTTGTTTAGAGCCAACAGAGAGGATGCTCCGTTTGAAGGCTTTTGGCAGCTGGGTAAATACTGGCAAGCAGGGTAGACTCTGACAGAGTCCTGGAATATATTTAATAGCATTTAGAGAATGGACCTGAATCCAGACTGAAAGCAATTGATATATTTATTAACAATAGGCCGTATGTTTTCCATTTCCCATTTGAGAGCCTTAGAACGCACTGGAAGCAAAGCAAAGCCGCTGTCAGAGGAGCGCCAGACACCGAAGCTCCGTGCTCAGCAGTCACGCTCGAGCTGCGGCCTCCGCTCCCGCGTACTCGCGATAGAGAGCATGCTACTGGCGCAGTTTGCTTTTAACCTCCCTTTATGTCTTCTCTGAGCCACAACCTGCGGTTTGAATAGAAAGGCTGCTGTTCCTCAGGCCAGCCAGGCATGGTGGGTTCCCTGTCCCCTCTCCCGTGAACGCTGCAAAGTTTGTTTTCCGCCTGCTACTGCACACTACCTTCAGCAGAAAAACCACCGGTGACTTTGGTGCGATAGAGATTAAGACTTTGGAGGATACCTCCTAGTTTCTGGTCAAAAAATAACTAAGACTTAAGCAAAATTGCAGTTTGGTGCTTCTTGGTACTAACTGGAATTTTTGGGGATTTTTGTGCAGAGCTGGGTTGGCCTCGTTTGATTGCTTCTCCTTGTTTTTTGTGCATTTTGTTGTGAGTTTACTTCAGAAATCCATAGCTATCTCCCAGATTTTCTGTGAAAAAAGAAAGCCAATATGTGAACCTGTAACAAAAACTTGTTTGCGTGGAGTGAGCTATGGAGTAGCTAATCAGTACCACTGATTAATTCCAGAATCCCGTAGTTGAAGTGTCCCTTGGGCAATCCTGGGAAATTAGACACCAGTGATTCTTTTTGTTTTCATAAAATAAAAAGCTCATCTCTTGGGCATCTAAAAAAATGATGCATTGAATTTATTAATACCTAATTTGCCATCTTAATGTCTGCTGGGAGCTGGGCTTTCGAGAACATGATTATGGACTTTGGGTTTCCTAAAAGTTTTCACCTAAGGATCAAGCTTCCTGCCCTTAGAGTTGGTGAAGTGTTGTCTTTTTCTTTGGTAGAAATAAGTGTATAAATTTTATGAGGGAGCTAAGAGGGAATTTTAAATTAAGCTCCTTTTAAACATAAGAATTCTTTGGCAAGCTTAAAAAAATCCAGTGGGATACTTCAGAATGAGCAAAAGGGAACTATTGGCTGATGCTAATCCGTGTGTTAGTGTGGCTTTCAGATGCTGGGAGATAACAACCAGGAATTTTCATTTCAAACAGCTGACTGGCTCTGATGCTATATTAATACTTTTTTTTTTATACTGTTTCTACTTATAGATGCTGGCTTTTCTAACTCTGCTGCTAGTTGGCATATTTATATTTTTCAAAGTACTTTGCAAGTTATCAAGCATATTTTGAAACTTTTTGTGCAAAACTTTTTTTTCGGTAGAAAGTCATCGAGACATTTAATATAAATAAAAAAAATCTGACCTTATACATGGCTTAAAAACATTAAAATGGAAGAAAACAGAGAATTAATTGGTGCTACCCAATAATTAATAATTCTCACTCTATGAAACTGGTTCGATGGGTGAGAGAGTACAAGTTAGTTCTGAGGGAAAAATATGCATGGCAGGTTAAGGGAAGAGGTGCAGGCAGAGAGCTAGCAGTTTTTTTTTTTTTTTTTTTTTTTTTTTAACTCGCCTCCTCCCCTCCACCCTTGCATTCTATACACTGCTTAAAGTTAGCTACTCTCCATGAAAATTCTGTTTTTCATGGTCTGTATCTGGTTGGCAGCTGAGTTGGAATGAAATGCAGGTGCATTGATATTGATGGGATTTATACCACAAAATTCAATAGGCCAAAATTTTACCCTGTGTATCAAAATGCCTTTTGATGTATCTTATCGGATAGTGCATAGAAGCCTTAAACCTTCTGGAACTCAGTGTAAATTTGCACCAATTTATGAAATCATAGCAGACCTCAAGGGTTTTATGTGTTTGTAATTGTCACTATGTGAATACATGCAAAAATGGTTAATGAATATTGGATTAATTCATTCAGTGGGGTATTCATAGAATACAAATGACTGAAAATTTTGTAGCTATGGTGACAATATTTATGAAAAGCCAGTTTTGGTGTCCTAATTTTGACAAAGTTCCCTCAAAACTTATTTCTAAATCATGCAGATCTTTCTCACTTTATTAGTATACCATGTGTTTTTCCTATGTAAGTCAAACTAATATGAATAGTTAATGCAATATTTAATATTAAAAGCACTATTAAGATGATAGGATAATCCAGACAAGGAGGAACCTCAGTCCAACCTCCAACTCAAAGCAGAGTAAGCTTTGAGCTCAGGTTTTTGCTACTCTGGTAGCTGTTGCAGCTTTTATTTTTGCTCTTGCAAGTCTCAGCTTCTGTTGAGCTTTCACTTCCCTAACACCATCCCTACATGCTTGGGCAATGTTCATTCCTCCTTTGTAGCTCAAGAAAAAGTGTAGAAATTTGCATAGAATAAAATATAAAATGCTTATAGAATTAATTGAACAATCTAGAGCCTGGATATTCTGAAATGATAATTTTTATGAATATCATACAGAAGCAGAGGTGCATCCCTCCCTCAGTTTTCCTTTTAGTCCTCATTTCATGTTTTCTTCACTTGTACTTGACCCTGCAAGCTTCTGAGCTTTCTGACTTAGCTTCACCAAGCATTCATTATTTTATGCATTGAGTAATACAATAAGCTTTTTTCCCACGTTTGAATTTTTATGTCTAACTGGTTGCCTGGATCACATGCCACAGTTTACAGGTTTAAACTTCTAATTTCATCGGATAGCTAATCAGTGTTTGTTTCTGATCCAACTTTTTCTTTTACTCTTGCATATATCTGGTGATTTAGATGATGAAGCAAATTGCTTCAGAACTGAGAGCAACACAATAGTTGGTAGAGGTCATCTAGATATGAAAAATGAGTGAAGAGATCTGGCATGACAGAAAGCAGGCTGTCTGATCTTTTTGCTTTTTTTTCTTCTGCCTTATTTTCAGACTGAAAGTATTTTTGGAATTTTTTGGGCTCTCTGGGGTGATCACTTATATTAGAGCTTGTCAAAATAAAATAATCCATCATATATTTTGCTCTCTTTCAGTAGTCATACTTACATATATGGAGAAGTTTGATCCTAATTTACCTTAGGAGGTGATGAGAGCAGTCCGGCCTAACGTTGTCATTTAGTGAAGTTCATAAATAATAATAGTGTGAACATTTGCTCAGTTAAAAGGTTAAATAATGACAGAACAAGACCTGCTAAGACATCTGAAGTATGTTACCAGAATTTAATGTAGTATAGTGTTTGCATTTGTGTTATGAACACAAATCAGATTAATAAAGTGATAAATAGATAACATGTATTTTAACTTATGTGACTGAAAAACAATATTTCATAAGTCTAACAAAACTTCTGCTTTTCTGAAAGTCAAAAGTAGATTTAAAGAAATAATGTTGCTTCGTGAACCAAGTGCATTGAAGCCGCAGGAAGACTGGAAACTTAATTCTCTGCGCTCTTCCCCATCAGAAGACATGAAAGTTAGCAAGTAGTGCTTGAAAACATGCATTATTCTGTAAGTACTTTTACAGTTATTGTATAAGCACTTCTTACAGTTTTCTAGATGATTTGCAGATAAAATGTAATACAGAAGAGGCTGGGGTGGTGCTGGCAGAGCAGCCTGTTCTTCTGGAAAAGCAGCTGTTGCGAGGGGCTTTGAGGCCTCCAGCTGAGGGACTCTGGGCTAGATCTGTGTCTCCTGGCCAGGAGCAGCTTTAACTGCTGGTGAGCAGTTGCTGCAAAAGGAGAGAGCTGGCAGCTGACCAGAGAGGGCATTGAAAGGATGGAGGAACTGTGCTGCGAGCAACTCCACAGCAGTTGCTAGTCACTTGTATTTACTTGCTCATTTGTCTTGGTTTCTTAAGAGATTTCTTTTTTTGCCTGGTTTAACAGTCATGTCCTTCTCCTTAAGTGCATCCTGTGTCCCTGCTTGCAAAACACAACAATATAATTTATAATTTGAAATAGGGATTGATAGCCTGTTGTGTTATCCTGTTACCCTGTTGTATGTTTTTGACTATAGTGTGCTCATAGCAAGACTGGTTCTGTGTTTTTTTACAAGCACTTAGGGCTCTTTGGGCGTTACGTAAAACAGCATTTCTGCTTTCTGAAGCCTTACAGTACTCTGGGCTTCCTACAAACTCGGCTGAGCTAACATGCTTTTTGGCACTTCTGATCCTTGAAACTGTGCTGACTGAACAGAAAACCAGATGAGCAAGTGTTGTGGAGGAGCCTGGCAGGCAGCTTCCCAATCTGGTTATCTTCTTACCATCATGCAGAAAATTCCACTGCAGCTGCATTTAAAAAAAATGGAAAATTTTCCAACACCACTGAACAAGTTTTCTTCAAAGTTGTCTTGCTTCATAACACAGTCTCACCTACTGCATAATCTGTGCAGGCATCTTGAAGATCCTGCTATGAGACATTTCTGAGTTAGGGCATGTGTGTTTCATTTTTCAGACATAAACATAAATAAAATTTTTCTGAGTGGATCTTAATGCCTAAATGGGTGAGAAATAAAAAACTTCAGCCCAATCTTTAATTTTTGGATTAGGGATGATTATACAGAAGGAACAGAAAGTTTGATTTGAATTTGAGAAAGTATTTTAAGTTGAAAGGATATAGAATTGTAAACATCTATCCTTTCACTTGTAAGCTAGACACACTGTCATGGAAGCAATTGCCTGCCAAGATGATGCTTGCTATTTACTTTATTTTTATTTTTTAAAATAAGAAATCAAAAACTGCATTGATGATGATAAAGAATACAGCATTTGCCTAAAGATAAGTTGGAATTTGATTTCAAATATACTCTCTTTTCTTTATTTTCTTTTGATGACCCTTGAACTGATACTCATGTTGTAAGAGGATATACTTATTTATATTTTTAATGAGTTCTGACACAGAGGGCACAGATGCTTTCTTCACCCAGTTTGTCATTACGATGTTCTTGATGCTGGCAAGATTACTTTACAATTGTAAAGAACTGTTATTTGATGTTTCGCTTCACTAGTACTGTAGTCTTTTGGTTAAATTCTAGTTATTTCTGTACTGCAGGAATTTAGTGCCGTTCAGCTCTTCAGTGGGAGGAAGGTTGTTAAATTTTGCTCTTATTTACTCTTGTAGAATCCTGATAATCAAACTTATAAAGGAGCAAAACTCTATCAAACACTCTACTTAATAAATATATGCCCAGGAACTTTATATATTTTGTTACTACCTGAGAGGTTACTACAGGGATGAAGTATCAGTTTTTGTTCAGCTTTAATGTGCTATTTTCTGAAATATCTTTGTGCTGAGGAAGTATGCTATTCATCTTTTGCAGAAGTACTTAAAATACCAGGAGTCGGTACGTACTTGAGACAGTCTTTCCAGGCTGGTGGCAATGTATTTTTCAATCTGTGACCTGAGTAAGTTTT
Source organism: Rhea pennata (assembly GCF_028389875.1). Taxonomy (NCBI): domain Eukaryota; kingdom Metazoa; phylum Chordata; class Aves; order Rheiformes; family Rheidae; genus Rhea; species Rhea pennata. The sequence goes on along the minus strand of NC_084671.1, from coordinate 17,038,672 downwards.
TCTCCCAGTAGAACCACTTCATGCAGCTGCTATTACTCTGTTATTACTAAGTGGCTCTGAGGACGGTGGAGCTCGCCGCGAGCGGTGCCTGGGGACGAGAGGCTCTAAAAGCCCCTGTCTGCCGGCACCGCTGGGACCGCCGCTAGCTGGTATCTTTTGTACTGGGAGCACCTAACGTGGGTAAATGGCTGGGGGAGCATCGAGCATTTCACCTTCATATTTTCACTTTCTGAGATGTAGCTGCGGTCCTTACTGTAACTGGGATCTGACCCAGGTCCTGTTTTCTTTTGGAGCATTGCTCAGTTGTGATGTGTTGCAGAAATAATGTGATAAAATAGTCCAGATCCCCAAGGTAATCCTTGAGCAAGGCCTATTTCCACTCATCTGATTTTCTTTAGCTGCCGATGCTTTGTCATACTTCTTGGTTATCAGTTTTCTCATTATTCTGTTTTTTAAAAATGCACTATTTTTCCAGCATTCCCAGGATTTTTACAGAGAACTATATTAATATGAATGATTAACAGCCACAATTTGATGCATTTCATATACAAGCATATAGCTCGAGTACTACTGTAAAATTTCCTAGAAACAGTCTTGAACACAACTTTTGTTTTTTAGTGGTGATAGCATTGGTAACTACTTTCAATTTGTCTTGACCTTTGGGTTCTTATAAAAACTCATTAGATGATTTTTGAGGGATTTAAGTGTTTTCAATGGCTTTGACTTTACCCTTGTGTCTCTTTATTTATATTCTACATCAGTAATTTTCAGCTTGTTTCCCACAGCTGTTACTTACCTGTGTGAGGCTGTCACAGAGACAGGCCACAGAGCTGGCAGGTCTGGTGGCATGGAGAGAACTGGCTTGTTGCAGAAGTGTCCCCATGTTTCCCACACACCAAGGGCCCTGAGGAAGCAATACCAGAGACGCTGTGAACACAACAGTTAGGAAGGATGAAAGAGAAGGAAGGAGATGTGTGAGAAGAGAGATATCAACCTGATTCTGAACACACACCAGCTCTTTACACCTCCATACGCAGTCAGGTGAGCATTTTTCATTAATACCAACATAAACAGAATTCTCCCCAAACAGAGCAAGCGCTGATGCAAGGAGGAGATAACAACAGGCTCTATCCTGATGGGTACTGCCGTCCCTCTGATTTGCCGCTTCTTCTGGCTCTGCCAGAAACCAAGCAAAGCGGGTGGGTGGGCCCAAGAAGCAGGTACAGCATTTCTGCTAGCTTATGCTGCCAGATACTGCCTTGACACGGCAGGAATCATCCGTCCAGGGTCTGATCCTTCTGTGTCGCTGGCATAGCGTGGAGTGCTACTGTGCGTCTGAAGAATTCAGCTTTTGTCCTCTGTGTACACGCTCGTGTGATTCTTCTTCTATTTCACACCTGCACGTTTCCCTTTTTCTTCACCAAGCCTTGTGTGCAGAAAGACTTCTACCCCCAGAGTTTAGAGAACAAGCCCTTTGTGTTCAGACAAGCTTTTGGGAGATATTTATTGCTTTCTCTTTCCGAGAGGGTCTGGTTTGTCGATGTGATGCTAGACATAGCAAGGTGGCAGAAAACTGAGGCTGCTAACAGATAAAATAACATTTTATGCATGCTCCTTAATGGTGTAAAAAATGGGGAGTGCAGATTCCTTTTGACAGAGTAGGTGGAACAGCACCACCCTTTTGCATTACATTTTGCATTTGCAATGATAATTACAGGTTACTAATTTACTGAAAATGTAAAGGGTACGTGCAACTGCAATGCAGGTCATACTGCTACACATGAAAACCTCTGCCCTTGCAGCTGAAGATACGCCATGCCTTCTCTCTAGGGGCAGGAAAAACAGAGTACACTTGACCTGATCTACAGAGTTCACTGGTTCTAACATCGGCATTTATGATACCAGAATTCAGGTTCAAGTTTGTTTCTTACTTTCTTTTGTCACTTCACTGCTGCCGAAAGAGGAAGCAGCTGAGTGTGAAACAAACCAATGTTTGCATATGCCAATGAATTTTTGCTATTACATCTATTGGAAGGTGATTTTTAGAAAAAAAAATAGACCATTGAAGAGTCACTCAGCAGCTAACACGAGAAACATATTAAATATTTAATATCTTCAAACCACTCTGAGACTGAAATAAACCTGTTCCTGTAGCTTTGGTTTAACATAATGGACTATGAAAGGAGGCCAATGAATATATGACCATTTGAGAGTCAAACCTAAATCAGGTATGTGTGCAAATGATGAAACACTTGGTAAAATCACAATGACAAAAAAAAAAAAAAAAAAAAAAAAAGCCTAATTCATACAGAAATAAAATATGGATGGAGCACATGACAGTTTCAATGTTCATAAGATAAAATACAGACTAAGATCACAGAAACAAATATATGGTGTACTGTATTACTTAACTGTAAGGAATATTTTTGCTGTCCTATTTCAGTGGGATATAATACTATATTTTGTGAATGTACCTGCCAGACTGAATATACTATTCCTATCATGAAATGGGAGACCACAGCCATCTGAACACTGCTCTTTCTGACCAAGAATAAACAAATTTCAGAGAAATATAGGGCTTTTACATAATGTTTGGGAAGTCATTTAATATTTTGGAAGATTATTCGAATGACTATAATCCCTGAAAATCTTCTGCAAATATCCTTTTATATAAGAAAAGAAAAAACATGTATTGTTTTCCAATTTGCTCCTAGAAAACCACTGGACATGGTTTCTTTCTTAAGTAAGTTTAAAGTCAGGTTCCATACTGTGGGGAAGCAGAATGACGTGGTCTGTCAGAACCAGTTAAATGTCACCGTTAATCATCCCGTGCTAGGTTTATCATTTGGCAGCACTTGTGCGATTATCAAAACTAGAGCAAGTGAAAACATCATGGCTTACATTCTAGGTGCAGTGCAGCCTGCTGAAATACATCTGTGTGGGTAACATAAAGCATCCCAAGCAGTCTGAAAAGAGTCATTGCAGTGCTGGGGTCTGATGGGGAGATTCCCAGTGATGGCTGCAGGTGAGGCTGAGATGTAGTTCTCAAGACAGGCATATTGGGTAGATGCTGGAATTGGTAGTGCCCTGAGGCTTGCTTTTTCCCTTTCCTTTCTTAAGAAAAAAACAAACAAAACCCCAGCCAGAACCTTGCATATCCAAGATAGCTTCATGTGCGTGTGAATCTGGTTTCATTCACCTAGTGGCAAACCTGTTGAATTTGCCCTTGTAGAGTCAATGTACCTCAGTGAACAGTAGCTTTGCAGATGGTGTTCCTATTCAGTATTTTCCTACTCAAGAATATAGAAGAGTTGAGATGATTTCTTTGTTCTTTGTGTTAGCCATTGTAATTATAGGTGCTTGGCAAGAGATGATAAATTGTCCTTTTATGAGTCTTAAGCAACAGGAACACAATGGCCTTTCCCACTCTGAAGTAAGAGCTAGGCAACAAGGGTGAATGTACAATTAAAAAAGCCAAAGGAAAAAAAAAATCAAACCTCTTTATGTCCATCAGTCATTTGTAATCCCCATTTAAGGCTTATACTAATGCCTATGATTTTTTTAATCAGACTTACATTTTCTGTCATAATAGAACACGTTCAGCTGATTCCTCACCCTGCTGGTGCCACCTGTGCTGGTGGCACAACTCTAAATAAAAATCACATCTTTCCTTAACTCTTTAATTTATCATGCATGGGGAGCCGAATTTTCCTCATGTTAGTATTGGATTTCACTGAAGCGCCATTATTTTTGACAAGGGGAAATAATTTTTGTGGCATGGTAATTTTAAATCTGTTATTAATTTAAATATATTCTTTACTTTTTAATTGATCCTGCTCAGATAATTCATGTTTTAGAATGACAGAAAGATGTTGAAGTTGAGCAGGACTAAAATTAGAATTGCTCTGAGATTTCAGTAGTTACCTTGCATCAGTGGTGGTGGAAGCAAGAACAGAATATTGTTCATGAATCATAGCTTACTTCCCCCAGACAGTAAACGAGAACACTTCAGCTGAGCAATTACCTGCAGATAATAAAATCTCTATTTCCTTCAAAACACTTAAATTCCTTTTGATTAAATAGTTCCATGTTTGAGTGATATTCACAGGTAGGACACGCTTATGTAAACTCACTTGATTAGAGCAACATCCTGAGGTATTTATCACTTCATGATTCTCAGCTTCAGTACGTTCTGGCAATGTGAAGCTGGTAACAGTCTGTAGGTCTAATTCACTCGACTCTTTTACGTTGGATTTAATATAAACCACAAGCCTTGGAGTAGTGCCTCGAGTTTACCAACCACTGAGTGTCCTAGGGTGCAGCTATCTCGCAGCCAGGTTATCTATTACGATTCCCCACTTGTATTAGCATGTAGGAGCACAGAGGTCCGCAGCGTCTCCTCCCCTGCCCGAGACCTTCCAGCCTTGAGGCAACTACCAGGTGCAGGTACCTACCGGGCTCTGGGGAAACAGTGGGACAACACAGCGCAGCATGGGGGCAGATTATCAAATCACACACCACTCTAACTGTGCTGGGAATGGTTTGGATTATATAAATCAGGTTTGAAATGTTTTGTGTGGAAGTCTCAGCAAAGCCTGTAGGATACTTACTGCTGGAATCAGGCTGTTGCCAGGGTAGCGCTGCTGATGAGGTGCTTTTATTGTAAATTGTACTCAGGTGTATGAACGCACTCCTAAAATATCTCCATTTGCAGCAGCCAATATTTCAAAGAAGGAGGTTTACTGAATCTGGGAGCAATACAAAAGATGTATTTTAGTTGAGATTCTGAAATGTTTGACCAGTATACCGACAATACTGCAGTTAAAAAAAATAAAGATAAGCTATAATCTGTAATATTTCTGGATGTAGGTAGTCTCTCTGAGGATATTTTATATAGCGTATTTATAAATTGTAACATAGACAAGCACGTTAAGCTAGATTGCAAAGTCTTTATCTAGTCATTAATCACACATGCCTCCTGCTGAAGTCAATGAAAACTGTGTATTTGTATGGAAGTAGAATGTAGACCTAAGTTGTCTACATTAACTTATTTTATTTCATATTTATTCCATACACCACATGTTGTAAATACACATTAAAAGCCAAAAAATGCTTTAGATAGGTTCAGATTTTAACTTTCAGAGAACTATGAAGATGTACAATGAGACGCAGACTGGTAACCTGGACTCTTCTCTGTAAAGCAGTAGCATTCCTCATGCTGTCCCTCCTGCTTCTCCTTGCGGATTATTAAGTGTTAGAAGTGTGCACTGATGCTTTGTTCCTATTTCCATGCTCCTACAGAAAGGGGAATTGAAATATAGTATAGTATCACTTCACAAAATTGGCCTAATTTTGTGAAGTGATACTATACTGTACCTTATTATGATTTTTTTTTTTGAAGTAAGCCCCTTACAAGTTTGCGTCTCCTCCAAGGTTGCGAGAACAAGGCATAGTACAATTCTGAGAGACTGGCTCCTTCCTACCTGTCCAGCCTGTGGTATTTGAAGAAGCCTTTGAGATAATTGGGCAAGTTGATGCTTAATTGCAGTCAATGAGGATAGCCTGCATATGAATACCCATAATATCTTCAGGCTACATTTTGAGACCCAGTGACTTCTGTCAACAGTGAGTCAAACTCTTATACTTTTTTCTCCCTTTCCTGTTAGTGCCCAGATACATTTCTGTCCTTCCTCATGTATGTCCAAAATTCTTTACTGGTTACAAAGCCATACAGCTTGGAGTCCAAACCAAGCTGCAAAATCACTCAGGAACAACACAAATCATCTCCAGCATCTTAACAAACTTGTAATTTATGCTGTTGGGTAGTGTTTGTACAAACATTTTTTGGAGGTGTTTTGCTCAGCTGAAGCAGATAATAAATCTTTCAGATTCTGGTCACACAGATGACTGAAGATCTCTGTGATGGACAAAACAAATGGGGAGGAGGGGTCACTTCTAGTTTTCTTATCTCTGTAGTAGCACACAAGGGGCAGTAGCAAGACCTAGCCCTCATCTACTTCAGAACAAACTGGATAAACCAGAATGTCTCGCTACTTCAGGGAATTAATTGAAAGCTTAACTGACTCTATGTGATTGGTTTAAAGAAATGTCCTTCAAATGCAAGGGTAACGGATTCCATCTTTTTAAATGTAGTAAAATATATGTGCATATATTTAGGCATGCTAGCCTACTTTGCAATCTCATTAGAAAAGGAGATACAAGCCTGTAATTTATATGTCTGACCTCGTTCACAGGAAAATAACATATTACACCTCATACTGCATTATGTTGTTACCACAATGCTGCTATTTAAATGACCACAGGTGACAGCATATGTAGTGGAGATCACAGGTCTAAACTATGTTTACTTCAGAAAGTTCAGGGACATAATTTCTGTTCCCATCCACTTCACTTTGTTTGACGTGGGCACAAAGCAGAATTACGCTAACATGTTACTAGTTGTACTAAAACCTAACTAAACAATCTGTATTCTTACTTGATGAAAGAAGATCTCTGCAAATTGGGTGAATTGGGTTTGCTCACATAAGAGTTGAATGTAGGATAAATCCTTCCTTTTAAATTGGTATTGTGTAGTTTGCTAATCTGAAGAACTATGAGTTTGAGTAGCCTGGTGCAAAATATGCACGGCTACTTTTTCTTCCTTTGGCTCCTACCCTCAGGTATGTTTTTCAAGTGTTAATTATAGAGACTGTGGAGAATGAATTCTACCAGTTAGGAAGTAAATCTCAAACTAGAAGGTAAGGGTCAAAATTAGGCACCATTTGTTCTTTTTTTTCCTCTTCCTCCTCCTCCTCTTTGCAGGTGCTCTGAATGTCTATAGGTTTTGAATGCATGGCAGAGTTGCAAAGACTTTGAAAGGGTGAGGAAGAAAAGGGTGTCTGACTCTGTAAGGAGTAGAGTCAAAACTGTATAATTCTCAGAAAAGCTTATAGTCTGAGTCCGTGTTCAATTCACTCAGAGTCCAAATCACACATGCAGCCAGTCAGAATTTTCATGAGACCGTTACTTAAATCAAAGCTGGTTGAGGTTGTGAGGAATTATAAATTCTGTGCAGCTAGCTATAGAAATAATAATTTTGCTGTACCTGCCTACATTAGTGTGTGTTACCCTGGCTTTTTTTCCACTCTTGAATAGTAAATAAATGATGAGACTTGCATTTTACCTTTGGAAGAATCTATCCCAATGCATGCACGTGTCTGTGTGTAACTGTTGGTGTGAAAATACACAGAGGTGATGGACTCAAGATTATGGCTGCAAATGGTGTACATGGTCTAGGAAAAGTAAATCCTGCTTGTTCTGTAATTAAAGAACAATCTGAAGTGGATTTCACTTTGCTTTTCGTTTTTATACCTGATTTTTGGTATGTGCTAAATATTACTATTCACAGGAGATTAAAATATCTAATAAGAATATGGGTATAGACAGTGGGCACCTTTCAGAATCTACTAACCTGATGTAGTGTGGTATTATTCCAGTAATGACTGTGTAACGCTATGAAGTTGCAGTCTGTGTGCTCCAAAATCATTTATTTTGAGTTTGAATTATGAGATCATGTATTGTGGAAACTAGTTACAGGTTACAATATATGACACCTGGAATATATCTATGCTAGATACAGAAAAACACAAAGTTGGAGGGTATAACCCAATTATACAGTATTAAAACCAGAACTGGTCCATGCCAGACAAATGATTTGGTTCAATTAAGAAAGGCATTTATGAAGAGAGTGTAAAGGAAAGCACAAGTCTAAATAGAAGTAGGTCAGTTAATAAACAAGATAAATTATATTAATGGCAACTCTGAAATGGCAGATATTATTCTTTTATCTTTAACAAGGAAAACGCCTTGGGCCTCCTGGGCTGGGCACACCACTGCTGATCGCTGTGGAAATTCATGGAGAATGAAGGAGTGATGGGAAATGGTAGTGGGCAGATTGAAAGAACAATCAGTATTGTTATTTTCTGCAGCTAAAAGGTTTGTTATCTTAGTAATTAATATTGCTTGAGTTCTAATATTAAATCCTATTGAAAGAATTTGGAGTGGATAAAAAAAATACCCACAAAACATCACTGGATGTTTCTGACCTAACTTTTCTTTGGTTAATATTTCTCCCTGTAAATAACTGTAGGAGAAGTAGAAGAGAACTATAATGTGTATATGAAAAAGGAGAGTCATGCTAACAGGCTATATAAGAAGTCTAGACCATCCCTTTCTTGTTATTTCAAGCATATTTTTATCTTGTACCATTAGAACTCACTGATTATTGTGATTATATCAGTCCAACATAAATTCGATCAAACTGTGGCCCAACTGGAGCCAATATTTCATTAACTTCAGTTTCAGAGAGGCAAATATTCTGCTAGGATTTGGCCCTTCCTTTGTCGTACTGAATAGAAGCAGGGGTGGTAGTCACTCGCCGAAGAAACTTGTATGATAGCCATGCTCCCAGGTATGCGATAGAACTGCAGTGTTACCCGTAGCAGGAGCTGCCGTGTATCTCTAGCCTCTGCCCATTGGTTAATGTGCAAACTGTTGCAAATAAAAATCCATTTTTGCTATCACAAACTGAAATTTGTTGCTTATGCAATGTATTTAGCTGCAGGAAGCTTTCGTTTAAAATACATTCACTATAACTGTTGGACAGCCTTTTTCATCGCCATTAAGCTTTTGGTTTAGTTCATTAACATATTGCTAATTAATGTGTGATTTAATTTAGTTCTAGATGAATGGCATTTGTGGAAAAGAAATGTTTTTTGTTTATATCTTTGTTCAGAAAAGAAATCTCCTAAAGTGAACGTAAAGATAGGGGGAATGTGTAATACTTATATTGTAGCTGTACCTCCAAATAATTTTAAAATTTACTATTTAAATAAATAAAAACAAGCAGATTTATTACTTTTATAAGCAATAAATCATCTGTTTATAAGTAAACAGACAAATCAACAATCTGATAATGCTGATTTCATAAATAGCGTTCAGTCAGAAAGAATTAGCTTTAAAGTACATCTAAAACTTGTACAACTTGTACATTGGAGGGAGGAAAAAGATTTAACTTGAATTCAGTCACATTTTCTTTGAAAATTCTGAGTTCCTGGAATTTTGTGTACTATCAAGTTTATTTCTGTGTTGCTTTGTGAAGTTCTAGCAATAACCTAATTGGGACTGAGAGCTGAATGCAGATATCTAATGACTGGTAACTGCTTCCAAACTACTTGATTATATCCTGAGAGACTAATAATGCACTCTGTCTTCCAAATTTAAGAAAGAAATCCTAGCTGATACAGGAAAAGTATGAAAATCACAGCTAGAAACATATTTCTGAGAATTTTTTACTACTTGAACCAGAGCATCTCAAAGCTAATTAGGTCTTTTCAGCAAACCAACAAAATGCCGGTGCAAAAGATACAAACCAACTGGAGAGGGTATGTTATCCTCTCCGTTCTGGCTAGATCTAAAGCTTCTAACAATTGATTTTGGTTAAATTCAAAGTCAGTGTTCACACTTTCATTGTTTGATTTGCCAAAGCAAAGGGTTTATAGCCTGTGCACTGCAGGCCGGGTGGAGCAGCTCCCTCCGGCCGAGCCTGCGGGAGAAGGGCCAGGGCTGAGGAGCTTCGCGGCCTCCTGGCCTTGGCGATGAAGGGTCCTTGGAAGCTCCACGACGAGAATTACCTGCTGTTGATTGCAAGTAGCTGAGAACAGAAGAAAGGAGCCTCTGTGGCTGTGTCTCTGCCCTTTGCTAGGGCTAAGGAGGTGCTTGTATTTAGAGCAAAATGCACTTTCCCTATGGCTGTGCAGCACGTGTTCCCCTGCTGCTGTGTGAAAGAGTAGTTCAGCTGGTACTGAGAATATATTTGAAACATGCTTCTGATATATGGACTGCAATAAGGGATAAGATTTGTATGAATGCATTTGCAAATTGCGTTGCTCTGAGACTGCATGATGCATCAACCTTATGCTTTAGGTGAAAAGCTTTTCCCCATTTCTCTCTCTTCTAGTTCCTTGGAAGTTGTGAATTAAGAGTTAGCTGCTTGGGTGTTGTGAAAACTTATTTTTACCAGAGCCTCAGACTGGTATGCATTTGAGGGTACATGGTACCTCCTTATCAGGAATTTAATCTATGCTGTGATTAATGGGGGGAGGGGGAAGCTGTTTCTATCAGAGTTACTCTAGTACCACTAATGAAGTACAATTTTATGGACTCTGCTCTTTCTTGGATAGATAAGAAGAGACAAGTCACTTGTGGATCCAGTCAAATCTAGAATTTATACTGCTAACTTTAGGCAGTGTTGTCACAAATTAATGTGAACAGACAAGCGTTATGTTGATGTAAAGTTTCAGGCAATATCACTTTACTGTTGAATTACTTCGTTTCCATTCTGTGCTTCCGGCACAGGAAACCATTCTGGTGTAGTGCTTTTACCAAATCAGAGCAGTCTGTGCGACTTGTGGAAAAGATAGTGTACATCTTTTCTCAATGTTATGTCAGAGCCATATGCTTAAATCTGGAATTAAAATATTTGCATATTTCTGTTTAAAACGCATGAGGATTTTTGCACTGAAAGAAGTGTTTCCTTTCTTCGTGTGTGTTTTCTGTGGAGATAGCCGTGTGGTCTTTTGATTACATTGGTAAATGTGGATTTGCTGATGCCTAATGCCAGTTTGGCACTTGTGCACGCAGCAAATCTGAAAAATCTTTCAAACTGTGAACACATCTTTATCAAGTTACATCTGGAACCAGTTTCTCCTTCTAGTCCCAGTTGCAGCTCTTTCACCAGCAGTTTTATAGTGCTTCTATAGGAAGGCAATCGTGGGAAAAGATTCAGGGTTGCTTTAGCTTTTTTCAGTAGGATTTAAGAGATGGAGATAATGAGGATGAGCCACCCCCATCTGGTCAGCAGGTTTCTTCATCCAGAGCTAGTTCTCTTTAGACCCTTCTTAGGTCCTAACCATAATTTTGACCCTGACAAACTCCTGCATGACACTGCTGTATTTTTCAGGTCTCTCTGGCTTTCTATTAGTAAAAGAATCTTAGATTGCATGCACTAAATATGTTGTTCAAAAATAAATAGGAAAATGCACTTATAAATATTGATTTTTTTTTTTTATGCTAAACCCTCAGGCCCTTTGATGTAATTTTTCAGAGCCTGTTTATTTCATTGTATCTAGGAAACACACATCAAATGCCTTAGACTGCTAAGTATTTTTTTTATTGAAGAAAGTATATGGAGTACATGGAAAGAGCAGGATGAAAGGAAAAGAGAGGAAAATATTAAGAAACTTGGAGGAAAAAATGTAATTGACTTAAGCCTTTGAAATAACGAGACATCAGAGAACACAACAGTCTAAAGACACATTTTTGCAAAAAGCTGTTTCCTGTTTGAAGCTATAAAAAAGAGATCCCATTCAAGCAACCTTGATGTATGGACCCATGAAAAGCAAATAGTGCAAAATCCAAGAGGGGCTGAAATATCATTCTAACTTTAAAACATAAGTAGTAGCCAAAAGCCAAGACCTACCTAAACCATTCTCCTTTTCTACGTATGCAATTTTTCACCCTTAGTGCTTTTGCAAAAGAAGCTACGAGCATAAAACTCAAAGCTTGTTCTCCGGCTGTACCTGCAGAGCTGCCCACGCAGGCCTGCTCGCTGAGGGGGCTCTCCGGGAGCCGGTGGGCTGAGGCGGCCGCCCGCCCGCTTCTCCGCCCGCTGCATGCCCTGGCTTTGCTGCACGGAGGGAGATGTCCTGCTGTCAGAACTGACTTTATTTATAAAGGACAGTATCTTTTCAGGCCTATTTCACTTCCAGCAGTACCGAGAGACATAGCTAAGGCACACAGGCCTGCCCCTCGTGTCATGTTGAGGAAGAGGATCATGTTGACAAATCCAAGGAGTCCAGGGTTGCTGGCCAGGTGTTTTGATGATCGGTTCAGCAGTTTTGCCCGCTTGCTGCTTCTGTTTGGAAAGATGTCACTTCAGCTCCGATTTGGGAGAGGACATCCCCTCTAGTGCTAGAGCATGTGCCTGCATTTAAGCAGATAGCTAAGGTGCTGGCTTTCAAGACTTGGTTGTTTTGTGGGTCTGTGGAGGAACCTCAGAAAAGGAATCATTACAGACAAATAGGCACATACTAATGAAGCTAAAGAAGGATAACTGTGCTCTGACAGATTCTGATGAGAAATTCATTGACTTCAGTGGGTTTTGTAGCAGGGGACCCCAGAAATGGCAGGTCTCATGCCAGAATATCAGTCTCCAGCTGCAGCTCCACGAGGCACCCGAGAGGTCTCAGCCCCTTGCTGTCGGTGCTGACTCGCTCCTCTGCTCCCTTCCGGCTGGGATCTCTGTAACTCAGAGCCGTGCCCAGCTCTTGAAGCAGCTCTGCACGCAGCCGGCCTGGCCTTGTGGCACGGGCGGTGAACCAGCTCGCTGGCTCTCGCGCCGCCTGGCTCGCTGCAGAAAATGTACCAGGAAGCTGCACTCTGTCAGCAAGCACTGCTAGCTGCTGAAGCTGTGTTTAATGTAGCCTGATCCTCCACAGTGCTGGCATTTATTTCATCTGGAGGGTCCTGAATAAAAATGAGCCAGCCAGAAAATGCGAGCAACCTGCCAAGAAACCGAGAGGCCTGCACTGCCTTCTGAGGATGCTCGCTCGGAGCTCGTCCGTGGGGGGAGCAGTATCTGCCTTTGATTGATATTTCCTTGTGCATCTCCGGATGAAGCACATCCATTTCAGAGTGTGAGTGTTTGCATAAGAAGCCTATCCAGGGTAGCAATCTCTCTTTACATTTGTACCTTCCTTTAAAGTCAGTTAAGTTCGCTGTGCAGACATGTCCTTAGAGCACCACTTACAAGGGAATAGCATCACTTTTTGCGTGGTAGCTGAAGGCCTTTGGTATTTTATTGAAGGGTTTTAGGATTATTTAGACTCAGAAATATTTTAGCTTATCTTTAGCTGCATTTAATGCAGATAGCCATCCTGGCAGTAGATTTTTTCCTGAACAAATAACTATAAAAGCATGAAGTACCCCTAGACCAAGTTATAAATGGGATAAATTAAATAGAAGGTATATCTGGAGAAGAAAAATGACGGCTAGTAAAGTGAAAAAGTGAAATCTTTCACAAGCAGAGTGGCTTTTCAACACAGGTAAAATCGTGAAGTGATGGCTGAAGGATGCACTTTAGGCAGGGAAAGGGTCAGACCTGAACATGTGCGCCAGTGTGGATGCACCACGTGAAGCGGTAACAGGGGCTGAGCAGGAGTGCTTTGTTTTCAGGGTGTTAAATACCAGAGATGGGGGCCTGACTTAAAATAAATATCCATGATTAGCAAACATGGACTGTAAATTCATATTTCCTATTCTGAATATATTTAAAGATATGTTATAAATTTTAATTACATGCTTCAACATGAAAACTAACTGTTGGGCCTAGCAAAATGTTTATCCATATCTGAAAAGACTTACAAATGAAATGCTGTTGCACATAGTTCTGTCATCAGCAAAAATTTGTGATTCCTATCTCTCAATACTTTATTAACTATTTGTAAACTTTGTGCGAATGTAGCTTTGATGAAAAGCAAGAGTAAGCTACAGCCTCACTGAACCTAATGTAAAAACCATGAATATTAATGTGTTGTAGCTGGGGTTTTGGAGGGATTTGAAGGTTAGTAACAGATATTCTGCTGTTTCAGAGAGATAGGAGGGAGAATAGATATAGAAATACTATTAAATAATATTGGAGAAGAAAAATCCTGAGGAAATGTACAGTGCTGAAAACTCAGAAAACACTAGAATTCTCCTACAAATATGAAGACTTACGTGCTGTTGAGATGCAAGAGAGTGATGTAAGGAGCATATAAATTTAGCAAATGCAAGGGTGTTTATTACCTTCATATGCAAATGAAACATCATTTATTTAATCAGTTTTTGATGTCTGTGGTGGTGTGCACACTGTGTTTTATATGGTTCCTGCATGGCCATAAATAAAGTTTTATTTAGAACATTGGAGGGAGCTGTTATTAACAGAGTTACTCACTGCTAACATCAATTATCCCTGGTATTGTACAAATCCTTATTTATGGTTACAATAATATGTTCTTGTGGAAGTGCAGTTCCATAAAATTACCTAGAATACCTGGTATGGGGACTTCATTTTCTAGCATAAATTCACTTTGGTACACTACCAAAGTATGGAGAACTGGTGAGTCCCTGAATAACTCTCAAAATATTAGCCCTTATTAGTTAGAGTAGTCTTCTGACATTGTGTAACTGGTACAAAGGATTTTCTAGTCCTTAAAGAAAACAAAACCAAAAACCCTAACTGATTATTTTTGTGGGTTATATGGGATGCAATAACTGTAGAGAGTTAATGAGCACATGCGTGAATATGCTGTGCTTACAAACAAGTGCTCATTAACATCATTCATCTTTCTTAGAATGTGTCCGTTCATTACTTGTCATGTCATGAAGAAAAGCGAACGATAACAATACCTCTGTGAGTAAACTCCATAATCTGGAATGCAGTTGCCAAATGTTTCCATTTTTTATAAAATTAAATACTCAAGGTTCTTCAGTAAACTGGTTATAGACTTTCCTTGTAAGCAGTCTGTTTTCTCCACTTCTGTGACTTGTCATAGAGGTAATTGTGGGGATGTATTTTGTGATGTTTTGATATACGTGTGTCTAGTGTTTGACAGCTTCAAGATCCTAATGAGCTACTCATGCTGCCCTTTGTCAATAACAGCATTTTTTAATATAGGTTTATGTGAACTGAGGTTTTCTTTTTCTCTTCTGCCACTGATCAGGAGCATTAGAATACTGAAAATCTCATTATTTCAGAGTTTATTTGCCTCTCTGTATTGTAAAACTCCAAAAGAGACCCCCATGGACACTGACAAGTGCATGCTTGTCATATAACAGAAAAGAAGCGTTTCTTCATTTGTGATAAAATAATTGGAAGATTGTTAGTGGCAGAACTCTTTCCTTCTCATCTGAAAGGGGGCTGATGTAGTCATTTGCACACAATAAGAGCTATCAGCCTGCATTAGACAGGAATATTTATGAGTTATATTTGGTGAGCTGTAAATCACCAGAGAGTCTCTGGATTAGCAAAGATATTAATGTTTAACCATGTAAGATTATAGTTAGTTTTTTCTTTCTTTTAAAGTATAAAGGAATATAAAGACATTGATATGATTTCTGAGGAGTGTTGTATTACTCATTTTACTGCCACATAATTCCATTGTCATTGGATTATTATAAAGTTTTTTAACTTGTGGCTTTAGAAGATTAGATTCTATAGCAGTACTGGCAGGTTATATACGAGACTGCCATTAGTGATAATGCCTTTCTAATACTTTTATCCCAGATCCTTGAAGCTCTCGTAAATGGTGGAAAATCATCAGATTCGTGTTTGTCAAATCACATGCAGATTATACTGCCAGTGAAACTGCAGTCCTGCAGAACTTGAAATCTCTTCCTGCAATATGGGAAAGAAATAGAGAGGCAATCTAGCAGCAATCCACAGAAAAAGTATAAATTGTCAATCCTAGAAGCCAAATTATAGTCTAATTATAAATGAAAGGCTATTAAAGAAGAATTTGAGATCAACCAGCTATCAGTTGTATCTTGCATTCATTCTTCTTCCCTTCAGTCAAGGAAATTTTATTGTTGACCTTTTTTTTTTTTTTTTTTTTTTAACCAGATCTGCAGTGAGACCAAAGGATGGTGCTTTCATCACAAACTTAGCTCTTTTTGAAAGAGATCTCCAAGCATAAAAGAGCCTTTCTATGTTGCTGGAGCGTAGAAGAAGGGTATGAATGATGTCCGTGTAAAAACGAATGCACAATGTCATGTAAAACACAGCTGACTCCTAACAATATGACAACTGAGTTGTATTGAGCTGTGCTGCATCTTCTGCAGTATTTTTCTTTCCATGTAGCCTTAGGCAAATACTTCCTTGTTTCTGGTGTTAGTGGTTAGACTGCCACAGATTTATCATGTATATTTATGGGTGAGCTGAAGAATTTTGAGTTAGTCTGAAGGGCAGGGAAGTTATTTAGTAGATATATTAATATTAAAAAAAGAAAGCAGTCTTCCAAAGTGCGTGGATTCTAATCCACATTCCACAGCCACATTTTTCATTAGTAAGAGAGTTGCAGAGTAAGCTGCTGTTTCTCCACATCTGTAATACCTCAAAATGCTGAAGCTACTGGAAATCAAAGCAAGTAGAAAAGGATTAATTGTTGCATGAATGTCTGAGGTAAAATTTCATTTGAACTTCAGCCTTTACAGGGAATTTTACTCTTTAGAATTATCTCCTGCTATTAAAAGATATAGCTATTCCTTAAGTAAATAGATCACAGTGTACTACAATTGCTTTGCTGTACTGCAGTTGAAACCTTCCAAAGCAGGAGCTAGGGAACATCAGTGCAATTAGTCTGCTTTGCCTGAGTCTCTGCAGGAGAAAATGACCTTCATTCTGATCAGAGAGCAGTCAAAGCCGAGCGCAAGCGGCTTCCTACAGCTCTGCTCCCTGCTGCTTACCCTGGTAGTAAGAACACTCTCTAGATGCTCCTTTTATCCATATCTTTGTTAAAATGATGGGGCAGATAAGAAGCATGTTCTTCTCTCAAAACTTTCAAACGCTGAAAGCTCATTATCTAGCAAAACAAAATAGTAACAAATAAACAATTGACAAAGATCAGTGAATGCCATAAAAATAGTTGGGAACTTCCCTCTCTGTTTTTGGTTGGGTTTTTTTAAGCTTTATTTATAAATTTTGTTTTTATTTAGCATAAAACAAATCATTACAGGATTTTTATTCTACATGAAGTATTGTTCCAGCAATATTCTGTTTATTATGGTCATTAGCTTTAAGGACAATTCTGTTCCCATTTCACTGTTGTCACATGGAACATGCTGGCATCACAGTGAAAAAGCCCTTTCATTGGCAGAATCAGGCTTTAGCAATTAAGAGGCTTAGATTTTAACTGGTTTTCTTTTTTTGTATTATACTATGTCAGACAGATAAGATAGGGCATAATGAAGGTTCAGATGGGTTCTCAGGGTATTTGAAGTTAAACTGATGTACATACATGTTCTGTACACACATGTTCTTTTTATCCTTATGGCTTGCTTACTTCCTTTTGATAACAATTTTTATTTCAAATTTATGAAATCCTCCATGTGGATAAAAGCATGTATAATTATAATGTATAATACAGGTTCTCCCAAATGAGAAGAAAGCATTAATACACAGATGATATTCAAGGCTGTTCTATATTGTGCAATATGGTAAATAGGGTGGAGGAAAGCACCCAGAAATACTGCGTCACAGAAAAGAAAAGGAAGAAAATCTTCCCACAGAGAGCACTGCTGGGAAGAGGGAAGGGATCATTCCAGGCCATGGGATATGACAGCTGTTTTTAGTGGGTTTTGTCATAGGCTCTTGCTATACCCCATCTTCTCAACTGTTATCCATCTGGGGGGCTAGGTCTTTACCTGCAAGCATAGGTTAGGGAGCCCAGCTGCTACCCCTGCCCGCAGCAGCGAGGTCCTTGGATGCCGGAGAGCATGTGTCTTACTCGGATGATACAAGAGAACAAAATTTTTCCTCTTACGATCACGACAATGCATATGCTGCAGACTTGCAAGCTTTCTTGTTCTCCAGCAAGCTTCCAAGCATTGAAAATTATGCATACTACCACTAGTTTTCACTTAATTTTTCAGTGTTCCGGTTGTGAGGTTTGTTTTCCATATGCTATGGGTCTGGTGCATTTTCCAAAAAGGATCCCAGTAGCTTAGTTTCAAGTCTCAGACAGCTGCTATAATTGCTGCCCGGGAGAGGTTCAGTTAGTTGCACACCAAAGGCCTAATTAGTCTTTTAACAGTTAGAGCTCACCTAGTTAGTGAAAATAATTGAAAATGGTTCCCTCTCCTCTTGCCATTTCAGGTAGTTCCATTATGAGTGCTGGGCTAAATGTGAAATTCTCTCTTTCTGAATTTAAATGGTCCATTATTCCCTAATTCCCTTGAGTTAGTGGCTGTTGAAAACCTATGTAGTATATTCTATGTTCTTGCTGGGAGTTGTGATTTCTTGAGTCAGACTGTTGTAGGAGAAGAGGGATATTTTAACTTGAATTTCATGTCAGTTCCGACTTTGGAGGTGTGTTACATACTGGCTAAGTGGTTTGACTTTCCTGGTTACTTTGGGGTGTTAAGTAAGTATTTAATATTCTCCACTGCTGTATCCAAAAGAAGCTTGAGAGGAGCTGAGGGTGTAATTTGTCTGTCAGAATCCATTTGCTTTTCAGAAGCACTGTCACAATGGTAAAAATTAGTGGTTTGTCTTGGGTGCTTTATAAAGTGTGATCAATTTAACATGCAAAATCGGAATCATCTCGTAACTTTTATAGCACACTGATGAAATCAACTAACTAATATGATTTTTATTTTTGTTTTTTTTCTAAGAATTGTCTCTATTGAGAAACTATTTTTAACCAACACAAAGAATTGTATTCTCTTAATTTTATAAGGGATTTGAAGGTCACTGTAATGATCATTGAATGAACTTGTATTGCAAGAAGCAATAGGCAGAGAGGCTGCTCTTTTACATTGATGGAATTTGCTAAAATAAAAAAATTGATCTGATTTTCAGCAGTATATTTTAGAATGGTATGTCATTATATTTTTGACATGAAAAAAAGTTATTCACGTAGAGAAGGATCTGTGAGATGTTAAGGTTAACAAAAGATGAGCTAACTGCCTAATATGCAGTAGTGTATGTATTGCTGGTTACATAGACTGTGTAGAAAGAAAGATAAGGACTGAGATGTGTTGGTTGTTACAGTATTCCCTGAATCATCCTGATGTTTAAAGTATGGATAGGATATACCATAACATTGTATGTTCTGCACTGATCGTTAACACCTATGTTTTCGTTTTCATTTCATACTCAGGCCAATAAATTTTAAAAAACCTGCATAATTCTGAATATATACTTGGAACACCTGATAATCTTAGATGTTTGGTTTAAATAGGGCTCAATATGACCAACTTTAATTTTGATTTTGAGTAATCAGTGCTGCTACATTCATATTATGAGTATAATGAAGTTTAATCTTAGTAAATTCTCTTTTCTTGGCTAGCACTTGCTATAATTTTGCTGTATCCCTATATCAAATTGAGATATGGGAAAATAAAAAAAATGAAGTTTTGTGGCATACAACAGGCTTGTTCACAAGCCTAGTAATTTTTTCATTGAGTTTAATGGGTTCAGACCAGGTGGTAAAGGTAGTTAAACAATTTTGCAGCAATAACAAAAAAAAAAAAAAAAAAAAAAAAAAAAAAAAAAATCAGTAAGGCAGTTGCATGTGGTTTCTTAATCCTAAATGAAATATGTTTTGTTTGGTAGTAATATTAGGCAACAAAATAAAACAGAAAGTCAATTCTTTATTTTATAAAGATATTTTATAAAGAATATTAACATCTCTAGAGGTATATACACATTTTTAATACAATGACTAAATACAGAGAAAGACCAAAGTTTAATTGCAGTATAAAAGTGAGGTTTAGTTTATAGTAATTATGAGCACCCATGGTCTATGTAATGGTTTCCGTGATGCTGACTCTGTCTCGCTCCCTTCTCTGTGATGGAAAACTGCTCTTTCCTATAGACATGTTGAATGTGGAAGCACTACTCTTCTTTTACCTACATGCTACCCATTATGATTAGTGAAAGCAGTTTGTGTCTATAAAAAGTCTCGTTAAATCAAACAGCATTAATTTCAGCACGTAATAGTCTCATCAGAATCAATAGGATTGAGTGCTGTGATCCGTGCGTTGAAGATCGGTGTGTGCTGGTGCCTCCTCTGTGTCAGAAGACCTCTGAACCGTTCTGTGCCTGAACTTACAGTAACATAGAGGAGCCCCTTGGAAACCTCATTTGCTACTTACTGAAATGCACTTATTTTTCTTCTGTTCTAAAGTATTCCTGAGACGTTGTCTACCACCATCCTTGGGATGCTTGTTAATATCTACTGTAATGGATATACTATTCTATTTCTTTTTCATATCAGTATAAAGGTTTGCATTCTCTAAGAAAAGTAATTACCGTGCACTTTCTTTAATATTTTTCTTTTCACTTGGGGGAAAAAAAAAAGCCTCAGTAAATGGCACATCTTTTGATGTAATTATTCAGCAATGTAGTTTAAACCTCTGACTCTTCCACTTTCTGTATCTTTCCCCTATCTGATTAACACACATGATGAAAGTATTTATTAGTGTAGCTACACTAAGGACCAAGGAACAAGGTAGTGCTACATGCTGCTACTTCTAATGAAAGTAGGGGTTTCTCAGGCTAATTCGTATTTTACATCCTGCCTTTTTGCCATTGAGAGAATCCTCACGGACAGATTATGACATTTGGAAATGTAGCAGCAGACAATCTGAGAGGGCAAAAAAATCCCCCTGAGACCTTTAGAAATGCAACAATCTTACATTATTACATAACTGAAATAAACTCCAGGCTTATTGAAGTAAACACAACAATATCTTATTTTCACAATATCCTGCACTGACTTCCAATGTAAGCAATTATTCACAAAGTGGGAATTGATTATGATCTAGCTCATGCCTAGACTGTATTAATTAATACCGTCAAGCATCAATAATGAAACTTGAGGGCATCTTGCAAGTCTTATATTTGAGTTATGCTGATCACCTGGTAAGGAGTTACTCAAGGGGCTTCATGTTATTGCCAGAGTCCTCTTTAGGTTTTTAGCAGAAGCCTTATTTTTTTCCTTCCTCTTTCTGTGGATTTGAAGAGCAGGTTGTTTTTTTGTATATAAAGATACTCTGCTGTATCTGACTGCATCCTCCACTCTCTAATCACGCTTTTTGTTACAGATATGGTATAAACCATTTTGTCAATTACCCCGGCGAGTTAGCAGCTGCAGTACTTACGGGAATAAAAGTCAGCGGTAGTCTTTCTTTTGGAGGACGTGATGTCTGCCTTGTGGATAGGAGCGAGTTTGTGACATCCCCCTCCCCCATGAACAGTGTAATTGCATCAGTCATTGTGATGATCAGGATCCTTTTGCTTCAAAGTGTTTAAATTATCTCATCAAATATACCGTGCGTTGAGAACAGAAGTGATGAGCAGCCAATCCCTCATTTTTTTGATTTTTTTTTCTTGCTTCCTTTTCAAATTTTGAAATCTTTGGTCGTGGGGTGGAACCTTTCCCTAGGCTGTCAGCTTGAAGAGGTATGGAAAGATAATGTAGCAAATTGAAAGGTGTTATGTGACTAAAGAAAGAAATACAATCAAGTAAGCAAATTTGTTTACATGGTCTCTACCTGTTTTAAGTGTTTTCCTTACATATAATGCCAGGTGTATCATAGCTACTTTCATCTTCTTTATCTATTTTCTTTTTTTAAAAAATATAGTCAGTTATTTTAATCATTTCAGTGGGTAGAAGGTACTGAAAGTCTTACAGAAAGTAGTGGTACTGATATCTGTTCGCAACCCTTATGCATTAGATTTGTTTTCTTTTCCTTTTCTTTTCTTGCTATTCCTCACTAACAATTTTAGGGTTCTTGTAGGAAGTGAATACTGATTGTGGAAATTCCCAATTTGCCTCCCACAAAGATAGAGTGGCAAAAATATTTTTAAAGCATTAGGTGCTTAGCTTTGGAGTCCGAGTTAGGAGGCTAGACTCTCTAAACTCCATAACCAGGCATCGGCGAGCAGTCCATAATGTCATTAGCAGCATGCAAAGAACAGAGGCAGACCGATTGCTGCTGTCTTCTCCAGGACGGTAACTGGAGGGCGTCAGATGAGGTCAAGAGGAGTGAGATTCAAACAAACAGAAAGAGGAGTAAGGGGCAGCAGGCCTGTGGTGCTTCTTGCCAAGGAACACTGTGGATGTTAAAAGTTCAAGCTGGTCCTAGGGGAAATATACACATTCATTGAAGCTTAAGCTTTTTCATGGAAGACTGCTTTAATAGCAAAGTGAATTGATGATCTCTGTTAAAAGAAACCCTAAATGCTCCTAACTATTTTTACCACACAAGATTAAAGAAAAAAAAATATTTAGTATTCTAGGAATTCTCACTTTGAAAACTTTCAGAAAGATGTTGGTATTAGCAGCTTTTCAAGCAGATTTTATTTTTTAAAGTTTGATATAATTTTTGAAGAGGATCATCATGCACTGGTGACAAATGAGGTTGTAAGAATCTAAAGGCAGAATAACTACTACCAAGAGTAGTGGTATTTGTAGCTTTTAATAGTGCCCCACTCCAGTATCTTGGTCATGCTTTAAAGACAAACACCTATCTGACATGGAGGGATGGTCCTTGTCCCAGGGAAATTGCAACCTTGGGCTCACAAGACACAGCTAGCACTGCATTCAACATATAAGGTAAAAATGAAAGAACAGCAGCAATACTAGCTGCCTGACATGGGGATTGAGTATGCCCCAGCAATGTCCCAACAAACAAAGCGTGCTTACAATGGACATGGAAGTAGTACCAGTATTCTTCAAGGAAAATGCTTTTATAGGTTAGCATGTTCTTTTCTGCAGCTCCTGTTTTTTCTCCAAACTGCCAGTGCAGTTCTTTCACAGAAGCACCAGATCAAACCGAATGTGCAAAGGAAGCACTAGCTAATGTCTTTTCTCTACCTTTTTAATGTGGGAAAAGTCTCCATAAGGAAGATATATTAACTCCTTAACTAGTACTTAAACATTATAGCTAGCTGCATGCCTCATTTCCCTGTTGCAAGACTGTCTGTTAGTCTGGCATACAAAACAAACTTGTCATATCAGAGTCTTTAAAGCTTCCCCAAATCCCTCATAAACCAAGTAAATGTAGCTTTGCCTACAATATCTAGTGAACACATGCTATTTTCTTATTTTTTTCTTATATTTCCTCTTAAGTTGATGCATGTTATGTGGTGACTTAATCATGATCTGCTACACTTTTCTTTGTGCAGGCAATTTTAAGTGTGATAACACCCCGACTAAAAACCAGTGATTCTGTCAGTTTGGAACACACATGCTAAGTGAAAAAACTTAACCAAAACTACAACTGAATAAAACAGACTTGACTAAAAACTGTATTACACTGGTCAAAGCCATACTTATTAAAACACACATATTATTGGAAGGAAGCTGCAACTGAAAAGGGAAGCCAGTAGAAATATGTCAATGGCCAAAGGGTGAAAACAATTTTAAAAGCACTTCTAAATATAGTTCTGATCAAAGGAAATCTTGGAGTTCTTTGCTTGATACGGATGGTGAAATCATGAATAGTGATGTAGAAGAGGTAAGAAATGTCAGCAGCAGTTTCTCTCCTATATTTGGAGCAAAGCAAGAACACATATGCAGGAGGTAAATTCTGGGGGGGAGGGGGGAGAAATAAATGGGAAGTAGGCCTTACGGAAACTAAGATTTCTCTTAAACTGCAAGCTCAGAAAATTTGTCAGAGCCTTTAAAGGCATTAGATGAACACTAATGTAAATTTTTCACAGATCTGAGAAAACTGGGGAAAACTGTTGATGGAGTTTGAAGACCATAAGTAGGCTGAGCCAGGGGAACGCTAAGCTAGTTAGCCACATGTCAAGTAAAGGCAAAATAAATGTAACATTTAATTAGACTCTGTCAACAAACAATTTATTACAAGTATAACATGTCTATCAACATGACTTCATGAGCAGTAGTTTCTGGTAAACAAATCTGTTATCCTTTTCATAGAAATACAGGTTTGATTGATATAAGCAGCTATGTTGAGTAGTAAATTTTGTTTTGCCAGAATTTTGTATCACCTGACCTACTCATGTGAGACAGGTGTGTTAATTGTGCTATGTAGAATTAACAGAATGTGTGTTAGTGTGACACGCTGACCATTTTCAAAATGGAGTTGTTAATGGGGAGTTGTTAATAAGCAAAGTTTTTATTAGCAGAAACTCTCAGGAATTTTTTTCCCTTAACGATATTTGACATTTTTATCTACCCTCTAAATACTAATAAAATCTTTGTGGGTAAAGCTTATTAATGAAAGAAAGGCTGATGACTTAGAAGGTAATTGAAGGCATGTTACAGTTAAATGATTTGAACAAGAACTTTGTCAGAATCCAGAAGGATCTTCAAAAATACAAAAGACAAAAGAATACATACAGGATCAGGGAATGCAGGTTAAAATTGCAGGGTGGAAGACTTTGTGAAGCAGAAATAGAATTAGGGGTCAGTGAAGACAGCAGCATGAGCATGAGGTGTCTGTGGAGTTTTGCAGGTGAAAGGTTAAAGTAATCCTTTGATAGCTAAGTAAGTGCTTATCGTATAAAAAAGGGAAGTGCTCTTGCATATTAGTAAAAACAGGACAAAATGTGTGATGTTAATTGTCATGTTAATTCAAAAAGGACTCAGATATCAAGAAGGGTGGTCACAGAAGTGAAATAGACCTTGCAACATAAAATTTTAAGTCAAAGCCAATAAATGCTATGGATTCAATCTGATAGTGGTTTTCTGACCACATTTAGTAGGCTGGCAAGATCAAATCCCACACAAACACAGCTAATTTTCTACTAGAAACAAGAGAAGATGGTTCAGGAGGTTCAGATTTGGATCCCTTTGGCCTAACAACTAAGTTGAACTGGAATCCTTTGCTAAAGGTCAAGTTCTCTTTAATTCTGAGGTGGTTATATGAAAGGTTGAGGAGCAACTTCACTAGAAGAAATGTAAGTCCCATACCATCCTTTGAAAGAACATGTTATAAGCATTTCTCTTTAGTAATTGATTCTACTTAGGTCTTCTGGAAACATTGGGCCGTAAAACAAAATGTGCTTTCAGTGTTGCTGAGTCACTAATTCTGGGAAACTGCATGCTGATTTTATGTTGAAGTTGACAACTATGTGCATCCCTTTTGGAGGTGTTAGATACCGTACTTAAGTACACAATACTATACTTAGTTTCTGGCTGCTCGTACCATATATATGGAACAGAATATCTCATCATGGGTGGATAGGTCATCTGAGTTTTGCAAATAAAATTATTGCAGATTCTGCTGAATAGAAGATGAAATGGACACCTTTGTGCTTGAAATAAAAATTTCATAAAGAAGGAAAACCAAACACTGGAACTTGGGGGAAGAAGCAAACTCATCATTGCTTGAAGGCTTTTAAATTACATTAGGTGTCTTTAAAAAATGCTCTCCTCTAAGTTCTAGGAATGAAATTTATGCTGTGTTTGTGCACAAAATTGCAGTGATAATTTGCAGCTGTGGGTTGTGATGATTTTTTTTTCTTGATTTGCAGCCTATAAATTCTTATAAGACTAATGCAATAATTTTTTATGGAGGAAAATTACAGTATTGATAATGTAATGGCTACTTAAATTTACTGAAATCCTAGTTTGTTAGAAGTGTTTGTTCCACTTAGGTCCAAACTGTGTAATATTTAGCCTTGTTAGCTCTTACTATGCTGGGTGTGACTCCTATGTGAAAAACATCACAAATTTGAAGAGCTTTGTAACATTTTCTTTGTGCTCATCACCACGAACAGGCTGTAAGTTGCAGATATGGGTGCCAAATATGCACAGAATTTGTGGGGAAGAAACTGTGGTTAGAAGAGGAGTCCCTGCAGTGCCCCTGAACACCCCTACAGCACTCCAGGCTTGGGAATAGCACCCTCTCCACTAGGGTGTAATTTATAACTTTTACGGGGGTTAATATAACCTTAGCTGCTTATAACACCTCAAACATACCCTCCCCTTCTTGTGGTAATCTCCCTCTTTCTGTAAATGTTAATAAAATTCCCCTTTTAACTGTGCAGGCACATGGCTAGCAGGAACTCTCTGTGGACCAGGAACTGAAGTGCCTCAAGTGCTTGTAGTATATTTGACATTCTAGCAAATCTTCTGAATTATGTTCCGTGTAATTTTTGAATCATGTTTCACCCCACTCAGCAATACCTGTGATATACTTATCTGTGTCACTGTTATGCCTGACTTTGAATCAGTAATATTTTGATAATACTCTGAGAAATTCATGTGAAAAGCTCCAAAAGATTCTCATAGAGTTTCATCATCTACTGATGAGTCATTATTTGTATAAAACTTTAATGAACAACAGCAAGTACATGTTTGTTGTAATAAGTATACAAGGAGAGGTAATATTACAATTTCTTCTTCTGCTTTCATCCTAAATATTGATGACTTCCAAAGACAGACTTTTTCTTTCCTAATCTAAATAAAGTCAGGTTTACAAAAAGATATTTCAAAAGAACTTTCAGTATATGTCAAAGTCAACAAAATTGCTTGAGAAAACAGTCAGTTTTAAATGACACTGAACATGCACAGTATATAACTAGCAGTTAGCTGTTAAAAATAGAAATATAAGATTTTCAAACAATTAGAAGTTGGAAATAGGAATGATTTGTTTAAGCCACATTTTCTGCCTGTGTGCATAATTTCTTCAGCTTGAGTGTCTCTGGTGGCTGCAACTTTTCTCACAGTTTCTTGGGAGATTTTTACCCTGTCCTTTTAGGTACCAGCCTTCCTGTGTTTTTGAACTTTCAGGTTTTTTTGTCTAGGGGCTTGAAAACAGCCGAGGATATTTGGCTCTTTTCCTCCACCTCTGCACAGTTCCCAGCAGCAAAGGAGTTCTTGATTCCTCTGTCATACCACCATACCCATCTCAATGTTTTCTTTACTACAAAGGAGAAAATGAAAGCATCCATCTGTAGCATATTTTTAATTCAGAAGAGATTATTTTTCCATGAATAAATTCTGGTAGATTTCATTGGGTCCATATTTACATCTCTACAGCTAGTACTCATTGAAACTCACGGGGAACACTGAAATATTCCAGAAGCTGGATGTGAAATACTGTTTTCATGGTTTGGATTAATCGTGTGTACTACATTCTTTGCAGAAAAATAGGAGATTTAGAGAACGATGCAGGCTCCAATTTTTGCTGATGTCAGAGTGCCTATAAAGGTAGCAGTAAATCCTTCATTTTCTAGGTATAGGCTCTTTGAAATTGATAATAAGAGATTTCTGCAACTGGGCCACTGCTACTAGTCCTTATGCAAGAATAAACAGGATTCAAGTACATTGTACATTGCAATGTAACATGGAGAGAGCTGAGCCAGATTAAAACGATTTAAGAGCAGATGCAGTTTAAGAGCAGCAGGGTTAGGCTCAAGGTGTAGGCTTTGCAGTCTCAAGTTTTAAAGCAGCTCCTCCAGAAGTCAGTGTAACTGTTTTTGTGATTAGCATAGTTTTGCACACGGTGGTTACCCTGGCTGAAACACTGAAGTATTGCTGTTACTCCTCCAAGCAAGGAGCCTAAGGGTCCTTGCAACGCAACGCACTGGACGTACATGGCATTGCCATGGCTGGCAGGACTGGAAGGGTGATTTCCCATCACGGCAGGTTCTGGTTTAGGCCCACGCGCCAGTGTGAGCAGCTTCCCTGGCTTTGGGCAGCTGCCCCACGCCGTGTGAGCTCGGCAGAGTGAGCGTGCTGTGATCACGCGCATGTCGTTGTGGCCCTCTGCAGCCGGTGGGGAGAGGATGAACGGGAGGTTTTTGCTTGCTGTCTTGTTGGAGGAGCTTCCCTTGCCTGGAGAACTGCTGAGACCCAAAGCTGGAGGTGTCTGTGGGCTTCACCACTTGGCGTTGCTGGTCCAACTTGTGGTGTCTTGAAAGGGCGAATTATTTCAGTTTCTACATTAACTTTAATTTAAAAACATTTCTGAGCTTGGGTCAGTGCAATTCTTGAGCTCCTTGCCTGTAACGGGTAAATCCTGGTGAGAATTGCTGTTCTGAGATCCTCAAATTTCCCTTGCTGGTTGGAAATTCCTTGCCTCTTAAATGTATTCTAGCTTTTCTGTGTACCTAACATGATGCAAAGACATTAATTTAAAGCTGCTCACAAAGATATCATGCTTTTTATGTGAAAAATGACAAAAGCAAACGTTCTTTTAATGTAATGCTCCATTGCTGCCTAGTTTTGCTTAATGTGACATATTGGGCTTATCAGCTTTTGTTTGGCTTGTGACAACAACTAGATTAATTAGTGTAATGGTGTTGTACTGTAGGAGCTGCACAGATTTGATCTGTGGAAAATGAATGCTATTTATATTAGTACTGGTATTAGGAGGACTGTACCAGAATGACTATTACTAAATAGGACACGAGATTTTGGAGAGAGCCATCTGATAAAATGATCAGTTGAGGCGGCGATGCTGTCCCTGCATGCAGGCATCTTATCCGCTGCTCTGAGTAGAAGTTTGGATCTGTGCAGCCTTGGTGTTTCTGCACGTCTCACTAAATGCTTTGCAGAAGCATTCTGTGATGAGGGAACGCTCCAAATGGAAACAGGAGTGCCAAAACAACTGAAAATGACTGGGGACGTGCCTCAGGCACCCAGGCCTCCTTTCTAAATGAGAAATGTAGAGTGGGACTCCCAGATATCCTTTTCTTTCATGTTGCACGCTTAGGGCCATAGCAACTAAAAAGCCTTGCTGCACTGAGACTTGAGATAAGCTGAGGGAATACTTAATAAGTCAGTGTGCTGAGATCACTGGGAGTAGGTAGGAGTTTGAAAGCTCCAGTTTATAAAAGTAACTAGGAAATTGTGCTGGTAGCTAAAAGATCAAACATTCAACTTATCAAAGGTTATGTTTGAAGTTTTGGAAAATAAAATAAAGAAATTCCTGTTCTGTTTCAATGCCTTCGGTGGCACATTTTCTTTGGTCATTGCTCTTTCCTTAATAACAGCTGATTTTTCTGCGGGTGATTTTCAGCAGTGCTGCATCATATGAAACGACTCCACAGTAAATGTTCTGCAAACAGTGTGTTAAATTGATTTCTTGTCACTACTTGAGCTTGATTAAATGTAAATTTCAGGTTCCTGATGTAGTCCTTGCTGGCTCTGTGCCCTGGCTCCTGTTAATAGGCTTCCTTTCAAACATGCTTTGGCTGAAAGCTCCAGCCCTTTCCTTGTCCCCTGTATTCATGTTGGGAAAAGCCTTTTTCTTGCTAGAACAAAGCAGCAACTTATTGCATCGTGGATTTTTTCATTTGATGTACAACACCTAGCAATTCTGTGTCTCAAACCAGCTTTACCATTGTATTTCTGATCCAGAATATAGGCTTCAAATGGGTTTACAGGCAAGAATTATAACAAGGCTGATGAATGCAAATTATATGCTCTTCTTCATTTTAGGCAATTGTGAGGAAATAGCGTTTTCCCTTTTGGGGAAGCATTAAAAACATAAATCTGGAGAATGAGACCTTTATGTGGTTTCATGTGAAAATCACATCCACTTGAGAAATAATAGAAGATTTTCTTTGAAGTAGAACCAAAATTACTGGAAAACAGGGCTGTTGCTGCTTGACATAATACCGAACACTTCCCTATGTTTTTTTTATAGGTCAAGCCTGATGGAGAGGTGGAAGCTAGGGAACTTTCCTCTGGCTAGATCCCTAATTC
The DNA here is from genome assembly GCF_028389875.1 of Rhea pennata. Taxonomy (NCBI): domain Eukaryota; kingdom Metazoa; phylum Chordata; class Aves; order Rheiformes; family Rheidae; genus Rhea; species Rhea pennata. The sequence goes on along the minus strand of NC_084671.1, from coordinate 17,009,159 downwards.
TTCAAACACTGCAGCTCTGCTTGCCTGTCTGTGCTGTGAATAGTCTTATTGATTTCAGTGGGATTATTTATAGTACATTAAGTCATGAGTGAGCTTTACAGGATTGGGACCTTCAGAAGCGACTGGCAGCGTTAAAGCACATCATTCGCAAATGCACTGGAATGCATTTCTCCATGTTATGCTAAGTGAGCTTTTAACTAATCTCATTATAACTAATCTCTTGGAGCTCGATTCTGTTCATCCTCACTTCAGTAAGTGCAAAGTCATTCCCTGAATCAAGAAAGTTTTTTTTTTTATTATTTCTTTATCCTTAATTATTATGTAACCTTTAATACAGGGCTTATGGAATAGGGAGGTAGGGCCAGGGTATAAATTGGATTAGTTCTCCTGAAACCTGTGGAAGCACGGCTGTTTACAGCGGGCAGGAATATGGCCCTTAAGCTGCGCAGGAAAGCTTTCTGTAATCTGGCATTCTTATTAGACTGAAAGAATTATTTTCAAGGGTTGTTACTAACTGAAAAAGTTTATTCGACAGAGCATCAGCAGCGTAATAGCAAAGTCACTTCTTGAGGACGTGGAAAATCCAAACACTCACTGCTATTTGCATTGCTTAATAGGACAGTAAATACATGGTTTGTCCCCCGTGCGACTTCTCCAGTAAAACTGGCCTATTAACTATAACAACATGTATGTATTTTCCTTATCAAAAAAATGAAGTTGATGTCTTTGGCAACAGATGACTACACACCTCGCAAGATAAGTAAGTTAAGGAAGTGCTTCCTTTTGACAGAGACAGCAGCTCAGAGCTGTAGATGAAAATAGTGCTTGTACTGAATAAGCTGGAGAAGGATGAGCGTGCCTCATTTAGCACATGTCACCAGCCGTGGGCTAGGGCTGGGGCCCGACGCGGCCCGGCGGCAGCAGGGAGGAGCCGCAGCAAAGCCCCTGCCGCTCTGCACCGACCTTCCCGCCTTACAGCGTTGCTTGTTTTCCATGCACAGAGTGCTCTACACTGTGCTTAAACTGAAAGCTCAAGTGTTAATGCAGTTGCTTAACATCTGCTGTGCATACAACTGCAAATGCTGGGCTTTAAAGGTAATTTTCACTAACGTGCCCACTATTTCAGAGTTCCCCATCCTGATGTATCATCAGGGTGACGCATCTGATACCAACACAAGTCCAGGTTTCAGAGCAAGTTATAATATGATTAGAGTGCGATGCTGAAGACATACTTAATTAAAAGCCAGCTTTTACCTAGGAGAGAGGTTTTTTTCTCTAACAGCAAACAATATTTTGTTGTTGGTGTAAAACAAAATTTTACACCAAGTAAAAATAATTGTGCCTCTTAAAGTTATCTGGCCAAATTAATACTGTCAGTTTCTAGGAAGCTGCATGAGAAAATTATACTTTATTTCATCTTTCTCCATGCTAAGCTTTAATACCATTTTGTCCCACTTTATGCGTTTATGCTTTTCCAGTGTTTATAATTTGACCATCAAAGGCTAATCTGGTGCATAATGCATAAAGTTTCATGTTATCCATTTTTATCCTAGTTTGAATTCTAAAATAGAGGCTGAGCTGGTTAAATGATGGCCTATTAGTGTTTCTGTATTTGTCATGTACAAGTTGGAACGTTGTATTTAAAAGTCACCCTGCTCTCCTAATGCAACTGTCTGCAATATTTTAATCATAGATAAATTCTTCCAAGAGCCACAAGGAAATGAATACGTAAGATATCTGTGCTCAGTTACAGAACAGAAAAGGTATAGCAGGAAGATAAATGATAGGAACAGAATTATTTTATACAACTGAAGGATCAAAAGAAAGCTTCAGGTAAAGTATTGATTGGAATTTGTGCTGAACTGAAAAAGCTATCTGTGCATTTGTGAAGTCTGCAGAGAACTGCTTTTAAATGTGAATTAATCTAGCATTGGCAAGACACAGCATGTTATTAAAGACTGAGGTAGCTCAGAAATTAAAACTAGTGGGCAGAGGAGAATATATCAGAACGTGAAGTGCTGGAGTGGTGAGAAGATAAAATATTTTCTTCATTATTGGACTATAAAAGTGAAACTTTGTAGTCAGTTGACCGACTGGGTAATAATATCCTGTGATTGCACAAAATCCTGGTACCCATTTCCCACATATTTCTAGCTGGGAGTATGAGCGCTCGAAACTTTGCGAGATTATGATACAGTCCGCTGTCGGTGATAACACGGGAAAATTTTCAATTTTTTTCTTATCTAACACATACATAAATGGTTTCGAAAGCAGAAAAAGAGACTAAAAAGCCATGAATTCTTCTGTTTGGAAATTGTGAGGAACCGTTTGTTACGCATTTATTTGGGCCGAGTGGACGGCTTCCGCGGGCGGAGGCCTGTGACGTGACTAACGCTGCTGACGAGGCCTTCCCGCCGGCGGGGCGCCGCGGCCCGGTTCGGAAGGGCCTCGGGACGGGCGCGCGCTCGGCGCCTGTGGGGCGGGCGCGCGGCGCCGCTGGCGGCGGCGATGGCGGCTTGTGCTCGTTCGGCAAGGAGCGCGGGGGCTCCCTGCCGTCACGCTTTCCACCCAGCCTGCCCTGCGCGCACCGAGAGTGGAGGTTTTCGTGTCAGATTCAAAAACGCTGCCCTTCCTGTGGCTTTCTGACACGTTAGCGAGAAAGCGGAGGGACGAGGCGGTTCCCTACCTCGCGATAAGCCCTCCGGGCTATTCGCGTGCTTACACAAATCCTCATCTGGCCTCAGCGCTCGGTGCCGGCGTTCGTTTCCCCAGCTCGCGCTGGGGGCGGGCGCCGAGCGGGGCGGTGCGGGGGCAGCTCCGCGCCCGCCGCCCTCCCCGCTGCCTCCCTTCCCCGGCCGCCTCGCGTGAGCCATCCCACTGGGTCGTTATTTTTACTGCCTAGGTTACCCTTCGTCTAATTTATTCAATTTTTTAAAGAGAGGACAGAAAAGCAAATAATGCATTTTTTTTCCTTCTTTTTAGAAAACAAACCAGTTATAGGGTGGGAAGAGGGATTTGGGGCTCATCCAAGACTACACAGGAATATTTATGTGCTCTTGACCTTTTGGTGAGGAAATATAGAAAGAATAAAAGTCAAAGACTCGCTGTGCACTGGGTGTTTATGTTCTTAACAGTATTCAGCTTCATAAGCTGTAACAGAAACTTCTTTTGGTAGGTCTTTCATCTCCATAAACAGCTTACTGCAGCCATCACAGTTAATTTGATTACTGGCACTCAGACGTAAAGCCAGGGAAACAGCGGCTTAGGAGCACTTTTGCACCCAGCAGCTATATTGGGAGGTCTAATCTCGGCCAGAGCCGCGCAGGAGGACGGCTCCTTCTCTTGTGTTTCAGAATGTTTTCAAATTATTTTGAATGCTAGTGTGCTGCTGGAGTGACATGTAAAGGGTGAGAAAGATTATCACCTGACTAAGCTTTCCTGAATTAGGCCGCTGGAAGCTGTTTTATTTAACACGGTGCTAAAAGCTGAGCGCTCTCCACTCCTGCGTAAGGTGGGTTGGTATTCCTCGAGCTGTGACCGCAGAGGATGCACCGCCGTGGTGGTGGAGCAGGAGGGGTAGTGCCTTGCTCAAGCACCCGCTGAAAGAGGGACAGGATCCGTATCTCAGGTGACAGCCCGGTTCTGCGTGTCCCAGAATCGTGCCGTGCTGCTCACACGAGCTGTCTTCTCACGCTACCAATTCTCATTACGATCAGCATCGTTTTGTTTTCTGCCTTGGGTGGTAGAGTATATTTGCTTGCAGAGTCGATGAAATGCCTGTGGATTTTTTAGGCTCTGTGGATTTTTAGATGGAAAGTACAAAATGCAAACTATTGTGCCAAAAAAGGAAAGGCGAGAAACGGCAGGTTTTGACAGCTCATTAGGGGAGGCTTTTGGTGTGTAAAGACTGCAGCAATCAGTTTGCATGTGTGATGAGCAGGCAGGGGCAGTGCTGGCACCCAGGAGAGGATGCACTTCCCGCTTTCCCTATTTTTGGGGAGGGAGACATTCGGCGGGGAATTAAAATCAACAGGGGTACCTCATCTTATCTCACTACTACAAAGCTGAATGGAATTAGCTGTTATCTTAATATCTCCACTTACATCAAATAATAGTATAGGCTTTTGATAATCTTTGGTTTAACGGGCCAAAATAATCAATAGGGAAACAGTTAAAGTGAGGGTATTTAAGTACGGCCACTCAGCTTTACAGTTATCCTCTGGTAAGAGGACAAATTCAAGCTCCTAGCATTTGTTACTTTCAAAATGCAAAAAAAAAAAAAAAAAAAAAAAAAAAAAAAAAATCTAAATGGAACTTCTGGAATTTATTGATTGGGCAAATTTTAGGAAAGGGAAAACTAAGTGGTAGTTTGTGTGCCCAGTAATCATGTCATGCCTGTGAGGAAATCTGCAGGTGGGAATTACAGAGGCTTGCTGGGTCGGCTCTTGACCCACATGGATTTAATAGGTACTGAGACCTCCTCCAGGAACCATGCGTATCCGGGAATGGACACACGCTATGGCTTTATAGATGCTACTGTATCAGATCAATAAGTTTGAACTCAAAGTTTTCTGTTGTTTTTGTGCAGCAAATATCCTTTCCCTAAACACTTAAACAGACTAAAAACACATTATACAATTGTTTACAGATCTCTCAGTTTCATATAACGGCAAGTATACTACTTTACTTCAAAACCAATATTAAAAAAAATCAGCTAATGCACTCAAAAATTATGACAAGCTTTCTTCTGGTTCTATGAAGATTATACAGTTGTATAAAATGATCATTTAAGCCTTGGCTTCACTAACACTACAGAGCAAACACATGCTGCCAGTAAAAGAAGTAATCTTGTCCTTGTCAGCTGCTTTTTCCTATAGAAATCCATTGGAGCAATGAATTATCAGAATTTATTCAGGGTAGTTTATCTAAATATATTTAGGGTGCATCAAAAATAAGTTTTGGATGCTTCCATCTATTTATTTTAGATAAACATGAACTTTGAAAATTCAGGCTGATTCACAAGAAATGCAAAAAGTAGAATTCTATCACCTGAGGCCTAGCAATTCAAGACTTGCTGTAGGCAGTATACATGATTGTCCCCCCAGCCAAATATTTATTTTACTTGGAACAGATAGATATGTATAGTTCACATCAAGAAATCTCCATGAACCTGCAAGCAGCGGTCACGTAACAGAACATCACTAATAAATGGAATAGAGTTTCTTTGGAAAGACTATTCAAACTCTCAGGTCAGCTACACTTGCCCTCTGTCCAGCAACCCTATCAACCTCCCCACCTTTCTCTAGGAAAACACGATAAAGCAGGAGAATAAGCTGAGCTTAGGGAAACACAGGTGGGACAAGGTGCTGAGACTTGGCCGTGCCTTTGGAGGGGTCTCCTGGTTTACTGAAACCCGTGCAGGTTTACAGTGGCGCCTTGTCTTGTTGTGAAACAAATCAGCCAGTTCTAGCACCAATTCTCACTTAAGCAAGGACAGATTGCTGCATTATGTCGGCCAATAATGGCTACAGAATATATTTGAATTCTGCTATTCGGCTCAGTTTCAAGGGCCTGAACAAATGACAGGGAAGTAATGTAAAATTGCATGGCTCGAAGGACTGCTTAATAGGATACAGAACCTCTTATCTCTAAGTAGTCTGTGTGGGCTTAATAGGGCCCAAATGTTGTGACAAACACTTATGCAGACACCAGAGTACAGTGTCCTGATTATTTTTAAAGGGCTACATATTCCAGTTCCACTGACGTCAATGGAGCTGTGAATGTCTCACCTTCTTTTAGCTGACTTAGTGTGCACTGAGAAACCTAATTTAGATCACCCAGTTTTTAACTCACAATATCTCAGAGTAAAATAAAAGTTTTAAAAAAGAACCTGGCCTCACAGAGCTCTCATATAAGTAAAGACAACAGTATATGTTTTGGGCTCTCACATAAGTAAAAACAACAATATATATTTTAGTCAGTGCTAAAATGCACAAGAATCTACTTAGTACAGAAAGGATCTTGGCCTGTTTGAATAGTTACCTCTTTCCACGGTGCTTCAGGTGAATGGCACAAGTAGTTGGTTCTGCTTCTTGGGAGAAGAAGAAGAATCAGTTTGATGTGAGCCTTGTGCCACCACTTATTGTCTGTGTATGTCAGCTATACCAGTAGATACCAAAATGTGGAGACCCAGGAAAGGAAGCGTCAAAAGCTCTCAAGTTGCAGCTGAAGTTCACCAGCATGTATTTGTGCAGTGCTCAGATCTTCTGAAAATCCTGCTGCTAGTTCTTCTTCGTACCTGTTGCCTGCTGGTTGCGGAAGCGGGATGGTGATGAAGGGGCAGACCATGGCTTGGACTCACTGCAGCCTCAGAGGAGATGATGTCACGTTCGAGGAGAGTGTAAGACTTGGCCTGCCTTCCTCCTCATACGGAGGACTTTTCAGGGGCAGGGTTAAGACAGAAAATACAACAACCTAGCCAAAGCCTGTACTTATTAGAAAGAGAGACATTTTATTTCCAGGACCCTAAGTCTGAGTCCTTTCGTGGACACTGACTAACCACAAATATTAAAGATGAAAAGGAAAGAAAATGTTTGCCATGAACAGTGCTAACAAGCTTAACTAAATACTACTGCTGCTGAAGACAGATCCCATCAGACATTAGTTTTCATGACTTCAAAAGCCTTGGTTAGAGAACTGAAAAACTGTTGTATTAAATATATCTGGCTTTACTTACATAATGTATCCACCTATCATAATTATGTACAGCTGTAAAATTCAGGTTCGGCAGGTTCAGCATACAAGTAGACTCCTGCTTGCTAGTAAACTGTGTTTGTTTAGAAAGTTAAAAACAGGGAGAAAGAAGAAAATATTGAAACGTCTGCTATCCCCCAGAATTTTCCCAGGAGAGTTTTTGGAGAATTTCATGCTTGGTCTGTAAATGTTACAGAGAAAACTGGTCCCACCTATTAAGCTGCACAGGGAGTGCATTCTTCAGAAAAATTTTGATACTTTAAAACTGAATTCTAGGATGGCGTAAGCCAGCAGATCCAGGCAGCACATCTAAGAAAGCAATTTTTTTCTCATCACAAAAAAATCTGAAGCAAGTCCAATGAGTAAAAAGAGGCACTTTATCCTTTGCATTTGTGTGATGTAGAAAACTATTGTACTGCACAGACAAAAATCTGACACTAGCCTCTTGATCTCCGTCCCACAAACCGACAATGGCATCTGTTCATTACTGCGCCCGATATCTCTCTCTGCCTGGTTTAATGGGAGCCATTCACTGATTGCAGTGTACTTCAATCAAAACTTTGTAAAAAAATCACCTGCTCCAATACTTTGTTGCTTCTTTAATCAAGGAGAAAGCCTTCTAGATACTTTATACATGTACTATATATACACACCCATATATACTGTGTATACATACATACACACATATATCTATACACACACATATACAAATATAACATCTGCCCCTTCTGCTGCACTTTACTTACTGTTTGCCTGTTGGCCTTCTTCCTACTCATGAATGATGAGAATTCTGAATACATTAGGGATAAAACATGAAATTTTCTTTCACCCTGCAGAGTTGCTCCCAGGAGAGTTATGGTCTCTCTTCAACTTGCAAGCAGAGTTTAGAAATTGCTGAAAGTCTGAAGAACTGATAAATGCTAATTTCTTTAGCAAAAATGTGTACTTTTTATTTTCCCTCTTTTTATTATCTACTTTTATTTCTTTTTCTTTCTTAAAGAAAATCTCTCTCTTCTGTTTGTTTGGTTTCTGTAGCTCCTAAGTCATTGCACTTATGAATATCTACAGTCATCCATCACAGTGGTGTCTGATTTGCAAGAAAAAAGCAAAGGCCAGTCACGTGTGTTTCTTTGTTTCTTTTTTAAGAGTAAGCTATTTCTGTGCTGTTATTGATCTATATTGTGAATATTGAAATATGAGTTTAATAAGCTTAACAAACCTTGTAAGGAGTTCTTCTGTTTATGGAGAAACATTAGTAGCATGAAGTTATGGAAGTGCATGTAATCACATGCCGGCCCGCAGCCCTTCTTCAAGGAAAAAGGAAAGAATACGTTTTCAAACCTCAGAACAGCCACTGCAGAGAGTTTGCTAGCAGGCAATGATACAGCAATCAGGCTACTCTGTTTTACCCTTCCTCTCACAACAGCATGCTAGTATGTGACTGATCAGTCACCAAAGCACTACAAAAAGTGGTGTAAACTAGCTTTACCTTTACCTCCTGCAGTCTCTGACACTGAGCATAAGCTGTCTGCAGAACCTGGCACATCGTACCGGGATGGCACGTAGGCTGATTTTGATGATACTCTGAAGTGTGTCATACTCAATCTGTCTGCTCAGTAGCAGTAGTTGAGGAAGAGTCAAGCCCAAAGGAACATATAATGCAGTGCTGCATTACTTTTGGTGAAAGCAGAAACAATATCCACCTGTTGCAGAGCATACTTGAGCATTTTCAGATATTATTTCTGCTCCACTTAAGTGACTAATTCCATGCTTGAGGGAATGTACTAATCACGCATAAAGCAAGACTGGAATTTGGTTAGTAACAGGTTAGTTCTTGTTCACAGCAGATGCTCTGTGTAGCAGGGAGGTTTGGGAGGGGAAGGCAGAGTTAACAGAGCACTCAAAGCACTGTCCTGTTGTGCAATTTTTCTTTTTCTTTTCTTCTTTTTTTTTTTTTTTCCTTTCTTCCAAGTGCGCTGGGCAACCCATAGTGTCCTACAGGAACAGAGCTTCCCTAATGCACCTCTGAGAGACACCTCGTTTCAGAAAATCAGAGCGTAGTGCAGGAGGTGGCATTTTAGGGAGGGCACTTTCCTCTGCGCTGTATGAAAGGCCTTTATCAGAGGCCCCTCCTGTGTCATGCAGAAATCCTGTAAAGTGGCCTTTGTGTAAGTAAGTGCATTACGTAAAACTCTGAGCTTTACACTTTTTGATTGCTTTCTTTGTTCCCACAAGAATAAATCCAAACCCAAATAACATTTCATTTTTTATAATGCAGTCACTAATATCATCTCTAGAAAGTGGGTAAAGAGAAGGAGGTTTGAAGCAACGTTTTATGCATGGGCTGGATTTCCTGTCGAAGTCAGCGGGTAGCTTCCTCGGCTGCCCTTGGCCAGCAGCGCTGCTGTCACCAGCTCATTTCCTCTGTAATGCCCCCTCTCTTACTGAAGTTGTGTTGCTTTTTTACACTCAAATTCCACAGTAAATTTTTATTGTTAATTTTGTGTGGCAGTGACAGAAAACTTGTTGTTTACTTAGGATAAGACTCAGCAGCCATTGTGGTGTTTATCGTCCATGATGCTCATTTCGTATCTCATCTGCTATATGAGCCAAATGTGAAAATAATTATGCTTTTTTGGGTATATCAAGGACACAATGGCTTACAATGAAGAGGAATGGCTGGGGTTATTTTCAGTCTTGCATGTCTGTGTCATTTACCAGCCAAAGACTTGATCCATTTTCCTCGCCTCATAGGTTTACAGTAGTAGTAAGTGCCAAAACTACTACACTACTACAGCTCACAAACCATTGGTGAGTCTGAAGACGCTAGTTACAGTGGCAAGGTTGTTTTTTTGGTTAGGTTAATATTTCTTTTTAATATAGCATCCACAGGTAGATTCAATATTTTTTGCACTGTTGGCCTTGAAAATAATCACAGCTGGCCAGGTTTTGTTGCTCAAGCACGGTGAGCAAAATTCTGGGTAGTCTAAATGACACCAGCATGACTGCTTGTGGTAGGGTCTGGTCCTCATAAATAATGGTACTGACCTCTAGTGAGTCAAGGTATGCAATAAGAAGCAAATTATATTTTCTTTTATTGTGCACTAGCAAAGGCAAATATATGGCAAATAAAGGGAGGGAAATGACAAAACTGTTCTGTTCCCTCTGTAGTGTTAAACTGGAATCAACAGGCTGTTTATAGATTCAGAAGAGAAATGAGTTCATACTACAAAAACTCATAAGAGAGTTACTGTGCTCTCAGAATGGTGAAGAATGGTGAAGTTAGGTAGCGAGTAGTTGCCTAAGGAATATTTGTGAGTTGTGCTTTGAAATGAAACGAAGACCTAGTGTTTTTTTTTTTTTTTTTTTTTTTTTTTTTTTTTGGGGGGGGGGATCTTCTTGAGAGCAGAATAGGTTTTAATTCTGACATGCTTTCCATTGTGAATGTAGTCATTATAACTCACTCGATTATAACTCTGAAAATGATTAGTTCCTTGGGGCAACTCTTTGATGAAGTTGGGAATGTAGTTTGAAAAGTCTATGAGAGAATTTTATGTTTTAGTTTATAGGCTTTAGATTACATATCTAGTGCAAGTATCATAATGAATATTATGAGAACCAATTTGGTTGCATACCTAAAAATACGTTTAATCCAGTGAGCTCCAGGCTTACCCTTTATGTCTTTACGTATTTATTATACATCAAAGGGACATGATAGTTGTGCTATGAACAAGAAAATTCACAATTACAGAGAAAACTTAACACATATGTACTCAGCAAAGCTACAGTACATTAGAAATTAATTAAGGAGCTCACTGTGAAATCTTTACAAAGACATAATTCCCGCTGGTGCAGATTCACTGTTAGCCTAGAAGAGTCCAGTTTCAGTAAAGCAGAATTTATCTCAAGAGTTAAATGTTGGAAGATAGTAGGAGATTTACATTATGATTAAAGGAAGCAGCACTAACCTTGAGCAGGGCTGATTTTTTTTTCTCATTTGGGAGGTAATCCCCAGTATTTTTCCCTTTCAAAGTGAAACTTGCTGTATTTCTCTGTACTGATTTAGTTCTAATTCAGTCAGTGTTTGCTGGAGTCAATGGAAAGCTCCACTGATTTCACTGGGCTTTGGACTAAGCCACTGGGGAGTTCTGGAGAAGATGAGATAAATTTAGACTTTTTTCCATTAAATGTCGTAAAGTATGATGCAAAAGAAATTACGCTATCCATGCTTGGATTAATCCAGACCGCCGTCTATTATTTATGAACAAATTAGGTTACTTAATTTAGGCCACTACTCTAAATTCAGTGAAGAGAGATGTATCTCCAGTACATGATTCATACCACCTATTCCAATGACTTTCCAGAAATGTCAGCTAACGTATCCAGGCCCAAATTCTGTCCACTGTTACATCCATGTAACTATGTTAACCATGGACAAATTGCGTTGGTGGAAACCTATGCTGAGCATCACTCCATTCTCTACTAAATGTCTTTCTAAAATATCGATATTAAGATGTGAACATATCCCTGGATATCTGCATACAGTTCATCTAAGTTTCACAAATTTTGGGTTATGGTTGAGAACAACTTATTAAATAAAAGGCTGATCTGAAGCACATACTAGAAAAAATAAAATGGAAAGGCAGTACAAGGAGCTCTGTGGACTTTGTATGACAGATTCACAAATTGTGCAGATATTCAAACTTTTACCCGCATAGGGAGCACGTAGGTGTTCATAGGTATTGAATCAGACCCAGCCCTGATGCATTGACTGCACCTGTGTTGCAGGACACCATCGTAGGAGAGACGGATGTGGGCAGGCCTAGTGCACAGGTAGGTGTGACTTGACCGCAGAGCCTGTCCCTCTGCGTGCTCCAAGGTGGAGGAGACAAATCCCGTGGCCTGACCATTGACGAGGATGCTCTCGATACCTATTTGTTCTTGCCAGAGGGTTATCGTCAGTGATGGAATATTATACGCTCGCAGGAAAACAGAAAAATTGTAGTGCGATAATTGTTTATCTACATAGTCAGACCAGAAAGCCTTTTGAAAAGAGTACAATTTCCTTACTTTCAAGATAGTTTTATGCCATTACTGGAGAAAGAAAAATCAGGGTTGTGATTCATAGGCCTATGGCTCCTTTACACAGAATAGTAGAACCAATTATTGCGTTTGACTAACTGATATCCAGAGGACTAGAAGAAGGAAAAAAAAAAAAAAAAAAAGAGAGAGAGAGAGAAAGAAAAAATAGGTTATGGAGCTAGGTATCAAAATGCATAAATTAATAAATTATACTTCCAGTTATGTCATTGAAAATCTTGTGAAAAATCAATAAAGTTAAAGGTGGTTGCATGGATGTGACTGATGGCAGGATATGGCCTATTAACTCTGAACTAAAGAAGAGAACACTAATTAGTGTCCTGTGGCTGCTAAAAGCAGACATGGACCTTAGCTGCTTCTGTGGAACTGCTACTGAATGAGTCTATTTATCTGCTTTTAACTCCTCCCTTCAACAACAAAAATAAAATAAGAAAACCCAGTATAACATTTTATTCCTTAAAGAAAAAAAAACAGCATCTATTTTGACCAAAGTTTAGTTCCTAATTGCTGAGAAACTCATGTTCAGGCCCAAGCATATAAATAAATATATAAATGTTTATCTAGAGATATTGCCAAAGCCTTAACTCTAAAAATAGGGGCCTTTCAAGAAATGACTGGTCTCTTTTAATAATGTTTTTTTTTTTCCCTCAAATATTTCAAGGCTCAGAAGTACTGTAGATTCCAAAGCAAAGCACGAAGAAAAAAACATAAATATAAAATAAACCATAATACAGCTGCAATGAAAGGACCTTTTTTTTTTTTTTTTCCATTTTGATGCATGCTATGGGGTTTCTTTGCCTTTTTTTGAACAACAGTAAGATGTTTCTACTTCATGCATGAAACAAAGTTCCCTTTTACATTAAAAATGTGAACATATAATTAAAAACATTTAACAGCAATTAAAATTGTTTTCTGTATCTATTTCTTAAAACTAACCTCCAAAGTTTCCATAAGAATGGAAAACATTAAAAGAATTAAAATTATAATAAAAGATTAAATTAAAGAATTAAAAAATACTAAACAGATCTCCTTTAATCATCAGAAGAATTTAATGTATCTTTTAAACAGTAACATTCAGACTGACTGATATTTCTGAAATTAGCTACAGTTTTAAACAGGAAAGCATCCAATAGCATTCAATTTTAAAGAATTCTGTAATTGTTTATGGTTTATTTTCCAAATTAACTATTATTAACTATTGTCTTTACAGCTCTGTACATTGTATCTTTGCATGGCTAGCCAGCCATAAATTAAATACAATTTATGCCTGGTCTAATTTGTGTAGGCAGTTGCAGGTTTCTGTTCTGAGAAGCTTTGCCTACTTGTCTAATTGCATCTGACTGCCTGGGAATTGGTGGGTAATTCAGAAATACGGAGTTTGAATTTTGTAGTAACATTTGTATTTTGAATTGGCTGCTACTACCAGAAGCTGTTTGGTCTTTGGTTTTGGAAAGAGCAGAATAACGTGGAAAAGTGTTGAGCCAGCCTTACAGCAGGAGCCAAATAAACAAGGCTTGTCCTCTGTGGTACCTGCACAGTACCTGAAATTATTCCTCCCAAAATACAATACTTAGGGAAAATGAGGCAGTTGTTGGCACTTTTTCACAGGAGATGGAAAAATTCCTTCATGTCAGGGAAGACCTGTCACAATTTCTGCTAGAAAGTGGTTCACAAAATGAAAGGGGAGGCCGTATTTTTAAGACCAGATGAGCAGAATTTTGTCTTTGAGCTGTGGAACTCTTTTATTGTTGTTGATTCTCACAAATCTTCCTCACGGATCTAATCACTTATCCAACACTGTCCGGCTTCAGTGTACCACACTTCTGGATTTGGGATTTCTCAGGGTTTGTGTTTTGAATCAGATGCACAGGTTTTCTTGCACTTTCCAGTTACCAACCCATCTGCAGCTTCTGAAACTTTCTTTGTGAGGTTTACTTCATATTGCTTTTTCTTCCTAAGTATCTGTCCAGCATTTTAAGTCCTTGCTACTGCCAACAACTTAGGATAGAATGTTTCTATTGCAAATTATTAATGTAAGGTTACGCAGAGGAGGAAAAGTGTGGAACCAGGAAAAGGGCTATTGTCAGCTCAGATTGCACTGGATGGAGAAGAAACCATGGCTACATGTTGGCTCTGAAAAGTCACTTCATTCAGGTGAGAACCACATGTAGAAGAAATGCTTATATTGTAGTAGCAGTGATGTTGCAAGCTGAAAATAAGTTTATCATATAGGCAGCAATCTTCAGCTCTTAACAGTTCTAATACCACCTAATATATTTGCATAACCAAGTGCAATGTAGGCTAAGCAGTACAGACTTCAGTGTATTTTTTATTGAACTTAAAAATATTAGTAACTTTAGGCTTTGGTATAGTAAAAGATAGGAACACAGAGCTCTTCTGAAAGCAGGTAGAAAAGTAGCAAGAAGCTTCATCAGAAGGAGAATATTAAATTCTGGATTTAAAATCATGACTGTAAGGGAAATGAAGAAAAAAGTCTATTTTGATCTTATTATGGCTTGACAAGACTTTGCATCACTGAAATATAGGATGGACTAATTGCATTAAAGCAATTAATTTTTTTGGTTTGCTGTAAAACTAATTGTAAAGCAGCTTTTAATAAAATATTCTATGGCAAAGCCAATGCCTCTTATATTGTCTGTGTTACAAAATAAATAATCTCTTGTGTTGCAGTGTTTAATTCTTAATCACATTCTTCATTTAGATACTAGGAAAAAATGAAGATGTTATGTCAGCTGTCTCATTGACAGGGTTTTCACTATGCATAGTTCAGGGACATGATGAAATAATTTTGTTAATTTAATTTGGATGACAATATGGAAGCTTCTTCACAGTATTGCGAGCAGTTTAGCTGTGGTGTTGCTGGATGTCTGACTGTAAGATGCCCTAAACTCTAAGTCAGAGATCTTCTCCTAACACCCCATTAAGCCTTATCCTTAATGTTGTTCATCCCTATTAAATCTCCAAATTGACATATATGTTTAAAGAAAATAAACGGATTTGAGTGACAACTGAAGTTTGAAAGACTGTCAAAAATAATCTAAAAGATAAGCTAGTTTTATACCAAACAAACACAAAGCGGTAGAAAGGAGCCAAAACAAATTGCTGGTTTCATCTTTAACTTTTCAGTCCAAGACTTTGAAAAAGTTGTGTTTATTTACCGAAATCTCATAGTTTTTAAGGGATATGTATACATAAAATCCTTTCCCATCCTTTGTAGACTTAGTCAGAGGATTTTTTAATGAAACAAGAAAAGAAAAAAGAAATTGAAATGTTCACGTGCATGTAATTTGTGTTTTCTCTCTCAGGCAAAGCTGAATATAAGTGAATGCTTTAGTATCCAGTTAGAGATCTCATAGATTATCTAATATTCAGAAAGCATTAAGAGCTTTGAAAATCATGTTATTTTTCTAAGAGTTATCAAATTTAGGCTCCCGAAGTCATTTGAATTTTTGCCATGATTGTGCTTGATCCTGTGCAGGTGTAAAGACTCTCCATATCCTGGAGAACTTGCAGGGTAGGTTGTTTGGGCCAGAATGCTATGAGAGGGTATGTCAGTGCAGTCTCTGATGGCAGGTTTGTGGGCTCCCTAACTTTGGTGGAGGAAGATGTTCTTCCAAAAGAGCCAGAGTGTCTGAATCTGGAGGAGGCAAGGTCTAATGGTCCTATAGGAATCAGGTGTTTTGTTCAAGTATCTTAATTCTGTTGATAATTCTTGAAGCTGAAGTCTGTCAGTGTCTTGAAAAAAATTCATAGATGCCTTTTACTTCAAGTCAGTTGAATTTGCCGGTGTTGACTCATATCGACATGATTTGTTTTTGTAATGTCATACATAAATGTGATATTTTGTGCATGACTGTGACATTTGTATATCAAAACAAGGGAGAATATCTCCAAGGACATTTTCTCTGAACATGGAAAATGGAAGAAGGACAGCTATGTACAGAGATGGTTAATCAGTGAGTCATGTTTTATGAGCTTTTGCTCCACAGGGAGAAGAAGATTGCCAGCTTTACCTTCATAGGCTCTGAATATACAGCATGTAATCTAAGACTATCCTTTAAATACTCAGCGAAGGAATCCCCCTCCCAGCCACACAGCAAAGTGACTGCTGGTTTAAACTTTCTTCTGAGGCACAGCACGGGTGAGTGGTCATCCCAGGCATTTAGCAAGCTGTATTGAAGTGCTAAGCAGCTGAATTCTTCAGGCCTGGCTGTTGTGCTATGCTCAGAGTCCCAGGCTGAAGGTACTCACCAGGCTCAGGGATAGGCAGGAATTTTTGTCAGGTAAACATGAGTATTTGCCTTGATGGCTTCAGATCTTTGACTGTCTCTGTATTTTAGTTTGTCTAGAACCAAGGTATTCACTATATGGACAAATCTAAAAGGTGAAAACATAAGTTTGATATAGATAAATGACATTACGGTGCCTTCTCACCTGAAGCACTTGGGAGTATCTCAGACTGAACAAGTGCTCCAGGGGAGGACAAGAGTTGTGTAGGGATGAAGGCCCATTTGAGGTTAGGTGTTGTGTGCTAGGAAGAACTAGGAACTAGGAGTGCTAGTGGAGCCCACTGCTGAAATTTGGGGAGGACTGATAAGAGTTAGAGACTGTTGGCACTGAGGCTGTAAGATGAGAGGATATGTACAAAAAATTGATTGGTAGGAAAAATAAGTAATAGGGAAAAGCTGAAAGTGAGGGTACTGAAACTAAAACCTAAAGCCAAAAGGATAAAGGTGACTAAGGGAAAAAAAGAAAAAGTCAACTGTTAAAAGCTGTAGCTCATATGTAATATGAGAAGGAAAAGGCACCTAACAGATCATCAACACAAACTTTCAGAGCAGGTACCTCATCAGTGTGGGTGGTACAGTGAGGAAGAGGCTGATGAGCACAGAGACACACAGCTGTGTGCAGTTGGATTGATGTGGGTGGTGCTGGGTGCATGCTCTTCAGGCAGGAGGCCTGAGGGATTCGATTTTCTCCCTGAAGCCTGTTTTGTGGAATCCCCCAGCTTTTCAGCTCACAAAGATAAACAGAGATGGAAGTGATGCGTAGGAAATGGGAAAATACATCAGCTGATGGTAGAGTATAGCAAATGCTGGATTTCTGAAGTTCATGGCTTATTTTAGTTATCTAGGCCACTACATGGAAGCAGTTAGCCAGCAGTTGTGTGATTCAGTAGGATTTTTCTTTGGAATATTTGCTCCACATCTGTTATTTATAGCCAGGCTCATACATCTACCTACAGCATCAAAGCAAAGTTGTATCTCTGCAATCTAGTTCAGACAGAAGTAATTTTGTGCTCATTGTAGAGTAGGATTTCTACTAGTAAGTAAATAGGAGACAAACCTTAGCCAGTGTAATTAACAAGTGTAAAGTTAGAGCAGCAGGAATAACTGCAATGGGCTATTGGAGAGACTGACTCTGCTTTGAATATCACTGGCAACTAATCAATCATCCTCAAATCAGTCAGAGCTAATCAACAACTTTCCAGATATGAATACCGAACACTTGCCACAATCTGAAATTATACAGTGAATTAATTGAAGTAGTACCTTTGAGAAAACTATGAAGTGTTTTGCAGGCAATTTTAAACAAGTAAAAGTGAAATTGGTTGAATGAATGATTTATTATTAACTGTTCTCCCAGTAATAATTTATGAGTAGGAAGGTTCTATTTTTCCGTTTGTTTTTGTTTTCCCAAAGGAAAGTTTGAAATGTTCACCTGTATAGTCTGTCCTAGAAACATAGTCTTGGACTTAGCCATTTTTTTTCACCTTCTTTAGCACCTTGTTATGTTACCAGGCTTTTCCCTCTCAAATCAATGGAAATTTTACTATCCATCTCTGAGTCAGGCTACTGTTAATTTTTTTGAAAATGTCATTCTACTTGTCTATACAGGAAAAAAAAAAAAAAAAAAAGAAAAGATTGCAGACTGTGAAGATTTTCTTAGCAAATTACCAGGCTCACTGAAGTCTTCAGGACTATTCATGAAGTTCTCTGTGGCTGAAATGCAATAGGATTTAATTGTTTGTTGTAATTGGAAATAGAAAAGATCTATTGTATTATTTTGACTCAATTTCCCAGCTGTACCATATTTATGTTAGTTGACCGTATAATGCTAGGAGGTAGACTGTTTTTAAGCAATATTTTGAGGCAATAGTCTAATGCAGATTTATGCCTGATAGCTGAAGTAATTCTAAATATCACTGATATTACCAACTGGCTACTAGTTTTAGAAAGGAGAGATGAAGCACTCTCAATCTTTTTCACTTTGTAGTGATTATTTCAATTTCTGCAATGTATTGTGTTATAGTTTTGCTTCAAAAAACCAGCTGTTAAATCTCTAGTGAACACTTATTTAGATTTAACAGTTCAGCAAAACTGCAATATATTCTGAGTTGACTAGATTGGAAACAAATGTGGAGTATCTCCTAGATCTGCTCTGTGCTGAGTATGAAAGTACTTTCTTGGTAGGATGCTGGGTTTTTTTCAGTGTGAAGTGGGTGTCTGAAATATGTAAAACGAAGTCCTATTTTCTTGTATGTCCATAAAACATCTGCTAAGATCTCCCCCTGTGATCTCACCAGTGAAATCAAGTAGGTATATTTGTGACACGAGACAGCTTTTCACTTACGTTCCCCACAAGTTCCTGACACTGTGCAGTGCATAGTGCTAGGCAGCTCTTCCAGGAGTCTCCTGTCTGAGGAGATTTTGCTATGTTTAGTCAATTCCTCCACCACTTATGGTTTTAGAGGCTACAGGAAGTATTTTCAATGTGGCCAGGCTTCTTCCCCTTCAAATCAGGGGGAATTTTACTGTCCATTTCTGAGTTAGGCTAATGTTAATTCTTTTGAAAATGCTATTCTACTTGCCTATACAGGAGAAAAAAGATTGCAGACTATAAAGAGTTTCTTAGAGAAACATTGGCATCTTGATACCAAACTTGGGGAATTCTTATCAGTGTGGTATTATACAGCCTTGAAGAGCAAAACCAGGTTGCTTTGCTGTCTTTGCCAAACTATTTGAGGAATCCTTGAGCACCACAGAATAAATATATTTAGGGCCTTTGGAAAAATCAGAGGCACCATGGCTAGGATTTGAGACTAGAACCCTGACTCTTCAAACTCAAATTATCGTTATTTAAACTAAGGGCTTCCTGTTTCTGTGAGAACAATTTTGATTTTTTATAGTAATACTGTAGAATACTTTACTGGGTAAGAAACATCCTTTTCCCCTCCTTGGGACTATTTAAACTACAGTTGTCCTAACTAACTGCACCAAGCTTGGGTTTATGGTTCCAACACAATCTAAGATGAGGAAAATCTTTTAATTAGATTTCCAACCAAACAGTCCAAATTCCTCTGCTCAGAGTCTAAAATGCTTATCTTTATTGACATAAGCAATGCAAAACAAAGAGAAATACTAGCATTTCATTAACAATCCATTTATTTCAACTGGAACTTCTGGC
The DNA here is from genome assembly GCF_028389875.1 of Rhea pennata. Classification (NCBI taxonomy): domain Eukaryota; kingdom Metazoa; phylum Chordata; class Aves; order Rheiformes; family Rheidae; genus Rhea; species Rhea pennata. Next base: position 16,989,818 of record NC_084671.1, on the reverse strand, counting down.
TGAATTGACATTATTCATTACAGCTATCATTTCCCTCAAGACAGGAAAGCAGGCTTAAACCAGAAAGCATACTGTGATCTGTATCTTTTTGTGGGTCAATTTATTCAGCTACCATGTGTATTGGAAAAAGAGTCAGACAGTGCTGAATAGGAAGTAAAATGGATTTATTTTTCTCCTTCACCTTGGTTTTAATTTGAAAAAGGTGAAGATAGGCAATGCAATTGTTCTCATTTGCTGTTAGAAAAGCATATTAGAAGGATTTGTATATAGGTAGTGCAGATAAACCAGGTGCGGTGCAGTCTAGGATGGCTGAAATAGTCTTGTATCTAGTTTTCTGTGAGAAGCTGCAGAGATGATGTGTGTGTTGCTTGGTTCCTTTCTGGGGAGGAAAGTGGACGTGCAGATTCATGTGTTGGCTGGCTGCTGCTAGGTTACTTCATCCCAGCATTTCCAGATCCCTAAAGTGATCCTAATTTTTCAGTTTTTCTCAACTCTGGCATTTCTGTAAATATGAAGATATTTATTATTTAATCTTGTTCCAATTTGGACCACTTTGACAGTGCCAAAATACTCTGCCCCGTGAATTAGGTAAGCTTCCCAGACACTGCTCTCACTGATTTCCTTAAGTCCCAGGAGGACTCGGGGAGCTGGGGCTCCCTCTGCATGCTGCCCAGGAGCTGTGAGGCTTGCATGGGGGTCATTGCCCCCACTCTCGACTTTCTGGCCCTGGGGCAATTAACCTGGCAGATCTGCCCTGAATTTGCAGCTCCCAAACATTGCTCCTTAAATCCATGTTAGTTTCCCTGTGAGCAGCTAGATAGCTGTCCAAAGTTCATCAAAGATGACATTTGCCAAACTTAAGTTACTTGGACCCACTGCATTGGTGTTTTTAAAAAGCTTTTCCATGGAAAACATCGGATAATTATAATTCTAGTATGATTATCTGCTTTGACTATCCTGTAATAGAGAAATACAAGAAGTTTTAATTTCTCCACTAGGTTTTCAAAGGAAATCTTTTTTTTTTTTTTTTTTTGATGAACACAGACAAGTCAGTGCATTTATTTTTATACTTTGATTTTAAACCAAGGCGGCTCTAATTGCCTTGAGCTTAGTTTCACATCAATGAGAGATACAGTATTTGTGAACTACATTACAGACAACAGAGAGCAACTTCAAATTAGTAAACTTCTTTTTCGAAGAGAAGGAGATTTCAGAGACCTGAAGAAATGCTGGACTTAGATAAATGTGGCTTATATTTTACTAACTGTGCTCAAAAACATTTTGCTGTTTCTGATGAGCACATAAAATCATTCTAAGTCCATTTTTTTCCCTTGAGTCTGTAGACAATGTTAACAAAGTAAGGAGAACGAATTACCAGAAAGCGCGTGAACGCAGTAGGGGTTCTTATTCATAAAATTATGAATGTATCACTAAAAATCTGCTAAATCACTTGAAAGCAATTTCATCAGCTGTAATCTTGGAACACACTGAATTGTTAATTGCCAAAATCTACTTAAAGCTTCCAAACAGTAGATTTAAAGCAAAATAGAAAATCATTTCAAGACCAGATCTGCCATAGGATGTGATTTAAGAATATTGTGCACATATAAACCTGTTCTATGTTTTTTATTTAATTAATTTATTTGTTCATTTATCGCTGACTGAGGTGGAACAAAAGACCAAAGGCTATTTGCCATTATGCATCAGCCAGTGGATTCTTTTAAACCCAGGACCTGATCTCCAGGATAGGCCAATGTAATCCTTGTGGTGTCCTGTAGATTCATGTAAAATGGCGACTTTTCAATGTAGTGTGTGTGCTTTTAGTGTGCAAGAGCCAGAGTGCAAAAAGACCTGTACTGCACTTTTCCTGCTGGCCACTGTGCTCTCTCGAGACATAGCAGGTTACCAAGTGCTTGAACCCTTGTCAGTGCTTGGCCATGGTCTTAATTCTTGTTCTTCAGAACTAAATAAAAGTTTGGTGATTATGTTTTGCTGTATGTAAAAAGTTTCTAGGTGGGAATATTGAGGGCTAAACACTGACATTGAGAAGAGCCAGCCTCTGGTTCTCAAAATCAACAAATTTTTTTTTTTTTTTTTTTTTTTTTAATACAAGTCAAGGTTTTCTGGGTATAACTGTTCTGGCTTCAGTGTTCCTGTGAAGACGAAACAATCTTTGTTGAATGACTCTGCTGATTGACTTGTACTATTATTTTGCCACCTGGGTGTCATTGCAATCCAATGAAAAAATGACAACAATGACTAGTTGGAATACAACTGAAAATGTACAGAATAATTTTACTACACACAGCGTATGGAGACGAGACAGTCACTCAGTCTTTAAATGTGTTTGGAAGTGAAAATAAAAGGCTGAGGTGGATAAGTTAATTACTAAGGGCAAATTCAACACTTGGCTGTGTACACTAAATTAAGCATGGGTGCGAGATGGCGTGTGATAATGCTCGTTGCTGAATGCTGAGAGGAGCTGCTATTGTTTCCCCGGAAACGGTGATAGCCAGAAACATCCAGATGCATAAGCTTGTAGTCTAATTGCATTAGAGCTCATTGCTTTAGACAGGGAGCGTCTCCTGAGATGATAGAAAAGATCAGAATGAGACCTAGATTATTTTGGAATTGCTAAAGGAAAAGAGTTTATAAACCCTGTTTCTCAAGGGTTTGGCTTGTATCTCCTGCTGATTCCAAATGAATTGCAAGCAAATGTTTGAGCTTCTTTTTACAGTCTGCCTCAGACATTTATGTCAAGCCACCCAAGAGGATGCTTTGTATTGGAGGGGTTTTCCTAACCTCTGAACACCAATTCACAGGCTGAACTCTAGCACCGCTGTATTGGGATTCAGCACTGCATCCACCAAGTGAGTGTGACACTGGCGCTGCAAAGAACATGTTTCTTCTCTAAGTGAAGTCCTTCTGTACACTTTAAAGGGATTGTCAATTTTTGAAATTAGCTATCTTGATAATTTCATTATGTGTATTAAATATGTCATATAAAATTTACTAGCCATATGGATTGCTTTCATGAAAGATTTACTATCGTTGATAAATTTTCCAGTATTTTTAATTTTAATATTGCCTTCCCTTCTAATAATCTATAGACACAGAGTATCTAGAGCTTTTAGGGCACTGAAGATGCAAAACCTGCAAATTACAAGGCAAGTAATTTTGGAATTAGTTGGTAACTTCAATTACAGTTACTAAATTATGTACATAATTGCTTCATTATATGTAAACATGTATATGCAAAGTAATTATAGAGTATTATATGGGCCAGGCAAATAGTGAAAAGAAGAAGAAAGAATCCACATGTATGGGTTTCACTGAAGATGTAGAAGAACCTCCCAGACAACGGGAACTTCTTCCTTTATGTCTGAGGTTCAGAATTTGCTTTCATATTATGAATTTCCCTTTCTCCCAAATTAATCAACAAACTAGATACAGGGAGACCACTGAGCCACTGTTGCTTTTTTGTTTTTAAAAGAATTGTTGTTCTATCTCCCTCTTCCAAAAAGTTGTCATTACCCAGATACAGTTAAGAGGAAATTTAGTCTTGGCAGTTGTCATTTTTGAAGAATAAAGCAAAGCAGGAGCTTTAACATTCAGTAGCAAAAGGTTAAAGTTTACAGCTCTCACTTTGAATCCCTCTAGGCTTTATGGGAATGAATTCATGTTTTGCAATTACTTATTCTCATCACAGGCTTTGTCATAGAAGCAAGGGAGCCAGATGAAAGCCAGGTATTTGCCAGGACATGTTACCATGTGTTCTGTAATGGGGATTCTTGGCATCTTTGTTTCCTCTGTCTGGAGAGGCAGTGGTGGGAAAAATATATAACAATAAAAAACTGGCATACTGTGATGAAGTAACATCAGTTATCATGCCAAAGAGGGAATATTTGAAGGTTGATTTTGATGCTTGCTATTTTTTTCGTCCAGACAAATGCAAAATATAAATGCTATAAATCATGCCAGGATCTGTGATGAGCTCCATTGATTAAATCATGTGCAGTTGTACGTAAATACAAATTCCCCCACTTTTCTGAGAATTTTAAGGCAGCTCGTAGCAAAAGTAATTTCACCATCACTCTAATTATGGGAAGAGCTGTTCAAGGCTGAGTGAGGAAAGGCTCTGCTTCTTTCCCCACCTCCCTACAAGACCACTGATGGGCCCTCATGATTTTTTTAAAGCACTCTGTCTAGTAGAAATATGGTGAGAGGGAAGAAAACTGATATACAGATGAGCAGATAGTGGAAGGCTGGTATAATTAACACCTCCCTTTGCCCAGCAGGTCACAGATAGACTACCCCGCAGATTTTCTTAGGCAGCATTCCCCAAAACTTTCTGAGAGAAACCTCAAGTGACAAGGCTTACCTAATGCTCTCCTGCCTGCAGCCTCTCTCAGTGCCTCTTGGAGGTGTTTTTCTGCCAGCCCGTTTATTGTGCTGTACCCTACAAGCATGCATTCAAAGAACACCTTGTTTCTGCCAAGCACTGAAGCAGCTGAGCACGTTGACATGCTCTTCCTGCTCTTTTAAGGGTCAAAGACTGCAGAAATGCTGGACAGCTTTTAATAGTGAGGCTCCAAAAGTCTTTTGTGTCTCTGCTGGTACAGAGAGAAATTCTAATCAAAATACTTTTCAGAGCTGCCATTGAGTTTCCTGCTTGGAAAAGCACTTATCTAGGAAAAGCAAATGATTTCTTTACTATTTCAAACCGTAGACCCCTTTGAAATGTAAATCAGGAAAATGGAGGCCTCAGCCCTCCCCCGCAGAGCTCTGATGATGTCCCTCCCCGCAGTGCTCTGCCTGCAGAGCCGTTTGACAGGGCTGCCTGGCACTGCTCAGCCGCATCAAGTAAGGAGGTATTGCATTTAAGGGATTAAGCTATGAGGACGCTGCCGTGTTTGGAAATGCCACCTGTAACAGCTCCAGCAATCAGCTGCTTCTCTTGTCTCTAAGTTACAAATTAATGAACATGCCAGTGAACCCACCTGTTACAGCGAGCGAGGAAAGATATGCTACCTGGCGTATGGTTTCTCCTGAGAAACAGCTAGAAATAAATGTGCAGAGAAAGTCCCCGGGCTTTCTCACAGATAAGAGAGATAAAATAAAATGATGGTGAATGATAGGAGACTACTATCCTGACATCACATTTCTATGTAGCTCCACATGTATGGTCATGCTGTACGACTGGAGACCACCGTTATTAGTGAACTAGTGATGCACTTTCAGAAGCATAAATTCTTTATTTTTAATCTATCAAAAGTAACCAAAATGATTACTTGCCAGGGAAAATGGAGGTCCTTTTAACTTCTCTTTTATAAATGCAAGTAAGCAAATAAAAAATTTATGGAATAAAATGAGACTTTTTGTGACATTCTTCACTTTTATATAGCAAGGCTGAATATATCATTCCTAAATTGAAGAAAATTTCTGCACTGAGCAGGAAAATGGCACTGGGAAGTGAAATGTCAGTTTGTGACGATTGTCCTGAGCCTTGCTGCAAGTGGCAGCAGATAGTGTGTTCTAAGGTGGCCCTCTGTATTTTTTGCAGTACCTTGCATGGTACTAGTTCAGTGCTGCAGCAGGCTGTGGAAAGCAGCGTGCAGGAAGGCCAAACCTCTGCTCCTTCAGGCGTTCGACTTTGGCTCTCTGCAGAGTAGTGTGTGCTTGCTGTTCTCTCTGTATTTTGGAAAAGTTGTCGTTTTGTCTCGTCTTGTGTGGCAAAGTTTATGTGCTATTTTGTGGAAATCTGTCTAATTCTGCAGGCCGTGGCTTTATGAGACTAGTGTGTGCGAAAATCCTGGCTTCACAACGTCCTCATCCTCACCTCAGAGGAGATGCTTGCTAGCAGCAGGCAAAAGAAGCACTTCTGGTTGTGTCTCTAGTAGTGTTTATACGATAAAAAGGCTTTGGTTCCTTTTCTGGGATCTGATAGACTTGCTTGAGTAGCAGCAGTCACTATTTCTTCAGATTATTTTTCTGTCACTCCCCTCAGGCCAGAAGCCTCTGGGAGCGCATGGGGGTTGTTTTGCACAGCTTTGCGTATTCCTGCCTATGTTGCTGGTATGGTCAGGAATATCTCAAAGATAATGCCAAACTCAACCAGAATCTTCAGTATTGCCAAAACTATTGTTTCACTTTTGTCCCTCTTCACATCCATCCATACCTGAAGGTTCTTTTGAAATCTGGAAAGGGTCAAACATGATGCAAATACAAGATGTTCAGAAAATAATTAGCAATGTTATCATGGAGCTTTTTGTACACGTGTTTGAGAAAAGAAATCTTCCTCTTCATGGAGGGAATGATAATTAAACATTTTCTTTGAGGGTCTCACTCGCAGCTGTTACATAACCAAGCAATAGGAAGCTTGCTGCTGGCACCTCATCTATCTCTAACAAGAAGGAGACATTTTTGAAGTGGCAAAATAGTGCTATGTGATAAGGAGGAGATTGTGTCAAGTGAGTTAACTAATTACTTTGGTGGGGGGGAAGTAGCCCTGAGTTAGCAGCAGATAATTTGTTACATTTTGAGATAGCATATGGCACAGCAGAGAACAGCGCTCACCTTCTCACAGCTGCCAGTGACTGTTGCAGCTCTGCCTCTAATTAAAAAAACAAAGGCTACAAAATAAGGCTCATAGCTCAATAGTGAGCTTGACAAACATAAAATGCAAGCTTGGCATTTTGGCACGGTGCAGCTCTGGGGGCTTTGGAGGGGGCTGAGGACCACTAACTCTCTCCTCAAGCACTGGGTTAGACACAGTTGTTTTTCAGACTCCTTTCTCCTGGATGTTTTCTGATTCAAAGCTAAAACCCCCCATTGAGCATTGTTCCTCCCAGCACTGGTTTGACCTTCTTCTCTTTAACACTAGAAAAAAGTACTTCAAGTACAAGATAAGATTAAAACCTAGTATTTAAATGTTAATGCCGTGCCTCTTAAGTTATGTGAGACTGTTTATGCCTTGTCTGAGAAGTTATGTATGCATCCAAGTCCCTTCTCATTGATCAAAACATTTAGGCATTAAGCATGTGCATAATGTTAATTGCTAGCTTAAATATTTTCTTGGACTGGTCTACTTTCCTGAATCTCCATCTGAAAAAGTTTCTTTCCTTTCTCTGAATAAGTGAGTTCACCATAATTGTTCCCAGTTCTCCATCACTGCCTGATACCTTCTTCTTCTTCTTCTTCTTCTTTTTTTTTTTCTTAACTTCTGCGTATCACTTTGCTGCTCAATTCTGTCTTTCACAACTGCAAATTCTCCTGTATTGGGAGATTTTTGATAATCACTGAATTATCAAAGAGAGAGAGCTAGAGTCAGGAACATTATGTACAACGCATATTTTGTAGGCACAACAGTCCCTGGTTGTGCCATTGCACGTTGTTTGCCATGTGACAGAAACAACCTGAACTTTACAAAACGAGTCCGGATGGCAGCAGTTTTTCTTTTTGAAGACAGTTTGTTTAAGATGCGTAAGTGCAGAGGAGAAATAAGCTTTCTTTTCTTTTTATCCCTCAAGACCTGATGATCTGGCAGATTGTTTAGAAGCAGCTGCTTTCAGTTTGGAGTGCGGTAATGCTGCCTTCTCAGATGGAAGTGCACGATGTAAGTAGACTAATGGCTTTGAAATATCTATCACTATTCATTACAGTCTGTGAAATTATTTTTTGGAGAATTTAGCAGAAATTCCTTAATATTCAAGATCACAAAGACCCTGAAGCAATGCTAAGTCTACTAAAACCTTGTCAAATTTAGTGAATTCTGAATAATACTAGATGGCTTTATACCTGAGACTAGCCCTACAGTCCCTCTACGTTTGGAGAAATGTAGGCAGTTCAGTTTGTTGTGATGCTATACTTTTGCTATACTTTTTTTTTTTTTTTTTTTTTTAAACTTTCTAGATGAGTTGATCTGTTTGCTTCATGCTCATTGGTTCTCGCTTCTAGTTGATTATTTTTTCTAATAGTGCAGTTGAAATGTTTATCATAAAAACTGTAAGCATCTGAGAGCAATGTTAACCTGTATCTGCAACAGAGGGGAAAATTTCAGTATTCCTCTACAAAAAAAAAATGTAAAAATGATTGCCTTACTGCACAGAGGCTTGTCACTGCTGCAGAAGCTCATTCATGGGTAGACATGACTAAGACACTGCTGAACCAGTAGGGTAAAATGTTTTTCCCAACCAGGATCTGCCCTATCAATTAAGAGTCAGCATGGCAGATCCTGCCAGGGACAGAGCTAATGCACTGTGTCATGATTATTGTACTCCTCTGAGCATAAATTGAATGGGGATTGGTTAGTAATTAGCTCAAGCCAAATAGACTCTACACTTGTCCTCTTTTGTCATTAAAGTGCAGGCTGATAATGAAAGAAGCTCCAGTAATTAGCACAAAAGCATGCAAGAGGCCTTACTGTGCTTAAGGAACTCTTTTGCACATACTTTTGGTTCTAATAAAAATTTGACTTGAGAAAACAATGGGGAATGAATGATAAGATAATGGTACATTAATAAGCAATAATTATTTTAGAAAGAAAATTATTTCAAGAGTCCTTTCTCCTCATGACAGAGAATAATTAATAAAACAATTATGTACAGTGTTCTAGATCCAGATAAGCAATCAAATACATGTATGCATGTCGCCTCTTACCCTCTTTTTCCTTCCAAATCTCATGGGTGGAGGAAAAGAGAGAGCAGTTTCTGAGCATTGCTAATATTCCTTACTCTCTGCAGCCCTACATCTTCCTGGAACCCTGCAGTTTGTGCAGTGCTTTAGAGAAAAGCTAGTTTTTGAAGGTTTTGTAGCATTTAAAGATACTTTTTTGTTAGTTTCTTCAAGTTGATTTAGACAGCGTAGAAACACTTCCAGGATTCTGTACTGGTGAATATATGAATTTTTAAATTTATTTAAAAGATATAATATTTATATACTTGTATATATATATATATATAAAAGGTAGGAATTACACTTATCTACAGTGGCTCATATTTTCAGGGGCTACATAATAAATGTTTCAAAGACCTTAAAAATGCATAGTGTAACTTCTCCATACATAACTGTCAGAACAGTGAGATCAAACTGTTCATCAGCATTAGAGGCTCAGCTGTTGGAAAGGTGTCTGTGTCTTTCTGCAGGCATAGATGTCAGACCAGGCTTGCTACTGTCCTGGACAGATTATTTTCTGCTCTTCACTTTAGCCCAGTGATCTTAGGCTTGATGTTTAAGCAGTATGTGTGTACAGTGAGAAACAACAACTTAATAATTAAGGAAGGTGATAATGTTCTGACAGCTAAAGGTTTCTCAGCTCAGCACCAGAAGGCCTAGATGCTCAGCGGGGAGGCCAGACATCTGCAGATGTCTGAGGAGCACTATGCACTCCTACCCTACGCTATCTATGCTGCCCTGTAAAGAGGAAGCCTGCTTTCCTTCCTTTGGAAATTACTATGATTTAATGATTTATTTTTTTTAACCCATATAAGAAAAATCTAATAATATTCCTTTTGAGATAATCTTTCAATGCTTCCTGGGTCTGTAATAGAATTACACATTACCATCTTTGTGCATTGTAACTTCTGCGTCCCAAACTAATGTGAAAGAACGTGATGCAAATTTTAGAAGAAATGCTTCTCTTTCTGTGACTCAAAACCATTCCAGCTTGTTTCTTCACTCTGATAACAGTGCTTACACCTCAGATAGCAACAACCAGTAGTAAAACACATCAAGTGTGCATGTGCAGGGAATGCAGTGCAGTAGTTTAATCTATTTTGGCAGCATTTCTATATTTCTCTTTTTTCCCCCTAAAAGTGCAGTCTAAGCACACTTTTCCCAGAGATCAATAGCTGTTTCATATGTATAAACTGATGTGATGGCCTACAAAAAAGATATGATAGAGAGAATCTCTGGAACTGCTGATACTGGCAAATTCATTAAGATAACAGTCTGTTTGTCTAATTTTACTGATGTGCTGTAGTTATAGATCACCTATAGGAATTCATTGCTGTTTCTATTCAGGTGATCTTCGTCCCTACATAGATGGCTTTAAATCACTTCTCTCAAGGTTTAGAGATATTTCAGGTTTAAAGGATACTGTTGCCAGTTATAAAGATTAAGGCAAAAATACATTGCTGTGGTCAGTGGATCCATAGCTTGAGGTCTTCGGGAGAGAAATCAGTAGGACTAAAAAGACCTTGTGTGATCTAATTGAAGACTAAATTAAGGACTATGCAGCTTTAGGGCTGACTGTTGGGGTAATGGAGCCTTAATCTCTAACCTGTTGACTTGCATTTGGTCAAGCTTGGTAAGGGTGACAAATTGCTGGAATCAAGGCACCCTCGTGGGGTCCCATGAAAAGGGCTGAGGATGGCAATTTGCTCCATGGAGAAGACAAAACAGTCTCTGGAGTTGAAACCCTTTGGCTACTTATGCAGCTAAAGACGCGCTCACCCAGGCTGGGGCTCTGAACGCACCCTGGCACCGGTGCAGGGGCCTGTAACCGCTTTGCAGGGCCCCACGGGAGTCCTGGCCCCTCTGCAGCGGGGGCTGGATGCTGGTACACAGCTGCTCTGTGTCAGACCACATGCTCACTGACTTCTCCACAATTATTCCTGCCTCTTCCCACTTCTCTGTTCTTGCCTGTGGTCTCCAGCTGTGGCTTGTGCAGGTGCAGAATTTCCTTCTAGGGCAGGGGAGCCCTGAACATCACCTGACTGGGGGTGATGTTTCCCTTGTTGACCATATCTCTGGGCTAACTTATATGCATTTGCTCAGTTAAAAATTAACGCTCAGTACCGGTCACCTCAGCACCCCTTTTCTCGGAGGAGAGGGTTTTGGTCTTTTGTCATGCCAGCCTCTGGATTTAAATAGGCCATCGCTATTCACAGGTAAAATCAATTAGGATTAAAAAGAATAGGAAGAAGGATCCATCAATGATATTTATATTTTCCCATCTCTCACAGTAGCTTTTATTGGCAGAGTTTGTCAGATACATTAGGAAGATGAATGCAGAAATAGTGGAGAACTATTGGAAGGGTAGATAAAATATGAGTAAAAAGTAGCATGTGTGAGATTCTGTTCTTCACTGCCTCAGGGTAATTCAGAGTAACTTTACTGCCTTCAGCAAAGTCTTGTGTGGTATACAGCCGTGTAAGTGAAGTCAGAAACTGTTCCTCTTTGTTCAGAATTACAATGCCAAGATAGCTTACGCATTACATATATAAACCATCTATCATGCTGAAATCATGTTGCTTTTATTCAAAGGGTACTGACGGGTTCAGAAGTACTTTACCAATGTTGATAAGATTCTCACAAACTATCCAAGGAGGAAAGCACATAATGCTACCATGCCCATTTTGCAAAAAGTAAATGCAGGACTAAAGAGTGATTTTCTTGAGGAGACTGATTGTCCACCCACAAAGGACTCTTCTTCGAAGCTGCCAGCTTACGATGTGGAGTGAATGGGGAGATGAAACATCGTGATGAATCCTGAAATGAGGAGTGCTGCTGTTTACTGTTTGTAATGCAGTCAATGGCATCAGCAGTGTCTTTTAGCTCTAACTTAGCTCAAATCATTGAAGTGTTTGAAAAGGAAAATTGACAGAACTCACCCCATCATAAGGAGCCTCGTGCATTTTTAAACCCTCTCTCAAAAGAATTAAGCGTTTGCTCCTCTGTGGACACCAGAGTGAAGAGTGAAATGCTTAATGCTAGAGACAGAGGGGGAGGCAGCTGCCGGCAGACAGGAGGAGAGCGCTGGGCACCGGGCCCAGGCTGCGCCCCGGCTCTGAGGCTCGGGCTTTGTCGGAGCGGTAACCCACCAACCTCCCCCCCGAGACCTTCACTGCCGAGCAAGGGTGCAACATGGATATGAAACTCTGTGCATAACTTTCAAGCTGTGTTGAAGACCACCTTGAGCAGCTGTGCAAGCTGATCTCTAGTTTGGATGGTGTACTATCTTCTTGTTGCTTAGGAAGCCTTAAGGAAAAGTAAGGGTCTTTGGCTATACCACCAGTTTAGTACTGTGTTTATTCAGTCAGTGTAACTCACGACAGGAATATGCGATTGAGAGTGCTTTCACTGTGCAGTGAAAACCTGTATTACAAAATCTGTTTCTAGTACACTGCAGAAAGTAGCTTTTCAGCCTAAATGTTTTTATAGTTATCAAGACATTTTCTAAAATGTAATAGGGGTAAATGGATGATAGTACCATGAAACCATTACACCACGTAGGAAAAAATAATTCAGGTTGTATTAAAACAAGTAATTTGTCGTGCTGGTTTATGTTTTCATGGTTAAAGTAATGCATAGTTGTATTTAAATGTGTACAAATATTCAGGCATTTGGGATGAGTGCTGATGGAATCAGTATGGGAGAAAATATTTGTTTAGTACTTTCACAGTTGCTTTATCTAAAAGCACAGACTACTACTTTTTTTTTTTTTAACTTCTGGTTCACTGTCAGTTTTAATCAAAGTCATGGGAAGCAGCATTCCGCTGCTGATGTCTTGGGTGTTAGCTGCTTGCTTGTCCAAAAGGATTTGATTGTAATGATTCCTGAAATGGCTTGAGTATTGGGCACTAGGATACAAAAAGGAGAGCTGGTGTTCCAGATGGCATCCTCTCAGAATTTTATTGTGTATCTTTTATTTATTTATTTATTTTGCTGGGCTTTTTTTTCTTTCCTCGATAAGATCTGACAGATGCTGGTTCATTTGAAGTGTATGAGATTCTGATTTAAATATCGCTTATGTTCTCCTAGAAAAAAAATTGAGTATTATTGTAAATAAGATATTAAAAGCATGAGGACACAATATCATTAAGGGAAGCCAAAATGCACAGTAGTCCAAGAGCAGAGAAGGACAGGTTCATATTTTTAGCAATATATTCAAAAAATGCCAGCTCATTATGTTGAGCTTCTAGACAGGGAGACCATTAACACTTTAGAGTGTAAAGTTAACACTTTAAAGAGTTACTTTTACTCATTTTAGAGAGTGAGTAGGACTTTTGCTGCCTTCCAGGGAAGGTTAGGAAGGGCAGCTTGAATCTGTGCAAAGCAGCCAGAATAGCTGATATCCTCTGGAACAGGTATTTTTGGCTGTTTGCTGCATTACAAACAGGAGTGATGTAACCACTCACGTTGTGGCCTGCTTTTGTTATGCCTTTCCGTCGCTTATAATCTAGTCCTATGCTCGGCTCCGCTCTTGGATTTGTCAATAGCTTTTACCTCGAAGTAATATTTTTCTTTTATAATCCAATGGCAATGCAAACAATTAGAAGTGAATGTTTTTAAAACTTTGGTTTATTCCCCACATGATAGGTGTAGCAGCTGACAGCCCCAGATCCCGCACGTGGGTAAATCCATATGGCTTTCATGGAGTTCTGCCAGGTAACAACAACTGAGCCTGGTCAACAATAAAAAAAAAAAAATTAGACAGCTTGCTACAAATTAGCAGGTCAGGCTCTGAAAATGTTAAATAATGCCCTTGGATAGACCTCTTTCCCCCAGACAGCTCCAGTGGAGCAGTGTGTTTATAAGCTTGGTCGAGGCCCCTGCTGCTCTGTGGATGTGGAAGAAGAAGTTTGCATGGTAGACTCAGCTACCCCAGCAAAAGTTACCAACACCTCTTGTTCTGATGCCACAGGTGTTTTTATTCTATTTATGTTCATGAAATGCAAGAGAAACTTATAACTTGCTGGGAATTGAGATGACAGCCAATATTTCCTCCTTTCTCCACCTCCCATCCCTACTTTTCACAGGCATGACTCAGGCACGCAGCAGTGCAAGTTACGATGGTGGAGACTGGATGGCAGTGAATAGATAGCTAATAGGATATGTTGTGGCATCTCACAATTCTTCGGGGAATTAGTTGAGCTGAAGTTTAAACTTTAATTTGATAGCATTGTATTTAAACAAATAAGCAGTGACAAAAATCTTGAATTTCTCCACTGATTCATGATTCAAATCAGAGTCAGAAAATATCTCCAAGGATTTTACAGTAACACTAGCAAGAGAGCTGGGGCATCAAAACTGCTGGCTCCAGAGCTGCAGGACACTGATTCATTTATTTTTATTTTATTTTATTTTTTTCCCTCTCATCCCTTCACATCTGGATTAGAGTAGCTCTACAGCAGGCCAATCAACAACAAATAATGGCACTTCTGACAGCATTGCAACCTTTTATTATCTCCACCTGCAACACTTGACATTCACAGTTTCTGATAGAAAATGTGGGATAGTGTTCAAAGTATTGGAGTCTGTGGCAGGCTCTGGTGTGCCATGTAATTATGTAAGTGCTTCCCAAAGCAATTTTGAATCTAATGGAGCTTTTGACTTGGAAATAGGAAAGTTAGAGCTAACTAGTAGGTGGAATCATAGAATCACAGAATCACTAAGGTTGGAAGGGACCTCTGGAGATCATCTAGTCCAACCTGCCTGCTCAGCAGGGTCACCGAGAGCGTGTTAGACAGGGCTGCATCCAGGCGGGCTTTGAATATCTCCAGAGAAGGAGACTCCACAACCTCTCTGGGCAACCTGTGCCAGTGCCCTGTCACTCTCACAGTGAAGAAATTCCCCCTCACGTTCAAGCAGAACTTCCTGTGCTTCAATTTCTGCCCATTGCCTCTTGTCCTGTCAAGAGATAAGCTACCTGATGGGATGTGGGAGTGGACTTATCTTGAGTCACTTTATTTATTTCCTTAATGTTGCTCACCATTTACAGAGAGGGAGCAGAGAGAATGCAACCCTTGCGCTATCTGGTCCTGAGTATCTTGTTGCTGGGTGCTTAGCTTGGTTAATGATCCTGGTGCCTCCAAGTTCACTAAGCAGCATTCCTTCACAGCTCATGAGAGTCCTAGCTTTCTGTCCTTGATAAAGAAACAGGAAATTCTTAAAGCTGCTGATATGGGTAGAGCTACACAATCTTCCTTCGTATTTGCTTCAATGTGATGTGGAATGAAGAAAAACTGGGTCCGTGTTCTTCTCTCAGTTGCAAGTGATGCAGATCCAGACTAACAGCATTACTTTCATCTTTCAGTGTATCAGTACACTGGAGAGCAAAAGCTCTCTTTTGATATGTTGGATCTGAGTAGTAAAATAAAACATTACAATTAAGCTAGAGAAGATGTTATGTATGAAAGGAAAAGCAGAGGGGAGCCATCCAGATTTTTTTTCTGTTATGAAGTGCCAGATCCTTTCCAATTTGTACTGAGCCAGAATTAACTCGCTCTGAGGTTTTCATAAAGTCTTCCTAGCTTTATCGTGATCATATTAAAAGAAGAAATAAGAAATAATAAGAATAGTAAGTTTAATGTGAAAGTAGAAGTGACTAATAATGGAATTGTTTCTTTAATATACTTTTTGCTCCTTATTTGTATTATCCAGTCTGTGCTACCTGTCTCTCTGGTTACAGGAGGTCGTTTATATCTTATCAGGCTTACTTTAAATACATCCATTGCCCTTTTTAATGCTATGCTTTTCTACATAGAGGCCTTCATCAGTATCAGGCTAGATTTTATTCTCATTTTATTTGCAGCACAGTCATGACAATTCAGCTGAGCTCAGGGATATGTTTCAGATGTCCAACAGTCTGAGCTGGGAAGGCAATGTTGGGCTAAGAAACAGCCCGTAGATAACCATATAGCTCCAGTGAAGTCAGTGAGAAAAAACTGAGGAAAATTGACCTGATTCGATTAGAGATATGGATATAGTAGGAGCAAAAATGTCAAGGTTCATTCTTACATGACCTTCTATATTGAAATCTTATGCCAACTTTTATTCTCACTTCTATCAGTGCAATTTCAGCTGACGCTGAATTGGTAAAAAAATAAGAACAGAATTTGACTGTTATCCGTTGACACAGATTTCATTTTGGGACAAAATAAAACTGTAAGATTACATTGAGGCAACAGCTCCAAACAGAATTTACGTGAAAGGTCTCCTTAAAAAAGAAAAAAAAGCCCAGTAACATTTATACCTCTTAATCACAGGCTTTTGTTCCTAAACTAATGAGATAATTGAAAAGAGCAATAATAAAATATGATTTGAAGTAATATGAAGAATAATTAGGAGAGCATCCATCCCATCACAATGGGAATTTATTGAAGAGTTATCTAACCCCTGGAGGCTCATCTTCATATAACTTCAAGTATCTGAATGACAGGCATCATGAAGAAATTAAAATGAAAACTAAGCAGAAGTCTGTTCAGTTTAGCAGACGGAGGATTTGGAGGATGCTGGGATTTTGGGGAGTGCGTGGTCCTTGGGAAATTTATTCCTCAGCATGGTACTACTTTGAAATAAACAAACAAAAGAAACCCAATTAAAATAACTCTGTAGACTCATCATTTTAATTTATACACTTTGAATGTCTTTTAAAGAATACCGGAGAGTTTGCCATGCCACTCTCTCATATTGAAAAGAGAAATGTTAATCTAAAAATTAAAATTATGGCCTTTAGAAGGGAAGCTTTAAGAACAATAATTTGATCAAAACAGTCTCAGTTCTGTTTATGAATCTGGGAATAGATACCAGCTGAATTGTCTGTGCTTTTAATATTAATAGAAAAGCAGTAAGACTCTCTAGACACAGTGGTCAGCACATTCAGACCCCCTCACCGTGTAAGCAGCTCTGCTCTGCTGACGGTGTTCACCTGTGAAGCTGTAGGCAGTGTTGCTGAAGCAGGTACTCCAGGGTGGAAAAGGGAATTTAGAGTCCTCCTTCTCCTCTGCTTTCCGAGTACATCTTGTGCAAGAGCTTTGTTTTGCACTCCTGAGGAGTTAGGAATGGTGTGCAGAAATATGTGCATTCAATTTTTAAAGAACAGCATACTTTTTGCTTTTAAATTACTCGACTATTTATAAACAATATGTTTGATAAAGGCCACTGAAAAATATCCAGAAATTTCACGATCAATATTTTCCTCAGGTTTTTGACCAGCCTTACCTAAATGCAACACTCGATAGGATTTTTTTTTTTGTTCTGCACAGTGTATTTGATATATAAGCAAAATTGTGATCTCAAAAAGCTGATTTGATAATTTAAAGAAAAAAAAAATCTATCTTGTTCAGGCCGGCTGTAAGTTGTGATTTTTTTTTTGAATGGTTGATAGCAGATGTTTAAATATATTTATTTAAAGTAAGTTTAGTGAGGAGCCAAAACAATATTACTATGAAATGATCCTAGCTTCTATTAAAAGGATCCATGCATTGCTAGGAGCTAAAGCAGTAGCAGCACAGTACCTAATACAGGAAATATATTCTCAGTTTTTTTGATTGCTGACGGTACGTGTGAAAGGGATTATCCACTTATTGCTGGCAGACCAGTGCCAATGTAATACAATTAACTGGCTGTGCCATCCAGATACTCATTTTCTCTGATGTCTGGAAAGCAAACCCATGACCTCTGTTTATTTAAGCTTCTGCCTTCAAATACTGCTCTGTCAACTACACATTGCTTTTAGCAAAGTGGTCAGCTTGCTTTAATAGATAGTGGTGCAATTTTACTTTGAGGAGTTTTGAACCCAACAGATCCTTCTCTCAATCTGTACCAGACTAATTGAATTTCAGATGTCTATTAGCAGTAGGTAAGAGTTGCTCAGCATGGGCTAAAAACTACATATACAGGTATTTTTCCCTGTATGATCCTGACCTGGGCATGGGTAGCTCTCTAGAACCATCATGTCAGTGTCTCTAGCCAGTCTGCAGTTTTTTCACCCTTTTACCAAATTCATATAGTCTGCCCTGCCAATAACGGCTTTTGAATTAAATTGATTAATTTACATAATGGAAGCTGTGTCAACACCTCTTGCCAGATGGCTCATCTTCTGAATCGGTGTACAGCTAGAAAATACTTTTTGCTGGTTCATTGATTGTGAGAAGTTTCCAATAGAAAATGCCTTATTGTAGCACTTTTAATATGCAAGTCGCAACATATTTCACAGGTTTCAGAGCATGCTTCAAATAATATTTGAAAAAATCTACTTATATAAAATTTGTCTTTCTCTGAATCCCTGGAAAATATTTCATTTTTTATGATAGCATGAAAGGAATTGTTTTTGAGTTACTGATGCATTTTTATCCATGAATTAGGTAAGATATATACGAAAGAGTACATAGATATCTGAAACATGACAGATTTTGCTATAGAGTTTTGTGGGGAAGAGGACCAAAAAATAATAATTTTGGATGTGAGGAAGTTTTTGTGTCATGAGAAAGACAGTACAGATGATCTGCGGACTCTTCTATATCATCAGTTACACCACTGCATTGATACAGGACACTACACCCAGTAAGCAGGTTGTATCTTCAAGTCTCATTTCCAAAAATGCAGAAACAGTTTTATATTATATTAGAGTGAAACTTTTTACATCTCTCACAAATCCTTTGTTCTGGTGAAGTTTTGTGACAATATATAAATGCATTCCACTTTAAAGCTGCCGGATCAAAGCTAATTGCTATATTCTAGGGAATTATTTCTTCCCTTCCTCTTTCAATCAAGTGAGGACAAGGGGTCAAAGAGAACGAGCAATACTTTGGAAGGGGTGAGATCCTTCCTGGTAGCTCCTGGCGTACCTGCATTTGCATTCCTGGGATCCTGGCAGATGTGTGATCTTGAAATAACTTCTCCAACAGAATTTTTAAAAAACAGTAGTAATGCTTTCTCCTTCCCAATAGCCAGGACTAGTCACCTGCTAGGACGTACATAACCTTTAACAGATACCCGTGGCATGGGAACAAAATAATTTTAAAGTTCTCTCTGCTTTGGAAAAACTTGATTTACAATGGCAAGTATTTTATTTCTTTCAGGAAAAAAAATCCATGAATGCAGGATTTGTATCCTGGGCACGCTGCAGCTCTCCTGCTGTGGGACCCCAGGAGCTACGTGCTGCCTGTCAGCAGATCTCAAGGTTGCTGCTGAGAAAAGCTCTGGGAGTCTTCAGGTTGATGTCCGAGCTCCTCGTGCGGGTATTCTGCTACACGGAAGCATCCGAGGAGGCAGAAGCTGCGGAGAGACGCCTGTGCTTTGCTGTGACAGTGACGCTGCACTGCACAAACCTTCTGCTGCACCAGCCGTGGCCGAGAGGGCAAGAGGGGACCATAACTCATGCTCTGTGGCGCTAGAGGCATTCAAGCACCACTCACCCGTGTGGAAAAGGGATGAGAGGTCTGTAATATCATCCACAGGGCAAGGCTGACTTGCTCCTTCTCCCTATCTGCCCGGACAGGCCCTGCAACGGTGAACTCATCCATCTGGAGTTTGGTCAGACAAGAAGATTGGGCTGTATATCTTACATGAAAGTTGTAATCTGCTCATCTGCTATGTTTGCCTCCTAATTTAGTTTCCTCTCTCCTTGTGCTAATGAGAAGAAAAAAATAAGTTGTTTTACTGTTAGTTTTCCAGATTAATAATGCAGTAAAAGTCAAGATGTAGTGTCTGGGGCGCTGCATTTTGCTCCTGGAGGCGCGCTGCGGTGCCGCCAGCACAGGGCTGTTGCGCTTGCGGAGGGAGCCCCTCGCGAAGGGGACGCCACGCAGCCGGCTGGGAGCTCTTACTTCAAAACAAATTGGAATGAGTGAAAAAAGAAAATCACTAAGGCTTTATCTATAAATATTCTCTGATTTAAATTCACATCAGCATGAAATTTTTAAAGATTTATTTCCATAATTTGAAGTAAAAGATATTTGTTTTAGGGATGATTAATCCTCACTGCCTTATGGGTAAGGGAAAATTGCAGGATCGGAGTAGTATAAATTAAGAGTGAATATGTGGACTAAAAGTGTGAGAAAAGATATTAGTTAACCATTTTTCTAGTTTCTTCTTCCTATTAGTACAGTGATTGTAGAATTTCCTGAATCATCAACATTTAAGAGGTACTGATTTTATCACCAGAGTAAATAAAATTATAAACACAGTGATGGCTAAACAAAATTACCCCCACCAGAAAAAAGGTGGACAAGAATAAAAATAACAGAAAACTTATTGCCTGATTGGAAAGCAGTTATAGCAACTGTATTGCTTAATGTTTTCTTTTAATTTTGCAAGGAAAAAACCCAACTTCTCCTGGAGGAAGAAAACAGTTCAAGGCCTGATCATGCTGTAACTAAGTAAGTATTTTGTGTAACAGCTAGAGCTGGGGCACCGGAGCCCTTTAGGCAGACGTCACCCTCCACATCCCTCAGCGCAGCGCCTTTGTTTGCGCTGGCTGGCGAGCGGCGCTGCTTGCCTGAGTTATCGGGGGGACATCTGTTAAGTGACAGATGTCTGTGCAGGGGCAGTACTGTGCAAGCTCATGCTTTGTTTACAAGGCAATCACTTTTAAGACTTTATTTTGTAGGGACTCCCCACCACTTCTTATGCAGCCTTTCTGTTTAACACACTGTGCCTAGTTCTCCACTCTGCTAATGTTTAATAAGTTTTTATTCCTAATGATTAACTTAACAAGTTAATTTTTTTTTTTAACCTTTTCTTTCCTTTCTGTGTTGTTAGTGAATTGCCTGATTTCCCCATAGGGCTGTTAAGAGACCGGAATGGAAAGCACATCATAATACTTTCCTTTTTCTAAAAAAGAGTGGTGTTCACAAGGCTGCTGCTATATTTCAGGTTCCAAAGAGAGCCGCGGCACCTTGAGTAACTGCTCTCCTTTGTCACTCCCCAGATCCAGCCAGACTCGAGGCCTTGTTTCCATGGAGGCGATGCTTGTTATTAAGGATATTTCTGCTACAAACAGACTTGTCAATTCTCACGCCTTTGGTTCAAGCTTTATAGTTTTAAGCCTTATCTGGAGCTTTTATGTTCCATTTTCTTTGATCTTCTGCCAGAAGACTTTATATTGCAGAGTAAGGTTATGATGTTTGCACATTTTACTCCTCAGTTGCTCTGTAAACAGCAAGCAAGGGATGGAAAAATTACACTGCAGTTCCTCTCTTCATACAACAGGATTACAAGTCCTGACATGGACAAAACATATATTTATATTGCATTACAATTATTACTTGCACAGTTTTAAAAACATGAATATCTGTTGCCAAACACCTGGGGTTACAGTTAACCTCCTCCCTTGCCCCCTCCCCTGAGATAAACCAGAGTCACGAGAGGCTTAATTGGGGAATACATTCCTCTGTAAAACTTTTCAATGTGAATCCTTTTAATTAATTAATTAATTAATTTATTTATTTATTAACATTTCTACAGTTTGGGCAGAGAAGCAAGGTGTTAATGTTTAGGCCAGAAGGCCCTATCAGGTTATCAAGTCACCTGCCAACATATTATTTCACCCATTATATTTCTTTGAATCCAGTATTTGCCAGATTCCTCCTATTCAGACAGACTTTGAGGTTTTGACAGATGGAGAATCTGCCATTACCAGTGACAATTTGTTACAGTGGGTAATTATCTCTCTGTGCTTAATTTAGCGTTCCTTAATTCACCACTCTTCTTCCTTTTTTTTTGCATTACAGAGGCCTTGAGATGTGTTTCTTCCTGTGAATATGCTTATAATATCCTTCTCAGCACAACTCGGTCTTTTTTGTTAAATTGAACAGGTTGAACTGTTTAATCTTCTTACTATAGTGTTTTAAATATTCTAGAATCATAACTGTTCTTCTCTGCATTTTCTTTTCTGTGACTGTACCAATCACAATCAATTGAATAATGCCATAAAGGATTTTCATATAAACACTGTTTTCCATCTCAAAATTTTCTGAACTTTTCCTTATGGAGGCTCAATTAGTCTTTGATAAGAGCTGGAAAAGCGTTAGCTCACCGGGGTACATTTGATGGTGTTTAAATTCAAGAACTAGCAAGTACTGAGCTGAAAAAGAAAGATCTATTTGTAAAATTAATAGTCATTTTACTGAGAAGCCCCCTAGGAAAAATGTCTACTCCCCATTTTGTAGACAAAGTTAAGAATGAAAATACTCATCAGAAAAAAAAATATATAAAAGGAGGACTCTTAAGCTTTTGGAATAGGAGGAAAAAATAAACTGACTATAGATAATACAGGATATAGTGAGCTTGGATTGCAATAAGTTAGGATATACAATGGAAAGACTTTCTAATGATAAAGATACTTAAGCAGTAGAACGAATTTCCAACAGAGATTGCACAATTTCTAGCACTGAAGGATTTTACATACTTAACCATTTCTGGTGAATCTGTATAGTTGGTCATGATTTGGATATAAGGGGAGTGAGTGGCATTGGCCACTTTCTGCATTTCCTCCTTGGTTCTGCAGCAACGGAGATTCCTCCAGAATGAGGACTCTCCAGAAGAGACTTTGTGCTCCTGGCAAAGTCACTGTCTTGCATTGAATTCACTGAGTGGAAAACTGAAACTTGCAGCTGCTAAATGATCTAATGGCCCGAAGTTACTCAGCTGCTCTTACCCCTAAATACTCACAGGAAGGGGCTGATGTTGGTGATTTCCTCTTACCCTAGGCCACCTGAAGCTATTTTGGAGCAGATGGATGGATTAGGTGATACACTGAGGTCCCTACCAATCCTATTTTTATTCTTTCTAAGATTTTAAGATTTGATTTGGAGTAGTCTCATTAAGAATAGTCATTTGTACAAAGGCCTTAGAAAAGAATAACTCACTGTGGGGAGCGCTATGGATCAGCAAAACCTTAGGATGATTATATTTTTGCAGCTTCTACTCACAAGTGTTAATAGATTATATTTGCCCCCCACCCTCCTGTTTCTGTTTCAGCTTTGAGCCTCAGTCTCTTCACACACTCAGTTTAGAATAATACCTTTTTGCCTCTCAGAAACAGCAAAAGAAAAATCCTTTTCCAACCAAGCTACCTCAATGAAGAGCTCTTTGTGTGCTTTCAAGGTCTCCTAGGCATTCAATGAGCGAGAAGGCGGTTGCTCTAATAAAAGGAAACACCTCAGAGCTACCTGGTGTCATTAAGGTGACCAGAAGAAGAAAGATTAACTTGTGGGCAAGGTAAACAAGGAAGACTTACTGACAAGAGTGGGAAGCTCCTACAGTCAGCTTGGTTTGCTGATAGACCCTGACAGAAAAGACCTTTTGGACCAGGTATCCCTGAGCTGTGTGAATCCTCTGAGTATGAGAGATCGTGGTGGCCTTTCATTATAGTTTGGTGGGTTGCTTGATCATTGTCATGAGGCGTTGACACCTGAAACTTTTTTTTTTTTTTTTTTTTTTTTTCTTTCAGAGTGAGCTTTACTGGTTTGACATAAGATTTCTCACATAATTGTGAGAGCTTCTCTGTGCTTTACTCATTTCCAAAATAAGAGAGTTATTTGCCTGTCTCAAAGGATCTAGGTAGCAAAGAAAGATCCCTTTGTAATGAGGTCACCCCAGTCCACAGTGTATCGACTAGCATGAGGGTAAAGGCTGTGAAACTGTGTCTGCAAATTGTTAGGGGCAGACTTTCTAAAACTGTTAAAAGTGACACATTTAGGAAGCCTCATGTTTTTGCTTTGCAGTTATAAAGTGATATGAAAATTAAAAAAAATAGTATCTGTAACGTCCTTAGGATTCTTAGAGGGATGGCTTGGCAAGTGCTGCATGGAATTGTTCTTATTTTACTTTGATTACTGGCCCTGCTGTTCGAGGAAGAAGAACTTGCCAAGATAAGTTCACACAAGGATACTCAGCTTTAGACATCCTCTTAAAGTCAGATTTTGGAATATGTCTGTACAGTTGAGGACACAGAGGAGTCCATGGCAGGATTTCTGGAAGCCTCCAGGCACATTCCCCACTCCAGCCTTCAAAAATGGGCACATGCAGTTCAGTTATGGCTTGGTAACAAATTACTGACTGCTAGCTTAGCCATCACAGCTGCCTTTGTGAATGATATTATGCCTGTTGTGAGATAAAATATGCTATATTAACCCTCAATTTAAGAGGCTTATGCAAAAATATTTTGTGTAACATCTAGGTGGCTTAGAAGCTTAGACACAGGCAGTTATAATGACTCTGCTGCTGAATGCTATTTTGATTACATTCAGTTGTGCATCCCTTGAAAATAATGATGTCATTACATGCCATTTATACTGATTATATATTCTGAGAAACTGTTCTGCAAATATTCTCTGATAACATTTATTCAAATATACTGTGAATGACAATATTCTTTTCTCTAGGTGCTATTACTCTATACTCTATGTCTTCATAACGTGTCTTCGTATGTCTTCTATGACTTCAGAACTTTATTCTTCTGCTAGAAATATAATTTTGTGATCTAGAAGGAATAACATTGACCCACAGGTTGAGGAAAGGATTTTCAAGGGAATCAAAGAGAATTAGAGATCCACATCCCACTGAAATTCTGTTGCCTCTGAAAACTTCAGCCTAAATATGTTATCTACAATTTAAATAGTTTTTTTTTGGAAGGTATTGGTTCTTGTGTTTTAAATACTGGAGCTTTTCATGGTGAGAATTGAAGTCGGGTGCCTTTTTTTTTTTTTTTTTTAATATAGTTTTGCTCAGTCCAAAGAGTCTGCTTCTCTGAAGTAAACAAGATTTCTTTCCTTCCTCATTTGTGATATATGAGTTCAATTCTCTATTCTTTAATAATTATTAAGAGTTTAAGCTGAAGATTTAGTGTTCAGATCTAAATTTTTGGAAAGTTACTTGAAAAAAGTATATAAATAGCTCTTCATTTTCCTTTCCTGGTATTACTATTTGCCTGTGAGTTACTGTTGAGGCTGCTACTCCCCTTGATCCTGACAGACAGACTGGCTGCCCTAGTGAGGATTAAGGATTTGGGTTCATGAAAAGGTAGCAAATCATTTCAAGGTTAGCATTTTCCCAACCTCTGTTAAAACTATTCAGTATTTAAAGAAATTCTATAGGCATCGATTGTTCTTTTTCTTAAACATCAAAATATTTGATTGACTTTTTCTTAAGCATCAAAATATTCTATTCAATAATTATGTAAAAGTCATGTTTTTAGGCCGTTTTATTTATTGCAAAAGGCTAGAGTATTCAGATATTCCCTTCAACGTTCAAAATGTTGAAGAGTCATAGAATTCAAATATTCATTTCAACATAATTCTCTTTCTCTGCTTGAACAAAATAATTGCTATCATTTTGGTTTTGCTTTTTTTTTTTAATGACGGGGCACTGTGGACAGTTTTGCATTATCTTGAGAAGGACATGAAGTAACTGGTAGCTTCTGAGATGTCATATGTGAGCACCTACATGTATACATTGCAGCATAAAGAGAAGAGAGTTAATAAATCTTATGAAAAGTGATTTCAGTTGTAAAATCACTTGTAATTGTGATTGTAATATTGAAAATTGTAATATGTAAAACATAAAAATATAAAATTTCTGAATATCTCCCACTGTAGAATAATCCAGGCTTTCTGCCTGTATTTAAAGATAATATTTTAGAGATATGGAAATTAATTCTACACATGATATGCTTGAGAAAAATAATTTAACATCATAATGACTTAAAGGGGGCTTCAATTACCTGTTTTTGTGTAATTCTACAAGCGGCAAGCAATAGCTTCTGAGTTCAGCTTTCTGTCTTCAAAATTTACAATATGCTCACAGAAACATAAACAAATGTACATCGCGATTGAATTTTCAGGTAATTTCAGTGAACTCTTTCCTCTTAATAGACTAAAAAACTAATTCTCCAAACCAAATTTATACTGACGAAACAGGCAGAGCATGAGCAACTCTTTCCATTGACTCTAGTAATTCAATACGTACGTTTGAATACATATGTGAGCTGAGTCCCAAGTGCTCTAACCTATTATTACATTATGGATATTCTAGTCTTTTGCAGTACTGCAGGCCTTATGTGGATATGTGATTTCAGTGAATAGCATTTGTGTACAAAACGTTGTATTTCTATAATTTAAAAAATGTATCTTTAACATTTAGTATAATATTATTAGGGGGTTGCGTTTATCTATCTTTTTGGTTTGATAGATTAAAAACTTTTGCCGTGTTTCAGTGATTCTGAATTTAGTACATCAGTTGATAATAGTCTTTTGAGAACCTCTAGTAACGCTGAAAACTTCATGTCTCTGGATTTAGTGCTCTGTATTGTTAGGAAGAAATATTCTTATGCTTTCATTGCATAGATTCAGCAAGGTGAAATAAATATACGTGTGTGTTCACAGCATAATCAAGAGAAAACCACTTTTTTTCTTTGAACTGAAAAACAAGGTAGGCTCATGTTTAGCAACTAGTATGTGTATTTTTGAAACAGGAGCTTGTACTTATTGGGTCACAGAAGAAAAAGAGATCTGTAATATAGTAAGAAGAAAACAGAAAATATTACTTAAAAATGACACTTATATGAATTAAGAATTGTAACTTCGTTCTGCATGTCATCTACTGAATAATTCAACAGCAATAACAAAAAAAGAGATAGAAAAGGATGATGGCAACTATTAGAATTTAGAAAAATTTTGTTGGCAGGAAGAGATTGACAGGAATGGGATGGTTAGATGTATAAAGAGAACTTCATGAACTATTCAAAATAAGGTCTTCAAAATAAGCTCTTCATAGCTAATAATCTGGCCTCTACTTTCTCGTAATGAGAAAGCTATTTAGGCTTTTTGGTGATATAGGAACTAAAGACTATTTATTGAAATTGAATTACAATATTTTGAAAAACTATAGCACATTTTTAACATTTTGATAGATTTGTAGAATAATTGTTGCTGTCAGAATAGATTGTTAACCCTTTCTGGTATGACTTCTGCTGATATAACATATGACTTGGATTTCAAGAAATGATGCTAGTATTAGTCCTTTAAAATCTGACTCCGCTAATTCTGCAAAGTCTAGTCTAGACTTAAAAAGTCAAACTGATGCTGAATCTACACAGCCTCAAGTAAGAGGTCCTAATGTTGATATTATAATTTCTGGGCTTAGTTAGATGTATTTTCAACTAGAATTTGTTTTGTTCAGTCTCAAAATATAGGCTGTTTTATAATGTAAAATAGTTATTGTAGCACTCTTGCTGAGCTCTCTGGAGTTCAACATCTTTTTAAAATGCAGATACCAGAGCTGAATGCCACAGTCCGTCAAAAGCCTCATTAACACTGTGGTATAGAGATAATGCTTTCCTGACTTTCTGACTTATTTTTTGAGCCCCATGTTAATTTAGGGGCTTATTTTGTGTAATTTTCTCTCTACTGTGGTTCTGAAATCAATAGATATCACTGATGTCTGTGGCACAGTTTTCTTTATGCACCATCTCTGTTATTTGTTTCTCATGTACAGTTCTTCATCTGACTACTAAAACATCATGCTAATTAGAGTAAATATCTTCATGCTTCAGCATTCTGGAGAAGCTAGGGCTTAAAAGCATTAAAGAACAGTTTATACATTTCTGTAAATAGCCACAGTTAAATGAACAAGGATAAAAATATAAAAAGAGGAATTCTTATGTCTTCAGCATAACAAAAATGATAATTGACAAGATTTGGGATGAGGGGAAAAAAGAAACTAACAAAACTGGGCACTACAGGAATCAGGATCAAGGTACCTGTAATAAAATTGGCCTGAAATCTCTAATTCAGTACATCCCCTGAATAAGTCCTGTGTCCTACTTGCATCCTACTTACCTTTCCATCCTGGCTTTGTTTCACCTTAGCAAGTTTCACTTCTTGTAGTCAGTTATTATGGAAGTGCCAGAGGTGAGGGTTAATTTTTCACCAGGTTTTGTTCAAACCTAGGGATTGCCTCTAGAGTAGAATTTGTACGATGTATTCCAAAGAAGAAGGCATCGCAAAGAGAAACAACTACAAACCATTGACTATATAACTGAAATGCAGTGTGGGAGATTTTTGTATTTATGATACAACTTGTCTATTGTTTTAACAAACTGCAAGTTTCTTGCAAACTTCTGCTAAGTGCAGAGGAGGGAGCGAAAACCTAACTCATAAATGCTGGAGATTTAGAAGATATGCTGGGGCACCTACCTGAACCTGTTCAAATGCAAATGCAGGATAGGTTCCTGTTGCCTGCTTATCTTATGTTGCCTCCAGAGGATATCACCTTTCAATGAATGACTTTTACCTAAAGAGTTTGTAATGTTTACTTCCCGTATGATAGAACATATATTTTGAATGACAGCAAAATCTGACAGGGACAACTCTCAGGAGAGCTTAGATGGATGTCGTGTGGGAAATGGCTAATTTCCAGGGTTTATAGTCAGGTATATTTTGATTTGCCCATTTTATCAGAATAAGGACAGATTACATTTGCTTGCTTGTAGGAAAGGTGCATAGATAACCATGCAGCTTTCAAACACAGACCAGATCACTGGAAGGATGCAAATTTCTGTCCTGGAAGAAAGCTGGAGTAGTATTCTAGGAAGAGCCATGTATTCTCTAAGGACCTAATCATCATTAAAACTCTTCTAGCCTACTTGGATGCTATAAAGATGTTTCCTAGGCTACTTCTGTTTTTTGCTAGATTAAAAAAATATATTTGTAAATATACTCTCTATTGAAAAATTATCCCATTAACATTTTAATTGTTCATTTGTAAAGAATTGCTTTTACATGATAAATAAAAATAAATTCCAAATGTGTTCCTTTCTGGGAAAAGATAAATTTACGAAGCTTAGAAATGGTCCAGCTTTCAACAAAAATATGCACATTGTGTGTTTTTTAACCCATTCTAAAATAGAAATTCTACTCCCATTGAGTCAAGAATAAGATTGTTATATGGTTAAGTTGTCTCAGGAAACAGTGATAGAACTGGAAAATGCTCAATCAAAAGAAAGTAACTGCTCTATAAGGCAGCCCTGCAGCTTGCATTTCTGAATATTTTTTTGCAAACCTACCAGATTAAATGCAATTTGGGCAGTGCTTTGGAAATGGGATACTCAGGTGCCAACTGCTGTTTCAATGTCACCATTTCCTTCAAAAACACCACTTACTCTAAAATATCAGCTCTGACATTGGTTCTCCAGAGCCTCTAATTTATGGTCTAAAATATCATTATTTTTAACAGAGCAGAAAGATTTCTTGCATTAGCCCTTAGATTTTTTTTTAATATCATATTGCACATTCATAGCTAAATGACTACCTTCAAGCATTTCCATTTTATCCCCTAATTTTTGCCATTTGTAGAGCATAAGTGTCCAATTTAACATCAAATTTCTCTTCCATGGATTTAATAGCACTTAGCTTGGTACTTATGGAAATTTCATAGGTAGAACCAATCTCTGTCAGCTTCCTCCGGGTGGGAATTACAGGGCGTGGGAGAGAATATGGAGCTACTCAGGGAGAACTCCCTGGAGTGATCTCCCTATCTTCCTCTCCACAGCATATTAACAATCATTTATGAAGTGCCACGGCTATATTTGGAGTTTTACTGATAAATGCAGGAAAAGAAGATAACGTGTTTTGAAAATGTTCTAATCTAAAGGCTTAGCTCTCCAAAATCTTACTGCTGGACGTGTCAGCAGTATTTGCAATTAGGAACAGCTTCAGGGACATTAATAAGATGTCACTACGCCCAATAGTGTTCATAGCAGTGGGCTTCAAATTGTAAAGACACTTTAAAAGAAGAATAGCACATTTTCACGCTGTGCAATTATTAACTCTCAGACAATTGCAGAATATTTTAATTATTTTTCCCTGCTTTTAAATGAATGCCATCACTGGTGATTAAACTCAAGGTCCCATGATTTCTGCAGAAAACTGATCTTAGATTCTATGGTCTGGTTTCTGTAGCAACATAATTTATACCATAAAAGCTTATTTTTCACTGTGAAAGTAAATGATGATTTTAGTGCCATAACCCTTGTCAGTTTGTTTCAAAACTATCTTTTATCAGATTTCCAGGATGCAGCGTGGTGCAGGTTTTTTACTGTAACACAGCATAAATGCTTGAGAGAGTTATAAATAAAATGTTTTGGTTGATGGACTATAACCACTAGGAAAACATTGGCTGTATGTTAATCAGCTGTCACTGCCTGCAGACTTGATAATGTGATGAGGATAGTGTTCACTGTTAGACGTTTTGTCCTTTTGAAATGACCTGGATATTTTTCACAAGTACAAAACCCAAAACAAACAAGCCCCTTCTGAAAATATCGCGCGCGCACACACACACACATTGCAAGTATTTCCTTCAAATACTAGGAGATGTTTATATTTGTTTTATCTTGAAACTATAAGGGCAATATCTTAGCTAACTGTCACAGCCTTAATGAAATTGCTGTTCCTCATGAAGTTAATGCGTGAAGATAAACAGAGATGGAAGCAACAAGGAACGAACCCTGAGCAAAATGAAGGTTTCTATTTGCTATATTGAGGGCATGTTCTTCTTGCTGACAGTGGGTGAGTGAAAGTAGGCTCATGCGTACAACTTTTTCTGAAGATAAAATGATAAAATTCTGTTCAAATTGGTATTTGCTCTCTGCATCTAAGCAAAGCTGATGTAATTTTGACTTCACGCTTGTTTTACATACCCCTAATTTCTTTCAATCAGGACAGTATCCATCCCTGCTTCAGCACTGTCATTTTTTTGGACAGTTATTGCTCTTTACTACTCTGTCTTTGATATCTTTGAAGTCCTGTTGCCGCCTGTCTGAATGACATCTGGTGTGCTGCGCTGCCAATCTTACTGAGCCGCTTGGTTTTCCTAACTCTGAGGGTGTTGAGCAGAGCTATTCTGGAAAACTGTAAATAACTTAAATAGGTTTTTCATTAACTTGTTTTTATATATTAATATGCAATGGGGAAGTGTAGTCTGCGTTCCTAAGTAAGTGAGATTGGCAATAAAATATAAAGATTTTGTTTTTTTTCTCTTAGAAATCCTGGACATTGTTTCATCTGAGTTGTGCCTTTGAAGGATGTGACTTTTTTTATGAAAGGAAGAAAGCAAGAAAACTAGTATAACAATATTCACTTACTCTGGTAAACTGTACAGAAGCATGAGCCCTCATCAGACTGTTTGTAGATAGCTCTTCCTATTTTTTTCACTCCTGTGAAATATTAATAGTGATCTTCTTTACTACATCAAAATACAGAAACACAGTGTAAATTACCATGGTTACAATTTTATTTTTAAATGGTATTACTGGAGAATAAGATTAGTTTTTTAGGGAATGAATAATTCATTATCTGAATGATAGTTACATTGTTGGATGCTGAAAAAATTCTATTAATCTTTTTTCTAGTTAATTGAGGTTTCTGTGACCTTTTCATGAGAAAATCTCCTATTCATGAATCTGGTGCATTTAGGACTTATGTTGCCTTGCTTTTATTATTATTGTATCACTGTTTCAGTAGTTCAGTTTTAGAGCTACAGACATAACTGTCAAGGAGATTTGTGATGGACTGTTATCCTAACATTTTATAGCTCAGTCCGCACTACAGTTCCTTTAAAGACTTAACACTTATCCTGTGACTTCAGTTTAAAAATATAATTTGTGTCTTTCTGTCAATAAGAGCTGTTGGCACTATAAGATGCTGGAATAATCTGTTGCCTCCAGTACCTATTACTTATTTTAGATAAGTATCTAAGGATTCAAGCAACAATGTTTTGCCACTAAACTAGAAGTTCATTTCCAAAATGAACTTTTTGCCTCCATTCACATCACTTTTGATTACTCTGGCTTATAGTGTTGTTGGTCCTTCCCGTGGTCTGCTTTGTGTTTCAGAAGAAAACACACTGAGAAAAGCATTCCAGAACCTCATAGCAATAACTATAATGCTAAATAAGAAAAGAAGTAATGTTCTTTGCCAGAATTTTTAATAGGTTAACAGGTTTTCTAAAGAGAAAAGCACATTGTTTGAAAGCCAAGCCCAAAAGCGAAAAAAAGTGCCCCAAACCCCAAACTGCTTTGTCAAGCGTAGTAAACCACTAGCTTCTTGTTTTACCAGCAGCCTATACTTCCCAAAGTATTTTACTACTGCCCTGTACCTTCCCAAAATTTGTACAGCTGAACCAGCCACTTCTGTTTGCACTCTTGAATATTCTCCTTTGTGTTATTCATCCTCCCACCACTTTTTTCTTTCTTTATACCTACAGATAGCCAAATTCATCCCTATACTTTGTTCTTGTCATTATTGCTCGTCTAAAAAAATCTGATGTTTCTATCTTCTCTGTCTATTGCCTCTCAAAAAGGAAAAATCCACATGGCTTATCCTTTGTATCTTAAAAAATATTTATGGCCTGTTGTCCTCCTTGATGTGTAGCTCACGTGCAATCTTTCTCTGGGAAAGCTCGCTGAGCTGGTTACCAGTTCAGCCTCTCGTTAGTGAATGCAGGTGTGTGTGTTCAGGCACTGTGAAGATCAAGGAAGGAAAAATGAGGTTAAGTGCACCTGTCCTTTATGTCTCTGTAAATTACTATTTTTACTACTCATTTGTGTGTATAGGAAATGTATGCGTGTGCATAAAATAATTCAGAATTGCAATTACCAAGCAAAAAGTAGCTGTTAAGAAAGAGAATAAAATGTTTAATTGTGAACAACAGAATTAAAGACGCTTGGTTCTTCCCTGTACAGCTGCTGATTTCCAAAATGCATGCAAAAGATTTACATATTTATCTCTCTTTCAAATTTGTCCTCAACAGGCCAGTATTTACTGTGAGAGTATTTACTCTCCGTTTGCTGGGAAAGGAAAGATAACAGACAGATAGCATTATTGTAGGTGTCCTTAGATACCTCCTTAGATACCAAAATTAATATGAAATCAGATTCAAATATATATAGCTTGTATAGAATAAAGTTATTCTGGAGTATCAATTATTCCAAAACAGTATTATCCCTATATTATAATAGTTATTGAGTCCATTAAAGAGAAAAAAGTGCTGGTAAAAAGAAATATAAGCATAAGAATATAAGCCCTAGTACGTTATATTTTTATTATCATGTCTGAGCTTCAAATACATGCAAAACTTGCTAGTATATCTCTAAATCACCTTGTCAAATGTCCCCTGTATCAGAACTATCAGAATTCACTGACCCTAAAAGTACACGTTGCACAGGGCAGCGCATGCTCATCAATACAAGTTCAGTGGAAGAAAATAACTGGAGAGAATGGGATAAAAAGATAGAAACACCCATCCCTCACCTCTGAGGCAGTGCTATAATGTATTGCCAAAAGATAATCCAAATTTGAACTCTAACTGGCTGATAAAAATCTTGGACTCAATAGAGATACTGCTTTTATGGCACATCATGACTTTCCGCACGTTCAGTTCTTCTTAACTCTTCTGTGTTCCAAAAATGATCATTTTCTTTCCCTATCTGAGAGAAACTAAGTACCTCATCTCTCCTCTTTCGCCTTACTACTACCTCTTCGCAGTTACCAAATGCCTTTTTTGAACTGACTGGTTGATTAACCTAATTAAATTTAACTTGGAGCAATCCATAGTTAGCTTGAAACTTGCTAATTCCATTTCAGACCTGAAGGGCTCTTGTTCCTGAAAGCTATTTTTTCCCTCCCTCAAGAGTATCTACTGATCAAAAAAAAAAAGTATTACGTTCTTTAAAACTCTATGTCAATGTAGCTGATACTACAGTAATGCAGTAGTAAACAATAAAGCTTTGATAGCGAATATATAAAATATTATAACCCAAATATATGAAGTGATGTGTTTTTTTCCCATTTGAATTGCAAAAATAGTTATGTTCTGGATTAAAAAAAAATTTAGATGCTTTACCAAAAATTTCATTTCATTATACTATTAAATCCAGTATCTTCATCTTTTGTTTCATTTTCAGTTGTGACGTGCTCCAATTGTCTTTCAATTTATAGACCACCTATGATGGTAAATATTTTTCAGCCTCTAGCGGAGATCTACTTGTGCATCTAATTTATATTGTTTTCTTATTGACTGTCATGTTAATCCATTGCCTGTTACCATATCATTTGCTGCTGAGCTTCCTAAGTGTGACGCTTTAACTGTCTCTCTTACCAAACATGCTTTTAACTCAAGAAAAGGTCAGTGCTTTTAAGAAGAAAACCTTAATATGAAATATATGAAATGTGAACAGTGCTGGGAGAAAACTTAACCTTTTTTCCTGGGAAACCTTCAGATCACAAGGTTAAAATTATTTCTGTAATTGAAATATGATCTCAGCTTCACAGAACAATCTCTTCTATCATAAAGGTATCAAAGACTGTAATCAGTAATGTGATCTTTTCCAGAAAACTAAGAAATAATGTAGGAAGTCAGTACCAGAAGAGACTTCTTCCTTTGCTCAGCAGTCATCTGCCTTGAGACTGTACCTCTCAATTCCTTCATTACTTTATGGTGTTCTTACAAACAGTTAGCTTCATACATTGCTTTTATTGGAGGGTTATTTCAAATCCTCAGCCTTCAATAATTTAAAGATTTCTTTAATTTTGAATCTAAATATTTTCATTTTCCTGTGCTAGAATTGTCTTTTAACTCAAGCTATATGCTCTCCTGCTTTTCATCTTTCTGCCACCTTTCACCAGCCCTGCTGTCTACACA
Source organism: Rhea pennata (assembly GCF_028389875.1). Lineage (NCBI taxonomy): Eukaryota > Metazoa > Chordata > Aves > Rheiformes > Rheidae > Rhea > Rhea pennata. The sequence goes on along the minus strand of NC_084671.1, from coordinate 16,955,390 downwards.
TAGGGCTGTCATGTCCCCTCTTCAGCCGATCAGCTAAGGCAAGCTCTTCTGTATGGTGAGGTCTGGAATTATAGCAGTCTGATGGTGCAGAGGGAGGACTGCTTTCTTTTTTTCATAAAAATAAAATAATTCAGAACTTAAAGCCTAGTATTGTTAAAGACCCAGGCTTTGCTTAAAAATAAGCAGCAATGGCATAGTTATCCCCACAAAATATATAACTAGCTCCTCAAATGTTGTGGAATGTCATCTGTCCAATTGAGTCAATAGATCTGTGAGGGTTTGTGTGTGCCATGTAGCTGGATGACAGAATATAAATATCATAAAATACTGCTCCCTAAAGAAACCAGGAAGACATACTACAGAAGTGGAACTGAATTATGGAAGGATAAGATTCACTAGCTGAGTATGTGCCTGTATTTGCCATTTCTAGTAAAAAAACATTAAAGTGTAAGCCCTAAAACTGTATAAAAACTAGCCTTGAAATGGTGGAAGGAGCTTGTAATATTAATGTATTAGAAATAATTCATAATTCTAACATATCTTTGAGTGCTGTGTCAATTTATTTAAACTGTTTCAGAGCCTCAGGTTCCCTAAATCATTTTAACTATAAACTTATTTTTGATTATAACTTTGATTAACATTAGTTGAAGACAGGGAATTTCAAGTTGTTTACTAGATTATTCATAACTAAACACAGATATAAAAATCAAAACAGGGAAGGGAGTGAGGTCAGGACAAAATGCTCTATAAAAGATTTTCACTGCATTGTTGTTACCATAGTGCAACCATAGTGTCACCATAGTGCATGGTCCATTTGAAGGATTAGATTCACTGTGGTGTTCAAGGCACAAAAACCTTAAAGAAGAAATGACCAAAAGTGAATTTTAAGCATAACTTAATAAACTGGAAAATTTGGACCATGATCCTCTCCAACACAAACCTGAATCTAAAGTCTGCTCAGTAAAACAGCTAAGACTCCCAAGCTCAAGGCAAGGGAAGAAAAGTTGCTATGAGTCTGAAGGAAGAAAGAATTATCTGAGGAGTGTTATCTCTATGTATATGTATATATTTTTTACCTTCTTCTGCTAGCAATTGTCTGTTTTTTATTGAATTAGTTGATGGAAATATACCAGTGCTGAATATCTATATACTTTGCTGGACTAAGCCACAGGATGACTTACAGGAGGCGAGATGTGGCAATAGTTGTAGCTTTCTAAACTGACTCTCAGCCTTCAAAGTAGAGGATACCTGTAAGTACTTGAGCTAAAACACATTATCAGTAATATATGTTTCCTTTGAAAAGGCCTCATAGCAGCAGTTTCAAGAAAGTTCATAAATCTTTACTAAAGGCATTAACTCAGGGATAAGAAAAAAGATGCTGAGACATCTTGAGCAGCTTATCATATCACTGTACTTAGTGGTTATTTAAGGACAATTCTGGTTGAAGGTTGATAACTGATGAATCTTTACTATAATTAAAAGTAAACAGAAGCAAGGAAGGCATTTTTGAGGGTGGAGAGTGAGGCATGTGTGTGAATTTCTCTCTGTCAAGCTGTTCATGCAAACATGAGATCTGGATCTTCATGTTGCTGTCAGAAAATTATTCACCTTAGAAGTTCTATGACCTAGAAAATTGTAATCTAGTGATGACCAGATGGGAACTAAACCAGCTAGAAATCCTCTAGATCTCTCTCTCGGGTATTCCAAAAGTTTAGAACAGTTTTCTTCATAGGGAAGAAGCAACTGATCCCAAACAAGCTTAATTTTTGGCAGACTTGGTTCTGCATCCATACATTGTGTCTACCATCAAAAATGGGATCCTGCCTTAAATTTTAGCTATTATTGGTCACTTCTTGCCTTTGGAGAGCCCTATGCAGTCTCCTCTCCCTGGCACTTTTGTCCATGTTGTCCCGTCGTAATGATGCTATATTCCAGCTCTGGAATTGCAGCTTTCAGGAACCTCTACCCTTTCTAAAGCCACGGATATCAGATTTGTATTGCAAGCAGGAGACTGCTCCCAGATTCTGCTGCTTATTAATTACTGCCACTGCCTTGTCTTTTCTCAGCAGCCTGCTAGATAAACAGTCTGCCTGAAGCTAGATGTCCTACTCACGTTCTGTTAGTTACGTTTTCTTCAGGCATTGCTGGACAACTGGCAACACCTCTTGACACATATCTCGCTGATCTATTCTTATTGTCATTGCAGAAAAATTTAATGATCTTACCCACGAATGTCTTGAAGGAGAGGAACTCTGAAGATATCCTCTCATCTGTATCAGGTGGTAAGAACCAAAGGGAAGCTGACGTAGGTGAAAAAAGCCTACAGAGCTTGATACGTGTGTGACCAAGTATACAAGGAGTGCTTGTTGTAGCAGCTCAGCCAATGTCCTGCTTGCTCCAGTTCACCTATCCATTCCTGGGAGGCCAAATGGGATCTTTCGACATTCCCAGGCAGATTCCCCAGCACGCTCCAGCATGGCTGAGTATATGCCATCATAAAACGTACTTTGCACTGTGGTTGTTTGTGATCTAGAGCTATTATAAAGTCCCAACATTTAATAATTCTGCCTTTCACCCCAACACTCCTGTAATTTTTAGTGATAGCGTGTGTTTTTCTTTACTAAGTTTGCAATATGAAATTTCCTAGGTATCACATATCCATTTTTTCAACATTCTCTTTCAACTCTTTTGAGTCTGCTTTTATTTTAGTTTAGTATCTTAGCGAGTCTCCTGAATAAGCTACATATGCATGACCTCAGTTATGTCATATTTCTGTTGTATCTAAAAACCTTCTAATTTGTTCCTTCCGCTCACTACTTCTATTTTTGCAGAAAGAATTGACTTGCATAGGACTCATGTGCTTTCCCCTGTTTTCCTCTCCCCATGTTTCTGTATTTTCCTTCCCATTTCTCTAACTCACTTTCTCCCTGCTGCTGGAGGAGAAGCTCTGCTTTGTTACTTACTTTTTATTAGCTCTGTCCTGGATCCCTGTTGTCCCAAATTAACCCTTGACATCTATACAGTGTTCCACAAAAGTAAAGAATATTCTTTACAACCTTTTGCCTCTTTAAGAGGGGGAAAAAAAAAGAAAAAAAAATTGCTTTCTGCTCTGTTTAACTATTGATTTTGGTGAAAGTTATAAATCTTAATCAACTTCCTGTCCTTATATTTCTACGTATATAGTTTCTCTTCATCTTCCCTCTGTGGTAATTTGATATTTCCTTTTTTTTTTTTTTTTTTTTTTTTTTTTTGTGTGTGTGTGTCTCTGTGTGTTATGGGTAATGTGCTAAAATCTAAAGAATTCTCTAAATACTCTTGCCAAGAAATTCCAAAGCACCTAAATGATTTAGAAACTGAAGGGCTATTTTCACAGTCTAGCACTGCCTTAGATCTTCTTAACATCTTAGATAAGAAGTGGGCATTCTCCTCTGCCAGTGCTGTGCCACACAAGGATACCAGCATAGCTCTGGCGAGTCCTTTGCCTGCCTATCATTGGTTTTCCCTTCCTAAAGCATGTAACCACTTGTGAATGTTTTTTTCAGATCTCATTACAAGGCAGGATATGAGGTTTAAACCTGTATGGCAGACACCAAAACAATTAGCAATGCTGCAGTAAGATACATTAACAGCACTATGGTAATTGAAATCCTTACTCATAATCAGAGCCTTAGGAATGCTTAACAGGCCATATATATGAATGTGTCTGCTGCTACTCGGCTTTTCCCACCTCCTAGGCAATCTCACTGAACTGGGTTCTCTCTGGGAAATCCTGTCATTCAAGTGAGTGCATTTTCCATGCATCATCATCTGCATTCACAGCTGTAGAGAGAATGCGTCAGGGACAGGGTTTGCTAAAATGCTATTTGAAATGTGTTTCTCACATATGAATTGCAGTCACATAGAGAGATTCCCAAAGCTGTTGAGGCCCCTCTGAACAAGCTACACTGCCCAAAAGAGCAGAGAGAGGAAGTCCTTATCCTTGAAAACTTTGTGATTTAAACAAACAGGAAAGACTGGAGGGGAAATGGAGTGACATCTAAGCATCAGATACAGGATGAGCAGCCAATAAAGCCACGACCTCCTGACTTGCAGTATAAAGCTTCATGCACTGCTTCTGTCCTTCTCTTCTTCCTATTCCAGAGTGCTAGACTAGCACCACTCCCCCTGCACTCACGGGAAGGGATAGATGCCCAATATCTTTGAAAAACAGTACCTGTCACACTCAAAGGTATGTCAATTAAAATAACCTAACTTTTTATTATTAACCTAATTAAAATAAAGGTAATTAATGTTACTTTCAAGGAAGGCAGTCTAGACCCTTATTCTCCCAAAGGCAGGCACACCCATAGCTCGTTTCATAGTTTTCAAGAGTATGTCTAGGTGGATGGCTGCAAAGAGCTTCTTGTCAATACAATAGTATTTCAGGCAAATAGAAGCACCCTGCCCAAGTGGGAGATTTGAGGTTAATCCAGAGAGTTTATTATGAGCTAGCATGCTCTGCACAGAGTAGCATGGAACTCCAGATATCTAGAGGGGAACACACAGTGCTGGAAGAAGGAAGGAGATTTTTATCCTTTATCCTTTTTGACTTGTGAGTCAAGTGGCAGAGAGATTACAGAAAGTGTGGCGAGTGAATTACCAATTTCTATCACGTGGTGAGTGTATTAGCCTTCTCTAACTCTGAATCCCATTACGTGAGAGAACCCTGGAGGAAAGGTCGTTCTTGAAGATATGGTCCATTATTAACGAAGCTGGGTTTCTGCTGAACTGCGTCCATGCCTTTGACCTCTCCCCACTTTCTGTGACAGATTGTTTTTGCTCTGGAGCCCCCACCTATGAGCTAATGCTCCCCTGCACCTAATGGTGACGTTTGTGCCTCGGCCAGTGTGGACATGGCTGAGCATCCCTGGGTTTACCTCCTGGGCATTGCCGGCTAGGCCTGGGCTGGTGGGGAAGGAGAGTTTGGGAAATCCAGTGATGCCCGCTCTCCTGTATGCAAGTACGTTGGGTCTGGCTCTCCCATGCTGGCCTGAACCTCCTGGTGAAAGGGACTTCCAAGACCAAGCAGGAAGGCACAGGATGCGTGTAGCAGGGAGCATCTGAGATTAGAGTAGTGTCAGAGTTTCATAGCTCCTCATTTTATGGACAATATTGTGAGGAACTTTGTCTCTTGGTATGTAGCCAAATATGATCCAGAGCTTGTGTTTAATGCTGTACTGCTTGAGGGGAGAAAAAAGGTGGCACTAGTGTGATGCAGAGAGGAAGAGAAAGCCTGTGACAGTAGCAGCTTTTCTTTCTTTCTTTCTTTCATTTTTTCTTCCTCTAACACCTATGATTTCTGAAAAAAGGGGTCTGTACTTTACAGATAGTTTTCACTTCCATGTGAATTGGTACTGGAAATCTTCTGGAAATAAGTATTCAAATACACTGAAGAGAATAGATGCTGTCTTATAATACAAGAAGTGTAAAAAGGGTTAGGAATGGGCTGAATGGGAGATTGTAAGAAACCCCAGCTGGATACTGGTGTCCGGAGGAGACTACTGTTGCATGCTAGAGGACACCTGCCAGCCATTTCGGGCTACCTTGATGGGTCCAGCAGCAGCTCTTTCCACTGCTGTGGCAACCAGTTTGGCTTCAGAGGGCGGCAGAGTGGGCAGGACACGAGGGCACCTGAAAGCTGCCCGGCAGAGATGGGGGCCCGCTGCTGCGTCACTTGTACTGAATTTGCTGCCAGAATCCCGCTTTCTCTGGGATGTAGAGCACGGACACACAGACTATTTTGCTCTATAGTTTTCAGGCAGTGTAAGAAAGGACCTTTATTTCTTGGAAACATTCTGTTTCAATGGATTTTGGAGCAAAAGCAACCTTGCACGAGGGTGGCTAATATCTGTGTTCCCACTGCCAGAGCTTTTCCACTCTTAGCAGGTAGTAGACATCCCCTGTACACCTCCCATGTCCCCCTTGGCCAGCTGGGACCCTCCGTCCCGCACACAGGTAGTCACAGGAACCGTTGCTGGAGGCAGGGCTGTTGTAGACGTGTGCTCTTCTTCCACCGGGAACATTTATGGAAGGGTGGGAGGAGTGGGGACAGGAGCGAGGTCTCGGTGGTCTCAGCGCAGGCTGCCCGGGGGCCCAGGGCAGCAGCGCAGAACGGGGGCGCTGGAGGGAAATTGTATTCACAGCCTCCTCCTCTCGCAGGCTCTTTCCTCTAACGTCCCTTACCTCGGCTGTAGCATTAAACGGTCTTCTGAAATTAGTGTCAGAACTCCTAACTCTTTCAGAATTATTTTTAATCACATAAAAAGCCTCCACAGTACTAGAAATACAGTAGCTACTGTAAAAAAAAAAAAAAAAAAAAAAAGTTTTGAAACAAAGAAACAGAAGAAAAGATGTTACCAAAATAAAGTGTGGTTTAGACTTCCATTGCAGTCCCAGGTGGAGCAGATCATTTGTAAAGATTCAAATAAGAATTAGGCTTAATTGAAAAGAATAAGAAATTTAAAGTATTGCTGTAAAATATGAATTTGTCTAACTCTTTATTTTACAGCTTACGTTAAGTGAGCAAAAACCATCAGTCTGTACTGTAAAAACTTAAAGAATACTGCACTTTTGGAATAAAAACTGAAGCGATTTCATATGAGAAACTTCTGCTACAAAGAGATGAAGGCCTGAGGCTGAGTATGCCTTTTTCAGATTCATAGAATTTCTCATTTGGGGTCCAATTGTATCAGGGATCAGAATCCCTGAAAGGACTAGCAGACCACTGCAAAGTCTGTTAGAGAAAAGGACAGGATTGCTTTACTGTTCATTTATTTGTAAGTGAGTGTAGAAATTTTGGCAGGAAGATGATATAATGACTCAGTGGACTTAGTTTGCAAAACAAACAAGCAGAATTACATGCTCAATTTCTTTGCTGGAAAAAAAAAAGTCTGAAAAATACAGAGAGTGTAATTTTTAATTAAATAAAAAAATGCAGATATTGCAGCAGAATACTCAGAACTAAACCGTGTTGTGCCTTTACACAGAGGTGCTATGCTTGCATTAAGCAAAAACATTTTGGAAAATAAGTACTGAGAAGTAACTATTCTCAAACATATACCATACATATTCTTCACAGAAAAGACTGAAGCAGAGATCAAAGTGATTACAGAAAAAAGAGAACTGAAGGAGAGGAGGATTCCTCTGCAGAATTTGTTGAGGAAACTGCTGCACCTTCTGTTTGCATTTCCTTGCACATTAATAGCTTTCCCCTGTTCTGCTTGTAGGATGTTCTGCATACGCAGAGACCAGACACGCAGCTCTCACTCTCTCCACTTCAAACACTTTAATATTCAGTAGTGTAAATATTCCTATACTAAAAATTCAGCTTGTTATGTGCTCAGTAAAGCGCACATGGTTATGAACTCAGACACAGTCTTCCCACTAATAAAAGTGCACAAGGGCAATAGGGAACTTGCAGTGTCATTGTATAAGTAACGGGATCACTTTATCTGCAAAATTGAGTTAATTTCAGGCCTTTTGTGATGAAGGAAGATAAAGCAAATCTATGATTCAGGAAAAGGCTAAAAGAATATTAAGTAAGTGGAGACACTACTGTGAGGCTAGAAAAGATTTTTTTTGTTTAGCAAAAAAGAAAAAGGAAAAAAGAAAAGAAAAAAGAAAGGCAGAGGACTGTATTTGCCCTCTAAATTTAAGGGGAGAAAGCAGGGGTGGACAAGGCAGAAACAAGCAAGGAAAAAGAGCTGTTTAAGCTAAAACACAGGACCTGACACACCAAAACTTTGTATAAATTACTGATGAATAGCGATACCTATCACTCATATAAGAAATTATAGGAATTCATCAGAGAGTAGTTCTGGACCAGTCCAGTAATATCAATAGTGTTGTTAAGGCAATAAGGTCTATTTTAAAATAGGTACAACCCTTATACATTGTGTTTGCTCCAAATGGCAATGTACAATATTACTGCCTTCAGTACTAGGAAGGATTGGGATTGAAGCTATATTCAAGCCCTGTGTTCTCATATCTCCATTTACCAACAAACATGAAACAAGAAGCAGAGTCAAAGCTCTAAGTCCCCTGATCAAGTTGCTAAATATCCTCTCTTGCTCTTCTTGGGGGTATCAAAACATGAGCTAACACTGCACTTCCTGCGGGCTCCTCAGGTCAGCAGCATACCTTTAAGAGCTAGTGAGAAGGCTTTTAGAAAAAGCCTCAGGTGGTTCCTCTTTCCTTGACAGAGCTGATTTACAGATTGTCATCTGCCTGGCACCTACTTTTCCCGGTGCCCAGGTGCCCAGCACCACCATCGTTTCCACTGGCTGATGGTCCTGCATTTGTCTGCTTGGGCCTGTGGGTGCTGTGTTTTACTGTGGTGAACGTTTGCGGTCTGTTCTCCTCCACCGGCTGTGGAGAAGGAGGTGAGAGCCTTCTCCTTCCTTGCTTTCCTCTAGCTTGTCTGGGGAAGTGTGAGCCTTGTCTGCTCCTGCACGTGCAAGCTGCAGGCTGGAGAGGCCAAGCCCCCGAGGCATGGGGTTTGTGTTGCCTGGGCCTAAAATGCTACTTTTACCTTCATTTGCTGGTTTGTTCTTTCTCTTTCTGTAAGTAACTATTTTATAGACTTTTCAGGGAACTGCAGTGCAAAAGACGACAGAATATATTTGTGACCACTGCTTTGTTTGAGGCTTTCTGAGCTGCAAGTGATAGCTTTTTTATTGTACAGATCGCTCTGGAGAAACAGTGGCATTCTTGGTGGTTGCCTCTTTCGGGGCTGAGGGTCTGCAGGGTCAGGCTCGTGCTGCGAGGAAACAGAGAGCCACGTTCAGTGTCTCATCTTGCATTTGGAATGAGATTCAGACAGCTCAGAAAATATTGTTACAAGCACATGTTTTCATGTGGTTCATGAAAGTAGCACTGATGATCAGTTTTACGTTATTTCTGCAGGTTTTTTTTTTATTGCTGGCAAAAAGGTCAACATTTATATGTAAGTGAAATAGAAAACCAAAATGCCTTTTGAAAAGTCATCAAGAAAAAATGTCAGAGGACATTTAAAGCCCAGATCATTTCTGCAATCAGGTAAAATGGCATATATCTGGGTTCAGATATTATTAGTTATGGAGGATTGCAACAAAAAATTTTTTTTGTTTATTTGGAGATCTATCATTTCATTACATGGTTGTACAGGTTATAATATGAAGAACAAATCAGTAGTTCCTCAGTGATTGATGGTAAGAATTAATACAAGTGTAATGATTAAATAACATATGAAAACTGAATAATAACAAAAATTCTTTGAATAATCTTTCTTGAAAGAGAAAGATTTTAACTTCATGAATCTGGGCATGTGCTGCTGATTTATAGCTCCTACAGGAGAAACAATTAGTTCAACTAATATTGTACTGTTGGCAAGCTATTTAAGGGATTTTTTTTTCCCAACCTACATTATAATAGATCTTGCACTCCTAAGCACAAGGCTAATATTGACAATTCATTATTAGTTTTCATTGAAGGCCTGGGTCAGGTCACAAACCTCCCTCAAAGACTCTGTTACTATTACTTTCTCTTCCAGAGACAAACAGTGAAAGGAAGAAAATGATGGATGAAACTTACTTACCGCACTTAAATTCTCTGTAGCAAATTTTTCAGGCAGTCCAGGGTAAAAAAAAAAAAAAAAAAAAAAAAAAAAAAAAAATCCACTAGGAATATAATATGTGTATATAATGTGAGATGCAATAAAAAACAGATCTCCCAAGCTAATTAAAAAGACAGGAGGGCTTAAAAAAGCATGGTGGGTACTCCCTGAGGGATACTTTTTGGCTCATAGACCTTAACTGCTTTCTTTGCCACCAGTAATAATAGGCAAGTGCTTTGCCAAACTATGTTAAGGACTTTGTGAAAGAAGTACATTTGTTCAACATGAGATGTTTCTCAGCTGGTTTCTGTTATTTTTGGACATGATGTAACACCTTACTTATCTATCAAGTTCCACTGATTTTGTTAAGACTATTTGCAGATGCTTCAGTACAACAAAGTATTTAAGACAACTATTTGAAGTTAAACAGCTGCTGAGTACTTAGCTGGATCTAGTCCAGAGCTAGGTATTATTCTGTTTAAGGACAGAATCTGACCCTCAGTGCCATTTTGCTATGTTGACAACAGCTTCAGCTCATGGAAAACAGAAGAAATCCTATCTGTTAAGCTGAGTGGAAAAGCTGAGCAAGATTTGTTCTTAGGATTAATAACTTACACTAGGACTCCATTGCTGTAAGCCAGATAATTTTCTTTACATTTGTCATAACTTGCAGCCACTTTTGGATGGACTAAATGCTTGTTGTATCCTTTGGTGTGGCGCTCTTTTTTTCCCCAGCAGTCAGCTTATGAGTTTCTCTCTTCTGTTTCAACTCACTGTTCTAGGGAAGAAGCCCAAGGTGGGAGTGAAAAGGAACATTTCAAAAAGAAAAGAAACAGTTTTTCTCTGAGGTTTTGCTTTCAACCATTTGTCATGTTGTACCTGCCCCTTGCACTGATAATTGGTGTTTGGCTTCTGCTCTGAAGCAATGTCGAGTCAGTACTGCACGTACGCGGCTTCTTAGGCTTTCTGCGGCTGCGGTACGTTTCTCCTGAAAGCTGTCCTCAATGGTTTTACCAAAACAATGCAGCTGGATACCACCAAAAACTGAGAGGCCATCCTGCAAGCACTTCTAGGTTTGGTCAAGCACACAGTGCAGACGCTGTATGGCCTACAGGTAAGTATGGCTCATGTGCAGTGGAACTGAATATTTTGTGTAATAAGAAATAGCTCTACTCTAACGTATACTTCGTTGTTTACTCTTGTGTATACTTTGTTGCTCATCTTTGTTCAGGGAGTGAATGGCACTTCTCGGGAGCACATACCCATTTGTACAGCCTATGATTTAGTTTTGAATTAAGCATGGTGACAAATACTCCCTGAAGTAATTTAATAACAAATTGAACACTTTTTCTTTTGCTAGGAGCTTACATGCAGTTTTGCATTCAGGACATGTTATAATCTTAGAAATTAAACATGTGCTGTCATCAGCCAAGTGTGCCTCGTGTTCTAAGGAACACTGCACGCTTTTTCTCAGCCTCATTTACGGCTCAGTCTTTCATGTATTAGCTCTGGGCCTAGTATGCAGGACGCTCTGGTATCTGGCACAGAGGAGAAGAAAACCAGCTCCAGCTCATACTCGTGAAAGATGGTTGTGTATGTACAGGAATTTGCCATCCCTGCTATACTTTCTTTTCTGTTTGGAGGATAAATGAATTTAGTTTTAATTAGAGGCTGAATGAAATAATCTAATGACATACCTGCATGTCCTTACATAAAAATGCATATATCTGCTTAGGTTTAACAGCTAGTTAACATTAAATAGATTGGTTGGACTGTGGCTGGGGGTGACCAGTTTTTGTGTTTATTTGGACTTTTTTTTCTGCCTTTGTTTCAGAACAGAGCAGCCCTCACCTGTCAGTCCCACCCACCTCAGGTACATCCTGCTGTGGTGGCCACAGGTTGTGCTTAGCAGCATCCAATAAATATGTACAGGAAAGATGAAAGCTCCACAGCATCTCCTCTTCTGAACCTCAGATAAGGTTCCCTCACTCCCAGTTCAAATGCAGCAGGTCTGTGTAGATTTATTGTGCGTGCCTACGAACCTGCACAGGTGATGGGCTTCACTTACTGTTACTGCACCATCCATCCACCAGCAGGTTATGCTTCATCACTGTTGCAGGTACCAGCATCGCCTGTGTCTTTTAACTTGTACTCATAATATTGCTTTTCACAGTGATTAAGAAATATAAGAAGGTGTCAGTCAAGTTGCAATCTAATTGTGCTGCTAATGAATTGTATGTTTTGATCATAAAATGGGTATTTTTTTTTCCCTCTTAAGCAGCAGATAAAACCTTCTGAAGTGGAGAAGACATAGTGAGATGCCTTGGGGAAACACTGCCCTGTTCCTCTGCAAGCCATGCTTCCTCTTAGTCCAGACTCCTCAGTACTGATTAAAAATGATGGGGAAGACTCCCTCCCATCCTTAGTCCAGTTGGCAAGTTAGCATATTTTATGATTGAAATTTAGTATTTTTAAAAAGCAGTTAAAACTGATAGTAGAAAATATCTTAAATAATTGAGTTAGATAAAAATGAACATCCGAGTGCAAACTAAAAGGGAAAACTTATTACAGAACAGTTGTCTGCTTGCAATCCCATTTTGCCACCACTAGAGTTGGAAGGGCTGGGAGAGAGAGAAGTATTTGTACAGGACAGTCTGTCTGTTTCTTGAAGCTTCTGCCAAGCAAAACCTCCAGGGGGTTTTGGCGTGGTGACTAGTAGATAAGGCACTGTCATTGGCCATGTCATATTATCTGTGCTATAACAAAATAGCATTGCAGCAAGTATAGCCTAAATATAACACAGAAACTGCAATCACAGTATAGGCAACTGGCCATATTGTTACCATCATTTGTGCTTCAACAGGCTCTAAACCTGATTTACCTATTCTCTCTCTTTCTCTCTCTCTCTCTCTCTCTCTCTCTTTTTTTTTCCCCAAAGAATTCTCATTTGCCTCTCTCTCCATCAAGAAATTTCTAGCAACTTGTCTAGAAAAGCAGCCTAAAGTATGGTTAGCAAATCGCAAAGACTATCAGTGGAATGTGCCAAGGAACTGTCTGCTGGATTTTTTTTTTAATTGTTTTCACTTTTTCTATTTCTAGCCTTAGACAAACATGGATGCTACCGTTAGAGCACATGCAGATCGACTGAAATGAAAATGCTTAAATATTAGAGAGATGGTTTATGGTGCTGGTTGTGATGACTGCTTTGTTTTAAGATTTCATCCACAAAAAGACACTATACAAAGACTATCTACATTAGAATCAGAAAGTCTCCCTGTTGTGTAAAGCTTAAACATGGTGCTACTGTCCTTTTTTGTTCTGATCAAAAAGTCTCTGCCAGGTTCAGAGATGTGGAGAGTTTCTTGATAAAAGTGGATGGCAGAAGTGTTAGTATGATGGACCAACAACTGGCAAATCTCAGTTGTGAACCTCAGCTACCTATGCAGAAGGTGGTTGCAAAGCTTTCATATGCATGAATTCAGCCAGCAATTGACTCTAGTCTCACCAAAATGAAAAATCAGAAGCAACTTAATCAGAGTTACTCTGAGTGGTATCACAGGACCTGCACCAGGACTGAATGCGCAGATCAAACAACCACAATCCAGATCATGTATAAAATGTACAGGACAAAAAAAGCTAAAATAAGAACCTCTAGAAATCATCTTTTGGTCCTTATAAATATGTTTTCATCCAAAGCTGAGTATAAAACCTAAAGTCTTGTGGATGTGGCCTTTTGAAAAGAGGCGAGTTCTCCCTTCCATGCTTTGGCCTTTACTGGGAAATGCCCGTTGGTGGGAGTGGTGTTGCAACGCTTATTTACATGCGCCATGTGTAGGTGACACGGAATAGAACTTGAAAGTTTTTTTTTCATAACAAAAATCAGAGGTTTAACCTGAAGGGGGTAAAGAATATGACTATTCAAAGCATCCCCTTATGAAATCTCTAAGTGCGGATAACCGACAGAGCCTTGAAGGCTGCTGTTGTCCGATAAGAAAAGTTGAATATCTTCAAAATGTCTGGATACAGATTTGACAGTCATTTAGTTCCGCCTAAAATAAGATGACTCTTAAGCAACTATTTGGGTTTTGTCTGTACTGGTGTTTTTATTCCTTATATAATGAGAGTTGTAACAAATGCAATAGAAAAGGGGGGAAAAATCCTAGATTTTACCAGAGATTATTGAAATCTTTGCATTAACTTCAGTAGTTGATGCTATCTATGTGGTGTGTGTGTTTGTTTTTTCTGCTTTTTTATTTTTATTTTTATTTGTTTTTTTTTTTTTTTTTTTGACTGTGTGTGAGCAATGCACCTTTCCTTTGAAAGGTCTCTTCTCAGGAAGAGACAACAGCATACAAATGAGACAGGGCACTAGAGTATAAACTACAAAAATAGGAGCCTTCTGCAGACAGAACAAGTTATGCGTTCTGAGCTTTTAAATCTTTTTTTAAAGATATGAAGTCTTTTATATAAAACTTTTTTCCCCCCAAATGAAGATATATTTCACTATAGAAATTAAGGTGTGTATTGTGTATAGATGTATTCTCTAACATAAAATATATATATATAAAAAACCAAGGTTTAAACATTGAAAAACATCACCAAAACTACATTCCTTAATGAAATCCTTCCAAGGATCCTATTTGATTGATTGACTAAATCAATTCTTAGATATTAGACAAAGACAATTTTCAAATGTAAATGTGAAAGTGCATTTTAGTAAATGTAAAGGAATTTAAAATGTTTAAATGAGTAGAAAGGTTGGAAGCTGACTGGAAAGCAAGGACAAAGAAATGCAGAACTGATCTCACCTTTGTTCCAGTGCAACTGCCAATATACCTTTGTACTCTGCACAAACTATTTTTACAGTTTTTATTATCAAATTTTCATATGAGAAACTACAGGATGATGAAGATGAATTCCCACACTGTGCTCTACAACAAAGAAGATAACATAGGTCTTTCATGGACTTCAAACAGCTGATGCCTTTGGAGCCTATGGTGCAGAGAGTGCCCCGCTGCTTGATTGACACAAGCCCTTTCCACTGTACACATACGAGACCAATCCTCTGTGTGCAGGTTCAGCCATGAAAACTGCAGGTGAAACGTAGCAGTCTGGGGCCACTTTTAAAATATGATCCTGATGAATTCTGCAAATGGAAAATACAAAAATCTGCTTCTCTTCCCAGAGATCAGCGTGTCAGAAAGCAGGGAGGGCTGTGATGGGGAAGAGCGTGTCTGGTGAGTAGGATGCTGCTGAGGGCTGTGGGTGGGCAGATGAGGACAGAGCACTTGGGTGCCAGCACCCAGGAGCAGCCCAGGGTCTTCCTCTAGGTGACCCTGCTTGAGCAGGGGAGTTGGACTAGATGATCTCCAGAGGTCCCTTCCAACCTTACTGATTCTATGATTTCTGGATCTCCAATTTAGAAGATCAAAAGGAATACCTACCACCTCATGTAGCATCCTGTGTTTTCCTCTCAGATCTACATCTCAATGCATTTTGTAGGGTTGAGGAAAGAGTATTTCCTTTCTTTTTCCTTTCTCTATGATTTCCCCTTAATCACTAGTGATTTTCTGTCTCTGTTATTTGTTTACCTGAAAGCAAACAGTGTGAATGAATTCTTGGACAGGAAACGTTGCTCGCACAGAAACGCTAGTCATTTCCCATTAATACAAGAAACAGCAGCTCAGTAACAGTAACTAGGTCTTGTTACTAGGGGCCTTTCTTGCACTCTAATTTGGGTTGTAAGTATCCAGAAGAAATGCCACTGAAAACCTTTGTTATGATGTCATTCTTCAGCGCTCAAGAAAATATATATTTATTTCTCTTTGCTTGAAATACTATTTGCATAAAAGTCAATAGCTATGCTCCTATTTATTTCAAGGGATTAAGGCTTTATTTTGTGAGTAGTCTTTTGCATGCCGGCAATGACAGTATTTATAAGTTCTCCACTTTTATTAGTATTGCTCTATGATTGTTATTGCAGTAACGTTTGTTCTATTTATAATTAAAAAATTATAAAAGGCAGCATCTCATTTCTGTCACATCACTTGTTCGTGTAAACTGTATTAGCATGGACAACATGGCATTGCTAAGAGGAAATTACATAACAAACTTTGGCAGATCTGATAGAAGGTTAGTGCCAAAGCAAGGGAGTGTTTTATTTTTTTTATTTTTTTTTTAACGGATAGACAAGTGAAATACTAGGTTTTTAGTAACACCACGTTGTAAAATAAAAGGTGACCAGAGCAATATAACTTTGCCTAGGAGTTCTATTTTAATCGTATCTTTCAGTTGCTTTTAACTTTGAGTTGTGAAATTTCACATTCAGATTATTTGATCTTATTTGCATTGACAGTCTTGTTTTGGTCAAAAGTGTTGTCTGAATTTCACCAAATGACTCCACATTTTTTTTCAGATAAATAAAGATACAAAATAACTGTTGGTTACACAGTTTCTCCATGTTTCCAGGGGTATAGCTAACTGTCAAGAATTCATGGCAGAAAACGGAGATTTGAGAGAAGAAACAGTGTTGTGGGAGAGAAAAATGTTTGCTTTTCTCATGCAAATCCTTCAGACTGATATTATAAATGAGTGAATTTCCATTAATATCTATTCAGTAAAAATCATTAGAAGATTTCTGCTAGAATCTTTGAACACTTAATGTGCAGCAAGTGTGATCCATAGTCGTGTCAGCATGACAGATGTAAATGCTGCTGCTGCTGGTCTTGTCATTTCTCTCTTGTTTCTTTTAGGTTACTTGCCTGAAATCAGCTCAACTCATGCTTGACTTAAAAAAAAAAAAAATAAAAATTAAAATTTGTTAGGGCTGTGTTCTAGCTGTGGTGTTTGCTGGACTTACTTTGAAGTCCAACCTGATGAGGATTTTGGATTTGAAAAGTAGCCACTGCAATGAATATGCTTTAGTTACTCTTAAGAGTGTTTTCATTGTGTCAGAGGTAAACTGAACTGAAGCCATGAACTCCCTGTCCCCCGTGATACAATTTCAGTTGGAGCAGCTCCGAGTGTCGCTTCCACTGAGGTCAAGATTGCTTGGAAGAGGCAAAAATAGCAGCTGTGCCACTGAAGTCATGTTGTATCTGCAGGGCTTCGGGGAGGGAGAGCACAATGTCGATGTCAAACATCATGGATTTTTCTTTTTCCGTCTTCAAGATTGTAAAGATGGAGGATTTTGCATTTGAAAGTAAACTGTTTTTATGAATACATTTTAGTAACTGTTAACAGTGTTTTCATTGTGTTAAGGTATATTGAACTAGTCCATTAAAACTGTCTCCTGAGAAACAGTTTCAATGGTAGCATCTCTTCGTGTCATTTCCACTGAAATTACGACTGCTTGGAAGGGAAAAATCCTAACTGTGCCATTAGTCATGCAGTATCTGTAGGGCTTTGGAAAGAGTAGTGTCAATGGAAAATGTCACATGCATTTTTTCTTTAAGTTGTGCTGTTTTTAAATAAAAATTAACACGTCTACGTGAAGGGTGAGAATAATATTTTGGATCCAGTTTAATACTGTTCTTATGATTCAGCACCTAAACCAATAAGAACTGTTGAGCTACATTTCAACACCAAGGCATAGGTACACATCTGAAAGCAGTCAAATGTGCAAATTAAAAGGAAAGAAATCTTGTGCTAGTCTTCACCAATAAAGATGAGCACCCGTACAAGAGATAAGGTGCAATTACAACTGTGCAGAGGCAGATCGTCCTGTCTGCAGTGAAGCTGTGTGCCACAGAGGCCTTCTTCTGTGGAGTAAAGGGTGTAGGAGAAAAAGCTCACAATAAACCTCTCAGTTGCTGGAAATGGCACAGATGCTGCCAGTGCCCGCCAGAGACTAGTGACACACGCACTAGTTCATGAATAGTGATGTATTAAAATAAAGACATTGCCTCAGTAGAACTTTTCAACTTAATATATTATTTCTTTGAGAAAGTATTTTGGAAGCTAATATTACAAGATATATTTACTAATCCCCCACCCTAACCTTTGTGTGTGCATGTGTGTGTGTGTGTGTGTATATATATATATATAAATTTTTAAGTGTAGAGAAAAGATGTTTTCCAAATATTTTCTGTATCTGCAGTATCTTTCTACATTTTGAATTTAAAAACTATCTAAAAATTTGCAGATAATTGGTTTGCAAATAATTGCTTTCTTCTGAAATCTATAAAGTGATATTAAGCAGCAGGAAGAAAATAGAATCATTGATTCATTTATAATAATATATGTGGTTTATATAGAAATGCATATTTAGTTCCAAGCTTTACCCCCACCTCAAAAAAAAAAAAAAAAAAAAAAAAAAAAAAAAAGAGAGAGAGAGAAAAGGAAAACCCAAACCAAAACCAATGTGGCATTGTCACTTCAGGAAATAAAGTGGGTGCGCGGACCCCGCTGCCGGCTCTGCGTGAGGGAGGAGACCCCAGGGGCGGTGAAGGGCTCTGGGCAGAGCGCGAAGGGGCCGCGCTGCCTGGCAGCCTCTGTAAGCAGCGCTTCCAGCTACTAATAGCTGCTGATGGCAAGATGCTTTACTCACTAGTATCTGACCGACACGTGCTGGACATACGTGCTAATCTGTAGAGACCCAAACCAAAAGCAGGAGAGAGAAATAATGGCAAGTAATCATCTTTAGGGAGGGAGATTGTATAAAACCATCACTGGAGAGAAACTGGCTTTTAGCTTCCTGTTTGGCAAATAACCTAAAGAAGCAAAAAGCAGAGTCTGGTAAATTTTCTTCCCTTTTCTTTCTTTCATTCTTTTTTTTTTTTATATACAGGAAAGGAAGAAGTTGGTTAAAAAGTAGCCCGTGCATTTCTAATGAAATCTTAAAAGTACTTAGATATTTCTCCTTGAGCATATAAAAACATATTTGTAAGGTCAACCACACTGTTGTGCTGCCAGCAGTATTAGCAAACATTCATCCCTAAATATAGAAGTTGTTGTCTTCCTTAAGTCTTGTGAAATCCAAGTTTGAATGCAAATAGCTTTGATTTCTCTGCCTGTAGTTCTTGTCAGTATAAATACCATCTCAACCCTAAATTTTAAATTTAAAAACAAGCAAGAGTATAAAAGAATGGATACGGTAGCACCAGCTATATCACCACCTCTTCCTTTAACAGGAAATATTAAATTTATAATATCTTTGGAAAATATTGACTTATTAACAATTAAGAACTATTAAAGAACTTTCATTTTGCAAAATAAATTATTTTTATTAGATTTTTTCCTAGTTCTGACATTTATTTTGCCTATATTTATAAATAATATGGCTGAATGAAAACATCCATCTTTTGTTAGTAGCTTTCATGGATTAATATGCGTACGTTATTAATGGATTCTGCTTTATGTTATGCTTCATGTTGTTTTCCATCTTTAATGCTCTCATTTATGCTGGAAGATTATTTGCTTTCAAGAACAAAGGCTTATCTCTTTATCCAGTGATGTACCACAGTCATCCTCCCCGTAAAATACTGCCTCCTGTCACTAGCCACTTCCAGTTGCCTTGAGGTGGAGCAGCTGAGCCCATGAGAGATGACAAGAGTGGTTTCCTTGGCTTTGCTGGATTTTGGATCACGCTCAGGACTGAAATTCAGGAACTGTAGCACACAACTGTAGTATGTATGGTGCTGGTGGCACACAGGCCTTTTCCAGGGATACCTGCTTCTTCTAATGGTGAAAGCAACTACCTTGGCCAATGGGCAGAAGAAGCAGGGGGGAGTGTGTCTAAGCCTCTGTCTGTGTAAGACTTTTTGAGGAAGGAAAAGATACATTTCTTGTCGCACAGCCACTTGACTGATAGTGACAAACACACTGAGCTAAGACCTGCTTGGCCAAGGGCCCACTTTACAGATTAATTCAGGAAGGAGAGTTTTGAACTTGCAAAAACCCATGGTAGCTTCAGCTGTCCTCTTCATGGTTTTAAATAGCCTGCCTGAACTAGACGTGGAAGTGGACTACAGTATAAATATGCAGTTTTAGGTATGTAATTCCCATTGTTGCAGGTACTAAGTCAACACAAACCTGTTGCTCTTTTTGATATACAGCTTTGAATTTTATGGAAAACATGTTATTTTATATGTGGAGCAGGCTGAGAAAAATGCTATAATTTGACATCTCAGATTACATAGATCTATTTGTTTTCTTATTCTCATTAACAGGTGAAATAGCGCTGCCAGCAGGGAATCTGACAGTAACTTCAGCAGCATTCCCCTTCTCCCTTCTGCTCACATCTCATCAGCAACACTGTTTTAATGGAATAAAAAAAATAACTTGTACATCCTCACAGATCAGCCAAACAGCCTAAAGTAAAAGCAAATTTGATAATTTACACTTTCACACTTTTTGCAATTTAAATCAGGAGCTTGGTGATCTCTAACAAAGAAAATCTGAGATCTAGATAAGTAAAATAAGTTACTTAAGTGTTTGGAAAAAACAAGTTCCACATACTGTTGTCTTTTCTAATTTTCCACCCCATTAACATCTGCAAATGAGTATGTAATGCTGAGCCTACAGAAGTCATACTCTTTTGTCATTAAATGTGTTTGCTGCTAGCAATAACTGGCTTTTCTAATGCAGTTTTGCAGATATATTGGTAAGTACCCGCCAAATAAAATATATGGATAAATTTCTGGGTTGTGTAGTAAACACAGGTATCCTGCATTCCTGAGACAATTACAGCTATCCTACTGTATTTGGCAATAATCCTACCATACTCACTTGATGGATCACACATTCACTGTTACGGGACTGTAAGTCAAACCTCGGATTCCAAGCAGAAGTAGTCTCTCCAACCTGAGCTAATGCAAAGCTGTGTTCCAGTGGCAGTCTTACAAGAGCCATTTCTCAAAGCAGGGCAAATTTACAGACACACTGTTTAAGTCGAATCCAGCCATTTTGCTTATGTGCCCAACTGTTCCCTACTGCCATACTGATCCTTGCTTATTGCTAGCATCATAAGTTGACAAATGTAGCTTTACATCAATCCTTAATTGTTTTTATAGCATGAATTTCTTATTGTGCTACGATTTATAGATTTTCTTTTCACAGAATCACAGAATCATTAAGGTTGGAAGGGACCTGTGGAGATCATCTAGTCCTCCCTGTTCAGCAGGGTCACCTAGAGCATGTTAGACAGGGTTGCAGTCAGGTGAGCTTTGAATGTCTCCAGAGAAGGAGACTCCCCAACCTCTCTGGGCAACCTGTTCCAGTGCTCCATCACTCTCACAGTGAAGCTTTTCAGCATAAGAGCTGGTTTTCTTCAGGTCCCTCAAAACTGCTCTTTCCCACATCTCTCCCTAAATCCAATTCTTTTGGAAGAAGATTAAAGAGCTTGACAAACCCAAAGGAACAACCTGACCTTTATGGTTTTGACTCTTCTTTCTTAATGCCATCACAGAGTAAAAGCAAGCAATGTCTGATGATGTGCATATATCAGGAAAAAGTGGAAAATGGCATTACCTGGACTTGACATTTTGAATGGCAGATGGGGTAACAAATAATTTTTGCCCAGATTTTCTTGTCAACATTTAATTTAGGGCACTGAAGCTAATATAGTTCATGTTAGTTCCACAAAATACAAATATAAATAGGCTTCTCTAGTCTAATTGCTAATATGTTAGCAAGAAGTCCATCAGATTTAACATGAAAATAGGTTTTCATTTTTTGATATGCTGAGCATAGCATCTTATAGTGCTGATGAAAATCAATATCTCATTCTCAAATCTTCTCACCAAGATTTTCAAAACATCTGTTTTTTTCAGTATTTGGAGATACCTCTTGCTAAAGGCTTGAGAGCTCTGCGAACCAATCGCACTAAATGTTTCATGTTTGTAAGCTGCTTGCTCTGAGTTACAAACCTCAAATGTTTTAAAATTAAATTCAGACATTAATGAAGTCAACACCGAGTCTGCACAGTAAGTGTATAAAGCATGTAAATGCAGCACAGTTAGCTAGGCATGTATTGTTCTAATTCCACCAGTTGCGTAGACCTGGGCCATCACCTATTCCTGATAATAAGGCTTGCTCTTTCTAGCAGTCTTGCCTGTTCCTGCTAATCAGACTTACTCTTTCTGTCACTCTATGGATTTTCCACAGGGTCTATCACTATTCCCCTCTCATCTCCCAAGTGTCTCCCAGTAGGTTTTGGAAATGATTTACCTTGTGTTCTAAAAAGCTTACTGAAAGCACTTTCCTATCAGTAAAGCAGCATCTCTGAAGAGCTAAAATCAAACACTAGAAAATGCTAACTAAGTGGATTTGTCTTGAACTGAAGTTCAGCTGAAGCTGGGGCCTTGTCCAGTTTTTAAAAGTATTTAAGCACCCAAAAATGAAAGAAGACATTTAGTAGATTTTCAAAACTCCCACTAGAAGTTTTTAAGCACTGCTGAAAATCCCACAACTTCTACTTCTTATCTTTCATCTGGTGACACCCTGAAATGCCTTTATAAATCTGACCAACATCCTAAATCCCCTTGGAAAATCGTACAAATTAGCGGAACTTATTTAGACAAATGAAAGTATCAGTAGTAACTACTATAATGCACTTGTAATTGATACATATTTGATCTAAAGTTTGCCTTCCAGTTTGCTCTTCACATTGTACTCCAGTCCTCCTTTTCCACCAGTAATTTCAGAGAGTATAAATATATGAAATAGTATGCATATTTGGATCAGCCGAGTGTTAAGTTTGACTCACACATCACTGAAACTGCTGGGAAGCCTTCAGAGAATGCTGATTGAAAGCTTTACCATGCTGCCATGTTGTTGGTTTTGTTTTTCTTTTGATGCTACTGATACAGACCAATTCAGGTTAAGAGATTATAAAGTGTGAAAAGAAGTTACTCAGAAAAAAAAAAAGTGTGAAATAAATCTGACATGGCAGTTCCTTACAGATTTTTTTTAAAAGTCTATTATTAGTTAATTATCAAGACATTTCTTCCAGTTCATATTAAATTACCCCATTTGTCTCCCAATTAGTATTTCAGTGTCATGTAAGATTATAAATATGTGTGACTCAGGATAACTATCATGTGACATACTCATTTTTTTTTTTTACTCTGGAAAGTCTTGCCTCTTGGATACATTTCTTTTGTTAAAACTATGAAAGATAATTGTTGCTTTGAAAAATAATTTTTAAAAGTATATTTATTTTACAGCCCATTTGTTATTTTGGTGGATATATGTATAGCCTCTTCTATGCTGATGCATGAATGAAAGCTTTAATGAATGTATCTTAAAATCTACTTAGAGGTAAGAGGTATGGAAGATAAAATCACGTGCTTTATGGATATTACACTACTGCTCTGAATATAACGTTGTATAGTAGTTTTTTTTTACAAACATTGCCACCAAAGTCAGGGCTACTATAGATGGAATAAAGCTCTTCTCAATCAGACCCTTATGCTGAATGCTATTTTTATTAGTCAGCTCTAAAACCTCCAGTAAAGGAATGCCCTGATGCTTTTGTGGTTATGGGGGATGTCATGAGAGCTTTGCAAAGAGATAAAATGCTAACGGACTGTTTCCTATAAGCCAAATTTCTGGCGAACATAACGGGTGGAGCACTCGCTGCTTGTTAGCGGAGGGACTTCTCGTATTTAAGAGCAGATGGGGCACTGTGGTTCCAAAGCTTCTCTAGGAAGTTTTAAAGATTCACTAAGATCAGGAAAGTAACTCTATGGATGGAGAATTGACAGTGATGTGTTAGTATTCAACCATTTTCTCCTTGCTGGGTCTCTTATGTATATTTTCCCCAAAACTGAAAACAGTTTTTTTTAATATAACACTACAATTACTATGTTGTTTAAATAATTACTTGGAGGAGAGCTACAGCAGGAATAAGTTTTCAAGTCCAAATTAATGTTTTAAAACTGAAAGAAATTTAGTCCTTTTTCAGTAGAAATTTATATGTCTATTTTTTTTCCTATATATTGCTTTCCCTCTGCCACTAAGGGCCTGTAAGTTGGTGGCTGCATCTGCACAGATGTGACTTCAAATGATCAAGTTCTGGAATGCGGCACAACAAATATGAATACAAACCTTGTATTTTGTCATGGGTTAAGGCCAGGCAAATGGCATTTACCATTCCAGCATTAACAGTCATTTTCCTTCTTTTCTATCTGCATAGTAAATTCCCTGTGAGTCCTCCTGACTATACTTTCATACAAAGTGAGTTGGTGTCACTCCTGCAGAAGACAGCTTCTTCTGGTATGGAGTCACGTTTTCTGGGTGCAGCCCCTTTCCCTGCCTGCACCAACCCCGGCCTCGAGGAGAGAGCATGCTGTCTGCAACCATTTTTGCTGGCACATAGTGAAAACCAGAGTTAACAATAACTAATTGCCTCCTGACTTTCACATGAACAAAACCAAATCTGGGACAAAATCTTAGCCTCAGCTAAGAGCTGGGGTCCCAGCTGCCCTTCCTGTCCTTAGGATGTGAAGGACAGGAGGATGCTAGTCCTGAGCACTAGCCCACTACTCCTGGACATCGCAGCTTGTGCAATATGTGGGTACAGGGTGGCTGAAACTGAACCCTCAGGAGATAAGGAAATATTAAGTAGACCTAATATATACCATCCTTCTCATTTTAGTTTTGAGAAGTAAGTTTCCAGAACGAGAGTTACAAATGAACTTGTAAGACAACAGAGGGTCAGGAATAAAGACAGTCTCCCAAGCAATAGTCCAATATCCTCACCACTAGGCGACATTCCTATCTCTTAAAAATATATACGTGTCATTGCCTCAAGCACTCACATGTTAAAATGCATTTTCCTCCCTTTAAGAAAATAAAACCCAGGAGCTTATTCACTTTCTAGACCAGACATGCTGTCTACTACTGTAGCAGCTTTTCTGCTCTGTATG
This sequence comes from Rhea pennata, assembly GCF_028389875.1. Lineage (NCBI taxonomy): Eukaryota > Metazoa > Chordata > Aves > Rheiformes > Rheidae > Rhea > Rhea pennata. Next base: position 16,930,889 of record NC_084671.1, on the reverse strand, counting down.
CTGTCACTGTACAAACGCATTAAAGTTGCAAATGTCGTACTTGATGTGAGGTCTGAGGAGACCTGTCTGCAAATTCCAGTTTCGGTTTGCCGGTAAGCACTTTATCCTGCTCAGTGGCCGGCACCTTTTCAAGGAATAGAATAACCTAAGGTACTTCTCATACAGCCTTTAATTGGTTGTTTCTAGTGGTATCTCTTCATTGAGTACGTGTTAATGTTCTTGATGTGGGTCACAACTCCAGGTTGCTATTTTCTCTAATTATCATACTTCGGTGTTTTTTCTCTCATCTGGAACATTGTGTTCTCCAGGCACAGTGTACGCAAAAGTGGAGACATCATAAATGAGAGGAAAAAATAACCTAATTATCTTCGTGGTCCAGGAAGGTCCAATTAGCAATTACAGAAATGTGTTGAAATAAAAATTGTACATTGCTTCTTTTCACTCTATTTCTTAACTGTTAAGTTCACTGCTCAGATTTATCATGGGATTAGCTAACTGCTGATAAGAACACTTTTAACACCAAAGCTTTTAACATTTCTGAACGCAGATGGTTTGAGGTGTTTGAAACAGCAAGAATTACTGAACTACAGTATCATTGGGAGACTGTTACTTGTTCACTGAGCCTTGACTGAAGATATAGCTTAATACATGCTGCACCATCATTGGATGGCTGGTCATCATAAATGAACATACACCATTGCCACGCTGAGAAGGCAAGAAAGCAATCTCATGAGCTGATTGACCTAGACGTGCTAGTTCTGCTCATTCCTGCCCCTTGTCTGCATGTGGAGAACTGCTCACATGTTACAGAGGCTACAAAAAATAAAAAATAAAATAAAATAAAGGCAATGGTATTGCTGCACTCTGAGGTTACAGGCACTGGTTCCATAACTTATATTAAAGAGAGCGAGGATGATAAGTGTACAAGAGGAATATTGTATTGCGGGAGGGCTGACTGCAATGATGACACATTTCCCCTGTGATCCTGCCTTACCCCATCATCAGTATGAACTTCACCTGAATTACAACGTATGGCCTGCAATGACTACAAACTAGGATTGCATTTGAGAAGAAACTGGAAAAAGGTGACGCTGTATCTGTGATCCACAGCCAGATACACAATTTATATTCCAAAGGTTGATGTGCTTATATAATAGTCTTCATTTATCATTTATACCATTATGTATCTACTTTGGAAGGTTTCTACATTAATCTTAGCAATCACTCTCTAGGAAGTCCTAAGGGTAGATTCCTGCTATCATGCAGCCTGAGTCTTGGAAGTCTACACTTGGTGAAATATGTATTAAAACCTCAGAGGGGAAACTAGAAGAGATAAATATAAGCACGCATTTAACAAAGATTTTTAATACATAAGTTCTTCCTCTGTAGGATCACTTTTTTTTCTCTTTGTCTAGTTGGATTAGTATTTTTGTATTCAGAAGCTTTGACGTTGATAGCTCAGAGGAATATATGTATGCTTTGTTCAGAAAAGCAGTTTGCTATATTTCATGGTGGTGGGGCAGGCTATAATGAAATATCACAACCAAGCTAATGGCTGCCCAATATGAAGGTCACAGAGTGTAAAACCTGCATTTTCCTTCCTGTCCTGAACTGAAAAAAAAGCAAAAAAAACCATATGTTTTTCATCAGGTATTACGTTAGTCCATCTTGTTCTTTGACTGCATTTCTTTTTGCATGTCTTGTCTTGCAGCATGGACAATGTATAACCTCTTTATTTCATTTTTGTTTGTTTTTAGTTTTCATATCAGTGTATTTAATCACTTACTGTGAAGCCACATTGATTCTTGCCCATGCTTTGCTTTTCGGGTACGCTGCACAAATCAGGCCAGCACTCCTGAACGATAACAGGCAGAGAGGCACTTACCAGGCAGAAGGCCTGATTGCTCAGAAGGTAAGAGTGTTATATATAAACATCTAAGTGTAGGAATGCTTGCTAGAATACAAGAAATGTAAGGTTATACCTCACTGTTTACACAAATGTATTCAGCAAAGTATTTACTAGTTAGTAGTTTTGCCCTTTAACAAAATCCAAAAATTGGAGCCATCTTGATTTTCACCGACTTTTGGGGTTTTGTTTCCCTATAATGGATCAGTTATTATTTTTTTACATTAATTTACTTCTCTTTTGTGCAAAAAAATGCATGGGATGCTTTGCAACAGGCTTCACTGGCTTTTATTACAGGTATGTCAAGGAAGACTGGTGCATATTGCTTCAGGATACAGAGATACTTGGTGCGATCTGGGCTGTGCGCAGCCTCTGCGCGCTGCATAGCAAGCAGGAGCTGGACTGAGCGGAGGGGGCAGTCGGAAAGCAGAGAGAAAGAACAGAGATGTACAAAACAAGCGATACCTCTTGGGTTTGTGATTATTCATTACAGAAAGAGATGGTCACATCTGGAGAGGAAGGAAACAACCCAATAGATTAGACAAAAGTAATCTGGCAAAGAATATTTCAATTAGATATGGTTGAAAAATAAAAGTTAGGAAAGTGGAGCATTCCACAGATTGAATGTGGAAATCAGATGTTTTTGTCACTGGCACGTTTAAAGAGCAAGTGAAATAAGCATCTGTCAGAAGTATTAAGGAGTAGCTAATCCTTCCTTGGGGCAGGAGGATGCATCAAGTCACATTTTAAAGTCCCCTTCAGGACTAATTTTTCATTTTATAGAGAAACCTTCGGGCCAAAGGGTGTACTGGGAAGTCTCGCGTAGCTTGGTTTGAGGTTTTTTACATGTTTTTACTCCCACAATAAATCGAAAATGCCACACGGAGACCTGCAGTGTTTCACAGATGTGCAGCGATCAACTCTGAGGCAGATTCCTGTGGTTGCCACAATCAGTGTCAAAAGTCCTATTGGCTTAAGTGGTTAGAGAAGCAAACCTGGAGCTACCTGGGAAGGGTTTGCTAATCAAGCTCGAGCAAATTGCCCAGCCCGGCCTTCTGTTCTCCTGGGAGGTGATGCTCTACCACACCAGCTCCCCACACACCTGTCTTGGATGTTAATTTGAATCAATTTGGCTGCCAGCTGGTGCAATAGTTTTCAGGTGTGAGAGAATTTAAGTTCCCTGGTGATGGGGGCACACTGGGTGTGGTGTCATGCTGCGTGGGTGTAGTGGAGGATGAGGAGTAAGCCTGGGGCCCTTCTGCAGCCCTCTCCCCCAGGTAAGGAGCGTGCAGCTCTGGCCGCGGAGCGGGTGCCCGGTGCCCTTTGGGCTGGGGGAGGTGCTCTGCTTGCTGCCTTGGTTTCTAAGGGGGAAGCTCTCCCTCTCAGGATGGGCCGTGCTGGTCTCCTGGGCAGCTCTGCGAGGGTGCCCCTGCCTGCTGGGCTTTCCTAGCAGAGCTGGGTTTCATCCTCAATTTGGGTGAGCCAGCGTGCAAAATAATACAGCCTTGAAGCGTCTGATGCCCTGAATCTCTCTGAGGAGGCAGCTGTAGTCCCCTATGCTTTTCATTTTAAAAAGTGGCAGCGTGTGTTGTTGAATTTGGGATGTGTCTCAAGCTGTAGCGTTCCTCCTGACTTCTTTATTCAGCTTTTCTGTGTGCTGCAGAGTGGAAAGGGCAATGTGTCTGACTGCAGGGAGAGGATTTATGTAATGGTGCTCCTCTAAACCAATTTTGCACACAACACTATATATAATAACTCTGTATCCTGCTTCCATTTATCTCATATCCTCCCCTGCCTTAAAACATACTAGAACTTAGCTGTAAACTTAGATTAATGGCAGTCTGCAATTAATGAGCGGAGTAAACAGGGTGTCTTGTGTTACTTAATCCCTTAGCGTGTTGTCTCAGGTTTGCATATGTTTTCATCTGCAGCTTTTCTTTCTTTCTTTCTTTTGGGTGTTAAATTGGACATAGTTAAGCTAAACTGGACACACTTGTCTATAGTAAAAGTGCTATACTCTACGGGAATGTTGCTAGTTTCACGGCCTGAATTGCTGCAGAGGTACGTGCTGCAAGAAAATCTAAATTAAAAGGTCTTAATTCTTTCTTAGCCTTGTAAGCAAGCACTAACAAAATGAAGACTTGAGCTTTTTATTTTCCATGAATTAAGGACAAATTTAGGCTTTTAAAAGCGCCGAGAAAAATATTCTCTTTTAACAAACTACTGCATGAAGCTCTTTAGTATGGAAGTATTATGTTCCTTGAGGAATATCAAGGCAAATATTTCAGCAGTTAGCTTATTCTTTAGTATATTAAAAAATAACACAGCTGTAAAAGCTGTGTCAACTACTGGTGTGAAACAAAATTTTTCCAAGAGTGGGATTGTCTTACTTTAACCTTAAGAAACGTTTTTTTGATAAATAAATGTTCTTAAAATTAATACTTCAAGGGTCTAATGTGCAAACCCCTGGAAAAGTCTGGCTCCCTTGCAGGCAGTGAGAGCCTTCTTAATCCGGAGGAAGGCAGGTTTTCACTCAGCTCCTCTGTTCTGCAGGAACATAGGCCTGGAAAGGACGGTACAACTCCTAGAGTCCAATCACCTGCCACTGTAAGGGCTTAATGGCATCGAAAGCAGCTAGAACATCTGGTTCTCTTCAAAAGTTCACATTATTTGCTCAGATACATATTTTCCTGTGGCTCTGGTGTTCTGACAGCTGAAATTCTCCTCCAATTCTTTAGCTTCCGTTATTTACTGCCAACTTAAACCTGCCAATATTGAATCTGTTTGGCTCTTCTCCCTTGTTGGTTGTCCCTTTTCCAAAGACTTTTATGGACAGCAGTTGTCACCTCCTCAGTTGCATTTTTTTTTTCTGGGTAAAACCACTTAGGAATAGGCAGTTGATGCTGATGAGCACTGATCACTCCTAATCAGCTGTTGCAAGCGGTGTTTGCCAGGCAGTGGTTGACTGGCGGGCAGTTTATCCTGGAGTCTCCTAGTGAATTGAGGATCTGCAGAGAGAGTGCGCAGCTGACTTCTTCACAACTGATCCTGCTGTCCTCTCTGTACCTTCCCAGTCTCTCCACAGGGCAGTACCTCTCGCTGTCTCTCCCCCATCTTGACCTTCCCAGTAGCCTTCGGAGCCCGTTACCAACGGCTGTTTCCCAGCCCGCCGCCGTCTGGCTGCGGACAGCTCTTGGTGGTAGTGTCTCGGTGGGCTGCCTGGTTAGCAGGGAGGCAGGATGGGGTGACTAGGAGGCAGCACCTTCACGGCTGCTGTGTCTGCTGCTGCTGACTGAGGGATCTGGGCCAGCCAAACATGTCACTCTGCCCAGAAAGTGCAAAATGGCTGACTGGAGCACGTCCAGCTGATGAGCTGATGTCATGCAGGTCTGGTATGGCTCTGGGATTTTGTGTAATCCTCTGAATACTCAAATCTTTGATTCTCAAAGAACGCGGATTCATGTTCCGCAAATTTCTGTCTGCGGAGGACAGGACTAATGCCAGCCAGGAACTTCTGTGCCACCAGGACTGCAAACCAGAGCACAGTTATCCCAACATATTCCTAGTTATTTGGATTCTTTTAGTTTGAAAACCGCTTGCTTGGTGTATCTGTTGTCCCTTAGGCTATCCACATGCACTTTATGTGAGCAGTTTAAATAGGAGCAACCCTTTTCTGTAAGTGCTGTCACCTGCTGTGAATGCCAGCTCCCCTTGTATTGCCTGCCTTGACATCATGCCTGTGGGTATGTCTGCTAAATCTCACTGTAATCAGAAGGAAATTAATTATTCATATCCAGAACTCTTACTGATAGCTGTAATAGTATTCAAAGCTATTTGTCATACCCCTCCTTACTGTCGATAAGGAGTTCCAAGTGACTGGGAGCATGAGCAGATATACAGTTACAGTGCAGCATATGACCTTATGTAATGAAAATTTTCTTTCGGTGTTGCAACTTTCCCAAAGTGTTGCCCTTGACTCAGAAAGAGGAGCTGCATGGTTAGATTAGAAGTGCAATATAGCTGAAAGGTCAATGTTTTCTTGTTGCTGCTTGGTAATATTTGAAACCTTTCTACTTCAAATTAGATCAAACTCAAGTTTAGCTAGTTTGCTCAGTAATGTTTGGCTTTCAGAAATTGTATTTGCTTATCATTTTTATTCTATAACATACGTTCATTCCCAAGATATTTGCATGGATTCAGTGTTCATCCTTTTGGAGATTATTAATCTTTTTCTTTCAAAATGTCAGTAGTGACTATTTTCAATGTTTAATGCAAGAATTGGGTGGAAAATAGACCAAGACTTTAAATGAAGGTGTTTATTTTACTGGAGGGAGGGGGGAAGCCTCTGCGAGGTATTCAGAAAGATGCCTTTGTAACATTTACACCAATGTGATAGGGAAGTAGTAACTCTTTTGAGGTTATTTCCAGATACCTGTGGAGTGGGAGAAAGGATTTGAGAGCTGAGGTCCCTCTAGCATGGGGGGACAGGGAGGTGCCTAGTGACCTTGGAAATCTGCAGGGGTGTTGAGATGAAAGGATGCGTCAGAGGGAAGTGGGACTCCTGGCTCTTTTAACGCCACTGTTACTGCATCTCAGTAAGTTTTATTACTGAGCCTCTATGTTTATCGCTTAGGTAACTTCAAAGGCAATTTTACAGATTGTTGCAACTTAAAGGAAAATACAAACCTTTCTGAGTCCTGAATTTGATAAATTTTACAGTACTTCCCCTGATGAGGTGGGCCGCCTGTTTCGTTTGGTGCAGCCCCCCGGGTGCACGGCCCGTTCGGAGGGGATGCTAGCGCCCGAGAGCGGGGAGCCCGGAGGGGTGGTCGCCGCGTGCGGCAGCGCTCGGCCCGCCCGGGCTGCCCGGGTGCTCGGCCGCTCCTCGCGCCCCGCCGCTCCTCCCCGAGCTCCCTCGGGTGCGTTTCCCCCAGCCCCGGCAGCCGGCGCCAGGGCTGCCCCTGCTCCGCTGCCGAAGGCCACGGGTTTTTAGTTCCCCTGCTTTGTTAGCACAGAGATTTTCCACTTCTTTCTTCGTGAAACGAAGAATGTGAGTATGCTTCATATTGAATGTTAAAAGCTGCGCTTCCGGTTAAGTGGTATTCTGCAAGACTTGCACATATATTTTTGCTAAACTAATTTTCTTTTGGGTTCATTGATCTCTGTAATGAAAATCTAAGCATTTTTATGAGCCAGAACCTCAGAGGCTGTACTTTAAACCTATCTGTAATGTTACTGTATGTTTTAATAAAATTTTATTAGTTTTTTTTTCTGATGAAAGACAGCATGAAATGTTTCCTTCGTTAGAAAAGCTGAGATGCTGAGGAACTTAATGTTGCATTCTTGTTTTCAGATTAACTATGTTTTCCTTGTTATACCTGGTTAACGGGTCCCCTATGAAAAGATATCAATTTAAATTATTCCACAGATGATCACTGCATTCATGTCAAGATTATCCTTACACATCTGACTTGTGGTTTCTTTCCAATGAATAGTAATTTTTTTTCAATGTAGGATTTATTAAGTTCTCCTCTTACAAATGGCTATGATGCATGTTTGTAAAAGGCATTTTATCTAAATTCCACTTCTGCTAGTGACATTCCATCTTGCTGCAGCAGCAGATGCTGTAAGATTATTGAAATTTATCTGTTTATTTTTTCTCCTTTTTTTAGTTTAAAAAAAAAGGCATTTTTCCTCCTATCTTCTGATGTGATGTGGGATATTGTAATCTGTACAGCTACTTAGGCCATCTGAATGGAAAGAAATGAAATTGCAATTTCATAGGAATGAAAGCATTTTTATGTAACCTAATTTTTGTAATTTCCACTGAGTAGCATCTGGAGGGAAAAGCAATGACAAAGGATTTAAAACTCTGAAGCATTTTTTTTAAAATTGCTGAATATCCTCCAATATTTTATTTATCCTCTTCTGACCACTGCACATATGCTCCACAAACATGTGCTTAAATGTAAGCTATAAGAAGTGCTTTCGTGTGGATATAAACTTTTCTCAATTCTGAAATTATGGTCACATCTTATTGGTGTCCTGGCTTAAGGGAAGTTAAAAGTGCACTCGCTTTCTTTCCCTACTGCCACCACATTGAAAGGCTGTAAACAGCAAAGTCTAACATCCCCTTCTACCTTTGCCTGTAATTATTCCTTTGTTCCTAGCTGTCTTGTTCCATTTTTATTTTTCTTAGCAAAAAGAAAAAACAACAACAAAAAAATAAAAATAAAACCCCAAGCTTCCTCCTGTACTACTTTTCAGGCGAAGCTGTTTCGACTATTTCAGGCTTCTTAGCTTCATCTCCAGCTTACATCTCCACTAAAACAACCTGGAAGTATTGACAGTCGAAAAGCTCATGTTTTCTGTGAATTGTGTTCTCTGTTTTGGAAACTGGCTCCCTGTTCCTCTTATATCTTCCTGATCTTCCTTGGAGAAGTGTTTGGGTGTGGTTTTGGGGTTTTCTTTTTGTGTGTGTTCTTACGCTTATTCTGCTATGTCCAGCAATGTGGATGTATTCAGGGCCTGTTACACTGCTCACTGAGTAGTAAATCTGTATCAGTGAAGTGCTGTTATATTTTGAACATCAAAGTTTTCTTACACCAGGTTCTTTTTCTAATTATTATTTTTTTAACTACTGATATCCTACTGTTTCAGGAGTTTGGGCAATTTGGCTTCTTGGTATTGGTGACTTTGCCCAGGTTCCCGGAGACTTAGGATGGGCAGTTGTAAACCATCATCCAGCAGAGAAAGGAGATGAAAACTCTTCAAAGTGAACCAGTTTAGGTTCTCCAGTAAGCATATCTTACAGTGAGCCATGTGTAACAGGACGTGGCTCTTGTGCGAGAGAACATGAACCTTGTCTTAAAATACTATGAAAGGAGGAGTAAATGCCACCCTGTGCTGTAGTAGCAGTGCTGGTTCTTAGATGACCTGGGACTTGCTAAACCAACTTGCAATAGGAATGCTGTTAAAAAGTGCTCAGTGGCTAACCATTTGGCATATCTTTAATTATCTTTAATAATCTGTCTGGAGTAGCTTGGATGCTGTCAGATATGTTCACACCAATACTTGGATTTTAATAATCCAACTTTGTGCCATACTTACCGCTGGCTTTTTTTTGAGCTTTCTAACACAAAATAGGCTACAAGGGATGCCTGCAGGTCATTGGGCAGAGGCACAGTGTGCTTAGAGGGTATGCATGGTAGCATGAGGTATCTCCAGCTCGTGCCCCTCTTTGCCTCTCTTGGCTAGCAAGCAGGTCTTGTTTTCCAGATAAAGGAAAAGCTCTGGGTTTCTGCTGGGTATTTCCTAAAAGTTTTTCTTCAAGTTCATAGATACTGGACTGAATTAGTCAGAAACTTTGTTTTGACTTTTACAATATCTAGATGTATGTTTTTATTTATTCAAATTGTTTTAATTGGGAAAGCATGCTCATGTCTTGTTGTCTACTTGGCCAGCCTGAGTTACCATCATATAAAGCCACTGAAAAGTACGCTTTTTGTTCTCCTTAGCGCTATCTTATTGAGGGAAAAGGCTCATGTGGCAGCCGTTTACTCAAACTTGAGCAGCTTCAGCATATCTGTTAATCGGGTGGAAGACCTCAAACAAGGCTGCGAGAGCTTCAGTGTGCCTGTGTGCAGCTCCAGTGTGGCATCTAGCACTGGAGTTGCTGTTCTTGCATCCTGCAGATATACTGTGGAGGCATAAATCTGTTGAGAAGTCAATGGGAGCTGCTACTACGGCAGTAGCAAAGCTTTTTCTCCTGAGGTGTCAAGAATTGCATGTCAACTTGATTCAGCTTAAATTCACAATAAGGGATAACTTTGGGCATAAGCTTGGTATTCTCATTCCCCCCAAAAATTTTGATTCCCTGCTTTCCCATCTGCTTCATTTCAGTTTTATTTAAATGAGTCCATTTCATATACTTGATATTTAGTGGTATCTTTAAGGAATTCTGCAGTTTTACATCTCTTCCAGAATCTGCTGTCCGGTTCAGAAGCTGACTGAAATGCCTGGGTGAGATAATTCCCCAGCCTGCATCAGCAGCGGAGCCCTTGACCCTGTTTCTGCCTGTTGTTAGCTCTGAGTCGTGCGGCATTCTGAGCAAATGAGAATGAGCTTGAGTAGCCTAACAGGGTAGATGGGTTAATGGATCAATATTGAACTTTACCATTACAATTGCAATTAAAGCTGCATACGAATGGAAATAAGGATAGAGTTTTGGCGTAAATTGAAAGAGGAAGGAGGTTGCAGGAAGGTGTTTTCATTAAACACTCTGTGCTGTTCTAGGTGATTATAAAAATGTCACAGAATTGCAAATAAAGATGTATGGACAACACTGAGAATGTAGCTAGTTTCAAATAAATGCATGGGATGTTTCTTAATGAAAAACACAGTTTGCAATGAGTGCCTTTTTTAAAAAAACTATCTTCATTAAAACACAAACTATGAATCCAGATGACATCTGATTATGGAGTCATTTGCCTTCCCTGACTGCACTTGCTATATGGTTTGGAAGAAGAAATGATACTTAGTTCAAGGAGTTACCAAAAGGATGTACAAACTGAGTTATGAGCCCTGTGCCGTTTGAAAGCAGTGGCAGGATGAAACCAAGCGCTCGCGTTCCCGGGCAGCCTTCTGAAACAGGCTCCAGCCTCCTGCAGAGTTTGTGTTGGAAAGTTGTGCTAGATTGACAGATGCGAGTAGACTTCAGACCTCTGCTGTCATCAGAGCCTTTACCCACTTGGCGTAGTGACAGATCAGTTCAAGTGAATCTATCTTTAATAATTGTGTATAGAATTTTAGAAAACTTGAATTTGAGAATGCCTTTGCTTTTGATGTTGGCTATCAAACATTAAAGTTACTGGTTTCTGCAACAAATGTTTCTGGTAATATTTTTTTTTTTCTTCTACAGCAATTGAAAAAAAATTCTTTATAAACTATAATCCTTGTGTGTGATGGGGGTGTGATAGCCATTGAACACCCTTTGGATATGGTTTCAGGTCTTGAGTGTGACCACCTATGTCAGATGCAAGAAGACTTGACTCTGAGTCATCATGAGCATCTGTTATCAGCAGGTGGGTTATCAGTGACTCCTAAAATATGGCTGTTGGGCTTCCGGAAACTGGAGGTTCCCAGCATTGTCAGAGGCATCCAAATTTGCCTGACTGTTTTGATTCCAGCTTGTTCTGTTACATGTTGATCTTTGTGCAGCAGATGGGCGGGGAAAGAAAGGGAAGGACTTTCACAGAGCTCTTTATGACGCAGTGTTATAATGAGAATTTAAAACAAGAAGGTAGCTATTCAAATGAGGAATGCATATTTGCAGGGGTTTTAGCACAGTCCTCTTAACCCACTGTTTTCATGACTATCTCCTTTTAAGAAATGCAGAAGTAGGAAAGGGGCCCCTTGAAGTGAGATGAATTGTATTCTGCTGTGCTTGACCAGTTTTGTTTGCAAACTTAGAAAGGCTGTTTACAGCTAAAGAAAGGGAAAGAGTTGCTCATCAATTCTTGCATCTTGTGCTTGTAGAGAATTTATGTTAGAATGAAGTGGAATTGGGAAATGAGGCTGAAAAACTTTAAAGGAAATTTAAAAGTAGCCAGGAGACATTAAGCAAATGGATTGAGGGAAAGTGAGCTTTTGTCTTTGAATAGTGCCACGTTTTGCTATTGTGACTGGTACTAACTGCTTGCAAGGAATCTGTCTCAAAGCCCCGACCTACCTATGATGCCAGCGCTGAGGTATATGTTCTTGTTTGTCCACAGAAATTGGACTTGGGGGGGGGGGGAATTTTTTTTTAAAAAAGAATACTACAAAGCCTGATCTGGATTTTTTTTTTCTTTTTATCTCCAAAACAAATTCTTTTCTGTCCAAGACTTGGAGGTTATGGGAGCGCTGCCAACACCTGTCTCGTCTCTCCCACCTCTGCCAGTGGGGTGGCCAGCTCCTTGCTGCACAGCTTTGTGAGAAACTGATGGAAAGGGTCAAGGGAGCGCAGGGGCTGATCATCCTGGGCTGGTTCACAGTGCAGGATGCTCTCCAGTGTATCTGGGGAAAAATAAGCTCATATTGATCTGTTCTGTGGGAGCGCTAAACTCTCACTGAACAGAAAATCTCATCAAAACTAGCCAAGTTGCCCTTTGCAGCTATTGTTTTTTAAACACTTTCTGTAGAACAGTTTTCTTTAGATTAAATAGCCTCAAGTGTAGCTGGATCAATGCGGCTATGTGGAGACTTATTTCTGGTAAATAAAAATAATTGCGATACAGCAAATAAAGCCTGTTTGCCACACATCTAGTGAAGAGCAGGGACAAATCTTTAATTTGTTCTGAAGCATTGAAAATCTATGATGTCAATGCTTTCTTTGGATGACCCTTTCCCCCTCTTCTGTTAGAGAGGACTTTCTTCTCATTGTGACCAATTTTGCTAGCTACAGATGACTTTTTCCTTTTTTCTTTGGCTAATTTATGTGTTTGAACAAAACTTGCTATTGAAGTGAAACTATAGCCATTATTACATGTCACCTCTGTTTAAACTAATCTGGATTGGACCTTCTATTTTTACTTCCCTCCAAGTATTTTAGAGGCTGTTTATATTAAGATTGTATACAGTATACTATAAATCTGTATACTTTATGAAAAATCTTTAAGACTGCTGCTGGTAACTTTTTTTAAAAGTCTGGATATTATCTTCCTCTCTTTTTTTCCATATAAAAATGTTTATCATTGTCTCTTTCAGTAGTGATCTTAGTGTGATTTAGTCTTGGGCATTGGTTAATGGTTTGGTCCTAAATTGTTTCTGAAAATAAAAGTTCAGCTTGGGTTTAATATGTCACAGAAATGTTAATTTCTGGTTGTATTGTGTTTTTTGTCTGAAGAGCTCAAAGTACTTTTGAAATGCATTATTTATTATGTAGTTCTAGTAGCAGATAGGGAGTTTTGCAGAGCTCATAACCTGCAGATCTGGGTACAGAGGGTGTCCTGTGTGCGGGTGGCCCTGTGCAGCCCGGGGAACCTCTCCTCTCCCCTCCTCTCCTTGATCTGGCGCTCCTCTGGGCAGGAGCTACCTGGCAAAGCTGAAGCGGCGTACGAGGCAAACTGAGGAGTGAGAAGGTAAATCGGAGATTGCAAATAACTTACCACTGGCTTACCACTGTGTGCTAGTGCAGTAGCAGAGCTCTGGTCTGCTGAGGACCACTGCCTGCGACCCAAGGAATAAGAAACTCATGGCTTCCGTGTTTGGTCTAGGTTTCTTTTTCCTTTCTGTGAATATGGCAAGCTACTACTGATGTAATCCTTAAACTATCATTTTTGCTTGACAGTGGTTAATTGCTCACACTTTTGTCAGCTTTTTGACCTTTAAACAGTGCCTCTTTCAACAGCACTTAAAAATGGTGATTGCTTTTAGAGGAAGTGAAGAGAAACAGGGCATCGCTTTAATTGGTATTTGTAGTGCTTTAATGACAATCATGTTGTCAGGAAAATTTTACGCGCTTGTATGGCTGTCGTTATGGGCCGTTGTTATTCCTTGTCAACTTCGTGTTTTTTCTTTTCTATCCATAAAAATGAAGTGTAATGTGACTTGGTGTGTAATGTAGAGACGTTCTTCAACAGCACTGCTAGCAGTGTGATGGTGGAAAAGGAGCTATCCTGGTAAACCGTCTATGTTAATCATTTCGCCTTTCAAATTTTAACAAGACCGCTAATTTTACCAATATAGCTATGGCTGCTACCTATATGTTGGGCCTTTTCTTGCTTTCTCCTCACTAATGGAGTTCTTTCTTTTCTTCCCCAATTCATGGAAGAGCACCACAGCACCTGGCTATCAAAGTGTAAACTATTTTTACTGGATTCTCTCCTGTACTCTCCAAACACTGGCAGCTCTGCAAGCCCTCTGAGACTAGTCTGTTGTCATTTCTCTGGAACAAGTTTTCCTTAAAGTTAAGATCACTGAGGGAAAAAATGAAATACAAAGGAAAGTATAAATGCATGTTTTGCATCTTGAATTGGCAACAGAAGTCTGGCTCTGCATTTAGAGCTGTGTGCGCCCTTTTCTCCCTTCAGAGGACAGGTAAAAGAATAGAATATACCACGGCTGATATGGCATGTGTGGGTTTCTGCTTTTTAAATATATCTAGAATATTTTTAAACTAAAAATAAGCTTGTGTAAATGGAAGACCCCAGATGATAAACCAATGAGATCTTAGCAGTTTTATAAACCCCGATGAAAATAAGTCCTTTACAAACAAGTGAATATTTTTAGAGCAATGCCACGTGCTAGTAAAATGGTAGCTGTAACTGGAGCATGAGATTTTAAGGAATTTTGTATTTTTCAACTGTGTTCTGAATCTTACCCTGTAGGCTCACTGACTAGGATCTCGCAAATGCGGTATTTTCTAACTCTGGGCTACATACTAGACTCCAGATCTGCAGCAGGACATGCAAAACTTAACCTATAATATTGGAAACTTATTTGCTAATGTGTTTAAAAAGTCATCCTAAGTAGTGGTACAACCCAAATAGGATGAGTCAGTTGTATCTATAAAATAAGTAGGGAAAAATGTAAATTCCGCACCCTCAGTGAGGTTTACTGCTTTCTTAACGAGCACAGTGAACGAGGTTAGAGCACAGTACAGACTGCTTTCTATATTTTCTATATTTTGCCTTCATTTAGCCTATTCTCTTCTTTTACTAGCTATGCATATTGCCTTTAGTGTGAATGAAAAGAATCAGAATACTCATTTAAAAAAGACAAGGTTATATATAATTACAAAAGTTAACAAATTCTAATTTTCTTAAAGTTGAGAGCTACATGTTAGTAGCAATTTTCTATGTATTCCTTGCAGAATTTTGTATAGGGCTGTCCACAGCATGAGATACTTAAAAGCATTTGTTTTATTTTTTTTCCTCATGAAAAAAAAACTTAGGAAAACTTGAGCTGAACTTTTTTCAAGTTTGTAAATATTTTTTTTTCCGTATGATGCTTTCCATAGTACAGATGCCTGTTCTGGATTCCTTTATCAAATACTTGACTTTATGTTCATGAGTAGCTCTGACTTGCTATCTGAGCTGGCTTACTTTGTGTGGTTATCCAACCATGCTCAATATTTGCTACTCCTCCAATTGCTCTGTCATCTACACTTTTTTTTAATCATCACTGACTCTTTTATTTCCAGCTCATTGTTTTAAAAAACAACAGAAAATCCAAAACCCAAATTTATCTGGAAAAAAGCAATAGGTTATAAAATCTGCTGATGACATGAAGACTCGTCACAGGAAACATTCAAGGTGAAGCACTTGGACAGTGCAATGTAGCTTAGATTTGGGTTTTAGATCAAAGACTAAACTTGTCTTCTAATTGTGGTAGTTTGTCTTTGCGTTCTGCTCTTGCTTAGTGGTGGCAGATGGGGATGAAACTCCCATTTATGTGCAAGAGGAACTGCTCAATTAATCCCTGAGCACAGTATTTCACGTAGTCTCCTGCTGTATTCCAGCAAAGTCACAGTGTATTGGTCAAAAGACCCTTGCTGAATACTTATCAAAGGTTATCTGCAGCTGGAAGATATTAGATGTATTCCCTCGTACCTGGAGGGTCACGGACGTGGTTGTTGCTTGTTCTGGGGCTTGCAGTGCACGGAGAATGAGCTGCCGTAAATAACGGCAGGCCTGCTCGTAAAACTTTAACTACTTCAGTGCCTTGAGGTTGTAAAGAATGTGCTCGGTAAAAGTTACCCCACTGTGGCCACTTAGCTTTGCTGGATTTTCTTGCTCTCTCGGAATGTATCTTGTCCTAATAAAATGCCTCCACACTTGAGGCATTACTCTGTAAAGGTGTACTCTACGGGCACTCAAATACAGAGTAATGGTTTTATTTTTCACCCTGTAAGTAGGGAGCAGGAAGTAGTAGGGGGAAGGATCTCTCTCTTTCTTTTTTTCTTCTCCTTGCAAGAATGACTTCTTGTGCTCTAGTGAATAATCTTGTGTGTTTTTTCCCTTACTTCTCTTATTCTAGAACAATTCATATTATTGCAAAGTCTTTGCTAGTATTTTGACGTGTTTCCACATATGAGGCATGGATAAATACAGGAAGTCTGCTAGTTCACCCCCCCTTTGAAGCCTTTTAAAAGGTTGCAACAGAAGAGAAACCAGCTTTCTATGCATTTTATTTCTGTTTATTTCTACCTGTGGGTGTTATGTTAATTTACACAGGTAATGTGTGTCTTTTCCAGCAAGAGCCTGAGATAGTGAAATTTATTTTTGAATGATGAAGTCAGGAATTAATATATAAATCATTCTCAATATATAAATCATTCTCAGTAGTACTAATACAGTTTTCAGGCTTCACACACTGCAATATACATTTTGCTTAGTCTATGCTTATGAGACACTGCTTTAGATTGTTTTCAATCTTACTGATACTCTTTCATAGCTCTAAAGACAAATTATCTCATTATCATGCACAAATTTGGAAGGCTTGGGAAGAGTCAGAATTTGGTTCTCTATCACATACAAAAAGCTGATTTTATGACAGATATTAGTTGAGACAGTTGTCATACAATAGGAAAGTGTAAAATAAGGTATTGTATAGAATTCTAGTTCTGTGGATTTCAGAAGCTTGACTTTAAACAGGTAACTGTTTTGACATGAATGTCAGAAATCCTTTAGCCTTACTTCTCATATACAGATGTGAGGATGGGACAAGACCTCTTATGAGTTATGTGGTTTTTTTCATCATATTGCTCGATTAGAATCTGTTTAGAGTGACCTAATGGAACTAATTCTTACTGAAGTGGATTAGTGGTTAGCCAACAGGTGAGTAGGTCAAAGTGATGACAAAAAAAATGTACCATTCAAAAACTACCTGCAGACTAGAAGTTATTTTTGTGCCAAGATTGCATATCGTCTCTGTATGTGTTTTATTTCAGAATATCGGGGAGTTCTTACGTGATATGGGACACCATGAGACAGCTACCTTGTTAAAAGGCCAAGAGTTACCCCGTGGTAACTGAAGGCAATGGATTTATTTCTTGTTCTATATTTGGGAAGATAACCAATATCCAATAGCTATCTCTTAACAATAGTTACTCTATGGTTGTAAGAAACTTGGCAGATAATTAATGATGAATTAACTCTACTGCTTTGATCTTTCTCTCTGATAAATATCCATGGCAGATAATGATTTCTTCAAATGGATTTACTATTCACTTTCTCTTAAAGGCTTTTTTTGCTGAGGGCATATTAAGCTTTAAGTCTGCTGCGGCTGCCTTATCCCTATCAGCAAAAACCCTAGTAGAGAGGGGTGTTGTTCTTGCAAATGCAAGTGCTTTGTAGCACAATAACGTTAGCTTGTAGACTTATTTGTAGATAGGTATAAGCTATAATGGCAAAAGCGCTGTTGTGTCAGTGTGTGCTATGCTTGGAGGTGTTGCAGAGATACAACTGTACCAGAAAATCTTCATGCCTGAGAACTATGTCCTATTGCTTCCTTCTCATTTAAGGACTTGCGTAGTTTGTTCCTTTGTTTTCAGGATTTTTCACCCATCTCCACTTTTCTTGGTAAGATTCACTAAATCTCCTCTTTATGAATAAATGTATAGTTTTGTTTTGCATGATGAAAGGAAAATAATAATATACATACCTACTGTGCTAGCTGAGAAGATAGCATCTTTTCTCATCCTCGTGGCATGTTATTGCCATTTGTCAGGCAGGGTTTAGACTTGTAATATGACAGTTGCACAACTTAAAGATTTTTTTTTTTGTTTGAAATTTGCTAGTCTAAATATTCATGAACAGTTTTGTGAGTCACTAAGCTTATGAGGTGTTCAGGTACTTCATTACGGTTTTCTCTTCAATGCCCACGTGGAATAGGATGGTACAGCAAACCTCGTTCTGCCCGTTAAACTTGAGAGCCAGGAGTTGAACACACTGAACAAATTCTGCCCTTCTATTTGATTTACCTGTATTACATTAACAGCTCGGAAAAGCAGTCGGGGTCCTGGTGCTCTGGTATTGTGCTGACACAGAGGAGAGCAAATGGTGTAGTAGCATGTGTGGGCCTTGAAGGATCCAAGAATGTGCTGTCATCCCACACAGACAGCTGCACATTCCTGCCAAAGCACCCCAAAATATGTAGCAATGCATTCCAAGAAAGTCTCTTTGGAGGAACCTCCTCTGAAAGAGACCCTCTTTCCTAGACTGAAAAAGACTATTTCCTAATATTTTGCTTTGTTTCAACCTGATGCATATTATTAGAGTGGCATTGCTATGAGCTGATGGGATGGAGTACCAGTTTCCCAAGGTGTCTCAAACTTACCAGACTTCAGTTTTATAAATGTGGTAGTGGCCAGAAGAGCATAGCTATTTCACTGTATGACAGGAGCTAATGACCTAGAAGACTACTAGATACCTGCTGATGTCTTGACATGGGGGAAGTGGCGAGCAGGTGGTGAAACTAGATGGTTAATATATGATATGAATCTTCTGGGAATATTCTATGTATTTGTCACTTAGGACTCTGCTTAACAGTAGAGGTAGATTACTTCTTTCTCTTAGATTACTTCTAAGATTACTTCTTTCTCTTAGAATTAGAGTTCAGCCTGTTTTCAGGAAGTGTTTTGCAATTACTTTGTTAAGCTGTGTTAAGAAATTGGATCTCGGAGAGTGAAGAAGGCTTTTGTGTCTTGGCTTCGAGAGATAAATGTGCTGGCATGGCAGAATGGCTTCATCTGAGCGTCTTGCTTATAAGATTAATGACAAAACCAAAAAATGTCATGTGATGCGGGAAGAATTAATCTCCTGTTCAAGAGAGAACAATTGTATGAATGCAAGACAAAGTATTGGACATCGGGAGGTAGTTGTGTGAGCCAAAGCGGTACTTATTTTAGTGCTGTGGAAATCTTAAGGGGCCTCTGACTTTCCCATGATGAAGACCTTCAGAAATTGTGGAATGGCTATGACCACTGTTGCAAAATCTGAGCTTTTGAGCCAAAAACTCAGCTGATGTCAATGGAGTTGTCCTTTTCTCAATATCTCAATATCCAGTATCTTTACTCAATATCCTGTATTTTACAGTATTTGCCTGGCTTTAGTATTACTGATTATGTATTGGTTGTTAAACATTATCGTTCCTTATTTTCTTATTATTTGCTTGAATTTTTGGGAAGTTATTGTCTGACTCTTTCCAGATTGCTAATTTCTATGCTGATTAGCTGTGTTAGTGGCAGAGGAAACCTGAACTGAGGTCAGAATTCCAGGTCTCACCAAGGAGGAGAGGACACAAACTGACATACAGGAGAAAAGTCAAGAAAAGGAAGGCTGACAGAAGGGCTGAAGACAAGTGGGTTAAGGAGAGGAATGAATTTTGATAAGGAAGAGACTGGGCTTTGAATGACTTTATTAAACCACCACTTATTTCTTGTTCCTCCTGACCTCTTTATTGGCTTATCTTTGCATGTTATTCTATGTGGTTTCATATTAGAAATTCAGACTGAGCTTTAATAACTGTACCCAAAATATTTTAGTGCAAAAATATGAACTGAAGTGTATTATGATATGATCACAGTAGTCTCTGTTATAACTCTATGGTTGTATGTTGATTAGATATAAATCCTGTTGCACTTTTTGAAGAGTTGATGCCATTGATACTGCTATTTTTGCTCTTCTGAATTTCTGTGTAATTCTCTTACAAATCGTGATGGAAAATGCAAAATGCTACATAGCATTATCATATTTCAGTGTTTAGCTGGACCTAACTACATTTAGACTAGGAACCATAAGTTTGGGAAGATGAAACTGTTTTGGTTTAGGGCTGATGCCTAGTTTTGCTGCCTCCCACAGTGGAAGGGAGTGATACTGAGCGTGTGAATGCTGCTACCGTAATTAGTGCTGGATGCAACAGCACGCTTAAGCAGTGGTGCGTGAGAGGACCACTCTTAAGGACTAATCCTGACTGGAATGTCATTGGTAATGTAACTGCTGAGAACCCAAGACACGAAATCAGCCAGCGATCAGAGGGGTAACGACACTTGACACTTGCGGCTTCCTGGAGTGTGAACCAGCAGCCTGCGGGCAGCTATCTCTGGGTAGCTCCGTCACCAATCACCTGGGCTAAGCAGGTTGCCAATAGCTACTTAGTGCAAGTATGTTTTTCAGACACGGGATCTTTTCCTCATTCATGTAACTCCCATTAATGTCAAAGGGAACTACGCGTTTGCAAAAAGCAAATGGATCCCCTGAGGGTATCAAATTTTGTAAGGTAATGTTCTGCTGCTGCATTTTATGCACTGCTTATTTTTATGAGTTGTTGTAATTGTTTAGTGTGCAGTTGCCTCAGGGCCCACTGTCAGGTGCGGAATCACTGCATAAAAAGGGCTTGTCTGAAATATTGAGAAAGCAGACAAGCAACCCCATCCTTTAATGTCAGCACAGCAAGTATGTAATACTCAGAATCAGTACTTAGGCAGGGAGCAGCAGAAGCTAAGAGCTGCTTCAGAAGTGTGGAAAAACACAGTCCTAATTGACCAATTAAAGCTTACAGTTATTGACATCTTAGTAATTCATCAAGGTCTGTATCAGTTCTGAAGCAACTGGTCCACTGGGAGAAGAGCTTATAAAGGCAGCATTGATTAAAACCGCTGAACCTAAGAGACCAGATTAGTGGTCATATTTCTAACTTGTTTACGTTGTAAACACATTTGATTTACAACTTCCTTATTCTTGTTTTTGAGAACCTTTTGACATGAGCTTGGAAATGCTGTTATCTGAGCTAACAGCATTGTTCCAGCATAATTGTGAACCTTTGGCTCAGCTTATGCCATCGGTGAAACTTGGATATTCCTTAACAGAGACCAAATGATTGCTTGAGCTGTAGGAATTGCACCTTGTCTTAAATGAAGCAATTTGTATTATTCCTGCTACCACTATTTAAAAATTGATAGATGAGTTTCTTTGATACCTATTGGCTATGCAAATTTCCTGTAAACACAGTGAAAATATAGCTTGGAGAAGAGGTATGAGGAAGGAGAGATAAGGATGGATGAGGGTGACAACTTTTACTACAGAAAACCTCCAGTAAATCCAGTAATCCTTCTGGGGGGGGGGGGGGGGGGGGAGGAGGATGTGAGAAAGCCAGGAGGGGGTGATAAACATGTGATGTTTTTAACCTAGAGAACTCATAAATAGTGGAATGGTATTTTAAGTTGCACAGGTTTTCTCCCTACCCCACCAGCTCCAGTCTTGGACTTTTGAGTATTTCAGTGCTTGCTCCACTCCCCGTCTCTCCCCCCCCCCCCCCCAAAAAAAAAAAAAAAAAATCCTTGTTTGCTGTCAGTACCAAAAGCTGTTACTGGACATTAAAATCGTGTTTGACCTTTACAATCCATGGAGCTGTGGCAATGTCTGTCATTATTACCTACACAGGGTTCTTGTTAAGGTGAAGAATAAATAATAGTTTTGTCTCTATGCCTCTGCTTCATAGCTGTTCTTTTTGACGCAGAATTTAATCTGCATTTGAACCTGTTAACCTGAAGGTTAGCTTCCCCAAGTGAGAGTGGTTCTACTGGGTAAATAACACATTAGCAGAACAAACACATATAATGCAAATAACTTGTTTATTAACAGAAAATAATCTACCTCATCCTTGGTTTTGTGGGTTAACTTAGTATAACAATGTCTGATATGGATTCAAGTGACGAGAATTAAACCTGCAGACAAGATCGAACCCTTTGCTCTGGATCTGACTTGTGGTTCATGATTGACACGTGTTACCATCGGTATGTGGGGACTACCTGTGCTCGCTTGGATACCCTTCTTCAGCCTCTTTCCTGCTTCATTACCTGTGTTGTAGCTCCAGATAAAACTCAGTCCTCTGACCTATTCTTGAACCAGCTTTTGCGCTCGTCGCGGAAGCCCTTTATTTCAGAACTTTCTACTGATGGGTTGCAAAAGCACAAACCACAGTACTGCTGCTTATGCCCACTTCTAATATTGTCCTCACGAGAGCCTGTACTGGTTACTTCAAAATATTGCTGTATATTTAAATAATAGCAAAATTTTCCCAGAAAAATGCAGTGTTTACCTTTTGTCTTTCTAGCGGTTCTCTGATACAGTAACTAGGTTACGGGCTTGGCGCAATAGGCAAGACAGCTGGCTGGCTGAGTCTGCGTGCCTGGCAAGACAGCGCTGCAGGTGCGGGAACTAAATCCTTGTTCTCAAGAACAATCTTCTGTGGTTGACTTTGTCCTTGAGACTCTTACAAACAGCAGATACTTTTTTACAATTTTATTAATCTACTTATCCCTAACTTACTACTATAGAAATTGATTCTCTTAGAAGCCATTTTTTTGATGTTTCTTTTCATAGTGCAAGCTGCTTTTTTTGCTTCAGTAGTGTGCGAAGTTCTTGGATCACAGGTGAACTTGAGAATTAATTTTAAATCAGTTTATTACATCAGTGACCATTTGGGATCATCACAGTGGTACTTTCAATGTCAAACTTAAAATGGAATTCTGTAAACATCAAATTATAGTCAACTCTGGCTTGGGGAAGCCAGGAGTAGGAAATTAAAAAGGGGTGCTTTAGAGTAAACTCTTTGCAGTGGGAACTTTGCCTACACATTTCCAGCTTGAAAGACATGTACAGAATACTTGAAGAGTGTGTGTGTAACCATGCATATGTGGTGGGTGGTATTTATCGGTGTGTGGGTTTTTTCTAAGGGACTACTGTTAAAAGGATTTCAATTAGCTTGAACCTAAGCACACCTGAAACTTTTATCCAACTGTAATTCTTAAGAACAGTATTTTTGTCACGTTGTGGTACAGTTTAATTTGTTTCTTGGTGTTTGTGAAAAATGATTAATATTTCTGTTTCTTTTACTAGGACACCATTCTTTTTATAAGTTTGCAAAAGAAACAAAGGAACCCTTTCTAGCAGTGGCTTTGAGCACGTCTTTGTTTTGAGATGCAAAAGGAACTTTCTTCCCTTTTTGTAATGTCTTTAGCATGGCATATACCTAAGGGCAGACTATTCTAAAAATACAAGATGAAAAGGGCTACAAGATTCTGGCTTTTCTGGGCTGGCTAGCTGAGCTATCCTGATTACGTTTTGACTTCAGCCTTCAGTTGCTAAGGGAGATAGATATCTGAACAGGGCCTTTGAGCACAGCAGGTTTATACTAAAATATGCATGAATGAAGGAGATGATATGGTGGAGCAGGGAATAGCTATGATCAAAATTACCATAACCAAACAAGAGCATACACAGAAAAGCAAAAGCACCTGGACTCTGCGATTGGTGAAGCTTTTATGTAGTGCTCAAGTGATCAGTATATAGCAGCTGGTCCTTCCAAGGACCCGTATCATCACAGAGTCTTAAAGAAGTTGATTTTTTTCCCCCGCTCTGGTTTAGTTCTCTGTGCATGATCTGTTCCTCACCATCACCTGGTTCCTCATGTTCTTCTGAATAAATAGTCCTTTCCATTTTGTGCCTTTATTTTATTTATTTATTTTTTTTTTTTTTGGTTTTATGAGGAAGTAGGAAAGAGGACTGGAATATGTGCTTCTCTTAAGCGCTCTTAAGATAGAGAGTGCTACTGAGGCCTGACAGTGGCATGCATTTTATGCTTATGTAACTTCAATAAATTCAAAGGGAATAGAACGCTAGCAGGAAGATAATCAAAACTTAATATTTTTCCCTTCTCAGTGTATTCATTCTTCCCTTCTCCTCTAAGAGGAGAATGTGACTGATATGAATCAAGCATCTTTGTTTTTTTTTTTTTTTTTTTTTTTTTTTTAAAAATAGACGGGAGAGGAAGATGGGCAAACTATAGCTGCTTGCCAGTCCTTGTAAATCTTCCTCTTATTTGTGAACTTGAATCTTCCACAGCTTGAAGCATTGGGGACTGAAATTTGTTCTGACAGTTGTAGGTACTGATACCTGGAGGCCGCTGTGTGTAAGGCAGACCACGTCCTTGTGCGCACGACTCCTGCAACTTGAAGGTCTTGACTTTTCCGTTTGTGTGTGCTGGTCCTTTGCGAACCCCACGAAAGCCTTTTAAATTCAGCAGCAATGCTTGGGCCCCTGTGCAAACGCGTGTGGCGAGTATTTTGTTGAATTCTGAGCTTTACGTAAACTTCCCGTTTTATGTTGTCTGGCTGTGTCTGGGGCGAGCGCGGCGTGCGGGGGGACCCTTCTGGGGAGGTGCCAAACCTCCCGGGAAGCCTCGGCGCGCTGGCGGAGCGCGCGGGGCCGGGCAGCACCACTCTGCTCGCTCCAAGCCCGGGCCCTGGCCCTCCTCTGCGGCGCAGCTCGTGCACCGTGAAACGCTCGCTGGAGAGGTGCGCGCTTGAGCTGATTTGGGCCAGCAGGACCGAGGCCGGAGTCTACGGGGCTCCCCCTGAGTGAAGGTTTAACTTTCGCTGTGTGAATGAAATGTAGTGGTCTTCAGGGCTTGCCAGTGAGGGCTTAATGAAATTAGTGTGCATGTTACTGTAATGATGGTGCTGGAACTTGGTTGCTCTTAGCAAAATCATCCCGCAGAACATTGTACTACAGAACATCATAAAAACTGACCCGCAGCTGTCAAACCAGCAAAGGACAAGTCGCAGCCTGGACTGTGCTTTGTATTTGCTCAATTTACACCACATTTTGTACTTCTCTGGGGGTCTCCTGATCATTAGTGCTGATTAAAACCTTGTAGTGTTGTTTTTTTAAGTAAATGAAATTGTCATTTCATATGGTGAATTTGACTTGCAGCGTGTGTCACTCCTTTCATTTGCTTGCCAGCCCCCTCACCTGAGTTAGGCAGGTAAAATGGGAGTCAGCTTTGGCTGCTTCAAGACTGACGGCCTTTAAGGGTCCTTGGGTGTGCTGCTTTCTTGTCTTACGTTGAACATCTTGCCCAGGATCTTGAAGAAACCCTCACAGCATCAGCTCCACATAAAGGAGATGGATTATGGAAATTACTAGGCTCATATGAAAACACAGCTCAGACTGCAGTTTTAAAGTGAGTGGAAACTTGGTTTTGGAGCTTTTTCTTTCCTCTCCCCCCAACCCCCATTCCTGCCCTGATATTTTTACATTAATCTCAGAGCTATATAAATGTCACTTAATATAACATAACAGTTTTGAACTCATTTTCTGGAAAAAAAAAAAAAAAAATTTACCTTGGTATTTCCGAATCACCAGAAGGTTTGGTTCTTGCTAGCGTGGCTGTAGGTGCAGACCTGCTCTATAGGGTGGGTATCTTTGCATAGGGGAAACTGCCATTTGTATCTAGGCTATATTTGAACCATCTGTTATGTAAAGAGATGTGGGGGGAGGGCAAAGGAATTTGTTTATCTGTTTTGGTGACTTGGAAGAAGCCTTCCTTCATGCTTCACAGCTACAGTGCAGGCACAATTGCCCAACCGAAGAGTCGCTTCACACATGCACGCTAACTCCCCTCCCAAATATGCACCAAAAACAAGAACAAAACTCCAATCCCATGTTTTAAACTAAGTTAAAGGTAGAGAGATCCCTCCTGGCTTGGGGAGTCCTCAAGCTCTGGACTGCTATTGTGCAAAGCCGTGAATACGTGCGTTCCCACTCGTAGGCACTCGTGTCCCTTGGAAAGGTGGGAGGATGTGGAGGTTGCGGAGCGTGCTGTTTTCTGAATCTCTTCAAAGAACTGTGTATTTCCGTGCTCTGCTTGATCAAAAGCATGCTGGCAGCACAGAGGGGTAAAATGTGGTGCATGTGCATGAACTGATAGTTCAAATCATGGCAGGCAAGTCTAATTAAAGTCTATCAGTCCTGAAAATGTCACTTTTACAGTAATGTAAGCTTTACTTTAATGTGAGATCCTTGAAAATGCAAACTCTGGAAATTGTAATAGTTATTTTTCTCAGTCTGTGAAGAGTCACAAGTTTGGAGGAAGATATAATTCTGCACTGGCGTTATTGACTTTTATGGCTTCGTACACCTGGAAAAAAAATTCTGATGTTTTCATTTTGAGTGGAAGATGAAGCTAACCTATTGCTTTCAAGCTGTGCTTTTTTTTTTTTTTTTTTTTTAAAAAAAAAAACTGTGCTTTATTATTTTTTTCAGAGATGGCTGCACTAAATACCCGGCTGAGATATAAGATGTGCATTTGGGATAATCAGGATGGATCCTATTGTCTGTAATGCAAAATTCAAGCCTATGGGGACTTGATCTCATCCTGAATATTTCTTAAAAAAAAGAAAACCAAAACAATCTCTCTCCTCCCACCTCCCCCCCCCCCCAAAAAAAATCTAGCAGCTCCTGCATCCAAGCCTTTAAAAATGTTTATTCAGAAGCAGGTATTCTAACAGTTTATCTAGTTTAGCACCTAGCAACTACTTTTTTCCTGCTAACCCGGGCACCCCTCTAGTGGCACATCACGCTGCAAGAGGTTTGCCAGGCAGCACCCCTTTCTAGGAGGAGCAGACACTCGCTTTCTCCAAGTTCTAATGGAATCTGGATAATGAAATTTTGGGCTCTGATTTGCATATTTTAAATTACCCTCAAATCATTATAAGCTTTCAGTCTAACATGCTGTGTGTATGATTTTTTGTATAGGTCTGTATATATGCATGCACTTATGACTATCAATTGATAATTCTTGTTCTGAACTATGGCTTCTTTTTTGGACTTTAAGGCTTGAAGTGATAAAATCATCATTTCTGTCACTAAGCAGGTGGTTTGGATAGCCAGCTCCCTTCTGTAGTTAAATAGATTTATGGGGTTTTGGTGTGGGGTGCCCTCCTCCACCTCCCCCCCTTTTTTTTTCTGTCAGTATGAACTTGATTTAAGTTAGTTCTTTAAATCCTATTCCCCCTACATTTTTGCTGAAGGAGATGTCCCAGATTCTTCCTTTCCCAGGAAATAACAGAATCAACACTGAACAATCTACTGTGCCTTAACTCTTCTTGTTTTGGGTTGCATTCAAATTCAGTGCTCGTATATGGGCCTTTCTTTGCCACCAGAATGGGTGCATATACCTGTCTGGTTGTTAAATATCCAAGACTGGAGCCTTGTTAATCTACAATAAGCAGATAAAGAGAAAAAAAAATATATTTTTGTATAGATTATATTTGTTGTTCATATATCTAGTGGCTTTTTTTGTTGTTTTTCTGGCTCCAGGCTGCTCCAGAAATATGAAAAATAAGTTGTGGGAGATTGGAGTTTTATTAATTTATAAAGAGCTTATGCAAAACTGTAATCTTTCTCTGAACAAGGGGGAAAGAAAAGAATAGATTCTCTTTCAAGTAACTACAAGTTTACCTCTAATGAGTTTGGTTTTTATTTTTGTGGGGGATTGTTTTGCTGTATGCATTTGCTATAATTTAGACTTGAGCTAGGTAGTTTATATGTAGAAATAAACTGGTAGAGGTGAGCAATAATTAAAGTTTAAGTCATATGAGGCCCTAATACTTGTTTGTACCGTTATACTATGCAAATGCAATATGGTTGCACTTTGCAAGGCATTTTTGTGGCTTAAGTTAGGCATACGCTGTGACGTAGTTTTATTGCCTGTTCCACACTTATTTCTTTTAGTAAATGAGTACACGGAGCAGGGCAGAAAGTTGCTCATGTGTGAGCAGGAGCTGTAGCAGAACCATACGATGCCCAGCTTTCCTTTTCTTACTGTCACTTAAGAAGAGATGGGGGTTTTGCCGCTCTGTGTGTGTGCCTGCACATGAATACATCTGCAATGCGTATTACCAAAATCTGTCAGGGAGTTAGTGATGACTGTGGTACAGGACCTCTGTATGTGTATGGGGAGGCTCCCCACTTTTTCACAGTGGCAAGCCTATCTTTTCCAGCATTTTGTATCAATTTTCCTAAAGAAAATCTTCTCTGCTGCAGTGCAGGAAGAGTTTAATCTCTCTGTGCGTGTGTCAGGAAGTTAGGCAAATAACTCCTGCAAAGCAGTCAGTGCTAAAATTGGAGTGATAGCTCAGGAATATTCCATTCATTAGCACTTTTTAGTCTAATAAACATGACATTAATGCATTCTCACAGAGTATGCTTTAGAATATCCTTAGTAGTCTTCCATCTGTTTATACAAATACAGTAGCTTGCCATGTCTGCAATCATTGACCACTATCATTTATTATGAGTTTTGTCCTACTTGTCTCAGTATTAAAATTATAAAATAAAAAATGACAGTTGCTTCTGTTAGAGTTATAGCTTGATTCTAATAATTCTAATGGAAAATATTACTATGCTATAAACAATTATCAATAAGAAAAGCCATGCACCGTTTGTTTTGTATGTATGCAGAGGCAGAGAGCAGCTTCCCTGCCATAATCTTTTTTTTAATGGTCTCTGAAGTTAAATATGACTCTACCTATTCTGTGTATTTGCATTAGAGCATAGACCAATTTCTTCAGTTATTAGATTATAAATAGAATTAAATTTCAGGTTGTGTTTCCCACCCATGTCAAGACCAGGATTCTTCTCTAAACTGTGTTATGTTTTATATTGAATTACAAGGAATCTGTTTTTGGCAACCTCACTTCTTTATTATGAGCTTTTCAGTTAGATAATTTCTTCTGCAGTTTTTAAACAGAATATAACATAGCTGTCCTGATATTCCACAGCATCTGAAAATAGCTCAGCTCTCATGAAGAGGCAGCTCAAAGGAGTGGGTTGGAGCTCCCTACAGGAGAGGAGGGTTCTGGTGCCCAAACAGGCTGGAACCATTAGCCTCATTCGTTAACTTTTTTCAAGTCCCTCAGGCTAGCACAGACTGAAACTTCCTGGCTCTTCCTCAGGGTGCTTTGGGCATGGAGAAGAGCTAGTGCCACTTCAGCCAGCTGTAGCAAGTGCAATCCCTATTTGCAATAAATCATTGTGAATTTTCAGCCAGTTCAGGCTACTTTGTA
Source organism: Rhea pennata (assembly GCF_028389875.1). NCBI lineage: Eukaryota > Metazoa > Chordata > Aves > Rheiformes > Rheidae > Rhea > Rhea pennata. Next base: position 16,902,090 of record NC_084671.1, on the reverse strand, counting down.
TAAATCTGGATGTGTGCCAAATGCAGCCCAACATTCTCATTTGCTAAATGTCTCCTAGTCTACTCTCTCTGCCTTAGAGTAGAAGAAGGGTTATGAAACAGCTTGTGGACTGCTGACTTTTAGTTCATGCTTTGAAAGCAAGCTTAAAGTACTGGCATAATTCTAAAACTATCTGATAAAAAGGGGTGGAGAAGCCTTGCCAGGCTAGTGGAAAGGCGGCCAGGTGTTGCTTTCGCTGGCCCAGGCTCAAGGGTGAGTGTCCCTTCCCTGGCAGTGCTGTTGGGAATCATTAGGGCTAGGGCTCAGCCCTGCACCCAGGGAGGGTAAAGAAATCCTCCCCTCACTGCAAATTGAGCTGGCGTTTTAACTGTGTCCTTACTATTGAAGGCAAAATTTGGCAGGAAAAATAAAAAGAATAATTACTCAAGCATTTCATAACTCCTTAGCTGACAAGACGCTTCTTTGTTGGCTGTTTTGTGGGACTTGTCCCAAAGCTTCCAGGGCAGCTGCCCTCTGGCCAAGGCTCTTTTACTGCTGGGAACATTTATTCACTCTTTCTCAGAAGAAGCTGTGCATTGCAGCATGCTTTTGGAGGAGTAAGCGTACAGGCTTCCATCCTATACCACTTTGTCTAAGAGTATCTGCTTTATCCACCTTCTTCCCTCTGTTTGGCTAGGTCAAGTTACAGGGCTCTGTATAGAAGTATATGCAGAGAAGTTAATTGCTTCTGATAGAGAGGAGATCTGGTTTTATTAGAGCTTAACAGCTCCTGCAACTCTAGGTTCTGTGAATCTATGAACTTGCATGACAAAATGGAGATTGATTTGAAGGATAATAGCTCTCAGCTGTTCCTCTTCATGACAGTTGCAGCTGTAATGTCAACAAGCAAATGTCTGCAAATGAAAAAAATGAAAATCATAACACATGCTAACCAACATCTGAAGCCCACTATCACATATGTGATTTATCTTCTAGCAATCTAATTCACACTTTGTGTGTTGATTCAATCCCTTTTTTAGCCATCACAATTGAGACAATATAACCTAATCTCTCTGTATAATTGTGGGCGATTCCACCTATTCTTTTCTTGGTCGTCTTATATCTTGCTGTCTCTCAGCAGGCAGAACAAGAACGAGAGTGTTCCCATTGCTGCTTTTTAGAACTTCAACTATTCATATATTGCTGAAAGAAATTACAGCCTAATATTTTGTGCATTTTAAACTTTTTAAATATACAATATCTTCCTGTAGTTGATAAGACTTTTTTTAAATAACTAAAAATATCTGGAAGCAAATATTAAAAATGAATCTGCTTAAAAAAAAAAAATCTATGCAGCAAAATTCAATGGAGAAAAAGTAATTACTGAACATTTGTCCGACTTCTCAAAATTATATAGTTTCTTACATATCAGCTATATCATTTAAAGAAGACTGAACACGGTCTTCTCACCAGCTGAGACCCCAAAAGTGCACAGACTAATAAATGCCACTGTAGGCTTTCTCTTGCAAGCCACTGCTTTGTATCAAACTGAATTAGAAAATAATATATCTTAAGCCTGAGAACTCTGAAACAGTATTTATTGAGAAAAAGAAAATTAACAGCAGTTCTATATACGGCTTTTCTAATATGAATTCAGTCTTGTAAAACAAAAGGTTGGCATGAAAGTTAGACAACTAATATTAGCAACTATTTGAGAAATATATCAAATATTACAATTGCAGTTTTCACTGTGATTTCTAATGCAAGTGTAGTTGTTGAAGGGCAAAGCATGTATACGCACCTGACTGATGATTTTTGTCATTTTTTTGTGTTGTTTTGTTTGCCTTTTCTAAATATGGGTGGCTTTGGTTCTGTTTTGAAAACAGATAACCTGTCAGCCAAACTCTATTCTTTCTTCTCTGTTAACTCTGCAACAGATTGCAGAGGATCTCTCCTTTAGCCTTGACATGGCTAGAAAAAAACATCAATCTATTTAATAATTTATCTAATGTTTCTTTCCCTTGCAATGTTCAAAAACCCACCAAAGCATCTGGCACTTTAAAAGCAAATTCAGTGCTTCCAAGAGAAGGAAGCTTGACACTAGCTGCAGAGTGAGATGTTTTCCTCTCTGGAGCCTACTAGAAATAGGCAAATACAAGTACTAACTTCTTCTTCTGCTCTGAATCTAGGAAAAGTAGCTTTTGCAAAGTTGGATTGTGGCTTGCACGTGGGACAGGCTCATGCTCGAGGCTGGTGAGGTGAAGGTTGACAACTCTTTTACCTGCTATTCTTTGGATCCTATTTTATTTCCTAAAGTCACCATGTGCTTTCAGATGCTCTGCCATGGCGTGGCCTGTCACCACTGTGCATGGGGATGTCCTCTTCCTGCTCCCCCTGTGCTCCTGGCCTGTGCAGTGTTGACCTCTGCTGGTGGGTGGCCCTGAGCAGTGAGGTGGCTGTGGGAAACCTTGTCGGGGAGTGCGGTGGGGCTGGGACTGTAGGGACTGAGCTGCAGCCATGTCCTGGCTGGTTGTGGTGAGGAGCAGAGCTGGGACATCCCGAGTCCTATTCCAAATGTCACTCCAAGCTTTCAGTATTATTTTTATTCAGTTCTTATTAGCCATATCCATGTAGAAACTGATCTTCAGCTTGTAACTAGTTTTTTGATGTAGGATTGTGAGAGTGTGTGTGTGTTTTGTCGTCCCCCCATCGCCCAATATAACCCAACTATACAGATGGCTTTTCTAGTTTCAAATAGGCCATTTTTTTTATTGTTTTTATAAGAATGGGGAAACAGAGTAGGCTTCTTCTAAACACTACCCTTTTCCATTTTGTGACACTTGTTTTTTGTCATGGCCAGTGAAGCTTATCCTGAAATTTTGCCTGGTTATTGCATTGCTTTACTACCAGCAAGCCATGGTGTTGGACACCTGACTTCTTGTTAGGAAGAGAGATTTTTCTTGCTTTGCTATCTCCCTCTATTTTCTTCCTTTATGTTTTATGATCTCTGTTACAGAGCCACGGCGGGGGGAGGGGGGGGTTAGCATTTTTGTGGTCTGAAAAAGATGAGTCAGCTAGAAGGTGTCAAACTCTGAAGAGAGGAAACAACATGATGTCTCTTTTAAACTATAGGCTAGACTTATTGGGTGATTGTATAGTGTTGAAAAAAATTGCTAATTCTGCACAATTCTATATACCAGTTGGTGCTCTGATGCTAACGTGCATGTTTCATGTTTTTGCTTAATGAACGCTTCAGGCTTTCCCAGTATGAGTTCTATGTTATATTTAGAACAAGTTTCTGACGTTTCTGCTCTAGCACAGAACAACGGTGATCTGTCACGGCTCTTGGTCAAGGCTGGCTCTGTCTGGCCATCTGCTGTGATTTAGGCTGGTTCTCCTGGCTTGAGCTGCTGCCGTGGGCTGGCGTGGTAGAGGAGCGCCTATGGGGAACTTCATTCTGTTCAGACCGAGACAGATCTCTGAAATCAACCCCGATTCTCCTTGTGCCTAGCAATAGATGTATGCAGTGCAAATATTTGAATCTAAATAAATATTTCAGTTGTTGAAAATAAATGGATCACATTTACACGTGTGGTGCTAGTGTTTTGCTTTTGAAGCAGCTTAGTATATCCAGGCTTATCCTCCGAGGATGTCTCTGAGATGCTACAGCAATGACGGGCCTCCTCTTTCAGTAAGACCAGTTCTGAAGGCTGAGAGTTAAACCACGAGGTTTTAGCTAGCTGCGTGTGCAAGAGTTATCTGCACTGATGGTGGTGGTTAGATACATCACTTCAACTGATGCAAGGTACTGTAGTATATTTTGTGAGAGAATGAATATTAGACTCAGTGATTCTCAGTTAAATGAGGTGAGGTTCTTTATTCTGTGTTTACAACGTTGCTTTCATGTACTCATAAGTAACAACTGTTTCTGTTGTGGATGTGAGTTGCTTCAGAAATGACTGAGGAAGTGTTACTATCTTTTGTGTATGTGTGGTTCCCCCCCTCCTCAGTAAGTTAAAAAAAGTTTAGTAAGTTAAAGCATTCAAAATGACTAACTCATTTTTCAGTGCTGCAAAATTGGAGCATTTTTTTGCATTATTAAAATATAATGTAACTTTTTCAAGGTAAAAATGGTTTAGGGAGTAAAAATAATTAGGGACAAATAATGCAAGTGAGGACGAGATAGAAAATATATGGAAGATGAAGACAATATGTTAATAAAAATATTAGTAAAATGTTGCAACACTGATATATTCTCTGCACAGAACAGATACTTGGGAAATCTAAGTCTTGCTCAAAGTAAACCAATTCTCTTTATGAAGAGATCTGTTAGCAATCCTTGCGGCATTTCTGTTACCATTGCAAGTGTGAATGTAAAAGCTGTATTCCTCTGTCTCTGGGATACATCATTCCCAGTGCTCTTTCCAGGTAACTGTTCTTCTTGCTTTGAAACTGGGCAGGTTTCTATGAAACTCAATGAAGCTCTGGTAGAAAAAGAGAAGGATGAGAACTAATTGAATTGCTGTTTCTTGTATTGCCTTTTCTCCAGTTTTGCCAAGTCTTTATAGCTCCAGGTATACATGAAATTAAGTGCAATATGAAGTGGTTCGATGGTGCATGGGCTAGGAAATAGGTCACTTTCAGCTCAACAGGCTGTGCCTATAAATCAGAAAATACGTTGTAATGTTCGTCCTACCTGCATTGGCATCTACTGGTCTTTGCCCCATGTCATAGGGTGCCATTTGGGACACGAGCACTATAGAGCACGTGCACAATACTGGCTGGGGCCAGGTGAAGGAGAGTTATTTTATGCTTTGAAGCTTCTCAAACACCTGAAAATAGTAGCTGTTGTCAAATTGCCTTTTTTTTTTTATGCTGGCCTGAAATAAAACTTATGAATACAGTTTTGTGTAATCTGTATATACTGTCCTCACCCTGCGGGGAGAGGGAGGGGTAGGTTTAATTATTTCAGAGCACAATTTCCTTCCTAAATGCATCCAAATCTGATTTCGATTTGGAAGGCAGATCAAGGGAGAAGTTTTTCTGATGCGAGTCCTGGATGTTTTCCATTTTCACAGATTTAGCTGAATTTTACATGTGACTGTGCAGCTTTCAGAGTGATTGGGTTCTGAGCCCAGAATGATTAATCTAATACAAAACAGCTTTGTGGCCAAAGATCCTTCACAGGTCTGTGATTTGTGCATTGTAAAAATAGAGATATATTGGGTGTCTGCTTTTTATTTCTCTAAAAACAAAAAAACTTGGAAAAAAAATACAATTCTGACTTCCTCTCCTTCAGAAAAGGATGAGGGTAGTTTTAATATTTAGTATTCTTATAGCTAGAAGCTGAATTTCCATTTGATATATCTTATACGTTGTATATCTTTATGTTGAAACTGGAAGTTATGTTTCTGAAGAAGTCTTGGTTAAATGTGAGATGGCCGACAGTGCAATTTAAAGGAAATGGGGTTGTAAATGTATCAAAGCACTTAATAGAGCTGTCAGAATCTTTTTGCCCCATGCTGATAATGATTTATTTACAGTAGTAACCACCAAAATTTTGGCATCTAACAGTGGCACCTAAATTAGGAACACCGTTAAATCAGCAAATGGTGGGTGCTTTTGGAGGCTGCTCAGTTCCTCTGCTGGCTGAAGGTGCCTGTCCACCTCCGCTGGTTGCAGAGGGGATGAGGACGACTGTCCTGCTCTTCCCAGCGGCACGAAGCCCAGGTGCGTAGCGGTGTTCACTGCTTTGGGAGGATGCAGGCAGAAGACCAGTCTGACTTTAAATTCCAGATGGAAATGTCAGGCTGTCAGCCTGAAAATGCTTTTGTTCCAAAATTGTAGCACTTTCTCTGCAGATGTGACTAAGAAAGGAGTAGATATTTTTTTCTTTCTTTTCTAATATACCTCTAAATTTTAATGTTTGGAGTTCTCTGGAACCCTTTTCAATACCTTCAAAATCTGGATGAGCCTAATTATCAGCATGGATTGGCTCAGCAAATCCACTGGGGCTTTTCAAGCCAAAAATAGTGCTTGGTTTATCGTGTTTGGATGCGGTGCTGATAACTTCTGCTTTATCCCCTCTTGTATTTGCATATAACACACCTGACTTTATTTGACCTTGATCAAATGCACATCTCCATTCATATAAGTTTGTTTACTTTCTCTATCCATTCTTTATAATAATTAAATGCAGTAGTAATATGAAAAACAGGATGAGCAGAATTAGATTGTAAAAATGTAATTTTACAGTGTATTGGCAAGAAATCAAATCATAATTGCTATTTTGCTGTCATACAGGATAAAATTGCTGATAGCAATACTGAAGACAGATTATTAAATAAACTTTTCTGAAACTGGAAGAAAGTGCATGTGGTATCATGATATGTACTTATTATATGGCAGTAACAAAACTCACTTGCATCAGCTGAATGATACTGAATTATGGCTGCTAATATAGCTGGCCTCCAAGCGGTTTGGAGAATCACCCAAGGCGTCTGCTGGCCCTGGAGGCTCCCTTTTCCGTATTCCCCCAGATCTCCTGGGGCAGTCAAGCCCCAGAGTCCTGGGAGGAGAAGACTGATGCTCCCCAAGTATTTTCAAAGGATAAACAGGATGACTGAGCAAAGCATTAAAATCAGCTGGCATGGCTATACAAATAGTGAACTGTCTAATGCAGTCCTTGATGAACACAGTTAAGGGAGGTATATGGTCTGAGACAATTAGCGTGACTTTATGATAAGTATTTGTGTCTAACTAATTTACCAGAATATTATGATTTGATTTCAAATTTGGTTAATTGATAAGAGTATTGAAATATAGTAGAGCATTGATGTAATAATTACAGCTATAACAATTAAACAGTAAATAACAGCAATAAATAATGCAAAACTAAAAGGAAATTCATTACATAAATAAGAAACAGTTTTTATGGTAATCTCAAAACGTAATTTTAAACAGAAAGTTATGATTGTATGTGAGTAGTTCTAGAGTCCATAAAATGTTGGTGTCAGTGGTTTGGAGCAGTTTTTAAGTATTTAATCACCGCTTACAAAGATCTGCAGATGATCTCTGGAAAAACGGGAGAAGGCTAACTAACCAGCATGGGTCTTGGCATCACTGGAGTAGCTGAATTTGGTCAACAGTGCTTTGTTTACAGGCTTTTAATTTGGTCATGCTCAAGCATAAGCTAAATGTTTGAGGGGGGGAGATCTGGGTTCTGAGAAATAAGGCTCTGGAAAACAAACCTGAGAGGATGATGGCTACTTAGCATTTATGATCTCCCAGGGTGAAATTGCCCTGAAACCCCCTAATCTGATTCATGGATAATTTTTTTTCCTCCCACCCTCCATAAGAGGGAAATATTCAGTAGTAGTAGTAATTTCTGCAGACTTGGAGTGAGGGCTGGTACAAGCCTCTGAATCTGAGACTGAAATTTAAATGTGAAGCTAGAAAATCGGTGAAGAGGTGTGAAAATGATTAAAGAATAAAAATGTTCCTTTAGAGTGAGTGGAGATTTGTCCATCTTAAGAGACGGCTTAACTGTTCATGTACTTAAATCAGATGAGTATTTCAATCAAATTTGAAAGAGTCATCAGTTATCATTACATTTAAATAATTGTACTTGAATTCAACGCTGTTCTTCTGTAAAAGTTGCTTTCAAGAGTAAAGTGGCAAGCAAAACTGTGTGTGTATTTTGAAAATGGGTCTTCTTATCTTCAGGAAAATAGGCCTAGAAGTACTGGAAGAAATACCAGCAGTAGACAAAAAATATTCACGTAAATTATTGGAGCCAGTAATGATGGCTATCACAAATCTCCTTTTCAGCTATATCGTTATATACCCTTGGTATTTATTCATGGCTTTATTAATTTTCCAGAAGCCAGAAGAGTAGGCTGACATTAAAAAGCAAACAGACAAAAAAATAAAACAACTCTAATCATTCACTATAAAATTGAGCCAATACATCCAGAAAAATAGCTGAATGATTTTTGTTATGACACTTTACTAATTAAAATAAAAGCTTCATGATGACTGCTTTTTGCTGAGCGTAACCCATCGGTGGCAGAGTTCCCAGCTCGGCTCTGAACACAGCCTGCATCAGCTCGTTGGCGAAGTTGTTTTGGCCTTGCTAGAGCCTCAGCTTGTTTGTCTGGTAGAAGAGAAAAAGCTTTTCTGTTGTGAATAAATTTTGATGCATCATATACCATAAACAAGATGAGGATGAAGGGTTGTTCGGCAACTTTGCAGACAGCAGTTTATTGAATGAACTCAAGCTGTTTTGATTTTAGTTTCAAATAATCCATGAAGGTCAAACTTTATTAATGTTTAAAAGTTCCAATTGATGCTTGACTTTTAAGTTGATAAATGAATAATATCATAGTGTATTTAATTTTAAAAAAATCCCATTTAACCTTGTAACAGGCCGCATAATCCTTGTGATATCAGTTCTACTCTTAAACTTTTTTTGTAATGAAGCATGTGGCTTATTTGTAATTAAACAAATATTCACAGTGGGAAAAACCTTCCTGCAAATTATTCTACAAGCAAAATCCAGTTCCATACTGAGATACTCATAAATATATTGCAAATCATGCTTTTGCAAAGAAAACGTGCAAAACTGGTGCTTCATTGGTCTCTCGCTTAAGCTTTCTACTTCTTGAGGGCCACAGGCCTTGGTCTGGCCCTTTGCAGGGAAACAGAATTTAGTTTCTTTTAGCTAAGTCAAAATGTAAATTAAAGACTAAATTCTGTTCTGTGAATTAAAGACTAAATTAGGGCAATAAAATGGCATGCCAGTAGAGAGCCATGATCAAAATCAAACATGGGGGGGGGGGGGAAGCACCCTACATCACTAAGCACCATAGTGTTATTGTGCTTCTCCTGGGGAAGCAAATGATCTTATTGCATGTGAGGGATGAGGGGAAATGTATTCCCAGTTATTTGTTATTCATTAGCCCTCCTTATGAAAATCTAACTATCCTTCAGAAGTAATAATCTTCCTATAGAGACCGTGATGTGAGCATACCAACAACTAAAAGCAAGTTGTTCTCAGTGTAAGTCATTGTCAGAAATAAATTCTGCTCCAAACAAGAGTAACGGCTGAAGTGGTAATAGCTTGTGTGCGTGCGTGAGATGATTTAAATGGCCATGTACAAAGTTTATATGGATTTGGCAGCAACTCTAAAAGAGCTCCCAGCTGGTTTTCTGGTATGAAGCTTGAAAATGTAACCTCTCTACCTTCAAGTTGATCAATATTAATGTGGCAATTGGAGCCTTTTCCTTTGTATTTTGAAGTCATTCCTAATCAAGTTTTCATAATAATAATAAAAGTAACTGCCTGAAGATTAAAAAAGCAAAGCACCTCTGTTAAACATCTTATACATCAGTGCACTAGAGTTATTTTGTTAAGGAATTAAATCTGTTTCTACCAAATGGTTCAATCAGCTAAATGGATATTTTATATTATCATGGAAATGAAATCATAAAGTGAAATTGTCAGGTTTAAAGTCTAATATACAGTATTGAGTGTTTTGCATTTTTCCCTTCTTTCATTTACTTTCTCATTCCCTATGAATTAATTTCCTGATTGAAACCTCAGTGATAAACTTCTTTTGGATTCTAGATAAGATGCTAATATTAAAAGCAGAGTCATACAGGTGGAATAGATCATTGTTTAAGTTTGCACAATGACTTTTTTCCCCACTATTTCAGGGAAATCTGGTTTATTTTTACTTTAGGTTTGTGATTACTCAGAACTACAGAACACTAATTCTGCTGCACTATGAATATTCAGTATAAAGAGTAGAACAACCAACTGCTTTCTGAAGCTTGCAGGTGATTCCTCAGAGCTGTAGTTACTGGTAGTGGCAAGTACAGAGCGTTTAGGTTTTGGCTGTTGAATCATCCTGCACCTCCAGAACACCTGGGTGTCTCCTTTTTGGCTTAGATTGCAATGAAAGTTTTAAAATATGGCTATCTGTTGCTAGGCAAAGAAGTGTCTTTTGGGTGCTTGGTCCTTGTGTAGATTGGGCCTTTTATTTATTATCTCTGAATTCTACTGATGACAAAACTCTCTGCATTTTACAGTTGTTATATATACTTTCATACCTAAAATGGGACGATCCTTATCATCATTCCAGAACCACTGTTTGTATAAGGTAGTTGCTGTACTTTCACTCTGGTCTCCTTTATCTGATATACCACTTGCGTAGCATTTTATTTAGAAATTGCAGTGGCTGACTCCTGATTAATTTTGATATTTAAATCTTGTGCTTGTGGCTGGATTCTCTACATTATTTGTTTATTTTTAGCTAGACACAGTTCATTACTACTTTAGTTTTCATTCCCCCTGTCTTTGGCAGGTGGTTCCTCTCTTGTTCCTCTCAAGCTACATGGAAGGCTGGGAAAGTACGATTTTTGCATGGTTTTGAGTGTAAAAATGACTGTAGATTGTCAATTAACCTTGGAGGGTGTTTGTGTGTGTGGTGTGTGAATGTATTCTCTTGAGCTCATATTTTTTGTGGAGTTGAGGAAGGAAAGGATGCCGAGGATGCGGTCTCGGAGCAGAGGGGAAGGGAGTTGATGCTCCAGCCTATTCTGACCTGTCCTGAATGGTGGCCAGATTCAGTGCTGGGCTCTAGCTCTGCATAATCACTTATTAAAATATATAATAGCATAAAAAACATGCCATGAATCACAACTACACAGGCTATCGTCTGCCAGTTGTTTAAACAAAGAGAAAGACCGCCTTTCTCAAGCTCTTACCTAAGTGCAGAGTAAAACCATCTTAGCATGAGGAAGGGGAGTAAAACCATCTTAGCATGAGGAAGGGGATTGCAGTCTTTGCTCTCTCAAAGTGAGTCAGTGTATAGAAGAGCTTTATGCGATAATTCTCTGCCCGCACCAAAGTCAAGGCAATGACAGGATATGTGTTTTTCTACTTCTGCAGCTACAATTCTCTCAAACATTGGAAAAATACTTTCAGACTATGGGGAATGAAATGAATTTTTCAGCTGTAAAACAGGATTTTTCTTGATGGGAAATTGAACTATATCCCACAGTCATGCAATTTACTTGTCATAGGCTGATACTACTTTCATTCCTTAAGTTTGTATTTCCTGGAATTGCTTTTAGAATGTGTGGTTTACTGGAACTGTGTCATTCACTGAGCCCTTGCTTTTCAACATAGCACTTATGTCCACATGTACCCCCTCCCCCTTTTTCCTTTAGAGATCAAAAAATGCTCAGAAGTAAAGACATCAGATCTGCTACTTTTCATAAAAAAAGTTACTTTTTATGTAATTTATAGTTACGAAAATTGGAAATTAAATAGTTTGACTGCATGTGGTCACAGTGGAACTTAAACCTCCAAGGCAGTGGCATCTGAACTTAGTTGCTTTGGAAATGTTTTCCTAAAATATTGATGTTATGTTGGTTATTTCACATTGATTCATAGCTTTCTGGACTCTTTCTTGCAATTTGATCTTGAGTAAATTTTGGCTGCTGTCTGTCGTTGTGGATTGGAGGAGGGATTGGAGGATCTTAACTATGTAGAGCTGGAACCTAGTTGTCTAAAGAGCTGCACAGAGTCTGGGGAGGGCCTTCCAGGTCCCGCTGGAGCTGCAAATCAGTGTGATTGTTTGCAAAGCTCCAATTTTCTGCTCAGAATCTTGCTTTACAAAAAAATCTAATGTAATATTCAACAATATCACTCAATTGAGTAAGAACTACATAAAAAAGGGGTAGTCTCTCCATAATCATCTCAGATGAAATGCGAATATTAGTGTATCTCTGCTGACATAGAGGTATATGGAAAAATTCTGAAGCAACTTCAGTCAGCTGTTGGCTCTGAATCTCTTTTGGCTGTCAGGCAAGTTAATAGCCTTCTCTGTCAAGTAGTGTATCTGAAAAATGGGAATAAGGATGTGAAGATAATTGTCAAAGTGCCTTGAAAAGATGATCTCTTCTATGAGAAGAGCTAGTTAGCAGATCTAACAGCAGTATTATGCAGTTTCATATCTCTAAGGATCAGCTTTTTTTTTTTTTTTTTTTTAATTGACTGGTCATTTCTGAAAGCATTCAGTAAATATGCACTTATGTGGTTTTTATTTAAAACCTAAATATAGCTGCCTTTAACCATACTTTTTCTTGTTAAGATACTTTGATAGTGTGGCCTTTGTATGACCTTGTGATTTAATTAGCTCTACATTATAGCATAACTACTTAATTACTTAATGATACCTTGATCAGGTTGGATAAATGGATTGGAACTATGTTATATTCCATTAATTTTAATTTTTAACTAATTAGTATTGCTATTAATGCCTATAATTCAAGATGTGGTTTTGCATTGTGTTATCTTTCTCATTTCAGTTTAGAATAGGAAAGCTATATCTTTTTGGGCTCAAATGTACTTATTAAACCAAGTATAATTGTACTTAAACCTGTTAACTGGCAGCACTGAGTATGTATTTTGTGCACAATACTTTAGTGTAATCTACATCCTGTTAGCATTCACCAGTAAAACTTTTAGGTTGACCTTTAAGTTTGACAGTGTAGGAATCCTGCTAGGGTTTCTCCATGACATCCAAGGATGAGGAGAAAGAAACATAGCCTTTGGCTGGGCTGTTGCTCTGTGTTGTTGTCTAGCAAACAGCCTAGAGCTAGAAATTCAGGAGAGTTTTGTTCCTTGTCTTGTCATTATGATTACTTTCAAGAGTGTCTGGCATTAATTATGTTTCTGAATACCCCAATAACATGTTACTGCTCTGGAACCTCAAATCCCTGCAGAAGATGGAGCGCAGTTAGGACTTCAGATTGGTTCAGTTTTCCCATCTGCCTCTGTAAAAAGGTAAGTTATGCACCTGTCTAATAGAGATGGATGGGGAAATGTAATTCCATTTCATAGAAATTTTCAGCATTTAAAAAACCTAGTTTTCTTCTGATTTGAAAGGAGAATTGAACCTTTAGAAGTTATTTGGCCCTAGAAAAGTGTGCCTGACAAGCAGGACAGGGAGTGATGGAGCTTAGGAGCCAGGGTTTTCAGGCTGACACAAAGTTGGAGCCTGAGAGTCGGTCTATGACAGAGCTCCAGACTTGAGGATTTCGTTGCTAAAAGGTCATCCAAGTCTTGCACTTTTCATTGAGCTGCTAATGGACTGCTGAAGAGGCAGGAGGCTGAGATGGCTCCAGCTCTGCCTAGGCTGTTGGGAGCAGGTTGCCAGGAAGGTGGGCATGAAGCTGGTGAAAACTTAATGTATTTTGAAGCTTTCCTTTCAAGCAGTTTTCACTGGAGCCCTGCCTAAGTCATCTCAAGATGTCACTATAGTCATGAACTGTCTTGGTGAGATGTTTCATGTTCAATTTATTGACATATTACCCTTGGGGGGGGAATCCCTAAAATACAGTATTTTCCACTTAGCCTTTATTATCACATTGGGAAAATGGATAATGGTGTCAATGAAATGCCAACCTGATATATAGCTTATTGTGAATGAGAGTTTCTTGCTTGTGAGAGTAAAAATGGCAAATTTTAACTACAAGTGACTTTTGTGGTGTTTGGTCTGATAAATAGTCTTAGTCCCACCATAAGGCAACTTTGTATCCAATAAAGGCTTTGTTCAGATTTTTTTCAGATCTAATTGCTCCCAGACAATGACAATGACAAAGCGAGCGGATGGAACACATAAGAAAAGACCAGTTTGTTCCATCTGTTCTAGAAACATAAGCTGAGGTGGCATTGTAAAGGGGAAAGCCAAATATTTGTTTGAAATGATGATCAGTGGCTGTTTTACATATGTGTTAGAAGTTGTCATTCTTTTATCAAATATTTTCTTCTTTCAGATCTAGGTTAGTTGTAGGGACTGCATTTCTACCAGATTTTGTTGCCTAAATGGTTGCTGTAACAGCACAACTTCCACGGAGTATTACAAGTGGCCATTTTAAATGTTTTATTTATAGCAGTGAAGGATATTCTGGTTCCTGTACTTTCAAATGGTAGACTGTGCTCAGCTAATACTGTTTTTATGTTTCTATATAAGGATAAGATCTAGGAATGCTGTGATTTTTGCAAAGCATCAGAGAGGTATGTTGGTGATCAGTGAGTTAGGTAGATTGCAAAATAAGGCTACAACTTGTCAGGAAGGATGACTGGATTACAATACGGCCTGTCACAAGTTTTTTGGATTCAGCATTTGGCCTGTTACGGCCAAGATGGAGATCCTGTGGTCTTCAGTCATTGCTCTGTTCTGGAGCACTTGCGGTCATCTGAAGAAACGTTGTCACAAGTCACGCTTGAGGCATGACCCTGTTCTCTGTTCCTGATACATGTGGTGGTTGGTCTTTCCAGAGCTAGTTGCAAGCTCTTTCCTGATACCTGTGCAAAATTCATTGGTGTCTTCTAAACCCCTTCATGCACAACCTAATTTTTCCGCGCTGAAGCTCAGTTAGCCATAACTCTAATGCAGAGTTTTTATTCTGAAAATGTTTTTTACGGTTGTTTTGGCATCATGTAGGGTCTTAAAATATTATCCAACTAATAGGAATATATGGCCCAATCTAAAATCAGCTAAGTCATTTTGAGCCTCTGGCCTTTGTTTGATGGTGTTGTGAAATATTTGGAGATTAGATTAATTTATTCAAACCCTCTAAAATAAGAGCTTATAAAAATGGCAGAATTTATTCTAATGGATAAAGGAGTAACACGCATGTAACACGCATGTAACACGCATGTAACACGCATGTAACACGCATGTAACACGCATGTAACACGCATGTAACACGCATGTAACACGCATGTAACACGCATGTAACACGCATGTAACACGCATGTAACACGCATGTAACACGCATGTAACACGCATGTAACACGCATGTAACACGCATGTAACACGCATGTAACACGCATGTAACACGCATGTAACACGCATGTAACACGCATGTAACACGCATGTAACACGCATGTAACACGCATGTAACACGCATGTAACACGCATGTAACACGCATGTAACACGCATGTAACACGCATGTAACACGCATGTAACACGCATGTAACACGCATGTAACACGCATGTAACACGCATGTAACACGCATGTAACACGCATGTAACACGCATGTAACACGCATGTAACACGCATGTAACACGCATGTAACACGCATGTAACACGCATGTAACACGCATGTAACACGCATGTAACACGCATGTAACACGCATGTAACACGCATGTAACACGCATGTAACACTGATTTCATAACTGACTACGACTCATTTAGATGAGGAGTGCCCGAACTGGCTCCCTTTGGCATCCCTTCCCCTAAATGACTGCAACAGGATTGTGAGACTGAGCAAAAAACTCAGAAGAGCTGAAGAATGTTTGGGGGGGCTGGAATAAATAAAAAATGGTATGATGTAAATTGGATTCGCTTGACTCAGTGCTTTGGACTAGTACATAGAGGTTAGGATGTACAATGTTATGACAGAATTGAGCACACTGTGCATAAGCATCTCAAATATGTTACCAAAGGGCTTATTACTATTCTGTGTGTGGCTCCATTTAGATAATTTACACCTCTCACTGTAGTTTCTCAGATATTTGCAAAGAATGTCAGAACTATGACAAGGCCTGTCACACAGATGACAGTTAGCAATTTTTTCCCGTGAAAGAAATGCATGTTATGGCAAAACCTGAAGCAAAAAGTCACTGCTGACAAGTGCTCTTTTATTCTAATAACAATGAAGGTCTGATATAACAACAAAACATCTATTTACAATTCTCCTTAGAATTGTCATCTCATATACTTTAACACATGAGTAGAAAACTATAATGGAGAAGATTCTTCTGAGGAAAATCTGTGCCTTGTAGCCAAAAAGAAAAAAGGATGTGATTGTATTGATGGGGAATTTTTACCACCAGCATCAGTTAAAGCAAAACTGGAACACGGCTGAGAGCAATTTTTTCTCTGACCCATTTCACGTAGTGAGCTTTACTGAAATATTCATTAGTAAGGAAGTGTATTTTCTTATTAATATGCCTATATATTATACTAAAAGGAATCTGTTTAAATGTTCATCTTAATTGTTGAAACCAACTGCCAAAATGAAAGCTAAGCAGCTTACAGTCTATGAATCAGATTAAACAGTTGATCTATGAGTTGCACGGCAATATCCTAATGGGTTAGCAAACTTCGAGATACATCCAGATACCCGGAAGAACTGAGTCACGTCGAGTTTAACGTGATGCTGAAGGACAAGGCTGGTGGGAGCACAAGGTTGGGTCCCTGAGCAGGGACTGGCCTGAGCCAGCGTCCCTGCTCGGTGTCTGCCTGGGCTGTGGGGCCAGGAGGCCCCAAAGCACCCCCAGCAGTCAGCTTTTCTGCCACCTCTACCCTTGTGTGTGACCTGGGCTTTACAAAGGTCCTCCCTTTGCCTTACACCAGACTTAGGTTGCCTTGCTAGGACCATAGCAAGCAAAGGTTGCCCAGGCTGGGTTGAAAGGGAAGGGAGCTGGAGAGCTGGACCTTCCCAGCCCTGGGAAATGATGTGGGCAGTGTCAGCAGGACTGGGGCAGGGAAGGGGTTTTAGGCCCGTGCTTTGTTCCCCCAAGGCAGTTGGATGCCTCCTGGCTGGAAGTAGATGCTCCCACCATAGGGTCTGGAACACGAGCCAAATATAAAGCCTTTTACTTCAAAATACAAGTCATGGATCCATTTCCTTCCACCATTCCCACCACCAAATGCGATCAGTGGAAGTAGTAGCTTTCCTCTCTGGCTGGCAGTGCGGTCATGATGGTACGTACCTCAGCTATTGGGCTAGCTCGCGTCTCTGAGCAATGTTCGGGTCAGGGACTTTGCATATAGACTTCTCTTTCCCACAGTGTTTTGAGGGCTACCCAACGTATTGTTAAAAGTAGTAAATTTTATTACGTGATTAGTGAGTATTCGTTGAAAGTGAAGAAGCAAAAAAGACCTTTTTCTTCATCATTGCTTGATGGAGAAAAAAATAATTACCTTATTTGACTATATATGCTGTTTGGTTCACAACATCCAACTGTGGTGACACCTGGATATAGTTGTCTTTTTTATTTTAATGCCTTCTGTGTTGCTTTAATTAAAATAAACCTTGGAATTTTGCATTGTCATTTTTCCTTCCTACTTTGGCAGGAGAAAAATATGCTCATGAAGAGCATTCTTGCTTTGCACTTCTGATAGTCTCATTAAATAAGCAAAGTAGGTCACTTGAGCACACTTGTACCACGCAAATACAGAAACTACACAGTAAAAATTTTGAAACTATAGCTCAACCCTTTCTCCTACAAGCAATGACCTTGTATCAAAACTGTCACTTAAAAGTTTTGACAAAATCTGGCATATTGTAGCTGTAACACCTCAGGAAAGAATGGGATTGGCTGAGCAGACCAAACTGCTTCATACCGCAGTAATAAAGTGAGATGTGAACCAAGATTAATATATGTTTAAAACACAGTATGTGTTTTAAAACAAAATGAAAAAAATCCCTCTAAACCCAAACAATTATCTGTTCTACAGACAGTCTGCTTTCCATGAGCTGAAAGATTATAGTACCTGTTTTTGCTGTTCCTTTGAAAACTTTGTTGGTATTTAGTTAATAAAAAAAGAAAAAAGTAATGCATTAATTAAAAAGACACTCATAAAAATAATCATGCTGGTTCTCTGGAGGGATATTTGCATCTAGATAAGCCTTTCTGCCATGGACAAAAAAAAAATTAGCAATTAAATGAAGGCTGATACAGATGTGTCCAATTTTCTTTTAATTGCAAGAATTCCTCTATTTAGAGCTGCTTTATTTTGATGTTGGAGATTTTCATTATCATATAAACTTCTGAAAGACGTGGATAGCAAAAGGTATCTAGGACTAGAAAAATGCATCGTTAATTGAACAGCATTGTTTGTCAGTTACTGTGTATAAACTGGGGAGGGTGGTAGACAGTAAACAGAAGAGTTTAAGGTTAGTTTGAGATTTAGTCTTATGGAAAAACGAAACTGTGGCTGGATTTTCGTGAGTCAGATCTATGCTCATTTGAAGGCGATAACTGAGTGTTCTGAACTAAAAATCTTCCAAACTGTCAACAACTTCTGGAACTAGCTTTGTGATATTGACTGTATTTGATACTCATGGTTTTTATGGTTCCCCATAAAATAATGGGGGCACCAGTATACTAAAAGCATAGTCTGCTTTGTTGAAGGCTTTGGTCTTACTGCTCAAGTCTTTCGTTAAGAGGTGGCGATATGCCATAAAAAACTGAGAAAATGAAGCATTAATGGCGTGTGGAGGCTCCATAAGGGGCAGTTTACAGTGCCGCTTGCTTAACTGTAATGAAGAAGCTGATTCTGGAACAACTGAAAATGGTAAATTTTATCAGAGAATTCTCCATGCTCCCTTCTCTCGTGCAATAGCGATATGCCAGAGTTGATATTTTAGCGTAAAGCATGTACTAGACTGAAGTTTCTCAGTATTTCTTGGAGAGGAGCAGAGGTCAGAGTGGAATTGGTTAGAGTCACTGGTATGGTTGAACGGTGCTTGGTTTTATGCAACTATGTATATATTTTAAGAAAAACTTAGAATAAATGAAATTCCCATCTGTTTACATATTGTTTAAAGAAAGCTTTATTTTGAATATATGTATTTTGGAATTATGAACATGTCATTACTTACAAACCTGGCCATAGGATGATTGTATGAGGGCAGTTCCTTACATGCACTTGTTATGAGATGAATTGGTTAATTTGGCTGTTGTCATGGTGCATTCCTCACTTGATGATGGGTAGCTATGGGAATAGCTTCTGACGGTGAAAGTTTGTTAGCAATTATTTAGATAATCCTTATGTCATTTCTATTCTTGCTAAGCTTTGTCTACAGTTCAGTGAAGTGATAACTTTTTCTCCAAATTGCGTGGAATTTTTAATATTTCAGCTCCAAAAACTTGTAAAATAGCAAATTAATTTTACATCTAAAATAACCTGATTCACAGATAGAGCCTGCAGCACTTCAGTGTGACCTTGTTAGAGCACAATTACTGTTATATTTTGTATGAATTTTTTTTTTCCAGAATTCTGATCTTGTTCTAAGCAGACAGATACAAACTAGATGAGAAACATCAAGCAGACATGAATAATGGTAGATTATTCATCTTTTGGTTTTGACTGAAGAAGAAAAGCTTTTTTTTTTTAAAAAAAGACATACTTTTCTTAAAACTTTGTCAGAGAACTATTCTACCATAACAGAAGACATCTCCCTATAATTCTCCAAGAAATGATAAAGAGAAGATTTATAAAACTGTCAGTCAAAGTTACTGCCACTGATATAACGTAGGTGTCCCTGTTGAATGTGATATTTATGGAGAGACCCTGAATATAAATGACTTGTTTAGCCCTGAAAATAGTGTAATTTTGTTGAATGCCCAGAGAGGTATAGGTAGAAGAAAACCTCGAAGAGCTGACCTCTAAAGTAAGACAAAGTTGGACCAACTGCTTGGCGTGACGAGTATTTTAAAATAGTCAGAGTAAGGGTTATTTACAGCTAGAAGCATGCTTTTGTTCTCAGGAGGTGTCTGTAGCATCATACACATCTTATACAAAAACAAAATATTTGACTCTAGCCAAAGACTCTTTATACAGAAGGAAAGAAAACTTAATCTAGGTGTCCCCCCCTTTTTTTTTTTTTATTTAAAGCAAAAAATTATGTAGTCCAGTTAAAATGAATGTGAATTACTTCCTTCTCCCCCCTCTCCTGCCCTCTTGTTAATTATAAATTGATTTTTTAACCCTCCTATCTCCAAAACAAATTACTGCAGAAGGGTACATTTAATCAGCTACGTGTGAGCAGCTCATGCTTAAGAGTCTACCTTTCAAAGTAAGAATGCTTGAGATGTAGGCTTTAATTATTCCTTTTTTTCTAATTAGTGCTATTTTGTGCATCATATTCTCTTCCTAGAATTGAAAACATCAAGGGTTTTAAACACTTGGGACTGAGGTCCTGAGAAAATAATGCCTCATGCAGTAACTCAAGTTTTGTTATACAGAGCAAGGAAACCTTCAGGATGTTTAAAGCTGTGTATGTGTTGATAATATATTATGTCATATGAGCATCAAAGCATAAAAGAAAGATGCTTTCTGCTTACAGAAATATCAAACATTGTTTTACAGTTGGAAGTAATCCTAAAGTGTATAATATATTTATCAAATAACTTGGTAACTAGGGTGAATTCTATGGGAAAATATGTTTGAAGTGTGACATGGTGATTATTATTACAATCAATCTAATAAGTGAGTACATTCAGGACACTAAGTCTTAAAGAATGTAACCTTAAAACTCTAAACAGACCCAATTTCATCTCTACAGACTGTTACAGCTTTTAAATTTAATAATAATGTTCTATAAATAAGATTAGAATCAGGTCTTATTAAAATTTAAATCTTTGACTATAGCAGTTACTCTAATGAAAGCTAGAGTACATTGAAAAAAAAAAACCTACAGGCTTCAGCAGTATACAAAAAAGTGCAGTCCTCAGCTATTCTCCATCCTGTTTATACTGGATAAAACGTTGGGAGCTGGGTAGTTTTTGTGCTCCTTGACAGTGGACTTCCCTTATATGGTAATTACAGGTTTTAGGGCAGTCTCAGTAACCTGCTGTACCAAGATGTCACCACTGTTGAAGTTCGAGAACATGAACTTTCATTTTGCCCACAATAGGAGGTGGATGTCAATAAACAACTAGATTTCTTCTGAGTATCATCTTCATTTTCATTATAAAATGAGAAGAAAAATAGATTGTTATTAACGCACAGGAAAGCATCCAGGACTTTGCTTGATGTAGGGACATCTACTTCTGAAGAATTGCAAGTGAGACCTGTGTAAAACTTCTAAAGGGACCACAGAAAATGCAATTTCTAAAAGGATCATGTGATCCTAATGGATAACTTTCTAGAAGCCCTCCTAAATATTTCTACTATTCTACTAAACTAGCCTGTTTACCCTTTTTAATAATTCTGACTCATGACTGTTTCCATCTGAAATCTAGGCAGTAGGCAGTTTAGCTTTTTCCAGCAGAATAGTTGCACTGCATGGTCTCTAGAGAAATCAGATACCTTCATATGTCATCTTAGTGCTTGAACCTTTACCTACCCCAAATGGCTATAATCAAATCTATGAAGATTAGAAGAGCACACTTTGTTGGCAGGTCCCCAGCAGAAGAACTTTTAATGTGTGGCAGTATTTCTGTTACGTCCTTGGAAAAACGTGGTTACCTCTGTAAAACAGCCTTCACCTCCTGCTGGTTTTGCTCAGTGTTGTTTAATATTTCAGAGGTTATTGCACGGAGCTGACCTGCTGGTAGGGCAGGGCTCAGTTTTATCACGACAGTTTGTTTTGGAGATGATCTGAACAATTGCAAGTCCATGCAGGTTCATTAGACACGATCGATGCTCTGCTAGTGAGTGAGTCTAGAGCGGGCAGCCAGCAGCCTGAGGTCAGCTCTGTGCAGTGTCTGGTCAGGTAGCATTAAGTTCCCACCTACTATAAATATTGTCACGCTGGGCATCTACTGAGACACTTTGATTGCACTTAGACACATCCTTTTGAGAATTATTTTCTTGACATGATTTATTACCTGACTTTCTGGGGGACATTAAGTGCTTTATGGTACTGGACTAGCTTGGATTTATCTTATATCAAGTCTGTATGGACACAGTCTGGATCTTGGGCATGTGCCTGAATTTGAATAGCACCAAGTATACTAAGATGCAAGAGCTGTAAGTCCTGGTGAACTGCTTGTCCGCTTTACATGTGAAATTTGAATGGATTTGAAAAGTCTTGATCATAGGAGGCTATAATAAATTTGAGAAGTTTGTTTTCCAGAAATGAAACATCATTCGCCAAGAAGAGCAACACCAAATAGTTTGTTGCTTGCTTCTTTGGGAAGAAATCATGGATTTTGGGGAGATTTTTTTTTTTTTGTATGCTATTCATCTGCTGCTGGCTCATCTTTTCTGTTAGATTTCTTTTTAATTGAGTTAAGAAGTTGTTATGACAGTAATTTTTCAGAGGGAAACCTCTGATATGATGCTCAGCCTGGTGAAGGAACCTCAGTTATGAATCAGAAGCCTTTCAGGCTGTTCAGTCTGCTAGGAAGTGTAACTGTTTCCCCAGATTAGTCTTGATCTCTGCTGTAGCCACGGGAGAGCAAACCTGCTTCAAATTTAGAGATTCCTCCAAGGACATTTCAAGGACCAGCAGCTAATAATGTCACTTATCGCACCGCTGTGCCACAAGTGATGTTGGAGTAGTTGTTTGTAAGGTTGACTGTGTTAGATTTTTTAAAATTGTGGTGTAAGAAGTTAGAAACCCTACTTACTAGGCATCAGCTCCCCGGTGTTGTTATATTATTTGTTTTCACAGGGAAAACAAGAGGTGGAGGTGATTCTTTAAAGCTTCGTGGAGAAGGGAATAATTTCAGAGTTCCAGAGAAGCTGGGCTAGGTGTAGATGCAGAGGGATGCAATCTGCATGTAGGCGAATGAATAGAGCATGAAAAAATCCATGGCAGTAAATACTAAATTTGGGGTAAGCTACATCAGAGAAGCTGAACACTTTCCTTTAAAAACAAAACTTAAAAATACAAATTAACCTAAACAGAGGGTAGTCTTTTGTAGAAGAGCTTAATAAAAACAAGAAAAATATTTATTCTGAATTTTGAAAAAATGCTTAATTCCCATTTCTGTTTTCCCCAGTAGGGTTATAGCTATTTATCTATATGCAATGTGCTTAACAATAAAATTTCACAAATTGTTGAGTAGCTTTATTATTTTTTTTATTTAGCTATTCTAAAAAAAAGTCAATTTAAGAGAAAAAGTGGTAGGATGTCCAGCTACTATCTCATAATCATTAATTTCTCCTGAACTCTCTTTAATACAGCTGGTATAGAATGTTTAATAGATCATTAAAATAACTTAGATTTAACTGAAAAAATAAATTACTTAAAGCTATTAAAGTGCAACCCTCCCCTCTCTCCCCACCAAAACCCTCCTTGCTTACTAATGCTTGAGTTAAAGCACATTAAAACTATAATTATGGGAATATACAGTTTTTTTTAAAAAAAATTTTGTTTATGAAATGAATAAATACAGAGAGCTGACTTAAATCTAGTCTGCTCATGTTCAATGCTTGTAGGTGCCATACAGTTGCATTTCGTAATGTGCTTACCGCAGCTGGTGCTTACATGGTGGTTTTTGTCTTTGAGAGTTAAGGCTTTCCTGTTCTTCTTTGTCCCACTGCATTTCCCCCACCCGCAAAAGCTTATCTGTCTGATGCAGCACTGCCAGATTTTATAGCTCCTTGGCTGGTATTTTGCAGCTGTGGTTATAACCCTGGCTGACAAGTTGGAAGGAAGAGGCAACTTGTTGGGACAAACAAACGCTTTGTGCCTCTGAGCAGACTTGGTGAAGGTTGCTCATCTGTATAACTTTGCTCTGGTAAGGGTTGTGTGCGTATGAGTATGTATATACACGCGCGCGCAGGCACACGTGCGTGCATGCATGCGAACTTGGCAATCCGTTTCCTCTTTGAACGTCAGCAGTCCCTGGTGGCACGGACTGAGAGTTTCTGTGGGCGTAACAGGGAGCGGGAGCCCTCTGCTCCGGCCCGTGCTCTCTGCGCTGGGCGGCAGCTGGGTCTGGATCTCTTCTTTGGGGGAACTGAGAACTGAGAATGTCCTGCTGAACAGTCTGGGTATAGATTCTCTTCCAGCATTAAAGGGGAAGCGAAGATAATGGGAAGAAAAAAACTGATCTTGTAATAAAGTGCTGAGCTCTACTTCCTTTCCTACTGACATTTTTAAATATACATCTGTATCTACCAAGTGGCAAAACAAAGCAGATGGTTAGCAATATAGTTACTAGGTCCGTGCATGAAGACATGGCTTCTTTTTAGTAGATACAGTATTTTTATAGAAAAAAAATCAAGGGAAAAGTCCTCTCTTCTTATGAGTCTTAACATTTAAAAGAGCAAATAACTTGCTGAAAACATTTTTTTCCCCCCTCCCCTGTCCACGAAACTAGGAGAGACAAAAAATGAAGTGTGGTGGGGTTTTTTTGGTCTAGATTTTCTGAAGGTTATTTTTTATAGGAAGGGGGAATATTAATTCTGTCCTTGAGGGGGAGCTTCTTGTCTTGCTGTCTAACAGGCTAAGCCTTGAAGCCATGTATTGAGGCAAATAATATTGTATGATGTTACTCATAATGATGCTGTACAGAAGGGAAAGTACAGCACAGAAAACTCTGAGGGAGAGAGAAGCTGTTTGTATGTGTATACTCTGCATAACCTGTATTTTCTGAATTTTTTGTGTCAGGGATTAGAAAAGACAAAATTGTCAATTGAGTATTTCTCTAAAAATAGCAATCGAACCTCTGCATTCAATCCATAGAGCTAACATATAGTACATATAAAAATTAGAGTATGTAGCCAATAGAAAAGGTGTCAAAGATTTTCAAAGAGGTAGAGTAAAAGTTTCCTTCACAGAAGGATTTAACACTGGCTTACAGATATCTGTATATGTGACAAGTTTATCTGTGATATTTATTGCCTTTTAGGTTTCCTATTCTAGGCAGAAAACTGTATTACATGTATTCTACTCAAATTTATGCCTAAGTACCGGTCGTATTTTCAGCACAGTGAATTTGCATATCAAGTGGCAATAGGAAGTGTGTGAGGGAAATCACAGGAACATTTTAAAGTGTGTTGAGGAATAGTTAAGTAACATCCGAGAGCTCAGTGCTAACAGCCCTGCTAGACAGTAACTGATGCAAAAGTCAAGGGTCTTGGTCTAGTGTCTGTATATGAGCGCAAGTCTGCCTAGCGGCTCTAGATTTTGAATTAAGGTATTTCTAAGGTGAGTAAGGATATCCATCTAATGATGATGATCAGTGCAAATGGAGGAAACCAAAAGTTTTTTGATTTGTAACAGATATCTTAAGGTGCAACTGCAATGCATATATAGTAAGTGATTGTGGCAAACAGCTGAAAAACTCTATTGAATGTAAAGTTATATTGGTTAGGCTACTAATTACTACAATAACATTAAGTGCATGCAGTATATACTGTCTGTTCCTTCAAACTCTATTATTTGACTACTCTTTTATGTTTCAAACATATTATAAGTAAACTTTATCTTACCAAATAGCCTGGAAAATGTATTCACTAAAAATTGATGTCAACTCCTTGAAATTTCATTTGAAGGATTAATTATAGCTGTGTGACCAGACTGCATAACTAGAAGTGTTGCCTCCCTTTTAGGACATTTCTGTCGCTGTTGAAGTATATGGGGATCACGTCCCTTAGGACTGATCCTGCTATCGCATGAAAAAGTACTTGAACAGTGCAGAAAACAAAATTCAGCAGTCACAAGCAGGCTTCTGATATCAGGTGCTATTGCAGCAACAGCCATGCCCAAATGCTTATTATGCTACAGAGCTAAACTGTTATAGAATATTTACTTAAGTAAATAGGCAGACATAGATCTATTAAAGTAAATTAGAGTTGAACTCTGTCTTGTTTCCAGTGAGGATCTGTGTAGCCATGTATTAAGATCTCTGGAGGCATTCAGTGGGAGAGGTGGACAAAGGCATAATGGAAGAAATCAAAATATACGAAAGAGTCCAGCTGTGCCAGAGACGGTGCTGCAGCCTTGCATGAAATGGCAGTGAGCAAATCAAAGCTCTGCCAAAACACATGCGGCTGGCCAATTCACTAATGTGGCCTCTGTGGTTCGTGGTTAAAATAGATATTGTTACTGAATGAGTAACACCTCAAGTGTGAAATGCAAAATTGAAATCAAAAATAGGGAAAGCTCATCACCTCTGTCCTTGCCACAAAGTCTACCTTTAGAAGGGGCTTGACTTGCATGAGTGTGAACTCTGAAACCCTTTGGGGGCTGGAGTTTTGGAGCTGCATGAGCTTTCCTGAGATTGTGTAACTTCATCAGTCTGGATCCTGACGTGCGCATGTCTGCGAGCAACTTTGGTGCTCGTGCTGACTGCCAGCCTCCAGCTCTGACTTGACAGGCGCTGCAGAAGATAAAAAGAGCAGGGAGGAGGGGGAAGAGAAAAAGGGCCCAAAGCAAACACCCCAACATCCTTTGTAACTTTTATGGCAAAAGAGCGCTGCCCCCTGGTAGGGCACACAGATAAAACGGTCCGGCTCCAGAGCCGTTTGCTGCACTGTGGGTGTGCTGGGTACAACATACTTCGGTTTGTTTTAGATCTGCATGGAAATGCAGGAGGATATAAGGTGCAGAAAGCTCCTCTATTTTACTTTTATTGCACAGATTGTGGCCTTTACTTCTTTGACTATAGCATTATACAAACAGACTTGAAATAATTCGGAAAATATAGGCTCCAACTTTACATTTCTTCAGCCAGAAACGTGAGCAGGTGTACCATCTCCTAAGGGAAGGAGCAGCAACTGTTTCCTAGCAAGCAGAGATCTGCAGCAGCATCTCTGCTCTCCTTCGTTCCTAATAAATCCAGTCTTTATAGTTCAAAGACTACTACTGCAGTAGCTCATAAAAGAAAACATCCTTAGCAATTTACAGAAGTGAGTTTAGATAGGATTTACTCTGTGTAGAGGCCTTCAAGCTCTTTTTTATAAAGCTCTATAATTAACCACTCAAATAGTAAACTAGTTTTTTTAAAGCAGGGGCACTTGATATTCTCAAACTCTCCACTAAACTTTGCTAGCAAGCATTTAAATGATAAAAGCACTCAGAGACCTCTGAGCCCAGCTTCACTTCTCTCTCTCTCTCTTTTTTTTTTTTTTCCCCCCATTTCCTGCACCATAGTGGGGGGATGGCTTATCTGGATTTACAAGGGCTCTTTGGAAATGCTGCTATTTCTTGAGTTTGCAGAGTGGACAGTAGGTATGAACGGTGGCTGTGTTATCCCCAAATACAAGCGCAGAGCCAATTCAATGCTCTATTGTGAAGCTCTTCTAATGCAAGATAATTCTCTCTGCCAGTTTAGCTTAACAATTTTAGAGAAGTAGAAAGGATGCAGGGCATTTCCTGGCTTCCACCCTTGTGCTTTACATCTTGAATATTGTGAAGAGCAAAGGACGAGGTAAACAACAACCAGTATCTCTTCTACTTCCTTGCATGCTGTTGGATAATAGTATTTGTAGCCATATTAATCTTTGCAATTTAATCCTGCTAAATTTCTCCTTCAAAGCATGGAAGATGGTGAAATCACAGACTGAGGAGTTTTGGAAATTGGGACCTGGTATTTAAAGCCTAGTCAGCTTGCATTGCATTGTGTAGTAATTGCTAGTTAATGTAATAGAAAAAACATTATGGTGACAAAATCTTAGAGCGTATTTTTCTTTTGGCGTGCAAATTAAGACTTTCAGAAAGCAGTCCTAATATTAAATGGGCCCCCTCATTCACTCTAATTTGAAAACACTTTGGTTAATCATTGGCAGGATATAATCTTTTATTTGTCTGCCACATTTGTTAGTATCATCTTTCATGTAGACCAAAGGAGAGAAACTTATAGGGGCTGTGAATTGTTTGACAGTTCTTCTGCTTGAACAAACTATATCAACTCAGGACAAAGAAGCAATTTTCTTTAAGTCAAATTCTGCTAACATTTTTGTAGTAAACTATGCAAGATTAAAACTTCATGTGGCTGAGTATTCTGGCAAATTGTTTCTTTAATCTTGCAGTCTTATTTGAAAAGAAGTTCAGGGAAGCTAATATGTTTCCAGGGAATCAGAATTTTTGAGATAAGTTGCTAGCCTACTTGCAGAAATTATAGAAGCTTCAGTAAAGCAAAACCAGCAGCCCGTCTTTTTTTTTTTTTCTATTCTATGAATCTTAATTGTATCAATGTGTATAAATACCTGAAGGGAGGGTGTCAAGGGGGCAGGGACAAACTCTTTTCAGTTGTCGCATGTGACGGAACAAGAGGCAATGGGCAGAAATTGAAGCACAGGCAGTTCCGCCTGAAGGCGAGGAGGAATTTCTTCACTGTGACAGTGATGGAGCACTGGAACAGGTTGCCCAGAGAGGTTGTGGAGTCTCCTTCTCTGGAGATCTTCAAGGCCCGCCTGGCTGCAACCCTGTCTAACATGCTCTAGGTGACCCTTCTTGAGCAGCAGGGAGGTTGGACTAGGTGATCTCCAGAGGTCCCTTCCAACCTTACTGATTCTATGCAGTAGACATAAAAATGTAATTCTCTAACTTGTTTTTAGCTGTCAAATAAATGGTGAGATAAACTTTTGTATATAAAAATCACATGCTCTTTCTTATTGTAGCAGAATTCTTCATGGGTGTCTTTCTTATATCAAAGATATCACAATTTTGTGAACTGCCAGGAAAAAACAGTGTGGTATCTTTTTCTTGAAGAGTGAAATATTAATGACTCTGTTGCTGTTTGCTTTTATGTGCTTGGTTGAACGTCTTTATTTGCTCTTACCTCCTCCACTTCCTCTCCTACTCCTGCCAGACTTTTTTGTAATGATAGTCATGTATCTGTGGCAGTGAGCTGTCTGCAGATGGTTTCAGTGTGCATCGTGCATCTCTTGAGTTGTTAGGTGCAGCAAAGGCTTTGGGATGATGAGTGGAACTGTGATCCTTTTCAAGGTCACTCAGCTGCCTCTAGTTCTGTCTGTGACATCTTGTTCTCTGGTTGATTAGAAATTGCAAATTAATTCTGGGGAGATGTTTGTAGGCTTGTGAAACCCCCTAAACTGCTTACTCTGAAAGCAGTAGTTCGACGGGATTCATGCGCTCAAGTAATGAACGTCTTCTAGGGAGCCAAAGAAAAGATCACCACAACGACACTGTGAGGCAGTATATTTACCAAACCCAGAGAGCTTGTGGTATTAATTGTTCAAAGCTATGGGTGAAACAGGCAATTAAGTAATATATGTGAAGTTACATCAACAAGTGCCTTCACCTGAGTTATCGAAAGAGGCAGGAAGAGTGGCTCACCCTCCTCCCACAGAGCATCTCTACTTTGCTGTTGTGCTGAAAGCAGTTTTGTGTGTGCGCGCTCAAGTCCATGATGCTGACCGCCCGAGCATGGCGTGCATCTCAGCCACGAGACCACTGAAGAGGGTATGCGGGCTGCTGCGTGTGCCTTGGGGCACTCTGCTCCCTGTTGCTGGCAGAGGTTTGGGCCAGCAGCAAATAAGTGTGGGGTGAGTTTTCTTAGTTCTTACTCCAGGAGCCACAGAGATTTTAAGATCAGGCTAAGGGGATGCTTCATACTAGATAAAGAAACTTTATAGCTTGAAAAGGAGGCAGATTTAGTTCCTCTCCTTTGTTCAATGTGCTGTGAAAATTCATATTTAGGTGAAAATATCATCAAATTTGATAATCGTTTCTAAAGGATTCAAAAAGAATAAACAACAAAATGGAGATGTATGTTGACATACTGATAACATGCTTCTCATTTATCCTATGCTGCTTAATACATAGTTCATGGTATTCTCAGTTTTGGGCACCTTTTAGGTGATGTCTGAGGTCACTGTAGTGTAAATCAAATCCCATCAGGGACTAATTCTCCTACAGAGCCTGAAAGATTGCCAAGGGGCTATAGGCATTTCATTCCCTGAGGTCCCATAGACCCAGCCTGCCAAATTTCAGATGTATGTAGTCTGCTTTCATCTAGAAAGTCCAACATGCAAAGTCCCCTTCCCTACAGCGCGATGCGTGCACTGTCATTTCTTCTGTCCTGCTGCATTAAGGATGAGCGAATGGTTTACCATAGTGGCACGCTGAAAGCATTTCTTAACATTGAAAAATATTTCTAGCGACTCTTTGATCAACATCCATGTATGCAAGTGAGTTGCTATGAATCAATTAAAAAATCATGGCTACTCTGAAGTTGCACGCAGAAGAAGGAAATCTTCCTTACTAGACTTTTTTTTCCTCTAATGCTTTATTCTGTCTAGTAGATAAATTTAAAGCTGGTGTAATACTTGTTATCCTAATATGATTCGGAAGAACTCTCCTTCCCTCGTGTTCGAATGAACTGGTTATTCATGGGCTAATCTGTCCTTTCATTTGCAACGTAAGAAAACGTAGAAATGATAGAATCACTTTATTTGATACTAACAAGAAAACAAAAGTCTACATGCACAATAGACCTGCAATAAATTGTATAACTTATAAATTAAACTATTGAAATGTAAATTTAAGTACCTGGTAAAGCCCTTTAAAGATCAAGGCAAGAACCTCAAAAATAGTCATAATGAGAATGAAAGGAAATTGTTCAGCAGTACTTTTTTTGTTTGCTAATTTCTTTTTGGCTAAGCAGCACAGAAAATACATGACAAGGTTTGAAGAACCATAGCTAAGTGAGATCTAAAAGCAATTTCATAGTGCAAAACCTTGAGTTTGTTTCTTAGCACAGAACCCACAGCTGAGGAGCAGACACTTGAAATGCCAGTTGTCTGTTTAATGCTGCTCTTCTCCGGTGTTTGGACGCCTGACACGGGGTTGCAGGCAGGTGCGTCCCCGTGCGGGCACGGCTGGGGTCCACTCCCCTATCCTGAGCTGCTTACTGAAAGGCTCAACAGCCGGCTCTAACACAGCAGGAACCGGGGGCAATCGTTCTTGTTCTGGGGACTGTTTTCCTTATCTGTAATAGTCATTAAAGCACTCCCCAAAAATATGGGAGGCTAGGGTTCGATGTCTTTGCTTTACCAGGTAAGCTGAGCTTCAGTGCTTGAGAGCATATTGTAAAAATGCTTTACCTTATTCCTGGTCACATTTGAGCAGTGCTGAGTCACTGCTTTCTTATGGCTTGTTATAACAAATATGGAATAAACTAATGCAAAAAAAACTTCAAGCTTGATGAACTGAGCAAAGCAAACTGCTTTTTCCCTGATGTTGATTTGACTTTTTTTTCCCCCACCCTCCAGGCTCTACGACCTTTGTTAGTGTGCCCAAGAAACCCAGTATGACGGGAACTGATTGTGACAAAAAGGCTTGATCCTGCCAGAAGGGTACAGGAGAGCACTTGAAATGGTTACGCCAACTTGCTTCCGTTTGCACTACTCTGACAGGCAAATTTGATACATTTTTGTTTTCTGTTTTCATAGCACCTTTGTCAGTCAAATGATGAAATCTGCCTTAAGGCAGGAATTAAGAGGCAAGTCCTTTTCAGCTTCAAACTCTGTAGGAAGAAAAACTAATAAAACATCGTGGCCTAAAAGGATTTAGGAAATAACCAGAGGCTGTGCTACCGCTTGTGTGCCTGCAGACTGCTGCCAGCTACCCTAGAGTAGTGTCAGGGCACCCAGTTTGAACCATTTAGCTGACCTCTTCAGACAGGCTAACTCACCTGACCTGACTAGCTTCACTATTTCTACAGCTGTAGCTTATATCTTGTTGCCACGTTTGGTCTCATCAATATTTGTTCCACACTCTCCCCCCCCCCCCCCAAGCGCAGGCTGTGTCCGTCCTCGCAGGGACGTGAGGGCTGGCAGCGTCCCCACGGGCTCTGCGTGGCCGTGGGAGCGCGCTGGTGGCAGCCGGGAGCTGCTCTGCAAATGAGGGGCTGAAGGGACAACCTGTAAGGACAGTCCCTCACTCTTCTGACTTAGCAGCGATGACAGAAATGCGATGCCGTGTGTTGTAATTCCTTCTCGGGATCTGCTAAGTGCAAGCTGCCCACTTCCAAATACTTGGAGGTTGTGACACTTCTGCTCTCTAGACCTTGCGCTGTCCTGGCTGTTAGCTGAATCCATCTTGACAGTCCTCTCTGCCCAGAATACTTTATTGGAGCTTGATCTGTACTCATTGTACTTGATCAGTACCATAATTCCTAGGACAATCTGATGTGAACTGTTAAACGAATACATCACTGCAAAGAGCTGTCACTTTAATGGTATATTAATGTCACACATCACAAAGGTGAAAAGTAAGGTAAAAGATGTCTTATGCAAAATATAGTGCCGTCTATGGAACAGTGAACCTGGAGGCAGATTTTAACGATTGTTAATGATTTTAAAAAAAGACCGACAATAAATAAATCTACAGACAGCAGTTTTCATAATTAAAAATTTATTCTTTAGTGTTGGCTAAGGTGATTTTACTTTGTGAATTGTATAGTGAATGTGGAGTGTAGCATTACTGGATTTGAGTGTTGTAAGCAAGCAAGGAATATTCAAATAGCTTTTTTTCCCATTTACAACTTTTTTTGTTTTCTTATTTGAATTTTAACCAGGTTCACTAGAATAAGTCTATGGGGTACGACTAGGCAGAGGAACAGCTTGATGTGGGTTTTTCTTAATGGTATGTTTATTATTTCACTTTGGGAGAGAATGCTGCTGCATTCTAGTTCTTTGCAGCCAACATCTCTCTAATCCAAACCTAGAAGAAGCAAAGTGGTTTCTGGAGGGTTTCAATTCCTGTGTGCTTTCTGCCAGAAGGCTTTGCAGTCCCTTCGCTCTTAATTAACTCATAATTAAGCTCACTTGTGAGATACTGCTAACAATTCTGGCTTGTATCTTCCTGGAGGCCTGCAGAGATGGCCATAGGCATGGGGAATGGCTCTTGGATGGGTCACACTTAAGTTTTGTACTGCATGGTTGCCTGGAAGGGGAATGAAGAAAACTTTAGCACTAGATGTTGTGGAGAAGCATAAGGTGGCTGGTAGGTGCTCACTGTGTAACATGCAACTGGGGTGAAGCAGTTCTTGCACCCTGTCCTCTCGTTGGTTTACGTGAGTTACGCATGACTCTAGTACGACTTGTTCTTCTAAAAGGTTTGGAGGTTCAAATGGTGTTCCTCTCACCCTTAAGTGTGGACACAGTGATGTTTGGGAAGGTGTTTTGTTAACGCTGTTGAGTGTTAGACAGAGAATCCTATTCCTCTGTTCTTGAAAGTGTTTTGGGAGACAAAGAGGTTTGTGGGTTTTTTCTTTTCTTTTTCTTTCTTTTTTTCTTTTTTTCTTTTTCCGTTTAAGATGTAAAATGTCACAGGCTTTCTTTGGATGAACTCTTTTGGTATATGTCCTGGGAGGCTGATCTCAGAATCCTCGACTTCTGCAGCAATTTTATTTCTATAGCGCTTCTAGAGAATTGTGTATTTTGCTGTTTGTTTTTCTTTTAATCCATACTGTACAAGCATTGGACTGCAGAGTATATTGGCAATACAAAATATTGTGAAAAGATAATCTTTTAAGGTTTTGCTGAAGTATAAAGTATATTTGCTCTTGGTTCGGCACTTCTCCTGTAGGTGACAGTGGCTTTTTTATGTTGCGTTCATTATGCTCTCAGTTGCCAGACCTGTATGTGACTTTCGACGTTTTATAGACCCATGTTGCTGGCTGCTTTTTCTGTGTACATCGTCTTTTGTTTGCACTCTGAAGACATGTGAGCTCACTGTAGCTGCTCTCAAACCAGAGTGCTTCCATCCAGGGAGTTACAACTTGACATGACTAATCCTGTTGAGGGCGAAGCGTGTGTATTACTTGATTCTTTTGTCTGCTCGGGCAAAACTGCAAAAGTGGAGGCGAGCTGTCCTTATGCACCACCCAGATATTGCGATAGTGGGTGATGGGTTTTTGTGTATGTGTACACAGCTGTACCTTATAAATACACTGGGTCACAAGCATGCAATGCCAGAAGGAGGTTTGAGGGAAGATGCGTTTAATGGGATAACTTAATTTCTATTTTTTATGAAACAAAGAATCCTAGCAATATCAAGTAATGAAGCAAAAACTTAATGAATTAAAACACTTAGCATTTAGAGTTGCTGGAAACTACTATGCTATGCTCATTGCAACAATTTCCCTCTCCCCTTAGCTTTAAACACAAGAATATTAAAAAGACAGAATGATACTCTGTTATTCACAAAGGAAGAAGAAAAGAAAAGGAAGTAAGAATATCTAATTGCGCTTGTTAGAAGAAATAGTCAGACTCTGATTAGTGTGGGTGGAATGAATTATTAAATCTACCCACACTCTGTTTTTTAATTTTTGGTATTCAATTATGCATCAGTAAATGTTATCATGCAATCACTCGCAAGGTGCTAATTAGTATTTATGAATTGAAGCTTTTTATGTCTGACCTTTTGATAATTTCCATTTGTGGAGATGGTTTTAGATATCTAAGTGATCTTGGAGAACTGTGTTTTTCTTCTTTTTTTTTAACTTCTGAATTTTGGATATACTCTTGCAATACCAATGACTTGCAATCACCTCTTACTTTCTCTAATAAAACTGGAAGCATTAATGCTGGGAAAGGTGCCTCTATAAATCACTGAATAAGAAGGAAGCAATTCTTAGCATTAAGTAAGAATACATATGGAAAAGTGATCGCTGAAAAGTACTGTGAAGGCATAAAGCAGATGCCTTTTAAAATCAAGCTGCTTATCTAGATGCCTAAATTGGATTTAGTTTCCATGTTTAACCAGACTCTTTACAAAGCTTTTTTTTAAATTATTTATGAAGCCTTGAGTATGGAAGAGGCTACTGGTGATATCTTTACCAGCTAATTAAACCCACCGGTATGACTTTATTCTGAAAATCAGAAAAAGGATATTTTTATCTCTGTGAGAAATAATCTAATGTTCCTAGTCTCCCAAGCACTAGTTTTGTAGATATCCTGAGGTGATTAAAGGGGATTGTGTGAGTGAGCGAAATTATACCTGATCAACTTGATTAATGTGATTGTGGTCAGCACTATTCAATCATTCCTCTGAATGAAGACTGTGTGAAAAAAGCACATAGACCCCCCCCACCCACATCATTCTGTCAACATGATTTGTGCCTGTTTCAGAAAGAGCACTTCTAAGGATGCAAATATGCTGGCATTTACTCAAATGTTTCTGTCGTTAAAGAAAATGTGAGCAAGGGGTGCTGTTTGATTTTTACCCATTGGATGCAATTGATGTGCATACCAAATATTTGGGTGTGTGTATCTTAGACCTGTGGTAAGCATTGGTTTCAGTATTAAGACACCCTTTCTAGGTGCTGAAGGTTCAGTGCTAGCCTGAGTGCTCATGGGCAGGATTTTGGGATGTTCGTCCCCTCAAAAATCAGGTTTGTCTGGAAAAGAATGACCAAATCTCAAAGCAGAATTACTGAGACTCCTGCCTTTTGCTTCTGGGCTTCTATATTGGTTCCCTTCTGAACAGAAGATTGCTTTCTAATAGCCAGATTTAAAACCTATTTAGGCAGGAAAGGATAGTTTTTGGCAAACTTAAAAATAATTTTGATACCTTATCAGAAAACTGAATTTGTTCAGAATGGGTTAAATCTCCATGAACATTTAATCCTTGTTTACACAATGTGATGTAGGGCTCCATCAGACTGCAGTCACTTCAAGCACTAGGAGCAGTGTGGCCCCTTCATGTTGTCATCTATTCTACTTATATACGGCTTGCTCAGAATAAATTAGCCATGACTGCTTTTATTTATATATTTATATATAGATATATATTTATCTATTAATATATATTTTTATACTTTTGCTTATATTTGGATATCTTCATGTAGCTGTCCCATGCAAACATGCCCTCCCTTGCATTCCCCCACCTGAGCAGTGTCAAGGAACTCTGTGGAACTAACTCGATAAATATTAAATATTCCATTATGTTCTAGATCTAAGATTTAAGTCAAAGAGAAATTATTTTTATAATACAATTTTTCTACATTATGGAGAGTGATTATGATATGTGTTAAGTCATATGAAGGCTTCAACTAGGCAATAGCTCAGGATTTGTAGATTCTTTGGGCATAGTTTTCATTGTTCTTTGAAACTGGCTCCAAAGAAAATCTTTTTGCTGCCTTGGATTCATTATTGTTACAATTTTTTGGGGACATCTCTTCCTCCAAAAACGTAGATGTCTGACAAGAACCTGCTAATGAGATTTAACTGTAAATAAAAATTCTTTGAACAACAACATAAATAAGAACTTCAAATTTACTTAAAGAAAATGCAAAGTAGCCACGGGTATTGGAAACTTTAACTCTCCCAGGAAAGAAATGGTGTCTTGTTGTTTCAGATAACAGAAAACAGTTTATACTGCTTGTTATGTTGTATTAGCAAATAGGTCTTGTTAAGTAAAGTCAACACAGATTCATTAAAGCAGCAGTGAAAAGTACAGCATCTTAGAGGGGTTATGGTTTTGCTTCAGAACTAACTTAATCCCTTCTGACTGAATTAGTGTGTGTGTGTGGTTGCTTTGGTTTTTATTTTATTTTTAAAATATTTCCCCAATGCGGATATTCTGTCAAAAGCCAGGCTGGGGAGACCTTTCCGAGATGAGTTGTTTCTTCTTTCATATGAATTTAAATGTAAAACTGCTACACAAAACTTATTTAAAAACAAAGCCCTGTGTGCCTATACAAAACCAAGGCTACCTTGTTTATTTATTTATTTTAGTTTTTAAATAGAACATAATACTTTTATAATTAGTGTTTGGTCTCTAATGTAATTGAGCCAGCTTAACTGGGAGCTGAGCTGAGATCCTTAATGAGAAAAGAAACTTCAGTTGAAGCCAATACTACTTGTATCTGAAAATGAACTAAGGAGTTATGGGAAAGATATTTAACGGTGCCTTTTACTAACTATTTATGTGAGTTGCGCTTTTTCAAGCACAAGGAAAATAGGTTCATGGTAATGATCTTCCCTTCAATCTTCTGAATTTTACCAATAGTATTGTTTCATTAAGTGACACTTCAGTGGAAATCTGTGGTATTACACTTCTCATAAATAATTTTTGCTTGTGTTTGGAGAAAAATCCATTTGGGTGGGGGACTGTCTACCCATTACCAAAATTAAGGCAAATTTATGTGTCACTGAGACTGATAATAGAAAAAGTATTCTTGCTAGTCACGGCTTACTGATGTTTTTGTGAATTCCTGAAGCAGAGGCACTACACTATGAGTGCTTAGAGCGTTTGTCGCAAATGTGGCTTGGTGGTTTTACGCTGGATCTAAAAGGAGGGTGGCGTGCGCTGTTGTGCGCTTTTCCATATTTTTCTAAGTCTAGACTGCCCGCTGGGGAAAGGCTTGAGGAACCTTACTCCCTCTGCTCGGTAGCAGATAGTGAATGCAGATGGTGCAAGGGTGTAGCAAGGTTAATGCCTACAGAGGTGCTTAGCTGTCTTGAAAGCTATAGGCGTGACTGAGTAGGCTGTTTTTAGACTCTGCAGCCTTCCTCATTGAGGAAGGTGTACACTCTGCCTCCTGTAAAGCAATATTTTCATCTTTAGAATATTTATAGAGTGCAGAAATCAAAAGAAGGTGTTGACTCTGTTACAGGATTTTTGTCTCTTGATCAGCTTTATTTCTTTATTTACCTTTTGTTAGCCCCCCTAGAATAATCCAGTTTGGAGGAAAAAAAAAAAAAAAAAAAAAAGCACAGTTATGGAAAGATACAGTTGGAGAAATGCCTTTTGGCTTTCTGGAAGGCAAGTGCTTTGGTGTGAACTATTCTCTGAAGATCAGATTTAAAGGTTGATTAATATCTCCTTTTGTCTTCAGCCCATCACTATCATCAGCACAAAATTTAACTTACAATAAGAAACCAATGTCATTAGTTATGTTGGTAATCTCATAATTAGAGACATTCAATTGTCAGCAATTTTATGTGAAACACTAAAACAGAATACGAAGGTTATTTGTATTGAATAATCTTACGTTCCCTTGCAGGGCTATGTATGTAATAGCTCTGCTGCTCTGTGATACTTCATAAAGCTATAAATCTGAGCTGTGCCCCTGCCGATTTACATGATCTATAGTTGGTGTCTATCTGCAAAGAATACTGGTTGCAACTTCATCTGAAAGAAAACCAGAGCTGTTAAAGGGAAATGCTTCTGAGAGGTAAGAGAGCTTAGGTTTTTGTCATTCTCTCCTCTAGTGATGAATTCTATAGATGGATCTAAGCAATTATGTAGACTAAAATTGCTTTTAGGAAAATGGTACAAAAAAACCCCAGCAGCTCTTTGGACTTGATTTTGAATTTTCCCTTTAAGGTTTATTTCAGTTTCAAAAGAAAGATTTTGCTACAGCATGGGTACTTATTTCTAGATGCTAAAGCATTCGTTTGGACTGCCTTCTTAATGTCAAAAATACATAAGAACTGAGAACCGATAGGCTTCTCAAAAGGCTCCGGTCCACTGCAGAAGTCTAATATGCACATTATAAAACATTTTTGGGGCATGCCAATATCCACTTTGTGGACGTCACCTGGTTTTATATCCTTGTACGGTAGAGCAGGGAAGTAAGCAGATGAGAAAAAGCAGTGCAACAGAGCTTGAACACATGCCCTTCGGGAAGCAAAGTCTGCAAATGAACTATCAGCAATGTTTAGGCAAGCCTGGCCTAAAGAGTTTCCTTTGGGCAATTTGAGAACAGGCTTTGGTACCTTGGGAATGGCTTTTATTGCTCTTGCTGTGCAAAGTCCTCGTTACAACCATTTATGTTAGGCTGCACCCTAGTATAACAAGTCATCTATGGATGTGCAGAGCGGATGACTCATTCGTGTACAGCAGTAGTAAGAAGTCTCTGTGTTGGAAGGAAATATCATGAATCAGATTGACCTCTGCAGCATGTTATTTGTGGAAGTCCTTGAAACTCACCCAGAAAAAGGGAAAGCATGTGTTTTTCTCCTAGAATGGCCTTTCACAGTTTAACTTATTTTGTTGCTAAAAGGGCAAAAGCCCTTCTGTATCAGTGCTTCTCCGTCTCGCATGTTGTTCTTTCTTAACGAAAGCTGTGGCAAGACACACTTGTCATGATGAGCTTTATAATTTTCTTCCCAAGTGTGATTATAGTGAAAAATCCTATACAAAGGTGTAGGAGGGGAGGGAAAAGCTTTTGGAAAATGTTCATGTGGGTTGTAGCTAGAATGCCATATGTGAGTTAACGAGCATGGAGAGCCTGCCTGTGCAGCTTATTAGTATTTATTGTTACTGTACTGGTGCTTTCAGAATCTTCTTGAAATGAAGGCTACTCACAGAGCAGCAAGATGATATTTTCTGTTATTGACTATACATTTTTTTTGCAGTATTTCACCCTTCTAGTTAACTGCTAGCAATATCGCATGGATTGTACTGCACCAACTGAATCCACACACAGCTGTGGTGCTTTAAAGCTTTTTTTTTTTCATTTTCAGTGAGCAGAACGAAGTTGAGAATAATATAAAATAAGTGTATGGTTTGCCTTTAGATATCAGATGCCAAAGTTGCTATAAACTTGCTGTCTAGCTGATTTTCCAAAAGATTCCAATTTGGGAAGAGTTGTCTTGATTCTGTCTCTGATCTCGAGGGAACTTGGTTATTGTCCTGGGAATAGTCTCATTCTCAACTTTTTCTTGCTTAAAAGCCTATCTGTGAAAATGCTTAACTGTTTGCTTGATGTGCTCTGGTCTTTGCTTGCTCTGTGAGAACCTGGTAGCTCAACTTAGTTCAGTCTTGGTTATCTGACTCTTATTACTTCGTGCTACTAGATCAGAATAACAGCATTTAATACTTTAATAACGAGCATTTATGATACCCATTCATGATTCTGCTTTCTCCATATTTCTTTGTCTATGGATTTGTAGAATAAAGTTCAATTAATGTACAGATTATATGCATCCAAATCATTTCGGCTAAGCATACAGAAAGAAGCATTCTCTCTCGTAGCAAATACTGAGAGCTACGTCAGAGGAGCTTGTGATATGCAGGTAGCATATGCAGGTAGGATAGATGTGATACTGATGATCCCAGTTGTGAGGGCAAAGATTAACAAAACTGCATCAGAAAAAATGAATATTGTGAGTTCTAAAACATTTTAAAAGCAAAAGTATTTTGACACTGTTCTTTGCAACTGGCTTTTATATTATAAACAAATTGCATATTTACATATAAACAAAAAAAAAAAAAAAGCTATTAATATTCAGGCAGCCAAATACTCAAGTATTTTGAAACTCCCAAGAATTTAAATTGCTAATGGATGAGTAGGCTTCACTAACAAGCTGCCTAATTTCACTTGCCATGCTTTAACAATAAGTTTTTGCATCTGGGAGACAATGGAAACAAACAACTCTTAATCTTTGGCAACAAGTTAGTCAATTTTCTGTTTTTTATGGTTACATTATACTATGGTCACCTAAGGAAGATGTTGGCTGGTTGGTTCTAGAGCTGTTAAGAGATTGTTGCAAAAAATTGCATGGATAATGTTGTTACAAGGCTAAAAGAAAATTGATCTAGACGACTAGCTATGTCAACATATACTCTAGAGGTTGTGCTTTAGAACATGGCTTGAATAATATCACTGTCTTCCTGGACAAATGTTGAAGTGCACTGTGAAAACACAGCTGGGCTTCAAGGAAGCCAGTGGGTGAGGAAGGAATAGGAGATGCTGACCCAATGAATTTTTGGGTCTGCCTGGCACATCTGACTTCAAGTCTGGAGAAAATATATTTGCCTCAAAGCTCTGGCAGAGCAGAGACTGAGGATAGCTTATGCTGAAGAGCTTTAGATGTTGAGACACAGCTCGCAATGAGAGAATTTGTCTGCAAACAAGATCTGCATTGGTGGGGTGGATCTGTTCCGCCACCAGCTGAAGTTAAAACCTGAAGAGGGTAGCCGAACAGCACTACAATATTCTGAGCAGCCTAGTAAACTCTATCATTTTTTAAGGCAGCATAAAGATAGCTGCCCAGATGTCCAGAACATCAACATCAATGTTGTTTCTGAGAGACTCTTTGTATGTTGTTAGCATTTGCCTTCAGTACTCCGTGTGTCCTGGGATCACAATGTCTGTTCTATTTAGTCTAAAAAG
The DNA here is from genome assembly GCF_028389875.1 of Rhea pennata. Taxonomy (NCBI): domain Eukaryota; kingdom Metazoa; phylum Chordata; class Aves; order Rheiformes; family Rheidae; genus Rhea; species Rhea pennata. Next base: position 16,861,295 of record NC_084671.1, on the reverse strand, counting down.
CACTATTTTACAAGCTGTACATGTGAAAGGCTTGCCTGCAGGTGAAATCACCCAGTAGAATTACCCAAGCATAACCTGAGCACAGATGGGCATGGGAATGCCAACCCTCAGCTGTTTCTGGAAGGGCCATTTTAGGAACCTGTGTTTCTTAAGCTACTAAATGTACTGTGTGTACTGTATGTACTTCCCCATGAAATCGAGGTATTGAAGTCCTTTTAGCAGGCTGTTCTCAAGGACTGTGATGAATAAAAAAGAACAACTTGGCTTTTTTGGGTGTGAGGAAAGGGGCTCTAGTTTCTAGCTGTGAGTTGAAAGATGTGAACTGCAGGGAGGTAAATAGGGCAACGGAGAGGGACAGGCATAAGGTAAGGAAGAGTGTGGATGTTCTTCAAGAGGACTATAACAAGGTGCAAAAGAACTGGTTGGAAAGGAAATGAGATCTTGCCTTTTGGGGAACAACTGCTGTTTAGAGATGGTGGGAGATTTGTCATGAAATGTGAGCACAACAACCCCTCCAACCCAACCCTGTGTTGTCAAAGAGTAGTCAAGGCTCTGAGAGTTAGTATTGCCATACTGACCTAGCAGGTAGGAAGCTCTGGAAGCATATTTCAAAACTCCTATAAATCTATTTCCTTTTATATTTTGCTATATAACCCGACAATATTTTAGAAATGTAGATCTTGTATTGAAAATATATCGTACAGGTGCTTTTAGTTGGAATGTTTCCTTAGTTTCTTAGCACAAGTGTTTCTGATGATGCAAAATAATAAGACTTTGTATTTGTAACACATTTCAAGAACTAGATGGAAGGTAGCTATATATGAAATTCAATCTAGACTTTAATCAAAAAGATCTTTGAAATTAGCTTGCATTTCTGGAATGTCCTTAAAAGTCATATTCCTTCTTTCCAGCCCTTTTCCCACTATTCCTAATAACCTTTTCACTTAATTTCCATTTGGATTCCAAAACTTGCCCTTTCTGAATTTAGGTGCTGTGGACAAATGCAGTGCTGTTTGATCTGGCATAAATACAAAAAAATTTTTTTTTGACTTTTTCCTTGTCACGTTACATAAATGGGATAGGAAATGCTAATGTACTACATAGGCATTCTAGATAATAGAGAAATGGTCATATTTTTTCCTCTGTTAACTGCTTGGTGGAGAAAGAATACCTACTGTGTGATGATACATATGTAGATACGCACGTGTGTGTGTGTGTGTATATATATATATTTCATAAACAAGATTCCATGCTTTATGAACTCATTACAATGTATTTAATGTGTGCTCTTTGGCCAATACAGTATGAAAATGTGGTTTTAATTGTATACAGAGGAAATTCCATTAATTTTGAATATGGCTATGCACACACTTAGAACTAAATATTTGCTTAGATTGCAGTCAGTCTATTTGGCACCTGTAGGATCAAACCTCAACTGTTCTAAAGATACTGTTTGCACATGTACTGTTGCATTCTGCCATGTCCTTGGACACATTGAAACCACACCAGATAGTTCACTGTGCTTGTGAGCACGCATTTGGTAACAACAAAGTGTACTTCTTAGAAACTGCAAAATATTCAAGAGGGAAAAGTGTTTCTGCATCATGACACGACATTGCAGTGAGTGCCACTCATAAAATTAAATGGTGAGGGTTTTTTCCACAGAGATTGTATTGTACCGATATCAACTTTTTTCCATCCAGTGCTGTAGAATTGTTCTGCTTACCTTCTACCTACTTACTGGTAGTTCTTCTAAGTCTTGCTAGTGAAATTTTAAAAATACAAAATAATTAGATGCTAGTAAAGCTGCTGATAATTTGAGGACCTATGAAGAGAAAATATTTATGGTCAACAAATTCCTATTGACTTCAGTATGCAGATCAGACAATAAACGATTTCTTCCTTGCTGCTTTTTTAGCCTTATCGAACCTGAATAGTGCCCCTATTTTATTACTCTCCTTTGAACTATTAAAAAATTTTTTTTTCTCACTGGTAGTAGCAGAGCTGCCAGTAACTTTGGTTTTACAGCCATATTATGCATTGCAGGGTAGTAAGTGACTTAGATTTGAGTCTTATTGTGTCAGTTGTTAAAGGCTATTTTTCTACTGTCCAATACTAGAGACAAACCCTAGCATGTTCTTGTTATTTGCTGTATACTGTAATAAAGCCTCATATTAAAACCAGCTTATTAAAGTTTGTGCAAGCACAGTGTAATTATTAGCATGAACTGCTCTTGGTTGCATCTTTTTTGGTAGTAATTCCTTGAAAGAATACATCTTGGGTTTTGTTACAACTATTTTAAATACTTCTGCATGCTTTTTACACAGTGTAAAGGCTAGTTTATTTTGGCAATATAATAATTTAACTCTAGAAGACTGTACAATGGAAAAAAAAAAGTACTTGCTGACTGGAGGTGACACCTCTGACAACTCTCACCTTTACAAAAACCTATTTCTGTAGAGAGCTTCTATGCTGAATGTAAGTTAATGTTGCTTTCATTAAACTATTTTTTTTCATTATCTCATCTGTTTGAAAGCACAATGATGATGAATTATTACCGTGCTGTCCTGTAAGAGAATAGCCCTTTTTTACTAACAGAAAACAACATTTGGCTTGAAACAGGAAATTAAATCACTTCATGCTTATGAGGCTTTCATATTTTATCTGAACTGAAGGATTTTAATTGATTTCAATACTTGTACAAAACTATTTTCTTCACTTGAATGTGAATAACTTCAAATCAGTTTTCATTCTGCTTTTATCTTTAATATTGGTTTAAGGATTTTTTTTTTTTTTTTTTTTTTAAGAAACAATAGCTTTCAACAATGGATAACAATTTGGTGCAAACATGACTTGATATCCATTTAACTTTCTATTAAATGGGGGGAAAATCAACATAATCTTCAACTTTAATATGTCGGCTCGCATGAGGAAAAGGGCTGTTTGGTAACCTGTAAGTGGCCTTGGCACAAACTCATGTGATCTGCCTGGCAGCCTCAGTGTGAGGCTTGGCCCATCAGTCACTTCCAGCTGGTGGGGTACCTCTTCTCTATGGAGAAGACTTGAAGAGCTGTTTTGGCAGCCAACTGCCTAAAGATTTCCCTCTCAGCAGAGCTGTCCAGTGCTGCTGCTGCGGGCAGCAATTGCCTGTTACTGGCAGTTGTGGCAGCTACTGCGGAAAGGGGACAGAAGCTGCTGACTGGAGGTGGCACCTCTGGCAGCAGCATGGCTTTGCTGCCCGGGCAGCAGCAGCTTTTGTGCTTGCACAGCCGAAACCCAGCTCTGAAAACTCTGCACAGTGCCTGGTGGCATTTGGCGGCTGCTGCTGGAGAAAGAGACATCTGGCATTTATGGGGCAGAGGAACGAGTCCTGGCTTAATTGAAAACAGTGTGTATCACTTGGAAACTGAAAAAGATTACTTAATTAAAGAAGATAGTTCAAGTGATACTTGATAAATGTAATTGATATTACTTGATAAATGTAATTGATATATTGCAATTTCATATACATTTAGCTAGTCTCTCTCTCTCTCCATCAGCAGAAAAAGTACAGGGAAGTGTTAAGGGATTAGGAAATCCACTTGGGAACTGGAGGCTTTGAGGCAGTGAAACAGCCAGTACCTGCACACTGGGACAGCCGAGTCAGTGGATATCGTATTCCAGCTTTGATGGCCCCTCTTTTTGTCTCTCACTGTGATGCTTTCAGTTCAAAAGTAGTTTTCACAGGATTTCTTTTGTTAGTTGGAATTTTGAAAGCATTCCCTCTGATTAAGACTTGGAGAGGTGCTACCTCCTAAAGATTGGAAAGACTAGACTTCAGGTCAGCTACTTTAACAGATTTTATTGGAAAGAAGAGATGAGCTTGGTGCTGCAGAATGTTTCGGTTTGGAAGGCACCTCTGTGGATCATACATGGTTTGATCCCTCTGCTTAAGCAGGGTTAGCTGGGACAAGTTGCCCAGGACAGTGTCCAGATGGGTTTTGAACATCTGCAAGGATGGAGACACCACAACCTCTCTAGGCAACCTGCTCCAGTGTTCAACCACCTTGACAGTAAGTTATTTGTGTGTTCAAGTGGAATTTTCTGTGCATCAGTTTGTGCCCGTTGTCTCTCGTCCTGCCACTGGGCACCACTGAGAAGACTCTGGCTCCATCTTCTTTACATCCTCCTATCAGGCGTTTATAAATATTGATAAGATCCTCTCTGAGCCTTCTCTTCTCCAGGCTAACCAGCTCTCAGCCTTTCCTTGTATGAGAAATGCTCTATCCCCTTAAATGATAATGACTTAATAATTATTATTATTATTAGATGAGATTAAGATAATGACTTAATACGGTAATTATATAAATTGTCAGCTTATCCTGTTTCACCTCAGCTCCCTTGGTCGGGTAGCTAATCCTGGTGGGAGGAGGGAGAGAGGCCAGAGATGGGGCTTCTCTGAGTAACAGTCAGTTTTCAGTCCCAGTCCAAAATCTCAAACTTGCAGTGTTTTCTGTTCAGTGTGTCTGCTGACATGTCCCTTGTCCCTTGAATATCCAATACATCTCATTATTTCCCCCTACTGCTCTGATTATGATTTTTCCCATCTTTAGACTAGATTGATTTAGCCCCAGTGGGACAAATAGTTATTCCAATGCTTAGAAGAAAGGTAAATTGCATCTTTAACAGGCATAATCACAGATTTTTCATTTTTGTAGGTTTGTATCTGTTAATGTGCCTAGTGAGCAGGTTTATGGACTCTTGTAATTTAGCAATTTGGTATTATCGTATGGTATAAGTAATATTTACCAAAATTTATTTTTATTTACCATATAAAAAAAAATTAATTTGGCTTGGGGGTAAGGCCAAGGATAAAAATAGCATGGATATTAGAAGAAAAAAGTACTAGTGCTGCGTGCCTTATCCACTTGCACTCAGAAGGCTCTGAGAGCCGACCAAGCCGCAGAGGAGCATGAGGAACGATCCTGTCCACTGTTCCCTCCCTATCTGCTCCCATAGCCCAGGTAGAGCCACAGACGCTTAGGAAAAGGGATGAAGAAGCTGATGAGACTTAATTGGTGAGAATTTATATAAAAATGTAGTTAAGTTACTTTCATTTAAAAAAAGTTTAACCAGCTCCGTATTTCAGGTTCTTTGATCACACACTCTTATATATTTGCTTCATCAAAATCTAAACTTTCTTCTTTGAAAAAGAAAAAAAGTGCTGACAGGAAACTTCAGTTCAATGTAGGTGAGTCTGCCTAATGTTTTGTGGTCATTGAAGAATCTGTTCTAAACCAGAACATAAAGCTTTGTATATTAAAAAATACAGGGAGTGGGACTTTAAAATTCTGGGAAATGTATATTTCTCTAAGCGAAGATGGTGCTAGCACATGTTCCTAGGGTTGAGCCATGCTTTACTTTGAAACGTACAGTCTTCATCCAACCTTCCTCTGATACCAGCTTGTGTGGCCTGGTAGAGAAAGACAAAAACAGGACTTCTGGTTTTGTGTGAATTTAGCAGAGTCAATAAGGTAGGGCAAAGCGGCCCGATACATGATATGGGGGGCGGGGGTGGAAAATGCTGACGATGTATTCATCAGGAATGAAGGGAATAATCTCTGCAGGAGCTGTTTAAGTAACATGAAGTCCCTGTTGAGAGGTTACTAAGCTGTTCTCCAGCAGTTGAATGGATGCATTTTATAAGAAGTATTTGTGGTGAAATCAGCAACAGCTACCTGGGAGGATTGCTCAGCGAGCCTTTGCTTTGTGCTATGGGAATCCTCAGACACTTGCTATGTGGTTTTCATTTTGAAAAATCTAGTGTAGTGATAGTATTAAGATATAATATTTCATGTAACTCATGAAATCTCTTCTAAAAATGTGAAGTTCTGAGTTCATATTATAAGTTTATGATAAAAATTAACAGTAGGTATCTGTGTTGTGTTTTGCCAGTGCAAAAGCCTCAATGTTATTTGACTAAGTTGAATCAAATTTTAAAGGTCTGTTGCTGCAGTCGGGGATTTGACAGTTTAAATCTTTAGCTCTTGGAACATTTTTGGGCAGAGGTAGGGAGGACAAAGTGATGGAAAGCAATTCTCCTCAAAAGCACATGATAAGGCTTGCCATAAAGATTGTAAACTTTTAGTGAATGCAGCTATATTTGCTACTGCAACTAACAGATTATCACGTATGGCGCTGACTTTAACATACATAGAATTGTGGGATCAAACAAACAGATGAACAGCACCAACTTCTGTTCATTGCGACTGTGACTTCAGCTAACTGTGCTTTCAAGTCTTCAAAGGGTAAAGAACACTTTTGGACAGAAAGTACCCTAGAAGGGTCATCTTGAAATGCCTGTTTAAGGCTGGTCTTTTCAACTGTCTCCCGGTGATATTGGCTTGCAAAATCATGTAATTTTTTGTTGATGAATATTCAGCATCTCCATGTAAGGCAAGTTGCAAGAGAGTGTTTTATAATGAATTTGTCTAGATCGTGGATAAGTATGTTTTGTACTGCATGATATTTGCTAGTATGAAAAAGTTTAATGACTTTTTGGCTTTTAGATTCAAGTATTTGTGAATAGTTAAGTTTAGATTCCTGTTTCTGTGAGCTGGCCCATACAAGTGAATTCTCCAGGGCTTGTTGAGGTCATACAAGATGCAGACTGGCACACAAAACTTTTGTTGAAAATCTATTTTTGGGAGTAAAAGCAGTCTTGGATGTGTTTTCTAGAAGCATTTACATGGGTTGTGTGGTACCTGTCATCTAGTCACAATATTAATATACTTTATCTTCTAAATTTGTGATGGGCATACAGACCTGACAATGTGAAGAATCTATATCAAATCTCTAATCGTTCTTTTCAGAATGCCATATCCTGAAGTTTTAAAGATAAATATAAAATCATTTGCTGTTGTGGCGTCTTCTCATTTCCTTCTAAATAGTTTTGCTGACAAGCATTAATAACTCTGGCAAATCTTTCAGTAATTTGACTGTTTAATCCTATGCCTCTTCTGGCATATGTACAACTTCTGACTTGCATCATTGACTTGTGTACAAATTTTATGATATATTTTAAATTAGGAGGAAAAATATGCTATTAAGAAAAAAGCTTGTCAGAGTCCATTTGCTTCTAATGATAGCATTATTGCAACTCAGTCAAGTGTTGTGGCTTTAACTTTTAAAACAATAGATTTGAAATAACAAAAAAATGCACTAATGAATTCTGTTGTAATAAAATTTTGTTTATCAAAGCTATAAAGAAATTCTACAATCCTATTGTTTGTACAACTAAGGAAGAATCATTAGAGAAATCTAGTTTATTATAATTATAAAACAGTTACCATGAGAAGCAGATGTTCTGAGAAAACTGGAAAAAATGGAGTTAAGTTTTAATGAGAACTAACTATTGTGGTTAAATAATGTATACCTTCAGCAAAATATATGTTTATGTTTGGAGATTCTAAAATCTTACGTTCTGGTGTGGGTAGAATTAAAAGTGTCTTTTTATCACCAGTTTAAGTAATGCTTGAAAACTAAGAATTTCATGTGTCTTCCCTGAAGCAAGGAACTATTCAATGATGATAACTACAGTTATTCCCTATTGTACTGCATGAGTTGCGTTTTGCAGGAACAGGTTTTAGAAAAGAACTAACCTTCAGCAGCCTGAACTGCTAAAATGAGGGATGGCTTTCTGAGACAGAGGAAAAATGCAAAGATCTAAGCATTTATTAGCATTGCTATGTATATTTACAGTGTCTACTGTATATATGACCCTTTCATAACATAGGAGATGTTCAAAGTGCAGCTTTGATTTCATTTGCACCTCTTCTCCCAATCATCTCCCCCCTTTACTTTCCATTTAACATGAAAGATGTGCTAGAAACTAAATTTCTGGAAGACTTGGTTTGAGTGAATTTTGAATTCCCAGGAGATCAATTCTGGGGGAAGTGGGGAGTGGGCTCTGAGCCGGGCCGTGGCAGGTGACCACGGTCCTCTTCCAGTCATGAGCCTTTCTGCCCTCTCCCACTGACCTAAGCCTGTCTCTTATCCTTTGAACCTTGGCCCAGGCCACTAAATATGTGTGTGTGTGTATATACATATGTATATGTGTGTATATATATATAATTTTTGTCACAGTAAATATATGTATTAATATAGTATAAATATATACACTAAATACTATATATATACACTAGTGGTTAATAAATATAGTAGAAAATGTTATTTGTTTTATAAAAAGGAAGTTTATAACTGACTTCTGACTTCTAGATCCTAAACACTTCCAAAAATCCAGGATTAAGTTCACTGGATTATGTGGAACTGAGTTTCTAAATAACTTTATGAATCAAAGCTGTATTACCTTATCAGTGCAGCTATTATAGATAAACTATTTGCTCAGGATTACTTGTGCAAATTGTTGCAAAATAAACGGGAGAGTTTTTATTCAGTCTGAAAAATTGCCCCTTCCTTCCTGAGGAGTATTGATCAAAAACCTGAAGTACTTGATTTGCAGAACAAACTGAGGTCCCAGTTTGCAATTGGATCTCCTATAGAAGTTTACCCATTGTTTGTAGCATTGATGAAGCTTTCTATAGCATTTTGTTTAACCTGTTAGTTTTATGAAATTGGTGGGGTTTTAACTGTATTACGCAGATCATTTCTTTTACCACTGAATTTTAGTTTTCCTGATAATAAGCATGAAGGATGCTAGAGAATATATCCAATGATGCCAAAAAGCAGTTCAGGACCACAACAAATATTTTTGTTACTTGGAGAAGAACATTTGATCTGGAATATTTTAGTTATTTCAGTGATGGAGGGAGAGAAAGAACAGCCCATTTTCCATCAGCTCAATATGAGATGCAGCCCAAATATGGCTGAATTTGGAAATAGTTAAGAGACAGTAATGGGGGTCATGCTTTGCCTGGGGAATACTTGCATTTGACCTAAGCTAATTCAGCTGTTTGGATGTGGCTGACAGTCACCCAGACTTTGTAGTGAAGACATAAGGATGCTGACAAATCCTGGCAGTGTCTTGTTTATGAGATCTGATGAGATAACAGCGTGAGTTAATACGGCTGCAGCATGCAGATGACACACTACATTAATCAAGCTGAAGTTCACAGGTCTTGATTTGTTCACTTAAAAATTAACTGCATATTTAAAAACAAAACAAAAACTCATCTAGGATCTGTCTCCAGGATTTATCTGCATAAATTCAGCAGATTTTACCTTTATAGGAAGTCACGATTCAACCACGACATCCATCATCGCAAAAATGCGACTGCAGACATCACGAATGTCATTTCCCTCTGAGCTAGGTGGCAGTTTGAAGAAGCACCATACCTGTTCTGAGGCTGCTTTAGAGTTAATAGGGGAACAATTTTACTATGCTACAGTACATAAACACACTATACTGACAAGTTTTTATAACTGGTCACAGTGCTGATACATATATTTTATGGAATCTCTATTTGTAATGCTGTTATATGCTGATAAAGGCAAGAGAAGTCAGTTTTATTTTGGTTTAGTTTGTTTTGTCATTTTAATATGATTTAGAACAAACCTGATAGGCCATTAAGAAGCAGCAGCTATACTTAGCTCTTAGTTACACTGATGGAAATTAGTTTGCTGTCTGTGCTGAGGTTATTCCACACTTACAGTACAATTTTCAGATTACAGCCATGCTTTATGGCATTACAGAGATGTAAAATCAGAGCAAATGAAATAAGCATCAAACCTTCTTTCTGAGAAATATTCCTTTTTTCTTTTTCTTTTTTTTAAGTCTGCATTTAAAGAAACACCCTATATTGGATCTCATATTACAATTTACATCCAGGAATAGCAAATAACATGGTCTGATAAAGCTAACTATGTTTATCTTATGCGGTTTGTGCCCAATGAGACTATTGCTGACTTTGAAGTGCTGGGTCAGCACCCGGGGAGGGCTAAGTTCCCAAACTGCAAACTCCTTAACTGGAAATTCTGGTTTAAAATGTGCCTTGTGTTAAAAAAGAGCCTTGTGACTCTCTGCTGGTTTTGTTTTGATATCTTCTGCCATGAGCATTAGGGCTCTATAGCCCCGTGTTCTGCTACTCGAACCTTGCACTTAACATCAAGGCCAGTAGTCCCGTACATTATCCCCTGCCTTTGCCCTGAATATTTCAGAAAGGCTGTGAATAAAAAGAGGAATATTGCTCTTCAGCCCTGCCAGGGTGCCCAAGGGCAGCTTCAAAGCTGCCTAAATCCTTGGAGGCTTTTCTGGTCCCAGAGGATTTTGCCCCCCGCGCCCGGGGCGGGACGCTGAAGCTGCTTTCCCTAGCTCCGCCCTATATGTGGGAGACAAGGAAGAAGAGTGGAAAACAGGAGCAATTTCACGTTATCCTGCTATAATCTTCCACTCCAAGCTGTCCTCTTTGCAAGCATCTTAGCTTCACTGAGGCTTTTTCTTGGACGGGGGCAAGGAAAAATCCTGTTCCCAGGGTGGGCGCCAGTTACAGTCTGTGTTGACATCGTGCCCTAACAAGCATACCTTTGCAGACCTTTAATGTTTGCTTATCTCAAGGGACTTATCCCAGTTGAACAACTTCTTGGCTAAGCTAGGAAAGAAAAACATGATACCAAAGGTCTTGATTCTTCTCTCGCAGTAGATTGCAGTGTAGCAAAGCTCACAGATGTTTAAGTTTCAAGCAGCTGCTAAGTTGGTGTTGAGTTAGTAGGATTAGTTTAAGTGCTGTCTCTTTGCTACTTCCAGGACGACCGGGCTCAGGGAAAAACCCTGCCTGCGCCCGGCCTGGCTGTGCCAGCGAGGCAGCGCGTCACGCTGCGTCCGCTGGAGAGGGTCCTGGCACACTCGGGTTTCCGGGTGCGCAAACTGACAGCCAGAGTGAAGATTTAGTCTCAATTAAACTGTATCTGTGCTACAAGCAAAAACGCTTTTTTTTTTTTTTTCCCTGTGTTATTGAAATAAGCCTATTCTGCCTTAGCCTTTTGCTGTCTCTTCTGTGTGTGTATGACTCTCTAATCAAGATTTGGAATATACCAAAGAGGTTAAAATATACTGATATGAATTCATGATTTTGAACGTCACTATGGATTTTTTTCCTATGCTGCTCTTATCCAGCATTGCTGTAAATGGGTGTGAAGGTGGATTATACATATATCCAGCCATAAACATTTGCACTAGCACAATAGACCATATAAGCTGGGAATAAATCAGATTCAAAAACAGGAGCTAAAAAGGTATTACTGAAACATCTTGCTTTGGCATCGTTCCTTAGGAGTCCTAACACGTGAGCTGCAGAACGCTAGTCTTTTGACTGAGACGGCCACCAGAGCCTCTGCCTTGTTACTCACCTAGGAGCTGTTCCTTGCACCCTCTCGGATGGGTCTTTGCAGCGGGGACTCTCTCCTGGATCTGAATGAATTGGCTGGCAGGAGCTTGGTCCTGGTAATGGGGCTTTTTAATGGTGTTATCACCAGCTGTGTTGTCTTTCTCTGCCTGTCTGGGATTTATGGGAATGCTGCTCGAAGTAGGCATTTTTTTTTTTAATTTATCCACCCCCTGCTTCTCCAGCAAAAGCAGGGTCTCGCAGAATTGCAGACCTTGGCTGTTCATTAATGGTGGTGCAAGAACTGGGGAAGGATGATGAAAGACTTGCCAGCATTTTACCTCCTTGCAGACAGCATGGGCCAGCAGCCCATACCAGAGGAGTCGCCCAAGTCAGGCAGCTGAGTTAAAAGCTCCATTAAATTCAGGTCAAATAGTTTTGTAGTTTGGCAGGGAAGAGGTCAGGAAGAGTTAAGCTGTGGCGTGACTAAGCGTAGCGTGAATACGAGTATCGGCCATAACACTGTAACGACAGGTGCCTGCTCCCAGTGGCTGTAACGCCCATGGTGTGACAGATTTTGCCAGTTTTCCGTGTGGTCGGTGGCACAGGATAGGGGATGTGACGTGGCACATGAGGTGGTATGCAGTGTGTGATATGGTGTAGGACAGCCTGGCACCTGAGATGGAGGGGGGCGTGTGAGGCGACCTGTGATGGGAGGCGTGAGGGGGACCCGACATGAGAGCAGGTGAGACAGCGTGACGTGTGAAATGATGTGAGCCCAGAGGGGAATGTGACAAGACGTGGTGCTATGTGTGGCATGTGATGTGATACATGATGTGATGCAGCATGGGTCACATGATGCAATACGTGACACAACATGACAACAGGAGATGTGAAATACAGGATGTGATTGTGACAGGTGGCATGTGACATGCCATGGGGCATCATACGTGACACATTGTCACACGCAGTACTTTACACAGCATGACATGTGATGCAACATGTGACACGACAATGTGAAATGCGGCGTGACACATGAAATGACACGACATGAAGTGTGATGTGAAAAACGCAGCATGCGATCATGTGATAGAGCATGTGACATGACATCACATTAGGAGACACCTGATATGCAACTTGCAACATCTGACGATGTGACATGATGTCTGATGCTACACTTGACATGCAACACCACATGTGACATCACATGATGCTTGACATGTGACAGTCAAATAATGTGATGTGACATGAGACATGAGATATGCAACAGGTGATATATGTGACACATGAGATGACATGAAATGACATGTGATGAGACACCTTACACTATATGTGACATGCAATACTTGACATGTGATGCAATATGTAATACTTGACATGTAACACGTGACAACACATGATGCAAAATGCAACACAATGTTACATATGTGACATGATGTGATACATGGCATGTGGTGTGACCCCTGATGTTACATGTGACATGTTATGTGACACATGATGTTAAATGTGATGTGACACACAACCCATGAAGTGATGCACAGGAATTGACATGATACATAATGGGATGTTTGATACATGACACAACATGACTTGTGACATATGCCACATGATGTTGACATGTGACATGACCACATCATGACAATATGTTTCTAGGTGCTTGCAGTTTTTTTCCAAAAACCATGGTCCATTCAGCTCTGAGCACTGGAAGCTGGTGGAGGCCCCTTCCAGGAGGCACCTTGCCTCCAAAGTCTCTCCTGCCGCTGGAAACAGGCAGAAGCTGAGCATCTCGGAGTACCAGGAAATCACCTGGCTTTCTCCCATCTGTGACCTGTTACACAAGGTGGGAAAGCAGAAAAGATTAAGGCATATGAGCACTCTCCAAAAGTTGCAGCATTTAGGCACCTTTGTGAAAGCAGTTTGATAGCACATAACGATAATAAGACTTTTCCTGCTAGGTTCTGAAGAAAATCCTTCGGTGTTTCTCACAAACCAGACATTGTATTTCAAAAACGTTCCTTTAAACAGAGCTGATATATCACTGTAGGGTCATCCCTCCCCAGATATTCCTACAATTGCTGTGTAATGACGCCATAAATCCACTCAGGAGCTTGTTACAGTTAATAACCCATAAAGGGCAAAGGTATTTGGACAAAGCACGTTAAATTAGACCCTTATCAATTGTTAATTGTGTAAGTTATTTTTTCTGTTGTCCTCTGAAGAAATGTCATTTTATGGAAAAAATAGAGGTCAACTTATTTTCTCCATGTTTAATTTTAACAGCTAGTGACTTCTTTGTGAATAAATAACATTCCTTGTTCGGAAGACAAGCATCAACTCTGAACAATTACCAGAGACGTTAGGAGACGATGCTAATGTGTTTCATGCTTCAGAGGCTACAGCTGCCAGAAATTCATAGCAATCAATCAACATTTTTCTGCTGTTTTTCCTATATTAGCAACACACTGGGAGTTGTAATTACGATCCTGACTGCCCTCGTTCCTTTGGAGGAATTTACTGAGTATATTGATTCACTTAATTTTCCTTTGTTACTTTTCTCACGTAGGTACCATTTTAAAAGGTAAAAAGCCTCATATTTTCCTTTTATTTTTTCTCATCTTTTTCTCTTCTCTTCTTCTTTTTCTTTTTTTTCCTAAAGTGCTATAAAATTATTTTTCAGGCAATTTAATATGGTTCTCTGCCTTTGATTAGGTTTGCCTTCTGTACCGCTGTAACCTATACGTTAGCAAGCAGAACAGCAGAGCTGCCCTGGACGAAGGCTTTGCCTTTCGTAGCCTCTCGAGTCATTCCTAAGGTCCCGAATAAACCGAGCACGGCGACGGCAGCGCCATCCCTAGCGTTGCGCGGTCCACGGACTGGAACCATCTCAGGTCATTGGAGCGAGCGCGTGTGCCGTCGAGGTCGGAACGGCCTCCGGTAAATTCCTGCATATGGTGTGAATTATTTCAAAGCTCTTGGTGGGGTTTACGGGTCAAGGTTTACACTGCGGGCAGAATAAGCTGTATTAAAGGAATTTGCATTATGTGCTGTCTCTGTTTAGAAGACTTAAGTTTCCCTTCCTGCCTCTCTCCCTCGACCTTCACCCAGAATAGACTGTAATAAAAACTATTTTTATAAGGGACAAAGGAAGCGCAGCAGAGGCACAGCAACCATAACAACATGAGGTTACCTATAGATTTATGAGAGGGGGATGTTGGTTCTTTAGGCGTAGCGATGAATCTTTCTCGTGCTAATAAGCAGCACCGTCCCCGTCGTGCCGGTGCGGGGCAAAGCCGGCGCGGTGCTCCAGCCGGAGCGAGGAACGCGCGGCGGCGATGCGCTCGGCTGGTCCTTCGCAGCGGCTGAACGAGGAACCAGTCTTAAAGGGAAATGGGAATTAGAAAATGTTTCTTCATATCTTTGCCTCCTCCCCTCTTTTTCTAAACTCCTGCATCTATTATTCATTTCAAAATGAAATTTTTGGAAAAAAGAGCCCTCCTTTTGTGATGAAAAAACAAGGCCTCATGGTTCTCTTGCTGTTCCTCTCTGTTAGAGATAGCTAAGGAGTAACGGAGTAAATAAGTAAATGTTCCTCTTCCAAGGAGACTGCCTGTGCAAGGCTTCCTCCTTGCTTCTCCTCTTGCTTCCAGTGAAATTTTGAGAAGAGAGGCTGTAATGTCCCTTTTTTATGCAAGGAGGAAGACGGGAATGGAAGATCAGCAGGACAAGACAGACTGAGATCTCTTTTTATTGATGTTAACCTTTATAAAATGCAGGAATGATACATAAGAAAAACCTACAAGTAGATGTTCATAAAGCATGGGAAGGAGCAGACCTGCAATGGCAGTACTCGACTGGGGGCTGTTTCTTTTCTTCCTTTGCACATTCTGATAAGGTGTCTAGGTTGGGACACTAGTTTTCTCTAAAAGAGGGATGCATATCAGAAGGCTGGAAAATCAAATGTATGTTTTCCTAGGATATATCTATAAACAGGAGTGGTAGCTTTGACACGAGAAAAGTAATTCTTCCACCTAAGCGTTAGTTAGGCTTTAGCAGCTGTACTGCCTATTTTGGCAACATGCTTTGAGAAGGATGTGGACTAGAGACAACAGAGAGACATGGGAATAATCTCAGGTCTGAATATCTGGTAAAAAGTTTGAAAGAAAGTAAAGAAGGCTAATGGAGTGGTGTAACGAGTCTTTGGTGTTAAAAAAAGGGGGGGGGGGGGGAGAAAAAATAGTCTAGGCCGTGTAGGATGGGTCAGAAACCATGGTGCAAGCTTCCATCAACAGGAGGGATTTAGGGCAGATCAAGGACCCACGTAGGTCTCGAGCAGAGGTGAGCAATGGGCAGTGCCGCTGTCTGTGCTGCTCCTGGGCTCTACCCGGGTTACGCTGCGCTTTAAAGCCACCCGTGGCACTGCCAGTGCTGTTCTGGACGGCCGGGCCAGGCGTGAAGGCAGTTTCCTGGCTGCAGTAGTCACTGCTGCGTGGACGAGAAGCGGTGGATTGTCCAGCATATGTGCATTAAGGAACAGGTTAGAAAAGCACATGTCAAAAATCTTCTAATGTTTGATACGGTTTGAGGCAGGAAACGGGCCAGATGGTCTCATAAGATGCTTTATAGCTTTCCTATGATTTATCAATGTTAGATATTCTTTCCAAGTCCTTTAAGCTAAAGGCTGGTCATATATATTAATGCACCTTGGTGTAGCCGATTTACAGTTGATACCGTAGGCTCACAGATTTCTTCTTTTCTGGTTCAGATTTTCAATCTGAGAAAAAGAAAAAAAAATCTTAACAAGAATTTTTAAAGAGATTGCCAGTAGTGGGTTAAGAGAGAGAAGAGTGAATTTACAGGAAAGAGAACTATTGAACAATAGTGGTTTGGAGTAGAGCCCGTAGCGCTTTCTTTATATTGCAGTTTGATTATGTCTGAACTTCTGCTTCTTATTTTAACTGAAACTGTTTTATCTCTTTGCCAAAGTATTAGTATTATTCTTTGTTCTTTGCTCTTTCTTCCTCTTGTTTGCCTGTGGCAGACTGCCCTTTTTTTTTTTTTTTTTTCCTCCCTACTAGTTGAAAGAAGTAAAATAAAGTTAAAAGCGAGATGGAGAAGAAACGTGTGATTCTCCGCAAATTCCCCCTCTGTCTGCCAGGGGAGGAAAGAGGGAGAGAGAAAACAGCCCCCCAGGACTGCCCAGCCCTCCCCCAAATGGGCAAGTTCCCTTCCGTGCAGAAGCAACGTCCCCCTCCGACGCCGCGCTGCCCACGTTCCGCCTCGGGAGCGATCCTTGCAGCGCCCGGGAGCACGTTTCCACGCAGCTCTCGCTGCAGACAGGATGCGAAAGGGCTCTGATGGGCGCGCGTTGCTGGAGGGCAGTGCGCGTGCACCCGAGCGCGCCGGCGCCTTGCTGGGCTCCGCGCCTGCCCGGCACAGGGAAAGCCAGGTCTTAGAGAAGGTCCTTCAGGCGACGTCGTTCTCCGAAGTGAAACGTGAACTGCAGAGCTTTGTCTTCAAACTGTGCTCGTGCCAGCCAAAACCCACTGCCCGTGCGGTCTTGTTGTTATCCTGTACTGTCATATGGTTTAAAAATGCAGTGAAAATTGTAGAGAATTTTCCGTGTTGTTATATAACGCAGTATTACTACTCTTATCTAAGTAGCTTCTTTCTGATCCTCCTTCAGAAGGTCGTACCCAGTTGAGGTCCGTTTCCTCTGCCCCTGGCCTGGACAGCCGGCGGGGTTAGACGCTGGGCTGCTCCTTCTCATCCTGCCGCACCACCGCGTCCTTCTGCTGGTCCCGTCTGATGCTCAGAGAGGACTCACAGGCACACGCTGCTTCAATAACTTCTGCAAAACGCAGCATCTCTTAGGGTTTTTAAGTAATGCACTTGTCAGAAGTCTTCTGAAGGCGACGGGATACAGCGGTACCAGCCAGCATGCAGCCTGGAGGCTTGAAATTCTCTTTTCTTACTGAATTTTGGCTTAACTTGAGTTGTCTTCTCTTCTGTAAAACTGTAGAAACAGTTGGACTAAGCCACTGCCAATAACGAACGTACGATTACAGTCGCGTTGATTCTGCTTCAGTGTCTTAAGCCAAAAGAAATATTTGAGGAGTTGTGATTTTTGATGAAGGTTCTTTTCAATTTTTGCCACTGATGGAAATTAAAGTATTTCTAGGCATATTTAATATGACTTTTCTTCAGTTAAAATGACTTATTATTTAAGGTAACGTTCTCTTAACGACGAAAAATAGACACCTATGCTAACTTATAAGCCTGTGTATTTTAAAGTAATTCAGCTTTTCAAGGGTATGAATAGTAACAAGTACTGTTTCTGTTTTTTTTCCCTCCAATTAAAATACTCAAAATTTTTCTAGTCATTTGGAAGAACAAGGAGAAGTTACCTGAGTCTGGGAGAAGCTCCCAGACTAGAGCTATAAGGAGTCTGCTCGCTGGGTGAGAGATGCGTGAGTTGGCTGCCCTAATGCATTCCATCCTAATTTTTTTTTTAATTTCAAGGTGGTAATGGGTATCTTAAGTGTGGGTCTTCAGGAAAGAAAATGGATAGTTTGTAACCGGTTAGGCAGTAGCTCTATTTCTTTATTTGCCTGGCATTTTATTTAAAACTTTATAGCTGGTATATACTCTGTCTTAAAAATAAATAAAAAGTAGGACTTAGCATTTTCTTCTAAATCTTACCTGCAGTGAAGAATGTGGCAGGAGATGTAAAGCAATTTTATGTAAAAATGCTAATCAGAAATTTAAAAAAGAAACTATAAAGAACTACCTGCTCTAAATTTCTTTGAGGAGGGTTGAAATTTTTACCTTTTTTGGTGGATACAGAGTTTTGCTTGTCTCCTAAGCTGCAGCCTACTTGAGTGAATTTTTGATTATTTTTGAGACAAATATTCTTACTCATTTCTTTTTTGAAATATTTTAGGTAAAATTAATAAAGCTGAGTTGTGAAACGTTAACTTAGTTCTGATTTTTTTTATAAGAAGTATGAATTGAATATATTCAAAATATATGATCTTGCATCTTTGCTGATGTCAAAATTGTGATTCTAAAATATAAATAGGATATGAATTAAAAAAACCCTGTAATTAATAACATTGTTCCAACTGCAAATATCGTCTGCTGATTTTTTAAAATTGGATTAATTGATACTATAGAGACTGAAAAAGAATAAAGAAAAAATATACATAGAGAAATGTGTGTGCTCTGTTCTAGTAATAAAAGAATAGTGTAATGTTATATTTTATATGCCATCTGAGCCATCTCGCTGTATTTATATGGTTGTAATTTAGTCTAACCTGTACTTTCTGCATTCATCAATATGAGAAGAATCCAGTGAATGAGTACCTATTACATGTAAGATATATGGCCTGGGGACAATTTTATTTTACTCATAAATTTTAATATCTATTCTCTACTGCAGTGAAAATGAGCCTGTAGTGGTTTTGTCACTCATTACAAAGAACTTCTTTAAAGTCATAAAAAGGAGCTGTGACTAATTGGAATTGACCCATGAATGTGAGACTGGGCTATTTCTCAATTTCCTGTCAAATGCCAAATAGTTGCTGGACAGCATTAGCTTTTTCCTTATATCTGGCCATCAGAATATCTTGCATTTTTCCATTCATCTTAATTTCTTGATACTTTATTATCAAAAGAGGAGATCAAATTACTTTTGTCCCTTAAGCAGCAAAGTGTGGTTTTGTTTTTGTTCTTAAAAGAAACATTGTCATCTTCAACTAATCTTTGATTATGAATTCCTCCTAATCATGTTCTTAGGATCTCTAGTAAACTGAGCAGTTCTTGGTGGATTTTGGTGCAGCTTTGTTGCCAAACCACCATAGGCTCCTCTAAAAATCTTAACCAAAATTTTTAATGGTCATTTGCAGAAGATATTTGTCTCCTTAAAATCCAGTGGGAGCCTGCCTTCGCAAGCTAACAGCCAGTAGGGTCATCTGCATGCAGATCTGCAAGAAACCTGTGAATGTGTATTCACTACACACAAAAGTAAATATATTCCTCTAGAGATAAGACATCTACAGTCCTAGGTGAAACAATCAAGTGCTAGGTACCTGAGCCTCCAAAAACCCTACCTTTTATTTTCAGTACTTGTTATTTGGCTCACCAGTTTTGAAACACTGATCATATTCCGTTTTACATTTAAAATAAATTTAAGATCAAGGTACTGTGAGCTTAACACTTAGTTTGCATATATAAATGTAATTATTGTAATTGAACAAATAATGTTTTACATGTGGGTGGTTCAAACAGTGTATCAAAAAAAGGCTTGGATAGTAGAAGAGAGATCAGGAAAAGCACCAGCTGACTTTTTCCAAATTGAAAGCGAGCTTTTGTATAATACTACATGAAATAAATTCCAGTACAATATGTTACCTGAGATAGGATAGGAAATGAATAGAATTTTTTTCAGCTAAAAATGCTTTCCTAATGATTCACAAATCAAACATTAGTATTTTCTGCAAACTTGCAAGATTAATGTTGCTTCCAATATCAATTTTGTTCTCTTGAAGTATATTTTACTCTGGATTTCAGTTTGTCTTGAATTCAGAAGGGTTCACTCTTTCAGCAATACAACAAAACATCTGCCTGAGAAATGAGGGGGAGCAGGAAATTGTAATCATCACTGTCACTGAATCTCCAATATCTGTCCTTAAAGTTTGGCCATGTCTTCTTTCATTCCAGTCTTTTTTTTTAACATTTGGGGTGTGTTATGTATAGAAGTTGAATAATATATTGTGCCCAAAGAGGAAGGGTAATGAGTTATTTTCAGTAGAGAGCTTTTTTTTTCAACTGAGGTTAACCTTGCAAAGCCTGGTCAGCTGGCCCTGTGCAGGGTGGGCCCAGGTACTCTCCTGCTCCCTACGTAAGCTAAAACTGGTCTTTGTCAGACACTTATTTTGCTTTGAAGTGACACTTTGTGAGGTTATAGAGACCCTTTAGTTACAGTCAAGCTTCCTTTTTCATTCAAATAATGCCTTTTTTTTTTTTTTTTTTTTTTTTCCTTCTGTCTTTCTCTCTGTACTTGCTCTGACCTTGATCTTCTCAGTTTAGTTTCTGAGTACAAAGCCATGGTCAATCTTTGGCATGCTGTTGCTCCCATCAGTCACTGTGGTTCTTAATTGCCAAGATTTTCCTTACTATGCTTCCCCAGTGGCAGGTCACATTTAACACTGGAAATACTGTCAAGTCTTGCAACAGTAGGTAGGTTGTTGAGGATCCTGCCAGAAAGAACATGTCTTCGTGTTACACGTTAAAAGCCTGTTCCTCAGCCTCGCTTTTATGCTTTAAATAAACACATTGTTCTGACACTGTCTCGGATTTTGGCATGCATGTACTTTTGCTAACCCCTCTGTGCAGTATTTCTTGCCCTAATTGACACATTCCCTTCTGGTCACCTACTGCTGTCTGCTTTTGTCACTCCTCGTACAGCCAGCAGCTGCTGCTGCTCTTCTCCATCGGTATTTCCAGTGACGGTCGCTGCCTGGGAAAGGATATGCCTGCAGCCGCTTTGTCAGTGCCTCCGGTTTGGGCTTCAGACACCCGTTTCTTATTCATTCCATCAATGATTTATTATTTGCAGAAGGAGAACGCTTACTAAAAGCCTAATATGATATGTGTTGATTCTTGTTCTTTTAGGATCAGTTGGGACTGAAACAAACAATAATCTTTTCATGAATTATAAGGGCCATTAGTATAACACAATTATTCATTTTAATAACTAAGATGACTAGTTAATGTTATATAGGTCACATTGCCTATCATATTACACTAAGCTGTGAAAATATCACAGCTGGCATATTATTCCTGAACGATATTAAATTATTCTCTTATGTGTATGAGGAAATCTATCATATATTTACCAAAATATTCAAGCAGTTTTCTTAATTCTCTCTCTTTCTAAATCAAAGAGGACTGACCACTTTATGGATCTTTTCCCTGTTTCTGTGTTAACTCCATTTTTATGAAGAGGATTTTAACTTAGGTCAAATTCTAAAACCTTATTATGGATTATAGGCAGTGATTTGCATACTCTCCATTCCTGAAAGAAGGTACTTTGTAAAGAATTGGAATAGCGAACTTTTTCCAATGATATTTGAGATTTAATGACTCATTTGCTGATTGGAGTTCTGCTTTGATCTCTGCGTTTCTACTCTTTAGCAGAATTTCTTTCCTAGCCAGTGGAAATGTTTAAAAGAAAGAAAGAAAAATCACAACCCTCAGTTTTGAATAAGAAATTTGGAAATGAATTAGCTCTGTCAAAGCATTATCTTAAATTTGACCTTTTGTTACTGTCATTTTTACTGCATTATATCTTGTGTTTGAAATAAGGAGTCAAACTAAACCACTGAAAATTTCAAAAAAATATAACTTTTTAAAAAATATTTTGAAAACGAAATAGTTTGACAAACTTCTCAATGTATATTTCATTCAATAAATTAACTGCTTTTGTTAATAAAGCTGCTAAATTCTCAGTGAAGTTCATAGCAGGCCTCCCTCCCAGTTGTTGACCCCTAGGTGTTGTCCATTATATTTAGTGGGTGCAAAGACTCTTTTGGGGACATTGATTTATCCTTTTTCATCTTTAAGAAAACAAACCAAAAAATCCCCAAATAGCCTGTTGTTCTGTCAGCTGAAGGTGAACAGTAATGAATGCATCTGCTTGTAGGCCGGGGAAGTGTGGCCATCGAAGCTGTCGGTGCTAGTGGGTAGTGCGGAGGGCCCTGGAGCAGCTGTGCCATTTTAAGCACAAACTGCTTTTTTTTTTTGCCTCTCCTCGCCTCCCCTGCCCTCCCCTGCCCTCGGAAAGGGAAGCGCTTGGCGTGGAAGAGCGGGAGCTGCCAGCCCCACCGGGTCCGTGCGAAGCTGCAGCTCTGAGGCCTGCGGTGTTGTGGTGTGCTCCGCGCGGCTCGCGGGGCGTCCCGGGGGGCGCGAGGGTTGTCGTGCCCGTCCTGGCCCCGGGTGTGCTCCCTGGCGGCCTTGGGACCCAGCTGCTTTGTTTCATTGGAGGTCTGCCTTTTGGTGCAGTGGTTTCGCTGGGGTGGATGGTGGCTGAGAACAAGAAAATGATGGTGGGTGGCAAAGTAATGGGATTATTCATAGCCTTAAATTTAGATAGAAACTTGATTGCTTTATTGATTTGGGAGATCAGTTCTCAACTGCAAGCGTTTTTCTGTTTCGAATAGCGATTCTGTTTCCAGAACCAACCGCAATAGGTCAAGCGCTGGGTAACAGAGAAGTTTCTTGTAATGCTTTCAACATACCAGTCTCTCTTTTTGCTGCTGTTGGCTATAGACACGGTTGAGTAATCATTGTGCTCTTTCAAGAGGATTTTAATGTTATATTTGGATTAGGTTGTATAACCTTCAATGCAAAACTGCAGAAAAAGGCAACATATTTATATACTGAATATTTCTCCCTAATGACTTCTTTTACAGAGAAGTTGGCTCCGTTCAGACAAGGGTACACTACTTTGCTGCTGCTGTTCTTGCTTTTGGAAGTATTTTCACGTTAACTTAATGAAAGTAGTAGGAGTTTGCCATTGGTTTCTGTAGGGCTAGGATTTCTCTCTTGAGACTGTAATTTTTCCCCAACTAATCTCATCAATCCTTCAAGTATATTTGTCCTTCTTTGATTTCCCTCCTAAGGACAATTCTTCCCCTGAAGTAACCAGAATTTGAGACAAAATTCCAGACATTACTTGTATCTACAAAATTTAAAGATGCAAGTCAAGGCAGATCAGGCTTGATTGTAGTATTGCTGAGCACTGTTGTAGTGGTTTTATTTTTTTTTATGTTCTAGCATTACAGATGTTTGTTTCCCCTTTTACTTCATTATGTTATGCTGCTGGCCAAGAAGTGCAAATATACATTTTAAATATAGTGTTCTAAGATCAGATAAAAACACCTCAGCACAACAAAAGTGGATCAATATAAGCTTTTAGTGGCTATATACAACCAAATGTCTGGAGGTAAAAGTGCTCATTTCTATTCAATCGCTAGTATAGTAGCAGAGTAGACTTTTATCTTTCAGGTTGGTATGCATTACACTCAGATGAAATGGGTAATAGAATATTTTTAAAAAGGGGTAGGACCAAATTAGCAAAGCTATTTTTTTTCCTCCACAAATGTAGTGCTACTTGAAGTTTCCAAAGAGCGTTATTAAAAGCACTGCAGAACTGTTGTCAAGCAGTTAAATAGGCTTTCATTGTACACATTCTTGTAACTGAACCTGTGCAAAGTACAAAGACTTTCAATAAACAACAGTGTATAAAGACCTCTTCCTTGATTTAAATACTTTTGCTTTACACAGCCTGAACCATACATCAACTGTAGCCTTTTAAAACTGCTATAATGAATATCTTTCTATGGATTTTTTCACTTTCTCCTTATTGTAACTTTTTCATGTGTTGTTTTATAGTATCTCTTTTCCCATCTTCTAATATTTTAGTACACTTTTCATATAAAAGTCCTAAGACCTTTTCCTTTTTTTCCTGAGATTTGAATGAAAATAAGCAGGAGTATATCTGTTTCCATTAGTTTAATATTATCTTTTATTATTCCATCACTGTTGGAAATGCAGGGCTAATTAAATGGTTCAGAAGGATTTCTTTTCCTTTGACCTGCAACTCTGAGTTTTTTTTTTTTTTTAAGTGTTATTGTAGTATCAAGATCAAAGTATGATATTTGAGATCTTTTTGGGTAGGAAGAAGAAAGGGAATAACTCATTTCTGTCCTCTCGAGGATATGAAATATCTTTCTGCTTATTGCTGGGAGAAACTTGAACCCAGACACATCATCACACAGTTTCCAACAGGTCCTGTAGTCCAGAAGAGGATGAGTAGTCCTCTGCAAGCATCACAGGCCTACCTGAGTAGCTCTACAAATGAACTCTAACTCATGGAAAGCAAAGGCTGAATTACCTATTTCATACTTCCTTTGGAAGACTACATTAAATCTATTTCTCACTAATTTTTCAGCAGTGAAGATGTACTTTCCCCCCTGCCTCTCCCCTTCTCATAGCTTAATTTAACAAAGTAAACATTTAAGGATGAGACTTTTGTGAGATGTCTCCTGTGATTAAAGTATTTTACTGGTAAGCTGATATGACCAATGAGGACTGTTGATGTACGGAGGGAAACTTCCATAGGATATCAAAATCACAAGTCATTTAAAAATATATATGTTTATCCTTTTCTTTTAATGCAAGCTGAGCTGTGTGGTGTGACTACTGGGTGAGCTGAAAATAGAGTGAAGTCTCTCTGCAGGAAAGGAGTTACTGCCAGAGGAGGTAGAAGATAAATTAGTCTACACAGATGTACATAGTTGTACAGTTGGGGTGAGCTGAAGCTTTACACCTTAAGGAAGATAGGAAGGGAATGAGACTGAGCGAGGTTAGGAGGAGTTGTTCCGTTATCTTCAGGAAAACCCTCTGCATTCAGGCTGATGCACCAACCTGGGATATTCTTCCTGCAGCTGATACCAGTGATAGATTTGTTTTTGAACCACACATCCTAATTCTGCCCTGGCAAACACTTGATGCAAAAACAAAGCAGAAAAGCTTTGCACCTGATACAAAGTTATTGAAATAGATTTTAAAAGAATTTGAATATGCAAATTAACATTGTAGAATTACTGTTCTCTCTTTTTGTTGTTGTGTTCACTGCTTGAGATCAGACTTATCTCTTACTTCCTAAAGCTGCAGCGTTTGTCCTGGTGGTTTTGCTGATAACTTTCCTAGTCCACGAGAGACTCAGGCTAAGAAAGCAGGTTTCATAATGAACCATTTGGTTGTACCAATCTACTGTTCTCAACTTTACTCAAATACACCTAATTAATTGCAAAGGCATTGTTTTTCATGAAGAAGTTGCTCTAATTTGAGCTAATGAGGATATAATTGCACTATTTTGTGCTTAATTAGACTCTCAGGCAGCTTCTCTCAGGCTAAGGTTATCTCTCAGCTCTATATTTTCTGAGATCTCTCTTGGCTCCACTGGAAAGTACAGGTAAAGCAAGAGGGGCTCTAAACTCGGGAAGTGCTGCTATTTTTAAGTTCATTAAGTAACTGTTCAGGAAATCTGCTATTGCATGGTTCACTTCTTCCAGAACGGTGGAATGAGAACCATATGATGGCGAATCACTGTGATTGCATTTCTCAAGTTGCTCCATTATTTCCGTTGTAAAGTGTTCAGTCTCTGTTAAGGCCACACTGTGAATTCTTATGAAAAGTGCCCTTGGAATAGAAATTTCCTCATTATCCCTTATGATAAAAACTTGTGCCAAAAAAAATCATTTAATTCCACTGCTGTTTTGTCATTATTTTTAATTCCTCACAGATCCCTAAGCCAAAAAGGGCTCAGAATTGCTCATGCATTCACCTTAATATTAATACAGTTCCAAGAATACAGAAATCTCAAGCCACGATGTGATGCTGACTTTTAAAATATTAATGGTTGTGAGCTAACTATGGACTACTGAAGGGAAGTAATTTCAAAAACATTTTGTGTATCTATGAAAAAAATAAGGAAAAAAAAAAGCATCTCCACATCTGTATGTGGTATTGAGGTTTAAATATCTCTCCATGGTGACTTCGGTGGAATCATATTAACAATGTATTTGCCTCAGTACAATCGATCTGGATTTGTGTGGCTTTGATATTAGATATAGATTCCTGTGATGCCACTTATCATGAAGATCTTTTTCTTCGATAGTTACTCAAAAAAGTAACTAATGCTCCATTTTTTCCAATTATTTCTTACCTCACAAGACTAGACAAAACTATATAATCCATATACTGAATTATATGGTAACTCCTGTAATTTTTTTTGATGGTGCTAAAATTTATAAGCACTTGATATACTTTGAAATTCTATGTAGTGCTTTAGTATACATACAAAATATTTATTCTATTCCACTTTTAGTGGTTACTTAGTAGATGTTTGAGATTACTTTCAGTTTTTATCATTACCGTTGCAGTAGCTGTTTGGAAAAGAGATGCAACTGTGAATAAACCTATTCCTGGCTAGAGTGGCATGTTAACCTTAAAAGAGCCTGTTTTTCTGTATTGTGACAAGCTGAGAAAGAAATTAGAAGGACTTGATATATTTTTGCAATATTTCTGTTAAGTAGTCACTGATTTCTCACCTATTTTTTTAAGGTGAAGGGAAAATACGTGGTTGTATTTTCATCCTGTGTTATTCAGGAGTGACATCTGCAGTGATCAAGGCTTTGTCTAGCTTCAGGAATAGGATTTGCTAGATTTTCTGTGAAATTACAGATGTAACAAACCATCCAACAGCCTACCTTACATTATACCTTACATTATAGTGTAATGTATAAAAAAGTTATTTATTAAAATGAGAAAAAGGTGGTTCTTTTAACAAAATCAACAAATATTTTTAGTTAATAGACAGATAGATATATAGATATACAAACTACATTGTTTAAAAAAATAAATTGATTCCAGATGTAACACCACATTACAAATCAAGCTCTTGGACTCTTAGCGTACAGCACGTGAATGAGGAGGAGGATGTATCCTTCAGAAGTAGGACCTAAATGTCTTATTTATTTGGAACAGAGAACGGCTCCTTGGGCTGCCTCTGAGCACAGTAGTGGCTACACTGACTTTTGTTGGAGGGAGATTTGTCTGACAGGTACGTGGGGGTACTAGGAGTGCTGAGGACTGTCTGGCCACATGTGCCTCTCTGCTGCTCAGCAGAGTTCAAGTCTGGACTATCTCCAGTTGCTTATTCATTGCCTTCAAATGAAAATACTTTCATTATGGGAAACAGTACACTTTTTGTCAGAAAACATCTGCTGTCAAGCTAAACCTTTGGCCAAACAAAATAGCAACACCACAATTTCTGTTCCCTTGGATGCTGAACAGACTTTTTATAGTAAAATTTAGAGATACTAACATTCAGGTAGCAGTAGGCTGGTGTCACGGGCACTTGGCTGATGTACGGGTGAAGGTTTCTCCGGGTGCTTCTCTCTGAGGAGCGTGACCAACCATCTGGGGCTCTGCAGACAGAGGGAAGAGATGCTGGGTTTATTCTGAGGAACAACCAGAAAAATGTTGAGATCAGGATGTTTGGCAGATGAGTGCATTATTCTTCTTGGTGCTGGTGTGACCAGAACCCAGCCTGATAAGGGCTGGTGGTGGTGACCACAACAGCCTGCCATGCTGAACTATCAGAGTGTCTCAGATGCATAATTTCTTTTCTTCTGCCAGGCCAAGTAATTGACTCAAACCAGCGAAGATGTTTTGTTACACTGCCTTTAACCAGCATCAAGGCCCTGTTCATGTCATATACCTGCTTGCCCCTAGGTACCACTACCGTGTTTCTTCTGATGGGGATATGCCAGCCTGGCATGTTTCTCTCTCCGCACTGGAGGAGATGGGAGAAAGATACAGTTTTATATTCCTCTCTTGCACGGCCCTGCACATAAGGTAGTTCTTAATGTTTAGGAGGGGGCAGAAACTTTCACTTCCTCATGATAAATGCATATATCAAGTATTAGAATTAAAATGGCATACTTGAATCTCTGAAGAGCTCAGATCATACAGATGAAAAAGGCTTGCTCTTTCTTACTGAGTACTTTTCTTTTTTACCAAAATGAATAACCATCTTTATGATTAACTGAATTTGAGATTTAAATGTACAGACACTTACTTAGATAGGGGCCTAAGGTTCACCCAGATGGGCTGACATATAAAATAGCAGGAATTTATGCCAATTGTAGACTGCCCAAACTCTAATTACATCTGCTGTACGTTTAGTGTGACAAATCTCAAATCCCTGATAGAATATCACTTTCTGAGACAGCTTTTCACTGCCAACTAATGCAATGCGTAATTTCACCTGCCTGGGTCTATTCTTCAGGGTTTATATCCCCTGCAGGTGGTAGAGAGATGCTGCAATGCTGCAGATGTCCAAAAATGCATGCAGATCTCTGAGCTGATTGTCTAGCAGCTGCTGATGGAGACTAATGGTACCCAACTATTTATATACTTGCCTATTATATTTTCTAACTCACTAATTTTAGCAGCAGAGAAAAACTGCTCTCTCTGGCTGCCTGGGGCTTTGAAATCTTGAAACTTGCTCACCAATGTTGCAATTCTTAACCTAATCAACAATGCTGGAAATTCAAACAAAGGCTTGGAATGAAAAGCTTTTTAACCAGCTGTACTAGTCATTTATCTTGAAGCTAATTTAGAGGCATAAAGAAAGAATTTTCATTGAAAATACTGGAAGGAAATCTATGAAACTGTTGAAGTAAAATAGGATTTATACAGTTAATTTGTGCTTTCTTTTCTTTCTCAGAAGTCCCAAAAAAATTAACTTTCATAGTATCTCCAAGGTCAATTCTTTATTTAAAATATGGGAATAATTCTTATATCACTCCAGAAAAAGTCCTGGGCTGTTTCTAGTCATTCAGATGATTTTCTGATCAGTTTGACTCTCTACATTTTTCTCCAACTCTTCATACTACACTTGGATTTTCCAAAATGTATTTAATTTCATTTTTCATACCTCTGACATATTGCAATCCTCTATTTAAAATAATCTCATTAGTGAAGTCCTAATTCTACTCCTAACAAAAGGGAATAATACCCTTTTTTTCGTGCCAATTAGTGTTGTATCGCCTTTTGTATGGCTTTTTATGGTTCCAAAGCAGGAATGAAGGAGAAAGACTCCAAACAAGTCAATGAGATAGTCTACAGGGTTTAAATTAGGAAATGCCGTTATGAAGCAAAATTAAACAAGAGAGAGCACTGTTTTATGAAGCGTAAATCAGTTAAAATGTTTCTAAAAGTTCAAATATATACTACTGTAGCACATCTTAGAAAGAAGAGGCCAAGTTGTTTTCTCCTGCATGACAGCTGAGATGAAAAATGGGAACTTAGCATGAGGAGACCTTGTCATTTTTGAACTCTGCAAATTATCTTATAATACTAGTTAGAGCCTTATTTGGCCTGAGGTTGAGCTAATGCAAAGCTTTTGTTAGTGCTTCTGTTACACTATTGTAAAAATACTAAATTAGCCAGCTGGCTTCAAAGAAATATAACAGATACTTCTGTGTAAATTGGAACCAAATGAACATTCATGTCTTTGTTTTGTGTACGCTGTGTGGTCTGGATAAATGGAAAGGAACAAAGTAGAGCTTCATTTGGCACTTTCCTGTGGTCCCTTATCTTCAGCCTTTCACAATACACGTTTCTCATGTTTAGCAATTCCATTTCTAATCATTTCAAATGAGAGCAAATTGTATGTAATACTTGTTCTTTCATCTATTTTTCTTGATCAGATGCTTTCTATAGCACTTTTATTCACAAGGGATGCATGTATAGGTACATTTCAGAAAGCTTCTGTAATTCAGTTGCATGGTTTGGGTATTTTTCCTTTAGGAGTATGCATGTGCATTAATAAGCAAACAGTTTACATTAGAAATCATACAGTATTATTTCAGTAAATGTCACAGGGTGTCAAAAGGAATTAGGAACAGTCAGATTAACTGGTATTATAGAAGGAGAAACATCTTTGAAAGTCTGTTGAGACTGCTTAAACAGTAGAGGGTCACTTGGATAAGGTGTCAGGCTAATATTCAGCTTATTCTAATTTCTTTTTCTAGTAGCCTTTGAAATTTCCTTCTATATGTCTTTCATTGAGAAATAGCGTTAGCTAGTATTTCCAGATGAGAGGCTATGGTTTGCATTAGGCCCTAAAGCAAATGTTGTATGAGTTCATGGGGAAAAAAAATATCTTGTATAATCCAAAACCTACTTGGGAATGAATAAGCTTGAATTTCTATGACAAGAAGCTTGGTAACAAGCTCTGGGTGTGGATAGCATGAGGAGGTGAGCCAGGGTCTTGGAAGTGTGTCCAGCACCATGATGCAGGCTGTGGACATCACTCTTAGTCAATGCCAGAACCCTTTGAAAGGGCTGGGACTAGCCAGCAGGTAGCAGCATCTCAAAAATAAACAGCCTTTTCCTGTTCTTTATAACTTCAAAGCCAGGCGAATGGACAGGGAGGAAGCTGACTGTGTGAGGATGCTTTGATACTATCAGAATTCACAATTTAAGTGGCTTTAAGTTTCCAAGTGCGATTTCTAGAATGTTTTTTTCCTTTTTCCCTGGGCATTAAACTAATTCATTTGAATGTTAAAAGTCAAAAGCAGAACAAAACACACTTAGGAGTCATTAAGTTAGAAGTTTGATTTTAGTAGATATAAGAGTCCCATTGGTGAAGTTAAGATTCTGAGTGAGGTTTGTGCTTTATCTTGCATCCTGGGTATAAAATCATGCCTTTCTTCTATATGCTGCCTACTGCAGTGTTTGTTTGTTTGTTTGTTTGTTTGTTTAATTTAAAAAAAAATGCATTGGGTTTCTGATGGTCAAAGAGTTTCAGTGGAGTCAGTTCCCCATTCACACCCTATCCTATGACAAAATGTTGTCAAGTGCCCTGAGAAATTTTAGACTTCTTTAGCACTGGTTCAGAGAAACTGGGAGTAGTCTGACTATCTGGGATCACGTACTCACAGCTTCTCTGACCTTGTGAATCACAGCTACTCAAATTACTGAAAAAATACTTGAACACATTTTTTTTCTTTCTTCTAATAAAATTAAAACTCTTATAAGTTGCCTGTGTATGCCTTCAATCCTGTTTGCTTATTCCACTTAGGCACTTGGCTGATCTTGACTGAATGTGACTGATTTTCCATCCTTTGAGTTGCAGAGAATACATATTCCCCAAATATTGCTCAGTAGTGCTGGCCTTATCAGTGCATCGGAATTTGAATTCAGGATTTGTCGCTTTTCAGGAGCTAAAGGAAAGAAATGTGCAGTAGAGGGTAACTGGAGATGGATTGTGAGACACCTGCCTCTTGGGTGCCCTCCAAAACTGTAACTATATGGGAATTTAGATTAAAAACCTTGTTGGAAGTTGTGGGGGCTTTCTGGGGACCCTTTAGGGAGCTAGAAGGTGCTTGCTGCAGACAGGTAAGAACTATGCAAGGACAGCTCCTTAACTTCTCCTGGGAAGCTCTGCCTAGGTGTTGCTGCTGCTAACGAGCTCTGATCAGAGAGGGTTGGGGTCTCTGTTCCAGCTGACCCTTGATTAGGATGGGTGGAGCACCTTGTTAGTCAGTGCTAGGGAGGGGATATAGAAGAGCCAGGCGTAGAGCTCAGCTCTTAGAGGCTGTGAACAGATGTACCAGTTGTGCAGAGGGGTGCAAGAAGGCTCTCTTGCATCCGGTCGTACTAGTGTATGCTTCCTCGATATGGTTATGATGCACTGCAGACCTTGTTCTCCAGCAGCCATTGGAGCCTCTGTGTCTGCAATGTTGGAGGTTTCTACCCAGACAGACCTTCTGCTGGCGGATGCAGGTCTTAGGCCACAGGGAGTGCCTGGGGCCTCTCTGTGAGGCTGGAGCTGACCTGCTGGAAAGCAGCTTTGCAGAGGAGAGCCTTGGGATCCTGGTAGTCAACAAGTTAACTGTGAGCCAGCATTGTGCCCTTGTGGCCAAGAAGGCCAGTGGTATCCTGGGCCGCATTAGGAAGAGCGGAGCCTTGCCAGCAGGATTTGCCTCTACTCCGCTGTGGTGATGCCACATTTCAAGTACAGTATCCACTTCTGGGCTCCCCAGCACAAGACAGAAATGGAGCTGCTGGAGCAAGTCCAAGGGAGGGCTGCTAAGATGATTAAGGGGCTGGAGCATCTCCCTTACGAGGAAAAGCTGAGAGAGCTGGGACTGTTCAGCCTGGAGAAGACCGAGGAAGGACCTTATCAATGTGTGTAAGTATCTGAAGGGAGGGCATAAAGAGGATACAGCTGGACTATTCTTGATGGTGCCCAGCCATAGGGTGAGAGGCAATGGGAACAAACCAAAACACAGGAAGTTCCATCAGAACATGAGGAAAAACCTCTTTACTGTGAGGGTGACTGAGCACTGAAAGAGGTTGCCCAAAGCAACTGTGAAGTCTCCTTTCTTGGGGATATTCAAAAGCTATCTAAACAAGATCCTGGGCAATGTGCTCTAGATGATCCTACCTGAGCAGGAGGGTTGGGCTAGATGATCTGCAGAGGTCCTTTCCAACCTCAACCATTCTAGAGCAAGCTTTCAGGCTACACAGGGCAAGCACTTCATTGTAAATAAACTGTTGAGGACAGGATGTACTTTGGAGAGCTGACAGATTCCTGAGCTAACTGAGTAATAAAGGGGAGAATTTGGCCTTGAGTGCTTGGAAAAATGCAATTAATGTCAACTTCTATTTTCATAATCTTCTTGATATATTTAATATTATTGATTACTGATCAGTGATGAGGTAATACAACTTCCCCTTGAGCATGTTATGATGCTGACATATCAACATTATTTGCAAACTGATCAAAGTATCTCTTCCAGAAATGTGTGGGATATTAAATGATATTAAGTTGCAATAGGATGCAAATTAGTTTTCTCCTCTCTAGTGGTTTTGCAAGGCTTTCATCATTTGAATTATGAAAATTAAACTTCATTTCAGGGTCATGGAAACTACATGTTATTCTATTAAAAGCAAATACAGTTTTCAAGGGCAATATGTGATTGAAACTTTTTTTTGAAAATTCATGATTGGGAGTCCTATATTATTGAAATCAAGTAGTAATTTTGAATGCAAGTTCCTTATTCCTGTATTATTTGATGGTAACTTGAGTAATGTCTCTTTTTATGTTATTTCTGCTTGAATATAAAAAGAATCTCAAAAAAAAGGTTGTATGTAGTTTTAAGGTTTTATTGACCTCGAGACTTGTGTTCTGAATAGAAATCAGAGGCAGTCATTTAGCACCAAGAGTAGAGGTTCTTAGGGTTATAAGTGTGGTGTTTAGTATCTTACTGAAATGCAATGATCCAGAACTTGTTGGATGATTTTGCAGGTATTTGCCTCAGGAAACCCAAAGACCTATATTACCATGAGCATGCAGAGTGCTAAGCATTTGAGACTCATCACCTGAATCCATGCTCAAGTTGGATGCTTGTATACAAGGGAAGTTTTGTGGCTTTGTGTTTATCTGTCACTGGATATGTCAGCGTGGTTTGTTTCTACAATTAAATGTAGCTGCAGGAGAGATCTTGAGTCTGTGATGAATTATTTTACTCTTGCCATCTTCTGCCAGATGTTTGTATGTGTTGGATTTGTCCATGCTGGCATGAGTATGCTGTTTGGGGTCACGCTGGCTGCATGCACTGAGCACAGCATTAACTTTATTTCTAGTACTTCCTTAATACTTAGAGCATAAGCTTAACTAAGCAGAAAGGGTTCCTGCTGGAGATGGGTATGGGGACCTCGTTCCTTTGTTTTTTCTATGTACAACAGAACAGAGTTTGAAAGGAGTGTTGCTACTTCAGGTATTCTGCTTGTTTCTTTTGTGTAAGAATGTACGTGAAAACATCTGATAACGAGCTTTGTAATATTTGAATATTTTGATTAGATAAATATTTCACACAGATTAGCTACCATGTGCTATTTAATATATTTTGAGTTGCAATACAGATTTTTTGTAAATTAATTTTCCATTAAACTCATCTGATGCAAGTGTATTTGCCAAATAGTTACCTCTGAAAGACAGCACTTTACCTCCTTAGGTAGAAGACTTTATATGCTGATATTGGAATTTTTTGGCACTGCAGGAGTGAACATCTTTAATGGAGCTGTGTTTAATCATGAAATAGTACAATGAGCAAGGCCAAAAATGCTTAATGAACGATAATATAAGGCAAATTGCATAAATAAACAATCAATGTTGATTTAACCTATTCTTACAAAATAGGTTAGATTAGTCTAGGTATATTAGTTGGAACTATGATTTTAATTAAAGGCTAAAATGATGCAGGATTATATTCTGTTTCTGTGATAAAGGGAACCACTACAGTACTCCAGATAACACTGGTTAACCTCTTTTGAGGGGCTGTTGCTTCCTTGATGCACTGGGAGAGCAAATACCACTCTGGGCGCCGGGATTACTGAACATTAATACATCCAGAGAAGAACTTTCTTGGGCACGACTAGTTGGAGCCTCCATAATGGGACTCAAGGGGCTAGCATTTTATTCACAGCTTTCTTCTATGGATATGGGTTACTCTGGGGTAACTATTGCCCATCATTGTGTATAGGTGGATAACCTACACAATGGAGTACTTAGTATTCATTGCCATTATAAAACAATTTGAATACGGACAAAAAGCACTGTGTAACAGCTAGTGATGTTATTTCTTTGTTGTGTGCTGTACTTATGCTACATAATCTATATCATGGGGATGCAATATAATTCATATGCTTAATGTTATGTTTAGACTCTTAGGATTTATAATCCTTTCTTCCCCCCAGACACTTTTGCTCATAATATGATGAAAGTGTAAGGGACAGGAGGTTTAGAAAGATGTGATGGATTCTCTATCTCTTGATTTTTCTACATTGTAGAAGTTCTTCAAAACGTTTACTTTAGACTAGGCTAGCTCCTATTTCATTAGGTTTCATGCAGGAATCACTGGATAGAACTTTTTTGATATAGGTCACAAGTCAATGTAGAAAAATGTAATGGATCTCGTACATCTCCTGATTTAAAGATCTATGATTCAGTCACTGAAAAATATGCACTGATGAAAATCTGCAAACCTTTCCAGACGAAGCTGGGAAAAATCTCCCAGTGCTTGATACTTTATTTGACTTTCAGGGAAGAATTGGCAAGTACATCAGAACAGGGGCAAATTAGGACTTTCTTGTTTGAATTTATGTTCTTTAAATAGTTCTAGAGCAATTAGAGGGGTTAATTTTAGAATAAGGTAATCTCCATTTTAGAAAGGCATAGACCTCAGAAGTGAAGCTTGGGCTGAAATTGGCATTACCTGGAGGTCGCCTGAGTGCATGGGATGTAACAAAGTGTACAACATCTAGAGGTTTGGGTTGAGTCCTTGGGCCAAACAATGTTTGTCTAAGCAATCTTCCTGCTGTGCTTTTAGCTTAGCTGGGAGCCTTCAGGCCAATGCAGCCTGTTGCTGGCCCTGTTGGGCAGCCCTGGGGCGGGAGCTGCTCTCCACCTGAGCTCTGGAACAAGGTGTGCTGCCTGGTGTCTCTGAAGATAAGTTGGTAGCCCCTCTTTCCTACAAAAAGGCAGAGATTTTCTTTTGTGTTTTATAAGGAAGGAAATCAGATCAGTAACTATAGAAACAGGCAGGCTTAACCAGACTAAAAGTGAAGAAAGGTAGAAGTAAAAAATTGTCATATGAACCAATGAACCCTGTGTAAAGAAGTGATGTCAGGTACTCTAATTATGTGCAAAATAAGAGAAACTAACCTATGAAGTTTATTATTCAGAGTGCTCAGCTAGTAAATATCCTTCCTGTATGGGCTACTTCATCTGTAATCAGTAACATCAACTGTTTGACAACTTTTTCCATCATAATTTTTCATTGCTGGATCAACAAAGACCATTGAACAGTCTCTAAAAATAGAATGAGGTAGCTGTTAATGTCCCTGGATTTGGTCCATATGCTTGTTTGCTTCGACAGTCTGCTGAAAGATAAAACAATGAAAATTTCAGGGGTGAAAAAAAGGTTTTCATTACAACTGCTTTCAAAGCAAGTCGATGTGCTTCATAAAAACGTCAGTAAGTACAGCTCTGCATGCAGGTAGTCACATCTCGGCTGGGAAGGTATTTCAGCTTTTCAGTCTGTGATGTGGCTGCAGCAAGATCAGAGGAGAGTTTTCTGTCATTGGGACAAAGATGCTTCAAGGGAAACTGCCGTTTCTTAGTGTTGTGCTGCTTTGGGAGGACTCTTGCTCTGATATCTATGTAGCTACAAAGCAGAGAATCCTCTGATAAAGAGATTTTTTTTTCCTCTTAATTTTGTCCTTAATCCCACTGTAAAGTGCTGAACCTATCAGCATTTACAGAGGCACAATTTCAGAGCTATTTTCTGGCCCTCAAAATTCAGAATCTAAAATGGGAAAAGATGGTTATGGGAAGACCATAAGAAAAATGTTAAACAAGATGCTACATTGTGGCTTTTAATTTTTTTCTTTTATCTAATATTGGAATAGGAAAGATATTTGATCAGAACGGACTGAGTTTGTGTTTTCTTGGATGTGACTGGTTCATTATTATCCATCAAAATCGAGACAGTGGGTCAACCTAGACAATCTCTTATGTCAGGTTCCCATCAGAAGGCAGGAAGAACTGTGTCCATTTGAATGCCCTGCAGAAGCTGGTTTATAGTATAGCTGAAAATCGGATTTTTTTGTTTTCTTGAAATACAAAATTTATATTTATATGAAAGAAAGGTCTAGTAAATGAAGTATTTCACACTGCCAGATAATTTTCTGATTGTTTGGAATGCAACATTAATTTTACCTTTTTATGAATACTTTAGTATGGATTATCTAAGCACTGGAGC
Organism: Rhea pennata; assembly: GCF_028389875.1. NCBI lineage: Eukaryota > Metazoa > Chordata > Aves > Rheiformes > Rheidae > Rhea > Rhea pennata. The sequence continues at coordinate 16,824,508 of NC_084671.1, read as the reverse complement.
CATGATAAGCTGTGTTTAAATAGGCAGATGACAGTTTCAGGAGGCGATACTCAAAAGCCGAGCTGAAGGTGGAGGAGACAGCCAAGAAGTTACACTCCTGGTGATACAAAGTTTTAAATTGTCTTTAAATTGAAAAGTTGGCATGTGTCTGGAAAGGGTGTGTTGTTCTAGTTGGGTTTGCAGACTTACGGGGAGCAAGGGTGCCCAGGTCTAGGTTTTCTTCTGTGGATGTGGAGGATTGCAGGAGTGCCAGCAGTCCTGGCAGGTAAAGGAGTAAAAGATAGCTAGATCTAGTAAGATAAAGGAATGAAAGAGTGATCTTTTGATTTTTGAGAGAAATTCTGGATGGTTTTGTTTTAGCTGCCTTTCTCACATGTGGTTTGGATGTTTGTGAATAAGTGTATTTTAGTGTGAATAAGTTGATTTCCAGGTAACTGTCTAACAAGGGAACTGTATCCTTGTCACTGCAACTTGGGGTGCACTTGCTGTATCCTACATTCCCATACGTTATCTGGGGGTCAGAGAGCGCCAGCAGCTGCTGCCTCCGGGCTGCGCAGGCCCTGCTGGGTCTGGACTAGCAGACGTATGGGTGGAGATGGGGATTTCCAGTGTCACCATCGACAAAGCTGCTACGGTCTGTGGCCACAGGCTGCCTTCCTGCAACTGTCATGAGGGGCTTCTGGCATCTTGGGGACTGCTTTAGTTAAAAGGATGTAAAGGTCTGGCGAGAGTGCAGATGTTCAGATTGTCTCAAAATACAACAGGCAAGCAAAAGCTCTATTTTTCTTCCTGAAATAGTGGTTCAAGCTGGAGTAAATCTCTCTGAATTGAGAGTAAAGCCAGAGTAAAGGGTGCACACATGTTTGGCTTTGTGCTGGATTTACGCATGTACAGCTGAGTGTTTGCCTTGAGTTTCAGAATATTGTTTCAAGATGCCTTTGGTAACCTGAGATGTTGTGCAGTTGCAAGCTGATGTTAGGTCCTTGATGTATGCCCAATTCATTTGAAACCAGTAAGACAACAGCAATAGCAGTAGTCCTGAAACCATATTGTACTGTTAAAACATATATGAAGCCATAAAGGTACATGACATTTCACCTTTTGAATGCAGAAAATTCCAGTAGAAGTGAGACAGGGTCCCTTGGACTCAGGCTAATGTCACTGGAGGCGCCTGTCAACCCCTTCAGTGTGTGAAAATGGGGGATCTCAGGACACCAGAGTAAAAGTGGTTCATTAGCCACAAGGCCCAAATCTTATAAGTGGAAAATGAGACTAATATTAGGTCTGGCAGCTAACCTAAATGGTTTAGGTTCTAGGTTATCAGCTCCAGTGCTTTTATTAAGATTGATAATGTGGGAGCACTTCAGTGGAGACTGGAAAAAAGCTTAAAATCATCAGGATTGCTGTGAACAGCAGCTCTGGACTCTCTGTGGTCCACTGTTTGTGCAGAGGAGCTTAGATAGCCCCAGCAGCCGGGGGCGGCACTGCCGAGGGGACCAGCAGATCCGCCAGTGGCACGTGGTGGGTTGGGGGCTGAGGAATGGTGAACACAAACCAATTTTTGCTCCCAGGTGCCTGCGTGGTGCCTTGTCAGTGTTTCCAGCTCTCATTAGGAAACGAGGAGAGGGGCTCGTGCTGGGGCCATGGGAAGCAGTGCGGCTCCGTGATACCCTCCCTCTTTGCTTTTTTCTCAGTTTGGTCCTTGAGAACTTTCTCTGTAAAATGAGATGGAGCCTGACTTCAAAATTTAATTCTTAATACTCACCAGCAAATTTGATGGATGTGCCTAGATCCATGTGTTCGTTGAAGTAAGCTTGACTGTAAATTCCTAGTGGCTAGAGAATAAAAGCATCTGACAGAGCAAAAAACTGACATCTGGTACATTGTAAAGCTACAAAATCGTTTCTATGGATCCAGCATGGTAATGAATATAGTTTAATGAGCCGTAGAATAAGGCGTTGTATAATATTAAAATTCATCTGTTTACGTTTTATTTTACTGTATTACATAGTAATATTTCAATTTGTCCTGTTTAAGTACGTAAGTATTTGCAGGTTTTCAGGAGAGCAAAAAAGTAGTTTCAGAAGAAAGGGCAAGACATTCCTTATAACAGTAAAACCCTTATGCAGTGTAAACTATGGAAAAACTGGCCTCATTCGGAGTCCTCCTTAGGCTTCTACCGAAACATTAACCAGTGCTGTTTCCTGTGCGTTAAATGTATCAGTTACAAGGCCCAGACACAAGTTTATAAAAGCCTTTTGTATTATGCGGGTAAAGTGCTTTTAAACATATATATCAATATGAATTTTTGCAGTCTTTCTTTTTTTTTTTTCTTTTTTTTTTTTTTTTAAGGATTTTTCCCCATGATATTTCATTAATGTAGTGTGATTGCATGGTTTTCTCCTAGGGAAGCAAGAAAATGATGAATTTCTTAGTGTGTTAAATACTCACCTGTGCCTCATGAACTGATTGAAAAGCATATGATTAAAACAAACTAGTAATTATCAGCTTCAGTACTTATATATTCAACTGTGCTTATATGTAGAAACACTCTTTTCACTGTTCACATACATATTTTACATACAACTATGTGCCCAAATAATGAGGAGAATGGACCAATAACCAAACTTGTAATTGTCAATCACAATCAAATACATGAACAGTATTCAACAAAATTTCACTCTTTGTTGTAGTACCTCTAAGTATTTCATGTTTCTATTAAGGGGGTCAAAATGCAGAATATGTGCATGGCTGAATTTTGCAGGAGTGCTATGTCTCTATTGATCTAAGCTGATATGCATAACTGCTGAGGTCACTTGGTTATAATTTTAATTTTTACATAGACTTTTTAAGAAAGATTTTCTGCTTTCCTGTTGTTATAGGTCCCCGTAGAGTACTCTCAACTGTAGAAAATATTTTAAGTTTAATATTTGCTGGTTGAAAATTGTCACTGATAAAAATCTGTAATCTATTGTATTTTTTATGCAAACAATCTTTACCGGCCCAGACTGAAGTACTGTGTGGCTTGAAGTGTGTACCTAGGGGAAGGCAGAGGAACAGAACAGAACACTTCACCACAGCACTCTTTCAGACAATAACTTGCTGCTCAGGAATTTCCTGAACCAAAGATCTGTTTAAATTTAGTAACACTCAGGAATTTCCTCCGCTATGAACTTGTCGATCGCATCTTTCAATGTTGATAGTGTCCTGCAGCGAGGAGTTCCACCACTTAGCTGTGGCCTTGGTGAAGAGCAACTCGGTGAGCTGCTTTGGAGAGGTGATGTGGCAAGGAATGATTTGTATGGGTGTATGTTGGTATTTGTACATATGTGTGCATTTTTTCAATCCTGAGTTATTTGGCTATGGCAAAGTTGCCCCCTGCTGATCTCTGGGGAATCATCAGACTCCCTCAAATTAGAAAAGTTAAGTCACCTCCCTCCTCCATTGCCACTGCAGTACTTGCAACCAAACTTTGTTTATACTTGCTTGATACTCAGTCTGAGCTTTCTAGTTTGTAGTTTTAATTCATTTTAGCCTTCTAGTATGCTAGCCCAACTGTATCCCTGAACATTGATTTCAAACACTGGGTACTTTTGTCAGCTTTTCTTACTTCCTTCTTAGGTTGTGTGTGTTTACCCCCAAAACCAGGCTCCTGATATGGCACAAACCAGGGAAAAGGGCATCAGCTCCTGGTCGTGCTCCTGGGCTCGACATATGCCCAGTCATTCTGAACCTGCTTCGATCTTGCATACATCGAATTAAGTCGCTCTGTGGGTGTGGAGTTGTGTGGGGAGCAGGAATACCCTGGTGGGAAGAGCTGTGGGGTAAAGGATTTTCACACCTCGCCTGTGCTCTGACCCATTACTGTTGCTGTCCATGTGAAACAAACTTTGAGTGCTAAAATAGCACTCTTTGCCTCCATTTCCTGTATTGGTTTGATGTGAATGCAGGCCAGATGTTGTTCAGTCAAAGCTGACAGCAGTGTAGAGCGAGCAGAGCTTTTAGGAGGAGGCCAGGTGCCAGCTTCCGTTCATAACTTACTCCCAAGCCACTGTAGATACGGCAGGAAGGGAGTAAGTGAAGTTGCTTTTCTCCTTAATTGCTGACTGAAAGAATAAAAACCTTTTGGCTCATACCTGCAGAGCAGAAGTGGTCAAAGAGTAGGATTTCTAGGAAATGACTTGCAAAATGCTACTTGTTCCTAGCCCTGGTTGGTTACACGAGAGCAGATGTTAAAACTACAAAAACAATGTTATGGAAGGTAAAGCTACGTTAGATAACTCTTTAAAAGGTTCTAAAGTTTTATTAGCTATGATTCTTCTCTTTTTTTCCTCTCTGCAAACTTATACCACAAAAATTATAGTGCTGCAGGATCCTATTTTGCAGCCAAAAGGATATGAAAAAAGGACTGATAAAATTCAAAACCCCACTTTAAAAACAGACTTCTGGAAATCATTTTTCTATGAAATATGTAGCATGTGAAATCTTGATGCTGTAGTTATAAAAATGTTATACAGACCCTTAAAAATAATGCTGTCATCTTAACCCATGACAGCGAGAGCTTTATATTCTGCCACACTGTCGTATATTTAAAAGGTGCCCCACATGCATTTTTATTTCCATTAATAGGCCTGATCAGATAGAGGTTTTATACACACACACACACACACACACACACACACACACACACACACACACCTCTCTTCCATGTCACGTGGTTAAATCACTGTTTCTCTGGACATGCATTTTCTGACTGTCTTGCTGATGAGCTGATGTTTGCAAGCCGTCCCTGTGGCCAGGTCAGACCAAAAGTAATGAAATAAGGATTTCAGTTTACAAGGGAGGAACATAACTGGCACGCGAGTGCCACAATGGATTGACAATGTTTTACTGTAATTCAGTCTTGCTCTGGAACTCCGTTGCATTTCAAGGGATCTTTTGTGGGCTAAATTTGTTTACAGCTTTGGGAACTCTATGCTAAAGAGTAAAGAGGAGAAGCAATGCTTGGGAAAGATAAAAGGAAACTGGTCAAGTAACATCACATACTGTCAAAACATTTCTACAGTTGACTAGCTAAGAACTTTTTTCTTCAGTTTTACATATTTTATGGCAGCAAGAATGTACTTAATGGCTTTCCAATATGTACCTTGTGCTGTAACAGGGCCTGAAGTTTTGAACTGGCAGATCCCCTGCTGATCAGTTTAGTGCTCCAAGGAGTATAATCCAGTAAATGGTGCTGGTAAAAATAGAGAGACGAGAAAAAGGAGGAAACCAAAATCAAAAAAACTCTGTTCTTCCTTTTGTGAAGGTAGAATTTGGATTAACTGCATTTACTAAGTCTTCTCCAAAAGGCTTGCTTCTATGAAAATTTCAGATTCGACTGTGTTCGTAGCAATCCATACTGATACATCCTCAAAGCATTTCTGTAGTGGTAGTATTCCACTGGATTAAAAGAAAGGTTTTTGTGACTGTCAATGCACGCTGACAGCCAGCTTGACCACACCGAGGAGCCCCTGCAACGCTGCCCCGTCTCCCCTGCAGGGAATTCTCCAGTACACTCGGACTCCTGCCAGAGTAAGCACTGCTAGAAAATCATAGGCATATTTCACCTTTTTGAGTCTTTAAAATGATCACACAAGGTAGGGGGGAGGAACACAAGTGGCACAGTTTGCTGGCATGTGATTGGGAATTACTGCAAACAGACTAATGTCTCAGATCCCAGCAAAATTTTTTTCCAGCTTGCCTCATGACCAAGGTGAGAAAAGAATTAGAAAGGCTTAAGAATGGTCACTGGCACTTGGCCATACAAGAAGAGAAAAGAGAAGGAGTCAATGCACATATAAATAGACTCTAAATGTCTAACAGAGCCCAGAAAAGTCAACGTGATGATCTATGAATGGATACGGAGAGGAGGGAAAAGGCAGTGAAAACAGCTGGAGTTGCCTGCTGTGGCTAGGCCTTACCTTTTGGAAGTTCTTGAGCAGTTTTAGCTGACTCCTCTCTGCATCGGTCACTAGAAAAATCACAGAACTGCTAGCCCAGCTGAAAGGAGTTGTATAAATCAAAACTACTGTGCTGTTTCATAACATTGTGTTAACTTGAGAATGTGCAAAATATCATTTTCTGATTCGTATTAAAGGTAGTGGGCTAATTAGAGTAATGCATATGCAAATGAAATTAGGGAGGACATGCATGAAAATAATTTAAAACTCACCTTGATAAATATTTTGCTAATTCAATAACAAGGATTACATTTGATCAGGAAGCAATTGCTCAGAGATGCTTTTAATTGAAATGTTGTAAATGTTTGAAGGGGAATGTCTCGTGTATGAATTTGGTTCTCAAGGAAAAGAGAGTGAGTGCTCAGTTTAGTCCTTAAAAAAAATATATATATAAGACAAATAATTCCTCATTAGTAGATTGTGCAATTTGAGTGTGGCTCTGAAGGCTTCCTCCGGTACCCCATGGCCCGAAGTTCTGCAAGGCAGGTTGTGGGCAGTATCTGGAGGACCAGTGACCAGAGCGCAGTGTGCGATAAAACAATACTAAAATCAACAGGAGTCTAATTATGACAGCCCAAAGCTGTTTATAATTACAATGCTTAATTAAGAGAGACATAAACAACGAGTGAGCTCGCTTGGTTAATGTTCTCCGCATCGCTGTCCTCTGACAGGGAGTAAAACCCCTGTGCCTGCTAAGTAATCAAAGCAAAGTTTCATTTTTGCCAATGATATAAATAAAATTTTATACTGCTGATGTTTTATGAAAGGTTTTGACAAAGCTTTAGCTTATTTTCTTTTATGAAAATTTGCCTGGAATGTGCACTCCCTTGGCAAAGAGTCCAAACCATTCCCTCCCGGCACTGCCACTTCTGTTTGAAAACTGAATTCTGCTCATACGGAAAAGCTGCTTAGCTGTGGGAAGTCTACCCTAGAGCAGTAGTATGGCATATCATGACTGTGTTCTCTGGGTTAGGCGATGTTTTTCGCGGTATTCCTTAACGGCCAGAGCAGGCAGCCGCCGCGGGGGCAAATACTTCGAAAGAGAGTAAAAAAGGGCAAAGGCTCAGTGCTATTTCCTCCAGAGGATCTCCCCCACTTTTTTTTTTTTTTTTTTTTTTTTTTTTTCCCCAGCTATAGAGGTGGAAAAAAAGCAGTTTCTTGGATTTTGTGCCTGGTCATCATTTCCCGATATTAGTACTGAAACTATAATGTGGTGGTGTATGTAAAGCAGAAGTTGTAAAAGTGCTGCAAAAGAAATACTGGGAAACTGTGGTATTTTCTAATTCTTGTTTTCAGCCTGTTTATCAGTCAGACCAAAGTGACAAAATATTTTGCTAAGCTGGGAATTTATTTGGTCATGTATGTAAGTCTTGGAGAATAGTTCATTAATATTTTCAGTTTTGTGGCCATTATAGCTGTAGGGTGAGTTAATAAAAATGACTTACAGTGCTGAGTACAAATTTCTGACTAACAAGTTATAATGCTTGCTTATGTGCTTCAGGGATTGTTTCTTCTTTAATGCAATTAGCAGTTTTATTCTGAGAGGCATGTTCTTACTTAAAACATGAATTATTAAGAAACGCTAAATAAGATCTGATATGTGCATATATGCCTTACTGTATGTTTCTTCAGGCAATTAATTTTTAGTTTAACAATGCCATATATTGTCGGAAACTTTTACCAAAGTAACGTTGCTTTATGCCTTCCTTTGTCATATCGTAAATCAACTGTAGACTCCATACACAAGCAAAAAAGCTTCTGCGCCAGGGTGTTAAATTATTTTATATTTTTGTATGCTTTCCAGGAAATAAGCATAAAATGAAGTGATAAACCTGACTCGGAATAAATCATGTTTAAATGAGGAAGCAGAGTGTATTGGAAGATTATTTAATAGAGTTCCTGAGCATCGGTCTTGGATCCAGTGGTGTTTAATATTTTCAGTAATAGCTTTGGCACAAAATGTATAGTATTCTGTTGAAATTTACTGATGATTCAAAGTTAGGAGGCACTGTCAGTAGAGGAGATGGCCTGAAATGTTGAGCAGAAAGAGTGCAATGACATTGAGGATAGGAAAGCTTAACCAGTAAAAGAGGAGATGAAATGGTATTATAAAATGTAAAATACTGCATTTGGGTAACAAAAAGATATTCCACTATAGTGTAGGAGAAGTTTGAAGTATAAATTGATCCATGTGTGACTGTGTTGCTTATGTGATGCACCTGTGCAAAAAGGGCAAATCAGTCTTAGTTTGCATCATTCAAGCTAGTTGCAGTAGGACCACTGGAGCACTAGAACCTCATGCAAAGCCCTAGCGCTGTAGGGACTTTCTTCTGGTTAAGAAGCATGAATTTTAGTATATAAGGATTAAATTCTAGGCTGATTTTGCACACATTATATAAGAGCATGTAGGTAACTTTTTGTATATGTTACATGCTAATGGAGCACTACAGAAATCCTTAAAATCCATAGATATATGGGAGAAATAAGTGATTAATTCTTATGCAATGACACCAGAATTTTCAAAGGTGACCTGGGGTGTTTCGATTTTGGGATGAATAGTTTTTGATGCTGGCTTTGATTGCTTTCCTCTTGAAAATCTACTTTGCATTTCACAATTTCAGTATGAATTCCATATATTGAAGATCTATTAAAATCATGTCACTTCTGAAAATTTGTACTTTAACTATGTTATGCTTGTTAGATGATGAAAAATATTTTATCTCTTTGAGAATATCTTGCTTATTTTAGTTTTATATCTAATTTTACAATATTTTTGTAATAACTTTGCTTTTAAAAGGACTAAAATATTCACTGTAAATGTAAACACGTATCTTAATATGTCACTTATGTCACATAGGAATACAGGTATTTAATGTAACAAACATAATTTTTGATATATAGTATTTTTAGATATAGAAAACTGGAGCATGAAGCAGTGGAATAGTTGCACATAGGGATTTACAGACATTAACATCTGCTGTGTTATATGAATACTATGGAAATATACTACAGAGTGCAAGTAGAAATAATTACAGATTAATGGAAGAGATCCAGACTGAGTCTGTTTATTAATTTGTACCAACCAAATGGTGTGCTGAAAAGTCCTTATGTATTGTTAGTGCCCTAGCAATGGAAATAGCTGCAGCCCTTGCTGACCACACTCGCTCCTGAAGCCTGTCACAGGGACCGTTCAGGAATAAATGACTTTTTATGGCTTGACTTGGTAGTCATGAAATTTTGGTGCTAGTGAACATGATGCACATCCAGAGGAAGGGTAGCGAAAAGGGGAAGGGAAATTCTTCTCAAGTCTAGGCTCATAGCCAAGAATATTCTATCTTCAGGAGCGGAGATTGCTGCAGCTGGGACCTATCCTGCAGCTGAACCCCTCTCTTGTCACCGAAGGCAGAAGTTGTGCCATCCAACTCTGTCCTGTCTGTCTTGTTCAGTTCAAACAATTTTTGTTTTAAGGAACTATTGACCCCTCTGACAAATACTTACATAAAAATATGTATTTAATATCTAGGATTTTCCAAAGATTTTTTGCGCTCCAAGACTCTTGGGTATTTGTTTGTACCTTATGCATTTCCAGCTTGCTAAAGTAGAATTATTTTAGTTGAGAACACATGATTTTGTAGATAAATAAGATGTGATCAGTGGACTAGTTGATGAGTTAGTCATGTTATGTTCCCTTTGGACTCGCTGGAGTATATATACTCAGTGAAAAATAGGATGTAATTAGTGGCACCCTACAGGCGATGTTTCCATTTGATCAGCTATATTATGTCCTAAAAATGCCTAGTTTTCTCCACTGACTGTTAGATAGGCTGATAAGTGAGAAAATGCTGACATTTTCTTTTGGTCAGATCCATCTGTCTTTGACTTATTGAAATATCTTTTTCCACGTGTCTGATTGCAAGTTGCTAATTATAATTTTGATTTCCATAGATCCTATAGTTCAGTTTCTTTTAAAGCATTTTGTAAACTTGTCCTGTGTCTAGATTTCATGCCAAAAATTTTATATTGGTGAGAACAGGATCAAGAATCTGCTCCAGATGTGTCTGTTAGTGTATGTTTTTAAAGGGATTCTAGGTAAACGATTTTGCAATAGATGCCAGATGCTCATCCTGGTCTGAGAGACCTTAATTAATGAGATTACTGGGGACAAATACTACTGTTCCCAGGAACGTAGTTTTATCATTCAAACTACAGGAAAAACTCAAAAGGTTCTTTTTTCTTTTTCCCAGCTGCATCAGTTGCCCTAAAAAAAAAAAAAAGACTCAACTGACCTTTGCCTCCTGAATACCAGTATGTTTACTCTATTACAAGTCCTGCAAAGTGTGAGTTCAGTAAAACTTATCTGAAATACGAATGTAGGCAGCTCTCAAACTTTTGTTCGGAAGAAGTTTTGATTCTATAAAATATATAAAATCTTTCTAAATTACTTAAAAATTAATTATTGAAATTTTGGCATTCTTGACAGCCCTGTACATTGTTCATTTCCCCATAACGTATGATATTTCTTTAGGGCTCAAAAGTTCTTATTGGCTTTCAAAAGACTAAAAGTCTCAGTTGTAGTTTGAAGTCTTTCTTCAATACAGTTGACATTTTTTTTCTGGAGACAAATGGATCATCAAAGCATTCATCTTATTTTTCAAAATCATCTATTCCCTTGAAGTATCCAGTATTGTCAGCCAGAATTCAATTCAGTCACAAAAATTTGAGTATAAAAATTGAATGGGATTCGCTTCTGTTAAACTGTTTCAACAGTCTTGCTCTCCCAATAGCAGTCAAAAAACAAATACTATCAGTGGGACATTAGAGAAATCAAATCTCTTGATACCTCAGAGAGATGCAGCAAATCAGCTTAATTCCTAATACAGTAGGTTCTTAGTGAGAGGCTCCTATAGTGAAAAGGGTATTTCCAACATCTGTAAAGCTTCTCCATGCCAAATAGGATCTATGAAAGTCTAAACCATAAGTCTTTAGAGAAAATCTGAAAATACGTTTGAAGCATATGGATGTTGAAGTATAAGACTACTGGCCATCTGGTCATCACATGTCTGCTTTACTGACTTGGTTTGTCAAGGGTTTTGGAACTGTTTCTGAAGAATTAGAAAACACGACAAAAATGGAAGATTGCTGCAAAGCAGTGAAAGGTCTTGGGCCCCTTCTGGCATTATTTATTTATTTGTCTTTAGCTGTAGCATAAAGTAAATAGGCTTAGTAAGTATGTTTGCTGTCTCCTGCTGGATGGGATCCAAACTTTACCCTCTGGTTTTGTTGGCTCTGCTGATCCCAGCATGGGCTGAACTGCAGGATCCGCCTGCCCAGGACGTCCCCGCTCCCGCCGAAAGCGGTGGTGCTCGTGCGGCTTGGCTCTGCGGGACCAGCTGACTTGTGGGGCAGGAGAGCTGGAGCCCGGCTCCCGGCTGGGCTCAGCCTCAGACCCACACACACACAGCCGAAGGGAGGTGGTCAGTGTGTGGTGCCTGCAGAGCGTCCTCTGGCCCTGCCTCCTCCTCCTCACCTGGTGGGCCCTATTTGCCTTGCTCACATTTGATGCAGCTTCACTGCTCTGTGCCTCTGGAGCCAGGTTCATTTCTGCAGCAAGGGCATCCAGCTTACTACAGCAGTTTCAGGGTCAAAATAATTGAACTGGGAGAGACAAAGTCCCTTTGGCTACATTAGGTAGGCATACTTCTATCCTGGCCCTTAACGTGAGATATAAAGCCTTCCGTTTTAAGCAGAGCAAGAGAAAGTTTAGGCTGACAGTTGTCTATCCTTTCTTTTAACTCCTAATTATTTTCAGTGTTACTCTTTAAGGAAGAGCAATTTGATATTATAGATACTGTACAAAAAATCTCTTGCAGAGTAACTGCTGAGATTTTTAGGACTATAACCAATTGCACATATTACTGTAGATTCTTGAGATCTTCATGAATGAGAACCTGAGACATGAGCTTGTCAAGATCCCTGCAGTCATCCAAATTTTCTGTTCTTTATTCAACTTTCCAGCTGATAATTAAAGAGAAAATTGCTAATGGGAACAGTAGAAATATGCCTCCTGAAAAGATTTCAACTATTTTCTAGTCAAAAGCTCCATGACAAGTACACAGGCAACAACGTATAATTAATCAGGAAAATATATACCCAGATTGATATGTGTCAGTAAAAAGTAAAAGTAAAAAGCTATGCTTTTTTAGTTGATTAATGGGAAATGTGGTGCTGAAAACTGTAAATTATCTTTGGGTATTATTTTATGCAGCTTCTGCACTTTTGTGGGTTTTTTTCCTTGCATAAGATGTTTTTTCCTTCTCCTTTGTACTAAGAAAATATTCTGCTAAACTTTGCCTGTGTTGTAGGCAAAGGCTGGACCGCCGTTTGGCGGCAAAGCTGGCCAGCTTTGTCGGCCTCCACGCTTCCCCTCTGGCGTGGGCTTCGGCCGCGTCTGGAGCTGGAGAAGTAGCGCCCACCTCGGCTGGGGGTGTGAAGGTGGCGTGGGTTCACCTGCCCTTCTGGTTTCTCTCAATTTGGCTTTTGCTTTCCGTAGGAAAAAAAATATTTGTGCTGCTGGAAGAACATCCCAAGCGTTAGCGATATGAGTGCCAGAAATGATGAAATTGGCGCTGAGGCGCTGAGAAAGCAGCGGTGGCAGACTGCGCGGCGCCTAGTGAGCACAGGGAAGCCAGCGCGCGGCCCTCGGCGAGGGCGGTCCTCACCCGTGAGAACACTTGTGTGGGGTCGGGTGGGAAATGGGCAATTTAGTAAATCAAGTGTTCTCCCATATTCAGATTACTTTTTTTCGGGTACTTGTAGTTTTTGTCTGAAATCTTAGATGACCCCACTGATTTAGATAATGAAGAAAAACGTTCCTTATTGTAGAGCTGAAATAAAATATATGGATGGTAGCACAGAAATACATTGTACTTATTGCTCTTGAAGTTGAATGTAATTATTTCATATATTTGAAAACTAATAGCAATAATTTCCTGCTTTTTTTTTGATTTCTTGAAAGGGACAACAAAAAAATTTTCTGACTGAAGTACCTGAGTATCAGGATAATCTGAAGGAACAAGGCAAGACTAGATTACGTGCTCCATGAATACTGCTCATATTGTGGTGCTTTCTCTACAAAAAGCTGGTGACAGATGTTATTTCTCACTAAAAGCACAAGATTTTTGCTCTTTTTCTTTTTTTTTTTCTTCCCTGGTCTCTTTCAAATCACACTACCCACAGAGTAACGAGTAGCGGAGGAGAAACCGATGGCTGTATTATTGATCTGCATGGAAAGAACACGAGCGTTGATAAGAGCTGCTTGGGAAAGGTTTCCTGAGTTCAGGCGCTAACTAGAATCCCTTTAGAAGCGTTGAGCATTTTTTCTAGAATTTCACAAGTTAATTGCATTTCTTTTAATTCCTTTCTGTATGTTGTGTTTTTTTTTCTCTCTCTCCAGGAAGAGTATGGCATATTGCACTGGCAGTAATGATTGATTTTTTTTTTTTTTTAGTATATTTATAGTACTCATTATAGTATAGCTTTTAATAAGCAAATATTTACAAATTCTACTAGGCTTAAATTTTAGTTGATAATTAGGGATTGCAGATTTTTGGTACTATTATAATTTTTGGTACTATTGTTATAACAAAAGCTTGACAATGTATTTCAAGGGGAAATCTTTGTAGGGAATTTGACTGAACTTAATGATTCCTTTTTGAATCAGTAGAAAAACACTTTTCCAGGTCTTAAAAATGCATATTTAATAGAATTCTGAATTTCATTCATTATATTCTGTAATATTTAAAGTATTTTAAATCTTAAAAATGCAGTAATGCTGCTGTTCATTTATGGTTTTACTGTTTAGCTTAGCAAATCTGAGATTTCTTTAGACACTGCTATATTTGAATGCATAATAAGTGGAATTTTTTTATTAGTAAAACTAGTAGCAACAAATGCAAGATAGGTACTATGAAGCATCAATTCTAATAGAAAAATATGTTCTAAATATCACCATGTGGGAAACTGGAAATTCGTAGTCTAACAGCTAGATTCACAAGTTAAATTATGAAGTGAGCAAACAAGGGGATGGTGTTTGGTGGTGTAAAGATGTCTGAAGTGTAATGACCTTCCCTGTGGTTTTATCCAGTTTTGACAAACTATGGAAAGACTTTCTTTCTTTTTCTCCATCATGGTGGAAGTGAGCAGAAATGTGTGCGTTAGGCATAAATTCCTGGTTGTAGTCTTTAAGCCTGGTCCTGCAGCACTTGTCTTCAGTTCTGCTAAGGGTAGTGGTGCTATGCAGGGTCGGGCCATACTTGTTAATATATGACTGATTTAACTTGCCCATCCACTCCCCCAGCATCCCTTGACTCAGCCCCGTAGAGGAAAAAAAAAAAAAAATCATAATAGCCTATATTTTTTTTCCCTTGCTCTGAGGAACAGATACACATTTGTCCATATTGAATAATCAGTTCTTTCCTCCCCCTCTGATTTGAAATTGGTCCAAGTTCCAGGCTAATGGATAGTGCTAATAAAGAGTTTTCCAAGATCCGCTGCAAAACCAAAGTCCTTATGCACCTTGAGGTATATAAGGTACCATCTAATGATTCTGGAGTGTAAAAGTCACCAGCTGGTTTCCTTGACAAGGTTGGGAACATCCTAGAAATTGGTAGGATTGCATAGAGACAAGAATATTTGGTTTCCTATTGCTTTCTTGTACCTTTCCCTAAATCAGTGAAATGTTCAAAGGAGCTGGGGGTTGTTGAAGCAATATGTAAGCAGAGGTTATCTGATGCTTGTTCTTGCTTAAGGCCTACTTTTAGGTTACAGTTGGGTTTCTTCAATATATCAGCCCTACAAAGTAATAGATTTAATAAAAACCCCTCTAAATTACCAAAGAGAACCAAGTAAGTTCCATTAGTGACAGATAGGTGCTCAGTGCTTTTTATGATTTTAAGTAAAAATATCTCTTAAGCATAGAGGTGCTAAGCCATTTAAATAACTAGAAAATTAAGACTGAAGATAGGTATTATTTTAAGTGCTTTAAGTATTAAGCAAAGGTGGGGCGGGGGTGGAGTGAGGGAACAAATGCCAAAACTATAGAGTAAGTAGACAGGTCACTGGTGCAGGCCAATTCTCCCATAGGCAAGATCCTCCCTATTCTAAATGTTAAGCCCTGGAAATGTCTTAAAAGATAATCAAGACGGAAGCTATACAAATGCCTTAAAAGAATATGCATTTTTCATCCTTTTTTTTATTAATGTAATTGTATCTTGGAAAAAAAAATCTCTTTTTTGATACCAGAAATCATCTATCTTACTGCACAGTGGTTATACCATTGTTTCATTAATAGATTATAACTTTTAAAAAAACTTCATACACTTGCAAATCAATAGATCGTTTGGAAAGATACTGTTACTCAGAAACAGAAAATAAGTTAGCTCACTTTGCAAATATGGTTAAAAGCTCCTGCAACGTATGATTTAATAAGCAGTTATGTGCAAGATTTTCATTTATTAATGCACTGACCTTTTATGTGTGAAAATCAATTTCAAGTTATGAATATAACAGGCTGAGTTTTCTTTTCAGCTTAATCTTTTATCTATGGATTTTTTCTTAACTCTTTGTAGTAGCTAGTAACTTTTATTGCTGTTAGATCTCTGTCCTGCAAAGAGAACCATTAAAATAGGATCCTTCATGGATATCACGCTCAGGGCAATTCTGTGTACATCAGTGAAGGGTCTTGTTTTGACTCCTTTTCATATCCAGAGTTTTAAAATATTTTGTAAGTACATATATTTTATACAATTTGAGGAGCAGGAACAATGCTGTGTTGTGCTATGTAACCGACCATCCAAGCAGTGTTAACTGTGTAATAGGGTCTACTACCTGTTACTCTTGCCAAAAAGAAAAAGGTTTTATCTGATTTTTAAAAAAACTTAGTTTTGAATGATTTCCATATCTATTGCCCTTGGTAGGTATAAAGACTGAGGAACACTGAGTAGTCAAAATTAATTGCTTTTAGATTAAATAAGCTTTTGTGTTAATACTTGGGAGGGGGGAACACTTGGGATGGCCACTGTACTAGTTTGTGTAGGCTGGTTTATGTAGGAAATCTTTTCTTGGTGTAGATCAGAATCCTTAATTCAAGCTTTTAGTCTGATATTCAAATATGTAGGATCTTCAAATACTTAAACAAAAAAGTGACATAGATATTACCTAGTGAATAGGTTGTAGAATATCATTTGTGCAAGGATAAAGAAACATTTTGCTTAACTACCTGCCTGAATCTAAAGCAATTTGAGGAACATAAAAGTGTGTGGTAGTATGTAATTAAATGTCTGAGTATCTCTGGAAGGCTGATGTGGCCCGAATCCTCAGTTTGATTTGTTGCTGCTGCTGCTTGCTTGTCAAGCTTATGAACCACGAGCCGGGAAGCCAATACATGTGTCAATAATCCAATGAAGTGTGATATCGTAAACAGCCTCTTATCTCTGCAGAGACCTACTAATATTAAAAGCATGATTGATTGCCTCCAGCATACAAATATTGAAATCAGAGGTGATGAGTCCTTTTTGGTAATGATTTCATCTGTTCTTGAAAGGGAGGAAGTTGATTTTTTTTTTTAAAAAAAAAACAGATCCAGTTTTAAACAGAGAACAAAGGTCAAGTCCTCTCTCACCTAATGTAGATGTGAGGCTTGCTTTGGGCCATTGGGCTGCCTTGTTGGTTTCTGTCACTTTTTCCAAGGTTTATCTCACTTGGGGGTTCCTGAGGAGAACTGTAATCTTCAGCAGCTTTCACAAAAATAATCCTCATCTTCTGCTCCTGTGCATTAAGGACTCCTTGGGTCAAGTAATATGCATGTAGAATTCATCTATATATTGAATTAAATTTCCTCTTCAAGCAAGCTCCTGTTGAGAAACAATGCTTGTAAATGAGATTTTTATCTCTTGTAATTAATCTTCTCAGCATGGTTCAATATGAGTTATCTGAGTTTTGTTTGAGGTGGCGTAACTCATTTTCTCAGCTTGTTTTGTAGATCTTTGTTTATAGATCTTTACAGCACATTGTATATGACATTACAGAGTAAGAATGCTGTGGAGTAATATTATAAAATAGATACCCTTATGTAACTGAGATACATTCAGAAAATTATTACAATTATTTCTTTAATTATTGTTAAACCTAACAGAAAAGCTATGCCAGGAAGAAACTTAATGTGATTAGTATCAGTGTTTGTTCCATCCTGCAATAGTTAGAATTGTAAATAAATATATTTCACCCAAAACCAGTGTTAAAGTAATATAATGGAAAATTGAATTTCTAAACATGTTCACTTGAAAATAAAATATTATGTAAATTTCACAGAAGATTTTTGTTCATCTAACAGAAATGACTTTTTCTAGCTCTAACATTAGTGTTACGATTACACTTCTAAATATGGATTCTGTTAAGCATAAAATTCCCCTCCTGCTCCGAGACAAGGAAGTGTTCGATGGGCCAGCTGCGCAGAAGCTGCTGGCCTCGGGAAGGCTTGTGCGCGGGCGGCGGAGGGTGCTGCGGCAGCACTGCCAACGGGGACGCGGAGGAGCCCGCTTGTGATCACCTCCCCGTGAATGTCCTGCGGTGGTTGTAAGACTGCAGATGTTATGTACTGGGACACCTTGTGGGAAACCCAAGTTTGATTATCTGATCTCTGCAAGGCTTTGAGTGTTTTGTTTTAGTGGTGTGGTTTGTTTTGTTCGTGTAGGCTCAGACATGACGTGTGACAAACTTACGAGAAGGGGGTCTGGTACGTAGGAAGAACATTTTTAGATCACTGCTCCGGGTGATAGAGTTTAGACAGCTGCAAAGGATGATAGATGTGAGGATGGAATTGCAATAGAGTGATTGAAAAAAATGGACAGTCACTGGCCTGTTTGGTAAAGTAGCAAGTAGATATCAATAATCATTTGGTCTGCAAAAAATTTTCTGAGGTCCGAGTTGAATTAATAGCCCTCTGCTCATTCTGATTCGTTTTGTTCATGCTGGCAGCTCTTGTTTTTGGGAGCGTGGTGGTTCTTGCACTGTCGTTGCATTGGTGGCTTGGAAAATGTCGCAGAACTTGAGTAGATTCTGTGAGGGCAAACTGTGAGTCTGGGATCCATAGTACATGCAGCAGGACTAGTCTGTCTGTCCTGGATTTAATTTCAAATATTGTTAGACCACTGACTTCCAGAGAGAAACTGTGAAAAGATCTTCCTACCTTCGTGGAAGGAGACGGAAACGCAAAGTGTGTGTGTGTGTATCTGTATGGGTGCATAAAATCTGTGCAGTTGACTGCATGTGCTTCTTCAGCAACGAAGTGCCAAAGTCGCTTGCTAACATTATGCTGCTGCTTGTGCCAGGGTCGCTGTGCTCTCGCTTGTCTGGGGCTTGGGGCGTGCGCTCGGTGTCGGCCCAGCCTGGGAGCTGCTGCTGCACTCTGGCTGGCGTTTGGGGAAGGGAAGGAAGAGCAGCCCTAACAGGCCCCCGTCACCTATGTGTGTTCTGAGGCATTTAGAGATGAAATAGGAAACGTTTATAAACAGTAGAGCTCCACTTGCTTATATCTGTGCAAACTGCTTAAACTCAGACCCTGACTGTGAGAAGTCTTTTCAGGGACCTGCAATGTGAAGGTGGTTTTCTGTTTGCTTGTTCTGTTTATTCTGAAGAAATAAGTGTCAGCTAATAGCCTAGCAAGCATATGCCTAAAACTGTTTTTTTTTTTCAATTTTTGATTACTGCTCAGTTTATGGTTCTGTAATTATGCAATGACTTGCATTTTTATTTGTTTCTTGTAACATAAATGTTCGTTGAGCTCTCTGTTTCCAAAATACTCAATGCACTTCCCAGGCCTTCTATAAGAAGCAGTAAATGATAACAAAGACTTGGCAAAGACATATTTTCCTATTAACTCTCAGTAGTGTTTCAGACAGGACTTTATGCATTAAAATGTAAATGGAGCGAGTGTACATGACTTTACCCTGTCAAGTTCCTGTTTTCGTCATAAATTATGGGGGTATTTGAACAATGCTCGAATATACTTAAAATGAACATGCAGCAAAAGTGAATTAAACATTTACATTAGAATTAAAGGGACATAAGGATAATCATCTTAGGAAAAAATTGCACTGTTACTAATGGAAGATATCTACATATATTAAGAGATGCTCTGTTAGCTGATCTCATTTCTCACTTCTATTTCATAGTCTGTGAATGATAGTCTGAAAAATGCTGTATATATAAAACTTGTTCTGTATTCCATTAAACTCCCCAGTTAAAGTGCTATGCTAATTGCACTGCTGTTATTTCACAGCAGTTCCACTGAAGTGGGTTAAAGCTAACAGATTTACTCAGGTTGGATGGAGAATACATTTTATCCATATCATTTTTTCTTAAAAACTAGTGCTCTCCAGGTTCTTCTAACTCACATGAGTTTTATCAATTTTGAGCCGTTTTATTTAGAATATTTGATTTTCAGTTGGATGCAAATGCATATAAGAGCAAGTTACTATTGTTTCTGGCATTTTTGCCAATAAACAGAAATGGTGCTACATAGCTAGCCTTTTTTTGTGTTATATTTGCCTCCAGAGTAACGTGTGTATTGCCAGGATATTGGCATGGGAAGGGGAGTGAGTCTACAGTAGTGGTGTGCCCAGCCACCCTCAGGAGACTGCTACTCTGCTCTGTGTAAGCTGGGTGCCTGTACCTGCCAGGTGCCTAAGGCTCTGCAAAATTTTGTTGCTGAGGAGCATTGCCACCAGCAAATTGGTCCTGCTGCCTCTTATTTAACCCTGCAAAATACAGCTGCTTTCTCAGTTTCTGGTTTTGTGGTGCCTGGGACATAGCATCTACCTGTCAAACAGTGCTCAGGCACTTAGGCGATAGCTGCCTTAGATAAATGATAGGTGGTTAGACATCTCACAGATTTAACAGTCACAAAAAGAATCAGGATCTTGGGATGGAAGAAAATACTACTAGGTAAAGAACCATCATTGAAACAATGATTTCAGGAGAAAGCAGTATAAATTGGCTTTGTTGAGCTATAATCATTCTTATCAATCATTAGGTGAAAAAAGATGAGCAGGGGACACCTGACAACTTTCACACCTGTCTCACTGGGTATCACTCACTAATTGATATCAAGTGAGGTATTTGCAGCTAAGACGCTTCTTCCATATCTACCAAAGCATAGTTACATTTATATTGTAAATGCTGATGAAGTATTAAGATCTGACTTTTTGAGCAGGAAGAACTTATATCTAGGCTAACTGCTGCCTTTAACATGTGTTTTCATGTGTGCATCTCTGCAGCGGAAAACTCCCTTTCTATAACCAACAGTGCTTCCCAAGTGTTATAGATGACTGTATTCTCTGCAGATGGAAAGATGCAGGTCATTAATGTAAGCATTCAGAGCCTATGTGTGTATACATACAGTGAGGCTTATGTTAGCCAAGGGTTAGTGCTATTCCTGGAATTAAGAAGGTGGTAGTATTCAGAGAGGTTTAACACTGCCAACTTCAGGTGCTATGTAACATGAATTAAATCAACTTAACCTCTTTAATAAAGATGATGAGTCTAGTTAAAGCTGCAGTCACTTTAGGTCACACCAAAACAGATTACATTCAGCTTCCATTTAATAAAAACTGGATTTAGTTTTTGGCAATCACAGAAGTCTTAGAGAGGCTGTAGCCTTGAATGAGTGTATTAAGGCATATGTTTATGTATCCACCCTTCTGAAGTAATATTCTGATTGATGCTGGATTAGTACTGAATTCAAAGAAACATGCTTTAGTAAAGGTTTTAGGAAGATTATTTTGAAAAAAGGAAGGGAGGAAATCTCTTCCTGAAGGAAGTTCCAAATTAGAAGTTAAGAGAAGCACACTCAGAAAACAAACTGAAGATGGAAACCAAATTCTTAGAAACTGAAGAATTATCTTGATTAAATCTTTGCAACAAATCATTCCAGGTTTTACAGTTTTCCTGGAATATAGCCTATAGATAATGCAGCTGTTCATGATACATAAAATTGGAAGATTATTAGTGATTTAAAAATGCAAATGTTATTTAACAATACCCCTCTTGTATCTATTTTAATTTTACATTTCATTGATCATCTTACACTATAATGCATTTAGTTTTAAGATTCAATGTGTAATGGAATTTAAATAGAAAAGAGGAAAAATATTTCCTCTCCCAAGGAAACCTGTCAGTCTGGGCCAAATGACAGCCAGAGTTTTGGTCCTGTGTAAATTCCCATGGCAATTAGTTGGGATCTACAAGGGCTGATAGTTTGATTACTAGGGAAATAATTGATATTTGTAGAATTACATTTCAGCTAAATCACAGCTACTACTGCAGGCTCTCTGCAAACTTGGGAAGACATTGTCTTGCGTTTGTTTTCCCTTTGGAAACAAATTTTTGGCAATTAATAAACTTCTGAAATCTCATTTCTCACAACCCTAAATGCTGTTGTTGAAATTGTGCTGCTTCAGTGAGCATGGAAAATAATCATCTGGGGAAAGTAAACCATGTATTCCTTAAGGGAAATGTGGAGTGAGTTTTCAAAAGTTCTGCAGAGTTTCTAGTAGCGCCCTTTGTGGATGACCAAAGATGTTTGGGTTAGACACTTGTTAGAACTGACGCTTATTTATACAACATGCATATTTATGTGAAGTAATTCCATAATTCAGATTGATTCTCCAAATACCTATATATTTTAGTCAATTAGAGCATGCAATGTTTGCAATGCTGTCTGTGATGGCTAGGGTTGATTGTCCGGTGCATCATGCAGGCTACCACTTCTTCTAGTTCCTATACAGGTAAACCCTTCCCAGAGTTTAGGCGGCGTAAAGCACTTGCAGGGAGCTGGCTTCTGTCTACTTCTGGCCTGAGGTTTATGGACCACAGGTTTTGAGCACATGCTGCCTTGCACTGTATTCTCTAAAAGCATGTAAGTCTCAGGTGAGGTTTTCCAGTAGACAGCTTGAACCACCTCCTGGACTGCAGAGCTCCCCTTGCCCTCCAGCACACTCCGACTGTGGCTCTGCAGCTGGGCCGGCTGCAGGTCTGAGCGCCCGCATGGTGCCACGTGACTGTCCCCAAAGGTGGCCGGAGCCGTGGCTTGATATAATCTACAACCCTCCTCCAGAAACATCTTGTAGTGAGGTAGAAGTGGGAGGTAGATTAATATTTTCCGGAATCTATCTGGGATAAGGAAGCAGCCTGCGATAGCAAATCTTGTACATGCTGATTGCATCTGGAAAGGCTGGTACAGAAACAACCCAGCTCCTCAGCAGCCAGGGACCCTCGTTACATGCTCTTGCACAGGGCTTGTTTGAGCCCTTATGAGCTCGAATCAGAGCAGTGCTCTGTCTAACTTGTAGACATTTTTAATGAGAGAATGACCAAAAAGCGCAGCATTTACATGGATTTTCCTTGGGTTTAATTTTCATCACACTTGTGCAGCTTTGCTCAGAATAGCTTTCCTATTTATAGTCTGAGCAAATGCTTCCAACACCCAATGTGTCATAAACTGAGAAATCAAACCTAATTTTCTTTTCTACCTTCCTCAGATTCATACCAGTTTTGTTCCTGTGATGCTTGTGGGCCTCATGATACACCTACAAATATAGCAAAGCAGCTAATCTTGTAGCTGACTTTAACTATTGGCTTCACACATTTAAATACTTTGCTTCATTTGAGCCATGAAGAGTTTGTTCCGTACGTGTAGACAATGTACGGGCACACTCCTCCGTGCTCTTTCAGGCTGGTTATTCGTACTTGAACAAGTCTCAAATTAAACTGACCTCCATCCACCAGTGTTGCTGCAGTTTTATGAGTTGAAAGAAGTTAAGGTAAAGAGGAGCAAATGCAGACAAAGAAGTGGTAGGTGAAAAATAATTCTTACTATGCAGTAAGTAAGTAATAACTGCCTTTAGTTATGCCACTTGCTTGCCTGTGATTTCCATGGTCTCTCCATCTCCAGTGGAGAAGGCTGAGGATCTTGAGGCAGCCGAGCCCTTCCCATGCCACCGCAAGGCTGGTGCCCTGTGCAGGGCTCCACAGCCATCTGCCTTAGTGTGGTGGATGCGACCCATAATGTCTTCATGCATGCTGAAGAAGCCAACTAGAGCATATTCTAGCAAGATCTTAGCCTTCTTCAGGGCAGCTCTAGTGAGCAAAAGTCATTTTTTTCATGATTTACTGAGTCATGAACCAAGAAGCATTTCCCTTTGGATATTATTATTATTTTTTTTTGTCCTTGGAGTTGCTTATAAGAGTATTTACACAAATTAAGATGTGAAAGACTGTTTATATGTTCAGAATAACTGATGGCTTAAGAGCTGAGTATGATAATCAGCTGGCAGGCAAAATTTAAATTGGGAGATAACTATGTAATTAAAATACAGTACTAGAGGGGATTGACCTTTTCATATAGTATTTGTGCAGGATATAGTAAACTAGATAAAAAATATTCTGCTACCTTTTTCACTGTGAAATAAAAATCTGACTTACCTTTTTTTAAAAAAGAACAATTTTAATTACCTTATAGAAAAACAAATTGTGAAGAAATAGCTTTGATCCAGAGAAGACTTAATTAAGATGTATTTTCTTATAATTTTGAGGTCTGTATTTATACCTGCAAACAAAAGAAAATATCCATTTGTACAGAATTACTTTTGCTTTTGATTAAGATGGGAAAATATTATAATGTTGTGTAAAGAAATAACATTCAGCAAAAGCAGGCAATTCTTCTTTTAATCAATTGTAAAACAAGGAAAAAAGGCACGGAGTTATTCAGACAGACTAAAGTTTTGGATGAAAAATTAGACATTGCAACAACAAACAATTTGCAATGATATTTCTTGCAGAAGTAATACAACCTATATTCAACACTGTATTCAAAAATATCAGTTTACTTTGGGGGAAAGAGAAAACAATTTCCGTAAGAAGGGCCATCTCATGACATTAATTAGCTCTGACATGGTTTCCAGGAGAGCAGCAAGGAGGAGGAGCTCACGCCCCGGAGCACTGGGGTTAATTCTTTCCTTTTTGCCACTGGTGGGGTCCGTTCCCCAGGCTTGAGCCCCCCACGTGGCTTGGCGAGCGCTGCCCTGCTGCCCCCTTCCTCCTCGAGCGCTGCCTCGAGCTGTCAGTTTTACGTGCGTCTCGCGCCAGCTCCGCGCCGGAGGTGTGCAGGGGGCTCTGCGAGCCCCTGATGCGGGGGGCTGAAGGACGCGGGGGCGGCTCGGGCAGGGCGCCGTCCGCGGGCTGGCGTGGCCCTCGTGCTGCTCCGCCGGTTCCCCTGAGGAACGGCTGAGCCCGGTTCCAGAGTGCCGTCCAGGGTGGCGGCTTCTCCTGCTTTTCTCCTTCCACTGTCAGCTCTCCCTGTGCAGAAGATGAGTGTCACCACAAGGCCTGGCGCTTTCACGTCCGGTCGCCATTTACCTCCACACTTGTTTGTCATCGGGATAACAGAAGTTGAGTATAACGATTGCCGTGTTCGCAGATTCTTTTCTGACCTTTGGCGCTACTGTCTCGACACGCGAGTCCTTGTCTCACGGCTGCCTCGCAGACATTTTTTTTCCCTCGTTACAGCTTTGCTTTCTACCTTTTCAGTTTTATCACCAAATTCTTATAACTTCTTTTCTGAGAGTATTCTTCCTGCTCATTCAAAAGGTTCTGGTAAACTCACTGGCAATGACACTGCAGATTTAGGCCAACTACGTTCTACTGTAAATGCCCAACACTTCCATTTACTGGTTTATTAGAAGCGGTTTAGGCTAGAAATAGAATTTTATAACAGTTACAAACCCATGTTTTAAATAGCCACTATCCAAAGATAGAGGAAATGATAGAGTAGTTCCACACAATTCGGGAGCCGTCTGCGCCATCTCTTGTTGATGCAATCTCAGTCTTTGGGGCATGGTTTCTAGCTGAGACTGGTGGAATGGGATTCTGAGTGTCTGAGCTCTGCTCCGCACTCTGCTGGTAAATAAATTGCCTGGGGCAAACCATTTTGAGCACTATAAAAATGCAAAATTTTGCTTCTGCAGCAGCAACAAAAACTTAGGGAAGGCTCTGTAAGGACTAAATGATGTTGTACTCATCGAGAGAGAAGATAAAACAGGGAACGTGAAGCAAGATGACTTTTATATGAATGTAAAGGGAGTTTATTCCTTTGTGATACAGTACTTCTGCCACTTTGGAAAGTTAATCCTAGATGTGACTGATGAATTCTTACAAAGTAGGTCTGAACGCCATCATTTATAAGCAGTATCAGTAAGACGATGAATCTTTGCATCTTAAGTTTCTTTTGCCTCTGTGTCCTGACTGTGAACTCTGATCACAGGTTGTTCCAGCCTGAAAAGGATACGGACAGGAGTCTGCAGTAGCTGATAACTGCAAACCATATGAATAGTTGGGAGGCTGGAAATGCAAAGTATTGCAGGAGCGTTTGTATGAGTATAGTCAAACTGTCCTACACAAATCATTGCTGGGAGAATCTGTTTGTTTTCACTGCTGTTTTAAATATGCTGAAATCTCTATGAGAACTAGCACTGTGTAAAGGGCTGGAAATTAACCTTAATGTGCAGGGTCTGTCCTTTGTTATCATCTGCTATTACAGGGTGTATCTTCCTCTCTTTAAAATAACACAAGCAGTTCATTAAATGTCAGGTGAATTGTCTGGGAATTAGGTAGAGGTTTTTTGGTTGCTTTTTTGTTTTATTTTTTGGTTTTCCTCCTTCCTTAGAAGTTTGTAGTGATTTTGTACCTCCTATGGCCTGGACTAAAATGTTTTTGTAAAGTTATTTCCTCTAAGTCATACTGGAAAGAGCAAAACAAGTCAGAACACTTAAAAAGATGTTTAGTTCATACATATGCCTGTAATTATGGAAGAAATATGCATCATATCCACAGAATAATGATTACCAAATTATCTAGGTGCCATTTAAAATAATGTATCCTTAGAACACAGAAATACTTGTGCTAGTTTAATGGTATTTAAAATTGGCCAATACATTAGAGACTGTTTAACTAGGTAGGTGCAATTTAATGTCAAACTTCTGACTGGAGCATTTAAATTTAATCCACGAAGCAATAAATGCATCACTAATTAGCATTAATGTAACATGATTACAAAATAAACATTTGATTAGTACAGCTAAATTTCAATGTGATAAACTACTGAACTAATTAGTAAATAAAGTACCATTAATGCCAACCTTTAGATGAGGCATTTATGTATTTTATAAAGGGAAGATGTTTATACTTAAAGCCCAAAACAAGACACCATCTCTAACTGTGGGTGTGGAAGCTAGATAGCTTAATAAATGAACAAAGCCAGCCCTGACTTAGAGCTTTTATTTTTAACAAAAGTTAAAAATTTAAGAATTTAGCACATGCAGAAGAGATGGCTTTGCAAATCTTGCAGACCACTGTCCAGGCCCAGAGCACGATGGACAGTCCCAGATCCCTGTCTGTCACTCAAGTGGTCGGAGACAAATATAAACATAAATTATCAGCTAATTAATCCTGTAGGAGTTTGGTTCTGCTGTTCAGTGTGGTTTTGGAAGCCATTTCCTATGAAGAAAAGGAAAACTCAGTGAAAAGGACCAGTTTGATAGCATTAATCATTTTCCTGACTGATGGTTCTTGTGGTTTGCTGATGCGACTTTGAGAAGTTTACCAGTGTGAAGTCTAGACAGACAGTAGGGAGCTGCTGGCTCAGAAGGATGGCAATGAAATGTGCAGTGGGATTCTTGGAAGGCACCAGCTATTCTTGAGAATCCTAGGTGGAAGCATCGCTGGTTTAAGTTTTGCCTGGATTTGTTGCAGCCACTTTCCATTTTGAAATGTCCCTTTGCTGGTAGACCTGGAGTTCCACCTGGAAGGTTACCCAGCATGGCAACCCCAGCTCTCCACAGCTTGCCGTGGGGAGCCCGGCTCTGCAAGTCTGTGTTAGCTAGCCTGAGTTTTAGAGCTTAGTAGAGGAGTGGAGTCTTGTTCTTGCATGAGCCGTGGTGCAGCACCATGTTGCACTCTAGCTTGGACACCCTACAAATTCTTGATTGTTTGGATCAAAACAAGATACCTGCTTTTGGTCTGGTTTGCAGACTGCTGTCTGTATGGTGGAACAGAAGGAGCAAATTCAAAGTGGAGGTGGCATCCTTCCTTTTCCAGATGGGTCACTTTCATGGGGCAGCCAGGTGGAAAGCGTTGCCTGAGCGGGAAAGCACGAGCTCTCCACAAGGTAACAGGAGGTACTTATTAGTGGTTTCCAGTGAAAGTTGTGTGTGAGTGAAACTGTACGAAGCCAGAAAGCCCTGGGTGCCCAAATAATATAGTGCGTGCATGCTGGTGCGTGTGCTTGTGTGTGTATCATGATTGGAAATGAAAAAATGCAAAGATATTTTCCAAACATCTGCACACTTCAAACTAGAGATATCCAAATACTGATTATCCAAGGAATGGAATATGAAAAAAGCATTCTAGAGAAAGAACAAGGTTTAGTACAAGCATTTAAAATTATTTTTTCTGGGTATCAAGTTAAGAAAAAGAGGGCAAGTGTTACTGAAGCTGGCCTTTTCTGCTTAATATACAAGGGATTTAAGTAAGTCAGCGGGCCCAGGTAACATTCCCAAATATAACATCTGAAAATCACTGTTTAAAATTTATCAACATGCATTTATTTTAATTACAGTGAAAATCAGTCATCCCCTTTATGATAAAGGAGAAGCAAAGCATGTCTCTTATCTTTCATGTTTTTTTAGGATAGGTATTGTTCTCTCGCTTCTGATGGTTGATAACCTAACTTTTGTCCAAAATTCAGACTTTACCTCCTGGGTCAGATAACTTTTATTATTACTATTACTTAATTCTCTTGGTATTTGAACTTTCTCTTAGAACAATGCACAGACCTTTCTTTTCAAGATCCTGAACTAATCTTGCTTGCAGCTGCTGCTCTTTTTCAAGCAGCTACTGATATCTGCAATAATTATAATCGAACTTTGTACAAAGCAAAGTATTTTCTAAGCTTTTGAACCAACTTCTTCCATCATGTAAGCTCTACAGAGCAACCACACAATTGGAGCAGACAAAGCCATTTTACGCTTCGGTCCTATACTGATAGCCTGCTCAAAGAGATTTCAAAAACAGCCCATATATCTTTCAGTACACAAAAAGCCTTCTTGGAAATCTTTCTCTTTTATGAAGCTTTCTTTATTTCTTTTGGCCTAAAACGCATTCAGAAATTGTAAAATAAATCTTTACTGTGGTCGTTATTTTCTGCCTAGCTCCTAGCACAGAATGTGTTTTGATTCTCCATTTTAAGGCAAACTTGTTTGAGCCTTTTATTTTGCAATAAGATTTTAATCAGTTAACTGTAGCAGCTAATTTAATAGCACGAGAGAGCAATTCTTCCAAACAGCTTTTCTGGGCTCTCGGTATCATTTGCAGTATAAAGTGTAGCTATAAATAAATTAAAGCTCTTTTCGATGGAAAGTCAGTCCCAAAGGGCATCATCTTTGTTGCTATGAAGTATGATCTGTTCTATAGTGACTCAAAAGCTGTAGCAGGGAATATATAATTAGCTGATACCAAGGATATTTACAGCAGGACAGTGTTTCAGCGTAGGCGCTTCTGGGATAGCTATGCTTATTTACATTGCACAAGAGTACAACTTGAGGATGTAGGGTTTTGCGTGTTAGTTGTAATAGGTCTTATAATAGGCTGCAGAGATTCCCATGTGTTTTCAAAATGGAGCTTCTCATAGGAAGAAAACCATTAATCTTAGAGCCACTGATAGTGGCTCATGCTTTGTATATTTGGAACTGGCTGTACTTCAAACGTACGTTAAATAGTCACAGCCCTCAGCTAATGTGACCCACAGAGTGCCCAGCTGTTTGTTCCTACTCTGTGAAATCTCGTTCTGTAGTTGCAATTTTCCTACTTTATCTTCAAACCAATATTAAGCTTCCAGTGAGTGGAGCACAGGATAAGTACTATTGCCTTCTTCCTTCTCAACTCCAATTTTCAGTCAAATCAGGCAATATTTCCCTTTCCACATCTGAAATGCCTCAACAATACAGAAACATCTACAAATGCTAATTCAATAGCACTGTTAAATAAATTGTCTTAACGACAGCAGTATTTCTATTCCAGTAACATGTTACTGTTACCTTTATCCCATCTACTCCTTGATTATGAGTTGAATTTCTTTAATGTCCTTGTCAGATTTGGGATGGAGACTAGTTTTTTTTTTTTTATGTGTTTGGAGAATGGTCCACACGTGCATAGTCAAGGCTTCCTTTGAGATTTTTAAGGCAGTAAATACATTGGAGCATCAATGTATTATCACAGTTTTGCCTGCTGCCTGAGAGCCCTTAAATAGGAAGGATTTGTGGCTGCATCTGGGGTGTCCCTTGGGTTCTGCCCTCATCTGCCACGTGTATGCTGGGCATGCCGAAGGGGTTCTCTGTTTTTCTCACTTTCCATTGGAACTGCACTGATTTTCCTATTTTTAGCTTTTCTTACCAAGAAAATGACTAGATGGCTCAGGCAAAATCAGTCTTTTACCTGCCATTTTACACGTAGCAGTAATGAAGGGATGGGAATTTGTTGCGTGTGGAAGTGGGGAAGTAAAAAGTTCTTAGTAATATGCGTAAAATGTTAGATGTTTTCCACTGAATCTATTACGGAATGAAGCTATTTGCTGAGCTCTAGAAGAGATTTTGGGGTACTACATGTTTTTGCATCTGGGGGGAGGGGGCGAGAAAGTCCAAATAAAAAAATAATTTGGATATGCTCAAGATTCCTTGGCTGCTAACACTTTTGTAGATCAAGGAGTAGAAACAATTTGGAAGTGCCTTGCAAGAGTTTTCTTTCCCTTTCCCAACTCAGTTTTTATGCTGAAGATGTAAAATCAATATTAACCATTGCTATTGAGTACCACTCTTTACTGCTTTTACTCTGAGCTTTTCTTTAACTCTCTAATATGATAAACTATTTAAAACTGATAATTTGTACTATTAAAAACAAACAATAAGAAATAACTGCATTAGGTGTAAACATAACAGTCATTGCCCTCACTGGTACAGAATAACCAGGCCCCTTGTATCTGGTGGCTAAAGCTGACATTGATCTATTTGTAGTACAGATGACATGCTGGTATTTGCCTGTGATCAGAGTGGCTTAGTCATGTTTTCTGCAATCAAAGAAGGTTTTATCATCATGACAGTGACAGAAGCTGGATCGTGCATGAATTAATACCACACAAACTTTGAAAAAGTTCTTGAAGTAAATTGAAAAACGTGATCTTCTAGTGCAGACATCATGAGTAATTTAGTTTTTTCATTACATGGCAGTATTTGTATGTTTTAATATTATCGATCAAGAAAAATATTTTCCATTGGTAAGGTTTTCATTGCAAGATTTTCATTGCAGTGGTTGGAAATACAGCTCTACTGAGAGAGGAGCTGCCTCAACTGAATTTTCATTTTAAAGTATGAATGCTCTGTTATGCAAAAAAAAAAAAAAAAAAAAAAAAAAAACTATTAAAGTACAATGTAAGGAAAGAGGATGTAGATTAAGTGTATGCAGTGAAGATGACTCATTTATATTCACGGTTTGGGATTTCTCATTCCAACTTACTGAAAAGCATGCATACACCTGTTACTGAATGTTTTCAGTACTGAAATATCCTTTCTTTGTGTACATTTGTAATATAAATTTTTAACAGCTTTGAGTCCAGGAAAATATATTTGATACTATATAAAAACTTTTCAAGTAGAAGTTCTACATTTTCAAAACTCAACTAGTGATAATGTATTAATGATTCTGTTTGAGACCACAAATGTTAGCTGACCTGCATCCAAGGATGCATATTTGGATCTCATCCCATATCCTATTGCTTTTGTAGAAACTTACCTATTTCTGATCTTACAGTATCAAATCATTTTGCAGGTATTTAATGTATGTAGACATTAAAGTTTTTTATTAACCTTTCTTGCTTGACGCAACCACTCAGTCTAAATTATTCAAGCATGCTCCAGAGGCTGAAATCTTAACTTTTAAAACATTACGGTTGTTAATTTGCATACTTGTTCCTGGGCTGATGTTTCAGATTGCTTTCCTTTATCAGCTTTTGAACACTATTGTTTAAAGCTGAAGTTCAGAGGATCTTGGCAAGTTTTGGTCAAGGACGAGCATTAGCAATTGGCTGGTCCCTGCATGAGGAAGCCTTCGTTTGCCACGTATATTTGCTGTATTGCTTGGTGGAAGTAATTTTGATCCTGCACAGCATAAGAGGATTCTTATTGGGTTCTTGCTGTTCTAATTGGTATTTTGATGTTCTGAGTCTTACATGTGGCTAACGGAGTAGGTATCACTGTTGATGAATTTAGAGAAAGTGTTCCATTACCTGTAGCTTGGTTGTTAGTGCTTACCTGCATTTCTCAACCTTTACCAAATGACTGCCTCTCTCACACTTGAATATTGCAATAGTTCTGGCTCCTGAAGCC
This sequence comes from Rhea pennata, assembly GCF_028389875.1. Taxonomy (NCBI): domain Eukaryota; kingdom Metazoa; phylum Chordata; class Aves; order Rheiformes; family Rheidae; genus Rhea; species Rhea pennata. The sequence goes on along the minus strand of NC_084671.1, from coordinate 16,792,962 downwards.
ATCTAATCATACTTAGAGACCGTTTGGTTCAGTATATACTCAAGGAATAGCTGAGTGTTTAAAATGTTCAGTTATTATATTTCAAGCAAATAATAACCTTACTCAAATCTGCAAATTCAATAGACTTAGATGTCATTTTAATGAAATGACAGTTTTTCATTTTTCTTGGTCCATTTGCTTTTCCTTCCTTATTGTAGTAGTAAAAAGCAAGATTGTGTTGGGCGCTTTTTGGAAGAAAAAAGTCTGAATAGCTCTAAGGACATTTTTCTATGCAGTTTATCATTCAGCAGTAGAAAGAAGTGGTCTATGGTTTGTGTCACATTGACACTTTCTGTTAATTTCAGTTTAAATTTAAACTTAGAACCACTTGTACTGCATGAGATGAAAAACAGTGCCCTTATATGGCAACCACAGTGTCAACTTTTACAAACGAGATCGAAGAAATGTTGGTATATTAAAAGAGGTGCTTCAGATAGCTAGCTGATACAAACTTTGTGTGGAAAGCGAAACTGAATCTTAGAAATAAAACAGAATAAAAGAAAACAGCTGGAATTTTAAAACTTCTTTTAAAATATTCTTGCAGATAACAAAAAGTGCAGCAGTGGGTTTAGTCAGCTGGCAACAACCAAACAGCAGCTAGTGAGGGCGGAAAACAGTAAGGCTTCAGTAAAAGCAAAGCTTGCTATTGTGTGTACGTATCACATTGCCAGAGGTGAGATAATGATCCCGAATATGGTACTTTCCATTTAAAGATGCCAAAGTGCTTTATAAACTTCAGCGAACTGGCCATCGATGCCACGGTGGAGCGAGGCACGGCTCTCGCGTTTCGCTGAAGAGGAAGCGGTTCAAGGAACGGCTGATAAGCGAGTGCTGCCGAGCCGCGCAGGCATCAGTAGTAGGCTTGTTGGCCTCCGGGGGGTGGAAAGGGAGTAAGGGATTTTCAAGGTTAAAGTTGCACTTTTTGCATAATCCAGAACAGTGGGTTGTGTTTGAGCTCTTTTTTCCATTCAAACTTTTGTTTTTTTCCTTTTCCCAGAGACTTACTGGTAAAATGACTTACTTTTGGCTTTGCTTCATTTTCTGGAACTCAAAAGAAAAAAAAAAGTCAAGTCTAACTTTCTCCTAACTCAAAACTCCCTCTTTTTCTCCATTTGAACTGCCTCTTGTGTGGCTGTTCCTCAGCTGCCAGCCAGCCCTCAGGTACAGGTCGTGCAGACTGCCCACAGTGCCAGCATGATGCTGTGATAAGATTTTGTTAATGCGTTTTAGCTTTCTGCCATTTTCTGTGCTGTATTTTCCCTTTTTGGCTGCAATCAACCTGAAATTTCTGCTGCATTAGTAGTAAGTCAATAGGCTTCCTGGTGTATGTTAGTTACCAAGGTAGCTGTTTCTTAGAGGCTAGCTCCTCGGAGTGCACTTAGGCCCCTGTCTGTATTTCTTGCTAAGACGTTTTTCTCCATCCACCAGGGCGCATGACTAAATAGAAAGGCCAGTCATTTCCCAGCTTTCTGTTCTGCAATATTGTCCCAACAAGGTAGGCACCTTTTAAGATTTGCTTGCATTTTTATCACGAATGTCTCCTTGCTCACACCCAGCCTTTGGTGAGCCTTGGCGCTGGCAAGCGGGGCAAGTGGAAGAAGGTCCCTCTTATGGTCAACCATCATGGTAGTGAGGAAGGAACTACTTGCATGCTCATCAACGTACTCGGAAAGGGGAGGATAACACCGTCAGCCTGCAGGGTTTTTGTGTGTATTTCTGTGGATGGCAATTTCTACAATGTCTGGTGGATGGCTGGAGAAAGGACCTAGGCCAAGTCTATGACTCATTTTTATGGTTTTATAAATCAAGTCAAAAGGGTACTTAAGATTATGGTAGCCAGTTCTCACTGCTTTTAGCAAAATGCTTTTGTGTTGAACCTTCTGTGAATAGTGCCTCCATCAATGTATTGCATTCTTGACATCCTGTAATTCGCTCTGGAGCAGCCACAGGGGAGATATACATCTAGGCTAGGGATGGAGTCTAACCTGCAGAGGCGATGCTGCCTCCTTTTGCACCTCTGCGATTTCCTGGTAGTATCTAGGGCTGATCTTGGCTCTCAGTGGCTTGAATCTGTCCTACCTCTTGTGAGAGTGAGAATGAACCACATGCCCTTTAACTTCCCTGGTTAGAAGAAAAGCCACTTAACTGAAAAAGAGGCCATTTTGTGCTGTCCTTGGTGGGTGGCAGGTAATACAGTCAATATATCTGCAGCTTGCATGAAAATAACCTTAACAGTTGATTCCCTTAGTATTCAGGAAATCAAAACCAATTAGATGCTCAGAACCAGTGGGGTTATTCAGGTGCTAATTAGGAGCCTCCCAGAGGACTGCATTTGTATATATTAGTGCAGGTGAAGTGCCTGCAACTTCAGCTCATTATTCTTGCCATTAGTTTTAACTGAGACAGTTTGAAATAATTAAATTAAAATTCTGTAGTTAAAAACAAATACAAACCAAAGAACAAAGTTTACTTTATGCTGTTCAATCATAAATAATTTTAAAACTTGAAGAGTCTTCACTGCTTACTGTCTCAGCTGAAATTTCATTTATTTTACACTTTTATTCTATTATGATAACAATTACTTAACTTTCTTTCCCTAACTGGAGATTTGTTAACTAAAGCAATAAACTTAATTGGTTAATTGTCATTTTTCCATCCTCATGATGTGCTTTTTTTTGTTCTTCCTTGTGAAATTCTTCTGAACCCTGCATTATTTACCTTATATCTTGCCATTGAGGCAAGTCATTTGCAAATATAGGCTTCCAGTATTTGTCAATATTCAGATTTATGTGTTGCTTGAGTGTAGTATTGATTTTTATATCTCTTTTTTTTTTTTTACAGTCTGTTTTTGGGGGACATAAAAATGGGCATAATGCAATTTTATGCAGTTAAATGTAGCTAAACAGAATTCCTTAGTTGGAACTACTGCATTTTAAGGTATTGGTGAATAAAAATGCATCCTTTGAGTACTGAATTGTCAACAGATTGAATCAAGAAAAATCCAAGTGATTATTTTCAGTTTTCATACCAACATATAAATTTATACTGATACCTTTGAATGTTCATATAACAATTAATACTATATAATAATTTTGAAGGCTTATATTCTTGTTTTGTTATTCTTAAATTCTTTTCAATTGGTTCCAGAGAATATTAGGTAGGAGAAAATAAGATTGATCTTGTAATAAGATTAGCCTTCCCTGGAGGATCAGTTTTTCTCCTGTTGCTACTGTCCATGTCACCAGCCAGTACAGGTCTGCCCTAAGACAGGAACCTTCAAGTGGGAACTCCTGTGAAGTCTTCTGCAAGAGCTATCACTGCACGATGAGCTAACATGTTGTCACCATGCTCCTTGGAAACACACCAGCCACCAAAAATGCAAACATCTTCAGATCTGCTTGAGCCACTAGCCTGTAAGCTCTAAAATGCCTTGTAAAAGAGTCATCTTCCAGGAGAGACCTTTGATGCAGTAGCATCAAGTATGCTGGCTTATGCATATGTATAGCAAGGTGCATTTTCATGCAGCCTGTGACCCACGCCTTGTGCCTTGTTTGCTGTTGGCTAAATGTATTTGGATGCCCAAGATATTTGGGCTGTTATGGAGACAGCCAGCAAACAAAATAACACGATGAAAGACGTACTGTATATTAAATACATGACTAACACTACAGGTTACTCACTGATCAAAAGATGTGTAAGGTCAAAACACTCAAGTGTCCATTTTTAAGAGTCTGTAAGAGTCTGTAATCAATCTCTGAACTTACAAAATGGGAAGATATTAAGAATACAGACAAAACAAATACCAGTAGTTTATGGACCAAGTGTAAGGGAAGATTCAGTATCTGTCTTTTGTAAAGAGATCTTGCTACTTGTGGATAAATCTAGCTGAAATCAGTGGGTAGACGCGAGAACAAATGTTAAGGATGGCGCAGAGGGCTTTCAGTGCTTGTAAATATGTACGTGGATGCTCAGCAGAGGAGCTGTTTTGGCTGTTTTATCTAGGAGCAGCTTTCTCGTTGCTTGCCAGGGTACATGCCTGGAGGCGCTTGGGCTGCTCAGGCACTGCTGCTGGGTCTTCTGAGCTGCTTTTCTGGAGACATCTTGCATGTGTCCTTTGCTTAAGTTAGAGCAGCTAGTATTAACACTGATGCTCTTGAATGCCACTCCGTTATTCTGGATGCCTGTCACTGTTTGCAATATTTCCAAGTACAATCTGACCTAGCATGCTTTTTTGACATAAAATAAAGCAAACTGAATTTTAAAAAGAAAGGCAGGCAGCCCTTAATAGTATGTTATTAAGGTAGTATTGTATTTGTGACAGCCTTAAGATGTGATCTTTCTGAAGCAGATATTCCAGGACATTGCTTTTTATTCTGTTAAGTGATTCTGTTAAGTGTTCATAACAATGCATTAATCTGGAGTTTTTAGACTTCCCCTTGCCATGCATTCTTTGGGGCTTACCTAAAGAGCCGTACCTTGAGACAGTTATTGGCAGCAGTGCAAATTATCTGGCTCCTGTAATGATCTGTTAGGAGTATGAGAAATCAGTGCAAATTAGCAGTAAAAAATGCTAAAGCTATATATCACTGGCAACAATTTAAGAATAATATCTCTGCCTGAAGCAAATTCTGGTGATTTACTGGTAAATTGCTAGAAGCCTTTTAACTTGATTCACATTTGTAAAGTTAATGGTAGGTTATTTTGCATTGTGACTGAAAGATCTGAAATCTTAGTTATTATTTAAGAGTATTGATTTCTCCAAATGGAAATTTACCCATATATTAAAGATGTTCCTGTCATAAAATGGTAAAGGCAATGGTGGTAATATTGTTTCTGCATATTTTAAAATGCTGCACTGGTGCGAACCCTGTCCTGGCATGGGCTCAATGTTAGCACCTGCTGGTGGGCACATAAAGGTAAACACCGTGCTCGGTTCAGGGCTTTTATGCTGAACGTAAGAGCCAGCGATTTTGCAATGAAGAATAAAGGAGCTTGTTCTAATTCAAGGGGTTTATGTGATTTCTGCAGTCTGGTCTAGCAAAGCAGGCTTGGAGCAGCAGCAAAGGGCTGCTCTGACCTTGTGCCTGCACCACAACTTGAAATCAAGCTTCCTAGCTTCTGCGTGGCTGGGGAAGGGGACTGAGGACAGGGGGGGAGACCTGGCTGCTGGGGGAGGTCCCTTTCTGTGCCACCTGCCCGGCACTGGCCGGGCCTTCGCAGAGCCCAAAAGCTCTGGGCGGCCCTGTGGCTCACTCGGCCCTGCTGGGGTTTCGTCCTCGCTTCTCCAGGACAGCGGGAGCACCTTCACGGGGGCTGGAGAGGGACACCGGCGTCTCCCAACCCAGCCTCCCCCAGCACGGGGAGCGCAGGGTGCTGCAGCCGGTTCCCTAGCGCTCGGGCAGGTGTAACACTGCTTAGAAATAAAGTGCTATGCTGCACGTGGGCGGAAGATGTGTCCTTCAAGCCTTATTACAGGAACCACAGGACATAGATTTTGATCTAATCACAAGTAATTATTTTAAAGAAAGGCAAACAAAAGGGGAATAGTTGTACACAAATATGCTGACGATCTTCAGAGTTTCACAGTCCTGTGAATGTGAAGTTGCAAGGATGTCTCTGTTCTATTTTAGCTAAGAATATTCATTTGTACTGGATTTTTTGGCATGTTTCCTTGAGGACATATCTTGTAGGGGCTTTTGGTATTTTGCACTGTGGGCATGCAGAGGTGGAAGCGCATGGGGGCGAGACGTGAGCGGGGCTGGACCGCATCCTGATCCGCGGGAGCGGCTACAGAGCAGCAGCAGCTTCATAAGCGAGAGCAGAGGGACACCGGGCTGCGCCACCAAACTGTCTGCAGGACCCACAATACCGGCAGGGCGCTGAGTTTGCATCTTTCCAAAGGTTACAAAAATCTAATAAACTGTTGGGGGAAAAATGCAGAGTTCAGTTTTCAAAGGTCAAATTTCCCATGCCAGCTGCTGTGCTTCGTTCTGCCCATTTCTCTCGAATAAAAGCGGCACTAGCTGATTGCAATTTGGTGCCATAATAAACTTTATTTGTGGTACAAAGGAAGGCTGATAATATTTAATATTTTCAAAAATAGATCTGCGTGACATTTGTCCTTTTCATTCCCTGTTTGATTTCATTGTGAAAGAACTGTACACATGTGCTTCCTTATAGCGGTCACAAAATTATCCATTTTGCGTGTGTGTGTGTGTATACACATTTTACTATTATTATTTTAACTTACACCGTGTTAAGGGCAAGCTGGGAATTTAATCAACTTCTTACTGAAATTCATGCTGAATACTTTTTCATGGGAAATCATAAAGACTTTGGTGAGCTGAAGCTTTCATGTTAACAGAGATTCATCTCAACAGAGATGGTATATTACCGAGGAAATAGTGTTTCGGGCTCTGTTCAGGGTTACACTGCTGTATGTTCGGAGTAACACATAGCTGGGTTTTTCTCTACTTACATGACAGCTGGCAACAGAATTTGCCTCCCTGGCTTCTACTCAAGTTGGTGGAAAGATGCCAGCTGCCATGAATTATGTGTGTATATCTTTACTCATGATTTCCATATTCTGAATCATGCCTGTAGAGATTTAGTATGCAGATGCATTTGTTAATACCTTGGAGGAAATCTTGGCTTTAGTGTGGCCAAGACTTTACTCCTAAATGCAAGATGACACAGAAGGAGAACATTTGTTTGCTGCTGTTTCAAATGTTTCAGTTTTAATAGCCGCGTTTTTATATTCCTCTGATTTCAGCCTGTCCCTGTCAACATTATGAATGTGGAAGGTCTATGCAACAGAGCATATCGGTATTCAGCGCTTATCTATCTAGGGATCGGAAAAACACTTTTCAGTGTTAATAGAGCCTGAGATAGCATCATCCTAGTTGCTTTGAGAGATTAAGTACTATGTAAGTGCTAAAGCTGAATATTTAGTATTAATATTAGGAATTGAGCATTAGATTCTGTTCAGTGTCTTGGAGGATGCTGCATGTACCTTTGACTCCTCGGTTCCCCTAACGTGTTCAGCTGTGGTCTGCATGGCAGAGCTTTGTGATGGACGCTTCACTAAATGAGTAACATGAGGTGGAGTGGGGATTTTTTTTAAAAGAAAAATACAAATCTCTTAGAGAATAATTTTATACCCTTAATCTGCTTAAATGAGCATCTGTGCTCATTTTATGATGGAAAATATAAGTCGGAAGCTCATTTAAAATGTAGTTGACAAAATGCAGCAATTCTGTCGTCACTGCTAAAATGTCAGATTTCAAAAAGGTCACATAGGTCTTGCTTTCCTATTCCTATCAGAGGCATGACACTCTTACAGGCAAGTTTCCTGGTGTGCTTTCACTTCAGTTTTGTCTTTGTGCAGCCCATTATTTAAATACTTCTAGCAGCTTATCATCTCTTTTTTTTTTATTTAGGTAGGAAACTTAGTTGAGCTGTAGTCAGTTTAAATGCAGGGGTTTCTGAGACGTAGTGCTATTTGTGTCTCTTGCTTCATTTTAGGAAGTGTTAAATTGCAAGATGATGCACCTACAACACTATGTCCCTGTAACACGGTGTCATTTTTTCCCTTAGATATATCCATTCTATAGCAGAGAAAATTATGAAATGTAGGGAAAAGCTAAAATCTCTGAAATTAATTTAAAAACTTACCTTCATTTGTTGTAATGCTTTTTCCCATGAGAATGATATTTTAAGCATCACAGATGGTATTAGCAGAAAAACAGTGATTATCAGGGTTTTGTCTGAGACTCGGGAGACTTGGATTTTAATTCGCTTCATCATCTGTTTGCCAGTGGGCAAGTTACATCACCTCCAGTTATGTCACCTGAGACCTCTGGATCTGACTGGGTACAGATAAGGTGACAACAACTGCTATTTTCATTTAATAGCAATAAACACACAGAGCTGCTGTGTTGGCTTCCTCAGCTGTGGTGCACGTTACTGATTCTGTAACTTTTCCTAAGTTTTACTGCTACTATGGATTAAGAGCACTGCACTTCTAAACCAGGAGAAGACCCAGCACCACTTAGTCTGAGTGTGGGTGACCGAGGTACTGTGTGTTTTTTGTTTGTTTGTTCAGGGGAGTGTTTTGTTTTGTTTTCTAACTTCACGATAGTGCAGAGGGCTGAAGAGTTGTGCTTGGCCCACTCCAGCCTTGAAAGCTTTATTCGCACCTTTGTACAGGCTCGGCTCCTACGCAGATGTTTTCAGCAGATGCCAGTGAAAATAAAGCTCCCTGAAAGAAAGGAATGCTGTTCGTTTTCCATCTTTTCCTTAAGTGAACTTGTCCGCGGAAGGCAGGGGATGGTAGGTGGGCTCGGAGGCTGCCTGCCTTGGGGCGTCGGACGTGGTGCTGCGCTTCCCGCCCGACGCTGCTGCGGTGCCCGGCGTGCGGCTCGGAGGCGAAGGCGGCTGATTCTCCAGCCCCGTCCTTGGCCTTCCCCCTCCTTAACGAGGGTGGGGGGAAAAAAAAAAAAAAAAAAACGCGGCAGGAGAGTCGGAGCTCTCACAGGGAGGCAGGATGGATGCGAAGCCTGAAGAGCCCGCGGCGGCAGCTCCTGTCCGCTACCTCGCCGACCTGGGGCTTCGGGCTGGCAGCTGGCGCGAGGGTCTGCGCTCCCGGCGGGCAGACGGAGCCTGCCTCGGCGCGAGGCGGGCGCGCAGCCGGGCGGAGGGACGCGGGGGGAACCTGCCGCTCGTCTCTGCGCGTCAGCGGAGCAGGCTCGCCGAGCCCTTCTGCTTCCTGCGCGTTCGGAGTAGGAGCAAAACCTTCCTCGCGCCTCCTGACTACGTAGGTGGCTCTGTGTACTGCCCACGCTGTGAAATGTCCTTTTTTTTGTCATTAGAAAAATTGCTAAAATCTACCGAGGTCAAAAACTCTTAGGAATTTTTACGATATTTGCATCTAAAATAGGAGTGTTTTTAGTCTACCAATCCCCAAAGGAGATGGAAAGACCAATTTTAATTTTTATAATCTAATCCTTAGAGTTTTCTAATCCTTTTCATTTAACCCTCTATTTCTACTTTTTAGCAGAGCATTTTGTGAAATTCACGTGGTTTTTTTTCCTCTCCTCCTGCTAGATGAGCCCTGAAGTTTCCCTGTAGACTGCAGTTCTTCGAGACACCGATACCTACTAAGCGTGACTCTGTATTTCCGAGAACACGAGGGCAGGGAGGGCAAGCAGTTCTGTAGTGCAAAGATGTTACAACTGCCAGGAAAAATACTGCTCTTGAGTCTGTAATGGCTTATACGTGTGATTAAACTTAAACATGTGAAGTAGCCAGCTCTATTCTCTTAAGAGTAACCCTTTGTATAATTAAAACTTAGAACATCATTTTTTTTTTCATTTTTTTCTTAGGATGCTTTAAAAATTGTGTCGTTGTGATTAAAATGGTGAACTCTGTCTTGTAAGTTCCACGGGGATATTCAGATGAAAAAGCTGGTTAGCAAATCATTCTCACCTTCTGGATCGAAGGTGCCCACACTCTCGGAGGGTAGCGATGTCTGATTGGTACTTGCATAACTGGGGGGTGGAAAAGAGCAGTGGAGGACGAGGCGGTGGAGGGCAAAAGGAGAGGATAAATCCAGTGTGGTTCCACCACCAATGAAGCGAGCTTCGCTTGCAGCTCCTTTAGCAGATTCCCAGGTTTCCCTCCTTTTGTCCTTCTCCAGCAGTGGCTTGTTTCCATCAGTGGTGCTAAAAGTTAAGCAGCTGTTTGTGGTCCTGTGCTAGGAAATGAGTCAGTTTTAGATATTAGGTCAAGAAGAGGCTGAAATAGGAAGCAAACAGTTAAACTTTATTGTTGTTTATGAAAACTAAACTGAGCAAGCAGGTCGCTAGTTAAGTGGTTAATAGTGATTTGGATTGTGGTTATGGTACAATGCTCAATGCTCTGTCTAGCAGTGGACTTTTTTATTTTTTTATTTTTTGTTTTTTATTCTTCCTTTTCAAAATATTGCTATGAACTTAGGTCTCTGTGTACATTATTGGATTTTATTTGGATTATTAGATTATATGGTATATAACGTACAGACATTGATAAGGATTCATAAGTAAAGAGAATACTTTTAAGTGTTGCATTTCCCAAGATTTGAGGGGAACATAGCTCTGGGAGTGCAGCTGCTTTTCACTGCCTGCCTCCAAATTTGCACAAATAATTGACAGCTCATTAACAGCTCAGTAGGAGCTCTGAAAACCAACTGAGAAAAACAACTTCAGTACGACAGAAGGAAACAAGTATCTGCTTGTCAATTATGCTGAAAATCTCCAATCAGATTTAAAATGAAATAGGAAAACAACCTAAGTAATAAATTATATAGGAAGAGAAGGTTATGCTGTCATAGGTAACTCTTGCAAGCTTTCACCAGGCTGTGTCTGATTACTCATCTGAAGCATGTGGACACTGCTTGCAGGCTTGGTGGGCATCTGCTGGGCTAGGAGGGCTATGGGCTTTCTGCACCTGTGCTTCTGCTGAGGCAGGGAAAGGCAGAGCCTTTGCATGACGCTTGCAAAAACTTTGCTTTTTCTTGGATTTTACTTCAAACCTTATCAGAACAGTTGTTTTATCTGGATGTTGGATCTTCAGGACAGAACTAGTTTTTAAAATTAAAGAGATTTCTCGTACTTCAGAGCAAGACTTCTTGTCCATGAGGAAAGGCAGGATCTCTCAATCATACCAGAGCCCTAGTGACTGCAGCCAGCTCTGATCGCCTGGCTTCCCTTGTTGAGTCACGGTTCCTCTGCGGAAGAAATGAAGGACTTTAACCTTCATTTCTTCCTCTGGGAAATGGACCCAGCTCTCCATCTCAGATCCCGTGGTGCCTGCCCAGCCGGCACACTGGCTCCGCGCTGGCATGCCGTGCAGAGCTCAGCTTGCCGGACCGTGGGTGATCTGCTGGCGGTGCCCCATGCCATCTCTGCATGGAGAGGAACAGTAATCCCACCCTGCCTGCACCTTCCTCCTGTCTGGTGCATGCAGTTCTGCTGGGCAAAGCACACGTGTATTAAAGAACTAGATTGTTCGTTAGAAAAGGAGAAACAACTACATCCAGAAGAAAAGGTGCTAAAGCAACTGCACATTATGAGCTTTCTCTAAAGAACCAACTTAGTATTTCCTATCTAGCTTGACTGTAACATCCCCTCAGCTGCAAGTCTGCTACGAGGAAAAGGGCAATATTCCCGAAAGCAACCACTATCAAGAGGAGAATTTTCAATAGATCAAAACTCATACAGCCTAATTCTTAGTAGTTCTGAGCTAATTTCGAGTTTAGAGCTGCCACTCTACTTTCTGTGTTATTTTAAGAATACAGCACTTCTGTGAAACTCAGACTCTAGACACTAGGGCTGTGACATTGAATTCACCTCACCAGAGGCATACAGGCTGGGCAATACAGGACCAGAAAGTTGAGACTGAGAAATAGGTACTCTTTTCCTTTCTTTCCTTCTTTAATTTTTTCTGAAGTTTTCTAGCAATTAAATGCTGTTCTTGAAATAATTTATTTCCCTGGGAATTAAATTAAGATTGAGGCAGCATGTGTTTTTAGCCATAGTAAATGGAGAAAACTGTAGTTAATGATTTTATCAATATTTTATGACCTTGTTCTTTAATGTGTAATCAGTGATCCACAAGGCACTGAGTAGAACCATTCCCACAAGTAAATATTTTGATAAATCCAGAAGGCAGTGGGCTATGTAGAATGAAAAGAAATATTGCTTGGAAACACGTCTATTGCCAGCCTGTCTCTTCTTTGAGTGATAGTTTTGCTTGTTTTCCAATGTGGAATTTATAATAATAAAGAGAAGTTATTCAGATGAAATGAAAGTATTTAGTCTGGGAGAAGGATATTGCCTGTCTTGAGCTGTTCTTTGAGAAGAAGACAAAAGTAGAATGCTTTTGCTAGACCTTAGTGATGTGATTAAGTAATTAAAATGATATAATGCTAATGTAGTTATGTAGTATAAATTGGGTAGCATTTTCAACAAGATTATTTCTCTGCTGCAACTGGTAGTTGAGTGCACAGACCTTTAAACTCCAAACTGTCCATTAAGATACATTCCCAGAAATTACCGAAATTGTTTACTAGCTGGTGACAAGCAGGATAACATACATAACCAGACTTATGTAAATGCAGTATATGTAAGAATAAGGTCACTTCAGCTAATTAATAGCTGTTTAGCTCAAAACCATACTACCAAGAGTCAAATTGCTGCATGGCACTCTGAACTCGGAAAAGAAGAAACGTGCAGTCTGCAGACTCACTCTTTTCCTCACCAGCAGAGATGCTCTGAAGCCGGGGTTTAAGATAAAGCTCTGCAGGGAGCTCTAACTGAATTCTTCTGTATTTTATGGGAAGTCTGGATTTTCTTCAGTTACTTTGTACTCTACACTTGTCTGTACTGTTCACTAGGCAAATAGTGGTTTCTTCCCTCCTCTCACCCTCTGCTTGCTTAGTTATTTATTTTTGCTTTGAGTCTTGCATTATTCACAAACTCCTCTTTTGAATCCCAGAAGACAGAAAAATTTCATCATGCGTTCGAATTCACACACATTTTATAAGAACATCCACTGGTGATGAGCATCATTGGCAGCTTTCATAAGCTAACATTAATTATGCACAAAACTAAAAAGCACCATGACTAGGAATCATCATTTCTAATAAAAGCACTGACTTTAGCCATGGATAATTTTGTCCCTCTTTGGGGATATAAATCTCTCATGTCACTAAGATGTATGCTTTTCCTCCTTTTACTTTCCTCAGTATAGAAAGCTGTTGTTGGAAACATAATGGTGGGTGCAGGGAAGAGGAGGAAACTATCTCCGTTTGTCTTTTTGTTTGAACATCTTGGCCTGCAGTGAGGTGCCAGAACAGGTTATATGCGTATGGGCTAGCCCAGATAAAAATGTTGAGACACAGTAAAAGGAACAAGGCAAGGATACTAGATTATACATATTCAGAAGTTCATTTTCTTTCATTCAGATGCTGTGACTACTTATTTTCTGACCTATCCATTGAAAGTCTTGTGCTACTTTCTAATACTTTTGCATTAGAGTGCTCTCTTTAGATAGCTTAAAAAGAGAAGGTACAACAGCAGAGTAGACAGATTTTTGCACAGTTGCTACGCTTCCCCTTCTCAAGGTAAAAGCTTTACTTAAAGGGGAGTCGTCATTTTTTAAAACTGTATCTCTTTTTTTGTTTTGTTCTTTTTCTTTTGGATTCAGGTGTATGGGACAGAAAGAGGCTTTTTTGGTATAAAAGCTTTTCTGAAGGAAGAGGTTCTTTTGGTATAGTGTGAAGAAACAGCAAGCATTAGGTTAAATTTGTGGCTTTAAAACTATTTTGCTGTCAATGGTATTAGATTGCAACAAAGAAGTTAACTGGGGGTTTGAAAAAACTTGACTAAAAAATTTACTGAAGTGTCAGGATCATCAAGTTACTTTCTTTCCTCTCTTTTCAAGGCTGAAAATTTCCATTTACCACCTGAAACTTTTTACTGATAAGGCTTTGTAAGATTTTCATGTCCTCTCTACAATATTTGCTGATACAATCTATGTTTAGCGAAGCTGTGTGTTTTAATAGCTTTTGTTGAACTTGACCTGAGAGCAGATAAGTTCCGCAATTTTGTTCCAGATTCCAGAAAGGTTAACAAACTTATGTTGTTAAAAGCGTGCCTTGCATTACAGCCTTTTCAAGTTGTGAACACATCTTAATTGACCTCAATGCGGGCAACTGAAAAATGCAGTGCAATGAACAGTTGGATCCACAAATACTCTATGTTATTTTATTACAAGCAGAGCTGAGGTCTTATGAAAATGTTCCCTATTAAACATCAAGCCTTTGAAACAAATTGAAACAGTTTTAATTAAAAAAAAAAACATATAAAAACTTTCAGTGTTTATAAGCCCTAGAGTGAGGTAGTTAAAATTGAGGAAAAATTAAAATGATCAGAATTTTGGGCCGTGGGAAAAGAAATGATAGGTGGAAAACTTCAGGCACTAATAAGAAAGAAAAATAGCTTTTAAGCTGCTTGTTAATTGTATAATATAATTTCTGGGGTATGGTGGTTATCTTATATTATTAAATGACCCATATCTCTCTAAAACATCAAGATCTTAACTTTTTTTTTTTTTTTTTTTTTTTTTTTAAGAATGCATTTAGTGCATGGATAGTTCTACAAATAAAGTAACTTTACATCTGATTAGCAGATGATGACATTAATGGAACTATCATGTTAATTAACATAAAATCTTGTCACTGGAGTCCTTAATAGTGCAGACTAAACTGCTCTTACATTATAAACAAAACCACAGTTTAAGTTCAAAACATTTTCAGTGTCACAGACTGCAAATTGTGGTTATTTCTGTCAGTCTGTAATACTCCTGACAACATGTTGGACCACTTCCGTGAGCGCTGTTGACAATTGCTGTCCGTAGCAGTTCATTGGCTCGTGAAGATCGCTTGAATTTCCACAGCATTGAGGATCAAAGACTTTTCATTGCTGTTAGATGATTTTGTGTATAAATCTTTTTAATGCTAGATGTCTTAGGTTATCTTGCAAGACCTACTGCATCTTCTTAAAACAGGGCTTTCATAATGCTGTTTTTAACTTATTTATTATTATTGCGAAGGATTTTGAGAGGAGTGTCTGCCATGTGGTTTCTCCTGCTGTGGTGTTCAGAGGTTTTTGCTGATTGAGGTCGCTGAGGAAATAGCTGGTCCTTTTCCTAGCTGAGGTATTTGCCTTGGGCTGTGCCTCGTCTTGTAGTCTGAGTGGACACTTGCCTATTTTTGGATGTCCAAATTGAGATAAATAGGAATATTCTCCTATCTATAGCAAAGCCCATGCTAAACATAGTGCACACACTATGACTTGAACACAGTGATCCAGTCTTTTGTCATGTGTTTTAAACTGTCAGTGTGATTTGATCAGAGCAACTAGTTAATTACTATGCTAATACTTCAAAGCTCAAAAAAATGGCTATTAGTTACTTAGTTGTATTATTAGCATCAAATGGGAAGAAAAAAAACTTTGATTTGAGATGTCATCTTGATTTTTGTGGTTAGAAAAGAGAAATTCAGCAAAGCTCCATGTCCAATTTTTCACTAAAAGAAAAACTAAGCAGCAGTAGCGGATCTAGGCACATCACACCACGGCATCAGGCTATCATTCAAAGTTCATCCTCCAAAGTTTTGGAAAAACATAATATCAAAAGATAGACTACTGTTCACTTTTGGATCTGTATGTTTGAGTTAAAGCCTTCAAAATATATTGTATTGGCCATGGCTGGATTACAGAAATGACTTATTACTGACAGAACTGAGTGTACAATAGCAGATTAATATTGCATGTAACTTTTATCAGTCAGAACTCAGAGAAGCTAATTATGTGTTTCCACCTACTTTTTCTCCTTTTATTATTGTACTTCTCTACCTATCTGGAGGAATGGCAAGCTGATCTTTCCTTTCACAATAAGGATGAGTTATCTAAAACGTCTAGATAATGTGATATAAATGAGTTTCTCTGTTTACTTTTGCAAAATAATAGGAATGGAACAATACTGAGAGAACCACTGCTGAAAGCTTTGCACAGATTTCAGATTACCCTGTGTGAATAAGTTATAATAAAGGATAATGTGTTGCATGTTTAAGTCTAGAAGTATGTTGCTAGATAGATGAATGAAAACTTCTGTTTTTACGCTAAAACCTGGCAAGGATTCAAGTTAAAGAAGTGATTCAGAGGCAAGGATTGGAGTAGAAAGCGACATGAGTTTTTTACCTATGCAGCAGCCCTCTTTTCTGGGGTTTTCTCTTGTGACAATGTTGGGTGATGTCTAGACCAAATCTTCTCAGCGTGAGATTTGCGGTTGATCAAATGTGGGTGGCTGTGCACCAGATTGCAGGTTTAGATTCCGGCAAGGCATGTCAGGGAAAGATGGGAGGGATCTGGCAGAGCGGGGCCATGGGTGGAAGGCTATCGAGCCGCTGTGCACCATGTGGACTGCCCTGGGACAGGAACCTGTGGATGAGACTGAGCCCTTAGAAGCTTCCTGAAAAGAAAACACCGGCTCCCAGTGCAGCCCTGGTCCGGGAAGGCCGCAAAAGCGGTTTCAGCCGCTTGTCGCTGCTGGGCTGGGTGCTCGCTGCGCAGCGGGAGTCGCGGGCTCCCGTCCCGGAGCGGGCTCACTGCTGCCGCCTCCTGTCGGGCCGTGGACTTCTCAGAGACTGCTTGAGGTTGTTGGTGTGCTTCCCTTCTAAGCTGTGTCTGTTCTTAGACAGTTGTTTGGTTTTTTTTTTTTCTTTAAAAGAAGCTGCTTAAGTGGATTTATCGCCCAGGAGCTGAGGAATTGAAGTATTTTATTTATCCCCAGGACAGTGGCTGCAAAAAAGGTGGCAATAGAACATTTCCTTAAACTCTCTCTCCATCAGTAATACCTCGTTTTTAAGATGGAGGAAAAAGAGTAATTTAGATGCCATGACCTTTCTGCTGCGACTTCATTAAAGGTGCAGTTTGTGGTCTAGATTTTCTTACTTGTGATGTATATTAACTGATAACCCAATGATTTTTAATTACCCCAAGGCATTACAGGCATATCTTATTTAAACAAGTGCACATCTCTGTATTTTCTTGGAGATAGCTGGTTAAGCCCTATACTGAGCATTATTTAGATTATAAAGTATAAATTTAGGGGTGATGGGCTTATGTATTTTTCATAAGGGATATGTGGTGGTTGGTAGGTACCAGGAGTTCCTGCACAATAGCCGGCAGGTTGTCTGAAATCCCTGTGCATTCGGTTCAGATTCATGACTTTATATTATATTATGCCATGCATACAGCTTTGAATGCTCAGTATTCACATGCTTCACATACTAAATATTCACATACTGTGAGGACCTGCTACTCTCCCTCTTTTGAGAGGAAAAATAATGTTTAAAATGCATTATGTAAGCGTCTCTGGGCTCGTAAATGGTTCTGAGATGAGCTATTCAAAGAGGCATTATACTTTACTTTTTTGTCCCTAAAAAGCATCTCACTCCCAATACACCTGTAGCCAAGCTTGAAATTAATATGTATCCTGTTAATTTATGTAAAGCTATAGCCAACATGTTCAGCACAACACTGGAAATGGAGCATCTCTGTTGCTTTCAGGAAACTCGTCTGTTTTGTGCAGCTCTAATGAGGAAAATATTCAATAATATCTAGTAATTTTAAAGGGCGAGCGATAGTATCCCGTTTTACCTTTGAGGAAAAAACATTACTAGCCCTTCACCCGTGCAGGGGTTTTCTGCCGCCTCAGTGCTGGGCGCTGGATGGGACCAGCGCTTGGACGTGGCGGAGGGCCGGAGGCGAGGTGATTTCGGAGGGGCAAGGGAGGCAATTCCCTGGCCACACGCGCTGACACGGCTCTGCTGCCATCCTCTGGCCCGGTGCTACGGCGAGCATCTCCGGGTGATCCTGCGCTGGTGCAGCTGCGCCAGCCTGGCGCATCTCGAGTCCAACAAGAGCTGCTCTTTGCCCTCTCAGGTCCAGCCAACGCTCAGTTTCCATTGCCGCGAGTGCTCCTGTGCCTATCCAGGGGTGCTGCACTGACCTGGCTTGTGGATAAATTCAAAGGATCACAGACCTTCTACGTAAATAATGACAGAAATACTGCTTGAATAATTCACTTCATAATCTTGCAAAATTTTTCAATAAGTTTTGGTCTCCATCTTTTTGGTCTTTATCTTATTCTCTGCTGGAACGGGATAAAGAAATACTGGTCTGACAAGTCCTCAAATCATCTTGTCATTTGGTAGAAGAAGGAAAAAAGCATCCTCAAAGGATATTGTTTCTCTTAAGATAATCATTGTGTTTTGCATAAGCCTTTGACTGTTCCAGGTTGCTTAATCATGTGAATGTGAGTCTCAGCTGCTGAGCTTTTGTTCTTGCCTCTAGCTGGTGCCTTGCCTGTTTAATTGCTGTGAACATCCCTGCTTTGATGACAGGGTATGTAAAGAAGCATCTGGTTGTCTGTGCATCTGCGCACGCTGAAGCTCAAGAAGGAAACAAAGACCACTACGTCTTAGTATAAAATATATAGTTAGCCCAGTTACGTATGCGTCTCTGCGTACTTTCTGAGGTTTTTGGTGAGCACTATTTTCCTTATTTTCCTCCTCATCATGTTTTAAAATATATTTGTATCTTGCACTATTAGTATACTAAACACCAATGTGACAAATGCTCCAATAACTTGCAAAAATTGTCATTTTTTTTCTTTAAAGTAGCTTGCCTATTCCTTGTAGCTCTTAAAAGCATAAACGTCACGTATTTGATTAGAAGTTACACTTTTAATGGCAAACTAGAGTTAATTACTGGATATTTTCATACTCTGGGGTTTGCTTTTTTGTAGCTTTTTGTCTAAAGCAAATAATTTCCAATTAAATCATCTTAATGCAGATTTTATCAAAGATTCTTTTGAAAAAATATTATGTTTTAAAGATGCTTTATGTAAAAGAGTCTTTGAGTCAGTATTTCCACATCTAAGTGGCTTCCTGGCTTTGGAATGATAGATGGAAAAGAGGAACATGTAGTGAGAAGATACTAATTATTTTCCACCTTGAGCTTGACAACTCATGTCAGGGATATACCAGGCTGTCTTGTGCAAACAATTCTAATTCTGCTCAATGGGAATTAAGTGCCTACATGTTTTCAAGAATATTAGCTTTAATATTCTAATATTCTTGAAATATTCTTTAAATATTATTCTTTAAGTAATGACAATGAAGACACGTGCGCACATGCTCTCTCTTGCTCTTTTTTTTTTTTTTTTAACTCAGATTATAAATTTTTTGTGAAGAAGGCTCTGTCACTATCTGCTTGGCCAGAACGTGACTGGTCATAAGTAGAAGCTTCTGTGCACTCTCACATTTGCACTGCAAATAAACAGTATGAGTTAGAGTTTTTTTTCTTATGTAGTATTTACTGTTATACTTTATTCTTCATGAGGGAAAACATACGTTTTCATAACAGAAAAAGCATTTTCCTTTAGTTGAGAAGAAATTAAATCAGTATGCTAGACTACTTTTTTCTGTTTTCATTTATTTCAGGATCAAAAATTATCTTTCTAAAAGCCAGTTTCAAAGTACTCTTTGTTTTTATTTCTGTCACTTTTTGCCACGTAGAGTCTGTCAGTTTTTATGTTTCAGAAATAATTTCTTTTATCTCTTCTTTTTTAATGTTATGCTCTTGTGAAGAATTAAAATATCTTGCATAATTAAAAGCTGTGTGCAATATGAACTAGAACTGATTAGCTAACAACAGAACTGTTTCTTGTAGGTTGGGTTACTGCAGCTGTTATAATTATTAAAGGCAAAATTATAAAAAAGGAGAGAAAACAGAACACTGTGATCAGTCTATAGCTACTAGAATAGCAGGAATTTAATTGCCTCGGTCGGCTGCATCACCAATGAGTACTGTTCCATGGGCTATTTATTTTTAACGGAAATGTACATTTGCATTTCTTCAAGATTGTATTTCCTTGGTACAAATATTGTCCTTGTAAAAACCATATGGCAGATCCAAGGCTGCTGTATTTGGAAAGTCTCAGGAGGTCAGAGCCCCAATCCTGTCCCTTCTACTCTGATCTGGTGTACCTTTGTACTGGACCAGAAAAGGAAATTCTCTGCTTATTTTGATGATTGGGAGGTCTTACTGCATGGTTTGCAACAAGACTTCGAGATTAGGAAAATCATTTTTGGCTGTAGATGGGACTTACTGTCTTATTAAAAGCCAGTAAGTCTCTTCCTTTGTACTTATGCTCTTCAAAATGCCAGAATTTAGCAGATCTACATGTTTAAAAGGACTCTGGCTTTTGTCTTAGTGTTTTGGCTAAAGAGAAAAGCAAAAGTTTTTTTTTTTTTTTTTTTTTTTTTTTTTTTTTTTTTTTTTAAGATGTGGTTAGAGCCTCCTCAAACTCTAAAAATAAAAGTAAATGCATTAGAAAGAAGATCTGAGCACCCAGAGAGCAGGAGAGTAGAACCATCCACACATTCAGAAACTAGTTTGGCTCTAGACAGAACTAACAGGACTAATGAAAATATGAAGCCTTTTGATCTCGTCAGATGCTGATGTTTCATTTTTTTCTCCTCTCCCTCCAAAGTAAGGTCCTTCTGACTTCTTTTGGCTTTATATAAGCTTTGTATTTTTCCAGTGACTAGGTGGACTTCTAAAATGGGTGGAGACTTTTTAATGAAGTGATGAGCTTTAGCTACAGTGGGCCTAGGGTAGCTGCATTTAGGAGAAAGACAGTGATATGAGCAAGACTGCAACAATGACTGCCATGAAACCTGTAAACAAATAACATTTGTCCTGCAATTACTCTGGTGAGACACCATTATTTTTCCTCTAGATGCTTGCCATCATTATCAGATACTGACTTTGAGTAGCGAGGAAGTTTGAGGGATCCCGGTGATGGGTATTATCAGGAGTTTTAGCAGGGAGGGTTATAAGAACTATAAAACCTTCTGTGTGCATCTGCTGTATGCAGTGGTGACCTTCTGCTGCCTGTTGCTTTCCCTCTCCTACCCCTAGCAAAACCTATGTGCTGTTGACAACAGGAACATGGAGGTCCATGGTGCTAAGGACAGTGGTTGCCTTTTGTGAGTGTTGGTTTTTGTGTCCGGCTACTCCCTTCCAACACCGAAGCCTCATTCTCTGGGCTCTCCTGCATTGCTGATGAGCGCTCTGGGATTTGTTGTGGTCTGCCAAGTTTGCTCCTAAGGAGACAGGAACTAGCACAAGAGGCACCATCTAGCAGCAGACCCAGGTTGGTTAAGAATGAGACTGGGGACAGTGGTGAGATGGTTGGGACACAGGTGTAGCAGGAATTTTGCACCCTAGGGCAAGTGTGCAATGTGTTTCCCAGTTTAACCTGCATTTTTCCTGTTGTCCTCACCTGCTTATCCCTGTCAGCCCAAGTATGCATCGGGTCCAGCATGGCAGTGATGACCATCAGATGACTGCAGATTATGCCTCTCTTCATGGGCAGTTATTGATATAGCCCAGATGTCTTTGATTCCCTTTTGTTGTACTCAAAGGCTAGCTGTAACCCCTGAGGGCTGATTCACTCATCTGTGTGTTAAGATCCAGTTTCATGAGCCTTTAAAGTTGATAGATCATTTTCTTTTATGTTACACTAAAAGGGTTGTAAGGAACACCCGGTGATAATATATTCAGAAGACAATTAACAATGAAGTTAATGATAATGATACATCTAATCTGTGATTCAACCTGGTAAAATAATTAGTACATTCAGAAGAACACAGGGTCTTTTATTACTTTTCACAAAAGGATAATGTTTTGCAGTCTTGTGGATTCATAGTTTATCTTTAGTCTTTATTAAGGAGGTTCACTTTTTTGCCATTTAAAATTTTATATATGAATTCCTTACTCACAAACTCCACAAAACTATTGATGGTGCTGTCAATCCTATGCCTAACAAGGAGCATAGTTCAAAGCAATGCTTTAAATTGATTTTAAGAAGCAATTTGCATTTCCTCTTGTTCTGTGTATTATAAACATCAGAATAGAAAAAGTGCCTCAGCCTACTTTTACAACTATTTCAACATCACCTTATTACTGTATCTTGAGGTCAGCTGTTGTAAAACCAGGAAAGAAATCTGTCTGTGCTTTGGTTAAGAGATGTCATGGGCAAAGAGCCTTCAGTTGAACCTAGTGTTCATAATCTTCTTTCTCTGTCTACCCAAGACACATTTTTTGCTATAAATAAGGATGGTCTTTGTAATCATTCCTGTTGTCACTAATTGTCTCTTACTCTTTCTTCCAAATGAAAACTTCATGCCTAAACTCTGTGAATAACTTGGTGAATTTGCCTTCATGCTCAGATGAGTGTTAAATTATATTTGAGAAATGATATCACTAAGGTCTGATCTTACAGTATGAATTTGGGTTAGGCTCTGTTCTTTGGGTAAGAAACCTAGAAGCAAAGATATTTGGTAATATGTTCTATGCCATATGAAGATATTATCCACATTTCACACTTAAAGAAAAAAAAAAGCAGTGCAACGAGTCAATTTTCCGAGCAAAGATGCATTCTGCATGATGAATGTGTTAATGAAAAGTCATGCTATGATGAACTTAAGGGATGAAAGGGATGTTATGCATTCATTGGGTCTGAGCATGTCTTTGAGCTGTTTTGACATTAACAGTAACATGTTCAATGGGTAAGATGTGCATCCTTTATGACTATTAGTTTCATTGCAGCCGAATTTTTGAAGAATTAATTTCTCCTTCCTGACACGCATTCAACCTTCCAAGCACATATGTGTTTCTCTAGGTGTTTTGCATTAATTTCCTACCTAAGTACATCCGTACATACCCCAGATCCTGGAGATAGTCCAGACATTGAAGCACAAAGCTATTTTTTTTCCCTTGAGAAAGCCTTGCCCCAGGGTTATGTTACATAATAGAGTATCTGGCTCTCAGCTCACATGGTGGGTACAATATTCTAGCACTAATTCATTGCATTGAAAGCTATCTACCTAACTGTGAAATATTTCTTTTCCATTATCTTCTGTAGATAAAGGATGGTGATCCTTGAGTAGTGTTGGGTTGATGGGAAACTTTAAATCCCATAGATACAGACAGTAATGTTCTTCCTTGCTCACACTCAGGGGAGGTATAGTGTCCAAAAGTTGTTTTTTGTTTTAGGCCAAAGCCTTCATGACTTTGTGATTACTTTTTCATATCAGAGGGTTTTTTATTATATCTTCTTTATGATCTTTGTTGTACTTGCTAAGATACTTTTCCTTTAAGCATGCTGCTGGAAGAGGTGTTCAATTAAACACTAGGAATGTATTTTATTAAAGAAGCCAGTTCTTTCTGGACCGGAAGAGGGGGAGAGAAGAGTGAGTCCTCTTTAGTATTCAAATGTATTTTTCATTTGGTTTTGCTCTGCATGCTTGTCAAGCACAGGCTGTTCATTATAAATGCTGTATATGATACCTGTTGTGCTTTCTGACTTAACCTTAAGACAGAAAGAAAAGACAAAAATTGTGCTATTGAGTAAGAATAATTTCCATTGCATAATTTCTCCTTTGATATCTGTTTTATGACTGTGATGGGTTTTTTTTTTTTTTTTAGTCCAGAAGATTCCCAGGCTGTTATCAAAAAGTTCTATCAGCAGCTATTATGTTATAGGCTCTATCTGATCTTGATTGACAGTTGTAAAATCGTAGCAGGGAGTGATAAGACTTATCCTTTATTTGGGGAAAAAATGTTTGTTTTTTCTCAAAAAAAAAAAAAAAAAAAAAAGGTTTTGTTAAGGACATCTGTAAAGCTGGAGTTTATTTTTTTTTTTTTATTTTAAGTACGCATTCGGTATCACAAGATCAGCCAAACAGTACAGGCGCTGTGGCACGTGCGCCCTCCCGCCTGACAGCAGCGGGGCGTCTCCGCTGCGGCGTGCCCTGCGTCAGTACCCGGCTCACCCAGCTTGAAGAGCTGTTGCAAAGAGCCTGGGCTGCTATCCCACCCGTGTTGCCTCTGTGGAGGGACCTTAGTGTGTGGAAAGAAAGAGATCTGTTGCTGTGGAGATTTCATCATTCTATAAAGCATTTGGCCACGGAATGTATCCTGAGGCTTCCAGAGTCCAAGAGAGATGTAACCACAGAGTTACATCTCAGGTTTGAATTTCATCTCTTTGCAGGATCAAAATTTAAGTGGGTTAGCCCTCAGACTGCTTGTAAGGATGCAGATTTTGGGAGCAGATTGCCAGAGTAGCCGGCTACCCAAGGATCATGCTGTACCCACGTGAACCTACCCAAGGATCGTGCTGTTCCTATACGAACAGGGCAGAAAAAAGAGATTCTCTGACTGCTGTGGAGGACAATAGCCTCGGGGGAGATAAACTGGCTTCCCGTTAGAAAAGCTGCGGAAGGTGCGTCAAGCACTGACAGGAGGATAACATTTTGAAGGCTGCTCTGTGCAGAAGCAGATGGTTTACTGTACTCCTAAAGTTTGGCTAGTGCAAGTGAGAAGGCCTGAATATGTCTTAAACTGCTGCCACTATAAAAGCTTTGCAGACAACCCAGCCTACCTCTTGCAAATGCTTCTGTCAAAATTGGATCAACGTTTTTACTTCAGTGTAGATGAGGGCACTACGAACTGTTTGGAGGAGTGCAGCGTTTTATGTAACATGCAAAACACAGCAATTTTGTGTTTGTTTTCCTATCAAAATGACTCTATATGACAACGTGCAAAGTACGTACAGATGGCAAAGAACAGTTATGTTATCAAGTTTGTTTCCCCTACAGATGCTTACAGAAAAATAATTCTAACTCCCCATGTGAAAGTATAAATAAGCGAAGAAACTAAATAGCTTTCCCCTCCACCAGCAAAATAGATCCGTCAAAGTTTTTTTCCCAGAGGTACTGTAATACGTGATTAAAAGGGACAAGGATTCTTCTGATGATCACCATACTTAGTGACATGTTTTTCAAATTACATCATCCATTTAGCCACTAACTGACTTAGAGCACCTAAATAGTACAAAACTTACTATATTTGCTATTAAAAAATTATTAGCATAACCTGTAATCTTACAGTTTAACAAAAGAAAAGATGATTGGAGGAATTTTTCACTCGCTGCACATCTATGTCTCACTCTGTGTCCTTAGGACACTTGGCCTTGCCAGAACAAGCTAGGAGATGTTGGTTGTTTGCCGTTTTCCAGGAAATGCCTTGGGATTTGCACAGCTGAGAATGCTTAGTTTGTAAGAGCAGAAACCAAGAAATCTAGATACAAGCACCCTGCCACATAACCTAAAAAAAAAAAAAAAAGTAAACAAAAAGTACTGTCAAACGCAGGTGGTTCAGTTAGGATCTGCATGTTCCTTTCAATGAAAACTTTGCTTATTTTCACACTCCTTTAAATAAATACGTTAAGTAAAGAGATTTCACTTTCATCATTGTGTAGGTAGAAAGTTTTCAAAAAGAGGAAAAGAGATAAGAATTTGGAGTAGGATTAAAACTCAAACTCTTATCATAAAACAAGAACAGAAAAAAGGGAAAATATAAATTTGTTATCTATAAATTCTTTATTCTGGTTCCCTTTCGTTCTTCAAAAGAAAGTTTATTTCATGCATTTTTGAATGTTGCAGGAGTCAGTACTGTTGCATAGGTTTTGTTTTCATAGAATTTGTTTTAGTGTTTTCAAATTTGTAGTGTCACAACTTGAAAATAATTTGTGCAAAAATGAAAGTACAGAATAACAAAATAAGGCAGTACCAGATATCTACAAGAAAACAAAACCCTTTTCCATATTTGTGATGTTGCCTTAAATGGGTAAGCAAAACTTCTACCTTCTCATTGCTTTTACCCCCTTCAGCATGTGAAATGTTCATTTTTTTTTTATGCTGAAGAAGATACTTATCAGTTTTTGTGTGGCAAGGCAACATTTATTGTTAATTTTATTTTGACTGACAAGTACTAAAAAATGAATGGTTACTATTATTTTTTTTTCCTGTGAAGTATTGCACAGGAGAGAAGAAAATGTTCCTGTTCTGTGGCAAGAGTGGAGCCATCCACAGTCTTTATGTTTCAAGACAAGTTACAGATGAAGAAAAGTATTTCCTTTACCTTAGACACGATGAAAATGAAATCTCTTTGCATGACACAAATATTTAAAGAATATTGAATGAACTATGAGTGAATTAGAAAATTTCATTCATTTTTTATATATTTTCATAATTTTCAGTTAATTTAGGAGTTAACACCAGGTTCCTCACTGAAATATTGCTGGCAGCACTTTGTTTGGCATTTGTCTGTCTTTGACCTTTTATGCTTGAGGTAAGATCCTTCTGCTCAGATACTGGGTGCTGTCACCTCTGTCAAATGTTGTGGCTGTCTCTCAGGTGCTAGTCATCTCTTTCTAGACTGCAGAAAATTGGCTGCCTGACGGCTGGCTGCCCATGGAGGGGAGACCAGGAGGTCTCAGAGGTGGTGGAGAAGTTATTGGGGCAGGGAGACACGTGTGCACCACTGCCCAGGCGACAAATGAACGCTAGGGATAACTGCATGCACTAGGGAACCTTCTTTGGTGAAGATTTTTTTTTTCCCCTTTAAAGTAAATTTAATACTAGATCTTATGATTGCATTTCATTTTAGTGCCAAAGTTGGCTATATGGTGGGGTGCCCCACACTGTATTGCTCCACAGAGCCCTATGGTGAACATCCTTGCTGTGACCAGTGACTCAGGTCCTTTAGGACAAAAGAGGATTTAGGGGAATTCAGTACGATATAGAATGGGCTATTTAAGCTCATAGATAAAGATTATTACAGATACGTATCTGTGCCACGGACAATAGCTGACTGTAATGTCAAAGGCAGGCTTAGAGGTAATGTTGGTTAATTCTGACAATGTTTAACTCTTGATGGTAAAATTAAATAGATTTTTTCTTCTTCCAGAACTTCTAACTTTACAACAAAATTTAAATTTTAATTTTGAGGTCATTCTAGTTGTAACACATATCAGAAGGTGGTTAGGTAGTGTAAATCAAGAAAAATCTAATTGGAGAAAATCTATCTCTGAAATATTAAGGCTACAAGCTGAAATGTAGGAGAGAGAGAATCCGGAATGATTAGTACAAAGTAGAGCTTTCGTTTTCTCACGTATGGGTATATCTCAGAAGCAAGAATTCCAATAGTAATTAAAACCACTAGTGGCAGTAATTTGAAAAGCTACTCATGCTAATGCATTTCTTGGCAATTATATGTCGTCCTCTATACACCAGTAAGGTTGTATTATTTTGATCTCCTAGCAGAAGAAAGTCACTGATTGTGCAGCCTTCAAGGACCAAACAGGAATATTGGCTTTCAGTCTTTAATATGAATTATATAAAGATTTTAAAGTTTGGGACAAAGTGAAATTACGGGGCTGACTCCTGGGATTCTGTGTTATTTAGAACAAACAGATCACCTGAAAGAGGTGTTAATTTGGATGCATAAGAGGGTGTTTCCCCAGAATACACTAATACACACAAACCCAGTATCGCTCCCCTGCAGTGAGAATCGGATTCACTAGTGTGTATATTCCTTTATTGTTTTTTTAGAGAAGTATCAACTGTCCACTTCCTCTTAAAAAAGATGACAATTTTTATTATCATTTTTCGACCTGGTGTGTAACCCTCCTGTATTTAGTACCTACTGAGAACTTCCTTTAGAACAAAAAAAAAAAAAAAAAAAAAAAAAAAAGAAAAAAAACAAACCCAAAAAATACTATACTACTTAAGTGGGATTTGTGCAGTGCTTTGAGTTTAATTCGTTTTTGTCCATTTGGAATTCGAAGAGTGACTTCAGAGGGCACAGTGTGAAATCGCCACTGAACACCTTTGATATTCCAAGTTTGTATTTGTACCTTCTATGTCTAAAGAGAGAACATGAACTGTGAGCGTGCAAAATCTGCGTGTACTGGAGTTGGTATGTGAGGGGTAGTGTCCCTGCAAGAAGCTGTATGCAGTTAAAATGGCATACCCAATATGTCTGGTATCTACAGCAGAAACAAAAATACATTTTCTCTTTGTGTTAACAATGTGTATTGACTTTAGCTATATCAGTGCAGTAAGTGCTGAATGATTTATAAAATGAAATTCTTAATTTCTCCCACTCGAGGCTGTTTCTCTGTTATATGATAAAAACTAGATGGGTTTTATAAAGTCTGCAAAATATTCCATCCAATTCTGTCCTGAGATGTCTATTTTTTCTGAGCATCAATGATATGTTCTACATTGCTTCATCATTCATATTTTCATGTTCTGTCTTATGGAAAGATTGGATTGAATTAATTTGATGTTTGAATGCAGTCCAACTGTTCTTAGCCCTAATTACAGCAACATTAAGTATACTAGATTTCAAGTAGATAGATCCTCTATTTTGTTCTTTGTAAAATGCTATTTTAGATGGAATTTTCCTCATCCTGTAGGCATTTAAGATTAAATCCCACAGTAATGGTACAACGCGACATTCTGTGTAAACTTTTGTCTGCAGTTATTTCATAGAACAAGGTCTTAACTGCATGCTATAGGCTTTCTCTGGCACTCACGGATGTCAGAGATATTTATTTTATGGAGTTGGGATGTGTTGAACTATGGTAGCATCATAGTTCCTGAAGGGGATATCATAAGACATGTAGTTGTTAAATAAACATAATGGAAAATGGCAGAAAAGATAAGTACACTTGCATAAATTGGTATTTGGCCAAAATATCAGGCAACAGAGCTCAGTGAGTATCCAAGGACACTTCTTGAAGTGACTTTGGGTGACTGGAGGTCTTGGTGGACAGCAGGCTCAACATGAGCCAGCGGTACGCCCTGGCAGCAGAGAGGGCTCTGTGATTGGGGCCGTGGGAAAGGTCCGTTCTCCTTCATTTGGCACTTATCATACTGCCTCTAGGACACTGAGTCCAGTTTGGGGTTCCTCCAATGTGTGTGTACACACATACACACACACACAGGGACTTTGATAAACAGGAATGAGTGCAGCAGACGGCCACTAAGACGGCTGGGAGCTGGAGCACTTGCCCTGTGAGAAGGGGTTGAGTTGTTTGGCCTAAAGAAGAGATGGCTTGGGGGGAGAGGGGAACACCTAGAGCAGACCTCGGTACCTACTGGGTTGTTGGGAAAATTGAGACAGGCTTTTTAAAGTGAGGTAAGGATGAACTGAATTGATTCTCACTGGAATTAAAGACCATGAGAATGGTTGAGCACTGGAGCATGCTGCCCAGGGAGGCTGTGCAACCTCCATCCTTGGAGGTTTTCAAGCCTCGACTCGATAAAGCCCTGAGCAACCTGGTCTGATTTTGCAGTTGACCCTGCTTTGAGTAGGGTTGGACTAGAAACTTCTTGAGGTCCTTTCCAGCCTGAATTATTCACTGGTTCCATGAGTCTAAGTTTTATCCTTATCAGCAAACTTCCATATTTGGCCTGATATCTTGGAAATTATCCCAGTTTAAAAACTGACTATAAAATGCTTAGTGTGTTATTCATTTAGTATAGTTTTTTTAGTCTGCTCTCTGAAAGAAAAATGTGAGAGAAATGTAGCCACTGGTTTAAAAAACAAAAAAGTAAGCTGATACTGTTTTTCTAGATTTTTCCATTGCCTTAATACACTTCTAGATTTCTTAAAGGGCACACCCTCCAAAATAATATGTATTATGACTGTTCAAGCATGTTCTGTAAAACATTGCTAGAGGATACTGAAGAGAAATTGCAGGGATAGTTTTCAGCGGTATGTTTGTATGTTTCTGTTGTGGCTTACTGAAAGTTTAGAGTTCTTTTGATATAAATGAATATTCAAACACCATTTTCTCCTAGCATTAGTAAAAAGGAAGGTAATAGCAGAATAATTTCAATAAATAGACTTTAAAATGCAATCTAATATGTGTCAAAATAATTGAATCTACTACATGAGCTGTAAGTTGTAGAGAAAGATGTAAATTTGTCCTAAGGTTAGGTTAAAAAAAAAAAAAATCTACCATACTGAGAGTATTAATTCTGCCTTAAATTAGAAAATAAATTTTAATGAGGAACCAAAAACTCCAAAGGATCCATAGATGTAAATGAGTAAAATAAATTAATGTAAAGTGGAAACAGTTGAAGAACTGTCTGTTATATTAACTTGCAGCAATGTGCGTGAAATCAATGTTATGTGCGTTGTAACATAATGCTAATAGGATGAGCAGACTCTTAAAACGATCTTGTTCAGTCAGTTGGTCAAAGTGGATATGCCCCTTACTCCAGTTTATTCCTTTTTTTTATGTTCAGAAACATAACAGCTGAGAAAAAGGCTGAAGGAAATCTCTATTTATGTATCCCTCTTAAAACAGGTTTTATATGAACTATTTGAGAAGCAATCTACTTTCTAGTTCATATTCCTGTCTTCTGCAGAATACTCTGAAATGCATCCTGCTTTTCCACTGCAAAGAGGCAGGCTTGCCCGGTGCTATAAAGCACCGTACTGTTACCTTGTCCTTATTTTCCTAGAAGCAGCTCAGGTTTTGCGTATGTAGTTCAGAGGGTGGGCAGCACCTGCTGTGCTGGGCCTGCTGATGCTTTCCCAGGCGAGTAGCATGTCTCAGGAGGCTCGGTGGGGCTGACCTAGGGAAGGGTGCAGTTTTAGCCTGGCCTTTTTTTTTTTTTTTTTTTTTTTTTTTTTTTTGGAGCATGGAGAGAGTCCCCAGCTTCTTATGCCATGGTACGACCTAAGATATTGGGAATTGCTTCCCCAGACAAGACAAAGTTGCCATTTTGGATGCATAAGATGAGCGGGAGCCACATGTCTGGGGCAAGAGAAGTCTTTCAAATGAATCTGAGGCAGCCTCCTTTGAGACGGTGGCAGGGACCTTCTGACATGGGTGACAATTAAGCAGGAAATGTGTCAGAGCAGTTTGAGAAACAGAGATGGACGTGAATAACTTGAAGTGTATCCGTCAGTTTGGGGCTTGGAAACAACTGGACCTAGGAGAGCTGCTAGATTTGCTGAACTCATTGTCTTTAATGAGATTTTTAGGGTAACTGCATTTAGGGGATTCCTAGTGTATTAGTGCTAGCTGCTTGATCGTATCTTGATATAACATGGAGAAGATGGTGCTATATTGATCCCTTCCTTGGCTCATTTTTCTCTTTAAAAGTTGTTTTTTTTTTTTCCTTTACTAAAAGTAATCTGTGACTTACTACCAAGCAGGGCAGACAGGTCAAATAGTAAATGTATTGTTGATGTGTGTCACACCTTTGCAATGGTGTGACCTGACCTGGTCGTCCTGCTACGATGTATATCTAATATATATTAAATAGCTTTTGGAAGTCTAAATAGAATATAGACAGAACAAATTTGTTTTTTCAAAGAAAAACAAACATCAAGCCCTTCTGCCTAAACAATGAATATTTGAACTGATAAATCCCTTAATTTTCTCCTATTCAGTGTGATATCTTTTCAGCTAATAAATGATAATTAATAGAGATTAAAGCAACCAGCAGAGAATTGAAACAAAGCCTCACTTGTCAGGTCAAACGCACCAACCTTTATTGTGGAAAACAATACAATTCTCCTTCTTGGTCTTACAGCATACTTTTTTTCAGTACATTATACAATACCTGCTCAAAAAATTGCCATTGAATTCCAAACACCCCTTTCCATGTTTCTCTCTTGACATGCTTTTTCATTTCTTCCAAGAGAAAGCTGACCTTAAATTATCTGACCTTCTCCATCCCTTGATTTGCCTTCCCTTCCCCTCTTATAAGTTAGAGCTTTCCCTCTGTCCCCCCTCCCCAGTATTAGATGTAGAAGTTTATCTATACTGTGCTTGATCTAATCCTCGCCAATTATCCAAGTGACCCAAGCACAAGTCCTCTCTAGATCTCTTGTACCCACTGCCATTCCCTCTCTTTTTTTTTTCTTTTAAAACTCTGCAGTGTGATCAGGCTTCTGTTCATTAAGACCTTGTGGCCTTGGTGAGTCTCCAAACCTCATCTTCTCTTCTCATCATTAAACTCAGCTAACATGCTCTTTACTGTCACTGTTTGGAGATATCAAAGCCAACTGTTGCCTCTTGTTTTCTCCAAAATCTCTAAAAGAAGAATTATCAGAAAGCTTCTACCTATTTATGCAGATCTGACTGTTTTCCTGGCGGCTTCTCTCCTCCCTTCACGTGTCATCTCTTAGAAGATGAGATCAGCAGCTGTTCATACCTGTGTTGCTGGCAGAGCTATCTCTCACTTGCACATTTGTCTCCTTCTGCCCAAATGCAATCTACTTACATTCAGGATAACTGAGCAAAGTTCTTTACCCTCCAAATTTCATCCCTTTCATTTGTTCAGGACACGCTGCCTTCTGTTGGTTTGAAGATATGTAGAATACAGCTATTGGGGCCATATTCTGCATATCACCCTTAACTTCATCCTTTCTGGCTTCCTGTATATAGGCCCTCCCCACATGGCATCTTTAATACTAGTCTTCTCTCTCTCCAGGTGTTACAGCTGAAATTTACCTACTGCATTCCTCTCTTGGGTGTGATGAATACAAAATCCCTTGCTTGTGTTCACTTTTGGATATGTTGCAAAGATATTTCTCCTGGCTTGTTCCTGCTAGCCCCCAGTTAACCCTTCTCCATGCAAGTAATAGCCCACATGAGCTGCTTCTCCACAGTATTGCATGTCCTCTCAGTTACTTTTGAAATATCAACTCTCATTTACAGTTTATGGTAGTAAACCTCGTCCATTGCCAAAATTCTCAGATAACCATCTTTCTGCCTGTTCCCGTGTTGCCTAAGACTCTTGGACATTATCATGCAAAAATACCTCACTAACACCCTTCAGATACTACTGTAAAACTAATTTTACTGTCCTAGTGACAGTAAATTTGGCAGTGTTAAAAGCATGAGCATGCTAAGGCCACTTCTTGTCATTCTGATCAATTTTTGTCAGCGTTTGCCTTTTTCATTTGGTGTTTTTCTTAGGTTTGGGCTGAAAGCTGTTGAAAACCAAACATTTTTTTGTTCTGAGTTTGTAGAGTGCTCCATACTAATTAGGTACCCTGGGCCTGATATATTAGAGCTTGTATGCATGCCACATATGACATGCCTGGGATTGCCCAAGGGCAGAATCTTTTCCATTGTAATGAATCCAGTAGAAAGATGGGGAAGCATGTGTTTGCGTGTAAATACGTATATATTTATTTTTTAAAGTCTCCCTAGTCTTCTAAATCATTAGTTTAGCAAGATTTAGGAGCTGTGACTCTTCTGTCCTCATGGTGATTCATTGTGCAAGTCACGTTTCCTTTGTGCTTTTGTACTGGAAAGCACATACTTCTACAGGAGATTTTTTCCCCCATTTTCCCACAACATCACCATCTACTTTTTTTACTGCTCTTCCCTCATACACAAGAGCCTAACTTTCACAAGTACATTTCTCATTAAGGCCTGACTATTCCCACGAGAAGTTCAGATTCTCTCTATTTCTGCTAGATTAGAAATCTAGAGAGATGCAATTAGAAAGCAGATGATGATAAACTGTTTGATGTCAAAACCTTTGAAACGCTTTTGATTCCAGCCTTCCTTAAATTCAATTTCTCATTCCTATTTTCTAAAGTGCATTTTCTTGAAATAAGGATATTTTCATCTCACTGTAAGGCAGATACCCAGAAGTAGAACATAATGTGTTTATCTTTCTCAGAGTTTCACCAGGCTGTCAGTTTTAAAAAATCAAATTTCAAGTCTGTAATTTCTCAGAGGTCTTTAATTTTGTTTTTAACAGAGTCTACTCCATTTCTAATTTCCATTATTATTTCCCTCTGGCGATACCTCCACAGACCTCCAGAAAGTGGAAGATTAGAGAAGAATTGAGTATAGAAGATCTCCAGGGTCTTTGGAAAAACAAGTATAACTCTCCACAGCACCTCCAAACTAGCAACAGTGTAGTGTTTAGGTATAGCTTCAAAATATTTGTTTATGAAATAAGACACTTTAAGAAAAAAAAATAAGCTGTTTAGGTTAATCATACTTCAGTTTTTATGTGTGAGCTAGCTCATTTCAAATGAATTTGTCTTTGAGAAAAATCCTCAGACCTGACATGCAGCAAGTAGGATTTGCAACTTTGGAATTGCAAAGAATTGATTTCAGCACAAAGCTGCATTGAAAGACAGCCCATGGCATGAAGTTTTAAGCTGTTTTTTTTTTAACACAGTGATTTAAGAAGCTCCAATATCTGTACTTTCATTTTAAGAGGGAAAAGGAACGTCCATTATTGCCTACACCCAAAACCTTCAGAGAGCCCACTGAGCTGCTGATTGGTCTTGGGAACCCTTGCTTCTGATGCTTTGCTGAAAGGATTTGTTAAGAGACTAAAAAGGTGCAGCCAAGAGTGCGTAAGTCTTACTCGTGCTGACTGTTTTGGTGCCCAAGGCCCCTGCCGCAGAGCATGGAGCCAGTCTGCTCTCCCCGATGTCGCGGCTGCGTGCTTTCGGCCCTCGGATAAAAGTAACTTTGTACGTTGGGTGTGCTTAAATACACCTCCAGTCTGTGGAAGGGTGCTGAATTCTGTGCCTTGAATTTGCACCAGAAATCAGATTTTCCTCCTAATACCTTAGTACTTTCCTAGACAGCAGAGCTGCCCACTCTGTACGCTAGCTTGCTGGAGACTTGCTTGGTGTCTATAACTTGACTTACGCTCTGGTGTTATATGGTTCCCCCTTTATTCTGCCCACAGCAGCTGGCTCGTCTCTCAGCCAGCACAGCTGGCAAACTCAGCCCTGTAGCTTACACCTTGTGTTTAGCTTGAGAGCTTATTGATTCAGCTTCGCAAAGATTTCTGCATAAATGCTGTGGGGGTTTTTCTTTTTTTTTCTGCGTGGTGTCTTTTGGCCTAATGAAGGTATAACCTCTTCCCCAAAACCTCGTCTGTCTTATCTACTTTCAGCATCGTGACTGGAGTTACATTCCTGCTAATTCTCTGTTTATTATACGTGGAGTGCGTAAGGGGTGTGATTTTGCCATAGAGCAAGGCATGTACAAGTTAAATACTTTAACTCTTGCACGGACTCCTACAGATTCATCCCTTAACGCTCTTTATCCAGATGTGTAAAAGATAAGGTTTGAAATCCGTTGCAAACCGATGTTTGTAACTGCAGCGTTATGTCTGCAGAATAGGTTTGCTACACTGACTCAATATTTGGCCATAAGAAAAAAAATCAACAGAAACCCTGTAGGTCCTCTGCAGGGAAAAGTTCTTAGAATTTACATATGGTAGCAAGGACCTCACAATAAAAGTGAAGATTTTTATGAGCAGCCCATGTTCTAAACATGTTAAGTATCTATAAACAGGTAATTCAGGCAGGAATTGTTTTCTGAAGAGTTTTGAGATGCACAGGACATCCTGGATTATCTCATGATCTAAACAGCGTAACTGGTATAGTAATGCAGTATAATTCATGCATCTTACCCAAACTCTCATGTTTGCCAAAAATAGATTGTGGTTGTGTACCTCTCGCATAGAAAAGTAAGATTCATAGTCATATTAGGAACTTTTATTTGCATATGTGCTCTATGATCCAGAGAACAACACTGATATATTTGGAGTATATGAAATACACTTTTTTTTCTACTGTTTTAAAATGTGCCTGTCCCTCAAGATATGCCATTAATTCATTCCATAAAGACCTCTTGCAACAGTTTCATGGGGTGCATGTAATTTCTTTAAAAGTGGAGGGAGAGGAGATGTTACTGTGAAAACTAATTTCAACATAACTCGGCTAAGGTGCGCATTGAATGAATTAACATATCCTTTAAAATCTAATCTTAAGTGCAAGATTTAATTCTGGATGATTTCTTTGACCTAAAATGATTTTATGTCTAATTTGGCTTCTCTGGGGTTTTGACATTATTGCCTGAGCCTTAAGGAAAAAAAAAAAAGGCCAGAATTTTGATACTTAGTAAAATTAAATTTTAAATGACATCTGCAATTTGATCAGGCTGTTCAGGCAGACCCAGGCCATGGAGATCTGATGCTACATCTCCACCAAATCGCTATGCAGTCTTGTTTCTGTTTAGGCGAGGGCTTGGTAGACGCGACCGCAGCAGGGTGGACCTCTGCCCACCCAGGACTTGGTGTCTGGAGGTCTGGCTGCTGCCAGTGCTGTCTGCAGCCCTGTGAGCACCAGGGATGGTTCAGTCTTCTGCTGTTTTCACATGTTCCTGTTTACGTAGATTTGGCCAGGCCTGAAAGCTAAAATGCCAACATTTGTTATCACTTCTGTTTGCTCATGATTTTGAACTTCACTTTCGGAAACAGAAGATTCAGATGATTTGGAGTTTCACTGAAACAGCTGAATACTTGCCTCAAAACATCCATCAAAATGTTGGAGAAATGTCTTTCACTGATAGCTTCCAAGCACATCTGCTTGCTTGTTTATTTGATTTCATATTTTAAGATCTTGATAGGCATGGCAGTCTGATCCAGAAGGATCAGAAAGAATTTGCCCATAGCCTTCTCCATTGCAGAAGCAGCTGCTCAGTGTCCCTTACCAAGCTTTTGCCCCGGTGGCAGTAGAGCACAGTGTAAGGGAGCACAGGGGAAATCTCTGCATATTTTATGCTGGGACCATGCTTGCTATACTTTGTCTTGTCATTGACCCTGGAATATATTACCAAGTGAAAAACTCCATGCATACGATACATATGAAATAGGTGTAAAAAAGCCCCTGGTGTTTCACTGGCCCATCACCGTTGAGCTTTTCTTGTTTGGTGGGATGCAGTCAAATAACTAGCTCTTGCCCAAACAAGTGAAAGTATTTTCTGCATTTGTCTCCTTAGCAAGTGTTATGCACTTTCTAAAGAGAAAAGAAGCTTTTGAAAGCCACCTAAAAGAAAACAGAAGGGCCTCAACAGAGTTCAAACCAGCTGGGAGGTTTTTGCAGCCGTACACTCGTGATATTGGTGGGTACCATATACCAGATGGTAGCACAGCTATGAATACTTTGAAGGGAACAGTATCTTTGTCTGATATACTTTTAATCATTTGTGTAAGAAACAGCAGGTTGTCATGTCACAGCACTAGGCAAGATTACAGCTGCTCTTCAGGTAGATGTTGCTCGTTTTGGGTATGCGCAACCCTGGGAGAGTGTAAAAATGTCCCTTCCCAAAGATTGGTGCTCAGAGGAAGTGCAGAGGTTCGTGTGATAAGCCTTTAACTGGGCAGGTCTTTTGCGTCCTAACCATTCAGATGATTTATTTGCATGTGACTGTTTAGGGATAAATGTTTTGTAGTACATGGAACTTCTTTTTAAATGCATTCCGGTGTTTTCTACATTCAGATTTTTGAGAGTGGCAATGTAACACCAAATGCTTACACCTGAAGAACAACTGACCTAAAAACATTTCCCTCAGATGAGGACAAACCTTTCCACTAAGGTTTTCTTACATAGCTATATTGACTTGGCTGGCTATTTTCCTTTTAATGTAGTTGTGTCTGTTCATGGCTGTACGTGCTCTGAAGAAGGTGGTGGGATGGGTCAGGACTCCTGGTTTTTGGGGTAGTCATACTGAATGAAAGGCTCGATGACTGCTGTATAACTGTAAAAGCCTAAATCCCTTGATGGATTCTCAGAAGAGTTTCAGATATATAGATCCTTTCTTAATGAGGAAGAAATAGTGATTTCTTTTTTTCTTGTTCCTAAAAGTCTAAAGAAGTATGTTGAAACTAAGACTCATACCTTATGCTTTGTTGCATTATTTACGGTCAGAAAAGGAGAAAAGTCTCTTATTTATTAAAATATCAGAAAAACTGTATGACAGAATATTTTTCTCTCAAGAAAAAAGTAATTATATTTTACTCTGTGGCCTGCTTTGTTTTTGCAAATTCTGACAGTTTTATATGAAAGTATTATTGAAATGCCAAAATGATTTCCATATTTATACAAATACTGAATAATGTTTGGCAAATTTTATTCTTTCCTCTTACAATATTGTTATGGTGTGAAATTTGGATTCAGTATTTCTTGGTGCTAGGAGTTTTGATTTTACTCAAATTTTTCATTATTAATTTCAGATTCAAATTTATCCATCATTAAGGTATTGATTAAATTCTTATCTTTAAAGTGATAGAGGGAATGGAATCTTTTTTACTACAAAATCTTAGGGTCATGAAACGTAATAGTCTAGCTAAAGGTTTTACAAACATGAGTTTAATTAGTCTATCTTCAGTGTTTCAGAAAAACTTTTTTTTTGAAAAGTACAACATATAGTTAGTTATGCACCATAGCTTGGTTCTGTG
Organism: Rhea pennata; assembly: GCF_028389875.1. NCBI lineage: Eukaryota > Metazoa > Chordata > Aves > Rheiformes > Rheidae > Rhea > Rhea pennata. The sequence goes on along the minus strand of NC_084671.1, from coordinate 16,755,086 downwards.
TCTAAACAGATGCGTTTACTTAAATCAACAACATCTGTTCACTCAGGGGATTGCATTTTGATAACTAAACTGATTCTAAAAATTATATTGGATAAGCAGGTGACGGGTTTGGATGCATGCGTAAGATTTAAATTCCTTGTAGGTTTAGTCTCCTGTTCTAGATGATATTGGGAATAGTACCCATTTCTTGTTACTCGGGCAAATCCTAATGGCAGTCTTGCTAAGGGATATTTTGGGGATTTTCCACACCAGCGAGGTACATATGGGGTGGTGCTGATTCGCTTCCTCCACACCTCTCTGCTCCTCCCACCGATGATATGCTGCCACTGCTACTTTAAAGGTGGCATAACACAGTGAATTTTAAACCAGATGTTGAATGTGCTGTCTACTTAAGTATTTGGTCTATTAATTTTAAAAGAAAAAATAATGAGGAACTGCTTCATGTTATAAAGGTTAGAAACAAAAATAATCAGTCAAATTTAGATAACCTTATAGAAAAATAAAAATTAGCTGTGATGATGTGTATGTTATTTTCATTACAGAATGATCTTAGGGCCTATTTTATTAATTGAATGTAATAAGGTTGCTCTTTATAGCAACAATAAATACATAAACTAACCAACTTAGATAAGCTTGAACTGAAAGTAGACAATAAGATTTGGGTCATTTTAAAATTAATTTTGAACACTGTCAGATGGTTAATGAGTTCAGTGGTAAAATTCTTGAGAAATTATTGGAAAAGCAGTTTTAAAGAGAAGTGATTATCTGTTGAGCTTTAGGTGTCTTACTGACCTTGTAAGCAGGGAAATCTCTCTGCAGTATTCATCTCCCCTTCCTATGGTGACAGTAGTTAAACTGGCTTTACTTTTAACTAAGAATAAACCAAGGCCTGCCTTTCATGGTTTAGCTGCTGTGAGACTCGGAGAAGGTGCACTGTCTTCTCCCTTTAGCCTCTCCTGTTGAAGGGAAATGCATATGTTGCAAACAATAGCACTTGATGGAAAAAAATGATTTTTTTTTCCCCATCTGGAATATCAAGGTAGCTAAACTGGAGCTAATCAGAAACTGTTCTGATTAAACAGATGTTTTGTCAGGAAAATGTCTGTTAGTTGAAATGCAAGCTTTTCTCAGCAGCCCACCGATTTTGACCAACTTTTGGTTTTAGCCTTGTCTCCATAATGGTGGTTGTGGTTGAATTCAGTGACTGCTGACTTCAGCCAATTTGTGTTGAGAAAAAATATCTGCACACTGTAAAAATCCTTCCAGTGTATGTTTTATATTAACATCCTAGCCATCAGGCTCGTGTGTTGGCTGCACTTTCCAGCATGGGATGAATTAGATTTTATTCAGCATAAAAATTGACTCTTTAGCTAGCATTCATATGACGTGTGGGAAACATGGATTCACAGCCTGTTCCTTTTCTTATCTATTGATATGCTAGAAAGGAACTGCACCAGAAATTGTTCGCACCTGCAAGACCAAAGGCATGGCAGTTACAACTCTCACTCCAGGTGCTGGGTAGCAGTAACACACGAATATAACTGGAGGCATTTGACTTTTGGTACTTGAAGTCTGGAGTAGATCTCTTTCCTTTCTTTCTGATGCTGAATTTAGAAACATCTTAGTTTCATGCAGGAGATTGTTTTTAATATGTAACAAACATTTTTGAGCATGGGAAAGTAATTTCCCATTGATCAGTATTTTCTACTCCTGCCAGAACTGTGCATGTTTGGGGTTCCATTATGTGAGTCTTTATTGCATTAGGTGACCTTCAGTTTACAGGATATTTAAAAGAATATTTAAAGGAACTTTTAGGGGGTTTAGTGCTAACAGTGCATCTGTTCTTATAAGCTCTACTTGGATTGTTACATTTTGTGATTCTGAATCGATGTAGAAGTTAGGCCTTTAAGACCGTGGACTATACTACAAAGAAAAATTAACCGGAGCAGAATAAAGTATGTTGCATTGCCAAATCGCATTCCAGCATGGTTGATTTCCTTCGCCACACTGATAGAACACCACAAAGTTTTATTTCTTCCCAAGTTATGATCTTTTCTTCTCTGCAGAGCTAATTAAACATGTGGAATGGTATATGCAATAACATAAGCATAAAAAAGAATAAGCACCAATACCTGTTCAGCACTAACTCAAGCTTGCAGTCAGTGGACATGTTTATAGATTTTTCAGCAGTGAACCTGCTTTCATAAAAACACATGTAACATACACCAGTAAAACTGGGTATTGGGTGGAAGTGGAAAGAAAAGTAACAGAACTGAAAATCTGCGAAACACCAGCTAGTAGATTTTTCTTTAATACATATATAAAGGTCTTAATCTTTCATCTGACATTAACATCCTTGTCCAATGCAGAATAAGACTTATTTTCGGCTGAATACAAAAGTTTGATAACATTCACTTGCTGCTGTTGCTGATTTGTTTCTTTGTCCCTCTTCATTGGAATAAGACATTTAAAGATACTTATAGCATATAAAACCACTGACCATCTCTCTACAGAATACCTTTCATCATCACCCATTTCAATGATTTATTTACAATGGTTTAGTTCTCATTCACATCACAAAGTTCATTAAAAGCACTTAATGGACAGCAGTTTAATGGAGGCTCTGCCACTGCATCTCTTCACACAGCAACATTTTCAGTACCACAAAAAAGCCTGCAGCGTGTTTTGGACCATGAGAACACTTTAACTTCAAGAAATGTTACTCAACAATTAAAAAAATGTCTATAGCAAGGTCAGGGATAATTTAGGAAAGCAGAGAGCAGTTGTCTGCCCCTGGCACTGTCAGGGCTACAGTCAATAGCAGTGCCGGGTCCTCTGCTCAGTTCCTTCTCTCGTCTTGTTTCTTGCTACATTTGCACTTCTTTTTTTTTTAAACAAGTCTGCTCTTGTAGTCTCCAAACCATACTGGAGTGTTGATTCTAATAGCCTGGTGAAAAAAACTTGTTGGATTTCTGAGGTTACTTCAGCTGCTTGTATTATTTTCGAAGACCTTGTGTTGAAATAGTGCTTCAACCTGACTGTTCATTCCATGAGACTTGTTGAAATAATACTCAAAACTGATATGTCTGGGTGCCATGAACGCAAGATGATGTCAACCGTCTTCAAGTTTTCTGTTCTGTTGCTGCAATACACCTAGTAGATCACGTTGCTGATCTTTTAGAATGGAGTTAAGTGAACGCAAGTATGCAGATATGGGCTTCTTATCAAAGTAATCATTTTGCATAATGGAATTAAATCTATAGAATTATAATCCTATAAAATTTTCATGACAGCTGCTGAAGGAAATGCAAGTATGTGTAAAGCCACTGCATTTTAGGAGGAATCTGTGCGTGTACAGACTAATCATGCAATTACAAATCATCAAGATTAATAGAATCTGAAAACTAGCTATTGGAGATACCACAGGTAATTAGAAACAAAAGAAAACCTTACTTTCCTTGGAGCTATTATTAAATTAGAAGAAAATAATAAATTACCTTCATTTTTCAGAAGATGATAACCTTTTAAAGTAACTGAATTGCCATTGCAGGTCCAGAGCTTTCAGTAAGGCCCAATGCTTTTCGCTGATGCGGAGTCTGGGCATCTTAGTGCCAAGTGCTGGAATTTTGCCTGCAAAAAAGATGCCAAATTGAAAGTAATATTTGAAGCCCAGTGATGAAGCTGATTTCATGTTGGATAAAATTAATACTTTAAACGGAATTGTAAAACATGTATTGTGAAATGAGAAGTTTACCAAATGAGTTATTTAGTGTTGGATAAATGTATTTCAGCAGTTGTCACTTTTATTTTGATTAAGCAAACTAAGACAAATGTCAAAAACCCTATATGTATGACATATTAGCATGTGTATGTTTATTTTAAAATTAAGCACAAGCTCATCTAAATTAAGAATAGAAAAATGAAAGGAAACATGTAATTTGCTAGTATGAAATCCAAGAACAGAAGCTACTTTCCTGCACCATAACAACAAATGCCAGAGGCCATATTTTCAACATATAAAGTGAATGAAAAATAATTCATATCAAGGATGCAACACTCTTCTCTCTACTCCCCCCTGTATTTTACTAGATTAGCAGTTCAAATAGAAAAACGCTTTTGGTGGATTAAGGACCCCTGGAGATGGAAAAGGAAGCCAGAATTTGTGCTACAAGGTTTTTATCCTTTTTATCCCTTACATATTTTTTCTCAGTGTAGATAATAAGCCATGCAATAATGCTTTAACCTGTAAAACATCAAAATCTTTTGGACTCCGCTGTGTGCTGCTGACTGAGGCTGACTTTATTTAGTAACATTTATGTTCTTTTTAAATCACGGTGAGTTTTTTCCTGCCCCCAGTTAAAGCTGGATTTTTTCATAGGTCTAAGAGGATTTGCAAGAGGCTATGTCTGTTTCGTGTCATATTATAATGAGTAGGCTTTTATCCCGTTTACTAAATTACACATTCAAATAATATATAGACCAAATTTTAATAGCCTATAACACTTACATTTACCTGTATTTATTCCACTATTAATAATAGTATGTTAATTATACAAATGAATTATCAGGGAGGCATAGAACAGCATTCACTGTATTTAAGTGTTTTATTACACTAACTGGGACCATGAATTCATTAAGCTGTATATTATGACATGCATAATATTATAAAACTAGAACTCCGCTTCGTAACACTTAGCAGTTGCTTGGCCAATATCATTTTTAAGTGGTGAATATGATCAAATAAGTCTACTTGCAGGAAAGCTAGACTTAAATGTGTTCGTTTATTTGTTACATGAGGTAAAGGCTATTAACAGGGAATTTCTTAAAGAAGTCACCCTCAATGCTTTGTAAGTTATTCATTGGCTGACTACTGAGCAAAGTTTTACTTTGCTTTACCGAGGAAAGTTTTGCTTTCATTGTTCCTTCAGAAACTCAGGGACTTCTTCTACTTTGGACTTCCATTGTCCTTCCCATTTTGGCAGTAAAAACCTATCTGCTGTACTAGAGAGTTTATTCAAATCCTATAACGAGTATCTGTCCATTCATGTTTTTTGTTCTTGCTCTGGCAAGTTTTAGGCAATTTGAGCTTCAGTTCCACAAATATTAGTAAAGAAAAACTAAGAGGAAAATCATTGTTGGTAATCTGGTAATTGCTTAGATGAAACACAAGTTGCCATTTCATAGAAGGAAATTTAATACCATTTATTATAGTTAATGATTACGTCTGGTATTCCAAATTGCTAATAAAATTATAAATATCAAAATCACAATGAATGACACTTTCTATGCTTTTTGATCAGGGGCTCCCATATGGTCTAGTGGTCAGGATTCCTGGTTTTCACCCAGGCGGCCTGGGTTCGACTCCCGGTGTGGGAATCCAGGGTATGTTAGTATCAGTTTTGGGGGTTTGGTTTAGCTCAGTTTGTTAGAACATGGTGCTAGTAATGCCAAGATCGTGGGTTTGATTCCCATATGGGCCACTCGCTTGAGAGTTGGACTAGATGATCTCCAGAGGTCCCTTCCAACCTTACCAATTGATTACTAGGCTGAGTCGCTCTTTGGATAGTCATGTCTTTGCTCTAATGAAGTCTGTTTTCCAAGCATGTCTTGATGGCTGAGTGTACCTGAAACTGTTAACTGATATGGGAGTAAGTGAGAGAGCACCTAGTGCAATCACTATAATATGTTTAAAACTAGCCATCCATCTCTGAACACTGAATGCTCTGAATAGGCAACAGATTTTCTCCATACCAGCAGAAATGCTCTGTATCCTGTTTTTCTGTCCAGCAGTTTGGCACATGCTTCTGGAAGCAATGTGGTGGGAATTGCGAAGAACTGGAAAAGGACTCTCCTGAAAACTCACGGGTTTTGTGCTGTTTCCTCTGAGCACTTTCTTAATTTAGGGCTTATTTATTGCTCAGTGATGGACTTTTCTACTGAACATCTTGAAACTCCTGTTGGAAAGAGGCAGAGTAGAAAGCCAGACATTGGCAGCAGTGACCTAATTTTTGCTACAGTGCTGATCCTGTTCCTTTTCATCCTTGTTGGGGCTGTGTGAAATCTCTGGGCAACAGCTGTAAGATCAGCTCCCTTGTGGGGGCAATTTTTAGGAGATGTAGGAGCTACACTGAAGCGGTGTTAGTGTCCCGGTTATGTTGCGGGATGGTTCTGCTCACTTTGCAGCTTTCAGATATTCATTGAAAACATTCTTTGGATGTCGTCTTCCATTCCCATTTTAGGAATAATCCTACATAAGCTTTTTTTCTATCTAAATGTTCTCTGTCCTTTGGATTGATGTTGTGTCCAAAAATTGGTTTTCCTCTCTTTCCCTTTTCTAGACCTCAGGTTTTGTTGAATTTCCTTAACTCGGTCTGTAATCCACGAGTTATAGAAGGCAGGACGGACAATGTGTGTCTATTAAACTGTTTGAACTGAAAAGCTGAACTTTGATGACTTTTATGACTTAATTATTGAGGGAACAAAAAAGAGGAAAAGGCTTTATTTTTTTTTTCCTTGTAAATGGCTTATTCTTGCAAATTCTATAATCTGAAGCTTTTCATGCCGGACCTGAGTTGATATTGGAAATCTGTCAAAACAGAATGGTAGCAGAATTGGATGACCTAGAATTAATCTTTTTTAAGGCCAGACTGGACCAGATGGTGGTCAAAATGCCAAAGTTGTTTGGATAGCATTGTGCTGTGTGGATGTGCATTGCACTTTAATTATCCTTTGGTTGTGGGTTGTGGTGGATGAGGTTAGCACTCCAAATGCCTATGTTGTACTGCAGTTACAAGACAGTAAAAAAGTGTGCATATCTTAAGGGGAATGTATTTTAATACGTAAGACATGTTAATACATAATTGTTTTTACTTGGAATTTAATTAGTCTCAGATTATCCTTGTTGCTTTGTAAGTATCATTTTCGTTGGATAGAAGATTGATTTTGCATGGAATACTTCCTGACTTTTAATAAAGTTGTGCTCCAAGCACTATTATCTGAATTTTCAGGGAACGTAACAGTCAATTTTCCCACAGTAACTGCACTGCCACATTCAAATGTTTAGATAAAATACAGCCTTCAGCTGAGACATTCTCTTTGAGTATCATCATAGCTAAACTATGTCCTTTCATCTTCCATCAATGTTGGCCAAGAATAATACATTTGAATTATAAAAGAATGAAAACAGGTTTGCTTTACAAATGAACAAACATTAATTTTTGCAAGTTGAGTTGTAAATCAAAACTATAGCAGCTTAAGCATATTGTACCTCATTTTTCTGCAAGATAACTTTATGACTTCACTCGGAGCTGGGTACGAGAAGGTAGCAGAGAATATACTCTGTAGCCATATTGGTAATCTCAATTTTCCAATATCAAATTTTATTCAATTATAGCAGCCTTTGAGAAAAAATTCTGCCCTCCCTTTTCATCTCATCGTAGTGTTATGATGAACATAGAAAGAAAGCAGCCAGTCATTTGCAACTTTTATCATAGAAAAATATATTATTGGTCCAAGTTGGGATGAACTGTATCCTCATAGCAAACCAAACTAGTCAACACACCATGTTACTTATGCACGTGTGCACCAACAGAAATAGATGGAGATATCTTTTACTGACTCCATAGAAGTTGCTAGGTCACGTCTCCTCTAGTTCTCTCTTATTCCTGTTTTAGAGTTTTTACAAAGTTTAGAGTTTACTACAAAGTAAATATCCAGGTTGTGAGAGACATGAAGCTAGAGAAAGGAATTCAGATTTTTAGAGAATCTCATACTGGCAGAGAATCGGAGCATATCTGACAGGTACTCCTAGGACTTAGGAGATCAGCACAGAGCTTGAGGATTGAGAGGTTTTACACAGTTTTTAAAACTAATTATTCGATGCTGCTAATTAAAAGTGCTTCTTGGTGCTTGTCTCTGTATGGGATAAGGTGTGTTATCCCAGCTCTGCTCACCTAGTCTGGCCTCCAGCCCTTCAGTTTCTTCTTGAGTTCTCTGCAGTGGGAACGAAGCGCAGCATCTGCTATGTGCTTCTGGATACCAAATGTGTAATACCTGTACTTAATTATTCAATAATGTTACCATCAGAGATATAAATAGATAAAAGAAATCTGAGCGATTTTAGAAGCAATCAGTTTATGAAAACAGCTTACAGCTTGGAAATGTTCTGCAAAAGATTCTGACAACTAAAAGAATGATGTAACGGTCTCTGTTGCTTAGAAAGCTCTTACAATAGAAACACTAGAAAAAATGATACCCTTTTTCAGTATAGTCAAAGCTTGAAATATGTCATTTTGGTGAACTGTGGTAGATTTTTGTTTAAAGCAAGCAAGCAATTTCTCATGGCAGGACTAAGTCTTGGTTGGTTGGTTGGTTTCATTTTACTGAAAAAGATTTAAAACTCTGGAATGGATAGTTCAGTGCAAGTGGTAGAAAGGAACCACAGAAATGGGTTAATGTTGTTTATGACTCGAGAGAAGGTTTCACAGCTTTGAAATGGCTGAAGAGAGTGGAGACACCAAGGTTGTGGTAGGAACTGGAGACTGAATACTGTCAGGACTCGTAGGAAGGACGTAAATGCAAAGGGTACCTTACAAACGCTGAAGTGTGCAACGCTACAATGCTTCTACAACCTCAGCGTGTGTCAGCCAGGAGAGCGTGTTGTGATCAGAAAGGTGGATGAGAAGGCAGATAACTAATACGTGGTTTAGCATTTATTTATTTAACATTCATTATGGCTCTATTTTTTCTTCTCTTTTCAATCTTTTTTATTAAAAAGATGCTGTGATTGTAAACACTTAAATAGGAGTTTTTCCCCCCATGAGATCTCTGCTAGGGGGACTCATTCATACTGTATGTACCAATTTTAGCTTCCACTCATGATTGGACTCTGTTGTAATATGTGATATGTGCTCTGGCACACTTCTGAGGCCAGAAAAGTTCTCATTCCACACACACACATGTGTGTATATATTTATGTATGTGTATTTATATATATGAATACTGTTTTAAAGCATCTTATCTTTTTACTGTCCTTTTGTCACCTAGATGAGCCCTTATGCTCATACTAACATGGATATTTTTCTAAGCAGGCAAGAAGAGATGGGTTATGGCAAAGCTACTTTATGTGAAAGGTAGCCCAGCAAATGCTGCTGGCATGTCTGGATGGAGGAATTTTAGAAATAGTGCAAGTTCTTCACTCTAACACAGTATAAGAAGTTTCATTCAGGCTTTTGTGAAGGGAAAATTGTCTATTTTTTTAATACGTTTTCAGTTCATGTTGAATCTGAGAGTAAGAATCTGAACTTGGCCAGTCAACATAGTTATATCACTTTATTGTAGCTCACGCTGCATCTGTATTTAGTCCTGAGCTGGACATTCCCCTTTGTCCTTTCATGCTTCCCCTCAGGCAGCACACATATATAGTAACAATTGTATGTTACCCTTTAACTTTGGGTTTGTCAGTAAATGTCTCCATCTTTGGGTTGTGCTATCTTGAGGGCTGCTGTTTGCAATTCTGACATTTCTTGCATGGAGTTAGCAATTAGGAGGAATAGTTGCCTAGGAGGAAGAAATGACAATGAAATTTGAAAGGATGAAAAAATGTTGACTTTCCTCTTTCATCCATGATGAAGAAGAAAGAGCCACTTCAGAACTGATGGAAGTTTGGAGACTATGGGGACTTTGTATGGGAGGACATTAGAAGCAAACACGTGGGCCAGGATCAGTAAGCCTGGAAAACTGAAATGGTACAAGGAGAAAACAAAAGCCAGAGATGCTTGAAAAAGGCAGAATAAGATTTAGCTAATAAGTCTTAAGCCTTTCTGACAACACATATTCTTGCACTGAACATCTGATTGTGATGCAGCTCTGAAGATCAAACCTATGATGATGATCTGTTAGATGCAACAGGCAGAGAGCTATAATGCTTGTTTGTTTATTGGTAAGGGAAGCTTATATAAAAAGCTTATATAAAATCAAACCACTTAATTTATTCAGAACCTAATGGTTGACTCAAGTGACAGTATTAACATCCTCTAAAAGCAACATGGAAGGGGAAAAATTGGGCATATATGCCAAACAGTTTTAAAATAGAAGATAGATTGCCAGCGCAATTGCAATAACATAGGATTAAGGGAGCGGGAGTGCAGCAGGGATTTACTGAGCAGAGCCATGGCTGGAAGGAATGCTTTGCAGGCACCTTCTCATGCTTTGCAGGCACCTTCTTCTGAGAAAGGCACATTCGTTTGGAGATGGAGGAGGCTTTCAGTCCTCAGGGGAGAAGGGAGATGCATCTTTCATTGTGTTAGGAGAAGCAGAGACTCCAGCAGAGGTCAGAGCCAAACACAGGTACAGGCCTTTTTAAGTATTTAATTACTCAGGACTGTGAAGAAGCATGACTGCCACCAGGTGGATGGGCTAGCCTGCAGGAAAGCTGGCACTTGCTGGTGGAGTTCTAATGTTTTTGGAGGGAGAGAAAGGAATAACTAGAAAGTATAAATTATATCAGCAAAAAAGTTGCAGTGAGCTTGGTGACTTAGCTTAAGAGAGATCCTTCCTCTGCCAAGCTCGTAGTCTGAGCAGGTACAGCAGGCTTTCCAGCTGGGAGAAAGAGTACTTGGTACTCCCACTTTGGCTCTAGGGAACTGAAGCCCAGAGAGCTCTGATTCTGGAGATTAACTTTAATTAGGACACAGCTGAATGTTGAAATCGGTGAACTCTTAAACATTGCTTGGCTTCTTTCTTTGTACTGCAAGACAGACGAGAAGCACTGTTCAAATAGCCCAGCTGGAGAAATGAGGGAAAGAAGTGGTTTGGGAAATGACTTGGTATAAGCCTCTGATGGCATGGGGAAGTTACAGAAGCGTATGCTGATTTGAAAGAGAGATATGCAAATGCCTAAAAAATAATACTGTTCTTAAGTGCTTTCCTCCTCCTGCACTTCGAGTCAGGTGAACTGAGAATTTGTACAGCTTGCAGAAGAGGAGTGCTAAATATTAAAACCATATGATGAAATAAACTTTCTCTTTTATGCACGAGAATTTCTCCTCACTGCTTAAATAGTTAAGTTTCAAGCCTCAGTATTTTGGTTTATTGCTCACTGTGCCATATATTCTCTCTAACTTTGGTCAAGTTATTTAATCTCTCAGGGATCTTAATGATGAATTAATTAACACTGGTTAAGCAGATTGAGATATCAACATAAAAGACATTGTAAAACTAAAGTTACATGTATTACTCTAAAATTACATAAGCTATTAGGTGAAACTTTTATTGGACAGTATATTACCCCTTAAACTTTCATTTTAGCTGTCACTAAGGAGTTGTTTTCAGTAGGTCATTGTATACCAAGATGTGCGAGCTCTGAGGAAAGTATAAAAGCACATCTTTGCAATTCAAATGAAGAGTAACCTATTTATAATTTCATTATTATTTTATTGCTGTATGAGTTCTGCTATTTGTAAATGTCAAATACAGAAAGGAGTGCTTCAATTTAACCTTCCCTGTCATAAAATAAAAGCTTTATTTCCACTGTCTTTAAGAAAGTACTTCATGTTTCAGAGTAAAATATAACAGACTTAGCTGAATAGAAAATCATTTTGATGCGAATGGAGAAGGGAAAGGCTGGCTTTTTCCTTTTAAAGCAAATTTCATACACATAGGACACACAAGCACACAATATTTCCAACTGAGCTTAATCAAGATACACTTCAAACATCCAGTGGTCTTATTCTGTCTGTTCATTTTCCTCTGCTCTTTTCTGAAAATAGGCAATTCATGTAACATAGACTGCATAAAGCTCTAAAGAAGGAAAATAGATTTCTGTATCTCAGCCTATTATATATGTCCCACCCTCACCACATGTTGCTTTGTGGATCATTAAAATCAGTTGAGGAAATGATGGAATTCTCTCTGTAGACCCATCATAAAGGCCAGGAAGACTGTTACAATAATAGACAGAGTGCTCATTATTCTGAGAAAACTGTGAATAAACTACCTCTTTCTAAATTCAAGTGCATTCAACCCAAACTTTAAACAACATTAAGGGACAAAACACATGCATAATTTGCTATTTTGAGGTAGTTCTTGAATGCATTTCTAGACCTACAGAAGTCAGCGGTCTCTCTTTGACTTCAGCAGTCACTGGGCGAGAGCCTTTGGTGATCTCACATTTTGCTCCATGATAGTCTTAACTACTGTGTTGACATTAGGTCAGTTCAGAAAAGTCTAACTGAGTAAGGCTGATTTCAGGGACTATCATAAAGTATTAATTAACTAATGAATGGGAATTCATTAGAATGCATTGATCTATTTTGGTAAAATTAGTATTTGAATTTATTTTGACCTACTTCTTTGTATTTGGAGGTTGTCTTAAAATGAAATAATAATTTTAAAGAAGTAATACATTATTTATGCTATAACTTTCACCTTTCCTAAAACTGTTCTTTTCTAGATTGCTGAAAATCTTTTTGAAAGATGATTAAGAAAAATAATATACAAATTTCATAAAAGGAGATGTCTACAGATTATTAGGCAAACTCCTCATTTCAGATGTCATCTTTTTTTCCATAGAACGTATCTGGGAGACTTTATCGAAGTAATTGGTTGTATCAACATTCGTTTTTCTAGTTAATGCTTAACTACCTTCAACATGTAGAGGAAAAGTTATTTTTTTCTAAATAGTAATTATGAGAAATTCCCTCACCAGAACAACTGAGGTACAAAAGAAAAAGTGGCTAAAGACCCCCTCTTTGACTATTACAGTGTAAATGACTAACCCTGAATGAGCTGTGACTAAAACTTAGTGGATCTTGGGGGATTTTGTCAGTGGGGTGAGAAGGAAGTTGACATTACACAGTAATACTGCTATAAATGTAAGAACAGCTCACAGACTTTTGTTATCCATATAGTTAGTAGGATCTGTGTGAACACCATGAGACTTGCTTTCTGACTTTTTTCCAATGTGCTGCAGAGAAAAATGACAGAGATGGCAAGAACCGATCATATCTTAAGTAGTGCAAATGAGGTAGCTAATAAAGAATGCGAAGAACAACAACTTGTCTGATCAGCATTAAGTGTTGTCATTAGAGACTAGGTAGTCTCTAGAGTGTTTTGTATTTATGAGATGCATGGGGACCATGTAGCACAGCCTGGAGAACTAGGTCAGGGAGTAAAGTTCACTTAAAAAAAAAAAAAAAAAAAAAAAAAAACACTACCTCCCTCCTTCCCCCCCACAAAAAGCCCTCCCCTCCATATCTTCATAACAAAGAAAAAGAAACCCTCCATAAAGAAACCCTTAATTTTTACAGAATGCAAGTAGATGAGACAAGTATTTCACCTCTTCCATTCTAATGTATTTACATCAGCCCTTTCTGACATACAAACAGTCATTCTCTCCTAAGCGAGAAGCCACTTTTGAATTTCTTGAATGACCTAGAGCATCCTTCCTTCACTGTCTTCAGGTTACTGACTAGTCACTTCTACAGCAAAAGGATAAACCCGGACAGTTACACTACTACTATTTTTTTTTGTCAGCTTAAGTGTGTAGTCACTCCTGGGTCTGCTGAAGAATGGATGGTTAGGAGAAATAGCATTCACAAGACGTAATACAGTAGATGAACTCTTAAAGATTTACTTGATTGAGGACTAGATTTGCACTGTAAAACCACAAAACTTTGTAATTATTTATAGCTATAATTAGTCTTTCTCCAGGATACTGGTTTATTACCACACTGCTGTAATAATAAACTGGAAGTAGGTCAGCATTTCTGACTTCCCATGTCATGTTCCCTTCCATGTGTTCCTTTGTATGATGTCGTCTTAAAAGTGTTTATTCCTTTAGCCAATGTCCTCTTATCAACTTCATTTCTTTTTACCTAATGTAAAATTTATTTCTGGTCACCTTTCAGTCTTGTAGCTCAAAGTTTCTGAAAATGAGAGCTCTTTGCTCCCATCTGTTGGTGAACACATTACCAGACAGCTCTTCCACCTCTGAGAGCTTGCTGTCCAGACAGTAGCACGGGTAGCAGCCCTAGGAGGAAAGGTGCTCTCATCTGCAGGGTAAAGTCTTGGTAAGCATAGGAGAGAGCATCTCTAGGGACTGTCACTTGCTTCCTGTTCAGCATTCTAAGATGACACTGGAGGAGCCATGAGAACTAAATACAAATTCAGAATTGATTGAACTGAGTGGATGACTGGGCAGCTGAAGGGTCTGTATTAAGGAGACCAACCTTGGTAACACAGGCCTAAAGTATGATGTTGTCTCCACTCTGCTATCTCAGGTCAAACAGTATCGCTACAGTTTTTATATCTGTATCTAAGCTGATATTTAACTGATGAAGCCTGGATTTTCTCATGAGCAATGTACACTCATCCAGATGGTTAGGTGGGTGCAGCTGGAACTCATGCTGCCATTTCTGGGTGGAAAAAAAGTCTGCCCCCACTGTTCCTTGGCTGGCTGAAGGTAGCAGAGTAGAATGAACTCCAAGGAGTACCCTTTACATGTCTAGGAAAGTGAAATCTCTGACTGATTTAGAGAATGGAGCTTTAGCCTATAGCTGTGGGGAAAAAAGAAAGAAAAAGTGTGTGTGTGTGTGTGTGAGAGAGAGAGAGAGAGAGAACACTAATTCTGTTTCATTTTAGTCACAACTGGATTAAAACTATATATATATATACATACATATATATATATATTGCATTTTTCTCCCCAGAGAATGGATTTTGAGCAAATCAAATGTGGAAGCAAAGCACAACATTTCTTAAAGGAAATAATCCCTTAGTATTCTGCAGCTCAGCTGTTCACTGAAAATTTGGCAAGAAGGGCAGAGCACCGGCGGAGGGTAACACGTGCCTGCCATCTTTTGCTAAGTCCTGATGGGGAATGGGAGCTGGGACAAGCTGACAGCAGAGTGATGCAGCAAAGATTATTTGTCTCCTATTAGATCTTCACAGAAACATAAGCCCATTGACGCAATGCTAGGTTACTCTGTGGAAATGAATTACTTGTTAGGGCCGTGATATTGCCGATAGGTTTTTCCAAACTTCTTTCAGATGTAGATTCTCCCGTGGCAGGATTTTAGTGCCCTCTCGCGTCCCTTTCTCCAGGTTTGGGAGGGGGCCCCTGCGTCGCTGCTTGCGGCTGGGACCGCTCTTTTAGCGAGGGCTGTATCCACTCCTGCGCTCCACATTTTGTTCCCCTAAGTAGCATTTTCCTCGTTTCATGCATATACTTGAGCCTTTCAATAGGGAAGAGCTGTCTCCTAAGGGTATGCTAGGCCCTAGATGCTCTAAAGTTCGGATGAGGATATTCGTTAGTTTTAAAAGGGCTTCTAATTATTTCCGCTGTTTTGTGTTATTTCTGACTACACTTGACAAAAAGCGTTCCCTGAAGAGCTGTCCAAACTAGAAAGAAATGTTTTCCATCAGAAAGTGCTAACTGGATGAAATTCAACTGTATTGAGGGATCATGTTTCTTTCAATATTTTTTTCATGAAGCACTGCTGAAACATGTTGTTTCACCACAGAAAATTTTTCATTTTCAGTTTGACCATTGCATTGTATAACTGGACAGAAAAAAGGGATATACTTTCATCTTGCCAAAATAAATCACATCAATAAGATCATTTCTTTGTTCCCTGAATGAAATTGTTTGTAATTTTCATTTTTTTGTAGCAAAAATCAGCTTGGAGCAAGAGAGAAAAAATCATCAAAATGAGGAAATTTATCATTGAATGGAAATACTAAACTGCTACCCATGTTAGTGGCATTTATCCGATAAGATATTTCAGCATTTCACTGTGAGGTGACTGGGATCCATTTCACCAGTCTTTAGGAAAGTTATTACCAGCAGCTCACTGCTGGTCAGCTGTTTGAACAACTGATAACCTCAACTTTTTCTTGATGGCCTATTGAAGGTATTGCAAGCTTAAATTTACAGCAGTGATCAAGAAGGGGACCAGTGGTGACAAATTATCTAGAAGAGCAAAATTCTTGATATTTTCATGTGGAAGTCATTCTCAAGATATGTGCCGAAGAATTATTTCATGGTTGATAGTGAGGCTTTAAAAGGGTTCACCTGAAAAATAATTATCAGTTAGGAAAACGTGTCTAAAACTTGATTAAATAATTTTTCTTTAGAGAAATTCTGTTATCAATAAGATTAAAAATGTTTTTAGAAGAGGGCTGGGTCTTTAAGTTAAATAACAGAAATGAATTGGTTAATTCTTTTCTCCCATGTGCAGTGCTCATTTACATATATTTTAAAATGGATCATATATCTTCTACTTTTAATGTACTCCAGTATGTTACAAGGTTGGCACGATAGTTAGGTAAAGTCATTCACAGCCTGTTTAGTATTCATCAATGTTGCCCAGTCTGCTGTCTTGGCTCTTAAATGAAAATGAAAGCTGGAATTTTCCTGTATAATCAATTATGCTTTCAAGATTTATTTTTGGTTGGGAATTACAGTGGAAAGGGAGGTGGAGTTAGAGGTGGTTGTGATATAATCTGTCTTCAACAGTCTTTTAAATAGGGAATCAACAAAGTTGTCAACTTTTAATTCTCTCAGAGGTGGTAGTTTGCCAGAATAACAGCAACAGTGCTTTTGCTGGAGGAAGAGCAATGATATCTTTTTGATTTTACATTTTTACATGCTACATTTCTGTACCTGATGCTTACAACTGCAGCAGGAGCACTAAATCGCCGTGTGGCCAGAAATGGCTTATCGTTTCGGGCATGGGCTTTAGCAGGTACTGAATGATGCCCAGCTCTGCTGTTTGCCTTGGGCTGAACCAAGACCCCTGAAGTAAGACTTCCTGCTTCACTACGAGACTGTTAATCAGTTATTGTCATAACTTGTTCTCAATGTTAAATGTGAACTTCTGACAAGCTTGTAATGTACTGACTTTTTTTTTTTTTTTTTGTCTAGCAACATAAACTAGTGGTACAAATGGCATATGGCATGTGTATGAACTTTCTACATTAAGTTAATTTTCTAAAATATTATGGTACATAACTGAATATAGTAGGAATCACTTTGGATTCACAGTACTGCCAGCATTAGAGTCCAAAAAATGCAGGGATGGGATCATTTCCCTTCCAGAGTGCAAGGCCTGAGGCATGTTCTTGCACCTTGTACATGCGTCTAGGGACGTAAGGAAGCAAGCGAAGGAGGGGGTTATTCAGAAATAAGGTTGTAGATCATAGCACAGGTGATTAGAGTACAGAATAGTTTCTATTATTTGTTTGTACGGGTGTTGTTTTCTTACTGTTGATCAAGTAAATGATAATCTCTGAGATTTGCCAAAGGACTGGAATTCCTCAAGGAACATGTGAGGGCGAAATCCAAAAGTGCTCCTTTTGGCGATGTTATTAACCCCTCCGTAAGGAAATCCACATCTGAAGGTCCTTGAAGCGGCACTCTTAGTCACATAAGAAATCCTATTACTTAAAACTTCATTTATTTTATTGACTCATTGGGCCTAATTCTGAGTTCATTTAAACTTGTGCCAGTTATAAAGAACTAATGAAAGTCAGGTATTTCAGAATTCTTTCTCTTTATATATGGGTATAAGACTGAGTGGAAGCAGTACCATCCAAATGAATGAAAATATTAAGTTGGTCTTTGGTTCTAACTTTTTGGCATCAAACAGGACAATTAAAAGATTTATTCTGAATGAGAAGCAATTGATGTAACAGCTTGGGATTTGACAACACTCAGATTCTTTGTGTTTTGAGGGTAAAAGTTTACGGTTTTGTCCTAGTATAGTCTGATCCCGACACGATGGGGGATTTCCCCTTAATAATGTAGAGGGTCTTAGAATGAACATGAATATCGGCTTGAATCCATCTTGTTTTAACCATAATTGTACATTTCTCTAGTCATAAATATATATATGGGGTGGGGGAAAGTACATGGTTGTTCTTGTAGTACATTCCTTTAGGTACATATCCATGATGTTAGGGAAGTGGCTTTCTGCGTGAAAGGAAGGATCCCCCATGTACTTATATTTCTCTTCCAGTATTTGCTGACATGGAGAATAAACTCTTGACACAGAACTCATCTAAATCAATTTGGATCTTCCCTTAAACTTCAACTGGCACTGAATCAGCTCCTGGAAGCAGATGTAGAGCAAAGAGTTGGAAGCTATTCTAGTGGAAATAAATGATAATTAGTCAAACCACTTACAATACTGTGAATTATGTTGACAGAAATAATTGCTTTTCCAAAATTTAGTGTGCTCCTAGTTTATGTCACTAAGTCTGTAGTGAAAAGAATGCTTTTTCTGAGAATATCCCATTCTGTGTTCCAGACATATTTATTTCCCAATAGAATAGGTGAATTAAACTTTAGGGATTCAAATTGGATATATTTACTACTTACTGATGGATCTTATTTTAGAAATTTTTTGTAGAAAATAAAAGTTTTGGGAGGAGGATTTTCTTGTGCTTTCCTTTTTTAAGAAAGAAAGGCTTAGATACTATCAGCAGTGCCACTCGCAATCAGGTACCCTCAGTAGCTTTTATTTCTTATCAAATCAGACAAACATTGGAAGCAAACTGATTGTTTGGCATGTTGCCCACAGAAACAACACTGTTGTCTAAGTCTCTCTATTGTATTTATCCTTTTCAATGTATATATAATTTTGTGAAAGAGCCTTGCCTCAAGGCATTTACATTTTGGGTGAAAAATGCAAAGCAAGCAACAAAAGAACCAACTGATATGCTATTAAAATTTTCCATTGATAACTGAATCTGATTCTGGTTAGCTTCCAGGTTGGTGCTCAACATCTTTCAAGCTCGGTTTGTGATTTTGCATGGGGTTTGACCTCTGGAGCTCTGAAAGGACTTCAGAATAAACTATGAATTTATCTGTTTTTTACTCTATCAGAGTATCTTTGTGTGAACATGTACTCAATTTTAAAAACGAATGCTCTCTTGATTTTAGTGGATTTGATTTTATGAGCAGGTTCATTACCGTGACTTTGTATATAAAATGCTTAGGAAATATAAATGAGCACATTTTTTTCTTCACTTTAACACAATACACTTCTGATTTACTGAAACACTTCAGCTCTACTGAAGTTTATACAAATCCTCACATACTCAGACTTAAGGACTTGGAAATCTTTGCAGGATTGTAAATCTGCTTAAGGTTTATCTTAACTAGGTTGTTTCTCCCAAAATTGGAATTGGAGAATTGAAAGGTAAGCAGAATATTTTTCTGTTGAAACGTTCAATAAAAGATTACATTCCCAAATTGTTCCATTAACCTGTATCCCCTTGGTTCATTTTAGCATTCTTCATTTCAGTTGTTGCCTCATATAAATACAATTCAATTTTAGAGAAGAGAAACGAAATGCTAATGGATATTTAATAAAATAGAAAGCTCAGATTTCTTTTTTATGAAGTGCTGTTGACATCAGTCATGCTGCTGAGAGTGGCTTTCTCAGTAACTGTTTTTAGCACGTAATAGAAAAAATCATAATTACTAAGTGGTCATATAAAGGATCACAGCACAAAACAGTATGTGATGGCATGCAATACATGGAGAATAATGTCTAAGTCCTCTTTTAAGGTTTAAATATTTAAATAGGCTTGCTATTGCCTTTACTTATTAGCCATCTCTACCGCTTTTGTGGTAAGAACAACAAGGTTGAACAAAGTAAAAGATTGAAAGATAATATCTATAGAGAAGAGGACAGAATGCAGAGCAAAAAATAGTTGCTGCAGGTAACAGTCTTCCAGTGAAGCTTGAGTATTTCATAACTATAAAAAAAATATTCAGTAAAGAGATAAAGTGGCTACTCAAAGACAAATGACCAAACTAAGGTGTAACACAACCTCTTCTCCTGTAACTTTATGAAAGCTGGATGTAGATATGTTATTAGATTTTCCATTAGTTTATTTTTGAAACATAATTTACATAACTAATTGGCTTCAGGTGGCTTTGAAATGTTAATGACAGCTCTGAAGAAGATCCTGTAGAAATCAAGTAATGGATCTGGATATGCTTTGACAGAGCCCTGAGAGAGGGGCTCTCTCTGGTGAGAGGAAAAAAGTATGCAAAGCAATTCCACTCTTGAACTAAAAGGTTTATAGTGAAAAATAACTTAAGGGCAAGCCAGTGTAGTGCTATATATTCAATGCACAATATCTAGACAGTTTATGAGAACACGTGCCCCTTTTGGGGCCTGTGTGTGAGGTACAATGTTCATATAGAATTAGAAAGAGAAAACATTACTCGCTTTCTTGCAAGCTCTAGATATTATCAAAGAATATTATCAGCAGCATGTATTCAATGATAGTTTTGTTTCTAATCATATTTAACAGAATTGTTCTGTAAGCCTCGATTGCCTGGAAAAGTTGCTTCTCACATCTACAATTCAAAATTGTTCAAACTTATAATCACTTCTATCAAATTTTATATTACATTATTTCCTCTGCCTCTCTCAGAGGAAAGGAAAAGGCACTTCATTAGAGATGCTGTTAGGGGTCTGTGCAGAAAAGAAGTAATCCATGATCTTTTCACCATATGTGAAAGTTCCCTGTCAAAGCAGAAAATGTTTTACTTTCAGTGAGGCAAGAGAAGGAGGGGTACTTGCTGCGGGATTGTAGAGATATTCGTACAAAAATGTGAAAAGCCCTTCAATCTGCTATTATATGAAGTCTACTTCAGCATATAGATTATAAAATGTAATTGGAGAGCTGAAGAATCAGTAGTTGGAGAGAAGAAATAGCAAATGAAAAGGTGCATTTTTAATGGTCCATATTCTGCTAAATATTAACGTCTCAAATGTCATCTTGCTCTTTAAGGGATCAATTCTGAAGTAAAATCTATGATTATTTATACAGAAATTAGACAACTCTAAAGACAGTTGATATCAAGGGAATGATTAATTTCCATTTGCGTGGATTTTTCCACTGTATTTCGGTCAATTCCAACAAAAATTGTAATTTCAGTAAAAATCGTTTGTTTTTCAGATATACCTCACTCTTCTACCTTGCTTTCCAGTCCTTTTTTGTTCTTTTTTAATATTGTTTCTGCCTATGACATCCAAAGCCTTCCAAATATAAGTACTGTGAGTAGAAGCGATGCAGCCAAAATTTAATGACACAATTGTATGTTCTAGCTTTTTGAATCACTTCAACTAAAAGAAGTAACGGCCTCTCTTTCCATGCTACACCATAACACTTGAGCTTTTCAGAGTAGGGCCACTATTTGAAAAGTTTGCAGGATTTTCCAGGTAAAGTCCTCATTGCTGAAATTTGCTAAATTTGCTTCATTAACATCTGGATTTAGTGACTGTCAGATCATGTCTGTCCTCACAGACGACTGCAGTTGCCCAGAGGAGCGGGTATCAGGTTCAGGCATTCATGTAATTTGTGTTTGAATTAATTGCCCTTTGTCAGGACCAGGAATGGCAGGGCAGTGAATGTAGGGCAATTTGTGCTATCACAGTGTTTTGTTTCTAGGGGTCTGTTTGTAATTTCATGTTTTGCATAACTGAGTGGGATAAAGATTGTCCTTCTAAAATGCCAAGAATAAATGAATACAAAATAAATGCACACACTTATGAATTGTTAAAATCATTTCAGTTCTCTGCTGCTGAAGTCAGTAGGAGTTTTACTATAAATGACTAATCCTATCCATAAAAGCACGTATGACTTTCTTTCTTTCTTTTTTTTTTTTTTTTTTTTTTTGTTGGGAGGGAGAAGGTGCTGGTGGTACTTCTAGAAATGAATCTATTCTAATGTGAAGAAAAAAGTGCTGGTTATTCTGCAGGGTGGCAGTTCACTGAAATTTATTTAAGGGTTCCAGCAATGCCTACTTTGTGATGGAATTAATCCATTTGAATCTACATTTGCTACAGCAATCTTGAACAGTAAGTGATCAGGTCCTTCTGCAAGGTGGCCCAAAACTTGGATGTATCTATAGGGGGAGAACAAAGTGTTGGCTTCTCAATTATAGCCATAGGCAAGTGGGGTCAATTAATTATTTAATGCATTTTACAATAAACGAGGCTTTTTCTTGCAATAGAGATCCAGCTTGCAAAAGATAAGTTGATGAAAAGGCAGTATCTTTTAGCTAGGTGACATCTGTAAGTTCTCAGAATGGATGGTTCATTACACTTATTTTCTTTGTCTGTCACTATTTATTGTCATAGTGTTTATTTTCCACGGTTGTCCTGAGTGCTAGGCTGTCGAACGCTTTAAGGGTCCAGGTGCATGGTTGTGGTATAGCTGTTAAAGCTGGTTTCCAATGTGGAAATGCAAACTTTCTGAGATAGAACTTGGAAGAAACCTGTTTCATTTCCATATTGGATGCAGTGGCAGCATGAGTTATACCAAATAGGAAGTACATAATGGATCTGCAAATCTAGGAGATCTAATAGAACCAAAGTGGATCCACCACTGCTATTGGGAAACTGGGTGAGCCAGAAGGGAGACAACACTGGGCCTTTTCTGTGCAGTCAACAGCTATCTAATGAGCTAGAAGCTTGCAAAAGGACTCTGTGTGTTGCTTCTGTCTCTGCACTGCAATAATCACTACAGAGCAACTTGTCCAATACTTTGTCTGAGGTTTGGCTTCTTTCTGAGCAAGTGTCAGGATATTTGTTTTCAGTATCAGAATGAGAATTTGTATTTCACATAGGTATGCTTATGTCCAGGATATGGCCATGCAGATGTTGTTGTTCTTGAAGTATGCAAAAAAATCTGTTCTATATTCTGAAAAAAAGAAAAAGATTTAAATGTTTTTGAAGAAAATTCTACAAGAATATATGTCTGAAGCAGTTAGCTTTATATAAATATTGAATAATATACAGTTAAATTTTACAAAAATTTCTGATTTGAAAATTCCTTCATCTACATATGTTGTCTGTAAATGCCAGCTTTGTTGATCCATGGCAAAATTGAAGATATTATTTATTATTCGGAACAGTCAAGTGAGTCCTGGCTTTGATGGGGAATTTGAGTAGGTAGAAAGGAGATGAATTTTCAAGATTTAGGAAGGGAGAGGTGCTTCTGACTTCTCTCTGGCATGAAAGGAGATGTAAAAGAATAGCAGCTAGTGGGGGTTCATTTGCCTCAAGCTTGTCTTGGAGCAGATATGCTATGTTTAATAAACTGTCTTTTAATACGATGTTGTAATTTTGAAAATTAACAAACATTAAAAATCCTTCTGCTAATCGTAAGTTGTCAGCTACAACAGAATGATACTGTCTCTAAAACCTCAATTATTTTGTATTTGTTTTTCTCGGGTATAAGATGTAGAGTTAGGGTAATACTACTTCTTCAGATACCCCCAGTTACTAGAATTAGTTTGTGTTTGTACCTTTTGCTAGCTTGTTCTTCTGTGTTGGCTTTAAGTACGGTTTTTCTTGATGGTATGTTCTCCTTAGCCATGTAATTCTGCCGGGTAGCCCACGTCCAGAAGTGTGAAGTTTTGCCTTATTCTCAGCACTCAGTGGGCTGCAGCTACTTTCTGATCTTACTTGTTCCAGAGGAAACCAAGAGCAGTGCTGCAGTGTCATTCTTGAGATGTGCTCCTTTAATTGGCTAACTGAACATGGTTGTAATTAACCTCTGACAGTGGGTACATATCAAATTCTGAAAAATTTGCAAGCCGCATACAAAATCTGGATAGAAAATATACCCAGAAGTAGTTTCCTACCAACCTCAGGAAATATCTGCTGTCAGGGAATATGACACTAGATGAATCACTGCCGCTCTGTGGCATAGTAATAACTATTTTTGCAATTGCAGTCAACCCAGTGCAGCTAGAGTAACGCCCTGGAACCATAGCCTTTTGCTCAAGTTCACATCCTGATGTAAGAAAGGTCATTCCCTTTTTAGACTTTATGTAGATGTCTTAGATGTTCTCATTGTTCATGTAAATGTTGATCTTCTGATAACTGATTAATCTGTTAGCTGCTTTCATTTGCAGAAGCCAACTATATAACGAGTACAACGACAACAACTCAGGCGCACATTTTGCCATTATTTATTTGTCACTTCCCTGCTCTTTGAGTAATAATAGGGTAAATAGAGTGATTTCCTTCTGTCATTCATAATTACATATATAATTTTTCTAGAGGCCCTAAACTTTGCGCTGTTGGCTTAGAGTGTTCCAAAGGTTCCAAACAGTCTTGGCTAATCTCAGCTTGGCATTGGGCATTGCTGAATCCCTGTGGAAGTCCTTATGGAAAGCTGGTTGTTGAGACACTTTGTTGTCAAATTGCAAAAGAACTGGCCTTTTTTTCTTCCTTAATATCCAACAAAACTTTTGGAGCAGTGTTAAAAATTGAAGTTGTTTCTGGAGCAGTATTTTATTTTGATCTTTATCTTCACCTGTAGTGACATTAATCTCCCTAGAGGAAATGGCCTATATATGGTACTTAAAAAATTACATAAAATTGTTCCTGGGGGAAGCAGTATGATGATGGTCGACACAACAAGGGCTTTGTGGAGTGGTACTTTGATAAGTGCTGCCATAGTTAAGTTTTTTCATGCCTCAGCCTGTATGCAGTTCTAAATGCCAACTGAACAGACTCCTTCAACAGTTTAATAAGTGCAATAAATTGTAATATTTACAATGGCACTGCTTGATAGATAAACACTAAGCATTGTCAACGCTTGCATTTCATGCTATAAAACTTTGCGGAGTGTGACAGTGTGGTGAATGACTAGGGGTTTTGGTCTGCTTTTTTTTCTAATGATCTGTAACGCAAATGGCTTTAAAAATGTTGTGGTGCTTTACCATGATTTCTAACACACTGGATCCCTGTATGATTAAATGTTTGTGTTATGAAAGTATTTCTTTATAAATCTTTGGAGAAAATTATGGATAGGTAAAATGAGGATCCTACAGAAATGCACTATGATATTTTACATATTCTAGTCAATTGAAAATTGAGATTCAGACTTGCTAGAGCCTTACCCTAAGAAGGCCTTGGTACCGTTATCACAGGTGCAATTCACAGCATCTCTTGGATGCCGTAACTGATGCTGGAGAGCTGGAAATCAGTTCTCAGGCAACTCAGGACTGGAGAAAACACATGAATGCCTGCTAGGGAGATCCAAAGAAACCTAGAGTGCTGTCGACCTGGAACCAGTTAGCTGGGACAGTGATTTGGAGACAACCTCAGCTGAGTTTGGTGTAACGCTGATGCTGAATACTGAATTTACAGGGTGGTGTGCCGGAGCTAATGAACCCTGGCAGCATGCCTGCAGCCCTGGTTCTTGCAGCCATGATCTCCGCTCCTGGAGAGCGTGGTGGACATAGCATGGCCAGTCTCTGCTAGCCTGGGGTTCACTGAAGCCTCTGCACTTTGTGATCCTCAGTTACCTCCACACTACTCATTGAAGAGCTGTGGTTCAGATACACGCTCTGCTCTGCTCAGGAGTGAATGAACACATAGCTAATCTGAGAAATCCATTTTTGCTGCCATTGCAAAAATGTTTCCTTTGAATGATGAAGAAGTTAGCAAGGGAGGAAAATAAGCACTCGATGTAAAGCATAACTTAGTAGCTTCTTCAAAGATTTCCTTTAAAACCATTAACTTCTGTAATTTAAAGAATATATCTTCAAAAGAAATGAGGGCATGCCTTTGTTTCTGTGACACCATTTCTGATCCCCTCATAAGAAAGGGCATACATTTCAGGAACAGACCCAGAAATTCTGATATTTAGATGATGGCAAATTCCCAACTTCTGATGAAGCTTCCATTTGTTGTCGCTAGGTACCTATAAATACTATCAAAGGGCAGGACACCGAAGACACTTTTCCACAAACTTCTTGCCAAATAAGCCAGTTGCAGTGTGTGCATAGCCTGCAGAAAACTGGTGACTGTAGGCAGTAATTAAGCTGTCTTTTTGAAATAGTCTCCTGAAGGCAAAAGAGAACTTGGGACTCCACTCACAGGAAGGCTTGTGCATCACCCAGTCCCAGAGTGAACACCTTTCAGATGAAAAGTGAATTGCTCTTTGCTTGTATGTTTCATTTTTATCTTAAAGTTATTATATTCTTTTTCTTATTTATGAGTTTATGCATGTCTGCTGTTCTGTATCTTTATAATCCTCTGTAGCATACTATCTATTTGTGTAGTCAGTGGGAGTAGCTTCTTCCTGGATAATGAGAAATGATTAAATAATGCAGTTTTATACAACAAAAATAATATATTGTATTATTTTTATAAGCCCTTGCTACTTAATGAGGAGTATTATTAACATACAAACAGCATGAACCGTATCTCACTTTTCAGTCCAAATATATGGAATTCTGTGCTGGATTATTCTCATCTACTGTTCTCTCTTAAACCAGAGGACTATACTGCATGGTCCTGAGGAAGATGTAGGAAAATGTTTGGCAAAGTTAAGGCATAACAAGTTGCATTTTGTCTGAAGTAGAGCAATCTTGGAGATCCTTAACTTCTTGGAAATCCAAGAGAATATCCACTGACACAGTGGCAGGCATGTTAGAAGCATCCAAACTAGGCTCAGAGAAACCGATGCATTCTGCACAGAATAACGCTGTGATTGTGCAGGACTGTAAGCATTATATCTTGCTCCTGTACGCTTACATTTGCTGGGATGTAGCATTATGCTGCCCTGCACTAGGCTAAGTTATGAGATGGCCCCAGTCCGTCCACCTGGCTTTGCGGTGCCTGGTGGGAACATACCATATTAAAAGAACAAACAGAAGAAGAATTATATGAATGTGTATGGAAGATGGGCTAATTAGATCACTGTATTGTCAGTTCCATTCAAAACAAAAATTATCCAACAGTAATTTCC
Organism: Rhea pennata; assembly: GCF_028389875.1. Taxonomy (NCBI): domain Eukaryota; kingdom Metazoa; phylum Chordata; class Aves; order Rheiformes; family Rheidae; genus Rhea; species Rhea pennata. The sequence goes on along the minus strand of NC_084671.1, from coordinate 16,728,293 downwards.
TCAGTGTGGTCAGTCCTCTCTTTACAGCTCATGTGATGAAGATTAAGACAAGGAGGAAGCATCTACAGATTTCTAACCGTCAGATTATAGCTGTGCTCCCATCAGTATCCCTCCTTTTCTTTCTAAGATGTGGCCTCTGAGGAAATGGAATTTATTTCCAGCTTTACCCATTTCAGGAGCCCAAACCTCTTTCTAAGGCTGCACTTTCCTATTCAGACTATCAATTCACTCAACCAGGAAATTAGAATGGTATCTTGGGTGAGAAGATTTCAAAATTTATTTTATATAACTTGTTATAATTGCCTAGTTGACCCTACTTTGAGAAATAGTTTGAACTAGAGACCTTCTGAGGTTCCTTCCCACTTGAATTATCCTATGACACTATGATGCAGGGCAGGTTAGAATATAAATTTATATATAATAGTTTAACATGGGAAGTAGTAGCTCTCTTAAATAATATTCTCTTCTTTGGACTGGAGGGTTGACAGTCATCCCAGATAAACTACAATACACACAGATTGTGATTGTTTAGATTTTGTTCATTTTATTTATCTCAGCCACTGAGAATAAATGTTGGAATTATTTACAAACGGATTTTTTTCAGTGGGCCTGATGGCTGCTCTATCCTCCTTTGTGTTTCCTGGACATTTTCATAACATAGACACAGAATAGGGTGAAGAAGAAGGAGAAGATGGACAGAAAGTGATTCCTTTCTAGCAAAAATGCTCTTAGTAGTATTCTTGGCAAAGACTTATTGCAAAGTATAAAAGAAGAGAATAACATAAACCAAAAAAGCAAAAGATGGTGTTAGAAAGCAGCAGTGCAGTACTTTGACGGCAAGTACAATTACAGGACAAAGTCATTCTAAAATGAATTATTAATTTTGTTTTTCTTCCATTTCAGGGTTATATGGAAATAAGAGAATTTTTAAAAGCATGTTGCAGCTGAGAAAATTTCTTTCTGTTTATAAACCTTGTTATGCTCTGTGTGATTGTATAATTTTTATTTTTTTTTCTTTAGTAGAACTTCAGTTTGCATATAACTAGTGAGAGTTTATAATTTGGTATAGCATAGCAAAATTCCATTGTAGAGGGTGGATAGGAACTGTAGACTCTATGAATCTTATTCTTACAAAGGAAATACTGCACATTCTTACTATGACCTTATTTTTTTAATATGAAGGAGGCAGACTCAAAACTACTCCTGAGGACATTTGGGGAGGGTCTGGCCTCTTTTTCCAAACACGGATGAATGCTTCAGCCACTTGGTTAAGGGATCGTACGCACTGCTGGCCTCTCCTTCTGCTGCAGTGAATCTTTAATTCTTATCTGCAGAATGAAATAACTGCCACAGGCAGAGACAAGAATGTCCAGTCAGCCCAGAATATAAATAAATGTAACTTTTTGTGCTGTTTATTTGTAAAGTGTGTCTTGTAATATACATGGAACAAGCCATGAAATGTGGATCAGAGTTGTGCATTCCGGAGTTCCAGATTATTCACTTGTAGAAGTGCTGTAAAAGTGTGTTGGTCTTAGCCAGGCTGAGCAGAAAGTGGTCTGCATTGAGAAGATGTGCCATAGGTTGGACATATGCGAAGGGAATGATTATGTAGTGTGGGAAGCCTGTTGGATGAAGAGAAGCTTTCTGCCATTTAATAGGATTTTTTTGTCTTGCTTTCTTTGGAGACCTTGATGATTTTAGCGTACCTCCTTGATGGGTTCTTGCTTGAACCTAGCTGGCTGAGTGATAGGGTACTGGAAAGTGGAGCCTGGGTGAGTGCGAGGCTCCGTTGCATCCTGAAAGTCTGGTGGAGGGAAACTAGCTCACAAGAAGGAGCTCTCCAGCCTTCAGATGGAGTTCTAAAACATATTCTTCACTTCTGACTCCAAATCTGTCGCTGTGCTGTATCTCTCCTGCAATACTGCAAATATGCTTCGCGTGCAAAACTTTGACTGCCCTTGTTTGAATGAACTAGTAAGAAAAACAATGTTTTGCTTTGCCAAACAATTTGTGTCTTTTTAAAAGAGAATCGAGTATTTGAATGAGCTCCCTATAAACCTCCAGGAATTGGCAGTATAAGCTCACTTACTCCTTCCTCAGGAGTAGAATAGAAAAAGACATTGCCTAGAAGCACGTGTAAAGAAGTAATCAAGATCTGGATAGTCAGACATGTAACTCTTACAGATTTATTGACTGATTTTCTAACATTTAATTGCCTCAAAATCTATATATTTTAATGATTAAAATGAAAATATTTGCAAATATCCTCAACTTTCAGAACTTGATCACTTTAGTAATGAAAAATCCTCTTTAACAGTTTTGTGATGATTCCTACTTCAGCATTAGCTTAAAAGTCTTCTGGTTACTAGCATCCAATTACCAGAAGCAGAGGATAAGGAGCACACAGCTGGATTACAATCTCTTACAGGAAGCTTTGAGATAGCCATGAATTTTCTTTATTAATACAGAAGTAAGCAGAATTGTAAGCATTCCAGCAGGCAATCGACAATCGCAACATAAATGTAACTTTGCACCACCAGCCATGCCTAGAGTGCCATTGCCTGCGGTGTTGAGCAAATCCTTTATTTATTTCTCTTGCTGTGGTATATGCTGCCCTGCAGTTAGAAAACCTGCGACAGGGATACATCATCTCTACATAGACATGAAGACTGAAATAGCTTGAGAAATGTAAGAATTGCAGAACTCATTTGTTAATGTTACTACTTTTTCTGTTCCATTTTAAAACAGGCATAAATGTTGAAGGGACGATTTCTGTCAACATAATTGTCACGGTGAACTGGGCATGTGACAGCCTGTCCATACGTGATTTGATTTTGGATAAACTGAGTTTATAAAAGAAAATCATAAGGCATATCTAGTTTGAAATATCAAAGGAGTCTATTTCTTGCTTGACAGAGATTCAAATAAAAGACCAGCTGCAGAAGAACATTAAGAGTTGCCATATAGGTTTCTATGAAGACTGTTAACTTGTCAAGTCCCTTTTCTTCCTTTTACTATGTCCCACCAGACTTTCCTCTTAATCTTGTTTTCTTTCTCTCTATACTCTTCTGTATTCCTTTTAATTTAAGTGGGGCTTTTTTGAGTAAAGATAATAGGATATGAGTTTTCCTATGGTACATTTTGTTTGGTGTGAAAGGTGTACCTTAAAGCCTTTACAGAGAGAATAAAAAAAAAAAGACAACGTGCCCCCAAGTGCTGAACCTTGAGCAAGTGCCATTCCTTCCTTGTCCCTTTTTTCCTTCCTCTTCACCAGCAGTGACTAGGTTTCCAGAGGAACGAGACTTGGATGTAGGGGTAGTAGGAGAGCCTTGAGGGGGCAAAGCCAGAGGCTATGCCATGAAGCAGTACAAGGTGAGGTTTGTCATCACCTTCAAGGATATAGAGCAATTGTAGAAAGCATGGTAAGAACAAGCTTAGAAAGCAGTGTGGATGTAATAGCTTTAGCTCCCTTAGTCCACACTGGCATATCTAGATCGTTCTGTGGAAAGAGCTTGTTGAGAAAAGTTGTTTTGCAATTTGTAAAAATCATAACATCTTTCTGTTTTTTTTTTTTTTTTTTTTTTTTTTTTTTTTTTTTTTTTTTTGTCCATCTCAGAAAAAATGAGCATGGCTTTGTCAGACTTCTGAGATAGTATTTTCTTGGAGAGAGGAGTCCTGGTTTCTAGTCCCTAACCAGTTATATAATCATATGAATAACTATACTTTTAGCACTGAATGGAAAGCATAGGATATGCTTTGTACAGGAACAAAACTCTTCTTCTTTGTCACTTGGCAAAGAAAGTCAAAATATTTGCCAAATTAAGAGGGGAAGTCCTATTGCAGTCCAATGAAACAACTTCACAACTTTGGACTGTGTTACAACTTTTTGTTCTCTAATTAAGAGGGAGCTTCCCCTACCTCACCTGAGTGACAGCACAGAGGTCTTCCCTTTCTCAGAGGCTGCACGTTTTTTTTTTAGCATGATCCATTTTTTAGTTTATTATTCTGTTGTCTGAAGAAAGCAATTGGGTCATTATATTTCTTAGAGCTTTGCCTGGTTACACAAGCTTTTGGAGGTTAATTGACTAATCGTTAGCCCTCCTTATTATCTTCTAAACCAGGAATGAAGTTAATTGGAATAGAAGAAATTCCCATCGCTAGTCTGTCAGCCTGAGCTGGCAGAGGCCAGGGCTGGGGCATCCTGGGTCTCCGCTTCCCTCTCCCGGGTGGCTTCAGCCAATTGCCTTCTGCTCGTCACTAACTGAATTTGGTGACACACTCAATTAAACAACACAAGTTAAACTATTTTGTAAGAGAAATAAACCTCTTCGGTTTTGACTGAACTTCTTCGTGGTAGCTCAGTTTGAACCATAAACCCAAAGGAAACACTAAGGATAGGGCTGCATGTGGCTGGGTAATCAAGGGAGAAGGATTTTAGGAACACACCTAGCTTATTCTTTGGGGGATTCATATAGGAAATCATGTCTTTATTTACAGAAAAGGAAGGTTCTGTCTATTGCTGCTTTCATAGTATTCCAGGATGTCATAGATTTTTGCTCTTGCTAACCTAAGGAAGAAAAATGTATCTTATCAACTAGCATTTTGTCTACTCTCCTGTGTTAAAATTTAATCCTCAAAAATTCCACTTGGTTGTTTTAATCAAACTAAATGTTTGATGCAGCTCTTTAATTGCAATATGCTTACAGCTTTCTGTTAAGGTACTTCCCAATGTCTGGGCTAAAGCCACTGTGCTCTGTATTATATAACCATAACCTGTTCTGTGTCAGGAGCAAAAGACCCCCCCACACACAGCTTTATACGTTCATGGGATTTTGGCCTATCACTTTAAAATCACTGTCTCAAGGTTGTTATGTGTCGTAACAATGCACGTACGTACGTGCATTGACGTACAGAGCAAATTTTAGATGTCTTTTGAATCTGGACTCGATCTCATTAGAATAGATGCATTGGATGCCAGCGATCTGTGTTAGAAGGATCCAACACATGATTAAACTGAATTACAGTATATCCATCTGGAATAGGAAATAAGTTAGCGAGGAACCCTTCCGATTCTAGATGCCACAGTATCCTCTGAAAGATGCAGATTCATTTTGCTACTGTACAGGGAAAAGTGCCTAGAAAAGGGAGGAAAACAGCAGGAAATGTTGCATATATATATATATAAACTGAAATATAAATACTAGCATATAGAGACAGAGAATTTGAATATAAAGGGAAATCATCACAGTGCCATGGTACTCTTAAAATTACACCAGCAGGTTTTTACCTTCTTAAAGAAGCAGTTACATCTAACTTGAGCAAAAACATACATTCCTTGGAGATGCATGCTTTTGAACAGCAACTCTCAAACTTGGAGACATTAGAGGAATTTACTCTGGCAAGTTACTGGGAGACCGCAGGGATGAATGCTGGTCCAAATACAACCTGAGATCAAGGAATGAGCTCATAATCCTTGGGGAAGCTGCATTTAATGTAGATCTGCGGCAGCATTTAAGGGTACAAAATTCCTATGCAAGCATGAAGTGAAAAGACTTTTAACATAAAAAGTAAGTGGAAAGTATGTGGAAGGAATGCTAAAAGGGAAAGCTTTTTGTAGACATTTTAGAGTGCTAAGTTAAGGTGTTAGTCTGAGTTAGGCTAAGAGAGATGACAAGAAGAGTGTGTCAAAGAAAAAGGGCATAAGCAAGAGGTGATACAAGGAATTAATTTCACACACAAACAGCTGAATCAACTGCAGAGAAAATCTGGGAAAAATGTAGGGAGCCACCAAGTGTAGAATTTCAATAAATAATTGGATTTCCCTGGAAATATGGTGATGAATTAAGACTATCCACTTCATTTTTTATGCAGCTTTTTATTAATGAGTAGGTACTGAAGAAAGGCTCTGCCGTAAAGCAATATTCCTCTGTCAGTAAACTCACGTTTGTGTGGGTGAAGGGAGACCCTCATGGCCTTCAACCTTTGATGTCTGAGACTGCGCAAGGCTTTTAGACCAGCTGCATAGTGCTCTTTCCTAGCTTCTTAAAACTTTCCAGAATTTAAGTGTTAAGACTCTTTACTTTTATAAAACTATATTGTTTATGTATCTCTTTTGCATAATATTTATGTTACTTTGTTTCATTTGGCGTATACCATAATATTTTCAGTGTTGTTCCTTAGTTGGTTCCTTGAGATCAGCACTGACAAATGCGATGTCTAGTTCAGAAAATGTTTCTAAAGCACTCTTAACATAAATAAATGCAGGTTTTAGAAGTGGAAGGACTTCTGTGATTCAGACTGCTGACACAGCTATTTATCTACGTATCAGTCCTGCTGAAAATGATCGGGCTTTCTTTACGTTGTCCAATAGATCAGCTAAGCATTGATTTGGGAGGCCCGTTTGTCTCCAGCTGAAAGACAATTCAATATCCATTAGAGAGCGCCTGCTGCCCTCTGCCACGCAGAAATACCCGGTTCTGTCTGCTCGCGTGGCTGGTTCGTAAATGTGTTCTCAGGTCAGATGAACAAGTGCCACTTGCAAATTATTCATCCTAAAACTTGGAGTATATTCCCTGAGATTAAAAAAAAAAATCTTTTAATACCAGCTTATTCTCTGTTCAAGTGTATTCCAATTTAACCTTCAATAAGTAGGATTCTTTTCCTTGAATTCTTGTAGGCTACTTATCAAAAAACAAGAGAGGGGAAACGTAAATCTGGAGACCTGTTAGTAGCTTCTGAAAAATGTTTGACTAAAGCAAGAAAAGAGTATTAAAGAAGAGAGTATTGGTTTTCTTTATTTTTTAATAAGACCAAACAACATTCTTACACTGACATTGATGGAGTTGTTTGTGTCTGTAGGAACTTACAATATATTCAGAATGAGAAACCTGTTGAACAGTATGTCTACAGCAATGTTAGGGAACAAAATGTTTTACCTAATGTTAGCATATTCCTAAATTCTCTTTGTTCTGTCAAAGAAGAAAGAGTCACATCCCATTACAAGTGGCTTTTAATGTATTATGCAAAGAAGAAGTCACAGAATTAGAGACTTAAAGAGTATACGTATCTTTGCTCTGTATGGTAGAGGGGCTAAACAGGATAGAACTCAAATGTTGGAATCTTCAATCATACGTGCAGGATACAGTTTCATGTTCTAGCGTTTGTGAGGGTTGTCAGTTAAAGGACTAGTAACATCAATTTGAGTTACTCGTACTGATGCCGGCTGTGATGAAACTTGGCCTGGCCCTTTCTTTGTAAATATTTGATTTTCCCACTGAATGTGGACTTCCTCATGCTGGCAGAACTCCCATTCATCTTAAAAAGAGCATCAGTTTGTCATCTGTTTAGATTTCTCTGAAGCTGCATGTTGGATGTCCAAAATAACGATGGAGAAATAGGTCTCATTTCCAGAACACGGGTTTTTTTAACTGTCAGCTACTCTCCTTCCCTGCCAGAGGCAAATCTACCCATTGTTTTAATTGAAAAATTATCTTTTCCAATTTCAGTCTTATGAGATATGAAACTTCGAACTTTATCTTCTTCCTTTCTAAGAAACAAATATATACCTTCCATTATGACTCAGTTTAAGGATTCCTCTGTCTAGTTCTTTCCACCTCTTTCTTTCCCCTCTTTACAAATGCAGAAGAATCCTTTCTGCCAAAATGCCAAGTAATGAGCTCTGCAGAAAAAAGGAGTCTCAAAGGACTTTGAGCAAGTCCGGCACATCGTCCATATCTTTATCTTCATGTTTGCCTCCTCTCTTACTGCAACATTGGAAGAGATTAATGGATAAAAAGAAATTTGACTTAGTGATCAGATGTTATTGGATTTCATACTGACACAGGAAGTCTGGATATTTAATTCCATCATCTGCATTTTTGTTGTCTTTCTGTATTTTTTTGGTGGACAGACTAATTAATCATAAAGATGTGTTCTACACATTGTAGAGCTATGGCTGCTGAAGACAGCAGAGAATGCTTCTTCCAAAAGACTCTTAATCTTGGAAATTCTTGGAAAGCAAAGTAATTTGTTTACAGAAGGTTACTATTTACATTTCAGTCTGCTCAGACTAATACAGCAATGTGGAATGTAAAGTCTAGTTAATTGGTTAGAAAAGGCTTGTTAAATCGGTTATTCGGATTCCTGAATGGTCTAAAGTAGCTTTTTAAACTGACTTTGGGTATATTGCTGACTAGAAACATGAACTGAACAGAATTTGTTGTCAGTAGCAAGAGGCAGCTTCTCAATAACAGTATTATTTGTGCTAATGTGAGATTTTCATGTGACTGAATTTTCAGAACATAGGAGATACACACACACACACACACACACACACACACACACACACACACACACTCCAAACTTAAATCAAAACATACTGAGAGAATAGCCATTTTCTTGGGTTTTAAAAATAGTTTGGATTGACTACAGTTGCAGCAAATACAAAAAAGATGGCATTTCCAAACAGTGAAATAACAGGAAAATCTCGTTTGACTTAATAACTTGTAATTTATTTAATCAATGCTAAAAGGCATCTAAATATACGTATAATGATATTTAGAAAAGAATTCTAAACTTTTTTGCTAAATCATACTGTTTATCAGAAACTATGTTTTGATGCTGCTCTGGAAAAAATCCCACTGGAATGGGTTAGTTGTTTGTATAGTAAGATACTGTTCAGCATGAATAAAGGTACCATAATATTATGTGAGCTTATAGCCCTAACTACAGGGAGAATTTTACATAGGAACTACCTTTCTGGTATTTGAACTGAAAAATAACATAGTTTGTGATACACTAACAACTTTGGTTCAAGATACAGTTTTTTTTTCTGTCAAAGTCTCAAGTATTTAGATTTTTTGTGTATTTAATCTGCTGCTTAGAAACTACTGCTTAGTTCTGAAAAGGACACAAAAGCTTCAGCTTTTTTCCCTTCCCTTTTCTCTCATACTGCATGTATTTAGATTCCTGCTGATAAGCATCCGAACAGTTCATATGAAGGGCATACTGCCATCAAGTCCAGGTGTCACAAAAGCAAGGGAGCGGCTTACCCGTAGAAGTAAAAAGTGTTATGCATAGTAACGTTTCCACCGACGTTTGCCAGGAGGAGAATAGCCCTGACTTGTGTTCTGAGCTCACCTGCTCACAGCACGCAGATGCCGAACGTCAGCGAAAGCGGGATGATATCCTAGCTTCCCTCCTGGCTTCCACAAGTAGAGCTACAATTAACCAGGTTTTACATTCCTCCCCTTTTTATGTGAGCTCGAATAAATTTTTAAATTATGATATCTACAAAACTGATTATGCATTTTGCAACTTCAATTAAAGTTCCTGTTTGCCCTCAAATAGGTGAAGCAATTAAATGCCATTCTTTAGTGTGTTTTTTCTAGTGCCCTTGCATTTTTCTCAAATAAATCTTTGCCGGTTTGCTTGGTGAAAAATTAGCTGAATTTGGAGCTTGGAGCTCTGGAATGTAGAGTTTAGAGAATATGCTTGTTATTCAAGTGATGTAAATGTTTAATCAGCCATTATGTTGTATAATGAGTGCTGAGATGATAAATGTTGATTTGTTACACAAAGTGTATTTTGAAAGTGAGTGAGTCAAAATTCTGACTGCAAATAAGCACAGAGGTTAGATAGTCACTTTATTGTTTCCTTGGTGACCCGATACCAGGCTTACGCTGAAGGCAGTGTATTTTACCACCTCCATTCCGCTTCGTGATGCAAAGAATTTTAATTGCATCCCTGCTGTGTTTGACTCTAAAAATTCCCATTTACATCAGCATTGCGTGGGAAGAAATGAGCAACCAAAACATGTTAATTTGATAAGAATTAACGCTAGTTCTAGTCACTCTTTCAGGTGTTGGAAGTTGGGTTGTTGGGGTTGTGTGTTGGTATGAACTGGTGAGCCTTATTGTGGATTTTTCAGTATTAAGGAGATTTAAAAATAACTACATCTTTGGGGGATCTATAGAGGAACTGAAAAAGTATCTGTTTGTCTTAGTAAACAAAGCTATTTGTCTTAATAAATTCAATAGTGTGTTATACTGCACTTGTCAAAAATGCTGAAAGCTATGTAAGTATGTGTAGGTAGTTATTGCTATAGAAAATAAGAAAGTTGACAGCTGCTAATGCCCATAACCTGTGTTGGTCTAAGCCAAAGCATCTGAAGAAAGGTCTGGTTTGGTTTGGATTTTTTGCTGTTTTATATAAGGTAGCAGGAAAAAGAAGATAAAGTAAAACTAAAAATATTTTCCATTATGAGGAGCCAGTGCCAGAATTTGGACAATCTTAGTATCTCCTTTTCCTGAATTTTCAACTAATTCACAGTTCATCTTACTGTCTAAACAGTAACTATGACAGGGACTTAAAGGATCTTTTTCAATCTCTGATTTTTAATATGCAAGGCAGGACAAGGACTGCTTAAAATGATAACATTCCTCTTGACTTTAGGTGTTCTTTTAAATCTTTTGAAAGCTTTCCAGTTTTCAGAACGAGATCTTTCCTTTGACTGTGGAACTGAATGCTTTTTTAGGAGGGATTTTCTTTTGTCTCTAATAACTTCAGCAGATTTCTCCACTTTGAAAAGCCTTGTCTATTTTTTTTCACTTATATAACCTGTAGCCCACACTAAATAAATTTAGAACATATCCTGAGATGTTTTCAAGGCCACTCTTCATAAAAACTAACAAAAAAGCAAACCAATCAAAATCGTGAAAACAGACTCTGCCGATAAGCTGAATGGCAGTAGCTTTTTTCCAAATGTGAAATATTGAGAGAGAGGGACTAAGGCAAGTAAAATCTTGCCCCATGGTAAAGATATTGAGCTGTTTGGCAGGGCTAAGAGCCCTAGGAAGAATTTTGTCCTTGAATCTAACCCCCCTGGGTGGACTGTTAGCTTCTTCCAGCACAGCCCCACACCTCAGCCCACCAGTGAAAGGTTTCAAGGCTGGAACCCCACAAAGGGGGTGAAATGCAAAAGAAAACATTTGCAATGCACAGAAAGCAGTTGCAAGTCTGTAAAAGTAATGACTGAGAAGATAAATGCTTCTCTGGGCCGTGACTTTTAGAAGCAGAAGCTTTCAAGTGTTCTCTGAATAGATCTATCCTATGGATGGAAAACTATAGTTGTAGTCTAGTCTGTGAATTCACTGGTACAAGGAGTGAAACAAACTGCCCAGCAATTAGTTTACTGAGAGAGGAAAGAAATACGCTTTTTAATCATTAAAGCATCCAGAAAATTCCGCATTTCTGTGCTTTATCTTACGCTTTTCTAATTCTAACGGGGTCACTTTACCTGCATCTCCTTTGTGCCAGTGGAGCCAAGAAGCAAACTAGGAGCCTCGTAAGCAAGTGATGTTGTTAGTGATAAACGAATTAACTGTATACCAGCTTTGACTGTCTCCATGGTTCTACCTTAGCGGCAAATGTGTTGCTGCATATCAGCAGTTGCTTAAAAATCAGTGGTTTGGAACCAGCAATTTTCTCACCTGTGCATAGTGTGTCCTTTATTTTGGTGACTGATAACATAGTGTAATCTGCACTATTTATGCCCCAGTGTGTGTTAGGACAACCTATAATATTTTTCAAAGCTAAAGAACATCTAATCATAGATCACAGCTAGAAGGAAGAAAGCAGCAGTTAGCTTATGTTTTAGATGATAAAACTAAGAATAACATTACATAAGTTGCTGTAATAGCTGTGAAGGGCATTTGCATTTCTTTAAATCTAAGAGAAGCCAATATGCGATGAACAGCTCAGTCTGCATTTTGCAGTGCCCTAGCACGGTGTTGTCCTCCTCGTTCATCTGTCCTGCTGTTATTTGCTAATTACTTTATAAAAGTATCCAGCAACATTTTTCATCTGCACTGTTTCTCCAGCTCTAAGTTGTATATCAGGCAGATATCTATGCTCTTTATGGAAGCTACTATTAAATTTTTGGCTGAATAAAGACTGGAATCAGATTCTGTGATATCTGGATTGCTTCATATCTATTTTTGCAAGCCACTTTCGTAGAACGTTGTGGCTCCGAAACTGTCAAAAGCACGATGTGGTGTGTGATAACACACAAATATATTGTAAGTCTTCTAATGTTTATGTGGTCTATGTTTTTTTTTTTAAAAAAAAGCAATTGCTGTTAATTTTTACCAAAATTCTGATTTAAGACACTTGTCATAATATTCATTGTACTAATCAAGTTCTTGGCAAGTAGAGGTAGCAGAATATTGGAAACACTTTAAAAATTTAGCTTTTTTGTTTTTCCTCTACTCTTATGTTAATGAGCAAGCAGTGACTGTTCTTTCACTGGGAAACAAAGGTTTGGCAAAGGAAGATTCTTCAGAGTATTGAAGTATCTATCTGCAAACAAAGATAACTCTGTGGCAATCAGAGCTCATCTATTTAAGATGCTTCCTTCACCAGAACCCAAGCAGGTTTGATGTCATGTGGTCAGCCACACTGCACATGTGCATTTGGCGTTAGTGACTGCGCTTGCTGAAGTTGGTCTGATCGTAACATAAACAAGGCTGCATCCCTAAGAAGAAATAATCCACTCTAATAGAGTGAACTGTACTGTTGATAAGGTTGGGATGCAACCGTTCACCTATGCTGAGAACCACGAAGAATACAGGTGTAGTTCCACTTGGATCTGCTTTTTATTTAATCTGAGTTGCCTTGGCAACCATAGGACTCATGCAATCACATTTCAGTTAAATTTTCCTCGTATTCCCAATTCTTAAAATTGCTCGCCGTAAGTACGTACTATGCTAATGTGTTTATCAAGTGCAGAAGTTGTTAAAGGTACGTGATGAAGTATGGTTTTAGTCTGCTTGCAAGGGGGTAAGTCAGTCTCAGCACATCGGGAGATCTCCTTCAACCTTACTCCCCTGCTGAAGTATGATGGGAGAGATTAACACAACTCTTTGCTGGACAGTATGCTAGAAAAATCTGGAAAAATTAAGAAATATTGTTAATGCCTTTGCACCAGTTGGAATCAACATGTAGCAAGGAGGTAAAAATACATGCCACGTTTGACCATAGGAATTACAGAAATATATCTACCCTGTGTTAAATGAGGTGCAGATTTCATGGCTTGTGGAACTTGGAACAAGTGCTGCATAACTAGAACCAGAAACCATGAAGCATGTTAACTGGAAAATTGCATGTGTTCCTGAAAACTGAATATCCAATTAGGTTATTACAGACTCGAAGAGCTCTAAAAACCCTATAGGTTAGAGAACTACTCAGGTAAATACAAAACCATTTGTGGAAGAAAAAAATTAAGAATTAGTTTTGAATTATTTTCACTCAGCTTCCTCCTCTATCCCTCTGTAAGCTAATTGTCTCTACATGTTAATCGTGTTGCTCTCTAAACTTTGGTATCAGTAGATTTAGAAATGCACAGCTGCTCTTGCACTGTTCTCCCACTCCTGCACATATAGGTACTTTCCTTCTGTTTTGCTGGCTGATTAAACACTTGAGGGGTAATTTTTTTTGCCTGTGGGATAGGTTGGTTTTCTTTTTTTGAGAGCTGAGAATGTTTTTCCTATCCTAAACTGAAACCTGCTCAAAATTTTTGAGACAAATTTGAAAATATAACCATCCATGAAGGCAACCAGAACGCTCACTGTGGTTACTGCAGGTTAGAAGTAAAATTTTGAAATAAACACACACACACTGGAAAATATGTTGAAATTGACCACTTATTACAAATTTTGTCAATTTTTACTGGAAAAAAATGTCTTAGGGAAGAAGTTTACACTAGAAAATTTGTTATCACCACTACTGATTACTCGTGCATCCTCAGAAAGGAACAGGCATAGCAGAAATCAATTTCCTAATACAGCATAAACTGTAAAAGCTTAAAATGTCACTGCTGAATTGGTTTCCTGAATGCTCTTCAGAAATATTTACCTTGCTGATTACGACCTACATTCCTACCATTCAATAAATGTATAACTTTATTTGCATACCTCTAACCTCTGTGATCTTCACACTGCTTAATAATTTTGAACTTTGTGGCTTCTTATAGTTTGCAATAATTTCCTGAAAGGAGGCAAAATAAATATTTCAAAGATTGTAGATTTATTCTATGCAATGGAGCAATATTTTCCTATCTTAGAGTAATTTGGGTAAATGCATCCAACCAGGCTGCTTGCCTTTGTACCGCTATGAAAACTTCCAGTGCAGTGTATTTCTCCGTTCCTTTTTTATAGAATTTTATTGGTATAGACTGTGAGAAAATGCAGGCACATTTTCCAGTATGATCATTGTACCACATTGGCTTTTAAGTATTCAGTTAAAAAGTATGCTCAAAGAGGAAATTCGGAGATACAACATGCATATGGATCAAACTATATTGAAATAGAACATTTGCGGCTGAATACCCACTGGATAATTTAGTACATTCATTCCCTCTGTTGTACAGAATAATGTTTTAATGATGGATACAAGTATTTCAAACTGACCTGGTTATGACACTTCATACAATGCAATTCTAGTATGATATAATTCAGTATTTTCTGCACAATGCATTAGCTGCTTAATTAATTGCATTAATGACATTGTCAAGCATTTTACATTTAGTGACAGAAGATTAGGTTGAAGTAATATTCGGCCTAACATAAATCTATTCATACAAAAATTCAGTGAGATTATTCCAAGATAGTCTGCAATATGAGCAACTATAAATATCTGTTGGAAGCTATAATGAATTAACTCCATTGAAAATACTGATTCTAGGAATTTTTGTGCGAAGTGCAGAGCTGAATGTTTCTTAATTATGCTGTTATTTAGAGTAGAAGTACTTTTTATTAGATAGAAACATGAAAAATACCGAAAATCTAATTGAATTATCTGAAAAGGCAAGTATGGTGTCATATGTTTTACCAAAACCTGAATATCCTCTAACTGTGATGTTGAATATAAAAAATATTTTGCTATTTCCAATACTAGGCCATAACTCATTACTGTTGTTATGACTGAAAAAACCCTCTCTCCTCCCTGCACAGATCACTGCCTTATGAAGGTTCATTATTGCTGCACAGTTGCAGTATGCCCCCTTTTTTTCCGTACCTAATTCAAGAAAAAAGTATGTATTTTTAGTTCAGTCCTTTGAAGTTAATACATACTGTCTATACTGTCTATGATTATTGCTTTATTTGGTTTTCCTTGTATTCTACTTAGAGGGGAAAAATGAAAGTAGAGCTTTAAATTAAACTTAATTTTTGTTACTTGGTTTTATTCTCTCCAGAGACGGAGTTTGAAAGATCAGATTTTTTTAAAAAACATTTGGATTATCTCAGCAATATCGGAGCTGTTAGGACCTGAGCACGTTTGAAAATCTAGGCATTTTCTTTAGTTGTCTACACAAGCGAGGCGCCTTAAAGACTTTATTCCGATTGTTGGAAGGAAAGTGTAAGGATAAGGCCAAGAAAGCTAAAGAAGGCCTGTACTGAAATAAAAGGCTAACGAGAGGCTGACCTCTTCTAGTTTAGCAAAGGAGATTGGGTGAAGCATTTGGAAAACTTCTGAAGAGATATTAAGAGTGTGTTTCATGTTCGGATGTTAAATGATAACACAGCCGAGATAAAAAGTGTCGGGGCTGGTAGGGATACAAAAGGATACAGCCGCAGGTCTGTATCGTAAGGAGTAGAAAATTCCTCCAGTAAATGCCAAGTAGAATTTGTATTCCAAACTCTGTTTTGGTGCACAAAAAGCAATGTGTACTGGCAATTTAACAAATTATGTGATTAATAATTTAAATAAATAGCTGGTTAGGAATTGCTTCAAGAATGTGGGACTGTATGCGTGTATACATGGGTCTATAAAAATAATCCCTAAATCATGAGAAGCTTTTAACAGCATCTGGAAATTGTTTGACGATGATGCAGAGGAAAACAATTTTCCATATGGTGTTTTCTCACTGCTGAAAATATCGGCTTTCATGTAGAGCAAGGTTTTTCCATTTTTTGTGCTACCCTTATGCCACCAGGATAAAAGTAGTATCATTAGTGGTCTCTAGTAACTAACTAAACATCGGGGAAGCTAGTATCAGCATTTCACGATTGTTTGATCACCTGCTGTTACAACCGATGACATTTTCCCTTTGAGTAGTTGAAGAGGAAAGAAAAAATATATAAGGTGATCCTAAGATATAATTTCCAACATGTGGAAAGCCAGAAAAATTCCATGGAGTTAAACTTTGTTAGCGCATCATCTTTGAAAATACGACCACAGAAGTTATATGTAATTCCGTAGGTAATGATACAAGAATTTGACACCAAAGTTATTCCTTACATTTTGTAGAACTTAGTAAGTTTTGGGATATATTCTAATATTGAGTTAAATGTTCATTGATGAAGATAAATAGTAATTTTTTTTTTCTTCTTTGCCGTATTGGTACTTTTAACCTTCTCTGTCATTTTCCAAAGGCTTCTGTTTCATCTTACCTCCTCGCCAGGAAGAACTTCCATGCAGTCCTGTCGATCTTCTAGTTTTATTACACAACTTTCAGTGTGATATTTTTAAAGACCCTAAGACGACCCTTATACAATGTTAGTGCCTGTTCATTTTGTTTCTGGTTTCATTCATGAGTTTTTCATTCGGCATGGGGTTTCCTGGTGTATAGTATATAGGCTTTTTTCATTGGGATGAAAGTTATATCACAATTAGACTAGAAAAAAGATGCTTTGTTTTATTAATGTAGGGGTATGTGTGTGAAACAGAATGCTGTTTATAGCATTATTATAGTTTTTGCTGATCTTCCAGTAGTGCATTTTGCAATATGACCATGTTAAATATTAGTCTTATGAAGCTGAACACCTCTGAAGTAGAATGCCTTTCTTCCAGTGACTTCTCTAGAAGATGCACGTTTTATATGTTCAAGTTGAGCATGTAAACCTTTCTTCTAATTTTTGGTCAGTCACAAGGTGTAGAGTGAGCTGGTATTTGAATCAGAAATTACAAGCTATTCATCACGTTGGCGCGCACCAGGGACCGTCAGCTAAACTAATCCAGAGGTCAACCATGCAAATGCTGAAGTGATCCAGGATGGTAATTTTCTGTTATCTCAGCACCTCTATCAAAAAGAGTTTCTTCTGTTCAAATCAAATGCTATGAAGAAAACCATGTTGTGTTGGAGCAATGTCACAGTTAAGGAAAAAGCTATGTAAATACTGTAACTTGGATCTTATTAAGCTTTTGCAAAATTAAAAAACCATTTATAAGATATATGCAATACTAGAGTTCTGTTTTTGGAAAAGGATGGTATCAGCATACTAAGATCTTGCTTTTCTAATCAAGTTAATATCAGTGGAAGGTCATCTAAATTCTAGTCTGAAGAAGGTATTTCTTCCTACTTGTGGGCCGTGACCACATTACGTATAGGGCTTTTAAGTCAACATGAAATATTTCTGCTACTTCCTTCCATGCATTGTTGATCAACCAGGTCTTATTTGCAATATAAAGCTCTAACTTATATCAAGCAAGGTAAAGAACTTTACTGCCTGATGACCTTTAGCTGTTCTTAGCTTGATTAGAAAAGCAAGGTTTCAGGCAGCTGGTACTACACCTACAGAACAGTGAGCTCTAGCTCTTTATTCGTATCTTCTGAACAGCTTTTGTGTGTTTAATGTGATCTTATTTATAGTAAATGCATGAGTTGTTCCATAGGTGTGACATTACGCTTACATATATTTCTATTTACAGCATTTAAGCAAGAGGTATAGTTTTTTTGAATAACAAGAAATGAATTTGGATTTTATTAGAAAATAGTTGGTGTTTTTACACTTCATTTATGAAATGTCACATTGAGAAGGTTTGGTGAATACTAATTATGAGATGTTTCATCATTTTTATTTTTTAACTGTCAATGTTGTTTATTATTTTTATTTACTCAATAATGGAATGAGTAGATGCTTTAGAATGAGCTGGCACTGCAGATTAGAATATTGTCTAAAGACATGACACATTTCTACAATTAAAATGGAGAAAATATTCAAACAGATTAAAAGATTATAACAGCTGCAACAGAATGAGATAAGCAGCCCTTTGTTTGAGAAAAATACAAAGAGGAAAGGAAAGGCAAATATACACCTCTGGTATGGGATTTGAAAATGTGGCCTCTTTAAAAAAAAAAAAAAAAAAAAAAAAAAAAATCAAGATGAAGAAAAATCCTGCCAGGGAGTAGGAATTTATATTTTGATTTAAGGCTCTTTAGATGTAGAACCTTCTTTATAAAGACAAGTACAAAGAGGAGCTAGTTGTCTTTTGAGCAGTTTTGTAAAGGTTCTTCTGTGACATATTTTACATGACTGTAGCTTAATATTTTTTTTGGCTAAGCAGTATACCTTGCCTTATCTGAAATTTTTACATCCTTTTATGATCTCCCATATGCCTGATTTATAAATACAAAAGTAAATCAGTTCTCAGCAGAGTATAATAGCTGATGCTGTGTTTTAAAGTTGAATTTAATTTAAAAATGAAAATAGGGGGGACCTTAACTTTCTTCTATATCTCTGATTTTCTATTTTTATATAAAAAGCAAATTAGGGAAGCTAAAATAACTGAAATGCTAATTATATTTCTGAAACATGAGGCTCCTGGCAGAGAGATGTTTCTTAGCTAAACAATTTTGAAGACACTGAAGTTCTGTGTGTTTCTTTTTCTTTAGAGTGATTTTTCACTACAAATGACTAGGATTTTACTAGTGTATTACATCTAGAACTATTTAAAATTTTTCTTTTTTATATACAATATTTTTTCTATATCCAGGTGCTCCATAGAAATGTGTTACTATTAGTGATTACTTAGTAGTTTAATTGGGGGAAAGTGAGACCGTGTAATATTTTCATTATGTTTCCATAGCAGCAATATTCTCTCAACCTTATTGTGTCCATTTATTTCACTTCATTATTTGGTTTTGGTGAATGTAGAATATTGTGGAAAAAACAAAATTGTGAATGTAATTCGATTAATGAAAGCTTTTGTAAATATTGGAGTTTCACGTGAATTTCAGACACGTATTTTGCTGTAATATTTGTAAACACTGATTTGAAAATCTTATTCAACAGCATCAAACAATATTAGGACGAGATAAGTTTGATAGAGAATTCTCCTTACCTTCCGTATGATCCTTGTGAATATTGCTAGCTGTCATGGACGGGGATTACTGGTCAGTTGACCTGATACTTGAATCCTCTACTGCAGGGCACTAATGTCAATCAAGTTTACGTTGTGTGAGAATTTAGCAGTATACAGTTCACTTAAGAGAAGCATCATCGGTTGAAAAGTATGACTTAGTTATCAAATCTTTGATACTGTGACTGTTCCATGAATAAGTGATATACCATTGCGTTATTTAATCGTGAAACTTCAAAATAAATCTCATCATGTAGGCAACATGCAAAAATATTCTATTATTTTGTATGAGGTGTCCTAATTTCCACCATTAAGGGACAACTAAAAAAATTCACGGTATGCATTTTAGGGCACAGTCATGATGATTATTGAAAGAATTTAATTTTATAACTGTTAGTCACTATTTTGCATATAGTGATAATCTGCAGTAAGGAAGAATTATCAGTTTATTGGTAGTTCAAAGATTTTCCATAGGCATTATCTTTTTTCCATGATCAAATACAAATCTGATTAAATTTTCCTTCTTTCCAATCAAAAAATACCATTTAAATATGTGAAGTCAGATGTAAAAAAATGATTACAGTAATACTCTTCTCTTTAAATACTGTACCTCCTATGACTTTGATGTTAGCTGATCATTGAATAATGGAAAACTTATTTTGTATAAATTCTGCTTCATGTCACTTATGAATTACAGAACTAATAATTTCCTTCAATATTTTGTTTAAGAAGTGAAACAAAAAGAGATGACAGGTAAACCATGACAGTCTGGAAGGTGACGGATAGCAAAGCATGAGTAGAAATATATTTATTTCATTTTGGGGTAATAGTCATCTTTGATGAGAGCGTGCAGTGTGCAGAGAACAAAGGTGAATTTGTTCATCATCTTAATACAAGAAATAGGTTCTCAACTGCTCTTTGAAACAATCTTTGTTTTCAGGTTGACAAATCTAACCTTCTACATTAAATCTTTATCACGTGAAGAGAAGAGTAGACTAGATGATTTCCAACCTGATATAATTTCTTTGCAATGATTTCATGCATATTCAAGGTACTTGGAGGTTAGTCGCAGAGATGTCCAGCCTCCGAGGTGAGCTTTAACGCCCTGAACTGTAACACCCTACATTTTGTGTATGATCTAAAGGAGACCTGAATGCTGCAGAAGCCATATGCAAGAGACAGTAAAGTAAGTGGGGATCTTCTTAAGGTGACCCACATGAAATGATAAATAAAAAAAGAGTTTAAATCTAGATAAATTTTGGACTTTTCAGCACCATCGTGGAAGGAAAAGCTGATTTATAGACAACATATTTTATTTGTTACTGTGTTTCGTAATCTTACGTCAAATGCATGTCTGACTGT
The DNA here is from genome assembly GCF_028389875.1 of Rhea pennata. Lineage (NCBI taxonomy): Eukaryota > Metazoa > Chordata > Aves > Rheiformes > Rheidae > Rhea > Rhea pennata. Next base: position 16,707,794 of record NC_084671.1, on the reverse strand, counting down.
ATTTTTCTGTTACTGACTGAAAACTAGAAAAATGTATCTTTATGTTCTTACTGGAAACATAGCCATTTAGTGAGATGTTAACATATTTTCGTCTTGCCTCTAATATACATTGCATTAATTTTCTATGATACTTGCATGCTGATAGATTTCTGAGCACACCAAATGAAGGAAAGCAGGGACTGTCCAGACTGGTTGACTTTTTTTTACTTTTTTTTTCCTTATATATAGCTGCAATGACATTAATATTTTCCTGGAGAGGAGGGTTATCAAAACTTGAGATTTCATAAAATATCTAAAATTTTATCATATTGTGTATTCAGTCTTGTTGCTGTAGTAATGATTGCCTGTTATACCTTTGTTACTACCTGTGTTAGTGAAAGTACCACAAACTTACTCAATGACAGCTGGGCCAATTTATAAAGAAGAAATGAAAGTCACAAATATCTTTCCATTATGCCAGTAATTTTTACCATCTTTTGCAATGCCTATACACACACACACACACATACATATATATATATATGTGTATATATATATATATATATATATATATATATAATGTAGTCTTACTATCAAGTGTTGCAATTTTTCTGTTTTTTTTCCTTGAAACTTTTGCTTAAATTTGTCAGTGATCTGACTGCCTGTCATAATAGCTACTGTGAATTGAGTCAAACGATTACATGCCCTCATATAGGAACTGGTTTCAGGATCTGAAGATATTAAAAATATTCCAAAAAATATATAAGATCAGAAATAAAGGATACACCATTTAGGTAAATGCAGGAATCCAAAATGGGTACACTTTTAAATTTCTGTTCGGGACTGTTTTAGGCGACCTTATGATAAGGAAAATAAGTTGCAAGCACTCTTTTCTTTCCAATTGTGGGCAAATGATTAGTATGAATTAAAATAATTTTGTTTCCTCTAAATTTCTTTGCTGAAGGAGAGATTGCTGGGATATTCCTCTTGCCTGTTAGTGTCTGGAAGCTGTTCTCTGAGCATCTGATAATTACGTATATGAGTAAGTATTAGTGAATATAGCCCTCTTTTTCTAGTTTGTCTACAGCATAAAACAAAGACTTCTGCTCCTAAGAGTGAGTTTGACGTAAAAGATGAGAGAGAGCAGAGAGGAGAGGAGAGATGAAGAAACAATATGTTGGTATTGGTATGCTGGTGTGATAAGCATCCTGATGTTTGTCAGCATTATTATTACATCTGCTTTTCAGTTTTGGATCATTTATAATGACCACAAAGGAAAGGAAAATTTTTATAATACATTTTTACTGATGTTGGTGAGGAGTTTTTTCTCAGGGTAAAAAGCAACGCTGAGGATAACAGTAACATACTCCTGGACTTTGCTTTCAGGAGCTTACTGGAATCAAGACTGGATTTTTCAGACCATTTTGAATACAGAGATGAAGATGTGGAGGGAAGCATAGAGAGAAGACGTGATCCAGGCTCCAGTCTTTGCAGCATGATTCTGCTGAATTCATTTCTGAATACCGCAAAAAGCAGCTGAAATTTTGCATTTATCTAGTCAGGAGTAAAGAACATTATAGGAATAAAATGTGGGATAATATCGTGGGGGAAAACATTAGCTGTGAAGGGCTGGACTGGAAAGGTAGTGATATCTGTGCCATGGCTTTACCTAGTCTGGATGTGAGGCTTTAGAGAAGTTCCAGGTAAAGATCCTGCTAAGTTATGGACTGACGGATAGGTAGAATAGTTATTCCAGAACGCTCATGAAAGAAGACAGCATGACTGATGTGGCAATACAATAATCATGTTATTCTGAGGTAACAGCTATATATTTGCAGGGAGAGCATGACAAGACAGAGATAATAGAGACTGAGATGAATGTGTGAATCAGCACCCAGAGCTGGTGATTCAAGTTTGTTTGCAAATTAAATTGTTCAGAGAAAAGATACAGAATAGGTACAAGCTCTGTGGAACATTTACAAAAAGGTATAGAGAAGTGAGAAGAATATAGTCTGTGAGATCAGAAAGCTAAGGATTTCCTCATCTTGGGAAAGTTTACTGTCAAAAGTTGTTTTTTTTTTTTCTTTTTCCTTCCCTTTCATATCAGTAGTACTTCATAATGCTAAACAGAAGGTGAGGGAAATAGGGGGAAAACTAAAAGAGGATAAATTTTTTAGATACTTGTGAGACACCATCCAGGACAATACAAATGCAATATTTCCAGTTTGCTACTTTAACAACGACTTTTCTTATTCTACAAATACTTCAAATCATACTCCAATGGGCAAAATGTATGTGCTGAGGAACGCAAATAAAAAAATCTGATTGACAGCAGTGAAGTTCCATTCTTGGAGTAGCATTATGAATGCTACGGGAGTACATGTGCAATGTGTTGTGATCTGGGATTACTTCTAAAAGAACGGCATTATGCAGTAGGAAAGATGATGTACACTCTGCTTATTAATTCAAATTTACTGCGCTTAGTTCACAACTGCGTTGTTTCTCTTTTGGTACTTTACAAACGATATCAAAAGGGATATTGAAATACCTTAGGTGATTCGGATGCCTTTTCAGACCATGAAATACAGAGGTTATAAATTAAGAAATTACAGAGATAATAGATAACACATCAGTAGAAAGCACTTATCATAAATGATAGTTTATTATTGTTTTTTCATCAGATAGGTAATTTAGTGTATAATTTATGACACTCTTGTCAGACTAATTTGACTGCTCAGGCATGATTTTTCAACTATGATGAAAGCAACTACTTCTGCTTTATGTTCAGTTTAACCTTTCAGGAATAATTGTTGGGGACTACACTTAACATTCGTAGGCTTTTCACCAATTTCTATCTCTGTAGTAGGATGGAACAATTTTGGTATTACTGTTTTCAACCACTCCGTTGTCCCCAAGGATTTCCAGTTTGAATGGGTGATTAACAGTTAACAGCTGAAACTATCCCTCCTCTGGAAACAAACCTTGTCACAGATGGTGGCTCACTTCTGTGTCTGACGTTCTGTTAGGTGGTGATGGTTATGGTGGCAGCTTCGTCACATCACAACCAGAGTTTGTAATTGTACCTGCACTCCCAAACTACCACCTATGTCAACATAGTTTCTCACCTGGATAGAATGATTTTTGCTTTTGCAAAGCACTGAGTTTGCTGGACCAGGCTACAATCATCTAGCTGCGTAACCTGTATGGTCATGTCGATTTACTAGAAAGTATAATTTATTCCGCAAAATAAAGTGCCAAATCCCGCTCTTCCACTTTCCCCTGTTAATGCTCACACCAGCGGGATTCCCTTGTGCCGGATAGCGTGGCGACGTTGCCTTTCCGGGTGCGCGAGACACGTGCTGTCGGGGATGCTCTGTGCGGGACTGACCTCTCCGCTTCCCCTGGGGTGGGCGTTTCGCAGCAGAGGGTGGCAGGGGTGGCAGCGCGTTATGAAGCCGCGCAGCGGGCTACCCTAAGCAAGCCGTTAGCACCGGCCGTGGGGCAGTGGGATTCAAGATTAAAAGTTGCTTTCAATTTTCTAATCACTGGGAGGGCTGCGTGCAAGAGTGCGGCTTCCTGTGGCAAGAGGTAACTCCAGGAACTGTAAATAACAAAAATGTGTCTGATCTGACTGAGAGCTGAACTTTTGCCTTCCTCGTGCAGCATGCAAAGCATATTAATATGCTGAGGGTTGTGACTGTGATTCCCTTAGCAAGCATATTTGCAGCTGGTTCTTAACACAATGCAAGTGTGTGCTGTGTGGGGATGGCTGGTTGGAGACTGGCTGCCTGGCATGATACTTCAACCTGTGATATGGCTTAATGGAGTCATCTTATCTCCCAAGAGAAAAAAGTTACCTCAAGGAGCTACCAATAATATATATATATAAAAAAAAACTTCAAACCCTTTATATTCTTTGACTTTTGTGTAATCATTACATTCATACTTTGCCTTTGCAAGTCTTTTTTTAAAAGTATTTTTTTTTTTTTTTGCAGTTCAGACTTATCAAATCCTGAATATGATTTGTGTAATCTAATAAAGTTCTTTCTAGTTATTTTAAAATCCTCATCCTAGCACAGTTGACCCGGTTAAAGTATGTAATAACTCACATTTTGTGGCTAACCAGGACAGAATTATAATAATGCCAGAGTGTATTAAAGTAAAAGGTTATGCTTTTATTACTTAAAGGTCACTGATGTTCTGTACGTTGACATCTGTGCTACTCTATTGTGTTTTCAATCTTTAGATTCATATGAACAGATATTGGCATATTATTTATTAAAATTCATTATGAATATTAGGAAGAGAGAATTAGAAAATAATTCAAGTTTAACAGCCTCATAATACACTAACATTGTATCACCAGCTTTCTGCAGTTTGGCTGTTTTTTTCCTTCACCTGTGCTTACGCTATTCCTCAATTTTGCCAGACAAGATAGTAGTAACCTGAGGCAATTATGCTAAAATAACTTGTCAGCTACTCATTATTTTATTTTTAAAGCTTAAGCAATTAAATGATTGAGAAAGCAGCAGACTAAGGAGTTGAATCCCTCCATTTACTCATAGAATATTGTCAGAAGAAATAGTAGCTGAGTCCATGTATTGCCCCACAGTGTCTTTCTCCACACACATTGCTGAGAACGACTTGGCCACCTTTTGCCTCTGAACTGTAGGAGACTGCCTAGGCCAGTGAAAGAGCTGAAGAAAGCTGTCTGTGATTTCTTGGAGGAAATTCATCATCCTTTCCTGTAGGAGATCACCCCTTTCATGAAAGAGAGAAGAGATGAGAGATAGGAGAAGAGAAGGGAAGGAAGGCAGCTTAGAATGAGGCCAGAATAGTTGATTGCCTGGTCTGAGGGATTTAGTAAAAAACATGGTTTGTAAGCTTTCTGACTGCTGCTCCATGGTGGATCTGTTCTCCATGCACTGCCAGGAGAACAGATGAAATGACAGCAGATTTGAGGAATCCCTCCCAAGCCAACTGAAGATGCCGTTGCAAGATCTCCTGCAATGGAGAATCCCATGACCATCCCGGAAACAACTGACCATCCTGTTCGAGAGAGATGGTTCCCCATGTAAGCATTACCCTGTCTCAGGACCCTCGAGACCCTGTCCTCTGTCAGTGCAGAAGGATGTTCTACTGCTTTGGCCTTTGTTTCCCAAGTGCAAGGAAAAGGAGGCTAGCAATGCTTTTTTCTAAGAGAGCTTCTTGGTCTTGCTAAGTGTATGGCGTCTCCCTCCCTCCCTCCAGATTAGGGCTGGGAGGTTTCCTTCATGTTGATGAGCCAAGGATGCTTTTTTACAGAGTATAATTTATAGCCTTAAAAGCATGATGCCTGTTCCACAGCATACTGCTTTCAGCTGTTCTTTTTTGTCTCCAGGACTACTTTGACTAGAAAGGTGCCTTATTATTTTCACCAGACTTTGAAAATGTGCATTTCAGGTAATTTTCACAGATCTCATTGACATTATTCTCAGCGTAGCATACTGCACTGTACTTCCACTAATGACATACTGCCATCGGTAATGAATATGATAATCTTACCAATTCTAAGTGAATAAATATTCCAACCTTTGAAGCTCTCTTTTTAGAATAATAAGAGTGACAGATAGTCTGCTGATTTAAACAAAAGATATGTTTCATCCCACATTATCTCTTGATAGATAACTGACCATTATACCTTCTTGTTCTCTCTCATTATTATTAGGAGCTTGGACATATTTCTTGTAATATATCTCTATAAATAACTTCAAGTGAAGAAGTTTGTTTCTTTTATAAATTAAGCTATCCAAAAGAGATAGCTTATTTCTCAGTAACTAGAATCTGTCCCCTCTAGGGGCAATTTATCCTTGCAGCAGCTAACCTTTAAGCATTATTTCTTTCAGAAACTTATATTAATCATCTTTGCCAGATTCCGTCTTGGTCTTTTTCTGCCCGTAATCTTCTGTTGCAATCAGAACACCCACCAAGCTTACCTAATGTTGTGCTGTTTCTTCTGGAGGAGGAAGGGTTATCAGGCACATTGCATTTTATTAAAACTTGATGGCTAAAAACACACATCATCAGTAATTGCACACTGAAAACTCAAATTTAACCTTGCTTGTAGATGGCAGTTTTGTAAAGGCCATTTGTAAAATGGAAGATATAGATACACGTACGTAATCACTGTGGGACCTACTCTTGGAGTAGGGGGGAAGAAGTGAGCTTCTTAGCAAGGACTCTTTCCAAGTCTCCGTTGTGTCAACTGTTACACTTCAGTGCCAGTGCTCAGAGTAAAAGAAATCTACGTTTCAGGCACGTTCCCGTCCATTCTCTCTACCTTTTTGAAGTGTATCAGTAATTTCTTAGTTAAGTATGAGATGGATGGACTCTGAGAGGGAGAACTGGCTTCCTCTACCTTGCCAAGCTTATAACGGCAAGGCGCTATGTAGTAATGGGAAACTCACGGCAAGGGAGCAGGTATCCAGCCTGTGCAAAGCTGATGTCCTCGCTGAGCAGGCATACCAGAGAGGAGTACCTGTTTGAGACGGGTGCCTGGAACTCCCTTTACATCCAACAGTTAAGATGAGCCTCAGGGAATTCAGTGCTGCCCTTGTAGCTACAACTCACGCTGACAGAACAGTTGCAGTTCGCGTGCTCAATGCAGGTCCTTTACGGACTCTTTTAAACAACGCTGAGCTAGATGTTTGCTGGCACATAATTTCTTTTTTATTGTTGAAGAAATTAAATCAAGCGGTTGTTTTGTGGCTTCAGACAGCATGAATGATTCACATACTCTATTTTTAATAATGCCATCTCAATAAGTGAGAACTCTACTTTCCTGTCCTAGAGCTATAAAATAGTATTTTCTGTTCCTTTCATTGCTATGGGCATTTTTGTGAAGAAAAGAACTTGTGAAAATTCAAACAAATGTCACTGTGAAAATGTTTTCCTTAGTGTTTCATGAATCATTTCATTAAATTTTATTCTCATGATATTGGTGATGATTGACAAAGAAGAAAAATGCCTGTGACAAGTTTATGTTATGACTTGATGAGAAAGAAAATATTGCAGTGCTGCATCTTGGCATCTACCCTTTAGCTTAGAAAACTTCTCTGAAATCTGAAGGGGAACCAGCAGGATTAGGTGGATTAGCTATAGTTAAGACTGCTTACTGATCATTGCATTTACATATAGGTTCCAAATTTAGGGTTTTTTTCGTTTTTTATGTCTGTTATAGATATACCTAACCAAATATCAAATCTGTAATGGCTGAATCTGTCCATGAAAGCCTTTAGTGCAGGAGAATCTACAGCCTTTCTAAACTACATATTCCCATACTTACCTCTCTATATGTACAGAAGGCTTTTTCTAATATCTGTATCCTGTATCTTTCTTGCTTCAATTCGAACCTTGTTATTTTTATCTGTGGTAGGGATCTCATTATCCCTTTCTATTTTACTGAAGGGATATTTGAACGCTGTTATCCTGCGTCTCCTCAATCTTCTTTTCACTAGGCTATAAAACGATGATACCTAATAATACTTCCCCTGACTTCATACTCTGTAATAGAGAATTTGTTCCATGATTACACGAGCTGCCAGCTCTGCAACCTGCAGTGTCGCACAAACTGATTCGTGTACCTCATCAACAGCATCCGTTGATAGATGTTAGGTTTAGTGTATAGTTCACGTTACGTTGTTTTTTCTCGTCTGTTTTTTCCCCAATGACATTTCAGCTGTATGAAGGGCACTTCTTCAGTCTCTTATTTATGACATGATCTGTTTTCTCATTTGATTTTACTCATTGCTGCACATTCTGCACTGTTTAATGCTAGATGCTGTTCTCCTAAAATGACTTCTTAGACTTCATTATCTCAGATCAAGTATTTTCATTCTTTCTTGCCTAAATTTGCATACTGGCAGGTTCCTTCCTTCTACCATAACATACTGCCTGTGCGCTGCTCCTGGTCCATACTACTTATACTGAAATGACTTTGATATTTTTTGTTTTACTCGCTTGCTCACCTACTCTTCCTCTGAAAATTTTCTAAAATGTCTGTTTTTTTATCCTTTTCCAAAATGTTATTTTATTTTAGAAATGTTTTCTCTGATCACAAAATCACCATGTTTTTCTTGTTCTAAATTAAATTGGTGTTGATGAGGTCTTTTTCATTTTTCTTTCTGTCTTTCTTTCCTGTTTTTTTTTTTTTTTTTTTTTGGTTTTTTTTTTTGTTTGTTTGTTTTTTTTCCCCAGAGATATACCAGCATTATTTCATGGATGATTTCTTAGTAGAAAGTAAAACCTCATATATCTATATATCTTCATTAAATCTGAAGTTTATCGCTACTTCTCTATAACTATTTTGCTATAATGTTCAAACAGTGATTCTTTTGCAGTTCTTAGGAAACCCAGATTATTCCAGTTTTGGAATCAAAATGTGAGTGTTCGTATAGGAGTCCAAATGCAGGTGGGCGGCATTCTTTTTTTCCAGTTGGCTGATGGCAGAATAGACAATAGATCCACATTTGAGAATACCTCCCTATTTTTCTTTTGTGGCGTTGTTATGGTTTCTGGCTGCCTAGAGAATGAAAGGTAGAAATGCTACTGTTTTGAAATGAATCCACTCTGAATTAGTATTATATTGCCATGTCTGTTTAAACAGACAGAACATTATTTGTGTACTGATTTTGGAGGACTTGAAAATATTGATTTTGTCTATTTTTTTTCTTCTCTCTCCCTGACAGAATTTAGGAAGAGATATTGGTATACTCTACCCAATGTGCAGATCTAGACAATACCACCCATCTTCAGGCTTTGAAAGGGTAATGACACAGAAGTGCTTATAAATCTTGTGTTAATTTAAGAAATTTATCTTCTGCCTGCTAGATGGATATATTTCAGCATTTTAATTAATTGCTTGTTAATTCTAGACTTATACATTGTTTTGTGCAGAGGCTTTAAATTAGATAAACCAATAGTGAGACCCTATTAACTGGCATATTTTAGCAGTAAATAGATTCCAGTGTTATTTTTTATGCATCACATATATCATTTTGCTTATGATTCAAAACATACAAGACATGTTTCCAGGGTTTCAGATACTGTAAATAAATGTAAAACAAGCTCCTTGCGCCAAAGTGCTACAAAGAAATCAGCACAAGGAAGGCTAAGAAGCTAAATGGTACTTGGAAGACTATAATTAATATTAATCTCTTACTTGCCAGAACAAGTGATTAAAGTACTCCAGCTCGAGTGAAAACTCGAAATGCAAATCCAGCTGAATGGCAACACTGCGTGATAAACACACTCCCATAGGAGTTGCTGGTTGAATCTGAAATATCCTGTGTAGCAGGTGAGGCAGAACGACAAAGAGTGTCCACAGTTAAAGATTTTCAGCATCTCTTTAAAAACTGTCAATATTCTGCTTCAGAGTAGGAGAGGAGAGGACTGAGTTTTTCATTATTTTTTTCATAAATTGGTTCACACAAATGAAAAACTAACCTTCGCTGTTCTCTTGATCAGCGTATGTTTTTCCTTTCCACAAAACTCCTGGTAAATATGATTGGGCAGCTGCTGAGAACTACGTATTCCAGCCTTACCCTGCTCTCAATGTCTCCCTAAAATCCCGTTCCAACCTCGTCTTATGTGACAAAAAGCCAGTTCCCTCAAGTTCCCTCGCTTACTCCTTTGGGCAAGCTCCATTCTTCTTCCACTAGTGCTGGAGGGGAATTAGGACTTACTCTGGTTTCTAGCTGCTGAGGAGAGTGCCCCCAGAATAGCTGAAACTCAGAATTTTTTCAGAGTTAGATACTCTGCTTCCATATTTATAATGAAGATTAATACTTTAGCCTGGCATTTTCAGTTAAAGGTTTTTTGAGAACCCTCTGCACTTGGGCTTTTTATTTTGTTAGGTGATTTCCTCCTGGTTTCAAATTTGGAATCACCTGAGACAAAGATGGGATCACTTTATGCATTGTAATCCTGCTCAAAGTACAGATGAACTTCTGGAATAGCTTTTTGTTTGCTTGTTTTAATTCTGAGAGTGGCATAAAAATAAAACTCAGTTTATTTTTTTAAAAAACTATCAAATTTTTCATACTGACTAATAAGGTTTAATTATTTGTGATGAAACATATTTTAAGTTAAGCAATAATAGAAGATAATAACTACACATATTGTGTGTCAACTTTTAAGTGTCAGGATTGCAACATATCTAACAAAATACCGTTCATTTTCCTTCTGAGGTACCTCAGAAACTATGTTTCGGAAGCTTAATTTTCTTGACAGCTTTTCAGATTTATTAGTTATTTCAGTTGCATCCTTAAATTTTAGTCTCTAGCTGTAGATCTTTAGATTTTTCCTCTGTAGCATACTACCATTAGCCTTAGCTTTGACTGACAGTGAAGTACATGTCAAAGAAATGCAGTGTCAGAACTGTTCTAATATTGTCAATCTATCTGATACTTTAATCAGCTTAAGGGAAAACTTTTCCAGCACTATAGAGAACCCAGAAGACAGGACAAATGTCCTATATTTTTGAATTATCTATTTTAATCACAAAGCAATAATTTATACGTAAAGGCTGGAATTATCAAAAGTAATAACTTTGGCTTAAGTCTGCAATTTTTGTGGTCAGTGTTAATGAGTTGAGGGCATGTTTCTTTGTCTTCTGGGCTGTTTCCAGAAGCCTTACTGACTCAATTTGCTCTGCTGGGAGCAAGTTAGGTTTTTCCACGGCATACATAGTCTCTGAAAATGATGTATTTTCAGACCTATTTTGACTCTCGGACATTTTCTCAACACATTATTGATTGTGGGCTTATAGACATGACACTCAATGGCAGGTCTGTTCCAGCTCTACTGATACACTTTCAATCCTGTAGCAAAATTACTGGTTAAAATTTTAAATGCACCTGAAAAGAGTTTTTGAACAAAGGTATAAACTGTGAAAAGATAGTATTCCCTTCTGTATAATTTATGGTTTCAGGAGGAGCTGGGCAGTGGTGCGGTTGACTTGGACCCTAGCTCACAGCGCAGTGGCCCGTTGAGGTTGTGCCTTGCCCTTTGGCTAAGCTTTGTGTGGGCACGTTCTCATGCCCACCCATCCCGGACTGGAGGGAGACGGGACTTTTCTTCTTCAATGTCTTTGTTTACAATTACGTTTTACTTGCTTTATGGTAACCGGAGGAGGTGAAGGCCACTGGAGCGAGGGCAGTATTGCTCCTTCTACGGAGCAGCAGCTGAGCAGGCACAAAAGTGGGCAGCTTCCAGGGACAGCAGGGTATGGCAGGGAAGATGAGAGTGGCATGGCAAGCTCTGGGGAGCCTGCAGTCCCGTGAATCAGAGACTTGCTTCGGAGAGGAGCGGCCAGACGACAGCCAGGCCTCGGAGGTTACCAGAGTTTTGAAGGGGACTGGACAAAATTTGCTGTAACTCAAAATATGGTCATGTGGTTAAAACCAGACTTGGAAACAAACTTTCCTTCAGGGACCACAAAGGCATGAGGAAAGTTGTTTTATAAAACCCTTGCTTTTTTATTATTTTTTTCAAGTCCTTTTGAATCATCTTTTTTTTTTTAAAAAAAACTATTATTGTAGTTTATGATTTAATAAAAGTTGTATTCATTTATAGTTATTCTGGCATCTTTCTTTTTTTGAGGTCACTAGGAGAAAGCTCAGACAAATGTACTTCAAACTTTGGTTCATTAAGGGATCCATCATAGTCTTACAGTATATAAGAAGTGTGTGTGTATATACATATATATTTGTATGTATGTTTATAAGCTTCTTATAGATTTGTTCAGGCATTCTTGGCAGATACATTATCTGGATAATACATTACCTTTTTCTGCTTTATAGGCTTTTTTTAAGAGAAATACGTATAAAGCTTGAGTATATGAAAACAAATAACATCTTGCAAATTCTTAATGGCTGGAGGGTTTCTATATGAAATATTTGTCCCATGATGTTATCCATCTACATATGTGGTTATAACTTTGTTGATTGCATTGTTCTGTGTTTTTTTGTTGGTGGTGTTTTTCTTTTTTTTTTCCGAGCCTTGTGGTATAGCCACACTGATAGGGATAACTGATTGCTTTTTGTGATGCAACACAAAGGAAAGTAGAAATGAGACAAAACAAAAAGAAAAGAGCAAATAGTGTTATCTTTACATGTAAAGCTATGATACTAGCTATGTCTGCCTATATTTATATATGTATATATATGGGAGTGCAATAGATAGTGTTATAGCATCTAACATATGGATATATAACCCTGTTTAAATCTGTCTTTGTTTTGGAAACCTTACTTCTGCCATGAACACATAATGGCATCTTCTCCATTTCATGGCCATAGCAGCATTCACACTGAGGGTTTTTATTATCTCAGCTACTTTGAGTAGAGAAAAAGAAAATAAAATATCCTAAATAGAATTGGTTTGGGTTTCTTCTCCCTACTCTCAGAGAGTATCTCATATGACATCATTGCATGCACGGTCTCTGCAATTTTATGGCGAAAGAGAAGAAAGAGAAATAATCTGAAAGTTAACACTTCAGTGTCAGAGTATTTGCAACACTCTTCCATTCTGACGTTTTTCAATATTTTTTTTTATCAACACTTCAATGAAATCAAAACTCAGTTCATGTAAATCAAGGTATAAAATGACCACTTTGTTTTCAGTATATGCATTTATTGTATATTTGATATCACAGAGCCTTTCCTTCTCAAACCTTCTTGGGTAATATCAGTACGCTTTTAGAGCACATTTAGATTTCAAAAGAGGATTCCCTTTAAAGCACTTCCCTGTTCTAAATATTTTTTAGAAATGCTGCTTAGCAGTTACTTTACAGTAATATGAACAGTTTAATTCTGCCTAGAGAGAATTCTTCCCTGGGAAATTATTTGCTGTAATATACTCATGACATTTGGACAAGGAAAACATGAATAGAATTTAATTTACATATCCAAACTAAGACAGACTGGATTTGATATGATCATTTATTTTATTATTTAATAATATTCTCTTTTGGATTTTTCCAAGGCCTAAGATTAACTGTCCATCTGTCTATTTTACTACAAAGCAATATCTGCTGCTTATTATTGGCACTTAATTTTGTGGCAGAAATTCAGAAAATGTGGTCTGGTATTGTGATTTATTCAGTGACATTCACAGAAAACTAGCAAAACCAATCAGAAAACTAAAGGATGCTTGAGCAGCAGAACAGTGTCATGAAAAATCATACCACTTGGCCAGATTTATTCTGAATAGCTCTAACTTTATTAGCTATTTCCAGTGGAAGGTGTTGTGTCATTGAGCACAAGACTAGAATGTATATATCTGTGTGAGTGATCTTGCGTATGCCTAGTACACTAATAATATGAAAAACTTTACTCTCCTGCATAAGTGCTATCGGCTTACATCCATTTTTACAATATGCTATAAAGAGAAGTTCCTCCATTTGTGTGCTTAGAAACAAAGGGATGGCTGGAGATAAACCGCTATATTCTCTGTTTAATTTCCCAAAATAGACAAGTTCTTCAAGTTTTTCTAAGTTTCCCAGCAAAGTCTGCATGACATGTATACATGGGAAAATAGACCTACTACAACAGAATAATCCATGTGAATTTTGTCACTATTGCAGTGTGTGACCACTTTCTTGAAATATTCCTTCTGATTTTTCTCTTTCCATTTTTGTAGGTCATTTAGTTAAGCTGCACGTGTCCTTATCAGGGCAATCTTCATCCTAATTTCTGTTCAGTTAGGGTTATGATCTTATGTTCAACAAAGTGCTTTACAAAGCTGCTGCCAGTAACTGGTCCTTGGTCCTTCTCTTGTCCTTTACCTATTACACTGCAAAAATGTTTACAAGTAAAGTTTGCCAGAAAGGTATCATGCTGGCCCATGGGAATTGCTGGTATTTGCTAGAAGTTGGGATTTCTTGTGTACACACACGAGAACTGAAAACACGCTCCTGTTGTGTTTTTAGATCTGTTAGCTGCTTTGTTGTTGTTACCCCTGTTAGATTTTGTTTATGAATGATGAATACCAGTTGTTTTCATATATTGTTTAGTGTCAAGTTAAGAAAAATAAAATACTTTTAAGGAAAATTATAATAATAAGAATGGTGACTGCACTGTGTAGATTAAAAAAGTTGTCTAACTTAGTGTATCTTACAACTAGTGTTTTTAGAAAATCATCCTTTAAAGGATTCTTATTTTTCCAATAGGTTTGTCTGTTAACTACATTGTTCATTGTTTTAATTCCAAGAAATATACTGTTTCCAGATATTTATTGTGGGGGAGAACAACTAACGTATTCTTCTTTAAAGCTCTACCCTTGTCAGTGCGGGCTGTCATCCTTCACTAGGCTGTAGCAGCTGTCAGTCTGCTTCAGCCCCACGCTTCGAAGTCGAGCCTGTTGGTCTCATTTTATTTACTTTTTTTGATCACAGGCATTGGAGAAATTTTGAAGGTAGAGTACTGTGGTCCTCCATATATAGAAAAATACCTTCAGATACATATGCCTATAGATTGAAAGTTATCCTGGTGAAAGGCAAAGAAGGTCGGTGAGAGCATCCCTCTCCCATCTCGTCCCCTCCCCTCTCATAGTCTCATTGGGAATTAGCAGTGATCACAGAGAAGGTGGTGCAGCTTTTCTTTCTTTCTTTCTTTCTTTCTTTTCACTGAAACCAAAATGTTTTCTGAATACATTGAGGAAGTTTTGGGAAAATTTTTGTCAAGAAAAAAAAAAAAAAAAGGAATGTCTTGCTCAGATAATGCGAGTGACTTAACATAAAGCACCAAGAGGCTTCTGGCAAGCACCTGGGGATGTAAGACACAAGGCTGAAGTTCTCACTCTACTTCATTTCTTGAGGAAACCTTGGTCTTATTTTGTCTGCATCTTGAGTGAGTGCCATTCCCAGGAAGCAGAGGATTATTTTAGGACAGGCTTTTCTCAAACTTTCATCATGGGGGGAAGAAAAAAATGTGTGCAGGGGAAGTCTTCCTTTCTTTTGGTGCAAAATGAAAATGTATTTCAGAACCTCTATTTTATAAAACCTGTCTTTTTTTCAGACAACAGAAATCCAGACTTTTGTCCCTTTTGCCTCCTTGCAATACTTTGTAGTTTAAAGTGAAATCAGAGCTAGTTTGTAACACCTCCTCTTCTCGCTGCCTACCGCAGCCATTTCTGTGGTGTGCAGACCTCCTCCAAGGAAAGGAGTGAGGGTTGCTCCTGCTGTTGCTTTGCGTTCAGGTCTCCATTTAGCAGCATACCAAATTATAGCAACTGCAGCTGCCTCTTTCGGGTGGAACGGCAGCGTCTTTGGAGCAGCTTATGGTATGTTGTGCTGCAGACTATTGTGTATATTTAAAAATACTTGAGCTAACTTTAAATACAATAGCACAGAGACTGGAGGCCTGGAAGCATATGTGTAGCGCCAGTTAGCCTGATTTTCTCATAGATTCTTATTTTCTGAACAAGACATTACCTTTTTTGCTGCTAATTGAGTTGGTCCTTCTCCTGATATACCAGGATATCATTGCAGGTTGCTTGGGTGTTTATTAGTTTACTAGCATTTTTCTCAGGGGTGTAAATCAGATAGCGCTAAGACCCAAAGCTGTGGGGGCCAGACTGCTTTCAGTACGTTCATCCTAGGCGCCTCTAGAGCTCAGGTGGATGCTTTGAATTTACTGGGCAGCAGCCAGACCCTGATATTGCAAGCTCTGGGAAAGAATTTCATCTCTAGGACAAGTAGGTGCAAATATTGTGCATTGGCAGTGGGTCATTATATGATATCTTAACAGTTTACTTATTTTTGTATTAAGCTTTTATTATTTTCCTGTGTGTAAATGAGAAAGAGAAACACTTTGAGTGCTTTTCCTCTAGAATCAAGAGGATTTCCTGGGCCTCTCTGTGCATACTGTAGAGGAGCACCGTGTAAATATAAAATACCATGATAAAGTAGCTATGTTATGGTTCAGATGTCTCGCTGCATGGGTGGTGTAGACATAAGGGCTTGCTCAAGGATCACTACCATGTTTCTGTGTTGTGCTGCACGTACAGTCCTCTGTCTTGTTTTGCCTGAAAGGCTATTAAACTTCTCATATCTCAGGTCTGTCTACGGTTGTGCTCCCTAGTTGTACACAAACTCACTTTATGAAGTTTATTGGCATCATCAAAGATTAGTTGCTGGATTAAAGATTATTCCAAACTTGGTTTTATAATTAAGTGTACAAATAACAAATCAATGCACAGTATTAGAAAAGCAAATACAATCAGGAAATTAAATTAAAATAATTTATATATGCTTCGGACAGAGAAACAGCTGCTCTGTTTCCATTTTAAAAACTACTTTAAATCCAATAGATGATAATTTTACTGCCAGGAAATGGTAAGATATATAAGGAATGGTGTTTTAATATTTATCATACATTTTGTTTTTTTCGTAGCAGTCTCATTGCCTCACTGAAACAGAATATGGGTATTAATCTAGAGAATAGCAGTTGAATTGGCTTGTATCCTTTTCCAGTTACAGCATGGAAAAATTAGAAAGATTGAGAGAGAGAATGAGGAGACACACTAGAAGGACGTGCACTAGTGAATGCTTTAGGAGGAAAAGCTTCCTGTTTTGTTTTGTTTTTTTTTTTTTTTTTTTTTTTTCTCTATCCAAATCTAGAGCATCAACAGGAAAACCCCCCTCATTATGCTGATTGGTAGCTATTTAAATATGATGACAGGAACAGCTTGTTTCTAGGATATACCAAAATCTGTAATCAAGATAAATTCTTTAGCGATGTTCACAATGAAAAAGCTGGTAGGTGTGCAGGTGAATAATCCCTGTTTTGGACATAGCTTCTAATTTTGTTCCAGTAGAAGGGCACATATGTCTTTGTACTCCGAAATAAACATTTGCATTTCTAATAACCTACTTTACATATTCACATTTGGTATGTGTTTCTCTGTACAAAATGTTATTTTTTATTATAACCCAGTTATAACCCAAATGTTGTGAAGTGAAGACGAGTGAAAATGTAGCTTGAGACATTTTGGGTGTTAGGCTCTCTTACAAAATTGTAATAAACTATTGATAATTTTGTAAAGACCAATTTTCATTTTTAAATTTATTTTTAAGCCATTTGCAGTATACAAGTTTTAAATTAAAATATTTGTATAGTCATTCATAAAAATTTAGATACACAGCCAATCAATAATAACAGATTTTTCAGTTATATGTTTAGTTCAGATTATTTCAAATGAATTTTCTAATTTAATGGATAAGGTAGAAAAGTCTCTGGTTAAAGAGCACAGATGTGTTTGCTTGATTTATATAATTAATCAAGTACTAATTTAGATCCAGATCTTACCATTTTTTTTTAATATGAAGTCACATTGAGAAGGCTCATGTGAAAGATTACACAATTTAGTGAACTATTTTATGCATAAAATTTTTCCAGTGATAACTTTTCCATTGCAGCAGTTTTCTTTTGCTTAGACTCTTCGATGCCATCAGTACTTTTACAATGCATTCATACAAAAGTAGTAGCAGAAAGAGGTGAAATTTATCAAATGCATTTTATTGTCCTCAGCTCAAATAACTATACATTTTGATCAGAAATACTAAGTAATAATTTAGTTCAAGATTAGTAATTCAATCAAATGCAAGAACAGCAAGGTAATTTTCGCTCCCTGCCCCACCATCAGGTTGAAGTTTGCAGAGGTATTGCAAAAGGAGTGAGAAATATTTTCTGTTTTCATTGGCATTATAATGATGCTTTGCAGGTGTCCTTAGGCTCTAATCATTCAAGACTTGCACATATGCTGCACCCTGTGAACACTCGCTTGGAAGTTAATTGAGTTGCACCAATTTACTCCAGTAGAGAATGAAACCCTGTTTACTGAATTTTAAATTAAATATAAACACATTAAAATATAAAAGTGTACTTTAACTTCCAGTGGTTCTATTATGCCTATTGCAGACTTTCTCAAATAAAATGCATCCAATTACATGTATTTAAAACTGAAATCACCCTCTGAGGCATTGGTTGAAGAAATGGATTAAAAACTAATTAAGTGTAGGTCTCTGGAGACCTAGATTGCTTTCTCCTCCCCCTAAAATTAGATATCTATCTAAATAAGGAGAGGTGGAGGTTAGTATTAACCTCAAGGCTTTTTATTTACTTTCAGACCGGCTGGCATCTGCTGGCCTATTCTGTTGCACAAAATTTTACCTTTCCTTTTTGCTTTTTAGAGCTTGTCATATTATTTCATGATTCTCAACACTTTTATTGTTGTTAATGTTAAGTAACATGCATTTGTAACAACTTTTTCCCCAATACACTGAGAAAACTGAAATTTTCCAGAGAAAAGGAATATAAGCCAAAGAATGACACTATAACCAGTATATCTAATCCCCTCAATAAGCAAAATGAAAGCATCAGAACTGTCAGAAAAAAGGAATTTCATTTTCACAGATCCAATTGTAGATGTCTACTTGTGGATGAGCAATTGAATGACTTTGCAGAGAAAAATTCTTTACTCTGGCAACTAGTTTAAAATTCAGTTTGACTGAAATTAAATTTATGAGCCAGATCATATAAGATTTGATGTCAGTAGGAACTGGGCATTCAGTTACTCAGAGCTTAGCCCAAAGTCATCTTATATCAATTTATATAACTGTTATCAGTGGATGATGACACACACCTATTAAAGACAACCATTGTGTGATATCAATTTACATGATCAGAATTAGATTGAACGGATTTTTTTTTTAATGACTATTCAAAAGTGAATTTCGTGCATGGTGCACAATTTAAATAATTAAATAAATCTCAGTCACCTGGAAGTGGCAAAATCTGAACATGCTGCCAAGATAAAGTGTGAAGGTGTGGCACGTAGGACACAGGCACCAGGAGAGGTTGCAGAGAGGCACAGGCAGGGTGGAGAGCAGCTACCACGGGCCGCTGCCGACCTGGAGCTGCAGGTAGGTCCTTCCAGATTTGCGGTAAGCCAAGTGTCATTTGAGTACTATCATGCCTACCTCCATGAAAAGCAACTAATGAATCAAGGAATCACAGCAGATATATGTACAAGAGTGTAAGGTGTTATTTTCAGTGTAAGTCTTAGCCAGAAATGAAGTTTATGTACATAAATTATACTTGGAATTGTGGCAGCACTTAATTCTTTTTGCAAAAAGGGTAAACAGTTTGTTTACATTTTAAACAGTCCCTGAGGCCTGCTCAAATGCTTCAGCTGCTGTAAGTCACTTAGAGTAATTCCGGTGAAGTTTGCAAACTATTGACATTTCAGAGCGAAGGGAGCAGTGATTGATGCAGCAGCATCCCAATACGGAGGAGGACAGGGGACACTTTGTTCAGCTAAGGCAGCTTTGGAGCTGGAAACGCAGCCGGCGATCTGCTTTGGAAGGAATGGTCTTTAGGGAGCAGACTCTGCTGGCATGTCCTTGGCACACAGCAAGACAGTGGGAGGCTGTCTGAAGGATGAGGCTTTACAGCAAGTCTGTACCAATTATTTCTGGCAAGTGTATTTGGGAAGTTCGCCCCAGGCAGCGTCTGCATCAGTAAATTGGAACTGAGGAGCAGTGGCATCTCTTCACCGAGACTGCCTCAATGTTTCAGAGTTTAGTTCTTGGATGTTGCTGTCCTCTACTTTCCTTAACCCTCCGTGGGCTCGAAGAGCTTTGCAGGTTGTAGTAATGCACATAACCTGTGACCACCACCAGCAAAAGGGATAAAACAGATGCAAAAAAGCTCTTTCCCCACTATATAGGAGAGCTCTTTGTTGAAAATTCCTGGGATGCTCCTAAAGTGCTCAGTGCCACACTACTAAAGTGAAGGACTAATCACTGAGTCATCTTTAATGGGTTGGAGTATTATACATCATGGACTCCTGTGTTGAATCAGACCTATCCTCATATTTACATGCTTAGTATTCTCAAATAGTTATATTTACACATCTGTGCGAGTATCTGTGCATATTGATGCTGACCTGACATTAAAAGATGCTTAGACTATACTTTGGGCTATAATGTCTTAAGTTACAAAATAAAGATATAAAGGCTTGGTTTTTGTGTGATTAAGTGTGATCCACATTGTTACTACAGGGTAATTTTCATTTTTTATATAATACTTGAAAAGAATCTGCAGAACGAAGACTATAGCACTATTAATTTAGCATAACAGTAAGCCTCGGGAGCAAATGCTAAGCAATGTTTAGTAATGGGTTTTATGGCAAATTTATTAAGCTCTTCATTGTCTCTTTTTACTATTTTTCATTGTTAATGTTGCTACTAGACATGAGCACTCAGTTGTTCTTCCTCATAAGACTATAGCTATGGCAGTCTGCATACGTGGACTCCAAATACCTTAATCTAATGCTTTTTAAAGACAATAGAAAGGTTATATTAGATCCTGTGTGAAAGCAGATTAAAATACTAACCCACTATTTTTCCACAGGCCTCTGGTATGTAAGATAAACTATTTATTTTTAAGCATGGATTAGAATTTTTTGTGTATTCTCTGCCTCCAGCCAAATAGAAAGGCAAACAGAGATTTGTCAACATGCCTAAAATAAAGAGCGTAGAATAACTTATTTTGATTTTACTTCAGAAGTTCACTGGGCAAGTGGTCGTAAATCATCATTCCATAAGGCAGGTGGAAAGAAAATGTCTGGGCCAAAATTTGTTTAGAGCAGCAGATTCAGTGGTCTCTGACTCAAGTTATTTTCTGATTCCCTTGTAGCTGAGCCAGATATATTTCTGATGCCATAAGATATGCATTTATACTTACAGAAATGATGAAGCAAGTGGATGCTCAACCTTTCATGCTGCAGATGTGGGCACACAGTTGTGAAAAATGTTCCTCTCAAGTGTGTGAGATCAGTAGGAATTCATTAAAAATATCTAACAGTTGTTAGGAATGGAAATGTATATGGCTTTTCTCCATTTATGTGCAACCACCACCACTTGTGATTAGGGGAAAAAAAAAAAAAAAAAAAAAAAAAGTACTACTTATTGACAGTTGTTCAAATTAAAAGGTCAAAAACCCTGGAAAGGGAGAATTTTCATTTGGAAGTCCACTCAATGAATTATTTATCATTGAACTGGACAAAAAACTCAGAAAAACAATAACGGGAACTTTTCTGCCTAGATAACCTAGTAGGCTTTCCTCAAGAAATATCTATGATATGTCATAGATTGCTTGATTTTTGGCCTCCTAAGATCTAGGACTTGCATTTCTTACAGAGTTGATTTTTTGAGAACTGCAGGTCAAAGGTACGTTTAATACAGATGACTTTGACACTTCTTTGTAGTGACAGGTTTGATATAGTATATAGCAATGGCATCAAATATCAAGTCCTTTTTATAGTATTATTCTGTATTGACTTTTAATTTCCCAAAATGAATATATGTATCTTCTTTTTCTGTAAGTTACCACGGTTTGTTGTTACTGATACTTAAATATAAGCATATCAGATTGCAACTCCCATTTCTTGTCACATACACTACAATATCAATGACATTTGTACTCACTTGAGTTTTATTTACCTTCTAATGGAAATGTCATTGTGCTATCCTGCATGATGGAGTGTTTAGAAGTGTACTAAAGAAAACAGAGAGGGAGAAAGAGCTGAAATTCACTTTTTATATGCTCTGAGATCAATGCCAAATGCTCATGAAGGTAGATCACATTTGAATCTAATTTATTTCCAGTTCACCTACTTCGTTGGTCGACTGTTGTATCAAAGTTAAGTTTATCAGCCACCAAATATCCATTCTTTAATGGACTTTTCAAATTTCAGGAGTATGGTTCATTAATTGCACTGTAACTATGTGAATAGTTACCTGTTGGTTGTGTTTCTTCATGAAAATATCAATTTTAGTGCTGATTTTCAAAATTCTCTATGTATTTGAAAGGATCTAAGTGCTGCTGAGCTATGAAATAGCATTAAGTACCTTTTTACCTGGGAAGGGGAATTTTGTTCCAACTTACTTCACTGTACTCCAGCTCTGAGTGAGTGAGTAATGGATTCCTCAAAACAAAGTTGCAGATTTACCTCCTGAAGCTAGGCTGTGTCAGTCTGCCCAAAACGGAAGCAACAGCAGGATGGAGAAAAGATGAATCTCTTGCAGGTCTATCGCTGATAATCCGGTTTTGCGAGTGAGCTACACAGTACTTAAACATTGCCTCTAGCTCCTTCTTTTCTCCTTGGGGTTATCTCCAAATCAAGGGATAGAAGAAAAGCTATTGAAAAAAAATACAGAAAAAAGACTTCATTCAGACCAGCACCCCTCACTGTTTGTATTTATTCTGAACAATGCAGCTTCTAGTGCTGTGTTTTATTTAGCATTAAAGTGTCTGTAATGGCTGATCTACCTCCTGCTCTACTTGCTGCTTGGAGCGACGTGAATAGTAACTTCCTCCAACCTGGAAGTCCATCTCCAGGCTTCACTGACATGTTTGCAGCACCAGCACCTACAAGCAGACTTTGCAGCTCTGGTGTTGCAAATTTGTTTCAGTTACTAACACAGAGCTCTAAAACTAAAAAGAGAGAGAACTAGAGTTACAGCACTGCTAGTATTGCCCAAAGGAAAAACTGCAGGTGCTTGTCTTACTTGTTTATCAATTTCTGTAAGTGTTGCCACTTGAAAACTGAGGTACAACCTAGCCCCGAACAAGACCTTTTAGCAGGCTTTTATAGCAGATGTTTTATATGACTTCTTTTCAGCATCATCTTTCAGAATAAGAGGACCTAGGGGCAAAATAATGTAAAATACAGGTTGAGGCTTTGCTCAGTGACCTGAACTCTGCTGCCCCGGTGAAGGTTCAGTTGAGACGTGGAGTCACCTCCCTTCTCCCAGGTCCAGCAAATGGGGAATGCGTGCGGATGCCCCCATGCAGCACACAGCCTCTGCCTGCCCCTCCCCTTGGTGGCCGGTTGGCTGGATCCCAGTCCAGGCACGAGTCCCGCTGGCTGGCTGCCGTTTCCTTGGGAGAGCGAGGCGAGGGCCAAGGGGCTGCGAGCGGCAAGGTGTGCGAGTCGGTGGCTCACCTCCATGGGGCCCAGGGCGGCAGGGGGCAAGTCAGCCACGGGCACGTGCCTGCCTATCTGCGCGTGCTGCTTGGCGGTGGTGGTCACGAGCACATCAAGGAAGCCTCTAAAGGAAGGTTGTGTGATTGAGATCCAGGTCATGCGGCTGAAGAGGTGGAAACCCCTTGCTGTCGGTAGGGTGGTCTTCTGGTAGGAGAGGGGGAAAATTTGAGATTTGGTAGAAAATGAGAGTGGTGACTCAGAAGTGTGGGGACAAAGTGTAAGCAAGCAAATGTACAAGATCTCCCAGAGTTTAATTATATCTACTAAAAAAAAGAAAAAGTATTTTTCTTTTTTTCTGCAGCAAAATTAATAGAAAAAGTTTGAGTATTTCTAAAACACATTACTTGCCTCAGGAAACTGAAATGGTGATGGTGTGTATTTTGATAGTTATTTCAAATTGCTCATGTATGTGATAGCTGATGTT
This sequence comes from Rhea pennata, assembly GCF_028389875.1. Taxonomy (NCBI): domain Eukaryota; kingdom Metazoa; phylum Chordata; class Aves; order Rheiformes; family Rheidae; genus Rhea; species Rhea pennata. The sequence continues at coordinate 16,684,300 of NC_084671.1, read as the reverse complement.
GGCATAAGTAAATTGTTTCTCTGTGATGTTTCGTCTCCTTGGTTGTGTGGAATTCAACTTAATTCTCAATTTGTCTGCTTTATGCAGGCATGTATATCAGCATGAAACTATTCCCACGCATTGTCTCTCTGTCTCCCTGACACACTTGTTTCCGCATGTGGCTCACATTTAGCTAATATACTCGGATAATTTCATGTACCCTGAAGCTGTATTGACTGTTACTGATTCTGTACCGTCAGTTAGAGTTAGGCATAGGTTTTGTATGTCTTCTTACATCCATCTGTCTGGGATAATGCCATAGGATATACTGTCTCATTTAGCAGAAATATTTTAAGATATTTACGTAATTATGTTACTACTGTTAGTTCTCTTTTTTTTTTCCTTTTTAACCTTTCCTTGTCTTTACTGTTTTTATCTTTAGTCACGGCCTTAACTAAATATTCATTTATGCTGTTATATGACATTGACTCTAATATTCGTCTGTTAAAAGTTTTCTCGGAAAAGAAGAGAATCCTTTCCCCTTTTGTCGGGTGTCGAAATCTCAGCAGTGGTAGTGGAAGTTGTAATGATCCTGCTTTCCAACAGCACATGTACCTATACTGCATAGAGGCAACTTAAACTATATCGTGTTATCTGTTAGGTAATTTCTCTGATTGTGTTAAGTTTGCTTGGGATTGGAGTCCAGTTTGTAGTATGCAAATGCAGTGTCTAATTATCCGAAAGGATTAACCCTGTCTAATTGCTTCTGTTAATATTTTCCGTAGGTAGTAGAGTCAACATTTAGTTCTTAAGTCAGTTCTTTCCTCACCTGCCTTGTCTGTTTTTCCTTTATTTGCTCACCATATTGAAAGTTTCATGGTATACTAAATCTCATTTTCACTCTAGGAGGACCTAGAGGGCAGTGTTTTATTACTGGTTTTGAACGTTGTAAGAGGGTGAGGTGATGTTTATGCAACCTAATCTCCAGCTGAAGACCAGTTCCAATTCACTAAAATACTGGAACAAAAATGCTGGTTTTAAGAAAGGTATTCCCCTAGCAGTGAATTAAATTAGCTCAGAGAGGAGAAAGGAGCATTATTATTATATTGAAGAAGTGCACTAAAGGTTTAGGATTACTGGATGGATATGCTCTGATAAGATACAGGGTTTAGTTTTGTTAGCGAAATGATTGGGTCCAAGGATATCAGAGCATGGCTTAAATAAGATATATTTTTGGACTTAATAGTAGTGGAGAAAGCCAATGGCATCACCACATTTTAATTTTGCAGATATATATTCTTCTGCAAAGTGGCCCATATATTATGCTTTTACTTGAGTTATTTGTTGGAAATCAAAAAAATAAGAGCATATTTGAGCTTTGATGTTGTTCATACTTTAAACAGTCTCCTATCAATTTTGTTGATTAACGATACTGTTAAAATTTCTGTCAGTTTAAGGAAATATCTCAAAGAAAAATACTTCTCTGCATCTGCTAATAAAGTGAGCAGATTCTTCTTGCAAACAATCAAGGGCTAATGAGGAATGTTCTCTGGAAGCCAATGTATTATTTCAGACAGAAGAGCTGAGAGAGCAAAGATTTGAATTTCTTGATGAAGTTATATATTTACATGGTAGTATGTATTTTCATACTGAGAAGCCGGCCTTTTATTAAATGAAATATGAAGCTGAAAGACATATTCTGTATCATTTAAAAAGAGTCACAGGCATTTCATCAAATGTCAGACCATTTCAGGTGCCCCGCAGTCAGTTAGCTACCGCACTGCATTTGGATTGTAATGAAACAGCATTCTGATGGGTTCTGAAGATCCTGGAAGTTTTGGTTAAAAGATGCCTCCTACCACAAATAAATATTTGAAGAATAAACTAGCCAGGATTTGTGCAGAGAGGAGAAAGGGCGAGGGCTCGCGGCGTCTCCGGGCTGGGGAAGGCGCTGGGCTGCAGAGCCCTGCGTTGCTGTAGGCTGCCTCGCCGCTCGGTCAAGGAACGGCTTATCCCTGAGCTCCCAGCTAGCAGGCAGTGATCAGAGGTCCCACAACAGCTGTCACTTAATACTGTCACTTAATATCTATCACTTACTTAATACTATCGTTTAATACTGTGTAAGCACAGAGAGGTGGCTAATCTGAGACCCGGAACCTGCATCCGTTGCAGCCCACGAGGAGGTTCTCCATGCATCTGCGTTTAATGTAAATGAACACTGTGTGTCAAAGCAAAGAAATACACCTTCGCTGGCTGCAGGCAGCAAATTTATTGCGAGGTAATTAAAATTACAAGATTTAGCTAATCTCCCATTTAAAATATTCTGCACATCTCAATTCTTTGCATTTTGGGAGTTATGAGATGTACGATTAATAGTCACTTTTGGTTTTTAACCAAATGTCAAGTAACATCTGAAAGTATTTGGGGAAAATAGTAATAGGTTACTCAATGAAAAAGAAAACAGGAGGGATGTACTGAAGCTAGGGAGAGATTAAGGAGAATTTAGGTAGTTCCAAATATTACATAAATTCTTGAGCCAGTTAAGGGTGATTATGTATGTGAACTAATAGTAAGGACCACATGGGAATGATAATAGAAATTATTCTAACCAAAGTGGGATCAACATTCAAATTATTTTCTGTGCTGAAATCAAGAGGCCTTAGATAATTACTTCTTCAAAATAATGACACATGAAATCGTAAATCCACAAGAGGGAATTTTTAATGAGTCTGTCAGTGGTACTTAATGAGTGAAAAAAGAAACATAAGACCAATATGAAAACAACAAATAGGGAAATGAGAGTGCTGCTTCCTCCAAGTAGTTTGACTTCAGTACTACAGAGAGTTATAGACAAATTTGAAAGACATGATAGCTAAATTAAATTGAAAGAAATTTTAAAAAGGCATATTTGATCCCAACATGGATCATGTCAGACTAATTTAATGTTCCCTTTAGAAGAACAGTAATAGAGTAATTTTTTGTATAGTGGTAATACAGTAAACCTGATATAGCCATTTTCTATATAATAGCCCTATTTGATAGTGTGTGTAATATAGGAAAAGCACTGTTTATTTAAGGGGGCAATAACACAAGAATGATAAGGTGGGTAAGAAGCTTGCAAAGAGGAGATGGTAGCAAGTTATTTTCAAAGTGGGAATCACTAGGGTGGAGAAAGTTTGCCAGCAGTGTTTCTCGGGAAATGATTCTAGACAAGACTGCCAGCTTTGATTTTGAGAACAGATTTTTGCTCAGGCCAATCCAAAATTAAGGAGGTTTTTCTAGATGCTGTTGAGCAGCTGTACTTTCACTATAAACGGGTTTCTCATCCATGCTTTCCTGAACCTGCTGAAAGAACAAGATTTTTTTTTTTCAAGAAGACTGATGATTTTGATTTTGTAATGCTCAGAAACAGTGTGAAACAACTCTTCCGGCAGCATGGGTCAGTGTTTGGATTTTTCAATGTATGTTACCAGATATCTTGCAGTATTAATTTAACATGAAATGTACTACAGCTTTTTTTCATACAAAAGGACTAATAAATCTCTTTGTCTATTATCATACTAATATAAAATAAGCCATTATACATCTAGAACTACTTTGTAGTAAATGTATTGAGTATGTAGTTTCTGCACAATCTTGTATTGAAGTTAGCCTGTTTCTGTTTTTGCCCTTTGTAATTACCAGCTGAAAACACATTTTTCACAATATGTAATCTGCTAATTAATCACAATACTGAAGGATGGGCAGCTGATAATGAAAGCTAATATGCATTAGCTGCCTGCTGTAATGAAGGAGCCTCTTCCTTTCCAAATCCACTGTAAATGAGTATAAACTAAAAGATTAGGTTTAGATCTTCAAAGCTACCAAAGGGATTCATGGCTTTGAAAAATCTCAGCCATAATGTGTATTGCTGGAAATGAGAGGAAAAAAAACAAAATTCAAATGCATAACAGCACGGGGAGAAAAAAATAACATGTGAATAATTTAGAAATGAGGCCTTTCTTTGGAGAACTAGCTATATTATTAGCTACACCATAATAGCAGTTCTCTTGCACGTTGCTGGGAGCTGCTATATTGTCACAATAGTTCATCTGGACCCAAGAAGCACCTGTGCTCTGATTTGCAAGCAAATCCATTGGTAACATAAAACCCCTCCCACACAGCGGGGTGGAAATATGCGTCTGCCTGTGATGAGAAAAATATTTGTGTCTTCATTTCAGTCCTTATAGTGAGAACACTTAGGAATCTGGAAGGGACAGGGATGATAAATAGGAATTTTTCATCAAGATTGTTGTTTAGAGTATGCCTAGAAATAGTGGCTGCTATTGAGGGCCTTCAAAATGGCATTGTAAAGGCCTTTGTAATGTTCTTACATAAAGACAGATGAGATCTCAAACATCTTGCTAGCAGTGCTCACACACCTGTGGTTAGGATTGTCTGATGGCTTCTCAGTAAGTTCTTATTCAATTTAATTGAATCATGTGCTATTCATTTCCCCTTTTTTATTTATTTATCCCCTCCCCCAAAATAAGGTTGTTGCACTTCTGTCTCTTAGAGAATCTGTATATAAGAATCTGCTAATGCATCTTTTCCACTTGTTTTGCAAAGCTTTTCTTTCGGAAAGATTTCAGTGTGTTCTCTACTCTAAATGAAAATTTTCTGCTCAACTAACTGTTCTGCATTATTCAGTACCTGTTAGCAAACAGGAGACCGGTGCACTGCTCAGCTCACTGTTGGGCATCCCAAGATGTTTGGTAAGTTTTGGGTTTGTTTTCTAAATGGAGTTTGAAGTAATTACATATATGATGCTGTCTATTAGTCTCTGTTTATGAGTAGCTCTGAGTTTCTGTGTTACAGACTGAAGTGTCACCTGATGCAGGTGGTTTGCTTTTTCTTTTCAAAGGCCACCACCACCACACAAACACATTTTTATAAGTGGCAGGTGGGAGAAAGGTAGGACAAAATACCAGCTAGTGGGGAAAAATATGAAGAAGCGTGGTATGATATTGCCTTCTCATCCATTTGCCCCAGACCTGTCAAACGTCAGGCAAAACAGATGGCGCGGGCAGCACGGTGCCAAGGGAGAGCTTTTGATCTTTGGTGCTGACTTTCAGAGCAAAATTGCCCAGTCACCTTGTGAGAAGGCAAAATGCCGTAGCAACAGATGAGGAGGAGTGTGAGTAGCCATATATCATCTCTGTTTGTTGCACTGAGACTGTCCAAGTGGCTTTGAGTTCAAACAAACAGTTTGCCTGCGTGTGCTGCAGGTGCAAGGGGAGACAAGGATGCCAAGCTGTGCGTGTGCGCCGCGGCTCTTGTGCGACACACCGACATTGGCAAAATGCTCTTTGTTTTAACTTACAACAGCGTAAAAATAAATCTCCTTTTAACAGCTGGATTCTGTGGTAGATTGTTTCCCAAAATATATAGGTCAGCTCTACCTCATTGTCACACTACCTCTAACACTCCCTTATGAGAGCAAATTGTAAGGGGGGTGCCTAAGAATCCATAGCATGGGACATTTGCTTAAAAAAGTCCATGTCTGTCAAGCCTTGTTGTCCCTTGTGCAACAACTGGCAAAATAACATGCTGTTTCATGAGCCAAATTCCTTAGACTGTACTGCAGGGCATTTTGGTCAGTAATGTACAGCTGTATTTTGTGTTTCTTTGGACATCTTCCTTCCAATAACTCGATGTGTATTGTAGTCCAAGCTTGTTGATAAGTATTTATGTTCAGTACATAGTAGGAGTAGGTTTTCACCTTTGGAAAGAAACCTTTCTGACAGAAAGAAACTCCAAATTCATTTTAGTTCTACAATATAATATTGAATACTACCATAAATTTTGTTCAAGAGCAAAGCACAAACAAATCCACATAGTCTCACTGTTTCTTCAGGCACATGGAAATTTCTTATAATATCCATTCTAATATTTTCTCAAGTATGTCATTCTAAGCATAATGTTATTGAAAAAGCCTAAACATTTCAAAGATTAAGACTGTACGGTTCAGTAGAAATGTAATTTGTTTCAATAGGAATTACTATGAAAAGTCAGAGAATTAAATAGAAAGTGCAATAAGGTTGCACTGTAAGGTTTCAAAGCATTATATGGAAAGGCTATCGTTTGCAAAGAAATGCTATAGAAATTTTCCAGAAGGGTAAGTCAGAGATCAAAACTAATACAGCTTAGAAGTCTTCTTCATCTAAGAAACTGGTATTTGCTCCTTTCAAAGATATATTCACTTAAAAACATATAAAACAGTCTTGAGTGGCTATTTAACTACTTATTGACTTTCATCTTTTTATTATTGGTCTAAGCATCTTCATTACATTTCAGTAACAAGCTCATGGAATTATCTGATTATTTGGGGAATTGTATTATTCGTTCATTTTTCACTTTGTAAAAAAAATAAGAAAATAATGCTGAGCCTTAAATGGGGCAAAAAATGGAAAGCAAAAGTAACTCTCCTCAAATTTAGCATGAAAAATAATAATTTTTCATGCCTTGAATTATATTATTTCAGCTGGGTTGGTAAATACAGTAGCTATGATAATTGCAACCAAAACTTGAGATCAAGGGAAAATATTGAATTATATTTCCTTTTATTGACTTTATTTTTTGAGTTTTTTTTTAAAAAAGTGTAGTTTAGCCTTGTTTACAAAATAAACCTTGAAGACTGAGTAGTTTGAGAATCTCTGGGAAGCAATGACAGAAATGTAGATTAGTTCAAAATTTTGCTTGCAGTTTTGGAGAAAAACAACTTCGTTTAGTCTTCTGGAATTAATTCTCAGATTACCTCAGATTACTCAAATAACCTTTCTCTGTGCTAGTTCAGTCAAGGATGTAAATTATAGAGAGCAAATTTTTCCTCAATTTGATTTTGATATAGTCTGAAAGGGTGGCCAGTGTCATATTTCATTCTGGTTCTCCTGAAAAAAATAGCAAAAGTTAAAGTACTCTCCTACAGACACTGGTGAGTACACCCTATTCGCAGCTACAGAGTTCAATAAAAAGGGATAATACTCTGGATTTGGGGAGGGGGAGCCTTCTTCCACAATTCAAAGTGAACGCTTCTCAGTTTTGGTGCACATATACTACTGTGAAATTTAAAAATTTATTTGCAGGAATGTTTGTTTTGAATTACTAGTTGCTCAGCATTCTGGTTTGTTTTACTGTAATCTGAGATTTGAGTCTTTCCTCCTGCAAGTGCTGTATGGATTTTTAGGCATGTTGTGTAAATATGCATTGTATAGTATAATAAATAAGATCGCATTTTCTGGTAGTACAAAGGTAATTGCTGAATTGTGGGTTGTTGAGTTGCTGCTGAGATGCTCTGGTTATGGAGAAAGCAAAAAAGTGTCCCCACTTGGCTGCCAAAGTGATGGGTTAGCGCTAACCTGATCCATTTTAAGGATGAATGCTCAAGAAGGTAGAAATCTCCCGAGGTATTAAGTATCCATTCCCTTTTTTCTGGCTTTCTGAAGGCTGCCAAGGGCACTGAATTCAGCACAGGAAAGAATTCTGACAGGCAAACACCAGAAAAACGGAGCAGGTGGTTTGTTTTCCAAACAGAAGGTGAACATTGTCAGTCACTCCACCTGCAAGCGTCAGCACTGAGGTATAAATAAGCTAAAGGAATAAAGCGGCAATATTACCAGCAATCAAAAATTATTTCAGCGTCTCAAAGAAAAAAGTGAAATGGATTGGAGATTTATTTCACGGAGAGGAAAATGGTGCTTATCTTAGGATGCAAGTATGTCATTTTTATTAATTTTTAAAGCAGTTACACAAGTGTGCAGACACAGCAGTCTGCCATTCTCTTGTATAAGGAGAAATATATTTTGGTAACCTCAGTGCTTAATATAGTTTTTAGTGAAAGTTTCCTTGGAGAATATAATGGGAAGTCATTATTATATATTTTTTAGCTATATATCATTTCTTAAGTTCAAAGTTTTAAAAGATTTTTGTATTGAGTAACTTAAAGAATAATTAATACATTAATAAAAATAAGGATTGTTTTGTTCGAAAGCCTTTTCAGTTGGTTCCAGCAAGCCTCTAATAAGGGAGTGACTATATTCAGTTGAGTACAACTGTGGTTAGTCCAGAAAGTTTTCTCTTACTGCCTCCCCTGAGAGAACGTGCAGCACTGAGTGATGACAACGCCTTTAGAGCTTGCACATAGGTCCACATCCAGCAAAACGGGCTAGCATGAAGAGAAGCACCTGCCCGCGTACTTTGCTGTATCAGACCCTTTACTCCCACCCGTGAGGTTGATAATGTTGTGGCTATTTAAATAATTCTTCCAAGTCCCACTCTGAAAGGAAATTTATTATAGCCAATGTAACTGATTTGGCTTCCTTTGTACATCCAAGACTTCTTTTTTGGTGTATTTTTTCCCAGTAAAGTAATGCAGATCAATGTTTTATTTAACTACATGGCATGTCCATCATTTCGGTGCATACGCTAAGGGTACGTGTTAGCCACGCAGTTACTTAGTGCTCCATTGCCGTAACGGGTCCAGGGACACCGCGAGCCTGAACGCCCAAGGTGCTGTTTTGGTGGCGTTCCTGCGGGCGCAGTTCGTCGCCCAGAGGCGCCCTGCCAGGACCGCAGGCCGCCCCACGTCGACGCGATGTGAAGCTGCCCGCGTTGTTGGTGCCCGGCGGTGCTCCTGTCCAGCACTCCGGATGCTGGGACGCGCGTCCCAGCCTGCCCAGCCTCGCGTTCCCGGGCTCGGCAGCCCTCCTCTGCCACCTCTGCTCTCCTCTTGCCATCCCCTTGCTCGCAGCTCTGCCTCCTGCGGCACCAAAATTAAATTGTTCAAAAGACTTCCGTCACCTTGGTTTGAATCAAAACAGCTTAACTTAACTCGAGAAAGGTCGACCGCTTTGTATCACAGTACTGTTTTATTGTAAAGTCATTTCTCTTACTTCCTTGGATGTTACAAGTTACTGATTAAAGCTGAATGATTCTCAGGGTAATCTTGACACTATCTAATCTTATTTTTGCTCTTATCCATATTTCACATTTCTGGCATTTCATCTTGCTATACCAAAAGTGGGAAGTTTCTTCTCAGGTTTCTAAGTTTTCTTTCTTGCTTGTTGTTAATATTTTCTTGTTATCCTAGCGTTTTGACTGTCCTGTTAATTAAGGAGCATTTTTTTTTTGCATAATATATCACTCTAAATGTTCTTCATTTTTTTTGGTACATTAACTGATAATATATGTAAAGTAGAGTGTGGTGAATATTATTTAAAAAATGAAATATACCTGACTGCCTAGAAAAAAAAATGCTTTGACTGCATTTATGCCATATTTTATAGATATGTATAGTGACTAAGGAAAGGATTTTTTGCAGAAGCAGTAAATATACACATATTAGAGAACTTTGTTAGAGTATGTGAAAGCTATACTCTGCTAGTCACTGAGAAGAAGATATGGCTCATTAATTGTAAACAATATCTGATGGATCAACATTTTCTTAACAACTTTGAACTTTGCTCACTGTGTGGTGCACTGCCAAAGCACTTGTACTAGAAATATGCAGTTATAATGCTAAATAATTTAATATAGTTTGAAAAATAAGTGTAATGGATATCTTGCTTATAGAACAAGAGGCTGCATTAAGTAAAGAGAGAACTTGCTAGAAATTATTTTAGTTGTGTGTGTTTTTTTGTTTTTTTTTTTTTTTTTTTTTTGTTTTTTTTTTTTTTTTTGCTGGTACAAGCTTGATTCACTTATGTCACTTAATGGAACAGCTCAGGTGCTTAATATTAATAAGCATAAGATAATAAGCATATTAATATAAGCATAATCTTAAAGTGCCTCACTGGGTTAAGACTGTTTTTGATAATACCATGTCCTTTGGACCATGTTAATTCATTTTGTCTGATTACAGTGGTGCGTCAGGGGTGTGAGATTGCTTTCCACTGGAGTTTTCTCCCTGTGATAGTGCTGTGCGCATCTTTTGAAGGTTATTTGTCCGGGATTCATCATCTATGGTGCTGTGAAAGTCTACTCCCCATATTTCTTTCATGAGCCATGATTTATACATTTCAGATCTATTCAGAGCTGAATAGAAGCGGTAGTTTTCTATCTCATTTTCTTGAGTTCTTGAAATTACTTTTCAAGATGGAACGTGTTTTGAGTTTTTTTTTTTTTTTCCCCCAAATTTGCTGTTACATGGGGGTTGCACGAGTGCGCTGGAAGTTTTGCAGTTAGTAGGATAATTTCCACAGGTTTGTGTGTGAAACCTGTTAGTTGAGAGGATGCAATGAGTTAAAAGAAATAATTGTTGACGCCTGAGGTGTGAACGGGATGTTATTTGTTGGAGGTGAGAAATTTTGCCATCACGGTCTTTGGTGCAGGCAGCGCTGAGGCGGCCCAGGAGAGGAAGGTGAGGTGGTGCTGCTGTGTGAAGTGGTGGCCCGGGCTCTGCTGCGGCGGCCCCTGGGCGGCTCTGCCGGCTGCTCTGCCCAGCTCGCCGTTGGCCTTCCCCAGGAGAGTCAGGCTCCGGAGACTTGTCCGTCTTTACTTAGCAGCTCCCGGTTGGTGACCCGCATTTGCAGGTCCAAGCTCTTAAGTGATCTAAATTTTTTTACAACCGTCAGCTTTCTGGCATTTGAGACCAAATGCAGAGTGTTGTGTGTTAACAAGAACGTGAGTCTGCTGCTCTGCAGAGGGAACTGCACGCTCTTGGATTTCCATCCAATCTGCTTGAGACTTTGTCAAATAATACGATACTTTAGCGCAGATAATTCTTAATTCTTCCTTCTTGCACAGCTTTTAACCTTCCAGGCTTTCTTATAAGAGAAAATACTTCTTTAGTTTTACTTTCTCATTTTTTCCCTTTTATATCTTTCATTCTCTGCTCACAAAATCACTCAAACATGCTAGACAGCACCAGCTGTCTCTTAGGGATCTAAAATTCTTTCTCAGTGCTCAGCAGGAGATCAGCTACAGACCAAGAATAATAGGAAATACATTATTTATGTGCTCCATTCCTTTTGAGCTGGCAGGTCCTGAATTCTGGAGGTGCAGCCCTTATTGCATCGTGCAAATCTCAATGTAAATTGCAGCATGTTCGTGTTAAAGATTCTGAAAGTCCTGAGAATATTTGTGTTACTGGATCATCACTGAGACATTTTTTTCACTATCATATTTTTCCCATCAGCCCATCTTACAACTTCATACTAAATTTACCCACAGCCACAGAATCATTTTCATCTTCAAATCATTTCTGATCATCCAACTTATTAATCAATATGTCATGGATGAAGTTCAATTTGTGAGGCTTAAATATCTATATTGTGTATGGGATGGAGAAGGGGAGGTGTATAGGATTGTATTTCTTATGTTTTCTTTCTTTCAATAATATAAATTTAAAAAAAGAGATGATCCCACTCCTGCCTCTGCCTCTGCCTCTATCTCTGCCTCTACCTCTATCATTTCTATTTAAAGTCTTTTGCCTGAAGAATATCCTTGGATACTGGAAAACCCACATTTGAATAGGAGATAAATGAGTAAGTAAACATTTCAAGACGTGCCTCATAATTAAGGTCTATTTGCGAAAACTTTTAGATGTACTCAAGTCATATATGCATTCCAAAAAATTCTACCAATTTTACTCACCTCTTGCACTCTGGAACTTTTGGAAGAAGCTGTTTTCTGTGAGGTGGATATCCAAGGAACGAGTAAAGCTGACTTTCAATGGTGTAATGTATTTCTAGGCAAAAGGCTCTCTCTACTTTGAGAACACATAGTTTTTGAATGAATTTCCAAACTTACATGAGTTTCAGACAAAGTATTGTACACTGGGAATTAATTCTGTCTCTTGGTTAACTAGAATGGTAGCATGGTCCCTGAAAAAATTAAATTTACGTGCCAGCAAAAATCTAGAGCACCCTTTCTGTCAAATATATATAAAATATATCACTATGCTTTCTGATAAACTTATAAAATCCAGGGACATTTTTTGATGTTGAAAAAGCCCTGGAGCTGAAAGATGGATTTTAGAGTAACATTGCCCTATTACTTTTAAGCACATTTGGAATCTTGTATTACAGTTCAGGATCCTTCTGCTATAAATGAACTGCTTATGAACACTATAATTGCTCTGTCAAGTTCTACCAATTCTTCAGCTCTTTAATAAACAAACAAACAAACAAAAAAACCCAAACAAAAAACCAAACATGCATGTGCACACGCAGTGTTCTGTATCTGCTTTTATTGCCCTCTTGTTCTGTAGCAAGAGGTTAGCTTGACAAGCAATATCTTTTTTCACTGGTAACACAAATGTAATTCTTTAAATGTTAAAAGACATATACCTTGTTTCTCTATTTTCTCTTTCTCTGAATTCTTTTCCTTCTTATTCTCTCTAAATCGGATATCTATGTGATCCTATAAAATATTAATTAGATTAAAAGTTAATTCTACCTACTATCGCCTTCAGGTTTATTGCTACTCCTGTGTTCAGGCAAAATAAATAACGATTATCCTAGGGATAACTTATTTACAAAACTACTGGATAAGTCTGACCTTCCCCAAGTGTACATGACCGGTTCTGCTGGTGATGGACAGGAGAAGCAGAGGTCTTGACAGGCATTTTGACAGGAAGAATATGTATATCAAAATACTTCTGGCTTGTAACATCCATGTATGCCTTAAAAACAAACAAAAGAAAACCACTATAGCTGTCTGTGCAATACTGATTTCCTTTGCTCAACCCAGCCCAAGCTGCTCAGCCTTCTGTAATAAACAGTGTTAACTCCCAGGCAGCGCATTTCTGCGCCTTGTGAGAGGCCGGCACAGAGCCTACGTACAGCTTCAGGCTTATTTAAGCTTTTGGTTTTTTTTTTTCTTTATAAAACTAGCAGCAAAGTAGAGTTTCCAGGCGCTGCGTGTTCAGCCTGAGCTGATGACCACGTACACCGTGATTGCGTGCCCTCTACCCGGGTGGGTCACGTGATTTGTTTGCGCACGTTGGTGCAGGTCAGGATGAAGCAATTACTGACATCATTCCAGCATGATATCTGAAATGTTTTTCAGGAAGAACATTTCCATCAACAGTTGGATCGATTTTTATAGTGGTATAAGGACTGCATATTTATTTTTCAGGTTTTAATTAGCATTCCAGTGATCTTGATGGGCTTACTATACAGTTCAGCTCTATCTCCCGCAAATGATATGCTTGCAAAACAGACCATTTTCTGTGCTGTGTGAGAAGAAAAAAGACTTTATCTGCCACACACACAGACAAGGCCACATCCTGCCCTGTTTTAAAATCTCTTTTGGAGTATGGCTGTCGAAGAGTAGAGGTGATACGCAGGCCAGGTCTCTAGCTGCTCAGGTTTCGGGTTTGGCTTGCTGAATTTTTAGAAGGATGTCAAGACTCACCTGACCTTTTCAACGTAGAGGCATATTTCTGCTTTTCTGGTCTGTGGAGGTAGTCCTCAAAATATACGCGTTATGTTGATGGGTTTTTCTCTCTCTCTTTTTCTTCTTTGTTCTCCCTTTACATTCCCTTTGTTCTCACCGTGATCCATCTCCTTTCTCTCTGCTGTATTACACTGTCTCTTCTGTGCTGTTCCTTTTGTCTGTCTTTCACTAACTGTCAGATATTGTCTCCCTTTCTTTAGAGATCTGATGCATTTTACTTCAAATGCAAGTGCTGTTTGACTGAACACCATGGTGTTAATAGAAAACCAAAGAAAAGACTCTTTCTGCCCAACCACAGTGATGAATCTTGGCTATTGTTTGGCATTTAAACTGTAGTAATAAAGCACAGTAATAAAACCACAGTGTTTTACATTTATGTCCAAATTAGCAATATTGTGATTTTTCTAAAGCTTTTTAGCTACCCCAGAAATATCTGTATAATAGAGTACAAAAACATCACTAGGCTAGCAGAATTTGATGCTACGTGATTAGATAATAAAATCTATAGATTTCACATATGTGATGTTCTATATCTTTTTAAGTCTTTCTGTACTTGAGTAGTATTGTCAGGAACGAAACAAAAAGGACAAATGTGGCTTTCACTGCCTGGTGCAATAAAAAAAGTTAAATACTGTGGCACTGTTAATGTATTCATTATGTGCATTTTTAATGACTTACATCAAGAATAATGGATAAAACTAAGCTTAGATAAAGCAACAGAAAATGCTGTCTTGAGTTGACATTATATGCATTTCAAGCACATTTCAGAAGTTGCAAAGCTTTTTGTCAGTTTTCTGGTGATGTTTTGCTGAAGCTGAATTCTATGTTTTAGAAGGCGTATACCCTTGAGGAATGATATGGTACTGTAAGCCTTGGTCTTGCTTAAATTATATTTTAATTGTTATCGATCTGAAGTATGATGGATAAATGCCCTTTCTCTCTCCATCTATTAATTGACTCTGCTGTTTCAGAAGCCTCTTGTTTATCTGTTTTATCTGTATTAAGTTGCAGTGGTAGAGGTAAAGGGAATGCATCGACATTTCTACTTTTATTTAATACTTATAGGTATATGCATCAACATGGATATGTAGATGTCTGTAATTACATGAAGGTGATACATATATGACGACTATGTATATACTAGCATCTGAAAATATTTTTAACTGCAGGGGCAATCCATCTAATATATGTCAGTAGTAACACTTAAGGTTCAGATAGCTGAACAGGAAATAGGCCAGTATTTCTGTCATGAAAATGAAATTTCAGCAATGCAGTATAGTTTCAGCAAAGTATAATTTTTTTCCAAAAAAAAAAAAAAAAAAATGCAAGTTTGAAAATAAACTCATTTCAAATTCAAAGGCAAGAGCTTTCATCAGAGCTGTTACTATCCCAGAGGAGATGAGAATGAGATCTGAGATCAGTGTGATAATCAAATGAGAATGAGATCACTGTAAGAAGCCTGAACACTAGAGAAATAAAGCTGTTTTCTTGAAAGCAACTTCAGTCAACTAGATACCTAAAATCCTCTTCATGAGTTTAACATCTGCTTTTTCACCTGGGGTTGGGTTTCCCCTGGTATTGTGCCTTCCTTCAGACCAGGATTATCTGACAAAAAAATCAAGCTTCTCAAGTAGATCTTGAAGAATATCGTGGTGTAGGGAAAATATTTTTGTGTAGGGATAATTAAAGATAGCCATTTCACTGTAGATTCTCATGTTTTAACAATATTTGCATACTGCTATTGATCAGTACTCTAAACATCCATCTCTCTATTGGAATGGAAAATTCAAGAAACCTTGATGTTATAACATCAGTGTTCAGTGTTATAACTCTGAGCTTTTGGTGTAATCTTTTCTGTCCCCATGAAAAACACTGAAATACTATTTTCTGAACTGAGGTACTTCGATCCATTTGACACTGACCTGCAAATCACGTTAATTCTGTTTTGCTCTGTGTTCTTTGTTCGTTTTGGTTCATGGTTCGTGTGCCTGTCTTACTACAAATGCAAAGATCTTTGGCTAAACTACAGCTGTGGTGGCCGATAACCACTTTCTTTGGAAGAAGGTCGCGATGTGTCAGTGTGGTCTAACCAAAGATCAAGCCCAGAGGTGTCTGAGCTTAGAGGCAGGTTAATGTCAAACTGGTGCACATATATTAAAAAATCTTGATTTTAACAAAGCATTTTTATTTGTGTTGAGTCAGCCTGTAATGCTTCTGCTCTTTCTCAGGACTGAAATTTTGAGGTATTTTTAAAGGAATAACATAGTTAAAGGCTGGAAGAGAATTTCTCTCTGTCTCATAATTTTTTCCTCTCTTTTATTCAGTGCGTTTGGGCTCAAAATAGAAGATGAGTATTTTGGCGATATGATTTTCGTTTGATTCTTTTAACCTGGCTTTCTTATGTTCAATTTTCTGTCTCAGTTCCTAACACCTTTCTAGACCTCATGATGTAGGAAATCGTTGGATTAAATCTGAGTTTCACTGAAGTCAATGAGAGTTTTTCCTTCAAAGGCTCCTGTGAAAGTAGGATTTCGCACTTCTAGCATCTGCAAGCCATTGCATTTCCAGAGCAGCGATTCCTTTATTTTGTTGGAAGACCACTGAATGGAAATAAATGGCTGTCCTTGAATTTATTCCAGCTTGCTTAAGTTAGAAGTTTCTTTTCTCTCATACTGTCAATGTCATGTACAAGCCATATTATTGGAATCTTGATTTTGAGTACAGTCATACTGACCATCAATATGGCTCCATATATATGCTTCCATGTGGAAAATTCCAATTTATTCTTATTTTACATTTTCTTACAAAAGGATGTCTTTCCCAGCTGCACAGAATTTCTGAATGCAGACCAATGTACCAAAACAGAAATGCTGACACCTACTGCTAGTTTGCAAGGCCACTGTTTAGAAAGTAATCATTCTTTTCAGAATGATGTATGAAAGAATCTCATTTTGGAAAGTTCATTTCAATTTTCTACATGAAAAAGGGTTTGATTATCAAAATCCTAGGTAGCTTGTACCGGAAGAAGACACGTACCTGATGTATACAATTTACTCTGAGAGTCAGAGTACTTTAAAGTAACAATCTCAATGGGTCATAAAATTTAAAAATACATAATATGATTTTTTTTTTTTTTTTTTTTTTTTTTTACTTTGGTAGAATTTTAATTTGACCTATTCTCACTTTCTCAAAAGACTTTCTCTTGCTCTTTTGGCTTTTTGCACAATTCTTCAGAAAGCCCACACTGGAAAAGATTGAGTGTAAACATTTTTTAATAGTTTAATTTTTTTAATGAAAATAAATAAATCTTTCTTTTAGACTTAGTTAACTATTTAGTAATATGATTTTAATATGATAAAATTATTTTAGTAATAGAAACTTTACACTTTGCCACTGTTCTGCCATTTACCAATGGCAAGTGAGCCAAGAGAATAGTCAGAACCACAGTCGTCATCTGCAGTAAAAAGAAAACGCTTCAACGGCAGCCCAGAGACATTGATGCAGATTGATGATGATCAAGAAATCATTTGTCTGGACTGTGACAGCTGCCTTTCCCCCAAAGGACTGCCTACAGGGCTAAAACTGTAAAGGGTTTTCAGTAAATTGCAGCTGCTTGTGAGTCCTTTATTGACTGTTATTTGTTGTGTGTCCAAGTCCTACGCCTCCGTGACACCGCAGCGTGGTTATGAAAGCAGAAGGCCACCGGGCTGGCACATAGGTCTGCAACGGGCGAGGGTGCTCAGCTCCCAGGATGAGGCAGGCGACACAGCAGTGCTGGAGAGTAAAGTCAGCTGTTTCAAGCGGTTCCCTTTCATCCTGGAGTGAAGGGATTCCCTAATGGGAAACGACAGAGAGAACGTGAATAAAAGAGCAAGTGCTTTGCTGTTTTCAGTAAGGCACGTTCCCGGTGACTCTCCTAAGAAAGCTAAGCTACAAGAAAACAGGCACCATAACAGGAGAAGTGTGTACACGTGTGTATTGGGGGGAATGTTACAACAGGAGATCTGGGGTGATTCATAGCTGCCAAAATTTGTAAGTAGAGGAATGCTTGAGCAGCTGCAGGTTCTTACATAAACTTGTGCGCTGCACGAACAAGAAGGAGCGATGTGAACACCAAGTTATTCTCTTCTCAAGCTCTACACTGACTTTCCTGCTTTCCTCTTGGTGCCACTAAAAATACTTCAGACCTAGGGTACTTGCAGTATCCCCCTGACCCTCCTATCTAAACTGTGTCTTGTTTAATATCCCATAGAAGTATTAACTAATCCTTGATTTGGTTCCTAAACTCTTCTTCCTCTCCCCATTGAAGAAACAGATTATAACTCACCTTCAGAAACAGCAACATAAGTGGTAAGGTAGAAAAATGTTAATTAATTATTAATTATAATTAATTAAATGTGTATTCAATTATTTTAATCACAGATGTCGTTTCAGGGAGGGAGACGCAACCCAAAGAGGAGAAGTAGTCACGAAAGCGGAGTGGAAATTACTCTTGTTCTGCTGAAAACGGAAGCATTCATATCCTGCTCCAGAGCCCACTGAAGTCAGGAGAGTCAATCCAATGACTTCAGTAAGCTTTAACACTACTGTACACTTCATTTGCTGGATTGCATCCAAGCTACGTATTTACATGTTCTGCAGAAGCAGAGCTTACACTGCCCTGTAGTACAATCTAGACGGGGAGGTTTTCGTTGTTGCTTTAAAAAGCAGTTAAAAGTTGGAAATTACAATGGTGCTTTAGCTCTATAAAATTTAAACTATTAAGTCCTGTAATAGTAATTTAGAAAGTAATTTTATTATGTGCTTTCTCGTAGGCAATATTAGTGAAAATATCTTTGTCATGAAAGTCACATTCAGTACTATAGTTATAGTGGATGAAAGAAGAAAGCTTTGGATAAAATTGGCATAGGAGTTGACAGACAAAATGACAAAATAACATTTGTTCAGTTGTCTGAGACAGAAAAGGTCCTTTCAGGTTATTATGAACTTAGACAATAATTGCTTCGGATCTACTGCTAAAATGAGATATACAGGCATAAAGACAGAACTTACCATAATCATCATGTTCTGTAAAGGATAGATAGATGATTTTGAAGAAAAATATATCGAGAGAAGAATATCCACTTTCAGGGAATATCAATCAAAGAATTCTATCTTCTCAGTAGTAATAATAAAAAGAACCCCTATGACAACACTCTGCAGTATGTATGTACATGAAAGGAAAAAAAATGGGCTTCTATGCCAAACATTATTTATGGGTATGTTTTTTTTTCTTAATAATCTTTTCATATTGCCTGACAAAGAGTGGATGAGGTCAGACGCCCTGGAGAAAGGAGAAAACGCTCCTTTAATAAACTGCAGAGTCTTTTCAAGGAAGAACATGTTGCAAAGACTCAAAGCGGTGAATTGGAAAGAGAGAGCCAGCAGGGATCTGGGACCAGTCAAAGCCTCTCCAGAGAAGGAACAGACTTCCCTACTGACCAGCTAGGACAGTGTGGAACTTGTTACAACTCACTGCAAAAGGCAGTGAGTTTGCGTTGTCCAGAAAGAAGGACCTACCTGGGAAGACTCTGTGAAAGGGAGAGAGTTCTACAAATCCTTTCTCTTTTCTATTCTGTCTGACCTGGTCACTTAGTTTACTTTATTTAAAAAATCCATTATCCCCAACGACTTTCATGATGAAGTTTAGTTGAATGTTAATGGTAGAGGTTAGAGAGAGCAGCTGAATGTTTAGTTTAGCAACTCATGGTCATGCTTCTTGTTACTTTGAGCAAATAGCGTGGTAGAAGCAAAGAATGGTCACCTTTTGGAGCGTGAGGATTCAGGAGTTGAGCAGTTTGTTGTTGTGGATATAGTATTCTACTTTCAGAGCTTGGCTTTGCTTTGGAGTTGAAGCTCAGCGCGATCAGCTGTAGAAAGTGAGGTCTTGGTTCCTACTGCTATATTCTGTATTTACTTGCTAATACAGCCTACTATATAGCTAATATAGCCATTTGCAATTATATTGGTGTGCAATGTTTCGATGGGCTTCAAAGTCTGGCGAGAATACATTGGTCTTGGTTTGCAAAGTCGGAATGTTTGAAATAACTGAAAGCACTTTAGCTACGGTTCTATCAAGAACAGAGAAAGGGCAGAGACTGTTCTTCCTTGTGGAATTTACTTTTCACTGTCTCAGCCAGTGCATATAAGGTGTGCTGGAGGTATCTCCTTATCCTACCAAAATCAGTTGCAAAAACTACTTTGTTTGCATGAAATCTGTGTGCATTTAGTGCCTTTCCACACCCCCTCCCCTCTGTGTGTGTGTATGTTACTATGTACTAGGAGTTGATCTGACTGTACCATTGCAAATTCAAGCCTGCTTAATTCATCTGACTTTTTCCTCCAAATACATGCATAAAACTGGAATACAATCATGTTCCCAGAACGGTAAGCAAAACTTCTTATTTATCATAATAACTGACATTTTAAATGTATATCTTACATTGGAAACTAAATATTTGATTTACAATATAGTTTTATGGTACTTTTGGATTTTGTAATAACAGCAGTTACTGTTGTCTTAAACAGTTATTGATAAGAAAGTACCAACTGATTTCAGAGCCTTTTGATGTCTACCATAGGATTTGGACAAAATTTGATCCATACAGATTTTGATGGAAGCAAACTGAAGACAGTTTGATGTAACTTTTGTATCATTTGAGGAGGCCCAAATGCTTAGATCTGATCAAACAGAGAGAGAAAGAACAAAGAAATTCAGTCACATATAATGCAGAAGGGGCAGAAGTAACAAACAAAATCATAATATTTTCATATTTGCTCATGTGCTGCAACTGGTTGCCTAAGTTCTGAATTTGAACCTCATCTCTTTGAAGGTAGCAGGAACTTTAACTTTACATGCGGGATTGGGCTCTGCTTCTTCAACTAACATTAATTTATACTGAAGAGAAAATTCTCAGTCTAACAAGATACACACAAATGTATATAAATTCAATCAGTCTTATAAATAGATGCAACATATTTAAGATGTAAATAGAATTTCTTCATATTTTGTTAGCCCATTAAAATCTAACACCTCTGTGTAATACGCAATTCTGTGTAAATCAAGTGGTGACCTACACAGTATGCTATATCTCAATGTTATTTAAACATTATGTCCAGGATTTGTTATAGAAGAATGTTGTTAGCAAAATATTCCTCAGTCCCTGCAGTCTTCTTTACACTTGAAAGAGCTGATGTTCAATTTATCTGATGAACTGAGAAATATCACTGGCTGTATTCACAGAAAAATAATCTTGAAAAAAAAGCCCTAAACTTTGCGATATATATTAGATGCTGTACCAATTTTCAGTTTACCTACTGAAGAGTTTTATTGCAAATGTTTGTAATGCATGATAAGCAGTGCTAGAATAACACAGCACTGGGAACTGATCTTTTTGCATTACTCTGAGCCGCAGATTTCAGCTAATTTCCCTTCCATTTGAGGGAAAAAAAAAAAAAAAACTGTCGGAGGTACACATCAATTCACCCTTCTGCTCGCACTGTAGGAACAGACATAAACTTAACTTAATGTGAACTGAGTGATAAAAGACTGTGGTGAAACTGTGCTGTAGCGCTTGCAGATTTTACCGTGTCTGCAGGCAAAGCACCGAGCTCTGCAGGTAATTTGCTCTGCAGCAGCAATACTGTGGCAGCCTCTGTTTCCCTAATATTTCCACTTCTGCTGCTGTTGCTGGGATGAGAGGGAGGGAAACCGCCCGCTACCCGAAGCAGCAGCAAGGGCAATCCGGCTTCCGACAGCAGAAGAGGGAGAAGTGTGACGTGTCCTGGTGTTTGCTCTCCAGGACTGATCGCTGTCTCTGTCCTTCAGGCACAAAGTCAAGCTCTGGATATTCTCCAGGAAAAATAGTTTCTAATTGTGCAGCCCAGCTTTCTTTGCATGGCATGAGGCATTAAAGTTTAAAGGATACCATTTAATTTTATCCATCTTGATTAGTAGTAATCATAATGATAATGGTTTGTGCTCTAGATGGCACTTTCATCTGAAAATAGAGCATTTTCTGTGTTGTTTGTGAGAGATAACTGAGGAGTGAACTTATGTGGCTTTTTATTGTTAAACAGCTAAAAATTAAATAGTAGGTTCATGAAATGAACCATGCTTCCTGAAGAGTCATGCTTGATTCTTCAAACAGGTGCAAGTATTAATGCTCATAAAATCCATGGTTTATGGTTTAACCCTAAGGCACTACAAGGAAAAATTGCCTCAGGCCAAGTTTTTGGATACCAAATTAGAGAGAGGTGTTTTGAGGGACGCAGGAAGCAGATGCCAGAAGTGTTATCATTCCCACACTTCATGCGGTGACCTAATGTTGGTGGGGGTTTCTGGAGAAAGTTGGTAGTATGGGAGAAAGGATTGTAAATTACAAGTACCATCACCATTTTCCACAAGTCCTGATGGATGGCAGAATATCTTGAATGCTACTGCTTTTTCGTGCCAGAAAAGGCGTAAGTGGCTGAAAAAGATTATAAAATTCCTATTACTTTTTTTTTCTGGTAACTTGAGTTTTTTTTGTTTTTTTAACTACCTAGGAATTTTCATGTAGAATAGATGCTTAATGTTAAAAATACATTTTTAAATAAATCAGAATAATCAGAAATTTAAAACTATTGAAAATAATCTCCAAAAATTAAGTTTTAGTTTTTGTGGGGGCTATTTTAAATCTTCACATTTAAAATTTAGAAGCATTATTGGACTGGCACTTTGAAAGTCATCCTCATGGCCATTTCTTTAATGATAATAGTAGGAGGATATAAGAGAATAGAGATTGTTTAAAAGAAGGAGAGTGATATTGAAGAAATGAAGGCAAATAAGCAATAAGAAAATCTAACAATAGTCTCTCTATGAAAAGGCAATAGCAAATAAGGCCTGATGAACAACCAAAAAAAACTTTTAATGTGTTGTGAGCACCTAAGATTTTCTTTTTACTGATAGAGTCCTGTAAAGGAGGTGGTCAATAGTGTCTTACTCAAATTATGAATAATTTGCCTTTTGGTTCAATTTCTATTCAGTGACTGGAGGAGGTGGTAGAATTTGACCTTATTTATGTGTATCACATCTCTATATCTGTACATACTTGTATACTAGGCTAATGTATCTGATGTTTATATATGGCCTTTTATAAATGTTGATATGGAAGACTAACAAGAATTAATTAGGCTATTGAGAGACCTAATAAAAAGTTTTGCTGATTTCTGGCACACAGGAAAGAATTGATATTAAAAAAACAAGCATTGTATCATAGGCATAAGAATGTAGTGCTGCACCTTAATAGATGCCAGTCTGCTTTTTCTTGCAATGGGATAAGAATAATCGATAACTTTATGGAACATTACTTTTAGCTTAGAAAGTGTGTCATTTAAGGAAATAACACTTCAATATGAAATGCTTTTAGTTGTGCTAGCAATGTCATATTTTGTTGACAGTAAACTTGTTAAACCTGCAAGATTAATGCTGGAAAGCATTGTGATTGTGAGGATAATGTTATTTGTGAATGATATAAGTGTAAAGTTACTACATAAAGATCATTCAAAGTACACTGTAGAGTATATGAACTGTGAACAGAGCTTACAAATGCCTACGTAAATTGGATGCTTGTAGGATAGGGGAGCGTGTTTGAGAGCAGTGGTTTTGGCAGTACAAGATCTCTATATCCATTGTTCATCTTATTCTTGCCAGGCAAAAGAATGAGCACAGCTGTCAGTTTTTCTTGATGTTGATAACAGCGTTCCGCTTAGATCGTTGCTCTGCGCAAGCGTGCAGTTTTTGCTATAACAACTGCGACAGCAGTCATATGATTGAGAGATCGAATTCCAGATGTGCAGTAAGTTTTGTGCAACTTGAGCCATCTATCACCATGCAGCAGAGAATACTTCCAGCTTCAGCTGCTCTAGCAGCTGGTCATCCCCGCAGTGACGCCTTCTCCCCAGATCTTTGGGGAAAGCGGCCGTGAGCCTGCTTGCCGCCGCGGCGGGGATCCTCGCGGACGTGCCCTGAGTTCCTAGGTGCTGGGCAGCAGCCGGAGCAGAGGGCTCTGGAGCTCAGCAGAGCGTTTTTGCTGACCATCTTCCCACAAAAGCCATTCAGTTGTCTGTTGCGACTTTAAGCAGGGAACAGTGTTGTTTTGGAAGCAGAGAAGAAACGATGAAAATTAACACGAGTCTTTGTGGCTTTAAGTGGTGTAATGCATTAATTCTTAACACGTGAGGTCACTGTGGGAAATACTGTCCATGACTGAGTAATCAAAGCAGCTGAAAGCTAGTCCTTGAAAGAAGTTCCAGCTGCAGATCTGCAATGATATGTGCTACAGGAAAAATACCCCACAGCACACTTGGGATGGTTTGAGATTTACATTAGAGATTCTCATCCAGTCTGTGGCTCCTAGTAGGAAACAACATTTGCCAAGAGTATTAGGCAAACTGTGATTACGTGCATTAAAATAGGCAAGCTGAAATTCTTCTAGCATATTTTGAAAGCATGTAACGACTTGTTTGACTTTCACCCCCCCCCCCTTTTTTTTTGAACATCTATATATGTTCAGTTTTTCCTTTTTTTTTCCTGCAAAATGTAATTTGAGCGCTCTTACAGTTCATATTCACGGTGTATAATGAAGCGTGACATATCCTCCTTTTCTTAGCTGTGGACAGAAATGTTCTATTCTTTATTCAGTAAAATTTGAAACAAAACTTATAATATTGGATTACTCTTCCACACGCTGTCTTCATTATTTGAATTCTCATCAGTCAAAAATACAATTATTTCTCTCTGCTAAGCACATACACATGCACAGTCTTTAGTTTCAGTAACGTTTTCTCAGGAGCTACTTAAATCTCCATATGTGTACTTCATCAAATCCCATTTACAGATTGCTGAACATAAAATCTTTCTGTATCTATTCTTTCTGGCACATCGCTCATTCATTTGAATATGTTCCCCTGATTACATTGTTCTTCCACATGTGCTGTCTCCCTTCAGTGCTCTCTTGATCTCATCTGCTTATACCTGTGTCCTGCACTGAGCTTCATCTTCGCATTTTCTTTGACTGGGTTTTAAATGGTCTTCATTTTTCTTTCCCTTCACCCATTCTTTGTCCTATCTCTATTATCCCAGCCTGTATCTATTGCTCCCTTATGTATAATTTTCTGCCTGTATAGTTTCATCCTGTTTAGCGTGTTAACTCCTCAGGTCAGTGGCCCGTCAGTACTCTCTCAGATGCATTTTTAAGTGCTACGGCAGCAGTGAGGAAGTAACAGCCACATTTCATGTGATATCAAGCGATTCGGAACATGTCATTTTTATGCCAGATGAATGAGGATAGCAATTTTTATATTTTTTGATGCTATAGCACCTGCCAATGCAAAAAAAGAATCATTTTATGAGTTTCACCAAATAGACCTATAAACCATAACTGGGGGGGTAACTGAGAAAATAAAAACTCTGTAGCTTTGGAATGGAACAATTCATAAATACAAATAGTCTATTCCTGCTTAGAAAGAAAGCTATTTCACAAAGCTATTAGCCAGATTAATATATCCAGAAAGTATCAAAAAGTGACAAGACAGGAGAATTTTTCATTCACTGAAGTAGTGTCATTTTACTACTGAAGAAGTGTCTAAGATAATATTGAAGACATAGACTTCAACTGTATTTTAGAAAAGTTCTGACTCAAGCTTCAAACCTCAAAGTCCTACAGAAAATTTCTCTTTGGAAATACTTTATAATAATAATTTAATAACTTTATAATAATTTATTCTTAATGTTTCCCTCATATGCAAGAATTATTCTGTTTAAGTCTGTAGTTATGTGCTCAGCTGCACTAGAATCGTGTCCAAGGAGAGGCACACTGATTTACTGAAGGGCAGATCTGAATCTTTTCTATGACTGCACGTAGCGAAGGCAAAATTAATGATGATTTAAATGATTAAAGGTCTGTTTCTATTTTTACTTATAGTGAAGTAAATAAGGAGAAAATGAAAACATTTCAAGGTATAAATCTGCAGGTGTGAGCAAAGAGGAGAACATGCTGTTATTCACATAATAGGTTGTAGGTTGCATTGGGGAGACTATTCAACAACGGCAGTAAAGTTTTCTCTTTATGTGTCTGAGATGTTTATTCTGGGCATAATTAGACCTCTTCTGTTTTCCTGCTGTGTGAGGATGAGCGGGCCAGACTGCATAGCTAGGGCTGCTCCAGTTAGTCTTGCAGACAAGACAGGAATTAGAGGAGGTCTCTAGCTTTCAAAAAAGCTCTTGAACAAATGAGGCCTTTGCAGGCTGGAGGGGTGTGTATGGAAGGATCACGCTGTGTAATTTGGATATATTTAAATCTTGACAAAGCCTTGGGAAACCTGATCTGCTTCCGACAGGAGCTGGCCTAGATAATCTCCAGATCTTCTTTCCAATCTAAATTATTTTGTGATTCTATGATTCTATCAGAGGAGTGGATTTATTTTAAAAACAGAAGATCATTCTGTCATTGTACACGTTCATACCAGGAGCTTCCTGCTTTTTTTTTTTTTTTTTAAAAAAAAAGGTCTACAAGTTGGTAATTCATACTTACTGTGGAGCCGCATATGTTACGCTTGCTTACCTCCAGGGAATTAAAAACTTGCCAAAGCTACTAATGGGACTAGACACAAATTTTTATATGGATTAAAATGTTTCACATACAAACTCAAATATTTTTAGTGAAACTATATCAAGTATTTTTAAATAATAGCCAGTTCTGCAGAGCTAGATAAGTGGCTGATGTTTCTGAGAGGCTGATATTCCCCCCCCCACCCCCCCCCAAAAAAAAAATTTGAAAAATCTAAAATTTGTGTGATTCAGAAATCCAAATTCATAATCAGAACTTTAGAAAATGATTTCATAATGTATTGCTTTTAACTATATTAATTTTCTTTCTTTTTTACCCTTGTGCTAATCCTAAATTTCTCATTATTTAAAGAGATTTACATGAGGATATTTTGAATTAGATTTTTTTGTTATGTAAATGCCAAAATGAAAATGCTTCTTTTTCCTTTTTTTACTATTTTAACCAAGAAAAATCAAGCAAATACAGACTTTTTTGCATGAAAATCCCTTGTTTGAATAAATTAATAGTTTCTATTTGAAACGTGTTTTGGTCAGCTTTAATAGTGGTTTTCTCAAGGTCAATTTATCTCATTGCCTGTGTCTGTATGTATCTGCAAATGCAGTTTAAGTGCCAACTAGTAGTACCTGAAGTGCTGGACATGCAGCCATACAGCTGCGCAGGTGCAATCAGCCTGTTGCCTGTGCAGGACCTCAGTGAGAAGCTGCCTGCGCTCAGGATGAGATTGCTGTGATGCCGTTTGTAAGAAAATGCATCCCTGGCCCATTCAGAAGCTGGAGGACTGCAAAATAATTCCTCTAGAGCATTAATATGTGCAGTAAGTAGATACTAGACCAGTGCATTTTGACCTTCTGTGATTTTTAATCATTTTCTGAATGGAATTCAAGATACTGATCATAGCAAATAATTTGATATGTTTTAGAGCCAGCTTACCTCAAGAATTTCCTCTTTAATGGCTGAATATTAACCACAATTGAGGTTTGCAAAGACAATTAGCTTGAACTTTCATAATACAAGTGAAAGAAAGAGAGCAAGTTTCTGAACAGTGTTGCTGAGGGAGAACTGGGACTTGGAACTTGCCTTCTAATCTTGGGTCTGTGATAAGTCATTTATAAAGAATAGCATGCAATAGAAGTGAGATGTAGAAACCTCATCACCATCTTTGAAAACAAATGTTCCTCTTTATTTTTCTGAGATTTCTAGCTACAGCACGGATTGAGAGGGATAATTTAAGTGTAATTTTAACTTACAGTTAGGATACCAAGAGACTTTTTCTGCTATTTATTTCTGACTTTTAGGGTCCTTTTTCCACAAAAAAAACATAGTATTAATCAATTACATATTAGCTTCAATAGAAGCTAATCTTAGATTAGCTAATAATTAGACTAATGTCATGGAAATCTTGCTAGATTAACAGAAAAATGGCATATGGCTGAAACTCTGGCTCTGCTTAGATTAGATTAGATTCTAATCTAATCTGGCTCTGCTTAGAAGCAATCTTAGATTGCTTAGATTGTCACTAAGCAGAGCCAGAGTTTCAGCCATATGCCATTTTTCTGTTAATCTAGCAAGATTTCCATGACATTCGCATCCATTTGCATTTATTTTGGTGTTTTTTATATTCATATGCTTCCTAAACAGAGCTCTGAAACTGTTAGAGGTAATTACCTTTTTCTAATGAGAGAAGGTAGCAGTTAAAACATCTGGCATATATTTTTCATTTTATGTATTAATTTTGGTGGCTTTTCCTCATGTGTTTGTCAGGCAGCTAGTCTTATAAATCATTAATATTTCAGGACTCAGATTAATCTATATAGGAATTTAGAGACGATTAAATATTTTCATCCATCAGTAAATAGGACTCTGGGGCACGAAGTTCATTCTTCATCTGTGCAGGTAGTATCCTCTATCATGAGTGTGGCTCCTTGTACAACGATGCTTTTGACTGATAATTGGTGTAAAAGCAGGTGAGTTAGCCGTATATCTAGGATCAGAATAATCCTGTTTCTGATATAACCTGGCATAGGATCATCCGTTGAAGAACTATCCCTTTATTGAAAATATTCATGGGTCAAATTTTCCCAACTGGTTTTTGAATTTATTTTATCAATTCTTTCTCTCTAGAATTGGTTTGTATGGTTTAGTGTAATATGACATTACTCAAGATCTAATGTATCCAGCAAGCTAGCAGTTAGTCTACTTATAACTCTTTCTATTTAAAATAGAGCTCTAAGAAGCAAAAACTGAAAATATCCTGAAGTATTTTTAAACTTTCAGATTAATACTTTCCTATTGTTCTTGAAATTGGGTAGTATTTTTAAGGCTCCAAATGTATCATTTTATTTGTCTGGAAGAAAACAAATATGCTTTCTTACTTTCTTAGTAGACTAATGAATGTCAACTAAGGTTTAGTAGTCAACTAGTAGGTTTAGTTTAAGGTTAAGGTATAAGATCACCTGGGTTGTTTGTAATGATTTCTTTGTTTCAGAAAGATTACACATAATTATTTCTTTCTAATAATTTCTAATAATTTCTTTCTAATGGAGACTGAAACAAGAGCCAAAAAATAATTTAAGATATCTTTGTGTTACAGCTAATCAAAATAGGATTTTTTTTTTTTAAGTTACTGTATTTTATGGAACGCCACCACAGAGATACCAGAAATACGTCATCTTTTTAGCATAAGGGTTAGGTTTTATTAATACCTTTGGAGGATTCAAAGTTGACCTTCAATTTTGTAGTTAGTCATAGCTGTAGGTAGTTGTTTCTTTTCCTATAGCATTCATTAACGATTGAAAAAGCTGCAGCTGCCCTCAGAGGGAGGGATGGACAGTTTACTAAAATTTGGTTACGGACTGCATGTTTTTTCCTGCTCTAGGGACTTACTCTGAAATCCTGGCTGACTGCAAAGTCCCAGTGGTGTTTTTGAAAGTTTCAGAGAATAAAAAGATAAAGTTAGGCTGTTCATGAAACCATACAAATTTCCTGATGCTCAAGGCTAGAATTTAGGTTATAATTACATAGCTGTCTTTTCTGCACTATAGTATTGGAAGTGTATTAAACTATCAGTGGTGTGCATTAATTGTTGTTCAACAGTTCAAAGCCACAGCACTCAATTTTAATTAATTTCTCTCATTTTTTCTTCGCTAAAATTTTTCAGAAGTAACATTTTGTCATGGCCTTTTATATTTCAAAAGATGTTTGCTAACTGGGAATTGGATTTT
Source organism: Rhea pennata (assembly GCF_028389875.1). Taxonomy (NCBI): domain Eukaryota; kingdom Metazoa; phylum Chordata; class Aves; order Rheiformes; family Rheidae; genus Rhea; species Rhea pennata. The sequence goes on along the minus strand of NC_084671.1, from coordinate 16,655,013 downwards.
CAACAGGCAATAAAACTAAGCCTAAATTGCCTATACTTCAGGTCATTTGCTCCTCTTTCCTCAAATGCTTTAGTGCTTTTTAAGAGTATAGTCTATATTTGGAGGGGGTAGCCTGAAACACCCGGACAGGAGAAGAGAGTGGAGCCATCTCCCGGCTAAGCCTGCGCGTGATGGAAACTAGCTGTGACGGCGTTTCTCAGTACTGCTAGGATCCCGAATGGGGTTTTTACCTGCAGGTCATTCTTTCAGGGAGGACCTTACTTTCAGGCATACAGAATTGCTGTTTGGAAAACTCAGGGTTACTTTATATGCCTTGGATTAAGATGCATATCTGAGAAGTAGGAGTCATACATCCAAATTGTTTTTTCCCAGTTGAAGTAGTAGTTGAAGTTGAAGTAGAAACTGTGCCAAGACCCAGCGACTCATGTGCTGCTATCAGGCATGGCCACTTATTACTCTCAGAAAATGTTTCTATTCTATCCAAATATTGAAATATTTACTGTCACAGAACAGGAATGTCCTTTTCCACAGGTGTGAAGGTAGGAAACCTTCCTTTGCACAGAAAGGATTTGAACCTAGATCTTATACACCTTGGCCTCTTGTAGAAAGGCAAAAATAACAAGAAAAAAAAAACAGAGAGCAAGAAAAGGAAGAAAGTAATTAATCCTTTTGATTTATAATCCTGAATAACCCTGGGTAAAATGCAGCTCATTTGCTCACCAAGGAGTTAAGGTAATATTGTTGTCATCAAGTATTACCTGAAGACAAGAAGTGAGATGCATTTTTTTTGAGGAGACTTCTTCATTGTTTGTTCTTAATGGCAAACTGCGCTCTGAATTTGGGGGGCGGGGAGGGGGAGGAGGAGGGGAAGGTTGGAACAGTGACATGCCAGGAGTTAAGGACATAACATTTACCAGTGGCTTCTGTAAAGAGATCCCTTGCAGCTGGGCACAGTGTGGGTAAGATACTGGATTTTACTCTACCTAGGCAAAACTGGGCGCAGCTCGTCCTCTCCGCAGCCCAGTACCTTTCCTTGGCCTAGAGCTCTGCCGTGGAGCATCGCTCCGCTGCGCGCTGCTTTTTGCACCCAGCGCGGGATCCCCGTAGGCACAGGGGACACATAACTTCACGACCCGGGTACTTGGGTTGGATCTTGTAACCGAAGGAATGTCAGAGCGTTTGAGAAAGATTGTTCAGCCGAACCTCATAAGCCGCTCTGAAAGGAGCGTCGTTGTCTGTTTTCTCCAAAATGCCAAGTCTGGCCGTGGTTTCACGCTGGTGGCAGCGGCCGTGTGGAATGTCTGAGCAGTGAACAGACCAGGCCCAAAGAGTGTTTTTTTTTTTTTCTCGTCGTTTTCCAGTTCTTTATTTCTGCTCACTACAGCTGTCAGTGCCACCCACTGTGGTGACACAGGGCTGCAGATGCCCCTTTAACAGGAGGCAAGGGGACAAGACTAATCTGCAACAGAATATTGCAAAAGGTAGGATGGGACATCTTGGCTGAAATTTCCATTTCCTCATTTGTTTTCATATATTTGTGAAATAGAAGGGTGTATGTGTTTGTTAAATGCTATGCTGCTTTTGAGGGATGGATTTGCAACTTGCCCACTAATTACACAATTATTTCTGAAGGGCAAAGAGTCAAGAGTAAACCAGGAAAAAAGAAAAGGAGTGATTGAAAAAAACTGAATGCTCAGGCATGTGAGGGAAGACTTGGTAAAGCAGATGTTGACTAGCAGTGTTATTTACCTCTGTACTTATTGCTGTGTTGCTTTTCATTCTCACATGAACAAAGGATGACCATTCCTTATTTAGGAAAGAAAAAATAAAACATAGTGGCATTGAAAGATTATTCTCTGTTTGGAGAGGACAAAGAAAGCTTGAAGCTGCTTTCCTGCTACACACCTGGATTAAATAGGTGTTTAATCCACAAAGGATTAAAATTAAAATCAAATCTAAAATGACAAAAGTATTCTAGCATGGTTTAGGAATTGACACCAGCAAAAACAGTAAAAAAGCATTCTTAAAAAAAAAGAAAAAATATTTTGCAGTTGGATGAAGAAAACAGGATTAGTATTCCTAACTGTGAGGTGTATTGAATTATGAAAAAGTGATTCCCTAGGGATGAGGTGTGCACTTTGGCATCGTTTAGTGAATTGTGCAAGTACAGATGAGGAAAGAAAGGGCACAGGCGAGGGAATAACTGGCTGCTTGCCGTTCTGCAGAAAATTTGGTGGTTGTAGTGGATCGAAAACAGGAGTTACCAATGTCATACTGCTAACCACGATGGGGAAGGACAAAAACCCATCGGCTTGTGATGGATGAGCTGGAATGGCGCATACAGAGCCGATGTCTCAGTTTGCTCAGTGCAAAGTCCGGAGGAGACTGCTGAGATTGATTAGAAATCCAGAAAATCAGAGTCTGAGGGAGAGAAACTGTTGAATAATTTGTGGTTGCTTAATCAAGGAGGGACTGAAGAGAGACAAGAGGCTTCAGATATGGCTGATATAAGGAAGAAAATGAAAGTCTGGTTTTTGTGTCTGTAGGGGGTAGGCTGAGAGGAATGCATTTAAATTGTGGCAAGGAAAGGCATAAGGATTGAGAAGCACTAGCCTTGACTGCATATGGAGACTACAAAATCCTGGCCCTTGGATGTAGAACAAACATGTCTAAACTCGGGCATATGTAGCCAGGTGTTATGTGACCACATCCTGACAGGTCTAGGCTGCGGGGTGGATTCCTCCATGTAGATTTGCGTGGACAGGGGCTGACCCCAGCTATATTTTTTGCATGGAGGTGGGTTGCCAGCAATGCCTGCAAGTATGTTTGGAAAACATGCAAAAATTGGCAGGGAAAGACAGCTGGGTTAGAAAGCTACCCACCTCAAACAATATAATTACTATAGCTAATCCTGCCCGGGGACAAAGGAATAGATTAGATCAGCTCTTGAGGTGAATTTTAATCCTGTTTTTTATTAGGATTCTATTATCAAAAAAATTCTTTTACTATAAATGCTCTAACATTTGTAAACATGCCATAATCAGATAACTATTGAATAATATCTCTGGTCCATCTTCCTCAGATGCTAAAGCTGCAGTCAGTTTCTAACCAGTAGGAAAAACAAGAAGGAGAAATTGGCTGGAGTACAGAGAGAGACAAGAGCATTACTCTTATTTTTTGCTTGTTTACACTTCTCTCTCCAGCTAAATTGCCCCATAGCTATGCCTACGCTGAGATTATCGCTTGTACAAACAATTCTGCTTTATCCTTTTGCTAAGCTATTATAGCAGGAGATAACAGTTTAGATAGCTTTTGTGTGGGAGAAGTCTCGCTCTCGGAATTGAGCCCAATTATTTACTTGTCTTTCAGTCAAATAACGCTTTAAGGGTTCATGCCTGTTTCCTAAAACACTAATTTGAGTTGTCACCTCACTTCTAACATATAAGATTAGTAATAATATTTGGATTCAGTTTCCATGTTCAACTTCTATCCAGAAAAAACTCTGACAGTACCAATATTGCTTAGTCTTTGAATCCTCGCTAAGGAAAAGAAAATATCAAAGACTGCTTGAGATCTAAAAATCTCTAGAAAGTTCAGATTTCTTTTCTAACCTTTTAGTAGGACACTTTTTCTTGTTAGAAGAAAGTATCTATACAAGACTAGATTTTAAAGGGTGGTACAGAGTCAGCATGTCTGCCACCCTCTAATGACACGAGCTCCTGACCGTCAGAACTGAAAGACACCCGTGCACCTTGAACTGGGCCTCTTGTTGGAAAACCACCGGATTTATTCTTCCTACTGCTGTGTTAAGTTGAGCATGTTTGACTCACCAAGTACGGGGAAGCTTTGCCTTTGAGAAGACCCTCTGAACTTATGCGAGCGTGGCTTCCTGTGGCTTATGGCTTATTTCACAAGGATGGCCAAAGGCATCCTGCTGACCCAGGCGAGCCATTGAGAGATGCTTTAGAAAATGAAGCATTTGAGACTTGTGCTGATACAATTTTACATATACTTGATGTTAGCAAAGCCATGTGTTTTTTCTGGCCTCGTTCACTGAATGCTGAGTCATTTTTAAATATGTCCTGATACTAATAATAAGAAAAGAACCTAGAAATAATCCAAAGAGCTACAATTTAGCAAAGTTAACACACCTGAAAGCAGGGTATCAATGAAAGTAGTAGTATGTTATGAGTTTCTGGGGTCCCTGTTTTTTGCCTCTTCTTTATTCTTCTGTTTTCTGAAGCGGCTTTGCCTAATTCCTGGCAAATACAAGACCTTTCCTGCTCCTTCTCAACCCCCCCCCCCCCCCCCAAAAAAAAAAAAAAAAAAAAAAAAGCCTATCGGCTTTTATAACCAACCAACTAGGTCTAGCACCTTCTGAAAACATCTTGCCCAATGAAAATGATTAACAAAATCAGGTATTATTGAGTTTACTGATCCCTTAAGGGACCAACCTGAAATTACTTTTTAACCCAAACACACTTTAATAATGAAGTAAAATCATGTTCATTCTAATTGAATTCAAAATAAAGAAACAAGTTCTCATGTGTTTTGAAACAGATGCAAAGAAATGAAACAACGTGCCTGGCTTTGGCTTAGCATCAAGATATCTTCTGCAGACTGAGAACTGAACTAGCAGACTGACGTGCTCAGCTCTCAGGGAGGGCTCCAGCTGTCAGATAAGCTGCGTCTCTGAGACTTGTCTTTCCAACTAAGAAGCATTATTTGGAAGCAAAGTCTTCTCTATTTATTCCCCTTCTCACTAGGGATCCCAGGAAAGTGAAAGCATCCTTAGAAAATGCTGGTTACTCTGACGCTTGATAATTAAATCTGTCAATAGAGTAAGATGTAACTTCTCTGCTAATGAAATATCGCTGTTGCAGTTTAGCCTTTGATGTGCAAAGGGTGCTGTGAATGCAACCTCTTGATGACAGACCTAGAAAAACTTAATGTTTAGCATGCCAATAATCAGCATAGTCTTACAGTTCACATTTAATTCTGCCCAGCACAAACCAGTTTGATTTACTGCATGAAGTCCTCATCAATACACAGTCTGTTATAGCTTGAGAACCGTATAAATCATGTTTATACTGGTGAAAACATTCATTGCTAGATATTGAAAGAGCTGTGAAGATAATGACAGGCATTGAGATGGGGATGCATTTTTGTTTTCCATCATAAGAAACTTTATTTGTGCTACTAGGCCATATGAGTATTTTAATACTGTACTTACCTGACCTGTTTAAGCTATTTTGTCCTTTCTTAGTTTAATAATGATTTCTTTTTTAAAATAAATAAATAAATAAAAATACTTTCCAGGATAGGAATTTTATCTTTGCTGGAGACATTAAGAATTGCTTTGATAGTGTTCTTCTTATTGTGACTGTTTTCTATAATTCATACCTCAGCAGGGCAAAGATATGTATGCAGTGGTCTCAGTAATAGTTCACTTTAAGAACTGTCTCAAGACCATGTTTAATGTAAAAAGAGGAAGAAAAAGGTAAGTTTTCCAGCTTTAGCTTTTTAGCCACAGACTTGGAATCAGATAATAGTATCAAGGACTATTCTAAGACTTTACCATTTTATCGCTTAATGTCACTTTTTGTTTTAGCGAGGTCAGAACTAAAAGCTTTTTAAGAAATCTCTTTTGAAGCAGTTACTAATATTCCCTTTTCCAATTACATTGTATCTTCACCTTCAGCTAGGAAAGAAAGGGGGAAAAAAGATGGATGGCAACTAACTGAAATGAAATGTGCTTTCTAATTACGTAATGCTAGGAATGAAAGTGATTCCTAATGTTGTGACTTTAAGTCTTCAGTTCAGCACTTGCCTGGACTGTGGAGCTTCTGAATGGCAGGCTGGAGATGCTAACGCTCGTGCAGACCAACAACTGAGCAACATTTTGAATCAGTGAATCTGCGCAGACCCCCATCTGCGAAGAACTGAGGGCAAAACAGTGATCGAGGCCCGCGACCATGAGCTGAGGGAAGGAGCGTACAAGGTCAGACTTCTTTGATTTTATTTTATTATTGTCATTCTAGACTGCATGAATTCCCAAGTGCTTTTTCACATGTTCATTTCTCCATGTTGTAAAAGAAAATTTGGCCTTTTAAATAACACTTCAAATGCAAACTTGGTTCAAAGTTTTGGCTGTTCATCTTCAGTTTACTGCAGTTGATTTATTTTAAAGTAAAGAAACATTTGCAAGCTTTGAAAAAGTTAAGCTTAAGGCAAAACTCTTACACATTTATATTCTTCTCAGTAACAACACATCACTACATTTATCTTCTCTAATTTCTTCTAGTGGAATTACTACCATCCAGCTTCATAGTGTTAAAAGATATGTGCCTATAACGATCTCTCAGTTGACATGAAGAATATGTAAGACATCAAGAAAAACTGCATTTGAAAAGGAACTTGTTTTGCCTTTCCAAGTTACTACCAGTGCGATCAGAGGTTATTTTCATCAGGCACTGAGCAAATCAGATGCACACTTTCTTCCCCAAAATAAAACAAATTACAAAAAAAAAAAAAAAAGTGTGTGTGTGTACATACATATATACACGTGTGTGTGTGTGTGTATATATATATATATAGGTTATGTATATACACCACACAAAAGTCAAGAGATTGCTTCTATTTTTTTCACAAATGTTATCTAGGAGACATCTTCCTTATTTGAAGAAGTACATATATGTATACAGAAGATCTAATACAAAAATGACATTTTGATAGCCCATTACAAGTGTTTGCCTACACATTTCTACCAAAAATACTATTATGCTATACATTTCAGGAGATATATTTTCAGCACTGTGTGAATGGTTTTACAGCTTGGTAGGGAAAGTAGGTATTCTGAATGTGAACACTATTCTGTGTGAACTGCATTCTGAACAACTGTGAACACTTCAAAATGAATCAGTTCCAAAATCTCAGTTACTTCCTTTGCCTCATTAAAGGCTTTAAGTCTTGCTTCAGAACCACATGGGTATCTCGACAAGTTAAGGAAAAAATCAGTGCAGGGGAGAGAATATTTTTGTTCTTGTTAAAATTGTCTTACTAAGTAAATATTGATCATACGCTGCAAAACTCTGCACTTCAATTCATTGCATTTGAGAAGGATGGAGGGAAAAACTGCCTCAGGCTGCAGTAACTTATAAAAATATGATTAACAAAATGGGTGTGCATGGTTCTTTCAGCTGTTGTGCTCGTGCAGAAAGATGACTTCTGAGCAAAGTCTTTCAAACCTTTTAAATTCTCAGTGCCCCTCGCAGGATGCTGGGCACCAGCTCCTTGGTCGGCCCTGGGGCTCTGCGGGCGCCCGGGGAGGGGTTTGGGCAGCCCGGGCTGCGTCAGCAGCCGCATCTCCCGAGTGGCTGCTAAGCAGAACTGTGCTCAGCCGCCACGCGTTCTCCTGGCTTCATAGCTGGCCTCTTCTGCATTTTAAAAATGCTGTAGGACTTACCAAATCTCTTGCCAAATCACGGGGTGGGAGCTGCAGCAGTGTACGGATGGTTTCCAGTGCGAGCCCTGCGCAGCTCCCGGCTGCTGCCGAGGGACGGGGGGAGGAGGACAGAGGAGGAAGGAGCTTCTCACCTGGCTTTGCTCTGCGGGCGGCGCGGTGCGGTGCGTGCCCCCGGCGCTGCCCTGGCCCACCTACACGTAACCTTACCTTATAAGAACTGCGTGACATTTCTTGCAACACCATCTGATTGGAGAAATGTGATAATTTGTCTCTAAAACAGTAATTGCTCGCAGGCCCGTTTTTTATCTCCCATTTATCTAAGTAAGTACTTAGGCACGCAGCTGCCCGTGCTGTGCTGTGACACTTAGCCCAAAGTATTTTCCTATTTTTATGCCCATTTAATTCTGTCTGCTTGCAAAGAAAATTTTCTCCATTTCTTCCAAATGGACATAGTTAAATTCAGAAGCTGTTCATATAAATTATAGCACAATACTAATCTGCATTTTAATATTGAGTTACAGACAAGCAAATCAGCTTTGCTTAACAAAACAGCATGAGTTTCAAACATCTGTTATGGCTATCAAAAAATTCATGTCTCTATAATTTTTTATGATCTATATTGGTATCTCTATCTTCTTTTAACTGATGCGCTTTTTTCAAAGTTAGACATTCAGTTATGTCTTCGTTTCTGAAATCAGAACAAATTGTAAGAACCTGTTTTTCATTTTTCTAGTATTATCTTTTAATATGCTAAGGAAAAATGTATTACTTTCCTGTTGGACTTTAAGATCAGATTTTTTTCTATTTTCCCGATCTTTTTTTTTTCTTCTTTTTTTTAAATGCTCACTGAGCATTAAAACATCTATTTTGCTGGTTAGCTGTCTCTTTTTAACACAAATTATATTATAAAGGGTTCAAAAGTTCATTAGCCAATGCTGCTTGTTTGCTTGATGCGATAGAATGACTTTGCTAAAATACAAATGGTAATGGAAAAGCACTTTAGCTGTCCAAATTTATAGTACAAATCCTTAATAACATCTAATGAGTTATCTAGACGTCAGGATAAATATGTTAACTATACATAATTCTCTATTGTCTGTTTGTTTCTCTGTCAACACAGATTTTTGTAAAGACTCATATTTTAACAGGACACTGTGCAGCAGGTTTTTGATCTAGTGTTTCTCCTAACACTGGAAGCTAATACGGCACTTGTGGAAAGGCAGGGCTGTTTTAGGTTTTGGAGTTGTTTTGCAGCTGTTAAAGCTATTATGGTTTTAACTTTTCAGTCTTTTCCTATGTTAAGTCTTTCGGTATACGAAAATCGTTCCCTAACTTGTTAGTAACATTTGCATCATTCTGACGCCTGAGTAATTCAGTGGCAGTAGTAAGAGAAAGCCTATAGTAACTACAACTGGAGAGCGTGTAGCTAAGAGGATACAGTACGTTAGAGAAGCTACCTCAGATTATGTACAAACAACGTTTTTCTATGCAAATCACCCAGTTTAGCTCAAATATGACTTGAAAATAGGAATGTATGAAAACAAAAGATCCCAACCACCCAGTCGTCGTTTCTTATGTGCTGTTCTTCTCTCGTACCTCCTTCCTCCGAGATGCCCCGCGGCGCCTCCGGCTCCTGGCCGGGGCGCTCCCTGCGGCGGGGAGGGGGGTCGTCTCGCACTTTCCTCCAGCCCGCCCCAAGTCCATATCGCATGCAGCTATTTGACATTTTTCAAAATACGTGGGCTTTTTTTCTCTTTCCTCAGTTTCCCAAAATGCTTCTCCTTAGTACCCACTGTGTTTGGAGAATCACAGCTGGAGATAGCCGCCCTCCCTGATTTCACGTGGCACGTTGGGGACCTGTTTGAATTTTGAGGTAGGTTCAAACTATCTTCCTTAGCCTGATTCTACTGAAGAAATATTCTTAGGGATCTTCTTTAGGAAGAAAAAAAAATTAGATAATTGTCAAGGTATTATTTTTCCCTTTCAGAGCTAACAGAAGTAAGTTTTTAGTATTTTTAAATATCAGATCTGTTCCTGGAGGACTTATAAGAGCATAGGACATTTATAACTTCTCCAGAGTTGTTCTGTATACACGTTGACTAAACTCATTAAAGTGATCTTTACTCTTGCTGCATTAGCTTGCTTCTCTTAAAGAAGCATTTTGTGGGAGCCATTGCATTAATGATTGGTAATATCGCTCTCACTGACTGTAAGGTGCTGGTAGAGCTCCCTAGGTTCTTTAACGTAAATACAATTTATATAGCACAAAATTTTCAGTTGTTATCTGATGTGGAATGTATACAATAATCCCCAAGGCTGGAATCCTTGTACGTTTTTTTAATCCCTTTGGACTCAGCATGACAATGTTTTCTGATTACCTATTTTTAAGCTAAATTCAGCAAAAAATGTTCCCTGAAGATGTAAATTGTTCTGAAAGGTATTGCTTTGTTGTGACAACTAAGCATCCCTTTCTTACACACATGGTCCTGCCTTCTTTTACATTATTACTTTCTTGCCTATATTTCTTATTTCTGTAACGTATGGTAATGTTTAACTTCTCGTATAAAAAGATTTTTACTCCTTTGTTCCCCTTTCTTTCATCATATACATCACATTCCCCATCCTCCTGTTCCTCTATCCACAAACAAAAAGAAAGAGGTTCTCATAAACGTAAAAATTATCAAATCATCAAGGGGAGCAGGGTTCAATTCCTGGGTCCTGGGAGTGGGTTTTTTTTTTTTTTTTTTTTTTTTTTTTTTTGGCGGGGGGGGGGGGGGGGGACACGACACTATCCCCGAGCGGCAGTGGGCACCCCGCCGCGGTGCCCAGAGCGGGCCCGGGAGCAGGTCCTGCCTGCTCCCCTCGGCCGGACTCAGACGAGCTCGCTTATATCAAGGGACTTTCCCAAGAAAACGCTCGCCCTGTGATCTTAGCCTGGGATTATGTGCATCTAAAAATGGAAGCAGTGATTCATGATTGTGCCTGGCTTCTTTACCCATCTTTGGGAATCTTTCATAAAATTAGAAGAACCAAGTTGGTTTGGACTGATTACTTGCAAACTGAGTTTGTAGCCACATGATTCAATGTTACTTCTAAACTTCAGGAAAGATTTAATGCATGTTTATCATATCTTTGCTGGATTTCAAGGCAACCACTTTGGTGTTTGGGGAGCTGGCCAGTGTGATGACATTGCTGTGTATTCAGAGTTTCATAGCTTTACATCACTGTAACTGAAATAGAAATCTAGGGATTAATATTTTCCTTTCTTCAGAAGAAATATCCTTAAGGCTATGGAGTGGACAGAACAAACTTATCATTACTATGTACTGAGCTATGATATAGCAAGAATATCCTTAAGCTTTGAGAAATAGTTCTAGAAATGCATCACTAGATATTATATTAGAAAGCACATATTATAATATTCATTACAGTAGTAGAATGTGAACTGCATGTTATTGTAAAAGAAAATCCAATTTGCTGCCTACTGCCTTCAATTTGGTTTTGACAAGTACTCCATCTCTTGCTGTATTTTGCTTTCTACATTTATCTTCTTGGGCATGTTCTGTAATGTCTGCTTAGGGCAAAAACAATAATCTTTTCATTTAATTTACTGAAAAAGCTTATGTACTCTATGCTTTCTAGGTGCAACAATATGAAAACAAATCCCTGTTGCTAAAGATCCATTTGACAGTATGAAATAGATTCTGACTTTTTAATTTAGGCATAAAACTGCAGAGAGCATACGAGGGATGCAGATTTACCATGCTGTAGCATTTATTTATGAGTGGTTGCAAGGGAGTCATCTACAAAAACCCACGTTATTTTACTGGTGATGGATGAATCTAAGAAGGTATAAATAAGTCTTGTTTGACCCTTGCAGCAGAACTCTGGAAAGTATCAAACTTATCTAACTTGGTTAAAAATCTCAGACAGCTCAAGTCCCTCACAATTCCTGTAGTGCTTTATCAGTGTTTCCTCCAAAAGGAACATAGCTTTAATTAAATTGCAGTCTGTTACTTGCTAATTTAGCTCATTGAAAACCGTGGGAAAAAACAGTCAGGGTTTGGCTGGGGGGGGGGGTTGGAATTTCCGTATGAAGTCAACCAAATCTCAATACTTCTGCAGAATTGTGCTTGAAGCAACTCTGAGTTATCACAGGGAAACTGAGTCTTGCCAAAACTTGAATTCTTTTAAATCTGAGGCTTGTTTGGCTTTATATTTTTTCTTAATAATCACCTAAACTTGATCGATAGTCTTTGGCAATCTCAACAGAAAATGTTTTATCTAGCTCATGCTTATTTAAAATACAGTAAAAATGCATCTCTAATTTTCTTTATGATTTTACTCAGACACAAGTGTGGCTTTTTGGATAAGCTCTTCAATTGACCTAATCAATAAACATCTCCTTCCTACCAACCCTTACTCTCTAAGGCATGTCTTGTAGCTTTTAGAAAATAATGCTTATAGAAATTTTTGCCAAAATTAGCCATAATGACCTTAAACAGTATTTTTATCTTAGTCACTCTACCTGCTTCCAAAAAATAAACAAAAAGATCTTTAAGATGTTTTTAATGCTGTTAAGCCTGATGTCATATTCCTTCAAAGAGTGAGCAAGCAACAGCAACCTTCCCGTCTCCTTGTTTTGAATGGGGAATAACTATTCAGAGCCCCAGTTAGGTTCATTATTTTTTCCTGGAATAAGGATCAAGGTTAATACTAGGAGCGATACAGCAGGCTTATATATTTGGGATTGCTTCCTGTGATGGCTGTATAATTCCAGTTATTCCTTCTCCCTTCAAACTTGAAGGAGGCAACAGAGCCTCAAAGAATAACAACCACTCACACATGGCTTGTAGAGCTGTTTCTGGAGAATTGAATACTGTCAGAGCCAATTTGCTGCTTTTCAGACCCCTAAAGTTTACATTCTTGGTTGGAAAATTATATCTTTAAAGTTCAGTAGGGTTTTGTTCCATAGCCAGAAATGCTTTTATCCTTAAGAACCAAATTCTGCAGTTCCTGCTTCCATAAATTTGACTTTGAATATTTCTGTCTGAGCTGGGCCTGCAGGATTTGACCACCCGGGAATGAGTCTGCAAGTTATCAGACTTTTGACTTCCGTGATATAAACACGTCTGATCTGCTTTTTGCACTTGTGAGCAATTTCATTTTTCTCACTAAGTCACTCGGTCACTATGGTGATAGGTGTAATTTAAGAAACTGCAGAGTCTGCTCTCCGTGCACTTTGTGACCAATTGCAACTATCTCTGTGTGACTCGAAGGTGCCCCTAAAGGCTGACGTTTAGCTGGCAAGTCCATAAATGTGATTTTGAAAATCTCAACTACCTGCTGCGTAGTTTCCCAGGATTTTTTTTTTTTGGGGGGGGGAGAGGTGGGGGGGAGGCATAAAACTTCCTTCAGACACTTAGTGTTTCGTTCGTCGGCTAGTCCAAAGCTGCCTCGGTTGTGACAGAGCTGAACATATTGTGACTGAGGCTTAGTTTGGGTTATCCAGAAAAAAGATCCAAGTTTCTGTCATCTATATCCCTGCAAGCCTTAAAACTTAGACGTTTTAAAGTACGTTTGCAGAACTGGATGCTGTATCATCACTGAAACCCCTGATTCATGTCATCAGTTTGGGGGCAGGAGCCCAGGGTGCCGGAAGAGGCTCTGTGCTGCCTTGCTGCCCCCTTCCCTTGGCACCCGTCCGTACTAAAAGCTCCCTCGGGTGCTCTGGAGAGGGCAGCTGCTCGCCTGCGCCAGGAGGTGCTGGTGCTGTGGGGTGACAAACAGCCCAGAATAAGAAGGCCAGAACCAAGGGGCGTGTGTGTGTGTTTGGGGGGGGGGGGGGGATAAATCTGTGTCCCCAGATAGCGAGAGGCTGAGGAAAGCAGTTGGACTCCTCTTGGTCTGGGGAGAGATTAAACTCAAGACTCTTGTATCTTGTGAAATTGCTCTAATATTGAGATACTCTTTTAAAGAGCATGCCTTCTGTTGCTTGATATTTTTAAGTTTGGCCCTCCACTTTGAAGCCTAAATTGTTGCAATTTTTTCCTATTAATTATCAAGTCTCTTCTTTACGTGTAGCCCCTAAGTCTTAGCCAAGCTGGTAACTCAGAAGAACTTAAAAACTGGGGATTTGGTTTTGTGTTTCTTCACTCTGCAGCAGCCTGCTAGCAATCATCCTCTCGTCTGCTGATTTCCATCTCTTTTCTGTAAAGTTTTGCAATAGAGACCTATTCCAGCAATAAGTTTTGTATACAGTTGTGCAGGGTAATTAAATAACAACTCTATTGTTAATCAATTTAAATCAATCTGACTTTCAGAAATGACAGTGTAAAACTAGAGAACAAAAATATTTGGATACTTAAATCTGTCCCAAGCTTGTTTCATTTTAATCTTCAGAAAGCAGTTCCTACAAATGCCAATATTGCCCTAATAGATTAGATGATGATATCTCTGTATATGTTAGCTTCAGAGATACGCTTGTATCAGATCAATTAAATGAGTGTAATTGCCGCTTTTCTACGCATCGCAGATAGAAGCAGCTTTCTGGCATGGTGTGGGAGATAAGGTGTGTATTTACTGCAGTGGCTAAGTATTCCTATTGACAGCGCTGAGTTTCTTCTGTGTTGGAGATACACAGCAGCTGGTGCAGGTTTATCAGCTGAGATCCAGTAATGCTGTACAGCTCTACAGAATATATACTTTTGTATGGCTTGGGGAGTTGGGGGAAGACATTTGTTTTGGAGGGTTTTTTGGCTTCTTTTTTGATTTTGCTTGCTTTCTTTATTTTTTTCTCATGGTAAGATCTTGAAGTTCCATCTAGGATCAGGGGTCAGTTTTGAGCAGTGCTATACAAATGTGTACACCAAGTAATCCTTGGAAGGACCAAAATTAGTTACAAAGGTTACAGATAATGCAAACCATCTCTGCAGAGTCCCGTCTTAGTAGCGCTACACAACAGGGCGCAGGCAACGTAGCGTTGCTTTTGCTGCTTTTTCATATGTCTGAGCGTCTGCGGTTATGTTCAGTCTATGAATGTCAAATAGCTTTGACGTTCAGTCCTCATATTTGCATGGAGGTTTCTGATACCTCTTGTGCTTGCTGAGTGATGTTTAGTTAGCTACATCTAATCATTTGCAATCTTGAATGTAATAGTAACTGTCATAGAATTATCAGTTTTTGAATTTACTTGGTGACAGTGACAATCTTACTCATCTCTACAGGTTTTATATTAGTAATAAATGCTATTATAAGAGAAAAAGAACATGAATTAACAAGTGCCATTGCTGTATGTAGCCAGCTAGTTTTCTGCCCCTGAGGAGCTGGATCATTTACACTCATTGAATCATCACAAGCTGAATTGCTAAAATGAGAAAGACTTCCTTAATATTTGTGCCTTGTTCAAAAACTACACCTGGCAGAGGCAGTTAATTAGTCTGGATTATACCCATAGAGCATAGCTATGTTCTCAACTGAAACAATTAGCTGGAATTGTAATATGCTTTTAATAAGATTCAGTTCTTAAACCTTAAAATTTCATTTCTAGTGAGTGTCGTAATTTGTCTACCCTTTAGGTAAGAATTGAAAACTCACACAAACTACATCATTTCCCAAGTATGATGGGTCTAATGATGTTAGGGATTGTAGTGACGGCTGTTTAAAGCCTGTTTAGAATGGCTGGTGTACTGAGTGGCTAACTTCTCGGCTCAACTTGCTGTCACTAGGTTTGCAGACAGCAGAGCAGACGGACTGTGCCACAAATAATTGATAACCCCAGATTCATTAAAGGTACAAAAGCATCCAAATACATGAATCCAAGCATGGCTAACAGAGGTGGTTTTGATACAAGAGCCAACTGTCTAAAAGCAGAGGAAAGTAAGAAGGTAATGAAAGGTAATTCGGCTATGTTGTGGTATCTTTAACACAAAAGAGACGAAAATGGGAAAAAAGGGCACGTGACTCATAGGCGATTGAAAACGTGTAGCAATAAAATTGAGTGGGCTAAGGTGCCAAGTGTGTTGAGACTAGCAACAGAAAGAAAGGAAAAAAATATGTGTAAGTTGAAAAACAGGACAAATAAAGGAGTCAGACCTCTAAATTAATGGAAAGAAGGAGAGAAAGTGGTGGATGTCAGAGAGAAGACATTTGTTTTCCCTTCTCCTTCTGTTTTCATAAAAAGGTTAACAGTGACCAAATACTTTTGAGTCAAATAAGGCGATAAGAAACAGCAAAAAATGATTTATCAAGAACTAATAGTACCAAACTGATTCAATTTTCCTCTTTGACAAAAATCTAGCTGAAGATCTAAGTAGAAGCAGTCAATGCACTGTATTTGAAATTTGAGTAAGGCTTAGTATGCTGTCCTGCTGACACATTCATAAGCAACTGATGGACTTGCAGGCTGCAGGAGATGCTCTTTAGGTGCAGTGGTGCACTCAGTTTGGAAAATTGTAATTGAAGAATCATGACCTACAGCTCTGTCAAGTTTCTAGAGGAGTCTGAGGACATTTAGCTTTTTAATACTTTCTTTTCTCCCATTCTTTTTTTTTTCTTTTGCTAGTGAATGAAATAAGATGACATGATTGTGATTCGGGAATTCATTTTTTTTTTCTCTTTGCTAATAAGCAATATTTTCCTAAGGTTGTAAAAACTTAGCACATGAGTGAAGATATATAGAAAGATCTAAGTGAGAAAGGAGGATATTCTTGTTGTTCAGTGCCTAATAGGAGAAGAAAACCAGATTTTGTGAATATTCTGAAAATCATGTTATTTCATTAATTTCAGCATAGCATAGCTGTCAGCTGGATACTCAAGTTCTCTTTTCTGTTACCAGAATGGATTAATAATTTTTAGAGTTTGACCTCTCACAGCGAATGTGTCAGTGATCATAAATAGCAATAGGAGACCATCACCATAAACCTCCTCAGCAATGCAGTAAACTGCGAAAATAGAAACACAAGAGTAGGTAATATTTTAAATGTGAACAGTTGATAGTCTCTAAACTGATGCTTTTAAACTTTTTTTATGTTTCAGGACTTACAGTTGTATACAAGACAGTATGAAAAGCTTTGGTTTTATTGTTATGTCATATATTTAGAAAAATCTGTGGGGAAAAGGAAGGAAGTACTTTCTCCTGAAGCTATCCTATGAATATCTTACCCATTGAAAATTCCAAGGGA
The DNA here is from genome assembly GCF_028389875.1 of Rhea pennata. Taxonomy (NCBI): domain Eukaryota; kingdom Metazoa; phylum Chordata; class Aves; order Rheiformes; family Rheidae; genus Rhea; species Rhea pennata. The sequence goes on along the minus strand of NC_084671.1, from coordinate 16,638,366 downwards.
ATACACTTGTTATTATCACTCGTCTTGTTATTGTGGAAGCTGTTACAGGATCTCTCACTGAAATGTGATTGATTGGCTTTCAGTCATCCCTTATACTCGTGTTTTGAATGAAAATAGTAAATTCTCTGAACAAGCTGCTGTTTCCTCTTAAAGAGCTAACTTAGAAATAATTGCATTCTACCAAGAGTTGTAAAAGCAATGTTATCATTCATGGATATTTAGCGATTCTTAAATCAGTATTTTTTTAAGACTTTTTATTTACCAAATGTCCATTTCTGGGGAGTGGGGAGTGGAAATCACCAGGCCAGTGTTACTATCATGGCTTTCATTTTTAGCCCTTATATTTAGGCTAATTGCTTTTGATTTTATTTTGCTCTATTTTGATTAGTCATTTGTTTGTTCGTACGGAAAGGTGTTAGCTATTTTCTGTGTGTGTGTGTCTGTCCATCTGTCTGCTTCTCTCTCTCTCTCTTTTGCAGTGGTTTTCACAGTCCACCTTCAGATCTCCCACAGCTCCTATGGCCACCGGACAGGGCAAGGAGAAATGTGTTCGTTACACATTAACTCCTGCCTGTGATGCTTCTGTCCTTTGGAGGTGGACTCAGCCCAGTTTTACACCGGTTAAGGAAGAAACGTTGTTTTAAGGGTGTACAGATGAAATAAGGAACTGACACTGAGCCTCTTTCAGACTTACCTAAATAAACATTTCAGAGGAAACCCTGGCCTGAATGGAAGAATATAAAAGCTGACAAAAATGGTAGCTGATAGAAAATTCAAGGGGAAATTCAATAGGAAAAAAAAATTCTTTGTTTTTTGTTCAAAAACAAAGAAAATAATGCAAAATATCTGAGATATAGTGGTATTTGGCAATAGCTGTTTCAAGGCCTGTTCAGATGCAAGAAAATTGTTTGAGATGTGTAATTTCAAAAGTCTATATAAATATCTGTGCTGAAGCAGGGTCCCAAATGTTTTCATGCTGCTAGTATTTATATTGTTGAGTCTTTTTTTCTTTTTTTTTTTTTTTTTTTGGTAACTTGAGTCTGCATAATTTCCTGCTCCTGCCTTAATAGTTGTTCATAAGACAATACAATAAAAAGGCTCCTAACTGTTTGGTTATATAGTGGATAATAAATATTCTTATAGAGGCGAAAATCTACTTATGACTACAGTAAAAACTAGTCCCAGAGTACTCAGAGTGGATTTTGCTCATAGGGAAGCAGATTTGCTGCAAGCTGTATTCCTAGGCCCTGCCGTTGGGTTAGTGTTTTTGTGTCTTTTTGGATCATAAAATCTTGCATGTAGTTGTAATTAAATTTCTGAGCAAAGAAAAATTTAAATTTCTGAGCAAAGAAAAATTAACTATCAGCTCTTTTTAAGATAAACAGCCTCTTACAAAATGATGACATAAACTGCAACCATAAACCCTTGTTTAGTTCAGTGCCCAGTGGGTTACTTGTGTCAACATTGCAATGTTCTCTCCATCACATTGTTAAGATATTTTGGGGGGCAGTTGTTTTACTTATTTTTATTTTGTAATTAAAGGAACCACAACTGCTGCTTGGAGGTCTCAATCAGTATTTTTCTTTCTTCCTGAATATTGCCAGTTTCATGTTAGATTTGAGCATTTTTCTGAAGTCCCTGAGCTGCAAAAAAGACAGGCTGTGGTTCGGATCCATGCAGTGAATGTCTTTTGCTTGGACCTCTACAGAGAAAAAAACCCACCTCTTTCCCTGCGTTCTGCAGAAGCTTCTGTAATGCTGATTATTCTCCTGGTCTCTTGGAAAGCTGCTGCGATGTGCCAGCATACTGTGAATTTCAAAGGTGGCCCGGGGAGCCCCACTTCCCACTGACAGGCCTTCATAAAAATTGGTATTTTACCTTGGTAAAATTACCCGGCGGGCCTTGGTGAACACTAGCAGAGCAGGTTGCTAGCGCGACCGTGTCAAACGTACCATTGCACGTCCACACCGCTGCTGTTGTTGCTGTCCAGGGAATGCAAGAAGCAGCAAATTTGAGAGAAAAGCTCCTTTTCCATTTACTTCAGCCTTTCTGCCCACAGTAAAAACAAACAAAAGCAAAAACACGTGATACCTTCACAGTATTGCTGCATCTCTGAAAAATGTCTGTATAGAATTTAAGAGGAAAAACTCATATTTCTTTCTGGGTTTTGATCCTTGCTGTGGAATATCAGAAGCAAAAGTCCTACCAGCCACCTGCCACCTAGCTGCCAAGATACCTGGAAGGCTACCGTGACAAGAACCTGGAGTTCATACATGTCAGCTTGCAAAGAAAGTCCCCGTCCTACCTGAGTTACTCTAATTCTTGTTGTTAGTATTCCAGGACTTGTACTACGTTAATTAATGAGCATTTCTAATTCTAGCCATTACTGGAAAATAAAGTAGGAAAACAGGTGCATACCTGGCCTGCTCTTTGTTTCATGTTATGCAGAACAGTCTTGTCACCTATATTCTAGAAACAGTAATGTGGAAAAAGGGATACTCCTACCTTTTAGAATAAATCCCATATTTCTTGTAATATTCTATGTTGATAAATAATGTCTTCTTTGTGTGCTCTCAGTATTAATAAGTGTTTGCTGTCCAGGCTTTTTATTCAGAAATATTGCATAGTGCTACTGGAGCCTATACAAAGCAAGCCAGATGACACCTCCGAGGAAGGGCTGCTTTAGGGAGCACGTGCTGCCTAGCTCGCCAGGCTCCTGAAACACGTCAGGTTGGACACTACTGCAGGTGTGTGTTTGTAATGCATGTGAAGGTGATGTCCAGCATGGCCTGGATTTATTAGGCTGTCTGTACCTCAGCTGTCACGCTCATAAGGTCTCCATGGGATTTCTGAATGCTCAGCGCTCTGGCCGCAGCCATGGCTGGCCATTGCTCTGAACGGGCTTTGAACGTCTAGAAATTATAGACAAATGTATGTGTGAGTCAAGGTTTCAGGGCAAAAAAAAATGAGAAAGTGTTATGGAGGGAAGCACGTTATATAGAAGCCTCAGCCCAAAAGCCTCTTTCCTTCCATCCCGCTTAGCTGCGTGGGCGCTCCTGCCAGCACCGAAAAATTGCGTTCTGCTCCAAATCCATCTGGAGAGACAGTGTCTCCAACTGTTTTTACAGCTCAAATGGCCTCATTCTCCATTCTTTCTGCACCTCTGCAACACCGAAAATTGATTTTGTATGTATGGTGCAGTATAAAATTGTTTAATATGCCTTATTACAAGAAGACATAGTTTTTTTCTGTGAGCTTTAACAATATTATTTGCATTAATATTTTCATATGCTTGCACTAGTAATATATCTCTCTTAGGCACAGTGGCAGAATTTTAGTAATTTCAGTATAACTGAGTGCTGCCTTTACTAGTTAATGGCAGAGGTTAGGAAGTTATTGGAAAGAAATCATGGATAACTTAGAGACCAGCTTCAAATAGGATTTGAAAATGACAATTCATAATAGATTGTTGTGTTTAAATGCAAAAACATTTGCATGCACATGTGCAAATACATATGTATATGCTTACAGATATGTGCTAGATTTTCTGAGAAATGTTGTTTCCTCTCTTTGACTTTTAATGGTCTGTTTAGGTAATAAAGAAACATGTTTCAAGTGCAGATGAGAGTTTTAATAGACTGTAGGTACCTTTTCTAGTCACTGACATAGTCTGCAGTACTTTTTAACTTAAAAAAAAAAAAAAAAAAGGTGGAAAAATAAAGCAGTAGTTTGAAGTGCCATTCCTTGAGTCACCTGTCAAAAAGCCTAGAGGCTTTTTTTATGTAGGTCTGTGTGTCCTCAACTCTTGAACCTATTGCCTAGTTTCAGGCAATTATAGCAAATGGGTAGAAGTCTCAAGCTACTCAAGAGTTTTTCCATTGCATTAAGATGGCTGGCCACATAGAGGGAAGAGACCTTATCAGTGCCCTCTGCGGAGGAGTAATTGAAGGTTGAGGTCAATTCTTATTAGATATGAAGGAAAGAGAAACACTTTAAAAATGTCACAACTGCAAGAAAGGCCTCAGTGAGAACTAACTCAAGAAACAGTTATCCATGAAACACAGCTCTGCAGGAAAATAGGCCCTGCTAATTCTGGTTTCATGGAGTTTATTGTTTATTATCAGGGTTGCTTAGGAGTAGTGGGGGGAGCAGAAGGATAGCCTGGGAAAGGGACCTGAGTAAATTTATTTGGGGTGAATATTGCATCTTCCACTCCTACTTAGGACTTCACTGAAATCGGTTGACTTTCCAAGCTCTATGTCACAGTAAGTCAGACAAGCACTTGTTTACTGTCTTTGCAAAACTATATATTTCAAATGGACACAAATCATTGATTTTTGTTTCTTTGTTTTTCCCTTGTGGTAAATTACTGTGAGGAAGTGCTTGAAAAGAACACAAGAGGAGGTGAGATATATTTTATTACTGTTTACAACCAGGGAGGCATGCCCAGTCGGTGATGGTTAAAGATGTTCTTAACGCTCAATTGGGTTTTGAGTCATATATAACTTTCTTGCAGCAATCATGTGAATAGGCATCTTTTTTCTTGGAAGAAATAAAATCAGTACAACTGGAAAGATCAATAATTAATATTTGCTTATGGATCATTTGTGGGAGTTACTTGGTATTTCTACAAAATTGTCATCTGATCAGGAAGCTGTAAATATTCCATGGGGATTAAGAGGCTCATAGAAGAAACTCTTAATAACTAAAGTTCAGTCTGAGGAGACAGGTGCTTAAATATCTTCTTGAATTCCAAATTAAGCAACTACTTGGCAAACTAGCAGAGGCTTGTTTGATCAAAATATATACTAACTGCCAAAATGTTTCCTCTTAAATTTAAGGCTGCTCTGAAAGAAGAAAAAGAGACCAATTGAGAGGTGTTTCAGTAGTGGAAGCCTAAGTATCCACCAGTATAAGTAGTGTACTGAGTAGGTGATAATGATCAGTCCTACTGATAATATTGAAAGAGCACTAGCATCCAGCTCATTTTTCAGTAGTTGCAGTGTTTATGCAGTATTTCTTCAAAGGGAGGTAGATGTGGCTGAATATAAGCTAGAGCAGTTTTGCTGGGAAAGTCACGGCTGTTTCTGAGACTTATTTTACAGAGACTTGTTGAGAGAGAGGGACAATCTTGCATCTGGATGTGGTGCACTGGGAGGTAGCTACTGAACTGCCTTGTGAAATGCTTACTGAGTTGGGGGCTTCAAATGTAACATATGCCTAATTTACCGAGTCACTGTAATAATGGGAAAAGCCAGGTCTTGCACCTTGGAATAACATGGGGTGAGGAATAACCCCATGCACCAGTCCAGGCTAGGGTCTAACCAGCTGGAAAACAGTTTTGCAGAGAAGGACCTGGGAGTCCTGGTGGACAACAAGGTGACCATGCGCCAGAAAAGTGACCTTGAGGCAAAGGCCAACAGCCTTCTGGGCTGCGTTAGGAAGAGTGTAAGCAGGAGGTTTGTGGAGGTGATCCTTCCTCTCTGCTCCCCACATTTGGAGTGCTGGGTCCAGTTCTGGGCTTCCCAGTACAAGGTGGATATAGACCTACTATAGTCAGTCCGGCAAAGGGTTGTGGAGATGATTAAGGGGCTGGAGCCTCTGTCATTTGAGGAAAAGCCTAGGGAGCTGGGACTTTTAGCCTGAAGAAGACTCAGAAGGGTTCTTTACCACCTCCCATCACATATATACACAGAGGACAAGAGAATGGAGCCAGACTCTTCCCAGTGGCATTCAGTGACAGGACAAGAGATAACAGGCACAAATTCAAAGATAAGAAATTCCATTTAAACATAAGAAAAGAATTTTTTATTTTATTTTCCTGTGAAGGTTGTTGACCACTGGAGCAGATTGCCCAGAGAGATTGTGGAGTCTCCCTCCTTGGAGATATCCAAAGCCTTGAGCAACTTATTCTAGCTCACCCTGCCTGAACAGGGGTGTTGGGCTAGACAATCTCCAGAGGTCCCTTCCAACCTCAGTGATTTTTTGATTCTGTAAAATATATCCTTTTTGTTGATATTTCAGGGTTTTTTAAAGAGAGGTCGGAAAGGATTTTCAGATTTGTTATCACTTAAGGAATGTAAACTAAAGGACAAATTATTGTTGCAAAGTACTGAGATTTAACTATTTAACAAGTTTCTTAAATCTCTGTTCTTACTGATGAGAACATACCTTTTCATATTTGGTCATATTGAAGACTTTTTGCATTCCTCTATTTCACTTCATATGCACAATTGCTCTTGTGTTCTAATAATGCTGTCAACACCTCATTTTGCTTGATATGAAGCAGCTAACTGCTTACACTTTTTATTTGCTAAAAATATTATTTGATTTAAGATAAAGAGATGGAAACGATTGTGTCACGGTTTATGACAAGGGTGAGAGGCACATGTAGTCAGTTCTTTGTGAAGGGGATCGACATGTAGGATCGACATGATCGACATTCATTAGAGTACAGTGAAGTAAAGCGCACATGCATGAGAAGACCCATTTGTTACCCCTAACGAAGGGAACACCCCGACTTCTATAGTAGGCTGTCCTGAGAACCTGGACAAATCTCAAAGCCAAAATAAGATCTGAAAAAGATCTAAAATAAGATTCATGTCCTGAGAGAATGAGCAGGCTTTGTTTTATTTGGAAGATTACTATCAGGAAGACTTGTAGTTACTTTTTGTACCTTTCAAGCATGATTTAGTTTTAAGAGTAATCTGTAGCTGAAATACTGTGTTATGTCAGGTGGTTGGCTGTTCTGCTTTCCTTGAGTTATCTTTCAGCTTTAAAGCTTCTATCCAACTTTCATCTCCTCTGACTAAAATGTTTCTGCTCTATTTCAGTTCATTTCTACCTTCTAGCAAAGAATTTAATGTTCATGCTACTTGTGCTTTATATTCATGATCTTACTCAGCTTTAGGGTGTTTTGCCTATCATCACACAAGATAGTCATCGCTTCGTACACTGGGACTGCATTATTCTCATTTTTCTGGATTTAGAAGTTCAGCCACGACTGACTCCTGTGAGGCCACATGGAGACAGAGGGCAATTTGTCATGTTGCTGGGCTCAACGTGACCAGGACTAAGCACAGTCATAGACATACTGAAGAAAGGGCTTCGCTGATTTTTCAGGATGTTATCTGTAAATCCTTAGGTGACTCTTAAGAATGCTGTGAAAGGTTAAAAAAGGAAAAAAAAAAAAAAAAATCCAGTGAGTCTGCTTATCATGGGGTCTCACTTGTATGGACCAATGTTTTATGAATGGTGAACTGAAAACAAGGTTAAAAATCTCTTACCAAAATGAAAGGCTTGAAAGCATATAGAGGTATAACAAGCATCATCATCATCAGCATGTGCTTTGCATAAGCAGATTGACTGTGCTGTGTGTGATAGAATTACATATTGACAGATGAATAAATTATATTCTTAGGTAGTTAGGGAATAAACTATGATTTTGTCAATAACTTGCTGACAGTTAAATCTTATTAACCAAAATTGAGAAATCAAATTGAGAAATGAACTATGTTTTAACTTTGAATGTTCTAGCATTTTCAGATTACACTTATATCCAAGCTTTACAGAAGTCTAGCAATTTTTGCTGATAATTAATAGTATATTCATGCAAAAAATTCTTAACCCCCTTGAAATGTCATCTACACTTTTTTTTTAAATGTAATGACTATATTAAGACTCAGAATTATACAACTCAAATTTCTGCTGCATTAATTCCTTTTAATATCCAAAATAAAACACCTGAAGACAGTTGTTTAACTGAAGTCTTTCTAAACTGTCACAAAGCTAATTATAATATGTTACAGAGTGAGATTCTCTAATATTAAAGATTTAAATACTGTGACATTAATAAATAGTACATTGCAAATAAATTTCTGTGTAGATGAAGACAATCTTTGTAATATCAGGTCACCTTGATGACAGACTTTAAAATTAATTTTAATTTTTTGTATAACATGTAACCTATTAGAAGTTATATGAAGCACAATGCTGTGTAGCTGAGATTTACTTACCACGCATAATAACCTCCATATATCAGTTACAAAGCTCGATCGTTTCCTTTTCATTAAGCTTGAAACCTAGCCTACAATTTTCCATTCTTCAGAGTATTTTCATTTTGCTTAGTATTTACTTTTAACTGTTTTTAGTAGTCCTTGGAATTCTTCAGTGTTAACAAGAAATAACTATTTTGATCACTAGAAGAGTAAATACTAGGAATAATGATATGAAGAAGAGCTAAGCACTGTTTCTTCTGAAAGTTGAAAGGGCAGAAAAAATGAATCTGTATTTTAAAAAAAGTTCTATTTCATGTTGACAGTTTAAAAATATTAGAAAAGAAACTAGAAGAAAACGTCTAAACAAAATTTATTGGTTAAGAGAATGTTTCATTTCAAAACTATTGAAACAAATAAAGTAGATATTTTCAGAATTTTTTAGGTTCACTGCAATTGGATTCACAAAATGTTTTTTTACCACTGAGTCTGCATTTCTCATTTACAGAAATGTCAGCTATAATTTTTCATTCTGATCTATTGCTCAATGAATCTGGACATAGCTGTACTGGCAATTTAAAACTGAAAAAAATATTTTAAACATAAAAAATGATCTAAAATCTTACACATTTTTACACTTCACTGGAAAAATCTTTTTTAAGCTGGGAAGGATATTATTAAAAATACCTGTTACACGCAGTCAGTATTTTTAGTATTTTTGTTTTATATTAGCAAAATATCATTTTTGTTGTTACCTTTTTTAAAATCAAACAGGTCAAATGAAAATCTAGTAGCATTTTAGCTATAGATATGTTGACAGGACCAGAATTTGGTGTTGCCGCAAGGGATTGGAAAATATTTTTCAATTTGGCCCAAATTTTTAATATAAAAATTATACTAAAGTACAACGCTAAAATTATACTAAAATGTTTTAATAACAAGATTCAAATCCGGCTCTACCAAAGTACGTTGTGAATTTTCATTGGCTTTTGTTGAATTACATATTATGAAGAAAAAAAATAGGACATTGTTCTGATATCGCCATAGTGCTATTTTCAAAACATTCTAAGAAATATTTGATGAGAACGTACTCAAAAGACTTATTTGATCATTTCATTTATTTTGTTAATTTAAAAGAACTTAAAAGAATTTAAAATCTATGATTCTGTTTTGATAAAATCAGCTTTTCATTTGCTCAGTAGTAGTTCAATAACTAAAGATGATTCATACTAAGTCTTCTATTTTCTCTGTTAATTGTGGGTGCATATGTAAGAAAAGCTGCACTCCAGCTTCTGCTGTACTGCGTTCTGGAGTACAGAGTAAATACTCTCTACTTCTAGATTTGGATTTATACCATAGATTAAAAGCATATATTTCTGCATTTCAACATATTCATCAGTGGTCTGGTAAAAGAGTGAGCAGTGACAGGGCAGCATTTGCCATTGATAGGAAGTTAGTTAAAATAGAAAGGACAAGAATAATTGCAGGAGTTTATAAGACTGAGCAGTGCAAGGAGAGGTGAAATTCAATGTAGATAAACGTAAAGTGACATAGAAGAAGAAAACAATTTGAGCTCCACATACAAAATGAAGAACCCTGGGCTCATTACCTGTTGGAAGCAAGACCTCGGCATAGTTACAGGTATTTCTAGGAAAAGTATCAGCTCAGTGTCAAAAATCACATTTTAGGAATTATTAGGGAAAGAATAAAGAATATCAGTGATAAGGGTGATTGAATGGCTTGCATACGTGAATGGCTACGTGAGCTTGGACTTTTTAATGGGAAAGAGACAATTTAGTGGGGAGGTCTGTCGAATCATGACTGATGTGGAGAGGACGATCAAACAGAGATGGTGGTTCCTCATCTCCTTGCTGTGCAAGGAAATCAGGTGTAGCAGGAACAGCTCTCAGAAGCTCCAAAGAAATAATGCGATGAAGAGCTAGTAGGGAACCTGGTTTTGCCGTAATTTGGCATCTCAGAGTTTGGCATAGCTCACTAACTTCTAACTCAGTTACAAAATACCTCTGGCCAACCGTTTCGAGTTGGTAGCGTGACACTGCGAAGGAAACGTGCTCGCTGGCGAGCTCGGCGGTTCCTGTTGCTGGAGCGCCAGGACTAGGGACGAACTGGAGCGTTACCGAAGCTCCCTGCTGTCCGCATGCCGCGATGGGCTCCGGCTCCCAGCGGAGGTCCGGGATGTGGCTGTGGGGAACGAGCAGGCATCTGACTGATTGTATGTACATACATATATATATATATGTACACCCCCCTCATAAATACCGATACAGCCACTGGCTGTTTGGGAGGTAACCCAGGCTGGATGGAAAGCGATTTCTACTCGCACCAAAAACATTAGCTTGCAATTCACAATATATGTGGGTTGTCAGCCTTTTTAACATTTGTAGTTCGTGTGACGTTTACAACTCCTTTATTTTCTGGTCCTTTCTTGTGACAGTCTCTGTTGTCCCATGGAAGCACACGATTAAGGGAAAGACAGCGAAACTGTGAACTAATGGAGCAGCCGACTTCAAGTCATCGCTGCGGGCACAGATTCTGCCTTTGCAGGTCAGTGGTGAAAGTCCCAGTGGGATTAGTGATCAGAATATGTAAAGATACTTTATGTGATGTGGACATTCGTTTAGAAGAATTAAATCCTATTCACTGAACGTAGGCAACATTTTTGTTTGCTTCAGAGGCACTGCTTATTTGAATAAAAATATTACCCATAATCAGCAGATCTTTTCACAGCTCGGCTCAGTGTCAGGCTAAAACTTCCATCCTTATCTCTAGGAGCCAAAGGAATAGAGAAAAAGAGAGGAAAAAAATTACAATAGACATTCTTATCAGCTCGATTAATCGGGTAAAACACTTATCGTTCCACTTCATTGGAAAAGCAGAGAAAATACTCATTTTTTTTAATCTTCTGACCTTGCAAGTTAGACAGGCTGGCCTGTTGTATGACAGGCTCAAAAGATAACCTTCTCTTTTCCTTTTCTGAGTGGAAGGACGTGTTTCTGCAAAGGACAAGCAGAGAGGCAGTCAAGGCTGCATTTATATTGAGAGAGAGAGGAAATGCTGGTGGGGAGTGCACTGACTGGACGGCAAGAGAAGAAGCTGTTCTGCTTCTCCAGTTTACTGGTTCGCTACTTCGCTGTGGTATGTGGCAAAGCTCCCGCAGCATTCATTAGGGAACGTAATTCTCGTTCAAGTGGCAAGGCAGGGAGCCCAGCAGATGCCCCTTTTTACCCCCAGAAATATGCACAAAGGAGCGGAAGCAAAACCTGCCTCCTACTGTCCAATCTTCCCCAGGTCTCTCTTACTCTCTGCATAAGACTGCATGTAAAAACGCGCTTCAGATAAGCTTCATAAATTTAAAACGCAGGTTATATGTTTAGGGTTTTCTTTAATAAAAAGCTTTACGATGTTAAAGAGAAAAGTAAGCTGGAATTTGGAAACGGCAGTAAAAATTTGCTCCAGAAGCAGTGTAGGAATGCTGCTGGTGGGGGGAGAGCATAGCATGCTGCTGTGTTCCCACACTACCAGTACCTAAACCTGAATTATCTGGTTATTTGGGAGAGAGTATTTTATATGAAAATGCAAGGAGAACTTTCTGAGTAAATCCTTTTTCTTTGTCCTTTAAGCTATGCAGAAATATCAGACTACATTTTGACCTTATCTACCTGCATTCGTTTTGTTTTGCTCTTGTGTGTAATTGAGGTGATAACCTCAGCCCTAAATACCCCATGCCTTTCCATCTTTTCAATTTCCTTTCCCCCTTTCCCCACCTCAGTTACAAAAGGGTTGTGTGGCAGACTGTAATTTTAATTCCACTGTGCTCCGAATGACCTCAGAGCTAGGACAGCTGTGCAACTTTATAGCCTTTTCCTTGCTGCAAAGAAATGCTGCGTGGAGGCTCCCTCCACGAATCAACATTATAGAAATAGAAATGTTTAGAATTGCTGAATCTAAGCCTTTTGCAAGAATTTAGAAAACTGTTTGGCTCCTTGGGAGCTGGAGTGAAGGGGGCAAGAAAAGAGACTTTTATCAAATGGAAAGATGGAAAAAATATTTGAAAGAAAAAGACACAAGAAGTCTTGTAACTGTTCATATAACAGGAAAAAAAATACTGAAATGATGATTTAGTTACCAAAATATTTATTTTACCTGAAGAAGAAACAAGTCATTTTTAATAGCTACAGCTGATCAAAGAGGAAGTAGGTAGATCTACTGTTCTGTTCTTTTGCACAAAAAAAAGTCCTCCCTGTGTTAGTCCCAATATTATTTCTCTTAACAGCTTCATAGTCTTTAAGCCCTAAGTTTCTATTATAATCATTGAGTCTGTTTTTCTGCATATCACAGGCAAGTATTTTGGTATCATTTCTATAGCACCTAGCTGAACTAGACTATTGTTTAACAATTAATGAATTAAAAAATTCAAGTTGTGAAAAATCTATTTCTCTAGATGAATTATTCTAAAAATGAATAACTCAGAGTTAAAAATGTGTACCTTTTTCTAGCTGGAACTTCAGCTTCTATTTTCTCTCTCCATTTTATATGGCTTTTCAGGTCTGTCTTTCTATTAAATATTAACCAAATTATTATGAAAATTAACTATGATAATTTTAAGTATTTTAAGTTCCCTATGTAGGGAACCCCAAATAAGACCCCCCCCCCCCCCAAAAAAAAAAAAAAAGTATATTGGAAGACAGATACTTGGGTTTAAGCTAGATGAATTCCACTGCTCCTTTTTCCAAAATGTCTTTTGTACATTTCTGTGAAATTCTCATCCCGGAAGTCTCATGAACATAGCCCTTCAAGAACACTACTTGTACTGATCTTGGAGTTTCTTTCAATTTTTTTCAAAAACCCAGTCCTCTTTTCCCACACCTTAATAGGAATGAACAATACCAGAACAGCGCTTGTGTATTAATTCTGTCTCACAGAGAAAGGCTTAGAAATTCACTTGTGAAAACCTATAACCTTTTCTCCCTTTTAAATGCCATTTCTCTCAGACTAAACCAATTTGTATTTTTTAGCCTGAAAGTTCTTTCTATAGCTGAATGAAAGAACAGTTGCAGAGAAATTAGATTTAAGTCTTTGTTTCACACCACAGTAATTTTCTTTCTCTCTTTGTCCTTGCTGGGTCTGAGGTTTTGGGTTTTTTTTTTTTTTTTTTTTTTTTTTTTTTTTTTTTTTCTTCCAAAGTCTCTCAAAGATTTTCAGTTACTTTGAGGTCGAAACTTCGGTTTGCATTGAACAGTATGGAAATGTGTTACCAACGGGTAAACAAATGGTCTTTCTTTTACCACTTATTGATGGCTTTCCTGACAACATTTTCTATTCATATTTCCTAGAAAACTTGCTTTCCAAAATATTTCTTCTTTTATTTGAGAAATATTCCAAACTTAATGCGCCCACCTGGGTGTTTTCTGGCCTGTCCTTGGAGTAATTCCATTTTCAGTGTCTCCTGCATTCTGCTTGGTTCAGAAGCCAGAAGTTTAAGGAATTTCCTGGAATGATGTCAGTGGAATTGCTTAGGATGTGAGTTTTCAAATATGTGCCTTTAATTTTCTTTTTGGATTCTTTGTAAACTGACTGAAACTTTTGTGAAGCATTTTGTTAGTCGCAACTGAGTTTATATTTTAACTATCAGTCTAACTTACAAAGTTTCATGTAGCAAGTACTTGCTATTTGAAATTTAGTTTATACAGATCGTGTGGTTTAATTCTTTTCCTCTGTATTGTACAGCCAACACTCTGTAAAACAGAACCATCACTATGCAGGCTATTGAAAGTCCTACCAAGTAAAAGGCACATTTTAGGGAAAAAAAAAAAAAAAAAAAAAAAAAAAAGCGGTGCTGAGCAGGTGGTGGAAAAATCAGTGCATTATACTTAGCGGAAAGTATGAAGATAAGCAGAAGATATTGGCAGAGCTTTTAATTCCATTTATTCTGAGTTTATTCCTACCAAGTAATTGAACACACATCGTTTAATAGACAAGCACTTGCTGCTTTGTAGGGATGTGTTTGCTCCCTCTCTCTCTTTAATACACACAGACACATTCATGCATAAATGCACATATGGGAATAACGACAAGATCCCTAGAAGACTGTAAAAATGCAAGAGACAGGTCTAGCAGAGTACTTTTTTTAATCTAGAAAAGGAAGGAGCCTCATAGAATTGACCAAGTAACTGTTACCAAGAAAAGTTGATCTTTCCCATTGCAGGGGAAAAGTGAGATAACTGTGACATCCTACTGAAAGACCAGAGAAGCTCTCCTTGGTTCATTCTTGTTAGTGAGTCATCCTATTGCTCTCATTTAAAAATTACTTATTCACTTGGCTGAAATCTTGAGGAGTGGTGTGGGGAAATGCCTTTTCTCGAATCATGCATTTGCTTACTCAAGTTATAAGTCACAATAACATTTTGGTTATTCATGGTGGTCTGTCTGTTGGATGGCTGCTGAATTGAGAAGTTTGCTATATCCTACATAAAATTAGTATTTTCAATTACTTGTTGAAAACAGTTTCAGGGATCATTTTATGTGTTTACCAAATGTCTAGTCTCCAGAAGGTTTATAAATCTCCATGATGCTCTCGTCTTTTCGGAGGTATAATTGCAGATAAGCCCATCTGTTCCTTTTTCATTTCCATCTTCCATGTTTATCTACCTTTCTTATTTTTGGCAGTATGTGGATGGCAGAGGAGCTCAGAAACCAGTGAAAAGATTATTGTGCTTGATGTTGTCAGGTCTAAAGAAAACAGAAAATTTTTAAACTTCCTGAGTATCCTGTAGTACATGGATGACTCTTCAAATTCAGAGTTGTTATCAAAAAGGGTGCAAAACTGCAAATCCAATTTAAGTTAGAGCTAAATCCATATCTTATTTGCTGCAAGAGATGTATTTTTTTCCAAATAACTTAATAGTATGGATCACTGTCGGACTTCAGCGGTAGCACTATTTCTCCATTTGTAAACCAACAGAAAGCTAGACGAGTTCTCAACAGAAATCTTGGAAATTTCAAAAGCCTGGAAAATGCTATTCTAACATTTTCCAGTGAGCATGCCAGAATGTTTGTGCAAGTAACAGGATAGTTTCCCTACACATATTAATGCATCAATCTATTAGTTGGTTCATAAATTTGAATGGGAGATTGTTTTTTGAAAACTCTTCAGCTAAGTTCCCAGCTCTGGTGAAAAAGTTGAGTGAGGGAAAAACATCTCAGCCTCAACTTCCTTTGGGGACTGACCTGGCACAGGCTGCACGTGCTCTGATGCAATTTTGTGCGATTGCCAGCAATGAGCTCGTTGGCCCTACGAGATGCCGAGCTGCTGGGGCGCGCTGTGTGGGCCACCTCGGAGGTGACCTTTCTTTTCTGCTGGAGCCGCTGCAATAGCTGCTGCTGCAGCACGGCTCGGGGTGCAGAGGCGAGAGCAGCCTACCGGCACGCTGGGTTTGCTCCAGCTGAGAGCGCTGGAGCACTATGCACACGTATATATCTACAAAGATTATATTATAATGTGTATGCGTTGTATATGTGTATACAGAGTTGTATATGTATATACAGATTTACACAGTACATGTATAAATACATATTCACAGAGTAAGTATATACGTATGGCATGTGGCTGGCATCCTGTCCTTCAGCGCCGCCCTGCTCGGTGCTGCCAGGCACCGACAGGCCCGCTGCAGCATGCTGCCTACTGTGCTGGCAAGCAGGCTGCAGAGCTCTCCCCTTGCGCGGAGCCTACTGCTCCCAAGCAGAGCTAACAGGAATGAAGGAGCCTCTGAAAGACACTTATAAGCACTATCTGCCTGCAATATCTGTCTAAATATGTATAAAGTCCTCAGCATATATATTAATTAATGCTTTTTTGTTTGTTTGTTTTACAACCTACCCTCCTTTATGGTGCAGAATAGAGGTTAAAAACATCTACTTAAGAGCAAGTTGGTGAGGACTCTGCATCACAAGTCATTACTGAATCCAGCGTAGTATGCCAATCATTCATCCACTTCTAGAACAAATTGCCCTTCTCTGTCCTCAATTGTTATTTTTCTGGTAGCTGCAGTATCTGAATCTTGTGATTCTAATTCTTCTCAGTATGCAGTCCTGGAAATTGGTAAATACAGACATAAAATCAGATGAATAAAAAAATCACCAACTACATGAACATCTTCAAGATATCAAGCTAGTCAAGAAGTGACCTGTTATTCTGACATACTAGTATTACAAATCTAATTTCATAAGGGTTTTCTTTTTTTCTGAGCAGTTTCCAATTAATGCATTACATTACTACACCATGCAGCATTTAACCTCTCACTAATTGCTACTAATGACATGTAATTGCATCAATAGCTTTTTATAATAGATTGAGTGATGGCTTTAGCACAAGTTGTGAAGTAGTTCTCTCCCACTTCTTTTTCAAAGAAAGATGATAAAATATCTGTAATATATTTAATTGATGACCTTTTCTTTTTTTGGAGTTGGAGTGGGGTTATTAGTTGAAGGCAGTGTTCTTGAGCTTAGCATTAGTGATTTCTACTTTTTCAGCCCTTTGACATACTTTGTGGGGTACCTGTCTTTTTCATAGTCTTCCTTTCGTCTCTGTAACAGTGACTTTATGAATTCTATGTTTGTTATAGAAGTCAATAGAGGTCATTACATATTTTTTTCATTTTTAGGACGCAAGAAACAATAGTTTAGCATGGCTCCCTGTTTTTCTGTTAAGTTAACTGAAGTTACCTAACTGAAAGTTAAGTAATAAGCAGGTTCTTTCTAATGGAATGAAAGATTATTGGAAATGATCATCTACATGCAAAGAGGGTGTCTAAAATAAGAGGGTAGGTTTCTGAGCTGGTTGTGTAAGACAATGCCAATTACAGAGTTAAAATCTAGATGGATATCTCTGAGAAAATCAAATGGACTGAGTGCCTGGAGTTAGACTAAAGCATAATATAGATTTTCTTTTCTTTTTTTCGGTTCATGGGAAAAGGACTTTAAGATACACTTTTAAAAGCACTTTTTCCATTAAAGTATTTCATTCTGCATTAACAGATAATAGAGCTTGCACTTCATTGAAGTCGTCCCTGTTTTTATGTAATGCAAATCCAAATGCAAACTTTCAGATGCTGAAAATTGGACTAATGGACATCATTTAATTAACTGGCCCTATAACATCCTCAGATTAATAAGCAGGCTGCAGGCCTTTGCAGTTTGGAAATCTGCAGAGGAACAGAACGAGCTACGGAATAAGATGTGCTTCCTTCTGCTACAAAAAGTTTAGGTTTTGCATGTTCATCGAAAGAAAAGTTAGTCCTGCAGCGTACGTGGCTGGCAGTTCTCATCCTCTCCACTGGAGGACAGCCGGCCGTAGCTTCTCGCTTCCCGCTCTGGCAGCGGTGCTGGGCTGGAAGGAGTCTGCTGTAATGCTCCCTTGAGGGAGGGAAAGACAAGATTATGGTTCCTGAAACAGTGCTCTGAAGTTCAGGCCAAAGGCATTAAACGCATATCTGAGGTTTTGCACAAAGGCAAAGCGAGTGCCTTCTCCAGCCTTACTTCTTTTCCATGATACACAAAGATGGAAAATATCAGTACAAATAAGAACCTGGCCACAAAGCCCAAGAAAGCAAAACATCTCTGTAAGATTTGAGCAGATTTATACAGAGACTATACAAAGGTTGGCCAGCCGGTAGAGTAGTGAAAAGGAGAATTTTTCTTTTTGCTAGAACTTTGAGGAATCCCTGTGAAGGGAACTAAGAAAATTCAAAGCAAAATTATGGCTAAATGTGCTGTATAAAATCTGCTCTACCTCCTCTGGGTTCCTGAGTCAGCTCCAACCAACAAGACGGACATTCACCAGCTTTGTAAATTTGCAGAGACCTCAGGGATATCTCAGTTTATTGCTTTATTGTACTCGCTTTAATCATCAACGGAGACATAACCCTTACAGAACCCAGTCAGCCTTGCTACCTGTCCCGCAGTCCTGCATGGAGACTTGTGCCCTGACTGTTGAGTGCGGGGAGTCTAGTCCTCTTTTTTTGGCTTGTACATAAGGAATACCATTCTCTGTGCCTGACTGCACCTTCAAACGTTTCATCGTCATCAAGCAGCTTGATTTAAGCAGGTGTGTATATGTCTTCTGAAGTCACTTATTTTGCTGCAAGGCATAAACATGCAGGAGATCGAGCACTCTTGCACCAATTCAGAAAGCACCAAATGTGTGTGCTCAACTTTGCATCATGAACTAAGGAGGGATAGTGGAATACTTGGATTAGTAAATAGGAGTCAAAACACTTGGGTACAAACCATAATGCAGATTTCCTGTCTAACCTTGGGTAAACCACAGGTAGTCTCCAGCCCCATTTCCTTCCCTGCAATATAAGGGTAACTACTGTTGTTCTACCCAATAGGTGAGAACCATAAAGACTGTGAGGGATTTCCGTAATGAAAACCATGAGTATACACATACTCACAGCCTTCAGGGTGTAGGTAGACCCTACTTTCTCTGTCTGCGCTCTGGAGTAAGCAAATATGAATTTAGAAGCTGCATAAGAGAATTTGTCTTTGTAAATACCTATCCCAGTATCTCAGAAACATGCTCAATCCTTTTAGCACTATGACAGGTACAGAAGAAAAAATCTATTAGTGCTCCTTGTACAGTACACACAAGGTTTTTAATATCTTTCATATAAGAAGTATTTGTCAAAGTTGTCCTCACAATGAATTATTAGACAAATGCAAAATAAGTAAGAGGTCCAGCAAATGGGTCCTGAGGAACTAAGGTTCACCTTTGATAATATAAGGTAAATGCTTGAGTAGTTTCATTTTATCCTACCTCCACAAACAGGGATTAATCATTCTTTTCTTGCTTCTCCTTGTCAATGACAAGTAAAGAGTTGAGAGATTAAAATTTATCTGAAGAACCTCAATTCAGCAGAAAATTACACTTC
The DNA here is from genome assembly GCF_028389875.1 of Rhea pennata. Classification (NCBI taxonomy): domain Eukaryota; kingdom Metazoa; phylum Chordata; class Aves; order Rheiformes; family Rheidae; genus Rhea; species Rhea pennata. The sequence goes on along the minus strand of NC_084671.1, from coordinate 16,619,423 downwards.
AAGGTAAAGGAAGACCACTAAATTCTTTTCAATCAGGCATGATTTTTTTCATTCTAGCATTATTCAATATTGCATACTCAGAAACTGTTTTTTGAAGTAAAAAAACAGGCCTAAATTGAAAAATGATTAATCTTTTAGAGGAAAAAATGTTTTCCGCTAGTTGAAAGGATGTCATTTTCTGCTGTGGGTCTTTCATTAATATGGTCAAATTTCTTAATACACATCACCTTGACAGCATGCTCTTGAGATTTTCAGAAATTACTATTGTTTACAAACACCATTTCATTATCAGCACATCCCACCTTCACAGCACACACCTTCCTGAGCCTGGGATGGCGTGGCTGCTAGCCATAAAATACTGTTTTCATCTCTCATCTCTGAGCAGCTTGACTACCAGCTGGCATATTGATGGTCCCTACCCATGTGTTTGAGGGAAGAATTTTGGGGGTACCACAAAGTCTTTGTTTATTAATCTTACAGATTTGTCAGACTGCAGTTTCTTCCTTTGCCATCATTATATAGGCTCACAAAGTTTGATAGAGATGAAAGGCACCTATGGTCTCTGTTGTTCCATAGCTGCATTGGCATTAGGCACAGTTCATCCCAAAGCATTTTCAGGTAACACATCAGATGTTTCTCAAAAGAGAAATGCATTATTTTATCTGAGAATTTTCATGTATTGCTATGTGGAAAGAGTTCTGTTTGAACTACTGAATTGAATTACCAAAAAAAATCACTTCTGTCAAAAAATTATTGAAATACTAACATAGAATTTCTTTTCCAGATCATACTGATAGGCTGCATTGTACTATATGGAAGAGATTATTATGTAGACGTGTGAGTCTAAGCGTTTGCATTTTTGACAGTTAACTGAGCTAAAAGCCCTTGTTAATCATAAGAGCGATTGTATCATTTGACATCAAAGGCCAAAAGCCATCTGCCTTATTTGCATGAGCAGTCAGTTTTTGAAGTCAGCAACATTACTATGAGAAGGCAAGCACAGTCTAGTCTAAAGACAGAGCAAGTGAAGAAGTGATACTCAAGTAGATATAATACAAACAAAATATCTTCCTTTAGTTAATTTTACTACATGTAAATTATAAGCTTCCATACCATTATTTTAGTAAGCATACTGCAGTATGACCAGCAGAAAAAGGACAGAGCTGAGGCAGCAACTTTTGAGTCAGAAATTATCAGTGTTTGTAGCTCTGCCAGAAACTAGTCCCGGATGGAATCAGTCTCAGGAGACAAGATACTCTAAATGATTTCTTTATGTGTCTGTCTTTATATTGTCATGCAAATCAATCTCATATATATGCATATAAGATACATACACACATATGCATTTCATAATGAAGCACCTTAAATTCATGGAAGAAAGTTTATGGTGTTTTCTTCTTCCAAAATAGCTTTTGTTTCTCTGTAATTCACAAAGATCTCACAATCTTACCCACAAACATTTGGTAGAATCCTGTCTTCGGTGAAGATGAAGACAAAATCCTGTTTTTTTTTTGTCAAGAACACAATTGGTTTGCAAAAACTATTTACTATTTTTCAAAACTGCTGGCTGTCTTTCTGTCTTCTGGGTTTTGTCCTTCTCGCTTCTTCTAAGACTTATTTATGTGGTCTTACTGTTTTAAGAAAATACATTATATTAACATGAATAGGATTATAGATCAGTTTAATACCTTTAACAACACTCTCCAAGTCACTCATGGGAAAACATAATGAGTTACTTCATCCAATGAAACCTAGAATCTGGGGCAGTTTTACCCAAAGACAGAAAAGTTTTAGATGCTAGGCCAAGGTCTTGAAAGAAGATGATGTATTCATTGGAGATGTTTATTAAGAATGTATGTATTAGTGGATTGTGGCACACAGAGCAAAAAATAGATACTTAGCTGCTGTATTTATTTTATGTATATTCAAAGTACCTATTTTTCCTTCTTGGTACCAAAATAAAAATATTGATAAACTGAAGTACTCCATTATAAACAGTCTATAAAATTGGTAATTTCAGTTTATTCTTGATGCAGTGATGTGCTTGAATAAACTGAATCTTCAAAACTGGTCAAGATTATGAAAAGGAGTTCTTCAGAAGAAAGCCAAAGTTAAATCCTTAATCTGTATTCCAGTTAGACAGCTGTGCAAACTAAGGTTTTCTGAACTTCTTTCGTTATCACTCATAAATATTTGCATAACTCTTCTCAAGAAAACTTGGCAGAAGTATTAGGCCTGTTTCCAATTTTTTTCATTCCCAGCTCAGGCGTGGAGAATGCATTTCCAGATTTAGAATGCATGCACAGAAACAAAAAGGCATCAGCACACCGATTAGTGATGGTAATTTCCAACCTGTGGCAAAGCATTTACTTGAATCACCTTAGGAGAGTGCAACTGACATAAAAAATAGAATGGAATTATTCCAATCTATGGTTTGGAAAGCCCAAATGGCTTCCAGAGGAAAAAAAAAGTTATTTTACATTGTACTTAAACATTACTGAACAGAAAATCACTAATTAGATTATTTGTGTACTAGTTATTGTTTAAAGTTTGTTTTAATTGGTGTTCTGCACTGATCTTCTCTCCTGTCTTGTCATATTGACCTAACAGCTAACATGCTTCCGTAGGCTTCCTCTTCTTAAACCTAACTATTGGAAGTCGTATCTGTTGATGTGTCATATAATGGAGGAGGGTAACCAGATTACAAACGTGCATTTTTTCAACCTAAAGCCTTTCAGGTAACAGTAACGTTTCTATTAGAATTATTTTGGTCAACTTCCCAGTGCACAAAACCTCATGACAGAAGATACGGGCTTATTAATGAGAATATTTTGTTTCGTTTATATCTATTGTGGCCTACGCAAACATCTAAGGCAAACCTTCACACTGTTGAAAAATAGCTTTTCTCTAACCCTAACAATCAAATGAATAGTAGATGTCTCTTCCAAGATGAAAACCTTGCTCTCCTGTTCAGTGGATACTCTAAGAAGTATCCAAAGAATCACTTGCTAGTGTTGCCCCACAACATTTAAAAATACCATTACTTTGCTGCTGGCATTTTTATTTTTTTGGCATTCTTTTCAAAAACTACCATGAGGAAATGACAGATGTGAGCCTAAAGATCTGTGAGGAATTTCTGGAAGGTCCTTATAGGCTGCTAGAAACTCAGCATGAAGGGGGAGTGTGGGTCACCTGAATATTTGTGTTTGTTTTGTTCCACTCTAGCTGAGAAACTGCCTTCAACAAAGGAAGAAACTCTGATAGGGAAACTTTCTCAGCAACCCATTTGAAAGAGAAGAACTCAATGAGTCATATGTGCCCATGCTGAAAAGAAAAAAGAACAACTGTTTTATAAGGTAGGAGATGATTTTTATGGTTCTCTTAAAAAGTCAGGCTTTTGTGCTTTACCAGATAAATTCTGATGGCTTAGTTTTCAGAGGCTGAACCTGGAGTTGAACTATGTGTTGTAACTTTGATTTGTGCCTGCTGAGTGCTTTTCTTAAGCTGCTGGCCTATGTTTTTGTTTTGCTTTTCAGCATCTTCACCCCTTTACCTTTAGGGGTATGTATACTTTAGTGCACAAGGTCAATGGAAACCAAGGAATTGTTGGAAAAGTGTAACCATTGTAGTCAGCCTTTCTTTGGAGAACTGTGCAAGTGTTTAAATCTGCTGCAGTATTTCTGCTGAATGTCATATCGCCAGACTTATTCCACATAAGTCTATACAAGTGTGGCAGATTTAGATAAATATTCTTCTCATCCAGCCCTGAGGAAGCAAATGGCACTGATGGACCTTAAACCCCAAAATACATTACCTGTAAGAATGAAGGAGAATGCAAACACAGCTACTCAGTAGCAAGTGCAGAAATGCCAAGTGACTACAAATCACAAAAGGCAGATTTCAGTTTGAGATCTGCACAGGATGACTGGTGTTCTGGGTAAAAGTAGCCACCCTTTTCTATTGCTTCCATCTTAGTGTCTTTTTCAAAGATGAAAGAAAATAGCCTCGTTACTGTATCATGAAACCAGTTGTTACATCCCTAAACATCTGACCGTTATATTATGTACATGTAATTCTACTGCTTTCAGTTATTATAAAGCATATAGCTGGTAATAAAGAACCATCTGCACTGGAAAAAATGGCATAGATTTGAAAAGTATTATTTTTTTGAGTGATGTATTGACCCATTGAACACTGGAAACAGGATTTTGGACTGAATGGAAGTTTCCTGATAAACAGTGAATATATTTCTTCGTGCAAAAATATTTAATTAGGCTTTGAAGAGCTTGGCTTTGCCATCATTCTCTCCTGTAGAATGCCTGGCTATAGCAGCCATGTGTTTAAGAAAACTAGGAAAGCAACAAATTAGTGCAGAATGTCAGAGGCAAGGAGAACTTTTCGCTGTGATCATGGGACATCTCCGTTTGAAGCTTTTCCACCTACTGGATCAGCTAAATGTCAGGTCCATCATGTATACTGCATACGAAAAGGTTTCCTGCAGATGTTTCAGTCCAAATGCTTAATTTGAATGCTCTGCACCTAAAACTGAACCCTGTTCAAGATGCTTGCTTTGGGGGCCCAAATTCCTCCAGAAGAAAGGTAGTTTTTGGTTATGGGATATTGTGCACATGAGGAAAGAGACTCTGTGCTGCCTGAGGGAAGATCTCAGTCTTGCAGTGTATCTGGTGTCATGACACACATGGCATGGAGGTGTTGCTGGCCCACCATCTGCCATGGTGGCCTTCCTGAGTGCACAGGGTGTCTGATGGGCTGACGTTGGGGACCACTGAATGCAGTTCTCTTGACAGTGGGCCCAACCCTTAAAAACAGCACTATTTAGAAGTTATTTGGGACCTAGTTTTATTTTTCCTGTATATTAGGCGAAAATTATCAGTAGATGTAACTGATGTCATGAATTTACCAGTATGTAGATGTAATTGATGTCATGAGTTTACCAGTATGTAGATGTTTGCATCTAAAAATATACAAAGGTGAGCATCTAAAGCTCATAACTGTCTTAACCTGTGATGTAATCAGTAACTTAAAAAATCCTATTTTTCAGATATGGTAAATATCTTCAATTTTCATGGAAAACTAGTTGGAGTTTATAAATATGCAACATGCATACAACTGCAGTACCTGTGTTCAAACCTACAAGTGGTTCTTTATGTGTGCTTTCACCTTTGCTTTTTCTTTCTTTGCATGTGCAAAAATGAGACTCTGCAGCAGATCAGCCAAAATCTTCTATGACCTTCATGTACATCGTTAAACAGGTACAGTGGGAAAACAGTCTGTAACTTGTTTCACAAAACAGTAGGCGGAAGAAGAAACCATACTACAAAATAATCTTTGTATCTGTATATGAAGCTGTAACATAGTCTCATATGCACATAAAATACATAAAAAGTTTTTATTTGTGATTATTGATTTCTTCTCCTTAAAAAAAAAAAAAAAAAAAAAAAAAGAAAAAAGTTTTCTTTTCTTACCTCTTTTCCTCAAGATATCAGTAGAAAGTTAGAAGTCAGAATCTCATTGTACAGTGAGCGGGTCTCTGGCTCCTGTGCCACATCAGAAACTCAGAGCATCTGATTTAGTCTCAGTACTTACATCTCTCATATAATTGTGAGCCTCGGAAACCAAACATCTCAAAGGCTGGAGCCAAAAACGCCCTAAACTTCTTTGACCATTAGTGTATCTCACCTAAGAAACTCAGCTAAAGCCGCCATGGATGAAGTATACCAGGTATATAGTATATATATGTGTATATATATGTATATATAATGTGCTGCTAGGTTTTGATCACAGGCCAGTGCAAATGCTTGTGCTTTCTTTGGATTAGAATCAGGATCTTAATGTTATTTATCATTTCTAGTACAAAAGTGCTGGATAGCCAAAAAAGTGTGAAATCTTGCCAGTTACAGACTAATAAATGTTGTAGCCATACCCTGTAATGAGGAAGCAGAAAATTGCAACTCCATTTTCTAAAAATTCTGCCAATGTAATTTTTTCCATTGTAACAGAAGGAAGGGATGGGTTGGCAGGCTCTCTTGAAACTGTATTAGCACTCCATTTTTAAATAACCTAAGTTTGTAATAGGTTTTATGCAGTAGCAAAATAACAAACAATGTAGAGTGGAACTAATTAAATTGTCATGCTATCACATAGAAAAAAATATAACTGATCTTGGATCTGTTATTTGGTATCACCACATTAATTATAACTTTTATGTACTAACACTTCCAGTGCAACTTTCCCAAAAACAAAAAGCCTAAATAAGAATAAATAAAAGTGTATCCTAAGCTTAGCATTATCTCAACATTTACTTGAATTGAAAATTATATAAATAACTTGCTTTTCCAGTGATGTTAATTCATGTAAAAGGCAATTTTCTGGCTTCTCATCTGACTGGCTACTTTAAATTTAACCTTTTGCAGTGTTATCCTTTTGCATCTATCGCCTTGTCAAAAAGCCCTTCATTCGGCATGTGACAAATACTGTGTATATTAATAACTTAATTATACCTCTTCCAACCCTAATTATTTTAATCACTGTAATTGTGGTGGTATCACACCTGCAATTCAGAGCAATCAACTGCTCTCAGATTGCAAAAATTAAGTGTTCATCTAAAATATTAAGTAGTATGAAACCTCTGTAGTGCTTTGTCGAGTCAGCTGTGAGTTGACCTACGCTGTTGCATCTCTTCGTGCATTTCTTAAAAGTACACAGAAAGAATCACCATCAAGAGAAGCTGTGGAGTGTTAAGTAAATAAAGAATTGAATAGACTATGTACATGTGTATGTTAGCCAAGCATACCCTATGTAGCTCTGGCTTTGGCAGAAGGATTGAAGAACGGAAATAAAATGAGCATGGAATTACTTCATAAGCTCAGTGGCAGTATGAGCACTTCAAATTTTAACAATATTCCAATATATAATAAATCTGGGAATGCAATTTAGAAGCACTCTTCATAAGAGAAATAACTAGATTAACAGTGTCTGTAAAAAAGCTGGACATCTCCTATCTCTGAGATGTTTAAGAGTGCTTGTCAGCTCACCAGCGGACTTGGTACTGAGACTTCCAAGCATTTATAAGAAACTGGGAGCGCTTCCATGATATTTGATGTGCCAGAAGCATTCTGAAAAAGACTGAGCTTAAAGCGAACAGCAGCTCCTTGACTTGTTTAAAAAACACCCTCAGTTTTCTTCTAAGTGACGAAGCTTAGTGCTGTAGAACTAGACCAGAGTGTAGAAGGGATATCTTGATTTACATTGCAGGTTTTGCCACAAGGGATAGTGTGAGATACAGTTTCCCAGAAGAACTGAGGTTAACATTGATTAGAATTTTCCATCTCCATATGAGCTAAAAAATTAGCCCAATTAGCACATCAGAGTAAAGCACTGCCACGGCAAACTAAACCCCTGAACGTGGAGTGTTCAACAGGTAGGGGCAAGTGTCGAAACATGCTGCTGGGGAAATTCTCTACTGCAATGTTAGGTACTATCTTCATTTGAGACAGAGAAGTGGAACAGCAACGCAGCTGCCAGTCTGCCAAGGAATCGTCACCGAAACCTGTAGCATATACCTCGTGACGTGCAGAGTTGCACGGCAGATAAACATCATCTAGATTTTCCTGAGTGAGAGCACGTGCAGTTCAGAAATACATATGGATTAGAAAGATTTATCCAAAGCGTTAGTGCAACTGAAGTTTCTCATAAATTTCCATTTTGGGCTCTTTAGCCAAAAAAAATTGAATGTCTTTTAAGGCTGTTATTAAACAAGCTAAAAAATAATGTTCAAGAGCAGAAAATAAAATATTTTTGTTTTGACAGTTTTTAAACAGAATGTTTCATGTTTCTTCTTGCTACGACATCCTAAAAAAATTTTAATTATATTCTGTTTTCAAGGATTCAGAAAACCTGGAAAAATATTTTATTTTGAAAGAATTAAGTATTTTGCCAAATTTAAATGCATTTTCCTCTTTTTTATTTGGTCTGAAACCAAACCTAATATTTTTGTTGGTATATTCAAAAGTTTTTTTTTTTTTTTTTTTTCCTCTTGGAGTGCTTGGCAGCTGGACCAAATAAACAACTACAAATTACACATTGATATGAAGTATCTGTCAGAGCTGTTTACAGTTAGCAGAGCTTAACTTAAATTTTCTCATTGGCTTTAAAGGTACTGCCCTCGAATTATAAATGAAGACCTTAAGACCAAGATAAAGTCTACATCTATTTACTATTAAAAGTTTTATTTTCTTTCATTGCCATCTCTATCACTAACTTAAGAGGTTAATAAAATTGATATAAATAAAAGGCCATCCAAATGATAACTATTTATCCTTGAGAAATGTGCCATGGTATAAGTATCTCTAATTCTTCCAAGGAGCACTCCTGATTTTCCATATGTCGTTTTGTTGCTGGTGTCAAGTCAGTGTTATGAAATTGTGAAAGTGTACAGTCAGGAAATTCACATTTCTGCCAGTAGTTTTAATAATATTACAATTTTTATATCATCTTATTTAGCAGACAATATAATAATGCAGCTCAATATTTTTTATGATATTTATTTTTGTGCATTACCAAATGAGGTGATTATGAATATTGGATTATAATATGGCCTAGAAGAAATAGCTGATTCCCTCATGTATTCAGTTTTATGGACCAGAGACTCACATGGTGTCAACGTCATTTCTTATGGAACGATTACAACTTATGCAAGTTGCAGGTTTGGCATTCAATCTTTATTTTCATACACATACAGCTGTGCTGCTTTGACAGCTAATTAATGTAGCATTGTATATGAAGCCCATTAGTATAACAACAGCAATAATAATAATAGGCTTTCTATAGACATACAGAAAGGATGACAAATCACCTTGTTTTTAAAGTATTTTAAAGGATGACAAATCACCTTTTAAAACTACCAGATAACTGAAAGTACCTTTGGTAACCTATATTTACCACTTTGGCACAAAAAAATATAAATGCAGAGAAGCATAAAGATTAGTTTTAATATGTTTTGACATATGTTATATGTATATAAAATTATATACATATAATATATATGTGATATATCTGATATATAATATATATGTGATATGTCTGGTATATAATATGTTATATGTATATAAACAGCATATGTTATGCTTTTTATTTTGTGGGATGAGTTGCATTTTCCTAGCTACTAGTTGGTTTCCAAAGAATACTCTTATCTTAAACTCCTTAATAATCTTCTGTATAGAGTTTTCTTATATCAAAACCCCAAATCTAGTAATCTGAATGCTGTTAACACCAGTGGAAGATCAGTGCAGTGGTGTAACTGGGAAAGTGGTGATGGCTGGTAACTGAGTTCTGCAATGAGGGACAGAGGGGAAAAAAAAGAGTAAGAGGTGCGGCATCTGAATGCTTTATTCAGTATACGTCTAAACGACGCGTCCAGCTTCCTGTGTCTCATCGGCAGTGTGTTGGACTTCGGGGAGCACACAGAGAGCAGGCGTACGTAGGGAAAGCTGCGGCGTGGCGTGCGCGTGGGCTGCGAGGCGTGGGGACGGGGAGGCGCAGGGCGACGTGCCCCTCACCCCGGCACAGGGCACCGGCGCTCTCCTTTCTGCTCGCTCTCAGACCCTGGGCTCTCTGGTAGCGAAACAAAGTGTAAACCCCAAACAGCTTTGACTTGGGATTGCAATATATTAAAGTGAATTAGCTGTTTAATGGATTATGTTTATTTTCTGTCAGATATTAAAAACTAAAACAGGCAAGAGAGAGGTGTAGAGCATTCAATCCACTGTCAGTCTAAGTCATCAAGATGTCATAAATTACCAGACTCGCTGTATTTTGTACCTTGAGCTGGGGAAATCTGTCTAAACTCTTTCTTCAAAATTAGAAGAATATACAGAAATGCTGGTGCCTGAAGGCTGGCTGGTGATTAAACTTGAAGAGTGGCTCTAACGGCACCCATAAACACTTACAACACACGAAGGTTCGGTCTGTAAAACAGTGTCCTCGCGTGCCCGTTTGCCGTAGGGATGTGAGGCTAGCAGCTTGCTGGGAGCGGACCCTCCCTCCGTTGGTACGGAGGGAGAAGTTTGTGCAAGGAGGCAAGGGCGGGCTCGGAAGGAGCAGTGGGGAAAGGAGCCCCGTGGGCAGGGCAGCAGGTCTCGCGCCGCCACCCTGCGCCTCGCACTGCTCTTCGGCTTTCCAGGCTGCCTCTGCTTCGCTCGGTTCCAACACGCTGGGTTTGGACCCCGACCGGCTTTTAAAAAGTATGCAAAAAATAAAGACTTTGTTTCTACTTGTTAATTTTCTATTCTTGTTAATTTTCTATTCTCTTTCAGTCAGACGCATCTTACATCTGATTAATTCCTCAGCAACGTTTCAGTGTCTCCGAGACCTGACGATACGTGCTCGGCAGGCCAAGGGTGCAGGCTGGTGGCCAGGAGCCAGGTAGGGTAGAGCCTCTCTTTCCATTTACTGTGTAATGAAAAAAAAATTCCCTTAGGCTTTCTGCTTCCAATTTCCCAGCTGCAAAATGGGAGTAATGCACAGAAAATGCTTATGTTTATGCACAGAAAAATATACCAAAATACAAAGACTAAAGTATCCTGCTCCTAATCTTTAGGTGCGGTTGATTTTGGTGAAAGCTGATCGGACTCTGTCATGACTGTGCAGAAATGACCATGCTCTTGAAATTCTATAAAAAAAAGGGGACACTTTAAAGGGAGAATTTGTAGAGAATTGTAAGAAAAGCGAATGTCTAAGTGAAACCTTGACAATGCCTGCAACATGGAAAAGCAAAGCCCAATATTAATTAATTAATGTAACATTAGTAGAAACAGCTTCTGAGTAAGTATCTCCAATTTACTCTTTCAAATTATAGATTGTTTACTTAACGTACTTCATTGCCAGTAAAACTTTCTTTTAAATAGAAGGTTATAAAGCAAATTATCCAACTGTGAAATTGGAAGCACAACTGTTTCAGCCCATCTGAATTTTCTTTCTCTCTCTTTTTTTTTTTTTTTTTTTTTTTTTTTTTTTTTTTTTTTTTTTACTATTCCCCCTCAGTAATCTGCACTTGCCATTATAGGACCTACAACTGAAAAGGATTATCTAGTCAGAATACATCGGCACATAATAAATGTGCTTCATTTCTTCCGCAGTTCTTGAAGCTGACAGCCAAAATGAATGTTTGTCTCAGCATTGGCACAACTGGTACTTTTGCAAAGACTATTTCATGGTCCATTGGGCCCTAAAGGACATTGTTTTTAAAGGCATATTATCGAATGGAATGAAGCATACCACCAGAGTGCACATTAGCATGTATTATTAAACTTAAGGGCAAGAGTATTGCTTAGTAGATATTGTAAGGCTCTCCAGTCAAAACATATTAAAACTAATCTTTATGCTTCTCTGCATTTATAATTTTTTGTGCCAAAGTGGTAAATATAGGTTACCAAAGGTACTTTCAGTTATCTGGTAGTTTTAAAAGGAGAGGAGAGAAATATTCTAAAACCAAGGTGATTTGTCATCCTTTCTGTATGTCTATAGAAAGCCTATTATTATTGCTGTTGTTATACTAATGGGCTTCATATACAATGCCACATTAATTAGCTGTCAAAGTAGCACAGCTGTGAATCCCCTCTTGCTGGTTTATAACAACTAAAAAAGCGATATTCATTTTAAAAAAACTACTTGTAATAATATTAGGAAATAACCAGCTATCTTGGAAACAGCTATTGAGTGAATTTCTGAATCTCAAAGGCTGGGAGCTCATCAAAATATTCGTTGGGCAGATCATGGCACTGTTAAGATTGTGCGGGCAGTACCTAATTTGATACAGACTGCAGCGGTATTCATTGGGTTAGATGTTGCATGGTCCTGACAGCTTAACTGTCAGATAAATTGCCACAGTTATAGCATATGAGCAAGCCCATAAGCAGATCATATTAATGTTATGAAAATATGACACCAAAACTAATAACTATCTTTGAGGCATCTGGACAGAAGCAAAATCTAATCTTGTTTAAAGGATCTCCATTAGCAGTAATCATTCTGTAATATGATCAACATATTCTTGTCAAAGCAGATAGTACTGTGCAGTATTAGTAAAACTAATTAAACATGGCATGCTATTCTAAAATAAACCTTCAACTTTGAGAATCAGGGCCTGCTCATTACACTGGATTTGCTGGTTAAAACACATACAAGTAGTTTTCAAAATTGCTTTTCCTAGGAAGAGACAAAAAAAAAAAAAAAAAAAAAAAAAAAAACTGAGAAAGGTTGAGCCCTTATTACAATAATCTCTGAAGGCCTCCCAGAAAAATTTAGCTTTATGTATTCCTTGCCTGTGATGCCTTATGATCCAATTGCCCAGTAAGCCAGAATTCCTTCAAGGAAGCATGTTCTTACAGCTGCGGAGTAAATACATCAAGAGCACATTAGCCTGTCTACCTCTTTGTTGAAAAGGCCTCACTCTTCGGGCAAACCTTTGAAAGTGATGGATGATTTGCTGAAAGTCTTGGAATACTGCTCCCCAGTTTCCATTGTGCAATGGAGATGCTCTAATGTTCCTTGCAACCACAGAAAATGAAGAATAAAGCGTGTCATCAAGTGCCATGCATTTTTAAGCTCAATATCACTACTGCAGGGCAGAAAAATGCTATGTATAATGATCTAGAGCAACACAAAAGAGCTAGAATTTATTATTGAAAGGCAGATGAATAGTTCTCTCTCTTTTCATAAATAATGTATTTTTATTTAAATAATGCTTCCAACATTTCAAGAGTACTGTAGAATCTAGCTGCTCTACTAGGGATATGTACGTGCCCAGGGAGCACACAGATCCTGGATTAAATTAGATTTGGGAAGTGTTTCTCCAACTGTGAATTGATTACCCTTTTGGGACTGTAAAAGAATCTGGATAGATCTGAGGAGCTTTAGTCAGCAACATCTTAGTTTCTTAAGGCAAAGGAGTGGTAAAAGGCTGTAATTACAGCCTGCAAGTATTTGCTTTGGCTGGAAAATTGCAAACTACCTTTAACAGCTGGCAGCAACTAAGTTTCTCCAGAGAAGGAGAATGAGCATAAACAGTTATAACAAATTATGAGGGTGGTTCTTACTTCCTTGCCTGAAGGAACTGAGCTGCAGCTGGGTTTGGAGCCTATATAAACACAGATTGGCTAAAACAGGAAAGGAAGGGAGGACACAGTGAAAGAGACTTGGGGGGAAGTAAAGGATCTGTTTCTCGGAAAATGAGGAACTGCTCCTGATGGGCTGCCCTTAGGAGAAGGAACTGGGTGGAGCCACCAGGGCTGCTGTAGCTGGGTGAGGGAAAGTGCCATCCCTGGAATGATGGAGGGATTGGGTTTGCACAGAAGTTTTTATGTTTTGGAGGTGGAAAGCTGCTGTGAAGTGTTGCCAAAGAACAACTGCATCATTTGCAGGCTTAGGTTGTGAAAGTCTGAAGACAAGGTGGAAACAGCAAGGTTGTTTTTAGATCAGTGAATTTGTGTAACTTCTCCCGTTTAGGAGAAGATTTATCTGGGAATTTGACAATCGTGCGGGGGCAAAAGAGAGAGGGGGAATAAAGAAATAGACCCATATCAAAGGATTTGAGAAAGTCCCAAAATAGAGTTGTGAATAAAATTTTACCCCATAATAATGCATCTGGTTCAAACTATATGCGTGGGATAATTTAATTATTTTCTGAGAAGAAGAGATGAAAGCAACAACCATTAGATAGACAAATAATGTGTTATCAACCTGTTTTTTTTTTTTTTGTATTTTTACCCAGACATTTTGAACTGAACATTGTGATTAAGCACTTCTTTGTTCCACTGATGAAAGTACAGTTATTAAACCAGCATAAAGCATTTCCCAATATTTATCCTTGTAAAGTGAAAAACAGGGTTAAGTGTTAGAATGTCTTGGAAAATTAAATTTAGATTTCTACTGGCATGACCTTGTCTAACAGGATAGGCATCTGTATCATGATATTATACTGTCCTCCTGAGAGATAGGCCTCGTTTTTACAGCAGGAGAGTTGCTTTCAAGGTGAAGGATGTTCAATGTTAAATCATAAATTCAACCAAGCTACTCTGTCACAACAAAAAAGTTCAATTTTATAGTAAAAATTGTTCAGTGAGTATCTATGCCTCTAAAAAGGAGATAGGTTGATGATAAACGAGATCAGGGCAATAGGTGTTGGTCCCTCTAAATTATGTGGGCTAAACTGAAAGTAGTACTAGACATTCACACAATGAAGCAAAAGGAAGTGAGGATGCTCCTGTGCTTATATGAATGTTTGTGGACTAAAGGTCTTTTAATTTGTGTGAGTGAAATAGATTAGAGTGACTTCGCTTTTCCTCCTCTAATGTCCCAACGCTGGCTCACAGGAGCTTATGAGGGTTATTTGGCAAGGTCAGGAAGCCCCCTTGGCCCTTTTCCCCCATCAGTGCCAAGAAGCAGGAAAGCAGCCACTGCTCAGAGGGGCATTTCTAGGTTTGGGTGCCTTTCCAAGCTGATGCATGTTACCCTTAAAATTAACACCCAGGGTATATCATGCAAACATGATCTCAAAGGAGAAATAATGTTTCAGTAGTATTCTACTGCAAACATATTTCACACTGTAATGAAATTTTAACTGTACCAACACAATCAAATTGAAGGAATACAAGGGAACAAATCTGCTACAATACTAAAGACCTATTATTTCACTTCCTTTTCTGCTTGTACCACATAATAACTTTCACCTTATTATAGCAATATATTTCAGAGAAATTACAATTTGTACACCATGAATAATATCTTAAAATATCACTTTTTTGGTGACTTTTAGTAAGGAAGATAATGGACAGATCTTTCACTAAAAGATGTAGAAATAAAAAGAAATTAAACTGAAAATGTACTCCGTCAAACATGCCCATTTATAGTATCAAAATAATGATGTCAGATTTGACAGATAATGCTTTATAAAGAAAATTTCTTTGAAAATTTGACATAGTAATATGTTTGATACAAATATGTCCTCAGAGTTAATATGTTGCATCCTGTACTTTTGGTAGTGGTTAAACTTTTGATCTTCTGATTTATGGCTCTCCAGAGATTTGTGAAGCTCCCAAAGATCTTATGCATGCACTCATGGGCATAGGTGACGGGTGACTTTGGAGATGAACTTGAGGACTTCAGAGATTTCGGGAGTGTCAGTGTCAATGTGCTGCTCATGTAAGTCATTCTTTAAAACCTTCTCCATTATGTGCAAAGGACTTCCCTTCTTCTAAGGGGTTTGGTTGTTTGCTTAAGTCAGCCTTGATGTGGTTAGCGGGGTTGTGCTAAAGACGACCTGTGCAGGATTTTGAGAGACTACTGTCACAAGTAAATCAGATTCAAACCCTTACAATAGGGATCTTCTCCTTGCTCTAAAATTTATTAAAACCTACTTATGCACATTTTTAGTGGAGGGTCTTCTATGGGTTTTTGAAAGATGAGGATAATACCACTAACCTGTATTTCAAATAGCCTGGATTATAGTTCCTTTCATCTTGCTGCATAATAAATAGCAGAGGGTGATATAACCTCTGGGAACACATTGCTGCAGATGCCACTAGCAACGGTGTGTAGCCAAGCTATTGAGTTTTCAGCTAGTGCAAATTGCCGTGACCTACAGGCAGGAGACACTAAACCCACGTAATACAAAGATGGAGAGAAAAAGAAAGGCACACAGTGGTGTTGAAATGTGACAGGGAGCTTCATTTCAGGCGTTGTACCACTTAAACCTCCGATAACTGTAAGTTGCCTTGACCTTCGGAGGCACAGCTCAACAGCTCTCAATGTACGACATGAGCACGTACAACCAAGTCATACTTTATGCTGAGACACTGCAGATTAGCCCAGGCATGTACCAGAAGGAAAAAAGATTTTTGTATCTTGTAATTAGGTAGGGTGAAATCTGACTGGGAAGAATGTCCTTGTCTGAAGTCTGATGAGCTAACTCCTGTTCCTTTTGCCTTACAAATCTTACTGCTGCGAGTATGGAGTATATTCTGAACCAACTGATGATGAAAAGGAGGTGAAATAAATGAGCGTGCTTCCCAACTGCATGCCTCGTTCCTAGCTACTCGGCTAGCAGAAAAGCTCTGAGAAATGGATGTTGCCAAGGGCCAGCTTTCCTGGCCCCACGGGCCCACCGGCAGCAGCACGCCGGGGCTCTAGCGATCAGCGAGCGCATCAGTGACAGGCAGATCAGAAGGGTCTGAATTACTGAGATTGTATAAAGCCGTTGTATGTCCGCGTGCGTGTCTACTCGTAGCTCCTGTTGTTAGAAGAATGTTATGGTGTTAAAACCTCCTTATCTCTGGAGAATGCTTTCCTGCTATTTTGGGAAGGACCAGAGAACGCCAGTTTGAAATGCATCATCCCAACTCTCTAATATACAAATATATATCTCTAATATACAAATGATGTTTGTAATAGTCTGAAATTTGTGTTTTTGCTTTTTTTTCCACAATTTTGAATTGTTCTACAATTCATTTTTCAGTTCAGAATGGGTCTGATCCTTACAGTTTACACACCTCAGTCTTAATCTGAACTTCCCCAAAGTTTCACTGTGCTCAGGTTTAAAAATCTGGTAGCTCCTCTGTATAGGCAAATTTTAAAACTATTTCATTTATTATTTCATTTGAATCAAAATTCTTACAGTATATGCGTGTGTGTGTGGCAATTTTGGATCTTGTTTAAATTGCATGTATTCAAACTATGATAAATGAAAAATACATTGCTGAAGTTGCTCTTTTACATTTCGCTTTGTAAGTGAACAAAAATAAGTAAGCAAAAATAGCGTGTTTTACTGCAAAGGAACAGAAATGAATATAATTTCCTCAGAAAAAAAAATGCTAGTTACACTACCAGATGTTGAAATGCTGCACATTGAAATATTTTTATACTAATTCAGCTTCATCGCAGGAGTTCAGCTCTGTGAATAATTAAACTAAACCTTCCTCAGTGGACCAGATGGGTTGACATGACAAAACAACACGAAATAACGCAAAGGTAGTAAGTACCCTTTAATGCCAAAGGTGCTGTAAAAAAGAAAAGAATTCTGGAGAAGAAATATTTGATGTATTTAATTATGATAGTAAAGTCATGACTCAAAGATAATTTGTAATTGCTTTGGTAAATTTACTTTATATTACTTGTTTTTGTATTCTTTATTTTAAATTTCTTCAGAAATGGAGAATTGTTCCTTGTTCACTTGTTCCAGTGAAGTGAAACTAAGCTAATGCACAAACTGATGAAACTAATTAAGAAATTTGTTTTTGTTATACCTTGGGGAAAAGTGGTTCAGAAATCTCTTACCCCTTCTCACAGGATTGTCTGATGTTAAAATGCAAGATATTAACAGCCTGGCTCCAGAGAGGCAGTTATTACACACTGCACGCCCCATGGGCCTTGGTATGCCAAGTGCTTTAAACACTTGTGTACTTTTAAAAATGGAAGTGATGTGGGGAAGTTTTGTGATGATTTTTAAGCGTGTTGCTGACTGCAGTCTTGGGAAAGTCTATCGGACTTCATTTCATGTATTGCAGTAATCACCATTAGGAAACGCATATGGCCAAGATAGCATTTCTGAAAAAAATACCGAAACTCATATTGTGTTCAAAAAGAAGACGGATTGGCATATATCCCTTTTTTGGAATAGAAACCGAAAAGCAGTACATGCCATGCATGGCTTAATACAGCTGTCTCTGAAGAAGTGGAAATACATCCACTGACTTCAGAAGGAATTCAAACCAGCTCCAGAGAGTCTTCCTGAATTTGGTGTATTGAACTGACCACGTGACATGACTTGTTTTTAACCCCGGAATTTGGGGGAGTGAGGAGGCCCAGTACTAAAAAAAACATGGGCTGGACTTCCAGAGCACAAGTGGCCTCCAGAGAGGACTGCTGCCCTCAGAGCCTCGGAGAAAACCCCTTCTCTGTCTTTAGCAATGTTTATTTCTGCCTATTAAATGAAATAGGGGTCAGTGTACTTTCAAGGAATACCTAATGCCAGAATTTAAGACTCTCTCTTTTTTTTTTTTCTTAATTTGAATATTTGAGTCTAGTGCAGTTAGAAAAAAAGCAACAAGCTTGATTGTAATGAAAATAATTTTAATGAGTATATCAAGTGAGTGCAATTAAAATCTAGATACATAAATAATATGCCATCCTAATTAGAAGCAATTTTTTTTCCAGAATACACTTGCTAAGATTTTTTTTTTCTTTTTTCTTGAGACTAAATAAAAATATAGACTACTCCATACTGGGAAAAGAGTATAAAAGAAATTAATTTTTATTTGAGCAGATACCTAGGGTCTTTGATTGTTTTTCATCCTTCGCTATTATTTTTCTGAAATTACTTGTCTGCTCTGTCTTCATTAAAGGTCCTGCTGTTTCAGTTTGTTAATATTCATACCAGTAATGTTACCTTTTCTTGACTGATTGGCTGAACTAATTCAATGTATTTTACTTAGTCAGAGTTTCCTGCTTAAGCCCCGTCCTCCATTAAAGTGTGCAGGAGGAGTATGCATGAGAGAAGAGAGAATGCAAAGGAAAAGAAAGAGAAGATATCACTCCGTGCGGGGCCTTGCTGAAGTGGAGTGGGATTTGCCTGAACAGAGCTTATTGCAAGAAGAAGCGTTAGCTATGGTAGAACTTACATCAGCGCACTGGAGGTTGCCACTGTCCCAGGAACATGGTCCAGGTTCAGTCGCCATCTGGCAGTGCGCAGCTTTTGAGGAGCGCAGTCCTGCCTTACACAGGTGACCACAGGCTGTGGGGTTCGGTGGCAGCGTAAAGTGCACAAGTAATGAAGTGCTAATGTACCAAGATCTACTTCCTAAAAACATCATATAAACGTGCTGTTAGATTTAACTAGCTCAATGTTATTTTTCTGCCCCAATCCAAAATCTTGGAAAATTATAAAACAAATTAGTGGGTTGCCAACATATGTTTTGGTCTATCCTGTAAAAAATTATTGACTGGGTATAAATGATACATCACAGAAGGAGGAAGACATAGTTTGCTTTCAGAAGTTCAGAGAATTATAGACATGAGAAATGGAATGACATGTTATGGTTCATATACCTGTAAACATACAATTTCTGTCAAACATACAAATTACCTGCTTTTTTACAGTAGAAAGTAAATCATTCTATCTTGCTACCTAGTCCTGATTTTCTGCTTAAAAAGTTCTAATTAAATACAAAGTTGGATTGCTACAAGGGGGATTTTTTAGAGGCTAGTAAATCAATGCTACTTGCATTGACTGAGTCAAGAAAATAACAGCTTGAAAGGTCCCCAGGATCTCTCATACCACAGCATGATGGCTTCTTGAATTTTAGAAATGAGATAGACGTGTTTATCAGGCATGAGAGACCAAAAAATGATTGAGAGAGTTCAGGGACTGATGAGAAGCATCAGCAGAGGGGAGCACCTACGTGTTTGCTGCTGTGTCCCATGAGCTGGGTATTCAGGAGGAAGACCATCTGACTTCCAACAGGAGGCGGAGATGCTTAGATGCTGAACAGTGCAAAGCCTGCTAATACGACAGAGGAAGAGTCAACCTACATTCACACCCTGTGGGTACTTTCATATTCATGAAATTGTGAAGCAGAAGGCAAAGGAAGGGGTAGGTTGGGCCGCAGAAATAAAAACAAAAGAAAGGCAATCCTGAATACTGAGTAGGAGGCATGGGGTCCCGCACCATGCATAGTAAATATCTATTCTCAGTGAGGGACCGTCAAAATTAAGTACTCCAATGCCATTAATGCATAAATAAATAAATAAATAAATAAATTTCCTGCTCTGAAACCCATCCTTGGATTTTGAATGCTCTAATCAATTAGTAAGTGCAAAAGGATGTAAAAGATTGTCACAAATGATCTCCCATTAAAGGTATTTTGAATGAAAACTTGTCTTTTTCAATCGCATTGAGTTACACCAAGTTCCTGAGGAAGAGGAGAGCCTTCTTGTGAGGAACTGTGCAAGATTTGGACTCCATAGGAGTATGTTGTATTCCATAGAAATGTTGTGCTAAGCAGCTTAGCTGGAAAACATTTCACATAAATAACAATTTGTCTTTACAACTGAAGCAAAGAAAGGTAAGGTTAAATAAAAAGCATTCAAGCTCTTATCAGGAAAGCCAAATGTATTTTTCATGTTGGAAAAGCATGTTTAGACATTGAGTAACTGATGTATTTAGTCTGCATAGTGTTTTGTAAATGCAGATAAACTTGATAAACAAAGACACATCTGCTGAATAGGAATATGGTTCATTTTTCTCCTGAGGTAATGACTATCTATTCAGCCTCCCTTACCCTGCCAGCATCTATAAAACTTCTCCCACATCCCTACACAAAGTGACAGTGCAAGTTGTTCTACTTATTATTCTTGTATTCCCTGTGCTTGTTTTTTTTAATGATGTATGGGCTTGCTGTACTGGTGCTTAATTTAATGATGGACTAACTCCTTGGAGGCCACAGGTACCATTTTCTGTGCTTCTAGCCAGCAGCCAGAGTAACATGGTGATGGATAACTTGGGCTCCACTCTTCCCCTGTGTGATTAGGTGCATGTTTATTGAAATAGGAAATTATAAGTGTAGCTTCAAAAAGAGCAATTTTCTGGCCAGGCACTCTTCAGTGTCTTATGTGTTTCATTCACCAGTTAGACCCTTTATGAAAAAAAGAATTAATTAATTCAGCAGAGCAACAAATGCAGAGGTGGCTCCAGGATGAAAACAATGAAGTTCCTTAAGTGAGGAATAAAAACAACTAATATGTTCTTACATATCTCTGCAGATTTGATTAATAGCTCAGGCCATCTTATTATGCTTCAGCTAGCAACCTTCAGCATGCTGAAACACTGTTTGACTAAAACTTGGCCAAGCAGAGCCAAAAGGAAACTCTATGTAATTGGGAGAATAGTTTTTCTGTTAAATGCTGATTAATGCATGTCCTGTGAGCTAACAAGAAGATAACTGTTTTGATAGAGGAGAAACAGTAAACCTTGCATAAATTTCTTAGGACTACGACTAACTTCTCCAGTAGTATAAAGCAGGTAACTATGTTCAGCCTGGGATCTTAAACGGTAATTAGATAATGATTATTATTACAAAGGGTTCAAAACATTTAAAACTGAAATCTATTGCTTACACAAAGTAAAGAAACAGTGTGATTAACATACAATTTTGTTGTATGTTTGTTTACACAGCTATTGTGACAGATACTTGCACTTGCAACATGGGTAATCATAGCAGGTACCTGAAAACCGTCCTCAAAATTTGCCATGGCAATATGTAGAGCTTGTTATTTTTATTGAAAAACCATCACAGTGCATTGATCTCCTGATGGCCTGCTTGTGTGCCCTGGCTGGGTGTTACCTGCTATTTTATGGTGTTTTTGATTTCAATCAACTATGACATCCTTCTTTTCTTCTTCTCGGGTGAGTAGTTTCCTTTTTATGTCTATGTCCTGACGATCCATGAGTCTTCATTGCAAAAGCATGCTGTTGGGAATGCAATATAATTTTGTCATTGTGCACTTACCGGCTTAGAAATCAGGGCTCTGCCACTGCAGGCGTTGATTAAAGGTTTCTCGAACCTCCTCTCAGCCTGACAGGATCTAGCATATTATGTCCTGGTGCCTGTTTTTCCACAGAGCTCCCAACTTCTGTTGCCGTTCATCTCTCGTGCCTTGCTCTCTGTAAGGAGAACCTCTGAGCATAAATATTCCAGGAAAAAACAAAAGCCTGTCTTATGGCATACCTATGTCTTAAAGAACATGCTGCCACGAAAGGCCAGACAAAAAGAGACATCAAAGCTTCCTCGAGGAGTGATTCACTGCAAATGAGGCAATGTTTCTTTGCAGAAGTCAGTGTGTGAGAGCTCAGAGAAAGAGTTTAAAGACATTTGCTACGATTGTTAAAGCTAATACTGTGGACCACTTCCCTTTCTGAATTGCAAGAGTGACGACTACATTATCACCCAAAGGAAAGCCAGCAGAGAAATTACCTTAATGAATTTATTTTAGAAACATTCTCTTTCAAAGTTCTCCCTTACAAAGGCCATTTATTAATATCAGTATGGATGCTTTGGCTCACGGCTGTTCTCTTACAGTAACTGTCGTACTAGTACGCTTCTGTCGCACAGGGGCAGGTGATAGACCAAAGCCAAAATGACTCACAGTGGGCACACTATTTCTGCAAATATCAGTTCACAAATGCTACTGAAATTCCAGTCATATCTTGACTTGTGCTGGAAAACACAAAGTTTTTGCCTGTGGCTCTGGCTCTTTGGTTGCTTGCTTTGTTTTGAGATGTGCTTGTCTGGTTTTGGAAGAGCTGCTACAAAAGGAAGCCATGAGATGCAGCAGAAATGACTGAATGCAGCGAGGTCCACCCTGGGTCTGCCTCCAGCAGGACTGTCTGGCTTAAGCAGGTAAATGTCATTAAATATGTCATTAAGTATGACTTTTTGATTGTGCCTGAATTTGTTATGTTAACATACGTAGCTGGTAGATAGGTATTTTGTTGGTATATACGTGGCAGAATTGTAATACTACCTCTGATTAATAGATGTCTTTAGAAATGGCTAATCAAAAAAAAAAAAAAAAAAAAGTTGTTGTCTAAACTGAAGATTTGTTGGTATTCTCTGTAAGGTGAAACTGAACAGAATTAGCTTTGTGCAAATGAAATATTACATTATTTGGGAGTTTCTTTATTTTGTATTTATTTCCTATATTCAATTTTTATTTCTTTTTTCTCTCAGATTTGAATGACCTCAGAATGATTTTTTTTTGTTGTTTTTAAAAATCCTTGGTGAGACTTTTAGCTGCTAAGGGAACTAGCTGGCTAGTCATGGTGACCGTTGATTAGTGATTTATTAGTGCATTTTGAACTTGAGTGCTCCTTGCAATTATATTTCAATACTCATGACTTTGTTAGGGCCAGAAGTGCGAAGCTAAGTAGAGCGTAGTCTGACTGAAATCACTCATTGATCCGAGTGCCTCCCCTTGAAAATTCCCTTGCAGTTCGTAGTGTGTATGGGCTTGGCAGAAATTTATTCATACATTTTAAATAAGGACTACATTTGAGAATTTCCCAGTCAGCCATGCGCAATTTATAAACATGGACTATTAGGTAGAAATAATGAAATTACTCGTGATAAGGTATCTGCTCAGATTAGCTACCACTTCTTTCCACTGGTGTGTATTCGGTCTGGCCTGCTTTCCTACATCAGTTCTTTTTCACTGGACTTCTCGACCGTTTTCTTGCTGTTATTTCCTCTGTAATCATCTCAATTCAAATCCGAGAACTTTTACTAAGAAACTATAAGCTGTAGAAGATTTTGTCTTCCTAGGACAGAGCAGGACTGGATTTAGATTAAAATTCATGGAATAAGCTCTCCCATTTTAATTGGATTTTTATGCTGCTTTTTTTTTTTTTTTTTTTTTGTTTGCGTAGTGTCAATAAAGACTACAGCAGTGGGGTTTAAATCCTCCAGAACTCGGCTGAAGACAGCAGTATATTGTGCAGTTTATTACTAATTTAATGGCTTAGAAAACCACTCTTAATTCAGATTCTCTAACGGCTCCATGGAGGAGCTCAGGAAGAGACGAGGCAGTCAGACTGAAGAACGTTTACAAGGCTAACCAAGCAGGGAGCGAGTATTTTCAGATCACAGCGTCATAGCGCTGGTGGTTTATATTCCCATGACAAGCTCAAGGAAGGCTGTAAAATCACATCTTTTCTAGGTTTACTCTAGTTTATACTTCCCAAAGACTGTGGGGATACTAAGTTCACTGAAACCAGGCAGAAGAGAAATATCAAAATGAATCATTTATTTTCCAGCATGCTACAAAAAGCTCCTCTAAAGACAGAGGAAAGAAAGGCCACTGTAACTTAATGGGCAAAATGCAGAAGTGCCTACCCGTCTCCTGGGTACGCTGCAATGTGTAAAGGACATTTTGTCCCTTATCAGACACATACTGAACAAGGAGATCCTGTTTTTCCTGTCTGTAGTACTCCCTTGGACCCTAGCGCTAGGAAAGTCATTCTTTTCTTCCTTCCTGAAGCAAACATCGAGAAATCAATGCTGTTTTTGTGACTCTTCATAGGGACGGTCTCTCTCCCAATCCCCTTTAAAGAAAATAATCTCACTAACATGACTACTTAAACAAAATTGTTTCTGCTCTGAACATGAGTGTTTTCCTTGTGTTGTGCAATATGTGGGAGAAGCTTCCTGGGCGCTCTTTGTTCTGAATCTCTGTGAAGAATCAGATGTAATCTGACTTCAACCACTCAATCCTCAAAGCTGGGATATAAATATTACAATATTTCTCAAAGATACTAACCATATGACCTTTAAAGATTAATGTTTGTATGTCTTTGCAAACAACCCTATTTATGGCTGACCGAATTACTTAAGATTTCATTAATTCTGAAATCTGAATTTTTAGATGGGCAAGTTTAGGGTTGTCTTTAGAGTCAGCTACTCATCTCTGTTATTTTGGACAAATACAATGTGACCTCCTGGGAATCGATATTCAGCTGATTTAGATTTACAATTGGAGCATGGCTTCTGTCAACACTGGAGGAAGTAAATGAAGAAGAAAGCACAGGAATGCAAAGCCCAGGAGTGTTTTCAGTGCTTAGCAGTGGAGCCTTCTCTTTCTCTGAATTTCCTAGCCTAAAAAGATAGAAGAAAAGCTCTTGAAATGACATTGCTGTCTCTTCCCAATCCTAAACCCCATCCACCCTTAACTCTAGGCCTCAATAAATACTCAACTCAAAAAATGAGTGCTTACCACATTCAAGAAAAGAGGAGCTGCTGCAAAATTAGTAGAGCCCTACATTTTCCTTTATTTTTTATATTATTATTCCTCTTTTCTTTGTATTATGGGGCCCTAGCTCCTGCCCATCACTCTCCCTATACATTTCTCCTCTAGGAGGAGATCACACTACCCAGAGCAGCCCCAAAGGAGCTGAATCCAGGCAGGAACAGCCTTAGGCACTGCTGGGAAATGCGGTCTAAGCACCCTAATGTTAAAGATGGTGTTAAATGACTGATTATTACTAAACATTTTCTGAAAAATTATCACCTATATCCATTCAGCTGACATCCCTTTAAAGTAGGAAGATTCCCAAGATGATTATCTACTATTTTATTTATGGCACTGTTGTAGTTAAGATACATTAAAAAAACTTAAAACCTACTATTTTCTTTTGAATCTTTATAGTGAGGCATATTTTATCTTAATGACACTTCATATAATTGTGTTTATATTAAATCTAAATGGTCTTAAAATTCCTAGATAATCTTAACTAGCTAAAATGTGTATAGAGTAGGCAACCTCAAAAAAACTGTGATTTAGGTCCTCTGTAGAGTTTTTTTTTCTGAATACATCAAAAAAGATTTCTTCCATCTTATTTTGTTATATTTTACGTCTCTCTGAATTTGTTCAGTATCAATTCCTCACCAAAAAAAAATAAAAAAGAGAGAGAAAGAAAGAATAAACTCACGTGTTACTTTAATGCTATGGCCACATCCACATTAAATGTAACGTCTCTGATGACACTGGAACTGGGCTCAGAACCTACAAGGCTTGATCCCAAGGGATAATCCAGTTAATGTGTATGTGTGAATAAACTGAAACACACATTTTATACATGCACCCTCATGCGTACGCACACACAAAATCCCATCTCAGTGGGTTCTTGTAATGAAACAGATCACGCAAAGAGGGCTTTGAATTTTTCTGCTAGAGCAATAATTGTTTTTGTCAGGTACCAGTAACTTCATCTGACAGCCATAATGTCTCTGCTTTGTCTTCATTTGGGACAGCATTGCTCCAGTGGCTAGAAAACATGACAGTGAATTGTAACATTTAGTAGTTCGAAATACTAAAACTCAGGGTGGAGGTGAATAAAAAATCAAGTTAGAAATGTTAGAGAAATCTGTGTATTTTTAACAATATCTTTTTTAAACCCAGCCTTATATAATTCTGGGCTGTCAAAAGCTCCTTATGGGCAATGACATTTTAAGAACAGCTACGTCCATCTCTCTTCCCATTAAACCTGTAGAGTGCTTGCATTTTCCCTTGCCATTTTCAATCAGTCTTGCATTAATAGTGAGAAAAATATAATAGAAAAAGGAGGTAATGGATGGACATTTTCTGACATTTGTTGCTGAGGTGCTGTGCTGTATGATTGATATTTTCTTCCTCAGTGCCAGCTGAAAGCCTAACACTAACATATCAAGCATGCATTAGCATCAGGGTACAACTTCATTTAATCATATATCTCCAGGAACAATGCCCGTCCGGCCAGGACAACATCAGGGAAAAACCCCTTATGTTCACCTGAGACTATTCTGGGGAGGCAGAAAGACCCCAAATACAGATCAGTGATCTCTGCCGTTCTTTCCAGAACTCTTGCCAGCTTGTTGCCTGAAACATGCCACTGGAGATGGTCCCAGTCCTGTGTCCCTGGAGGCCACAGCTGCAGTAAATGTACAGGTAGAACAAACACTGGTGTAAGGAGGACAGCAACCCTTTAGTCTGGTTTTTCCTTGGCTTTTCAGTAAATTTCTTTCCTGAACGCTGCACCTGGCTCATCCGTAACATGAAGGAGCTAATAGAAACACAGCAAGGGAGGAAGCTGGTTTGGAAGGCTCCAACTCTGTTATGGCAGGGCCTTTCAGGAGCCACTGAAGGCTGGAGGAGTGGTTAACTTAGCAACAGGCAGAAGAAATTCTCCCCTGGGGAACATGGCCCTTTCCATCCTTACACTTCTATCCATATGCCTTCAGGCCTGCATAATCACCCCAAAATGCTAAGAGCAAACTAACTTGGGGGAAGACGTAAGAAAGAAAGGAGAGAAAAGAGAAGCAAATGAAAACAAACTGTAAAGAAAAATAAACCTCAGAAATATTTTTCAGATTTATCCCACATTAAAAACTCACATAAGTGAAAACCCACCCATTTAGGAAGATTTATTTCAGTCAGTGGGATTACTCAAGAGGTACGTTATGACTCAAGCTGAGAAATGTTGACTCACATCTGGCCCTCTGCAAAAATGCAAATCTCTTAGTAGCTTCTAGAACTACTCTCAAGTAATCAATCGGATAAAAGAGCCTATATACCCAAGAGATGTTTTTTGCATTTTACCATTTAATATCTTGTTGAAAAAAAACAGTTTTGAACTGAAAGAAGCAGCAATATAAGTTATTTTAGTATTCAGCTAAAAATAGTAAGCTATTTCCTGAATTGTTGTAGCTTGAGGATTCCATTCCCTTTAATGTTTTAAATTTGCATGTGCCTTGATAATGCCTTATTTTGATTTACATGAAGCAAATGTAACCAAATCATGATTGCTGGTACTTACACAACTGTTAAATATTAAGGATGGCAATTAATACTTCCTTCCAGTGTTAAGTTACTGCAGGCAGGACTTTATGTTAGAAAATATCTGTTATTTTTAGAAAATATCAGACAATTTTGTCACTGGCCTCATTACCAGTTCAGCATTCTCCTACAGGATCATTATTATGCAGAGGTGACAGAGTTTGTGGAGGCAGTCCGTAAGTGTGGGCTATTGAAAGATAGAGGAAATGACATCCAAGCTTAATGGCAACGAGATTATTGTAATTTTAAAACAAAATATCCTCAAATTCAATTCAAATGTTGTAAATTCATCATGCTGTAAAGTTTACACAACTCTAAATATAGTATTCTTACAAAGTATAGGGTTACTTGGAAAGATAGTATCATAAAATATTTCATTTTGGAGGCATGGGTATAAATCATGTCATTTGACTTAATTATACAGAACCAGTGCTTACTGTTATTGTCTGATTATTAACCCCCATATGAGCTATTTACATCTCAGTCTTGAGTAATCAGTATGATGATTACCTGCCTGTTGTGGGTAATAATTAAGCAGAAAAGTCAGCAACAAAATAATGAGATTTTTTAATATTCTTTTTAGGTCAGACCTAATGAGCACAGAGCATAACAGTGGGTCTTGAGCATAATGCAATTGAGATTAATTTTTAAGAGGCCTAATTTCTTCACTTACAGATATTTATTGTTTGGCAAGGAGAAGCTAAAAATGTTTAGGAGCAAATAAACTAAAAGGTCTGGTTCAATATAAGACCTGGATGCTTCAAAAGACTTAGCTGCTTCATATCATGACACAACAGAAGAAGATGGGATTATTTACACTTGAGCCTTGCTTATGTCAGTATTCATTCACGTGCTTCACTCCATAAGCAACCTAGCAGGAAACTCTCACTGAGGTGCAATGTGACCCTGGTGGCACTGCAGCAGTTTGCACCAGCTGATGAGTACTATCATGAGTAGTTCCTCTGAAATCAATGAGATTATTCATCAGCAGAGATTTTTCCAGGCACCTAAAAATTATGGGCATCTAATATTTATTCAAATGAAGAAAAGGTACTTTCAGCTTAATATCAATGTACTAGCAGGGTTGATTCAGCTTGCAGAGTTGTCTCTGAAGGAAGTGGCAGCAGCTTGCTGGCCGTAGGCTTGGAAATTAGATCCAGTGACGCTCTAAGAAATTTACCGCAAGGTACTAATACTGCAAATATGCTTGTAAAGCATATGGCTCTGATCTGAAAATACTGAAGCATGAGCTTGTTTTCACTTGAGTGGTCCTATGGGTCTGTCATCTTAGATTCATCTGGAATTCCGCAGCTGGTGTACAGTTTGGAGGATTATTTGTTAGGGTTCATCTTGCCAACATATTAAACCACTGTTGTGTTGCATTAATCTTATGCCATCAACCCCAAATTATAGAGTCTCACTTTAATTTTATAGTATATTCTACTTTTTTTTTTTTTATCAGTGTTGACATATATTAACCATATATAAGCCAAAGTAAAAAGTAGTCTTTACTGTAAAAAGTAGTTCCTTTGGAAGACCAGTCTTTTTGCTGATTTTCTCCAAACCTCCTCCATTTTGTTTATGGTTAACTATCCATTTTTTCATCTGAGGACAACTCAAAATAACATCTTCTTCCAGCCACATTAGAGATATATACAGAAGGACTTATATCTCTACTCTCTTGGTAATGAGATGTCATGGTAGTGCAGCCTACATATGTTTTGGTTTTATTTCCTACCATGTTGCAAAGCAATCTTATATGTAATCCATGCTGGGAGAACTTTTTTTCTGAATGTCTTTCTTCATCTGAATCAATGTTTAAACTATATTTCATATTTTTCTTTTTGTGTTTCAAACAAATTTACCTTGCTTAATAATATTTCCATTCAAAATCCCTCATTAACACTGTTGGTTAGTTCAGACTCGCACACTACAGTGAGAAACCTATGCTAACCATTTCTACATGTATTTTCTCTGTTCAGGGAAAAGGGCAAATATTAAGCATGAATCATAGATGATATCATCTTTCATAAGATTCAGAAATCATAGTCATCTTTGTTTCATCCAAAAAACATCTTCATGAAGGACAGAAGTTACTGGGAAGTCACTAAGCGACCCATGGATTAATAAGATCTTAGTATTCTTATTTGATTTTGATTTAAAAATATTTGAAACATTGATGATTTGTGATCAGTTTCCAACTTTGCTCTCACATTACTTTCACAAGCTCTGATTGCAATATTTAACACTCAGATATTGCAGCATTAGTTCTCCGCAGTGTGTTTTCTCTTCTGTTTTTGTTTTTTTGTCTTTTTGTGCAGCTGTATTTTTGTATTAAAGGCTAATATGTTTTATTTCTCTACTGAAGGCATTTGGGGGTGTTTCTGTTTTCCAGTGGAGAATAGTATAGAAGGCCTCAGCTTTGCATAATCAGATTGTGATAGTTATAGGAGGGCTGGTGAGGCCCATCCAGAGGTTATTGCATGGCTGAGACCAAAACAGAGAACCAGAAATTATTTTATGTATATATTAAAGAATGTGCAACACCAGCTTATTATAAAGTCCCCTGGTGTTGCAAATACTTGTGTATATTTACCTTCACAGACATCAGTAATCAATTGGCAATAATGGAACTACTTGTGTCCACTTTAGATGAAGTGTTTGCTTATTCAGGAATAAAAGTTTGGGTCTTTCATCACCCTACGATACTTTTCCTTTCCTTGGAAAAATGTTTTAACTTGTATTTCAGCTCTCAGTACAACGCTCCTTGCATGAATACTTCATTAGAAGAGCTAACTCTTTAAACAGAAGGGAATTTTATCTTCTGGTTTTAATGGATACGTGTTTTATGACCATGATCTTTTAAACCTTCTGTTAGTTTTTTTATTTTTTTTCTTTTTGATAAAGTAGGTAGAGATACTTTTGGTCTGTGAATAAAAAACACTGGGATTTTCCTTAGCTCTGAAGATGAGTGTAGAAAAGAGCATTCTACATGATACATGAATGGTTGGAGGGGAGAAAGAGAAAAGGCTGAGGTTAAGATGAAAGTAGTAGCTTTTATTTCCTAACCCTAATTTTAAAAAACATACATTGACATTGAAAATGTTTACCAAAAGAATAAACTTCGTCAGAGCTTCAGTAGATTAAAATAAAAGTGAGCTAGAGTCTGATTGTCTTTTAGTAATAGTGAATACCTTTTCTTCTTCTTCTTCTATGTTTAACTCTGCCAACTAAATATAGTTCAGATTTTTACATTTTTATAGACCATGTGAGTTCCCTGCAGGCATTTTTTCTCTTTTCAGTGATTTGTGTGATTTGAATTATAGGGGATGATAAGCATTTGCTGTTCAATAGTGTAGTTAATGCTCAGCCCCCCGGGTAACAGAGCACTGAAGCATTTACTACTCAGTGGTAGTTCTGCAACAATCAGCAGCAGCATGGCTCTATCACAGTAAATTTACATCGGTACACTTGGTCCTCAGGGAGCTGAGCCCTCACTCAGCAAAGCCTAGGGAAAACCACCAGAACGGACGTTGTCCAGGCTTTCCAAGTGGCGCTGCAAGAAAAGTGCACTAATTTAACAGAATCAGGAACAGAAATCACAGATGGCACAACATGAAAATAACCCAACTTTAATTTTCTCTGCTTTTTCCCCCAGCAGCATAAAAAATAAATGCTGAGACTGGAAAGTTGGTTGAGAATTGAACGTTGCGAAAGGTACAGCACTGGCAGACCCGCTGCGGTTCTGGTGCAGAAGCCAGAGACCCTGGGAGGGCTCGGGGACCTTTCACTCCTCTGTCAGCGAGTCGTGTGCCTTACCACAAGGTGTCCGTGGGCCCACAGTGCTGGGGCTGTACGGTGCTCTTGTGCTTGTGCTTGTGATGGGAGAGCAGCAGCGGCGGCATCAGCCAAACAATAATGGCTTTTACAGGGTACTTTTCTTCAGTAGCCCTGAAAGCATTTTATAAAGGAAGCCAATATCATCTTCACATGAAAAATGGTGAAACTGAAGCAGAAAAAGCCCCAGGAGCTGGCCACAGTCCTTCAGCAGGACTGTGACAGAGTTAAAAATAAGGCTGAGGTTCCCAGAGCATCTGCTGAGCGCTTTAACTGCTGCAGCCAGCACCGCCTCTGCGAAGTCCGCCTGGAGGCCTCGGGCTCCAGAATACAGACTGACAACATCATTTTTCTCTTACAAAAGATGAGGCAGACGAACCTACAGCAGTCAAGATGAGCTCCAGCCAGGAAACAGTGTGGAACTGAGAAGCGCTTCTCACAGAGGACGTTATGACTGTGAGAGAGAGAGGCTGCCGTGGACCGGAGAGGTGCAGCTCTGCACTGGTGATGGGTGAATGCCCAGGGAACCTGCACATGATGACCGTTAATCCTCTACTGCATTTGTGAGGCTGACTGGTCATACAGTAGAAAGCCTTGGAGTATAAACCTAGGGCCGCCTCAGCCCCCCGTTCAGGGCCCGCAGGGCTCCACATCCAGGTACACATATGAGGTGTTATAGCACAAGCAGGCCCAACAGGCCCTTTGCAAGCTCCAGGCTGAGATGCAAGTCTGATTTTGAGAAGACCCCTACGTTATGCTTCATGTTTGCCTGCCTGCTGCAGTGTGGGAACAGCATAGGGACATTGTAGAGAGCCTCCGGAAAGCTGATGTTGACAGACGAGTGAAGAAGACCAAGAAAAAAAGTGTGATGTGCGCTAAAGTTGTGGAGACAGAGCTGCTGACATCCCCTGGCAGTGCTGAGAATGTAATACTGCCATGTGGTTGTGAATAATTAAAAAGCAGCTTGATGACATTAGGATTGAGACTGCTTTGGATTCGGCAACAAATTTAGGAGCTGCAAGACTTTCAAAGAGCAGGAATCTGGTCACAGTGCAGACAAGACTGGCTGGTTGGCTGGGCTTAGCTAGATCCCAGGCAAGCACTGGGCTCCAGGCAGTGCTCCGGTGGGCACGCATCTGCTTCTCGAGTCAGAGGACAAGAACTTAATTTCCATGCACCCAGCCTGGGTGTGACCTTAAGCCCAGGACAGTCTGATAGTAAAGTGATAAAGGCCATGTACTTACATGGAGCCTGGAATCAGCCCTACATAAATGACAAAGATAAATCTTACCCAGCAGAAAAGTGTGGTCTGTTTTATTTGGCCACTCTTGTCAAGCAAATCAAAATATTGTTCCAATTCTAGAAGGAACTCTGAGTTTAAAATTGGGGGGGAGGAAGGGGGGAGGAAACTACAAATAAAATCAAAACTGAAAATGGCACACTTAAAACCAAAGGTACACTAGCCTAATTGCAAACCAGCTGACTATGAGGCAAAATATTCTCAGCAGATTCAGAGTTCAGGTTACTGAACTTAAAGCTAAAAAGCAGATCCTTGGGGAGTGTGCTAGTAATATCTGAATAAATGCTGTAGTAGCATCTGAGAGAAGTTCAGAATGATGAAGTATAAATGGTCACGATTCAGAATCTGTGGTCTGAAAAATAGGAGAGGAGCAGCTGTAGCAGGAAGATACAATTTTAATGTTGTAAGTCTCAGTGCACGTGTTTATAACGCAAAGAATCTATATCACGTTTACCTCTGCTGTTGTCTCCATGCTCTTTCCTGTATCACAGTATGCCTAAGGCAATAGGAGAGAGCTGAGGCATAACGCGGAGCTACACGTTACCAATAAAGGCGAGGGTGCAGCACAGGCCATCTGTTATAAGTGGTAGTATGTGTGATCAAAAGAGTGATGTCTCCTACTTATACGCAAATATATATATATATATATGTATGTATGTATGTATATATATTTCTTTAAACCTTGTGTAGCTGAGAGAGAAATCATTGATCCAGCTAGGATAAAACTACACCAGACCCTTTTTTTTAGGCTCTTTCTAGAGCCGAGTCACATATGGAAGCAATTTTGGATAACGTGCTGTAAAATGCATTCCAGGGAATAATCTCATTCTGGCAGGGATTTAACTAAACAGTTCCATAAATCTTCCACCCCTAATTTCTCTCTGTATATGATTCTTTAAGCTACAGCCAGATAATTTATGTTCTCTATAGCTTTTGAGTCATCTAATATTTTCTGGTTTATAGCTTGACCTGTGTATGACAAAGCCCAGCTTGTCTGAGGACACCCTAATAACAGCAGGTTTCAGAGATGACATTGCCAACTCATAACCCTCTTTTTTTTTTTATTATTACTTTTATCTGTGGATTGGAATATACTGATAAGAAATCGCAGCAGTGGCCAGCCTCCCCTAGAGCCTTTATTAAATCCTTATATTGAGAAAGTGCAAAGCAACAGAAATGACAGAAAAATAGAGGCCCAGATAAGCAGAATTGTAATGGAACAGGTTTGAGTGAGGTTTGGTCCTCATTTCTTAAGTGTGGTTGTTGGGAGGGGGCAGTGTCATAACATCGAATCAATAGTGCAGCCCCGGAGGACTGGAGACACTGCACGTCGAAGGCGGTGGCGCGGGTCTGCAGAAAATAACCCGTTGTTTCCGAGCACCTCGGAACTTCTCATCCCTATTAGGAGCCATTGGCAAATGAAATCTTTGGCAAAACGGCAGATTCCTGAAGCACCAGTTTGGCACTAATCATTACGGAAGACAGAGGAGTTTGGGCTCATTTCACCAACCGTAGACATCTAAATCTTTAAATCACCTTCTGGAGGTACCACGCTCTCTGCTGCCTCCTCTAGCCTTAGCAGAGGGGGAGAGGCAGGCACTGCCAGAGGACAGTTTATCCCACCTATCTGTCCTACGAAAGATAACTTCGGAGGACTAAATCTTGCTTCATGTTTCAGTGGGTGAGGTTTCATTGGATGAATTTCAACCAACAACTGGAATACTTCCAAAGTTTTCCTGAAAAACAAAAAGCATTTGAGAAGCTTGAAGTCTGTAATAAGGTTGTGATAAACTCTGAAGCTTTGATGACCCGAAGCTTTGTCTTACCAGTGGGAGCACGAGAGAAACTGTAAAACTACTAGAAACTGTAGTTAAAAATCTTTCAGAAATACTTTGATCTAAGTAAGACTATTGCTTGGGGAAGATTTCTTTCAAGAAGAAACTGCCAGGTGAGACTTTTGACTGTTAATGAATAGCATAATAAAAGGAAGTCACGTGAAATGTTTTTGCAGATAGGTGAACCAATTAGTGTTATTTATGATTATAGCTGTGTCCTATCAAAAGTATGAAGAGAGATACCAGAAAATAAATCATATTCACTGGCAGACCGAATGCTACACTTTTCAAATGATAACATTTGTAAGCAAAGAAGGATCTGAATTATATCTAATTAAAAATGCATAACTACAATTTTCAGTGGATAAATGGGAGGGAGAAAAAAGGAAATGGGAATACAAAAGCAAAGAATAGTTTTTTGCAGTAATTCTGAAAGTGATGTAATTTTCTTATTTTTTTGTGGGGAGTAAAATAGTGTGGAGATTTATTACAAGTAATAAATCAATTTCCATTACAGATGTAATCTCAAGTTTGGAAGAACTCTCTTTTGAATAACTAGAAAGTTTTTTCTTTTTTTTCTTTTTTTTAATTCAAGACATGATTGTATTGCCTGTGATTGTGTTAGTAAGTTTGTTTCACTATGAATATATCGGACTTGGATATAACAGCATTAGTTGCTTATGAAGTAAGTATGCAAAAGATAAGCGACTAGAAATAGCTCCCATTTTAATTCTTCTATCAATAAAAGCTTGCTAGACCTTACTTAGTAATACAGCTGAGCATAAATCAGGATCATTAAATGCATCTATGTATTTAATCCTGCAAAACAGAGCACTCAAACGCTACTTTAGTAAAGCACTGAACACTTAATTTTAAGAACGGTTTAAGCTGGAATGTTCCCAAACATCGTCGTTGAGGAGGCTCGCACTAATGACAGCCTGATCCTGCATCCCAGATGTGCATGCACAGAGGTATGGAAAGACCACGTTCGCTATCTTGTGGTTTTGGATCAGCCTGAGTGAATTTTCATTATAAAAGACTAAATACGTAGGCAAGAAAGTCAGCTGCTTACCAGCGTTGATTGAAATCTCAGTATAGACAATATTTGGATTAAGATTTGCCACATAGACATTGCATGTAAACATACAAACTTTTTCATGTCAATTACTGATGCCAGAAATGTGTTTACAATCATTTGTCAAAAAAAGGGGGGGGAGGTGTTTCCTTAAAATGACTATGAAAACTGTGGTTGTTGCTAAGGCAAAAATAAGACCTCAAAACCAGTCCTAACAGAAAAGCCACTTGCTAACCTAAACTGAGGGAGCTCCAGCTGGCCTAGAGTAAGGACTTGGTGATAAAGTAAAAGCTGGGTCCTCTTACCTCTTTGAGGTTCCAGTCTGGACAGTAAGAGGAGGCAAATGCTCGAGCAGCTGAATTAGTAGTGGGAAAAAAATAATTTTTAATTTTTACTTTAAATTTATCTTCTACTGTAAAATTATGCAATCCTGTATCCCAAAAGAGCTCTAGGGCTCTTTATGGCCTAAATATAAACTGAACAGAACTACTCTAATAAATGAATCAGATAAGGATAAATGCTATTAATCAAAAGCATACCACTTCTTATGCGTGATATTCATGCTATGTGGCGATGATTTGTACTTCTTTCCCCAGAATAGCGAATCAGAATTTGAAGCCACATTTCAGAATCAAGTGCAAGCTCCGTGATGAGGTAGCAGATGAAAAAGGCAATTGAACTGCACTAGCAAACTATGTCTTTACCTTGATCAGAATGCAGTGGTCTAACTGTGCTGTAGACTTGGCCTCATTCAAGGTAATTTGATATTGATCATCCTTCAGCTGGAATACTGTAATGATCAAACTGATCAAACGTAATGCTACACAGATAGTTTTTCAGGGATATTATTTCTATGAAAAATCATTGCATCACAGAGAAACAAAGCGGACTGTCAAAGAAAAAATATTTATAATGCTAAATTTCTTTTTCTTTTTTTGGATGTTTATGTATTGAGCTTCTTTTTCAACATTTGCAGAAGGCTGAGAAATACGTGGTTATTTCATATGTGCCCTTAACATAGATAATTTTTTGATCCTCTTAGATGCACTAATAAAGTAAACAAAGAATGCAAACCAGGCCTTTCATAAACAGGCCATATCTAAGCATTTCTTTTGAATTCAGTGATTTACCACAATCTATCTCTGATATTCAATAAATTCTCTAAATTCAACAGAAACTTTTTTCATTTACTTGAATGAAAAGAGTGTTTAGACTTTGCCAAAAATCCTATTTATAAATGAAGCACTTTCATCTGGTTTCTCCTAATTCCTTTGTTATAGCAGTGGCGACTGCACCCATTTCCAGTGCAGAAATGTGACTTTTCCGCAGATTACCAATCCTATCTGCTGTTTGCAGCTGATCGATTCAGTGACCATATAAATTGCTGTATAGGCTTCCATACCTAGTTCTATTAATCCTGCTATGACAGTCAGATTGATCAAAGGTATATTGATTTCTGAAAATTTTACTGGGGCTTTTGACCAGTCTAATTTGGATTGCATTGCTATAATTAGACACACTTTGAAAGGTATTTTACTTATTGCAAAGATGTGTGTGTTTTATCTACACCGTCTTGTTTCTGCATCTTCAGTATCTTCTATGACTTATATTTCTTGAAAAGCAAGTGTGTGGTTCTGTCTTCAATTCAGATGTTCTGAATAGTCATAGAATTAAATTTGGTAGGAATTTACTTTAATACTAAGATGAATTCATCTTATGTCCAATATATAAGTGGAGGTAATCAGTGTGATTGCTTATAATAGTCCATTTTCAGTGGGAATTGTAAGCAATATTCAAAATTCATCAAGGTTACAGATATATGTTACTTAGTCAAGTAATTAGTGTAGTCTTTTTAGACAGTTAATGCCATTAAATTCTAACATATTGTATTGGATTCTGGCAAACAATCAGAGTCTTCGGCAAGCCTCTTAAAGAATATAAAATACGTTAATGAATAAGTGCAAATGAAAAATCATTACCTTAAGTCTGCATAGCAGAAGCATGAAAACAGTTTAGTTTTTTTGCCTTAGGATGACAACTGTAAACAGAGCTTGGGAAGATATGCTTAGGAGGCACTTCTTCCACATGCGCTGATTAAGAATATTCTGCTTATTTTTGCCTATGCCGAAGTGAACAATGCTATGAGGGCAGCATGAACTGGACAAATTTTAAGTCCTATTCACAGTTACTTTAAGTGGTTGAATTTCAAGGCAGTGGTTCAAACATGGTGTGGACGCATTTTATTCAGTATAATTTTAGAAGGTAATAAAAATGCAAATAGCTCCTGAAAGTAAGTCATATCACCTAAAGGTTCAGATGTCCTCTTTAAAACAAAAAAACTGTGTTACATTAAAAAAAAAAAAAAAAAAAAAAAAAAAAAAAAGATACCATAACAGATTAAACTGGAATGGATCTAGTGATCTAATGGAAGCATTAGAAACCACAGAATGATCTTGTTCTCTATCCAAGAACATGAACTTAAGCAAGTCTTTTTCCAGTGCTGCTTTCACACTTACAGCATCATGTCTTCTGTTATTGAAAATACACAAGCTCATTGAAACAATTCCCATTGTAAGTAAGTTTGTACTTTCTTTTGCCTTGATACTTTGTCACCTGACAAGAATTGATTCATATCAGTGGAATAACCTCAGCGGTAATCTCATCTGATGTATTCATCCTTGCAGGTACTGAAAATATACCTATATAAACATTTCTATTTGAATTCTTTTATGATAGCTTGTGAGGACTACAGAAAGGAGCAATATTAATAATAAAGTCATATAGTTGCAGGTATACGAGCATATAAAATTTCACAACAAACTTTTCCATTGCAATATTAAGGTTCGAATTGTCGTTGTTGCAGGGCAAGTGCAACACTGCAGAACAAGTGTCTCCTTCAGCCTCTCTACGAATGGAGTAAGTACCAAGAGAGCTCTTGTAATTAGGAGGATACCTGTAGCTGAATGGCCAGAGTGTATTGTATGTCAGTGTACATAATGTGCATTAGAGGGACATAGAAATCAATATACTTGGTCACCCCATGGACCACGTCAAAATGCCATGTCGGAAATTACACCAAAAGTGCATGTATTGGTTGCTTTACCTTGGCTTACTGCAACAATATTAATATATTTATTTTTGTTTTATTATTGAAATGAATGGTAGCCAGGCATAAATAGACTGTTTCTCAGAAAGTATCATTGAAATTAGCTGATTTTCCCAGAGAGAAAAATGAAATCTCCATAATTCTGCTTTGCTCACCGTATTTCTAAGTATCTCTTTTCTGTTAGGAAAGAAAACATTTCAACTGGTTTGAAGACTTAATATGCTCCTTGTTTTGAAGACGTAATATGCTCCTATCCACTTTTTATGACTTAATAGTTAGAAACAAACAGCTGTATGATCTGTGTAACTTGATGAGGGTCTGGTGCTTCTTTACAATCCATCTTGAGAGCAGGAAATAGAAATGTCTTACTGGCAAACCAGTAAAAATACTTGTGCAATCATTTAGTAACTGCAGAAAGCAGTTCATCTGACTCAGGCTCTTGAAATTACATGGAAATATTTAGCTTGTTCTGAGACAAGCCACTGT
The DNA here is from genome assembly GCF_028389875.1 of Rhea pennata. Taxonomy (NCBI): domain Eukaryota; kingdom Metazoa; phylum Chordata; class Aves; order Rheiformes; family Rheidae; genus Rhea; species Rhea pennata. The sequence goes on along the minus strand of NC_084671.1, from coordinate 16,580,349 downwards.
TGAGCAGCGTTGATCCTGAAGAGACTTGCCTCGGGCTTTGTGTGTCTCACTCAGCCCTTCTGTTTGTGGGTCGCTGCTTGCCTGTATTCTTCCACTTTGAACCCCTCGGCTAGTTTAAATTGAAGTCTGAAAGACATTACTGCAAGCGATTAATGTAAGTTTTCTGCAAGTAAATAGGTCAAAGAGGGAGTCTCTACTAGTGTAGCCTCCTACAAAAGCGAAAGATTTGAGCTCTTTCATTATTAGGTACCAAGTAGTCTCTTGTGAAGAGAGACCGTAAAAGCACAACTGCAAGGGAAGAATCAGTCAGACCTTGTCTCACTAAGGAACTCAGTCACAAGACACAAATTCATAGAAAACCAGAACTCCAGCTCCACGTTTAATGACTTGTCTCCTAACTTTATCCCATGGTCTCTCTCTCTCATGCATTGCAATTTTTCTGTGGCCAGTAAATTGTTCTTTATACATTCCTGCCTTTCTTAGACCTTTTAATACTGTTACTGCGTTTCAGAGGAGGCAAGGTATTTTTACTTTTTTGTGGATGTAATCAATAACCAGTCACATTTTCATTCATGTCTGACCCAAATAACAAGTCAGGTAAATTCTCTGAATTCATTTCTCATGCAACTGTTCCAGAATCACTGCTGTTCTTGGCTTAAAGTCACTGGAAAGTGCCAAGGCACTTGATCACAATTCTTATTTTATTTAACAAGGACGTTTTCTTGAAGGTTCCTTAGATACCAGCAAAATTGCATGAACATTTCTTAAGAACAAAAACTTCCCTCTCCTACCTGATAAAAATAGGAATTTTATCTAATGGATAATGTCTCTTGGTTTTTTGTCATGGTTCACAAGTCAATTAAAATAAAATGTAAACAGATGAAATGGAAATTGTAGTACAATTAAATTGTCACTAAATTAATAGCCAAGAAATTGTGCAAGAAATCACCCAGGATCATGAAAAGAGAAGAGAAGATGTTATGATGGTAAAAATCACAAATGTCTATGAGAGATGTTATTTCAATCTGAGACATGCTAGTTATACTTGAGTAAAACAACTTGTTGCACAGAAAAAGAGGTTTTACATCACCTCATGTTGCGTATTGGTTATTCTGCTTGTTAACTTTACTCAGCAGGTTCACAAAAGTGAGAGTTCTCGTCCTGTGATGAAATACAAACCTTAGCAGGAAACATAGTTTCTGTGCCCCTGCACGGGTTCATCAAGATACTGATCAGCATCTGAAAGATTTCCCTGCTAGTGCTAGCTCTGATCACCAGATAAATTCTTTAGAAAGTACATGTTCATTTTCTGCAATATTTCAACATATTCACTTCTTTATCTTAATTTTCCCATCTAATCCTTGCTCAGTTTATCTCCTGCAATAACAGCTCCAAGACTGCTCTCAAACCTGGACCAACAAACCATCTGAGCTAAACCTTTTAAATCAATTAATACTGGAACAAGAAAACTATGGAGAAGTTTGGTGTGGATTACAAGGTGCAATTCAGATTTATGTGGGTTGAGCTGGTTGAGAATCAACTTTAGACTGACCTTAAATATTGCTGATTGAGTACATGTTCTCTTTGTGCAGATGTTTAGTTACTCCCATGATTACAGCTACATGGCTGTTTAATGAAGACAGGTCCTTCAATTAAGAGCTAGGTACTTCATGTGAACCTTTCTACATGTATTGTTTTGTTTGACAACTTCTTAATGAAAAAGATCCTGTACTTCTGTTGTGCTCAAATCAAATGTCAGAAGTCAATCTCTACTCTTCAAACTTGAAACCAATTTCTTGTGTGAAAAAGTTGAAATATGTGTAGATATGCAAAGAAGTATTATAGATTTGGGCTTCACACCAAATTAAAAAGAAGCAATTTTATCATCTACACTGCCTGACACATTCTGACTATATCAATTCCAGGGATAAAAGTGATAAAGGAAATTCACTAGTCACAATGCAAGGTGAGCACAAAGTAATTGATTTTTTTTTTTTTTTTTTTTTTTTTAGTGGAAACAGAACTTGCTTTCAGCTGAGTATTTTCATTCTGTATGGCAGAATTCTGTAAAAGGTCTGAGAAAAGGGGTTCCTGGAAATGAGTAAGGATTTCTACCGTGTATTATTTACATCTGTCATAAACCAGCTTTAGATTTCTGCTGAAGGGCTCTATGTGATGGCTCAATTCCTTTTAAAATTGTAACTCATGTATTCCTTTCTTCTCCACTCATGATTCATCTGAAGATGCAAAGTTGGTGACAAAATACAGGTAAGGAGATAAACTGAGCAATGATTAGATGGGAAAATTAAGATAAAGAAGTGAATATGTTGAAATATTGCAGAAAATGAACACGTACTTTCTAAAGAATTCATCTGGTGACCAGAGCTACTAACGTTATCAATGTGTAAAAAGGATGTAGAAATATCTTCGAGCATCTTTGAAAGGATAGACTATATATTCTCTAATTGCCAGAAGTACCACTGCTAAGTATCGGAACACAGTAACAAGTATATTTCTGTTTTCCATGAATATTTGTTGTTTTGTTTTACTTTGTTTTGTTTTTTAATCTGTGTAACAGTGCATATTGAATAGTCAATCAAAAACCCAATAGTTTATTTCCAAATATTGTTGTAGGATCTGCAAAGCAAAGATCTGAAGCAGAGATGAGCTGGATATGAAAAATATTTAAGTAACATGTCAGCAAGACATGTTACCTATTAATAAAAATCGACTGAAGATCTCTATGGATAAAAAATGATGAAAGCTAGAATTACTGATTAGAATTACTAGTGAGTAATTCAGTCTGTCTTTGTAGTGGTTTTAAAGGCTGAGGCAAAAATCAGTGATAGATATTTTGGGCTTATTCAAAACTAATTTTATCACTAAAGGGAAATAAAAGACAAAATGGTTGGGTTTAACAAAACAGTTAATGACATGAGACTAGTTAATGAGTATTTTGGTTTTACTTAAAAAGATAGCTTTACTTTGAAAAGGCTACACTTTTCAACAAAATTTATTCTTTTCTTAAAAATAGTGTGGTGGAAATATGCTTAGCAATGCACAATGCAAACCATAGAGACACCCCTTTCCTTTCAGAGGACTTAGAGTTTAATTAGTGAAAATATATGATCCTTAGGAAGTATGCTACTGAAAATGGTCTTAAGCCTGCTGTGAGGTTGGGGAGGAATGGTTTTGTGTTTCACTACAGATTCCTTCATCCAGTTCCTCTTTTGACTCTTTAATGTCATGGTTATTTGAATTTTGTTTCAATTGCAGCACATTAATTTGCTGTAGGGTTTCTTTTCATCACAGTGTTTTCTAGACCAGAGAATTCACAGTGATAACAGTCTCTACCCTTAGATTTCCCTTAGATTTTTTTCCACAAGCAGGAATAGTCTGATATCCTTCCTTTGCTCCAGTTAAGATGATTTGTGTTAGTTTGTGATGAGAGAAATCCATCATTTTGCCACACATGCAGTCCAAGATCCAGCCCATTGAAGCCAATAGGATACAACTGGCTCAAGTGATCTTCAGGACCTCAGAAGTGAAAATGGTGGAAACCCAACAAGATCGAAGTTTTAGACTCTCACCACAAGGCCAACCAGTGTACTGACTGTTTCATGGTGCTCTGTGAAGGGTGTGTGCTGTACTTTCAATGCAAACGTGTAATGAACTCAAGCTGACATGAAAAGAGGTAGCAATTTCTGGTTTTAATGTCTGAAGATTCCTTCTCTCTACTTCTTTTGAACAAGTAGACCTGACCTCTGAGAAGAGTCTCACTGTATAACTTCATTAAGTAGATTTGAATTCGAACTAGAGAGGAACAGAATGTGTTTGCTGGACAACAAATGATACATTCGTGTTGTAGTAAGGGATCATATTATTTTATCTTTGCATAGAAAAGCATTTCATATTACTTATCATTTGGAATCTTGTAGTAATAGTTTTGAAGACAGACGGTTTAAGAGCTATGCCATGGTCTAGGTTATTAAACTGTGCAAGGTATAATCAAGTAATTCAGCTAGCAACATGCATGGTATAATGAGAAATGGTTGTTTAGACTCCAATTTATAGTTGTTTGTTTTATCATTTTACCCTCAGGACAGAGTTTAAATGTTTAACTCTGAAGCTTTTCTAATATTATACAAAGCACAAAAAACATAAGGCATCTTTGCCTAATTTACAATGGCATTTTTAATTAAATGTTTTTCCTTTTCATTGCAAACTGAAAATAAAACAAAAAGAAGAAAAAGAAAAATCAACATTAGGAGGTTTAAAGCACACAAGCTCTCTTTCACATTAGAGATAAAAACTCTCATTTGTTTTATTGCAGATGATCATGTCTTTCATTTTACCTAAAGGCTATTTAATTTGTTGAGTTTTTTTGTACCTGAGTTTGTGGTCTGCTCATTATTTAAGCCTATCCCAGATTCTAATGAATTATCTTCACAAAATTCTTGTCAGAGAGATGATGATGATTTATTTTCACTTTTATAGATCAGAACAAGGTACATCTGAAGCAGTAAATATCTTTGTGGATCCAGTGCTGTGTTCAATGTTGTATGAAGTGACATTTCCTCAACTCCAGCCAAATGTCCATGCCACAGAACTGGTGTTCAGTCTTGATGTGCTATCAGCTTTTGTAGCATCAGCACATCCATTAGTAATCTCACGGAAGGAACAAAATTCACTAAATGTTCAGACTGCTTTTGCAGAATACAGTGTTTTTCAAACTGGAAAGGAATCTGCTTACAGGGCCTGGGTTCGGGAAATCCTCTCTTAACAGCGGGACTGTGACCTGCTGCTCCAATGTCAGGGTGAACACATTGGTGTAACCCTTCAACCAAGCAGAAGAGGAAATTGGCTGTGTTTTCACGTAATGTGTTTTTGAACAGCAATGGGTCCCTGAAAATCACAGTATTGTTTTTTCAGAGTGCGAACCTGAGGGCTTCAAACAAAGTTAGTGCATGCCTAGGACTTCCTGTCACCCCTGTACAGACACAGACGTGCATGCCTACGGTCACAATTACACTTGATTGCATATGAAATGCATCTTCAGTAAAATCTGCCCGCAAGCTTGCTAGATTGAATTTTGAAGCTGGCTTGAAGCTACCTGTAAAACTTCATCTCATCATGGAAGTCCATTGCATGGCCAAAATAGAATATAGAATATACAGAATATAAAAAATGGAACAAATATAGAATGAAAGTCTTCCTCTTTGCTGAATTTGGAACTCTTAAAATTTTGCATACTTTATTAAAAATAAGCATATAAACTAGGTGAAATAGTTCAATCAAACAAAGCCCAAGCTGAAGACAGTAATTTAGAAGCAGGCTACTTTTCTCCTATTTTATGAGTTGAAATGGAAAATAATGGCTTATTTTCAAGAAACAGGAGCCTAATTCTTACTACATTCATAACCTAAATGTGCACACTCACTCGTTCATCTAAGTCGCAGATAGGTAGTTAAGTATCTAGGCAATTTTTTGTTTTTGTGCTGTATCATTCAATTGTATGTGAACTGATTTATCTGAGGCTGGACTTCTACGTTACCCTCTAGATTTTATAATTCCTAGATTTTCAGAAGGCTTGTTTCTGGTCATGAACTTTGCAGTTCTACCTCACATGATGTAAAATTCTTGCATCATTACTTCCAGATGAAAGGTTCATTACTAACAAGTAATACACACACACACATACACACATATATATACAGTTTAAGAGATTTTAGAAGAAAAGCAATAACCTGGATCCCTCTAGAGGCCATTTGTGTAATATTCAGTAGTGAAAAAGGATTCAAGCTGTCTCTCAATTCTCTGTCAAGGCAGTTTATCCATCTCTGTTATTATTTATTACCTTGCAAGCATGCTTTGTTTGGCGGGTGAATGCTGCATAATTATTGAACTTTTTACTCCTTAAGCCAATTCAGACTTATAACTAAGTAATGAAGGAAGAGTTTCAGTGTGCATTAATTCAGATTTTTAAATGAATTCCTATATGCATGTGTCCTAGAAGAGTGTTTTTAGAAAATGGGTGTTTTATGTGAGACACCGATTGAGGCACCAGAAGGATAGGTTTCGTTTGCAACAGCATTGCCAAGGAGCTAATTGAACAAGACAGACAAAGAGGATACTATTACTTTCCCATCTGTGCGCAATTTTCGGCAAATGCCTGTGCTGGGCCTGATTCTGATCTCAAGTATAGTGCCATTACTCCTGCATATGTCTGAAAATCAAGTCTTAACCGTAAAAGCCAAGAGAGGTCGTCATGATGATTGAAACCTGCACCCAATTAGTCTAAGTGTGAATAGTTTGGTAGGAGGAAAACAATTCTCAACGCAGAAAAGAAATGAACCGAGTTTTCAAAACTCTCTATGTTGCCTCTGGGATAAATGTAATAACTAAATCCCAAATTTAGGAATACAGCTTTGTTATGATTACGTTTGTATCAGCTGAACACTGTGTATGATGAAGTTTCCACTTCAAATGTTTTATAGGACTGAGAGCGCTGCTAGTGCACTGGCTATTCAGGACAATCTGCTTATTGGGGTCTGCACATTGATTTAAAGGACAGAAATAACTGCAATTTAGCTGTAGTCTCTAGGCAATGGCAAACTGTGACTATAGTGTATGAAGTACTAGCTATGTTCCACAATCTGTTCTTCATTGATTGAAAAACCTTGCCACAAAAAATCAAATCAATTCAGATAGCCAACCTAAAAAATCAGAATGTTTTCATAGTGATCTTGGTAAAAGTCATTAGATAAACTTTGCTGTTTATGATACATGCACTTTCATATAATTTGAGATAATGATACATATTAATCATATAGTTTATAATTAATGTCATTTAAAATATTCATAATTCATCTCAAGTTCTTGTCCTAATTCTCCTAAAAGTTTATCATTCATATCTAGTTCCAGTTAGAGTCCTCCAACACTTTATTATTCCACAAGATCCTTCCAGGCATTAGAAAATCAATTTTAATTTTTAATGAAATGAATGTGAAGAGTGGTATACTTCTATACTCACTTCTGGCACAAACTAAAATTGGTTTTGATCATTAATTACATGTGAAATATCCTATTGTACACCATGAAATGTAATTTCATCCACATGAGTGAACACTGATTATGTACTTTTAAACAAGCGTTGGGTAAAATTACAGGCCATATTCAACTTTGCTGTAAAGGTGAAAAGAATAATGTTATGAGGAAAGATAAAGATGTGGGAGAATACTCATAAAGGCAATTTACAAAACAACTAACCAAGAGCAGCATAGTTTTATGCAGCATTAAGCTGCATTGGAATGAGTTCTGTAACCTGTGTTCGTATGCTGAAACTGCCAAAACCTAGATAGATCATGGATAATCTGATTTTCTGACCACGAGATTTGGGTATGTCAGCTTTCCATAATCTGGTGTTCACAAAAGGTAGTGATGGTGTCAAAATCTTACCTTTCACTTTCATGCTGGAGCTGAGCCAAACGCTATCGAGAGCAGTGGGAAGGCTCTGGAGGACTTTGCATCATTCTGCACTCTCTGCTTCACCGCTTTGCTTAAAAGCCACTTTACATTTTTTCCATGTGCTTGTTCATGATGGAAGTTTCATTTCAAACCAGGCAATCTATCTCAAAGGATGCGAGCTGTCAACAGGTACTTTCAGGCAAGGTAATTCTTTTATTCTGGGCTGATCCTCTAGGCAATTGATTTGTTGCTGCTTACTTTTGACTCAGTAATTAAGTGGAAAGCAGTAACGCATCCACGGCATCTGCCAGTAAGTGGAGCTCTCTGCTAGTCCAGGAAGGTGTGTCCTCACCAGGAGCCTTTATTTTTTTTTTTCTACTTCCTGAACTGAAACTATTATAGATTTGGTATTCAAATTTTCTTGACCCATTTTGCAACTTAGACATTATGTTGCACTTCTGTTGTGTTTTATAAAGAAGACACAATGGCTAAAATGGAGCAAATTTTAAATTATAATATTTGCATGAAGATTTTATTATTTTCTCTTTGACAGTAAACTTTTGAATTCATGCCCTCTGTCCCTTTGAAGGAAAAGATTTTAATATTTTAATTCTATTCCTAAGAAAAATGTCTGTGTATTTTTGGTTTAAAAAAGGTCCAGTTTGCTGTACCAGGGGTTTTGAGGGGAACGAAGGGTTGGCTTCCTATGCTTTTCACAATATGGGCTCATTGCCCACTGAAGTACATTTACAGTACTGGTTTCTAACAGTTCAAAATGTCAGCCTAGTTGAGCTGTGATTTAGTTTGTGGTTTTATAAATGGTTTACAGTGTAGGACTCCTGAAAGAAATACAGCGTGTAATAGAGAATGCAAAAAATAAAGTAGCAGCCAACCTCCTCTGGTGGAGGCTCCTTCTCAAATGGGAAGGTAGAGAAGATCGGTGGATCTAAAAAAAATGTTTTCTTTACAAACAGTGGAAAGAGATCTCATTCTTACAAGGAAACACTAAAACAAGAAGAAACACTCTGTTCACAAGATGAAAGGCTCATGCCAGCCTTGCACAATACTGTCACTCATGATAGCCTGTTACATTTCCCAGTCTCTGCAGAAAGCAAAGCTCAGCTGCACTTTCCCTCAAGCCTTCAAGAGATTGGTTGGGGTTTTTTGTTTATTTTTTTCTTTTCTTTTTTTTTTAAAGCATGAAGACTTACTTCATTTAGCTTTTAGTGGTACCTATGAAGTTCACACATATTTCCAGAAAAATACACTGGTATATCTCTGAGGGATCGCATTATTTTATTGCTGGTACAACATAGTGTAAGACTACATTTCAGATCGCTGCCAGGCAAAGCTGGCTCTTGTTCCATGTGAAAGTGAGCTCTCCCATAAACCACAGCCCTGTTTAGAACCAAGCTCAGGGACTGTTGTCTTTTCCAGAGCGAGGCAGGCAATGAATAGTTTCATTCAAAAAAAAAAAGAAAAAAGAAAGAAAGAAAGAAAGAAAAAAGGAAAAAAGAAAGAAAAAAGAAAAAGAAAGAAAAGAAAAGAAACTTCCATGAAAGTCCATGGTATCAGTGCAATAAACCTCAAAGCTTCAGTGACTTCGTTAGAGGATTCATTAGTTCATGCTTGCCTACACGCTCTTATCTTCGTAATTAACACACCAACACTTATCTCAGAGCATTACAGCAACATTGCATCAGCCTACATGGTTAACTGTGATTTATTAGACAGAAAAACAAAAACAATGTAAAATTTGTTGGAATGAATGTTGAGAGGAAAAAAAATGTCAGAATTTGATCTCACATATTTTCTTAAAGGAAAAGGCGATGATTCACTCCAAATCAAGGTCCTTTATATTCTTTGCTTTAATCATGATACTCAGAAATACCATCTAGAGCAAACTGGATTTTACAAATGTGTGTAAAAATCTTATGATGATTTACAAGAGCATTACAGGAGATGTCAAAATTCTTTAAACCCAAGGTCCTTGTCTGACATATTACATACCTGTGCGTCCAGACATGAAGAACGGTTCATTAATTTCAATGCAGCTGTTCAGATTTTTCAAACTGAGGAAGTGTTTAAATGCTCTGATTGATCAGTTACTCTTTCTGACATGTTTTATTCCAAGATTAATAAAGTCGAATTGAACTTGGGAATTTCTTCACTGTGAGTGTGACAGAGCACTGGAACAGGTTGCCCAGAGAGGTTGTGGAGTCTCCTTCTCTGGAGATCTTCAAGGCCCGCCTGGACGCAGCCCTGTCTAACATGCCCTAGGTGACCCGGCTGAGCAGGAAGGTTGGACTAGATGATCTCCAGAGGTCCCTTCCAATCTTACTGACTCTATGATTCTTTGATACTTCTTGAACAGCTATAGTTCATAGACAGCTAGTGCACATCCATTATTTTAAGACAACTTTCTAGTTGAGGTGAGTCAAAATGTTGCCAGCTTAAGTTAAGTAGCGGGTTATTTTGTGGCTTTCTGCCTCTGTGCTGCAATCCTACCTGGAGAGAGCCTCTTGAAAGAAGCGTTCAAATCACTGAAGCTGTTCCCACCTGCCTGCAGGAGATCCCGGAAGTAGAGAAAGCCACCTCGCTGGGTAATTAGGTGCTGAAAAAGGGAGTAATGCTCAAAGTCCCAGCTGGAATTAGCACTCATCACCAAAATCCCTGTTCATAACCAGCTGCTTATTTTAAGGGCTTGAATGAGGTACATACCTTAAAATAGCCTACTCCGCAGGGCCAAGACCTACTGCAACAAAAGTTAAAAGAAACAGAGATAGGACAATGATGAATTAGTATGTCATTTCTTTCTAGTGGCTTAAATACATTGTTTTGGTAAGTGTATTGATTTTAAATCATTATTTTTGAAGGTTAGGCCATCAGCTAAGTGTAGTCTCTGGATATGCTGCAATTCTTATCAAACAGAGTAAAATTCACTATGAAGAAATAGCTATTTTGTACCAGGCAAATCATAGAAAGCAAATGTAATTGAGGTCACCTTTGCTATTCTTTTGAAAATTGTCTTGTAGGGACTTAGGACAAGCACTTATGTCTGAATTCTTTGTGAAAATAAAAAAATCTTCAGGAAATTAAAGAGAATAAAACAAAAGGATATCTGAAAGTTCAATCATGAGGAAAAATATAAAAGAGTTAAAGATTTCCTATAAGCTTGCTAAGAATTTAGTGGACCTATAAAGAAGAGGACTGGACTGACAGTTACAGTCAGTTGAAACTAAGGAGATGATATTTCCAACTTCAAAAAAACTGAGCATTTGTATTTGGAGAGCTCTACTATTTCTTTAAACAGTGGTTATGAAAATAAATTCATAAACAGTGTGAGATCTAGCAATAAATTTCACAAAAGCTGTTTTGGATCCATTGCAGAGATAGGACCAAACCTGAGGTTTAAGTGAGATGTCCAGAGTGGTAGGGTAGACTGACTATAGATATAGCCACCACCTTCCTGCATTCTGTCCTGTAAGCAGTCAGAGTTGGGAAAAAAGAAGAGACATTTTCTTCATTTGGAAGAGAGAGGACTAACAAATGAGCTCTTTCTGCCTTGCTTAGGCTTAGGGATTCCAGATGCCCATTTAGTTTGCTCTTCAGTTTTTTTCTCAGCACTGGTACAATGCCTAGAGAATTACCTGAATAAGCAATGTAAAACTTTAAGTGAAAGAAAAGTTCACTCTGTAAAAACAAATATCAAAACCAAGTCAGTAGCCTCTTCTATAAATCCTCCTTTTCCATAAATCCTCCTTTATACTGTCCTGGTAATGCTGAAAGTTATTAAAGACCTGAGAAGAGTCCCCTTGGAAAAGAAGAAATCTTCACCTGAGTGGCATTGCTCCACAGCATGCCATAGAAAGCAAGGGTGATGTGAAGCAGCTCTGAATTCTTACGAAGCGTAATGAAACATGGAACGAAGAGAGGGAGAACAACCTCAAACAGAGTCCTTAAGTTTCGTGGTGAAGTGGATCTGCCAACAAGTGCTTTGCTGCTGACGGAGAAAATTCCTTTGGGATATTTATATTTGTATTATAGCTTTTTGCACCTTTCATTCACAGCTTGCAGAGCTGCGATAAATTCCTAGTTAAGATTCTAAACTATCTAAAACACTGAAAAAGATATCTATTCTCCTAAGCATTTTAATGCATCTCTCTGGAGTGCTGATGTTGCTAGGGTGACCGTGTGGTAGAGCAGCAAGCAGGTGAATACCGGCTCTGCGTGTTTTGGGGCAGGCGGCCTGTAAATTGCTCTTTACTGCACCTATCCCTGTCCAAAACCGATCACATTTCAGACTGAGTGACTCTTTGCCTGTCTCTAGAGTATGTGTCAGCGCCTTGATGTGAGCTACAGGAGCTTCAGTCACTGCAGACTGGAGGCTGCAAACCTGCTCAGGTGGAAATCCACATTTATTTTGCATTTTATTTCCCTTGGTACTGTGTGAGAAAGTGAGATGGTGTATCTGAAGGGACGCAACTTTTCAGGAGAGCTGCAGCCTTGCTCCAAACGAGACCGGAGCCTGGCTTCGTGGGCAGCACCAGGCTGGGTCACCTTTTATACATGCTGCGCAGGTGACTTCTGTAGCGTGTCTGCACAGACCAGCCTTTTTTGCATAAGCCCAGATCCGCTGTACGACAGTTACCTGTCTGGCTGGGGTATCATTTATCCAGAAAGCCAAGTGTACACAGCATGGGGAGGTGTCACGGAGTGAGACGGAAGAGCTAGAAGCCCAGCGGACCCCTAGTGAGTCTGCTTTGAAGCTGAGAAGGGCTAATCTGCTCCACTGAGCTCCATGCAGTATTCCCGCTGGTATAAAAGGCAGGCCAGGCTGGATTTACTCTGTCTCAAACAAGGGCAAGTGCAGATCATCACTGGTGCATCTGGGGTTTACTTTGGGGCTCAGGACTGCATGTTCCGTTTGCAGAGGGACTGCACATTTGAATCCTTGGGTCTCAGTTACATCCAAAGGTTTTCCTTTGGGTTGTACTTATTTTCTCCTCTAAGCTGTAATAACATTGAAATTTTGAGAGTTAATCACCCAGAAGATCATCTGTGCAATGCACTAAGTCAAATTCCTGCCAGTTCTGTTTTCATTCAGGAATCACTATGGGATTTTGATGCTATGAAACCTGATCTGTAATCTAAGCAGAGCTGAATTTCAAGCATCGGACTAAATACCTCTGTCTATCTGAGCTTAACCCATGATCCTCTCTCTCCTGCAGCTCCAGCATAAACCCCTGCTCTCTCCCCCATATTCAACACAAAGCATTTTAACCATGTAGCAGGGTGGTCTTGCAAGGCATACTCATATTGCACAGGCAGGTGAAGTGAGTCGAAGATGGCAGTGGCTGTGCTAGAGATCTATATTTTTTTTTAAAGTCGCTTTTTAAAATTCAGAATACCTGTGCTTGTAGCAAGTGTGTTGTACTGAACACAGCTTAGGTCCTAGGCCTAGTGCTGCAAGTGAAGAGGTTGCCATTGCCACTGATGGGCTTAGGAAGTAAAGATGCTCTGAGGAGTCTTTCCCGCTGCCCGTGTCACGGAGCCCGCCCAAGGGCTAAACGGGAATGGTGTGTGGTAGGGTGCTTAGAGGAGCAAATTCAAGCTGCTTTGAACAGTCCCAGCTAAACAAGTTGACCTCAGCAATGTGCCTGATCTGTCGCCTTGTCACAAGACACACATAATGTCTGCAGGAAAAAGGTGCTGTGACCCACTCTGGCCTCGGGGTCATGACTTGCTTCATGTCATTGCAAAAAGCCAGTTCCTATTTGTGCCAAATAAATTTTCGGGGTTCAGGAGCAGCAACATGGTGCCTCACTAGTCACTTTTTGCTGAGCAAAGGTTATTGCATGCAATGGTAAATCAAGGGGTATATTATGCTGGGAAAATGTTGTTTTGCATAAACAGGAAATCCTTCCTGAATGCTTGCAAGACAGTCTCCAGCCAGCTTGTGGGACAGTTATTCTGTGTTATTGCTCATAGAGGAACTCATGGCAAAACCACAGCCTAAATAAAGAAGGAAAACTGGGAGCAGGCTCACGAAGGAGCCCGATTTCTGTTTCTGAGGCCATTATTCAGTCAGGTGGAAAATTGTTTTTCTGTTCTTGAATAATGTGTAAAATAAATCTGGGAGTTCATTTGCAAATGAGGAGAATAATGCGAGAGTACAATGGGATAAGCATGAACCATCCTGAGTCATTTTGCTATTCCAGGTATAAATATTCTGTCTGGTTTTTGGAGTTCTTCCACATTTGCTTTGTTACTCAGCTGGACAATATTTTTTTCTGCCCTGGTATTTTAGTATTTTAAGGTCAAAACTAGTCCATATGCTTTATGCTGTCCGTCACTTAAAGGAAGATGGAGACATATGTGGAATACATATGATCTTTTTAATAAAAAATATCTGTCCAAAAGCCAAATATAAATATTGCCCTTGCTTTAGTGCTGATGACTGAAACTGCTAAACTAGCAGATATCCCTATGACACACACATATGACATTCTGGTTTTAATCTCTGAACATAGAAGCACTTTTTTTGCCCTCCGAAAGGCTGCCGTTGTCCAACAGAAGAAACTTTGTCCTGCAGCTGCGGTCACTGCCAGCTTCTCGTGTAGTAGAAGTGTATGATTCCAGTGGTGCTGTAAATTTCATCATTTCTGAAAGTATTTCTGCACATGCTGGACTGGAAAGTGACACTTGCCAGGTGGTTTCTGTGTTCAAGTACATCTGCTCTGCCTGTCACTGTTAACTTTTTCTAATTGCGAATGCTGTTGGTCCTGGGCACGAGTCTCCTCTTATTTTCACCACTGACATGTTGAAGTGAAATGAATTATACTGCTGCCAGGGATGTGGAAGCACTAACGGAGAAGTATTCAGGCAACAGTGCTGGCAGCACAGTAAAATGAAGTTTCTATAGCCTGTTCTGACATTACGCTGAGAACATGGTGCTCAGGACGGAATAGAGGAATTTTGCACCATTTTGTGTTGCCTGTGATTTAAGGTAAGAGAATCCTAGCTTACTGCACATCATGCCACTTATTTATGCAGTGATTCCATGTACGCAAAATGTTTTGCTTTATAAAATAATTGTTATAAGAGCTTTGGACAGAATTTTAGTCATTTGTAGGCATATTTAAGTTCTTAAAAGCTAAAGTTAAGTAAGCTCATTTAAAATGCTAAGGTTTTAAATGTGTTATTTTAGAAGTATTGCAGGCCCTTGGAAACTTGCAGTTCAAGGCTGTCAAAGAAATGTAGCCCTCACGTGTTTCATTCAACTACGGGTTATAGGATTCATGTTATTGAGACTGACAATTTTCAAAAGTTTATCCAGCTTGTTTCTCTAGATAAAGTAGAGACACAGCAGGTAACTAAATAAGCAACGATTTAGTTAATCTTTCAGTATAGTTCATTTGTACCTCTGAGTGATAACCTCTTTGACAGACGCTGGCTTCAGATCGTAAAGCAGAGTTCGACTGCAGGGATAAAAATGGTTGTTCCAGCCTTTATCTCTGCTTTACTTCTGAAGAAAGCACTATAAATCTCGTATCTCTTTTATAGATGATACGGAAATATTACGACACTTGTCTGAAAGCTGAGATTTTAAGATTTTATGGCCCTAGAGCTGCTGTTTAGTAGTTGTTCGTCTTTCACTTCCGCGTGAACTAGAGCCGGGGCTCCAGACCCAGTCTGCCCCGCACGCTGTCGGCTCCCGGAGCGCTCCGGGAGCGCCGGGCCGTGGGCAGCGCAGTCTCACCGCGTGTGCGGGTGCCTGCTGCCCGGCGACGTGCCTGCGCGCCAGCTAGCAGAGGTCGGTCGCGTTGGCAGGGTCGGGTGCAGCACCGGAGAAACACGCTTAGGTTCATTTGTCTTCTGCCCTCTGAACGCGTGCCTGGGAAGAGGAGAGACCTCTGAGCGCATGGGATTTGGCCGTTGCTGCCTTATGGTCTAATAGATAGTTTCAAGCTTTGGGGTTGTGCGTTTGGTTTGTTTTCTGCTTGTTTGTTTGGATTCTTTCTGGTGAGGCAAACAGAGCGCTGGCAAAGTGCAGATACGTTTTGAAAAACCACAATAAAATCACAATAATTACAAAGACTGAGGAAAGGTCAAAGATAGAGTTGGTCAAAGTCATCACCCAGACTTGCTCTGTAGTTTTCCTGTGGTGCGTCACGGGCCCTCCGACTTGCCTTGGGCGCTGCCAGTCTTGTTTGCCTGACCGTCTTTCTCCAAGTCTCAGTCTTTCTTTAGAAGTTCTGAGTCCACAGCTGCACGAAGAAATAACCTACAGACAAACTTCCAGACTTCATATTAAACACAGAGTTGTTTTTGGTCCTCGGCTAGGCTGAGATAGTCAGGTTGAGAGTTTAAAGTCTGGATTTTTTCTCAGAGTTGTTTTACAGTGCCATTTAGAGGATTCTGTTATTTTACCATCTTATTTTACCTTTACCATCTTAACTTGTTCTTTGATGTAGATTCCAGGAAAAAAAGGCAATCTTGAAATTATTGAGAAACTGCAGTTCCTGTATCACTGACACCAGTGATATAGCAAGATGGGAGATTTGACCGGAAATCAGAGGAATAAGTAATTTAGCACAAAGTACAAAAAGATATACTTAGGGAAGTTCAGGCTTAGGTGCATGGGATTTTGGTTATGTTTGAGATGGTTATTGGATGTGCAATAACCTTGTAGCTAGGTAATATCCCTTTCCATTTTTCAACCCCTTTGATGAGGAAATACAGCGATGTTCTAACTGCAAAGAAAATTTGGTTCAGTGTTCACTGAAATAAGGAAAACATCAGCAGTATGGTTTTATCATTTGGGACCGACCTAACACGTGACAGAATGTCGTTGCATATACAGGTTATCTCATCTAGCAGCAACAAAAGATTATCTAGAACGAAAGCAAGCAATACAGGGTCATTTGCAAATAGCTGGAAGAATAATTAGCGTAGAAACTCGTAAACAAGTTTAAATCTCTCTCTGTTCAGAATGCTGGCTGCCTGATCCTGTTTACATCTGTTCACATCTGTTCACAAACTATTTGCAGATCGTTTCTGATTTATTTTTGGAACATGACACTGAGCTCTAGATGTGCTCATGAATGCTTTGAGAAGATCACTTCTGTCCTGTGTTAGCAGACACAACATGCCGCAACTCTCTGATCTTGTTTCCTTTCACTTTCTACCTTAGTTTGAAAGATATTCTTCTGGCTCTTCTGCGTTATGTTCCTTGGCTTTTTACAGAAGTTCTGTGCGCCAAACTCTTTTCACATAATATAACTCAATCCATATGTCCAGTTCACATAATTGAATGCAAATCTCTGGCAGATGCTCACTGAAAATCTAGCTGCCACTTTAACATTTATTGTCCCATGTAGTTTTTTAAGAGCTTTTTGTACATGCAGCTTTAAGTTTGACAGTTGGAAATAAAAGCACCTTCTTTCCTCCTCTAGATTTAAAATATTTCCTAATGCATTAGCTCCCAGTTTTTGTGTTCATAGTATACTGTCCTTGAAATGAGACGTTCTATTTCCATAATTCTTCCTATTTTCCAAGGGAAGGCTAAAGATCCCAAGATATCTTTTCAAAACGTATGGAAACCGCAGCCTTTTTCCTAACGTCCCTCCGTGCTAACCCAGTTTGCCTGCAGCGTGGGTTGGAACGGCAGCTTGCCCTTGATTATCTCTGGTATTCTCCCTCTTACTTGCGAGGTGCGTGAGCCGGCAAGGGAAGCGAACCTGCGGGTTTTGTGCCGTGCTCTTATTCCATCGCTTTTTAGAGAAGCTCAGCTTCTGGACCCAAGCTGGCTCCACCAGTTTTCTGCTTTCTGCCTTGGACAGAAACAGAAACAGCACAACAATTTTTGAGCTTCTACTACAATAAAATTTCCTTATCTGGAGACTACCGTTTTGGTTTATATACCAGTGAAAAAAATTATATTCTCACTCATCTTTGTTCTGTGACCAAACTGCAAATGACAAATGGAGAGATCAAACACAGAAAAAAATATGCACATGGTACTGCATTGAGCTTTAAAAAAATATCAAACTCTAAGATGTGTTTAAGCTTCCAGGAGAAGTTGTGAGGCAAGTGTCTGTGCCTCCAAAGATACTCCGTGAGAATATGTGCTTACATGGTAAATTAATTTCAAACAAAATGAATTCATCTTGTCTGGAGAGTCACATGGAATTTGATGCAATAGAATTAGGAAAACAAGAACAGGATGCTCAGAAATTTTTACTTATTTAAAAGCTGCACTAGGCACTTTCTATTTTAGGGCTAGATTTAATTTCCTTCTGTAAAATGCACAAGTGGGACAGGCATTTTCTTACCAGCAGGTAACAGCAGTTCCAAAAAATGTGTTCTCTCCAATGTAGCTGAAGGGACTGATGCTACTTAGAAACCAGCATAGTCATTTATCAAAATAAAAAGAACAAACGGTTATATAAAGCAATAATTTTACCAGACAAGTATTTTCAGTTTGTCTAAAACAGATGATCAGAACATATTACACAGTTCTTGGTTTATTGGCTCCATAAAAACTTGGAAAAATACATGTCTGGTCATTCTTTTTTTATTTTTTTTCCAGGCACAAATGTGATGTTCGTCTTAAGATGACTATTTTTAAAAATCTTTCAAGTTCTTGCAACAATTTTATCTTGTCTGTTCCTAACTTATTTCTGTGATGTTTCAAACATGCATCTCATCCATAAACAACAGTGCACTGAAGATGTTGAAAATGAGTGAATAGCGAGGGGAAGTTTTGCTGGGGCTGTTGTTCATTGGTAGGTGTGTTACTGCTAGTAACCATAGAAACTTGTTTGGGATCATCTGGAGAAGTCTAACAATGAGTAATAGTGTGAAATAAAGCAAGGAGAAATTCAGATTGACTCTTAGGAAAAAAAAATCTTGATGTTACACCCTGTTAAATTGTATAAAGGGCTTCCTAGGGAGCAGGTGGATGTTTGGAGTTATTTAAAACCAATTTGGATGAAGGAATTGGAGATTCTGTTGTAGGAAACAATTTTGGCAGGAGGAGGGATCCGCTGATCATGTGTGCCTTGCCGAGCACCAGTAACTTTCTCAACTGAAGTAACGAAGTGTATGGCATCTGCCTTTCAGAATCAGCACTGGAAGGCTGTATTTGCTGATGATAATACCAGGCTTCTGGAAAATATTATTTGAAGTTAGAGACATTTCAGAGAATAAGCCATCATCATGCTGCCTTAGCAAATATAGAAATTAAACAGACCTTTCTTAAGCAGAGGTCTGTTAGTAGAGCTCAAGCAGTCAATTTTCACCTAACTTAAGTAAATAAGGGAGAGGAATGATGTAGTTAAGAGACTTCAGTTTGTATAACCAGTTTTTGGTTGGAAATAATTTAATAGTCACTCAACTAGTTACCTGGGGGTTGGTATTGTTTCAGAGAGGCTCTGAAACAGGGTGCAGTGCCCTGGTACAAAGCCCTGGGGCTAGCATTTGTTATGATCTCAGTAAGAAAGGCACTCAGACTCTGTAAGGTATTGATTAAAACACCATTTATGGGAGGTAACAATGAAGGAAACAGAGGACAGATGATCGTATGCCTCTTCAGGTGCTGGGACGCCCACACTGTGCAGCACCGGGCAGACCTCCAGGCAGGGCATGGCACACGGCGCAGATCCCATCTGCTGAGAGGTTCCTCAGCATTTTGGGCTTTAGAGTTATCACAGGATTTCCTTAGAAAAAAGTAATTCTGTTCTTTATTGCTACTGTCAAACAAAAGGTGTCCACACGAGAACTTGCTGCTTTGTTTACGATGAAGGTGAGGACATGCAGGTGGGGTGGTCACTGGTACGGGCTGGGAGCTGCCTGCAGGCTCCTCCACTACAATCAGCCGACGAGGTTCATCCTGTGGCCGAGGGATGTGCGTGGCACAGTGCAGGCGCGGGACTACGCGCACGAGCAGCGCGGCATGGCGCAGGCCTGCACCTGCGCGGGTTAGTGCACGGTGGGTCGCTGACCCCTGCGTGGGAGATAGTCTTCCTGTTAGGAGCACTGCACAGGCAGCGAGTGGAAACATAAACTGAAATTCAGATGTCGTGTTGGATGAGTAAATACGAATACACTGAAAGCTGGCAAAATGAAGAGAGAGAAAATTTTAATAGGATACACAGCATTTACTTTACACGGCTACTTACTAGTTTCAATAAGCTGGTTCTTTGATCCTTGTTATGCTCAATTTAATTTTGCTTGATCCCCTTTGTTCTTTTGATAATGCTCTTTTTTAATAGGGATACATTTTTAAATGGAACTCTGATTTATTTGTGACCTCTGCTATCCCAAACAGATGAGGACTTACAAAGCCATGTTTCAGTCATCCCACTCCTTCATGTTGCTACAGTGGCTGAAAAAGTATTTTCTGACTTCAGTCTCAGTTGCTTTTAGGCTAAAGGAGTCACTGAGCACTGCTTACCTCCTCCTGGTTCTCCCAGAGAAAGTATATCCAAAGCAAAAAGAGGATGCTCTAAATTCCTTTATCATGCAGTAATATTGGTGCCTGATATAACAAAGGCATTGTAATCAGTTTGTAAGTACTAAAACTATGAGATTTTCACTGTATTGAATCTGTGCAAATAAAGCATTACAGAAGGAATTTGTAAGGATTTCCCCCCATTTGCTTGAAATAACAAACACACAAGCAGACAGCAAAGAGCTTACTTGACTCCATACGCACACCAGGATGCTGCGTAAGTAAGTAAGTAAAAGTTACTCATGTCCTTAAAAGACAGCGATCCTTTTTTGTCTCACACTCATGAATGATACCTTGCACTATGCTCTGGTCAGAAAGGAATTTTTTTTTCCATGTTATTTTGAAGAGTGAGATGGCAATGAATCAAATCCTTTCACTAAAGAAGCTGGTAGATGTTCTGGACATTACCTCCCTTGAGTTATCATATTTTTCTTTTGATGAATGCATTCTAGTCACTTATACAGAAATTTCCTTCTAAAAAAGTCTTTGAAGTTAGCTCATTCATTTTTAGCAGAGAGAAATCCTAAACGGCTTTATTTCCAATTCATACTTGCCCAGGTCGTGATAAGGTTGTATCTAGCCGCTGCTTAAAGCAAGATTAACAACAGCTCTAAACATTTTCATGTAATAAGGTTACACTTAATTGAAACCGATGGGTAGAAAAACTGCCTCCACCTCTCCCTCTTTGCTGCCTTCTTTGCTCAGCAGTTGGAAACTAGTCACCTATAAAAGTCTTGTGAAGATCCTGAGGTGACACATAGGAAGACCCATTGTCACTGGTGGTCCCTGGTCTGAGCAACTTCTCAAGTCCCAGCAACGCATCTTGGACAGCTCTGGACCTACCTTTTCACAACATCTCTTGTAAAGAAGCCAAACTGCCTTCTGTAATACCTTGCATTCATAAAAAGCATAAAAGGTAGAAAGCCACCTTGAGCCTTCTTAATTCCTATTCAACCCTAGGCAGAATACAGCTCACCAAGGCAGAGCTCTCTAACTGTATCAAATAATGCTAAAATTAATACTTTGAACTGTTTTCTGAATACTTTTAGATACGATTTCCTGGTATATTGAGAAATAATTCTTGCTTTCTTGTTATCAATATAATCCACGTGTGACTGCTCTTCATATTTCCTCTTACATGCTTTTAGCTTCAAATCTCCACAAAAAATATGTTCCGTTTCTCATCTAGGATTAGATGGGAAAAAAAATCATTCTGCTTTCAAACTGTGCTCACTACCAGGGCTCAGGGGAAGCCACCAGCCCACAAAGACAGCAGAAACTCAGGTTTTCTGCAAGGCGCCCTGGTACCGAGTGAGCCATGCAGTTTTCTCTGATCTACAGTAGCACAGAAGTGGCATTGACTTGAAATACTCTATGGTCATTCATCCATTAACAACAAATTAAAATGGTTTGTTACTCAAGTAAAGAAATTGAGCAATACACTATTAATGTTAATTCAGTAGCTTCCCAACTGATTTCTAAAATATTCATACTCGCAAAATTAAGTGATTTAACAAAAGTGAGTATTTTCTTCCTGAAGAGAACCACTATGAAAAAACAAAAAGCACAAAAATTCCTCAATATATATTTAGGTCAGTTTACAAAGTTTTGGATGTATTTAGGCACTGAAAGAACTAGAAGGTAAAAGCATATCCTGTAAGACTTAGCTTGTTGACTCAAATCAGAATTCTGAGAAGAAAACAAAACAAATACTTAAGATTTTGCCCAACATAAACTAGTGTGTAATTACCTGTACCTAACAGCACCTTTTGGAACTAAATCCTTTGAAGAACTTTTCTGTATTTTTATGAATAGATTTTGAAAAAAAATCCAGCTCTCACCATCACAGTTATGCCAATGGAAACTGTCTGTACTAGGGAGTCACATTAAGATGTGGCTTTAGCAGGAATCTGGTGTGTTGCTCAGCAGTGTTAATGTCATCCACTAGTGTGCTTCTGGATACAAGTGATTTTCATAGGTAATGAAAAGTTGATCTATTTATATATCATATAGATACTGCAGATCACGTATGTTCAGATTTTTTTCTGTACAATCCATATACACAATGTGTACATGTATTGTTTGTCCAGGGATATAGAAGGCAAGGGAACTGAGCATATAGGCAGATTAGTCCATTTTTCAGCCATGATTCTTCTGTCTCTAACCTAACTTGTGACCACTTCCTATCGCACAGCTCTTCATTCTTTTACATCTTTTGATAATATTTTGATAATATTTGATAATAATAGCTTTTGCTATTATTTTAAGAGGCATTCTCAAAGATAGAGCTTTAATTTAGCTACTTTGACTTAAGACATGCAGAAAATAGACAAGCAGGCAAATACAAACAAAATATTGGATTGAAACAAGCTTCTTGACTCAGCAGATACTGTTTAATTGCTTCGTATTCTTCATTTGGAATCGAAAGCAGATGTACAAAATTGCCATTCTCAGTCTCCTACTGGCTCAGTCAGTATCAGATGGGTTTAAGGGCTCAGCCTTGATGCTCCCATGTTGCATTTGATGGAGAACCTAGTAGTGGCTATGCAAATTCAGAGTCTGGAGTTGCTTAGAAAAACTATAGGTATTCCTGTACATCAACAAACTACTAATTACGAATGGAGTTTGTATTCATTCTGAATTCATTACAAAGGGAGTTTGTATGGAGTACTAATTATGAATGGGATTTCTTCACATTCTGAGAATTCTCCAAGTCTAGGAAATAAGTGGTATTTAATTGCAATTTATAGCCGGAAATTTTTAATTCCAAAGATTAAGAGATGAAGCATTTCTGTAATAAAACTGATCTTTGAATACACATTCTATTGCACATGCTATTTTTTCCTTATTAGGGGAATTAACCTCTAGTATTGAAGAATACCTTAAACAATAAAACTTAAAGAGGGCTCTAAAACACAGTATTAAAAAGAACATAAATCAGTTTAAATGTAGCAATAGGTTTTCTAGTTAAACTGTTTTATTACCGTTCATATTACAACTTTATGGAGGAATAAAAATGTCAGTTACCTCTGTGCATCTGACCATCTAATTACAAATTTACACATTAGTCAGAATAATGAAGTTCAAAGCACATACATCTGATTGACCAAACTGTCTAAAATTTAAAGGTACTTGAAATTCATCACAGAGAAAACAACATATCTTAAACAAGTCTATACAAAGTTAATATAGCTGAATATAAATAGGTTCAGAATTGTTAACTATTAGATTACAAATTGTTGTCTTAAATAAGAAATCTTTATCCACTGGGTATGTTTATAACAAATTTTCCACTGAAATATTCTTGGTTCAGAGTAATTCAATCTCTTGAATAATAGGTGTAACAAGTATCTGAAAGGTAATATAAAATCATTGCTAGTAAAATTTGCCAATGACACAAAAGCAATAAAGTAGCAAAAAGTGATGGTGATAGTTCAGCTCTATGGATCAACTTGGCTGGGAACGCACACTTACTTAAAGAACACGGATTATGGGCGCAGAGCAAGAATCGTTGGGTAACAGTCATTAGCTTGCATGCTGCAAGACATTTAGAGGAAATGAGCATTTTCTGGCTTTCAAGTCTATGAATAATAGTGTATTATTTAGTACAATAAAAGTGCCCTCTGTCAGTCTATGCACCAGATATGAAACTATACTCTGTAGATAAGAATTTTTGTTTTACTTTTTTTTCAGTGTATCTTTCATCGCTTTCAAGATGGGTCTCTTGATACTAAGATCTGTAAATTTGCAAAAGTTGCTTTTATATTTTAAACATTTGGGGAAAAGCATACCTTACAATCTATGTGGATGGATTCTATTAACTTTCAGTCTTGCATCATGTTCTCATGACGATTCCTCTTGTTGCTTTTCCTATGTGCTACTGTTAATTTCATTATTTAATTTCATAAGTAAAATCTATTAAAACCAAATACATGGGTTTGTATTTATTTTCAGTAGACATTTGCTAAGCTTGACTATGTTTTGACACACAGCGCCTCCCTATTCAAGAATCCTCCAAATTCCCTTTTAGGCACAAATTTTGCAGTTTTATCTGTCCTGAGTTTTTATCCGAGTCTGAGGTTTCAAAGGTCTCCAGAAATTTGAAATACATAAGGCTGGTTTTCACATTAATATCATATAAAAGTGTGAGTTTCATATGGTTTCAACATGAAGCCACAAATCATATCTATTTCACTTAAGCCTGATCTCAAGGCAACCATAAGAATCTAAAACCTGTGATGTGAATCATACTTTATCTCCCTGTTTTTGCAACCTTATAAATTTCATGTAACCTTCAATTTTATTACATGTTTTCCATTAAGTCTAGTAGTTAGCCTACGGCCTTGCTAAAATACAGCTTTGCCACAGACTTCACTTTGTGACGCCTCACCCTCCGGAGATGTCTTTCCTTTCCATGACAATGACAACATTGCGTAGTCTTTGCTCTTCCTGACATATTTCATGCTACCTAAGACGCAAATTCTTTTATCATACTAAGCTAAGTGCTCACCAGCTGAGACTAATTCCTCTGTGACCCTAAGGCAAGACACTTAAGCTCTGTCTAGCTAAAAGTTTCTCATTCATAAAATGTGAATAGCATCACTTCATTTATTGCCTAAGAAGACGGTAACAAGAAAGCTTTTCACTTGTAGCACTTGTGATGATGCAGACCGACAGATATCAACGGCCACAAAAAAAGAAATAAAAGAGTACTACTTCACCACTGAGCAATTACTTTGTACAAGTCCAAGACTTTGTGAGTTTTCTACCTAGATACAAGTGTTCCAACCTCTGGGCCCTTACT
Organism: Rhea pennata; assembly: GCF_028389875.1. Classification (NCBI taxonomy): domain Eukaryota; kingdom Metazoa; phylum Chordata; class Aves; order Rheiformes; family Rheidae; genus Rhea; species Rhea pennata. The sequence goes on along the minus strand of NC_084671.1, from coordinate 16,555,561 downwards.
TAGATATTTACAGGCTTGTTTGTAATTACTTTAAGGCAAATAAATAGGCATTCATTTCTGTTCATTACTGAATCTGCTATGTGAAGAGTTCAAATCTTGACTACGTTGCATTCAATTGGCTTGGGCATGGAATAAAGATCCGAGTCCTTGAAGGCAATGGAGAGCTATCCGTCAACGCAACATTTAACATGTCTTCAGAAAAACTGCAAAGCCTACCGCTCAGGGCCGATGTGTCTGTTTTCCGGGAAATGCCACGTGGATATCACCATGAATGTGCTGCAGCCATCTGTAAGGAGTGCTTGTTTTCTCAGTTGTAAGCCACGTGAATGTGTTTGATGTAACATGCAGTAATGATTTAACAACAGTATTTTAATAATCAATATTTACTTCTTTCAGAAGAGTGTCGATAAACACAATAGGCACAAATTTCTTCCAAAACTGTGAGGAGGGAGAAGGATGAAAGGTATAGTGCCTACTTTACTCAGGGTTTTTGGTGTTTTACTTCATTGCCAATCTTGGGTACTAAAACTAGAAAACAATTCTGTCTGCATCACTTTAAGGGGTGATGTTTTGATTTATTTTTCTTTCTCTGCCAAGCTGCTCAAAATGCAGTTCATCCTTTTGCTGATGGTTTATGATTTGGAAAAAAAAAAAAAAAGTTGAATAGTGTCACTTACTATGGCTCCTTTCCCAGGGCACACTTCATCTCACATGCAGGTAACTACTTCCTGCACAGGCATTAATAAGCAGCATGCTGTTATATTTCTATCTGTGTGCAAAACACAAAGTACTGGGTAAATCGCACGGAACATAGAAATTAATTTACCTTACAATTTGTCTGTAAAAGCTTGTAATTGTTGAGCGTGGTATTGATGTTTACAGAGCACTCCTACACCTCACCACAACTTAAAGTTGTGCTTTGAAAGGCCTTCAGAGTAGGTCAATGCTTCTGAGAATCTGCAGTTACTCACTCCAGGGTTAGGCGAGGGGATTTCCTCACTCTCACTTTAGTTACTGACTTTGAGAACTTCAGAGGATTTCTTGCTGGAGAAGAAATTGAAGAGATGATAACAGAGACAGAATGTCAATGGAAAGAGCTCTCTCTCCCATCTTTTTTAAATGTGTATACATAGTGGTACAGAGACATCTAAGGCTTTCACAGTTTAATTATAAAATAATTGTGAATTGGTCCTTACATTTTTTAACCAGAAAATTTGCTGAGATTAAATTATCACAAAATAATGTCCTTATAATTTGCTATATCTGTAAAATTTAAACATTGCTTTAGAATATTATGCTTTACAGAAATATTTTTGTAGTATGCTAACTGGAAGGATAATGTTTGCCTGTCAGATGTATTGGCCTCATCTATGTCAGCGAGACCTTGGTACCCACCAACAAGCCATTTCCTTCTGCTCTCTGTGCTTTGGTTAAACAGGGGAAGTAAAGCCAGGCCCGAGCTGGCTAGAGCAATACATTGCCTTTCCCAGCCAGATTTCTAATCCAGGAAATTAGGAGCCTGAGAAACATTGAAGCATGCAGACCACCCTGAAAAAATACATGGTTGCCTGAGCTTGATTGTTGAACTTCCATTTGCTTTCAGTTGCGGAACTCTAGTTAACCCTTATTTAGTGCTATTGGAGGTTCAGCTCTTTTCTTCTTTTTTGTAGATTTGGCTTCACTTGAGCAATTCACTTTACATGAGACTGAGAAAAAAGACAAGTTTGCTATTGTATTGCTCTGTTATTATTATATAATGCTATCCAGCATAGATTAGACAAAAAAAATGATAGTATGATGTTTCACTATTTGGGTACAGTGATATTCAGTAGGCTTCTGGGAGAGCTGTGTGGTTGAGGTCAGAGCTTTTCTTGAAACTAGAGCTTTTCTTCCGACCTTTCTCATGTCCTATTTCATGTCCTTTGTATAACTGTGGTTCTTAAGCCTTTACAGTTTTTTAAGAAAAAGTGCTAGAGTGGGAAAATGACTTCTAGCCCTATAAGCTTTATTTAAGACAAGCAAAGAGACAAGCAAAACTTTGGTATCAGTTTGCTAGCATCTTGAAGAACAAGAAAAGGTTTAAAAGTTGACGCAATTTGAGATTTTTGTTTAAATTCAGATGTGCTACAAGTAAATTTTGACTGCCCTGAAATCAGTGAAGTGGAACAGCCATGAAAAGGGTTAGTGACAATATTACTGTTAATTAGAGAGGTGCTTTCATTTCAAGTATCTTGAGCAATACTCCTGCCCAGAGAAGATGGCACCAAGGAGAAGATCAGCATTTGCACAACAGTTCTTCCACTCTGCTCCAGATTGCCCTTTTTGTGCCTGGTAATTTGTAATTTCTGCACAGCTTGTAGGCAAGAAAATGCCTTCAGGCTGCAAGAAAGCTACAGTCATTAAATTTAGCCTTTGTATATAAGAAAACATCATGTAGAATTCAAGAAAAAGCCAGGAAAATAGCTTTGCCTCCTGTACTTTACTGTATGAAACTTACAGAGTAATGATGGCCCTGAGCATCCTGAAGAGCCTGGGACATACAGATGTGAAGATTTCTTTGAGGTTTGGTTTCTCTTGCTGTGTTTTGTCTGCCTAGGTCTGATCTGTCTGCCAGAAATCCCTTTCCTCCTTGCCAAAATTTGAGCAAATAAGTGGAAAAGGAAAAATACTAGTATTGTTACTTCACAGCTGACTTGCATATTAGACACTCACCTTTCAGCATGGTCTTTATACATATGCTAAATGATTGAAAACTCTGACAGAAAAAGAAAAACAATAGTATTTTACATATATGTGCCTCAGGGCATGACAGAAGCTAGGCCTTCACCATTTCTTAAATCAGCTTATTAAGTTGCAAGAATGGGAGACATTAAACCCTCTCGAAATGCAATTCTGCCTTGTGTATTGTCACACAATGACAAAGAAGCATGAGAAGACAGGATGAGAAAAATGTAAAAGAGTTGCTTACACATGCAAATCAGCAATGTTAACTGGCACTAAAAGCTGCTTGCCTTAATAATGATATCTTGAAAATATGTAGTAATTAGGCGTGATAGTCTTGAGATGCACTTCTGCATAACAACAGGCTTATGATGAGCATTTAACTTACAGCAATGCTTTCTTTCATTAAAAATGATTACTCAAGCACGGTTTTAATAATTTTTCAAGGAAAAATGTAAACTAGAGTTAAATTTTATGTGCCTCAGAGGTTCCTTTCTGCTTCAGCCCCGGGTAAGCTAAAAGGCTAAAAAGAAATTTGAAATTATATTTTTTTAGTACAGTGTATATTTTTCCCAAGTCTTCATATTTATTAAAGGAAATGTAGCACCTAACTTGAATACTAAATCTATTTAACAGTGTAATACTATGGCTTTGTATCTTCTTCTCTAGAGTGAGCTAAGGCTTCCTACCAAATAATGCCAGAGTTAATTTCCTTATCGAATTGTGCAGCACATACAGACAATATTTACTTTATATTTCTTACCATTATCTTAAAGATTATTGTTAAAACACATTATCTTCCCACTGCTGAATGACAACATAGTGCATCTCTACCTTGGAAATAGATGCAGCTGATTAAAATCTGCCTCCTTTCCTTCTCCCCTCCCTCTGTTTCTCTCAAACATGCTTCTGTTAATATAGTCTGTGCAATGCCAGAACACGATGGAGAGGAACTGATCTGGTTACTAGTTCAAAAATCCTCTTATGTCCTTTTGGTTTGGATGTTTCCCACAACTTTAGGGTAGCATAATCTCCCGTCTGTCCACCACGAAGAAAAATGATGACTCCTTAAAGCAGAGGCACCAACTGCTCTGTCTGTGAAGTTCACTAAAGCTCGGATGATGGGATTTCACTACAGTGCAAGTCCAAAAGTATGAGTAGTTTTACTTAGTGTTCAAGTAAGTGCAGAATGTCACTAAACCATTTTTATTGCTTTAATGATTAGATAATACAGCCAAAATTCCTATGAGTAGACAGACTTGATGGATTAGGATGACAGGCTAATTTTTCAACCCTGTTGCATTGCAGAAGCTGAGGCGAGCACCTGATGTGCGTTAGAGTAATTCTTCTGAGCAATGTGGACAACACAGACCTTGTACATGCAATTATGAATGTCTTGGGTTTTTTATTATTAGAAGAAAATAGAAAGGGACAGATTGTATCCATTAAATTACTGGATTTACATGCAAGTTATAGATGTAGTATAGGTTTTAGTGACACTCTTACTGGTTTTCAGTATACATTTTTATTTACTGTACATATTGAGGATATATAATGTGCATATATTGATAGCTTTTATCACATACCTGTTATCTGTCCTATTCTGACCTATCCATTGCTTTGCCCACAATATTTCCTCATAATACATTTAATATAGTACCCACCTTTAGTACTATATGTAAGGAGAAAGCCCATAGTGGAGAGATGATACTAAATGTTGATATGATATTGAATAAAGCTATTCTATATCTACACTCTACCAATACTGTAGTTTCAGACATATATAAGGAAGTAGCACAAATTTGATTAAACAATTTATCACATTGTTATCCTTCAACCCAAACAGAGCAGGGAAAAAGTACTATTAAAATTGCTGCTAAAAGCCACACAGTCATTAGCTTGTTTTAAGTCATTTACAGTTTCATGCAAGAAAATAAACAAAGACCATGCTTGTTTTATGTGTAACTGCAAAGATGCAAGTCAAAGGATATGACAGGAAGTTTAGATTCTCCTTAAATAAAGGCATGTCTGGCCAAAGAAGAGAGATGAAGAAAGTGAGTATTGATATGGTCAGCTGTTACAAAGTCCCTGGGAGCCACTTGTAGCTGCTGTAGGGATGCTCTGACTTAAAATTTGTCAAGAAATACAGGAATATAAAAGAGGACTGAAATGAATTTTCCCCTCCCCAGTCTGTTTCTGTGTTGGGTTTAGTTGAAGCGCAACAGAGAGGTAGACCTAAGGTATATCAGATGAAGATTAATAAAATATTCATTAAAAAACCCTGGAATTGGAATCTGCCTTTCAAACAATAAAAAAAAAATAGATCAAAGTAATATAGTAAATGAGGAGTTCACATTACCACATGTGACATAAAGCATGAGAATTTCTATTAAATAATTGATTATTGAAAAGTAAATGAGGCTTTTTCTGATGGGACAATTATGGGATTTCATACTGCATGAAACAGCAGCAAGAAAGATACTGTATTCTTGTTAATGGCTCTATTTCTTATTATAAATCTAATGAGCGTGTTTGATCTTCTCCGATTTCCTCACGCTTCATTGTTTCTGTCATTGTCAAAAGCCGGCGTTTTCCCTTCTCTCGTGATATAATCTACATAATGCAAACTGACTGCTTATAGAGCACAATGCAAGGATGCAGAGCATCATTTGATAAAAGCAGACATATTATTGAGACAGCTACAAAATTAGATAATTTTAGCAGACAGCAGATCTTTCTGCTGCCAGTCAAGATTTAAACAAAAGAATCATTGAACATTTGGCAGATAATTGTGCTTTTCTAAGGGAAAACATAACACAGAGTGAATAGAGTTAAGAGCTCCTTTTTCTCAGATAATTTTGTTCTTTGAATATTTTCAACTGTTTCATGCAAAAACTAAAAAAATCTGAACAGTTGTAGCAATTATTGTTACAGGAATATGAACAATGTTCATGTCATCAGCTTGAGTTCATTTCTTATTTCAGTTTTCAGGCTCCAACATCACTAATTTTTGCTTTTGGTTTCCAAAATCAGCAGGTACCAATGTAGGAGGCCACCTGCCACCTCCCACACTGCTGGTGTACAAGACTGAGCACATTTCTTGGAGGCTTTGCCATTGGACATTAAACACAAGGCTCCAATCCTGCAACATCATCTGAATGCAGAAGCCTAAAGCATAGTCCTTTCTTAATTGTAATAGTAGTATGAGCCTACAAATTTCCTTTTTTTTTTTTTTAATGGGATTTATTATTAGCCGTATGTCTATAAGAAACGAGAGAATAATTTTAAAGAGCTGCTCATCCTCCTCCTCGCTGCTCCATCTGCTCAAGTTCTCCTGACCTGAAACAGGCTGACTTTCCAAACAGGAGGCAGATGTAAAGCGCAGTGGCTTGCTGCGACATGTCGGCCTGCTGATTGCATCTAAGTGCTCTGAACATGAGGGCAGTATGTGCAGTTTTTCTCTTTTGCTACACATCAAAGTGCCCTCCTGCAGCAGAGGAGAGCTTTCAGACTGAGAGCCCAGCTGCTGGCTCTGTGCTTTGGTCAGCCAGATACAGTGCTTGTTCCCTCAACCTCTATTTGCCTGGAAATGGGAAAATAACACCAAATTTGCCTTAGGAAATTATATACCGGATAAAGAATATGACATTTCCAAGAGGAACACTACACTGACTAAACTGAAAGAACCATTGATTACCAACCCATTGCCATGCAAAATATTGAGTACACTCTTTGAGCATACAGAACATACCAACTAGAATTTTACATGTGTTTTATCTACTTGGAAATTGAGCTGAAAGTGTACATTAATAATTTTAATGAAAATAATTAATGAAAGTATAATTAATAACAGCAGTAATGCACAAGAAAATGCATACATAACAGGGACTGGGACCAGTATATGTTAGCTCAGTGGAAAAGATTATACAGACTTGACTGGGCACAGAAAGGGCTCCAAGTCTGTCTGTCTAAGTGAGTCTTCACATGTATAAAACAAGAAGATAAAATGACTATGAGAAGTGTTTTTCATTTGGTAATTACAACCCACTGTCCTGGAAATGTGGTGGCTGGAAAGACGATTTTAGCAGAAACGGAGATTTTACCCTATTACAAGGTGTGGAACAATGCCAATGTGCTTTTGTTTGCTCTGTCATGTGGAGCAGGAGGTGCTGTAAAGATCTTGAGCTAGTACCTCCATCATGCTAATTTGGATTAACCAGAGAGAGAATTTGAGTCCAATCACAATATATTGACTAAAGCCACTCAGGAAAGTTCAGCTAAACCGATAAACATTTGTCATTATAAAATCAGCTGCATATTTATAACGTCTCTGAACTGTGAAATAAATGTGGACATCCCATCACATCCCAAGGGCTCCTGCTGCACACCCCTTTGGTGTGTGGGAATAATCTTGTCCCACTTTTGTCCTGTTTTTCCTTCAGGGACACACAGAGCAATGCTTGCACCTTTTCAGCAAGCTTTCTTCAACCAATGCCATCTCCAGCACAGATTACAGTCTATTGATTGCTTGTTCTTTAAATAATAAAATAATATTTAGGAAATCTTTAATATAACTTTCTCCAATCTTCTTTTTTAATTTATATAAACATCTATAGCTCTGTGTTAGAAGTCAATTTTTCTTCATAGGTCCTCCCCACTTGGAATTGTAAGTTGTATTTCTCTTTTGTAGATGTGGCTGCTAGTTATATTCACTTCTTCACTTTATCAGTCATGGAACCACAGATAGATTGTTTTAGCAAAGTCTTTTTTTATTGACTCTCATATATTTCTCCACATAACTTAAAATGTTCACAATTTTTCCATTTTTTCCCTTTTATCTCATTGTTAAACTTGGTTAAGACAACAACTAGTTGCTTTACTGCAAGTTACACATTAGCCTTAGATTAATACTAACTAAATACAGGAGGCCAAATTCCAGGTGGAAATGTGGGTGGAGATATATGCATGTAATTTGACTGACTGCATTAGAGTTACGCAAGCTTATATACCCAGAGTACTACTAGAGAGAAGCTGACTAAATTCTGATACTCCTTTTCAAACTAACCTAACTGAAAAAAAAGAAAGAAAGAAAAAGAACCCTACATTTTATTCAAAGAGGCAGTGAGAGAGAAAGCAAGAAGCTGACTGAAGGGGAACATACTCATATTCTCCTGTTGTATGCTCCCAAGGATATCTTGATCAATATCAGCACTGTATTCAATATGTAAAATAGATTATATTTCATAAAATACATTCTAAATTATACATTTCCATATATACAGCATTAATATGAAATGAAATTTTATCTGATTCTGATACTTTAATGTTAGCTTCCATTATGTGCACAGTAGGTAAATGAAGAGATGCACATGAAATCTGGATTTAATTAGATAGGACATACTATCACTTATTAACTGAAATAAATAGAATACATTAAGTATTATATTTTTTTTCTGTCCAGAAATGATGAACAACAGCATAGCAAGGTTACATTTATTGCTGACAACCAAAGTCCAACCATAGAGCTTTTTTCTTAAGAAACATAAAATCAAAGTTTGGTAGGAACAAGGTGTGGCATTGTCAAAATTTTCTCCTATTTTTCTGTCTGGGATTTTCTGGCCAGACTCACCAAGCTTTCACAGACTGTTGTTGTTTCTGTCAACCCAATTTTTTTGAACTTTTCTTATTTCTACTTGTCACGAACAAAATAAAATCTTGCCCAGTTCTCCATAGCTGACAAATGCAGCTGTTTCCGTCAGCAGATGCTTTCCTTGCCTCAAATTATTATTATTATTATTTTAATAATGCACCAGAAATAAGAATGAAATTTCCAATAAAAAGAGCAGGCACTTTGCAGAAGGGAAGACAGCCAGACTGAGCCTTGACTCAAGGAAAAGTCTGCCTTGAAGATATTTTGAAACCCTGTTACAGACTGAAATTGCTTTTTTTCCACTTTTTGGCTCCCACGGAGCACGATCTAAATGCCTCTGCGATTCATCAATATGTCCCCAGTAATTGGCCGAGACGCTGGTTATGGCCTCGCTAATGCCATTTATCGTCCTTGTCGCTTCTGCAAAGATTGATTTGCAGGCACAGCGGTGCTGGGGGAGCCAGATCTTTGCCAGACCTCGGTCGGCACCGGTACACCACCGGGCCGGCTTTGCACACCACCGGGCCAGCTTTGCACACCACCGGGCCGGCTTTGCACGCCAACGGGCCGGCTTTGCACACCACTGGGCTGGCTTTGCATGCCAGCGGCACTGCTGCTGTCAAAGCCCCTTCTTTATGGCCAGGTAACAGCACCTGCATACACCTTGCTCTTTGCCACTGTTTTATAGCTCCCAGTGCCCAAGAAAACTGCCGGGCAGCCATCAGTGGTGGCATCTGTTCATCACAGGCTGCTTTTTCCTCACAGAGGTGCTTTTCCAGCCCTCTTATTGCAGCAGCATCTGAGCCCCTCGTCTTTAATCTCTCAGCAGAGCAGGCAAAATGAAAACAGAGCTGTTAAATCCCTCTCCACCCCGATCGGTCTGATTTCCAGTAGCTCCTTCCACTTCCATGTGAATGTCTGATTTTTTTTCCTCCCTGCAGACTCTTTCTTTAACGTCCTGGAAACCTTTATATCTTTATTCATAGCTGCCTACGTACATTCTTGGTTGGTTATTTATGCTGTCTACAATAATATGCCTTTCATCTTAAAACACTAGCCTGAGCGTGTCTTGATTTCATATTGAAGGCTACACTGACAAATGGTAATAAAACACACAGAACATTATACGTATTTATTGGTAAAGCTGCAGTATCCTGCACATCATCATCACTTCTATAAAGTACTATCCCCAAAAGATCATTTTGAAAGTGAATGTCATATCTCATTTTATTTTGACATGTAAATACATTTCTGTCTATATATCAAAACTTTTCCAGTATATTTGTCACTGGAAAAGTGTGCCTGGTGCCAGTGAATCAAAAGCTACAGCAGCAGTTAACACGCGCAGTGCTAATTAATGGCTCAAGCAGAAAGCTAAAAGACTGATTTTTTTTTTCCCCAGACAGTTCACTGATCAGTGATTGAGAAGCAAATGACTTTTTCAAGTTTTTCATATAATGTCACACTAAATGAACCATAAGAATCAATATAGAAAATATGTATCTTAGAATTTATGAGAACATTTTACAACCATTAAAGACCACATTGAAAGGTCTGTTTTTTAAATAGCGCTCAGGGACTTTTGAAACCAGCTTTACTTGCAAGGTCATCTTTAACAAAGGAAAAGAAGATAATCAGCCCTAAATAGCACAGTCAGGAACATAATGCAACTTAAAGTCCGGAATCGTTAGACTACAGAGGAAGAAAAAAGCTAAAATGCTAAGAAATTGCTATATGGATTACATTTATTCAGATCCAAGATAAATGCTAATGGTTGGCCAACAGCGAAATGAGAAATGGCATTACTGGCGGCTTCCAGCCGGAGAGGGTCTTTTGGACCAGCCGCCCCTTCAAACCACTGCTCTTCACAGAGTAACCAGTGCTGTGTTACTGGATCTCAGGAAACACACAAGCCTTGACTGCAGGACTCTAAATTGTCACAATTTTATTTTTTCCATGAAAAAAACTCCTCATACATACAGAAACCATTAGATTTTTCTTTCCAGCAGTTTCAGCTATATAGTACAGCATAGAAAGGATTTCCAAAGGAAAAAAAAAAATCTTAAAAAAATCTTTTTAAAAAGGGTTTACGTTAGGGAACTTTTCTATCCTTTCTCCCATCTTTTCATCCATAAATTCAATTTCTGTGAAATAGGTACTGCAAAGCAATTTGAGGTTGATAACAGCGTGTATTGACTTGGCTCTGGATTGTCTGGCAACGTTTCTCCTTCCCAGAGCTCTCTCTCTTTTTTTCTTTTCTTTTTTTTTTTTTTTTTTTTTCCCCAAACTGGCCTGTAGTGGGAGCATTACCTTTATTTTGTGAAAGTAAAGGTCCTACTTGCTTTGAAGTAGTTATTGTTCGTCTCCCTGCCTTGAAAAAAGAAAACGTGACAGAGTCCCAATCATTGCTTGAAAGGGAGTGTAAACACAGCCAACTACCAATATTTTTGGTGGGAAACATAAGGCTAAGCTCTGTCAGTACCTGAAAAATGGAAAGCGGAAGTGTAGAGGCAGGAACAAACCTTTTTAGCTGCCTCTTTGATTACTTTTTGCAGTAGCAGCCATGCAAGTTCTCATACTTAGCAGGCAGCCATAATCCAAGCACTGGTACATACGTGCTTGTGCTGCGTGCCCCACAAATGCTAGCTCGTGCCCTGGACAGCCAGGATTTCTTCTGGAGCACCACGCCGCTATCGCAGGTAGGCAGGAGAGGGGCCGCGCCGGCAGAGCTCCTGCCCCGGCGCCGAGTGAGCGGGTAAGCCGCAGCCGCAGCCCGGCCAGGCGCGGGCGCAGGGCAGGGGGCATTAAAAAGTAAAATGAAAAAAAAAAAAAACCCTATAAGGAACTTTTTTATTTTTCCCTCTAGCAAAAGATAATCATGGTGGGATGTTTGCAATTTTCTTTTTCAGAAAAATAGCAGAGTCTGCTTTAATTTTGCAAAGGGATGATCTCTGTGCAGACTATTGCAAACAAAGATGGTACATATTTCATCTTGAAAACAGAATGGGACAGATCATCAGAAGCATGAAGTGGCAAAGGGCCAAAAAGTGGAGCTGGCTTGACATAATTAATTACTGAACTGGTGATTTGGCCAGAGTATCTTGTTATAAATCACAGTGCACTCAGCGCAGTTCTAGCACCACAAAAAAATCTAGAAGGTTAATTTTCTTTTCTTTTTTTAGATTGTGCCTATATTTGTATGTATATGTATAGGTATAGATATATATGCATATTTATCTATTTACATCGATTTATGTAGGTATATACGTATAAAGGCATGGACACATGCAGATGTATGGATGTATTTTTTACATATAAAAGGCGGAATTAGAGATCTGGGAAAAAATTATAGTTCTCAGTTATAAAGCGGGGGGCCCTGCTCTGACGAGGAATCAAAGCCAGCCCGCACACCTGTGATGTGCATGAGTGCACACGTTTGCACGTGTGACTAACATACCAATAACACACTTTGAAAACAGTCATAATACACATTGCTACGTCTGGGTTTTGTCCTTTGGTTTCCCTAACCTGAAACAATGGTAATCTGGACTTTAAAAAAAAAAAAGCAAAAATGCAGTGATGAGTTTAGGAATCTGGGTTTTTTTGTTATCATCTTAATACCATATCTACGTATTTACTTTGTCAGCAAGTGCTTTCATTTTCATGACAGAACTATATCTTTTCCAATTTTAAACTAAGATCTTCACAGAAATGTGAAACAAAAAACAAAATCCCATTTGCTTCTCTGGGCAAGGTGAAAGAGTACATAGAAATCTATCACAAAGTTTTATTCAATTTTAAGCTCTGTTTACAATTTTCAGATTTTCATTTTTTCCTTTTTTTTCCCTTTATTTTTAACAGGAGTCTGGGGAAAACCAAAAAACAATAAACTGCCACTATGCTCCCTGTGCTGGACTCTAGTTCCAAATGTCAGGGTTTCTCATGCTGCTCAGTAAGATCATATGAGAAATGACACAGAAAGGTCATAGAACTGTCAATTCTTTATTAAAATGAAATCGCCTCTTGTTTACAGGGCTGCTTCTTCTCAATTTTCAGAACTTAATGTCAGTAAATGCACGGCATACAAATGACATTTCTAAATTCAGTTCATTTTGTTGTGTCTAGAAAAGAGAAATGGAACTTGGCATCTTATGGGTGTTTTCTTGATATCAAACAGTTAGAAAAATATCCGACTACAGGAAGAATTATTTATCAAACCTAAACTTGCTATCTATATGTAAACATCCCTACCTGTTGCAGAGATTACTTTTATATGGCCATTCTTCTTCTATCTTCGTGGCATATTGTAGCATTTGAAGTGCTGATAAAAATGATTTGGTCCTGCTGACCACAGATTGGGAAATGTCAAATAGACCGAAAAACACAGATTAAAATGAAAATAATTGCTAAACTTGGTGATGCTGCTTGCACGTGTTTGCTTGGCAACACAATATTCCGATTAAAGAGACAAATGTAACAGGTAAATGGCTCCCTAGGCCTCCTATCTCTGTCCGAGACAGAATGCCTTACCAAACAGCGGGCCGGGCCCATCAGCTCTGCGGCGTAGCGGGCGAATGCCGTTATCAGGCAGGGCACTGTACTCCCCACGCTGCTTTTGAGGTGCCAGTGGCTGCCTGTTTGCAAAATTTGTATGACAGTCAGGTCCAGCTCAATAGATTTGTGAAGGTGCATGAAAATATGTGCAGGGTAGGAATAGGTGCGCTTCTTTAATGTGGAAGAAGACAGCTCACGCTCCAGATGAATTTCCTGACCCAAAATAGGACAAAGAAAGCTACAGAGAAGCAAAGGCTGTGGGGCCGAGCTGCTGCCGCCGCCCAGGCCCCGGTGGGGCCGGCAAGCACCCTCCCGGCTCCGCGAACAGCAGCCCAAGCCTACGCAGCCTGGCTGCCTCGCTTCGCCCCGCTCGCCACGTAAGGCTCATACGCCGTTCGCCTAGCCTTGGCGCACTCGGCACGCCAGTAAGGCAGCGTATCAAAACCGCACCTCAAAAATACCTAAACAAATCTGAAAAAGCAAGGTATCTGAAAAAATGCCTAGCCATATCAAAGCAAACTTACCTACAGCCTAGGCAATTCACAGTTACCACACTTGCGTATAAACGAGAGGCAGGGACTGAACCGGCAGTCGCAGTGTCGCTGTTCAAGCCGCTTCCCCTTAGGCCGGTGTCCTCCGTTCCTGCTTCCTTCCCCGCTGCTTCATGGTGCTGCTGCGGGAGGCAGCAATTGCGTAACTCTCTCCTCCAACCGTTTCCACATCTCCCCCCCTTCTTTAGGGTCAATACCACGCTTTTTTACTCACAGCAATGAGGTATCACCTCCACGCTTACACCCACAGCTGAAAGAATTGTTAAACTCCTTTTTTGTAGTCTTGCAACATTGTGTGCCAACTTTCTCAGTATAGTAGGGTGGAATAAGAGGTCCTTTACTGTGGAAGTATTGCGCTCCTTGTCCTGCCTGCTCAGCTGTCGTACTTCCTAGCTAACATGCTCTTGTGTGAGCCGGCCTGCCTTCACACTTACACACCGCATCTGTGTGCCCACTGCAAATGCCACGTGCTCGTATCCTGTGGGGCCAGTCCACATCAGCTTGAATCTCCCATCTTTTGTCGTTCCTCTCCCATCTGGCTAACCGAGATTTTATTGTGTTCTTAATTTCCTTTGCAAGGTCTTGCTAAGCATGTCTTCTGACGGCTTTCACGCCCTCCTTCCCTTTCTTAGCTGCAAGATTCATTTTGTTGTTGCAAACAACGCTCTTCCATTCTGGTTCCCTGCTCGCTCTTTATCATCCTTCTGGAGGAGGTTATTTGTCCAACAGTCCCTCAGCTACTAATTTTCACTTCTTACTAGAATACAGATTTCCATCAGACTTTCCCTACATTTTAAATATCCTTTAAGCTCTCCATCTCACCTGATCTTCATTAACGGTTCCCCCTACTTTCTAACAGTCTTCTCTTTTGAAATGGAAGCTTATCGTCTTCGCTTGTGCTCCTGTCCAAACAAAATTAATATGTGAGCTCTATGTCATTTCTGTAGTCATCAAATTCAACCTAGTCTGGCCACCAAAATGCATGGCTAAAAGACCAGCAGCACCTTTTGCAATGGAAATGGTGAAAAAAAAATCTCACCTGTCACATCCTGCAGTGACTGAAGCCTGTGGCCAATACCAGTGCTCCAGTCTGTATTTGAGAGATTGAAGTATCTCATGATAATACCGAGCAGTATTTATCTCCCTAGTAATATTTAAAATGCCTTTTCCATCTGTTCGGGCAAAGTGGAGGCTTGGTGCAAGGAAGGATTTGTGACAGACGCAGCCCTCAGCACCAAGAGCAGCTCACTGACAGCAATTCACCAAAGCGCTTTGGCTGCCAAGGTCTTGTGCTTAACTCCAGGTTTCCTTCAGTCTCCCAGGCGGTGTGTGCTGACTCCGCGTGAGTCCCGGTCACCGTAGCTCTTCTTCTATCCCTGTAATAGGTGAGTCAATCGTGCAGCAGGAATTGTAATTCCTGCTTTATCCTCCTGAGTCTTTCTTATCTTTTTTAGCAGACAAATATCTCTGTTCTTAACAATATGGCATGATTGCTAAGTAGCTTAGAGTCCCTGCTGCTGCTGCCTGTGGAAGGTAGAGTTCTCTCTGAATCCCTGGGAAAACGTTCTATATTTGAGATGTTTGGTAGATTTTTCTTGATTAAAAGAGATACAGTGAGAGATTCTGCCTAATCTGAACTCTACTGTATTCTTTCTATTACTGTTCAAATAAGGCATATGAATGACAGATGGAGACTCTACTTCTTGTCAACAGTTCCAGAATTTCTTGAGTGAAGATCATTCTAGCATGGAAAAGACAGGATTTTCTGTATTATGCTTTCCTCAATGTTTGCACTCTCGGGTGCAGATAATCTTTTTTCTCAATGAGTAGAAAGAAAAATGAAAATAATGCTTTGCTGTTCCTCCATCTGAAATGTGATTTCCTGTTGCTTTTATACCTTCACTATTGATTTGGGAAAGTGACTTCTGGAATTTGGCAAATTATATCCATTGAAATTACTGGAAAAACTTCCAGCCAGCTTAGTGGAGGCCAGACTTCCCCTCAAGAGTGAGAGAGAGTCTTCCTGCTTTATAGCAGAGTTGATTCCCATCCTGCTTGCTAAAGAAAATAATTGTAGCCCACAAGAGAGGGAACTGTGGCATTTCCCATGTCCATGATCAGTCTATGGAGTCAGGGTAGTGAAAGCTCAAGTATGCAGTAGAAGTGAGAAATCTAAGGAGCATTAAGAACATAGCTTGAGCATCAGTAAACCAATTATGGAACAGACACTGGACCAGTCTGTTGAAGAGACAAATCTGCCAGGATCATCCAGGGCACTCTAAAGGCACTCAGGGATGCAACAGCTGAATTACTGTCTCTGATTTACAGCCTGATTTGCTGGTTTTGCAGTAGACTGCAAAACCAACTTGGTATTTTCTGAGAGACAGAAAAATATTGCAAATATGTTCCATGGTAAAATGAAAAAATTAAAAAGCAGTTAATCTCGTGTTCTGACCATGTAACTCAGTAGAAACTATAAGGAAAACAGAAATAGATGAATTAGAACATAGATGAGAATATGGCTTTTTTTAAAGGGAAGTAATTTCTCCCAATCTTATTGTAATTCTTTGAAGGAGACAATAAGCATGTGATAAAGGAGATCCATTTGAAATAATCTATTTAACTTTTCAAAAAGTTCTCAGATTCTCAGCCACGAGAAGGGTTAAAAAGAATTGAAAATAAGGACTAGGACTAAGAGATGAGAGGTTCACTAAAACCTGCAGAGAAGGCCCTTTGAGATGGGTGCCTGGGCATTGAAATGACAGATAACATTCAACATAACATTCAACAAGGTAAATGTGAGATGATATAGATGAAAAGGAAAAAAAAACATAATTTCACATGTAGCATGATCAGCTCTAAACTACTGCAGCATGTGTCTTGCAGGATATTTATAGGCAACTCATGAGACTATTACATCGTACATTACTCAAGGAGTAGAAGTGAGTAAGAAAGGAATAGAAAAGAGAGAGTGGTGGAAAAAAGGAACTTTCTTATACTACTGTAAAAATACATGGTCCACCCTCACCTTGAAATGCTGTATCATTCTGATCCCAAAATAAACTTTATGATAGAACAGATGAAGGTTCAGGGAACGGCACCAAGAGAGAACAGCACAAGGGAGCCAGCAGTCCCTGGCCTGGGAGGGAGGTGGCTCCTACCACCAGCATCCTACCAGCCCACGCTGCAGGAGAGGGGCAGGACTAGCACCATCGTTTTGGGGTGCAAGGCAGTTAAACATATCTAGCAGCTGGCAGGGTCAGGGCAAACAAAAATGAAGCACTTTTCCCACACTGAGCAGGTAAGCTCTGGAAATTCTTGCCACAGAGTGTTATGGCTAATAAATTTTACAGGGGCCACAGGAGACTTGCTCATTAAGACAGCTCCAGTTAGGGCTGTTGAATGCGTGGGCAATAGCTCCGGCTCAGGTAATTCCTGACTGCAGGTTTGTTCTGGCTGAGGCATCTGCCTTGGGTCATTGCTAGTGAGAGCATACCAGGCCCTCCGGTCTCACCCAGCGTAGCCATTCGTATGGCTCTTACCAACACGCCTCAGAGAATTTTACACTCTGTATCAACTACTGCAACTGCATTTTAACTGCTTCAGATATAATTCCTTCAGTAATAAGTATAAAATACAGCCTTCCATAAATAATATAACTAAGCCTAATTAGATCAGGTTTGGTTTTATTTCCTATGAGTGCATGTATATATGTATTTATGTGTATATGCATATTTATATGTATATACATATAAATATCCATTTTATTCTGTTTCATTTTTCTAAACCTAAATTGCAATGTTGTTTTTTATTATGGCTTATATCTTCTGTATTTAACTCTCCTTAAATGATCTTAACATGCTCCTCAAAACCATGGCTCTAACTAGGAAGGCTAAGGAACATTTAATTAGCTGTACTGAAGTTGACTGGTCATAATTTAACTGGCAGGTTGCCTTAAATATTATGCTTCTCTCTGTGTATCCATTTGATTTTAAATAAGAAATTTCCCTGAAGCAGCACTTACATTACGATGCTCTCTCTAAGACAGGTTAATTGGTATTCTTTTTAATTATTCTCTACTCTGCTTCAGAGGAACTGTCAAAATACACCTTAAAATGAATATATTTGACAGTAGGATTAGAACGGGGACTAGACTATTAAAATAGAAAGTAAAAATTATTATTCTAGATAAATTAGTTTTCTTCATCCGCTGTCTTGGAAGAAGTTTGAACAGCATAATACATTCAATACATCTTTTAGATATAGCACATATGCTATGAAACAGCTTATTGAAAATGGCAAATAATTAAAGTTTGATGGGGAAAGATTCAACCATATAAAGATGCATGAAAAAGTAAATTTTTAATTAGATCCAATTCATATAGAAAACTGGGTACTTCAAGTAATGTCCTCCTCCTGATGAGCCTACCCTAAGCTCAAAATAAAACAATTTGTGCCAAATTAGCTCCCAGCCTACCAAATTTCTTCATCATATTGCTGTATATTGACAAAGAACATTATTTGTACTGTAAATCAGGTCTGCTTGGCTCTTGCCAAGTTACTCTCTATCTTCCCTTGGCCTTTGACATGTATTTTTCTCTTTTGGTTTATGCCATTCTCAAAGAGGCACTGCTTTTCTGTTACTCATCTAGATCCCTCAGCGCCTGAACAGACCTTGCTTTGCTTTTCCAAAGTCCACAGGTCTCAGGAGTACTTGAGTGCAGGTTCTTCTGAAATGGGCACAGAGTCAGGATGAAGCTTCACTATTTGTTTTAAGAGGATCTAGATCTGTTCTGTTATCAATGCTTACGTCTCCCTCATTCCCACAATGTCCTCTGTTACTGTGCCCTCCCCTGGGCCACATCAGTGCTTATCTAGTCACAGAGATGAGCTGATTATAAATAAATTCTATTTTTGAAAATGCATTCCTTCTAGCCAGGTGGCACAGGTGCGCGAATACAGCTACTGCCCCGCAGGAGGCATGGCGATGCATGATTCAGGCTGCTGGGGGGAAGGGACCAGCATCTGCACAGATCTACTTGGCTTCAAACCCGTGCTTCAGCTCTGCTTCTGCGCAGCCGTGACGTTCAGCTGTTCTATACTCTCTGATCCCTTCCCTCATTGTACCATCAGAAGCTGCATTTTTTTAAGCATTGCAGAGCTTCATGGGTTTTAATGCTAGAAGAGAGAATTTTATCACTGTGTACTCTAGACCTTTACGTTTCATACACATACTCTATCATTAGCTCCAAAGTATTAGAATTTAGACATGGTTTAAGAGGTTTAAAAGCACGTGCAGGTCCCATTGCACTTCAGCAGAAGCTGTAGGCACTCAAGAGGCTGCAAGCCCACACGCAGCTGCGGGATGCTGCATCCGGGACTGTGTCTGTTGGCTCTGCACATGTTGGGAAGCTGTGACGTGTTTGCCAGGTCACTAATCACGTCTACACAGCCCAAGGTACGCACCTGCAATCCTCTCCGGTTGTTAGCAACAGCGCATGAAAAGGAAAAGCACGGAGGTAAAAATCAAGCTGCAGATCTTTCGATGGCCTTTAATTGTGAAGCTGCCCATTCTGCTGGGATTTAGACAAGTTCAATAACAGGGAATGCACAGTTAAATTACAGAGGTCGGTAAAGTAATCAGAGGTTAATCTCTAAGGTCATGTCTGAAGTGTGGTTAAAGATATTTTAGTGACTTGCTTTTACAAAGTACCAGGCAATGTAAATATTGGCCATAGATCACAACTACTACAATCTTAAAACCTAATATAAGTCTTCCAAAAAACCAGATCAGTAGTAAATTAGTAAAATTACAAGGCTGTATTACACTAAAAGAGCTTCATATCCATGGAAAGGAAAGAGGAAATTTTTACTGAACTGTTTTGGGAAAACAAAGATCCATAGAAAAAACATTACATTTGAGATCATTCACTTTGTTAGCATATGAATTACTTCAGGCTGACAGATGCTAGCTGGTATGCAGATACTAGTTGAAATATGTGATACCTAGCCAGCAAATAAAAGCTATTAAGCTATACTCATTACCCACAGAAATTTATTCCAGTTCTCAGCTGAGATTTTAAAGTTTGGGATCTCTTTCTTACAAAAATTGGCCAGTATATTTAGTGATTTGCATATATGGAGAAACACATGCATTCTGTTCCAAGGCAGGTTTAGTGAAAATAACACCAATCACACTGACCCGGTCCTGTTTGTATTTATATATTTTTTTATATAAGTCTTACTTCATATTAAGTAGTGATGCTGCTGCAGGTTTCCTTTGCTGTGGAATGATGACTTTGGCCATTGGAGGGGCTGGAGCAAATGTTCCTGCACAGCTGAAAACAGCTGAAAACAGCTGCTTTCCTGAAAGTCTGACATGCCCATCATCTGCAGCTCTTCATACCAGGAATCCCCAGAGTTGGTTAGCTGTGGTGCCTCTCTCGGCTGAGGGGGCTGAGGCAGCACCATCTGCTCGCAGCGCTGGATCCACGTGGAAGAGCTGGAGCCGCCTGAAAGCTCCTCTCTGAAATGGTGGAGGCATTACTGGGCAGATGCTCCACATTTCAGCAGAAGTCTTTACATGCAAGTGTTTATTTCTGATCTGTCTTGTGGGAGGCACACTGCAATGTTCATTTAGGGTTTTTAGATATTATTTCTACTCTGGGATTTAATTAGCTTGTTGCTTATTTTTTGCATAGTAAGATCTACTTTAAATATTTTAAAATGCACTCACATTTTGTTATGACACATCCATACTTCTGGGCAATGACTTCTACAAGGCAATAGCTGCTTTGCTGTGTCCTTGAATTCAAATAGTCTCTGTCTCAGGAAAAAAGGAAAAAAGTTTTCCATTCTATTGTCTTTAGAAAAGAAAAGATAAGATAAGATAAGATAAGATTTGAACCAGGAGAAGCTCACTCCTTTAACACATTTTAACCATTTTAATTTGATAATTTTTAAACAGTCAACTTGGGTAGTATTTTAACAAAATTCCAAATATTACCACTGTTCAAATAAATACCTCCTGTTAAACTATTCATTTTTTTTAATGGAAACATGAAATAAAAACTTACATCCTTCTTGTTTCAATTTCCTTTATTTTAGATGAAAATACATAGGTTGGAGCAGAGCAGCCAAAGTATGTTTCACCTACCTACAACTTTTGTGTAAGAAAATTATTTTGTAAGTATAAGAGCTTCAGAAATTTCTCTAGAAGAAGACAAGTGAAGCATCTCCAGATCATGTCTCCTTTTGGCACTCTTGCTTGTGTCAAAGCCAATGAAACCTATTTCAAATTAGACGTAAAAAACATTTGTTTTACTACTTGTTTGGATATCCCATAATCAAATTCCAGGATATGCCTTTGGATCACTTTCTTTTTCTCTTCCATCATAATCAAAACCATCCATCTCATGAGCTAAATAAGTCTCGGCATTGCCAAGGAAACCACAAGCCTGTGTTGTACATCCCACTTACAATTTCATTATACCCAGGAACGTCTTCTGTTGCGTGAGGTAAGCGCGTGGGGCTGCTATGGTGGCACGTTGCCTGCGTCCCCGTTTCTAGCGAATGGCTGCTCATGCAGCCGTGTGCTGTTTTTCCACAAATAATCACCGTCTTTACCAGAACCTCTGACATGCTGAAACTAATCACAAGAATCTAGCATACCATACCATTTCAACTTAAGTTGATCTCCTGCTAAGACACAGTAATGTCAAATAGATTTTTTATATGTATGTCATATTTTTTCCATGGGTGGCTTGCATTTTTCAAACCTATACAGCTAAACAAGTGAGGAAGAACTAGTGGAATTATGAACATCATATTTTTCTGAAAAATTGAAATGTTGCTTGCTTACATGATTGTCATTCTAATATATGCATTAAATGAAGTTTAAAACATGCATGTTTTCCTAATATTTTCCCTTTAATAGAGTTCTAGGACTTTTTTTTTTTCTTTTTGGTTCTCATACTTCTCTTTCGTACTCACCGCTGCTGGAATGGTGCGGCTTTGTGCGAGAGCGCAAGCGCGCCCAGCCCACAGGCGGAAATACGAGCGAGGTGCAAGCACCCTCATCCTCGCGTGAAGCCGCTCGGCATGATGAGTCCCTTCACCTACAGTAGGAATCTCAGACGGAAACTATTACTCCAAGTTTTAACTCGCAGGCACCCACGTGTGCCCCCGCGAGCCCCCGAGCGCGCCAGCGCCAAACCCCGGGGTCCCACCGAGCAGCTTTAGCTCAGCTCCCCTACCCTTCTGCTCCGTCTCAGCACTCTGAATCTCAGGCACTGGAAAATTTTTTTTGACCCAGGAATACATTTATGCAACGGTGTTTAATGTTGAGACAGAAACTTGTTCCATTACAGAGTGAATTTGTTTCACTTCTCTGCTTTCTACCTTCTTTCCTTAGCAGAGCAGGGTTATACTGGAATAGAAAAGGTGCTACTTTTGTCAACATTTTGTGGTTGGTCTCAGTCTGTTATTTGGGAGCCTTTTGCATGGAATTACCCATTCCATTGACACTTTGTAATTTGCTTTGTTCAGGAAAGATTTTTCTGTTATGCAAGTAGCATACAGGCAAGGAGTACAGAAGACCAAAATAAATACTTTTCCAAAGAGAGTGACGTTTATATAGACGGCTTACCGAGAAATGAAGTAATTACGGGACACATCCAAATATCCTATAAAGGTCTATTGGCCACATGTGGCTTTAGCAAACACTGTGCTGTGTTGTGCGGAATACCTACTCCAAAAACAAAAAAAACAAAAAAACAAAAAAAAAAAAAAGAAAGGGAAGAAAACACCAAACCCACATGAAAACTAGAAACCTTTGTCCTGCAATTTTTTTGGCCTCTAAAATGTCACAGCTAAAATAAAATCTGAAGTAGAAACCCTCTGAACTTTCAGAAAAAAACATACTGTTTCAGTGCTTATGTTGCCATATTTCAAACTGTTGCGATTAAAAAAAAGTCATTCTGGGAGAATGGTTATTTATTTGTATAATGGTAGTGCCTAAGTGACACAGGCAGGAGAGGGGATAGGCATCGCGTGTGCACTAAGCAGGGTGTGTACGTGCATTAACTGACAAGCCTGACAAAAGATATGGCCATATAAGTGCCATGCAAATCAACTAAATGCATATGTTTTTTATTCTTTGCTAATATAAAAATATTAAAAAATCAAATCTTTGCATAGGTGAGGACTATTCTTACTCTGTTCCGTCTCTGTTAGCACTAATGCCATTCAACAGAGAACGCCGTGCAGTCAAAGGACTGTTTGCAATGTTGCCAATAGTTTGGAAATTTTTTTTCCTCCCTTAGTAAAGTCCTCTCATTGAGAAACACCAAGTTTACTACCATTTCAGGGTACACGATCCTCACATTCCTGACTTCTTTTATATTTTTCCAGTGTGATATTTACCCATCGTCCAAGCCAGGAATACGCTCAAGGGTCTGCAGGATGCAGGTCTGAGGGGCTGCAACTGAGTGACGAAATTGCTTTGCCGTGGCTGCAGTCTGCAATACACATAGCATTTCTACTCCCGGCCAGCTCAGATAGAGCATTTAACTGTAGTTTAATCAACAGGGATTGAAGTGTGCAATGAAATATCAATATCTGAAGATGCGATGGTTTTCCACCCACCCATAGCATGTTTTTATGGCTGCTGTAGATCACTTTCCTGCATTCCAGAAGAAATTGTCTTCTAGTCACTCACTTTCCAGACACACAGTGGAAAATGGAAACCCACCCACAGTGATGACAGTTGAACGAATATACAGAATAATGCAAATAGCTGCACAAGGTAACTGGAAAGAAATAAATTCCTTCTATACGTGCCAGAGGATTTTCAAGCAGGTTTCACCATTATAGCAAGATAAATCCAGTTACTCCTTCCAAAGGTTGAGGAACTATTAAAGGAAAGTTCACCAGAGTACCACCCCAGCATTTTCTATAAAGCTCATGTCTTAACCATGCCTATAGAAGGCAGGAAAAGAAAGCAACAGTTAGAGACTGAACTATGGCTGAAAATAGGGGGATAATAATTCTCTGAGCTGTAAATTAGACCCAGTCTTGATCCACGTGTGTCACCCATTGAGTGGTTATGTATATTTTTCAAAGCTTGACTTTGTCCTGGAGCTTGCTTTCTTCTGTAGGATGTGACTGTGCTGATGATAGTGTCTACTAAGCTCTTAGGTCTTCACCCTTTCCTGACTGCATGGGGGAACAGCAGTACACCTTTACTACACAGCAAAAACATGGAGACTTTATTCACAGGAAACGATGCTGCGTGCACTGATTTTACTATTTTGTTCTTTTAACTTCAGAGTTTTTCTTCTACGAATAGAGAAAGCAAAAATAAGGACCATTTACAAACATGGGAAAGATGGCACTTTCAAACGAAAACACGATGTGCGTAGATTAAAAAACAAAGCTTTGTTTGTTTGTCAGGCTTGCATTTTTTCCCTCTAGTAATAATTTTAATATTTTTTTCTCCTGGACAGTTATAGTTTAAACATTTCCCCCACCCACTCCCTTTTTATTTATTTCCAATGAAAAAGAAATGAAATGCTCAAGAAAATATCTTCACAAACTCTTCTACTTCCTCTAACTTCAATTTGTCTCCAAATTTACCGCTCAGAAAAAAAAAAAGAGAGTTGAGAGTTTAAAAAATGGAAAGATAGCGCAATTTTCTCAGTGTTCTTCATAAAAAAGAATTACTTCATAAAAAAATGTTGATTAGCTGTAACATTGGGCATTTCCCTAAGACATTAGCTTTGAAAGTAATTTTTCTGGAGTTCAACAAACTTGAATGGACATAGTTACCTTTTCATGGTATTCAAAATTTTGGACTTTTCGGAATAAACTTAAAAGCTAGAGATTTTTTTCTTGTGTATAAAGGAAGAGATTTTTATATCAGAAAATCTCTAGAAAAGTAAAAATGGCATATGCTTTTCTATTCTGACCTAATCCAAGTCTTGCTGGCAAAACAGCCTTAAATAATGATTTTTCCTCCTCTGCATGAGGGAAGATGGAGGATTTCCATCATGGTCTCCTACAGCAAAGAATATAGTGGGCACCACAGTAACTCATAATATATTATAATATCACAGCCTGATGCTATACGTTTAGAGGAAACAATTTATTGTACTTCCTCTGCTATATGGTAATTTTACAGCTGAAGATTTCATGAGAGGCAGAGAATACATTCAGGTCCATGATTTTCCACACATAAAAGTTAAAGACCATGAAAGTCCAGACATTTTTTCAAGACTGGATTCATCCAACATTAAGTGAATGCTGTCCCATTTATATTACCTGTAGGAAAGCGCTTCTGGCTGAGTTCAGCATTTTCCTACTGAGGTCAGTGGACTCTAACATAGTATCTGAATGAATCTCAGAAAATACTGACAGCAAATCAGAAAGAGATGGAAATACCTCCACGGAAGAAGTGAGCTATATGAGAAAAATCTGCTGTAAAATTTGAGATCTATGACTGGCATTGGAAAAAACATATGGATGGATCTAAAACCAATGTGAATGTAGTTCACATTAGAATTAAATTTTGGTTGTAGTCCCAAATCTGTTGAAGCCAATGGAAGGATTCGTATTGGCTTCAAAGGCTACTGAACTGTGGCATGGTTCCTGAACTGCCTTCGGGTTAGAAAATCACAGGAACATGTGACAAGATTTCAGCCATCTGCTAAAATCATTGCTTGAACGAGAAGTCAAGGGTGCATGTTAACCTGTCTTCCACTTAGTACAAAAAGATTTTGGACAGAGTGGAATCTTTTATTTTAAATAAGATGTCAAAGCCCAGCTTTTTATATATATCAAAGTAATACCTGCATAGAAACATACTGCACATTTGAGATTGGCACAGTCACCACTCTATTAGTTTCCACTTAGAAGGTTTCACAATTTTTTTTTCTACATACGTATTCAATCTCATTTGTGTATTAAAAAACATCACATACACATCATTTAAATTATTTCGACCTTCGGTCTTTTTCATGGAGGCAAAAAGCGTACTTAACCTGGTTTTCAAAATATAGTGTATGGATCTCTTCAGAATCTGCACTTGATTCTTTCTTCTACAAAAAAAAATACTTTCTGATGTACCTTTCAGCATGTTCCGTTGTAAAGCTGACTGTTAGCTTTATGACTTTAACATTAACAGCTCCTGGAATGGGCTCATTTGGAGTCTGTTCTCTGCCCTTACAATAAGAAAGACTATACGAGGGTCAAAATTCTGTATTCAAACACTAAACTACAGGCAGGCAGGTCAAAACAAGTATTTCCAATATCATTTTGTTTTATAGCAAAATGAGAACTATGTGACTGTAAATATACTATGTTAATATAATAATATATTGTAATGTTGACCATTTGGCTCTGGTCTTTTGTACGGCTTTGGTGAGATATCCAGCCTTTGTATTCACTTAGTGTGGTTCCAAGCATCACTGAAAGAGGACAAGGTGCAAGAAAGAAAATATAGGAGCAAACAGACAATTATGTTTTTTTAATCTAAAATGTATGTTCTCAAAACCAATAATATCACTTAGTGAAACAATTGCTTTTATGCTCTTCAGTTTAGAAGTGGTGAGAAGCCAAGCATAAGTTTAAATATTGGCCAGAGGGGCTGAAGTGGAGTAGAGCAACTCAGGATTTCCTAGTCTAGTGATTCAATCTTCAGGTAGAACAAATTTGCAGATGTTTGCAAGGACCTAAATATGGACTTTCATTTATTTTAACTTTTTGCTCTGGGTGTTTTAAACCTTTGGCAGTAAATAATTCTTGTTTTGAAAGAAAGATGCCCTAGTTTTAGGTTAGAGTCTCTCTCTCTTTTAGATTAATGATTAGCTTTTCTCCCAGTTCAGCCTTTTAGATGTTTCTTACTGGGTAGTAAGTTTTGCAATCCCAGGACAAACAGCAATCATTTAAAAAATTCTACAACTTCATGATTTGCATCATAGTGAAAATGAAGACTCCTCTCCCCATCAACTATAATGGTATTTAAATCAGACATTCATACTCCAGTCACAGTTTTTTCCCACTTAGGTACTTCTGCAAATCAGACTCCTTATTTAAGAGACAGGTGACAGATTGATTTCTGTAACATGGCTTCAATAAATTTCTATTTGAAAACAGAACATTTACTAGTGACTCAAACTTGAAAACTGTTCGCACAGACTTCTATTCCAATGCAATGCTAAATAAAGCCACAGTTGTTAGGCTCTAATACGATCTCAGTAGCCACAATCTAGTTTTTGTCTTGCTCTGTAATATCGTGCCAGATCTGACTGTCTTTCTCCCTTTCCCTCACTGAATATTTAATGCATTAAGAATTGCATGTGTTCAAAAGGAAGATTGCCCTATCTAGTAGCAGCTTCCGTGACACCAGCAAAGGCTATAGGGTTCCAGAGGAAAAATATTTTCTGCATAACTAGCAAAAAGGTAGATTAATAAAATGGGTGACATAGCAACTCTGAGAAGTGAAGCAGTTTTAAACAAGGATTTGTATAAATCTGCTGAAGAATCACTCCTGGGATTTTTCTGCTGTAATTATCTCAGATAAGTTGAACATAAATGGCTATCAAATCTTTATTTATTATCTTTTGTTTTCTTTTTCATACTGACTTCTATTTGTTTGTTCCCCCAAAACGGTGTACCATCTCCCTGACTGTCTCCTATATCATTACAATTCTCCTTTCATTTGTTAAAAAGTAACAAAAATCCATGATGATTTAATGATGAAGTTTTAACCTCTTTCATGTATCCTTTAGAGACCCCAAAACAATAAAATATCTTAGTTCTTAATAGTTCTTCATCACTTAATAAATACCTCTCCAGCTGCTACTCTTCAAATCCTCAGGCCTCTACTACTTTTTCTCTGGAGCCAGGCATAGCAAACTTAGCAATTTCTTCAGGGCAAGAGGAACCATCACTCCGTAGACATTATGCTGGTCAGGAGAAGAAGGGTATATTTAGTTATTTATTTTAGTAACTAGCTCACACATCTCAGCAATTGCTTACTCTGGCCATATTACGTGGTCTGGCTTCACAGAGTTAAAGCAGATCATTAACGATTTAAGCCTATTTAATTCAGAAATACCCTTGGCTTGCATCCCACTGGATTAGAAATATTACTTCTTCTTAAGTTTCATTTAAGATCAGTGGCTTACAAATGTTAGCTTAGGGTTTGAACAGGGTTTTCTGCTAGCTTCCTGGGTGGAAATGCAGCAGACAGGTCTGTGTTTACTAGTTTAGAGATCCAGGCTCCAAGCAGAAGAAATTTGCAGATGTTTGCAAGGACTCAAATGTATGTGGTTATGTTTGTTTTAATCCTTCACTCTTCTTTGTTTTGACCCTTTGCTCTGGGCATAATAACAATAATAAATCTCCATTTTGAAGAAGCTATTTTAAAATCTTCTCCATTAGCAGTTATCAGGTGCTTGTGAGAAGAAATCATGTCATGTATTTCTTAATGCATCATATGTAGTCAGCTTTGTGTCTCAACTCTGCTCTTTTTCATGCGGAGTAGCTCATAGTTAGCAAGAACGAGTTCAGTTAGCAGAATATTTCCAACGTCCTTGTGTAACAGCCCTGCCACCCTTTGAGAAATGTAGCTGTCTGTGACGCTCACGCTAGGAAACCAAGTCACTCTGCGCATCTCCTATTAGGTACCGCACTGTGAAAAGGCAACAGGCCAGGTCTGCTTCATACACAGTGAATAAAATAAACAGAGACAGACCTTGCAGGTAATTTCATGGCAAAGCACACTTGGTACAAAACAGAGCAGCCACCTGCAATTTCTGACTCTGCCAGAGCGATTTATTTTCCTGAGAGTTAATGAAGAGGAGAGAGTGAAGTCCAATTAGCTGGCAAATCCCTGACCCTCTATTATGTGGGTGGCAGAAGTATCAATATATTGGCAATAGTGTTTTTATACTAAGTTTTACCAAGCTCCATCGATGTAAAATGCTCATATGAAAATGTTCTCGCAAAAGACACTTTTATTTTATCATTCTCTTATGAAAGTCAGCATTGATATTCACACAGACTTCCATCCTGCCCAAAGGGAGCAGGCTTGACTCTGGCAATGACGGAGTTAGAAAATAAGTCTTCTGAAGCCCAGCTAAACACCTAGGGTATGCCTCCCTCCTTCTTCACTTATGTATTAAAGTTGCAATTATTTTCCGTAGTTGACAAAAGCAGCGGCTATTTTATTCGAAGGAAATCTAAACTTACCCTACGGCTCTTAATAGCCCGTGGTAGGCTGCATTACTGTTTGTAAAGAAATTAAGGGATTTGGCAAACTGTGCTGCTTTGAAGTGTTATCATCCTGAATGGAGATAGAGAAGAATTCCAGCCCTTTGTCTCCAAGACTAATTTCACCACAGACTTTGCTTTTATAGAAAATTTCAGAAACGTTCCAAGAGAACTGTTCCCAGCCCGTTAATTCTCACCTCCTTAGGGGGAAAGGGAAAGGCAGTTTTTTCTTTCATTAAGTAATTCTTGCACACCATTAAATTTCCTCTCATTTGAGAATCTGTAAAACACTTGCTAATAGGATGTAAACCTACAAAATATGTTAGAAGTTAGGCAGTAGCATATGTGCCGCCAATAAATATTTGTGTTTGAAAACATAAAGTGAATGATGAATTAGATAATGAAGTTTTAAGCTCTGCTTTGTTCACTTGATATTATTCTGTCTATCACTCCCCTTTGCTGCTGAAGAAAATTCTCACTTCTTCCTTCCTACCATCATGATGTCCCTAACATTATAGTCCATTATAGTTCATTATAGCATTGCTTTAAGTCTTTCCCTCTGATCATAAATCTTGTACAAACTCTGGAGAATCTTGAGGTTTATAGATGCAAAGTATCTCAGGATTTGGGAATTCACTAAAAGGAAAGGCTGGTGAATAGATGACAGAGAGGAAGCTTTGACATGTTGCACAGATCTCACGGTGCTGCTTATGACTTAGGTTGTCTAATATTTGTCTTTAATGAGAATTGTGTTTTGAATTATAAAAATCTTATTATAAAAATTATTATTTTTCTTAGAAGTAGGACAAGAGGCCTGCTGTAGACTTACTAAAAATGTGATTAAAACAAGACATATTTCAGTTCTGTTTTTTTTCACCAAAAGCTTAATTTTCAAAGGAACCGTTGAACTTGGACACATTATTTTCTTGGTATTTACTGTGAATATTCCTCAGATGGTTAAACACGCCACAAGAATCTAGACAGAAATTTCTGTGACATGTACACACGTCTGATGGGGATTGTTCTCTATAATAGGAGTTCACACTGAAAAAGCTATTGCTTCCGTTACAGAGGACTGCAAGAGTAAACACTATGTCTTAAGGCCAAAGAGCTCCAGCTGAAATTAAAGCCTTAAAGCACTGAGCATACGACAGGAGTTACGCTATTAACACTTCTAAAAAACGCTAATAAACTGAACATACGTTAGAAGAAATGGGACTAGTCTGCCGACTGAAAAAAATATTCCTTGTCTGGTATTTTCCCTCATTTGGATTTGACCTGCCCACACCCTGTTGCCCAGCTGGGGCTCAGAGCTCAGACACCCCGGCCCCTCTCCTCGCGTTACTACTCACCAGTCGCGCTGATAAGTAAAACAGCGTACAAGTTTTTGCTGGAGTGCCAAAATATCGGCACTTTCGCTGCAGCTTGTGAGTCAGAGCGGCCCAGAGGCAGTTCAGCAGATGGCAATCTGAGGGAGACAGTGTGCCATGTCTTAGGTATTTTGAAATAAATGTGAAACATATTCGGTAACAGGAAAATAGAGCCATAATATTTTCCTTCGAAAGTAAGTCCTCGTCGTTCCATGTGACAGTCTGTTGACTTAGAGGAGAAAGAGGGAGAAGATCACCTTAAGCAAATCGCAGATGGAGCAGTGCCTGCATCACCCGGAGCCACTGCAGCGGGCCGGCGCTCCCCGTGAGCTCGGCTGGCCCAGCCACCCCTCCTGCGGTCCTCCTCACAGTCCCGCTCGGTCCCAGGCCCACGACACCGAGAGTCTCTGCAGACAAAACTCGCTTGTCCATCACGGACTGTGCCACTCCAAACCCTGCTTTCTCTAGTACTACAAAAATACACCGTCAGTGCTACACGTGAGCCTCGCCAAGAAGGGAAAACCGTTTGCCCTACAGTCTGATTAAAAGCAATTCAAATAAAACAACATGCTTTGATGCTTCTGAGTCACCAGTATGAAAAGCTGTTACAACTGAATAGTCAGCCAACTGTTTAGACCAACAAAGCATTTTAAAGGAAAATAGGTGTCTTGATAAGTACTTTGAAAACAAACACTACCAATATATTTAAATGCATAAGCATTTATTTTCCCTTACTTGAGTGCCTAAATAACTTGGTTTTAAAAAAAGAGTAAATATCAAAATAAAGACATAATAGGGTGATAACGGCTTGCTGACGGGGTTCTGTAGCACATACACTGATGTAAGACCTAAAGTAACAACGAGTCTATTGAACATATTTTTTTTCAAATGATTTCTAATATCCAACACAGAATGTCAGAAGAAACTTTTGTATAGACACTAACATAGACAGTATAGTCTCACCTTGGTTTTGATCTCTGTAAAATTTTAGGAAAATCAGTTCTTCATTCTAGTTTTCCTGTCACTCTAGTTCAGTGATGGTTCAGAGCAGCATACGGCTATAAAGCTTCCAAAGTATGAGAACTAATTCGCATACCTCAGCCCAGTTTTAGAATCAAATGATGAGACAAATAAATCATATAAGATTTTAAGAATAATACATCTTCAGCAATTTCAGTGAGATTACACTTGAAAAAAATCAGTCTGTTTATACAGTTCAACAAACGTAATAAGAAATCCAAGTCTCTCTACAGTATTTTAACATATACATACACTGCTGAAGAACAGCATAATAATCATTGACTAAACAAAATAGAAGAACCAAAAAACATCTTATAAAATAGAAAACTGTTTCTCTTAAAAAAATAGTAAACAAGGTGGAGAAGGAGATAACAGACGTGACAAAGAAGAATTACAGAGCCTTGGCAGAGAGGTTATTATTTTAATCTGTTTGGTAGAGATCTAAAGCTTTAGAGGTTAAAGCCTCATATGGACTCATTGTGAAAGGTTTACAATTCTGGGCAAGTCAAGCCTAGAAGATAATATTACATATATGTGATTGGCAACTTTGTTAGTGCCAGGAGGAATTCTTTCAGTGTGAAAATCAGATCAAAATTTAAAGATAAGGAAATAATGATATTACTGCACTATCTACTTCAAATCATAGCTCAGCCAAAGATTTCCAAGCAATTAACAGCTAACTATTACTACCCCTGCTACTAGTATTTTAGAATTCTAGGAACTTGCAATGGCTACAAAGACATTTATAAAACTTTCATCAAATCACACCAGAGGGAGGATTGCCCAGAGAATTTCATGATGAAATACCCAGTTTACTTTTTCTTTGTCTTCCAGTACTTCTTTGAACACACACTGAAAATTTCCCTTTTTGCATTAAACCAAATTCTTTTTTTTTTCTTTTGTAACCATAAAGTTGTCCCTCTTGAGCAGAATCCCCTTCAGGCTTTGCACTGTAATACTTGGCCAGAGCACATCAGGCCTGCAACCGTGCCTTATTTCTTCTGATCTGTGAATCTGGGCCAGACAGGGATTCCCCTGGAGGACTAGCCGAGCTGCAGCTCCATCTGCACACCCAGCATCACGCACACTCAGCCCACAGCAAACCAAGCATAACAAGCAGCCACAGGGTGCAGGGCTCCCCTCTGCTTCACTCCATCTCAAAAAAAAAAAAAAAAAAAAAAAAAAAAACAGGCTTGCAGGCTTGTGCTTCCTTCACACCTGAACAAGTCATTTTGCTTGCATCTGAAAGTCCTTGGCAATTCCTGCTCCAGTGAGATAGTAATATTTATGCTGGAGAAAGCTTTCAAAGAGCCGGTTGGTTGGGCTGCTCGTGACACGAGTTCTGTACATGCATGTACAGGCGGCGTCACTCAGACAAGTTTTCTGTGCTCACTTTCATCATTGCACACACTTTAAAACTTATATAGCACTGTTCTTCTTTTCAGTTTCACCTGTTTTCCTGTAAGTCTTCAGCTTCTCAGTCTCATGACTCGATACTCTCAGCTTTCTTCTTTAGGTTCTTTTTTCTCCTCGGTGGATAAGAAACTTCTGCAGCTATCTGATCTCAGTAAACTGCACAGAAACCAACAGGCCGCAGCTTTTGTTCTTCCTCAGCACCGTCTCTGCTTCAGGCATCAATGTTATAGTGAACTCTCAAGATACTCACTAGTAGTTTCTTACTTCAAATTTAAATTTTTATCTTGGCTTATTTACAATCTGCTCCCACCAGTTTTTCTCAAAGGTGAGTTCCCCATCACCCTGCTATTCCAGTTCATTAAAATCATGATTAAGTCAGTCTTAAACCCACAAATCTGATCGGGTTCGAATCCATTATCATGCCTGTCTGTGCCTGAGCACAGGTATTCGAGCCACTTTCTTCAACTACATGTTGCACTCTGCTGCGTTCGCCTTGTCTTGTCAGGGCCAGGCTGCCAACACAACTGAACAGCTCTGAGTAACTCCAGAGCTGAATGAATGCATCCCAGTCATTTTTGCAGCACAGAAAAGTTTTAAAAGCTTCAAAATCTATCATCTCTGTCCCTGGATCTCTCAAGGATGAACGATCTCCCTTAAATCTGTGAGGAGTTACAACTGAGTGCACCAGAACCTCAAATATGTCATAAGAAATCCATTTCTCTGTAAAGGATTTTCTCTCCACTCTCTTTGCAATATTGAATAGGCATCAGTGAAGCATAACTGTTATGTTAAAAGTCACGTTATATATAATTAACGTGTGCATGCACAGACAATAGGCTAGTTAATATTTCTACTTGATAACTGTATTGTCATAAGCAATTAACCTCCCATTACTTTCAGAGCAGCACTACTCTGCGATAATGCCAAAACACGAAAGGGCTAGGAAGGAGTAAAGATATTTGCATAAAAGCTGGTGCACAGGCTCCTGTGTCCAACACACTCAGTGGTGCAGAAAAAATACATGTTGAAGCACAGCCCAGCAGATTGGAGGCAAATAAATAAGAAGGAAAACAATTTGACAGATCAGACTTCAAATAAAGACACTTAAATATGAACCATTAAGTAAAACTGTAGAAGATTCATGCATAAGTGAAAACGTTAATACTAACAGTGAAACAGATGCTCTTAGCTGCTTTTTATTGAACGGGCAAGGAAAGTTGCTGATGTGATATATTAAGTAAAAGAGCAGGGAGAGGGTGCAATATGCAAGATGGGTAATGAAAGTTTCCCAAACAAAGGAGTAAGATTAAGTTTATGTTTATCTATTCTATAGCCATCCCATCTACCTATGGTTCTTAAGTTTTTAGTATAAATACGACAACATTTCCACATCATCTTTTACATGAAGCTAAGACTGCTAAAAGCACTCTGCAATGCCGATAAAGGTCATATCCACCAAGGTATAGACTGCTGCTGGACACCGATTCAAACACATTAAAATTGCTTTACTCACGCTCACAGAGAGGGAGTGGAAGAGCCGGGAACGAAGCCCACCACGCAATGCTACAGTAACGTTCAGAGGCCTCAACCACGAAGAACGCACCGCTGTAAGAAACAGCAAGGAGCTGGGACATGGGCTAGTCAATCAGAAAGAAAAAGCACTTCTAAGGATGTCGAATCAAGAGCAGACCCTCTTTTTCTCTCTTAATAGGAATTTCACTGCCATACATCCTTCAGTTGCGTACTGGTGGGGGAGCACTTATGCCCTGAGAGACAAAATAAGTCTCCTATTTTGTTACATGCTGCCCACTGGCAGAGGACCCTGGCGATGCCCAGCAGAAGCCCTGAAAAGCCATGCAAGGATAACAGCAACTTCTTTTGCCAACATCCATTTGCTGTAAGCAAATACTGCAGAGAGTAAACAACATTTTCAGTGAAAGGGGACCGGTTTTGGTGTCTCTGTTTACAAGTGTCTGGCTCCTAAGTGAATTAACAAGCCTCAAACTTTGCTTCTCTATTCGTCTTCTGACTTTTATAGGACTTCTGAAGGTGTAGAAATTAGCAATACTTTTACAGCTGGCAGGATTGTGGCATGAGTCACTTGGCCTATAAATGCTTAGGTCTGCTTTATTAGGAATAAAATATTTATTATAGTTTTTTATTAATAATTTATTTTATGACTAGCATTAGTCCTCTGGGAAACAAAATAATTATCTTTTAAGCATTTTTATGCATAGCTCTAGATAGGCTTTTTTTTTGTGAGAGTACTAATTTATTTTAGAAAATTTTATCTATAGTACATAAGTAAAATTAACAGAACATCAAATTAAATATGTCTTCTTCTTCTTCTGTTTTCATTAAAAATGTGATGCCAGCAATTCTCTTCATCTTTCACAACAGGCTTTGGAAAATACAAAATTATTAATTAAATGTTTAACTCACCAGTGGACTGAAATGCAAGAGTTCTGGAAGAAATTGTTGCAACACTATTCCCTATCTAAAAGACTTTTAAATTTGCATTCTTGTTTAAGATAGGACCATTGTGTTCTGCTTTTTTCTGACTAGCAAAAATTATAAATTCTTGTCCCTCAAGAAGATTAAAAGAAAAAAAATTAAGATTAAAAACAAGATTCCTCCTATTCTCTTCTATTTGTTAACATGAAAGAAATAGTATTCACTAGCTGCTTGTAAAAATCTCTTAGCTCTTGTGTGTACTTTACTGAGCCTCCTGATCTTATTAATACCCTATTGATAGTAACTTTCAAAATGAATATATTTAGATGTCTCTGTATAGTAAGTGCATATTCTAGACAAATATATGTAGTGTGATAGCCTTGCTCGACTTATGAGTCCTATTTAAATTAGACACTAGGTAAATAGGCTGGAAAAGAATCTTTAGTGTACAAAAACTTCATGGAAACTAATTAATAAAGTGAAGTAAAGTAAAATTTGCCAAAATTCAAACTCATGTAAACTTGCAAATTAAATTTAAAACACATACACGAAAAGGATCATCAGTCAAGCAAATGGAAAAAAGTCCAGGAAAAAATGAAGCATGGCCACTATTCAGTAAGGATGACATAAAACTTGAAGAATTTTAGGACCAAAAATAAAATGAAACATGTGCCTACATTTTCAGTAAAGATAATAAAGTAGAATATGGGGACAAAACTAGGTTTGCTAATGAACTGAAACTATAGTAATGAAAATTACCACATCCAAGGTTCATCCAAGACTGAAATTTATGTGTTCAGGAAAGAAATCTCCATCCAGAATACTGAAAGAATTGGTGGAGTATCAAATCTGGGATGCATCATGACAGAGGAAAAGCAAAAGTAGAAATTCCATTTTTAAAAAAGAAAAAAAGAAAAACAACTCCCGTCACTGATAGCTGGGTTACTACCATCGAGACGAGAATAAGTTTACCATAAAATAATGAAACAACAGGAGATGTGAAGAAAATGAGATTAAAATACAGCATGCAATTAATAATGATCAGTCGTGTCAAACTAACTGCATTCATTCTTGAATAATATACATGGGGCTTTTTATACATTTTATCTTTCAAAGATACAGAGAAATGCAATAGCGTTAATAGTTAATAGTGTTCCTGGACTTCAATAAATATACAGGAAAGAATTAATCTGGAAGAAACTAGTGATAGTGCTGTAAGGCAAGAACTGGTTAAAAAAAAGCCATGCTGAAATAAGAAGTATAAGACTGAAGGGAAATTACAGCGAAATGTGCCTTTAGGAATAGTAATGAACGCCATCCCATCCGTTATTTCCTGTAAGTGAAGACTGTATCTAAAGAAGACCTCACTGCTCAAGTGAGCTGATGATGCAAAGTTGGGAGAACGTACAATATGAAGAAGAATAGGAGTATCCAGAAGGAACTCAAATTGCAGAACTGAATTGTTTGAAACAGAAGAAAGTAGTGCAGAAATTGTATTCAGGGGCAAAAAAAGATTTATTGATAAAAAAAGTCACGGCCCACTGGCATGTTCAGGGGGAATGCAGCGAAAGTTGGAGGTGCCCAGGACAGGAGGCCTCATGTGAGAAAGCCTACTTGCAATAAGAAGGACTGGAACCAAGAAGGACTTTTTGGTAAGAGCTGAGTGCGTGCAAAAGGCACATGAGGGGACTCAAGATGAAGATGGGTTTGAACATTTCTATGGAACAATTTATCAAGTGGGAAATTTACTTTAAACATAATTCCAATTGGATTTTATCAATAGGATTAAATAACACAGCTGTCTTTTAGGCGGGGCTTGGATCTGGTACTCTTATATTAACTACTAATGCTAAATTCTCAATGTAATACCTAAGGACAAGATTCCATCATATCCTACCATCATTTGGTTCCACTCTAGCAGATTTGCAAATCTTTGGTTGCTGAATCTTCAGTAGAACTAGAAAAGATGAAAAAAAAAAAAAAAAATAGGAGTACTAAGCTATACAAAGCCTAGGAGGACATGGATACCTTTTAGCTATAAATGAATGTATTAATTCCAGACATTCATAAACCAAATTCTGTGTAACAATGCGTGCCTATGTGAGAAAGCAAATTTTATTGACCTTTTATTTAAATGTAATGTGCAGGATGCAGCAACTTATTTTAAAATCCACAAAATATAAGCTTCATTTCCTCCTCCTTATAAAAGCATCTTAGTTCATACACTTTTATGGAAATAGTGTTTAGCTTCCTGTTTAAATCTCAGCATGTTTCTGTCTACTTCTCCAAAATTTTTCATTCATCTTTGTTTATTGTGAGAAAAAACCTAAAACAAATTTTGAGACAAAATGCACTGATGTAGAATACAGGTTAAAAGTGGCTAGCAAATAATTGATGACCTTATGAGATTGATACATACCTTAAGAGACTGATAGACATGGATCTCCTTTCCTGATGGTGTGAAAGGAAATTTCATTTCAGGAAATAAAAGTCTGGGCCTGTCCAGCAAAAGTCACTTCTTCCCCACCTGATCTGGTACCATGAATTAAACAGTTTGTTTCAGGGACCACAAGCCCATCAATCCAAAGAGGCATGATTTCCTTGTAAACTGTAAATGCATTTCTTAATTAAAGACTCAGCAAAAATCAAAAGGCCTCTACCCTTACCACCAGAGTAAGAACAAACTGTCTGAGCAGATGTCTTTCATGTACAATTCACATAAGATGGGTTTTACTATGGGCCGTGGATCACATTTTCTCTTCTGCTCGAGTTTACTGACACTGTAGTTGTTTTAGAGTTGTAGTTCCATGCAATATTTTTCTTATGCTTGAAGATATGATTGTACTTTCAGTGAAACCTACTCATTTTTTCAGATCTTTGACCATGTTGGACTCATCATCCCACATGAAAGACTTATTCTGATCTTGTACAAATACAAACATAATACTAAAACACTATGAAAGATTACTACATGGCTATGAGAGAGTGGCAGTGACTTTGGCTTCTGCTATTTCCACTCCCTGCCTAATTTATAACAATTGGAAAAACAGAAATGAAGTAAAGAAAATGGAATTCTGCTACCCACAGAGAGAGAGAGAGAAGAAAGAAGAAATAATCTTAAGATCAGCATCTTAAGAGCAACAATAATCTCTGATGCTAAGTTTGGGGTGACCTTCCATTTCCTAAAATAGTAGCTTCAATTTTGGTAATCTGTTTGCTTCTTAATATTTTTTGTTCAGCAGATGCTCACAGTGAGATACATCAAAATAAAAACAGAGCTGGTATTCCATTTCCAGCCCTTATTTCTGGATGTTTCTTCATATGGTTTTATTTTTAAACATTCTCTCGTAAAGATGTAACTTACTTTAAGGCTTACTTCAAGGAAGTTCCTGACAAGTTCCCATATGTGACTGCTTAACCCAGACCAGCTGATCTTTTCAAATCAGCAGCAGACCCAGCAGCAATATCTGACTGTAATAAGTTGATCGGTTGTGCTTATTTGTATTGCAGTCTCTTCACTAATGAGGAGCTGGCAAGAGGCACAATGCCCTCTGGACCTCATTAAATACATTTATTTTGGCCTGTTGAAATATTACCCCAGGATTTGGGCACATACCCTAGGACAGCCCTTTGATGCAGAAATTAGGGCTGTGTCTCACTAGCGGAGGTGGAATAATTTTGAAGCTAGGGTTCCCACTTGTGACTGCCTTTTTAGCTGCAACATAAGAATCCAGTGACACCTTAATGAAAACAGATCTAACTCAGTGACCTGGTCGATGTTTTCTCTGAAGAGGCTAAATTCTAGCATTCGAGGCCATTCTGCAGTCATTCCTGCATGCATAATGACTTCACTGCACAGCGACAGTCCCTGAGCCAGACTCTGGCCCTCCTGAGGCTACTCTGCTCTTCTCTGCAGCGCTAAGCAGCTTTAAAGCTTACTTAACAAATTGCATTGACGCCTTCCTGACATAAGTGAAATGACATGAGCTGCAGAACTTCTGCAGAGCCAGCTTTATGCCCAGGTCCCACTACTGGGCTCAACAGTGTCACGGCAGCTCATCAGGCATCCACTCACAGGCTGCAGAAGAGCTCTTGGGTTACAGAAAGCCACAGTGGTATTGACATTACTCCACTCTGGACAAAACTACTCACTCAATTCTTTCAGGTATAGGGGGAGTTTAAAAGTGAATTGCAGTCATTAGTACTTCCCAACCTACTCTTATTTTTTGCATCTGTCATGTCCTGGTTTGTTATTTCTAGCTCAGACATGCTGGCAAAGGAGGTGCTTATGGAATGCAGTTCATTGCCAAATCCAAAGGTTCCTTGAGGGTACAGATTATTTTTCTTGGAGACTCATCTCTACTTCTAACCAAGCAGAAGAGTGAAAACATGACAAATCAGATCAATCTTTCTTCAGCTCACAAGTGTGCAATTTCTGCTACTGTAAAAACTAAAACCTGGGGCTCTGATTGTGCAAAGGCCTCAAAAAGACTTTTGGAGAAATAGTTACCTGCCTGACCACTTGAGCTATGACAGCAGTGCTCCTCGTCTGGTGCAGAAGCAATACTGTAGACACTTGGTCCTGTGTTGGAGCTTAAAGTGGCTGCTGGCTCTGCAGTGTTACTGACCATATGTTGGAGCCCTAATACAGGTATAGTGGGAACAGGTAGGTTGATCTGTTGAAGCCTCTGTGGAATTTTAAACCCCTCTAATATTAGGCAGTTTCTGGGCATAGGTACAGAAGTGTCAACAGAAGTGGAATTCTGGTGGTCATATTTTTGCTTTTAAGTCAACAAATCAATGGATATTGGATTGAACCCAAAACTGCAGAATTATTTGGGAAATTAGAATAAGAGTTAGGATGCTTAATTGAAGATTTCCATTAGCAAAGATTAAAATCAACTTTACGTTAGTCTAACGAGAGACTTTACTGGCTAATACAGCATTATAAATGTCCAAATACCTGTAAGTACAGCTAGAGGTGCAGCATCAGCTGCTTTGCCTGTGTTATTACACTTGGTGTTTGGAGACGACCAACATCTTCCAGTTAATGCAATGGGGGCATGCTAGGCAGGGTGCCACAGTTATTGCAGTAAAATGTTCTGCATCTTAGCTATCAATTCAGAGGCAGGATTTATATGAAAAGGTATACCGTGTATACTTTTCTAAATTAGCACTGGCTTTATTAATATGAATATACTGATTATTTTTAATAGGAATATACTGTTCATAGCCATCTGGAAAGAAATAAAGATAGCTCTTTCACTTTTCTGTGTCTGTACAGAAATATGTTTGACAATGTCAGTAGCAGCCAGTTTTCTAAGACATCTATCAGAGACATTCAGGCTCAAAATTATATCAGAGCATTTGTTCTTGACGGCACTCCCAGGATTTCTGCCCTTTAGGAGTTTGTATCTCCTGCTGGCTCGGTGAGGGACAGTGCTCACCATTGCTGTGATGGCTCTGGCTTTGATGTAGCTTCCATTTATGCCTCTTTTCACTTGATTGAAGCATGGCATACTGGAAAAGAGTGGTGAAATCTCAAGCTTTGTGGGGTGCCTTATTCAGTTCACAGTTCTGTTAGAGCACCAGTTTATCATAATAAAGTAGCTCTCCATTTTAGTGTACACAGAGGGCTTTCTTTTCTTCTTCTCCTTCAGTTTCCTATGTTTCTTCTTTATTGTATTTCCAAGTATGTGTCCTCTAGGAATGGTTCTCACTATATTTTCCCCAGACATGTTGTCTTGCAGCACATTTCCATTTAAAAGACAAGCAGTTATTCCTGTTTCAATATTTGCCATTCAGCATCTCCATGGAGAAAACTCAACTAATAAAGGTGAAAGCCAGCTACACATAGCTCCCCAAGTACAGTCCAGAAGTCAGACTACATGGTTAAGCACAAAGCCCTACCTTCATGGGTTTTGTCAGCTGAGAGGCTTCAGCAGCTTTTTCCTCATTCTTCTCCAGATGTGGGCTGGCAACTTGGCTGCAAATGTGGCAGTCCTCAGCCTGCCAAGAAACGAGAGAGAAAGGCTGACTTTGGTTATGCTCTTCAGGCCGTGATAAGATCAGAAAATATTGGAGATAAAAGTAATATTATACCTCTTTCTTCTCCCTTACACCACATCTGGGCTTAAAGAAGTCTCCGCATTGCTAAGGTGTAGAAGCTCTATGGGTCTGTACAAGTACTCTTGGTGGGGCACATCCTTGGCCTTTGCACCAGGTATT
Organism: Rhea pennata; assembly: GCF_028389875.1. Taxonomy (NCBI): domain Eukaryota; kingdom Metazoa; phylum Chordata; class Aves; order Rheiformes; family Rheidae; genus Rhea; species Rhea pennata. The sequence goes on along the minus strand of NC_084671.1, from coordinate 16,514,324 downwards.
TGTGATATTGGTGCTTTCCTTTAATTATTATATTTCACGTGGAGTAGAGATTCTTTTCTGTAACCATATATGAAATCTACACCGATGAGTTTATTATCATGCAGCTGCAGTCTCAAGAATTTCTCTTTTATTTCCCTCCAACATCCATTTCTTTCCCCTGTTATACTGTAGTTTATTCATCTTATGTACAATTCACATTTTAAATACAGAGACAAGCCATAACTGATACTACCTGAATTCACCTGTTCTTATAGACCCAATGCTTATAGATTGATAAAAAAAAAAGTGCCTTTTAATGATTTTTTTTAAATAGGAATATTGCACTCATATTGCCTACTATCTCTGCTTAGCCCAAGATAACTTTGATCTGAACTCATTCAGTTCATTACTGGGCAGAAGCTGTGACTAACTTACTTTCACTGTTTTCAATGTTTATATAATGAGAGATTATTTTCCTAACAAACCCACACTAAGTATAAGAAATACTTCAAGAATTACTTCTGATACTTTTGTTCATCACCTATTTCCCCCAAACATCTTGTGTCTAATTTATACTGCTGGTTTAATGAAGTTTCATTAGAATCTGTTCTGCATTAGGTTTGGTCTCTAATAACTGTTATGGAAGATTCTCTACAAGATTTCTACCTTAAGACTCTAATCTGCCTTGAATGGCTTGCATTTGAAGATCAGGTACAAAGTGACAGTCAAAGGTATAGAAAAATCAAGTTGCAAAAATGAATCTGTAGGGTTAAACTATGCAACAGTATTCATAAAAATAAATGCAACAGGATCTGTGGAAAACAAGATAGTAACATTAATTTAAAGAATTGCTTTAAAATAAGAAGACATAAGAAATGTCTTTTTAGTGAGTTAGACTAAGACAGTAAAAAGACTAGTTCTGGATTGGGAGTTAGTCGTAACAGTTCAAACGGTTGACACTTCATTTACAGTCATTAGTTTCCTGTGGAAATGTTTACTCATAATTATATCCCTCAAGCCATGAAAGAAAAAAAAAATCAAGTTTTTTACTGTTCAACTGCTTAATTATTTATCTTTTGTTTTCTATTTCCAGCATGAATTTAACCTCATTCTCTTTGTTCAGTAGTTCCCTAGAGTCATTGACCTGTTTAAACAAATAACATGACACACAACAAACTAAGAGAGCCATCTGTCACTGATTTCTTTTGTTTCCATTTGTGGAGCATGCAAATTATATACTGTACAGTTTGAACAAACCAATCCACGTGATTTCATCAAAGATCTTCTTTTGCGGTGGTAAGCTCCACAACACCACTCGATGGTCTGTTTTTCATAAAGGGAATCATTTCTGGCTTCTGGAGGATGAAATAGATGGCATTTCTGTCAGAAGAGTTGCTACATGTGTATTTGTGGTTCTAACATTGGTAAAAAGCTAGTAAGTGCCAAACTCAAGGGGTTTGAGATCATATATATGTTAACCACAAAGTTGTCTCTTGTCTGAAGGAACTGAAAAGGAGCTTGCTGGAAAGATTTTTCTACCCATTTGTGATGCATTTTGTGGGTTAGGAAGGCTGTCTTTACAGGTACCATTTACTCTCATTCAGCATGATTGTTTCTAATCAAAAATGAAAAATCACACTACCCCCTGGTCCAAATATCTATCAAGTGGGGGGGGGGGGGGGAGGGAGGGGGGGATTTTCTTTTTGGTCCTTCAGTTAAAATATTTGAGGCTCTGGATTTGACCTGTGTTGTCTAGCCTTCACTACTAAGAAACCCAAGCCTCTGCAAGCAGGGCTTCTTAGCAGCCCTGGGTTAGAGAAGGTTGGAGAAAAATGAATTGCCCGTGAGAGAACATGTCAGAGAGCTTTGATGGTTCTCTAGAGAGAGAAAGAGAAAATCTGATCCCACTACTCACGCGCTAGCTAGTCACACAGTTTCAGCAGATCACCCAGTCCTCTGCCATGCTACCAGCAACTTCTGTGGGGAGACTGCCAGCATCTGAACCAGTGAGGTTTTTCTTTCTTTTTGTTTATATGCCAGAGACCTTTTCATCTTTGTGCACAAGACCTTACTATCAGAACTGTTCCTATGCCACATAAATATTTTTTCATTATTTATTTTAATAGGATAATAGAGAAAACTTTTTTTAGAGACAGCTTATTTTGTTCCCTGAGTATTACTTTAGACCTTTGGCAGACTAACTGCCTACTATTTCTCAGAAAGCTAATTTGATCAATCCTGCAGCAGGCAGATCCATGGCCTTCCTCCAGAGGATATTGAAAATTCTGGTTCAGCATCAAGGAGGTTATAAATCCACCATATGCAATTAAGCTGAAGGTTTTAGGAATGGCTGCACTGAAAAATAAGTAGTTTTATTCTTGCTATAGCCTTCAGATCATTTCTAAGCTAGCTGGCCTGATTAGCCTCAGACTCAAGAAATACTGTAAAACAAACTCATAGATTTCTAAATTTTCTAATGTTAAAAGAAAACCTCCGTAATTCAATGGAGCAAACAAAAGAAAAAAAAGGAAAAAAGAGAGAAGAAAAACCAAAATTCTTCTGGCTAATATTAAAAGCAGAACTTGCCTTTATCTAGGTATCCCAGCAGTGCTCTCTAGACAACCACTCTATTTACTAGCACATGCGCTTGCTGCATTTGAGAACTCCTGTATCCCCTTGAACCCTTGGTACCTTCCTCATTATTCTGAGAGGACTAGTAAATGTGACTTGTATTAAATATCACACCTTCTGGCCATACGTCCTACCTTCCCATTAACTTCCTCAGGAATGTGTCTTACTCCCAGAGGCTGATGTATGTGCATATTTCTACCAGCCTGGCAGAAGCTGTAGGAGGAACCTGCACACGCTGGGACACGGTTTTTGGCAACTTGCTCGCCTGCTTTGCATCCCGAGTAGCAGGCTCTCTGTACGCCTGCGATAGCTATGATAAGTCCTGTGTGGAAGTGTTAATTAATAATAATACATGAGGTCATTCCTCTAAAATTGAAATTCCTTCCCTGTGGAGAAAAGCAGAGTGAAGCCGTGATGTGAAAGAGCACACTAAAGCCACTGTAAATATAACGAGCAGGCATGTCTATTCCGTGAGCATTCCTACAAAAAAGGATAAATTATTTGGATGCTGAAATATAATGTCTCACAGATTAGAAGCACAGACGGACCACTGAAGAACAGACATCTCAGTTTACCTAAGAAAGGTTTACCCTTTTGTAGGAAAAGTCTATACAGAATGATAACAAAGTGGAAAAGAATGTGATAGAGCATTTCTTTTTGTGAAAAAGTATGTGAGACAATGTACAACTCTTGCAATTTCTGCCTCTAGGCACCCTTCCTTGAGAGAAGTGTCTGCAGGACAACAAAGCAAGGAAGATGGTACTTTTGTGGAATAAGAAGTTCAAGAATTTCCATAAAGGATTTCCTAGGCTCTAGGGTCAGTTATCACTTGTAGGAATTTGGATCTATCTCCTCACATGGCTATGCCCTATCTCAGCCAGAAATTAAAACCAGAAAGGATACTAAGAAGCTAGCTCTTAATGAAAGATACCTTCCCTGATCTCTGTTCTCCTCCACTAGAGGGGCAGTAAATCAGTTAAAAGAACGCTCAGAGACGTAGTTTTGTTAAAATAAATGAGAGAGAGAAAAAAAAAAAAGAGAGAGAGAGAGAGAGAGAGAGAGAGAGAGAGAGAGAGAGAGAGAGAGAGAGAGAGAGAGAGAGAGAGAGAAAACTCTCAATATAAGCCATTTTCCTATGTGGTTAATCAGGGAATTTATGTCCCATTACATGCTCAGCAAGACTATTTCAGCATAAAAATATAAATCCTTTACGCATGTGTAGATAGACACTCAGGATCAATCTACATGATTAAGCCTTTGCTTTCTGTATCTGACATGCGAGAACTTTTGCATCGATAATGAACAATATTAACTATGAGGAATAATTTGATAGTGGACATATTAATCTTTCATTATGACATATCTATAGCTTCTCAAATGTGCAAATAATACGGGATTATCCTGTTACATGGGTATATACTATCCTGCCACTCATTTTGGTTGCATGACTGAGATAAACATGACTAGAAGAGCAGTAAAGCTGCCAGTCAACATGCAGGTGAGATGTGAGGAACTCTACAGCCTCAAGTTAGGCTACAGCCAATTTATACAGTCCTCTGGAGAGAGAGATTAATTATGCTATTTCATCTCAGCCAGGGTCCCTACATTTGGAAAGCTTCTCTGCATTTTCTCTGGGAGGGTGTGAGAAGACATAGTTCTTCATGTGTAGGAGCCATTTAGAAGAGAACTCGGATGAGCAAGCCCTGTACAGGACCATCTCTATCTTCACCAGGACCTCCAAGCTGCTGAGCTTAGGTTCGACTTATGCAACCCCTTCAGAGCAAATGGAGTTGCAGCTTCTTTATACGTCTGCCATAGCACGTGCTAGCTGTGCTGCTATCCTATAGATCCTTATACTGAATTTAGCCGTGCAGCTATTAGAGTTTCCAGGTACTATATTCTCCAACATAATTTTTAGAAATATAAAATCAGGCAGTAAACTTGTTAACTTAGAACTCACTTGAAACATTGTCAGCTCAAGGCCCTTCTAAGAAAACACATGGCAGAAAAGCAAAACAAAACTAAACAGCAACATAAATTCTGAGCCTATGTTTAGTGATATCCAATGAGACTGCATTGCATTTGCAGCGTTGATAGTTATTTCAGTCCTGTCTTTTACACCACCAGGAAATATGTAAGCGTACTTAAATACATATGCATGATCCTCCCTGCCCGACAAAACTGTTCTACATGAAGACTGTGAGCATAAAGATGAACGAGCTGTGTATTCTGTCACTTCACCACCACGGGGAGGTCAGAGTCATAAAGATGGTATCTGTAACTACTCATTACCTACAAGTTCTCAAGATAGTCACTGAAACAATAATTACTTTTTATACCTAAGAAAACAAGTGCAGAGTGATTGAAAGTATGAGAGCTCTCCTGTAACATGCTATTGTAATGAAGCTTGCTTAATACTGTCTTCTTTTTACCCATCAGGAAGATGGGTGGAGCGTAGCAGTCTCTGGACAGATGATAAAACAAAACATTCAGAGCAGGCAGCCAGACCAATACAATGAAGCAAAAGTTGAAGATAAAGTCTGGGAACTATTCCAGAAATAAATGAAAGTGGTAGGTCTCTATGCTTTGGACAAATATTGCTCTGCAACAAAAAAATGTGTGTGTCTTCATCAAGAAACAAATTTAAAGTGGAATGATCTTTTTTTTAAAAAAGGACCTAAAAATTAAATACTTGTGTTGTCCAGGAACTCTGGAAATTACTGGGGAATAATATAATATATATGTGTACGTGCATGTGTATAAAGTATATATAAGTGTATATATATACATATATATGTATATAGTATATAAGTATAGCCCATCTGTTCAAGAGACCAGTAATGCAATCTGTGCAGCTGATCAGCATGATAGCAGTAGGAAATGATTTCACAGGGGCCTAACATCTGTTTTTTAAACTAGTAGTCTTTTGATTTTGTTTATTTTTATTTTTAATAAATTCTCTGGCTCTCTTGCAAGACCTCTTTTGTGGCAGATCTTCTGTTCTAGGAGACAGCTTTAAAAAAACATCTATGAGTCTCTGAATAGGAATATGCACAAGGACATAAATACTTATGCAGTGTGCTGCATGGGTGTTCCTGCAGCCAATTACTAAGTCTGTTAATAGTGGTTAGGGCTATCTCAGTGATGGAGAAAGTGATTAGCATCTTACAAGATTCACATAATACCGTATTACATGGACTCTTGATTAATTATCAAAAAAAATCAGTTCGTTAACTGAACTCCCTAGCTATTTTTCATTCTTATTAACATATATAATTAATTTCTCTGAGCATATTTTTTAATATTTTGTTAATTTCTGGACACTTTACTGAGTGTATATTTGATCCTATATTCCTGCTAAGAACTGTGGAAAAAAAAATTTATAAACAAAGTGCTACATTGTTCAGAAATCTATTTACTTCTTCTTCCATTGGTTATACATACCTGATACAATAGATTTAAATGAACACATCTTAAAGCATCTAGAGGAAAAAAAAATTGTTCTCAGGTATTTCTGAGGATGGTGGAAGATGTAGGGTTTTTTACACCAGTTTTAAACAAATACCCTGGATACTATAGCAAGGCATCTTTTATACTTCACTGAACCTAACCAACATTTCCTTTAGATTTTACCGCTCTGAGGTCTACCTAACTTGTTCCCTGAAAAGGAAATCTAACTAAATCTATGTGCCTCATACTTTCTTTTTTTAAAAAAGGAATTAATAGAAATGAAAGGAAATCTGATCTTGCAGCTCCCATTTTGGTTCTTTATCCAGCATCTCTGGAAGAATTGAATAGAAAAAGCTATCTTTGTCCTCGTTATTGCCAGATTCTGTAGGAGGAACGATACTGCTAGAACAACAGACTAGTCTCCCGCAGTGTGAGTGAGTGGGTAGTGAAGGCAAGTATCGCGTGGCACTAAAGCCCATGACTGAGTGACCCCCTCTGGCCAAGTGAGTATGAACCCTACCTTTGTTTGCATTGCAAAAGGAAAAGAAAACTTGGAGTCCTGGTTGTGTCAAGAAAGCGCGTAAGAGCTGGATGGCACTGTGCATCGGCCGTTTTGAGTTCGCTGGTACTGTCTCGCTGTGAAGAAGTCCTTTAACGTCTCTGTAGAAGATATATTCTCTAGAGCTAGCCAAAAAAAAAGAGAGAGATATAAGAAGGAATTATATCTCCTCTTTTTCTTTGGATTTTTAAGTCTGAAAATGACATTGACATTTATCTTCCATTTTCAAGTACAGTAAACACTGAAATAAAAATAGGGAATTATTATTATCCACTTATTGTTCTTCTCTAAGGCCTCTGGATCATAAGCCCAAAGAAGTATGAAGTGCCTGATAATCATAATAACACTAGATCTGGATTTTTTAACATTCCACATTTGGAAAACGAGTATTCTTTGATTTCTGATAATGTAAAAATAACCTTGGAGTATGGAGACGGAATTTGCTCACTCCTTGGATGCTTTAATTTGAAAAAATAAAATCTGTTAGAAATAAATTGATAGAATATAGGCCTTTTGATTTCACAGGAAAAATGGTTGGCATGTTTTGTTCATGACACTGAATATCAGTAGCTTGGAAACTCACTGTGACCAAGTAAAAATACAGCAAATGTGCACTGCAACTTTATTTCATCAGAAATATTGTCTCTGAAAACCATGTGCCTCCAGACTTGTAACTTTGGTTGTTTATAGGCTATTCACCTAATTTCTACGGGGCAATATGACTCCAAATGGTTAAATCAAGAGGAAAAGTTAAAGAATATAAAATATACCAAGAACTGATCTCCCATTGACAGCAACAATGGCAGAGCAGGAAAGGTTCCCTTAAAAATAAATAAATGAGAAAGAACTGGAATATTTGAATGACTTCAATACTGAAAATATTGTTTTATATGTCTTGGTCCTGCATTAATATTATGTGAGGGACTTTTTCCCCCTAGACACTCCTGATGAACTACTACTAGTATTTTTTCAGGCAGCATGAAGGAGTTAACACTGGTCAAAGCACTGAGAGCCATTCTGTGGTCTGAGAGAAGAAAGGAAATCCATGCTAGCTAAGAAGCCCACAGCCAACACTTCCACACCCCTGTTGCTCATTGCAGCGACTGCCTAGCAGGCTGGAATTTCCTTTCCTTTTGGCGGCTATCCCACAGTTTAGTCCTCCTAACCTTGGGACCCCAGGAAATTACTAAGTCTGGCATTTACACAAAGGTCCAGTGTTGCAACCCTCTTCCAAAGAAGTTCTGTTTCTCTGGTAGCTTTAGGAGCTCGCTGCTTCCCTTGCTCTCTGTTAAGAAACTTAGACTGAAACAGATCTCAGTCTAATCAAGTTCAGCCCTTTGCTATTATGGGCAACACTATCTTGGCAAGCTCTGCTATGACAACTTTCAATTCTAGGTGATCCAATCTAAGCAGTTTGTTTTTATTCGGGCACTTAAGAGTATTCACATATCGAACTGGTTCAGAAATCTTAAGGAAAAAAAATATAGTTATGGGATAGGACATATTCTAGGGTCTTATGTCCCTCCCAGAGACTAAATGTCATTATTGATGTATTTGAAACAGGACTGTATCTACATATTCTGCTCAATCCATTGCTAAAATCTTTGGTCAGTATTACTGCAAACAGGGGTATGATTGAATTTGTGAGAGAATGACCTGGGTCGTGCTAAAGTAGTAGCATAGTAATGGCGATCTACAAACCAGGGTATTTCGTATTTTTCCTGAAAACAAATTTGGCTAGTTCTCATTGTTATTATCTGTGTATAAATGGTATGTATTATCAATCTATTGAGGACCAATTATGAATGGAGTCCTGCACCTAACGAAAAATAACCCCAGGCACCAGTACAAGCTGGGGACTGACCTTCTGGAAAGCAGCTCTGCAGAGAAGGACCTGGGAGTGCTGCTGGATGACAAGTTGACCATGAGCCAGCAATGTGCCCTTGTGGCCAAGGCCAATCCTGGGGTGCATTAGGAGGTGATCCTGCCCCTCTACTCAGCCCTGGTGAGGCCTCATCTCGAGTACTGTGTCCAGTTCTGGGCTCCCCAGTATGAGAGAGACATGGAGCTACTGGAGAGAGTCCAGCATAGGACTACGAGGATGATCAGAGGGCTGGAGCACCTGCCCTATGAGGAACGGCTGCGAGAGCTGGGCCTGTTTAGCCTGGGGAAGAGAAGACTGAGGGGGGATCTTATCAATGTGTACAAGTACCTGAAGGGAGGGTGTCAAGGGGATGGGGACAAACTCTTTTCAGGTGTCCCATGTGACAGGTCAAGAGGCAATGGGTAGAAATGGAAGCACAGGAAGTTCCGCTTGAACGTGAGGGGGAATTTCTTCACTGTGAGGGTGACGAAGCCCTGGACCAGGTTGCCCAGAGAGGTTGTGGAGTCTCCTTCTCTGGAGATCTTCAAGGCCCGCCTAGATGCAACCCTGTCTAACATGCTCTAGGTGACCCTGCTTGAGCAGCAGGGAGGTTGGACTAGATGATCTCCAGAGGTCCCTTCCAACCTTACTGATTCTATGATTCTATGACTTGTTCCAATATATAGATAGGCTTTAAGTGAAGGAATTTCTCTGAACATAAATTCTGTCCACACTCCAAAGATGGACAGAAAGGATCGATATACATTTGCAATTTATGAGCAGTTTCCAATCAGCTGGTACCTGAATGATACAGACAAATATTTTAAGATATCCTATTAAGATTTGGCTAACTAAATTAATTTTGAGCCACAGCTGTTAGGTTTTACTATTAGACAATTACTGTGCAAAAAAGTAGAAAAGAACATTTGGATTTACACAAATTGATACCAGATCTGAGCTTTGCAACACAGTGCCGAAGCAGAGAACTCCCCAGGTTCCCATCTGTCTGTGTTCCCTCCCTACTCTTATCATAACGAAATATTCAAGCTGTGAACAATTCAAGGACTGAATTGCTTGTCACTGCTGGTCTGTAACTGGGGCTTTAAGAAATGCTAATACAAACAACACAAAACCCGTTTTTGGATTATTTAATTACAGATTACTTAAAAATGTAAAGGGGGTGAAACAGCAAGAAAATGTAACTGTATGACAGGGAGTTCAAGTTATTCACGACATCCTGATCACAAGGAGTTAAATGCTGCTTGGGTATGTTATTATTATTAATCCCTTGAGTGCACAGGGGCCACGTAGCATGCTTACAGACCAACAGACAGAAACTGAGCACTTCATTCTTCCCTCCATTCCCCTCCACCCTGATTTTCCTGGAAGACCTCTAGCACACTCTGCGACAATAGCAAGAGCTCCAGCAATAACGGTGCTGTTTAGCAAGTATAATGACTGCAACTGTAAGGTATTTAGGCCCCAAATCCAGGTTTTCTGTCCCTTTATAGATTTCTCCGGGTCATTTTAGCAAAACACACTTCAAGAATTGTTTTCTTGTGTTGAATGATTAGGTAAAGGATGACTTGTAATCAGACATTTCCTGTTATATTTGAAGCTAAAAACTGCATTACCACATGGGTGGAGTAGAATGTCTACAAATCTATAGGAAAGTAAGAGGAATGAGGCCAGGGGACTCGGCAGCAGCAAGCACCGTGCTCAATGCGTCCACCTTGCCCTCCTGCAGTGGTGAGGGGGACAAGGTACAGCCTTCTTACCCACATCCACATCCACCTGGTGCATTTGGCATGACTGCCCCAAATCAAACATTACACATGCACACACAGAATCGGAAGATTTTAGATCTGCATCTGACTTCCTTAAGGCACAGAGAGAAAGCAAACATTTTTACACCTATAGCAAAATAGATGCACCTCCTCCCTTCAGGATCCACCTTATATTCCAAATTGAAGGCTATAAAAGTCTCTAAAACCACAGAAAGACTGATCAATAGATTTTAAGCCATAGCTGTCTGCCTGGCAAATAGGCACAACCCAAGCAGTAATAGCTGAGTCAGCTATGAGAAAATTCTTTCACTTGATTAAGTAATACAGATAAGCAAGTCTTCTGCATTTGTTACTTTTTTAAACCTCAGAGCTGCTTTTAATCTGGATCTTTCCATGCTGAAAACCAGGCAGTTCCTCAGGAAAAGAAGAGTAATGTTTCTATTTGAGCAAGTAAGTGTTTTAGAGAATGAAGGGTTTTGCTAGACCTTGTACACAGACCAGGATGTCCTCTGCCGGAGGATTTTCAAAGTCAGCAGCAGATTCTTCCTTACTGCTGTGGATGCTTCACAACACTTACGTGGCAGGATCTAAGAGATGCAAGTTACACAGGGCCTTTCTCCACTGCTGTGCAAATATGTTGTGGAGCTTTATAAAAACAGTCATAGTCCATAATGTCACCTAATGCAGGGTAAAACAAAGCCTGCCTCTTCTAGCCCACTGCAGCACTAAGAGAAACAGTTTGGTTTGAACCAGTTCATTTCAAATATTGGCTCTGAAATATATCCATACTTTTCTGAAGCCTTCTAACAGTAGACTTTTCAAAGCATTTAAATGAACTTTTTCATACAACTAAATTTGATCCTATATGTGCCGTAGATTTAATACACTCACTAGATACTGAAATTGTTAAATTACACAATTTGAAGGCACAGCGCACATTTGGCATGCCAGAGGTAGATTTTCTAACATGTTAAAGAATCTGTGCCTCGATCATACTTCATCCTTTGTAAGTGATTAGTAATTTGTCTGCAGTAGGAGCCGCCTGCACGGGGCATACACCTGTAGGTGCTGCTGAATGAAAACCAGCCCCATCCGCAACCAGACATTTCGTTGACCCCTTTTCTCTGCCTCGGAAACGATGGGGGAGCAATTTGCGTAGCCACAGCACCACTGCACGCCCCTATCAACAGCAGCAATAATTAGCCTGGACAGGGCAGGGACTGACAGCAATGAAGTGCCTTTAACACTGCCACAACAGTTTTCATCTAGCCCTAACCTTCCTAGAAAGCTTTATGCAAGAAAGAGGAAATTGTTTTCAGAATAGGTTGTTGTCACAGAAATGTCTTCTGTTTAATCCAAGTATGAAGACTGTTTTGGGAGATAGAAGGTTTTTCTGCCTTCAGGAAGGCAGTTCTGGTGCTGAAGTAATAAGAAAGTGGGAGACTGAGGAACACGTATTATCGGTGGATGGCGGCCAGCTGTTACATCGTGGTAGCAGGGGTTATGGCGCACTGCAAAATTTCCAAACACCTTGCACTATTTATCACTACTCTTACAGCCACAACAGCAAAGCACTGTTTTGCAGTAAATGCACCTGCTACAATATTCTACCTACACAGCTGAGCTACTTTCAGGGCCTGAGCTCGTGTTTCTACAGGAACAGGTCCTGTGCAAGCTAGAGTCAAGCAACTATGGGAAAGTCCTACATAAGGCAGGCAGCAACAGCCAAGACTTGAACCTAGCGGTAATTTGTTATATCTCATCCTAGTTGTTTCCAGAGAAACTGCCTCACCAGAAAGAATACGCATGGAAGTCAACGGCAAGAGATCGAACCAGGAGTGTGAAAAAATGAGACACGCAGAGGGACATATGAGGAGAGTGACTGCACAACTTTCAATAAAATAAATAAATAAATAAAAGAAATTAGAGCTGTTCTGTTGTATTTCTGCAAATCCAGCATGAAAGAGTTAAAATACTTTTAGAGAAAAAGAAGATCCAGATCCTGTGGTTCTTCTACAGCCTGCTCATGGTCAGATCCAGCCCCAGAATTAGCACTAGAGGTGACCTGGGAGCACAAGCCCCGTGGTTAGTGCTCCAGGTCTGACTGCGGCTCCATCGCAAGTCGTGGCCCACCTCTTCTAAGCTAGGTTTAAAAATATAGAGGATAATTTTAGTCTGCAAAGAAAACCTTATAATACCTGCAAATGATGATATTTCCACCTAATATTTCTGCCTAATACTCAAATGGATACTTACTATCCTTACTACAAATATTAGGGATTGATTTTTCCTAGGGAAAACATTACCCCATCAAGTGGTAACTCAAGGTGCTCTGGAGCTAAACAACCCCGCAAGGGAAGCCGAGCAATGCGAGAGACGAGGCAGACCTCTGGACACCTTGAGCTCTTCAAGGCCTACTGTTTTTTTTTATTTATTTTATTTTGCCACTCAGACCAGGCGCTAAGCAAACATGGAAGCCCAATGCAATGTCTCAGCAAAGCGATAATGTGTAAACCGTCAAAGATCAAGGAGTGATTTTTGAAGGTGACACTACCTAACATGTCTTTTCTTGCATCACTACCTGTTTCATCCGTAGTCAGCAGGAGACACTGAACTTAATATACAAAATTCTGTTAAGAGCTGTTATTAGCAGTGAAAAGAGGTTTTACAAGCATCATCCCCTGCAGTTCTCTAGTCTATTCTTGCCATACAGTCCCTGAAGGTTAATAAGGTAAAAGTTTTACTTATAGGGAATTTGTTTCTATCAAAAGATAAATTATAGACTTCTTTGTAACACACTGAAAAGAAAAATATTAATAGAGTAATTAAGGTTTAAACATATTTTTGAACGTTAGACTTGCAGATATTTATTCCAAAATAAGCATAGCAACATTCTAGCTGACAGTATTATAGTTATAAATGAAAATGTCAGAAAATTTTGTGGTTCAAATAAGGAAAATCTAGAAGAGTAGCACTGCATTTAGTAGGTTTTACTTTCATCTATAAAAGAGACCTTGAAATCCTGTTCAAATTTCTTTTTTTTCCAAAGTCAAGATTATCCTGCTTTTTCTACTTTTTTCCTGAATTAGTCCTTAGATAACATTGAGTAGAGTGAAGAGAGTCAGAAGACCCAACAGCTTTGTACAATTTTCACAAATGCATCAAGAATGGGAATGTTTTATGACTTCTATAAAGTCAAAATTTCTTTCACCTGTAATACTAAGTCATTTAAGAGAAAATTTGTCAGTGAAATGGCCAAGAGTTACCCATTTATCTGAAAGTCTAATAATATATTCGGTTTCTAGAAACTTTCTACATGAAGATGACTACTTAAGAGCCTAGTTCTGACAAAAACCTTGTCAAACATGAATACAAAACATGCCATGTAGGTACCAAAACAACAAATGGCTAAAAACATTGCAAAACACTTGAAAATAAGTACTGGTGATTGACTGATGGAGGATGTACTTCCCTTTTCATTCTGAAACAGATATCAGGACCCTTTTACTCACTTACTCGGCTAACATTTAATATATTTAAATTACATGTCAATGTGAGCAACATAATCAGAGGAGTAGGAGGAAATTCTCATATTGCCTTGGATAAACTATAAGTCTTTAATACACATATGCAAACTAGTCACTTGAAATTTTGATTCATAGTTTTACGCTGTCTAAAGTAAGATTGGAAAAGGTCTTTTTTTTGCCTTTTTTTTTGCAGTTTTTTTCCTTTTAGTGAGTTATGAAGAGAACTATCAGGAATAGCAATTTCACTATATTGAAGAATGCCATTTTTTCCATTTTTCAGCATCAAGGAATCAAGGATGTTTACTACAAGTCCTACCTGCCACTCTGAATGCACTAACAGGCAAGAAATTATTCCGTGATACAAAAGATATTTAAAAAATAAGCCACGCTGAAATGCTTTTAATGATCTAACTACAAGTCTTATTTGTTCTTAATGACTAAAATTTTAATTTCTGGTGTCTCTGCCATGTTCCTAATTCACACGTTCTTCAATTAAAGCAAACAATTAAAAAAAAAAAAAAAGAAGAAGGGGGGGGAGAATCTCTCTCTAGGAAAACTAGCAAACGCATGTTTCTCAAATGTATTAGAGAAATCAAGAATACTAAAGACTTGTAGTCCACCTTTAAAAGAAACTGCACTAGCTTTTAGTGAGAACGTAAGCTGGATGCCTTCCTCCAACAACAGCAGATATATTCTTCCTATTTTGTACCAAAATCTGATTTAGGCCTCAGATTACATTAAAGTCAGATGAAACCACTAAAAGCAAACAGTTTTGTTAACCTAAAATTCTGAGCAGGTACAGTTCCTCTAATGAATACCTAAGGATTTTAATTAATCCTTACCCTTGAAGTCAATGGGGGTTTTACCATTACTTTTAAGCACGATAAAAACATACCTGAATTTTTTAAACATGTTGAATGGTGCTGTTTTAATACAGAGATGGGGTTTTCTTTAAGACTTTGTGTGTGTGTGTGTGTGTGCATGTGTGTGTGTATATATATGTATAATAGAAATATTAAATTTGAAACAACATGAAAAGGCGGGTACTCTCCCAGCTTTGCATACCTACCACCTGAAACCGCTTTGCAGGCGTTTCATCACAGAAACGCCGCAGCCCCCGCCGCAGCGGGGAGCTTGCGGGGCCGCGGGGCCGCGGCCGGCGGCAGCAGCGCGGCACCGGGGCCGGGGCCGGGGCCGGGAGCGCGGCGCGGGGCGGCGCGGGGCAGCGCCGCCGCTCGGGGCTGCCCGCGCCTTCGAGCCCGGCCCCGGGGGTCGGTATATAAAACACATAAGAAAATAAAACAACAACAACGATAATAATAAAATAAGAATAAAAACACCCAAACAGCTGACAGATTAAGGCCCTTACCTGTCCTCAAGCCGTTAAGCTGAGCGCGTAGGAGATGCACGTGATATCAGACCATAACTTGGGGGCCAACATTATCCTGCTCTCACTATTAGAAATAGCTTTCTAAAAGATGAGCCTAGGCTCGAAGGCGTTTTCACCTGGGAAATAAAGAATTCGGAGGAATTATTCCTCAAAGAAAACCACCCATGTAGAAAATTAAGGAAGAACTCTATCACGACAGTGTGCTGTTTTGTAATTTTACTTCCTCTGAAGTCAAATGAATTGTATATTAGCGTCTAAAAATGCTTTGAAATGAAGATTTTGGACTTAATATAAGCAGGCATAAGAGACAGTAAAGAGGGTTAAAAGTTCAGGAAGATACTGGCGACAAATAATTGCATAAAATGTGTCAGTACATTCTTGAGGAGAAGAAAAAGCAATGGTCATTTATGAATGTTTAATGATTTTACTCGAGGATCAGCAAAGTCTTAATCAAAGTGGGATGCATACTTAGCCTGATCAAATAACACAAGAAGATTCAGACATTCCTTCTGAATACTGATGTGGTGTTACGCTTGGACTTTTAAGTAATCGAGACTTGAAAAATGTCAGATCTCCAGAGCACATGGAAGAAATACATGATTCGGTTAAACATCTTAAATTTCATGTCTTAAACATGGATATTATTCTAATTACTGAAATTAAAGTGCCTACTAAACTTTTTTTTTAAGCAGACTCAGGGTTGCCAAATGTTATTTGGCAAGTGTGCTCTCAAGGAAGGTATCTAAATACTTTCTCTAGGGCCTGAAGCTATTTATCTTCACTCCATTAAGAAGTACAACAGGCAATAGTAAACAGAGATATAAAAATTTTGAAGGATAGGATCCTTTACCCTTTTGCCTTTTGTGTTAAGATAAGTATTGCTATATTTATTCCATATCCAGAGAATCTTATTTCTTCTCTGGGAGAGGCTTCCATTTCATTTATATGCAATTAGCAATACACATAAAGAATTCGGAGGAATTATTCCTCAAAGAAAACCACCCATGTAGAAAATTAAGGAAGTACATATACATACATATAGATCTACACAGTAAATCACCAAACAGGCCCACAAAATCAGATATGTACCTGCAAATGCACAAAATATTCCAAAAGACATCATTTCTCTGCTTAAAATCTGACTTCATATTTTCAAAACACAGTTCTTCCATTAACATAGTTTCTATCTGAAATATAATAAAATGTTCGTAACATTTTAATTCTGGATTGACATTTCAGATTTGTTAACTGAAGCGTTCAATTGACCCAAAACAATATTTTCAGGTTTTTGTGGGGAATGGGAAGGAGGGAGGGAGGGAGGCAGACAGAGTGTGTGTGTGTGTGTGTGTGTGTGTGTGTGTGTGTACACACGCACATGCAGTATGCACATGTGTGTACCTGCTTTCCCCATTCACAACATGAGGAGTTTCAGCGACGAACAGGGTCTTATTAGTCTTCAATACACAAACTTTGCATGTAAACACAGGCTAAATACTGGTGACTTGGTGGCAAAAGGCTTGAAATAAGAATTGGAAGAAGAAATATGTTGGTGTTTTGGTTTTGTAACTGATGTTTGGTTTTCTACTTCGTTTACTTTATTTTCCAATCAATATTATTGCATCTAATTCCAAACAATTGGAATTGCCTGACACTGTTTTAGGTTTTATAGAGAATTAAGGTGTCAACAAACAGGATTTTTACTTATTTTACCTACACTGGCAATTGTCCAGCTATATCCTGGTATAAATGCTCATCACTCCTGGGTTTTGCTTTTGTTTTAACTGTTATTTCTTATGTATATTGACGTTGTCTGAATCGGTGATATCCCAGCTCCGTTCAAAGGTAGTAACGAGGATGAGAGCTTTTTACTTGCTACATTGCAGTCCCTATTAGTGACTAATCCATGATTTACAGAGCACCCCTCAGAGGTCATCATACCAAACTGAGACTGCTTAAGCAGTTATAGGGAAGTTCGTTAACGATCACAAGTCAAACCCTTAACTTGCAAGACACAATATCTATAAAGAGAAAGCCAAAGACTTTTTAACAGCAGGCAGTACCGACTAGCCAAAGTTTCTTTCAGTGAGGGAGCAAGGATTAACCTTAATTAAGATGCCCAGTGCAAAAGTATCTTTACAACTCCCACAAAAGCTCATTCAATATTTTAATTATGTAAATGATATACGTGTGAAAAAGCCTACCATTCCATTGTAAAAGAAATAATAGAGTGAGATCAGCTATGCAATTATTTTTAATGAGTCAGGTTTGTGCAATTAATGTTTAGTTATTAAAAAGGGGCTGAGGAGGTAGGTGGATAAATCACTTATGAAAAAAGGGTAGTGATCACATGATTTTATTATAGTGAAACTATCCAAAACATATTCCTTGCTAATGATATGCCATATAAGTCTGTGGAGGAGAGACTAATGAAATGCATGGGACAACAAATTGTTAATTCTTACATTTCAGGAAATATTTGCCTCTCCCTTGTTCACTTTAACGAAGAACCAAAATTACCGGGTTTTTCTTACATGTACATTAAAATAACTTGTCCATTCAGGAAGATTACTAGGTTTCTGGCACAGTTACTGCAATTAGCCTGCAATACTTTTTACTACATAGTGCTGTTAATTTTTTCTACATCCTGCATCCTAGACTTTTAAAATTAATTATCCTAACATGTACGTAAAACTGCTAGTTATTTACCCAGAAAGATTACCATTTGTCTTGATGTTTTCAAGAAAGCATTTGATGTCTTTGAAAGCATTTTCTAAAAACAGTTCCCATTGTTCTGACAGTCAGAATACCTTACTTTAACCATTATGCTTTAAAGAGGGGAAAAAAAGCCATTCCCAAGGTCAGCTGAATACAAACTAGCAGAATGTTGTGGCATTTACGAGAGTGCTATTTCCTTCTATGGCTCGATGGAATAAGTCCTGAAAGTATGACAAAATCATCAACACTCACAGCAAACTCTGGAAAATATTATATTAGCAGTGTTATTGAACTAGCCTCTTTGCTCCTGGAGGCGGCCCTTTCAAAACACAGCTGAGCATCATCCCCGAAGCACAGTGCCAGTGCTGGCATTGCTTCTCACGCTGAGCTCACAGTTTCCCCCACTGCTGACATCTGGCAGAATTTCTTTTAGGAAGAAATGCAAGAGAAATCCTTATTTTGTTGTACTATCTGAAAGAGCAGCTTTTCAAATAGCAAAAATCTAGCACAACTCTGTAAAGTCAGATATTTCTGTTTATTAAATTCTTAAGGGCAGAGGGTCCAGTCCAGTTCAAGTCATCAGAATTTCTCTATTATTAGGCTTAAATGTACTGGTTTTGTGGACTAGTGGTGTTAACTGTGTTTAGCTGAAAGGGAAACTACAGCTTATAGTCTTGCACATCCCTTGTTCAGTAAAGGAGTTTGGCACTAAATGTCTGATCCTGCAGTCAAGTCCTGATCTCTGGTCACTGCTCCTAGTAATTGGCAGGTCACCGAGGGAGACAGGAACCCTGGCTCGAGTCCGTACTCCTCGAGACAGCTTTAGAGTATTACTGGTTTCCACTAACACGTCTAATGATCTCTAAATAAAAAGTTTTGCAACCAAGAAGATAAATTTCTCTGTCTTCTAAGGAGAGAATGATTCTGGCAATTGGACTGACAAATCCTCAAAAATTTAGATCATCTGAAGCTATAAACAAAATAGTTGATTTACATTCTTTTCCTTGTATTTATTCTTGAAAAGCTTTATTTCCCCCTCAATGATGCTGGTACTTTGAACTAATAAGATAAAGCAAATACATAGGGCCATTTACACTGTTGCCTCCTCAAAAGCGAGGCAGCACGTGATTTTTGTAGTCAGTGTTTCCAGATGTATTTGGCTCCTTGGCTACGATGCTTTCAGAATTTATTGATTCTAAAATGTTTTGATAAGTGTTTTCTCAAAAAAAAAATGACATTTCTGCTCAAAATACAAGTAGAAAATAGCATAATAAATGGTTATTTTATTACCTGTGCATCTCAACTGGAGGTTTACTTTTCTGTCACTATACAAATGCCAAGCATTTAGATCCTGGAATAGGTATAAATTATTAGCAAAGATAGTGAAGAAAGAAAGCATAGTTTTTCATGAGAAATTACACCATAAGCAGAGTTCCATAGTCTAGCATGATACATTTTCATACTTCAGAGGACAAAGAAAAATGACTAATACATCAATTTCAAGGCTGTTTCCTTGCTTTTTTTCTGAGAAGCACCTTGCTACCTAGGACCACCCTTAAATTTAGCATCTTTTGAAGACAGAAAATCTAATGAAAACATCCATCTCTGGTTTCTGCTAGCCTGTAATACTGAATATCAGCGTAATAGTTATTCTGCACCCTCTCATCAATCATGTGCCTATGCTGTGCATACTCTTCTCCTCTTCCACACATTATTTAAACTACCTAAAATGGATACTACTTCTGCTTAAAGAAGTTTCTATAATTGCAGAAGGGAATGAAAACTCTGAGCTCTCTGAAGAATTTTAATCTGTACAGTGCTCTCTTTGTACAGATCATCCAGAGCTTTGGATTTTAATTCCTTAATGCCATTAAAGATTTTAAAATTCCTAGTCTTCAATTCATTGTGACAACCCAAATGTCAAATTCCCACAAGAGGTTCTCTGGCGCTGCATAGTCAGTCACTTCAGGAGAATTAATGTATTTATGCCAGCTTAAGATCATCTTTATCCTTTTATCAAGTGGATAAACAAATTGCCCTTTACCTACATATGACATTCAGATGCAACTTGTGTTCACTCTGCCTGTGCTCCAGAGCAGCAGGGCATAAGCCAACTGTGATCTGAAAGCCATCTGATAGCATGAGCATGGCACAGAGCCCACGCTAATATACTTGTTTCTCTGCAGGGCTTATTAGCTCCAAAGTGGTGCCATGCTAATATGGTGATGTAGCTATCAGCTGGCTCAGAGAACCAACACAGCAAACTTGTTTCTGCAATATACCATGTAGACGTATCCATATAAGGAGCTGGTTCATTGGTCTGTGAATTACAGCTGGGTCATGGAGAGATTTATGGGACACAGCTGAGCAATGCTAATCCCTGTGCCGTCAGAAACTAATGGTGATTTCCCTTAGTTTCAGTACTGGAGCCTGTGCTTTCAGGATGCGTAAACTTTGCTCGTTACCCTCATTGCTGCCACCAGGCTCTTTGTGGCCCCGATGTGCAGCCTCCCGCTGACTCATCTGTGATCCCAGATCTCCTGCAG
Organism: Rhea pennata; assembly: GCF_028389875.1. Classification (NCBI taxonomy): domain Eukaryota; kingdom Metazoa; phylum Chordata; class Aves; order Rheiformes; family Rheidae; genus Rhea; species Rhea pennata. The sequence continues at coordinate 16,493,876 of NC_084671.1, read as the reverse complement.
CCCAGCTTCACCAAGGTCTTTTCAACTTCCCAGCCTTTAAGATATTCCACAGATTTATGCACAATCACTCAGTACTGGTCCCAGAGCACTTTATAGAGTCCTTAACAACTGCTCCACAGTAGAAAGTCTCTGCTGGGGGGGGGGGGGGTGAATTTCATATTGTTTGTGTGTTTTATTCAAGTTCAAGGGCCAGGAAGTTGAGTTGCTAAGAGATTATACATGGAAGGTGCAGTGAGTGCTCAGTACTTCATTTCTGTGGAAGACAATATTCTTTTTTGTATGTGTTTGTGCTCTTGAACAAGGTTTTTCTTGTTCCTCAGTAACAGAACTTGGGAACATCAGTGATCTTTTCTAATTCTGAGCTCCTTCATTGACCCAGACAGAGACTCTGTGCAGCCTGAACACGACATCGCTGTGGCTGCACACATTTCAGCCATGCCCTTCGTCCCTCCTGAAGGTTGTACCAGTGAATCATAGCATGGTCCTGGCATACATAGCAAGGGCCTGGAGGCCAAGGAACTAATGAAATCAGTGAGTACATATGCACAAGCACATATACACGCATACAAAAAACACACACTTCACTCTGAAATGCATCATTTTTCAACTGAAAAATCAAATCAAGACAAAAAGTACTTACAGGTGCTTGCTAGCTGAGAACTGCTGGATTGGATACTGGCCTGACTGGTAACTTTGAGAAGTGCAACTTTGTCCAAGAGCTTGTCATCGTTGTTCACTGTTTAGAAAGATGTTATCTGAAGTTTTGATTTTTGCAAGGCTATGGAATAAAAAGCAGAGGTCTTACATATTTATTTTGAAACAACACTAACGCCTGTAATAAAGTTCTATCCAACTTCGCCCTCAGCTGCACATTTGCCTCCAGATTTTTTTTTTTCATTTCACATTTTTTCTTGAAGGAATCTGGGCTACAGCTGGATCTATGCTGTTGAGAGGCAGGGGATAAGAAAAGGAAGGGTTTGGGGTTGGCTGGCTGTATTTTTTTTTTTAAATCATATTTTCCTACTGTATCATCCCATTTGCTTTAAACCAAGAGCCAAACGGTGTGCATTTAAAACTCCAGTTTCATAGGCATTTCTTATAGCAGCAGTGACTCCTTTAAAAGGTTTCTCCTCCCTGTTGTGCACTACTGACCTGGCACTGAAACAAGTGAGGCAGTGGTGCGGGAGGTCAGGAGAAGGTGCTGCCTCCCAAAACGGCTTGTGAAACTGCTCCTTGTCAAAAGGGTTTAGTAGAGTACTCCAGAAGGGAGGAGAGGGGCTGGAGAGCAGGAATCAGAGGTAGCACAAGAAGGGAATTTCCTAGAGGGAAATGAAAATTGAGCAAGCACCAGGAACCTCGATTTGAGGCCAGTCAGCACAGACTTGTTCTCATCTGATTATTTCTTAGCTACTCTTGGTATGATAACCTAGGGCTCCTAGCTGTTGCAAGGAAGGAGAGAAAGGGGGAATTTTATCAAAACTGGTGTCACTTCATCCATCATTTTAGCACTTCTGTCCAGCTCCTGCATGCTTGTAGCTTCCTCCAGGGCAGGGATCATGATGGCAAGAGATGGTGCAGTGCTGTGCACCCACGCACCCTCCTTCTCCCCCATCCACAGTGCAATCTCGCCTGTGTAATTACATATGTTCGTATCAGCCGTACCTGCTATATTCTTTTCTGGATTTGATACATCTGACCGCTCCTGTCTTTCACCAATAAAGACATATGGATCATCTTTCAAGGAGGAGGAAAATCATGAGTGTGTGTGTGGAGGGGGGAACCACACACACCCTTCCATTTAAAACATCAAGGATAGTCAAAACCAAGTGCAGAGTTTTAACTCATTTTCTCAGCTAACTAGGGTTTTATTTTTTAAAGAATTATTTTATTAGCATACTTGATCTTTCCATAAAAGCACGTAGAAGTATTTTTTTCCTTAAACCATTCTGATTAACCTCTTAGTGTCCATACTTACATTGTTGGTAACAAATAGAGTAAGCACATCTGAAAAAAAAAAAAAATCTGTATTTTTTTCTGGCAGGGCCAAGACAGCACAACACACACAAAGAACAAAACTATTACGGACTGTATCCAAAAGTGCAAGCCCAACTGTGTTGGTCTAGGAGCCTGACCATTTCCTTATTGAATTGTTTTTTTCATAGAAGTGTAATGCTTGGAATTGTTTTCAGATATGAGTCTGACTCTCAAGGACCCAAAAAGGGCACTGTGGATAAAAAAAAAAAAGAGGGGTTTTGTTTTGAGTCTTTACAGATTGCTAGTTTCTCAAAAATGTCAATCCACAGAGAGTTAATTTTACTAGCTATATGAAATTGTATACCTGCCTCTGGCAAAACTAGTAATAATACACATCCAAACAATTACTTTTCTAATAAAATACTAGAAGGTATCCTTTATATCTCAATTCATCATCTAGTGTGTCCTGTCAGAGCTTTTCTAGTGTATACCAATATAGTTTGGAAACCTCTGGGGAAAGAAAAGCTCACTCATTTCTGCTTTGAGCATTAAAAAGGGACTACAAATATTCTCTGCTTAAGGAACCATGGAATTTGGCAAGAATCCATGCCTTGTTATAGGCTCCAGGCTTTCACTTTCAAAAATGCTTTCAGTTTATATGACTGGGAGAAGAAAGTTTCCAAACTATACGTCTTGTTTGACTTAGCAACGTGTTGTCTCCATGAGACCGCAAAGCACCTGAGTCGAGATCTCTTAACCATACTGTTGAAGTCCACGGAGCACGGACATAAAACCTGAGAGCTCTCTCAACCTGACTGTGAATGAGTTAAGTCCAATAAAAGACATCACATCTAAAAAAACCCCAAACCAACCAAGCAAACAGCCTTCCCCTCAAAGCTTATCTCTCTGGATCATTTTGGTCAATAATATCGCCGTTAACTAGCGCGTGATACCCCAGCACCCCCACCAGAGTCTCTCCAACTCTCGCACAGCACGCAGGTAGCCTGAAACGCCAAGCACCGGCACAAATGGCTTTGCCTAAAGGATACAGCAGAGGTAAGGGGTGAAGAATAGTTTTGTGGTGGTTTCTCTGTCACAGCCTACGGTCGCTCCCCCTTTTCCCTTCCCCAGCCCAGGGACACTGACGACTGGTGCCAATATCAGGGCTTATGCGGCTCTCGGCGCCAGCTCGGCCGCTGCCTGAGGCTCATCCTTCTCCTCTGGCAGCAGATACTGTACTGCAAACTAAGCCCTTGCCTGCTGCACCTCTCTGCAAACAGCCGGTTCAGCTGCTCCTTACAAAGCGGTTAGCCACCAAGTCTTTGCTTTTCTCCATTGCACCGACATGACGCGTGTGTCGCAGTACCAGTAGCGCGCTCTCCGCACACCCGCGGCTGCGCTCAGCGCGCGGAGCGGCCCGCCGAGCCGTTTGCCGTCGGCAGGAGCCCGGTGCCGTTTCCTGTCAGCACCTAACTGGGGCTTGGCGCTTGCAGCCCGTGTGCTTGGCCTAGAGCTTGGAGGTGTGCCCAGCGCCCACACGCTTCGCACTGATCTTCCACAGCGCGGCTCCCAGCCTGCTCTCAGCACACCTTTGCCGACGGGTACACATGCGCCACTGCCTCTGCTGGCTATTTACCTGCTCATGGTCGCTGTTGGATTTTGCTACCTGCCCAGAGAGAGAAATGCTTTATTTTAGCAGTCAACTGAAACCTTGCAAACATCACACGGCCAGGAGCTCAGAAGGTATTGGAGTGCCTCACTCCCAGCAAGCTACCTTCCCAGCCTCTTAGGATCTGGCCTAGCAACCTCATTTTTCACCTCTCCTGAGTCAGGCTTCTCAACCTCCCTCAGGAGCTAGCTCCAGGCTGTGATCAGAATTTATGGAGTCAACAAATTATTGCAGGACGGAAATTCTTTGGGCAGCTACATTTGATATGCTACCTTGACTACTGAAAACCACTTGTATTCATCCCATCATGGCCCACGCTTCCTAAATAACTGAATTTTAGATCAGGATCATGCAATTCATGTTCTCAGCCTACAAACCTTCTTACATAGTCCTGTTGAGTTTTTCTCAACACAACAGTTAATTACAAAATACAGTTTGGGAAGAGAACTACCAAAGTAAACAGAACTGCCTAACACATGAATTTGCCCTGCTGTTCACAACACCGATTTTCATTGGCCACAGGTGACATATGCAATTTAGGGCAATTACAAATTAACCACAAATACAACCTAAATGAAGTCAGCGTGAATGCAGGCCAGCACACCGCTAAATATCTACAGTCTGTATCTCTAAATTAACCAACTCGTTTCAATTCATTAATTCTTAAATTAGTAAACTGTACACCTGTTTTGGCAAAGCCTGTTAGTTTCAGCTGCAGCTCAATGTTGCCCTCCTGTGGGCTGAAAAAAGGTGAAGCTTTTGTGTTTCTTCAAGCATTCTCCATTTTAAGAGAAATCAGAAGAGTGTCACGCTCCTTTCTGTCTGTAACTGCAGATGATAAGTACCTGTGAATCATGTCATCTCGCGTGGCTGCTAGATTTAGACCAGATTTAGTCACTTCTGGCTGATCTAGACCAGCCATAGGAATAAAGATTTGTATCTTGTCAAATTAACCATAATTTATAACACAGTATTTGTGCTGATTTTCTTCTAGCTGAGGGAGGGGAGGTGATACCTGAAGTCGGCTGCAACATCAAGCTACTCGTTCTTTTTCGGCAAGTCTGAACGGCAGGGTGAATTTGTTTTGTTCATTGCCTCCTTTGCCTGACAGTATAGCGTGCCCTAGCATGGGAACCACAATCTTGAGGACCAGCAGTTATAAAAAATTTTTGCTTCTAATTCCATGAAGCCCTCTTGCCTTCACTATAACAGAACTGTCTGGAAAAGCCCTACTATAATATTTGACATGTTTGGCATTCATGAAATTTGGGGCTAAGTCCCTGTTTCTGCACCAGGAGTGAATTTAGAATAGGTCTGAATTGTGAACCATGAATGCATTGGTTTTGGGATAGCATGTATAATTTGGTTAGCAAAGGCCTCATATTTATAAGGTGGTTATCTGCTTGGAAGGCCTACTTCCAGTTAGTCTTCCTTTTCTACCTTCCACTACCCAAGGACAGGATAAAGGGCCAGATTTCCCACTAGCAGGAGGTAAAAGTGGTGACTTGTGAAACAAAGACCACACTTTAGGTCTAGGAAGACAGTAATTGATCTCTTCAGGCTGGAAACAGTAGCCAGAAGTTGAGATGAGAATACCTGGATTGTGTAAGAAAAGACTGTACCTTTTTTCTTGCACATTATGTGCAGTGAGTAGTGAGAGCTGTGAGAAACACAGGGTACCTAAAGGGTTTTTTGTTATTCAAGCTGCTAATTTATTCTTCTCTCTACACCAAAACTGCTAGTGAGTTACTCATACCATGGGCTACACTTTTCTTACAGAACACAGTTGGCAAGACTGAATCTCAGAGACTCCACCAAGACCAAGCACTTGAGGTAGCAGGCAGAAACTACGCTTCACTTCCTCTGATCAGAGCAGTATGTCTCAGGTTTAGGTCAGGGTCGTTTCAAACTTCAGCAAGAGGATAGTCTCACTTCCAGCTTACGAAGAGAGACTATCCTCTTTCTTAAGATCGTGTTCACAGCACTCTGGAGCAAGCCCATGTCAAGTTCAGATCTCTGGGTCTTATTTTCACCAAAGAGGAAATAAACCCATAATATTGTTGCAAACCAGTTAAATCTTTAGGAATTGAGTTTGTCTCCACATGTAGTCAAAGTGAAGCAATAAACTGTGTAATCTTGAAATTGGTAAAAAAAAAAAAAAAAAAAAAAAAAAAAGTCATCTCTAAATTCAAAAATGAACTTTCTGTCTGGCCCCTTCCAATAGGACAGGCCAAACCAAAATCTCCGATCCAAACATAACCTCAAATTGGGGAAGCTGAGGTCACACAATTGCGGCTTGGGTCCATGTCTACCAAGTCAAAGGCTTTCCTCTAAAAAACAGAGCACTAATGCTTGAGTGACAATCCAAATGCAAACAAAAAGAAACACCAAGAAAACATCTGGAAACAATATTGGTAGGAAGAGAACACAGAGACGTGGCCAAGTGCTTAACTGCCAAAGAGGAAAAATATTAATTATAGGGGCTTTTCCCTTTCTACATTCAAAGATCATCAACAGAGCATCTGTGTAGAATAAAGCACTAGCAGAAAAGAGAAAGTACATACGTGGCTAGGGAATGAAGAAAGAAGAAAAAACTGCTAGAAAAGCAACTACGCAGTAGCTAGGGAGAAGGCAGCTGCTTGGCATGCAGTCAGTTAAGACCTACCCAACAAATAGCATAATCAACATTTATATACTTCTGTCCAGTAAAGCTTGTGAGAGCCATCAGTTTACCTTAACAGTCACCAAGTATATATTGAAAGCACAAATTACCATGCACTGGCAAACAAAGTCTAATTTCTGAGATCTCAGTTGCCACAATGAATCTGTTAATTAAGCATCACGATAATTCAAGAAATCAGATTAATGAAAGCCACTGGAAATTTTTACATCAATATGTAGGATACAGTGGCTGCTGAAGAATGGTATTTAAATGAATTCTAGAGACTGTCTGACAGAGAAAAAAATGTTGAAGAGGAGGCAAAATTTTTAAAGAAAGTCCTTGCACTTCCTGAAAAGGTAATTTCTCTAGTGCTTGTTTGTAAAGGCCTGTTTAAAAAAAAAATGGAGCTACAGTCCATGCAGCTTCTTTAGCTTCAACCACACCAGATTCTTATACAAGCATCCGTTAAAAGCAGTCACCAGACAGCAAGAGATGGACAGAGATGCACCACAAATATTTGTGCTGTTCCACCAGGTAGAAAGTGATGGACAGCAAAACAGCAGGGATTTTTGTCTTATAAGAAGAGCTGCCCATCATCAAGAGTGCCAACGACATGGTTCCTGTTTCCCCACTAAGATTACCCTCACCGCCCCCCTGGGGACAGGAGCCCTCTGGCTCGCTGCTGCCCCCCCTCCACCTCCGTCATTGCAGACAGGGTACGTGTGGTCTCTGTCTTCAGGGATAAGGTTGAGGTTCTTCCCCAAGGACTTCCACAAAGGCTGCAAATAAAGCACACAGGAGCCAACACCCCTCACAAAAGTTAGGATACAATGAAATCTGTAGTTCATATGAATAGATTTTAGAAGAGCTAGTTCTGCTGCTGACAGCACTTCTAACCTACTGTCAAATTACATAATGGAGTAGGGGACGAATTACTGCCTCTTTCCAGCTCTATTTGAACTGAGTCTCGTAGGCTTTATTTTTCCTGTGAATCACTTCAGCTCTAGCTCAGTTTTCTAGTGAAAAGCTGTTTCTGTAAGCGCCTTCATCCAAATGACAATTCAAACAAAATATACTGCATGTAGACATTCACTTGTCCTTAATAGCACCTTCCTAGATGGATATATGGTTTCTATACATCTAAGGAGATGAAAACTATGCAAAGATGTGAAGTATTTACAAGGCTAGGTCTGACACGTAAGCAGCTGCTTTATTAGCATGTGTGCAGCTCTTGATTTAGAGGTTTCATTCACTTAGGGCTAGGGAACACCTTTTCTGCATGATGCTATAAATGTTGGCAATGACTAGAAGTAGCAGCACGACATACTCATTGTTACTTCCTGCTCTTGCCTTCTGGGACCAGTAGAGTTGAACAAGTGATATAGGAAGCTGCTCTTCTTGAGTGGTGGAGCAGTCCCTCACGTCCCGACCTGTTCCTTCATTCTTTTAGCAGAGATGGTTGTCAGGGAAAGTCATGCAATGAAAACAAACCTGTATCCTTGGTGACTTTCCACCAGCAGCATGCGTACAGGGAGTCTGCTTTGAATTTCTAAACTTTCCACCAACATGATGAAATCCTGTTCTCTCCAAAACTGCTCCATACTTTCAAAACTATCTGGATTGTCAGTCCTGTATTCAGTCTTGGCCAAAAATGATCTCTTAAGATAAACATAGCATGATTTACCATTCTGAAAGCCTAGCCATGATAGAAGAGTGCTGTAGGATGAACAGGGAGTCCAGTGTTTCATTTGGTGAAGATAAGAATGGTGATATTTGTGCAAGAGTGTTGATACGTGACACAAATGCAGCCAGATATGAAGTCTGTATTTCTAGCAACCTGCTTTCTTTTTAAAGAAACCTATTCTTTCCCCTGTCTCAAATGTCTGTTTTAACTTAACTCAGTAAAAGCAGCCACTTAAGTCCCTGGGTTATTAACAGATACATGCTATATATTGCATTCTTATAGGAAAGAAGGTTCTTTATAGCCCTTTGGTTTCTAGTACATCAAGTCTTTAGAAGGAGCAAAACCATAAATAGCAACCAAAAAAGGAAAAAAAAAAAAGGAAAAAAAAAAAAAAAAAAAAAGACTTACCTGGATAGGGTAATTATTTTAAAAAAATTAACATTTTAAAAGTGCTATTCCTATCTATGCCACAGCTAAAGTTTATCCTGCAGCATGGAAAGGCTCTGTGTGACTCAAAATCCTAAACTGCTAGTTCATACTGATGAGAAAGTTAACTCTAATAAGAAAACAGTTCTACAGTTGTATTCTCTGGTCCATCTCACCAGTAAACTCAAATTCCAATCAAAAAAAAAAATCAATCTGACTTTAGTCACTAAGAAATTGCCTCTTCTCCTGATAATGACTTCCTTTGACAACAAAATTACATTGGAGCAATTGAACTTAGCCAACAGAAAAGTTTGTGAGCTAGAGACTAAAATCTTGGCCCTATCACAGTCAGTGGCTCAAGATTTACTCCAGGGTCCTGTTATTGTTAACAGTGAATATTTATAAAAGATAGCAGCCTAGGCATTTTACAGTTTTAAGATTCAAATGCAAATCATTTTTCCATTTTGACTTCTCTCTATAGCCTACAGACCACATACTTAGCTAAGCCACTCACGCCCCGTCTCCCAGACACTTCAAGCGTACCACATCCACCACACTGAAAATGCAATCAACAACTAATAAACCAGTAACCAAGTTATTTCCTCCATCATGTACAAGCAAATATGTTATTAACATTCAAACAACAGTATAAAAATCTGAACTACACGTAATTTATCAGAATGCCAAACAAGTGCCTAAATCCCACGTGTGTCAAGCAGCGAGGTAAAATGCTCCATGCGGGCTAGACAAGAAAGAAGGGAAGCGCTCCAGTGGCACTGGACTAACTAGAGTTGCTCTTGGCTGCTACAGTCTGGAGATTTTGGCTTCATACCAGAAGACATTTTTAGAAAGGAGCAGAATAGGACTGGGGAGAGATCCCACACTTGACATCAGCTCGTTGGGAAAATTTCTCCTACTCTTTGCTCTGCGAGTTGAGCTGGCCAAGAGCTCTGTCTGGTATTTGAGGTATGTCTCTCCCCACGCTCTCGCCTCCCATCCCACCGCCCCCAGACTCGCCGAAAGCTGCTTTCTGCAGGCTGCTGGGGAGGAGGACGAGTGAGCCACTGACGTTCTCCTGGCTACTGATTCATTCCTCTGGAGGTCCAGGCCAAGACTGCAAAACCAGACTCCTGCAGTCTCTTCCCAGATCTGCTGCCAAACGGTATGAACAAATCAGTTTTTCTGAGCTTCAATTTTCCTGTCTACTTACAAAATACTTTGACGCATTTAGACGAAAGGCTATGTAAGTACTGCTCTGTAAGAAGATACTATTTCATACTTTTAAGTTATACTTTGCAACTATTATCTAAAATGTGGCTATGCATGTGTTTTCCATGCTTACTGGGCATATATAAACACACACTATCCCAAAAGTATATGTATTAAGAAAATCTAGACTTGAATTCTAAAACTGTATCTTAACTGTTGTGTTTGAGTATTTTTGCAGCTATTATCTCTATCCTAATTTTTAATACTAAGACTTTTCCTCTTTAATAAGCATCTGTAAAGTTCTATTTTGACCACAGGATGGCAGGCAGAGTATGATGGCACTATTTCATCGTCACCTTCTACTTTTCATGGAAAAGGTATATACATGAGGCAAGGCATGTTTTCTTTCACTGTCTCTGTTTGCTCATGCTTTTATTAACCAGCTTAAACACTTTGGCCTCCACAACACATTACAGAAGGGAGTTTATAAAATAGACATACCATGGAATTAAACTGAGAAAGGCAATTTTCAAGAAGAAACAGAAATCAGATGTGCCATTTGCAGGCACGGTCCAAAAATAGATCTCATTATTTTATTGTCCATATACAGTGCTATTTTCATTGTGTGAAAATTAAAATTACCATTACTTTTTTATTTAACAAAGCTTTTAAAGCTACTTGCAAGAAATAACCAGCAAATGAATTAAAATAACATGTTACTGTGATGTATTTATTCAGTATATATACCCAAGGTAGCAGAATAAATAGCAAGAAGCTTAGGCAGCCATAAGGTTGTCATGGGAATACCCAGAACTTATTACCAAATTATAAACATTTCTTCTTCCTATTGTTCTTGGTTCAAGTTTAATGAATTTAAAACATTTTTAATAGCCTTCTGCCCCAGCTTCTAGAGAAAGTAAGTAGTAAGCACCATTAAATACTGCAGAGGGCTTTCTTTGAGCTCCATGTGTTTGGACTTTACCAAAGCACAGCGTACTCCAGTTTGCAGAGGGCAGCAGTTTAGTTCAGTTATGATGCTTCTTCATATAATTTTCTGGCCAGCAGATAAATACAAACCTGGCATTGTGCAAACCAGTCAGTTCAGCGTCTGTGCAAGTCTTTCTAGAGTCCTGAACCTATTTACATTTTAAAAAGGTAAAGGGAAGTTTTATTTGGCTTTTGGGTTGAATACATTTATTTCTGAACCAAAGGAGTGATGGAAACAATGAAAGGAACTAGAGTCTGGAGAAGCATACCATGCATAAACTATGCTTCATATTTAAGTACTATTTATGCTGCCAGTGGTATTGGCTTGGTCTTTGGAGTGTTTTCTCTGTTCCTACAACTCTTTACTACAAAGAAAAACATTCATCATTCAAAACTTAGGAGGTTGGGAAGCTAGCTGAAAAGGATGAATATTCTCTTTATCAAGGCTCACTATACTCAGAGGGCTACAAACATGCTGTACTAAAGGCAGGTGGGAATGCAAAAAGCAGCTCTTTATCTGCAACCAGTTTCCAGGAATTTGGAAAAATAAAGCAAATGGTTTAATAGAGTGGTAGACAAGGACTGCAGGCATTTCTGTAACCACTTTACCAGTGGACCACAGGCATTTCAGAAAATACTAGATTCACAAAAGAAATTGTGACAAATTATGGAAAAATGCCATATCTTAATATTGCACTTGCACCAAGAAGCATTCCACCATGTAACACACACAGAAAGTAACATAGTAAAGCCATAAAGTAATGTACTGAATTCATTTAGATGATGATGGCAAGAAAATGTAACAAGAAGCAAACATAAGTTAGCTAAAAAGGAGAGTTAGCTCTGAGAGTTCCTATTAGTTGTCTCATGAATAATTGTCATTTGTTAGCTAAAACGCTGATGAGGTGGCAAATGACAGCACTGTTCATTATAGCCTGGCAACTGGACTGAGAAAAGGCACCATACTTGATATTTTTCATTCATTAATGGTAGAACACGTTATGCAGGGTTGGTCACTGGCTTTACACTTGTTCCACTGGTATGAGGCTAATTTCTTATGTGCGAAGAAAGACTTACTTGATCGCTTGGTGCCATTGCCAAGGGGAGGGGAGGGGGAAGTTTTCTTTCTTCCTGAGTGAAAAGCAAAACTGAAACCCAAACTAACCTTCTTCAGTAGTCTCCTCGAATCTGCAAGCTTCTTTAGCAAGAAATGCTCTTTTTATCTCTTCTTACAGATATAAAAATGAAAAGATAAAAATCCAGTAAAATTCAGTAATACTTGCTATAAAAAATGTTCATGGGCAGATATCCTGTGGAAGACGCTCAAGTCCAAGAAAGCTTCCTGTGTTTTTGTAGCACTCCAAGACAGCATACGACACACAAAATCATCGGTTTGAAGATAACCACTTCAAAAGAGAAAGAGCAGAAGCTGCACTTTTACACATGGGAAAGGTAAAATCCAACCTTTATGTATAAAACGCAACTATACAGTAGTATTATGTACAAATATGATCTATCTTATCTTTTCTTCGCATTTTGGGCTGCATGTACTAAATTTTATAAAAGATGAAGCCCTAGCCCAAGTGAAATCACTGGCTAGACACACCTTGCTTTCAGAAAGCCTCCCCCCGCCCTTATTTCTATTAAGCTCTCATTTTCCAGTTACAAAGTTCCCAGTAATAGTTTGTGCTCTTTCTTGGCCTGCATTAAAGAATTATGGAATCCACATTACTCCAGCATATACTGTTACATTCCCTGCTCTAAGCATCATGCTTTAAGATTTCCTTCTTGGACTGAAAGGGAAAATGATGCCAACCAAATGACAGCCAAGTTTAATATATAAACATTCAGGAACAAGAGAAATCCCTATGCCAATATCCCTAGGTAGAGTCCATCACAGCCTTATGATTCATTTGCTAATTACTAAGCTGGAAAAGGATGGATAAAACCAGGGCCTTACCACTTTTTCCAAACTATCAGATTTAGAAAGAGTTAAAAACAACTTACAGGATTCCCCTCTCCCCACCAGGGAAAACTGTGGAACATTTCCATCACAGGAAACTAGCAGGTACAAAAATGTAATGGTCTGATGCTTAAATTCGTAAAATACCTTCATTTCTGCTACCAAATTTTATGCAGTTTCCACCAATTTTGACTGTTTTGCTTACTTTTTGCAATATACAGCCACAGTTTGCTGACCTGCCGCAGGTTTGTTCATATTTGCCCAACTGACTGCTATTAGAAATGACAAAGAGTACATGGGCACTCTCCCCTAGAGTTTCTTTGTGAAAATGAGGACAGGAATCATTTTTCACTCTTCTGAGACCAATTCTTTTTGTGTGAGTACAGAGTTGCAGTTTTACTTTGCACATATTTCACTCTGTTCTCTAATGAAATCAAATAAATCTCTAAGAGCATTTCCAGCCCAGAACATAACTTTTTCTTACTGTGGATCTCTTTCATCCTCAGTCTTTTATGTGTTGGCTATACTTTGTCAATAGAAATTTCTTTATATGTTCACTCTCAAATTATGTTATTTTACCTACTTATCTCAAAGCATTAGGTTTTCACACCTTGTGTTAACACGTTCATTTCTGTAGTTCTAGTGATGATTTACATCACTCAAACTACATGATCTTCCTTTATTTCCCAAGTAAAAAAAATCCAGTTTAGCAAAACAATCCAAAACAGTGCAATTAAAAAAACGCACACAAAGTAAATTACTGACCTGCCCTCTTCCCAGGGCCTTGCTTCCTCAGGTCCAGTGCCTCTGTGGGGATGTCCATCAAGCGTTGGTGCTACTCTACAATTGCTCTTCTGGGTTGCTGAGAGAGAGAAATGTAGCAGAAACCAAGAGCTCTGGCACTCGACTTCCAAGGTATTAGGCGAAGAAAAGCTTCAGTCTCCCACATACAATGAGAAGGCAGGCTTGAAGCCTAAACTGTAACAGGGAGGTTCTGCATCTTTTGAGATAATAATCTTCTGTTCAGCAACTGCATTATTTGCCCTGAAGATGTAGCTTGGTCAGGAAAAGCAACAGAAGGGTTTCCATCAGCAGATGGAAAGAGCCCAGGTAAACTTAGAATTGTTCTCTTTCTTTTTTTATCTGAACTTTTTTTCTAATTAAAAAGATTTTTGAGGTCTATTTTATAAACATTTTTTTATTTAAATAATGAAAATAAAGCTTTGTAAATAATAAGGCATTATGAAATATTCCCCCCCAAATTGAAAATCAAACATCTTTATCTAAATCAAAGCTGATTTAAATTTTTAAAGAAAACCTTTATTTTCCTTTTGTATGAGAAGAGACTGAAATAGTCCAGAAAAAAATATTTTGAAAAATTTATATAAAATGAATCTTTGTCAGTAAAATATTAATAGGACATCATAATAGGGCATAGTTAATATACTGATATCATTAAAAGCAACACAAATTTAAGAATATGTTCCTTTCCCCAGCTCTTTCTTTAAACTGTAAATTAAGTTTTAATTCCAAACACTGCTATATATTCCAACCTGTCTTCCATTTTAGACCCATCTTAAACTTCACTCCTACATCCAAGTAAAGCAAGATTTTATTTAATATTTTTTGGAAATTCACTCAGATCTCTAGGATTTTTATTAAATCTTCACTCAAACTGTATAGATGTTTTTTCAATAAAAATATTTTCCCACTGAGCATCCATCAGTCTTGTAAGTGTTGGTGAAAGAGGACTTGGCCATCCACAACGATTTATGCAAGTTTAATGAAGTGAAAGGTGGCCTGAGTGAGATTTTCAGTAGACAAAGCCTCCGTACTTACTGACCGCGTTACTATTTTTGTTGGCCTGAGACCTGAAGGACAACAGAGCCGGTGCACGTGGAAACCTCGGGAGCAGACTGTTCTCATTCCAGCTTGCTCCATCATGTTTGCATAGATAAAGGCTAGTCAGGGCTTCTTTCACTTCTGGATGCATTGCAGATATAAAGAGAACTGACTGGATTGCTAATGCAGAAACGTCCCCAACTTTCCCAAACTGAAAGGAAGCAAGAACAGTGCAGCAGCTCCTCCGTTTCCTTGCAAAACATTGCCCAGACTTTGCAATTGCAGAACAGACCACAGAAGCAGTCGCACGTCATCAGGATCTGGTCGCCAGCGATGGCCGTAAGTAGTTGCCTGGGCAGGAGTACAACCACAGGGCCTAATACAACAAAACTGTGCCCAGACAGACAGCCCCCCCAAACACCGCTGGTTCAAGGATGTGAGCTGACTACCCTCAGCGGACTTCTCTCCATGAACTTTGCCATCTGCTCCAGCAAACTTTGAGCATCTGCACCAGGGGGGAAGCGCCCCTGCTTTGAACCTGGCTCCCACTCATCTCATCTGGAGTCTCCTTGTTAATGGCTCTCCCCTCTCCTCCGCTCCAGACTTAACAGGCTCCAGCATATCCCCTCAACCCGTTGTCCTCAATATAAAATAGTGCCATCAGTTTTGCAAGAAGTAAATATGTCGCACTTTAGGTATAAATCTTTTGCAAACTTGATACAAACTTCTAGATACTTGCAGGCAAAGGGCACTTTGAAGCTGTACGCGCAAACTTGCTCTAGCTGAAGTCAGTGAAATTAGCACTTACATCCAGTGGCCTGCATGAACAAAAGCAGCCCGTTTACATCACCATATGAAGTTCTTTGAAGCATGTTTGTCTCTATATTTGTCTATTTTTTTCTAGTAATAGAGAATAACTTATTTGCTGTAGACTTTTATGACAGGTATAAGACCTGTCAGGCATGAGAGCTACATGCAGTATTGTATGCACCAGGAATTCTCAGCTAAGAAGTGGTGAATAGGTTAGAAGCCTGGCCTTATTTTTGAATAGCTATGCTTTATGATATCACACAATTTTGGTTGGACATGTGCATAAAAAGAACCTTTCAGGAAGAATGTCTATAGTCAGGAACCCTTCCCATTCATTTTTTAGTATTATTTTTAAATAAAGTTAAATTTGGCAAATATAAAAATAGACTGTGGTATTTTGACGACATTCCTAAGGCGCTCCACAGGGTTCTGGTCATAAAGTATTTCACATAAGGAGTAGTTCTGATGTCTTAATGGCTGCAAAATTTTCCTCTTCTCTGCAGTAAGACCATTTTTTATGAGCTTCTGCTTCCCAGCATTTGAATGGTGCTATAGCTCCATAATGTGTTTTTGTTCCTTTCAGACAGGAAGTAAATAAAAATGGGACCAACTTGCCAAGAACAGCTCCATTTATTTGCTCAAACAACATTTCAGGAACACCTGCATAGTTGTTTTTGAAACACCCTCATATCTCTATTCCATCTTCCATGTCTGTTTTATCCAACTATAGGTAAATTATACCTATCTAATGATGACACCATTTATCTTACCTTCTTGTTCAATTAAAGAGGATCTCATTTTCCTACTTCTGTCATTTGAACTTCTATTATTTGGAATTAATTCATGAAATTATTCGGAATTAATTCATGAAATTATTCGGAATTAATTCATGAAATGTTCCTATTCTCTGTCAAATTACATTCAGAGAAAAATCAAGCCTTACCTGTGCATCCTTTTGTGCTCTATCATTTTCAGAACAAGAGAAACCCCTTTTTCAAGGCTGAATAGCACAATGAAGAAAACCTTTGCAGAACAAGGCCAAGATAAAACCAGGCTATGGAAAAGATCAAACATGCATTTGTGTGTGCACACACCTACGCACACACACAAAGGTGGGTGAGGAGATGGAGAAAGGTGAATACACCTCACCAAATAAATGCCTTAACAGTGGAATCACTTAGCAGGTACCTGCTCCAAAGGCTGCCAGGGACTCTGCAGGTCCCAATGAAAGGCTCTCCTGGAAGTCTGGGGAGATGCTGCATCCTCCCCTCCTCAGTAACCATATCAATTATGATGAACTTATCAAAAAGTAACCTCTATGTTCTGTATAGAGGCATGTATCAGTCATACCTTCAGTATTTAACTCCTCACTGGCAGTAATGCTAAGGCATAAGAAACGGTTAAATTTTACATTTCAAAAACGTTTTAAAGTAATGGTCCCCTGTCTCTGCCCTCCTTAGTCCTGCCTGAGGATATGCAAAAATAGGCTGCCACCCACACTAATTTTTGTCCCAGTTGGAAAGCTGTCATCTGGCAAACACGAGAGAAGCAAAGGGAATATGGTTTGGATGGAAAGCGACGTGCGCACAAATGCCTGAGTAATGAGAGGATGGACAAAGCAGTCTAAGAGAACAAAACCGTTCATACCTCAAATGGCCAAAGTGCTCTCAGGCTGATTAACGCATATGACTGAAGTACAAGAATTACGAAATTCCTCTTATTGCAAGTAACACTATAAAGAATTCCACTCTAATTCATGACAGCACAGTAAAGACATCTCTAAAAGAGTATAAAACTTTAAGGCAAAATACTATTTTACTGTACAAAGACCTCGGATGCCTGCCATACTTTATGGGGCATGTTTTAAATAATGACCAAACATTTCAAATAGCTCATGTTCTCTGGTGAATCAGAGTTTAGTGAAGCAATTCAGAGAAGACCAGTCTCTAAATTTGTCTGTGCCAGCAGTTCATTGTTCTGTTGTGCACCAGCCTGCATGCCATTAAGATTACCCTATATTTCAGAAGATAAACACTGGGGTTTAGTTGCCTGTACTTAATTCTTTATGCCTGAAATTTTCATGCATTGTACCTACATCACCTTGGTGACCCTTCCTTTAAAAAGCTGTAATGTCTTTGTGCTTTTGGGACTTAAAGCTTGGTGAGACATAACATCTCTTACAGAAATGCCTTTGGTTATGGCTGTGCTCTAGTAGTTAGAAGTCTCCAGGTGGGGGGAAATCACGTCTCCAGTAAGCTCAGAGTTCAGGTACTAAAATACCCAACGATTTCTTCCTTACAAAGCACAATCAGCTTTCTCCAAGCTCTTCATATGCAACAGATCCCCAGGGAGCAACTAAGCTGGATCCGACTACAGTGGCAAAAAATAATTTCTCTGTAATCATTGTGCCGAGTGCAGCCAGGGCCTAGGACAGAGTAAAACCATCTCTCTCGGGTACCCTCACCGACTCCCCCTCTCCATCCTTTCTGCTACTCTAAGAAGATGGAGAAAGACATCTCCTTCCAATATTAACAACAGAAGTCAGACACGCTTTTGTGGAATGAAAACATACTACTGTTACCAGTCACCAGGGCACTTTAAACAGCCAAGACCTAAGCAGTAATTCTAGTCCTGCTGTTGTATTACACGGAGAAGACTATTTACCTTACGTGATTGGAAAAAATGCTTTTCTAATTTTAAAAATAAAATTACTACACTAAAAATAGAGTTTTTCTTAAAAGGAAAACCTTTAAAACTTAAAAATAAGGTTGCAAACCTTATTTTCACATGCCACCAATGGAGGAATGTATACTGTGAGAGATTAGCAACCTAAATCAAGAGAAAGCTTAAAATCTGAAGGATTAACTGTGCCTACTTTGAAGAGTAGGTCCTGATGCCTTAAAGAATTGTATATACATCTCATGGGTTTTAAGTATTGATCTAACTGCCATTCCAGCTGAAGCTATGAAAATGCAACATTTTCATGCCCAGTCTGTACTAAATCAGATGCTAGGATGAGAAAGTAGTTTAAACTAAATACGATCCACTTCCTTCCTCCTCTCTGTATTTCCCCTCCTCCCCTTCTACCCGCTCAAAAAGGGAGGAAATAAAGTAGTGCAAAGTCATTAGTATTTGAGCAGCTCTTTTCACATCTGAGCAAAATTCTCAGAAAAAAAAAATGTTCTGGTTTCAAGCCAGATGACTAATTCCTGAATAAATTTGTTACTATGTGACTTCATACACGGAGACATTCAACAACTGTGAACCAGTAGCAGGCAGCAAAGAGGGGACAATATTCCAGACTCAGAACACAAGAGAGACCTTAAAGGAAAATTTTCTCCGCTCCCTACTTGGCATAGCATTTCTCTGAAGCACTGCTGGTGGCATAACTGACATCCATCACGCAGGCTTCCAAATTTGCACTAACACCAGAGGTTGTAACTAAGCTGAGTGAAATCCTACCTTTGAACTGTTGCCTATTTTATTAAGTACCTTGACTACATTTTGTTTGGTTAGATTATCTCATAGCAGATTCTTGTACAAAACAATCCTGTGGGACATTGCTTTAAACGCAGCCAAAACAGTTTTTCTGAAGAAAAAGAATGAATTTCCATCCAGAAGTTTAACTTTCCAAAAGTAATAAATTACCAAGGGGAAAAAAAAAAGACAATCTTCTCTCTACATTTAGCAACCTTAGCAGTGGGTCAGGAAGTCAGCTGCTCCTCAGAACACGCTGTACACATCTGTGCTGATAGCTGGTCAAAGAAGCAATTATGTGGAGGTGAATTTTGAAGTTTCCTGAAAACTGATCCATTCCCTTTTCATCTCCACCCCACAAAGTACCCTAAAGGACAACCATCATCCTATATGTTGGACTTAGCAAACTGGAATACAATTATAGAAAAAAAACCAGAATACAACTGTCATAAATAAAAAGTGTCACTGAAGATGACAAAGGCATCTTTTTCCAACTGTGTTTAATGTCTGAGTTGCATATAAGAAATGAATTTTGAAAACAGGAAATGTTAGACCATTCTTTGCTGCTGACAAAGAGAAATACCAGCTTCATCAGATTAAGGCCAGTGGGAAACCATGCTGGAGAACAACTAGAGATGACTCCTCCACCTTTTGGGTGCAAGGAGAACCCTGCATCACTGACTCCCACTTCACTTTTACTGTTGGCTTGATACTAGCTTGCTGCCAGAGACTAACTGCCTTGGCAGCACACTAGAAAGGAAGAGAACAGAACAGCTGCGGTCTCTTGAAGGTCCTCAATGAGTTAGTCATGCCTTGAACTCCATAGTTTAGCAGTTCTGCTAGTATAAATTAGGTGCTACTTGATTCCCTTTTGACCTGCCAATATGAACTCTAAGCATGTGTTTTATAAAGGCTTTGCCCTATAACCCAGGCTCTGCTACAAAATCAAAAAACCCCAATCAAAAAAGTAAGAAAACCAAGTCATTTCTCAGCTACCTCAGTCAAAGGGGGCTCCTGAGAGAGGTAATTGTGCTCCTAACCCTAACCTAATCCTAATGTGAAAATGTCTGCTCCTCTGTGCAAGGAAGTGATGAGTCAAGGAACGAAGATTCAAAGCAATACTTACTGCTTTCACAACTGAATCCAGCGAAGACTATCGGAAACAAACCAAAAGAATTGAAATGCATGAATTCTTTAAAAACCTCACTGCAGCAGCCTAACAGAAAAATCTGGACATATTCATTTAAAGAGAAAAATAAAAGCAAAACTAATATGTGAATGTGAGAGGAAAGAATGCTAAGCGGTCTTTTTTAGACTTTTCCCTCTCTTGAAATATCTTTACCCCCTTATTTCTTACACATTGCAAAAGAAAGGCTATTGTGCTTTGAATTAACATTTATTCCAAAATAAAATAAAATGAGGATAAAAGGCATTAAAACAAACAAACAAAAAACCACCATAGTCAAATAGATGCCATTATTAATGAATACCTCACTGAAAATTCATCTTCCTTTGGGCTTATCATAGTCTTACTCCTATCACCTCACCAGAGCAATGGAATGGTAACTATTTAGGAGAAAATGAAGACAAATACGTATTAGAATTCTTTGCTTCACAGTAATGTTAAAGACGACTAAATGTGTAGAAAATATTCCTGAATGCCCTGGACATTATTTAGGAGTATTAGAGAGTTAAAGTAGCCTATGAATATGAAAAATAGAGAAGGGGGAAAAAAACCCATCAAAACTATATTCACTCTGTTTGGTTAAAAAATGTAAGGAATTTTCTCCTGCCCATATCCTGTTCTCCCTTCCGTATCCAAACCACTGAATCTCAGATTCAAGTATTTACCAGTGAAAAAATAAAGCTAGGTGAAAGCAAAACAGGTCAGATACTTTACAAATGCTTCATTTGTTGCAGAGCACCTTTATGTCCTTGTACTCCTACGGTCTCACATACACTGGTGGAATTAAGGCTGCTATGTTCCTCCAGGTGTATTTATCTTCTATGTCCCAAATCCGGCTTGGTTAGAAGATTCAACCAAAAAAACCTTTTAAATTCTTTTAGAATTACTGAAAATTAAAAATGATTTCCCAGTAGTGGTAATTCAGTATAGCCTGTATGAGCGACTGTACCAAGACACTAACAGTACAGTAAAGCTTTCAACAGTAACTCAGGGGAACTTTTAAGAACAAACTTTTTTTCTGGTATCTGTCAATGTCTAAGAAATGAATGAGGGCTCTGTTGTTCACCGCATCCATTGCCACCTACCCGAAAGGGAGCTGTTAACCTTGGCAAATGTTTCATCGCTAGAAATAAAGCGAGAGAGGATTTTTGTAGTGTGAACCTAAGCTTCGTAAACACATTTTCCACTCCAAGAAATGTGCAGCACACTAAAACACACCATTATAGCAAATAGAGTGAATTTAAAAATGTAAACATGCAAATTTAACAATAAGTAGAGCAATCATATCAGTTAATACTTAGCAAAATAAAAAAAAGGGATAATCAAATGTGATGCAGAAGCAAAAATTATGCAAACAACCCACAAATTATGCAAGAAACCTGCAAAAAAAAAAAAAAACTTCCTCTGTGTTTTGTGTTCAAGGATTTTTTTGTTGTACTGCTGTTTTTTCAAGAAAGCTTCCTCACAGCACTAGCCCCCCCTTTCCCGACGCCGCGGTGAAGAGGCGGCTCTGTCCCGAGTGAGCCTAGCGGGCCACAGGCAGGCTCCCGGGAAGGGCGGCGCACAGCGGCTGCCTTCGGCCCTCCGGCCCGCAGGGAGGGAAGGGGCTGCCGAGCGGGGAAGCTCACCAAGACAGGGCTGGCTTCGAGCGTGCAAAGTTTCAAGCACATAAACAAAGTCGGGGGACATGTTTATCGATCTGAAAAATACTGACGTGAAACGGAGAAAACCTAGCAAAGAAAGAGAAATGCAAAGAAAAAGCAACGACTTTCTTGGGCGAAGCCATTCCTTTCCAAACCACCCCGCTTCACTACAATATGCAAAGTTCCATGTATTTGCTTCGGCATGACTTTCAGCCCAGTTACTCCCTAAATCTCAAAACAACAGAACAGGGAAATAAGCAAACCTGATTATTTTGGATAAAAAAAAAAATAATCTTTGAATTCTTTCACAATCTTTTTAGCTCTGAATAAAGCTTCTGCAGGAAAAGCAATTTAAACTTCTTCAGATATTAGCAGGTGGAAAGCGATCTACTGTTCAGACCACCAAAAAACATCTGTGATATAAAAAAGGAAGGTTGGCTCCCAAGACGACAAGCGTGCCTCTTGCTGCAGGAATTTGTAATGCAAGGCGAGTTTTTGTGCATGGGCACAAATTCACAAAAGAGAATTTCAACAGTAAACAAAAATAAGGTGAAAACTGGCAACACAAAGAGAAACTCTTACCAATAAAAATATCTATACAATACCTTTTTAAGTTATTTGTCCGTAAATATAATCTCTGTAAGGACAACATCAATGTGCAAAACAGCTACCTAAGGCAGTCAAGTAAAACCTGTTGTATTAATTTAAAATTACCCTTTATTTTTCACAAGTTTTTCCAACACATTGTGCATTTTGGCACGGTTGATTTTGAGTTAGTTTGCTTCAAGTTTCTTTAAATTACAAACAGTAGATACAGTAGGAATATTTAGATGGATTTCTTTAAAATAAATTGCAAGTCAAAACCCTTAGTTTTAAAAGAGAAACTTCCACAATTTCATTTTCCTGATACAAAATTCAAGTAATTTTAAATAAGAGTAGAAAATTGTCTTTATAAAACATCCTGATATTAAAATTTACCAGTGTTCTGAAAATAAACATCAGATTCCCAGTATTAGTTGGGTTCAAATACATATTTAGAAAAATAATTCATTTAAAATGAAGGACACTTGGTGAAGAAAAGTGAAAATTTTAACAGGATGAGTTCTTAAAGCAAATGATAAAACCATTTTTTTTCTTTGTCAAATTATATATCATTAGTCCATCTCTGCAATGAATTTTATTTTTTTTCTAAAGATGCACATTTCAATATTTAAAATGAATTAAGAAGAAAGGCTACTGAGATGTTCTGTAAAGTATATACCAGCACATGGAATTATTGTTTAACCTCAGCAACTGTGTATGAGATTCACTTGATGGTGTTTTTATGCTGTGGTTTTTTAAATGGCTGTTGCCAAAGATACAGACCACGCAACTTTAGCTGTGTCACTTTACTGAATAAAAACCACAATAATTTCTTCAAATAATTTTGTATTTAGGATTTTCTTGCAACAAAGAAATGGATTTATTATAAAATGCTTTTTCCTCCTTACCCATTCTTTAAGACAGCAGAATGGAAAAAATAAGCAGGACATGTTTACTTTGTGACTTAAGGCTCAGAGCAGATATTGAAAAATCTCCAGCAATTTAAAAGCATTTTTCCTTCCCTACCCCCAATTATTTTAGCCTAAAGTAATCCTGATGTCTAGGAGCAGTTACTTAAAAGTTTCTTTTTTCACCATCTTCTGGAAGAAAACTATAAATAAATTTTTATGTAAAGAATCAAACACTGGCACTGAAGAGGGCAAAAAAAAAAAAATAAAATTAAGGATCAATAAATGATACTGCAATGTATCTTGTGCCATTTAAGATAGGAAGTCCTTCGTGTAAATGAGTCAGTCTTCCAGGGTGCATGAAACTCCATCCTTTCCTGGGGGACTCAATGGAACAGTTGTACCTAAGAAATTTGCATCCACCTCCCTGTAACAAAAGATTAAAAGGAAGATCTTTTACCTTTCATTATTCTTGAATAGGTTCCTTTTCATTTCTCCAAAGCTTAAGATATTCTGCTATTATTAATAGGCTGTTAACAATAAATAAATTTTACTATCCATACTAACAAGGTTTCATCTTCAAAGCAGTACTTAAGAGCCATGCATTTACAGTAATAGAGATTTCACCTCATTTTGCTTCAGTATTCTCTGTATAGCAATTCATTCAAGCAGCAATTCTGACGTATATTATTGAACAGCCCTTTGATAACATTAGTACAGTTGCTATCAGAGAGTAGCAAATCATGTTTATAGATCCTGTTCCTACACAGCATCTCTATCTAGGACAGCATTTAAATAAATCTTAAATGTCCTCCTGGCTGTTATTTCCAAACAGAAGCAGTATTTTCTAAAGGCAGAGGTTTGAGGAATATACTCATGGGTGTTAAGTGTAAGTGTAAATAAGTAAAACAGGACAAGCTTCTCTACTAGCCAAGGCTGGATATTACTTCCACGGCCCTTTCTACCTCTGCAGTCTGAGGGTTGGTTTATTTGAACTACTCAATAGTTAAGCAGGAAATAATATATCTCAAAAAAAAAAAAAAAAAAAAAAAAAGAGAGAGAGAGAGAAATATGATTGAATATGTTGTTTCTGTGGCTGAACTAAAACAGGAGACAATTGATAAAAACAATTTTATCATAGAATCATAGAATCAGTAAGGCTGGAAGGGACCTCTGGAGATCATCTAGTCCAACCTCCCTGCTCAGCACATTATATAAAGAAGAGAAGCCACTGCAATCAACTTAGGACTATACAAAATAATTTTAAAAACCTGTTTTTCACAATACAAGAATGAAGCATTTCCAAAATGTTGAAAGTGAAAGAGTTCGTATGTCCAAAGTTTTCCTTTCATACCCAGCCCTCCACCACCATTGGCTTCCACTGAAATGATTTGCCTAATACAGTTTGATTGCATCAACAGACGCTGCAATCTGCAATTGTGCAAATCTAATATTTGTGAAAAAACACCCAGCAATAATATATTTCAATCTCTATTTTCCTCTTCCACACAGTCTGTAAGTATATCAAGTTGAGGTCTAGTGTAGAAACAAATGTTAGACACTCAGAAGACATGTTATTGCAATAAATAAGTTGCAAACTTACTTGAAAGTCCTCTCCTACTTTGTTGAGAGCAATGTTGATTGTGAACGTAGAGGAATCGTGATGAGGTCTGAGTGAACGTTGTCTGTCAGGGCTGTATTTTACAACAAAATTCAGTAAAGCAAAGCCCTGAAACAAGATATACAGACTTCAGTATGTGGACTTCCAAGTCACACATGGGGTTTTGTTCATAAGAGCTGAATTAACAAAACAACATTTATTTGCAATTATTGCTATGTTGCACACAAACTCACCAACCAAATAGGATAGGATATATTTGATAAAATACTTAAATTAGTCATTCATCCAATAATTGCCTGCAACAGTTTTAAACACATACCTTCGTATAATAACCAGCAAAGACTTTCAGTGTTACTGGTGCAATGAACTCTCTTATGAAATGCAGCCATTCATTATCCAGTCCAATTTGCTTCATATGAATATCATCAGTTGGGACATTTTCATAACCTCCAGAAATACGGCTGTCCTAATGAGAACACCATAAATAGCCTTGAAATAAGAGCATGGAATGCTTCTGGCACTTCCACACATGCTGGCTTGAAATCTGCAGAATCACAAAACTACAACAGTGCTCTGCCCCAGCGGGTACATTTGAGCTCACTGCACATTAATTTCACAGCTAGCTGCTGGGGGAAAAAATACTGAAGTAACAACAGAAATTGAAAAATTTTAGAAAGGTGAGTCAATATTTGCATGTGTTGCCCATTTATAAGGACTTCATGAAGGTAAGCCTAAGTTAAATAATAGTTTTAATGACTGTGATATAAAAGGAACTAAGCAACTCAACTTATATCGGATCATCAGAACACAAGCCTTCAGCTTGCCATGGCAATAAATATATTAAAATAATGTAAAGATAAAAGTATGTTAGAAAGGCTTTTTGGAAGCTCCTTCCTACAGTGAAGTCATGATGGCTGTAATTCATCTTGTTTCCAGGACACAGGTTTGTGAATGTGACAAACCTTCCTGTTAGCACTCTAACTTTAGCAGCAGTTAATGAACACCTTGAGGTTTGTGCAAACACGAACACAATAGCTCATTACATTTATGAGTGACTCTTTAGAGAGACAAGTCTGACAAATTAGAACTTAAAGAGATAAAAGAGTAAAACTTCTCTAAATAATGATGAACGTCATGGATTTGCATTGCTACAGCACCTACACTGCTGCTAGCATCCAAATTGACTATTTCAAGGTTAACTGAGGAATGTCTCCAAATCTGCCAAACAACAAACTACATGCTGGACAAAACTAAGCATTTTATACTGTAGGCAGATGTCTTAGGTCATTAGCAATTACTGGAATGTTGGAACTGTAGTACACTATGGCTTACTACTATCTATTTACTCTCTTAATAAAAAGATCTTGTTTATATAGGCAGACACTTACTTGGTGTTTTCCACCAGACCATTGTCCAAAATGTTCCATTTCTTCTACCAATTCATCACAGGCAGTCTCAGAAAATATGGGAAACCAAAACACATCTGGACATGGCTATTAAGAAATGAACACAGATTTTTTTTTTTCAGTAGAAGTTATTACTGCTATCTTTTATTTTCAACAACTAAAAAGCTCATGCCAAGGACCTCTTCACTCTTCTGAATCACTAAAGAATATCAGTAATTCTGTTCTGAGTCATAATCCAGATACATCTAAATAATTTCTCTTGATCCACACCACAGTTTGGCTTCATTCTGGAAGAACAAAGAGCCACACTGTATGTCACCACCCACAATGAACAGACTATGTACCCAAATATTCTTGAATATTCAAATATTTAAGTATTCTGTGCCTTGGTTGGTCTAAATGATAACTCTGGCCTTCTAGGTATGAGCTAATAAGAAAAACAGTTTTCAAACATAACATGGCTTTAAACGTGAGAACAATTTATCCTAGTTTCTTAAGAAAGGTTAATTAAATTGCTGTGCCTAATTGCCATAGAACCCATCAGCCACCATTGATACAATGATTAAGACCTTAAAAGCGTTATGTCCAGTTATGTGAAAGCAAGCAGCCAGACAAAGGAAAAAAAAGACCTCTGAAGCATCCAGTGAGGCTGAAGGAAAAGCTTCCTTCTGGGTTCACACGTATTAGATCTTAGAGAATCCATATGAAAAGGCACACCTAGAGAAAAGCTCCTGTAAGAGCTTGCCGTTATTAGATATGGGAAAACACATCCGTTAACTACAAACTCCAAATCAACTACAATTGCATTTTGGAGAAGGAAATTACTTAGACAGTTATATTATTTGGAGCAATCTACCAATTCATTTTTGGACTACTCTCATCCAATTTTCAGAAGTGCAAAAGTTCAGCTCTGCTGTAAACTTCAAAAGGTATACAGCCACAGACCAAAACAGCAGTCTAATAATATTTATACCTACTTGTTCTACTATATTATCAGTGAAGATCTTGGAGTAGTTGGGATTTATATAGGTTTCCTTCCAGTCCTGAAAAAGATTATTTTGATACATTAAAAACTCACTTGTTCCATTTTAAAATGATAGAAAAAGTAATAGCCATTCTGTTCATTTGCTGTACTGAAAGCATGACAAAATTAAACATTTCTCATATCCCTAAATGAACTGGATCCCATCATCTCTAAAACACAAGACCTGTTACATTATGGCTGTATCTCCAACTCCTTACTCAAGTCATTGGTTTACTGATATGATACATTGTCATTGGCTTAAGTAGCTGGTATAGAACATGATCAATAGTTACTGCATAATAAAACCAGATGTTCTCCAGCCAAATGCCATGAAAGTCCTTAACAAGATAAAACTTTAAAATAGTTTTTTAAAATAAAATAATTATTTATGAATAATTAGATGCATACCACAGGATTTTCAAATATCTGCCAGAGGTCATTGTTGTAATGGGAGGTATTGTAATTGGCTGTAGAAATAAGTCTTCCAAATTCATGTCTGTTGGTAATGTACATGAAAACACCCTACACCAAACAGAAAAAAATCATCATTAGCAAAATTGTCTATTTCAGTAAAAACAACATTAAAAATATCTGTGTGTTTATGCCTGTGCTTGTTTTGTGAAATATCACACACTTGTACATTTATATTATACATGTGCATTGTTCATTTTTAATTCTCAGTATCTTAAATCTTCAAATGGTTGATTCTAATCACAGTGTAGTGCTAGTACTTTTTTCCTTAATAAATACTTAGTTGAATTTATTTTCTAAGCAAATTAACCAAATACATATTGTTTATAATGCAAAACTATCTACAGTTATAGCAAGTAAAATATATCTTTTTTCCCCATAAAATCTAAAGCAGACCACACTAAGTGTTTAACAAACTGGAAGTACCCGTTCTCACACTGAAAACACCTGCACAAGAAAATCATCATCTGAAGTTTAGTTTCTGATTAAAATCTGAAAGAATGAGCTAACAGAGAAAGGACTAATGGAAATCAGAACAAGAAATGTGTTTCAGGGGATTAACTACATGATTCATCCTGTGAATCGGCCTGAAATAAAAAGGTATTGGCAAATACAACACAGTAAAATTCAGATTAGGGTACAAAATAGCTGAGCAAATATTGCAAAGTATGTGCAAAATATTAAGATAATAGAAACATGGCTCTATTATCAAGCTATCAACACAGGATACTAAGAGAACTCTTGATAAGAAATAATAGCAGAAAATATTTTTTTCAAATAAGAAATTTATATTTTTTTAAATTTATTTTACTGTTTTTCAGATCAAAACTTCATTTTAGAATCATCTGTGACTTTTAGATTTGCAGCAGATGAAGGCATTCCCGTTTGGATGTTTTGTTACTTCTATCTATGCTTCTGTCTGAAAAAGAGTTAAATTGTCAGAATAATAATGATTATGCTAAACATGTGCCCATTTTTGGGCCCCTACCAAATTACTAAGTAGCTGCAGCAGGGAGAATGAGGAGGGTCCAGGAGAAGGAAAACAGCTTTAAATTACATAGATTTCACACCTGCCCTGTGCTGTCACTGGGCCTGGTTTACCTGCTAGTGATTTGAGTTTTATTCTAATTTAATACCACTGTAAGTCTCAAAGAGATGGGGGAAAATCCATCTGTACAAAAAATCGTTTGAAAAGTTTATCCTCTTTGGAAATATGCCAGAACATTTGGGATAAATCAATGCACTTGGAGTGAGAAGCAACTTTGCCGCACACATGATCGTAGTTTACTGCCAAGGCTCCTCTCCTTCCTTCTTTGGGCTGCTGAACCAATTTTAGCTACTGATGGACAGATCACTGGATGCTTATGCTGATACACTTCAAAAGGACCTGGACTTAGCAAGTACTGAGAAATCTCCCTGAGAGAACCTCAAGCATCTCTAAGAAGTTCTGGGCTGGTCATGAAGAACGCGTCCGTGGTGAAAACTTGAACCTTAGAAGACTGAAGAGAAAGCTAAAGCAGTATTTTGCTGAGATTAAGTGGACAGAGAAGGATCTTCCTGTGGTAGAATAATACCGCATGTAATAATAACTAATGAATTAAAAAAAAAAATAAAGCAACACCTTTGGGGGTCTGAGCATATGGAATGTTTCCGAAGAAGGGGAGTCTTTTTCCCTTTGTAAAGTCTAAAATGAAGGAGAATCATTACATCAGTTGACTGATACAAAGTCGCTTTCTCTTTGTCCAAGTACTATTAGATTTCCACAGTTATATTAGGGAAGTAGCAGCCTTTGACCAAAAGCTGATATGCCTTTACAGACAACATGCATTTCCAAGCAAAGCTCATAATGTACATGTCAAAGCTGTTTCCACCAGCCCCTTCTTATCTGCTGCAATACAAAAACAAGCAAGTACCAGACCATCTTGCAGCACAGACTGAGAAAGAGAAAAAGAGAATGCAATTTTCTGATGAGCCACAGAGTCAGATTAGTTTAACGAGCACACGGGAAGCATAGGTTTGCCATAACTGATGCTGCAAAGGTTTGAATACAAAAGAATTTGACTGTGATGTTCTGAAGAATCAGTACAAACAAAGGAAATCATGCCTTGTTATGAGGGAATAAAAAAAAAATTAATACTTGCCAACTTTTCTTGTTCAATTCAGCAAAATTATTTTTCAATGCTACAAAGTCTGGAAATAGGTCTGGTTTAGCTCTTATTTGTTTCTGTGCTGAAACTAGCGTAAATATCAGTAGAAATGTGGATTTATATATTCACATTTTTACAGTACAAATACATTTTCTCTTATTACTTACAGCTTAATGCAAGTAACAAAAACTTCTGATACAATTTTAATCAACCTAGAAAATGAATGAGTCCATGCCCCCTAATACGATAGATAGTATTTCATAAATCACTATGGATTTTTATATCAACACTGTCTGCCATCTAGCTTAAAATATATCTACTCAGCTATAAAATTGCTAAATATTCCAACTTAGTTTGCTAGAAGTTCCATATCGTATAAAAACGTGGATAGCAGAGTAGCTCTAAATGCATTGATAAATTTGAAGTCATACACAGCAGGGGTAAAGTTGAGCTGTCTTTCATCCTATTGAGGTTGTGTCAACAAGCAAGATATTTTATCCTCAATAGGAATTTTCAGTGTGTTTAAATAAAAAACATCATGTAGTCAGTGCACCAATGCACTGGCCTTAGAAAAAAACTCCACTCTGTTCTTCTCAATAGTTTAAAGAAATATACCTAAAGCGCTAATATATCACAAAAATTGGCCAGTACTTTTAATTAGAAGTAAAAATACAAAATCCAAGATCAATCAAGTGAAGCGGTCAAGTGTAGCAGGACACAAAGCAGTCCGAGTGTATTCTATTTAAAAGCAAGCTGTTATAGATACACCTTACCATTTCCCTGGCATTCCTGCAGAGAGCCATATCAGGATCCAACTTATCACGTATAAAGTAGTTTTTCTCCTTCATCTCTGATCTGAGAATTTGTCCCTTAATTAAATATATATTAGCCATATAAGGAATATTCCATACTCCTCTGTAATAAACACATGGAAATAATTTAGTCACTGAAGCTGTTATTTGTTGTATATTTATTAAATTAGCATCTGTATTTACTGACAAGATAAAGTAAGCTTCAAGGCAATGAAGCTGAATGGTTCCCAATACTTGTGAAAAACTACAGCTGGACATAAAGAGATTACATCCCAAATGTTGGCGTAGGCAGTAATTGAATTTTTATGAAGTGCTGTCATGAAAAGGGAAAAAAGTCAAATTCTCTAAGTTTTAGCTACAAATGTACTTCATGTTTGTATAGTCAAGGCTATCAATCAAATTCCATTATACTACAGTATTATTCTACACTGCCAGATTGAGAAAATAATTCTGAAACAGATTTTCAGATGAGTTTAAGCACTGTACTGAGGCTTCACACAGCTGGTCTGACCTTCTCACACAAATACCACTGTCTACAGCAGGCCATGTATTTATGTGAGTTGGGCCAATATCAACAAATAAGCATTGCTGTTGTACAATGCATGCGTTGCCAATTTTCCTCCTTCCCCACACCAAGTCTCCCAAACCAAGAGCACATCTTTCAGTGCAGTGCAAGAAAAGCCAGTCCTGTTCAAACAGTCTGTTCCAGACCTTTCTGTTTTTTCAGGGCAAGGAAAAGAAGTCATCACTGCATGTGAAAGTCAAGCTTAGATAAGCTTAAATCACACTGATTGTGGAGGGAGTAACTTAAAAGGCTGTGATACAAAATATTTCTCAAGACCCCAGACATAACACACAAGAAAGACATTAACAAACAGATTACAGTCGTTCAATTATGTGTTGATTAAACACTCTATTTGTCCAGAGGAGATGAAGCAGTCCTTGCAGCCATTTGATGCATGCCTCAAATGACTCCTTTAGACTGAGGTTCCTGGGACATAGACAGAAACTACAACCCTTTTGCTTTGCTATTTCTTTGTTTTGCTATTTTTTATATTAGGCACTCAGAGTAATCAGACACAATCAGAGCAGTACCAGTAATGACTGTGCCCACTACAAAAACTAGCTCACTGTGTTAAACTCTTTGCTATTTATTCAATTTCAGGCTGCGGATTGGAAACGAAGGGAAAATGAAAGCGTATCTATGAAACGAAAAAAGCTAAACAACATAACTAACATAAGCTTTTCCAAAATAATGCAAGTAAGGTAAGAATATGTTCCTAATAACAGTACATGAGTGCCTTGACCTCAAACCTTAACCCACAATTACTTACACTCTGTTCCCTTGGACGATATCAATATAGTCCTCTGATCGAGCATAGTAGCCATCCGGGCTCAAAGCACCCCAAAAATTGGACCAAAGCTTCCCATGCCGAGTTACAAGCGGAGCAATGATCTTTCTGTGAAATGACATTCAATAATAAGAAAACACAAGTTGCAATACTTAGTCTCTGTGTCAAACTACATACGCTTTCCTCACTTTAGTATTTTAACAACTCTGTAATCCAATGATTGTCAAATATTAGAGCAGCAACGCTGACCTTGAACAAGAAGGAAACAGCATCAAAGCCTTCATCTGCCCAAAGACAACATCAGTGTAACAGAATCAAAGATTCCCTGTAAATCAGAAGCAACTGGGTTTTCAGTCAATCAAAAGGAAAAAAAAAAAAATACTGCCCATGACATAATGATAGAAAAAGCATCACAAAGTCAGAGAATAACAGATGCAAGTGCAACCTCATGAATCTGAATTATTCCAGCTTTCTCAAAATTTAACACAAAGTCAAAAAGGAAATTCAAAGTTGACTAGAGAAAAAGAAGAAAAGGGAACTTCTGTTCCAGAGACAGTCTACTCGTAAATATATCTTGCAAAGCTTCTGCCTCTTCCATGTCATATATTTGGCTTTTATTCTCTCTTTGTACAACAGTAAATTTTATAAAGAACACTACATAAAGTACTGGCAATTGTATCTTCACCTAAACTCTATCCCTTCTCAGCAGTAGCTTAATACAGACACTGATAATTCATGCAATGCACTGGATATTCCAGATGTGTTACTAAGGCCCAAACACCAAAGTCACACCTGCAGAGGAGGCATCCTCCAGCTGTGCTGCTATACAGTGTGCACAGCATGTCATGTACGGCAGGTCCCACATGCCTACAGCTGCCACTGGTCAGAAGTCGCAGCTTAGTTTGACTTAAGAGAATTTAATACAAAGAGAAATTGGTCTTTAGAGCAAGAATGATGGAGCTGCCTCAGCTCCAAGAAAAAAAAATCCAATCTTTTAATTCACTTTCATTTTAAAAACAAAGTAGTAATATTGCAATACCAACAATAAACTATACATTTTTTTCTTTTTATGTTTGACTAACTTTGAAACATCAGTCCTTGAGATCTTGACTGATCTCATAAAAAAGTATTTATGCCATACTGCTGTCTTCAGAACAAATTTCACATATTTGAAATTCACATCAGGAATTGCTGCTTGACAAAAACAAAACACTTTGAGCATTTCTCGCTTCCAAGCCTGTTATTAACCATGGCAATCAAACACTGCAGGCAAACAAGAGGGTCCAATTCTGCAAGAACAGACAGGATCTTGTTTCTTGAAACAGTTTTCTCATGAGACATGATCATTTTTGTTTTAACGTACCCAAATAAAGGTACACTAACCTAAAAAGCATGCAAGATTAGTTTCAAAGTTTTCCATTGGAACAGCTGAATGAGTTCAGTTTACTACTGCATAGCAAAGGCGAACACAATGCTTCCTCAGCTGGGAAGTCAATGGCAGTAGTTACAGTAAAATAACCACTGTAGAAGGTTGAAAAGATCTACAGAGAGAATTAATCTGAGTTTTCCTACAGTAACGCCATGCTGAGAAATGGAACAATGAAAGGATTTTCTGGGTACCCATTTTTTAAGTTGGAAGGAATTCTGTAAAGCCAGGAGATATACTATACCTGTTCTGTTCTATCAGTATTTTTAAAGTCTTTGGGTTTGTCAGGACAACGTCTGCGTCTATACTGAAGTAATATTCGCATGTTTTATCCTGGCGACAAAGGTCCCTAAAAAGAGAAAAAGTAATGGTTAGCTCACACATGTCCATGAAAGTTCACAGAGGACGAAATATAGAAAAAAAAGAAAGAAAGAAAAATGCTAACCAAGTCATATAACCCTAACCCTAGTCATATTTTACATTAAAAGCCCTCTGGAATGTAGCATAGTAAAAGAAAGATATTTTAGATTACAACAGTGTGATACACTAAAAGCAGATTTTAAGATACAAACCAGTTTTTCTTCTAAGAAGCTAAGTGACCTTCACCAAGTTCCATGAGAACAGCTGTGCCTTGCCCTAGCCAAATACAGACAGGGAGATCAAGTCAACATTTTGCGTATCTGCTATGAGGGTAGATGCCCAGTAGTAGTGAGTTAAGTGTGAAATATAATCTTCTCTAGTAAATAACTGCATAACAGCCGATAACATGGGGAGGCCTTTATCCAAAGGTGCTACAGATGCAATTTGCCGATTGGAACAGTAATTGAATCCTTACAGAATATCTAAGACAAAAAGTGGGGGAAAAATATGTATTTAGAGAGCTTTTCTTAGTCATTTTGTGACTTAAAGGAATAATACAGTTGCCAAAGAGGAATGCAAGATAATCATAGGGATGGTGCATGGAAATCAGAATAAAAAGAAACTTCATTTGTTCCATGCAGTTCCTATCAGTTGTGGTTTTGATCTCAGAAAAATAAGCTATTTGCACAGATTCCCTCCCCTTCAAGGGAAAATTTCCATTAAGTGGAAAAAGACACTCTGCTATAACTAAACACCCAGTAAAATACAGGAGTTCATGTGTACAAAGAGTAAACCTGAGTATCTGTGCTTTTGCCAGGGTACCCTCGCTAGGCCAAGGTTTGGTGCAACGAATACAGCTTCCTACACGAACAGAACTGTGAGAGTTCATAGAAAATCAAATGTACTTCTACAAAAGGTAGAACACGCTACAGCCGTAGCTGGGACGCGACACGCTCCATCGCAGCCGAGACGCCGGCCGGCGGGACAGCCTGCCTGCCGCTCCTCAGCTCCCCTTCCCTCTGCCTCGCCACCGCCCTCGAGCCATCCCAGCCTGTCTCCTGCAAGGATTACGTGTCGGTGCCTCTGGGGTCTTTCTGTTTACCAAACCTTGTCAAGCTCAAGGGACTTTGGAGGTATGACGTTGTTGAGATCACATTGGAAGGCAGAGCTTTTTTATTCCATACACTTAAGCATTCCTTCCTCTTCAACCTCTCCTCCTGAAGATGTAAGAGAGATTTGTGCCAAATTTGTAAAACAGTAAAATGGAAGAAATGGTGACTTGGACTGTACTGGAAGCACCATATTTGGCCATATGTCTGCTGGAGCAACACTCTAAATTTTTGGTCAGTCTGTTCTTTCCTTCACTGACGATCTTCTGTCTTACGAAGACATGTCCATGTAACTGTGATGCCTTGACCAGCACTTCCTCACATAACTGCCCCCACTGAAACCAGCAGATTTCACTGCTGCACAACAAAGCCAAGAAGGTAAAATCTGCCACAGTTTTCCATTAGCAGCCTGTTCTGTCCAAAGTTTGAGAAATCCTGTGTACAGTCCACTCATACCTTTAGCATTAACGTAACCACAGTTATTAGCAGTGCTCCAAGTTTTATATTGCAGTTTGCATTAGGGTTAGATTGCTTTAAAAAATATTCTGAGAGATGCGGTCCCTGCCTGAGGTTCCATCTGTGACAACCCCAGCCAAGATCTCCCCAGAAGCAAAAAAACCCTTCTGCTATTAACAAAAATATGATTGGAATCCATGTTTTTAACTACAAAGTGAAAAAATAAATGGAATAGATTTATACTTGTATAAATATATATACTTGTTTGCCTTGTTATAGGCAAACATAACCAGAAAATTGATTAAGTTCTTCTTTTTAAAAATGAATGGTCCTTCAACTCCCCCACCAAACCTTTTCTTTAAGAAAATTCACTGCCAGAGAATGCTATTAAAACC
Organism: Rhea pennata; assembly: GCF_028389875.1. Taxonomy (NCBI): domain Eukaryota; kingdom Metazoa; phylum Chordata; class Aves; order Rheiformes; family Rheidae; genus Rhea; species Rhea pennata. The sequence goes on along the minus strand of NC_084671.1, from coordinate 16,458,275 downwards.
AATCCAGATGTGTTTAGTGTTGAAAATCCTTCTGTTTTCACATTAATATTCACATATTAACCCAAAACACAAGGTATTAGATGAAAAGTTTTAGCATAAGATGCACTCGATCATTCAATGATCTATTGAGAACTCTTTAAAACCATTACTGCCTTAAATATTCTGGAAATTCAGCTGTAATATAGATCACCCACAATGTTAAAGCCTCAACTGCAACATCTACAAACAAGAAAAAGTATATTTAAAAGTCAGGCAGTGGGGAGAGGTGAAGAAAAATATCAAGGCTGCTAATCTAACCCTGCTTTGACTCATTTTTTTCCCTGTTTCTTTTTACTCAGCATATTCAGTCAGAAGACTCGATCACTGAACAGGAAAACTTCATATTTAATCATAATTTTCTTTGCATTTCTAGGTATAAGTTACCATGTCAAATGGAAAGCATAAATCTTACCTTTGCACTTTAAGAAGATCACAAATAGAAGTTTCCATAAAATAGTTTGTTTCAGATATAAGGAAAAGTGACTGAAAAAATTTATCTTAAAATTAATAAAGAAAGACTACTCATAAGAAATCCATGTTTCTTTTCTTTAGGCTTTCACTGCTGCTAGGTAGTTTTCCCAGGGAAATATGAATAATCCTGGATATTCTCATGCTTATATTCTTACATATATGCTCATGTATTAGATTCTTACATTGTATGCTAGCCTCTACAGAGACAGAAATTAGTAATTTGCAAATACAGTGATGCTTAATTTCTTTAAACCTTTAGTCCACGTAGAACAGTGATCATCTAAAAAGGAAAAGCATCACTGCTGTTCTGCACAGGAAACTTTCCACTGATATCTTCAAAGGCGCAAGTCCTTTGTGGGGGAAAACACTAGTATAATCTACTCAATTTTCTTCTGCATTGAGTCATTTAAATTTTGTTCAGGCATGATTTGAAACTGTAAGTAATCAATTTGTCATTTTTATACGCCTCTCAGTTTGAAAACACAACCCCAGACACAGACATTACACTTTAAGGGAGAGTTACACTTAGGCCATTTGACAAATCTCCCCAAAAAGGGTGCTTCAGACCCACGCCTGCAGCATTAATTGGAAGACTGTGTGACACTGCTTGTCATTTAGAATTACGTTTTGCAGTCTCAGTAGCCTAGAGATAGTCACTGCTATTTTCAGAATGGGATACACAAAGCTCTGCCACCCATCACTGCAGATGAACAAATACCGCCACAAAATAGATAAAGTACTAATGTCTACCTAGCCTCAAGTGTAAAACTATTGTTATCACAGGTACTACATCCCAAAGCTACTGAAATGAGATAGGGGTGGGAAAGGCTTTTGCATTCTGCAACACCTAGAAAGTTCAGAATGCTCCCAGCTCCACAGGAGGCTGAAACTCAAAACTTCCCAAGTGTTCAAAAAAGAATCAGCTCCAGAAAATCCAAGTATCCAGGCCAAATCAAGTGACATATGGGGGATACAGATTTAAATCCCTGCCCAGCCTTTAATCACAGCCAAGACATTTGCCCTACTTGCAGAACTACAAAGAAGTCCTTTTGTTTCCAATTAATAGCTTATCAATATGAAATGGGAGCTCTAAGATTAGCTTAATACCCGCTGATTTTCAAGAAGCACACAGGAAACCCAAAGTCAGTTCCAGCTCAAATGCAACAATGAGGTCTACCAAGTGGCAAACTGATTCTGGGCTTTTTGCTATTTTTCCTGAAACTTTTGAATGTTTTAACTTTACATTTTCATTAAAATTTGCACATTCCCAGTAAAAGTTGAGATAAATCACATTTTTTTAAAAAGTTCAAAAAACTCTTAACTAATTGTGTTACTAATCGTTTTTAAAAATAAATAAATAAAACTAAACCCAAAGTCTGCAAGTGCTTTAGGGGGAAAAATATTGAAATAAACAAACTTTCTGAATTTTTAACTCTATAAAGAAATGAATAAAATCAGTTCTTATATTTCCCATCTTCTGCTATGGCTTAATATATTTCAAACAGTTATCTTGCATTTTCTGTCATAGAACATGCTGTAACAGCTGGTTGAAGGCTTATCTTCAGCAAAGACAAAACACAAGGATGAGCTCAGATGAGCTATTTCTTTTTCCTAAAGAATTAGAATTGAGGCAAAAAAAAAAATGACTATTAAGAACTTTGATTAGTTTCTTGCAAACAAAGGCTTTAAAAGACACAAAACACTAATAGCATCTCCAAGGGATGCACACGCAGACAGACTACTCAGATAATGCTTTCCTGGTTTTGTCCTACTCCATTTGCCCTCTCTTTATTCTAGTTCTTCCCCTTTCAGCCCATAATGAGGAAAAGTCTGCTCTCCTATTTGCCGATATTGTTGATTTGTATCAAGTCTTTGCTGAGTACACAATTTAGAGTCTTTTTCCAACAGCTGTCAGCCTATCACAAAAGCTCAGGAGGGGGCTTTTCGCATCAATAAGAAGCAAGTAAATGCCTCAATTATTCTTTATCATGTGAATGAGGCAAGTAGAAGTTTGCTACATGGTTATAGGTCAAATTAAAAAGAATTTATTTTCCCTCACATTTATATTGACATAAAAGACAGTCTTATTTACTGAGAACATCATCCTGATATATTACCACTTTTTACTAAGGCAAAAAAAGAGAAAATGAAGTAAAGAGAAAACAGACCAATTGTATTATATATACAAAAGCATGCCACTAAACTGAAACTGAAGCTTCAGTGCAACTCTTTTCAACTTATTCCCACTGCAATATTAGTGAGAAAGAAGTGAGGTTATTCTGGAAGCCAGCTGAAGGTTGAAAGCAAATAATTTTCACAGGAACTGGCTTTTCCATGAACATGCCATACCTCTAAGTTAAATTTGCTGAAGAAGAGAAAGATCTAGTTGTTCCAGAGAAGCTGATTATAACCAGAAAGGCAGCAGAACAGACCAACAGCATGTGAGAGAGCAGGCAGATGAATTGAAACTCATTTATCCTTGAGCTTATGTGGAACTCAAAGAAGCCAGCAAAATTGTCCACATTAAAGAGTCAACTAATGCTCAAGATTTATGTATGATTCAGTATTTTGGCACTGTCTCATTCCAAATGCACTACGCTTCACATTTTCTCAATACACTACACTTCTCTTTAGGGCAGAACCTCTAATTAAGAGGCTCTTCAGAAGCAACATGAGTCAAATTATATCCATACGATCATAAACATGGTTATCCGTTGGTACACATCACAAATACGATTTATCTGTCTTACACAGTAGAATTTGAAATGCAGATATATGATATATGCAGACATTTATCTAAATTACTATTATTAGCTGCAGAGCTGCAAAGACAGCATATCACATCAAAAGCCTTCACCATGTTATAAAAAAAAAGTAGGTACCATTAGAAGAGGAAAACAACTTTAAAGATCTTTTGGTGAGATTTAATAGAAATTCGTTACACTGAAATGAAATAGAAAAACAGAAGATTAAATGAATGAAGAAATAGAAATATATAGAGAGAATAATAACAGAAAAATAGAAAGAGGTTACACTGAAAGTTCTGCCTTATGGTGTCTATATAGCAAAGTACAAAAAGAGAAGAAGACAACTCCAGAAATTCCACCTCAGCTACAGATAAGATACACGCCTTCAAAAAGTTTGCAAATATGATATGTAATTGCTTTAGAGACTATGACAAAGACAGAGTGCTTCATAAACACGTGAATGGACACTTAATACTCCCACACCAGACATCTGTAATGTTTCCTAGAAAAGCTTTGGGAGAGGCTTGGAACTCATCCAAATACAAGTTTTCCTGTGGCTTCAGCATAACAAAACCCCATTCAAACAAATCACAAAGACTCAGGATTAATCCTACGTTCTTTCAGTTGATGCCCTGAACTGTCTACGTTATGTTCTTAACCGCAGATTAAGAACGAAAAGGGCCTTCTTATATAACTTCTCTTTCATCGCTAGCGGAAGATTGGGGCGAAAAGACTAACGAAAGAACCGTCTAGGAATGAAGCCTGCCCAAGGGCCGCAGCAAATCTTAGTGGGATCCTGGTCTGTAGAACTCCATAATCTGGTTGATGGACCTACTAGGAGAGCTGCGAGATGCTCCACGATACCAGCCAGTGTGCTGCCACTGAAGAAGAGAACCCTTGATAAGCAAGAAGATGGGTATACAGGGAGAATAGCTCCTCCCTGGTAGAAGGAAAAGAGCGAGACAGACCATAAGGATGAAATCAGTTGCTTTTGCAACTTCTTTTTCTGGAAAGCAGAAACTTCTGCTAGAGTACTTCTAAAGGAGATTCCTGTCTCTTTGAACCATATAAAGCAACACAATTCTGTTACCCATATGCCCAGATCCAGCTCCAACCATACGTTATTTTTATTTTATATTTAAAACAAACAAATAACCACAAGAGAAGGGGAGGAGGAATTAGGACAGAAAAGGTGCAGGTGTTAAATGTATATTGAATTACTGAATGCAAGAAGTAATTTTACCCTAGGAAATCATTCTGTGAACACTTAGCTTAAAAAAGTTTAGGATGCAAAAATTGCACCAAATACATTTTTTCAAGACTACAGCGCAATCGGAATTTCTAGTCACAACAACCTCCACCCATTTTTATAACTTTTGTTATGCGTAAGTGCCGCACGAACTGTGTTAAAGTTTGGTGTGTTGTATCGTGTTTTGTTTGTAAAGTGTTCTTTTTAAAAGATACTTAAACTTTAGGGAGCTTACACTCGTGACAGATGTTTTAACATACATTATACTTAGTACAAATACAAGAATAATCTGGCATCTCTTTTGTTTCCTCATAGTCTACTACTGTCTGTGCCTTCATCAGTGGGCAAAATGACAGACCACTGGAGTGGTCCAAACCAGAAAGAAATGTTTTTACAAATGACCAACAGCTTTTTATATTGGACAAAAACCACCAAACACTCAGGTGTTCATATTTTACATTTAGTGCTAGTTTCATCACTAAAGCCCTCACTTTTGTATTTTAAAATGCAAAATTGTTAGCATTTAAGATGAAAAATACACATTAAGGCTGAAAAAAAAAAGGTAGCACATGCATTGTTATAAAGAATTCATAAATTAGAAATTACATTCCCATGTTCCTGGCTTCTGCTTGACTCAGATTTTCTTCGGGTCCAACAATTTTTATATTTCTGATAATGTTCTTGGCTTTTTCCCAGAATTTCTTGATGTGCTTTTCATGGTAAACCTCCTGTAATCAAGTTAAGATTGTTTAGAGTAAATGAAAAGTACAAATTGCTGCGAAATCACAAATATAGCGTCCAAGTACAAATTGTATTCTATTCTAAACAAAGAGATGGCAAACACAGTATTTGTGGATACGTCAGTACATCTATCACCAAAAGCAAGCCTTTCCACTCAAAATCTTAGCAAAAGAATCCACCACTTCAGCAGCACAAACCAAGGCAGTGCTTCCAGACCAGCGATGAAAGAGTCACCAAATGACGCTTTTTCAGGACGCATCTTTTGGCGTCCTTCGGAGCCCGTCCTACAGCCACGTCCAGGCGGCGCCCACCACGGGGCCGGCCACCCTTCCCATGTCCCAGCTGGGGGGGAAATCGTGCTCGGCGTTACTCCCAGTAAGGAGATTTGGAAAGGCTTGAGCCTCTGCTAGTAAAAGGAAGCGAAGAAACTTGCTGGTGTCATTATGGAAAAGGGCGACTGTGTCGGAACAGGCAGAGATGGGTAGGGTACGGGGTAGGTTTGTGCCTATTACCTTGTTCTAAGCTGCTAAAAAAACAAAATTTTTATGAATATTCAAACAAGTATCAAATAAAAATAATCAATATTAACTTCCTCTAAAATCCAGTTATAGTGACTATTTCCTTTGATAGCTAAATACTCAACCACTCATTTAAGAGGCCTCACCAGCATGCAGTACTTCCAGACCATTTGTTGTGCATATTATGGCTGACTTTAGTCTAACCGAAAACAACTCTTTTTCCCCTCTCTATAATAAAAAGGACATTCATTTCAAATATTGTTTGACTTCTGGCTGAAATAATGAAACCTAGCAGGAAAAGCCTACAACTCCTATGTGCATATCATATTTATTCCTTTACCAACCTTCCACAAAAACAGACTGAAAATCTTAAAGATCAGTTCTACTTCCATTACTCAGAGCTGTAGTGCTATGATATAAATAGCAGTGTATGCCTAATAAGAAAGGACAGAATTATAATATTTTCCTGCTATCTCTCTTACGGCTCAATCTTTCAAAGACCTGCACAAATTTGTAACCTCGCTTATGTTACAGTGCTGCTGAACTGTCCACAGCGAAGTCTCAGCAACAGCAGGTCCGTAGGTAATTAAAAAAAAAATACACTTCAAAAACATTCAGAAAAAAAGAAAAAAAAAGGGGGGAAAAAAATCAACACAGTTGTGCTACCATTCAAAACATACACGGACGCACCCCTCGATCCCACGGCACCCAACACGAGCACCAGGAGAAAGGAAAATGCACTGGCACCTCAATAAGATGAAAAGCAAATCCAGTGTCAACTACTGTTTTATACCAATGTATACTTTTCCCAGAAGCACACACTTTAAAATACAACCTTTCTCACTACTGGAATCTAAGCACTTTGTATAAATAGACTCGTAAGCATTGCTTTAATTTCATTCAACTTTGTTCTGTTAATAAAACTACTCTATTTTTTCCCACTTCCACATACTGTATTATGAAAGATAAACTCTTCCTATGCAGTTTAAATGTGTACATATATAGAATCCATATGCTTTCCCTCACATACACATTCATTCATATCATAATTTCTAAAAATTAAGCTTTGCACTATAGTTATATAATACTTACATTATTATGAATGAAGATACTGAGTGCCTCTTTTGGGTAGTCCAGAGTCAACAGTCTGTCTAAAAATTTAGGGAGGAAAGGAGTGGGTTGTTCAATGAAAACACCAATTTTTACCTTTGGATATTCCTAAAAAAATAAAATAAAAAAAAATGTATATATATATTTTGACACAACCGGTAAGACTTGTCTCCTTTCCAAGATTATCACAGCACAAGAGTAGTTGCTTTTTAATACAACTGTATCAGGCCACACAGCTTCCAAACAAACAAAACAAACTAACCCAAAAGTGCTATTCCCCCATATCTGTATCCTCTGTTCAACTTCACAAAGATAACACACACAATTGCTAGAACCCTCTTTAAATTTCAACAACATGAACTGCCAGTTTAAATAATACAGTAAGGTTTTTAAGTTCTTATATATATTAAAAAAAAATAGCAAAAAAAATGTTTAGGAAATACACCTAAATCTATATAGCAACTTCATTATTTTTGAACGCAGCATCGTATATACTAAATTGTAATTAACAAGGAAAAAAAAGACCTATTCTTAAAAAGTAATTAAATAATAAATACAACATATTTTCTCAACCGTACTTTAAGTCAAAGATTGCCATATCCTTCCTTTTACTTTTATATGCACTAACTCCCCCTTTCCCTGTCGCCCACTGAGTTCTGCAATACCTCCCTACTGACTGATTTTATCAAGACTTTTGATGAACTGAGTAGAGTATCTCCCCTCATAGCCAAGGATACTGAAATTTTACCCACCTTATTTTAGTCCTTTAAACACACTTTCAAGTTCAGCCAGCACTAGTTACTGGCACAGTTTAGGACGGTAACATTTTGCTCAGAGCAAATGGTAACAGCAGCAGCCAAGCTGCGCACTATTTACAAGTTTACAAAAAGTCCCATAGTGACTTAATCATATTTGTTCTCTTTTTAATTCACATCTTTCAAATCCCTGGGTAATATATTCCTGGGTATTAATCCCTCAGTAATGTGAGCACCACTTAAACAAGCGTAGTCAGCACTTTTGAACATATTTCTAAAATGTATTATTACATTCCTTGAGATGAAAAAACTTAGCCTGCAAAAGCCTCTTTCCCTACACAAGGAAATATACTGATTAAACGAAACTAGTTTTTCCCCAGCTTTAAAGCAGACAGTTAGTATAAACATCTCTAACTCACTGCAAGAGTCTTAGAGAGAAACCACAGGTGAGCACAAAGTTGGTTCTCCTAACGGAGTCAAAGCCAATTAAAGTGTCTGGATAAAGGTTCAGAACATGCTGAAATTTCACCAAGTCAGTGTCTACATAGCAAATCCAGAAACACACTGGCAAATATATCAGATAGGAAACGTTAAGCACCAGTGTTTACCCAGACTACCTCCTGCTCACAACTTACTCGCCAAACTTAATGTGCGTTTGTGCAGGCATGCTGATAACTTCAAAACAGCTGATCAAGAACAATTAGTAATGAGAATTACTAATACTCCTTTCATACACTGAAATGAATTGCTTGGCAACAATTTTCAACATTGTAGACTAAAATCTCAGGGGTGTGATCAAAGGAAAATAGCGTTTAAAACATCAGAGTACAAATTCCCGAGAGCTGCTCTGCCAGAATTTCTTCTCAAAGCAGAAAGTTCATGGGTCTAGACCCTGAGTCACTATAGTATAAACGGTTGTCACTGCATAACCTGAATCTAGATCAAAACATACAATTTCAACACTCAGTATTTTGACTATATCAGATCTGTGATTTTGCTTCTTCCCAATTCAGCCTGAGCAAAAACCTTTCCAGAACACCCAGTCTGCAGTGGGGTGTTACGTTTCATCTGACGTTTTCTCATTTTCATGAAGGCCGTATGTTTGCCTTTTCAAGTTCACTTTTTCGCAAGCACTAGTCAAGCATATGACAATTTTCTGAAAAATACAAGATACCCCTCTGGGTAGTTATTTTGAGACAAAGTCCAAGAGCCCTTTCCATGAGATTTGCCAGGAAGCGAGAGGTTGAAATGAGGTTGCTCTTCCCATTCTGCAACAGAAGTGTCCAGACCAGGAACAAACTTAGAGATTTAAAACAGCAGCTGTAGAGGGGACTATGCTTGTCATCCAATCCAATTCAGGTTTTAGTTAAGAAAAAAAGAAAAGGGTGAAAAAAAAAAAAGAAAAGTGGCAAAAGTTTACATGCATTGTGTCAAACTCTGTACTTCAATTTATTTACCAGCACGCTCCTTCGCTCTGAGCTAATTTGAGGCTGACGTGGGCTGTTTAACATCAGCAGAACCTGGTTACTGCGAGCGTTCCCACAGCGAGCCCCTGGTCACACCTTCAGCTTTTCTGCTCATCCATCACAGAGCAGTTTACACACAACCACGGCAATCCTTCCAGCCCCTCTGCCTCGCATGCCCCCAGCCCTAGGCGACACGGAAGGAAGGATATGCCCGTGCCCGGGACGGAAAGCACTATTACTACTTCTACTTGTTCTGCATTAGAGTTTAGGTGTGCCCAATCCGTAACATTAAAACGGCAATGCCTAAGCTCATCGTGTCTATTCATGCTAGAATTTATCTAAAGCAACTGAAACTCTAAAACATAGTTGGCATCAACAAATTTGATCCCCCTACTTGCTTGTGAAAAAAACACTCACAAGACAGGAGCACACCAATGCAGAAAGTTAAATAAAACAATACGGCAAGGATCATGGTAAAGATTCACAACTGGTATTGCTCTTTTCATGAAAGATTTCCTGTTGAGTTGCAACCAACCAGGCCTGAGCAGAAAGTGTGTTCAGAAAGTGAAATATCACTTGTACTCAGAAAAGCCAAAAGTAAACACTTCCACAGAGGCCAAGAAAAAGTCTCGCTATTCCTTCTGGCAGAATAAGTGAGGTATGAAGTCCAAAGAATTATAGTAAAGGAAGACAGCTTCCAAAAAGATGTTTTCAAGTTATAGAAGCTACCCAGTAAACCACTGCTAGTTACTTCTCATTACTTGTTTTAACTACTCTCCAACTGTGTTTTAGTTGCCCACACAATTACGAAAAACCTAATAACTTGTTTCCTCAAGTTAACTTTAAGTTAGACTCGGGAGTGCAAACACCCATAATTTCAGTAGAACATCATTAGAATGTACTTTTAAAGCAAAATAATTTTTAAAAGACAGATGAAGAGAAGCTGAAAGTCATCACAATTCCAGCAATGGCTTTTTGAATTTATATCCAAGTCCATAAGCTGCTTATTGTCCAGAAAGTCTTTCACTTTGTCCTTTAGTCACAGGGATCATAACCCACTAGTTCTTTCAAGTTATCCCCGCTTTTCATGACCCCCTAAGCCTTCCTCTCATACCCTCACTACAGAACAGAAACTAAACATACAGTGCCTGTGAATAGTTTAAGAAAAATCTTAATGTCCTTTTAAGTACGAGTGTTATATTTTCACACTGTAGATCTTTGCATATACTCTGCCTAAAATGTACTTGGTACAAACTAGAAAACGTGTAAGGACATTAGAGATGTCATACTTGGAGCCAAAGAGCAAAATAAATTCCTAAAAATTGGATACACACATGCGTGTTTGCCTGAATGCATCTATACTATGAAAATTCTAAATATTGTGAACTGATATCAGACCTCAATTTTTACCTTTTTACCTCAGATCTATTATACAGATATATGTTTACACATACAACAATATAAATCTCTGTATCACCCTTCACAAGGTAAAACAATAGAAATTCCAAGTGCTGTGACTTTCTTCTAGCCCTTTCAGGAACCAGTAACTGTAATCATGTTACAAGTAGCTGCTGATCTCTATAGCACAGCACTAAATTGATACATACCCTAGTCCTGTATAAATCTTCACAAAAAAAAAAAATACAATATTTAAAGAGTTTCCATGTTTCCCAGAAATTCAACTCATTTATTGGAATCTTGCATATTTCAAAAATGATCCATTGGGTCTCAGTGAGTAGAAGAAAGAAAGGAGGGGTTTTCAGGTATTTTTAATAATAATAGGAAACCTATATTGAAATGCAGTCAGTATGAAAACATTTCTAAAACAACTGATACTTCCAGTAAATTGAAATTCTCTTTACAGTTTCACATACCACATTTTTTTTGGAAAAAAAAAAAAAATCCGAGGTTTACATGAAACATAACATTGCATTCTACAGTCATTTTGCCTCAGAAATCACTATACACCTATCAAATCCATTCAAAACGGTTCTGTTATACTGAGGGGTATTCTTACCGTTACTGTTGATAGGTCTAGCAAGTCTAAATCACAAATACTGCACCCAGTTTCCCGTGTCCAAGCATTGGGGATATAATTTCCCAAATAATTCAAGTGAATCTGGTAAAAAAATGAACAAGTAAGATTAATGAAATGTGAATGCAAATGCTGATTTGTACCTTTTAAGGAAGTCCGTCTTAGCCTTTGAATCCCTTATACTTAAAGATAATTGACCGTCCTATCTTTTTATTTGAAATTTAAAAATATATATATGTAAAAACAGGAGGAAAAAGCTTCTTTTTTCTTCCTTTTATTTATACCAAATAGATGATATTTAGTTTGGCTTGAGTTCAGCCAAACAATTGTTGCAAGCATAAAACCTACCAACGAGATGCCTGCCAAGGCTTGGTCTGCAGATCATCCCGCTCTTGCAAGCAGTTATGCCTGATTTCAAGCCAAAAAAAACGATCATAGTTCTAATTCTCTTCCTGAATCTGAGAACCATCAACACTTCATACAAAAGATAAAGGGTGGCCATACGAAAGGCCCACAGAAAACATGGAAGATATACACCCAGATGACAGAGCAGACTCAAGTTTTTGCTTTGGCAAGCTAGGCTGAGATTTAGAAGCCAAACCGTGGGATGTTTTAAAACAGCATCTAGCTTCTTAAAAGACTTGGAATTGGCATTGAACAAGATATGTACTTTTCTTTTTAATCGATGGGCTGCGCGGGCTGCCATGTCCTCCTGGATTGTACAGAACTTCACCCTTCTCTACTGCCTTTTGCAACGGTTAAAGATCTTACACAGGGGAAAGTCTGCCTGACAGGAGGCGGCTGCTCGCGCTCTCTCTGTTGTCTTCATCAAAAACTGGAAGGATAGAGTGGCATCTTACACAGGAAAAACACATGCCAGTCCAGTACTCAATTTGCATTTTAACATCTATTTTTTGCTTTTATTCATGTATATTGAAAACTATTCCAGACAAGTTATAAATAGAACTGCTTGAACTTAATTCCATAGATGGCCAATAAAGTCTAGAAGAATGTTTCTTAAAATATTAATAATAATAATAAAAAAATCTCACTAGGGTAAAAAAAATAAAGGAAAAGGGGCAAAAAAGTGTCATATAATTTGGTATCCTTTTCAAAAAGATGGCTCTGACTAATGTAACTTATTAATCTGCAAGTTCAAGAGATTATATACAAAACTGGAGGTTCTTATAAACACAAAACTTAAATTTGGAGTTCACCCTGGAAATAACTTTAGTGTTAGTTTATTAACTAGTGAAAACTTTTTTTCAATCTTCATGTTAACATCCTCTTAATTATAGCCCATGTTTGAAACAGAAGAATCTAAACACACATAAAATGATACATAGTAAGAGTCTCCTCTGTTTTTAAAGAGAAATCTTTCAGCCATATGGTCCAGGCTAAGAGTCAAGGTAGACTGTCACATTAACTACATGCAGAAATCTATTTTTGTTTAACACAGCATAGCCTGTGGATTAGTATAAGGAGTTCCAATCTAAACATTACCAAACTACAAAATATAGTACCTTTCTTTTCCCTGGTAAAAAGTCAGCAAAGTCAGTGATGATAGCTAATTTGACAATTCGAATTGAGACAAATTGAAGCAACATGGTCATATGGTCATATATTCCACCACTACTGAGTAATTATAAACCAAACAGATTACAATAGTAGTATATTCACTAATTCAGAAGATGAAATACAGCACAAAAAGCTAAGAAACAGCAGTCACTGGGATATCAATACGAGTTGCAAACTTTGCCCCATTAAGCTGGGAGGCACTTTACTGGAAAGCATGAGCTACCACAAGCAACTTGCGCTCAGAAGAAGAGCTCCACTGTGGTCCCACAGTTAGTGAACTGCAGAAACTTGGCAGGCAATGACCAAAGACGCTGAAGATTCAATGGCAGAAGCCAACAGTATATATACTTTGAAATGTATGGTGGGATCAGATACATTTCTGTTTTGTACCCCAACCTGTGACTCTAGATTAAATCTCTCTTCCCCTAAAAATCTAATCATCGGATTAGCATTTATTAATCAGAGAGATATTCACTATAGTTTCAAAAATGCTTTTTGGATAGTGAACAAATAAACATAAACTTATTTGTTTCTAATGCCCAGTGTTGTAATCAATCTGGGAGCAGAATGAGCTGTTTCCACACTGGTATCAAGTTACTACAACAACAGAATAACATGATGGAGAGACCTATGAGAATGGTTTCTCTCTGCAACTCTTACTAACATCAATTAAAAATAAGCAGTGGTGGTACACTAAGATTGTTTCAAGCTCCTCCATTGTTTTTGCTGTTACTAAAATTGTAGTCTTTGCAGAAAAAAAGCTGTCACTCACTTTAGTTGGACCATTTCCATGAAGAGTGATTGGTAATGTCTCATACATGGAATTCCTAGCTCTTGCTTTTCCTTCTTCAAATTTCAGAAGGACTTCATCTGCAAATCAAGAATTGTACATAGGCAAAAGTACACTTTATAGGCAAAAGCAAAAATTTCAGACTTCTCTAAACTCTTATTGATACAACATTCCCTACTGCTGCTATTACTAATGTTACTTATCCTTTTATTTATTTTAATAAATCTTGAATTCTAAACTAACTCTTTAGGCCAAATGAGGTTACATTAAACTTTAGAGTTTACCATCAGCATCCTTTAATATTTGAAGAAAATCTGCTTAGAAATTATAAAATGAATCTTGTACAAAGCATATTTAATGAGAAATCAAACCGATCTGATCTAAATATGCCATTGCTCTACAATTGATGGTTAAAGGTAAGAAAGGGATTTGGGGAAAATACAAAAGTAGGAGGCTTTTTCAATTTAACTTCATGACAAATAAAGAAAAGTCCACATTTTTCCTCATTTCCATTTCATTAGATATCGTTGTTTGCTATAGTTTCATTAATCTGCTAATCAGGTTTGCCCACACAATTAATTCTTTAAAACAAGCAAGCATATTTATTAAGACAATTATAGGTAATAAAACACAAAACATGCAAATCATACACTTACCTACAGCTCCATTTAGGGTCTGGAAAATTGCACATTTGTGATCCAAAGTAATGTTAATGCGTTCCTGAAATAAAAGTAGCAAAGATGATGACGTATTGTAAAAGCTTTTACTGTAATGCAACAATTTATACCGCAGTGACAGCAAGCAATTAGGTAAAATCAGGTCATTTTGATATAATTTCATTATATATATTTAATATATATATATATATATATATATATATATTATATATATATCTTTTAGATATATTTCTTAATTTTATACTGTTCAAGTGCTTCTATATTTCTGTCTGGTGCAGCTGTATAGTGATTGGTTTTATGACTAGAAAAACTTCATCTAAACTTCAAGGATATAGGTCATGACTTTCCAAAGAAACTGTAATTTGGCAGTACAATTTGGCAGTATAATCCCCCCCCCCAAAAAAAAAAAAAAAAAATCTGTGATTTATCTTAAAATAAATAAATACAGAAAGAAAGAATTAAAAATCTTGGCCCAGCAACAGAGCATACTGGCAGCTTTTAAATCAAAATGCACTATTTTTAAGATTTCAAAAATATAAGAGCTAAATTTACATACAATGTCAAAATACAAACTACAGTAGTTTTAAAACATGTTCCTTTTACTAAATTGTGCCTAGCCCTACTTACATTCTTATTTAATGTACCTTGGTCTACTAAAATGTTAAGAGGTTGATCAAAGCATATAGCCTCTAAAATACATTTTAAAAAATCCTTATATAGATAACGTATTTATTTTGATCTTCCAGGATTTCCTTATGTGTTCTGCAATTCTGGATACTACCAAACTGAGAATTAAAACAGAGCGTTCCAAGTCAGCACTGTGAAGACGTTTTGCGGCACTGTCAGTGCTGCACTGCGCAGAGGTACACGTTCTTTGTCCAGAAGGCTATCTGCTTAGACAGCTCATTATATGACTTCTGATTATGGCGCCAAGTTAGCTCCGGTGTCTCTATATCCTGCCCTTTCAACTGCACATCTAGTATCTGACTTAGCTTGCATAATGCCAATGCAAACATCTGTATACCTGGATCTAAATACACCCTATGTTTCTGGCATACTTTGACAAACATTATCTATTTCATGAACTTTAACACCTTTAAGCACACAAACGGTCACAATCAACTTCAAAAAACTACAGGATCAGCTTCTAAACCCAGCTGTTGTTGCATCAATACATCATTAATTCCTTTTAGCCCTTTTCTCAGCACCAGGGCCATGCCTCCATCATTCCCTCTGCTTTAATGTGTACTCGTCTGCCACTCTGCACAGAACTTTGTTAAGCTCGGGCATAGAGAAGCCTCCACCAAAAATTTACAATGCAGTCTTATTGAACCTATCTGCATAAAAACCTGAAGAGTCGGAGGCTGCTGCAAGCAAGACCTGAAATGGCAGCAAGCCAGAATATAAAACACTGGATTGGCAGAATGTTCTGGGACACCCTGGAGAAACGCCACGTTCTACGGCTGTCAAGCAGCAGCGTACGTGGGACTCTCAAAGAGATGTGAGTGATTGGTTTTATAACTAGAAAAACTTCATCTAAACTGGAAGGATATAGGTCACGTCTGATCATATATCTCAGAGCTGTTATTTCTAACAGCAAAGCATAACCTGCCTGGATCTGCAGATAGCCTGAAATAGTATTTCAAGTCATGATCCCTCTGAAATCTGTTCATCACTCTGACAGTAGGAACCTCCAGAGGACAAACACAACTGTCAGCAGGGCAGGCAGTAAGAGACTACATTCCTTTTGGGTTTGCTTTTTGATGTTTTATGAGCAGCAACATGTTACTCAAGAAGAAAGAAATGAGAAAGTCATTAGCTACCTACCCTTGCCAATGGGTCAACATAGATTTTGGTATAGAACAGCTGGTCATCATCATTATCCTGCAGGTTCCATTGCTGCACAATACGATTTATATATGGAGCATAACCAATGAATCCTGCAATATCACACACACATAAGTTATTTCCATAAAAAGCAGTACTCTGCCAATGCTGTTCCACCAGCTAGAGATTCCATTCCAGCCGTTCCGTGCCAGCAAAGGAAAATTCACGCACCTTGGCTCCAAAATCCCATTTTCTTGTGGTGATATGTATTAGTTATGTTTTAAAGAGCTCAAAATTAAGAGTTACTTCTATACTAATGCTATTTTAAGGGAAAAATAGGAATACAACATCGGTTTGGGATGGTCCTGCGAATGCCAAACCATGAAATTGGGATGTTATTGCTCCTGAGAAAGAAGTTCATCTATGGAAAAAAGCTTCATTTTCATCAATCGTTTCCTGCTGGCAGAGAAGTGAGAAACCTAATATTGCCAGAACCATAAAGGGAATCCAGCTCAAACCTGATATATATCACATTAGTGCCAAAACAGAAAAGGCAAGGCAAATAAATGGGTGAGGAAAGAAGAGAGGGAAAGAAACAGGGACATTCCCAGATCTGCACATGGCCAAGGACCATGTACCCAGAATTCCTAGGAAAAGCTACGTACTGCACTCCAAAACAGTTAAACAACATCGATGGATGCACGTAATAATCAGCTGCAAAATTATTAACAAAACTGGCATTCAAAGGGACTAGGGACTTCAGAATTAACACTTCATTGAGATTAATGGAAATA
The DNA here is from genome assembly GCF_028389875.1 of Rhea pennata. Classification (NCBI taxonomy): domain Eukaryota; kingdom Metazoa; phylum Chordata; class Aves; order Rheiformes; family Rheidae; genus Rhea; species Rhea pennata. Next base: position 16,441,478 of record NC_084671.1, on the reverse strand, counting down.
ATTCAAACTTCTCTTGGAAGTGATTCCTCAAACTATGCTGATGAGTTGGACATAGTCACTAGCACGTCTATACCCTGTGCAGAGATTCCCCAAAACAATGCGGCCAAGTTAGCAAATTCTGTGCCCCTGCTAATAAATTGTGCCTACAAAAAGCACTTAATTCTCTGACTAGGCTCATACGTCTAGATGGTTTCAGTTGGTGGCAACTGGGTGACCCCTGCACAACACTTTATTACAAGGCTGAGTTATGCCCTCAGCTGTACACGATTTACATGCTTTTCACAATGTTATTGCCAATAAACATTCTTGAAGGAAATGTATTCTGAAGCACAGAAGAGCAGCTACTGAAGAGGAAAAAAAGAAGGAAGAAAAATCCACCAATCCAATCCTCAGTTTTGCACTTACGAAGTTCAAGAGCAATTACACATACAAATACATAAAACAGATAACAGAAGTTAGACATGTTCAAGAGGTTCATATGTCCAAGAGTCACACTTGCCTCCTGAGTTCAGGAATCGTTTTCCACTCCGGACAAAAGGATACTTGTCAGCTAGCCGTTTATCCGGCCAAATCAGTCCATCTGCCGCAAACACTACTTTATGATTAGCCTCTCGAAATTTCTTTAGCAATTCTTCAGGACCTCCCGCAAAAATAACATCATAGCTGAAAATAAAGAAGTCAGTACATTAGTTCGATTTTAACCCTTCTGTGTTCAAAACAAGAAATGGGTGGATTATTCAGATTTTCAGCATGAAATGCAGATATGCAACATGATTTCTCCTCTGTTTACACTCATTTGTCTGAACCTTGCACATTTTAGACATTTTTTCCTTCAGATTTTTTTTGTCTATCTGAAATTGATTTTTAGGTTTCATGTATTTTCAGTAAAATATAAAATATATTTTCCCCTTTATAAAAGTGTTTATGTAGTTAAAAACAAAGAAAAAAAACCCTAGCAGCTGAAACAGAGTGAGACTGAAAAACAATTTCAATGTCTCTCACTGGAAAAATTCTAATGATGTTGTTCCAAACCACAATGGTACAGACTTTCTTCTGAAAGGTCATGTCAAATATGTACTTAGATATTTCTCAATAAAGTGTACTTATTCATAAATATGAATACTTATTCTTAAACTGTGCTGCATTCCCACAATACATGGAGTTCTGCTTCAACCTCTTTAAGCTGCTGGAGAACCCAAAAGGCTCTTCATAAAATCTTCCTCTGACTTTATGTGTTCATCCAGTTTGACTCCAAACCCCCACTGAAGACAAAGACCTAAAGGCTTATCTCTAAAAACAATAGTTATCCAGAGTTTCTCTTTAACGCAAAGCTAAAAATAACACTCTCCCAAAATGGAAAGAAACACACATGGGTTTGACAAAGGTCATGTAAGAACGTAGTCTAACAAACCTAGTGGCTTCACGTTATCAAATTGTATCTAAATGCTTCTAAAATACTCAAAATGAGAACGAATAATTAAATTGTTCTCAGGTAAGGTTCCATTTTTTTTGTACTCAAGTCAATGAAAATCAGCAGCCTTGAAACAGGGCTGCTCTACAGGGCAGGGCAGAAGACCAAACGAAAAGGTCTAATCAACATTTTAGCAAGCCAAATTTTCCTTCTTTTGATCAAGATTTTGTTCTTACAAACTGTAGCAACTGTCGTAACTTCAGTTGCAGCACCTCTACAGTGAACACAACTTCTTCTAGGGCAATCTGTTACTCAGCAATAATGTCAAGAAAACAACCCTTACTGGCTTCCAGTATTTCCTCATTTCAGCTCTGAAATTATTTAAAACACCCTTCCTTCAAAGGGCATTTCATGCAGTTGGCCTGCAAGAACCGAAGAACAGCTGGCTTACGAATGCAGAAGGGAAGAAGATTTCCACCACAGAGCACAGTATGAACTCTGGAGAAATAGTTCGTTATGCAGTCTATATAAAGTAAGTGGGTTTTGGAAAATTGTTTTGTTTTTCTGTAACTTTGGCAGCAGAACTTATGAAAAAAATAACACTGTACATTTTGGAGCTTCTTCGGTTTTGCAAAAAATGCCTGTTTCTGCCCAGATATTCAAACATACAGCGCTCTCACTTTTCCATTCAAATAGGGGTAGCCTGACTGAAAGCCAGAATGAGCATTATGAACAAGCAAGAACCAGGAGACAAGTCGAAGACGGCTGACAAAAATGAAGATTTGCCTGAAGCTTTAACCTAACAGCTTATGGCAGGCTGTGCTTCTCCTCTTTGATCAAGTTTGTGCTGTTGCTCCAAAGACTTACAGCTGCAGGAAGGAACCGAAAACCCCTGGAACATCGCTTCCCAAAGACTGTCATTTTGGAAAAGAAAGCCAAAGTTGGGCAACGTGCTGTGTTAGCCACAGCCTCTGCTTATGAAAGTGATGCACTACTTAATACAGGACAGTTTCTAATACAAAACACTGCACAGAGTTCAGTGCTTACTTCAGAGCAGCTAAACTGCCCAGGCAATTATTTTAAACTCCACACACCATGGATACCATGCAGGAGTACGAATCCATCATGGCCTGACGCTCTCTACTGATCTTCATGGCTCTGTTCTGTAAAGAGGTGACCTGCAGGCTTGGTGCTGACTCAGACATGGTTACCACACCACCTCCCACAGGCAGGACCTCCACTGGCCTCCTGCTCCTCACTGCCAGTCACGTCTTAGCTGCTTTACAACGCTCCTGCTTTCCTCTCCAGGCAACAGTAACACTTCTAGGGCCAAGCTCAACTCGAAGTTCATCATTTGCCTTGCTTACCTGCTACTTCAGATCACATCCAATACTATATATAGCAGGGAATTTCTGCAGTAAGGGAAGATGCACCTCAGGTGCATTCAACTTCCAAGAATACCTTAAAGGGGATTCCGGGACAACTGTCAGTATGGGTTATGCACATGACTTGCTGCATCCTAATTTTGAACGGGGCTTCAGAGTTTGTTGAGGCAGTGAAAGGAAGGATATATCCAGCAAGAGACAGGCTGTCTTTGCAAGCTGGAAAAGCTCAAATGCTCTTTTATTTATTTTTCATAAATCCCTCTGATTAAGCAGAAGGCAAAAAAAAAAATCCACAATTCCAGTTCCATTTCCTGCATCCGTGAGATTGCAGATGTTCTGGGCTGGAACCCACCCATCCCAGTCCCTTCGCTGTGCCAGGGAAGCAGCCCTGTCCTCTGCTCCCCGACCAGGGCAGGCAGGCCACGACAGTGGTTTAGATCATCTAGAACTGAATGGGCAAAATCCGCACCACAACATTGAGAGTGATAATGCGGAGTATATACAGTTAAAATAGAAGTAAGAGCTCAGACTTCAAATAAGAAAGGGTTTACCAGTAGCCAGGTGCCAGATTTCATATTATTTGTGTGGACTGTTGGGGCACATGACCATTTTGTACCAGCGTGGTTCATGCAGTATCCACACCAGGACCATCTTAAGATGCTTGAGGTACATGTAGAAAAGGTAACTATGCTGCATTTTCTGGTAAATGTTTTAAATAACATTTTTGAGAGATGTCAAGTCTACCACGATACAAATGGGTTGCTGTGGGAGTTTTGAATGAACAGTTACAGTACCAACCATTTAGTCCTGTCTATACTGGCCATCAGCCAGTTCAATCTGAAACAGTCTGAAGTAAACTAGTAGTTAGCCTCCCAAAAGCAAATCTAATTTAAATAGTATTCCATCGGCAGGCAAGTAGCAATTGCTATCTACACATACATACAAAACTGTTCACAAAAGGAGTAAATGAATTATCTCCAACTGTTCTCATAATTGTGAGCCCTATAAAAGCACTGCTCAAAAAACAGCAAGAAGCAAAGTCTAAGTTCATTAGAAACTGACTAGTTACAGCAAGTAAATAAGACATTTCCTTTTATCCAAGTTAATACTCCAAACAATTGTAATGAATATAATCAAAAATATTTGAAAAAGAAAAGAATTTTGTTATATTTATCTTTCCAAACCTACTGCTACATTGATGAGCATCACATTCACAGATCAGAATTCTTGGTAATGAAAATGCTCATTAGAAATAAAGCATATTGCTAGAATCAGACTAATGAAAGAAAATTATGTGGTTTTTTTTTTCCTTTGGGAATCAATTCTGCAAGTTTTATATCAAAACATGCTGGGTATTATGATCCTTAAGAACTTGGGAGACTAAATCCTGCAATTTTTATGATAACCAGTGCTTTGGCCTGATAGAGGCATCTTCTTACAACACAGACTGTCCTCTGCACTCTCTCATACATCCCCATCAACCTGTCCCTGGAGAAAATAACCTGTTTTGGAGAGAATCTGAGCTATCTCCAAAATGATAACAAATTTACATATTTGTCCATATAGGGAGAAAACAGGGAGAAGTTTTTGCAAATACAAACACCTCAGTGTGAGCAACAAACATCTGGGAGATATTTGCTTCAGCTGAACCCTTAATAAAAAAAATGCATCATCTTTAAAGTGACCCTTAAAAAAGTTTCAATTATCGCTTGACCAATAGAACAACTGTATGAGCAAACAGTGGATATAGTTTACTTTTACATATTTTTGCCACTGAATGAAAAACTGCTAATCAAGTTAATTACATATGAAAAGAATTCAAAAGTTAAACATGCAGCTCTAAACCATATGTTACTTTTATGTTCATTACGTATAGCAGAGAAAATATTGAGTAGATAAGTCCTTTTAAATCCTTTCTTAAACCAGTTAAGATGATTTAGACATTGGCTTTCTTGCTAAACATCATATATGAGGTAGGATAAAAAAGTGAAAGAAAATTGAGTAGCATCCTTAAAATCGCTACCAGTTTAACAGGCTACTCCAACTTTCCAAAAATCCTAACGTACGCAAAACAATAAAGGAACTTTTCAGTAAATATGACTGTCAGACTAGTCTCTCACTTTTCATGAAGTTTGTGGAACAAATTCTGCCAAACCCCTTTAAATTGCAAAGGGGTTCCCAAAAATCACAGTAGCTCTGTTCTGCCTAGTCCTGTGCAGAATAGAACCTGTGAACAGGAAAACGAGTGGGTAGGTTAAGACTGAACCGAACTTTGGGAGTACACGCGCCAGAACGACTCGCCACGAACATCAGCGCGAGCAGCGCAGGCAGCTCTCCGAGCCCACACCGAGCTGGCGCCCCAGGGATGCCTCGGTCTGCAACCCTTCACACACCCGTTTCAAGATCGGTTCCCCTCGCTTCCTTGCGGGTATCCTCCTAGGGCTGTGACCACACTCTGATCATTGATAAGGTGGCAGATCTCGATGACAACCACGAGCTGGTTTCTCAGCGACTCTGATCACGCCATGGTTGCAGGAACAAGCACTCCCACCTTGCAGCCGCATCCTGCTCTGATGGCAATGGATCACGAAGAGGGCAAACACTTGCCTAAAAGCCAGTCACCTCCTAGTAACTTTGCTTTTCCTCCTCAAGAGAGCTACCCTATGAACAATTCCTACATTTGTAAATCCGTTAAAGAACCTCACAACTGCTCTAAGTGCAAACTAATATTTTTATGAATGGAGAAAAATGAAAGCAAACTCTCTCAAATAAACAGCATGCAATTTTCAGCATTTCACAGCAGCTACTTTTGAGAGTCTACCCAGAGTAAAATGTAAAGGCAACAAGCCAGACTCACCACTCAACAAACATTATAACCAGGTCCTCTTGATCAGCGTAGCTTTCTATTCCTTCCTTCAGCAGCCGAACTTTCTGCCCTCCGCCAATAGAGTTAGCTAACTCTCCACCCTTCCACTCTTCACCTTTTCCAAGTACCTGCAACGAGGAAAAACCACGTTTTGCCAGTACCCCCCAAAAAGAGGCTTTTTAAAACAGACCGTTATCGAAAACAGATGTTAAAGCAGAAGCAACACATTTAAGATGTTGGAAATGCTGGCTTGCTGTGCTTTAGTTTTCCATGTCTGAAGCTGTATTCAGCACAATGACATCATTTCAAAAACATGAGAGACATTTCTTAACCAAATAAGAATCAAGCAATTGCCTTTGACCATCACTTAGTCAAACGCGTCTCCTCCAGCAAAAGAAAAAATGTGAATAATTGCTTCCAATTTTGCATTACAGAAACATTCTGAATGAGGCCTTTAGCAGTCAATATAACAATTTTAGGAACAGGAGGCATAAGAAAGCATCGGGTCTCTTATGGGGACAGGATATTAATAGAAACTGCAAGGTCTAGTCCTTTCTGAAATATTTCCACAACACTTATATACTAGTAGAAAATAGGTTCCCAATTTACAGCTGACTGCTAAAAAACAACTAAACAAAATTCTTCCCTAGCCAACTGTTACAGTGAATTACATCTCAAAAAAAAAAAAAAAAAAAAAATCCTTAAGCTTTTTGTGGTGTTTGAGTATTTAATAGGTGGAGTTGGGTTGTTTTTGTTTTTTGGGGGGAGTTTTTTGATTGGTTTCTTTTTTACATTTAAAACCTAGACGAACTATAATTGCATAGTGTTTTGGACAAATCTGTAAAGCTAATAGCTGTACCTAGAGGCTTCTTAGGGTGTTTTAATACAGCATTAATATACTAGGAAAGGTTCACTCCAGCCTTCCAAGTTCAGTGGCAGAAATCAAGTTACAGAAACCCAAATGTTTCTCAGATGAAATAATTGGGAGACAACTGTAATTAGTGTCTTTCTTATTTATAGTTTTAACACTCTGCTAAACAGGCAAAAAAAAAAAAAAAAAAAAAAAGTAATACAACCTGTGATTCCCTAGATTTTTTCTTGCAGGATCAATTTGCGGGGAAAGTTTAAAAGAAAGTTAGGGCCCTCCTTTTTTCCCAGGGTCATGCAGAGGCCAACCTCAGGACGTGATATATCTAGACACCAAGCGAGGCAGGAAAGATTGGCAAGAGCGACAGAAACGTTTTGTCCTCTCAGAGAATTACAGGTTCTTGGAAAACACAATGCAACTTTACAGTTTTGTGATCCTCCCTCCTCCGCAGAAGGGATCCAGCCTCGTTTAAGGAACAAGGGGATGCACAAAGCCCTTCTGGCTGCCCGAGGACTGCCAGGACGACAGGGGTATTCACGCAGCTACTCAACAACTATGTAGCACTGCAAAACAAGGCTATATGAAACACATGAGAAAACCCATAGATGACTGAAGATACTAGGGGATGTTGGACCGCTTGGAATAAAAGGGAAAAACAGCAAAACTGATAATAATAAAACAATACATCAGAAAATTGTTGAGATTATGAAGGGTGAAAAAAAAGAAAGAAAGAAAGAAAGAAATACCTCTTCTTGATCACAGTAACTTTAACCTGTAAAATAATTTCAGGGTGGTGGAGGAAGCCCCCCCTCCTCAGGCACATTCAGAGCTGGGCTGGCAGGTGTACAACAGGGCCACCAGCAGGGTCACCTGCAGGGACACGTACAAGATGTCCCAGCCACCTCTGGGCTTTGTAATTTTTATTTTATTTTATTGCTTACCCCAATAGGCAAGCAAGCTAATGCAACTAGTTACTGCTGCACCATTTCTGTCTTCAGGCTGTAGAGTACGATTATGGCATGAAAATGTACAATACCTTTACTGTATAGTTGAAGTGCTTTGCAGTTTGCATGAATCGGTGAAAGCCATCCGTTTCTTTAGTTGCTACAGTAAAAACTAATAGGTTATCTGAGGGAGGGAAAAAAGGAACGTGTATTAATACATTTGCAGGCCACAGTTTATAACAAAAACATGCTGAACAGCACTGGACCAAGGAGCCTTAAGACTTGCATGTGTCCTGTTCAAAGACAGGCGGTGAATGGACTGCCCTGTTACAAACCTGAGACATCATCAAACAAGGAACTGCAAAGGATGAGGATCCCGTATTTAAAATTATCCTCAGGAAAAGGAAGCACAGAAATAGATTTATCATATAAATAATCAGCTCAAGAGATAAAAACAAAGCTAGTATGACTGCTAGACAGGAAGGACTCTTTGAAACCAAAATAACATATTACTCTTTGGTCTGAGCTAATCCTGCGAGCTCTTATCACGTGGCTGAATGATACTAGAGAACTTCACCCAACCTCAATAACTCTTAAAAGCAACAACAAGTGGAGTGACAATAAGTTTAATATTCTTGATAAAAAGAGGATGGAAAATCCAATGGGAACAGGTCCTCAAACAGGCTGTGCTTAGCACTTTCAAGCCCTTTGGCAGAGACAAAAAAGTGAGGCCCTTTGTTTTATTCAGAACATGGTGTCTATAAACTACACCAGTGCTCGTTTTGCCCATTTACTGCATACAAGCAAATGACTTTGCAACCAATTTCCTTTCCATATTCCAGGCTCTATCCCATATGCTGCATAATTGAGAGATGTAATTCAAAGCTATCAAAAACACAGGACCCCTATCCAACATCACGTATTTTAGTCAGACCAGCCTAGATCCCAGAGCACATTTCAGTTCCCCAATTTGGTCCGCGTTCAAGCAACAGCTGTTCTCTAAACACAGATCATGAAATCAATCCTTACAGAAAGTAAAATTAATCACTCCTAATGGGTATTCCAGACACAGTGCCTGTTGTTGCTTCATTTTCCCAGAAAAAGTCTGCTGGGTTTATCTTCACCAGCACTGTAACATTTGGTAAAGGTGGCTGCTGTGAAAAACATTCCCACTAATCCTTACCCTCTTTCACTAGCACAGACATAGCAGCCCTCAGACACGTGAGGCTTCATCATTGATGCATTTAAGTCAATCACTGCTTACCATTTTGTCTGGTTTGACACCAGAAAAATTAACATACTAGAAGATGTTCTACTTCCCTCTTTCTTTGTAGAAAAAGGGTATCTTATTAGTCACATATGCGATGCTCTGCAGCCACGTACCACGATGCTTCAGAGGGACCTCTGAGCAGTCAACCAAAAGCAGCAAAAATAGCTGTAGGAGAGCACAGAGCTTGCAGGCTATCATAAAAACACATTCTAAACTCCAATGAACATTTAAACTACATCTACTACAGATGTATTAAGCAACCTGTGGAGATTGATCTCAGGAGCCACTAATATTTTTTTCCACTGAAATCACAGAATCACAGAATGGTTGAGGTTGGAAGAGACATCTGCAGATCATCTAGTCCAACCCCCCTGCTCAAGCTGGGTCACCTACAGCATGTTGCCCAGGACCCTGTACAGACAGCTTTGGAACATTTCTGGGCAACCTCTTTCAGTGCTCAGTCACCCTCACAGCAAAGGAGTTTTTCCTCACATTGAGAGGAAACTTCCTGTGCTAAGTTTGTGCCCGCTGCCTCTTGTCTTATCGCTGCACACCACTGAGAAGAGCAAGAAGAGTCTGGCTGCATCCTCTCTACACTCCCTCCAAATACTTATAGACATTGATAAGATCCTTCCTCAATCTTCTCCAGCCTGAACAGTCCCAGTTCTCTCACTCTTTCCTCATAGGAGAAACACTCCAGTCTCTTAATCATGTTAGTAGCCCTTTGCTGGACTCACTCCAATAGCTCCATGTCTCCTGTACTGTGGAGCCCATAACTGGCCACTGTACTCCAGATGTGGCCTCACCAGGACTTCGGAGAGATGCAGGATCACCTCCCTCGATCTGCTGGCAATGCTCTTCCCAGTGCACCCCAGGATACCATTGGCCTTCTTGGACACAAGGGTACATTGCCGGCTCATGGTCAACTTGCTGTCCACCAGGACCCCTAGGTCCTTCTCCACAGAGCTGCTTTCCAGCAGGTCAGCCCCTCAGAAACAGTTAGATTCTGCACTAGTCAACAATAAGGCACTTCAATAACACTAAAATCCGGTCAGACAAGGGTCTACCAGTCCATGCAGGCATAAGTCCATACAAAAGGAAGAGCAAGCACATTCAGTACTTTCTGTGCTTACTCTCCCAGCTTCCACGTATTTCCAGTTTCAGGGTTTTTTTCTGAATCGGATGTGGTTTCTGTGTATTCTGAAACTTTTAATCCATTTCTCAACTTTGTTCTTATCTAGTCATCCCTTGAACTGATGTAAATGGTAAGCAGTAACAGCATCCACAGGTTTACTACCCACCCACAAAAAACAATCTTTTGTTTGTTCTGAACAGAGCCCCTACGCTTTTTTAGGTGATACTCCCCAAACTTTCCTACTGTAAAAGACAGGGAACAATTCATCTCTACCGGATCTCACTCCCATTCAGTTTTGCAGGCCTCTCATATTCTGCCTAAATTGTTTGTTGTTTATTTTTGCCCCTCTCCAAGCTGAACAGCCCTAGAAGACTTGAAGATTTTAACTGCCAGCACTGCTCAAACACACTGATGCTCTTGTAGGCAATATAGGGCAAAGATGAAAGTGGGAACACTTGAAACATTTTAGTCAATTCAGCTTGGACAACCAACAGACAGACCATTTTAAAAGCTGAAGTTCCTCCACCTTTTCCTCACTTAAGTGCTAGTAGCCTTTTGTAGAGCAAGAATCCAAAGAAAACCCTGTGAAAACTTCTTAAATGGACAGGAAGACACTCAAAGACGACTCTAGTGCAATGTATTCATAAATGCACTGACTCACAGATTGACATAAACACAGCAATAACATGTTAGGTCCAGAATCACTTCAATGATTCGGTAAGTTGAAAATCATTTATTTTAAAAGTAATGCAATCTAAAGTAATTCTACAGGAGTCACCACAGACTGGAGAAAGAACATAGTATCTTAGATCATGACTAAAACAGAACTGTAGACAGAGCTTGAATTTTTCTGTATGAAACATAAGCAAGTTATGATTAATATTTTCTTCAAGCCTTGCATTTTCGAATTAGAGGGAACTGGAAAATGTGATCATACCAGACTGCTTCACCAAGCCAAGTGAATCCATTATTGAAAGTTTCCTAGGTGAACTCTCAAGCACCAACTACAACCACAGAAGTCTGTTGTGGGGTAGACATATTTTACACCTACCCCTTCCTGAGAAATGTTAATGTCAAGGATTTCAAAATTGGTACTAGGCACAACATGATGTAATGACAAAATCTCAGCTGGATCAGATTAATCTCAGGGTTTTTTTTTCCCATTTGACTTGCTGACTGTGAAAAATATTAAACAAATATCCGTGTGCAGCTTGGCAAACACTAAATAACTATTATTCTTTATGAGCTACTATTATTCTTTATGAGCTACCATTATTCTTTTCTAACATAACGCACAATAATCCCATCTACAAATCGTTCCTGTATTTTGAGATTCACTATGCAGTCTGGTATATTATTATAGTTTTGTGGAATAGGAGATAAGAAAAACATGTGCTAAAGCAACCTGGACTATTCAAAAAACGGAGAAAGCTAGGCAGACAAATGATACAGTTTACACTGCCTTGAAACTAAAAGAACCAGTATTGGGCTTGCAGCCAATGAAGCCATTTATATAGGCTGCCTGAGTCAGTTTTGAAAACAGTCAAAACACAAACAGGAGGCTATTTTTATAGAGGTACTATTCTCATTGGAAATGTTTTCTTTTTAGTATACTTTCCAATGTTCCTTTCTTTTTATTTACAGATGCAGAGTTTTAAGAGGCCTTATTTCGGTGTCTTGGCTGCACTACTACAGGTAAGTGTAAGTGCACGTGGGTCCTTAAATAATTTTCAAGTGCAGCAGAATTTTCAAGTGCTTTTACCCTGTCTGTAGGGTGCTTGGGGAGTCACTGCGAAGTGTACTGATTTAGTTACCTGCACATATAAATAGGGTATTATTAATCAAATGAGGAAAGCAGCACCCTTCTAGCTAATAAGATATTACAAAAACATTAATGCGATTCACATAAGCTCCTATTGCTTTATTTAGATGCAAGTGATAACCTGCAGCACGCTTCACTGGCAGAGTTCCCCTGAGCACAGTGTGAAAGGTGTTCGTTCCTTCCTGTGTCAGAGAGCACTCCTCTGACCACCAAACATTTCTGATAATTCCTCCTTAACCCTTTAACCACAGTCGCTTCGCAAGGTCTATTCCTCATTTGCTATATTTACGTACAATATCCCCTCAAAGGCAGCGGCACCATTTGTGACTAATCAATGCAAATCCAAAGCGACTTCCATGAAGTCGCAAGAGTATAAATATTTTGCAAGTTAAAAAAAAAAAAAAAGAGAGAGAGAAAGAAAAGGAAAAAAAAACATATAGCAGGTGAGAAAGTTCAGTCACGTTATGTTTTGATTTCCGACGGGGCTGGGCCGCCCCGTTGACGTGGTGCGGCTGCCAGCGCGGCACGCACGCTTGAGCCGTCCGCTCCAGCTCCGCTGACCCCGCTCCCGCGAGCCGAGGACACGCGCTCCCTCCTCCCAAGGGGATTTTCTAACTTGCAGTAACATCACCCTCCAAACGGATCCGAAATAAAGTGCACGGCAGGCGGCCGCAGCCCCGGCGCGGCCCCCCGCTGCTCCCCCGCCGGCGGCGGCCCGTCGCTCACTGGAGGGGATCAGCGCAGGCACAGGCGGTCTGCGTTACACGGAAATACAAGCCCTGCGCTCAGGTTCAAAAGGAAGGCAAGAAAAAAATCTCTGAAGAGCTTCATGCCAGATACAAGGGTGTTGAAGTTATTACAAGGCAATTATTCCGGACAGCTTTCTGATAGTCACATTCACAAAAACAGCTGTTCTGTTTTGAAAACAAGCCTGAGAGTGAGCATTTTACCAAGAAAAGTATATCCAGTGACAAACAGAATTTTTAATTTATTTTCAAAATGCAAATTAGTACCTTTAGTACTCCGGGTGTGAAGGACAAGACTGCACATAGAGTGCAAACAGTGTATTAGGAATCCTAATGAAGGTTTAGGGAAACATCTCATTCCTTTACTCAATCTTTTGTGCCGCTACATACAGGGATTTGACTGCATCATAAATATTTATTTCCAGAAGTAAGAACTATAATCCAGAGCCTTTGTCTTCAGTGATTCCACTGGCAAGGTCTCAGCTAGGAAGTAACATGACAGGACTGTTTTAAGTAGCAATGACCTCTTTCCTTGTACCTTGGCAAAGAGATATGCAAATACCACTAGTCATTCCTTGCCATTCGCACACCCACATGTTTCTTATTTATCTTGAATGAACACAGACAGAGATTACTACATAACTTCTACCAAGGGCTGTGGGCACTTGTACAGTAGCTTTAGAGCAGCCAAAACTGAGGATATTGCTCACATGCACTGTGGAGCCGACGCTCAGTCCTTGGATTCAACCCCTGGGGACTTATCTGGAGTAGCTGTAAGGTCAGAGGACATCCGTGCACGGTGCTGCATTATGCCATGGAAATCTCACCCTGTCTGTAAACATAGTTGCTTATAATGATAAGCAAATGATTCCTAGTTCTTGGAGTAGGGCTTGTTCTGTGTTCTAGTGTCTATATTAAATACAGCCGACTTTTCTGTTTGCAGATTACACCCTGCCCAGAAATTCTCACTAGAAGAACAACTGTGCAAGTTGTTGTTTTTCAATCTGTGCAATCCTCTCCACTTAAAAGAACACAGGACATGGAGCTCACAAAATAATCTGCCAGCGGTTCCCAGCAAACAAATGAACACGTTGCAGGAGCCAAGGGAAAAAGGACTGGGAATTGGTAGTGTAAGAGAAAAAACACTATTAAACATATAAACACACATGCACACTGACATAGAAAGGCTCAAATACTAAAATTCTCCAGGGAGCGCAAAGTAGTTACCTCTGACAACATGGCCTTAAACTAAGGCATAGGCCAGGAATATACTGGAAGAGAAAAGGCAGACAGGTGCATTTGAGTAAAATTATTGAGCTATCTAGTCACTGGCTTTCAGTAGAAGCTGGCCTTCAGATCACAAGATGGGAGAGAGAGAGAGGATACAGTTTTCCACAAAAATAGACCGGATTTAGCTTGCCTTTATGTCACATGAGTGTTCTCCATCACTGGAAAGATGCACTAAAATGCAATACAACTGAACAGGTGTTCTCAGTCTAGAAACCTCCTCTTAAACGTTCCTTGCTACTGTGGTTTTGACATGTGACAGAGTAAACTAACCAAGCAGAAGCAGTCAGAGTGATACGAACCAGCCCTCATTAACTGCAGACTTCCAATCCAGTTTCCATTACCAAAGACTAACTGAAAAAAAAATGTTTGTTTTTTGGATAAAAGCTTTTGATATGCTTGTTTATTCCCAGAGACAGGCAATTGACCCCACGGACAACCATCTGAAACGTGTGCAAGTCCTACTCAGCCCTGCAGCTTTCCCATCCACTCTCAGTCCCCACAGAGACTGGAACCAGAAGGCAACCAGCAGCCAAAATTGACGACATTCTTGACAAATTCTATTTTATTTCCTTGTGCGCCTCACCCAGAGTACCTAGTAATCTATAAAATCCCCATCCTGAAGTGGGGGGGGTTGGATAATTAGCAATTTGCTCCATCTTCCCTGTGCCCATAAAAGGAGAACATTTCTATGCCTAGAAGGACGAATGGAAAGTCCTGAGCTACATTTTCAAAACAGATGCTTGTACACCAGAATCAGGTCCTGCTGGATGCTTTCCAGCATGTCACCAGCCCTGTTTACAGCACATGCAATTTTACTATCGTTGCCCTGATAAGCATATTTACTACAAGTTTGAGTCAGCAAATGAGGACAGCAGTGGCCAGAGCTCTTCAGCTGTATCCAGGGCAGCTGGCAGTGTGCGCAGACGTGAGCTACAACCAGGATTCAAGATGCAGAATTTCTCAGAACTTCTTAAGACTGATAAAGATTGGAGGAATGTAACTTTATCCAGTATCTAATAATAGCCTGTAACACTATAAATAACTTCATGTAATTCCTCTAACAGATGAATTACATTTCTGGAAGATATCCTGGAAAACGTAAAATATTCTACGGTATCTTCTGAACAAGGCAAAATTAACTGAAATACAAACAAATGGCTGATTTAAAGCCTTTTGGAAAATATCTTCTTTTTAAATTTCAATTCCTCTGTTTTCTCCATAAAATTAAATTGTACATATCAATCTGAGTTCCCAATTAATTCCAAAGCTATAAAAGAATTTAAGTGAAGGCACTACAGGACTGAAGCCCATAATAGTACAAAAGCATTCAAAAAACTGAAAAAGATCCTTGGGCTACACAATATTGTATGATGTCATTGCTTCAACAGGTATGGCAATCAATTCTCTTCTCATGCAGTTTCCATGTCTTTATTAAAAGCAACTCTTTCATAGGCTTCTAAGTTCTATAGATAGCGACAGGGTCACCTGTGTTGTCAAAAGCAGCTTCCTTTCTCCATTTATACTGACTCAGACATTACATAAAAAATTCCAAGAACTGCTAACCCAGTCGAAAAGTTGAAATGTCAAAGATCACTTTCAAAATCCAGATTCCTAGCATAGCATGAGCTTGCATTTTACTTATCACTCAAGAAAGTATTAGACTTCTGAAAAGGAAATGAAAGTTTTTTCCTGTAAATAAGAGTTATAGCCCAAAGTTAAGACTCTAAATTAAACAAAACTTTTGAAAATCCATACTGTGAAAAGAAGCCAACTGTTGGAAATAGGAGAAATCCATTTTATGCAATACAACCATGATAAGTTGTATCTATGTACATATACTTAGCATAATTCAGCAACAGACGTAGAAGATCTTAAGTATACACTGTGATAAATATGAACTTTAAACATACAGATCTACACAGTGCCAGTTTATATGATGTCTGTATGATCAAACAATGTAGCAAGCCAACAAAAATTTCTAATTTGACATAAAGGGGCAAAAGAATAGAACTACATCACAGTCAGGTGGTTCCTTCCCCCAAAAGGATTCTTGAAAAACACGAGCATGTGCAGAAATAGCAAGCATGGTCTTTTATCCCAGCAAAGAAAGAGGAGTGCATTGCACTCCAATAGGGAGAAAGATGGCTTATGCATAGAGAATATTACTTCATATTGAGCAGCTCTGATTTTTTTTTTTTTTTTTTTTTTTTTTAGCTTTGATTTTTATTTTAAAAAGATGACTTCTGTTCCACAGGGA
Organism: Rhea pennata; assembly: GCF_028389875.1. Taxonomy (NCBI): domain Eukaryota; kingdom Metazoa; phylum Chordata; class Aves; order Rheiformes; family Rheidae; genus Rhea; species Rhea pennata. Next base: position 16,425,484 of record NC_084671.1, on the reverse strand, counting down.
ACATTTTGCAGCATGCCTCTACAGATCCCTCTACTGTTTCCAAGAGATAAAGAATAGTTTCAACATCCAATAATGATAGCCATAAACACCCTTTAAGACTGCATCCTCTGCAACTTAATATCATGGTTGAAGTGCTGTTAAAAAATATCCACAGAGAAGAGACAAAATATGCTCAAAAGAACCTCATTAAAGATAAAGGAAGTGATAAGATTTAAAAGAAAAGATGACATTAGAATTAACAGATAATAAGTTAAGAAAAAAGTCAGGGGTTGTCCAAACACATAGTATATATTGACCGCTTCCTGCACCAATACACATGTATTTGTGAGAGAGATGGATCCGTTACAGCCAAGGCTTCTAAGATTAGGGCTATATTCTGAAAGAGGAGGTCAGGCCATTTTCCCCTATATTACAAACTTCTTAATAATCGCTGTGCTTCAATACAAAATGCCTTACTGCAAAATACAAACAGTAGCCTAAATATCTACTTAATTTCCAGAAAACAGATGTTTACCTTTTTGATGGTATAAGTATAGTTATTCCTGAGCTAAAGATGATGCACAGGCACCACCTCTGCCACCAGCTGATCCTCAAAATGGTTCCATTTACAGAAAAAAATAATACTGTTGCTTTTAAACTGCTACAAGCTACACTGGCAGTTTGCGACCTCAGCTGACACCTATGATTATCAGGGATCACCCAAATGCCAGGATGTCCATGGATACCCCTACCTGCTTTTCTTCAGGTAGATTTGGAGACTCTGCTGAAATGACAGAGCAATAGATAACGGTAACAAGACTCCCAGCACCACTCCTAGCCAGAGAACCATGACTGGTAAAGATAGAAAGCTTTCAGAAGCTGTATACAAAAAGATATATCCGAAGCCAGGTTCAGATCCTTTAGATGGCTTGTACCATTGCAACTTTCTCAGCAACAATAAATGTTGCCTGTCAAAGGTACTCCCTCTACTCCTGTTTTTTTTAAAGGAACTGGATTAGCAGAAATGCATGCTTATATTAAACAACTGTTGCTCCAAGTTGTCTCATAATACAGAGCTTGTAAGAGGTTTGTATTTGCTAATACATTCTCTCCAAACAGGATACCAGTAGTTTCATTTTCTAAATTTTTCTGTTAACTGAATCCAAACTGAGTGTTCTCCAAGATCTAAAAAAAAGTAATTACACCATTAATATCCAAGTTCTATTATTCTAAAAAGTCATCCACAATATAAACCCATTTCTGAAGAGGTGAGCAGTGTTTCAACAACTGTGCATTTAGAAAATCTGAAGTCTGTTACAAAAACAGTAAAGCTTTCTCATGCAAAGAAATTTCTTTTAATTAGCAGCCCACAGGGATGCTAGCAGGCACTTCCCTCTTTCACATGTTCTGACACAAACTAAAAGCAAGTGTTCTCACTCACTTCCTATTTTTTAACAACATCAGTTCTGATGTCACATAGTTGCTGCATCTAAAATGCTTACAATGAAAAATGATAAACTGTTGAATGTATCCAGTTCAAAAAAAATAGTAATAATCTTGGGTCACATAGCTGTACCGAAATAGAGCGCCTGCATCAGAAGTAAGCAAGAGAATCTATCAACCACTGAACTAGACACACAAACAGGAACTAGAACAGCATCAGGTACCGTTATCTATTCTCAAGTACCCATGCCTGTCTCCATAGCCTTTTTTTTTTGGGGGGGGGGGGGGTTTCTTAATGCAAGATCTCATGAACAGCTACATCACAAAAGAAATGGTAAAACAGGCTTTATCTGAGTGAATACTTTCTCTGTGTATATGTGCATATATACACACTTTTAGACATAAAGATTAGCAATTACTCATAATATCAATACATAACTGCTCTTTAGAAAATATTTTAAAGTTAAATCTGTCTGAGCTTTTTTAATGTAGTGGTATTGAATGTACAGTCAACAACAGCTCATTAAGACCTGTATGTGCAGTCATCAATCAACAGTGTTAGTCACAAGTGCAACGCTGGCTGATGATTAGGCCAACATTCACTCGAATGAAAGATTTCCTCATTTTAATAGCTGAGCAAAACCAGATGCAAGCAGCAGTAGTCTCTGAGAGTTTTTCCATCAGCTGCAATGGACTTGGAGGAGACCCTGTTTACTGAACCGGTAATTCTATAGCAAAGTAAAGATAAGACACATTCCTTAGCTCCTAGATAAGCAAAAAAAAAAAAATGTTTGTAAATGACATCATTGCAACGCATGAAGCAACTTCTCCAAAGGAGCTAACTTTCTGACAAGCAGGAACCAGACCGGGTTACAGCACTTCATTAGTGCCCAGATAGTAACTAAACCGCAAAAATCTGTTTGAGAGGGGGAGTGGATGGTGTCACTCCGTGGGCTGGGTCTTGCTCAGATGCCCCGACTGGACGGCCCTGCTATAAACTGTCATCATGGCTCTGCTTCAGAGAGCGGGACACAATTAGCATCAGCTGTCTAAGTGAGAAAGTTTACTCAGCTTCTGTCTTTTAGTAGTCTTGCCCTCTGTGCCTCTCATAAATACGTATCTAGAGAAGAGCACGCTTCTTAAGCTACTATTCAGCAAACCCAGCTGTTTCAACAAAAGCGGTCACACACAAACATTCCTAAAGCTTGTTTTCATATTGCTAATCTATCAATGAACGTCAGCTGTGAAGATCTGACATAATGTCTTTACTTAAGAAATGAGAAATCGGAGCTGGAATTGGAGGTGTCCTGAAGACCTGTAATTTCCCTTCATATCTTCACGACAGTTCACACTGTCAGAAGATGCTCCCATCCAGATTAATCAGTTCTTTTGAAAAAAGGCGCCTTACAATTTTACCAGCTGGCTCTATTTCTAGATACTGGACACCTAAAATTCTCTCATCTCTGAAATCCGATTCTGACTTTTAACTAGTTGAACAGAAACACAGACCAGGCAACCCTAGCAGGACAGAAATGCACTTTTCAAAGAGCCCTTTTTTCTCTGTGAATGAATGGCTTAAAGCTCCACACTTGTTAGAAAAAGGTATTTGCCTCTAGCAAGTCAGTCCTTCAAATCATTAAACAGCACCGATAAAAAAAAAAAAACTTATCCTATTCTATTGCTGACACAAAATATAATGACGTGTGTAATGTATGAAGTATATTCCAAGATTATTTTAACATCAGATAAAATCCTGGGCTAGCAACTCAGATACTTCAGTTAAAATGTTTATGGCCCTGATTGTGATCCCACACTAAGTTATGAGCAATGATTTCACAGTAATATAAAACAGAACTATTAAAACTGCTTATGAGTATAGCCTAAGGAATTCTTTATTGTATTAGAGTTTGGTGCTAGCTACAAAAAAAAAGTTAATCTGATTTCTATTTTTTTGCAAAAAAGTCAAAAAATTGCAGAAGCGATTCTATCAGATACTGATTGTTTTCTGCACAGTAGACTTCAAGGAGAACCTCTAATGGGCCTCTATATTAATAGTTAGACCCAGAGGCACAGAATTAATTCTCCAAAGAATGGCACTTAAGCAGCAATCTTTTTTTTTGTTTGTTTAGCATTTGTCTGTGCTTATCTTACAGTTTTTGTTTGCATACCTCTCCCTGCTCAAATTCTTGCGTTAATTATAAATATTACATATGCCAGCTTCAAAAACAATATCTGCAGTTACATTTGGAGAGTCAGCATTAACATCAAAAAAAGGACTTTTTTTCACCATCCCATATCTGTTCTCTAATAAAATCCACAGTGGATCTTGTATCTTTTAAATGGAGAAACCTTAAGAGACTTTCATATGATAACCCCTTAGAGGCAGTGGATCAACCAGTAAAATAAAACAGTTTTCTTCAAAGTTGTCCTATGCAATGTTTCAAAAGCCAAGGCAGAGTTCCACTACTTAGCCCTAATCTATTAAGGAAGTTGGCCTGTAATTACTTTATACTCCAACACAAAAATAGCCATGTCTTAAAATAAATTTTACAGTAAACCACAGTATCTTTAATTTTGGTTTGAATAGAAACTGAATGAAACAATCAAGTATTTCATCATTAATCTGAATATCTCAATAATTAGCAGGTATCTGTTTCCGCACCCACACTGCTGAGTTGGAATCAATATAATTACAACATATTTAAAAAAACCAAATACACTGAACATGAAAAAGCCAGACTACTCTGAAGATCATCAAATAAAAAAGACTTACTCTGTTTCCTTAGTGGGCTTGTGGTTTGTTTGTTTTTTCCTCTGCCTACAAATTGAAAAAGGAACTATAGCTCCTGACAAAAAGGAATGCCTGTGATCAACCAGCTATTTTACATAGTTAGTTTCTTCCTGACTAGTATAATCCATATTTTGTCAACCGAGTTCTATTAAAGCACCTAAAGCTACTTGTAGCGTAAAACTGTGCTTACAAGTATGTGTTACTTGATGATTAAGTGTTCTTTATGCAACACAACTATATTACCTATGACATTCCTATACATCGAGACACATTCCTACTACTGATCTGTTTGGTCAAGTTCTGCTTTGTGCTGGAGGGAACTACACTTGTTGTTAAAATTAAAAAAGTACAGAAATTATTCTTCACTTTAAACTCACTCTCCTCTTTGCAACTGGTCCCTCAAGAACTACAAAAAGCTGACATTTTAAATAAAAGAAAGAGATGTCCTTATTCTGACCATGCCTGCCCTTCACGGGAAGGGAGTTCACTTGGGCAGTATGTAAAGTAGTTGGTATTTTAAGAGACACTAGCAGTTCTACGCAAACGAGAGACTTTGTTCAGGCACTGTAATAATGCTATTCAACAAGAAAACTTAATGGTTCCCTATTAAGAGCCAGAGTCACTTTTTGCTTAAATAAGGAAATGTGAAGGAAAAATATAAGAACTTCTAGATATAAATCATGACTCTCCTGAACTATGTAATTAATGCAAGGGATTACTGAGAAATCTGTTAACCACTTTTGTTAAACTGTAACTGAAAACTGTTAGTTTACATCCTGGACAGGAAAGTCCTTCACACAAAACCTCCCCAGCTCAGACAATGCAGTGATCGTTCCACTGTAACTTTTCACAGTAATTTACAGAATCAAATATTGATGATAAACCTTATACCTGCATTATTTTTTCCTGATTTAAGCAGAAATGTATTTTATGGTCAAAATTTCAGTGCACTAAAATACTGTAGATACTACCTGCAGTAGTGAGGATAGAAGCATGTATCGCATCCACCGCTGTGGTCTAGCTCCACAGCCTAATTTTCTCCTCTACCTTTCCACTAAGGCAAAGTCTGGCCAAAAAAAATTCCTCTAAAATGACTTTTATTTTCCAACTCTGATTGACATCATGCAGCCTCTATATTAGGAACTACAAACAACTCAAATTACCAACTCAGGAAATACCTTCAAGGACAACAGTATTTTCAAGGGGAAAATACATGATGGAAAAGCAACTGCTGCTTTGCACCCCCAATACCCATGCCCGCTTACTTCCAGCTAATTTCCAACACACACAGCACTACCCACTGTTTCATTGGCTATTCACCATCTAAAAGCTGTAACCTACTGCATCTAAGCAAGCAGTCATTATATTTGAAGTGGTGCACACGGTATCACAAAAATTAACGCACGCTTCCTGGATGTTCAGCATGAAGATGCCCTTCTAGGACACAGGTAGCCCAAATTCAGTTGCTTGCCACATATGGCCCTGGCTAAGCTGCTTGCTCTGTCTCTGTATCCACACCTCGCCACTGAAAAGGGGGTGACAGTGCTGTCCTGGAGTCCTCCAAAGCGCACAAAATAAAAAGGCACCAGCCTCCTAGGGAGCTAGAGGAGCTGTAGCACCTTTGCCTGCCTCTACCTCCTCCTCACCTGCTGCAGTGTCAGGAGCACTGATGTTTCCAACATCCTTTCACAGTTTTTTAGTGCAGTTTTAGATAGCGTGGTGATAAGCCGGAACAAAAGTATCAGCAGAGAAGCAAAATACGAAGGAAAATCGGGAGGAGAGACTCCCTCCAGGAGTCCTGCAGGGCCATGCTTAGGGCCACTCCTCCATCACATGGGCTTAGGCTTTCCACACTGTTAGTAAAGATAGGCAAGATGGTTAAATGACCAAATTCCCTTGTACGCACACCAAAGCTGCTGCAAAGCAAAAAAAAAAAACTATAAATTGCTTAATGTCTGGCCCAGAGATCGCTTTGACGAGGCCCCAAAAGGCAACAGTAATTGCAGTAATACGTGCTGTATCTTCAAGTGAATCCTTGCAGCACTAAACCAATAAGTTACTAATGTTTGAAGCAACTTCCAACCAGCACTTGAACTAGATTTACCCTACATGAATACCAGGATGGAAGGGCTGCAACAGCCCTTGTAAACCATCCCGTAAGTTCTCAGAGCCCTTAGAGAAGGGAAAAGCTTTCCTAATAAACCCTCTCCATCGAAAAAAACCCTTCCCACCAGCAGCCCGTGCACCACGTGTACTTTGGGAACGCACAGGGGTGGGCAGGGAGCTTCGGGGCCCAGCTCAACGCCTGCAAATGCCCAGTGGTTGCAGCCTGCAGCCCTACAGCGTCAGCGCCGCAACTCCACCAGCCACCGCCAAGCCCCAAAGCCGCGAGTAAGAACAGCAGTTGTTTCTCAAAGGATGACGAATTTCTTTTCCGTTCCCTCTCATCGCCTTCCGCGCCGTGTTATGTGATGAGATATATGTATTTAGTAAGTATGGTGGAGCAGAAACATTTTAATGCTGCTGTTTTAACACTGAAACTGCTCTTTTTTTTGTCCACACAGGAGTCTGAGCACCAGAAGTTTTCAGAATTTAATAGTATTCTTTTCTGTTACGTTTGACATGTTAAGCGGAGACGGAGGGAGTTCTGCAAACAAAGCTTGCCCCAGCCGCACTGACAGCTCGTTACTTGAGAAACGGCCTTTTTTTTTTTTTTTTTTTTTTTTTTTTGAGAAAAGCCATGAAGTCTTATTAAAGAATAAAGGAAGATGGAGCTTGGCAGTCAGTTTTAGACACTCCTGTTACAGCTGGCATCTGAAGTAAGCAAAACTCATCAACCACTTTAAAATGCAACAGCCAAGTAGCACCTTTTACACCAAGTTACACAAAGAATCAATAGCCTAAAAATTAAACTCCAGTTTTCTAAAATGGAGGCACACAGAAGTTTGTCCCCTTCCAAGCAATAGAAGAGAGTCAAGGATGACACAAAGGGTTAAAACGGGAATTAAAACCCAGTAACAGAGCAAGCGATGGCTGGGGGTCAAGAAATTGCTTAAGGAGCAGTTTAAGTCAGCAGTCTGCTATGATTCAGTACAGACTACTAGTGTTTAAACTAAAAAGATTCAGGATTTTCTGTGGGACTGTATTAAGTGTATTAATACTTTCCAATAATGTAATTTGCATAGTATAAGACTTACTACTTTATGAACTACTTCACGGACACAGAGGTCCTTACTGTTGACTTGCTAGATCACACGGTGCTGTACCCACCGCTCTGAATTAAGCGTCGTTTGCTTTTCACACCTTCGATCACTAGCAAGGCTTTAAAGTAATGCAGCTGACGTCCAGTAAAAATGTACATCGTTGCTACGCTAGCTATTAGCTTATATCAGCTTGAGAGCTCACATTTGAAATACTTAAGCCAAAGAATCTATTACGCGAATAGGTATTTTATAGAAAGTAACTGTGCTTGCAATAGCAGCAAGCATAATTGCCCGAGCAGCTTGCCTTACAATCTCGCTGCCCGGAGTACAAAACCAGCAGCTCAACGTTTTCCTCGGAACACGTTACAGTAGGCGAGACTCCCGAAGGGCAGCAACGGCTGAAACCGTAACGCTGCCTCGCACGCCCCTGACGGGCTGCAAAGAACAGCACGCACAGGTCAACTTTGAAACAAAATCCTGTAATGGTGAGAAACTGCAGTCTGTTAAGAAAATTGGAGAACAAGCAGCTCCCCAAGTCTGGTGACATCATCTTTTTTTTTTTTTCTCACGTTAGTTACCAAGCATGGCAGCAGACTTCCCATCAAAAGTAAAATTTGTTGACAAAACTTGTTTCTTGTAAAATGAAGTTTCCTTCTGCGCACCAAGAGAAAATGTAGCTAGACATTAAAAATAACTTGATTACATCTTGAGTATACAAGACAAGTATTAAAACCATTTTATTACCATTTCACATGGTAATAATCTAGTGAGATAGAATATCCTTTTATTTCTAGAGTGGAAATCAGAAATATATTCTTAAAGCAACATTAGAGCAGGAAATATGTTTCGACATATAATTTGACATGCATGTGTTTGGAAACCTCTCTCTGAGAGAATTTCCTGTACACATCCCTTTATTTTACATGCTGAAGATAAAATTCCCATTTTCTGGCTCTTTGAAACAAAAGTGCCTACAAAATGCAGTAAGTACTGAAGTCTCCAGCTCACTTTCACAAGCAGCAGGAAACTGTTGGAAGTCACTAAAGCTGAAGAAGTAGCGAACGACCATACAGTTTTTCCCAGCCTTAGGAAAACCATGTCTATCAACACCTTGTCATAGGGGAAAGGAAGAAAGAAAAGGAGAAAGGGAGAAAGGCAGGGACGCTGAGTGTCCACTGAGGAATCTCTCTCTATATATATATACATATTTTTTTAATGGGGTTGTGCATGTATTTCTGCATGACTCACTCCGGTGAGTTAAAACAGTTCCAGCCAACTGCTTCCTCCAGACAACAACCTGAGGAGCCGTGCCCCGCAGCCCCCCGCGGAACAGCTACGCGCGCGGGCGCCGCAGCCCCCCGCGCCCCCTTCCCCAATCCCTCCCGAGGCCCCCGCGCCCCCCAGACGCTGCCCGCGAGCCGAAGGAGCGCCGGCAGAGCGCGGGGTGGGGGGAGCCCCGAGGGAAGAGAAGGAGGGGACGAGGCAGCGCCCGCTCCCCGCCGAGGCGGCGGCGGCACAAAGGGGCCGCGGGGCCCCGCCGCGAGCATCCGCACCCCCCGCTCCGCGCTGCGCCTCACCTGCGGGGCCGGGGCCGGGGCCGGGCCCGGGGCTCCGCTCCGCCGCCGCCGCCAGCGCCAGCAGCGGCAGCGCCAGCAGCAGGCGCGGGGGCCGGGCGCTGCTCCCCGCCATCTTCCGCACCCGCCGGCCGCCCGCCGCTCCCCGCGCCGCCAGCCTCCCTGCAGGGTCGGAGGGAGGAAAGCAAAAAAGGGGGGAAAAAAAAGGGGGGGGAGAAGCAGCAGTATTAGTGCCCCCGCCGCCGGCTCCTCCTCTGCGAAAGGCAGGAGGCGAGGGGCGCCCCCGCGCCGCCTCTGCACGGGCAGCGCCGGCGGCCGAACAAGAGCCGCTTGCTGCCGCCGCCGCCCGGGGAGGCAGGGAGGGACGGCACGCAGATGGAGCAGGGATGGGGAAAGGCAGAGCATGGGGCGGGCGGGCGGCCAGGCCCCGCCCCGCCCCGCCCCGGCCCGGCCCGGCCCGGCCCGGCCCGCTCCGCCCCGTGTGCGCGGCGCTGCGCATCCCGGCGCGCCGCTGCCCCCGCCCGCGCCGGCCGTCCCGGCCAGGTCAGGGGCTCTGCTCGCTTCCTGCTGTAACGCTTTGGCCGTGGTTTAATTTGCCTCCTTGCCAACCCCGATAAGTGTCTTCCTGAAAATTTAATTGCGCCCTGCAGAGTGCGAGCGACTGAAGCCAGCGCCCGGGGAGCCACAAAAGCAACCGAAACCCGTGGGGTGGCGGCGGCCACGCTGCGCTTCCCGCCTCTGCGTGGCTGGCAGAGCCGTCGGTCATCCCCGTGGTCCAGTGTTCAGATTTTCACAACAAAAACGCGGTTCATTGGCCTACTCTTAACGCACAAAGCTGTTACGCGTTTTTTCGTTGAAGAAACAGTAAAAGTCGAATCACCAAATAAGAAGCACGAGGGAGATGAAGATGTACTTCCTCACCTTCCCCTTTTTCCCTGTTGTGATACAAGGTGTAGTTGAAAAACTACTATAAACAATAGCTTAAATGTTAGCAATTCATGTAAAATTATTAAAAAACAGATGGCAGCCTATTGAAATCTGTGGAGTTCTACGCCCTGAGTAAGTTATTTGAGGACCAACAGCATAATCCAAAAATTACTGCTGAAAGCAGGATTCACATGCTTGAGATTCGCTTGCATTAATGTCATCTAGGCGCCTCATTTGAAAAAAAAAAAAAAAAAACACTTTAATGGCTCTGTGGAGCCATTTGGAAGCTTTTTGGAGCCCTAGGAAAAAAAGGGGGAAGAAGAAGGAAAAACCTGATCTGAATATTGCAACGATAAGAACTGGAGCCTAGCATGGAAACCAAAACGTGTGTTATGTGCCCATATCCTTTCTACAGTTAACTGGAAGAGTTAATTCCTTGTGGGCCAGTCAGCATGCACAGCAGGGACAGAGGCAGAGTAAACCAAAATAAAAGACTATCGGTCCGAGGTCCCAACAGGCACCTAGAAGCTCCCAGAAGGCCCCTGAAGTAGAAATTGTGAAACAGTAAAAGTGAACTAATGCAGCTGCACTTGCTGACATTCGAAAAGACCCTCTAGTTTTTGGACAATTGCTCATGACCTACTTTCTCCTGCCACTTCTGTCAGGCCTTCAGGGATTCACCAGAGAACAAATACCTTTTGAGAGCAGACAGTATGATCATTTATGCACACATCATAAACAACCTCTGCTCACCCTTCCAAAAATCAGCACTACTGCTGCTAAGCAACTTAAGACTGCATTATCTGAAAGTGAACAATGTCATGATTGTGATGATATCACAAGGATTTGTATCCTAACTTAAAAAAACATACAAAATTCAAATAAGAAATTGGGCCTATGAAAAGCAAAGATGTTACAGCTATAGTTATAAGGTAGAAAAGCAGATAAGCAAGTATTTTGAAAGAGGTCCTAGACAGATCCAGCCTCCATATGCAGGTCCCAAAGAGCAATACTTGTAGCTAGCAATATAAAGAATAAGTAATGAAGAAGCTGAAAAATAAGAATGCATCAAGATGGCATTAACTCACAAGAGACATGTAGAACACACTTCAGACTGTCACCATGAAAGGAATTACAGACTTCTTCAATAAAGTCTGAAGGGAAAAAGATGTGAGCAGCGTGTCAGGAAGCAAACAAAGCTGCAGCCCTCCAGAATCCAAGGCGAAAATCAACATTTGAGCCTCACAGGCATACACAGGGCTTTGAGAAGATGACTCTCTATCAGAAGCAGCAGCTAGTTTCAACTGAGACTAATACATAGGCCATGAAACAACACTGTTAGATGGCAACCAACTGACACAAAGAGGAGGGAGCATCCTGGAGAAATCCTAAGAAGCATTTTGGTATCAAAGAGTACATGTAAATAGTGGCATAGAAGAATGAAAAGAATTAGTGAGAGAAGAACATAAAGAAGAAACAATGAAAGAAGAGGAGATAGCTGGCAAAGATAGATTTCTAATAGGCTAAGAGAGAGAATGGTGATAAAAATAAATACAGCTTGTACCTGTAAGTGCAAGTTCATTACTCAGATTTTGACTAGAGACTTTTGCATTTTCTTACCATTTTCCCTAGTCTCTTCTAAGCTAGTTTCATTTTAGACTGTTCCAAGAAAATTCAAGCTTTTCCCCCAGAGAGAAAACAGGAGTGGAAGCTATCCACAACACTGCATTAAAAGCAATAGATGTGGCAAAGAGATCTCATATCCCAAAAGATTCACTAGGACACTGTCTGATAGAAGGGGAAATTCTTGCAAAATTTCAGAACTGAACTCCACCAGTCTTATGGAATGCCAAAGATCTTTATCTGGCCCTGCCTACATCTAACTCTGGCCTACACTGGTTTAGAAATGTTACTTCTATCCAGAAATGCCAACTTCAAGGCCTGAATGGCCTGGTGGTTAGCAGGGTCTTCAGCTTTCCTGATGCTATTGCAAGCTGCTTCATCGCATTACTATAAAACTGTGCTGTAGTTAACTATAGTTAAATCTCTGAAGAAACCAGTAGAAACTTATCCTCACACCAGAATAGCATACCCAGGTTTTAATGTAATATGCAAGTTTACACCAGAAACAATTTCTACAAAGGTCCCATGAAAAAAAAGTCTCACTAATTCTCACCATCATCACTGTTTTCTTCTTTGACATTTGACCTTATCAGACTTCTTTTCATAGAGAATAAGTCCTTCCTTTTCCTCTACAACAAGGGAATTTCTTCATCACAAGTGAAACAGTTTGGCTAAATTGGCATGGAGAAAGGGAGAGTGCTGGTTCGTTATTATTAGATGTGATACTCTGATCTTGGGAGCCCAAGGGACTTTCATGTCACTCAACTCCAGCAATAGTGAGCAAGAGCAGAAAGGGAGCATCTGCAAGGAGTCCTCTCTTCAAAAAATCACTGTGAAAATCCATCTTCTGTAACCTCACAGTCAGTTGCCAACCTAATTTTTTTTTTTTCAGACCCAATGCATTTTCAGCGGATTGGCAATAATATCTAGGATTCAACTGGCAGATATTTGGGCAAATTAACATGGGAGAGAACAACTTCCAGAGTTGTTAGTAACCTTCATTTCTTCATTGTCTTTTTATTTCTCAGATGTCTGGATATTTCTTTTATAGTCTCGGTAATGCAATCCTTATTTGCTTATCCTTTCCTCCTTTTCCCTCTCTCTTCCCTAATTTTCTAAATGAGATCAGCATGGGACTGGCAACTTCCTTCCTCCTCAGACCACCAACAATTTTTAATGTCAAAATATATATGCAAGTGGTGCAAGTTAGAACATGTGTAGTTGGAATGAGAGCAGACCTACTTCATGGCAGTTCATTAGCTCTTGCGAGCCTGTCATCACAGCCGAAGTTGGTAGGTCTGGTCATAGGAGTCAGCCCTTGTGAACTGCCAAGCCGTGCTTTACACGGACCAAATCGCAGCTGGGGCATCAGGGAGCCTCTTCTGTGGTCCATGTAAGTCAGCAGGAGGCAGATTTTCATTTTATGCTTTAGATATTTTTAAAGAGGAGTCACATGTATATTACAGTTAATGGAGTGGAAAGGGGAAAGGTGTGAGAAATCAAAGACAAAGCTGCTGAATCTTTTATATAGTACTTAAAAAGGAACAGCAACTCTCTGTCACTTGCCTTTTACTCATGACTTTCATCTTATGAAAATAATAACCAAAGTTATCTTATGTTGGAAACCAAACCAATTATAGGTCAACACTCAGGAAAAACAGAAAAAGATTTCCCTTCTCTAGCTTTCCAGGTAGGAATACTGTCCTTCTCTGAAGAAGTCTTTGTAGAGCCTTTCTTTCCAAAATAATTCTCCAGCTAACCTGCCTGACTGTTGATGCATCTTCAACACCCTTTTTTGCAGAGAGGCTGTCAAAACTAATAGGTAGAACAAACATGACAAACTAGAGGTCACTTGCATCTTTTTCTAAGAGGCCTTTTTCATATCCTCCATTTACTTTGCTTTCTTTAAGAAAAAACATAAGTCCAAGCCTCAAAAATCCCTTCCTGTATTCTGGAGCCTCACAAGAATACGTTTTCCACACACGCTGAAATGGGGTAAAGTTAGCTGCACGGACTTCCTTCCCTGATCTTACAACACTGAAATTGTCCATTATACAATAACAAAAAGAGAAGAAAAAAATCCCACTTGAATCTGTTTAAAATCAGGGACAGAACAAAGTGTCAATTCACCACCAGCAGTAGTCCAAGAATAGAAAAAAAATCATCACATCAAATGTTCTTAAGTCTCACATATCACTAAAAATCATAGAGAGTTTTCTAACAGATAGCAAATTTGATGTATAACTATCAGGAGGTCCATTTCGCCTGGGCAAAACTCATTCCTCATGTATTTTCAACAGCAGTAGTCACTAGTCATATGTTTTGAATGACAAATTCATTTTTTTCCCCTGTACTATTCTAGCTATTCTATCTTAAACACTTTTCCGGTTTAATTCATAAAATGTTTCCTATATTTATGTTATGAAGGTAATTCCATAGCCCTATGATTTTACTATCTGGCTCAAAAGTATATGAAGTACAGGATTAAATAGAAACTTTCTTGGCATTATGTGGTTATATCATCGATCTAGTTTATTACGGAAAAGTTACAGTCTAATATGAGTGTATCTTTGCAGTTAGCTCAGTAAAACACCTTTAAGTTAGTAAGCCACACCTGCTTTCTTAGTTAACTCATTTACCTTGTGCAATTATTAAAAAGAAAATACAGTTTTTGAATTATAAATTGAAAACTTGTATATCAAGATTTCACATGAGTCGAGGTAGCTGAAAATATCAATTCTTGATTCTAGAGTAATACTAATAAAAATCATATTCCAAAGTAACAGAAAGTTTAAAAAAACCTTTTCAATCATACAAAAAATTTTCTTCAAATATATTTCACTTAGCTGCTCGTGACTATTTTAACTTGACCACAAGTCTATGAAACATGAGAACTAAACTGAACGAACAAAAAAGATTTTTTTAACAAAGATACTTAAAATAGCATAAATAGGAGTCTGCCAATAACGTGGCATTAAAGTGTGCATCACCTTTGTCTGACTTTATGTATGTATGAGAGCCTATATATAATAAGGGCCTCTTAAACGTTTACCTTAATAAAAAATCTTCCCATAGACATTTTATTTTCAAGGAATCACGATAAATGCTACTGAAATTCTACTCTTGCTGTCTGGAAATGGTTTGGTTGCCTCCCTTTAATTTATTTTCAACTTCAATCAGACTATTTCTGCGCGTCGCCGCCCCAGCCTTGCTGCTGTGGACATGATCCAGCCGGTTGCTGAGAAGTGTTCGGCCCTGCTCAGAAGTGCCACGAGTCCGCTGATTTCAGTGGCGCTTGGGATGCTCAGCACCTTTCGCTATCTAGCGCTGAATGAATCATTTGGGCTATATTCATAGTTAGTTTTCCAGCCCGCCCAGTAAGAAGTTACTTTTTTTTTTTTTCTCATTTGTAATTATAGCTACGAACAACCCAAAGGAACAAAAGATTAATAGTGTTAGCCAGCATTTTCAGGGTATAATCAGCCGTCATCCCGTTATTACACGAAAGATCGTATGAGCGGCTCCAAAATTACAAGAGTTATATTCCTTCACTCAGACTGAGCAGCAAGACATAAGCGGCCACAAAAAGCCGAGCTAAGTTTCTGTCTGCGGTCCAGCCTGTGGCATTTATGTCACGATTGCTCCAGCCTCAAGGTTTAATTCGGCATTGCTGAAGTCAGTGGGAGAGAATAAATCCTACTGAATACAGTGCTGACTGGGCCTTACACCAAAAGCTTAAAATCTCCCTCACTGCTTCTGTTGGACACACAGGTCTGATCTCCATTTTTTGCTCTTTTTGCTTTCATTTTTACATGATTTATACAGGCAAAAAAATCCAAGAATTAAATCCCACAGAATTTATCTTGCAATCCCTGATAGTCAGAGTTGATCTTATGAAGACTTCTGTCTCATCACCCAACAAACTATAAAATGCTTCTCAGAGCCTCAAACAAGAGGTGTTGAAATACACAGATTATCATGACTAATTTAACTAATTTAAAGTCTTGCCTTTGTTTAGGGATGCAAAAAAGAGTATGGAAATTCCAAAAAAAACCCAACAACAAACAAACAAACAAACAAACAAAAAAAAAACCCCAGAACCTAGCTGAAAGAAAAAAGATTCTTGAATGTTTACTGTGGGGTTAATACGAACCAGCAGAAAAATGTGTTTATAAAATTGCCTGAAACTGGGAGTCAATGTGAGGGTTTGTGTCTATGTCAACAAACCATCGTAATGTAAAAAATGTTCCTCTGAATTAAGCTTGCAGTATTAAGCAGACTGAACAGTGTCATCTGTGTGTGCCCATTAGGGCAGGTCAGTATTTTACAGCAGTTAACCCTAGAGCCTGCTCTTCTGTGATTTCAGAAATCTGGTAGAGATTCCTCTAGTGATGATTTGGGAAAAAACACTGGAGCAGGGAAGCTTGTCCCACAAGTATTCCCCTACGGGAAGACATCAGATTTCATATTCTCTGTTACTGGAATAACTTTGGTCTAAGCTGCTTTTCCTGACCCTGCTCTGAGTTTTATGACTGTACTGTCTGTCTACAATGCAATGATCTCATTCTCTCCAGCTGACTTATACAAAATAAATAGAAACTGCTGTCTCACAAAAGCTAATTTTGACAGGTATGTCTTTTTAATAACATTATTTCATTCATAAAAAAATCACATTAAATTAGTCTCATTTCCTACCTCCTGTAGAACATAAATGAGGAAACCCAGATGGCCACAGAGCAACTTCTGCCAGGATTTCTGGAGAACTGGATTCTAGGGAGAAAGAAGGGAGATGGGCTGGCAATTTCTTCATTCTTTCTAAGGTCTCCTTTCAGAAAGCCTTCAGTTTTTCAGCATGCACTGTTGTGAAAAGGTGACCACAAGAAAGGTGAGCAAAAACAAAGAGCCACAGATCTTATTTAGTTTAGTGCCTCTCTGGTTGGTCAAAATATCATATGGCTTTGCAATAACTAACTATTTTGCCTTTTTGTCAAGAGAACCCTTAAGGGAAAAAGAAGTGGTAGCCAGTAAAAACAAGGAGTGGAAAACAAAAATACTATCATTAAATGAACAGTTAAATACCATTACCAGGAAAGTTGAAGTTTTGAGCAGCATGTCCTTGACACAAATATGAAGCAAGAGAATTTCATGACCGAATCAGGAGAAAGCATTTTTCTGCTTAGAAATATTTAGGAGCTAAGCATTGCCTTTGAGGTTATTTTCTCATCCTCTTGCCAATTACTTTACAGATGCACATGGTTTTATTTGGTAGAAGGGGATATGAAGGGAAGCTGTGTTCAGATCACTACTGGAAAAGTCTCTGCAAACCAGGGTTGCTCAGTTTTAAGCCCTATTACTGTATATAATCACTTACTGTAGTTATCCTGCATGGAGGTAAACATGAGTGAGATAATGAATCAGTTTGGGCCTTTAACACTAAAATGGTTAAGACTGGCTGAAACAATGCAGCAGCTTTAGGTTTCACTGACTGTGAAAGTCTAACGCATTCATTCTGGATGTTTCTTCTCATTTGTACTTCTTAAGCCAGCAAGCAAAACGCATGCCTTTCAAGGCTGGAGCTATACTGTTCTTGGCTCACACGGGAAGGGGCAAGCTCTGAATAGCAGTATAGTTCCGAAAAATGTGACCCTGCCTGCATTCAAGGCAAGCAGTAGGCCTCTTAGTGCTTTCCTGTCTGCTGTCCAGGATCGACTGGAATTAAATGAGAACCTCCAATACAGCCTCAGGAGGGCTCTTTTCAAAAGGTTTGGAAATTTAGTTATTTTTTAATACATCACACAAAATCACTTAATCTTTGCTAGGACATTACACAAAAACAAGAATGGCAGAGACATTGAATCTTTGTAAATGATTTCTCAGAGATTGCAGTTAGTGCTCCTTTAGTTTGGATGCTTACGAAGATGATGTCTTTACCCAAGGCAATTCTGATGACCTGTCATGTTGGCAAACCCTGATATTGCCAGTACATTTTGCTCCTGTAGTCTGAGCTTTAAGAAAGGAGTTTTAGAGGAGATCTAGCTGCTTCACTTCCAGATAATCCAAAGTTGGTATTTTCCAAGACAACATACAGATTGATTCCACACTAGTAATGGGAGAGAATGAAATCCCTTATTTACAGAAAACTAAACGAGGTTCCATTATGTCAGAAGAAGGCAGTAACCTACTCCAGAATGAGGAGGAACATTGTGATCAGTAGCAGAAATTACAGATAGCTCAGCAGAACACCAACGCTGTGAACAGCTGGTCATAAACTCACAAGCAGAAGAATTAACAACGGGGCCAAAAATGCACATAGCTTGAGCACCACATCCAGCAGAGTCTTGGTCACTGTATTCCTGCTGTTCCCTTTTCCTCAGTCTTTCTTCAGTCCATCAGGAAGATATGCACACTATGTAAAGGCTGTAGCCAAATCATTTTCACAGGGTTTAGAAGAGCAGAAATCACAACCTCAAACAGATATTGTGTTGTAGTTCCTGTGTATCCCCAGGTAAACTGTGCAGGAGTCTCTGTCCCTGGGGAGCTGAAGGGGGATGGAAACATGGTAGGCTCAGAGCTCACATCTCCAGGACATTCCTCGTAAGCGGCCAGGTAAAAGCAATCCTGTTGTCAGTGTAAAAGTGAACAGGGCAGCAAAGGAAACATAGAGGTTCTTGTATCTCTGTATCAAGGTAGGAATATTCTTGCCTTTGAGTTGTTTACTTTGCACTTCAATAGAGGTCTTTGACATAGGCAGAAAGAAATAAGGAAAACCTTCTAGCCTCTATATCTCACTCTGGCAGGCAGCTACCTAGCAAATTATCACCTCTGCAAAACCCTTACTTACAGGAAAATCTTATTAATATAGCTCTCATATTGTGCTTCCATTCTGCCTGCTAGAATTCAGAATTTGGTTGAAATAAGGCCTGATAGTTATATATTTATAGCAGAATTCAATATAGCTCATCTGTAAGATTTCCTCATACTTAGTGGGAAATGTCATTCTTGTTTATTTTTGCGTTTTGGTTCCCAGAGTACACCTGAGGTAGGAGGAAAAAAAAAATCATCAACACTACTGTTGTTACACTGCTTAGAAAGGATACATTTTCAAAACATTTGTACTGAGCTACTAAGTTGTTTCTAATCAAATACATTTGAGACAGATTATAAAGAAAAAATATCCTTTATACCATTCGTTATCATATTATTTCCCTTACACCAGTCTTCAATTACAAGTTGCTTTTTCTTCTTCATATTTTGTACCAGAACTATATTTTCTTTCAAAATCAGCCCATGTAGTGTAACCAGGATATATATTATCCCAGTCTCTGTATAAACGCCTCTTTCAAAAGCTCTGTGGGTCCGTACATATTTAATTCTCTTGTGTTTTCTGACAGGGACATGTGACTATCTTTAGCTCAGTCCCCTTTTTTGTGTATTATCTTTTGTTCTGCCAACTCTGTGCGGAGATGACTCAACTGCCTAAGTCAGCCAGCTTGTTCCAACCTGGAATAGCGTTCAGAAGCATCCACACGCATTTCCAGTCCTTTGTAAACTTATTCAACCATGAGTACAACATTTCCAGTCATCTGGCCTTCATCTTTTTCCAAGGTACTGTTGAAGGTGTTAGTTCATGAGATTCAATAACCAGCTCCCAGCCCTGCGGATCATTTAATCAGCTAACTTCCTGTGTAGCTTTATACTAGTCAATTGGGTTGTTTTCACCTAAATCGAGCACAAATCAAAATACTTGTTGGCTCATGCCCCTGGAAATTAGTGCCATGTGAAAGACTGCAAACTGCCAGATAATATAAAAGCCATGGTTCCCTGCTCTCAAAATACTGTCCATGAAAGTCATTTTGAAACTGTAGTGTGTGCAAGAAACTAGGAGCTGCTACAAACATCACTAGTTTTTCATCCAAATGCAAGGCATTTTTTTTAGCCTTGTCTTCCTAAATAGCACATCAGTCCTATAAAAACCTTTGAAATTTTTTCAAGTTAACAAGCAGTTAAGTGAACTATTTTTCCTCAGAGAGGAACATTAAGGAATGCCAGCAGACTATTAATAGGTTTTTAAAACTTTTGTTGATATTATTTTGATAAATTTGATATAATTTGACTCTAGAAGAAGGTCAGACACCTTGTGCACAGCTCCATAGTGTCGGCCTGCAAAAGCCTACAGAGTCTCCACAAGCTAACAGTAGACTAGCAATCTGAATGATGATAAGGCTATCACTAAATATTTACCGAGGCATTGGGAAGTCCCTAATCACAATATAACATTGTGCAAATTTATCATTTCTACAGGGTATTTATGTTACCCACTCTTAAGATCCAATCCTCTATAGATGATAGTGGCAACCTTCCCTGGCTTTCCAATGCAAACAATAAAAATCACTTGCTCGCAGAATAACATATAATCTTTAAATTGTACTATGTCTGAAGTTACTACCAAAGCCAGAGAGAGCGCTATGGTGTGATTTCCAAAGAAGAGCAAAGACAAGATAAAGACAGAAAAAAAATCTCTTTCTAAATCACAGAAATTCAAGAAAGAATCATACACCACTAAAGCTAGGTTCCACCAAATCTCAATTACAGCCTTTCCTCTTCCTGGTAATTTGTACGAATTTCTCCAAATTAGGGTCAGAGAGGATGAGGATTCTTGTTGTTTTGGGAAGAGCAGGCTATTTAATCCTGCTCTTCATATCTCCCTTCACTGGCAGACCAGCTTCCTGCACATCAAGACACATTCATTCTGTTGAATCATTGCAAATGTTTTTCCAGTCTACTAGCAAGATGAAAAGTGTTGCAACCATTATGTCATTGGGAAACAAAGTCAAAAATGTTGTGTGGCAAACAGAGGGTGAGTAGAGGAACAGGAGGGGAGGGGTCAGGGTCATCACACAGCTACTTCTCAAACATAATTCTAATGTTTTGTTCCCCCTGTGCTTGAGGGCTATAATTGAGACATCTGATGGTACAGCTGAATATAAGCTTCCATAAACAAATGCTGTGAGTTTGAACTCCACTGCACGTAGCCCATCCACACACTTTTTCCACTCTGACTGCTTCTCCCTGTAGCTAATTGGGACAGTTGTCTTGGCCATGACTCTGCTATAGCTTACGCCACACTTCAGTCTGTTTGGAGTGAGGAAAAAGCTACTGGTTAAATGTCCACGATTTTCAGGCAGCATGCCAACAGCCTCAGATTAGATGCATTTTCTTTTTAAAAGGACCAGCACTCTCAGGCTGACCTTCAAAGCCGAACCCTGTTAGCAAGGGTGCATTCGTCATCTCAAAGACAGCGAGCTTGCAGATCCCAGACTGCAGTAGTACCTCTGTTTAGCTGATTGCATTTGAGTAGTGCAGACAGGGGATACAAGGCAGGGACTTGCTTTACAATCACCATATATATCATTTACTCTTTTTCTTTCAATCCCAGAGAAACCTAACCTTTTTCCCATGGAATATCTCAAAAGTGAGTCACAGAAGTCAACTGCTGCCCAGTCACCTACAGGGAAGATGGATTTTCATTTTATGTGCATTTTTAGGAAAACTCTTCTGCCACACCATACATCTCAATGACTAAATTAGGTCATTCCTTTCCTCTTCTCCCCGCCTCCCCTGCCTTTGCATTGCAGAGGAAAACAGATGTGATTTATCAGGCTGTCATTAAGGAAGAGGATTGATTTTGAGTTTGCACATCCCCTTCTAAGTCCACACAAACTTTAATCTGTTATTCCCATCAGTTTGGGACTCCATAACCGGAGAACATGACTGCGCAGAGAAAGATTTAGATACCTTGTTGAAAAAAAAACTTTGAAAAACACCTAATTTAGGTGATGGATGGATGATAGCAAGGAAGCAAAACCTCGCTGTGACATCATCTCCTTGGAGCCCAGTGAAAAATACTTGGCAGACGGCAAAGATTCATAAAACAGGTACTAGCAAATACAGTTTATTTCTCCACATAAGCAGCACTCGAGGTGGCCACGGATGACAAGCTTTTGGGGGACATTATGTCACCGGACGACAGGACCTGTGGCCACTCTGCACAATACCGAGGTCCTCCCCTCCACCACATGGGGGCAATTCTTTGCCTCTTCAGCAGCGATAAAGGAAGTGAATACTACTGTGAATCCTTTTCACCCTTCTACAGCTTTTTGCTTATGGAATAAAGACTTAATCTTGTACTAAAACTCCTTGAGACATCCCATATGTAAACTTTTAAATCAGAGAAAGTCACCTTTTGCACCGCCCATCTGCTCAGTTATAAGTGAGAAACTAATGAGATTAAGTCAAAAGCAGCTTTTGTATACTTTGTATACTACAGGTACAAAAATCTCCAAGAAAAAGGCCACTGTCTAACTGAATCTAATCTAAGTGTTAATTCAAATATATTTATCTAGAGAATTGCATGATCCATGAAAATGTTAAATCCATCAAGCACAAAGCTGCTGGGTTAACAGGAGAGTAACACCTTCAGAATTCCACTCAGCTGCTTTTTTTCTCCTTTCTTTTGGGGGAGAAAATTTATAGTTTCACATATTTTAAGGAAAGAAAGGCCATTTGATCAGCTGTCCTGACCTGATGATGGTCACAATCATTGCATTTTCCTTAAGTACCCTCATATTGCAGAGACATGAGTTAGATTCAAGCATTTGGCCCCTGCAGACCGAGCCGCTGTCGCCATGCCATCAGCCTGGTAACAGCAACCAGCTATTAGTTGAATTTCGGTGGGAGCTTGCAGGAGGCACTTGGGAACGCTTTGCCTCCGCAGCTTTACCTCCGCAACAAGGGAGACGCGCAGCATCCGCTGTCATGGCCCGTCCTGGATGGGTGTGCTACATTCTTCCTTTCTCTCCAAAGCAAAAACACTTTTATTGGTACAAATTGCAGGCTGGTAGCTCAGATGGGGAGAAGGGCTGAAGTTCTGTGAATCAGCGCAGGAAAATCTTCAGACTTCCCACCTGTAATCAGGCAGCACCAAAGCAGGTCTCTGAGGAGAGCTCCCAGTCCCCTTTCTCTTACCTAAACGCTCCAGTCTGCAGTTCGATTGCGGCAGCATTTCAACGGCCCTGCTACTTTTAGCACAATTCTCTGTTCTTTTTCCCATCATCAGCAAATATGTTCACATTTTTAAATGGCTAAATTCTAATCTTAAGTATACATTAATCAAAGATGACTTAATACGTCCCTGCATAGAAGTATTGGTGTGGCTTGTTCTGAGTTGGCACCCAGAGACTTACCACTGGTGCTAGGTGCCCTCTGCACCACGCAGTTAATTGTCTTTGACTTCGCTGAGCCTTGGATCAATTGGCCTTTGTGGTCAGACATATTTCATGGATGTTTACACCTCATTACATCTTTCTGAAAAGATAAAAACTCGACTAGTGCATTTTTCTGTTTGCAAATTTGGCTTGAGTATAAACTTAAAACTATATGATAGTGAAAGCTTTTGCTGAATTTCACCACATAATTACGGAGGTGCTATTCCCCAAGAAAAGCAATTTGATGCAAAGATTTCATATTTTCAGCTTAAGAGGTGTTGATTGGTTCATATTTGGCTCTGGCACCACATTGTAGTAGCTTCCTTAAAGTATACAAACACTAGCATCTTTATATTTTCATTATTTGAATATTCACTTTTGGGTAAACATTTCCTGCAACTAAACTTATTGCTTAGCCAGTTCAGTGCTGTAACTGGAGCAAACACAATGTAAGTAAATTTATTGGATTTATTCATCAGGCTTTTACCTTGCACCCTCTCTTTCTCTGCCACTGAAACATTTCCTTTTTTTATTATTATTTATTTTTATTTTTCCCCCCTCCCCTCACGGAAAAACGAGCACAGTAACCCGCAGGTAAGTTCCTGTTCATTTCAATGGCTGGCTTTAATTCTTGGTGCATTTTAATACTAGCTCACCACCTCTCATGGCCTTTCTAAAGTTTGTTCAGTGGAAAAGGAGGACAGGGCACAGTGAGCCCTTGTCTGTGTTGAGAAACTTTCCTTGTATTTATTTTCTATCTCAATCTGGCAACAAGCAGAATGTGGACATAAACCCAATGCCAACAAACTCAGCAACTCAGCCACAGTCCATGGAAAGGCCTAAGTTTTCCAGGATCCACAAATTCTGCTTCCTGAAAAATGAGAAATTTGTTGGGGAGGGGAGGAGGAGAAAAGAAGTGCATGTTGTTCTATTGTACAGCCTTACTCAATGCAATAAAAAAATTTAAACAAAAAGTTGCAGTCACTATCGTACACCTCATTTATATCAGTTAAAAAACAGGACTGGTTGCAGGACTAAAAGAAGCTAGGATTTAACTGCTAATGAGTAGGGCCTCTAGCAAGTATATATGATGCTTGCAATATTAAAAATCATTTTGCTCAAATTCTCCAAGGCCAAATGTTACTCTGTTCTGTCCTGTGCGGATGGAGAGTGCTGAAGGAAAACCAGCAAACAGAGCTTGAGCCAAAAGATCAGCAGAGGAGATTGAAAAGGGTCACAAAGAACTGAAGAAACAACTTACAAAGTGCAAAGGCTGTTGTATTAAAGCCAGCAGAGATGTACAGGACCTGCTGGTTAAGTAACTGGGCATAACTAAATAGAAAATAGACCAGCCCAAAGCGATGCTGGTGTAAGTGCAGGTACTTTTGAGGGTTATGCTGTTCAAATTGCACAAAACAAATCCCAGCATCCAAGAGAACTTTACACTTGCACGAGAGAGCGCACCTAAGAGCAGGAACATGCAACCAGCATCTCAGCTACAAAACGCTACTAAAATGACT
Organism: Rhea pennata; assembly: GCF_028389875.1. Lineage (NCBI taxonomy): Eukaryota > Metazoa > Chordata > Aves > Rheiformes > Rheidae > Rhea > Rhea pennata. The sequence goes on along the minus strand of NC_084671.1, from coordinate 16,401,160 downwards.
TACTGGCTGCCTACAATACTATCAAATTTTGCCATAAAACCATGAAGTTGAGGCAGCTCCAAATTCTTTAGTGTCCTCAGCGTCATTTAAATTAGCAGGTTGCTTTTCCTTTATACGCTTCTTCTCATAAGCAGCTTTAATTTTAGCCTTCACCGTAACCCTCAGCTTCCCCGGTTTGCTCAGGAGACGGCAGAGAGCGTTTGCCGCCCACGAGCTCGCCCGGGGGGCCGCGCAGCGAGCGTGCCGCGGCCAGGGCCGGCGCGCAGAACCGCCCCGCGCCTTCCGGGCCGTGTAACCCGCTCCGCCGCGGCCGCAGCGAGGCGCAGGAGCCCCGCGGCCAGAGGGCGGCCGGGCCGGCACGTCCCCCCGGTGCGCCGGGCGGCTCTCCTCGGCCGGGCGTTTAGTGCAACCCGAGCGCCGACGGCGTTACGTGGCAGGGCCAGGGACGGCACAGGGATTGCGGAGATCCCTGGCGGCACGGGCTCCCACCCTGCACAGTTTGTCCAGCTTGGGAAAACATATATATATATGTGTGTGTGTGTGTGTGTGTATATATATATATTTTTTTTTTTGCAGTCATCAAGGGAGAAATACTGAGTTTCTCAGCTGCCAGCAGCTGCCCCAGTTCACTAACTAGGTGAGCTAATGGTTAAACTAGCTGAGGCACGAGCAGCAAGTTTAAATAAATAAAAAAAAAAGTCACACCTAAGGCCTTGGGGGAAGCTTGGAGCAGGCACCAGCGCCGCAGCCCTCGAGGCGCGGGGGGGCCCGGGGCTCGCTGCGCGCGGTGGCCCGGCGCCACCCCCTGCAAGCCGCACAGGGCATGCCGACCTCCCCTCGGCTAGGGGCTCAGCTCGCCTCCAGCGTAAATCCGTGACATTGAGCCAGCAATGAATTAGCCTGCTTGCTCTGACGCACGCTGCTGTGATAGATCCGCAGCTTTTCGTTGTGCAGTAAATTACATCCGAGATCACCGCCCAGCCCCAAATTCTACCATATACCCAGCCGAATGCAACTACAAGGACGTTGCACAGTATTTGCCTTTTTTTCTTAATTTTTTTTTTTTTTTTTTATCAGCGGTTTAACATACATTCACACAATTTTCAATTTTCGTAGTGGCCTGTATTTGCAGCTTAAAATTTTACTGTGCTTTGGTGGGAAAGACGTGTTTCCACACTCAGTTAGGGAATACATACTTTGGAGATAGTGTAATCTGAAATTCTTCCACTGAAAAAATCAGAATGACAACTAAGGGAATGCATGCGAATCTCGCAACGTAGTTTTTAAGCAGTGAAAAAATAATTCCTGTGCTAACACTGCCCCCTATTGCACACACGGTACAGACCTGATCTTCCAGGAAAACGTAAGAGATGCAGTACTTGTTATGTGCTGTTTTCACCTCTTCTTCCTCTTTGGTTTTGTTGCAATGCTTTCCTGGATATATTATCCTCATTTTTCCTCTTTAATAACAGGGCACTATCAGAGGAAAAAACCCAACACCACCACAAACCCAGACATATTTGCAGAACAGAGGATAATTCTCTCCAAAACAAATTCAGTAACGTACAGCAGCGTCTGTATGGTGGCAAGGATCTTCTGTAAGGTTTTTCTGTTTTATTTACAGATAATATACATAATACAGCTCCACAGTGATCACAGAAGCAGCAATGGAAATAGTCCTCAAAGAGCACCAAAAATTTCAAAATCAAGTTACCTCACATTTTATATACTACATGGAAGAAAGGTTCTGGGCTTCTTCACTTTTTGTCCTCACTCAAACTGCTATTCAGAACGAAACACACGAAAATTACTGATCAGCTGGTCCAGAGATAACTATTCTCTATGAAAATACCTGGATATTTCCAAATCTAACTAGTCTGTATAGTTTAATGCCCCAAACGTACTGCTTGGCCTACACATTGTTCAGACATCAGCTCTTCTCATTGAAGGCTTCAGCTTTCAGAACTATTGACCCTAGATTTTATGGAACCCAATTCTTCTCCTTCCTGCTCATATAAGTAAACTGGGTTTCTAATTGCATTAGGTCTATCTAGAGTAGCACAAGATAACTTGCAGCTTACGGGCTACAAATTGGAAGGGCTGAAGAGCCCATTTCAAGTGGTGGTGAAGGTCTTTCACCCAGCATTCTTCTGTAGACAGCACCACCGTAATCTACTTTACTACTGCAATCCAGCTCATTAAGGTAGAAATTAGCTTAAATTAAGATTTACAAATTTGTCTCTTTTGTAGCATATATATTATGTCCATCTTTACATTTGTTGAGGAAGCAAGGCTTTGTTTTCTGTGTTATCTGAATATTACTTCTATCAATAAATGCCTTACTGGAAAAAGAAGAGGAGAGGATAAAGGAAAAGAGAGGTAAAGGGCATAAGCAGAGAAAATAAGATGATGCCTCCCTGTACTTCTATGGACCTAGGGTCCCACAGATCACAGGTTTCAGCTTGAGAAAGAGAAATCTCTGTTCATCTTAATGCCATTTCACATGCAGCCTTATACTCAACTCAACAGAAATTTTAGATGCTCTGTTGGACTGCAACCTTCTTAGGACTCAGCAAAAGTTGCTTCTGACCTCCCAATCACCAAAAGCTACACAAGCAGCATGTGGGTTCAGAAGCAGCATTTTGAGATTTAAGACCATGAGGTTATAGACACATCATATTATACAAAGACTTAGCTGCACCTTTTTTTGCCATTAAACATATCCATATTATTGGCCTAGATTTGGAAAGGGACGGTGAAAAGAAGGCATCAGAGTAACTCACCCAGTCCTAGAGGGACTTAATCTGGTAAATAAGCATAATCATATATAAGCATAAATCATGAAACTTTTACACAGTCCTGGTCTAATGCAACAATTCTCCAGTAGCTGGGCTTTTGCCTCCACCCTAGGAACTCTGCTGCTTTTTCTTTATTATTCTCTCTCCCCGACTCCTTGTTGTTTTGTGAAGGTCTTTTATATCTCCTAGCTTACTAATTTTAAAATCAAGGTCTCACCACATGATTAATTTTTGGTTGAAATTGCTTCTATGTCTTGTGGTGCGGTTTCCCCTCCATTTGACCTGCATCTGTTCTCTGTCCTGGTCATGAGTTGCTCGCTTATCAGTATGCTGCTTTGTTACTACAACTTCCTACTCTGCATCAACCATTTACCTCTCTGTCAATTTTACAACATATTTCTGTTACAAGTTATTAGCATTCATATTCATGCAACTGGTAGGCATTAATAGTCAAGCACTTAAGCCATGCAATTTTATAATGCATTCCCCTGAACAAAGATTTGATTTCATTACCACCACTGGCATTTCCAATGAGGTATAAAAAGAGGACGAGTTCATGAAAACCAGGTGCTTTCTCCTTTACTGAATCTCCTCTTACTGTTCAGTACCTGCTCTCTTGTGGTCAGCTTTTCCGCTTTGGTGAAAGTTATTCTCGTTAGTAAAACCAAGTACATGCAAGTTATTCTCATTAGTAAAACAAAGGAGTACATGATGGACATATATGCCTTTCTTAGGACCTTCTATGAAAGGACCCAAGAAAAGCTTTTTTTTTTTTTTTTTTTTTTTTTTTTTTTTTTTTACGTTTCCCTTATTTGAATTAAAACATTTTTAGACCAACTATAACCAACTGTTATACAAGATACTTTAAAACAATGGTCCTCCTCCATACACTTGGCAAAAAGCCAGTCTTGCTTAAGATTGGGGATAGCTGACCTTTTTTTTTTTTTTTTTTGAGCTTTTTTTTAGTTTCTAGGAACTGGGATTAAGTATGATTTTCTACTGAAAAACATCACATGAATTATGCCTTTCTTGTGCCTTACAGACCCTAGGATTTCATTAAGTGACTGCATCTCCAATACAGCTACAAATGAAAAACTTAGAGATGACATAGGTGGAAAGGTCATGAGCAGAACTAGAGAAACCCATCTACAAATCTCAGTCTGTAAACGTTTTATGTAACAGTTTTATCTAACTGAGATGCAATTGAATAACAGACAGTGTGCTGAAAGTCTTCTAATGCTTTCCAAAGCCTGGATTTATGGATAGGAGAATAAACCACTGTATGCTTATAGTCTGACAAATGAGAAGTAGAGAGTTCCAGAGGCCGGCGATTTACTAAATATGGATGCTGTTATGGGTTCTCTCAAAATGAAGCAATACTGCTAGAAGAATGATTTCTTCTGCATTTAGCATAATCATTTTCAGAAATGAGCTAGTTCATGTGCTTAGCTCACAGCTGTTTCCAGAAGTATTTGAAGAATTTAGGGATTAAGCATTTTTAAGATACTGTTTGGTTAACTAAAGAGTTGTCCTTTGTTAGCCTTTCTCATTTATTACTTTCTGCTTCATAAGAGATCAATGAAAGATGAACAAGAATAGTGCAATAAATATCAAAACTATCCAGTTACTCAGGTGACTAATAGTTTCTGTAGCCAAATGGTTTCCTCTGTTCTTTTGTGATCTGAGACTGTGATGTGTGACATTTCATGCTCCTTCTCACCAGAGTTCTGCGAAATCTGGAAGTCTCAGCTTCAACTCCTTCCATCTTAATTACTGAACACTGTCGCTGTATTCAGGTGTATTTTACCTACTTACAGAATATGATTTCATCCATTCTTCAAACAGCCACAGGCAGACCTCAGTCTAATATAAAAAGGTATGTGAGAGTAAGTTTGAATTCTATTTCTATACAGGACCTGCCATGCAACTAAACAGATATTAACAGATATCTACCAAAGGAGAAAAAAAAAGGAAAAGAAAAAGCTTAGCGAACACAGATGTTAAGTTCTGCAATTCTGCTATGAAAACTGCAGACATTGAATGTGTCTAAGTCTCGGACTTCAGAGCTTCAGCTAGGACTGAGAGGGCATATTTACTACTGTCATACATTTTCTAGGTGAACACTGAGAAAAAAATAATACTTACAGGTTTAGCCATACGAATCCCTACAGCTCTACTTGTAGGTCTGTTAGCTTGGTTTCTGTAGGTACCACATCTATTCCTAGCTGAGCTAATCAAACTTTGACAGTAATTTTGACCTGAGCAAGATTAAATTTCCAATACCACATTAAAAACAAGTTGATAAAGCATAACATTTTCAAAATAACAATAATTCAATTCCCTAGAAACACTGCTGATTAATAAATGCACCTCTAGCAATTTCTATTATAAAAAACAGTATTCTGCAGTGTCTCTAGCATCAGAAATTATCTTTAACAAGGCAAAACATACAATTCAAGACTTTCAGAACAGTACAGACTGTCGTTACAAGTGTCTAATTCTTAAGAGCATCAAAAGGAGTCTACAGCAGCAACGACACCTTTCTTTTCCCTCTGCTTTTTGGCTAGCCGAGAGCCATCAACAAACTGAAAATACTGGACTACAGAAATGTTTAGTAAAATTAGAACGCAGCTCAAAATATTGTCACAGACCTCTTCCTGCAGCAAGATCTCAGGAACCTCAGTATGCATGTGAGGCCAGAGTCTGAACCAGAAAATGTACCCATTTGCTTGCACTTTTAACACAAAGCTAAAAATGAGAAGAAATAGGACTGCCATTTCATGCTGGCGTTTCTGAAGTAGAATTCATCTGTTTATCACTCCTGCCCCTCTCACACTGCCAAACAAACTTGCAATCTGTGAAAACTATGGACTAAATGAAGGGTAAAGAAGACTGCAGAAACAAAAAAAAGAAGCCACTATTTTTCCTTTGCCTCATGAAAACACATACTCGTGCATATTAAAGGATTATTAAGGAGAAGCCACCACAGGCATTTGTATTTCCTGTCTCTGCCGAACTTCTGTTGGTGAAAGTCAAATCTTGTCTTACATTTCAGACAGAAAACCCCCCAAAAAACAAAAACCATGCAACTAGGTTACACTAAAGAAGTCACATTTTACAGCAGATTAAGACAATTTGAGAGTGATTTCTGATAGTTCATTTTATCACTTTTTCTTCTTTTTTGGAACATACATATTTGGTAAGAAGTGGTAAATATCAGAATGTGAACACTGGAGGCAAAAATATCAAAGAAGGAGCCACAGGAAAAATCAGAATCTCTTCTTTGGCTCACTGTTTATGTTATTGTATTGAACACAGTTATTTTAATTCTTAAAAAGGAGGAATACTTCCATAAAAGTGCACAAGACTAGTACATTGAAAAAAGATTGTTATATGTTTTTATAAATTATATTATTGATCTGTACAAAAGGTTCTAATTCAGATATTGCAAATAATTTCATAAAATTACAAAAATAGAAGCTAGACTATACAGCTGTTAAATACAGCTTCCAGAACAAGATCTACATTTCTCACGTTCTCACTGCAGCTTTGTAATCCACGGGAAAGTTGAGCCACTTTTCGGCATCGTCTTTTTAAACAAAAAGTTCTGGATTTCACTGCCACACTCCTGCTCGCTGTTTGTTATCTGTACCGTGTTCGAAAAACATGAAATCCTAAGAAGAAAACAAAAAGCAAACAAACTCAGTATTTCTTAGACGTGGTTCATAGCTGAGAGTCCTCCCTGCCGCCCTATAGGGCGTTCAAAGCATTTCCCCCTCAAAAACCTCAGGCGACGAGAGGGAGCGGGGGGCACCTTTCCCCGCCCTCCATCAGCTGGGTCTCACGTACGGACGACAGGACACCCACGGGAAGAGGCAGTGAAACACAAATACGGAAACTTTAAATTACAGCTGGCAGAAGCTATGCTTACTTAGCATTCCTGTCCTGGCTGTGTTTGACCCTGCCTCAGTCTCTTTGTTTTTACCTCAAAACAGAGCCTATCGTTAACGGTCTCTGTCTGCAGTTTATGTTTAAGAGCCCCGTTTCCGTGTCTGCAGCTCTGGCTTGCTCGGGTTTGCTAGCGCTATGGGTCACACGCGGTTGCCCTCGTCCTCCCCCTCCGCCAACACGAGCGCAGCACCTGCCCCTTTGGAGGCAACACCCAATGCCTCCCCCCCTTAACGAGGTTTCTCAATCTCTGCAAATATGAACCTGTTCTTAAATACAGTTAGCCAGCATTTGGTGCAGTATAGAATAAGCTTATTATCTGAAATAATTTTTTTTTGCAGCCCCTTGAAGGCTAGCTTTACACACACAAAGTTAACAAGCAGCTCTCACTCACTTCAAGGAACCCAGGGTCAATCCTTTACCAGCACAACTTGAGCACTGAGATGAAGAAGTCAGTGCGTGTTCAAATATTAGTGAATTATAGACTTACGATAAGGAAGCAAGCACCCATCATGACAGCTTTCATTTTTACATCAAGGTCCATTGGGAACGTGATACCAAAATTATCTGCATCTGTAAATGCTTCTCTCACAAATCCAGTCCACTGCTTAGAAATCCTCCCAACAGTACAAGTTTCATCAATGGACTTCACCTAGTTTAAAATAAAACAAAATTTTAAAAAGTCAAATCTGTCCTTCACAATGGTCCTTTTCATTACACATCCCTCTGAAAGCTTCAAATTGTGTTATTTGAATTAAAGCAGTCTTACGTAGCATGAACATGCCCCTAATTCTAAACCTGAGCGCACAGTTCAGTGCTTTAATGGGGCTGGAAGACAGTTCCCACACATGTGCGCACACACACTCGACTGGAAGCGTTGTCGGTTCGCCAGGGTAACGGATTCTGGTTTCTTCTGCCATGTGTCAGGAACCATTCAAGTGAAAATTAAACAAATGACATCCTGCTGTTCCAAAGCACAGATTAGCCCTTTGTCAACACAGTGTTCCCTGAAGTTGAATCCAGTGCTCTGGGCCACAGTATGCTCCTAAATAAAATGCTACTAGGTTTGCTTGAGCAAGTGTTTGCAACATCATTTTAAATATTAAGTGTTAGACTGGTGTCTCTCTCAGTTCACATGTATGAAAGTAACAAGGTATTAATCACTTATTTCTAAGTGAAACAGTGTTGTAACCCTAAATCATTCAAATCTATGTCTTAGGTCTAAATAACATTGATTTACTTGGTTATTCAATGATTATTAAATGACTGACACACTGGTTGTAGAAAGTCATTTTAATAAGCATGCGGTACATCAGAGAATAACATTTTTTGTTAGAGACTAATATAATAGATTCAGAAAAGATTTTGCTACTACATATGCCAGTTAAGACAATTGTGTGCAACCACAAGGAATCAATTGCACTGATCACTGATAAGTGTATTTAAGTTGGCATTTCTGGAAGTTTGACTTTTTTATCTAGAGTAATCTAGTATCTAGAGAAGTGAATTGATTATTGTAACATTATTGGATTATATACTACTTAACACGTACTACAGTTCAGTTCACAGGCGATAAGTGGAGCAACTGGTTGCAAATATCAAACTACTATCTGAACGAAGATAAATACTAACCATTTTTAGCACTGCTTACCTCAAAATTAATATCCTCACAACAGCTGCAGACAACACACGGGCCAATGATTTTCAGTATATCCATCCTTTTCTCATCTTGAATGGTAAACTTAGGCAGGCAGGGATGCCAGTTCTGGACAACATAACCCACTGGTGTTCCTGGAGGGGCCTGAACTTCCAGCTTCATAAGAAAAAGAAAATTCCCGTATAAAACAGATCACACTTTGATACACACTTGTTAGGTGCACACACCCACAAACCATACACAACTTCTTTTCCATGACAATCTTCTATGAAGCTGCATGGGGTTTTCTGTGAACTTTTTCAGAAAACTACACACAAATTGCAAATTCAATAAGCAATTTTTGCCTTCACTGAAAACAACAATATACTCCTAGCCATGTGGTTCATACAGGCTATATATCTACAGTGTAAAGATCAGAAAGTCTAGTGAAGAGGCAGCTTTGGGCATCCTGAAAGCATGAACAGAAGACATCTGACAAGGCAGCAGAACCCACCTACTATAAATTCTCTGCTAAGAACTCTGAGTAGGCTTCATTTCAGAATGATTTCAGGAATTGCATCACATCACAGTTACTAATATTTTAAACTCTTCATGCCATGTTGGATTTAGTTGCAGCTTTCACAGCATTGTAGGGAAAACTCCAGCTGTTAGTTCATGAAAGCTGTTGTGTAACTTTTACCCCACAAGGGGGTAAAACCTTTTACACCACTAGTGCAGATTTCAGCACAAGCCACCAGTTCCCTGAAATGCTGCTGAATCAAGACTGTCATTTTCATAATCAGGAGTGGCAAGAGTGAATCTATGTGTTGCAGCCCAAACTGACCTTCCTGGAACAAAGAGACTCCACGCAGAAATCTCACAGATCTCTCTTCCTACAACTAATAGAGAAAACTTGAGCTGTTCCACCTCACCTCCTGATTTGAGGAAATTCAATTTTAGAACTGTACACAGCACCTGCATCCCATGGGAGGGAAGAAGGTGTAAGGGAGCAACTCACCTCCTGTAAGCAGCAAGGGAAACAGCATGAAGAACACCTGAGAGGTCTCTGCAAAGATATCACCTCGTGGCCCAGATTATCAATAACGTGAATGCTGAAAGGTCGTGACGGCCCGCAACAAATCCTGGTGCAGCAGTCAGTGTCCTCTGCTGCGAAGTAAACCCTTTGCCCCAACGTGTTCTTGATTTCGTATTTGTTGTTTGTTTCAAAGCCAGTAATAACTGAAAGTTAGTAACAGAACTGTTAATTTCTGACATCTGTCTGTGCAAACAACAGACAAGAAAAAGCAGCATTAATTCCCAAGGAAGCCAGACCTCTTCCTGAACGTCTGCCAAAGAGACGCACTGACAAAGGGAGGCGGTGGGGCCACCATCAGGCAAGGCGGCCTTACAGGGAAGCTCAGAGGGTACAAACCAACACGAGGCTGGCAAGACGGGAAGAGCACGGACATGTTCCACCTCCTACCCGACACGCAAACCGGCTACCAGAGCAAGCGAAACAGATCCGAGTAACACAGCAAATAAGATTCCTAGGAAGAACTGAAGATATAAGAATTAAAGAAACTGATAGGTTTTTTGGTGAAGAAAAGGACTCTAGAGGGCATAAATAATGTTCAGAATCAGAAGACCACAAAAAATGTAGGGGTCAAGATACATAGCAACAAAAATAGAAAACAACAAAGGCCAGGACACAAATTTTGATTAATTTCTCACGTGTACTGCAAGCATTACGGGAAGAGTCAGGTGTCAGTTGAGATGGACGTTTCATTTTATTTCTTCTATTTGAGAAACCACTGTTAACATGACTAACATTCTTAAAGCGAACAGAATGAGGGAGCAGAAGGAAAGCAGTTTAAGTTCAAACAGGAAAAACTGTCTGCAAATCAGAGCAACATGCCAATCTATGGGAATATGTGGAATAAGAGAGGACAGAAAAAGATGATTTTTAAAGAGGGAGGAAAGACACGCAGAAATCATATGTTACTACTTCAGCTATAACTAGCCACAAAAATTATTCAGTCACATTCCCACGTATCTTTTAAAATAAAGAATAAATTTAAAATCTTCTACCCCTCCTGTTTTCTCCTTCCTTCCACTCCTCCACAAGTTTCTAAGGAGACTGAAACAGATAAGGGAGGCAGGAAAGAGAGAAGTGGATATCCATAAAGGGCTCCATCTTTAACAAGCAATGTCAAAGGAAGCCTAAACGTTAACAGTCCTTGTGACTCCCACATTTAAACATTTCTCCCCTAGAAACACTTGCCACTTACTCTCAAGAAGTTCAATCTGCTGATGAATTAATAGCTGGTCAATCTGGTTGAAACACAAAGAAAAATTAATAGTTAATGAGTTGCAACTAAGAGAGACCTGCTTTTAGCAGCATTGTATTTTTTTCATTGCAGAATGCAATTCGATGGATCAGTGTATTACGCTAAGGCTAGATCGTCTACCAGCAAAGCTGTGGAAGTGGCCGACATTCCCCCGTCCTGTCAAAGTCCTGCACTCTGCCAGCTTAACAGACCGGTCGGTATTTCAGGACGCTAGAGCAGAAGCCGTACCCAGTACGGTCTTGTTGAAGCGCACAAGGCTTCGCTACAGTGCTCCCTGCATTTGTGGCGTCTCTCCAAAAACATTACAAAGAGGTGCTCAGAAAGCATCATGTAGAAAATTAAGCGCCTCTAATGTGCTGCAGGTGCCCAAATTATACGCATATATTGTACGCAGCTTGCCAAACTGCACTACGTCTCACACACGGTAGCTTTACAACATGGTAAAGAGGCATGACGCATGGTGCCCCCAGTCTGCGATCTGGCATCTCGCTCGGCGAGAGAACGCTCCGCGAAGCGGCCCGGTCCTAACAAGCACTTCCACGCTCAAACTGCGTCAGCACCACAGCAAAAGGCCTCCCTGAGCAGCCCCAAAGCAGTAACATTATTCAGCCACAGTAACGCCAGATGCGAGTTTCAGCCTTTTCCCTCCCACCAAACGCAGTCTGCTTGTGCTACGTCAGGTGAACAGGGGCAGGGGGGAGCAAATGTTGCAGGTACCTGGGTGAGGTATTCCAGTCCAGGGGGGCAGTAGAGAGGAGGAGGAGGGGCAGGCATCCAGATTGCCCCCCCGGCCCCAGGAGGCTGATTCTGGGCGGGTGGCCCTGCAAGATTGCCTGGGACTCCCACGGCATATCCCTGAAATCCGTAGCTCCCCACTCCCGGAGCACCTTAGTTGTTAGGAGAAAAGCAAATATACATCTCAGACACTAGAACCACACCATAAACCTTCAAAAGATCTATCTGTTTGCTTTTCTGAACTAGGACGATCCTTATAGCTACAGTATATTTCAGTTACAAATACCACAACTTTCAAAAGAATGGCACACTGCATGGGGATGCTTAATCCCTCCGGAGTAAAACAAATGAAATAAATGTGCCATTCTACACAAAGCAGAAATTTCATTTACGCAAAGATGGACAATTCAAAAGTTAAAAACAAATAATGAAGGTGTCAGAAACAAATAGCAAAGGTTAATTCTAAGTAGAGAAGATGGAATACTTCCAAACATGGGAAAAGTGGTGGCATTTACAGTTTACCAGTTAATCAAATAAGGAATTTTAAGACAAAGTTTTCCTGTAATTGTATCTTCTACTTATTTAATAGGAAATGTCCTTTTAGCAAGGTTAATCTGCAGCTTTCATATCAAATAAGTGTGGTCTATGAACCGCACCTGTCCATTTGTTTAATGTTTTCTCTTTCAACACTCAGGAAACCTGTAGTTCCCGTATGGAAGTGCCCAGTAAGGAAGGAAACATATCATTATTATATGAATGACAAGTCAGACATCTCCGTGTATTTCTACGTGCCAGTTATTCCACGGGAACTGCAAGCTCACGCGAAGCCCTTCGGTGTCTCAGTGCCCAGCAGCCCCACTAGATGGCACGCACAGGCCTTGCTGCTGGGAAACCCGGCTGCTGAACTGGGATGTGCTGGCTGCTGAACTGGGATGTGCTGGCTGCTGAACTGGGATGTGCTGGCTGCCTGATCAGAGCAAGGTCCGCTAGCAACAGTGCTTTTATTACAGGGAAGCTTTACGATCTTGTAGCACAAATTGCTGAAGTCGTAAATAAAAGTTAAAAGACGCGAATTATAATACTTTTATGGTAGGTAAAGACCACCTTCAATTTGGTGGTGAAGAATTTTATATTTTACTCAGAAGTAAGCATGATACAGAAGTCACAAGGAGAATTTTTGCAGAGCTCTACAAGGACAAATAGTTCAAGAGATGCTGACCTGCAGACTTATCTTTAGCCCAAATCAGTTCAGCACCAATGTTGTGTCCCGTTGCAAAACCCGGACTCATGCACGTGAAACATCACACTGTGGCCAAGAGTGGGGCAGTGCCCCGGACAATGTACAGAGCTCTAACATGAAGCTCTCAGATAGCATGATCGCTCACCCCAGACAGGAATCCCCGCTGACGAAAGTCGCTTTTATGTCTGATCACAGACTTTGAACAAAAATCAACTATCATTTTTGTGTTCGTGCAATTGTTCAAAACCAAAAATACTCTCCGATCTTCACAGCACATGCTCACTCACTGCTGAAGGTTAACTCTGTTTACAGACCATGTTTTGTTTGCCATAAGACACACAAGATTTCATTTATGAACAGAAGGGTAATTTAGGCCAAACATTTTGCATTTTTATATATAACCTGTGCTTTGAGCCTTATTGTTAACTATTTGCTCATTGTGATTTGGTTCTTTAAAATTTAACTTGTTGCCAAAACATGAGAGACTATTTACAAGTCCTTCATTTCAAATCTGGAGCAGAAGGCAAGTTAAGGGAGGAATGAAGGTGAGAGAGAGTACGGTGCACAACTACACATAAGGTACAGCAACAGAGCAGAAGAGAAAAACATAATACATGTGACCAGCAGTACAATGAGGTGAAAACAAATGTTTTTTTTTCAGCTCTGAATTTCTAGAAAAAAATAAAGCAAAAAATTGAAGTGTCACTTTAATAAATAAATCTGACCATCAGCAAAAATATTAATTGTTCTGCAGCAGTAACAACTCCCTAACAAACTTGCTCAATCTTAAGCTTGGCTCATGCCAGGCGACTCTTGTCAAGCATTCAGAGGCCATTCACAAAATTAGATGGTAAAAAATTAAACCCAAAAACTAAAACTAAAAAGAAATTAAGCTAGTATGGCTTGAACAACTTTAAGTGACCCATATTATCTTTGATATTAACAAAAGACAACATTTGATCAATATTTTACTCACCTTTCACTTCCATAGATCCGCTTATAATTACTCTGCAAAACATTTTAATTTCATACATTTAGAATATATAACTTAATGCAAAAGTCATTCAGAGTTCTCTATTTATTGGTGGTAAAAGATGACCGCATGCCTAAATTGCATGGGACAGCTGGACTACAAACACAAGCTAAAATAATTAAGTGTCTCGGCTTCCTTCTAAGCTATGCCTCTATTACAAAAAAAGAGCCTGAATTATCTATACCTGCATTCATGTTTTGAGTACCTGGAATCATCCTCAAGTCAGGGGAAAGCATCAGTAAATCTTAGAGCAGCTGAGACACCATGCTACCCTCTTTTAGTCCTTCTTTATGATAGTCCACTTTTGAAGCAGTACATCCCATGAATAAAAACACTCACTGCTTATCTTTTTTTCTACTCTTCCAGGATTGCCAAAGGAGTTAAAAAAAACATAAAGAACATTTACTGATCATCTTGATTGATCATCAACTTTGAGGTATACTACTTTTTGTCTCTGGGATTATTAGAGAAAGAAGGCAATGGTAGCAACATTTGCTAAGGAAAGAGGTCCAAAATGGTTGGTTTAGAGATCCGTAAGTAGCAAATATTAAAAAGAACAATATAGGAGCTCTTCTTTACAGAATCAAAAGCTTTAAAAATAAATTGAATCATTCTTTAAAGAGAAGGTAGTTAAAATTTGGTAAATTCCTTAAACAATATATATGAACTCTTAACCATCTATTAATAGCAGAAAATAACAATAGTTTCTAATAGGAACTAATTGTCTGTTTATGCAGCTCTCAACCTTCAACTAGTTCAGTTTAGAGAAGATGTTCGTTTAAAGCTGAGAATTAAATTGAAACTGAAAACAGTTCCTTCCTGCTTTTTATTCCATGAATAAAAACAGGTATCAAAGCAGGATGTTTAATGGTTCTGGAATGATATGGCATCCAGTTCAGTTTGTCTTGTACAAAACATCCTCTTTGTTTAATAAATTAGATTTAAAGTGCTCTTTTTCCAATATACTTTTCACTTCTGCATTAGCATACCTTATTTACAAAGACAGCATGCTGTTTCACGTATTGTAATTGGATTCTGGTCCCCAGAGAAATGCAGGTTGAAAAACAAAAGTAATAAGAAATAGTTTAAACCTCTAATTTAAAAAGAAAAAAAAAATCTGAATGAGGACATTCAAACTACATAACTTAAGTATTCTCACAGTTGACTATATGGAATGATAGGATTAATATAAGATTATAGTATATTGTTGTAAGTAAGTTGACAAAAGTACTAGTAGGAACAGAACAAATTTAGAGTGATTAAAAAAAGTTATTTAAACTATTAAAAGGTCAGTTGGTCAGTTTATACCACAAGAAGTTCCACTCACCAGAAATCCAGTGAAATACAAAGAATCACAGCTGCACCCTCTGGTAAACCTGGAAAAGTAGAGACAGAAATAAATCATACGATTTATTTAACAGAAAGGCTGTATAGTAGCCCAGAATCATCACTTTTCTCCCACAGCCACACATAGACTCTTCTGTGGAATCTATGGTACAGAAAATATTGAGATACGCTGCCTAGAAGAGCAAAGCTTTTACAGAGTTCAGCTCCCATGCCACCGGAGATGTCACCGAAGGGGATAGTTAAGGTTACTTTTAATAAAAGCATTTGCCTCTGCTTGACTCCTTTTGCTGCCTCCAATTCAGTTACAAAGAAAAACATCACCAGCAACACCCTGCTTTGTGTGGATAATTAACACGGATTATGAAATAAAAAATTCTGAGGACGCAGAAAGAGGTGAAACAAAAGCTCACTTTTTTCAGCCATTATAAGCTCAGCAGCTTGCTGGGGCACACTATCACGCAAGAGGAAGTTCCCACCTGATGAAACCTACAGCCAAGAAAAGACAAGCAGACAACAGGCAGGCTAATCCCTTCAGGTACGTGCAGGTTCCAGCTGCTTCAGCCACACAAAGCAATGCAAGACCAGTAATTTGAAATCCACATTTTCATCTAGCAGTTCAGTAAAAAGCGACTTTACAAACTGCTAGGTTTCTAGTAGCATTTTTTTAATAAACATGGGGAGCAGCTCCTTCCAGCTGGAGGACACACAGGCAGGCCAGGAGACTGCAGAGCTGGGTCGCCCCGACGCCGACCCACCAGCCGAGGCTGCTTGAGGAGCTGCTGCAGGCGCTTTGCTGCAGGGCTACGTGAAAGCGTTTACCAGCACCTATCTCTGAGTCTACTCCCTTGGCGAGAGTATAGGCAAGAGATACACACCCTCCTCTCCCTGGAGGAGGGGACATAACCCGGAGCAGCTCAATGCAAGCAAAAGCAGAAGTGATTTTGCTAGCAAGGAGGAAGCACTGAGGCCACCGAGGACAACTGATGCAAAGCAGCTGCCTGTTAACTAAAATTATGAAATACAATCTCTGGATCTTTTGAGGCCTCCCTGCTTCCTTTGCTATGCCTGGGAAAGGCAGTAACTTCCAGCGTAAGCTGGACCATCTTTCGTGAAAACAAGTTTAACCCTGCAGCATGACTTCTAACCTCAGTTACTACAATACAGAAAGGAAATGAAAAACTAAAGAAACCATACACGCACACACGGCCCTTCAACTGTCAAAGGCAGCAGCTCAGCTGCACGATACCAAACTGACACCAATCTGAGACCTACGTGCTTCATTCGCTGCACTGCTCACAGGAGAAAGGAACTAAAACCAAGAAGTCTCATCCTTCATACCCCTAAACGCCGCAGGTGTCCAGGGCTGGCACTGCCATTTCCTCCTCATCATCATCACCCTAAACTCTTCCCTTTGCTCTCAAAACTCGCTCTCAGGTCCTTAGAGGGCCTGAAGCCTTTCAGCCAACGCCAGTGTACCCAGCCGCCGCACCACCTTCCCGGCCACACAGATCCGGCCCGCAAATAACCCTCAGAGGGACCCCGATGCCCAGAGCACGCTGCTCTTCCCCTCTAGCGGGGGCTGAGCCCAGGCACCTAAAAACGGCAACAACTTTTGGAAAGGAAGTAGAGGAAATACCAGCTCTAAATGCAACCATAACGGAACAGTTCCAGTTTACAAAACAGCAAAGAAACAACATTCCCAGCCTACTCCGCTCTCCCTTTCAGCAGAATGGCCACGGTCTTCCTCTGTCGTTTTCAGAGCCACACGGCACAGCTTCAGTTTCTACGTTGCTCTTACCCTGATGCCTGTCAGTAGATATGTGGTAGTTAATTTAGGGAAATTAGATGTGTTTTCATGCAGGTAACTGCAGAGCTTCCAGTCTTTTGTTAGCAAAAGTAGTCTGATTTCATTTATGATGAACAGTTTCATTTCTCGTTCAAGTCACTAAAACACCACTAAGAGCGTGTTAACGTAAGCTGCACGAGTACAAGCATCATGCAGTGTTGCGTAAGTACCAACACAGGAAATTTCCAAGAAGGTTTATGATTTGTAAAACACACTTAGAAAGCCAAATAGCTGTAGAACACTTACAGGCCCATTACATTAGCCGTGTAGATTTTAATCTTGACTGTTGGGGAACCAACATGTTAGAAATCAAGTTAAACCTAGTCTAACTCGTGTTTGCTGCTAAATAGTTTTCCAAGAAGAAATTAAATGAATTGTAAGCTGATAAGAATTAGTTTGTTCTGATGCACCGAGGTATCCCCTCCCCTCATAGGGACACCTCTCCTGAAACCTAGGAGTCACCAACACCTGACAGCTGGGAGGAGGGAAGGAAAAAAAAAAAAAAAAAAAAAAAAAAAGGCAAAACGAACCGAACTGCAGACGATGCGGAACGCGGGACACGCCGCAGGCTCACGGCGCTGAGGATGGCTCTCCAACACTGCTCACACCAGCACCGCCACTGTAACTCCGACTCGCAGCACAGCCTGCCCCGGCGCTCGCTGTGCAAGCCTCCGCAGAAGCTGATCTTTGAAAACAAAAGAGTTATTTTGATGGCTCTAATAAGTAACCGTTGCTAAGGAGACGCGTTTTTAACTTCATTCACAATCACCAACTGGAAAACATCAACCGCCTTTTGCGGCCTGCCTAGTCATTAAAGCAGTGCTGTAAGGAAAAAAAGAAAAGATAGGGGGAAAAAAAACAAAAAACAAAAAAGGATCACCTGGAATTAAAAAAAAAAAAAAAAAAAAAAAAAAAAAAAATCTGTTTACAGCCAAAACACCCGCTCCCCACGGAAGAGGAGCCGCTCCGGCGCCGGGACCCCCCACCAGCCGCGACTGCCGCCGAGCGCCGCGGCCGCGCTAAGAGCCGGCTCGAGGGGGCGGGCGGAGCCGCTGCGGGCTCGTCCCGCCCGGCGCGACGGGCGCGTCCCGTCCGCAGCAGCGGCCTCAAGGGAAGCGCCGCGGCCTGGCCCGGCCCGGCCCGGCCCCCCCGGGCCCGCCCCCCCGGGCCCGGCCCCCGCGCTCTTAGGGCGGTGCAACGCAAGGGCAAACACTCAAGCGACGGCGTTCTTGCTCTTTAAGGGGGTAACGTCGCTCCTCTGCTCAGCGTGACTGCTAGAATTAAACAGCAGCAGTATTTCGTCCAGGAGGCATGGTGATTCAAGCCTGCCCATGTAAGTATCTTCTTCTTCCTTTTTTTTTTTTTTTTTTTTTTTTTTTTTTTTTTATGTCCATCGCATGATTATTCAAGGATAATCCTAAACGAGTATCTCAGGGTTCCCGTAATCTTTCCACCATCATCCTCTAGCTGAAAAAGCTTCCCCTTTGCTAAGGACCGTTGGTTTCTTTGAAACATGTTACACTAGAAGAGGAAGACCCTTTGGCTGGTGCCTACCTGATGCACTATTCCTGAAAGATTTCAGGAAAACAGAGGTCAGCTGAGGAATGATGATTGCCTTATTTTTTTGTATCATGTCTGATAATACTGTGATAAGAAATGTTACATAGTAATTGGAGAAATAGAGTACAACAGATTCATATTTCTTAAAAAAAAAAAAAAAAAAAAACTCTTTAAGTCTGAAAAGGTCCAAAGTTTCTAAAAGCATCCTATAACTTCTAAAGCTTCTTTATTCTGAAAACATTTGCCTCTACAAAGCTACCTTGAACGTGAGTCTTACAAAAAGGGATAATTCTGTATTGCAGAATCCAGACATATATGTTGTGAGAACTGGGATTAGGACTGGGGGCACCTGTTAATTTCTTTACTTTTTTGATAATAAATTTAACCTTACAAGCTGAAGTCCAAGAAGGACACACAACACTTCTACCTTCGAAACTAACTATATACAAATACAGTCTACAAGGGGCCCCAAATTTATTGTGCTTTCTTGTTTCCGTGTAGGCTTTATAGTGATGATCACTCTCCTTCATCCATTATAGTGGACCAACATGGCGATGAAGGGAACGGGGAGGCCTGACAGAAAGTCACCAGAGAGCCGTCAACAGGTCGCTCACCTATGCAGCTGTACTTTTTTTGTGCCAGGATATGATGGCTCCGCAACCATCATACACCTCTGTTTGCAGTCTACCGCCTAAAAGCAAAGGCTCGTCAAGGTTTCCATTAAGTAAAATTAACCATATGTTTCAAGAAGACAGGCATAGTTACATTTCATCACAGTACTTCATTCGTTGGTGGATCACAGGAAATGCTAAACCTCTCACAGCTCAGCTGTTTAGGAAAAGGGTTATTTTACCATAAAATGTTTCACATTCAGAATATTTTCAGGTTAAAGATTATCAAAGATACAGTTAACATCAACATTACATAGGTTAGTGATGAATCTAAAAATGAAATGCCTGATTTTATAACGATCCTTAGATCATCATAGACTTATGCAATGCTTGTTACTGACAATCATAAAATGTTCCTGGCTTACAGAGAAACTAGTAAAACATTAAAAAAGGATCAGCTGGCAGGAAGATTTCTTTAATTGTCACTGTATAAAACTTAGTTTGTATGAAAGCAGAATTCTCTTTACAGGGAATTCTTATTTCAGAGAATAGCAAGATATTTTCTTTAAATTTAATACGGAATCCTCCTTGCTAATTTCTTTAATGATTTTGGTCAGAAAAGTGATTAGGCATTTCTAAATTGCTGTTTCCATTGTTAGAAGTCATCCTTTTAATTCTTCAGAAGTCTTGAATATTATTACATGCCTTCATTTTACCTGCATCAGGTGGAGATAAAAAAAAAAAAAAAACTGATGAGATGCATTGTGCCAGCCTTATTTTCAGGACAGCAGAATTATAAAATAAAGAATAGTTCTGTCAATAAGGCTCTGTCAGTACTTGATTACAGTAGCCAAACACACTTCTGGTATTTCCACCTGTGGGCTGTTGCTATCCCTTTTTTTCATTATCCATTCTCACTACACAGGGCTTAGGACAGCTTTCAGACAAGCACTATTATCTGTGAAGAATATAATCCTGTCTGGTAGACTAGTAGAAACAAAAAAGCATAGTATTTTCACAAGAGAGAAAAAAGCCTGCTCTTTCTGTGTTAAGGACTAGCTAGCTAATTCTTAAAATCCATTGATCACAATGTGAAGGACTTTATATAATGTAGCATGACTATGAAATATTTCGTACTGCATTAAATATAAGGCCATTACCTAGACAGAGCAACAGATGAAATTCTCTTCACCAAATCCCACACCCTTACAGGGTGCAAAGATACTGCCATTCACCTTGGATCATGTTATAGCTATATACCTTAAAGATACAAATGAAGAGAATTCAGTGCTTAAAGGTTACAAAGTGAATTAGAGACTTACAGTAAGAAAGCAAGCACCAATCACGACAGCTTCTCCAAGAAAAGTGAGTGCACAGTAGCTTTCAGGATTTGACTCTAATAAAATACAAAAATAATTAAAAATACTGGGTATTTATCAGTTGATTTAACTATTTGAATATTAACAATTCCAATTAACTAAGGAAAATGAAAGCTGTAACATACTCTTTGAGGTTAATAATTTGTGTAGCTGAACATCTTTAAATACCTATTTTTGCTTTAATGATGAGATAGACTCATTTGGCATTTAACTGTGCACTGTTTTAATTTTTCCATTGAGATCTACAGATGGAGGACACCAACTAGCATGTCCAGCTGCACAGTACTCCGTACAAAAAATCATGAAGATCCAGGGTTGATGAATCTAAGCTTTTCTTTAGGCACTACTACTCAAATATATTCAAAATTCTGAATTGATTCATGGCTATCTCAGATTTAACATTAGATTTGTTATTAACTGGAGTCCGTTCTTTCCAATTGCCATGTAGACAGTATACGTGGAAGATGTTGAGGGGAGCATGATCTTAGGCCCCGTCTAAGTATTCAAATCATAAAGGCCTTTGGTACCGTAACATATGGCAGGTCAAAATGTTCCATCAAAGTGGATGAAGGACACCTAAAGTAGTTTGGAGGGGAAGGGAAAAAAAAAAATCAATACATAAACTACAGTCTCTACTTCTTGTGATAAGTCAATACGAAAACCTAATTTGCAAAAGCTTTGAAGATGGTGGAGAGCAAGAAGAGTTACAAGAACAGCAGCACCAAGGCTGTGTGAAAGGTCTTTGCACTGGTATCTTTTGTCCTCTAGACTCTCATAAAGAGAAGTAATAAGAATACCTGTAAGAACTTAGGGAAAAGGAATATTGTCTACCTGCTGCAAAATACACTCTTTGCCATACATTTGTGTATTTTGATTTCACACCTGTTTCGAAACCAGTAACATCAGAAAAAATAAGACACTACTCAATTTCTTATTATATCCCAGAAACAAAACAGTAGAGAAATCAACAAACTCCCAAATCTACAAGTACATGTTTTTTTGAAAAATTTATTATCAAATATAAGGAACAATTAAGTTCTCTAAACATCTTGTAACTGTTTCCAATTTCTTTGAATTTAAAACAGACTGTTTTATCTGTCCTTCAACAAATTGAACCATTTGATACCAAGAATTTGGCTAACTCTAGTGAGAAGACCTTACAGATCAGCTGAGAGAGATGATTCCAGCAAAAAAGGTGAAAAAAGTAGAAATATTCCCTAGAAACTAGCAATATAGAATCACAGTCAAAGAGGCAACTGGGAGCAAAGAAACTAAGAAATAAAGGTAAATAACTAGGTCATGTCCGAGTTACAAGTAGCGAGAAGGTAAGAATAAAAAAACTTGAAAAAAGAGTCAGTTCATGGAATGGTGAGAAGAGCCTGTATAGGCAGGCGGTCACCCCTAAGCCAACCTGCTGTCCAAGCCAGCGTTGTGCAAAACCACATTATCAAATATTAACCAGCAGCTCTTATGAAAATGTCATATTGAAAAGTAAACTTGATGTGCTATTGCTATCCACTTTGCAACCTAACTTTGGCTGTACTCCAGTGTGCCCCACTGACCAGCTGGTGCACTCTACTATCCTCAGTTTCTGAGAAGCTTTGTGATCCTGTGATCTGTTTAAATTCCTCAAATATAAAAACAAAGAAGGTAGGTAAACATTCACTAGCATCATCTTTTGTGACCAATTTCAGAAAACGTATTTCCTGTTTTAGGTATCCTAATCCAGGAGGGTTGTTGGGCAAGGGAGGAGGCAGCCAGTGCCCGATGGGACTCCTGACAGATAGCCCTGAAACGCAATTACCTTGTCCTAAGGAAAGGACAGTTATGAAAATTATTATGAACTTCACCGCAACCCCAAGACAGGATGCTAGAAAATGGTATGAAAACCTGTCCCAACTGTCATCTCTTACAACCTGCCCAATTATTAGCCCAATTCTCCTAGCTTTTAGCTTGGCCAGGATTGTACACGGCTATAGTAAGCATTGAAAGCTTCACAAAAGCAACATAAAAGTTTCAGTATCCTAGAGCATTTTCAAGATGAAACACAGAAGCTGTTTAGAAAGTGAGAATATTGGGATGAGATGCATATTGATAACTTATTTTCTTTGAACTTGTGTAAGTGATCATGTTACCTTTAGATGAAATGTTGGAAGACATCTAAAACATGAAATATTTTACCTTATAAAGTCTCAGCCTCTTTGAATTTACTTGCATGTTGTTGCTGAAATTTAAGACATTGCCTCTTAATGCTTGTTAAATAGTCTTATACAAAAGTTCAGAGGATTGTAGAGGATTTTACTCGCAGATTATTCAATAAGAAAATACTTCATATGCACTGACAGGTAGAAAGTGCTTTAAGTTGAATCACAGTTTCTGTAATATGATTGAAGAGCGCTCTTAGCAGTTTAAGAGGCACACCAAGACGTTACAAGGCACGTCAAGATGGCTGTGGAGCAGTTGGTGGCTTAGCTGAAAGTACAACATCCAGCTTGTCAGCCTGTGCTTTGCTGTGCAGCGTCAAGCCGTGTTTCTGCAGTTGCATTAACACCTCTTGTGCTTGCGTACCATGAGAGCAGCCGCAGCATGAAGCAAACAAGCAGACCGCTCCACGGTTTGATTAGCTGCGCAGCAGAAGCCTGGATTGCAATCCAAAATTGTTATTGCGGCTGGCAGAAGCATACCCTGCACCCCGGCTGCCTTCCACTGCTCTTGCCAGGGTAGTGCGGTCATGGCTGTGTCCTCGCCAGCCAGCAGCGCAGTGGGAGCGGGTCCGCAGAGCAGGACTGGGGCGCAGGGCCCTGGTGTCCTCACCACAGGCCTGCAGAGGAGGTTTTGCTTCAGGCTGCCTTTAGCCTGGTTCTGGGAGCTGAATGCTCCTTGGAGAAGGGCAGAGTGCCTAGGGGCACTCCTGGAGAGCACCTTTGGTTTTCTTTCATTGGCGATGGATCCAGTTCACACTGTTCTGGTAGCATGACCTGTGATAGCTTGGCCATGCGAAGCACTGTTTGGTTTGCTGCAGAAGCACATCCTGATCCAAACTGGCACACCGACCCAGTCACTTGGTGCACTGTGTGCAACGCAAAGTCTCACTAAGATCACCAAAACCCAACGCATAATGCTAATAACAAGTATTTGAAAACCTGTCCTATACATTTAGAAAAGTTACAGCAACCTTTTTGGATTGCAGTAAACTCAAACTTGTTAGGCAGACAGACAGAAACAAGTAGTATCAATTCAGTCTACAGCCTCATCTTCCCGGCTGCCAGCCAGCTTGCTTTCACCATTTTACCCCTCTGCACTAAAGCATCATACATTTCGAGAGATGACACGACAGGAATATGCAGAGCCGTACTTCTGTAGTGAAGTTGAGCCCCTAGAAGAACTCTGTCACATTACGATGTTACTAATGTCAAAGAGTGTGCTACTTATAGATCCACAGTGTTTAACATTCATTCAAAAAGAAACTTGAATTCTGTTGCCCAGCAAACATGACTTCTTGATATAGGGATGAATTTGTCATCTTTTGTGAGGACATTTTCATCTTATCAGAGAAAACAGAGAGAGCAGCTATCTCTCCTTTTTCCTTTCAAGCATTTTTCAGTAGGAAGAGATGTTGCTAAAAAGCAGACCAACTCTGGCTTACTTACTCACTTGCAATAGCAGAAGGGAAATGCTGTTTCTTTCACACAATGCAAAGTAAAGCATCAGTCTTATCAGCCTTTGCCATATTGAATAATACCTGACTTGTTTACTTGTCTACCACTGATAGGATCCCTGCTGCTATGACTGGCAGCCAGGACTTTTCTTTACATGAGTGGATAACTTGTTTTCTCCATCCAGTCAGCAGATTTAATCAATGCCATAGGGAAATTCTGGAAGAGAAGCTGGAAGTGCTTCAAAAGTCAGAAAGGGATCACACTTCTAGCAATTTAGGTCTATCATGTTTAACTGAAAAGAAACACTCTTAGATTCTTGGCCTTGTTTTCTAGATATGTTGCAAAAATTCATAATATTTAGGATTTTACTTTACTACTACTTCAGCTTCCGCCTTCTGATCCTCTAGAATCTGGTACCTAAATCCCTTGGTACACAAGACCAGAAATGTGAGCATGCCCCTCTACTCCCAAACTCCTGAAACAGAGGTCTGCAATACCCCAATTTGCTAAATTTAGTAGAGGTAATCAAATCAGCTGTCATATTCCTTCCTGACGGTACCCAAGCAGCTGTGTGTCTACCCAGAGCTTAGGTAGTTCAGACTGAGTAAATGAACACGTGAGAAAATTGACTTATGTGTGTATATGAGAAGCTAATTAACTTTTTGCAGCACAAACTGTATAACTGCATTTAACATCAAGGAAACTCGTTTGCATGTCACAGAGAATAACACTGATACAAGCATGTTTGCCTTATGTGCCAGCACGCACGATCCCACAGAAAACGCAATTCACTTCTCCAGAGTTTGCAGTCTGGAAAGTAAACCTAGAAGGGCAAGTGGCTCTGGGGGATGGAGAAAAGGATTCGCTTGCAATAGTCCTTCTCTTCACATACAGCAGAGAGGGAAGTGTCAAGTTTGAGGTGCAAAATTAAGCGTGTTGCCAGGAAAATAATTATATTTCCTAGATGTGGAACAGGGACAAGTAAGTTCCATCAAGCTAGTAGCTGACAGGCTGAAAAATGAACTGAAATCTCGAGCCCCAGTTTAGCTCTCTTTTTCTTGGTTTGGTAATTAGGCCTTTACTAAGATAGTAAAAAAAAAAAAAAAAAAAAAAAAAAAAAAAATGCTTTCATGAAACTAAGAGGCAACACACACATTATTTCTGCATTAAAGACTTGTAACTGTGGTAACAGGGCTGTTTTCTTATTGGATTTCATTCAGCAATGTCAGGTCAGCCATCAAGCCTACAGCCTAACAAATTGTTTTCAAGTTCCCTTTGAAAAGAAAACTAGGTGAAAATGGTTTTAGTACTGTAGCATTTTTGCTAACTCAGCATCCAGATAATAGGATTGTACAGTTATGAATTCCAAATTGTACAAAGTCCTCATATTTTTTACATACTTCGGCCTGCAACATAGTTCCTCAGACTGTCACTAACAATCAATATGATCATTTAAACAAGAAAAGCAATTCCCACAGTACACTCTCCACCACTATCATCAGTCTTTTCTCAAGATATTTGAGCACAAAAAAAAAGACTGAACAATAGAAATGATTGATCGATATTTGATTTTGCTTCTAGATGTTTTTGATTCCAACCAATTTCTTAATTAGACTGAAAAGCAGAGTAAATAAAGTTTTACAGTTGCCATTCATACATATTTTTGACTATCAGCACTGCAAATGAAACAGCGTAAGCTACTTTAGACTTACAAACTAGGAGATAGAGAGGAAAAGAACAACTCAAGATAAAGAAACAGGCTGTTACAGTTCACAGCCTACCTTTAGGATTAACGGTGATTCCACGAACTTAAAACGCAGCTTGCGTAAATCCTGTTTCCTGCTGAAGGGATACTGATACTGCAAACATTTATGGGCAAAGTTTTCATAGGAATGATTTTCTCTCCCAAAGGCATAATTAAAACAAGCAAAATTAATACTACATATTAGGAAATTCTATTTGGGGCGATGCTATATGCCCTATTTTGCACGCATGTATAGACAGCTTACACATAGGAGTTGGCATTCTGGAGTTCCAAAGTGTTGAGGATTAACCACGCTTTTAAAGCTTTTGCCCTGCCAAGTTCTTGGACTTCAGCACTGTAGCAGGCAAGCAGTAACATTAGATCCTTAGTGTCGCTACTCACCGACTGCTCCCCCCTCCCCACAGTGTGTTTTCTCAACAACAAGGAGCATTTGTGATTTCACTGGCCTCTAGAATCAGCCAAACTGAATCAGAATAAATCAGGTTTGCTAGGACATCTAAGGCCTTGAATTTGCATTCTCTTTTTAAAAGCTACATAAAACAAAGTACATAAGTAGTGGCCAGCCAAACCGTGCCTAGCAATAATCTGTTGGCATGATGAATGATGTGATCTTCCAACAATGGGAGCCACACTCATGTCCTGCCAGCTCTGTTTCCATCTCCCCTGCAGCTCATGGTCCTCCCAGTGCAAGTTTATTCTAGCGCAGCAGACTGTTCAAAAGCGCCCAGGCCCCGACCTGCTTCCATTTACAATATTTGAGTCATTTGAATACTAACATTATCTGAATTCTGTTGGGTTACTTTTGAATTAGGTATTACAAAAAAAAATGTTCTTTAACTTTACTGGTTTTAATTAGGTGCCCTGCTCTTGAAAAACTGCGGACAGGCTTGTTTATGGTTATCTTATGATATACACTAGCATTCATTTATTTTATCAACCTGAGTAAGAATGTTGCAATACACAGATGCACGCAGGCTAAAAACAGGATGTTACCAAAAGCAATAAAGTCCAAGTTAATGTATTTTATAACAGGCTCAACTGATAAAAATGTACTGGGGACATTGAGGATTTCATTAAATAAAAAGAAAACTAAGATGCTTTAGAAGTAGAAAAGTCACTAGATCTGCAAGAGTTTTTAAGATGAATGACATGTTAGTTAACGATGAGAGTCAGGGAAATGTAGTACAAGGTCCTTTTCATAGCAAGAGAGGTGTGAGATTTTGGGAGGTTTGGAAGATGGGAAGAGGAAAACACAGGAAAGGGAAAGATTTATGAAATATAGATTAGAAAAGATTTATGAGATATAAAGCCTATTCACATTAGTCAGCCTTATCTACCAACATCATGTAAACTGTTTTATATCATCCAGATTACCTTGGATGTAGAGTAATTACACACAAAGAGTGCTCATCAAAGTAGTTACCTAACTTGCAGTCGAGGAGCGTTCTTTAGAAATCTTGAATGTATTTTCAGGAGCTATGAGATTCAAGTTTAGTCCTATTATTTCTTAAATCAATATTGTTAGACTTGTTATGCGCAACCCTGGCTTGCTGCCTCACAAGGTATTGTAAATTGTATTTGCCATTCAATTACTAATTAAACTGTTTAATATAATTGGGCTGCTGGTTATTGATAGTGAGTCATCTCACTCCTCCCATATTTGACTAATTACAAAGCCAAAGCTGGATACCACCTTGCCACAGCACCTGCACAAGGGCAGATGCTGGTGGAAATTGTTGGCAGAAGAGTGAAATTTATCTTCCACCAAACAGGTCTGTGCTGTGGTGCCTGCAGAGCATTAGAGGAGCCAGGGCCCTCTTGAGATGCATGCTCCACCCACCTTGCTGTGGTGGGAGGGTCAGTGCCCTGCAGCCTGCTCTTTCCTTGATGCAGAAGTGAAGTTCAGCCTGTGGACTTCTTGTCAGCCTTCCCAATGAGAGCCTGTGCAAAACAGGTATCCTACACGGAGAATCTCCGGCAGTGCTCAGGTGCCTGCCTGAGGTTACCTGCTTACACTGGTAAAACGTCACCACGTCTGACTTTCCTTACCGTTTGCAAGGTCACGGTCCAGATGACAACCAGCAATTGAGGATTCTTGTCATGCCCTTTCCCCCTGCCAGGAGGGAGACAGCACTGGAGGAGATGTCCCAGTTACAGAGGTTTTGAAACACAGGCCCAGTATGTCAATGTGCTGGCACTTGGTGTGTGGCAAGAGTCAACCATGTGGCCTGTGCAGCAGAGCCCGCAGGATGTGCTGCTGAGGAGTGAAGATGCCCACGGCAGCCTCAGGCGTTAACAGGCATGCTGCAGAACCGCTGGCGATCAGGCTTCACTCCTCTTCCCGTGGCGTATTGTGGCAGGGCTTCTAAAGACAGCGGTAAAGACACAGTTCTGGTAGTTTTCCAGTGCCAACATTCAGCCAATTTAGCCTCGGGCTTGCTGGTATACAGTGCGGCAGCAGTCTAGTGCATCCACGGTCCATATCCTGTGTCCTGGCTATGCTGACAGGGGTGATTGCTCCACTTTATCCCCGAACAGCCTCAAATGCTCACTCAGGCTCTTTTAAGATCAAGAGTGCAAATAGGTACTAGGGACAGAGAAGTGACAGTTATCAGCTCTTAAAACAACTTCATGTATTTATAGCAATTCTGAATTTAAATATGTCATGAACTACATGATAAACTGTTACTGCATGTCCATAGTAGCAGATCACACTGCTGCAAGGGCATTAACACCTCAGAGATGCTGGTCTTTCCTATCCTGTAGGATCTCAACATAGAATCCCAAACTGGGTAAGCTTCAGGTTCAAGTTAGATGGGGTCTGTTGGTCTACATGGGTAGGCACTTCACAACCAATAGGTTCCTTAATCAGATCTCCAAAACTGAGGTACAAGCCCCATTTTATCATAGAATAATTATGGTATGCACAATTTTCAATGATTCTATATGGTTCTCCTTCAATGACCTTTCCCAGAATTTCAGAGTTTGTGTTTTCCACTTAAACAAATACAGTGTTAATTAGTATTTTCCATATCTTTAGAATTAGGCATTACAAAATATTTATGACATTAAGCATTTGTTTTCTCTGATTGAATATTAATAAATATTTGCTGGCAGAGCTGTACACAACTACTTCAGACACTTCTGACCAAAGGCTCTAATGTCTTGATTCAAGGGCTAACCTTTATTTCAATGGAGTTTGAATGAAGACCTATAGTTTTAATACTTCATCATAATGTTGAAACCACAAATTCTTCTATGTCATCTAAGTTAAGATGGTGTTGCTATATAAACAATAGCCTTAACAATAAACTATTTACAAAATTTAGAAATAGAAAGGGAGAAGAGAGGAGTCTGACCTCTTCTGTGCAGGTATTTCCTTCAGGAAAGGATCTGAGGACTTCATCTTAGTTTTCTACAATTACGTGATTTAGAGTAAAAAGGTCACCAATCAAGCGAACGCTCATTTGTAGTAATTAATATATACATATTAAAAATATGGTGCCAAGCACATAAATACTGAATGATGCATTCAGCACCTCTGCAGATTTTAAAACCTTTTTTCCTTCTTAATCATCTTCTACCAATAACAGCCATGAAAATAACACAGCATTATAGCTTGAACAGCAATGCATTAGAAAACAGTGACATCACCAAGTGGATATTTTTTTCTATTGAGCATGTACTTGTAAAAAGCCAATTAGACTTAACAGTTTAAAATGTTCGTTTTCTTGCATGAGAAATATTTTGTTGTCCCTGAGTCCTCCGACTCCTGTACCTTCCGTTTTCATAACATCCTCTTTAGCTCAAGTTACCCAATGGTTTTGCAAGGATTCAGCAGTCAGCCTCTTCCTCTTCCCAAGCTTCACGGTCATTCAACTCTTCATTACATCGGGGCTGATGTTCTTAAACAGGGCAGTGACAATTTAACTAAAACACTGTGTACTCTGAAAAGTGTCACATCTGGTATCTAAAAGGAAGCTGAGCAAAAGTAGGAATTGAAACATATTATTTTACAACATTGCTCATTCAGCAAGTTAATATGAAGTCAAGTCACATGCATGATTACTCTGTCTTTCTGATATAACCACTTTTTTTTTTTTTTTTTTTTCTAACGAACTACAGACTAGCACGTATATGGAATTTGCACACATACAGTCATCGGAAGAGATAAGTTTTTCTGTTGACAAAACAAAAATCAAGACAAAACATTCATATCCCACCAGTTCCAATTACTGGAGCTGAAAGCAAACAATTTTAGCTTATGGAAAGATTTTTGAATGGTACATATATTCTTTATTTAGGTGTCACATTTACTAGCACATTCAGTATTAGCACACCCTGCTTGTGTTTTTCCATGCTAACAGGTTTCTTCTCACAAGTCACACCCTATCTGTTTACATAGCCACTCCTCTTTACAGTCCTGCCCCCACACCTCATCTTTTTTTGTTTCTTACTTTATGCTGTTACAGTGAAATTTTCAAGTTATTTCCTCATGCACTATTTGTTTTTACTCAGCAAAGCAAGAAGAAAACGTACGCATTCATTCTTTCCTCAACACAAAGCAGAACGTTGTTTCAAATTTCATGGTTTTTAATGGGGTAAGTAGCGTTCTGATATTACAATGATGAACATCGTGCAAATGTCCAGGTAGGTGGACTGAAGGGCATCATTAATGGCATGCGTCTTGCAGATCACTGAAAGGAAAAGGCCTCCATTAGGGTCTATTCAGAAAGCAAAGGAATCAAACTGTGCTACTATATTGACTTTGGTAAGGCAACAGCCACAGTACTGGTGTCAAGAAGGATAAAACACTGTACACCAGTGATTCCTGTTCGAGTGTCACTTTTCTGGGACATTTTATATCAGGCCCTTGATATTCCTTTATCTGCAATGATAAGGCAGAAATAAAACTGCCCAGTTAGGGAATCATGTAGTTCATTTATTTACTAAAGTATT
The DNA here is from genome assembly GCF_028389875.1 of Rhea pennata. Taxonomy (NCBI): domain Eukaryota; kingdom Metazoa; phylum Chordata; class Aves; order Rheiformes; family Rheidae; genus Rhea; species Rhea pennata. Next base: position 16,370,296 of record NC_084671.1, on the reverse strand, counting down.
CGTTTCAGTAATAACCTGCCTGCCCTGGATTCCACTGAACTCGTCTTTATTTGAACTGTTGCATTTTCAGGACTTTGAAGTGATCCCACCATCACTGTAGTAGTCTAGGTTATTTTAAGTGGAAGTGTTTCAGAACCTGACATTTAAAACAAGTCCCCTAAACCACAAACACTAAAGAGTTGTCTAATGCTATGCTTATTTCTAATAAAATTACGGTGCCAGGAACAGTGTTACTGTGCTGGTGGTAGGCAATGGCTGAAGGATAGAAAAGGCATCATTTGTGGCTCTTACCAAGTTCACAGGTGCTCTGAGCCTTATTCTACAGTTATATGAAACTATAAGTAGAAAAGAAGCTGCAAAAAAGTTCAAAAATCATATTTTTTTTTACCCTTATCATACACACCCAACTGTCTGTATAATATCAAAATATCTATGCTGAAAGTGCAAAACTATTTCGCTTTTTCAAATACAATAATATTCTAGCACTTTAGATTCCTCATAAAAAGCAGAAGTGTAAAAAAAAAAAAAAAAAAGTGCTAGCTCCTACTGATCTGACCTGCAAAACATTCACATTCTAGAAATACATTAAGCATCTCTAGCAGTAATATACACTTTAGTCCTACACTGCACTTCTTACTTCTGTCCTAGTTGGTATTTAGGAGGGTGATCATTAAAGATAACAGCCCAAAATTGGAAATTTCCCTATTTGGAAAATGTAATTTATAATGGATCTAGCACATGCCTCAAAAGGTAACACAGTCACCAGCATGTCCCCAAATTCCCCGTACTTTTCCTATCAGTCCATCAACGATACCTCCAGTAAAGACTTGCAAAGCAATAGCAGACACTGATGCACAGTGACATTTTTGTCTCTAAATATGCTCACCTGAAACAACAACAACAAGTTTCCAGGGTCATCCCTAGTTAGAAATAAGTATTTTTAGATAGAGCAAAATTCACTGCGCACTTTTCAATGATCAGTGAGATTTCAAGTTTTTTTTTTTTTTTTTTTTTTTGGGTACTGAATAGTACTGTGTACACTAATACAGAAAGTTTAGTATGAAATCTGTAGCTTTCAAGTAGACCTCCTGAGTATCAACACAGGCAAGGTCAGGAGTCTGATTTCCTGTAATGATACTGTAATAACTATGTTTATACAGCACTGGCAGAAGAGAATGAAATAAACAACAGGGGTGAGAAGTTTCTACGTCATTTGTACAAAGAGAAACTAGAGTATAAGATATAATTGTGAGCTATGATAAATTTTCAATTAATTTTCATTCCAAGACATAGAACAGTGTGCAGTGACCTACAGGCCTCCTTTTCAGAGCACCAGGAGTTCACTGCCATCCCAGATAAAGGAGTGAACGCGCTATCGGGGGGCACAGTTACTGCGCACCCATCAGGATATGTCTATCCGCCCTTTATTTTGTAGGAATGGTTACCGTGCACAGCACTGAAACACTGTGCAAAGAAAACAGGAAACTGCATCCAGCCTGGGCAGGCTCACTCCAAAAACTATGTATTAGTCTCTTTACTAAATTGCTCTGTTAGCTTAATTTCAGAGGAGCTGAAGTCATAGAAGGCTGACAAACCATGAACTAAGCATCTTCTCATAGGAATTGCTAGTAGAGTACATCAGTAATTATCGGACACTTAGAAAGTTCTTCCTAAGGGATTCTGTTTAGAAAAGCATTTAAGATTACAGAAAAAAAATAAGAGATCTGCTTTCACATGTTTTGGGGTTAATTTTTCCTAAGGAAAACACATCTCCCCTCTACCTAATCCCCATCGGAGCTATTTTTAAGGAAGGAAAAACGTAAGTTTAAAAATCTAAAGATGATCTTTGAATTTAACTAACATGTATCATTCTAACAGAGAACATACCATCAATGCAACTAAGAGGAGATTAGCTTAAGAATTCTTTTTTCTTCAATGTGCACAGAAAGTCCTCTTTTGTCTCCCCTAGATTACTGGATAACCAAGAGATCTCTCAGATGTTATGTGATCATTCTTCTACAAAAAGTGATTGGTCTTCCCATGGGCAAAGTAGCAACCAGCTGCCTCCTTGGTACCAGTGTCACCTGGGCTTGTGTTGCTACTCGGGGTTTCCATCCTTCTGCCCCCAGGACAGCACACTAGTGGAAGCAGGGTAATAGGACTTGGAGGCAAAGCTCTCCTACCCACAGAAACCTTCCACATTTCTTGAGCCCACACCACAAAGCTGTGCCCTTTAGTTAGCTCCTTCCCACTGCAGGGACCTTGGACACAGCACTTCCCGTCTCTGCAGGAGGTAGGGAAGAGCCCGAGCTGGGGTCTCTCCCTTTGCTACCCATCAGTGTGCTCCTCAGACCAGCGAGCTAGAGCCTCTCTGCCTGTGGAAACAGCAGAGTTTCCAGGGACAGAAAACAGATTTGGGGTTAGTCAAGAGAGTCCCAAGGACCAAGAAAATGCAGTGTAATATGACACAATAATAATAAAAAAAATCTTCCTGTTAATGGTAGAAATCAATTAGAGGTTAAAGCTGGGCTGATCTTTAGTTGCCATCTTGAGAACAGCTTTTGACCTGTGGAAAGTGAAGTGCTGCAGTAATGAACTTTTGCTGCCATCTACTGAACATAGGAATTATACATCACACAGTTTTATAGTTTGGCTAGTGATCAAGTGTGAAACCATTTGAGTATATTTGCTAAAATATCTCTTTCATTAGAATAAATATATTTCTTTTTACAAGATATTCAGGAGAGTTTCAATTTTTCTCTCTTAACTATTACAGTCATGTAAAGTGATTCTGCTTTAGAAAATAAATATCTGTCCCCCTTTTGAAGAATATTGAATTCTTCTTTGAGAAGCCTCTTCTAACCAGGGGAGGAACAGTGAAAAGTCAGCTTTAAAAAGAGGATATGGAACTCTCATAATATGAAATACATTACTATTAATAAGAGTTAGCAGTTATTTTACAATTGTACCTTTTAAAAACGTTTGTATAGATTGAATTTTCTGTAGTAACAGTGCCTGAAAACTTCATCTTTGCTAGGATGGAGAACTGCCCTTGTATAGCCACTGTGATTTAGATGAAGGAGCTTCCAGTGCATAAATGCTGGCACTACCAAGATACTAATGGATTTGACCAAAGTGAAGTAGACTGCTTAGGAAGTTCTCCTAGCCAGCAAAAGCTGCAGTGCTTTGTTTTATTCCAGGATTGAACCAGTTCCTATATGTCCCAAGAATTGTCACTGAGTGTAGATAGCAAAAAGACCCTCTGGTCTTTTTGGTAGCGGCATTCAAACATACTCACACAAATATGCAAATGTTATAATTTTTTTTTCTTAAGGCATACTATCACACAAAAGAGCAATAAGTGCAAGAAATACAATACATCATCTGATTGCAATATATAAAAAACATATGTATGTATTGCTTATCTACATGGTATACGTGGACACTCATGGCCAAATTCTGCCCTGTTGGAAAATTAGACCCTGTTTTGCTTTGCTTTAAATGGAGGTGGACACACTTGCCTCAAAGATGCTATTAGCTTAAGGGTCATATGAATCTGGGCTATGGCACATGAGTCCAGCAGCCTGCCACTCTCACCAGGCACTTCATTCAGCTGGTCAAACATTCAGATACACACAGCTCCACAATACCTAAAGAACATGGTTTTGCACCTAAAAAGGTGCAAGATCATTGCTACAATGACATTAACTTCTGCCTAGGATGGCAGGAGGATTCAGAGGCATACATTACAATAGGAGTTCTGGCTCTTTTGCTCAACCTGCTTTAGAGTAAATCAGGATTGAGAGGCCTGATTTTCACAGAATTACATTGGTGCGAAGCTAGTTGAGAATAGCAAATAGGATCTGCTGCCATTTGTATTCTTCTGCAAAACTATAAATTTCCACATGAGGGAGCTTCTTGCCCATGAAATTCATAGCTATGATGCAGGGTGCTTTCTTTTGAAAAAGGTGCCAGTAACGTTTTCCCTGCACAGCTCCTAACTTCTGCAGATTTCCACCTAATTGCACAGCTAAAAATTACAGCAAGAGCTAGTAGTGAAATGGTTAACAGATAATGATGATTGTCAGAGCTTATTAACCACAATCATTTTCAAGACATATATGTAAATCTATATAAATACACAAGTGTGGTGTATAATCTAAAACATACAGTGTAGATCTATAAACATTCCTGAGATAATTTCACTATGGGAATATTAGTTGCAACTTCCTGACTTCACTGTGTTGGAATTCATATCCATGAACATTAATTTAGAATTAGTCTAAATATTTGTTGAGGATTAATCACCTGATAAATTTAGCTCTTTTTCATTTTTATGAATTATTCATCATCTCCTTTCCTTTCCGTTTATGTTGGTTATTTACATGAATTCAATTCCTAATTCATGCTAAAAAAAAAAATCCAGAATTCCAGGTGATTTGTAAAATGTTCCCCTAGGAAACTGTGTGGTGACTTGTTATTTTTTCTATTTAACACCAACATTTCATGGTACCATTTTTCTTCTTGAAGGACTTGTCAGAATTTTTAGAGAGAGAAAAAGGCATAAGCAAGTTCATACAGCAAATATTTTGCAACAAGTGATCTTTTCTGTTTGTGCCTCATATCATGAATGCTTCTGTAAAACACTTGTTCTCTAAACTTACTTATATAAAAGTAAAAGCATGTTGGCATGTAAGTTTGGGAACAGCTAAGTATTACTAGGTGTGCCTGCAGGAGTGAAGAGCGATCTGAAACGGCCAAGTCGATGTCTATTTGTGAGCTCTCTTGGCAGTACCCACACAGCTCTGACCTGAAGGTATAGCTCTGTATTTCAGTTCTCTGCTATCTGAAGTAAATACAAGATCTCCTACTCCACAGCCTTACACATAGAAAATACCCGAGTCTGCCAAAGGAAGAGGATGATTCTGTCCCTAGGAGTTTGCTCTAGGTTGGCCTCAGGCAGGGCTGAAAGAAAAGTTATCAATCACCAGATATTATGAAGAAGGAAAGAAAGCTTTTAGTGGAATTCCCAAGGGGATGAAAGCAAGCACCCTCAGCGTAGGGCAGTACAAACAGTAGGTGATTTATGTGCATCCAGCACATAGACCTTATTGCCTGCCTCCAATATAAGCAGTGGGAGCCCAGATTTTTTGAGTCCAGTTTAGTTCAAGTCTAGCACCACAAACCTTATTTTTAGCAGTCACTCATTAAATAAATCTTTGCCATAAAATTAAATTACTAGCAAATCTCTGTTCCCTTCTTACAACTCCCTAAATAGAGACCATATTTAACTTCCCATTGGGTGATGTCTATATAACTCAGATTGTTACTATTAATTAAATAACAAATCAGAAAATGACTTCTAAAATTATGAAAACACCAAAGCAAAACCCCCAGAACACTCAATCACATGGTTAATAACTGGTACCAGCCCTTGCAGAACATGAAAGTCTATGTTTGGGAAACCCTTTGATCAGTGACGCTGCAAGCCTTAGTCTAATCTTTCATGATTTCGCATGCAGAAACATCAAAAGAGGGAGAAGAGAATAGCACTGTTCCAAAGCAACAGTGCTCTGTATGAAAAGTATATGTTTAGCTACAATGCACATAAAATATAAGTGGGATATTAATATTATTTACATGAGACATTGTAATAAACATCATCAGTAGCTCCTTTTATTTTCCAGCAGAGAGCATGGATCTGTGTAGTTCAAAATCATGTCCAGAGCTCAGGGGATTTCTGGAAGAAAATGAAAAAGAATTAGGAAGTATCTAATGTATAAGTCTTCAAAGCAAGAAGATCAATTTATGTTCTTTACTTACTGAAACACATTCTGCATATTTTATTGTTTCTGTCATCTTGTTATAATCCATCCAAAGAATTTTCAAAGAACATTAAGTCCTACAAATAAACAAACTATGAATGGTAAGGAAGGTGCAAAAATGAAGTTATTATCAAAAGCAATACTTGTAGGCTTTTGTTATATAAAGTAATTAGATTAACTCAATCGCTTTCTATTATTCTGCCACTGAGCAACAAGAGTTTTGTAGGAGGTAACCTCAAAATCTAAAATCTCAGGAGAATTACATTTCTAACCTAATAAAACTAAAGCATCTGAATTGTTGTTGTCTTAAAGCAAGCAATTCCCAGTCTAACTAGTTTTTTCTTCTCTATTCCTTGATTCAAGTGTTCTAGATAATTTTGGCACCACTGCATCCTAATATTAACATGTTAATGATGGCAAAAAGAGACATACACATTGAAAAAATAAATTCAAACATGGCAGGCAAATATCAATTCACAATTTTTAAAACTGTGCATCGCAACTCCACCCTTAACCCTAGCCTGAAGTATTCTCCCTTCTCTACAGAACTCTCATTCCAGCTGGGGACCAGACAGTTACAACAGCAAATTTAAAGACAGTTGGTTGGTTCCGGAACTTGAGAACTACAGTCAGTGTTTTAAATTACTAAGAGATTACATATCTCTATGAACCAAAAGATCTGTTTTGTAATACACACATTCAAATGCAACAGATAACACCAGGGGTTCTGGTAGCTGTGCTATAAACCTTGATATTTGATCTGGCTGTATGGATTATTAAACTGCATTTAGAATACTATTTAAATAGACAAAATAACATCAGGAACTTAGAGGTGCAGAGCATAAAGAAGTAAAACCAGTCATGAATATTTCATGTTTTTCAGTTGACACCTTTCAGGTATTGGGTTTGGCTTTTCTCTGCAATGCTCCTCTGCAGGATCACAGCTGTCAGGAAGAACTTTGGTCCCAGTGTGCTCAGTTGTGCTGTAGGAGCTTTTGCATACTTACAATAAGGAAACAAGCACCAATCATTACTGCCTTGATTCTCACATCAAGATCCACTGGGACCTGGATCCCAAAGTTGGCAGTGTTGGTAAATACATTGTTTACAAATCCAGACCAGTACTTGGAAATTTTGCCAATTGTTGACATTTCATTGAGAGCTTTTACCTGCAGAAATGAAGAGGTATTAACCTAAGTGTAAATAGATCAAGTATACATTGGTTATATACATCCCCACAACTAATGATTCGACCCTGACATGCAGAGTATGCTATAGTTGTCAGGATAGTTTTTTTATTCTTCTCTCTTAAATGCACATTTACCTACAGAATGTCACACAAAAAAGGTTCTCTCGAATTTTGAAACAACATTATCTTTAAGAGCAGATTGAAAAGCAGGGGAATGCCATTATGAAATTTTGTACTGCTTTTCCTATTCTTCCACAATTATTTTTGTTTTCCTTGTTCTTCTGATATGCTCCAAGTCACAGCAGTACCATTTCTGCGGCCCACTGTACCTCCTGACTGATGCAGCCATGTCCATCTCTCTCACTGTATACTGAAATTTGAGATAGCACCTCCTGAAGTGTGTCAATCTGGCTAATCAGGAGCTGATCAAAACAGATGTTTTATGATTCTTTAACTTAGGCAAAACACTTTGTTCATGTTAGAAAACTCTGCCCATGATTTCTTCTAGCTTCTCCATTTTCCATCTTATCTCCCGACTGTATCAACAGCTTCCCAGAATTACTTTTCTCCTGAGGAATGCTGTTAACTGGATGCAGACATGGTGGACAGTAATACTGTTCTTTGTTCTCAAGTCTGAGAGCGATGAAGGCAGTGGATTTAATGCCAGTCTTCAAGAGACTGTGAATCAGACACTAGTGACTGCATGGGATGAGATCCTGAGCCTGTCAAACTCAACAGTTGAGCTCTCATGGACTGCACTAGGACCAGAATTTCACCTAGGGAAATGTTTTCTTCCTGGAGGTAATTTTCATTCCTATCTTGAAAATATCTGTAGGAAGCTGAGTCTAGAAGCCAGGGACTGTAGTGCCAACAGACTGTTTCCATTCTGTTCCCAAAATTATAACATTATATTTCTTATGATAGAGTATTTGAGTGAGACATCTATGCAGAGCAGTAAAACTTAAGTATTACAATTTTTAAAGAAACATACCTCAAAGTCAACATCTTCAAAACAGCCACAAGTTGCATATGGGCCAATTATTTTTAGTACATCTTCCTTGCTTTCATTCTGTATAGTAAATTTAGGCAGAAAGGGGTCCCAGTTCTGGATAACATAGCCAGCTATTGTACCTGGTGGGGACTGAACTTCTAACTATCAAATAAAACAAAACCAAATCTTAAAATCTAGTTTTATGTAAGTATATAAAATTCCATAATACCGTATTATTTACATAATTACAAAATATCTATTTACCAAGTATAATTATATATAATTTTACTGAACCATGAAATGGGTATTAGAAAGGCTCTATAACAGCGTTTTCAAATATATTGAATAATCATAAGCTAAAAAACCGCACCAGAAGTTATCATCTTACATATGGTATAAGATTTGAGAAAAAGCAATAAACTCAAATTTTTTAAAATGTAATTAGCATCTTGTAGGATTTTTATACAGTAATTAGGCTATCCAGGGATCTTTCTTCTAAAATTCTTAATGCAATATTGAGAAGGTAGGTAGATGACACTATAAAACACTTTCATAAAATAAGATAGATATGTGAGTGAAGGAAAGTCAAAAAAAATGAAAAAGGATCTAGTTTTCTAAAGGAGAGGTGTGTTTTTCACTAAAAGCAGTGTATTTCTAAGAGTTCTGAAAATTCCTACAGATACACAGCCTTACAGAGGTACAGACTAATGGAGTGATACAGTGCGACTTTTTGATAATATCCACATGTATTAACAACGTCGAGGAATTTTCCACCTGTCACATCCTTTGGGATTACAGTGGGTGGTTTGCACTTGTAGGTGCTAGCGTGTGCCAGGGCAAGGAGTGTTTTAGGGTGTTACTTATGTTTGCAGAGAAATCTGTATCATCAGTTTGAGGCTTTATTGGGATGGCAGGAAAGCAGGAGTCCACAAGAGAAGGGAGACGTGCTGGGAATGTTACCCGTGAGAAGATCTTGCTTATCAATAATTACTTCTACAAGAAGGTCTATTTGTAAGAATGCTTTTTGAAAGGAAATGAAAGAAAACAGCCTGAAAGTCTGCATACTGTTTTGATTCTTCTCTTAATTGCAATATTGCCTTGCTACACGAAGTAGCCAGAACAATAACCATCCTCCATGGGGTTCACCGGTCCGGCAAGCAGGCCCGAGAGTTCCTCCCTGACAGAGGTCGCACGAGGCTTCACTACTACTGTTCACATACGCCGAGATACTTGGACAAAAGGCAATTAGGATTTGCTCACCTCTTGCAAGAAGCATGGGAACCAGCAGCTGTTGCATCTCAAGGGTCTATTCACTGTAATCACTTCCCGGCCTGTGTTATCAGTAATCCTTATGGTGAAAGACCTTATAGGCGAGCAGAAGTTACGATTGAAGCAACCATTTTCTTCCACAGCAAAGTAAACTCTTTGTCCCAAATGGTTTTTTATTTCATATTTGCTGCAGGTCTCTGTGCCAAGTAAGGCTAACAAAGCAAAATGAGTAGCCTTAGTATACTGTTAGAGTTAGCCTTTACCAAGACTCATCAAGTTCAGCTTAGGTGTTTATATAACATCAGTCTTCTCTAACATGTATTCTTAAAAAAAAAAAAAAAAAAAAAAAACAAAAAAAAAAAAAAAAAAAAAACTATGGTATGAACTGTTTAAAAACTATTTTGGAATGACAACACCAATAAAATATAAAATAATGATGAAATAATGAATTAAAGCTAATTTCAGATCCGTATTTTGAACTAAGGCTTAATTCAAGGGCTTTGGTTTGCTGCATCCTGAAGTTCCTATCACAAAACAGAATTCATATCCTGAGTTTTGATCTGGGCTTTTTATTATTACAGACTCTGTGAAAAGTAATGACATGAAAGTATTGCCCTTCAGTGACAAAACTTTCTCCCAGAGAGGTAACCAAGAATCAGGCCTAAAACATTTGAATAGGAGAAAATGAAGAGATTTTTTCACTTGCAGAACTTCATATCTTTTTAGTACTTAGAAATTTTGAGGAAGCACATAAGTACAATTTATTGTGCTCTATTTTGTGTCTTCCAGCATTTCATTCTTTACTTACATTCTCTACCTTGGATCGCAGCATGTTACTTATTGTTAAAGACAACCATCTTTCCAACTTATGGAAAAACTTAAAATTTGATAGTTTTGAGGGAGAGGTTTCAGGGTTGGAGCAGTTCCTTATTGTAGCCTCTCTCCCCTTGTTGATTTGCTGCAGAATAGGCATAAACAAAATGAACTTTCACCGTTCCAACAATACATTACAGGCCTGATGCAAGGGGAGTGAGAGTGTTTGCAATGACTTCACTGAGCCAGAGGCAAGACTTAAAATCATCTGAGATATCTGTGTCAATGCTGTTAAAGAGCAATGAGAATAACACTGTACCTTCAACAAGCTCCACTTGCTGGTGAATAATTATCCGGTCCAGCTGTTAAAAAACAAACAAACAAAAAAAAAACAACAAAACGCAAGGTGATGGATGCTGGAAAGTTCTGGAGCTGTCAGTGATCACTTGTCCCTTTATATTGCTTATCTCACATGTAACAGGATTTTTCTTTCCAGAAGAGCATGAACTGGGTGGCCTATAGGTATCTCAAGTCATGATTTGGATATCTGCCTGAAGTGATAGCTGAAGCATGTGGCCTTAGGCATTGCAGTCATAATTTACTTGTGCATATGAAGAAAATGATCTCCACTGGGGAAATTAGGAGGCCAACTGCAGTGGAAGAAATGTATTGAGAAGCAGGACAATTTTCTTTCCTGTTCCTCCCTTCATGTTTTGGCAAAGACTAAGCACAGTCCCTGCTTGCTGTACCTCAAAGCTAAGGGCAAGTACTGAGCATCAAGACAGTGCAAAAACGAGGTAAGTTTGGACTCAAGCTCAAAATGTATCACACCATCTCTCCAAAGCACCCTGCAGGAGCAGATAAGGGTCAGGCTATAGACCAGGAGGTGGCACAGCCGTAAGATAAACACCCTTGGTTTAAAGCTCTGATTTCAAATGCCTCAGGACTGTGCACCAAGACCATGGCAAGCACATCAGCGGTCACTATAGGGCACCAAAATGAGCAAAACAATAGTTCCCTAGAGAACCTCTCAGCTTACTGAAACTATCCCCGTCTGTGAGTTGATTACAAATGTAGGAGAAAAACTGTTGGCTACAATAACCAGCTTTTCTGCGATTACTGTCTTTCAAACATTACTCTACTCTAGAAAGCAGTCATTAATATTATAAACCCAGCTAGACTTAATTTCACTCTAACTTCCAGTTTTATGTGACTTTAATGTGTGGTTTATGTGACAATTTAGGCCTTGCTAATTTCTTTTCCTTAAATTCCTGATGGGCAAACACTTGGCACAGGATTTTGCCATTAGTCACAGCTGAAAACAGAAAGCACACAGTGACCTTCAGAGAGCAGCATGTCACAACTCAACAGAGTCTGTATATTTTACAGTCGGTAACTCTTGCCTGGTACCTATTCAGACCATTGCTGCCATTTGTCAATTCTGTTCCTCTCCAGCAGCGAGTCTAGGCTTCAAATAAAAGCTGTAAGAAAGAACTTCCCTTAGCCCTTTCATTTTTGTTTGAAATGTGCATGCAAGTAATTAAAAAAATTATTCAGACTTTAAAATCTTCTCCCAAGAATCCCTGCTATTTGTAGTTTGAATTTCATGAGGCCCAAGAACTCTTGGAGCTTGATTGATTTGCCCAATGTAGATTTTTTCACTGGAAAATAAAAAATTTTATGAGCAAAAACTGTTAGAAGTTTAGAGTGATTTTAGCCTGTGTATTAGTTTGTGTACAATGTACTCAATGACAAGTTCAGACAATATGGCAAGTGCAGTATCACTTCTTAGGCTTGCTTGCTTCACCATTCACTGGATCCTGTATGAAGGCTATCCTGATGCACCTTTGACTGGGGCAACTGTGGTTTAAAGGAATTTTTCAGTTGCATCTGAAAGCCCTCTGAAGCCCTATGATTTAGAAGGGTTGATGAGTTCTCTTGACCTCACCCATGTTAAGATTCCTTATACACAGTTAACTATGTCTGCTCAGTTTTGTGGGCATTACATTTACATCTGATCAATCTAATAAAGTCTAAGAAGACTCAGCAGCTTCTTGCAGAGCTGTGTAAGCCTAGATGGCAGCAAACACACTGATGCACTACTTGGAAAATACTTCCCTGAGTTCTCTTACCATGTTCCTTCGATTTTCATGATGGACACTGCATAATTACTAGTACTATGGCTGTGATATAGAAGATAATGATTTGAAGGAAATCTGTCTTGTAGGAAATTGTTTAAAGAGTATCACTTTTGCAATGATTATAGAGAGCATAGTATCAGTTTACCAGGGTAGAAACAATTTACCACTGGTCTCTGATGCACCTCAAACAGAGGGGTTGATTGCTCCTCAGTCTCTTCCACTGACTTCAGTTGTCTGTTTGCAGAGTGAAATATTGCTGTTTGGCCTTAGAGTACAGGACAGAGGTTTTCCTTACCTATAATCCAGTACTACGTGCTGTGTTCTTGAGTTCCTGTTTAGGATAAGACCATAGGGATGTCTCTGTAAGATTCACTAAGTTCTTGCTTTCAGAGGCAAATATGGTTTTAGGAAGAAATATATTCCACTTTCCCTAATAAACCTAGCTATCTTCATCACTCTTATGGGAGGTAATCCTAGAACCTCATTTCTATTTGTCATCCTATATTTATTCACAGCCACTATCTACCTACTCTTTGTTCTGTTAAGATCATTCTGTAAATGAAATGTTTTTTCCCTCAGGTCATTTACTCTGCCAGGCATGAGAGCTATCACAGTCCCCTCTCTGACACCATTTTTCTAGCCTAAAGGTGAAATGTTTACATTCTTGTTTCAAAACAGTCTCTGTTCCCCATGACATTCCAGTAGCACTTCTGTGTTTCAGTGTGGACCTCTCTTTCCCAAACTCACACATGAACAGAGGAGACAGTTTTATGGTCTTCTCAATGGCAACAACACATTCCTAATTCTGCTAGAAACATCCTGCACCATGCATTTTAGAATTCTTTCATTACTTGAAAATCTCTTAGCACATCTGGAAAAAGGCAAATGTCTCATCCCAGGAGTTGTGAATCCCATGCTCATTCTGCAGGCAGATCTCTCACTTCCAGTCAGATCTCCTGTTCTGATACAATCTAATCCATATTACTTTGATTCAGCACACAGCAAGTATTACTAGTATCCTACACTAAAATATTCTGCAATGCATGGGAACTCTAGCTGTGGATGTATGTAAAATGCCAAACAGGGGAGAAGTCTCTAAATATATCTGAATACAAGAAAGTGCGAAGCAGGACCACATCAGAAAAATGATCATAAAGTAGAAAAGCAGAAAATGTAGAAAGAGAAGGAGTGGTATTTGCTCCCTACGCTCACAGATATTAGTGAAGAAAGCAGATCCTCAGGACTTCCTGAACAGGAAAGGTTACAGCGACAGTAATAAGAGGCTGACAGCCTCTTATTACAAGAGTAACAGCACTAGTAGCAACATAGAGATTTGCTCAAGTGTCATCCTGGGACCTTTCCTATTCCAGCATCTTGGGTTCATGGCTTTATCCTAGAACAAACATTATAGTGAACAGAGATCTGCAGTTGAAGAGAAACAGTTAAAATAGTCATTTTGTCATTATTGTTCCCAACCTCTTACTCCAGGGGATCTTGGGATACTGGCACAAACTTATGGATGTAACTAATAGGGCTTCAAGGTACATTTAAAAGCAAAACTTTGATTAACAGCCAGACCTAACCTTGGTGAAGTCAAACCTGCATGAGGATTCCTTAGCACTCTTCATTTACTCTCAAGCATTCAGATCTACAAGTCTTACTTTAAAGTATCATATTTGGTTAAATGAACAAACAACGAAGAGCCTTGATAGAAAACCTGCAAGTAATTCTTCGCTGGCAAACATGGTTGTTCCAGAAAGCTTAGCTTACAATTGCAAATATGCTCTCCATGCTTTTCGGACTGCAGAGAAAACTGAGGCTAATCAGAGAGCAAGATCTAGGGAGACCATGAGGGTCACAGCACAAACAGTATGATTATCAAGCTAAGAATAAGCATGAAGTGTTAGTTCTAGTTATGGTTCTGATAGTGATTTGTTCTTTGTCTTTATGTCAGATATAAAGCTTCTAAAAAAGTGGTGTAATAGAATTTGCTTGCCCACATTGCATGGATAAATCTGAGGTATAATTCATGTTTGTACAGAAGACTGAATATGTAACCTGCCAGTGTGCACTACTGCAATCACTTTTAGACTAAAAATGTAACTTCTATAAGCTGTGAACAAATGCTCAGGTAATTGACAACACATCAGTTTGTGCACAGGCATTATGACATGAACATCATAACTCTACATGAAATATGGTTTCTGAATGGTCTCCCACTTTAGTTAGCTAAGTAGCTTCCGTTCCAAATAAAAAATATATCCAATTCCAGTTTTTATAAAAAAACTACTGAAATTTGTATTTAACACACAAATGTTAACTGAAATAAATATTCTCTAGCACCATCACATGCAAATGCAGCAGCGTAACATATCAGAATGACAATAACCTGACTACACTGAGGGCCTGACTCTGCCCCTTGCCCAAATCAGAGTGCAGGAAGTATTACTAAGCATATACAAAAGTGACATGATCCAGCCATAAATGAAATGCAAACTAGACTTGATTTTAAAGTAGCAGCAATCCCCCCCTTCAAGAAAAAAAAAATATATGCTGGAAGGGGAGAAGCTGTTACGGAATAGAGCAGCTGAGAACTGTTGGAGCCACTGGCCTCAGCCGAGGCTGACAGGCAATCTGCAATTTAGGAACTGAGAGGTTTCCCGAAGTGCTGACGGACAGCTGTGCATTTAGCAATACGGCTGAGGCGGCTTTCGTATTCCCTTCCCCTCCTCTACCTACAGCTCACTCACTAGCTCACGTTTCCACATCCTTCCCCGACTTGGGCTCTGGCATATTCCTGTCTCACAACTCAACTCAGAGTGGTGCTGGTTTGCAGCCACCCAGGCTACTCACAAAGTTGTCTTGGGAGCTTGCCTCCTGAGGACCTTACCTCTACCATGGAGAGTATTATCATTGTGGGCACAAGGAATTTGCCCAGACCTTCACGTTCCTCGGAGTGTGGGTTATAAGGAGATGGCATACCTTCAGCATGCATTGTTTTAATCTTTTTTAGTCAACAAGAGTTTAATAGGAGTTTCCTTGAGAAATAGCTCTTAAGAAACTGAACAGGAACCGGGGAAGTGATGACAGTGGGGTACTAGTATGACCTAGACCAAGATCTAGAGGGAAGAAAGCCATTCTTTTTGAGCATGAAGAGCTGCATGCACAGCAGATGGATTTCTATAAAGTAGAAAAGTATGCACTAGTCTGTGCTAGGTTCCTTATATTAGAGTAAGGGGAAATACTTAAAACTACTCTCTCCATCTCCACCTACTCCATCTGAAGAAAAAAAAATCTCTCATTCTAAACTTATCAAAGAAATACATGAAAAAACAAAATAATTCTAACATTTGGAAATATTCAGGACCTGGCTCAGGTACTCCAGACCAGGTGGCAAGTTATTAGAGTGCAACATTTGCTTCCAGACACCTGTCAGTTCAACAGGCTTATTCTGCTCAGGAAGATCAGAAGAACCAGGGAGATGATCCTTAAAGATTGGATTTATTTGTCCTTGAGATTCTGCGGAAACAGAAAAGAACATTAGAAGTGAACAAGGGCAAACAGCAGGTAGTTTGGATCAAAACTGAAAAAATAATGTCACACCCTGGATGTAATTCTATTAGCATTTTAGTCCGGATCAGGAATGAGGCTCTGAAGTGCATCTCCTGGTGGTCCCACACTTACAGCACTTTGGTTTGCTCTATGAAGCAGTCTGAGTGTGCAAACTGAATTCCTGTTAGATGAAACTAAATGAGGAGACATGACCATGGATTGCACCTAATTCACTCTAACAGCTAGTGAGCACTTGGTCAGTGGGACAAGACTAGAGCTAGACTGAAGTCACATGCAGTTGGGCTCCAAAATCCTTGGCATAGGAGTTTAGCACACAGGCAGTTTCACCCTACTCCCACTGAGCTACCCTACTTGCTGACACAGAATGTGGCTCCTTTCTAGGAGATTAAAGGCAATATATTTTCTCTTAATTAGAGACAATCTTTTCAGGAATCTCAGATTCCCAAACCTGGATGTTATAGCCCTGATACCAAAGGCTACAGCCCCTTACTGTATATTATTCTTTACTATCTTAATGGAAAGGAGGTCAGATGCCATTAAGCTGTGTTTTCTGGTTTGCTACTGCAAACACTTTTTCAGGACACAGCGCTGCGTTACCTTGACAGGTATTACTAAAGGGTAATAAGACTATTTTCTGCTATAGGCAATTATATGCATGCATCCATTCATATGCACAGGAATAGTTCCTCAGCCATTTGATTCTCAACAAACTCGTACTGGTTTTTATCAGCATCTTTTCACTATGTTTTTTTATGCTCACCATAGTGGAATAAGAAAGAGCAAGCTGAAGCTCTCTGCACATAAACAAGTCTTATTAAATTGAGCTGCTGCATTTAGATAGTAAAGCAGTTCCCAAACTTTCTTTTTTTCATTCTTTTTCTCTTTTTTTTGTTTTTTAATCTCCTGTGTGACAATACTTAGGCCCAATGGGATTTGAGGTCCAGATGGAATTTTGGCTGCAAGAGTGAAGTTCTCTTTTGCAGCTGTGAGTTTAAATGAGGTCCTTTAGCATTATCTGAACTCGCTGTGGCTGATTCATCGTTAAATCATATTTTGATCTTAATTTAACTTTGCAGCCACTGCTTTCTTTCAAAGTCTGAGTCCACAGGAAGAAGTAGTAATCCCTTTGAATTTGTAGCTGGCTTTTAAAAATGTATAACTGGGTAATAAATATTTTATATGCTCTACTGAATCATTTTACCTCACAGGGCTCTGTTACAACTCTTGTTGTTACACGAAATGCCATGAAGTTCCCTTGGCCAAGTGTTAGTGTTACTCTTGAATAATGATAAAGAGAAAAGACAACAAATCGCAGTTCTCCCAGTCAAATTTAAGCTATACAAAAAAAAAAATCAAACAGTAAATACATTAAATATTGATGAAAATCTGAGCTAGTCAGAAGCTTTGTCTATTTTTGTGGAAGTTCCTTGTTTCATTTATGGTATGGGAACACTTAAAAGTTACTGTATGATACAGTGAGCATTCTGTATAATTGTAATTTATAGAAAGAGTATTAGCACATTCCTTCATTGTGAAAACTCTACATTACATAAGATTTTTATAGCTACTGCTAACTACTATAAATAAAAATGCACATAACCAGATCTCCTTTACAATGGCTGCAAAGGAAGCAAATCCTCCCTCCCAAGGGAAAAACGCATACTCAAAGAGCACAACAGTGCTCTAACACCTGCTGGCTCCTGTACACCCTTCCATGCTATAAAGGCCGAACGCCTTAAGTGTGTTAGAGCAAGCACTTGGCAAATATAAATGAAACACTGCCAAACTCCATGAGCCACCATTTACCTCTATGTCACCGGAGCCCTGTGGCCTCTATGGAGTTGCATTCATGTTAAGAAAAAACAGGTTTGGGTCCTTCTGCTTCATTTTAGTATTTGATAGCACAGGAAAATGAGTTTAGAAAACTTTTGAGATTAGCATACTACGATGTTTACCTCCAGTCCTAACAACCCAACTGGCTGCAGCTAAAGACAATATGTGACCAGAATGAATCCAAACTGGACTAATCTGATTCAATTCAATTATTCTGAGATTTTTTTCTACATGGTTATCAGGACTGACCAGTGTTAAAAGTGAAAAGCATTTACTGATAAGATATTCTCAAAGTGGAACATGAAAGCTGTGCAAAAATGATGTTAACCTTGGATCAGTGCATGCCCTTCCCATACATTCCATGCTGACAGGTTTAAGCACAAGGATACAAACAAAAATTTTCGAATGTAGATGCTAACATTTTGTAATATATTTTGCTCAAGTAATATTCTAATATAGATTTTAGTCTCCTTAGGAGCCTCTTAAATGCTGAAATATTAAAGGGAGTCAAAACAACTCCTTTTTGGCTGCTGTGGTTTTAGCCTGAAACTCTTATTTCATCAGACTGCTGATTCCTGGAAATGTTCAAGACTAGTTTTCTGTAAACATGATCTAAAAATATAGACTACAGATGCACTTACCTTGAGAGGCCATGAAGCTTCCTGAGTTACTTCTTCAAAGAAAGCCAGGTTAAAAGAAAAGGCTTTTCTTGTTGCAGCAAAGGAAAAAAGAGCACAGCATGCACAAAACTTCAGAAGGTGTCTGTCTACTTCATATCAGCTTACAAAAGAACTGGAGGAAATGCATTGCCTTTCTCATGTTGCAGAACACCGCATTTTACGTCGATGGACAACAGGGGGAGATGATGCTAACAAACAAGAAAAACATTATTCAAGTCATTTGCACTAATAGAAAGAGGAAGGGTGTTTTGTGAATATGAAGAGGCAAAACTTCAATGTACCTACCAGCTAATTGAACATATTAGATCTAAAAACCTGCCTGATAATGTACGCATATATTGAGACTATACAAATTCCATCTAATCCAATATTTATCTTTCCATTTCTCACAGGCTACCCACTAAAGACACACCTGCCAGACATACCCACCTGTATTCCTCTACTGCTGGCCCCTGGTCAACATTTCCACTGCTCAGTGCAGAGAAAGCTACTTCGGGTTTCTCATTATATTCCGTTCATGTAGCAGCAGCCTCCTCTATAAGGGACATTGCTCCTGCACCAAGTGAGACCCAAATAGTACCCCATACATAGCTGCCCACCCTCCTGCACCATGCAGGGCTCTGCTAGTCTCCGAGAGATGCTTAAACTGAATTTGGAGAT
Organism: Rhea pennata; assembly: GCF_028389875.1. Classification (NCBI taxonomy): domain Eukaryota; kingdom Metazoa; phylum Chordata; class Aves; order Rheiformes; family Rheidae; genus Rhea; species Rhea pennata. The sequence goes on along the minus strand of NC_084671.1, from coordinate 16,351,322 downwards.
TTAACACAGATTGTCTACATTTTGCTTCAGACAAGCGCAGACCAGATCAAAACAGTGCCCATGTAATTACCTGCATTGCACTGAGAGAGAAAGAGGAGGAGAGACAGTAACCTTGACTTACCCACTCATATTTCTACCTCAAGTGCCCAAGTCGCCATGGAGATCACACACGTGATCTGCAGGCAGATATGATTCATGATTGCAAGAGTGGCAAAGCCTATGCACAGAGCCAGAAGGATCACAGTGAGGTATTGGGGACCACGTTCTGCTCTCCCTGCTAAGGCAAGTCCTACTGCTTTGAAATAGTCCGTAGGAGGGTATCCTAGCAGATTTAATTCCAGGGCTTACTGTTCAGGAATGCTGCTGATGAGGATCTTTGAAGGAAGAACAAACAAAAAAACTCCTCCTAAAGCAAAAAGCATACAGAGGCTGATTTTTATTGACTAAATGCAAAAGCATGTGTAAAAATTCAGCCATGCAAAGCTTCCTGGGAGTTTACAATTGCTCATTCAAGAATTCGTGTGGTGTGGCGGCAGGGCAACTTTATCCAGGCTAGCATCCAGTTATCCTGCTGCGTTCATCCCTGAAAACGGGGCCTGAAGGGAGAAGGCAGCCTATAGACAAAAATGTCTTTAGTAGGTAAGGAAAATGACACACTAAATAAATCCTTCTGGGATGGCAAGAAGTTTGACATCATTAGAAATAAATATTAATGATAACTAAAATGTTTTCCTTCCTTTCTCCTCAACAAAGATGTGCTTATCTAACACAGAATCTAATTTAGAAAGCAGACAGAAAAGCTTCCTAAAGCTTGTTTCCCAAAGAAAAAGGAAAGCTCCTGATAAATACAGTAAACCTAGCTTTGGAAATAATAGATGAGAAAATTTCAAGAGGCAGCTGAGATGACAGGGCATCCACCTACCTTTAAAAAAGAAAAGGAAAAAAGTTATTTATCTCCTAGAAAACCAAACAGCCAAATATTTCTGTTGATGCATAAAGAAAGTGTGGCACAGTAAGAAAATAAGGTGCTGAAAACAGACAAAAAGCACAGTAAAATCTTATGCTGAAAGATGTCTCATGCATTTAAAAAGCATTTTTGAGAAGGCCAAATACCCTCCTGTCTGCCTGAAGAGGGACGCATGTGAGCACAGATACAGCACGGTTGTACTGTACCATACTCAGTATCTGACACAGTTTTTGTTCATACAAGTGATGCTACCATTTAGCAGCTACCCCATAAAACAGATCCAGAGCTGGCTCCCAGTACCAGCTAGTTTTTCAGCTCAAGAGATGTGTGTGGTCCTGTTCCATACACAATTTTTATAGGGGGTGTATCTGACAGATGTAGACTGCCTGCAGAAGTGGTCCAAGACTAGCTGTGTTTCCTCTCACACCGTACCTCCCCTGCTGAGACGGTGCATAGGATGCCCTTGCACAGAGGGCTGCCCTGGACTTGCAGTGCTCTGGGGACAGCATAGCCTCCAGGTGCTGACGAGAAACCAAGGCCACAGGTATATTGCCACGATGTTCATTCAGGATTGTGGGCATTTAGGGCTGCCAGACAGCATATAGCAATTCAGGGACTGCTAAGTCTGTACTATTCAGATGGTTTGGAGTCAAAAAATGAAATATGAGGACACTTAAAATCAGATTTGAGAGTAGAAGATTCGTCCCAGGGATAACTCCCACAAATTTGAAGGGTAAAGGTTGGAAAGAGCATAGCCTAAGATCTCTTAAGGATTCATAGACATATTCCTCTATTAACATAGGTCTTTGCAATTAAAATTAGGTATTTTAATAGTTCTGTTATCTTGAAAAATTTTGTGTTGCTTCTAACACACTCATACGCAGGTCAAAAGGTGTCAGATCAGGTAACTGTTCCCCCTTGAGTCATTATTTATCAGTTCCTGCTCTGCAATCATTACTGTGATAGCACAAGAATAAAACGACTGCTATGCCATGCTGTGATAGCAATAAGGAATATGAGCTATTGGGCATCTCTTCTGTGAAGCTCATTCACAGCCTGAACATTTTCAACTGTTTTACACGGTCTGTTTTGCCCAAGACAGACTTCTTTGTCCTCGCCAAAACAGTTTGCCATACAGCTTTCTCAGACCTGTTTATTAATTACATGTTCGCTTAATGGGTTCTCTGATTTTTTTCAGCCAAGTATTTGGAAAAGTTTAAGTTCACCAAAAGATGATATCATATTTTGATATGTGTATCTTGAGAGCCTCAACTTACAGCCTGAAGTTGAATTCTGGTTTAGTTGGGTGTGCAATGACTGCATGGCCTTTTCTGAGTATTAGGCTCACTCGTGTACAAGTGTACACTAACCTTTTAGCACATTCACATATGCTAGCATTTTAGCATGTTCATATTTTCTGATACAATAACATACTATTCTTCAGAAAGTGATTAATTCCATTTTACCAACAACGTTATTTTCACACTTCATCCCACGCTAATAACAGATGAACTATCAGAAGCTTTTGACACACCAGACTATAACACACCCCGCTGCAGCAGAGGAGCACACGGGGAAGACGTCAGCAACGGGCAACACCACTTCCAAAATTGCTGTTGCAGCCGTGGCCGCGCATTACATGCCGGCCCATTCACTTACCCATAAAGCATCATGTCAGCTCGAAAAGGTTATTTCAAAGAGACCAGGGGAGTGACTGCAGATAGTATTAATCAACCAGATGGGTCAACAGAGTAAAGGTACAGTATGGCTCAGCATAAAAACACTTTTTTTTAAAAAAAAAAAAAAAGCATCATGGCTAGAGCCATAAACAGGAAATAGGAACAAAATTCAAAGGATCAAAGGATAAGAAAATGCTGATTTGAAGATGCTGTCCTGTTCCCCACCCTGCCCTACAAGCCTAGTGCAAAGTGTTTCCCCTGGCGCTCAATGGGAAAAGGAAGCACAGCAGAGGCACTGCCCTTTTCCCACCTGCGTGGATCAGCGGTTACACAAAATCTGCTTCTCCCCTCGTCCCTGGGGTCAAGAAAAACTCACACAAAAGCCAACAGCTCATCCCACCTCCCCTTGCAGGTCCAAGGAGCAGGTCACACGCCGTGCTGTACCAGCAGGTATGTTAAAGGAGAGCATGCACCACGAAACACAGCCAAAACCTCACGGAGCAATACCTGAGCTTCCCTGCTGCTCAGGAGGGTGATGAAGAGTTACTTTCCTTAATATATCACCTATTGACAGCATTAATGCTTCATACTGCTATCCCCTCATTTTTATAGAAAATTATACCAGCTTCTTCCCTTTCCTAGGCTTCTGCTCAGCACAGGGAGAAACATAGAGCAGAAATGCGGGAATCAGACTGTGACTCCATGCAGCATGCAGCTCTGACTTCCAGATTTTTACCCAGCATTGTTTTCTGCACTGGAGGAAAAAAAAAAAAAAAAAAGTTTCTTAAATCTGCCAGCACGTAACATAGATCTCACCTTGAACTTTGATTTCTGGAGCATCTTGCTTCAGCCTGTGCCTACAGTAACTCCTCCCCTCCGAGCACATCTGCAATCATGTTGAAATACTGCAACTAGCGCTTCGGCGTCTGCAACACTGGCCATCTCCCTCCCTCTCTCCAGTAATTTGACTGCACCGACAGCGCACACATTACACACTGCACTGTGGAACAGATTTCTGTCATTTATCTCTTGACAGTAGTTTTACCATTGCCATTCTACCAGGTGACTGTTGCACATATATTAACAGAAAAATACAACCTTTAAAATAACATTTTTCTAGCAGTCTGCTCTTTATTTTGCATTTAACAGAACCAGGAGAAATAGGCTCAGAATAACAATCTTAAAATCAAGAAAGAAACTTCAAAATCTTATATTTAGAAATGGTACATGGGTATTAAATATGCATCAGAAATGCTATACTATCCTCAACAAGTATTGATATGGCTTGGAGCCCAAATATACATCTAGATGTCAGCAAAATATAGCAATCAACTGGCAAATTCATAAACTGGCTTCCAAACCCTGTTATGACACAATAGATGAAGGGAAGGCTTTTTTAAAAAAAAAGATCAGTCACCTAAAAAATTGTGCTCTCATTAAAATACAGTACACCAAAGGGCTCTGAGCACCTTACACATTCATATTTTGATTTCCAAGCAGTTCTGAAACAGCAGCATGAGATGTTCAGTCCAACAAAACACCAAACTCAAATGACATCCTAATATTTCAATTTGAATAATTTTATACAGGGTTTAAGGATAAAAGAAGAGGAAATGTGAGCTTTGATTTGAGGGATTGATTTATAGGCAGCCCAAGGTAGTTTAAGCAAAAATGTTAAAGGAAAGAGTAGTATTCAAGACATGAGTATCTTATACCAAACTACATACCAAATACTCCTGTTGGTCATGAACTTTTTAACTGCTCTCTCCCCTCTGAGTATATTTACCTAACTATTGAGTACTCTAATTACCAAGGGAATTTCTTTCAGCCTCTGAACAGAGAGCACAACCATCTTAGTGATGTAGAATTTCTTCACTGGCTTTGAAAAGCCATTTAGTTAATATTGGAGCGACTTGTGCTCTGCTTTGGGGGAAAAAAATGACACTTCTCTCCTACTTGCATATCCTTTCCCCTTTCTCTACACTATAAAAAAATCTAAGGAAGTATCTATATGGCAAAATTTGAGTATCAGAAAATATTCCTTCTATTTGAAAATAAATTACATAGAAATCAACATTTGCAATGACTGTCATATCAATAGTTTGATTTCTTGTCAAGACACAAGGTCAGATCTACCATATCCACATTAACAAACGGTGCAGGGGGAAAGCAGCAGATCAGTGGGAAGAGGAAATGGGTGCTGAGGACCCAGCCCCCGCCCTGCAGCGCCTGGGGGCTTCGCTTTGCCTGGCTCTGGCAGAGGTCTGTGGCCGAGCACCGCGACCACCCGGGGCATCGCCGGTGGGCTCCTGGAGCACGGCCTCCAGGCCCCTTCGTCTCCCAGGAACCCAGCCCGCATGCTCCACGACTGCGCTAAAGCACCGAGCGAGGGTGACCAGGACGGCCCCGTAAAAAACACTACGTGAACTAAATCATCAACATAGCCAACGCTCAGTCAACCACAGCACGCGCTAGCGTACAACACATCACCCCTAGAAGGAGTTAAGGTGCAGTAAGTTTTTCACCTTGAGCAATTCTGTTAGAGATGACTGTCTGACGGGTGGGTTCTGCTGGTTCCATCTGTGGGGAAAAAAACAGCATTGCTGAGTTACTGTAGGAGGCTGCTGGCATCACTGCTTACAAATTAATCCCTACTAACAGGGATTCAATGACCTGGAGGTGAACAGTTTTGTGTTCACTTAGAGCACACTGTTTATTACATGAACAGTCCAATACCCCCCCCCCAAGGCCTACAGCTACTCTAAAACTATCAGTTGATCTTCACATCTTCAGAAAGTAGCCACTCCACATTATAATTCCAAACTCAAAACATTTCCTCACTTGTTTTGGGGAGGGGAAAAGAAAGATGGGTAAGACACAAGATTTAATAGCATAATGGTAACTCTATTAGGACATCAAAATTAATTTCAGTTTCCCTGAGGTATCTTATTTTAATTAACAAATTCATGATCCTGCTCTATTAATTAGCATACTGAAAGAATAATAAGTTTCAGATGAGCTTAATTCTAATAAAGCTTTTCATCCCCTAAAAAAAATAATAAAAGGAATTAAGGATCTCAATCCAATTTGTTTTCTACATTTAGTAGCATCTTCAGAAGTTCTACCTAATGCTATAGTATAACTATTACTCTTTAATAATAATAAAAGTCAAAGACATTTAGCTTTTGTACTTATCAGACCTATTGAAGGGACAGCAGTGGCCCATTTACCAAGCAAAGTAATTTTTGCAGGATACAAATTAATTTTATTTTTCATGTTATTTCCTACTACTGACACTGATAACCAGTAGGGATAACACTTTTTTTTTTTTTTTTTTTTTTTTAATAAGCCTTATCTGCAGCTGATTTTCCAACAAACCTATTCAGTAGCTCTTATCCATTAGCATCTCACTGGACTAAAGAGACTTCCAAGACAGCAGCTGGGAAATTAAGCTGAACAGCCAGTGTTTCGTGCCCGCAATTTACCTGGACCAGATCTGGAAGACGCTTTCTTTTTCCCAAAATTTACTTTATATACCTCTTTCCTTGTATCAAGGTTGCAAAGAGTTAAAGAAAGCTTGTAATGAAGCAGGTGAAAGATTTGTAGGGAACTAAGTAGTAACTCTGATAATTCATGGGACAAGTCCCAGCCTACAGAGTTCTGGTGAGTTAGTGGCAAAACACAAAGCGATTGAGCACTTTGTATTTCAAATACTCACTTTGAAAAAAAAATCACAGTAAGTTTTAGTAAGTTTTCTAGTTCCCAAACAGCAATGAATTTGTAGCTTCAGATTTGTGCAAAATCCTTAACAGCCCCCCCACACACCCCATGTGAAGCAAAAGAAGAGAAGAAAATATTAGAAAAGTGCCAAAACTGTAGATAAAATGCAATAGCTAAGGAGAAAATTTCTGCAGAGATGAAAAGATGCTGATGCTCACATGTACTGGATCAAATTCCTCTAAATACAGCCTGTTTCTTTAACCTAGTATCATCTGTAAAACAAGCCAGAGTAGAAGGGGGAAAATCTTAAACAGCAACATAGATACATGTGTGTGTGTATACATATACACACATGTATGAAATGTACAAATACATATGCACATGCAAATATATGTATATATATACACACACACACTTCAAGCCAACAGATTGAATTTTTTCAATATTCCACTAAAGACATTTACTGTGTAGTAGATAAAAATCAGACTAGAATATATGGAAAAAAGTTGAGTAATTGAAAAATAACAGTTACAATGGAAAATGCATTTATTAATACTTTTTTGATCTCTACCACTGCACGAATAGTTCCCATCTGTCTTCTACTGACTGTGGAGGAAGAAACTCTCCTGTGCCCATGAACAAGGTGCTTTAATAAGGATGGTCCAGATGATTCCCTGTCTTTCTGCTGCCTTGGATTTGACCTGGCCTGTTGCACTTCCCTTACATCCCTTAATGACACCCTGATGCTAATTTATCTCTGATCTGTGTGAGAACATGACAGATACTCTAAAAGTAATCAGAGTACAGAGGTCGTTACCACAGAAAACAACTTTTTTTGCAGTACTGTTAAAGCCATTAGCTACATTTGCTTTATTTTTCTGATGCCCTTTTCAGGTTCTTTCCCTTTCCATGTGGCCCACCGAGGACGTTAACTAGCACGTCCCTCGCATATCTGCAGACACTTAACAGTAATCATTCTTTGAGTTTAGTTTTAGTTCATTTGTGTCCCAGGAGAACATTTATCAGCAAAGTAATTATCACCCTATTACCTTATTATTTGCTTTTCTAAAGACTTTGTAACATGTTTGTTAACTATTACGGTTCTTCTGAGTAAGCTAACAGAAACAAAATCTACCTCAAAAAAAGAGCCTCTTCAGAGATTCATCACTAATAATTTATCCTCTGGTAACAACCTTAATCATGGAAGACTGAGACCACAGAGGCAGCGAACATCCTTACTGCCCAATGTATTTTTGATTTAGGATTCCAGCATCTCAGGTTTGAGATTAACTTGCAGAAATGAAGAGTTTGCAATGGGTTTCTCCATCACACATTCACACTAACACGATTTTGCTTTTGTAGGGATTCAACACAGATGAAGCCATTCCTTCTCTAAAATAAATAGAGTATTTCCTGAATGGGAGTCATGAATTGATGCTTAATAGTAGAATTAGTAATAGACTGAATAGCATCTCCGTTATCTTGCCCCTTTTCAGCTCCCATACTTATTGTATATCAGGTAAAAGTGCAGAAATCCAGGTTCCACATTTGTTCAACAGCAAAAATGGAGTTAAAAGTGTATTTTTCCCCTCCTACTAAATACACACACACACCATTTTCAGTGATTATACTAATTTCCTCTAATACTTACATTTTTAAATACAGCAGACAGACAGGATACAAAAATCAGAAAATGTAATGAATTACAGCTGCAACAAATAAGGATAATCAAATATTGGATAAAATTCTGCTCAGTTACTGCAGTATAATAGTTCGTTCTGGTGTCTGGGATCTGAATGTGGCCTCTTGTATATTTTTTTTATACAAAGAATTATACATTTTATAGACTCCAACATTTGGTTAATGGTTACTAAATCTGGCATTTACAGAGGCATTAGGAAAGCTGGTATTTATTTGCAATTTTATTTCCCGTATAGTGAGATGTGGAATCCATACAGCTGTACAATGAAGATGATTAGAATTGCTAGAAATGAAGGCCTCCTGGGAAAAAAAATATCAATAGCATAGTTTAACTACATGAACCATAACTGCATTATTAGCTCTGCTGTGCACTACCACAGGAAAGCTAATGACATGATTCTGAAGAAGCTTTATAGATTATGGAAAACTATATAACCTCTTGTGTTCCCATTGACAACACAGCTCATTTCAGATCCCTGCCATTATGGGAATGAAAACTGCCTCATTTTTCACAAACCTTGTATGGTTTTTTTTTCATGGATTTTAAATGTTAACTGTATGTGTGTGTGTAACTGGCCCATAGACCAGTACCTGGAATAACATTTGTTTAATCTTAGCTGTAGCAAATTCAGCAACGAATTGTGTTTCCAGGCGCAGTCCAAAGGATAAACTGGCTGTGGCACAAGGAGAGAGGAAACACGCACTCTCCACTCCAAACTTGTGCTAGCTATATCCAAAACCTAGCAAGAGAATTCATATCAAGTGTGAGCAGAACAAAACACTTTTCTCTGGAGTTCTAAGTGTACTTACAGTTAAATTTCAGCTTAAAAAACAGGCAACCAATACAGTTTTCTAACATTACGACAAAGTGCAATAATTATTTCCAGTGAGTTGCTCTCACTTTCTCTTACCACCTCCCACCCAATCCCCAGGCTGCAAAGACTTAAATGTATGAAAGACCATGACTTTTTCATTATTTACCAAAATAGAACAAAAGACGTAATCAAGACTGAGCCCAGAAACACAAAGTGATTCAAGACAAGCCTAAAACATTGGGTCTGGGACACATCACATCTCTGCAATTGCATCTGTTGCTTGAATAACTTGCACGTATTTGCTCCTCAGCTCCGTTAGTGAACTGCAGTAACCAAAGTATATTTGTTATTACTTTGTATGTGCATTTATAGTCTAAGTCTTTTTTTTTTTTTTTTTTTTTTTTTTTTGGCATTTCACCTCTGTGCAACAGGCTTTGATGAGGCCACGTTGCACAGCAGGGCAGGGGCTCCCAAAGCTCTTCTGCACCTTGTATTCATGGACTAGCACCTCTGAGGCGCTGTCCTTACTGCTGCAGGTTCACCAACAAAAACGGAACGAGCTACTTTTTTCCCTTGGACAGATTAAAAGGCAACTTGGGGACTACAGAACTGATAAACTGCAGCATCGCTGCAACTAAGCAAAAATACCTACGGGAGGGCAAAACCGTTTTGCCTGTCCAATGACTTTCCACACAGGTAGTCATCAACAAATGAGTTTTTCTTGTTTAAATCTTCCCCTATCGAGGTTATCTTCCTTGGGATTTAAATGAAAGTTGCTGCACATGTTTTAAACAAGGCAGCCCAGCCTGTCAGTGCTTTGAAAGCAGAGCAGTCAGTAAGCTAACACGTTTGCTCTGTTTTGTCACATATTTATTCTATATTTCTTTTTTCTTTGAAAAGATAAGGGAACTGAGAGGTCTGAGTGCAAGAAAGGAAGACTTGCATTTAAACCACACACAGGGAAGGAGGATAAAAAAATTGAGTAGAAAAAGAACTAATTTAACAGTTAAATGTCTTATTACTTACACATTGCCTGTATAACTTACCACTGTTGCAATTTACCATTTTGCAAACCTTTTCACACATTACACCCACTTCCACATCTTGAAACAGTCACCTTATGGAAAGCACTAACTAGCTGAATGAAATCTTAAAAAGGGAATTCATAACACACTTATGACTGCGATATATACAAGATATGATGGATAAAGAGGTCTTGCTGGCACAAGTTACTGAAAAACAAGGTTTCATGAGTATCTAGAGCTTTTTAAAACTGGGTCCTAAGGAAACATGCACGTTTTCAGGGTTATAGTTTCTACTGTCAAATTCTACTGAGTTTACTTATATGTGGTAAAATGTTGCCACCAAGTGGCCATTTTTTTCAATTACAGGGCGTCCTCACCCTCTGGGACAGGCTGCATTGCTCTCTCTCTAGGTAATGACCTTCTACTTTAAACTACTAACTGCCTACTATATAAATGTATTAATTCGGCTGTTACTGTTTATGCAATTAAGTTCACTAAAACTATTTTTGATCCCAGTTGCTTTGAATCTCCAGAAAGGAGGAGGAGATTTAGAGCATCTAAATTAGCAGTGTCTGATCTCTTCATTAAGAAAATTGAGCCAGATATTTTTCTTCTTGTAGCTGAGGAGCATAACATATAATTCTAATTTAACTAAAGTATTTAGGGAAACATTCCCTTCAATGTTATTGTACATACCCCCTAACAAACCGTAGGGGGCATTATGTTACCATTGTTCATTCTTCCAATTTATCAGTTCAGAATGATGCTCCGTTATTACCAGGCTTTAGGTCATCCTGTATTTGCACGAACTCAACAAGTAAGTGCAGAAACCCGCATGTTCTACACGTTCCGCTCTTTCAAAAGTCCTTCTCAGGACATCCAAAGCACAGGATACATATCCTTTCTTGTTACCTATAACTTAATACAGAACCAAACACACCTGAAATGTACAGATTATTATGTAAAGTGCCAAAAAAATATCTGATGGTGAGCGGGCGCACAAAGCGAGCAAGGGAGCAACGCCTGGGAAGAGGTGAGGAAGGCACTCGGCTTGAGTCCCGCGCCCCCAGCACGGGGACATTCCCACAGCCCCGACTTTGAACGAAACGCAGCTCGGCCCTGCACTGCTATTCCCTGGGGGGGCTTGGGTGCAGCTCACTGCGGAGGCCGGGTTAACGCACCCGTCCCGGCAGCTGCTCCAGAAGCGGTCCGATAACCTTTGCCACCTGCTGCGAAAAGGAGGTTTGGGGACCTAAAGGCAATTTCAAAACTGGCTTACAACTTTCGTTTACAGGAATTATTTTTAAGGCAGCAAGAAGCCTTTCAAATAAAATATTCATCGTAACTTAGCCTAAATTTGGGCGCTTTTTTTTTTTTTTCAAAAAAAGCAAGTGCTAATTAGCAGCCATAGTGTTGAATCTAAAATTACTTTAAACTTTAACCTAAAAGGAAATACAATTGATTGCCCTTGAAGAACAAATCGTTTTACATAACTGACTTTCCATAGTTTTAGAAATAAAAAGACAGAACTGACAGATTTGTAGATTGATTCATCTGAATTTGAGCCACATCAGAGGGAACACCATCTTGAGAATGATATTTAATACTCTTTAGAGCATCAGGAAGTCTCATCATTTTCTTACTCAAGGACTTTCAGAAATAAAATAAGGGAGGTGGATAAAAAGTACTAAATTGTAAAGTGGCAATGCAGAGTTAGATTCTGGGAGGAATCTTGGAAATAGCTATTTTTGTTAACAATCTTTGTGAAAATTCAAGCTTTTAACATTCATAAACTCACTTTTAGTTATAGGAAATGGCAAGCATTTTGAGAAAAAGAACTGGAGACTATACATAGAAAGGCAGAAGCTTTAACATTTCTGAACAATATATGAACAGCTGTATAAAAATGGTTCCCCCAGTTGAATATTATTTGTTACTTTTGAAAAGTGAGCCTCACTCCATACCACACAGTTTATCTCCCATTCCTATTAGCACAAAGATCCCTCAAATTCCAAAAAGGATGCATAGATAGCATGCTTTGGCTCATCTCTCAAAGCACATTTAATCTAGATCACGCTTTAGCCACCTCCAATGCTGCAAAGAAATTTCCGACGGAAAAGAACAAAGCCAACTGCCTCTTTCTATCAGCCACTACTCTCTCATGTCCTTAATAAAGGCAAGGACTGATTGCTTATTGACAGTAATCTACATGATTTTTGTCATCTCCTGGCACAGAAAGTAACATGGTTTTGAAAAAGAATCAATAGACGACCTATGGTATAGAAAGCACCAGCTACGGCAGCATCAGGAAAGTGCCAGTTGTGTTGCACTAAGACACAAGTGATTGAACAAGGAGAGAGTTCAGTGCTCTTGACACCTACAAAAACATTATCAAGAGAAAGAAAGCGAGATGGGGCCATCTAATTGTATAATATTGGAAGAATACTTGCATAATTACAGAGCTACAGTGACAGCTGCTTACAATGTCCGCTATCATACGCTGCAGGTGGTAATTTATCCATAGGTTTCCCATTCATTTGAATGGAAAACAGCAGGGAGTGGCCTCTTGGCATCCCACATAATGGCAGACACTTTGAGCAACGACCATGTGCTAGGTCCCCATTTTAATTTTGGGGAAAGGACATGGACTCGCCTACTGCTGAGCGCCAATTTTAAGGCTCTGTATTCTTTATTGTCAGAGATGTCACAGGACAAATAGGAGGCAACCATGGGACTCAACTAAAGTTCTTAGGACTGTTTATTACAGAACCGATTTCCACAAATTTCCCCTTAAAATGCAAGCTCTATCAAGTGCATGAAATGGTAAAGAACTGCACCATTTAAAATTCACAACTAAAATACCAGCAAGTATGAAGACAACTGTCGAAATAATAATACATATTTATATATACATACCTGTACATATGTAGCCTTCTTTATTTATACCTCAATTATGTCACTTCTAAAGAGGCAGTTTGGAAAGAAGGGCATCTCTCAGTGCATATCCTTTCACCTCCTTCATGCATATGAGTATACAAAATTCACCTCAGGGTCAGAAATCAAATGGTTATTACGGCTTCAGAAGGAACATCACACATGCAGTGCTCTGTGGTGTCTCACAATAGTCGCTTCATCTCTTCAGCTACCATCCGCTCTTTATTAATAAAGCGGTGAGCTCAAAACAGGGCAAAGCTTTAATCCTACACTTCTTTCAAGCAGGATGTTGAGCTATCCCCTCTTGCTCACGACCTTCTCATAGCGATTTCCATGTACCATATACTTATAATGGTATTTGCTTTATTTTTATTCCATTTCAGGGTATACATTCGTGTATTTGCCTTAGTCTTTTAAAGGCTTGTTGAGCAGTATCATAGATATAGCACCTTGGCCTTACCATGCTTGGGGAACTGCCAGTGTTTTCAGCAAGAACAAGTTCCAGTCACAGCCATGCCTAGGCTCCTCTAGGTGCCTTTAGGAAAAGCTGGCAGATTCCCTTTGTCACTTTTGCAGCTGGGTGGCATTTATGAGGTGCGTTTCATGTTCTCACAGTGTTAACCTGCATCACAGAAAAACACAAAACTATCATTTTAATTGGAGTAATCATAGGGATCATTCCTGCCACTGTATATTACATTAAGTTAATGAACTTTGGGAGATGCACTCAAACACATCATCACGATCAGACCAATTCATTATAAACTATATGCCTCATTTACATGGGCTCCTACTTTATTTTACTAGGGATGGGGAATATGCATGCTCTGTAATCAGCTCAACTTTTTTCTTCCACACACAAATTATCACTTCTGCAAGACAAGCTGAAGTGGTAGAGGAAGCAAAACAGGAGTTTAGTGTAAAACATACCCTTACCCTGAACTGGTGCTTTAATTTACATCGGACTGCTGAGTACGAAGCAAACATCAAATAAGTTGTTTATTTAAAAAAGAAAAATATAGCAGTACAGCTTTCATCTTTTTACTTATGTTCTTGTAATGGGGAGTGTGAGGCAGCTTTTCTACCATCCATCCGTAATGCCTTGCGGAGCAATGTTCACGAGCAGACTTGGAGGAAGAGGCTACCACCTTTCAAGCTCTTACGTTCTTGTTTCCCTACTTCCCTTTCCCTTGAAGATCAACTTGATTTAAAAAGAACAACTACAGATGTTTTAGAACTAAAATTAGCTTGAAGGAAGAGATAAAGGAGCATTTTGAAAAGAAAACAAGCAAGTGTTACTCATCAGCGCAGCACTTTTCTCTGAAAAAGTCCTTGCAAGACTTAACTAAGAAACTCCATCTTTATTCCTTTCTCATTTTGGTTCTTGCGTCATATATACACCCCATACTGCAAAACACATTTACATATTTTTAATGTAACATATCCAAGACTGTCATTGCCAGAGACTCCATAAGAGCTTTGTAAGGCCATTTCAGAAATTTATATATATAAAAAAAGCTCATTCTGTTTCTTTTTCTTTAAAGCTATCAACCAGGTTATCTAGAAACTCTTTTGCTCTATCATCTCTTATGCTTCTTTACTGCTCTCATTTTTCTTTTTTATGAAGCAAAAGAACAGCAAGGATTTTGCAAGTTACATAGTTTCTATAAATGTTCATTAGAGGTAGGCATTTAGCAATAGTAATTACATTGTGGCTCACTGCTCCCCAAAGTTTTTTTTTTTGGGGGGGGGGGGGGAGGGGCAGAGCAATTCCAGGAAAACATACATATGAAAGTACAAATAACGCAGGTAATTTCAAATGCCCTCATCAATGTCTGGCTCGTAAGTCTGCCATGTCACAGAATTAGCGAGCAGCTGTAGCCATCCTGCTTATGCACAACTTCGATAAGATGGTCCATAAAGATCATGATTAAAGTGTGCAGATTGTGCCGAGCTTCTGTGAACCAGCTCACACATTTACTAAGGCCGACAATTGTAAATTGGTCCCTGAAGTATTCTGTTACCAAGAATAACGAGGATATTTCTTCTAGTTTTGTTGACTCATCCACAAACATTAAAGATACACACTCACTCTTCTCTTCTAAAAAACGCAAATAAGGAAAACAAGGACTCATCTACTGATTTACATGTGTCCATGTTATTTTTCTCCACACTGGCAATACATGAAAGGCACGTATACCTGCAATTCAGGAGAGAAAATGGACAATCGTAATGAGAAGCCTCAAACTCCATTTGTGGTGTGGCCCACACTGCCCTGTTCCGAGAACGGCTGGACACTGCAAAACCCACTAGCGTTAAATGACCTTGAACTCTGGTGCGCAACTCACAAGTTACATGAAAGCTGGAAAAAAGTCTTATAACAGGAGAAAAATATCCCTCTGGGGAGGAAAAAAAAATGAAGCTTTGGGAAATGCAGCGCAGACTGATACCATAGCTTTGAGTACAGCAAGCATACATACAAAATACATATTTTATAGCCCCTGAGGAGCACCACGGTTTAACGCAGGAAATGACTGTCATGGAAAGCATGCCTGACACCAGCACTGTCACTGAGCCCAGAAGCACAGGTAGGACAATAGAAATGGAGCTCTCAAGCATTTTGGACTTCAAATCTTATTCTCCCACTAATTATTTCTAGTAGCTTCTGCCTGGAGATCTAAGTGCAAGGATAAGTGTTTGCTATTCTCTTGCTTAACTCTTGCCTACATCAATGTTGTAGGATTTTTAATAACCTAGTAAAGAAAAAAAACATGCAACACAATAGCAGCTTTTTTGTTTTCACATACAGAAGCCACGATACTCTAAAAATATAGGTCACAAAAATACTAGCAAGACACTAAAGATACTGTGGCAATACCTACATCAGAGCTGCTGTTAAGTACTGTGCGTTAAGTACACAAAACCAGTCTCAAAGTGTGGAGATTTTGGCACATCTTGACTTCTGCCAATCTAACCAGTGAGACATCAGCTTCCTAGTCTCCAGAATTTGTTACCCATCAGCCCAACTCTTGCCCTGTTTGCTGGTTTTGTACAACAATGAGAAGATGAGAATATTGCTCGGAGAGCGGGTGGGTAAGAACAAAAAAATAAAATGGATGATGTGAATAATTAAAACCATTTTTTCTATCTACTGAAGGAACAGCATCCACAAAGATGAAAGTGAGGTCGCTTGTTTTATTAGTGGCCTAACCAATCAATACCACCCTTCAGCAGCAACTGTATAAACACATCCCCTCAGCAAAGCCTTTGTAGAGCCACCTGCACCCTGATCTAAACTGAACCTCAGTGACATTTTAAACATTCTCATGAGAAGTTTTCTTCATTCTGTGACTATAACATACGGCATTGCTGAGCAAATTGCTGGAACATACGCAGTGCTGGTTTAGGATTTTCAAGCAGCAGTTTAAGTATTTTTTTAACCAGTACTTTAACATTTGAAACCCCCATATTCATTCCTACTCATGTTCCAAATGAATTTGTCAAAACCTTTGCACACTTTGCAGTTTGAGTCACAACAGGCTATTTCCCCAACTAGTGTAAATCAGTTTAGCTGCACTGAACTCAATGGAGAGATGTGGATTTTAATACAGCTGAGGATTTAGGCTGTTGCATTTGGAAAAAAAAGTGTCTCGAGAAGTTATTTACTGTGAAGCTATCAGGTTTATTTATTTTTGTAATGTTTGACAGAATCATAGGAGTGAATTGTCATTGCAGTAAGCAGGGGGTTATATGCACAGTTCTCATTAACTGTAGTATTTTTCTTGGGATTTTGCAATGCCATCTAATCATTCCCACCTTTCATGCTTCTGCATGCACAAACCAGAAGGGATAGGACTTAAGGAAGGTGAAGTGAAATTATTCCACTTTAAAAATCACTGAACTTCACAATCCCCAAGCAACGTGAACCACAATATTTAACGATGTATCATACAGGATTCAAGGTAGTCATTATCTTATATAGTCTACCCTCAGTCTGCAAGGTTTGCCCTATGGAGTCATCCCTTTAATATAAAGTCTCCCTAGATAAACTTCTGCCAAATCAAAAGGCATATATTAAAGGCAATGTTCACCTTTCTGCTTAGGCCACAAACCAGTAAGTGTTGTTCTGTTTATTTTACAACAAAGCCAATAACCCACAGCCTCTCATTGCATATGCATAAAAGGACAAAGCAAATCCCTTTTCTCCTACTCCACTCATGTTGTGTAGGAGTTGCCTAGAATTACAAAATTGTTGTAATTTAACACACAGGGATAAAGGAATTTCAGATAAGCTCCACAAGTCATATAAGAAATATTTTCTATTTGTCTTTCTCTTCCTTCTCTGCCCAGTCATCCATGTGATGCTGGTGCTATGTATTCAACATTTAACTCTTCCTATGCAACATGAGCAAATTCCTCACCAATACTTACACAATTGCTACATATACTGATTCTCAGGAACTAAATTACTTTGTCACTTATAGATGCTCTGCCACATTGGGCTTTTGAAGTAGGTGACATTACAATGCTAAGAATGTTGCTGTGACATAGAAGGGACAGGAAATGATTTTTTTGACATAGAAAATATTTGGATCTGCTGAGGTTTCTTGTGATGTTCTAGTATTTCCTTTCCCTAGCTTAGTCATTTTTTTTTTTTTTAATTCAGTCTAGATCAGGAGAAGGAAAAGCCAAACTGAACCAAACAATGAAGGTGTAGATACAGAGTCAATACAGGCAAAGGGAAATTCCACATTTCTTCACTCTCCTTAAATGCAAAGTGGAAAACAAAGTACAACTTTGAAGTTCCGTATATGAAATCCACTGGCATCATTTGAATCGCTGTAGCTGCAATAAGTGGTCAAAGTATTTTATGAAATATTATCTACTTCCTTAAAAACAATTTTAATTAAAATGGAATATTTTGCAAACACACACAGTGATATACAGCGCATCCCACAAATATGCATAGGAAATATAAAAGGAGAAGAGTAGACTGAAACACAAAGAATTTGTTGTCAATATGGCAAGATTATCAGGCTCCCCATTGACTTGTTAGGCAACCCTGTACTCCTTGCTTACACAAAACTTGCAGTGAAGTAACCACCTAATAATTCATTGGTCAATGTGTCAAAAAAAGCAAAACAAAAATCCTATAGGCAGAACATGCAAAATCTTCTCACAAATCAGTAATTATCTTTTTCAGTGCTCTTCCCAGAACAGAAAAGCATTGCTTGAAGCAATGGCTGCACAAATATCTCAAAAATTCCAGCCTCTTCCTGACCTTACTAAGAATATAATACAACTCAACAAATGTTTTACAGGGAATGTTAATTTTTTGCTTTTAAAAAAGTATTGGAAACAACTTATTCAAGCTCAGAACAGCTTCTTTTAGTTTGAGAATCTTTGCTCTGATTAGTATCTTTTAGGCACCTGACTTCATACTCATCTACCCAGAGTGTGTTGAGGTATACCTGCTACATGTAGAGCTTGTATTATTTTGGGAATTAGGTTAAATACCATAAAATTTCTTGCTTGAGGAGAGTGTTTTCCTGCAAAGGACATTGTCAGCTTTCCACTGTACAGCAAAGAATAGTGTTCAAAACCTTGTGTTCAGCTAATGAAATAAAATATCAGGAAGAACCAGAAGCTTTCCTTTTTTAAACAGAATAAATTCCAAAGACATGCTGCCAAGATTGCATACTGCACAATACATTAAAAAATCTCAAAAGATCACATCCCACTGTAGTATAAAATCATTTTGAAAACACACCTTTTTCTGTCACCTTGTCTGACAAGCTTTATGTATTTTATTTGTATGCAAGTGAAAGGCAGTTTATTGTGTCCCAGAGGATGAAGTATTAATGATCATTTGCTCCCTGCTGTGTGGCCTGTCATAATTTTGCAGAAAGACGACTGACAGAAGTAACAACCAATCAGTATGTTAATACTGTGCCTGAGAGGGGCTGGTCAGCCAATTTTAACCAAGGTTCTTTGCCAAATCCTTAGGTAATTTTCATTAAAAAAAATGCAATTTTTGATAGCATCTGCAAATTGCTAGATAGAAGCAGACTAAACAAACCATATATTTCTTTTGTATAGCAGTCAGACTTCTTTCTCAGCAGGTGTTTCCTGGAAAAAAAGACTTCCAATCTGAAAGCCCATTTTGGTCAGCAAGAATCAATCTCTAAAACATTCAGCAATTTGTTATATCAATATCTTAACATGGAGAATTCCTTGCAGCATATAGGAATTAAATCCAGTTCTGACAAGTAAATAGAAGGCAGAATTTTTAAAAATGATAGTTGAAAGCCAAATGTCAAAAAAACCCCATAGATCTGTACAAATGTGATGTCATTCATTTCTCTTTTCACTGCAAAGCTGCCTGCTTCATTTTACCTGGAGGCTTGTGGAAAAAAAGAAAAAAAAAAAAGCTAAAGATAGTCATTACTAACTCTGACATACAAATAGCCTAACATTTTTAGTCATTTTATATCACACAGCCCCACAGTAGATGCACTCTATGCTATTAAAAAAGTTTCGAAAAGATATTTCTGCACGTTCGCCTAGCGCACGGCGCCCGCGACTGCAGAGGAGATCAGCAGTGGTGGGTGCAGACAGCCCGGGGCCCCAAGGCCCCCACAAGAACAGCCCCATCTCTCCCCACGCGACCATGTTTTATTCTTACTCGCGTAGAAACAACGCGGGGTCCCCGTGTTCTCGGGGCGCGTTTGAAAGCAAAATGCTCATATGAATGAGAAAAAATGACTGCTGGGGGAGGAAGCAAGGAAAGAAGGAAAGCGCAAGGCTGGTGCACATCAGGGCGAGACGAGCCCCTGCCTCCCGGGCAGGGAGGCGCCGGGCCCAACGCACCCCAGCCCGGGGAAGGCAGCACCACGGCTCGCCCCCGCTTTGCTTGCTTCGAGACCTCGTGCCAATTAATATCACTCAGGTGTTGCAGCTATAACATTTTGATGTAAATTAAGTAGACACACTGCAAAGGCATTTCTATAAATGAAATAAAGCAAAAGATACTTGTTTACTGCCTGCTGTTCTTTATATGCAAATCTTAGTATATTACATGGCAACATACTTGCCTTCCATAGCCACATAAATGTTTTACTGTTTCGTGAGATGTTTGCAATAAATGTGATTGATGGTAATTTTTTTCATAATTGCCTATTAGAAATACACTATTTTGGTGACAAATCCTTTAGTGATATCTCAGTTTCAGAACTGAAGAGAATGAGAGGTACCTGGACCAAGAACTGGGTGCTACTGCTAGAATATGTCAAAACGCACGTTCAGTCTGCTGTTTAATTTTACTCATACATTTCTTTAAGCTTGTTAGCATCCTTTCCAGGTTTACCGAGTTTTGCATTTCAATCAGATACTGAGATCTGCAAAAATACTGCCTACTGTACCTCAGGGCAGGCAAATAGCTTTAAGCTACACACACAAATAGTCACAAGGGTGAATAGCTATAATTATATTGGAGTGCATCCAAGGAATCAGCTATTCTGTTTATACTTATTGCTTCTTTGAATTTATGTGCACTTCAAGCAAACATACTGTAAACTGATTTTAATATTAAAACTGTTGACCTTACTATTCCAGTTTATGGTCTGTTTTTCATAGAGCTGCTGTTGTACCAGAAAAGATAGAAAAGTCAGTAAAATTTTATAGCTGAAAAGCTCCTGGAGCATTTATAAATAACCTTGGATATTGCTAATAGTAACTTTAAAATGCAAAAATGTTTAAAAGACTTCTGGCCTACAGTTCAAAAGCCAAATTCTGTCCTGAGCATTTCTGAAATTAGTGGAGATGTGCAAACAGAAATCAACTCTATTCGTATATTTTAGTCACTCTAAAATGGTGCATTTCAGTAGGATTCTTTCAGCACAAGCCACATCAGACGGTGGAGATACGCATGAACGCTCTAACATCATACAGGGGTTTGCACATGTTATTGGCCCTTGTAACGTATTTGTCAGAGGTCTGGTTTCACTGTTTCCATCATAGGTGTCCACACAAGCAAGCAGCGAGGACAGACTACGGCTGTCAGTATCAAGAATATGAATTGTGTTTCAAGAGGAAAACAATGTTCATCTTATTTCTATCCTGTCCACATGCAAAGAAACACACACAGCCAAATGCATGTCTGTTGCGAAACTATGTTTGGGACTAGGTGTCAAGAGGACCTGCTCCGGCCATGGGTCTACCTTGGCGTTTTGTTGGAACTCCAAGGCTTTAGTTTTCCCAAATTAAAATAAAAACAATGTGAATTACCTTTCTTTGTGCATCACTTTTGAGATTTAGCTATCGAGATTACTTATTACTGACCAAAACACTTCACTCCGTCATTAAGGGTCCACCAAAAAAAAAAAAATGTCAGTGGGTGAGTTCAGTTTAAGTATGCAAATAATCCTGCAGGATAAAAAAAATTGCAACATTAAGTGTATCATTTAGAAAACTTTAAATAAGTATAGAGATCAGTCAACTCTTAGTTAAGTTACAGTAAACAAAAATAGAAATTGCAATCTAATAAGTAAATGGAATCAAAACCAGGACTTTCACATCTGTGAATTATTATTCACAGATTTCCATAACAATACTTTTTCTAAGTTAATTCAATTAAGAGGAAATTTGTCCAATTTTTTGCCAAATAAATTAGATTTAACATATTAACTTGGGAAGACAGAAAATTTACTAGGTTCATTAAGCTTAGAAAATTAGGTTATAGAAAACTGTGCTTCCTTGTAATAGATTTAAGCAGCAATATTTAGCAGTCTTCCAAAGATGCACATTTCTCATACAAATAGATGCTATGACCCAAAGGAGCCACAACTTCTTCACAGTACCTGCAGTCACTGCTTTGCAAAGGAAAGACTTGCCATTTGAGAGTTTAATATCTCTAAAGGACTCTATGGAATGGCTGAAAATATTGCGTCTACTGAAAAATAAGCCACCTGCCTGTTATCTAGGGTAATGGTAAGAGGGGATACTTTGAATAACAGAAAAATTCGGGAAAAACAAGCTTGAAGAGACATGCTGAAGAGCACAGCAGCAAGGGCAGACCCGGGGCATGTTGGCTCTCCCCCAGCAATGCTGGTAGCCTGTGCCAGCTCTGAACTGCCGCAGCATCTGCACCTGTGCATCATGCCCACCAGCACCCCAGGGTCACAGAGGGATGGCTAGCTCCTAGACCAGACTCAGTAGAGTTTACTCCAAAATCACAGCAAGACTGACCCACAATCCATACAAAATTCCTGTAACAACCTACAGAATACACTTCAATACACATTGAAGTACAGCGGTAAAAAGTCTAAAGCCTGAGATGCTCAGGATATATTCTCATGTGACCAGGAAGCATAGGATAACTTGCATGCTGCTCGACAGAAGTTGTCTTGCAACACTACCTTTGAGAAACTTCAATCAACGAGTAAAATAAGAGAACAAGCAATATGCAACAGACACTTTCTTATTCTCCACATACTACAGCACATTAAACAGAACAGTTCTGTAGAAAAATGTATGAGAATATAAGTTTTTATTAAAAAGAGCAAAGTCAAAGAAAAATAAACCGCATACCCAAGAAATGATAATTGGTATGAAATAATTTTCTTGTGTGGAGGATCAGGATGGACGTTTGTATTTTCTAGAGGAAAGTATTTTACACTCATTCATGGCTGTGACAGCCCAGAGCCATTCCTACTCTTAATTATACCAAAACTTTTGCATCTTCAGTTGTAACCACTCATTCTTTCCATTTCTGATAGCTCAGAGGAAGCAATATGAGACATTAAGAACACTCATTCCAGCCCCTAGCTTAAATGGGAAGAGAAATTTAAGCTGAAATTTTTCTCCTGAATAAATGACAAACAGTTGGCTAGTGACCTTCTGAGAGGCCATTGCCAATTCTCATTGAACTATCTTGGAGATGCACAGATTTTTCTAAAAAGTATTGATGTAACTACACCATATGCACATGAATAATCTTGAAAGCTCATTTTTGATATGAAACTAAGAAGAACTGATTGAAAATTCTGCATCAGCTCTGAAATAAAACTACCTTGTATGCAAAGCAAAAACTGGAAAGATTCATCATGATCATCCTTAATTCTTGTGGGGAGTCCATAACTCAATACGAGTTTCTTCTCCTTTCAGACAAGATTGGGGCTACATAAAGACTGATCAGGGAGGAGGAATAAAGTAGCAACCTCTAGCGTATGGCTTTAAGTTTCCATTAGATATAGTTTGCCTAAGCCATGAGGCCCTATGAAGGTAAGACTGAGGCTTGGCTGCAAGAATTTTACTTAATATTATGTGCATTTTTTATTGATGAAATAAAACTACAGGTTAACTGAATTCTCATATCACATGCATAGTTAAACTCAGATCAAATGTAGTCTGGTTTGTATAGCTAAATTTTGCCTAAATTTCTAATGGTACAAAAGCAACAGGAGGCACAAAACTAGTTTTCTATTCTAAACACTTAGATAAGCTGGGAATCACACCATTGCTAAAAATCGATCCAGAAAAAGATACAGCAGGGCAAACTCTACACATCCTCAGTCTTTCATGCCTAACTTCAGTCCCTGAAGTTGGCACCAGGACCAGAGACACACCCTTGTACAGAGGAAAAACAGGCTTTAGGGCAGGCTGTGTCTGCACCCTGGAATAACTCCTCTTGAGGAGGCAGTTCTGGAGTGCCTGCTGTGAAAGGCAGGCTTTCAGCAAAGAAAACCAGAGCAAGGGAGACTGCACCACCAGACCTCCACCCCACTTGGGCAGAATAGTGCTTGTAGGTGGGCTAAGATTTGCACTCCTCCCTTCCAGTAATGTGTAACACCATAGCTGCAATTATACCTGTTGCATAACTGGGGTTGTAACTGCTCCCCTTCTCCACTCTTTCCTTTCTTCACACAGACTGACCTTCGCACTCCTGTTAGCTAGTAGACATCCAATTTGCAGAAGAATGCACAGAGAACTGAACTTTCCAAACTACATTTGATAACATCTCAAACTGCAGTTAGTATCCAAACAACACTCAAACGAACCACCTCAGCTTCCAGAAGAATTTGTCTAAGCACAATCCTGCAACTATCAAACAAATAGCACTCCATCAAGTGGCTTATTAAGAGTGTGTTTACGCAAGCGGTGCAAGTCATGGCTTTAAAACTCTTCTGTAGATAAGTGATTGAAACAGTTCGGCATTGGCGTAATTGCTAAACAGAGAACATTAGGACTGTGGTACATGAGATTAAAAAAAAAAAACCTCCTTTCCTTCAGCAGTATTTCTAAATACTGCGTTCATATTTTCAGTCCAGTTTTCATCACTATCTTCAAGCATACGCTGCCAGATGTAACCACAGAAATATGCAGTGATATTTAGAAGTATCTGCTTGAGGAGATGGACAGAAGTGAGTGAGTCTTCTGGCTTTCCCCAGATTCTGGGGCTGAGAACTGTTGTTTGAGAAAGATGAGACGAGAGGTTAGAAAAGCAGTATGAAAGCAGCAGATTATCCCTGGTAATTTTAGGCTTAACTCCATCTGTTATATTATGAAGACACTTTTCTCTTTGATTATAGATTAATGGTATGAATGTTATACACAGGGTTGGAAATACTATTATAGTTAAAAGTATTTCACCCATCTAGTGAAAAATTCTTTTAAATTGATATGTTTGTGAAAGAAAATGCAACATGAGAACGGGATCTGCTAAGACAAGGACATCTAAGGCAGTATAAAAGAAAGCCAAACTCCAGTGTGAAGTCCCCTGATCCTTTCCTTATGCTGTATTTTATCTAAAAAGATTTAAAAGGGTCAAGATATAAAAAACACACACACAACCAGGGACAATTCTGCTTTCCAGGGCAAGGATAGTCAAATTTTTCTTTTCTGGTGCTGCTAATTTAATGCACTTTTAGCCCCGTTTTATGATACAACTTCCCATGTGAAAGGGGCACATGGCTGAAGCAAGCACCTTGGAACACTTACAAACACCTTTAGGACTCATAATTCCTCAGCATCATGTTCTTGGTTAAAAAATAACTGACAAAGAGCAACACAAAAGGAAGAAAAAGGAATCCAACATAGTGTTGATTTCTTACAGCTGTTCCATATTTTGTAAGTGGGCAAAAATAAATAGTTAAAACTGAAAGATTGCCCTATTAAGCTATGATGGACGTTTAAATGGCTATTTGATCAACCTCTTATTTGACCAATTGCTCTATCTACTGTAAGGAGATAGACAATTGTAAGAGGAATAAATTCTCTGCATCTCTGATCCCGAGAGAATGCTTTTCTGCACCTTGCTTAATAGAACTAGGAAATAATTTTGTTATTTTTCAACTAAGGACTCACAAGAAGGAATACGCTAACAAGTTTCAGTTGCATCCCTGAATTTTGTGAAGGCTTGCTCAAAACCACTTTAAACACCAGCTTCAGCCCATATAAAATAGCAGCTCTACAGCACTTACTCCTAGCTTGTGCAGCTGGGGCTTTGACCCTAGCACAGCAGATGGTGTAGATGGCTTAGCATATACTTTCAGGATTCATGTAAAAATAAAAATCAGGCTATCGTGCTAACGTCTTTATTATTGCTCCTTGTGGCATCAATGGCTGGTTAGGGAGAAAAACCAATACTTAAAGATTCATATTTTCTGGACATTTTAGGGGCACCCTAGAATACATATTACAGTCTATAAAAGCATTCTTCATGTTTGATGAATATTCTTACAAGTCACCATCTGGAAATTATCAAAATGCACAGGAACTAGAAAATATATACACAGCATGGTTTCATTATTCCCTAGACTCCCATATCACCGCCCATATTTAGAAAGACAGAATCACTCGTTTATTTATTTTAAAAATACTTTATCAGAAGATGAAGTTCTTAGAGAGGATGACTAGAATAAGAATGTAATGAATCAGGGCAGACAATAGTGCTTTTCTATTCTTGGTCTCCCCCCCGCCCTTGCCGGCTCCATGTCCCTATTAAACAAACAAATGCCGCTATCCTCACACACTAAGGTACAGGCTGTCTCACAAGACACTGTCATCCCTGGTGAGCTCAATTTGACAGTTTGCCCGTGCAACTCAAATAATCTGTGGCCTAATGAAGGCTTTGCTTTTTCTCTCTCTAATTATCACCTCTTTATTGACATGCATTGGGAGGCCTGAGTTAACCTCCCCACTCCAGCGCTGCGCTAAACATTTTTCTTTTGAGTTTCACAAAATACCTGGTATTATCATCGCAAAACATTGGCTAAACCAGTGAAAAGTATAATTTCAATTTAGGTTTGTCTTTTACTAGAATAAATAATAATAATAATAAACAGTTTTCACACAATTGTTTTAGGCCGTTGGGGATTGATTCATTAAAAAAAAAAATAACTTTGTGGCTTCCATGGTTTGATGCCAGTAGAATCATTAAAATAATGTCTTATATTTCTTAATATGAGAATTCTCATTAACATGATACATCCACTATTACCATATTCATCACAAATTTGGTGCCAACAATTTCCAGAGTGACTTCCCATATAAAAAGGGTGGTTGGAGAACTAATAATTGAAACAGACATTAAAAAAAGACAGTTTGATTATTAACAGCAGCTCTAGTGCTTCCTATGATAGTTTCAGCTTGAATTGATCTTTTCTACCCGTAACATTTATTTTGCTAGGAAACTTTGAAAATAAAACATGAAAATTCAAAACCGTTACTGTAGGCCAAAGGGTCTGAAAAAAGTTTTTCTCAACAATTTTTATTTTACTATTTAACAGAAGAATGCATATTTCGGGTAATACGCACAGAATAGCTTTACTCAAGAAGCCATATCAAGGTTCTGTAAATTTTTAACAGTGCCCTTTATAAATGTTTCAGGGGCTATAGAAATGAGACAGGCCTGCAAGAAGTTTAATTGGTCCCTGTTTAGCCATTTGTAATGGGGATTTAACTGCTTTGTTTGTGAGCTTCAGCCAAGAAAACAGATTACCTTCATCAAGTACTAATACTCCAGAGTCAATCTAAACTCTGCTCAGCTATGGAAAGGTATCATGGGATGTCAATAAGTACTATAAACACTAATCCAGCAAACCTGTCAGCTTGCTTTATAGAAAAATATATCTAAAACCAAGCTCTGAGATCAGCACTGCTCTTCCATGTCCAAGGCTCAAAAAAAAAGTGATGGATCAGCAGGGGAAATTTCAAAACTCAAAATATTCTAGTCATAATCGAAACCCCTGCAGTGAAAATGGGGCTCTCTGAATACCAGCAAGATAAAGGCACCTGTTAAAGATGAACAAAATAATGATTTCATGGCCTCAGCAATGACATCACAGCCACCATTTCCATCACAACATTTTTCCCCTCTGTTATGTGTCCACTCCAACTCACAGAAACGAAGTTGCTACCAGTAGCGAGTAGAACCGGCTCTCGTTTCAAAGACGAGCCTGGCCCTACGGGACAAATCAGTACCACACCACGCAGTATGGATTTCTGACACCGTGCTCCCTAGCCGGCAGGGACGAAAGCACGTTCCAGCCCCCTCGCCCCACGCGCGAGCACGAGGCGGCCACAGGCCTCGCTCTGCTCCTCAGCTCCAAGGGTGAAGCAGGGGCTAGCTGCAAAGCAGCAATACGCTGAACTAATTTGCTCTGCAGCAGAGGGAACGGTAAAGAGCAACCAAGAGCAATAGAAACTGATGGAGTCAATACTCTTCACAGCAATATTCTGGAAAGAGAAATCACGTCACACTTGCTTCTTTTTTTGCGGTACGAATCACCATTTTGCCTTCATAAACTGCTTTTTCCTTTAAAAAGAATGTTTGTTAATATTTACAGGCAGAAGTCTCCTAGTCTTATCTTTTCCTAGAGCAGTTAAACTATTCGGGGTGAGAGGAGAGAGAAGCTTCAGGTGCAAAAATCAACTATTCTCAGCAGTTACTGCAAAATTTAAAGTTAGCCAGAACTGCTCTTTGCACAATGCAGTCGCAGCAACTCTGCAGGGCTGCTCAGCGACCGTGGTTTTCGCACTGCCTTTGGAGAGGCAGCGAACACACCTGAGCCGCCCTTAGGCCAGAGGCTGGGCGCTGACAGCACACCGCGAGACCGAGCCCGTCCCGCAAAGTCCTGCGATACGGCCGCCTGCACCGCGCGTTAGCGGAAACTTCCTTCCTCTAGGAAAAATCTGGTACCTCTAATGACTCCTTCCCCTGCCCTCCCCCAAAAAAGAAAGGGGAATTTGCTGTACCTTTTCCTTGATTTTCATCTCTTTTCCCTGGAATGCTTATTTGCTAAATATTTTTAATAGCATTATAAAGCTGAAACTCTGTTTTCAAAAAAGTTTGGTAACTGCTGTAATGTAGCTCTCATTCTTACCACATATCATCTGCTTGGTAGTAAATATTCCTATAAAGAAGAGCATTCAGTGAAGGAAAAAAAATGTAA
Organism: Rhea pennata; assembly: GCF_028389875.1. Taxonomy (NCBI): domain Eukaryota; kingdom Metazoa; phylum Chordata; class Aves; order Rheiformes; family Rheidae; genus Rhea; species Rhea pennata. Next base: position 16,323,029 of record NC_084671.1, on the reverse strand, counting down.
ATTATATATGATCGGCATATGGAAAAATATAAACGGAACACTATTTGCATAAGAGTACATTAGGAGAATTTCTTTTATGTTTATTCAACAAATGTTTCCTAAAAGGTTTTCCTCCAAACCAAGCAATTTAATTTTCTTTTTAATGTTATTCTCAGTGGTTATAAACTTAATTAGCTTCTTAAGCTTCACATTTATTTGCATTTGAGATAAATGTAATCTGTTCTTAGTGTAACTTTTTGAAATCAAAATATGGACTAAAAACGTGCAAGTTTGATTAGTGGAACAGATACTGTAGCAAGTAATCATAGCAATGAGATGTTAATTGGTGTCTGGGTGGTTCTATTCATAGCAACAATAGGCCATAACAACACCCCGTGTCCTCTACTATTCAACACTATTTTGCCTTCTCATTTATCATACTGACAATTATATTGTTCTCGAATTTCCTGCCTGTCTTAACAGAAAGGTATATAAAAAGAACCAGTCACCTGTGATTTTGAGGCAGACAATTCAGAAGTAATGTACTGGAGTTTACTGCAACTCTTGTTTCTGGAAGTTAGCAAACTGGAACCTTTTTTCTTTATTTTTCTCTTCAAATCAAGGAGGAAAAAAAAAAAGGCTTTTCCTCCAAACCCCATTTCCTGCACTTCCCCTAACACTCCTGTGGGTTGCAGTGGCACTAGGTTTAAGAGGAAAAGGATCGGAATGCCCCAGGTCCTGCCCTAACTCTCCTTTAAAACAAGGACTGTATGGCTTCAGGGCTTGACACCATCTTTACCCATCAGCCTACTTGCTCCCTCTTCTGCTCCTTTCTAGTCCTTTACTCACCAGCATCAGACTTTGTTTATTTAAACAGACAGATTTTTCGGTGAGGACCTTCTCTAATCAGAGTCTAAGCCAACAGTACTCTTAAATTTAAACATTACTGAATTACAAGTCAAATAATCCTGTGCCTTAAAGCGCAAGCACGTAGGCAGCGCAGAGTGGTGGGTGACCCAGACCTTTGCACTCCCTTTCTGGGCACTCTGGGTTTAAACATAGCAGTTTCGCTTGCTGGGAGTCATCCCCAGGAACACGCAAGGAATTGTTCACGCGGTAGGTGTGAGCAGGCACAGATCAAGCCAGACACATCGGTCTGAGAAGAACTGCAAGGGCAGGAAGAATGAAAAACAGAAGTGTCCAGGAAAACGCATCCCTGCTACAGCCTCTCCCCTATTGCACAGCATTGTGTACTGTGTTTTATTTATGAAGTGAATGTCATTCTTTTCTATCCCTTCCCCCACTTCCATCTGTGAAGTTTCCAATTGCATGGCCAAATTTTTGCTCCACTAATTTGTTAGATTCTCCCCCCCCCCCCTTTTTTTTTTGTTATGTGTACTACTTAGGTCACAAGTGAAGATTTCTTTATCCGGGCAATCTTATTTCACTGATGCATGGTTTTTTTCCCCTCTTGCTACCAGAATTCTGGGATTTACATCAACTACCCTGCTTCTCATTTTCTACTGGTACCTCAGTGAGCTATTCATACTTCTTCATCAGAAGTCTTCTGTTTGCCCTTAAAATTTTGTTATTTAATTCATCTGAATGTCTGCCAGTTTTGAACATTACTGCATAGATAGCAAAAACTATGGAAAAAAAAAGAACATTAAGTTTACTGAAATCCCCAAACAACGCAAAAGACTTCCACCATATTCAAGGAAGGAAAAAAAAAAAAAAAGCCTGCTAAAGTGAGAGATAAAATAGGTATTTAAAAGAGAAACACGTCAGTCTCGAGTGGGAGCTAAGCCATGGCTTGCAAGCCTCTCAGGATCTGCAGGTAGTTCCGTAGGTGCCTTCCCACTGGGATCAGCTCATATGACCTACAGCAGTGGTTTGAAGCAAATGAGCTGGCTCGATCCAGAGCAAAGATGAACATCTGGACACCACTCCATCGGGGAGCCCCTGACACTTCCCATCTGCAAGCAGCTCCTGGGCTTGCCCAAGCTCAACTCCTACGAGCTGAGGTACTGCCAGGTACTGCGCGCCATGCACCAGCTTGTCCTAGGCAATGTGGAACTTCAGTCGTACTCTACTAGAGCACAACCAAGCAAAGTTGGCCCGCCGTCCTACTGCAGCTTCTTCCCTCCCAGCACTTCTACCTCATTAAAAAAAAAAAAAAAGAAAGAAAAAGGAAAAAAAAAAGAACATCTTAGAAAACTAAGAGCCATATTCACCCCCCCCACACACACACACACCTTTGCTTTCCTGTTCTCACAGGTAACGCTGACCCTTCTGAATTAACTCACACAAAACCATTTCAACAACCTTTATCAGAGAATATCTCTCCCCGCTTTTTGTCAGGAGGCCAGACTCTCCTTGTAGCTCCAATCACACATACTCCAAAAACACCACGACCCAGCACATAAAAAACACTAGATCCTCCCAAAGAGGACCAATTGACCTAGGGTAGCTCACTGCTTGTGAGAACTGACTGAGAATAAACAACTCCTGCATGTTAAATAGGTTTCCTGATAGCTTGAAATTGATTATCTAAAACAATTACCATCAATTAACACTCTTCAAAGGGTAGCTGCAATCCAAAGAACAAAATCAGGCAGGTGACCTTTAGCGTTAATATATGCTAGAAAATTTACATATTAAGTTCACATGTGGGGAAAAAAAAAAAAAAAAAAGACAACTCCACGCCTTGATCCTAATCTGATGTGAATAAAGCTGAATATGACTAACAACAGCAAACTCAGTAGCTTAGACCAGCTAAGAATATAGCACTCCAACATGCTCCAAGAGGAAAGTGCAAAGGAATAACTTTAAGTATTTGATATCAAGAAATATGCAAAATGAGATGCTGAATACAGTTGCACTATGCAAAAAGATGGAAAAAAGTAAGGATTGCAAGGCCACAGAAGGACACAAAACAGCTTCAGCTTCTACTTGCCCAACATTCTGTCAGAAAGTTTACATGCATAGAAATATCCTTCATTTTAAAGAAAGTGAATTAAATCTTAACTTTTCACATATGTAATTTCTGTAGAGTTTTCTCCCCCACACACTGAGGCTAAGCTGTACAGATTGATTACAGCTGGTCCCAAGAATTATGTCTTATAGTCTTTCCTGATGAGTTCTGTTGGCAAATGTGCTGACTGTAAGTTCAATTAGGGTGAGGTTTTGTTTAGTAAAATACAATCACTTAACAGTTTGGAATTTTTGTTTTGAGTACCAGACTTCATTTTTAAAACTTGATTCAAAAATATTTCCCTTAAGGGGAAATTAAAGATAGGTTGGGTTTTTGTAAATAATATCTAATAAATCATATTTATATTTGTTTCCACACGTTATATACTTGGCAAGATAAATTAGTAAGGAGCCAGTGACTGACTTTGCAGCTGCCCAGACTCACAGAACTACTTTACCATCTCAGAACATAGGATTTGTATTTGTGCAACTGATAAGGCATCAAAACCTCACGCTTATTCAGTTACTAATAACTTAAAAGACTGGATTAACTCAGTGGTGAGAGGCAGAGATACCCATGAGTACAGAAAGTGTTTAACATGCAAATCACAGACTTATTCAGCTCATGAGTTTACAAACCCTTAAATCTGAGAGTTGTCACCCATATACTGAAAAAGTATTAGTTGACTATGTCTAAATCTCACAGAGACACATACCAAAGAATTTTATCTGAGATGTTACATTACTTGCCATCTACAGCAGTGAATTTTGCAGATTCATTAGGAAGAGTGTTAGAAAAATATTGTCAACATGCATCCCACTAGCTGTACCATGACCAATGTCACTCTCTTGTGCATCTGGTAACCTCCAGCATACAAGCTTCAGTATTCATTAGCTGCTGATGAAAAATGAATGTTTCTCCAGAACAATAACAATACAGAGCATAGTATTTCATCACTTCCTTCAAAAAAATGGCATTTATTGTTTTTGGGTTAGTCTGCTTGAAAGGTTGAACAGTAGAAAAGGTTTGCCTAGTACATTCTCATTTTCTTTAAAAGTGTACTGGTACTGATAGGTACAGTGCAGCACTGAAGAATGATTCTGATTACACAGATTGCCTCCAAAAGCTAAGCACTTCATTCTGGCTTAGATAAGAAGTCTTTTCACCACCCAGTGAAAATATAGGAAAGGGGCTCTGATTATAAAAAGCCAAGGCTGAATCAACACCATCACACTTGGTGCTTCTGTCTCTGTAAATTAGACAACTTTTGCTTACAGTATAGTGGCAAAAAGTACCATTATTGCCTAGTGGATTAATATGTCTAAGCTTGCTGCAAAGATGCTTGTTTCTGTTCCCTTCCTACATGTAAAGCTGAAGGAGTCTGAAAAATAGTGTCCGCTGCCCTCCAATTATTTCCTATATCCCTTATGTATATTTAAGATGCACCTGAGCTGTGTTCAGTAACATGGCATATTATCATGAGGCATTAACGACCTTGGTGTAGCCACCTGCAAGTAACATGTTGCATTAGTAGCATTTAATTGCAAGCTTAGCAGCAGCCATCAGTGCAACATACTGAATACTTCCGACTGTTCTAAAGAAGTGATATAAGGTGCCTTCTCTTGCCCACTGGCCAGCACTAAGCAAGCCTGGTGTGAGCACCACCCCAGTCAAGCAGTAGGGACATCCCAGAAAGCTACTTATGGCATTTTTGCCACAACCGAGATGCACAATTGCTTTCCTGAGGGCACAAGGTGAAGGATCAGCCCCTGCCCCAGGTGAAGGCAGAGGCAGGAGACAGGAGGACTCTGCATGACAAACTGGTTCAACAGTTCAGTCTCTGCTACAGAAAGGCTTGAAAGCTCAAGTCAGTAAGGATCAGTGTTTATAGTCTGAAGCTTATTCAATTTTGTATGACTTTCCAGCTTCTGTGCTGGTACCTGGAAGGAGAGCAAAGCTACAGTAACCAAGATCAGTTTACTCTGAATAAGATATTCCAAGAGGAGAGTAGTTACTACATTAAGATATTTTTATTAAACTAAGCCTCCTCCTGTCCCTTTGTAGTCAAGCCATTTGACATAGCAGTCTGCATTTAATATGATCTTTTATTAGGCCAAAGTCCCTTTCAGGGTATCATAGATCACTGCTACAAGAGAAAGCATACTGCCACAAAGTATGCTGTATACTTTGTAAATGCAATATTTACAGACACCAAGTGTAAAATGCCTAGTCTGGTTTTCCTCCTTGAAGGATAAGAGCATAATCTGCTAAAAAAGAGGGAGCAGTTCTGGAATTAATTATTTCCTCGTCAGGTAACTTCATCATGGCAATGATGAAATGAGGCTAATCCCGCCTTCATCTGAGTGTTTCACCCACCCAGCTGGTGGTCAGTTTGAGCTTCAGATCTGTCAAGAATCAGGATATTGTTTGAAAATGTCAAATTCATTCAATCCCGGTAATAACATGCTTATATTAAAAGGAGAAATCATCTTAAAGAACAATAAAGTATTTTGGAAAACTATACCAGGCACTACAGCAAAGCATAGGATAAAACACTTTGAGGTTTCTTTCTTGCTTCTTCCACTTTTATTGCATAACAACCTTTCTTTCTTTCTTTTCTGGCCAGACTGCAAAGCTGAATATAAAGGGAGTCCCAAAAGAGAAAAAGAGAAATGATATGTGAACACTCAACATAGTTGACTGCCTTTATGGTCATCTTCAGGGCAATTTTTCAAACATCAAAAAATCCAGGTCTTGAGGGCAGTAATGAGTTCTGGTTATCTGAGAAACTAGACAGTTTGCTAGCAGGTCTGCACTTCCCTGTGTATCTACAAGCATGTAGCAGAAATAGGGAACACGAAGATGCCAGAGAGTCTGGCAGTTTTCACCCTCCCCTCACTCCCTCTCCCCAAATATGTATTCTGTAGATAGATCATCATCAAAACTGTCTCAAATAACAGAGCCATATTGTGGTCATTCTTACAGAGTGCATGCTTTAGATTAAGGTTAATTTAAAACAACAAAAAAAACTTACAAATTCCAGTATTTTTTTCCCCACAGTTGAGGGCCTTCAACTATTCTGGGAAGAGTAAGGACTGCATAAAGGGCTATGAATGGAATTGAGCCTTAAAAAGGCTAAAGATAATACTTAGACCTAGAGAAATCAGAAAGGCAAAGGAAAAAGCCTGCAACTAGAAGAACAATTTAGCACTTTGCCAAGCAAAAGAAAGTAGTGAGTAAGGGCTCCACTTGGAGTAACACTCATACATTTCACACTTGCAGGATAGGCTCTTGAAAACACTCCCCTAAAGGTTTAAACATGTACAAAACCTACCACCCCTAGAATAGGTTGGTGTCACTAACTGCACATTCGTTTTTGAATTTACTGATTTTAGTTAAATATGACTTCAAGTGAATCTTACTCTTCAAGGAGATGAAAAACAAATTAGTCATCTACAAAATTGTCTTTGAATATCTACAGATCCCAAGGTATAGTTTTTTTAAATTAGTCTTCAGAATTCAGAGAGTTAGATTTTCCAGTGAAATGTACAGGAAGTTTACCTACTTCTATTAAATTTTGTAGGACTGCTAATAAAGGAAACAACCCTTTGATTTCAATATTATCTTACAATTATGATTAAATATTTAAAATGTCCTTGTATTTCCCTCAAAGTTAACAAGACTTATGCCAAAGTTCAAAACTCACTGAATTATGAGAAAAATATTTCAATTAGTGGATACAGAACTTTCAAAAGTAAAGGCAAGTATTAAATTTGTTACAAGCATATCATTGTGACTGTCCCACCTCGACGTTAAATTCTATCCCTGCCTTTGCCAGCTACTGAAAAAGGATACACTGATGTGGTAAAACTTTTTTCCATCTCTGATGAGAAACATGTCGTCTTTAGTAATGATTGAGGCTACCCTTACCCTGCACATGCACACTTTTGCTTTACTATTAACAGGAGAATGAAGTGTAATACCTGGAGTGTGCCTAATACCTGGAATGTGCCTGAGTTACTTCATATGGTACCATAGAAGATAAAGCAGAAGTCACTTCCAAAGGGAAAATTTTAATGCACGTCTGTTGTAAGTTAAATTTTCCAGGTAAACTGCAGGTATGAAAATTAGGTTTGTAATTAAAATTCTTCAGAGTTAAAACAAACTTCATGAATGGCATTTCACAGAATGCAAGTATATGCAAAATACTATTATTCTATTGCAAAATACTATTATTCTATTGTTTTAAAAAATTGGCTTTAATTTACATGGAAGTCAGAGGAAAACTACAGTAAACTCCATAGCCTCTGTGTGGTAACAGATAGATGAATTTTGCCACTTTAATGCAAAGAATGAAATTACCCAGAGGACTGCTGCATCAGCTGAGATCTATACTACACTCCTTTATGATTTGCACTTTTTTCATAGTCCGTGGTTGTACGTATCAAATGTTATTTTACACATTAAGGCACTTTACACTGAAAATCAACATTTGACTAGGCTAGAGCTGCTAAAGTGACATGAGAAGGTGCAGAGTTTCTGGAACACATCTGATTCAATTCTTCAGAAATTTTACACATGTATTTCTCAGACATCTTGCCTATTTTAGTAAACAAAGCTGCAGAGTGACTCCAGCGAATTAAACATAAGAGATATCCATATAGTATTAAGAAAATTCTGATAACATTGTCAGATTGCTCCCTCTCCAAACACTCAGCTAATGAAGACATCCTACAGTATTTGAAGCTTTTACTACAAAACCATCTGGAGAGAAGATCAACTCATTGATTCATCTTCTGAAGAGGACCTTGGATGAGGGAAGGTGATCTTCATTTCTTATTGAAAAAGATGAGAATTTGGAATCAAAAAAACTTCAGGGAATCTCCACTCCAAAATGCTTAGCCTGGTGGTTCCTGTGACCACTGCAGCTCTCCAGCCACGTATATTTTGGCAACAAAATATTGAACTTGTAGGAAAGATCACACACTGTCTCCTCTGAGGCCGTTCCACTAAAAAATGCTACTGCATATGAGCTCTTTTTTGAAAAAAAATAAGAACACAATTTCATCTTAGGTTATTAGATGTCTAAGTCGGCCAGTATAACTTAGCTGCATTGCATATTTGATTTGCCCACAGTAGTTATGGATTATGAAAACTGGATGAATTTGTGGCACAGCAAATCTGTCATTCATGCATCTGAGCTCAACCCCATTGAAATGACTTGGAATAAAAAACCCTGCATTTGTATCTATAACTAGATTGCTTAGTTATTTACAGGCAAACTAAAAAGTTCTGGAATAAAAGATGAGAATACAAGACACTATTACTAGTTAAATTCAACATATTAAATGAAGGTGAAAACAAAGCTTTAATGAGCTTTTTTTAATACACAGAGTAGGTGTAATAAGCACATACAAATATCTGGTGGTCTGAAAAAATGAATAAAAGGCAGCATAAATCTTAAAGAATATATTTTCTTATATAAAGCTCTACATTATTTGCCATCAACTATGCAATTAGTTCAGATGAGTCAAGAAGGTCTTCATTATATAAATAAATTGATAATTTGTTCAGCCCCTCTGTAATAATTCTATGTAAATTACAGTCACTAGAAAGCACCACAAAAACAGCCAAGGTATCACACACTACAATTCCAATAGATCCCTAAATCGGGGAATAAGAGATCATCATTGTTTTCTGGATTCAAATGTACTAAGATCATAATGTTATAAAGGTTTTGCCACTATTGCCTAAGATACAATTTTGAATTCTAAACTGCTTGCATTTTTACTTCAGAATTCACCTCATTCATTGAAACGTTACCTCAGCGTCTGTTAAGGATTTGCCTTGAGCTAAGAATTATTGGGCTTTTTGTTTTATTTTGTTTTTCATTTTTACATTTAAAAGCTGTCTGCTTCTAAAATGAAGCTATTTAATCCCTTGTCATCACATGGCCATAAAAATTGCAGGCAGACAGAAGTTAGCAATGGCTGCTTCACAGGCCCCACAGCAATGCATGGTAACAGATTTTCAAAGCAGTTCAAAGAGTCCAGTTTCCATCTGTGTTTGGTGAAGGGTGCAAAAACCTTGGGGCCATCTGAAAACTCTGCTTCATCTCTAACACTTGGAATAACAAAGGTGTTATTTTTCAAAGCCACATTCTCCCCTCCTGGGGTGGCTCTGCAGATATAGTTCAGGGAAGGTGGGAAACTTCAGAGTAGATATTCTCCTTCTAGACTTTGCCTCCTTCAGGGAGTTCTTTTGAGGATGTCACAACGGTGGCCTATATAACATGGGTTACTGCCAGCAGAGGCCAACAGCTAATGAACCCTATAGACAAATTCTTTCTTCTGATTTCAGTACAAAAATCTGCAGAAAAACAGCATCTATGTCCCCCCCCCCACACACCCTGCTCTTCAAGCCCAGGAGTGTTATTTGATCAAAAGAAAGTAGAGGGTGCTCTACACCCATTGTACAACCCAAGGCTGCACAACACAACACAAGTATCCATTTCATTCAGTTCAGCCAGTTTCACTAAACAAAATGTTATGAAGACAATAACAAAAAGGATGATTAGTTCACTTTCTTCTTGATAAGTAGCCAGTTGCTAATGTGTGCCTCGTTGTCACACATAGGGCAAGTGTTTCTCAGGTTTTCACTTTGCAGCTGTATAAAGTTAAAAAAAATCAGAAAACCTCCTTGCTAATCATTTATGTTAGGCATTTCCTGTAATATTCCTCCATTAACCATCTGCTGTCATATTTCTTAGAACTTGGTATCACTGAAACACACACAATTCAGAGTAGGACAGAGATACAAGAACAGATATGGAGAATAAGTTGACCAAAACATACTGGTATACATCTGTGACTAGAAAAAAGCAATAACTGTACAAATCTCCCTAAACTCTCCTTTAAAAAAGGGTTCTGGGTAATAACAGCCTTTGAGGAAAAAGGAAAAACAAACAAAAATCAAGCTCTTAGGTGAAGAACAGGACAGATTCTTCTAAAAGTATTTTTGCTGTACCCAAATGTTTCAATATACAGATATGTACATTTAAATTTAAGACTAGATGCACACTATAAAAGTTTCCAAAGTTCATTTTGGTATCTTCACATTGCATTCATTGAGCTTTGAATCAGTTATCTTCTAGAGCAGCCAATGTGGTTGTGACCACTGTAATTTCAGGAGGTCGAAAGCAGCGTTTTAGGAGTATTTAGTTCAGTATTTCCTGTTTAGAATCCAAGAGACACTTTCACATACAGTAGAAACTGGTAAATGGTTTTGACTTCTCTAGCATTCTAGTATGTCTTAAGATGTAGATGGTATGCTTAAGGGAAATGCCTTGATTTTTAAAGTATTTTCCCTTAAGTAGATTATTTTGTGATATCTACACAATAAAACTTTAAGGTAGTTTTGCACTTCAGTTTTGACTGGCTCAGCTTCTAGAATTGGACCCATCTTCAATACATCTTTCCATATGTCCCTTGAGACTTTCCTCCTCCTCAAGACAGCACAGTATTTTCTAGCCATTATCTATTCCATTAACTTTGTGCAAATAAATTCTAGTGGAAATAAACTAACAAAATCAGCATGAAGGAGCTCTGTTCCAAGGTCCCTGCCTCTTTTGCAGTCCTGAGATTAGCAGGTTGGAGTGTACAAGATGGTTCATTTTGGGGAGGAGGTATAATGCACCATCTGTTTCTACCACTGGTAGGAACCAGAGTGGAAGGAAGCATAACTGCATGCTCTTGCTACCCTTCCAAGACCCCCTTGCTTATTTTCTACTTTTGAATGAAACTCCATGCCTAACTCTACCTACGAGGCCTGCATTGTCCACAGCATTTCTCTTTGCTGCAAGCCTTCAGGCCTCTCTTTTTGTTCAAAGCTCCTCCACCAAGGGCAATTCCACCCTGACTCACATCACGTTGCTTCCCCTTTGAGGTCACTGTAGTAGGTAGGAGGACAATAATTGGTCTAAAAATCTCACACTAAAATATATTCTTTTAACATTCCGCATTATCTGTTTATAGTGTTATCATTTATTCCAAGTTCTTGCTAAGGCTTAGATCACAAAGTTGGAAGGATGAAGTCCCAAAACAAAAGCTGACTAGGTTGTTTTCTTTTAGTGTGCGCTTTGTTGCCTTTATAGCAATAATTCTATTGTTCTAAGTAATTTAAAATTGAAATGCAGTGAACATCAGGTTACAGTAATTCTGATTTTTGAATAATGATGGTTGGTTTTGGCAGAACACTTTCCAAGGTACAGGAAAATTTTAGAAGACACATGGAGGGCAGGAAGACAACTTTAATTAGTAGGAGATAGGGCTATTCTTCCTGCTTGTGAAAAGCTTTTTTTTTTTTAAAAAAAAAAAAAAAAAAAAAAAAAAAAAAAAAAAAAGATTCCTTCCTTCTGTCCTGACTTCTACTATGTGATGCATAGGAGATGCTGGGGAATGGGGAGCAATGAAATTTTGGGTGGGAAGGGAAGCACTTTGAAGTCACACATTGTTCTTGCTTCTAGCCCTTATACATTACCCATCACCATGGTAACGGGCTGCTTCAGTGAGAGAAGAAACCTGCCTGGAATTGGAGAGTCACGCAAGTACCGTTACAACAGTGCTTTCTGACTAAATTATTAATTTCATGTCATCAACTAGCTTAGGTAAGCTATGAAAACTTGCAGCTGCTGAGGAGCTAACCCCTGACAAGAATTTCTACAGCGTGCGCAGGCTGAAAGCAAGTCACTGTTTTAAAGTGAAGGCTTAAACATCACAATAAAGTTGAGATTGCTATTAATCTAATGCAACTTTCTACAGGCTTCTACGTGTTGTACTGGTATCTACCAAAACAGTAAGACCAATTCTGAAAGTTAGCATTTAACTTTTAAATCTACAGCTGCTTGAAAAATATTGTTATGGTATAGCAATTCTTTCTTGCTTTGCTTCAAATATATTCTTAGATTCTAGATACGCTGTATATTTGGAAATCTACAGTTAAATCAGGTACAGATGCTAAGTAAAATATACTGCACTCCCTAGGGGTGGTGGGTGCAGAATGTCTGAAGCGACCAAGAACTGTTCTTTTCAAAAGGGAGCTCGTTTTCATCATGTTTACCCAGGCTACATTGATCTAGGAACTCTAACGCTCATCATCCAGATATTTATCCTGGCTCACTGGCGCCACAGTGGACAGAGGACTGACACGTTTATAAACTCATCTTCTCCGAGATGTTATAACCAAAATCCAAAGTCAGTCAATCTAGAACTTTGATTGCCTCCTCCGCAGCTGTCGCAGTACTTCAGGGAATGCGGAAAAGTGTCCAACATTCACTGAATTCAGACTAGCACAGATAAAAACCTACCTCTTACGGCAAGTTTAAGAGAAGCCTTGTGCAGAGATGCCCCTAGTGTATTTTAATGATTCAGCTACTCTAACACTTACAGTGAGTTAATAGAAAAAAGTAATGGTTTATGCTTCCTTTCACGCTCCGTGTTCTTAGGTGTTGTCATAAAAGCAGAAAAACTACTCTTTTAATGGAAGGTGTGCCATTTACTAGGCAAAAATTGTTCTTTATGTAGCTATAGCTGTACATATGACAGTAAATTTGCTTCACACATTAAGCCCCTAGATATTTCTGAAAAAACACTCTACATTCCTTTTAATGCCTCTTACACCAAGGAATGTGAAAGTTATGAAGTGATTTTTTTTATAGATAGACTTCAATGCAATCCATCCCTATGCATATAAAATAATATATACCCAAGAAGAAAACAACTTCCATATGCTGCAACCAGCAATTATCATGTAGGCATGCAAACACAATAGACATTAAAAGGCATAAATTGAATGAAAAACCAGGCCCTTGTCTTTTTACACAGAATCACTGGCTCTTTCTTAAGTACAGGAAATTTGCACACACTTTAGCTGAATTCAGATGTCTGCCCAGCAACTCTGTGGAGTGGTGTATGTAGGCAAAATTTTATCTAAGCTTTCCTAAAATTTGGATGTGGCTACTGTACCTTATGCAGACCGACCTGGATTCATATGTAGATATGCAGCTCTGACACTACGAGTGTGGCAATACAAACACAAAACTCAGCCTGAGAGTCTAAATACTCAATATTGTTGACCCATTCTGAGCTCGATACCGAAGATGCTGAGAAATTAGTACTAAGGATTGGATCTAACAGTACTTCAGTCATGTGTACATAACATACAATCTTTAGGTCAAGGAAAGATGTCCAACACTACTCCATTGAAAGCTCATCTTTTTCTCATTTTAAAAAAAAGTTATCGCCATGTTTCAAAATTTTCCAGTTATCTGCAAACCCAATTCCTAGTCATTAGGAAGCAATCAAACTAAACAAAGCACTACTCACTTATAAGCATGTAAATAAGACATTTGCTTAGAAAAAGACATTAAAAGAAGAAAACAGTAAGACCATACTACTATTTACAGTTCCTTTTACTCTGTTTCCTCACAACTTGCACCACACAAGATGGGAAAACTGCACAAAGCAATTTGACCTGAATAACTAAGCGTTGGGTAGAGTTTCAAAACTTTCTCAGTGAATAGACTACTAGTTCCAATAGGAAAGCAAGTCACTAACTCAATATGAAGTACAACAATAAGCAATCTTTTATAGGTAGTTGAAATCTACAGAACTCAAAGACGGAAAAAAGCCCACTGTAAATTACCAAAAAAAAAAAAAAAAAGCTTTTCTCAACCTTGGACTAGTACTGTATCCTTTTAAAATATACATATTTGAGAAGGAAAAAAGAAAAATAGTTATCTTTTTAAAAAAATGTGGGAAGCTTCAGAGAGTACTAGTCTAAAATCAAAACACCACTAGATGCTTGCAGGGCTTGACCTCCTCCAGCAGACTCAGAGCAGAGAAGCAGAGTCAGAATCAGTCCAGAACCATTCCCTAGCACCAAGCTGTACCAATAGCCACTTTTAATAGCCACTTTTTCTAGCCTAGCATGAAGCAGGTATCACAGTATGGTAGTACAGCCACACAGCCTCAGACTGCAGTGCAACCAAAAGTGTGCAGGCCAGCACACAGAGAAGGCAAAGATGACTCTTCCCTTGTCATGAGCTGCAAAATCTCCCTGTACAACGCCCCGATTATTTTCCCATCTGTAGGATTTCCCTGAAGCATAACTGTGCCTTCCGGAGCAATTCAGCTATGCAACACCCCACCCATACCCATAATGACAAAATTCAGCTTTGCATAGGCCTGTGTGTAGGTAGGTGCAAGGAGAGTGAAGGAGTGGGCTGTGCAACAGCTGTAGTCAGCTGCAAAGAACAGACAGGCACCATTCCTCAACCAAAACAGTCATTGCAATTATTCCAACACATATGTTATGACTCTTACAAGAATGCTGAGCATTTAAGATCTTTAAATGTCCTAATTCAAGAGGCAGTCACTTAGAGGAAGCTAATCATGTGTTAATACTGCTGTATGTCAGCATTTGACAAATCTGAATTTAATTTTCCCCTCAAAGTTCTCACATATCAAAGATAATTCTATGATTTCTACCTTTCTGTCTACAGATCTAAAAATCTTTTCAAAGCTGCAGCTAGCTGATTGTATTTTGTATTAGCAAGAGACATTTAACTAGTGTTTGTCAGTCTCTGGTACTTTAAATTCTTTGGAACTAAGTTTTTGAGTGCTGCTCTTCAAACCTTTCTTTTGCTCCCTTGACTTCTTCAGCCATGGTCATGCACTTTTTTCTTTTTTTGGGCCACAATTCTGACTGTTCTGCTGCTCTGATGAGAGCGGTTCTCCTTTCTTGCTCTCATTAGGCCACTGAGGGTTGACATGTACAGAACAAAGGGAGCTACCACATCTATCATGCAGGATTTTAGTATCCTCTGCAATCATGATTACTGCAGTCTTTCAGCAAAGGGAGTGATTGATTTTCCTGGAAGCTATCACTAACAGAGATAAACATACAAAGCTGAGAGTTGTTTACACCTGGCTGCAATAAATTTTAAACTAGTTACTATTAATCCAAGCAAACATGAATGAAAATATTCCTCACATAGAAAGATGCATATGTTAAATGGATACATTTGCTTTTATTTGAGAAATATATTTATACATCCATTCAATTTAAGCAGTGCAATCAAAAGGGATATTATTGTAGTTGACTGCTAGATAGATTCCCATCACTCAAATGAACTCAAAAATCTGGTTTTGCTTCATGCCATGAAGTGATCAGCTAAAGCAGATTTAACTGATTAGTGAAGCACCCCATCTGGTAGAAGGGCTCCAGGCATGTCCTTCATGCGATGACACCTGATGCTCCCGACTGGGAACCTTATGGTCCAAACTCAGCAGTTCTGTGTCAGTTCAAGAGGAGGTCTCATCCTGACCAATAACAGCAGCTGCACTAAGCTAGTCTCAACTTGAACTTTTTTGTGCTTGCATTAGCCAACTGTAAGCAGATTGCTGAAGCAATCCCTCTATCTATCCCAGCAAGAAAAAGACAACACAGATTTGACCATTTTGCCATTATAAGCAGGGGTGCAAGGGAACACAGCAGGCCTTCCATCAATGCACCAGCGCATGCCTCTTCCAGTGGCAGGATACTGAACTGGGTGGCTCTGTGGTCTGTTCCAGCATGCCTAATTCCACTAATAATAATCCCCTGTAATAGGCTCATGGCTTGAGCTAGAGCCATTAATCTGACTCCCCTCACCCCACCCTAATTCTGACCAGCAGTCAGGGAATCTCCATCCTTCCCTGTCAGTGAGCTACAGACTGTGTCAACAGGAATTAAGCAGGCACCTGTGATACCACCTGCTGCAATCTATTTAATTCTTTGTCACATAACTGTTCTTGGTCTTTTTATAGTTCATTCAGTGCAAGAGGAGGAGATAGAAGGAACAACATTAATGCTAACTTTCCATCCCTGTGAGTTATGAAGGCTACCTTTGTAGCACCTGGAATTACTAGGAAAGCATAGTGGGCTCTTTCTATTTAGACTCTGTACTTTCCTATTCACTTATTTTAAGCTCATAATAATCTATAAATGCTTTCTCAGTTCCTGATACACTCAAGAACTAAAATGATATCCTCCAGCCCTCAACATACACATCAATTTTATTTTGAAACACTGCAGCAAGCAAACAAATTGGGAACCACATGCAAAAAATGAAAATTCCCAGGCTGCTGCGCAGAATAAAAAGCTCTGTCTGATTCAATATATTACTGAAGGCAGTATTCTGCTCCAACAGAAAAAGTATTTCACCAACCCTAACCTTTATCCAAACCCTCACATTAAAAAAAAAAAAATCATGAACATTATTCTTTTCCTAATGCTATTCCACAAGAACAAGAGACAAGGCAATTTTATGGAGAAGGAAGTGTACAAGAAGAGGGACTTCAGGCTGCCCCAATGCAATATACACCTAAAAGTTTCCTCCACAGCATAGAGCAGCCTAAAACATTGACTTACCAAATTCATCTTGAGAACCACACCAGGGCCACACCATGTGAGCTGGTTTATCTATACAAATAATGTTAAAGTGTTCATAGTGTTAGATGCTGCTAGTTATTTCCTGGGAGAGATGTGAGAAGATGGCAAGATGGCTTGGCCTTGCATTGTGGAACATGTGGAATACAAAATACCTTCATGCAGCCGCTGTTCCGGAGGTTACAAAACCCAAACATCAGACACATACAACAGGAGAAAAACTGAAATGTATTATCAAAGAGAAAACCCTGGAAAGTGCTGGACACGGTGAGATTATATCAATTTAAAAACAGATTCACAGCATCTCATTATTCTGAGACATTTTAGCGCAAAAGAAAAGCTTATCCATAAGAAAGCTATTCTGTAACACTATGGAAAAATCTGTGCTTCATAAGAACTTAATTCTACACTAATATTTCAAATAACTGTTGCTATAGAATGTTTCTCTCAGCCAACATTAGCCAGATATAACCATATTTGAAGTCTTTGTATAGAATTAAATGAATGGAAATGCTTCAAAACTGACTGAAAAAGCAACAACATAGTAAAGGCTTTACTGAAGTGTAGCTGAATTCCATCCTTCCCTCCTAACAGTTCATTATAGAAACCAGACTGATGTGCTGCTATGGGTACTGGGTTACATAGATATAGTTACAGTAAATGTCACAATGCAGTAAATGTTAGTTTGTCACTCTATAATGCAATGTGAAATTAATAACAGACCTAGTTACTGTGGGTGCCTTCTGCGCACTTTGCAGGCACATCATGCGAGTGCGAAAAAAAGAGTATTAGAATAGGTAAGGATGGATTAGGAGTCAAAATGAAAAGAGGAATCCATATCAGAGGGAGCATCCTACCTAAATCATAGGTAGATCAAAATGTGTGTTATGATACGTTATTTGTAGCTATTGAGAGCACTTGGACTAATAAGTGACTCAAATTGAAATACTATGTTCCCGTGTGAGGCACGACATTCTCACAGCCACGTGAGAAAAGAACAAGAATAAAAAGAGAAAATGGAGCTTGGCAACACCTCTTGCTAAATCGGAGATACGAGAATTTCATAAAGAGCTGTACTGCAAGCAGATACACAGCTCCAAGCTTTCATGCAGTTCTGCGTTCATTCCGTGAACATGGAAAAGACAGAGCTCAATGAGTTTTATTTTGTGCAAGTCTGTGCATGTTTTAAAACTTAGTGATTCTAGTCAAATTAGGTTGAAGCATGTCCTTGTAGCCTATATGAACTTGTGTTAAATAACGTGCATCTTTCATCTATAAAAAGAAAATCAAATTTGACTTTAAGTTTTTACTATGCATACATTCCAAAGCAAAATTCTCAGCCTTCAAGTGTAATACACATACACAGACAGCCTGGATGAGTACTGTAGCCAAAACTACAGTAATAGGTGCTTTATTGATGTTACATGCTTACTTTCCATGGTTTATATCACCAATGAGAAACTTCAGGCATCTTAAGCCTTTAAACCTGGTGCCTTTACAGACTCGCAGATACAAGTTGCATATTGAGTAGTCATACTGAAATAAATGTGAAAGAATAGTAGGTAAAATTAAGAATGAGTTTTTGCAGAAGTGGGATTCTAATTTATTTTTCTAATATAATCAAATTGAGTCATTTTGTACAGAAAAGATTGAGCATCTTAATTTCATATTAGAGCACTAGTGTTGGTGGTAAGGGACTCAACATACTCATGCTGATGAATCCCACCTATCAGAGTACAGAAGCTACATCTTTTTATCATATCTTGAGATAAAATATGATAAAATTCCTGGCAAAAAATGCCTATTTTGAGTGTCTTAATTTTGATGTTAGAGGGCAGCTAAGTCTTTCTACTCTGGTTTGTCCCATCTCGGTCTTCAGCAATTGCTGAAGGGGGAAACACCAAGGCAGTGAAACATCACTTCTGCTGTGTACAATGTGCTTTTTAATAGTTTTATTCCATTTTGCTTATCAAACTCGGATGGCAACTATCGATCCTACTGAGGCCATGTGAGTGAAGATTAAAGCATTCCAACATGCTTGTCTACAGGTGTGCCATGGTGAATTATGATCTTCGCATAATTCATAGAATGAAAAAGTTGCACCAAGAAACCAACTGTTAATCAGTGTACAGGCACAGGAGATCAATCTTTGATTCGTATATTCACAAATTCTGTTTACTTGGCTACATTAGAGAACAGACGGGTGTTCTGGAATGGATTCTTAGAAATGATGGATGTAATTGTCAAAACTGCCAAGGTCAATGTATAATGTTCAAAAAAGAACCAACTCATTTCAAGCACCTTCCATTTATCATTCATGCAATTTGACCCCCAGTTCTCTTTGTAATAACATACTATGAAGGAACAACTGCTGTGTTCATTCCTATATACTCCTGTGGACTTTTAAATATCATGCAGGTCGCAGCCTTTCCAAAAGGCTGAGGACATTTGTATATAACTTTTTTCCACTCTGAAATATGTTGAAGCTATTAGATGAAGCCTAAGTTTGTTTCCTATAGAATTGTTATGGTGCAGTACTGTACACATTTGAAATTCTTGTTAAAGAACTTCTCAATTTTTCCACTAGAAAATGTGCTGTTTTGAAACTGAGGTTTTCAAAAACACTTAAATAATTTGCTTTTCAGAACAGAGATGTTCCCACCACTCATGATGCATCTTAGTTGCTTAATATCATACTGTTGAATAAGCCAACTCTAAATAATGAGGGTTACAGAAAAGCTGTCCCCACAGACAGTTCATTCCATAACTCAGTCATTTCTTTAAATACCAGCCTTGGAGTCAGGACACTGAAAGAAGTATAGTTTGGTAGTTTCTATTGGTCTATGACTTCTCTGGAATCAATTGATTATATTGTAATTTTAAGATTAAAAAAGAGAACTCTAAATTTTAGGAATTTTAATTTAAACATAGCTTTTTTTTTCTAGGACATCAGAAACTCAAAATTTTTATTTTCCAGTATTATTTTTCATAAAGTTGAAAGATGGAAAGCAGCAAGCTTCTGGCAAATTACCACCACTGTGTGTATGTGTATTTATTTTAGAAGTTTGTTACTTTTACCACTCTTCTATTTGCACATCCAGTCATACAATCTAGTAGTATCAGTCTGAATATGCATAGCCAATAGGTCATTTTTCTCTCAAATGTGGGAAATTTCAAAGAATAGGGTCTTTTAGTTTTACTTGTACAAATAACTCAATCCTTTTTGAATTGAGTATGGAAGGATACAGTCATAACATGTATGAACAATCATTTTTCCTGGAATATGAAATGCTTTGCTATCAAGTTTGTTAAAAACAAAACAACAAAGAACACTTTAAGGCTTGTACTCTACTGAACAATTTACAGTTGTTAAATCAGATCCACAGATCAGCCTCTGAATAATACAATTGATCAGATAAAACTGAACAGCAAATGAACAGCTGAAACCAAATAGTTTTCTGAAGTGAAGAGGCTCGTGACCGTTAGGTACAGGAATAAGTTCAATCGCATGCTTTAAACCCACCAATTTCAGTGAGAAATTTTATGGACATGATGAAATGCCCTTTTACACTAAGGTTTCTACTCAAGAAAATATCCCTAGTAGAAGTTTAAAGGAGGCATATTTACTCCATTTTTTTCCTTCTCACTGCACTATTATTTAATGAAAAAGAAAATTAGCTATGCATATCTGTTGGGTTGTTACTTCCTTCCCAAATAAAAGGGTTCATTTCAGGCTGCTGACATTGCAATATAGTGGATAGGCAAGTGGTTTGCATAACTGCTTCGTTTCTCATATAACATTGAAGTTACAAGTAGGTGGCAAAGTTGACACCTGCCTGAAAAAGACAGGTGAATAGGGAACAAGTCATGTCTGAAATCGCAGAGGATGGTTTTAAAGTCTGTTAACTTTTGTACCTTAGTTGTGCTGTAATCTCAGTAATACAGCTTTGATACACTAAAAAAGGCGCTTCCTCCAAAAAATGGTTTTCAAAATAAGAAAAATCTGAGATTCAAAAGAGAATCAACATAAAGATTAAACGATGACTCCAGCATATATGATCAGGAGGTCTTTGAAAACAGGAGCAAAAGCTTCTGTTCACAATTCAGAAATATTGACGGGGCAGGATGAACAGTGCAAAAGGGGTCCACATTCCCTCACATAATCATTGTATCTGCTAAAAGAGATACATCCCTAGAGTGCTGCAAAGGCAGGCTGTTATCGGATGTCAAAGTAGTCCTCCCTGGAAGATATCGAGCATTTATCAGACAAGCATGAACTTTTCAGCAGTTTGATTTCACCCACCAGGAACCCAGCTGATGCACCTAAGGGAGCTCCACAGAAACAGAGAACACCAGGAGAGCCACTTCAGGTGCTCCCAGTCCCCGCTCAAGTGGAGACCCTCTTGGCTCAAGAGGACAAAGTGAGAGCCAGCTCTCACTTGGGAGCAATATTACTGCCCTGGCAGCCTAGCACTTATGAGACTAAATCATGGCCACAAGTTACCTTTATTAGGCCATTTGCAGTTTCGAGCTGGCTTAGGCCCCCATTAGTTTGGAGTATATGTGGTATTAACACATGAGTTTCTACACTTAATTGTCCACACCAAATTATTGTTTTTTCTTTTGAATGACCTAACTTGCATTAGGACAAAACTTTTTGCTCACTTCAAAGGAAAAAATGGCACTAAAAATTACTTTGTGATCAATATAAAAGGACATGAATTAATCAGATTAATTTTATAATCCTTTGCACCCATTGATTTTTTTGGATCCACTTAATATTCAGGTGTAAATCCACTATGCTGACAGAATACTTTGCAAACAGCAGCAGCTATGAACTATTAGCCATGTTGCAAATGCAGTTTGGACAACACTGACCAAGATCTATGCGCAAAAGCAACAAGTCAGACATATAACTCTAAAGAATAGTTAAAGAAAGTGTACAAATTAGTGCTCCTGATGAAGCCACTGGTTATACACTTTCAATGCATCATTGCATCAGGCTACTGCAGGCCTTAGCCTCCACATGTGGAATTTATCAGGAAAAGCCAGTGACAAACTAATCAGTAACCACAAATATCAGGGACAGTCAGAGGCAAGATTGCACCCCTGCAGATATGCTACACAACACTGGATAACAGACGCACTAATGATGAGGGCTCATGCTTAGGTACTAGGTATGACCCACTTACCTTCAAATTAGATCATATAAGCTTGGAGTGCAAACCCATGGAGCTATTTCATTAGACAGGTTATACGTGTTTCAGGTGCCAGCCTTGCAGTATGAGGATAGTAACTGTATATTACTATGACCATCAGTACCCTTCACACATAGGCAGTGGTGTCAAAAGTTATCACTTGCAGATGAGAACTGTGAAAGATGTGAATACAAGTGTCAAGTTATCTCTCCAGAGCACAGTGCTTATCCACTGAACATGCATACATTGCTTTACCTCAGAGACTCAGTATATGTGAACAGAAGCTGCTTTTCCATCTCACCTTCTTTATGTCTGCTGAGCTTTCCACTGAGCAATTACTATTCAGCTTTTATAGAAGCAGGACATTTTACTGCTTCTTGGACCCCACCTTAACCAACATAGTAGGTCTTCAGAGAAAGAAAGATGAATTAGCAACTGGGCTACTAAGCTGGGACATGAGAGCCCTGACCTACTGTACTTTACATCTGGGAAAGGTTGAGGAAAACTACTCCAGGCCCCTGTGTGGGAGATTGAATAGCTATGTTGCTGTACCACCCAGGGCTGTTGTGCAACAAACCTTACAAACTCTGAAGCACTTGGATATTTCCTCTGAGATGAGGTGTAACTTCCTAAAATAGCGTACAACAGAAAATTATTACCCAGTACTCCTGAAAAATCCTATTGATCTGAAGTACACAAGACAGTGATTATGCAATGAATGATCTGATCTATAGCCAAAAGCGAGAGAGAGAATTTAATCCATAAATTACCATGAAAAGGTGTTAGAGAATGGTAACTGCACTAACAACTTGAGTCTTACCTGCCGAGTGCACAGCCTTACAACTAAACACCATACAGGGCTGTCTACAGCTATGTAACTATGAAGGTATGCATGCATGTATATACGCACATACAGTTATACATACTTAACTGAAGCAGCACAGAAAGACAATGTCTTATTTATTAGGAAGCTGGCTTCTGTCAGATGAAAAAGTGTGTAAAGGACAAATTTTAAAGCTGACCAACCCTTAAAAAGTGTAAAAAGGATGCTATAGTAAACATAGGATATACAATTCTTTCAGAAGTCTCCTACCATCCCCAGCACTTTGCTTGCTTTGCTATAGGAACAGTTTAAAATATAGGAATTTCTATTTCATAACAATCTGGCTACAAAACAAGAGTACATGCTTTTATATTTTTCTAAAATAAACACAGCTGACAAGTACTCCTCTCTTGTACTTGCAAGACTTGATTTCATCTTCACTGCTTATCAACCAAAATATGAAAGCAGGAGAATAATTATATTTCTACTTCCATTTTTTGCTAACATTGTCAGATAATGCTGTATGTATTACTGTAGGCTTCTGCAAAACAAACCAAAAGGACGATAGTGTCAGAACGGAAAACGGAAGAATAAAGTCAGCTTTGAAGTCTACCTGTATGTCTTCACTGCACTGCCAACTCTGAGCTCATTTTGAAATCAAAGAACGATCACACAAAATTTGAAGCAATCAGACATGTATTGCTACATGGAGACTTCACATCAAGTTCTTCCTTTTTAGCATGGAGAAGCAAAAACCCTGATGTTTTGAGATGAAGACTACAAGTAAATTAGTCACATCTAGCACATAATTAATGTTTTCAGCATTTCAGTGAAGAAAAACACTTTGAAAACTTATAAAAATGTAGAGCTATTTTCTTGAACGTATGGTATAAAAATGTCACTTTTATGCAACAATGATGACTTTGAAATCTTCACAGATGTGCTGTTAAAGTTATTAATCTCACCAGGATGATCAAGAATGCTTTACTCAGCTTGTCTACAAACATTGGATTAATAATAAATCATGCTCTAAATTTTAATACCTTCTCTGTCCTTAGGGTTGGGATTTTACCTTTCCTATTTGAATCTTACAATTTTAAATGAAAAATAACAGCTCACAGATATATATCTCAAGGAATGGTATCTCTGAAGGAGAGCTTTAGCTGCTTGTGACCTTCTGGAAACATCTGGACATTAACACCTAGGAGAGCACACCTCAGTGAAAGAGAAAATGACTTGAATGGGTAACATCTGACAACGTGTCATATGAAAGGAGACAGTGAGACAGAAGACCGTACAAGTGTCGGACGTGTTTGGTTCGATACTTTTTACTGAAACACTGTAGATTTAAAAATTTGGCAATCTGTTACTTGAGACAAAAATTCACTAATGTTATGTAACCCAATAAAATACTTGGTTAACAGCATCCCATTCAGGGCAAGACAAACAAAGCTGCTGTCAATAGTCCTTTTAATTAACCCAATAGTATTAGCTGCTTATAACTTCATTCCCCTCAGTCCCAGTGGGCAACCTGAAAGGCAATTCTCACTATTACTTAGCTCCCGTGGCGTAATCCCCGAGAGGCTGTCAGCTTGCCGCGGTTTGTGACCTCTGACCCAATCACTTTCTTCCTTTTAACATTACTACCTTTGCACATTTAATGAACTTTGTACATGGTTAAAAAGATGTCAGCACAGAGAAATGATGGGTCCTGCTGTGAAAGGCTCCATTGTTTCTATAAGTCTAATTGACCTTTCACATCACAGAAACCAAGGAAAAAAGAAATCAATATAGTTACTTAGTCACCAGTCCAATGCTATCTTTTTTAATTAATATGCTAACCACATTGCTTTTGGAACGCTGACACCCAAACACCCCTAGATGTACAAAAATGAATTCTCATTAATAACCATTATATTAATCGCTGTTGCCCAGAACTGGAACCTGACTGCGAAATCCCCTGGTGGAAATTGCTATAATCGTTCAAACTACAGGAAGATATTTTTTTCGACATAATTACCGCTGTCTTCATATTGAAAAATATTCATTAGATAGCAGCTTTTAGTTACATAAATCAAGTTGATTAATTTTTAATTTTTACCATTTATCTGACATTGCACAAGTAAAGATCTTTGATAATTTAAATGATTAGCTGAACAATTATTAAGGCAACTTGCAGCAGTTCAAATATTCATTTAGTTAGTAGAAGAGTCATACATCATTAAGTTCCAATTAAAATAAAGTTGGGAAATTGTAAATGCTGATACGATCAAAAACATACTTATGTTCTTGTCAATAAAGCAGCATACCAATGTAAAAATATTGCTCTATCTTCAGGTGAAAGTAGGCAGTTTACCCAGTAACAGTTTTCCACAGCTGTTCCATGAGTGAGGATGAAGAAATCCTCTTACGTGTTTGAAAGTCATTGGGAAGAGGTATCCAATAGCAGCACCACATCTCTGACGCTGTTCACCCACGTCGTCCTCTCCAAGATGTAAACACAAACCAGCTGCAAGGTCCCCTCACCAGTGCAGTTCGAGAGAGCAATTCAGTCAACAGCCTACTTCGCACTGACGCCTGACATAGAGGCGCCTTAACTCCATCGCTGCCGTATTTCAGACACGCACATGACTTTTCTGCCCAGACTTGCTCATACACCTGTTACAGCACCCAGGAGGCACCTACACTACATTCCCTTTCAGACCCAAAGCACAAGGTGCCCTGCCTCTTCAGTTCCCAGACCACACCAATACAGACCAGTTTGAACACAGTGCATACCAGAGTGGCCACCGTCACTCTTCCTAGTAGACGTGCCTGGCAAAGAAAGCATCCACCTTTTATGTAATAGCTCAATTTCTTCCTACACACAAGGTGACTTCATTCCACATCTCACTGAGCATGGAGACCTCAGCTCCAGACAATACACCATAATGTCAGCTAACCTTATCGGTCCTCATCACCAAAACGCAAAATTGATGGAAAGTTTCTACAGAAAGCTGAAATGGTCATTTTTTTTTTTAAAAAAAAAAGAAAGGTCTCATTAACTTTGTCACAGGGAAGAGTCATCTACATAAATTATAGGAAATTTATTTAGAATTGTCTATGATCATAAAATAATTAGATCTCCTTTGTTGTGAACTTCCTGATTTTTTGCCTCCCATCC
Source organism: Rhea pennata (assembly GCF_028389875.1). NCBI lineage: Eukaryota > Metazoa > Chordata > Aves > Rheiformes > Rheidae > Rhea > Rhea pennata. The sequence continues at coordinate 16,297,404 of NC_084671.1, read as the reverse complement.
TGTTGTAAAAAGCCAGTTCAATCAAAACCTGTACAAAGTACCTAACCTCTGAGCTATCAGCTATTCTATACTACATTTCATCTTCACCCTTCTACCGCAAAGGAAACTGGAAGATCTAGGCTTTGGCCTACATTGGAACAAACCTAGATTGCCCTAATACTTGTTTTTGAGATCATGTAAAAGCACAAAGCAGGTGGAGGGAAACTGAGTGGTGTTTGTGGACTTAAATCACAATGGCTTAATGATTTTGAGAGTCCAAAGGAAAAAAAAAATCTAGATTTTTTCTAGAACACAGCCTCTCAAAGGAAATTCCCTATTTCAAGGGATCTGTTAGAGCAACATTAAAAAACAAACAAGAATTTGACAGCAACTAAGCTGTTCTACCAACACACAGGACTGGATTTAACCCAAAAACCCCAGGACTGAGCACAGAACCACAAAAAATTATTATGCTTGTGTCACTCAAAACCTTATGATTACAGCACCCAAAAACCCCATTTTTTGCTGCTCTCATACCAAGGAACCTTATTAAAGGGAACTTTTCAAATACTGTAATACTTCTAACATTTAACAAGACTTCCAATTCCATCCAATTTAAGTTCTCATTTAATATTCTAGCCACTTTTATTAGAATTTCTGCAGTAAAAAGCAGCTCTCACCTAGACAAATTATAATCAGAAGTGGACATTAAGCTCTTTTTCTCACTTGCAGGGAAGAACTGTTCTTAGATTTTTTTCTCTAATTTTGTTTTTGCTGATACTTGGTGATCTGAACTGGTCCTAAAATTTCATGGTATGTCAACATTACTATTCACTGAAGAGAAAATAGAGATGCTGAAATTCAGAATTTGTGACTTCCAGCTTATTACCTTCTGTTTCTGTATATATAACAGGCTACATCTATATTCAGACACTTATATTTGCATCATAGCTCCTTAAAGCTCTCTAGAACAAGTTACAGAGCATGAATATAAGCCTGCATTACCATTACATTGACACCTCTTTGGAATCCAGAGAAACAAAATCTGGGTGTGGAAGCAGGGGAAAAAGAAAAGACAGATTAGGCCATAAGTGAATTTGTAAGTAAATGTTCTTAAAAGAAAACTGGAAGAGATGTAATAAAACATACAACTTCAGTGCCCTACTTCCCCATTTTAAAGAACAGCCCATCCTTCCTCCAGACTACAGGTAGAGTCCACATACCTACACAGTCAGGATCATTTAAGGTTATTTTTAACAATTTTGCTGTCTCCCAAAACTTATTCTAAACACTCTGCTTCACTGTTTTGTCATTCAGGATTTTTGGCTTTTGGAAAAAAGAATACTTTTAAAGAAATTTTTTTTGGAATGTTTTGGCTTTCATGACTCAGTTCAATATGGTTCTTTAGAAGATTAGTGTTATCAATATGCGAAGGATAACATCTCTACAAAGAGAACTGACAGTAAAAACAGCTAGTGTGTCAATTAAATCTTTGCATTCATTATGCCTATGTCCTTTTCCTGCTCCTTTCTTCCTTGGTGGTCTTCTGGTATTTTTCTTAATACCAGCAGCCAAAAAGAAAAAAGAAAAGATACTGAAGGCAATTTTTTTAGTACAGTCACAGATAGACTTTTTTGTAGTTTAATATTTGAAACTGCAGCCCTTGTAACTTTGAGGGGCCACCACTCCACTATTTACACAGATGTTGGAGAAGGCAGCTTGTAACCATCCACCTCCGCCCCTGCAGTCACCTTTGCCTCTGAGCAGTCTTTGGGAGGTACATTAATAACGTTTGTGTTAGATACCCATTTCTAAGTTCCAATATTTTTATTTCACATTGTCTGTGTGGAATGTAACTTAATATATATCCTTGATGCAGGGAGATGTTTACATAGTATTTTATGATTAGCTCAATTGGAGACCAGTGGGTTTCACAAGCTAGTATCAATAGTCCGTATAGTCAGCGAGCAAGCAAGATATAATTAGGGTAAGAAAGAACTGTACACACAAAGTTAGCAATCAGTTTTGAAAGGGATAGTAAATAGCCAGCTAGCAAGAAAAACTGAAAAGTTTCTTGATTATTGGAATTTAAGTAAAATAGTTTAAGGAAAGACTGAATGAAAGAACAAGCGAGCTGAAGTGTGTATAAATTCTAAAAAGTAAATCATAATGGCTTAGTAAGGCAATTTAACAAGAAATGGTCTTTCCCTGCTGATCTCGCTTTGGTTAGTCTTTAAAGTGCTCCAAAGAAGCAATAACACAGTTAAAAAGTATGAGGGGGGGCTTGCAGAGCATTCCTTTTGATTTTACCCTCCATTTCCCCCCTCTTACACCACAGCACATGGGATAAAATGGGCAGAGGGCTTATTCCGCAGGGCCTTCCTGCCTCTTTAAGCTTCAGCTAGCTTTTTCCAATGCTGCAGGTGCTCGTGCCCCGCTGGCAGGCCGAGTGCTAGTCTCCCACTGGGAATTTTACTCAGCCAGGTGTCATGGCTGCCCTGCTGAGTGGTAAACACTAAGCAGAACCTGTCAGAGGAATATTTGCATTGTGGCTATCCCTGTAGAATCAAAAGGTGTTAAAGTTGTCATTGAAGAGCTTAGAAAAGTGACTAAGCATTTTCTACACTTCAGTCTCCCTTGGCCTAACTTAGTCATATGGCCTCCTGCAGGTATGCCTAATAACTCCTGCTCTTGTGCCTATATCTTTTCACACCTTTTTACCAAGAAGGCAGCATTGTCTTTGATTGTCCATCAGCCCTAATCCTTTCTCAGCATGAAGCTTGTTAGCATAATTGGAGAGAAGAAACCAAAAAGGTACATTATGTGCATCTGTACATTCCTTTTTCAGAGAGGGAGGCTGTTTGGATGGAAGACCACTGTATTTATTGCAGTAATCCAGCATTCACAGGTTTCCGCAATAGAAGTCCCCACCTTTTCAGGTTTTGATTTAATGCAAGCAATGTAAAACACCCATAGCTTTGGGAACGATAGCCATCACGCTAACGAAAGACTTGCGGAAATGCCTGCCAAGAATACTAGACTGACCGTCCAAAGATAGCTATGGGCACTGACTACTATCTCTGAACTCAATTTCATCTTCTTGGTCAGTTAATAAACTGCATAACTGATTTCAAAGAAAATTTGTGAAGATTATGAAGATTTTTAGTAGCTTCCAGAGCTATGGGAAAGATAAGAGGGTAGATAGGATGTTAATGAGCCCTGAAAATTTGCAAGGCACTTTTCTTCTGCAGATTTTAACAAGCAGTTAAAGGACCATAAACAATAAGAGAAAGCCAACTACCCATCACAGGCACCCTGTATTAGGATTTACTTCATATTTTAATCTTCACCTCTTGAATATGCCCAAATCAGTACAATTTATCACTGGATTATTATGCACTTAGGCAAGTTAGTAAAAGAATCTTTAGTATTTCTACTTGTACAACCTAGGATACCTAGGTCAGCCAAATCAGGAAGATCAGGCAATGGACGTATTTGGCTCCACTCTGATACATCAGGTACTATTACATGATCTTAATTATCATCTGGTTTAGTCTTAGTACAATAAGGGGAAACAGGGAATCGTAAGTCTGAAGCACAAGTTTGCTACAGCTGCTCTTGGGCATACACAACTTGTAGACTTCTCTTGGCTTTGAGCAAAAGTGGTTAAGAAAAGTTTAGAAAGCCATTTCAGACACTCTTGTGGACATGCACATTAAGACATTTGCAAATTATTTTATGAAGTTTCCTTCTTCCTCTGGCTCTGATATATAGATGCATTTACAGAAGTAATAACAGCTTAGCAAACTAACAAGAACTTGTATTCCACAAAGTATGTCCATTCTTATGAGCAGAGCTATGAATCATCTGTATGTTTCCTCACAAGTGACAATAAGTGTTTATGCAAGTTTCTGATTTTTAATGATGTATTTCAGCTTTTAGGCATGTAAGAACTTTAAGGTGGAATCTCTGCAAATACTAAAGGACAAGAATCTTGAAAACAAATACCAAGTTTTACAAACTAGAAGGCAAACAAGGAGAAACATTATTGCACTATTTTCAAAACTTGTTCTACTCATGGTATCTGGCACAGGATTATTTTATTCCATTCTAAACATCTCATCCAAGACGGACAAGAAAAAAATAATTTTTCTTTATTGTGTACCTATAAGCAAGTACTACATTAGTTATATGGCATATTTGTACAGAACCTAACAGTGCTTATCCTCACACAAGGGGAAAAGTGTAATCACAAACTTTTCATTTTACTTTTGTTTCTACTTGCTATGATGAACTCTGATATTCTTACCTGCAACCTTTTTACTACTCTGGAGAGCTTGCAAGTCAGATAGTGTAAAATTAAGGGAGCTTGTACAATGCTAACAAAATTGTCATTTTTCATCTAGTTTTCCATAACTATTTTTAAATGAATATACCCATTATTTCTCTTACAGCTTAGAGAACATGCTGCAGAGCTCATATGCTTCTGAATTTGCCAAGTTCTACCTTTCTGCACATTCTGCTCCTGGAGTATCAGATATGGGACCAACATACAAGTCCTTTAGTAAAATTAAGCATTGCTGCACTTGCAAAGTGCCCATATGTTGGTCTGTAGATCTTCCTCTAGCTTGTGGCAGCTTGGTGGCCCTCCTTCTTTCCTTGGTCATGTGTGAGCTCATTCATGAAAGACTGTGAATCAGTAAGGGCTTTTGCCTTGCAGTATGGCTATAGCCTACCAGAGGTGTGTGTTTATCATTAACAAAACACATCAGTCATATCTCTGGCTTACAGTAACATACAGCTGCCAGTTCTGGAAAAAAAAAAAAAAAAAAAAAAAAAAAATTCTCTTCCTATTTGTTTTTGTAAACTTATTCCTGATTCTAACACAAATGTGTTTTTTCCTATCTCAGCACAAAAACACTTGCAGAATAGTAAGAGCCTAGCTTTCTTGCTAAAGATGCAAGATATACCACAAGCTGTCTGTGTCTTCAGTTTTTCCTTACATTGGGAGACATTGTTAGCCTTAGTATTTGAGGTGCCAGAGGAGGGGGAAAGTCAAGTGCTAGAGCTTAAGCAAAAACACTAGTAAACATCCAACATCACAAAACTATGCAAAAGAATTTTATGAGCTCCACAGTGAAAAAAGTGAAAAGCCATACAATGCATACAATGAAAAATAAGAGTTCTTCTACAGGTCTAGTAATCTTTGGGGGGTTTTTGCCACAAAAGCTCTAGAACCAAAGGAGCATGCATTAACATCACTCAGCTTTAAACTCCTACTTCAGCCAGCTAGTTTTCCGTAGCTGTATATACATACATATATATTTCTTTAATGGTTTTCCAGGACATCATCAGTATTAAACACGTATCAGTCATTATATGTAAATACACATAGCAATTTTAACATAACAGATTCTTCCCTCTGCAGGAAAGAAAAGGAAAATCCATCAAAGAATGGTGCACAGGGAAATCAAATATCAAATGCTTCCTGCTTCAAGAAGAGATGTAATATTCTGTGAATGACTGACCTGGCTCTGACCTTGATCATGGTATGAGATTTGTTTTGGTAGTCTGCTGTAGCCAGCAACCTGCAGAGCAGTTTGGGAATCCTACCAGAGGGAGTTCTCGATGCTGTAGTTAAAAAGCACATTTGTTTATGTGGAGATACTATTGCAGATATGGTATTGCAATAATATATTTAAGACTGCCTGACAAATACATTAAAAGAAAGCTAGATAATTAAATACATAAGCATGAAAGGCTTCTTGAAGATAACATAAGGTGAGATGTAGCACTCACTGCTGTGATTCCTATAACGAAGGCAGCATTTAGAACAACATTAGTGGTTTTAATTATAGCCAGACAACACAATTCAAATATAAAGTTTTCTCACTCCATTTATGCACTGCTGACCCCAGGTACTGCACAGGTCAGAAAAGTTCAGCTTTCTCTATAAAGCATCAGTAAATACTGAGAAAATGAACAAAGTATCAAGATTCTAAAAGGATGCTTAATAGAGACAAGCCTTTTTTTGGGGGGGGTTGGGGGGGAGGGGGATTGTGCAGCTTCTTTCCACCAAAAAAATGCTTTATTTAGCGCGAGAATGTTTAGAAGCACACACTTCTGGCATTTTACTTGAACACATAATGTTTGACACTTACTAGTACACATATACTGAATAAATATTGCAGCTAAACAGTATGAGCCACTTGAACATAACTTCATGCCTTAAGTTTAGTCTTTCTTCAGAATTAGGACTATGTTAGGTGGTCTGGCAAAAATAACTTTAAAATATGAAATGAGGACAATCCTGCACACCAATGTGTCCACATCTGTGTCCACCCAAAATTCATTATTGCTTTGAAAGTATTGTAAAGAAGCACAGACCTGAAGTCAAGCTAGCACACAGCACATCAGCAATATGATGCATATGATACCAGTGATATGATGTAGTATGATGATTCTATACCACGCACTGGCATCCTGACAAAGCTGCTGTTCAGCTCATGGTTTAAAGGGCGTAGAGAGCAGAGAACCAAAAACAAGACTGCTAAAACAGCTTCCAGAAGAGATAGGTATCTAACAGCAGATATCTTTGGAAGTAAACAGGTGAGAGGCCTACTGTGCCACAGACTTCCAGGTAAGATTTCGTAATGCACAATTAAACATCCCAACCTACAAGACCAGCATTATTAACACAGTGCCTCTCATAACAGATTTTTAGCACTCTAGTTGGATTCCTTTGTCATGCAAATACAGGCATGCTGCCAGTCCATCATAGCATACTGTCCCATTACACAGGAATGCTATTATAACCCACATCCCAGCAATAAAGAAGGGTTGTCTGTAGAAATACTTGGCCAAGTCTATAGTAGAGCCTTTGTTCAATACTAAAATTGTCTGGAGAGCAAATGAAGACAGGGACTGCCAGAGATGAGCTCAGTGCACAGACTACTGGCACAGGCAAAGACAGACATTGTTTTGGTTGATGCTGGAGATGTTCCCTGTGCAACACAAGTGTCTCCAACTGTGCTTCTGCTGTGGACACATGAAGGATGCACCCAGAGTGATTTCAGCTATCAAAGGTGGCACATCCTAAGTGGCTAATGCCACTTTTGCATGTGGCAGAAAACAGCTAACTAGAAGGTTGAGTGTGAAGTGCAGAAAAACCTTCCTGCGTAGAGAGGAAAGGACACAAGAGAAAAATAACCATAAATGGTGTCATTTGTTGTACAGGTAGGAAAAGGCACCAATAACCACAAAAGCCTTTGTGGATTTACAAGAAAGGTGGGAATCTTACCTCAGCATGATGGTAATTATGTATAAAGTATAATGTGTTCTCAATCTAGTGCGATGGTGTTTATATTTCAGGTACAGTGTGATTTTAAGTTTAATCACCAACCCACAAAAGTTAAGGCATATATGAATAATACATAGAGAATGAAATGGGGCATTATTATAGACAAAAAGTAGTGAAATAACCAGTGGGAGATGTTGCTGCAGAATTTTGAAAGTGCAAGCTTCCAGATGTTTATGTTCCTTGGCTTAAAAGATTAATGAGAACACCAAAGATTTATACCAACCCCTAGAGCAGAATACAAGCAGGCTTTTCTAGACATGTATCTGACCACTTCTTGAAAAAGGTAATTTTCCAGGTTCAGTGTGGTTGAAACTAATTGGCCTGGAAATGAATTAACTGGACTCAAAGCCATTTAAATTCAGTTCTGACTGAATCTCACAAGAAATTTTTGCATGTGTGATGGTACACAAGATATTTTAACCTTTGGAGTGACTTCAAGGTACAAGTAACAGTTCTATGTATTGAACACACAGATCACTAGTGATTATGTAGACTTCATTGCCTTCCAAGCTCTGCAGTTATTTCCACAGCAGAGAGAAGAAACACAGAATATCTTGACACTTGGCAGACTACTGTTTGCACTTCACAAGCTTTCTTCTTGCTGGTTATCTGGCATTCTTCACAACTCATTCTTTAATTCAAGAACAGCATCAAAATCAACCAAGCCCTTATCATCCAACAAAAGAAAATTCAATTCTCATCACAATAACTCAGCCCATTGAGCTGAAACATTGTGTAACACTTATGCAAAGGTTAGTCAAAAAGAATGAACTGACATCAAACTCACTATTTGTTATCCCAGCCAAAAGGTAAAGTCTCACCAAAAATTAAATCTACATTTCTACATCACTGTGTTACATTTATAGCAGCCACATAAAACACTTTACAGTAACAGGTTTTTCTTGGCCAGCCTCTTGCTTCTCATTTAATAACATGACAGCATTGATTCTAAGACTTCTGCCTCATGAAAGCAGCCAGCAAGCTTTAGAAGAATCACATTTCCTACCCCTGCTCATGAGGAGTACAGGAGCCCTTCCTCCACCCTGCCAAGGGGCCACTCCTGCTGAACTCACACCTAGCACCTGAGAGCTTCTAGTGGTAACAAATTTGAGAAACACCCCTTTGGCAGGCCAGCCCCCTCCTCATTAGTGGAAGATCTCTCTCCACAAACCTCTTGCTCATTGTCACTCTTTTTAAAATAACAACATTTTCCCATTACCCAGCATGAGTTCTGAGCATAGCACCCTCATAAATCACTTACCACTTCCACCCAGGCCCTCCAGTTTCCAAGCCAAAACAGCATAAAGTTCCCAAAGCTTCTGGTTCCTGGCCAACACACAGAGCCTCCTCACTCCTTCCCCTCCAGCAGCCAGTCAGCCAGCACCTGCCTGCAGCCTTTTATAGCTGGAGGCACTGGCCAGGCTGGGCCTCTCAGGTGCACAGCTCTCTGGGTGATGGTGCCGTTAACCCTTTCCAGGTGGCACAAGGAAAGCGGCAGTGGAGAATCCTCTCCACTCTTGTTACAGAGAGGTGAAAAGGTTTAATTGGCACATGAAACGTGCTGTAGGTTAGCAGGTACTATCACACTTGGCTGGTTTTGTACTATTAACTTAAACCTTTACGTATATCAGGAAAGATCCCTTTTACAAACTCATTCCCTGTATATATTTTTGTTGTGTTAAGACTGCCTAGCTAAGAGAGAGCAATGAGTTTTGATAGTCCCATGACCTTTTATCATGGTAGAGGAATAATGGTCTACATGCTGCATGGATGGTCTGACCTTTCATTTGTGGCTTGCTGTGCAGAGATGCTGAGCTGGAGTGATCACTCAGGATACTCTTATGATATTGCCAAAAATACCAAAAGTTACATAGGTGCAAGTATCTTCTGAACTGCCATTTATGGCTAAAAATTACAGTTGAGTATTCCAGACATTTTTAAAGGCTATCTTTGCCCCAGATATATTTTAAACACTCCTATGCTCCAAGGAGAATAAGGCTCAGATGTTGTTTTGAGAGGAAGCAGTAAATCAGTGTTTTCAAGAGGGACATGGTGCTTTCGAAAGCCAATCCAGATGCTCCACATTTACTCAGCTTAGAGGCACTGCTAAAGCAGTTTGTACAGGTTAGAGTACTTGAGCAGCAGTTCCTGGTGGGCTGAGTGCAATATGTGTGTGTGCCATCAGCTCTCCAAACGCAGTCAACTCTTCCTTCTCTGAGAACAAGGGACTGGGTTATAGTTAATGGAAAAGGCAAGAGAAGGGAAGTATGACCGAATCTGAGCGGGGGACAGTACAAATATTTCTCACAGCATCTCTGTGAGGACTCAGGCTGGGTTCAGTTAGACTAACCAGTTAGCAAGCCATCTTCTGCTGAGCTATTCAGTATCTCTGCATTATGTTCCATAGCACCTGGCTTCCAGGAGTTTGTTATATTAGGGTCAGTGCTAGAGTTGAATGGGTCCATGCATTAATGCCACCATACACCTAACCTTAATAGCCCTTCTCAAATCTGTTAGCTACAGAGAGAGGGTTTCCACATGTAGTCAGTTTCATGGACATAACCAAGCGAGTGGACTTTGAAAACTCCAAATGGATCTGACTGGCTTTGAGACAACATACTCCTCCTTGAGTTCCTCCCATGAACTCAGCAAGGCAATGTCGGAGCTGAGTGTACATTCAGCCGTCACGGAGCTAACAGGTGCACAAGCTCGGGGTCTGTGTGACAGGAGGCCCGCTGTACCTGTCTGCTCACGAAGACAGCTTTTGCATTGCTACACTTGAGCTAATTAAAAGCTGACCATACCGAGCCTCCAAAAACCCATTTCTACTCAGGTGATTAGAAAAGAGGCAGAAGGCAATAGGAACCCTTTCCTGTAGATAGAATTATTAGTATGCATTTAATGGTTAATAGTGCAAACAAAGTGACAATATGGTTTATTTCTACTAATGCTGTTTAATTTAATTTAAGGATATTGATATACTAAAGATATACCTACATTACAAAGTACAGCCTGCACTGGCACAGATTCGAGTGCCAGTTGCCCTGAAGACTTGGGCCTAGTTGCCAACCCTGTTAGCTCACTGCTGTGCTTCAGTTAATGTGTCCTGTGAGAGGTGTCAAGTGCAGCATTGAATAGCGCTTGGGTGATGAGGTCAAACTCTGCTTGGACAAGCTATGTGGCACAGGACTGCTAAGCTGACATAACAGCTAAGACCTAACCAGCTCACACATCCAGTCAGTGCATTCCCTGTCACAGTGCAGCCAATTTCGATGGGTCAAAACCTGGACTGACAGATATTAATCATTTGCTTGATATAATTCAATTCAGGGACCAATCTGAGAAGTAGAAACTTAAGAAAACTTAGGTCCTTTAGACAACGTCTTGGGTTTATTTAATCATCTGTCAGTCACTCTAGTCTAATAAGTGATAAAACAGTTTTAGAAACTGCCCAAGCACCCAGCATAAATTGAGTCTGTCAAGAAACTTGATATTTCTCGTTCTCATACAACATGATTAAAAAGTACTATTTGTATGGTCACTCTAAAGTCAACTTTAAAGACATTCTATTGTAAACTTGATACCTACTTTTCATATACTATATTTACATTCTCCCTCATGTATTATCAGTAGTAGTTATTATCAGTAGTAGTATTATTTAGTATGTTGGCTTGCATTTGGAAACTCACACTGAAGATGGGGAGTTGCTCCCACCTATGTATTCAAAAGCAAAACGTTTGTGATGATTATGTCAAGAATTTCTTTCTGTGCTGCTGTTTTTTGCCTGATAAGACGGTATTGAAAACTGCTAAAAGAGATTAAAAATAGTAATTATATGCAAAAATCTGAATATTTTTGCCTGGAAAAATGAGAAAGATATGAAATTTTTTCTTTGAAGTAATATTCAATTGCTGGTTTTCTTTTATTTACAGTAATATTTACATTTACATATTTACATTACAGTAATATTTGCATTTACATACACAGAGCTATGTGTAGTTTGGGTCTATTTGGTAAAGTATATTTGAGATTATTGTTGGACGTTTACATGATAAGTAGGATATCTATGATTAAAATATATTCTTTGAAAGTTTGTTTTCCTTTTAGTTATCTTTTGCTTTCATCTGATGGCGAGTAAAAGATAAAACAAGCTTTTGTTGTTTACTGTACATCTGGAGTATAAAAAAAGCACAGTATGAGAAAAGGATACTCCATGAAACACTATGTCAGAAACATTCGCAGTCAAAATTCCAGAAATAGCAAGATGTTAGATAGATAATTAAAATGTCTTCCAGGTCTAAACCATAGGGAGCTGGAGTTTTAATCATGTAGAGTATATTCATGAGAAGTTTCCGCTTTTATCTACATGATCAGATTGGTATCAGCAATGCTCACAGAATCAAGTGCATTTGTAGATAGCCCGTTTTTCTGTTTGTTTGCATTTTTTTAAGAGGCATCCGTAAAAAGGTTCAAGTCTGGTTCTTTCCTCAAAGTATAGCTTTCTTCTCTGAATTGGACTGCAAAGCTATAGGATCTCAGATCGGCAGACCACAAAAGCTCTTCTGCAGATGGCTCGGTGCCTTTGCAGTAACATTATTAGAGATAAGCAGCAAAGAACCAGAGCCTTGTTTTTACTACCAGCCAAAGATCCATTCTTGAAAGGCTTAATAAAATGCCTGCTATAATAACAAGTTAAATATAAAGGGGACATTTCTGCTGTGAGGCCTTCACTGGGCTGTGTAAAACTAGATGAGCTTAGTGGGGGAAAAATAAGATTAGCTATTTTTTCATAGCTAGAAGATGGTTTCACGGCTAAAGCAATTCACTAATCTTATTTTCTAATTCTACCACATCTTTTATTAACTTTTTTTTCATCTTTTAGCCCACACACAACCGTAACATTTAAATAATGTTCCATTTGCATCTATACCACCTTGGCCTATGTCAGATTTGGTTACTGAGTATTTTAAAGCCTCCTGTAATTTTAAGGGACAATTTAGATATAGGCTATGCTAAGAGAAAGGAAAACACATCAGTGCCAAATTAGGCACTGATGAGGCTCTTGATCACTTTCCTTTCTCCTGACAAAAACAGAAGGTGCTAGGAGTGCTGAGAAGGTCTGTGTCCCCGATGAACAGATGTTAATAACAAAGAGCATCTTCCTCATGTTAAACAGCCAAAAGAAGAGAAGAGATATTGCAGCCATTGATAATGATACCCATATATCACGCATGCTAAATCATGACTAAATAATTAAAATCTGTGCCTGATACTTGTTTCAGGGAAGTAAAGCAGATCACAGTTTTAGCAGTCAGAGAAAATGAAATGCAGCTTCACATAAGTGATTGTCATTGAGCATACTGAACGTTATAATACACACAAAGAAAATTAGACTGGGAAAAGACAATCGGCTGTGAGCAGCTTATTCAGGAATTAAAGTTGGTGATTCAGTGGTTGTTTGCCTTCCAGTTATTTTGATACATGGTTTGAATATGCATTAAGCTGCAGGGAGAGTGAAAGGATGGGCTACAATGAACAAGAAGTGGTCCTCAGGTGAGGCTGATGGGCCGAGGTGCTCTCCCTTTCCAGGGTCAGGGCCACATGCACTACCTTGTGTCACCACACAGGGTCTCCTCAGCTCTTGGCCAAAAGCAAGCATGGATGGATGTGTTGAGGGTATTTCCCAGTGTCGGGGACACAGCTGAGTGGAGACAGTGGTAACCTCTTTACAAAAACTGCATACTGTATTCTCCACGGTCTCCGTTTTACCAGCTCTGCTTGCGTTGGCAGCAGCTCTGGGTAGCCCTCAGCTGCCCAAACGCACCTCACCGAGCACAGCCACCCAGCTTTCATACCATGCCTGAGCACTGCCTCTGGCTAAAACCCAGGCCCCCTGCACAGGGGCTGGAGACCAGGAGAAGCTCTCTGCTTGCTGCCCCGCAGCCCAGTCGCCCGACCGTCTGAACTCCCCCAGACTCACACAGAGACCATCTTATCCGATGGCTCGTAAGACAGGGCCTACAAAGTACGCTGAAAAAAATATTATTCAAAAGCAGAAAACTATAGTTGATTGAAATTAAAATTTTCCTCCCATCTATTTGTAGAAACTGATTAAGTGAATTTTGAGGCATATGAGAAAGTTTCTGCTCTGTGAAAGATGTATTGACTTGGAGTATTAAAATCGAATTGTAGCTTTTTGCACAAATTAATTTAAAAATGATTTCACTGGATAAATTTGCACAAGCATTTACTGCAAAATAGTGAGATCTCTCGCAATGAGAACATTTTAGAAAATGAATTAACAGCTTAGCTAACAATAAATGGATACTTCCTAAGAAGAACACATATGCTGGACTCACCTGCACTATTTTTCTGAGACTAGCATTCTTTGAAATTGATCTAAATTCTGGGGGGAAAAAATGCATCTGTATGTCATGATATCATGACAATCACACCTGTTCTTAACCAGCTATAAAGTTTATAAATATTAACATCTCATGAAACTTTATTTTTCAACTTAAGAGGCGAGCAGAGATTTTTTTCACTCATTTTCCAGTCAAATACAGCAATAGTGAGAGAAGAGTGAGTTTTGTTTTCCATGTACAACTGTGGGGCCCTGGTATTAATTGTAGAATAAATACAAGAATACAAAGTACATGTTTCCCATGAGGATCATTGTCTATATACTTTTCTATTATACTCATCTTTGCAGTAATAAAGCACTAAAGTGGCAAATAACATAAGCATGGCTATGCTAATGCCAGTATTTTTAAGCGTGGTACTCTTTACCTTCATGATCACTCCAAAGAGTTGGTGCTGATTAACATCAGTGCATTTCAGTTATAGTAGGAAAGCCTTAAATTTGTAATTATTTACATATGCAAAGAATTTGTCTTAGGTATATACCTGTCTGATTCTTCTGGGACCTTGTTCTGTAGTCTGTTTCTTGCTTCATCTCCAATAATTTTATCTGATGTAAAGTGCTCCAGGTTAATGATGTAATTTAATTTAAGGTTATACTTCTTGTACAACTATGGTAATAACTAAAGAACATAGCCAAGGTCTATGAGCTCAAAAAAAAAAAAAAGAGTTAATAATAAGAGATTGAGAGAATGTCAGACAAAGTGTTCCTAAATTCTATGATGCTTAAATTAGCTATTCCTTATTTCATCTTTATGTGAAGACAAAAAAGTTTTTTCAAATATTTGATTGAAATATACATACGGAACAACATGTAGCCATCAGTGCTAATATCATTTTTGCTTAAATGGGGACTTGTTTCAGTTTTCTTTTATGTCACTGAGAATATATCCATTGACATTAACAGGCAATGGAGAACAATTTTAGTGAAGTGACATTATACGAGAAGTCATCCAGGTAAAATGAAATGAGAGAAATAATAGAATCTAACTCTTTTCTGTGTTATATAATTTTTCTCTTTTATTCTAAACTTACATTTTTCCCAATTCTGGTAAGTTGTTTTTTTGTTTTTTTTTCCTTTAGTAACCACAGAATTTTTCCTCAAAACAATTTACACATTACATTTATTTTAATCTTACAGATTACTTTTTTCACCTTCAGTACTCTCATCCCCTTTATGATCCTCCTTCTCTTTCTACCAGTAGCGATCCAGACTCTGCAGATTCAAAGGTGGAACTTAGGCAGGAGAAGACCAGCCTTGTCTTCATCTGAGTCGATCTGTAAGGGGACTAAGCCCTCTAACCAAATCCAGGGATCTCCTCACCATGTAACAGATGTGACAGAAGGAAGTAGAGATGTGTCATTGACACATACACACAAACTACGGTAATTAACCCAGCATCGAAATGCCCTAAAGGTTATAAGTCAACTGTGTAATTATTTGTTAGCAGTACAAAACAGAGGCTTGGTTTTATATTCTTGACCATCACCTGAAGTTATTTCCTTTGGATACATCTATGTTGTTTTCTTTCTAAAGTAAATACATGAAAAAATGAACCATGTTAATCCTAGACTGCACTTTAGAAAACTAAAAGATTACCGTATGGTTTGGTCTACCAATTGAATCTGAATCAGCAGGAGTATAGAAGATAAAGATATACCAAAACCTAGATATTTCAGATCATATTTTCAGCAATTGTCTTTCCTAGGGGTTTGTGTGTGTGTGTGTGTGTGTGTGTGTGTGTGTGTGTGTTAAAAAAAAAAAAAAAAAAAAAAAAAACAACAACAGTACAGCACATTTGACAGTTATAAAGACAATCTTTACTGTATGATAACAAAATCTCCAAACATGATAAGTAAAATGGAGAAGGGTTTTTTTACGAAAGGATATTCTGCTGACTAGGAAAACACTGTTAACTGTAAAAAAAAAAATAGAATCTTTTAAACTAACATGACAAGCTACATGCAAAAATTAATATTATACGCTAATGCTCTGTTTAGTGAGTAGCTTAGGGTGATTTATTCATTTAGGTAATTATGTACCACAATATTAGTAATTCAGCATTAAATTGAATTAGAAAATACAGAATAAATTGAAACTGTAGCCATATTTCTTTCTCACTGTGTAACGAACAGAGATGTATTGATGTAAGTTCTAAGTGTACTACATAAGTTAAATTCCCTAGACTGCAATTTGGTCAAAAAGCATTAGACATTTACTTAGGCTATAATAGGTCTTTGCCATTGGATGGCAGTAAAATTCTACATCAATCACTGCAAGCAAACTGAAGCTAGGAAAACAATAGGCTTTTTCGTTTTTTATTTAAGAGTAAAAAGCTTGAGGGGGGATGGTGATGCCTTAAATGCTGTGATAGGCACTAACATTAAAATATGTTTCCCTTTCCTATGTTAAAAACACTTTAGAAATAGTAACCTCTATTTTCTATTATTTGTAAAATCATTTATTTTTTCAGGAAAAGAAAAAGCAAATGCGAGTGTATTGGATAGATATAATTCAAATATATTCTATGTACTGCTACTTAGATTAGAGGTCTTTTTATACATATATATGTTTTGTTTACATTTTTTTTCCACTGTGATTTGTTAAATTTTGCAGACCATGCAATTTTTTTTTCAGCCTTCTGTGGTAGCAACATAGAAGGTTGAGCTTTGGAAGGAATATTATTTTTGCTTATACTATGACCTCCTAAAAAACCCGACATTTTTAATAGGAAAAAAAAAATCTAATTCCTTTCTTTGTGTTCACATGAACACAACATGTCTACATGAAAACAACCTCTGTAGAGATAGATCTTATATTTTATACAGTAATTTCATATTATGGGCCATATTTTCCCACCTTTGCTCAGACCCACACCAGGATGCACATCCATTCAAGTTTCTGGGCATCTTGTCTGTGAAAGAATTAAGCTTCTGTAAGGTGATCAACACTGCAGCTTCCCACAATATGTAATCAAAATGAGCATATTTAGCACTATGCCTTGTCCTTGAGTAGTAATGTCAAGATTTAGACCAATATAAAATATGTATTTCCCTTAATTGATAGCACAACTGATAAAGAGAGCACTTAGTATGTTGTCAAAACATTATATAAGATATACATTAAATAAAAAGTAAAAAACCAGATTGCCTAGCAAACTATATTGTAATATTATTTTACGCATTCCACTTCCTACCTAAAATGTTGTTAGGACGGTTTCTAAAACAAATATGTAAAATAGTTTTGCTTTTAAATGTGCAAGTCTGATCAATGAAAACCAATAGAAATATTATGAACACTAGTACTTTCAAATTAACCTCACTGGCTTTGGATTAGGCCCTGTTTATATTAAGAATAGATTATGTGTGGTTAAAAAATATACAGAATTATATATTTATAAGACTGAATTAAATAGACCAAGAAATGTGTTCAGCATATGGGCCTATATGAAGAAATATAAATTCTTATGTCTTAATTTAGTGTTTTTAAAAATTTTGTTATAAATTTAGTAGGTTGAATTACAATCTAAAAGGCCATAAAATGAGTCAACTGTTATGCACAATGTATTCAGGGTGGTCTAACAAAAACTAAAGGCTATTAATCAGGATTTCCTGGGATCAAACCACAGACTCCCCAGCAATTTATTCACTTTATGTTTAAAGTCTATTAAAAGTTTACAGCTTTTCAAAGATCATATTAAGCATTAAAATTCGGAAGTCAAATTGGAAGTCATGTAACAAAAACTTTTATGGAAAAAAGAGAGAAAATGGCTTATCACAAACTCATTCTTAGGAAAGAATACATAAAACACATACACAATGGAACAATATTAATCTTTTTCTATGCCAGTGACTGTTAAGTGAAGCAATACCTGGAGATAAACCTGGAGATATAGTCTGATTTTGACTCACAAGGACTTACGAGTACAACGTTCCAGAACTGAAATAAGAAATCCCTACAAATTTATTTTTCCCCCATGTTAAGGCCACGATCCTGCAAATATACTATCAACTTTAAGGCCCTGAGCAGTCCCAGATAAGTCTGTCAAATTACTCATGTATTTAAGATAAGCATGTACCAGCAGGATCAAAAGCCTAAGATTTTGTTGTTGAAATCCCACAGGACTTACTACATGGGACTAAATCTTCTGAGGGACAGAACACTATAAATTCACTTAAATTTTGTGAGACTGAACAGCCAGCAATTGGCTGTTCAAATTCTTCATGCATTTGTATTTAGTCCAAGAAGTATCATTAAGCCTCATGAGCAGAATTTCTTGAGGTGTTCAGAATTCTCAATGCATCAGAAACTGAGATTTTTGGCATCTCACAGAAGGAATTTTTTTAAAAAAAGCTGAAATAAAATTTACAGTGCTGTGATATGTAAAATAAATCTGTCAAAAGAGCATATTCTTCTAGAGGCATGTATTAAGCCTGCATTTTCTTGTTAGCAGGAAACTAAACAAGCTACTGTACTACAACTAATCATCCTCAGTGATATAAATGAAGTCCACATTAAACCTAATAGCCTTTCAACTGCTGTGCAGACACTTCTAGCCAGAATCTGATCTTACTTAAATCATATATCAATCTAATTTCACTTTTCTTTTTTCACTCCTAACTTGCTATAGCATAAAAAAGGGAAGTGGGGAGGCAGATTAGAACTGTGCACAGACAGCAACAGGCTTATACTGACTTTTGTTAATGACCAAGAAGTGTGACTGCTCGTTGGTTAGTTGTTATGTTGTTTTCCAAATCAAATTCCTTGGGGTGAAGTCCAGGTATGCCAACTGCGCTGAGTGTGTTCCGCAGATAGGAGGAGGGGGTAAGGAAGAAAAGAGATGTGGGAAGAGTGGTGGAAAAGCACTAGTAAGATATTTATAACATAAATGAAAATTTCAGAGTCAAGTGAATTGTGGACATCTGACTAATTAAGGATTGGTAGAGTAGGACTGGGAAAAGTGTGCAGATAACTATAGAATAAAGCAATAAGGCAGGAAGTTAGAGAGTCAATAAGGTGGACAAAGTAGAGTGTTGAAATGTCAATGACTCATCGCAGTGGGGAAGCAGCTGGATTGCAGGTGCTGAGCTTAGGGAACTATGGCAACACCAGCAGACAAGTTTTTCTGAATGTCAGAATTTAGTACCATCACCGGAGGGCAGGTCTGGAGCTAGGTAGGTGCTGAGTACTTCTGTTAGCACTCTTTTGTCTCCCCAGTGCCAGCAGAACTTCCTTCTAGGGTACTGAAGGATTTTAGTTTTCCCTTTTAATGAAGAGAATTATTAGAATTTCCATGAATCCTTAAAAATTGCTTCACTACTCTCTCCAGAAATTATTTTTAAAACAATTATTGAAATGAAAAGAGTCTACTTATCACTTGAAAATCCTCTTATTTTAAAGAGTTTTGAATAATATATCTTAACCTGACTGTACTAACAGCAAAGTTTAACTTAGGACATCAGATCCAAAAAGAGAAAATCTACGTATGTTTCTCAAGGCATAGGGGTTTAAAAAGATAGTTAATTTATTGTTCTGCTCAGCAAGACAATGCCTAATTTCCCATGAAAATCTCAGCTCAAGAGCCTTAGCTGGATATAGCAAACACTCATTACTTTTTCATGGAGACCAGGTTCTAGTGGACTGAAACCTATACTCACCTCCTATAATTTACTAAGAGGTCACACTGATTGGTAAAAAAAATCCTTTCATTCCCTGAAAAATAACCTGTAATGTCACCAGCTCAAACTTCAGGCACCCCACCCTGGGTCAGTCAAAAGAAAAAGGTCTTGCATGCAAAAAAACACCTGAAGAGGGATTTGAGTAAGCAATGACGAGCTGACAGGGCAAACTGTTCTCTTCTAAAGTTCTTCTTTATATGGGAGTCTGTCATTAATATATTTTCTAATACTCAAAATTAGTCTTAGTCTTACAGCTCTTTGTTGCCCATGTAAAATCCAAATTGACAAAGTACAGATGTGGAGAAGGAAAAGAACTGAAATGCTGACCGAAACTTATACCGTTGTAATCATCTATCCCTTCCAAGCACTGATATCAGGTCAGACCCACAGAAGCAGTCAGCAATTCTTCTTGCGAATTGAAATGATTTCCTAGCCTCTTTTTTTTACATTTTGATCCCCTAAACACTCTTCTGATAGAAACAAAAGACTGAAACTTATTCATTTGGCGGTAAGTTGGGCAGTACAGGTGATCTTGCTAAATGCTATTTATTAGTATCTCCTATAACCAATAGCAGATTTTGTGCACCCATATGACTTCCCAAACAGAAAAATTTGATGACCTTTGACCTGTATTTCCAATTGGGTTGCTCCTAACATAGGATGTACTTGACTTCAGTCAAGTAACAGACACAAAATTATGCCAAGAAGTCTTTAGCTATAAAATAAGTAGCAGAAACCAAGTGCTAAATATCAAGTAATTCAGAAACTCCAATACCTTTTCTTGAAGCATGAATAATTACAAATAGTAAAACTTCTCAAGAATCCAATATTTCAAGAATCAACAATTCTGCCCAGAAACAATTCACAGACCAAAGTGAAATTAATCTACGAGAACACTTGCTATAAGCAGTTCACTCAGCTATTAGCTAAAATCAAACTGTCTCCAAAGGACAGTCTCCGGTGGATAATGCCTTGTGGTAAAGATGCACCATGTGTCAGCTCACCTCTTCTATGCCCTGCAAGGTTGCCCTGCTGCTCTTGATGTGCTCCAGGTATGTTGCTGAGGGTAGGTACAGTTACCATACCGCACTCTTCATGGGAATTAAGCATGTCTATTAGACTGTTAGTTGCCCACGAATGCTTTAACTTCCTGAACACAGACTTCCATATGTAGGAAAGCCCTAAGTTAATTTCAAATCATGATTAGTTTCTGACAATGTTTAAGATCTCTGAATTGGTATTTATTTTGAGGCTCTTGATATGCAAATCACTTATGCTAAATTCTGCAGCTTTGCCTCAGTTTGGATTATCAGCATTTACCTGCAAATATTTGAATAAACACAAGTGAGACCATCCTTTTACAACCCTTTTAAGATCAAAGAGTCAGTATTCTGCCTTTGAGGCTTGTCAGTTTAAAACCTGCACTAACAATTAAAGGATTCCCCCTCCTCTCTTTCTGCTGTCTTCCCACCCCAAAACCAAAAATGAAAAGATTCCACCCTGAAACAAATGTCCAGATTTATATCAGAAGTTCTCGGTAATGAGCAAACATGCGCTGTTCTGCAGTATTGTTTCAGTGCACCTCCCTTTAATGGGTTCCGTGCTGCATGGCAAAAGCCTCAAGATGAAAAAAAAGAGCTGTGGAGAGATCTAAGCTCCCATTAAAAATTAGATTTATTTTGTCCCTTTTCACTAGGAATACCTCATGATTTTTTTTCCCAGAGCAGTTAAAGTCAAAATGCCATAGGAAAATACTGTATGTGTCAGTAAGTGTTAATATGCTTACATCCCTCAGTCAATAAGATAAAGTTATGTGCTCCTTGGCTAGGTAGAATGGACCATTGTGTGTTTCATAGCCATGCAAAATATTTGAAAGTGTGCAGTGTGTTGACTAAAGAAAAATATTCCATGTGATGCAATGCATTTTTATTACTCTGCTCTAATATTTTGGAGACAAAATTACCCTCCTCTCTGGGATGTGGAGATTGCAGACAGAACAGAAGTGGATCACTTCTGTTCTTTAGAAGAGGGAAGGTGTTTTTTGTTTGTTTTCAGAAGCATGATGATGCTCATGATGCTTTAGAGAATTTATGTTTTCTATTTAAAAAACAGTTTCACATGCTGAAAATATTCCAGAGCAGAATAGTTTTATTGCTTGTTCCATGGTCTGGCAGCTCCTTGACTGGCATGCTGTCCTAGCCATGTTTAGCAACTAGGATAGCTGTGGAACACTTTAGAGTATTCACTCCCTCTTACAAATATGTTTCATTATGTTATTTTTCTCTTCTAAAAATAGCCACCCACACCTATGGGATGGATGGAGCTATAAATGCTCCTGGTCTTCAGGCTGTGCTTCAGCAACAGTCTATGGCCACCTGCACCACCCACACTTGTCCACTCAGCCTCTTTTCATTCTGAGACGGCAAGCAGCATGATTCTACAACAATATACTTGCGCAACCACAAAGACAGAAAATAGCATTTTCCATGACTCCGGATGGGTGGGAATGAGCATAAAAATAGGCTATTCTGTAGCTGACCTAAAGCAAAAAGTGTAAGTCTGTATGTGGGGAAGGACCTTAGAAGCATAAAAATGATAAATAAAATGTATGAATAAATGCAACTTGAACTCATAATGGATTCTTGTTCACTCTAGGTTTGTGCTACGGTTCAGTGCTTCACACAGAGTCTTATCAAAACATTTTCTGAAATTTTTTTTAGAGTTGTGAGAGAACAGAAACGTTCAGAAAGTCAATATCTTTTTTACACCTTTGTTTGCTGTAACTGCATTTGAGAACTCCAGCATTTTAACTGCTCAGTTGTTTTCTGACTATATAGATAACAACAACAAAAAAAACCTTCTGTGAAGAAGTGTGATAATCTTCATCTATAGAAGGCAGTACGGTTTCTACGTGTAGCAATAACCAGTCTTGGGAAGGTCACCTGAGGCTCTTCTGTTCCTCTCTACCTTCTTAGAGCACATCATTAAGAACATTGGTATGTTCTTATTTGCCAAAAAGTCAGCTAATATTTTCAGACACCTGGGACATTGCATATTTGCAAATAAAACAAGTCTAATAGTCTTTAAACCATCAGTTACATACTCTGATTATTTCACCCGTTTACATTAGAGGAACTGAAAACTACAAAACTAGTTTTCCTTCTGCAAAGTAAACATTTCTTGATGTTTGAGAAAGACTTGCAAATGCATGTTGCATAAATGGAATGTTATCAAAATACCACAAAATATGTGAAATAGAGAGATATTGAATATTATCACAACACATTGAAATAATCAACCTGTGATCAAGTGTGCAGAACGTCTATCAAAAAGATAACTGTATTTATTGTAGATATCATTCTGTAGACTGAAAAAATATTTAGGAAAATGATAAGATTGCATGAAATGCTTGGCATTCATAGGGAAAAAAAGGAAAAGAAAATGGGACAGAAATTCATGTCTTGGAAATAAATCAGGAAACTATATTCCGTAACTATGGGCAACCCTTGCCGATAATGATAGAGATATGTGGCTCTAGTGGGAACTCTGGAAGGCCTTGAGTCTCAGAAAGGCTTTATGACTCTTGTATTTCCCAGCTGCATAATGTTCATTAGGACATAGCATGTTCTCTAAAGTAGGCAACTCTAACAATTCTCTTAATTTTGGCTAAAGAAATAAGCAGCAGGTGAATGGAAGAAGTATTCATTTTTAGCTGAATAGAGCTCCCAAATAAAGCATGTGTTTCATATCCTCAGATAGTAAATAGAGTGGGTTGCTAGCAGAAAAAAAGTCTATATGACAATAAGCAAAAAAAAAAAAAAAAAAAAAAAAAAAAAAAGTGACCACAAATAGGGATGCTTAGGAAAAAGAGAGGTCACAGTCAAACCATGCACTTACCATGATGCCTACACATTCTTACATGCCTTTGGACCTAGAGTAAAGGTTGTCTCAAGGAGAAAGGTAAGGAAATGTGATATTAGAAGTGAAGAAGATAAGGAGCAAAGAAAAGAAATACGAAGACAAGACATGCACATGCGAGAAAATAGAGTCTGGGGAGGAGAAAATGAAAGATCACAGAAGATGAAGGGCTTACTGACAAAGGACAGAGGAAATTAGATGTTCATTGTTACTGTGAGAGTTTAGGCAGAGTTTGGAAAAGTTCTCTGAGCAGATAGAAAGTAGTGTCAGGAATCTGAAAAATCCTAAATGGGTGGTAAAACACAAATAGATATGGAAGCTTTTGTGGGAACCTAAGCTTTGGAGATATCAAGAAAGACATGTGGGGTGGACACCTTCGGGCAGATTGGAGAAGGAAAAGGGGGCATGTTTTCTCCGGTTGGAATTGTTAAGCCCTCACACTGAACTTGAGGAATTGTATTCCAGGCACTCCTTATATCTACCAACATCTGCCACCCCAGAAGTGGCTTCTACAGAGTCCCTGAGGAGATCAAGAGTAACATTGTTTTATAAGTCATAGGTTTGTCTGTATTGGGCAGACCTAGAAATAATACTGTCTTTGAAAGATATAAATGGGGCGTAAGGAGACCAAACAAAGAAGTTAGGGCTCCTGCACTTTATTTTTGTTCTCTCTAAACCAAATACAGGCTACTTTAATGAAAATGGAGAGGAAATTATAATATTTTGTGGAAATTAATTTCACAGAATAATCTACACATATACATATAATTTCACAGAATCATCCCACTTTTTTTTTCATAAAACCAGTATCTGACAACACTACATGCCTTAACTGAAATTATTTTATGAAATAAATCCCAGTATTTCTTAATACAGAAAATGGATTTCCTGTTAATTATATTTACCATTTAAGCCTAATCATGGAATTTTTCAATGTAGAACAACCACAGAAATTCCAAAAGCTATTTCAGCATTGGAGACATACTGCACAGGTAGCCCAGCTTAATGGATTAGAACTTAGCTGGTTAAATCAGGTGCATATAATTGTGGGGATAAGTACTCTGACAAGCCTTTAACCCAGCCAACTGTATCTGATTGATAAATGAGCATCCATCTCTCCTTTGCTAGCTGTGGTGACAGCGATTTGTAGTTGAGAGCATTGTCATCCATGCAGTTCATCACGTGGAACCTGACTTGCACCGGGGCAGCGCCGGCAAGCCAGGTGACATGAGAGCGGGGCACTCGGAAGACCTGTGGCCACAGTTTGCAAGTAATTGCAAAGATGTTCCCGCTCTGATGAGCCAGGTTTGACAGCCCACATCACTGATGGGACTTCCCTCATGTGGGACATGGGGGCTTCTGCAGTCAAAACTGTGGAAATCAGAATCAGGGAATCAGAGAGAAAAGGGGACATGCTTGGTAAAGAAAGATAAACACACAGAGTGGAAGAGCAAACATCTATTTCGACCGGGGAATCTCTCCTCTAATAAAAACGTTATCACTAGTTCTACTGATGATTATTTATGAAGGTTAAGAAAAAAGTCATGATCATGTTGTTTCAACAAGAATTTTTTTTTTGAATGGATGGTGTTTCAATGTAACAGTACCTATATCATTAATAATAGTTATTAATATTAGAATAGCAGTGGCTTCCAAAATGTGCTAACACTTTTCAAAGATCACCTCTGGAGCATTCAATGAAGCAAAATCAAGTGGAGTTGAATATGAATTGTCTAAGATATACTTTTGAATACAAGGTTTAATTTGCAAGGCTATGATATTGAAAAGTACAGAACTTTTTCTTGTTTTCACTTTCCTACTTGGAAAGCTGTTGTAAAACAGACCATTAACCTGAAGGGAATGTGAAAGTATCTGATTTAATGTACATGACTTTGTTTCCTATGTGAAACAAATATGCCTGTATAGCATCTATACCAGACTGATTTCCAAACAGAAAAGATGAACTTCTACTGAGAACTGATGTTACGAAATAATGAGTAGAAATATTTCCATGAAGCTTGGCAGGAATATGTATGCTGTAGATGAGCAACTGTTTTAACAAATGTTCAGTAGAAGAATCCAGAATCCATGGAGGAAATAGCATAACTACTGATGTCTGATTCCATTAGGATCAGTACCAATGCGTTACTGAATTATTACAGGATATTTTATGAACTGTTATTGATGATTTAGTGACAGGCTAGGATACGCAGTTTACAAGCTGTCACCTTTAAGGTAAGGCCAAAAGTGAGCCCAAGGATATATTCTAAAAGAAAATGTAACAATTATTATAGCATGTGTGTCAGCAAAGTTCATATGATTCATTGTCCTTCTGGTAATAGGAAAGCTGTCAGTGGGCGCTCTTGGGCATGGTTCAGCTAACTATATAAAGAATGTTCTCTTAAACATTCACCTACGGCTTGGGATTCAGAGGCTGCTTGTCTGATTAAATGGAAAGGAGGTAATTTAAAAGCATCTTCCTTTCCAAATATGTTACTGTCAATTGGCTTTGGTTCAGAGGTTTCCAATCTGAAGTACATGAGGCTGCTGCAGAAGAACTCTATTAATATTCCTGCATAAAATGCTTTCTTAGCCCAGGTCAGCTCCCCTATGCACTTTTGATGTATTAGAACTTTAATATTTAACTGAATTGACAAGTGATGGGTTTTATAATCAATGTGCACAAAGAACATGCCATTTCCAAGTAAGCCCAGCATTTATTAAATATAATGACAAAGGGGAGCGTATCAGGTGGAGATCACTGTGCAATGTGTTTTGTTCCTGTGTAGTTCATATACTTTCAGCTGTTGAAAACACACTGTGACATGATCTGGTATAAAACTGGGCTGAAGCTCAGATCTACTTCAGCATTAAGTAAATGAACGTTAGCATTTAGTTATGCGACTAGTGTCAATCTAAATGTTAGAGAGAGGGCAAAAATAAATCTGTGGCGTATTTTCCTTAATTTTTTGCCACAGGGTGATTTCTAAACTCACAGTACAGATATTTCAAATATGATATAACCTATCTGCTGCAAAGTTTGATGCTAATTGCTTCAGAAATATGTACTAATTTAGGGAAGGTTATGTTTTTTGGTTTTTGTTTTTTTTTGGGTTTTTTTTGTTTGTTTGTTTGTTTTTGTAGCTCAGGTCCCACCAGTGTTTCCAGGAGCTTTTCACCTTCCTTTTTTTTTTTTTTTTTTTTGGGGGGGGGGGGTTGTTTGGGTTTTTTTTACTAGTTGTTTAATGGGTAATGTTGGAATGAAGTGGCAGGGTCTCTCACAGAAAGGCTAACTCACAGTAGTTTTTGTATAATGCTCTGCAGATGTAGATGTTCCCCAGATGTGAATAGGCTAGAAACTTAGTTTTGTCTCTGGGTATTCATTCGCCATACAAATCTACCAACACATTCTTATCTGGTATGTAAATAAGATGTGGAATTCCAATAGTGTATCAGTGCTCTACAGCAGATGGTATAGTGAGATTTACCACACCATTACATTTAATGGGATTGAATTCATTTGGATTTCTTGATGTTCACTCTGTCCTTCTCTGAGCAGCAGTGTTGCCAATGTTCCTGATTATATATGATTTGAGAGAGTGCTTAAAGAAGAAAAAACCCTCTATCTTAGAAATATGAGTATTTTCTGTCAAATTTTAAAGTGTGTATGTATTGCATTTCAGAAGATTTATAAGCCCTATGAGAAAAGGATATTTAATGAATATTCAATGAAGAACTTGAAGTCGTTACATTCTAAGATTTTTGTAAATATCAGCTATCCAGTTAACTGTTTTAGTACTAGCATCATTATATATTCATTTGGAAAGAAATGAGCTTTTTACCTCATCACATCAGAACAGACAGAGATAAAACAAGCAAAAAGTATCTATGCTCAGATAAAACAAAAACCTTTACAAATGTAATCCAAAAAGAATCTTTTAATTTTCATTTCCAAATAAAGTTGACTTCACCACTATCCCATGTTCACTAATTATACTAAATTAATAAATAATATTTTCAAAACTGAAGTTCAGACTAACACTGCTAGAAGATAATTAAAAATGACAGTGTAAAATACTGTCAACTTCTTCGAGTGAGTTGTCTTTTCAAAAAATGCTGCTGCAAATGCCTTGATCTGCTTGTTCCACAAATTCCTATGTCCCCAAAATGACATCTGAAATGTATACAGATATTGTATACAGCCAGACATTAGCTGGTGCTTTAAATCGTTTTGTCTGCTTAGCATTTCTACATCATCATTTCTACAATACCATGTGCCATCTAAAAATTTAGTCAAAGAAATCTTGTGAATTTTACCTTGCTATTGCTGCCTTTCCTGATCATGGTAATATAGACCACAGAAATATTCCGTACAGGATATCTGAATGACATAAAACATATATTTTTATAATTAAATGGAGCAAAGATTTCAGATTTTTTTCCACCTCAGAAATACCTAGCTTTTGTAATTAAACCAAAAGTGTTCCTAAGGTCAAGCTTCAGACACTAGAGATCATAGATATTTCATAAATTATTTTATGAACTGTCAATCAGTCTGTTGATCAGCAATAATGCATTCTTTACTACAGTGCAAAGCAAGAATAGCAATAATGTTGAATCTATCATGTATGAATGAAAAAAATTTAATTGGCACAGTGTACAGCAAACTTGTCACTTATCTCAGTAGCAAAGATGGGCAATAATACCAATTCTGGAGCTGATCTAGTTTACACCCAAAATTCCTGTTCCAATGGACATTACAGCTTTTCCTTTTATTTTGAAAAATCTATGAAAAATGCAATGTCAAAATGATGTAAATAATAGACTACTACAGAAGAATGAAATATTGATCTTTTTTATCTAAAAGATAGTAGGATCATAGGATAAATCGGATGAAATCACTAATTCAAATATGACAGAACCATAGACACTTTAGAAACCCTTGGCTGAATTTCCTGGGAACAATTTTAAAAGGATTACAAGTTCCTTTTTGCAGCTGCCACTATCTTACATGCTTGCAGCAAAAGTCAAAAAGCAAAATAGAAATTATCCTACTGAAAATGCCAGTTCTGTGAAATGCAGCATTGAAATCAAGATATATATTTGGTGGAAGATGAAGCAAACTCTAGTTTGCAGCAGGTCGCCCTCTCTCAGCATCACAAATGCAAGCCCAGTGAGCTGGTTTCGACAACATGAGCATTTGCTGGCTGTCTTGAGGAAGGCACAGCAATCACGAGATGTTCCAACTGTCGCACGATGATCGCGTGCTGCTGTACAACATACACACTGGCTCCTAACGCTGACTAAATTTAATCGTTAGTAATTACCTTTGATTTACTGTGACTGTCAATAACGTTATCTATGTATGAAAATGAGGACTCAAAAATAAAAAAAAATCATGGAAGTGGTAATGTGGCAGTACAGCTGACCTGATAGACATTTCTTCATTTATCTCTAGCGTAGTTTCCAATTAAGTAAAAGTAAGAGCTCTATAGCTCTTTCCATTTCACATTTTACTGACAATCTTTTTCCCCTTTCAAAAAAGTATCTTCAGATATGGCAGCCCTATTTTTCCATGTTGCCAGTGAATAGTTTCTTCAGTCTCTGGTTTCAGTGATAATTAGGTTGAAGTATCAGCATTTTATTTTTCTATTGCTTACTCACAACTCTTATTACCTTCTTCCAAGAATATTAATGATATACAATATATTAATGATATATTTATATTGACATTAAGGAAATTAGCTACAGGAGATTTCTACAGGCCCAGAGGATGTTTCTTGTTTTGTTTGATTAGTTTATGGCAGTCAGTGGCTTTAAGATTACTTTTGTTTGTGAAAAACCCGGCACTGTGCCTGGTTTTCCAAGGTAAAAAGATAAACAACAAACAAACAAACAAAAGCAAGACAAATTCCTTAAAAACTCAAGTCCTGGTTATTTTTCTTATTTTTATTTTCTCACAGTGAATGAGGTGGGGGGTAGGGTAAAGGGGGAGAACTTCCTAGCCTGAAACCGAACACCAAAACTGTTGCACATTAATTCTGATACTGGCATGTAAGCCTTCGTGTCTAAACTCCAAAGCTTTCAGAAGCATTTTTTACAACTTTTTAAACACAAAGGTCCCCAAAAAGAAAAAAGAGCAGTCTCAAGTTAATTCTATTTTGCTTTAATACTGAACTTCTAATGACTCATGCTGGCTTAAACTGAGTAGTGATACCCCATGGGATGGACCAAGGAGTATTCTTTCATTCTGAATGACTACTCCAAGTTTGAATGTGTATTTGGATCGGGACATTTTCTTTGAAAATATGTGAGAATAGATTTTGTATAAGCTACTGTTGGCAGTTGTTTCTGGAATATCAGAGGAGTTCTAATATTTAATGTATCCTTTGCAGTCCTAGTAACATGAAAAGCACAGGAGAAAAAGTTCACAACGTGTTCATATTTCAAAGTCTTCGGGTTCTGACTTTTAATAAAAGGGTGATAAATTCATCTGAGGCAAATAAAGATCTGTTCTGCTCTTCTTTTTGTTCCCCTTTTTTCCTGTTCTGTTTTCTACATAATTTGGAATCTCCCAAGTAGGGAGGCAATAACTACAGCAGGGAACTTAAGGGTAAGCTTAGCTAAGGAAGTGATAAATCAGAGTTCCTCTTGCAGCGTTTACTTACTTAGCTACATCAGATGGATTAATTTATCTACCTTTTTGTATAACAGTACAGGATATATTCATGAGCCACTGGAGGACATGCAAGTTACATGAAAAGTATTGATACTCAGGTGAATTAGGAAAGACTAAATGAAACAGCTTTCCTGTAATTGCTTGGGGGCTGTTCCAAGAGGAACAAAGCGGGGGAAAAAAAATCTGTCTACATAGCCAATAAAACCAGCCTAACCAGTGAAAGCGAATTCTCTAGTGAGATACACATGATATATTTCATGAGTAACTCTCCTTTCTCTGTTTAACCCAAAGGTAAAACAAACTTGGCCACATTTTCTAAAGTTGCTTGCTGACTCACAACTTGTGGTTATTCATACAAGCCAAGTTATCTGTGTAACTTGGAGCTGCCTGAAAGCATTTTTCTTTCTTAAAAATATCGATGAAAATTTCATCGTCTTCATCTTTGTTGTCCTCAGATTAATTTAAGGAAACGCATTCTCACTTAGTTTTCAGAAAAATAGAAAGCATAGCACCTAATTCTAGTGTTCCATTAAAAATGGGGATGAGCTCTATCTACGCTTGAGCTTCTTAGTTAGCTTCTTCTAGAAATTCATGGTTTCTGGGAGTACTAAGAGGATACTATAGACTCAAGTCTATAGTTTTATGTGCTATACAACTACGTGTGTGCAATAGTTGTTATGGAACTGCTAATCCAGCCCATGCTCATTATAACCCAAGACTTTAAGACTCTCCAGTTCAGATGGAAAACACAGACAGGCACCAGTCTTCTACAGAAGAACCTATGATAGAGACTCCAGATGGGAAAACATCTCAAAATTATTGACAGTCAGTTTATACAATCCTTGATCACCCCAAGAAATGTCTCACTCTACAGATGTTGCCACTAACTTCAGCAGATCCCAGGGAAGAATCAGGTGCTAGACACTAAGAATTTCACATCTGAACGTGGTCTGAAGGACATTTATAGCACTTGAAGAAGACTATTCTTTCATAACACAAAAGGAAATATTTTATCTCTCCTCTTGTTGTTTGAGAGTCACCATTTTGATATTTATTTTCTTTTAATCCTATCACTAATGTGAAAATTTCCGCTACTTCTTCTATTTCACTTTTGTGATAGCTGTTCTAAATTTCACATTGCTCATGCAGTTATGAACAAGATAAATTTGAGTCATGGACTGAACCTAGAAGCTTGTAAATCAAAAGGCACCACAGGTACTCTGTGTTCTTGTTAGTCAGTCCGTAGGATTTAGATAGGAAAAATTTTTTAAAACAGGAAAATAATATACTGTTAAAGTTGATTAGCTGGCTGTAGTCTCCTAGATACAGAAGATTTCCTCCTTTTGCACAGCAGGTACATGCATGACTTATGCAGGCAAAGCTCAATTTTGTAAAGGTTAAATTTGATCAAATTGATTAAATACAGATTTTCTTCCATTCTATCAGTACCAGTTTTATGCTTACTGGTTAGAAACCTGTTTTCCAAAAGCCATAGTCATTTCCTTACTCTATTCTGTCTGATTGTTAAGTATTTGCAATTTCAAATAAAGAAACAATCCTTTTACTTGTAACTTTAAAGTGCATTAAGTAGCCCCCCTGCAAAAATGTTCCTGTTCACCCACAACAAAGAAAATAAGTAGAAATTAATTTCTCCTACCTCACTATGTTTGGCACATCAATGCATAGACCAGATGAAATGCTTACTTTAGGTAAAAATATTTTTTTCTGTTAGCAAGTCAGAAGAACAAAGCTTCCAAAAACATTGCATCCTGCGAGAAATAACTTATTTTCTCACTTATCTCAAACAAAAACCACATGTCTTGGACCTGCAAATGTTTAAAATCAATCTAAACCTTACATACATGATTAGCAATGTTGACTTTAATGGAACTACTTGTATGGATAAAGTTCAGCAAGTGCATAATGTGTGTGTAGGACTGGGGCAAAAGCTGGAGAGACCGAACACATGGAATTCACACTCGTCTGGTAGAGAATAATGTCCAATGTCCTGTGAAAGGAGCTTGGCCTGTGGGTTAGATCTCTAAGTTACACCTGGGCTGGTGACTGATAGTGGGCAGGGTTTCAGCTCTCACTGGGAGAAACCTTTGCTCCGCCTAAGAATTATAATGGAATTTATTCAAGGTCATTAACTATGCAGAGACAGCTATGAGCACTGGTAAGATTTACTTAATGTGAAGATATAACCAGTCTTCTAGATCGCAGATACAAAATTGTGCTCCAAATGCATCCAGATCAATGCTAAGTGAATCATTAATATCGTGCACGAAGCAGACAATGAGAGCTGATGAAAGCTGATTCAGCTACCTTGTCATTGCATCTCTTATTACCACAAGTTCATCCAAAATTGCAAATCGTTACAGCTTCCCTAGCATCTGCCACACTGCACTGCCGTCCCTGGAGCACTCGGAGAGTCAAATATGTTTACTAAAGCATAAAACTACTAACAGCACTCATCCATGGTTACACAGACACATCTGAACATTACTTTAAAAGTGTCATAGACCTTATATTTATTGTTCTGAATAAACATTAGTCTCATGAACAGGGAAGCACCGAAGACTGGAGATGGGTAATTATTCGCAGTATAGGTACACTGCCATTAGTTGCGATGAAAGCCTCTGTGTTTCCATGTCAGTGGGTTTTGGTACAAGGAAATAGTATTGCGCTTCAGACAGGAGAATTTAACTCCATGCTCCTTTAGTCTTATGTATTTAGGCAATAAGACTGTAACATTGCTACATGTTTGACTGGGTTTTGACATGAATTTCACTAGACACAGTACATGGATAATTAGCAGTGAATACAATACAAGCTCTATTTTTAATCCAAACATTTTCATATATTTGCAAAGCTAATATTTGGGCCAGCTGAAATATTTCATGACATTTTCATTTTACCAAAAAATGGAAGCCTCCTACAATGCTAATAAAATTGAAATACGAAATTCTGACGTTTTCAATGAAACGTTTTGATTTTTAAATTGTGCTTTAATCTTTATTTTAGTTTTAAAAGTTAAATATTTTTAAAAGCTTAAAAATAAACATTTAAAAATAAGCAAAGTTTTTTAATGAAAATTCAACACTTTTTTGTAACTTTTACTTTTTCAGAGTCAACAAACTGAATAATCAGTCATATCTAGCAGTGTATTTTTCTCTCTATAAGGATTCAAATATCTGATATTAACACACTGTAGACATCAAGGTGTCTCTCATCTCTTGTATGGTGTTTTATTTTTATTTGGAAGGGCCAAGAATCTTTTCAAAGTGACTTTCTTACATTCTAATTTAAGTGTGTAGTGCACCACAACAAGATGTTAAGAAAATCAGAATCAATGCTCAGATTAAAAAAACTAAAAACTATTAGGAAGAAATGCCTATGTTCAGCCAAGATGCTAAAACATGCACATGTTTTAGCATCCACAAAACGGCAGAGATTCCCATGCTAATTTTTTAACCATATCATCTGAGACTACTTAAAAATATGGCTTGGGAGCTACCCCTGTACTGCCATTCAAAAGTTAGATTTTGGACTTACTTCACTCTTTCTTTGGTGTTCAATATTGAAATTTAGGAAGAAAAGAATAGTACAGGCATGAAGATGCTGAGCTGCTCCACTGTTTCTCTGGCAGCCCCAACACCAACAGCCAATGGGTATTTTGGCAGAGCTGTATTTTGGTGCCGACTGAAATGGGATTATTCTAGTTTACATCAGCTGCTGGCCTCATCTAGGGCCTCTGGAGCTGTGCTGTAAGGGCAGAAGGATGTGCTGGAGAAGGCACCTCAGCAAGGCACGGCGTGCTGCCTTCACAGCTACAACGAGCCTGCAACGTGGAGGCCAGGGCTGGAGGCTCTGCACGCCAGCCGAAACCGAGGAAATGCACCAGAAGGCTTTTTAAAAATTGTCTCTCAGCCTCGCAGAGGATAACAGGCAGCCTTTCTTTCTTCGGTAAAAATCTGCCTTTCTACATTGCTCGGATTCAGTTCACAATCAGATGCTATGCAGCTCAGTGCCCAAAATATCAATCCAGCCAAATGTTTGCCAGAGCTTTAGGGAAACCTTACAGTCTCTGAACTGTTTGCATTATGAGTTGAATGTGTTTTAATTTCAATCCTACTGACATCTGCTATGTTTTCACAATCTTGTAGATGAGTTACTCTGATTATTAGCAAAGTAGGTAGTGTGTTTTGAGTTTTCTTTTTATTCCTCCCTCCCCCAATAAGGAAAGGCAGCAAAGCATATCTGATTTTTCCCCCCATCATGTTCATTTGATTTGAATTATTTAGGGACTTTCTAGTATCCACCAGTGCCCTTAAACAATATGATTTAAGTGTCATGCAAATACCTCTCAAAATATATTTCAGCTACTTTTAATCTTCATCACTGCCTCTGTTGACACCCTTTCTTCCCAGTCTCTGTTCACCACCTTGTCACTTACTGCGTTTTCTCCCAAATCCACAAGCAAATTGTTCTGTAAAAGACCCATCAATGATATATCTCTCCTCCTTTAAACCTTTTCTTCTCTGTGCTTTCATTAGAGCCTGCCAGTTTCTTCTATTTACAAACTGGCACCAGTGAAACTGCTGTATTTTCTCTTTTTCTTTCCAGACCTACACTTCAGATTAGTCTAGGCACTCCAAGCTAGGAAAAAAGGTGACAATAAGGACAGTCGTGGGAAATCACATTGAAATACAGAAGCAACATGCAGCAGCTGTGGTCCTTGAACAATAAAGAGCTTAGACAATTCACCTTTTAATTTATTTTTTAAAAATAGATGATACTGGTATGGGATGGATTCTAGCTGCTGTAGGCTGATGTTTGTATGAGCAACAACTCAAGGATCCTCAGGAGTGCTAGCTTAAGAGAGTGCTGATTCTCCCTCTAGTTTGCTTTCAAATACTTGGGAAGCACTAATGAGTGTTTTAAATCAAAGCACATCTCAAATATTAATGATGTTTCAATGTGCCTCCTATTTAACGTAAAGCAGCACATAATGCTTTCAGCTGTTTTTTTTTTTTTTTTTTTTTTTTTTTTAAATAGATTTTGCACTCTGGCATTAGCAGGAGACCTCTGAGTGGTGTTAACATATTAAGGGTGCTTAGTTCCCTGCCTGTCTTTATCCCAGCCACCAATGAGTAATAGTTACAGTTGAGCTCACTGAAAATCCTTCCAGAAACAGTTTTAATGCAAACACCTTTTATGCCCTTTGGTTTAGTACATCTTTTCATTTTATATTTTTATAGGAACTGGTTGTCAGGAGAGACATATCACATCACACTGTTTATATATAATGCCATTACAAAGACTTCATGTTTAGCTGCAGCTCACAAGGGCTGTTTTCCTTTTGAGGGGTAGTTTGTGCCAAAATGAGAGGAAATAGCATTTCCTCTGAGAGTAATGAGCAGCTGGTGCTTTTGCCCTGGTGTTTATAGGATGTAATAGGCACAGTGGCACATTTGGAACTGGTTGGGGAGAAAACTAAATGCTGCTTTCTTTTATCTTTATCACCCCCTTTCCCAAGGAAGGTTTTTCAGTTTCTATGGTTTATACTAATTTTAGAAAACACAATAAAAATAAAACTACAGCACTTTGCCACAACATTCTAGGATATTACAATGTATGCTTAGTAAAGATGGACCGTTTTTATCAACTGTAATCATAAAAAATAAGACAATAAAATATTTTTAAAACTCCTCCAAATAGTTCTTGGAAAAAGGAAAGCAAAGAGAGTGAGCATACATCTGGAAATCATATCTGGAGAAGAACCAGTAAAATTGCCAAAAATTGTACATCTGCTCTTTTGGCCATTGTCTGACCTTAACTATGCATTCATGGCTGCCGTTCTCATACCACGACACTTCAATCCAGTGAAACAACAGAAATAGAGGAACTCAGAAAGTACTGATTCCTCCTTAGAAAACATTTCTTAGTTCCTCGCCCTCTGTAAATTGCTATAGCTCCATTGACTGTGATAGAGCTATGCCACTCTCTTCTAAAAGCATATAAACCCATTGAAACAGAACCAGAATCTGCTCCTTTATTCACAGCACTTCAAACTGACTGATTAGACCATTATGCATTGTGAATAGGGGTGGTAAACACTGTTCCACAGATAATGCCCTCTTCATCAGCCATACTAATTGGTGTTTGTGGTGATCTTATAAATATTGCGTAAACTAATGATACACACTTGATAGCAGTTTGGTAGCCAAAGAGTATTTATTTGTATTGATATAATGTGATGAAACATATAATTATCTACCCTCCTAGTAACAGTGTTTTTTATATGGATCACCACTAATATAAAGAGTTATGTCATTCTTAACTAGTGATTTCATATTGGTGATTTTAGAAATTAGGTTATGGGTAACCAAGGAGCAGTATTCTTCCTAGGTGGCTACATAAAGAGAATTTAGAAGGGTGCCACTTAGGTACCATTCGGCTAATAAGAAAGTCTAAGCATATGTTTATGGAACTATTTTATATATAGCTCATGATTAGGTAAAGCTTTAAGAATTATTATTTATTCAGCATTGACTAAAATTTGCTACCTAAATCCAGATTTGGCCACCTTAATTATTTAGCTCTGAGTTTTACAAGTGATGGGCTTCCACAAAAGCAAGCTTAAACTAGGATTTGTATGTAGGGCATGCAAATTTAAAAGCCTGCCATGAGCACCTAATTTGAAAAAACATGGGTTTTAGAATTTCACCAGGGAAATATGTCATGTTAGAACCATGCTTTTGAGAACTTCCAGTGGTTTACAGTGACTCCGAACGTTCACACTCTCTGTGAAATATAAAAACTCTGGGTAAGCCTGAATGTTATTTACTTGGGTTGTGTTAAATTCTCACAGTGATTCAACTTAGCTTCAGGCTGTGCTGCAAACTAAAGGTTCAGACCTGGCGCGCTGGAATTGGCAGCTCTGAATCATCTGAGACATAGTTTAACACAGTCAAAATTTCTGAAATAGTTCTGAAATGAAACAAGATCAAATCTGATGGCTGTGACTAGACATTTTGAACCTGCTGGGGAAGTGCCATCCGGTGAAGCCTCCCGCTTTGCTGTTGCCACACAAGAGAAGGGCTCCTCACCGCAGCTTGCCTCAGCATCCACATCACCCAGATGCCAGCTCAGTTAGCTCAGAAGGCAGTATTATTATTTTGCTCAGGTTTCCTTACCTCTCCCACACACTCCTTTTGCCACAGACCCAAGGATGTTATGAAAGACAAGCAAAGCTGTCGGAGCAATAGGGGGGACAAATCCAATCCCCAGACTACCCCTGTGTCTCTGCTAAGTGCGCTCCCTTCACTACCACCTCCTGAAAGTGCCTGGTAGAGCTGGCACTTATTCTATCACTACCTGACCATGATCTAGCACTACGTTTTTTCCTGCTTTTTTCATCCCAGCCTGACACCAAAACTTCATGCCTTATCCAGAAGCTACTGTGATTTTCTCTGCTTTGCTGTCACCAACCTGAGTTCTTGGACTCCTCTTTAACCTAATACTACATTTAATTTAGCCCCTTCACTACTGTATCTGAAGTCCTGCTTTCAAACAGCTCTGCAGCCTGAGGGTACTGTAAAGCCTTCTTGTCCACTGCAATGAGAAGAATAGAAAGGACCATACATGTAGAGGAATATATAGTGCCTAGTTTTCTGTAGAAGGTGCTTAACTTGTTTGTCAGTGTGCGGCTGAACATACTGCAAACCCCAACATTACTGATTCTTCTTTTTCTCTTCTGTTTTCAGATTTTTTAAATGTTTTGAATTAACTACAATAAAATCCCACTTAAACCTGAATCACCAGATCCTGTCCTAAAATACATACTGCAAAACTATGATCCTGTTGAAATCCATGAGCATTTTACCATTCACTTCAACAGCAGCCCAGACCTGACTTATGTTACTTATTCTTAAAAAAAAATCTTGCATGACCCCTTCCGAGCAAAAGGGACTGCAGTACCACTTACTTTCTACTTACTCTTTTCTCTCTCTCTCTCTCTTTTTTTTTTTTTTTACTTGAATTATGGTCATTGCACTAATTTCAGAATGAGACCAGACATGCTCCAGCCTTGCCTCTGCTACTTCACAGTGCCCTCAGTGCAAAGCAAACTCCAGATTGCATGCCAGAAATCCAGAGCTCTTCCTCCTTATGCCAATTCTTTATGATACAAAAGAAATATATCTTCCTAAAAGTATTTCAGAGAAAAAAACACAATGCATAGCACTTCTACTCTCCAGAATGCATGGTTAAATAGAATCAAAACAAAAAGAAACTAATATGAATGTTTATAAAATTCCTCAGAAATGGAGAGATTTTCTAACATCAGCAACATCTTTAGGAGACTTTATGTTTCATAAACACTTTTCATACTCTTCTGCCCCTTCACTTACGCCCTTTCCATCTACTCCACTTGATCTTTTTGGGGGGGAAGTTGAAAAATAGTATTTGGCAGGTCACAAAGGTTTACACCACCTGACACATGAAGACTAAGAAACTCTTGACAGCAAAGTTAAATAACTCTCAGTGAATACTACACCAATATTATGCTGCCCAGCTCATGAAAACTCATTCATAGGTCTACTGCTTGTAATTAAAAATTACATCTCACCACACCATTAGTTTGTTTGTTTATTCCACCCCATCATTAGTCTCATTGTTTGACAGAACAAAGCCTGCCATGACTCCACTGGGGTAAGATGCAGAGGGTGCTTATTAAGCTATTATAAAACTGCTGAGCAGCTCTTGCTATCAATAGTCTCGGCAAACTTTCACTGGTCAGGAATAGACCACTGTCTATTTAGGGTACAGACTTAGGAATGCATCTCTTTGCTAGAGTAAAAATCTGGCAAATCTCTGGACATCCTGCTGCTTTGTTGGTAAGTTTTTTTTTCCATGTTAGTAAATATAGAGCTTTAATTCATTTTCACATTTTTTTTTGAATTCTCTCTTAATAAATCATCTTGCCCATCTGCACCAGTAGGAAAGCATATTGAGCCATATCATCTATTTGTTCCTTGATTATAATCTCTATCTAGGTCTACCACCATGTCCTGAAGGGATTTAGGATACACACCATTATTTTCATAAGTATAGCATAGTCGATTTGAGCTCTGGATCCAGAGAAGCCAGAATATGCAGCCAAATTTCAAAGCTGCATCTTTGCAGCCTGGGCTTTGGGCTGTTTTGGCCTGTGGGCCTGCTATAATCCTCTCTCCCCAAGGGTTCAGCTGTCTGGGACCCAATGCCCAGTTTGGACATGGCACAGCTGCATAACCTTCCCTTAAACTTCTGAGAAAGTCACTAAGTTGTGAGCCACAGCAGTGAGAAAGTATGTAAAGTAGAGCCGTTAAGAAGGTAAAATTGCAGACAGAGGTAAGAGTGTTAAGAGGGGAAGAGTTTGTAGATCAAGGACTCAAGAGAAATACACCAACATGGGAAAGTGAGGCATCCTAAGGAAAGAAACTGGGAAAAGGAAGATGGCAACTCAGCGCTACTGAGGACTTGATCGAGGATACAGGGAAAACTGAGCCTTTCCCTTCCTAACTTCCAAAGAATCTCTAAGTCTTACAGAAAGCAGTAAGCATACTATTTTTTAGCCTAGAAGCATGTTAATCTTACCTGTCTTTTGTGTGTCTTCTCCAATAAATAACTGTTTTACAACTCCAAGTTATGTATACTCTGCTTGTAGAGTTTCTATGCTGAAGGTAAAACATATTCAAAGTGACTGACAGAAGAAGGTTACACAGCTGAAAGCTCGTTAGAAATGCCACTGCTTCTGTTTTAGGCCTCTTCCACATTTCCCAGGCTCAGAGCTGTTTGTCTGCTCCCACTGGAGCAACTTCAGATCTGATCCAAAATCCCCAAAGGCCATTACAGTTACCTGGGTTGGTGAAGCACAGGAGTAAGTCAAGGGCCTGGCTGCAGCCTCACCAAAGCGGTTGAAGGAGAATTAAAAGACGTGGTCTTTACTTGATCACTGGGAAGTTCTGTGAAGCACCTACCCTTCGTGGTACGTATGGTAAAGTTAGGCTGACAGAGAGCTGGGCTTATAATGCCCCAAATTCTTTAAATAGTTTGCAGTAAGCTGGCTGCCGTCCACAGGCAGCCACAACGCAGGTTTACATCATCAGTGACACTCAGGTAACAATATGTACTAAATGCATGGTTTTAGGTATTCTGAGGTATTAGGATTCTGACAAGCCAAGTCCTAATAACGCCTAGGAATAACCACAAAGGACACACACTTATCAAGTTGTTCCTGTTCCATTTCATCCCTTTCTTAAGCCAAAAATAACCTTTCCAATGCTTTGTCAGCCATAAACTTACTGGAATATTCTACAGTGACTTGAACTATTTGTTGTGGCAGGATTTCACAGATCAGTAAGAGAACAAGTGATATATTATAAATACCCATAAAAGGACTGGAATGATCTTTTGCATCTGTATTTACTTCTATTAGAAAATGTCTTGGCAGACTTAGCCATTAACATTTTCTGCTTTCTCAAGGAAAAGATAATTTATCTTCTTAAAGATATTAGACTCCTGGGTATTGTTTTTCCCCATTTGGTATCCTTGATTCCCCCTTCTGAACACTCGAGTGCTTGCAATCAGCACGCATTGACGCTTACTAATAACAACGGAACTACAACATCCTACCATAATGTTGTTCTAATACCATATATAACACCATATATAACACCAGCAATGTGGAACAGCTTCACTGTGTGGACTCGAGCCTCTCCATACCTACATGTTTTCTTTTCCCTCTGGTACATCTGCTGCAGAGCGTGACCCCTGCTGAGCACAAGGAGACCCAAACTCGTGTATAAATTCTTATTCAACAGAGAGAGGAATCTCGCGTCTGTGCCAAGGATTTGTTTTTCTTATTAATTCTATAGGTCTAATTAATAACTTCTGAAGTGCTCTGTAGGTATATTCCTGTTGAAGCTCTATAGGCTCTTTCATAGGAGAGCGCTAATGAGATGTGTAGCATGCTTCTTTCTTCTCACTTCATTTATGACTGGAACACCACTGACCTACAAAGCCATCGTTACCAACAGAGAAATCTATTCCTATTGCTGTGAAAAAGAAGGGATATATGTAGAGAAAGTTGGAGCTTCTTTTCCAGTTTCCTGCTTCCTTAATCCTGAAATCTCTCTTTTATTTATTTCTAACTAGGCATTATCAATGTCTCAATTCAAATCTACTGTTTTAAAACTTCAGATTGCTAGAAATTAGCAGAGTATTTGGAGGAAATAACACAATATGCTTATGTGTTCCTCTAGACATGCACTATCAGCCAGTGTTGGAGACACGCTGTTGAGCTAAACTAAATTTTAAAACCCAGAATGCCTGCTCCTGTGTAGGTTACCATACAAATACAAGAAAATCGTTTCAGATGAGCCATTGGTCTAGAAAACTCCATAGATTCTTTTAAAATATTCTACCTTCCCAGCCATGTACCTGAAGAGTAAATCTCAGGTGATCTGGCATACTAATCTTTCCAGATACGTGGAAGTGTCCAAGCACTTTACCAGGTAAAGCACTTCAAGGCACCTCAGTACCTTAGTCTTTCATTATGTGACTTCAGATTTGTTTTCCAAAAACAGTTAACTTCAGTACCTCTACTTTCTGGGACATGAGAATGGGCCCAGGGAGGCCAGGCCAAGGAGAACTCCAGCTGCTGCCCATGGATGGAGCCATCTCCTGAGCCCCTTTCAGAGCGCTCTCCACCACATTTCAATGCTTCCATGGTTAATGTGTACCACTTCCCATTTTTTGGCAGGCTAAGTTTTCCTAGAGGGCAGACTGATGAGAAGACTTGAAAAAGCCCGGAAGGTCTTTCACATATTTAACTATAATCTTAGTAAGAACAATTTAATACTATTAAAAGTATAATTCACAGAATTCACTGGAGAGTATCTTGTGACCTGGTGAAAAACTATGCCGAGCTAAAGAATATGGTAGTCTGTTTATTTAGAAAAGTAGGAAAACACAACTAATAATAATAATAAAATTCTGTTGTCCTGCTTAGAAAATAATAAAAAAAAAGGATTGAAAATAAAGTTTCTCTTCTTCCTTTTCCCTCCATCATTTTGCTTCTGAAAAGTGGCAGAAAAGGAAAAATTGAACAATAATATTCTTTTTTTTTGAGAAAGAAAAATTTGAGAGCAATTTGTTTTACAGTGTTTTTAATTATAAAGCTAAAAGTTGAAAATGGTTTGACCAGTTCTATTTTCATATATGTAGCACAGAACAACTTTATTATATTTTTGATGCTAATTTACGGCATGAGCTCTTGGTGAAATGCCCATAGTCTGTTGTGCAGTGTGGGTCTGCATGACAGCATGCCTGCGTGCACAGGGCTGCAGTTGCTTGAACCATCGCTATATCCATGGGGGACATAGCAGACCAACCAGAGCAATGCAGTGGTAAACAAATGAAAGCCCAACTGTTTCTCCCTATAATATTTCATACATCAGAAATCCACTTATGAAAATACAACGATTAGGAAACTAGCGTGCTTCCAGATTACTGAGCTAGCAGTAGCTCATCCGAGCAGCATGTTTTACACTGCTTTCATATCTACAAGGCACTGGCAAGCTATCAAAATAACGCCAGCAAAACAGTCGAGCACTATGCAAAGCAGACTTTCAGAGAACTGCGCTTCTGTCAGCTATATGACGAAGACCTTGTATTATAACCAAGCCTTTCTTTTCTCACTGTTTTAGATCTGACCATAATATCTTTAATGATGTGTGGTTTGACAGCACTGGTTAAGCAGCACTAACTGCTTCCAGTCCACACAGCCTTGCTGATAGTTGTCCTAATACATGCTAACACTTGCAAGAAACTATGTGCAAACATGACATAGTAGTAAAAACAAGACTGAATGTTTGCTAATGTTACACATATCAGGGGATTTCAGAGTACTTTAAGGTAAAGAACGTCCACACGTTTACTTACAAATATGAGTAAGGTAGTTCAGCTTTGTTTCTATGTCCTGGACACAATGTGTCTATCTTTTTTTTTTGCTGATCACTTATTCTAGAGGTATTCTTTCCATTCTTTATATTTGTTATTCTTCTCATCTAAATTAATACTGCTGGAGATGGGCCATATTTAAGCAAAGAATAGATTCTCACTGAGAAAGCTTGCAAAATATAATATTCTGAATGATTCATAATTGTAACATACTCTCATTTGGACAAAGGACAGTTCAGAAATGTGGTCATTCAAACGGTTAGGCAGTTAACCACTCTAGCAGAGGTCTTGGTTTTCTAAAATATTACAGCTTTGGGAGCTATTTAGGCTTGTTTATATTAAGTGTAAAATAAATATCATCTGTGAATGGTGAGTATGAAATGTTAAAGATTTACACCTACCTCATAATCACTCTGCACTCCTTAAAGTAATTATACAGACAAACAAAACCAGTTAAGAAGTGTTCTTATGGTTAGCATTTGTAGAGATGAAGCCTGGAAGCCTTGATTTCTGCTTGTCTTTACAACTACTGCTAAGCAGTTCAAAGCAGCAATAAAATACTGCCAATTTAATCTGACACGGATGTAAGAGACGATTTTGCACTGTTGTAAATGAGATTAAGCACAACAGAGAAATAGACTCACAGCAAATATAAGGATCTCACCTATTTTCTTCTTTGTATTCCTGAAAAAGAAAACAAGGCTGTCTTAGTAACCAAGCCTACAGCAGTCTCAGAGCTTTCTCTTTAGTCTCCCTGTATGTACCTAATCGTTAAAAGTGACGGCATCTCTCCATGAGGATTAGAAAGGAAATTGCAAAGTTCTGTTCTCGGAATCACCTGTCTTGAAAACTGGAAATGGTAAAGGCTTAAGAATTTTCCGAATTTCCCCTCTCCAGCCACAGGTTTCATGACTGATCAGATTACCCACATATATACCTCTTAACGCTACTTCAAAGCCCAAATGTAGCAAAATGTTTGGGCTTGTAACTCCAATTTAGATTCCTAACACATTCAATTAATTACAAGTTTTAAAATCTAAATAATTTTTTATTAATCTCGACCTGGCCACCCTCCTCCAATAGCCATCCACTTATTATTCACCTAAACCAGAGAGAAATCCATTTTGCTTCTGAATTTTTTGAGCTTTTCTGAGCTTTTAATTGGGAACCTGTTTAGGTCACAGTGAACAGAGAGAGAAGAATAAATCATTGCCCTTTTTCATATGTATTTTCATCTGGATTTCCCTGCTGGTGCCTACTCTATTCTCTATATTATTGGAGCAAATGTACTTCAACTTTGTGTAGATGTCGGAGGAGACAGCCCACATATGCTGTAGCTAGCATATACGTAGCATGTTGCACCAAAACAACATCTGTCTGATGACTCAGAGTAGAAGTGGTTCTGTTTGTTCTGTGTCAAAAAAGAGAGAGTGCTACTTTGATGTTCTAGCACGCATCAGAGTACCAGACACATGCACAACAGAGACAACTGCAAGCAGCACAATCTGGTTTCATTTCATATATTTTAGGTATTTCCAAGGTTAAAAAAAGAGTTTAATTCTCCAAGCAGTGAACCCATTGTGATGCCTATAAATAAAATTGTCCTGTTCCCCCACACACACATACTGCTTTGAAAGCACTG
This sequence comes from Rhea pennata, assembly GCF_028389875.1. NCBI lineage: Eukaryota > Metazoa > Chordata > Aves > Rheiformes > Rheidae > Rhea > Rhea pennata. The sequence continues at coordinate 16,252,719 of NC_084671.1, read as the reverse complement.
ACTTCTCATATACTCCACAATCTACTCCTGTCGAAAATAATGAGGGCAGGTGCTGCCCAATTACGTACAGGAAGCAAACCATTGAAATTTGTTCTACCTAAACACATGATTTTCAAACTATCCCAAGTGAATTTTTGGAAATGGTAAAGCCAAATAATTAGTATAATATTAAGGGCTATAAGAGGATTTTATTTTTGCTGCGTAAATGTTGTTCTTCAAATAGTATTCACAGATGACTAGTGAATTCACAATTCTCAGTTCCTAGCTTCACAAACCTTTAAGAAATCTAATTTTCTGCAGATGGATGCACATAGCATTCTTTGAAAATCAGGAGCCTTTCAGGTGTTTCAAGATGAGCCTCTAGAGATTAAGGCACCAAATTATATTTGTCACTCTACAAAGCCTAAGCCTAAAAGTCCAGCTCAAGGCATCCATTATCCAGATGAGCTGCCAAGCTCCTGCCAATCATTCCAGCCAGCAGCAAAGCAGGGATGCCAGTGAGTGCGAGGACTTGGGTACAGAGGACAGACAGTGAATACTTTTGGGCCCATGCCTAAACAGATTAGGGGGAAGAAGGGCCTCCTGCTAGTTAAGCATGGAGATACAGCTTCCAGGGAGGAGATAGAATCAGCAGGGAGCAAAGCTTGCCAAGGATGGTTTCTAACAGCCAGTTCAGAAATTATCTGTGATTTTAACAACCAGTTGTGCTGAAATGTACTCCAGCAGAGTCCTGCAGCTAGTTATGCTATCATGGAAAAAGCCTGTAACCAGTTTGTAATCCATCTGCCTAAGAAGAACAGAAATTAGAGAAGGTACAGCCACTATCCCTAACATGCCTGGCTGGACACATGGTCCATGAAGGCATTTGGTGCAAAGCTGCTCTCTTTGGAGGAAGCAGTAGATGTAGTCTCCTGCTACAGTGCAAGGTGCAATCTTCAGCAACAGGATAACTCTAATCCAAGGACTGCAGAGTCAGCTAAAACAAAACATCATCTTCCCGCAATAGAGTACTCATAGTCTGTTCATCATCTCTATGAAGAGTTTTTACTGCTGTTTGTGCAATAACATCCCATCTTGAAATAGCATTTGTTAAACTTGCACCATATTTCATTAGCTCCTGCCATTTCCCATCACAATCTCTTTGAATTGCAGAATGTTATTCAATTTAGTTACTATTTGGATTTCTTCCAGAGCTGCATGGCTCTGAGAACAGCACACAAAATAACAACATTGACTTGTATTATTTTCGACAGCTCCCTTTGTTGCTTTCTGATGATGATAAATATGTGGTGGAATAGCTGAGAATGTAATCAACAGTGTTGATTTTGTATTCACCTATATTACACTATATTTTATCTTTTGTAGTTTTAGTAGTCCATTCTCTTCTGTGTTCCTGACACTGCAGTTGTTGCTATTATAAGGGCAATTTTTTATTCACCAGAACCAAAATGAATGTGGAGAACTTCCATGTAAGTCAGTAGTGGAACAGAAAACAAAATTTAGTCCTATTTTTCTCAGGGACTTCCAACGATTCTCGAGAAACACCAATGAAATGAGTAAAAAGTAAGGTAAAAAATACAGTACACCAGTACTTTCCCCTGCGAATGATTGCTTTCTTGACAGAGGGAGCAACCTGAACTTTATAAGATCAAGTTTTCTTTGTAGAGCTATGATATAGTAGCTTAGGCTGAGCATCTGCAGCAGCGCTAGCTAATTAATTTATATTAAAGAAAACCCTTGCCTCTTAAATCTTTATTCTAGAGAGTTTCATGTGATTTGCCAGTACAGGAACATATCACAACCTTGCAAAGCTATTAGATATTTAGAACTGGTAAAGCAATTTTAATAGGGATTGGGTTGTGTCAAAGGGTTCCACATCGCTCTAAAATTTATGTCTGGCTCTAAATCCAGTTGGTCAGAATCCAAATATCTGTTTGGCTTGTTTTCATCACTGACTGCATTTGAACACCTGTAAACAACCATGTGACAAATCGTTATCCTAATTCTGCAGTAGGCATAAGAGTGAAATTCTTCCCTTAATCAATCAGCTAAATACATAACTTGATCTTTATCTTAGTTTCAGCTTGTCTTCCTCTCTTTTGCCTGTAGCTTAAGAACTTAAATCTGTTACTATGAAATTAAACCATTTAGATACTGACATGGTATAAAATCAGGAAAAAAAATTGCAAGGAGAGCAACACTTAGAAATATCTGTCCCATAGCAGTTTTCACAGGACTCTGCCATTTAGTTTGTTCTCTCAGGTTGGGTTGTGTGCAATGTCACACTGTACTAGCATGGGATGAGAGCAATGTGCTTTACAGCAACTTCTCTAGACCAGCTGCAGAGAAAATTCAACAATAAAATTCAAATGATGTTTGTCATAAGCTTCTGCTCTTTCATCGCTACATTTGTGTACATGAAATGTAATATACTAGTGAGAATGTCCCCTGACATGGAGCTGATTTTTATATCCTTTAAATTTACCACTAGCTTTACAGATGTCGCAATCTCTTTTATTCCAGCTCTAACAATTATAACGTAATCTGTGCTAACACTGCAGATTACTAGGGCAATTTTGAAGATAAATGATCACATCTCAATTTCCATCTGCTGGTCCAATCAGGAAAATGATGAGGATAAAACCTACCACTTATATTGGTGCATTCTGGTGGCTGGCTGGCAGTCTACTCAGTCGACTGTGCTGGGCCCTGCAAAGCGCAATTCCCATGAAGACAGAGGAACACTCCTGATTCCCCACTGCCTTATGTCTTCTGCAATCATATTGTATAAAAGAATGATCTTTGGTCACATTGAAATATTTTATCCCATTTAAAAATATGTCCAAGCATTTCACTTTTTCCATCATTGGGCAAACTCCTGGGCATAAGGGGCATACAGTTATTTTGCTTAATTGAGGGCATTTCCAGATTTTCAATTTGGTACATTTCTGTCGCTGCTGATAACGGAAACACATTTGGAACATGCTTAGCTGTCAATTGATTTTAGAGCATAAACTAAGCACCCAAAACAAAACAAACACTTCTCCCCCACCATACCCAACAGTTTCCTTTGCTTTCCTCCTCTCGCTTCCTCTCTAAAACCCACCTGATGAAGACTTTTTTTTTTTTTTTAAATAAAATTAGGTTTGCAGATCACCTGAATGTATTGCTATTGGGTCACACATAACTACTCAGATATTTCTGATAGCATCAGGTGTAAAGTTTCACACTGTTGAAATATGTCTCAATTCAATGATTAGAAAATAAAAAATATTTAGTGGATAAATGAAATAGAAGAACAATGCGAGTGTATTTTCAAGGGAATTATTTGCAGCACATTTCTAGTAGTAATTATTTTTTGTTCTGGTTTGCAGCGCTTCTGCTTCTGGCATCTCATCTCCTTCACAGCAGCCAGCAATTGAATTAGAATCATTGTGAGCAGCAAGAAAATCTGTCATAGAAGTCATGTTGACAGACAACTTTGTTCTGTTCTCGTTCTTTTTTTTCCTTTATTGTATTTGCATCTGAAAGTCCACACCTAGAAGTGAACAGAAACAGACGCAAATCATATTTGTCTAGCCTCCTTTCTCCTTTGTCCCGCTTTTGTCTTTAATAGAGCTTGTATTCAGCCTCTCGCTTTGGGAGGAAATAGCTAGCCACCAGTCTTTATTACCTACTGTGTCTGGCAGCATGTCAAAAATGTACCTTTTCTCTAGCATAATGCAGTGGTGGTGCATGTCTCTTATTATCATCTTGACTGACTAACAGGAGTAAAAGATGATGAAATTTTCCCCCCTTATAAATACTAAACGTAGATGTTTTTGTGCATGGTACTTTGCTTCCTGGTACAACATCACGGCACCATCCATCATTTGAAGATCAACCCATCAAGCTACTTTGCCCAGAACACAGTTGTAGATAATGCATTTTTTTTTCATGTTTTTATTTTCCTAGGACAAATCCAGTCTTTTGCTACGTAATTCTTTATGTAATGCTTTCACAGACAAAAGCAGGCACTGAACCCTCTGCAATGCTGAGTGCTAATAAAAGGGGGTTTTTCCTTCCACTCTCAGAATGTTGGATACCCTGCGGTTATAACAATATCAGAAATCCTAAAGGTAAGAGAAACTAGACATGAAACTGATAAAATAAATGCATGCAAGTAAATAATGAAATTAAAAATCAAAAAATATAAAACTACCAAGGCTACCCTCAGACAGAAACGCCTTTCTAAAGTTGAGTGGTAGAAGAGGAGAAAACTGGACACACAAAGCTTGATGCAGCTAATGTCTACCAGAGAAATAGGATTTCTAACTGAACAACAACATAGAAAACTAAAGCCCACCCCCACAGCAAAGATCGGCTAAGAGCAGATAAAAGTTCCTGTTCCATTTTCTCTATAATATGCACATATGGAGGACCACTCAGCAGCTTCACTGAACGAAGCCAACTTGTAATTCATTGATGTCATTTAATCTGTGGCATCTCAGGTAAACCCAGTGCTGTGAAATGAGCTATGGACCCCTGTGTGTCCAGGGAATCTGGCTCATGGTGGGTCCCCCAGCTGCTTCTGGGGAAGCAAACCTTCGTGAGCTTGTGATGTTTGTTTTGGCATACAGTGCCAAGAGCGCACAGTTATCCTGACTTCACAGCTATGCATAAATGAATAGTGTGAGGCTTCACTGCCAAAGGCAGGAACGTCCTCTATTTTTGCAGATGCCAGAAGGTGACAACTGCCATGCCAAAATACCAAAATACTGGTGGCTGTTCTCCCTTCCCATTTCTGAAGAATTTCCTACCCATTTCTGTCGCTCTTATGCAGAAGAAAGAGGATTACCATATATTTCTATTCAAAAAGGAAGGAATGCAGTAATCTTTCTATATTTAAGTGCTCGTGGAAAATGCACCTCAACTGAGTCCCAGTTTATTAGAGAGGATAATAGAAAGACCCAAAAGCTAGGCCAAAAGACTCACAAATTCACAGAGCCAAATAAGTCTATGAAGTTATAATTGAACACTGTCCTGACACATCTATGTTGACCATTCTCTGGAAAAGTTTGGTTTTTTTTTCTGAGGCATGATACATCATCTCTCAGTGCTCTGAATTGTGTGCACTGGTCTTGCAGACATGGGACAGATTGTCACCTGCACTGCACCAACCAAAAAGGAATTACATATTCTTAGAACAGAATCAAAAATTTACCAAAACAAACTTCTCCATTCACATATATGGGTGATGATTTTACAGTCATATTTAAATTTGTATAGTTAGAAGTCAAAAAGGTACAAAAGATGACTTAGTTCAAACACAATGCAAAATTTACCCTCTTGTGTGAAAAATTCAGTGAAAGGCCAAATAGTGAAAATTGGAAAATGCCATTTGGTGTTTAGCTCCATGGTGAAACATGGGACTTATCAGCAGAGAACAATATTCATTGGAAAAAGTGTTTTTTCCTCTCAAGAAGAGTACCCAAATGCATAAAGATGTTTTATTTCTGGTGACAGTGACATCTGCTCAAAATGCATTGGCTGCATTGCCTTTGTATAATTCTTACGTACTTTCATAACATGTAAAATGTGTCAGGACCATTACTAACACCGTTACTGTTATCACAGGTAGCTTTAGACAGAATCTGGGACTGCAGCACTAAGATAAACACTGGTCTCTCCAACGGGTCAGATCACACAGAGTGGCTGACATGGGCTTTTAGCGTGTGGCCCAATCTGATTATATTAATCTCAACTCTTTTCAGACCACCTTTAAAGCCAGAGCTCTCTGCTACTTGAAACTTTCCTACTTTATTATTCCAGTTTGCGTGCTTTAGAGCAGTACAGCATGCAAAGTGCAGAGTGTCCATTACACACACATATGGATGCACAAATTATCCAAAGGAGCATGGATGTGTTCATGTCTCTATATATGCATATTCAAAATTAGATCTTGCATAGAAGTGATCTCAGAGAAATGCTAGGTATTACTTCTGATTTTAGCTGAAATAAGAAAACTAAAAATTAAAAGGCCGAAACACAATAAAATGGTTTGGCATTAAGAGTGGGCTGATAAAGCCACAAAAGCATAGTTTGACAATTTTATCATTTGACAAAAATGAAATTGAGAAGAACTGTGTTTACTGAAAGTCCAACAAGAACCAAACACAGAGTTTTTGCCTTTAACTAACATTCTAATCATACATAAAAATAAGGTTTGGGTATATACATGGGGAGAAAGAGTTGTGGTACAAGTCTTAGTTTCTTGCTGTAACAATAACTTTTTAAGCAAAGATCATCCTAATCTAGTACTATAGAAAAGTAACAAATTTCTCACTACCCCATCAAAATCTTTCAGGTGGGTGTCCCTAGCTTGTAACCTCACAAATGACTCAGGATAGGAAGAGATATTGTTCATCTCTAAAACACCAGTACACTACACAGACTTTCTCTAATAATACTACAAAATGATCAGTCCTTTTCCCTTTTATGTCACAATATTTAAGAGTGTTGCCAGGTGAGTATTAAAGGGTTTTGCATTCACATGCCATGTTTCACTTTGTTTTGTTTAACACATGCCAATGTCTTTAAAACGCAGAGAGACCGCTGCTAAAAAAGAGCTGGCCCACAGGCTTGGAAAGGTGATCTGAAGGTTTGCCCTGCTGGGTCACTGCCCGTGTATCCGGCTTACGTCTGGTGGACAGTAAATTAAAGTTATTGCCGTCTGACAGGTGCGCAGCGGCCTGTGTAAAATGAGTTGGTGTGTTCAGCACGGGGGTTGTGGGCAGGTGTCCACATCACAGAAACATGCTCCCCATCAGCTCTCTCGCTGGCGGTCCCGGGGAAGCGGTCGAGAAGTGCCCTAACGCAGAGTGGGGCCCGCGCTTTCGCTCTTACAGGTGGTCCTTCTGCTTCGACGCTGAAGCAAGGGGCAGCGCTGCGGAGGAGAGCGCAAAGCTGCAAACCACGTACCACGAAGCAAGCGCTCCCTTCCTCATGGCCACCAGCCTCGGCTACGCTGGAAGCTAAGGACTTAGCATTTGAATAAATTGATGAGTGTGCTAGTATGGAAATACTATATATCACACTGCTGATCTTAACAGAGAAAAAAAATATGTACAATATGTAAAGCAGCAATTAATTGCAGAAGACCATCCTGCCTGGTTTCCTTAAGCACTGGAGTGGCAAACAGCTCACAGCTGTAAGGAGCCCAGAGACTATAAGGCCTCCCTGTGGGAAGCTGGATGCCTTCGGAGGAGTTGGAAGAGAAAAAAGCAGGAGGTTTCTAGCTCAGCTTCTGTCTCTGCCTTGGCCAGCAGCATTAACTTTAACTAACAGACAGTCTTGCTAGAATTTCTGAAAAATGTATTTTTTTCCATCTTCTGATTTCTTGAAAACATTTTCTTGCTGCATTTTTAAACTTTCACTCTTTTGTAGTGTGCAAGGAGGCTAAGCAAGGTCAATTGTTGTGTTAAGAGTTTCTATAAACTTGCTCTCTGAAACAACATTCCTCTTAAACTCTAATCTTTACTGTGCCAGTACTTTGACAGTCTGCCATTGAGTACTACAAGAAGAAGAATTAGGTAATTGTATCTAATTGTGTTCTCACTGGCTGTTGTTTAAACAGGGAAAGCCTTTCAGTTGTTGTGGAAAGTATTAACAGCGGACCTTTGCTGACCTTCTAGAGCCGTTTGGGAAAACTTGACATTACACAGAAGCTTACCCAAACAAGCTGTAATTAAGTTGAGAGTGGAGTGACATCACTTACAAGAGAAAACTAAGTATGGCCATTTAATCCAAAAATTACTTAAGGACTCTGGGGAACATGAAAGTTTACCTCTACTAAAATGATTGTGCTTTGCAGTTAAATGAAGAGACGGTACAAATGGAAAGTGCATGTTCTTTTTCAACATCACTACTCTCTGCTGCCATACCAAAACTGGAAGAGGCAAGCGAAAGATTAATTGAGTAAAAAAACCATTGACTTTGTACTCAATTAGATAGAAGCATCTGTTTTGCCTTTAAATAACCTGCCAAACACAAAGCAAAGGTCAAATGCTTATTGTTGCTGAGTACCTCAAAATTCCAGGGACTAACTGAAATGCATAGGTCTTGGTCTTCCAAAGTTCAAGACGATGATGCTGTATCTCTGGCTTAACATATTAGTCTCTTTTCTAGTCCCTCTTTCATTCCTCTCTCCCACTATCTTATTTTTATCCATCACAGTGAACATTCTTTGTTAGTTGCCTATGGAGTCAAAACGTACATTGCACAAACTGCAGAATATGTCAAAAGGCCAAATTTACAACAGTCTGGTCTAAAATATTAGGCCTTTTTGTGTACTTAAAAGCTGTTTAGGAAACCCCCTCACCCCATTACAAAAGTCCTACTTTAACATATAAAATTGTCCCTAAAATACAGCCTCAAATCTGTCTATCTGTCCTAGCTGTCTCTGAAATAACACCTTTGTTTCTTTAACAGAACAGACCTCAGAAAAGTCACACAGCCAAAACTGTCCTTCTCAGTCACAGATTCAACCATCTCAATTTCTCAGATTGCTTCACTGCATCAAACAGAATCTCTCTAGTCAAACCTGCGGGAATCAGCCATGCTACCTAACCCTCCTACTCTTTTTTTCTTTTTCTTTCTTTTTTTTTTTTTTTTTTTTTTTTTTTGCGTTCTTGTCATGCTTTCTACTTTGCAGCGATGCCAGCTTTGGTAGCCCTTTCATCTCCTTCCCAACAGCCTTCTTCCATACATCTTAATTCCTGAAAGCCATTTCAGATCAATCCACCTTCAACGTATTCTATTCCTTTCCTGTAAAAGCTCAATCCTTCAGCATGGTCTATAAAAGCCTAGTACACAGTTTTAAATATTTCTTTAACATTATAATTCTTATCCCTAAAAATATACCCTAACATTTGAGGGAGCTCCAGAAATTGATACTAAACAAACTCCAACAAGGTGAGAATCTGATCAAGAGTAGGTACCCTAATCATACTCCTGTAATTAAGGACTATTTTAAAGCCTGATAAAGATGATGCATCTTATGCCACTTTTTACACAAATACACACACACAGATAAATAAATACAGCGAATATTGTCATCAACATTTACATGTTATATTCATGTATATTCAATTTTATCAATATTGATATATTCAGATGTATCAATATTTACATGTTACACTATAAGGTAAGGACAGAAATCTTTCTTCCCAGTTTAGTCAATGAGGTACTTTATCATACTGAGCAGAAAGCAATGAATAACAGCAACCCATTTACTGAGTATCTACAGGTCAACAGCCAAAATTATTTCTTCTGGTTACACCTGTTTCTATACTTGGAATTATCACTAAATACGTATTGTACATACGAAAGTACAAAATAACTAGGTGGTCACTAAAAGTATCGCAGTAATTTGTGAAAAGCCTTACTGCATTTCATGGTAGTGCCCCTGCTATGACTGTTGTAACACCATCAGAAGGTATCCTTTTGAGGAACATTTATATCCATTTCAGACACCTGAATTAGGTGGCTGTGCTGGCTAGGAGGCTGGTCTTCCTGTTGCCCTTTCATTGTCCCTGGAAAATGCAAAATTTCTAGATGGCAATTCAGAGCAGGAACTTCTTAGTTTCTCCCTGCAAGAATTTTTCTCCCTCTATTGCCTCTCAAGAAAGCTCAGGACAAGTTAGCTAATATTCACCAAAATCAGGTTGTTTGAATTCCCCATTTTAAGACAATTGCTTGCAAGAGTGCAGTATATCAGAAGGCAATAAAGGATAGTAGATTGATTTTTTCTTTTTTTGAGAAAATTGTTTTCATCCAAATTAGTCTCATTGTAAGAAGCCTTCTGTAAATACATTCAACCAAAACAGGATGGAAGTAAAACAGTTTTAAATTATTTTTAAAAGATATAATGACAGAGTATGAAATGCTTTCAAATTCTTGCAAATCAAACAGCAAGAGAATGGATTTTATTTTAATGCATCCAGAGCAACCTTCTTTCTAATGCAAAAAAGAAAAAGAAAAGAAAAAAAATTACATAGTAACCTAGCAAATCAATATAAGATCCTTTTATGGTGGATCTATTTGTGGGTGATGCTTTAATGTTATCCTTTTTGATACACAGTAGGAGCAGAGGGTTAGAGGTAACTTTTCTATTCCCCAGAATTATTCTGCTAGTGAACTAGATGAAAGGCAATTTTCAATGGAAAGATATGAATGCAGTAGAAAAGCCATCCAGAACAGAACTTCCCAAATTTTTTGTTGTTGTTGAAAAATGCTATTTCTCAGCACCAGAACAGTCACAAACTTTCTTTAAGTTCAGGTAAAAACAGTAACTTACAGAGGAGATACAGAAAGTGAAATAACACAGAATACACACTCCTTGTGTAAAATATAGGCTGGTAAACAGGGCTCACCTGGGATTTAGAACAAGGACTTGGTGCAGAAAGTAACTGAGTCTAGCTTTTCCATATTTAAAGAGTGGTCAAATCTCCAATCTACTTGGTTAGCCTCTCTGCCGCCTCTCTTCTAAACGCTCCTGTTGGTTCTACCCTGTTTCATATTAATTTCTGTTCTCGGTAGCAGAAAAAGAATGATATTATAGCAGAATAATCAAATTCAGGTCCCTTCCTCCATCAAATATCAGGTTATTTCACATTAACAAAAAAAAAAAAAAAAAAAGAATAGATGTAATTTAGAAAGGTTAGTCATTAGCCCAGTGGTTAAATGCACTCACCTCAGATATGTAAGGAAGAAGGGACTTAAACATAGGCCTCCCACATACTGATTACTAAACCCAGAAATTTTAGGGACATAAGCCTTCCTTAGATTTTTTTTCATGACAATTTTTTAAAGCATTGATTTTATCCCCACTTGGTACAATAAATTAGTAAAAATAAATAAATAAATAAATAAATAAAAATACACACACACACACACACACACACACACACACACACTCAAAATGTTTTATGGCTTGGGCAAATCTATTTCCTCCTAAATTTAAACTTAAGAATGTCTGAGGTTCCAGTTTTCTCTGCAATGTCATAAAACCTCTGAAAATATTTTATAGATATAGAGCTATAGAATTAACTTACAAATATGCTTTCACTGTGCTCTTAGAATCTCAAAGAATTAACCAGATTTGTACTTTGATGTGAAGATAAGAGGAAAGCTTTTAAGAGATCTAACTTTTATTAAGTTCAGATGAAATCATATTCAGTACTTAATAAGATGTTGTTTCCTAAAAGTAGCTGAATTTCACTTCATGATAAACACATTTTAAAGGGTTAAATTTGCTTTTATCCAAAACAATGTGAAAAGTATTTTGCTCTCTTTCCTTTTTTATAGTGAATGATTATATTGTTTGGCACATCAGAGAAAAATACCATAGACATTTCCCATTTCTGTCCTATTCTTTTGATTTTTTTTCCCCCTAAGACATACCCAATTACTTAGCCCTCTTTTTATTCATGGTTTTAATAATTTAAAAAAGCACTTATAAAAAAATGAAACAACCAAACAAATCATAAAACACACATAAGCATATCTTTGACAAATGTGAAGCAGAAGAAGGAGATATGGGGAAAAAAATCTGTTTCTAAAACACAGATTATTATGCAGATATTTTGTTTGTTGTTTGTTTTATAAAAGGCCTGATAGATGAAAATTTTATGTGGATCTTTTGTGTAGAGAAGAAAGAGAATTAAGGCTCACTATAAATGTATTTTCCATGATTACTTCTGGCCACAGACAGCTACGAGAATTGTTTGAAGCAGCGGAAGATTATGGAACAGCTGCCCATTTGTTGTGTTACCTCATGCTAGATATATTAAGAAAACGGAGTAATCTTTGGTCCAACATCAACGTCCCCTAAAAAGATGAAAGTAACAAATTTGGCAATCATGGAGCAGGATAGAAAGAGGACACAGAATTCTGCTATAGATTTTCTTTTCTCAACTCCCAGAGGCTACAGAAAGCTGCTGACACCAAAGAGAGAGAGCTCCAAGTCAATGGGACAGTGAGAACACACAGAGGCGTTGTCCACCAGAGTCACGTTCCTTGCATACAGAAGTTCAATCTCAGCTTCTCATTGCCCTTGTTCCCATCTAACAGCAGTCCACCAAGAAAGCTGTGGGACACGCAGGTGTGCTGGAGCTATCAGGTTGCCCCTTAGAGCAGAGGGGAGGGTTCTGAGGTGGTGCAGCTTCTCATGCGAGAAACCAGTTGCCTCCAGAAGTGCTTCACAACAAAGAACTAAGCACAAAGACTTAGTAACTAGAGACTTATAAGTTTAGGTAGCCCATTTTGGGCCTGTAAAGACCAGCTACATGGACCAAAAAATTACTGGTGGCAGCAGCGCACTCGACATGTTCTCTGTGATAAGTGATTCACTGATACCAAAACTCTTCAGGTGAGTAAAAGGCCAAATAACCAAATCTGCCAATATCATTACATTATAATCCCAGTACATTCTTCTTTGACATCTTAAATCATCTACTACAGCCTTTCTTACATTGCAAAAAATAATTTCAATGTTTCTGATAAAAGGTTGCTTGCTAGGAAGGTCAGTGACCAAGTATTCCTGTCACAGGTACTAGAGAAGCCTGTGTTCACATTAATTACCAATTTTGTAGTATACTGAAGGGGAAGAGTAGAATGGGATTTATCTTCATGTGAAGGTAAATTTACTTTCATTTATCTACAGTGAAGCTGAGTAGTGACCAGCTTCCTACTGAGCTGATGCACAGATTTCTTTTATATTTCCAAGAAATTCAGTTTTGAATAAATTAAATTACATTGATGCATTTACTAAAATATTGTACAACTGTAGCACCCAAAGTCAAGTTAAACGTGTCTAAAAAGTCCCCATTTTGTGTGAATTATTATGACCTTCCTTTTAACAGTAGTGCCATAACAGTTATGTTCCATGTCATGTAAGAAATATTACTAGATGTCTCCATGTAACACAGATCATTCCAATCTAAATATTTGATACAATATTTTACATTTTTGGTCTTAACATTGGTTTCAAATTCCCTAAACTAATAACTGAATCTTTAAAACTCACAAAACAAAACAATTACCCAACTGGAAAACATCTTAAAAGCTCTCTGTAGTTGGGAATAAAGCTTTATTAAATACAACTATTCTGACACGATGGATGTACTTACCCTAATACCTATGGGCTTATACTATTACTGTTCTCTTGAACAATTCCCTAAGCGGATATATATAATTTAGTGCACCAAGGCCTCTCAAAATATACTGTCTTACAAGTTTGTTGGTGTCTATCAACTCCAGTTAAGTTCTTAGTAGGAAATGCCTGTTTCTGTCTTTAACAATGTATTTGAATTTAGAAGATGTGTTAAGCATTTTATACTAATATATTAGAAGTTTAATGTCTGGAAAATTGACTTTACTAACTTCCATGCACCAGGCTAAGCATTACAAACTCAAAGCCCTTAGCTAAGGGAACAGAAAGGCTTGGGAGGAAATGGTAGGGATGACTGAAAAATTTCTAAATAAATTTCAATCAAGTCTTTTCAACTCATATGTTGACATATGAACATCAGAAAAGTTTGCCTGAAGAAAGTTTTGATTATAAAAATGTCAATATCAAAGAAAAATGTATTCAGACTGAGATTTTTTCTTCAAAGAAAAACAAAATTGTATTCACACGCATGTTGTTGAGGAACTAATGTATTGAAAAACAAAACACACACACAGCAAGTCATCTGTTCAGGAAAAAATAAGGCATCAAATGGCCTATATGATGCTGCAAATTGAATTAAGAAAGAAAAAAAAAGTTATTTGTCACAAATAATCTAAATTACAGTCAAAGAAATCCACTCCTGTTTTATGTAAACAGAATTGTACCACACACATATCATAAATCCGTATTCACTGACAGCATGAGGTTTTCCTGGTAACTTCAGTTAGCTTTGACTTAGGTTCTTATCTTAGGATATTTTGAGAATGTGTTTGTAAACACGAAGATACAAATAGTTTGCTAGACAGTTTAAATCACTTTCGGTACTCCGCTGTAGAATACATTCCTTTCCACTCCTAGTTATATTATCTTGCATGGTAATAGACAAAGTAGTTCTTTTTAACACACACATGAAAATAATTCATTGCATTTTGCATATTCATTCAGATATTTTACATGTGTGCATCTGCAGTTTCCCTAAAAATGGAGCTAGTGAAGATGCACTACTTCCTATATTAATCATGTCGCACTAATATTTTTGCGGTATTATGTTGTTTGGTTGATATATGTGTAAAAACAGAAATTTAACTCCATTTTACAAGCTGGACTGACCGTAACATGATTAAGTCATGCAAATGTTCGGTTAAAATAAAAGATACTTTTACATGACCATTTATTTCTTCCTTTTTTCAAGATACTGTGGACCTAATAAGGAATAAAAAAACAGGATTCTGAATAAAAGAAAGATTTAGGCACCAGTACTTCTTTTGCTTCTCATGCTTCTCAATGCTTAAAGTGCTTCCCAACCTTTAAAAATAAAATAAAATAAAATAAAATCATTGTGCAAGGCTTGTTAAGCCTAATATACACCATACCACAGGTGAAAATTGCCAGCCCAATCTGACAGGCATTAAAAAAAAGTAGGAATGCCTCCTGCTAAAACAGAGGGGACAACTGCTCGCATCCTGCACACTACACATACGGGGAGCGATCAGGGCCTGCAGACACCTGCCCTTCACAAGAGCTGATACTAATCATTTGTTACTGATAAACTACCTTTTGGGTAATGCGCAGGTTAGGATCAAAGATTGGACCAAATACTGCACCCATATACACCAGACCGCAGGGCCCGCTTCCGGCTTCAGAGCGGCTGCAGGTTGAGGAAGACTGACTTCGGGCCAGCAGCACGAGGGCTAACGAGCCAAAAGGTGTCCTGTTTTCTCCTTCTGCCATTCTTTGTTTTTGCTGGCCCTCATTAGAAACGCTGTGAACGAAGACAAGGGATACCAAACTGGCTGAAGTGCACAGTTACATTTTAGCTGCCTGTTGGGGGAGCGGCAGAGAATTTTTGCTTCACTGTCAGAAGCATCTGTGAACAACATTTTCCCTCTTCTTCCCGCTTTCCTCGCAGAAGCAGCCCCAGAGCCCATCTGCTGCCCGAGACCCACTGTCATTGGACTGTCTACTCTGCATTTTTAGTCCATACTGTTCTCACATACTTTGTTTGGAATCACTGTAAAAACCATGTGAAGATAAGGAGGAAGAAGGCTCTTTCTTGTTGGGCTGAGCCCAGAGCCTCCCTTCCCTCACACTCCATGTTTCCCAGGAAAAGGTCCTCGGGCTCCCAGCAGCGATCCTGGTACCAGTTAGAGGCTGGGGAGGAGGACCTCCTTCATGCAGTACAGATTGTGGAAGTGCACTTGTCTCAAACGAACAAGTTCAATTTGCAGAGATGTTAAGTTGCATATGCAGCCTGGTTAAACCACACTCTTAAATCCTGTCCGTCTTTCTTCACCATCTGTGACAGGGTTTTTCCTCTTTGAAACTATTAAGACAAGTTGACCTTTGGTGCTTCCACGCATTTTCTCTGCTGAGTCTTTGGACTCATAATCCTGCCATGCCACTGCTTTCCCGCGGGGGACTATGGTTTGTTAACAGCCACACTCAAAAGAAGATCCTTCTGATCTGTTTGATAATTTGTCTTCCTTGGTAATATGAGAAAACGCTAACTTAAACTTTCTCTTCCTCAAAATTTAGCAGAGTTGAGCTATGTTGTTTAATGATTTCCAAAAGAGGCCTGATTTAAAGACTAGATTAACTGTGCAAAGTTTGAAAACATGTGGTACTAATCCAGTCTAAAAAGAGTGATTAAACACTGCAGGAACAGGTGGTGCAAACACTAGTAAGTCAATTTTAATAAGAGAGGTCAACACCTTCAGCTCCTCATTTTTCTTTCTGTAAGTACTAATAAATTCCTTTCAACAGGTGTGTGTCTAGGCTGCATAATTACATTGTTCACACAAAGGTCTAATAGTTCTATACTAAAGATTTCTTAAAAAAAAAAAAAAAAAGAGTGGGAAGGAGGGGGAGTTACAATGGTTGAAACGTCATCCCTGACTTCCTCTACCATTCTCTTTTCATGTATATTTAAGGTCATTATTGAAATACTTGAATTGAATACTTATTGAAAACTTCTTGAATTGAAATACTGATATCAGATCAGAAAAAGTACCACACACTACTCCAATACTTCTCCAGGAAGAAAAATCTCTTCTGGATTTAGTACAGATCTTGCCTGAATCTCAGTTTAACTGAGATTAAAGCGCAATGCCTTCCTGCATTCAGCAGGAACCAATTCTTATTCTTACAAGAAGGCTCTACCTGTCCAAGAGCTAGCAGTGTTCAAGTGGCTCAGCCTCCACTCTGCATGCTTAAATCTCTGCTCAAAACTTAAAGTAAAATAAAGTTCAAGAAGCATTGGGATAGTGAAAGAAAAAGCACAGGAGTGACTCTGCTCCACGAAGCGTACTAGAGTGCTTGCCTCAGTAGACATGTATTCTCCTTCTAAGGATGTTCATGTACTTAATAGGTTGTTTAATGTCTATGTTTTACATCTGGTTTGCATTCTTTATTTTTAATGACAAACTTCTTTAATAGAGAAAAGTTTAATAGGAACAAACTCTCCTTAGCACTTGATATGAAAATGACATTTGGGAGTCCAGCATTCTGTTTTGAACACCGCCCAGGTAAAAGAGGATAGAGATGCTCTAAACAAAACAAAATCTTCAGACCAAGAGTTGCTTTGTTTAAGTAAAATGTGGCATGCTTCTTCTTGTCTACAACAGCTTCTCATTACTTGCCACATGGGCTATATTTTTTTTACCAGAATCCCAAGAGGTTATTTGTTGTGGACACAGGAAATAACACAGCAAAGAATATCAAAGAGTGTTTGTATAACTGTCCAAAAGGAGGCTGAACACAACAGTAGTGTCTGAATCAATAAAGAAAACTTCCTCTTCCAGCATGCTGTGTTTGGGATAGAAGGTCCAATACAGAAGCGAATCAGAGCACAGTTATTACACTGCAGGGACAGCAGTCTGAATAACCCCTTACTCCAACTGTTTGACTGAGCTGATTAGAGCAGGGTTTTCTTCTGCAAGCTGAAAAAAAGACTATAATAAAAGAAGGCATAGAATCATAGAATCAGTAAGGTTGGAAGGGACCTCTGGAGATCATCTAGTCCAACCTCCCTGCTCAGGCAGGGTCACCTAGAGCATGTTACACAGGGTTGCATCCGGGTGGGCCTTGAAGATCTCCAGAGAAGGAGACTCCACAACCTGTTCCAGTGCTCTGTCACTCTCACAGTGAAGAAATTCCCCCTCACGTTCAGGCGGATCTTCCTGTGCTTCAACTTCTGCCCATTGTGTCTTGTCCTGTCCCATGGGACAGCTGAAAAGAGTTTGTCCCTGTCCCCTTGACACCCTCCCTTCAGGTACTTGTACACATTGATCAGATGCCCCCTCAGTCTTCTCTTCCCCAGGCTGAAGAGGCCCAGCTCTCGCAGCCGTTCCTCATAGGGCAGGTGCTCCAGCCCTCCGATCATCTTTGCAGCCCTACGCTGGACTCTCTCCAGTAGCCTCATGTCTCTTGTACTGCGGAGTCCAGAACTGTACGCAGTACTTGAGATGAGGCCTCCCCAGGGCTGAGGAGAGGGGCAGGATCACCTCCCTCGACCTGCTGGCAACACTCTTCCTAATGCACCCCAGGAAACCATTGGCCTTCTTGGCCATAAGGGCACATTGCTGGCTCATGGTCAGCTTGTCATCCACCAGCACTCCCAGGTCCTTCTCTGCAGAGCTGCTCTCCGGAAGGTCATTCCCCAGCTTACTGGTGCCTAGGGTTATTTTTCCCTAGGCACAGGACTCTGCACTTGCCCTTGTTGAACCTCATGAGGTTCCTCTCAGCTCTCCAGCCTGTCCAGGTCTCTCCGAATGGCAGCACAACCCTCAGGTGTGTCAGCCACTCCTCCCAGCTTGGTATCATCCGCAAACTTGCTGAGGAGGCACTCTGTCCCCTCACCCAGGTCACTGATGAAAAAGTTGAACAGGATGGGACCCAGTACTGAGGAACACCACTAGCCACCGGCCTCCAGCTAGACTCCCCGCCACCGATGACGACACTCTGAGCTCTGCCTTTCAGCCAGTTCTCAATCTACCTCCCTGTCCACTCGTCTAACCCACACTTCCTGAGCTTATCTAGGAGGATGTTATGGGAGACAGTGTCAAAAGCCTTGCTGCAGTCAAGGTACACAACATCCACTGCTCTCCCCTCATCTACCCAGCCAGTCATTCCATCATAGAAGGCTATCAGATTGGTTAAGCAGGATTTCCTCTTGGTGAATCCATGCTGGCTACTCCTGATCACCTTCTTTTCCTCCATATGTCTGGAGACGACCTCCAGAATGAGCTGTTCCATCACCTTTCCAGGGATGGAGGTGAGGCTGACCAGCCTATAGTTGCATGCTTACAGAAAATTACACGAGAGTACAGAGAGAATTTGTTCTCCCAAGAGGGTCACACTGGAACAGTACAGGACAATTTCAGCCAGAAACAGCACCACGAGGTAATCAGTAACTGTTAATTATATATCCAGTAACTGGAATGCATCAGAGGCAGGTGACTGCTCAGAGGGAAGAGAGCACAACTGCTTTCCACATGTTGTGACACCCTTCCAGCTAGACAGGAGAAGGCTTTCTCTTGACATTATAACCCACTAACAGAAGGGAAAATATTTTCTCTGTTTGTTCTCTTGACTTCCAGCCCATGCAGTGTTCATTCCACTGCAAAAGACAAGTACATGTTGCATGCACTTTGTCTTACATTCTTCATCACCTTCTACCATGTTTTGTCTAGTCCTTCTGAAAATCCAAACCCAGAACACCCAGTTGCTAGTCATGGTCAAGAGCCCTGGCAATGTACAGTTTCTTCCTCCCCCAACCACAAGGGCTGCTTTTAATCAGCCTATGCCAAGTATTCTTGCACTTGATGCCCTAAAAAGCAGGAACTGCAACTTTACCCAGAGAATTCAGAATCAAGAGGGTCAGCTTGAGTGAGGTTTTTCTGGTGTGCTTCTAATTTTCATTATTTAAGAAGTGATGTTTCAATCCTAAATGATCTCTCTTGAACTCCAAACCCCAAAAACTCACTAAAAACTTCTCTGGATACAATCCTATGTTCATTTAGCACAGCTGGATATCTGTTGTCTGACCAGGAGATCTTTTAGTTCTAAGAGCCCTTTTAATAACTACTTTCTGTAGAACAGTACAGTTTTGTTTATTTATTAGTTATGAATAATTAGAAAGAACGTTCCCAGAAAAAGCTTTTGTGTTCTCAAGGTTGATATTTTAAGGACATTCATCTTTATAAGATCAGCTAAGTAATCCTCATTCAATCCATTTTCACTCAAAGCTCCAAGATGTTTGTAAATGCATAGGCATTTGGATAGATGGAAGGTGAACAGATAAAGTAAACACAAAGCTTATTTGTATTCAGGAAAAAAATACCTGTACCTAGGAGTCAGTTGCATTAAAATCCAAATATTAAGACAAAACAGAGTTAAGGAAAGTCTAACTGGCATTTCTTTTCCTAATTCTCATATACCACTTCTAGCCTCAGGGCAGCTTTTGTACCATTTTAATTACATGGGTTTAAAATAGCTATTCCTAAAACAGAGCCTGCTACTTTGTTTGCAATTATACCTATATAATGGTGTTGATATTGATTTAGCTTATTTCTTTGAGTTTATATTAATAATTTTCCTCCTCATTTACACTTCCTTATGAGACAAAAACAAAATAAAAAACCCAAACAAAACATCAAAAAAGCCCCTCTACACAGAACTCTAGTCATTGCAACTGGATTTTGTGTTTTTGGGGATTTTCTTCCCCTCCTGCCCTATGGCCAGAAAAAAGGAGAGATGAGAAAGAGTTAATGTAGGAAGATAAACCCCACTTCATTTTAGGGAAAAGAAATTCTATCTGAAATCCTCATTGGTCTCTTTTCAACACAAATCATTAAATTAGTAGCAAAAACTTGTATAAGACAACATCCTTTTTCTTAAGAATTTCTAGATTCCAGTGGTTAGTGAGGACATATGGGTTGTCAACATGACTAATGTAATGGCACAATAGCTAACATAACAACGAAAGGCAGGCAACCACACTCTTCCACTTCCAAAACTGATGATCTAAAAGATGAATTTAAGTGTTTGCAATGTGGAACAGTGGGATACACATATCAGTATCACTACGTAATTCTGCTAATGAAAATATTTATAAATGTTTTTCTAAGGGTCAAAATAAAAATAATTCCTTTTCCACAATCCAAATCCACTTGAATCAAAGTATATTGTTTTAAAGTAAATTTTAGAGCTGTTGTGGAGAATGGCTCATCTGGTATTAAAAAAAAAGTGAAAATTTTATGAATCAAGAAGAAATACTACCAACATTGTACATTTGCTATATAAAGGTGCCAATTTGGACAAAATCAGCTTTTTGATAGACTCGTTGAAAGTGGATTTGTCACAGACAGAGGCATAAACAACTTTTTCTAGAAATATATTAAATTATAGAAACCCATGCCACACTGTGCTACAGGTACCAGAAGATTTCATGGCTGAATAAAAGAATTTAGACAAAAATTAATGAAAAAATAAAAGTATCATTAACTACAAAGATAAAACTTCTGCCTCAGCAGATCTGAGACCACTAAAGGCTTAAACAGCAAAAAAACTACCGCCATATAACTTACCCTGTTCTTTCCTTTTAGGGAAAAGCTTTAAGCAGCTGTATTTTGTTTTCCAAATAATAATAATAATAATATAAATAAGGTTTGAAGCAGTTACACATTGATATCAATGAAATTTTCAAATTATTTAATACATTTTATTTCAATATGAGATCTATTTGCATGCTTCACCATATTGCCAGGTAAATATCTGAAAGCCAAGTGCCTTCCACAAAACTGCAGTAAAGGTACAG
This sequence comes from Rhea pennata, assembly GCF_028389875.1. Taxonomy (NCBI): domain Eukaryota; kingdom Metazoa; phylum Chordata; class Aves; order Rheiformes; family Rheidae; genus Rhea; species Rhea pennata. The sequence goes on along the minus strand of NC_084671.1, from coordinate 16,231,693 downwards.
AGAAGTCAAATACATTTTTTAAGAGCAAACATGCAAACCGAAAGGCAGAGTGTAATCCATATTCCTAACTGGAACCAGAGCCTAACCGGGTAAGATCAAGAGAGTTGCAATATCCCTCAGGGTGGGATTCAACTCATCTTACATTAATTATCTGACTGGTCAGGTATTTAATCTCAAAGTTATTGAGGCTGTCTTTATAGTTGATGGAGGGAGAGAGGCAACTTCAGAAAGACCCTGTACTAGATAAAATATCTGTACCAAGGTAAAGTATTCATCTACTAAAAGTATCTGTCAACTAATTGCAAAGAGTGCTTAAATGACTGGTCTGAATTAAAGTTATAACTTCTGGACAAGAAGGGCTAGGTTAATGAATACTGACCACAACGTCTACTTTAATGTCTAGTGCTCTCCAACTTACTTAAGGAAGGGCTATCTGCACTTATCACTAGAGGATCTGACTCAACTCCTAATGAGATCATTGGAGTCTTTAGAAAGAGCTGTGGGAGACTCAGACTGAGGTAGAGTCCATGGCTGAGTGCTAGAAGCTCCCTAACATAAAGAGAAAATCTCAGACATTATTCCTTACGAGAGTGATACACAGCCTCTTATAAACTGAAAAGGCAATGCACATTTCTAATGCAGGCTCTAAAAGGAGATCATTATGTATATCATTTTGTATAAACATAGTCATCAAGGGAATTTGGAATAGATTTATACCAACATTTTAATAAGTTTCATAAGAAAGAGGTTCATCAAATAAAAATAATGAATGATGGAATTAAAGAACCAGTGAAAATTGCTAATGTGTTTAATCATCTCAACATCTATATTTATATATGACAAATTTGGATGATATAGTGAGTGTAATTCAGTTTCAAGTCTCTGTGCTGGGGTTGCATATCGGGATGTTTAACAGAAAGCAAAACTAGCATTTACCCTGTCTGCAGGCAGATAAAAAAAAATAGGACTTTGTGAGCACTTGTGTGGGGACACTCAAAATCCTCTCAGATCCAGATACTCAGTTAATCAACAAGCCTAAGTCTTATGTAGGAAGCTAGTACTAAGTAGAAAATAAACAGAACGCACAGAGAAGCCAGAGGGAGCAATAAACCCTGGTAGTTTCCACTGACCTAGAATCACACCTAAGGATTCTATCCATTAAGTGTGCTTGCAGGCAGCAGATCTGACATGTACAAAAGGACTAGGCAAACATAGTCAACTCAACCTGAAATTCTGAAAACCTCTGCTTATTTGCTTCCCAGCACCGGAGATTTCAAAATATAAAACCAGGATTTATTCTTTCTGGCCTTTGTGTTTACTATATGCTCATCGTTCCTTTCCCACCCACCCTCTTTGTCTTGCAATATTTTATCTCTTCCTCTTTAGCAGAACTAGTCCATCTTGGAGGAAAGCAAAGAAGATGCAGATGGGAGGTACATGAACATGCAAGTCTTAGGGATAGAGCCTGGCCAGGAGCATCACCTTCAATGTTATCACTAGCCATGTCTCTAGGTCCCTGGTTCCACTTGAGGAAGTGACCCACACCATTTTTCTCAAACTCACCTGCCCAAGTGGAATTGTTTTATTTTTCCCAGACAAACACTTGTACAAACACAGCTCCAGCTGGATTGCTCAAACCCTTGTCTGAAATCCATGGACAAACAGCCAAAGCCCTAAATTTTCAACTGAAAAAAAGATTTCAGGATGTAAAAAGATGACATTTCTAGCCTTTCACAGAGAGCCTACAGTAAGCTCTTGTTTCCTTTTTCAGCTTATGGCCCTTCCCTGGCCTGTCTCACCATAGAGCTCAACTCGTTCCCAATTCTAAACTCAGCCTCAGGAGGAGGTCATAGCACATCCAAATAGACTTGTGCCTGTTCTGCCTACAAAAGCTAGATGAGTGAGCAAAAATAAGAAAGTTTGCAGATAGAAATCCCGGGACAGAAAACTTGGACATGCCCAATAAGCCAAGGCTATACGATAGCCCTATTTATAACTGACCATATGGCAATTGATTTCCTGTTGTTCACACAGAGCATCTCTGTGCTTCTTCCCATTTCACTCTTTTGCCAGGTTTATTTATATTTTTCCCTGCTCTGAAGGCAAATCAAGTTAATTGGCTATTATAAGAGATTAAACAAAATAACTAAAAGAATCAAGAAAGAGAGAATATACTGCACTGATTCACTGCACAATGTTCTCCGTGGGAACTGTGACAGGACACAATAGTTATTCCTGCACAAAGCAAGCAAGGCTCTACATTTAAAAGAGCTGCTCACAGCACTGAAAGACAATGTAGGTTTATACCTGTGCAACTATTCACAATGTTCATTCTTACTCAGAGTTTCATAAACTTTCCATTAAAACTGGCCTTTAAAATTTTAGATGCACTAAGTACCTCAAAACTAGAGAATCATTTCACATGCCAGCCAATCTTGCATGATGAAAGAAATAACAAATTAAATTATTTTTTTTATTGAACACTGTACAATATTAGTCCATTTGGAATAGAGATAAGGAATTAAAGAGCCAAAAAGGCCTTTCCAGTCAATGATCTAAGATGAAGAGATGCCTGGGGGAGAGAGACAAATTTGGAGTGTAGGAAATGAAAAACAATTAGAAGAATTAAAATAATTGTATTTTCCATAAGGGGAAAATAGAGATATGGGATAAATTACTAAGATGAGTTGCTAGAACAAACAGTGCAGCATTCAAAATGGTAATAATGGTGTTTCAAGTAGAGCTATGAGAAAACTTGCTTAGTGAGCATGAACCCAACTTAAAAAAAAAAATCTAATCACAAATTTGGTGAACCTAGGGAGAGGTTAATTAAGGCTAGCAGAAACAAAGAGGGTAAGGGCATGGCCTGCTGCAGCAGCCTTCCTCCACCTTCTCAGATTTTTAGGAAGTGGAAACAAAAGGACTGCAGAGACGCGGGTAATGAATATGAAGAAGGGAGAAAGAAATGTATCATGTTCCCTTGTCTTGTAAATGATATCTCCACTTAACCAACTTCCCAAGAGAGAGCATCCATAAACGCAAACATTTAAGAGCCACGGGTCCTTTGAAAAGGTGCTGTTGATTTACTAATCAGTAAGAAGATTATAATTTCACCTGTCAGAAATGTTTAACTTGAGTTGCACTAAATTGATTGGACCAAATATTTTCACTCTTTCTCTCTGGGGCTGGAGACTACCCTTTGATTTTACTTCTCTAAACATGACATTAAAACATTTTACATTTACATTAAAAATAGACTGAGAATCAAAGAACAGTATCCAATAACGTATGGTTCTAGTGCTTATACTGTTTGCCTTCAAAACGCCTACCTATCTACAGTCCAAAGCATGTGCTACTCCTGCCTTTTCATCATATTCTAATAAAAACCCTTAGAGATATTGTGTGGAGGGGACGTTCCCCTAACTTGACGCATAACTATCGAGTACAGGTTGCCTTCTTCTGAAGCCCTTAGTCTTGCCTGCTTTTAAGGGGCAGGATGCTCCACCATTACATAGACACTAGACCTAATCTAGGTATCAGTTTCTCAGTTCCTTGCCTACCAGGATACATGTCAAAATAGTCTGAAATATTGCCTAGAGTAGTACTTGCAGAAACAGCCAAAACCGTCTTGGAGACAAAGTGGCCTAAATCCCCATGTGTTTGATAATTCCAAACCCTTTTGGGATTATCTAAGCTACCTAAAAGCAAAGCCCACTAGAGTCACATTGGCAGAGCACCCATAGCTTCTAAGAAGCCAGTCTCCATGCCCTATCTTTTTTTAAAGGGGGTTTACTCCAGACTAGGTCCCACGGTCTCCAAAAGGGCTAGAGCGGAGGCAAAGGAGAAAGCAGCAGCAGCCCCAAGAGCACAGACTGCCACAGAGAGATGCTCCCTGCTTGTGTCACCTGTGTGTTCCTCTCTGCTATCCAGGCTACTGTGAATTTCTTTATCACTTCCGCATTAGTCTTTTATTGTGAGTCCATTAGTAGTTAGCCAAGTTGAGAACCAGGTCAGTGGAGTTACTGAGTTGATAGCTTGTTCACCATTGCTTCAGTGTTGTCAGCTTTCTGGCTGTGGTTTGTTTCATTTGACTCACCACTTTCTGATGTCAGGATCACTATTCACTTTTTAAAAATATACGTGTAAAGTGCAAAACCAGAAGATCCAAAATAAATAAATAAATAAATAATCCAAGGAAATCATTATACCCCAAGACTTTAAAGCAGTTTTTATCATTTTGGGAGATCTAATTCATTTTTCCATTCTCCTCCCCCATTGGTTTAGAAAAAAAAAATAATAATAGGATAAGAGTTCATGATCCATAGTAGCAAAGCGGAAGTTATAAACAGAAGGCTCTGCTGTCCTTTTCCAATCTTAAGATTAATTGCATTTTCATAAAAGTTTTATGCTCCATTCACACTAGATCCCTTTGCTTTACCTCCTCATCTTGAGAGAATTTTAATAAATGATAATAAATATCATTCTTACTGTCTCAACCCTGCCAGCTTTCTTTTGGTATGTAATATTTCAATACTTAACGCAGTATAAGAGAGTCTCCACTAGCTCAATTGATTAGTCATAATCTCATCTTTGCTTACCATGCTATTTTTTAAAAGTCGTCTAGAATGTATTCCCTGCTCTGGGTCATGCTCTTTTGCTTTGTGTTGAAAATCATGAACAAGGGATACTTTATTTGTGACAGGCTGGAATGGCCCAGCTTTAGTCAAATGCTGCAAGCACTGAACTCCACATTTTACCTGAGCTTTATTAAAAACTTCAAGGCCAGCTTCACCAGTTCCCTGAATAGTCTCTTCCAGGAATGGGCATCTTCACGAGTGCAAATGCTTCCATCAGCTATGACATGGCTAAGGCAGGAGAAGCTCCAAAGGTCCTGCAATCCCCTAGATCTTTGCTACATTTTAGTCACAAACTTACACATAATATGTTCCCCCAAATCTCTTTCAAAGCTAGCGCTTCTTGAGGTTCCCCCAGGAGTTTATACCTGTTTCAGTTTTTTTTTATTATTATTATTACTACATACACTTGGTTTTCTAAGAAAAGCCTCATGTTGGCTTTCTTTCTTCCAGTTAAAAGCTCATTTACAAATTTCATTAACATACTAGCTTTTTGTTCTTCCCAATCATTAACGAAGATATAAATGAAGATGAAAACATGTTGACCCCCATAGTAGCCTATTAATGTCCCATTCCTCTTATTCTCTCCTCTCTTCCTTCAAAAAAAAATCCCTAAAATACTAAAAACATTGTGCTGTATAAAAGAGAAGCCACTTACCTTTGGGCCAGCCTACACAGCAATCAGTACTTCTATACTCTGTTTTAAGACTTCTGAATAAAAGCTGCAAAGATTGAGGGCTGTCACAGGTTTATTACATTCATCTGATGGCCAAGTATCACCTCCCTAGAGATATTACTTCACCTGCTTAATTGCTTGATAGTTGTGCCAACCTGCTTTCAGTTGCAAGAATGTTTTTACAGTAATTAAAATAGGCATGCTTACTTAATGCCAAAAAATTTATATTATTACCATACCACCTTCATTTACAGAATGTGCTAGTTGTAATAAACCAGAGAGATGTGATTATAATTAACCTATAAAGGCTATTCATAGGTGTCGGCCCAGCTGTGATCTGATTAAAGTAGCATAAAATTCTTGGGTCAAATTCAAAAATTCTGCAATGTATCAACTGAGTTAGCACAGATTTTTATCTCTCCCTATCCTCCATCGTTTTTTTTAATCCAAATATACTCATTTGTACTGCCATTCAGAGAGACCTGGACAGGCTGGAGAGTTGGGCAGAGAGGAACCTCATGAGGTTCAACAAGGGCAAGTGCAGAGTCCTGCACCTAGGGAGAAATAACCCCATGCACCAGTACAAGCTGGGGGCTGACCTTCTGGAAAGCAGAGGACCTGGGAGTGCTGCTGGGTGACAAGCTGACCATGAGCCAGCAGTTTGCCCTTGTGGCCAAGAAAGCCAATGGTCTCCTGGGGTGCATTAGGAAGAGTGTTGCCAGCAGGTCGAGGGAGGTGATCCTGCCCCTCTCCTCAGCCCTGGGGAGGCCTCATCTCAAGTACTGCGTACAGTTCTGGACTCCGCAGTACAAGAGACATGAGGCTACTGGAGAGAGTCCAGTGTAGGGCTACAAAGATGATCGGAGGGCTGGAGCACCTGCCCTATGAGGAACGGCTGCGAGAGCTGGGCCTCTTCAGCCTGGGGAAGAGAAGACTGAGGGGGGATCTGATCAATGTGTACAAGTACCTGAAGGGAGGGTGTGAAGGGGACGGGGACAAACTCTTTTCAGTTGTCCCATGTGACAGGACAAGACACAATGGGCAGAAGTTGAAGCACAGGAAGTTCCGCCTGAACGTGAGGGGGAATTTCTTCACTGTGAGAGTGCCAGAGCACTGGAACAGGTTGCCCAGAGAGGTTGTGGAGTCTCCTTCTCCGGAGATTAGATGATCTCCAGAGGTCCCTTCCAACCTTACTGATTCTATGATTCTTTTATCAAGACTTTTAACTTTTTCTTCTCCCTCCAAACAGAATATCATTGAATATTTTACCTACCAACACTCTAAATATAGTCTTTATAAAATGTCTGCTCAGTCTACCAGAATGGGGACTGACCACAACTTTTCTCTAACCAATACTAAGTGAGAGCTGCACTCTGAATTCGAAGTTGACTCTTACCCAGCATCCCACTGAAATTGATGGAGATGTAGTCGCCAGTCAGTCATGACCAAATTTGACCCCAAATAGATAAATAATAAGGGTTAAATCCTGACCTCACTAAAGTTAATGATAAGACTCTTTCTCACTTCAGTTGGTTCAGGATTTCACCCTAGGTCATATGGCAGAATTGTAGCCTCTGTTTGAGGAGAAAATGAATTAACTGTCACATGCCAGACAGATGAACATAAAGCAAATTAATCTGTAACCAGAAAACAAGCCACAGGGAACATCACCATCACATGCAGCTCCATACATCAAGAGACCTTCTGTTCAGTGTTAAAGCTATGAAGGTGCCTCTTCCTCCCTCGAGTTGCACAATCTAGAGGCCTTCTTTGAACCAGCTTCAGGAGACTTCTTTTACATTAAGGAAGGCCAACTGCAACATCTCCCTGATTCTTGATTAATTAGCAGGCTCTCCTGCATACTTACTATATCTATTACATTTAAAAGTGGGCTCTGGCACTGGTCCAATCCAAAGTGTAGGAAGCTGAGTGAAAAATTCTCACCAGTAATAAAAACAGTTAGGGTAATGGAGCTTTTCAAAAAAGGAAAACATTTCATTTTCACTTTACATTTTTCTTCAAAACAGATGGATGATTTGAATGTGAATAAATATTGGAATGAGTTGAAAAATGAGAATATCTTGCTAAGAAACTTAAAAAAACACTTTAGCTTCATTTTTTCTTTAAAAATAAAATTTTAAGACCAAAATTTGTCAATACAACCTGGACAACATTGCAATGTGGTTTTAAAGAGCTAACTTATATACCCCTTGCATGGTCCACACTGGAATGATATAAATCTAGAAACTATTTCCAATATTATTAACAAAGACGAAAGTCATACTAAACATTTATGCCACTCTGGTAAAGCAATAAACTTCTAAGACTGCAGTTAATGCTGTGGAATTAATTCTTATTTATGGGCCTTCAAAAACTGAACACGAGAGTTGCGCAACTGGCCACGAAGTGTCAGTGAAATCAGGAGCACACAGGCTCTGCAAGGTTGTGCTTTCATTGTTTCTCACGTCTTTTCACTTTTCCTTTCTGTGTGTCAAAACTTGATCTATACTGAGTACTGTTCAGATAGATCAAATTATATTCTCTCTCTTTTGGCCTAACATTCCTGTAAAGCAAGGAAAATAAATGTAGAACCAGGGAGAATGTTAGGAGAACTCCTACACTTCATTAAGTTCTCTTAGGAAAATATAAAGTGTGGTAAGATAAAACAGGTGGGAGAAAATGCCCTAAACCCAGAAAGTGGCTAACATAAAATGGTATGGCAAAGAGGCAGACTGTGAAACAGATTAGCATTTATGGGAAAGCCCACTCCATGCAGGAATGGGAAAAGGTGTGCAATTACATGTTGCTGATGGACCAGATGTTTCACCCTCATGCACGTAGCACCGTGCAGGGCTTTGCTGCCCAACGAGAGCCTGTGCGAGTAGGAGGCATGAGCAGGGTTTGGTCAGCAGAAATCTGCTTTGCCCACTGTAAGCCCTTTCCTGCTCCAGTGGTTGCTCCTGCAGAGATTTCCCTTCTTCTGGAGTAATTCTCCAGGAGCAGCTGCAAACAGATGCCAGCTCCTTTGCACCTCTCAAGCAACACCAAGGGATCAAAAGTGGGGCAGGAAATCTGTCTTGTTTATGCTTAACATGTATTTCACACCCCCCCTCCCTTTTTCTTTTTTGTCCAAATAGTATCAGAAAAAGGAAAGGTTACAATTAGTTATCTGGCACTGTCTATTTTAAAATATCTGAACAAATAACTCCAATGTTAGACACTGTAGTTCTTGCAGAGTAAAGAAAGACAATTACATCTGGCTGCCCAGATATCCCAACATTGAAAAAAATATTTTTAAGCATGAACTCATGTACTGCTGCTGTCATGTACTTCAATAGACTTAGTTTGTTCCCATGGGCTATAAATTGTAATAAAATTGAACCAGATTAATGGGTATAACTATTGTCTCTTCTGTCATACACTATTTCAGTAGAAAACAAGGGTTTACAGCTATAGAGCTGAGCTATTCTTCTCTATGCTAACTTTCAGGTGCTAGAAATTCTATCCTTGCAGAAATATGAAAAATAAGGAATCTTAGTTTCCATTTCTTTCCATTTTTTGATGGCCCATTTCCTACTGCTACATACTGCTTTCTACATATATTTTTATAAAGTTTTATACGTAAATATGTAAGCATAGATTTTTCTTCACACTGTCTTTTTAATTATTTTCATCCACTTTCATTTCCTTTCATTTCTAATTACATTGAAATGTTACAGTGGCTCCTATGATATAATTTTGGCTCCTTACCTTTTAATTTTATGTCAACAGACTGATTCAAATGAAGACCTGTTTGCTGGTTGTGCTGGTGTGTCACGTTATTAAGTTCTCACTTTTAACTACAAAAACAAGTATTTGAAAATAAGTAATGAAGTAGATCTTTGCCTCTTTATTTTTGGAGTGGTTGTTTCATTAAAATAGAGACAGGCCCAAGACATGGAAGTAGGGTGCCCCAATTTGGCCTCTATCTCATGCTACTATGACCTTAGTTTCAGCTTTATAAGCACATCTAAACTGAACATTGAGAAAGCAGTTTTGGCAGTAGGTGAGAGAAGCTCTCCAGTAAAAACTTTCAGTCATGTCGCTTTTTCCTGAATTGAATACTCAAAAGGCTGCTTTAGTGTTCTTCTTCTTTAAAACTGTTCACCGGGGTCTCATTATTTGCACAGAGGTTTGTATAATTGCATCCACTCACATAATTTCAAAATTTGTTTTTTGTCTGTGTGTATGAAAAAGAAGAAAATAAATATTTTAATCTTTTATTTTTTTTAATATCTAGCAAGAAAGTTCAATTACAGCCTCTCTACTTATAAAAATCATACAAAGGCTTCAAGTCTCAGCATGCTTCGGCAGTAAAGTGCAAACAGTCTTGTGGTTACAAAGGCTACTTTGCTGAACCTCATTCCTTCTTCTCTCTCTCCCACCAGCTGAATAAATGAGAGACATATTTAGCAGCTTCAGTAGAAACTATTTTCTCATGCTCCCACTAACAAATCAGGGCAAAAAATAACAGTAAGTAACAGGACAAGACCAAAGAATGCAGAAGAAGAAGTAAACTAGAACTGGCAAGGTAGGAAGAGACAAAAAGGAAAAAAATAAAAAAAACCTAAAACTTGAATTCAGGCAGCAGATGAAATCTGAGCAGTACATAAGGAACAGAGCAAAAAGATGATAGAGCACCAAAATAATTTATGCATTACAATCTCTTTAAATCAGATCATTTTCATTCGTAAACATATTAGAGAAATAGAAAATAGGACAATAATTTTTTTTAAATAGCTTTCCCCCTCATTCCAGATTATTCGTCCAATATGTGATAATACAACATAGAGAAAAAAACTACAAAAAGAAAACCACAACCCTCCAGTGCAGGCACTGAACCAACTGAAAAAAGATCACTTGTCGTGCATAGAAGTTACTAAAATTTCACAGTCGAGCGGTGTGTTTGTTCTTCTATTTCGGTTCAGGTTCCTATCTAAACAACATTAACACCTTGCAAAGCATCTCGCAGGCACAGGCCTGCGTCCGTGCCGGTTATGGTGCTGCCACTCCTGGAGGGCAACGCGGGTCTCCCCATCCAGCGAAGCTCCCTGGCTGAGCCCGCAGCAAGCGCTCCAGTAAATGCAGTCTCTGGAAATCGTTGGTCAACTTCCTATCAAACAGCTTTACACATTTGCAAGACTAAAATGTTGATCTAAACCAGCGTGGCCCCACGAGAGCCCGCAGCCCCTGCAAACCAGACAGATGCTGCTCTTCGTTGGGTGGCCTGCGGAGCCTCCCGAGCCCTCCCCGGTGGCCGATTGCCTTCCGAGACTTGTTCGTTCTTACAGCGAGGAAGAAAACAACATCTAACGTGTTGTGAATTAGAATAACCAGAGACTTCGCCCCAAACAGTACATTTGAATAGACACAGATCTCGTCCAAAAATGATACAGTTCAGGTTTGGTTTCTGTGACTTCTACCAGAGGCAATAAACTTCAGACAGAAGACAGGGCAAAGTAGAATGTCCTAATTGCTCCCCATACCCACAATTAATCCGTAGCCTAACTACTCTGTTTTAATTCAGGACAGAAGCTACTCACCACATCAAAGATAGTGATTCACCTCTCCACTAATCAAAATTTGAAGAGCTACTACCAACAGTAATTAGAGAGCTAGAGCAGATCATTATGCAATTCAGCATTAATTACACAATATCATAACAGTTTTCATTCACTTTGCTGAGTGCACTAACAATTTCACCACAATGGATCTCATAGATTTTTAGCTACTTTTCCAGAAATCTTTTACTCAGTGTTAATTAAATCTCCTCAGCCCCTCAGTAACTCCTGAATTCAACCCCTGTACATTACTGTTATAAGAAGAAAAATGATTATTCCTATTCATTTGGATGATTATCTCTTTTTATAATTATTAGGTAAAAAGGAATCAGTCCAGCTTTGCGCTTTTCAGCAATGACACAGATACTTAAAGAAAAGGTGACAAAATTGACTGTCCATACAGCTGCTACAAATCTGTGTCAGCCCATTGATTACAGACAGTTTGGGATTAAGAGAACTGTTTAATAAAGCAGATATACCAGTACTCCCAACATCACCATAGTGCTCTTCTACATCTCCTTCCATTCTTTAGCACTTTAACAGAGCTCTGTTTTAAATTTTGGTTTCTTGTTTACTGGAAAAAAAAGGTTCAGTAGTTTTTCATGTTCTTCTGAAGGAGGTTTGTGTAAAAGAAAAAAAGACCAAATCCTCAGCTTCAGTAAACTGAGTAAAGTTCAGCTTGGGACACAATACTGGGTCACAGCATCTTTGAATCTTGCTCTGGGGATGTAAATAAACATAGGTGTAAGAAAAAAAATCCTATCAAGTATTTTTTTTAAAAAAGTGACAAAAAAATTGATTGTGAAAAATCAGTATCCTAAAGACAAGAGAGACTTCAACATGAAAAAAGGGATAGTTTTGAGCCCTTGTTTGACCTTTGCTTGCAACTAAAAATCAGCATATAATTTGGTAACATTTTTTGTTGTATCTATCTCTACCCAGAATCAAGCCCGGCATAGAGGGTGATGATGCAAATCAAGAGAGACACAACGGGCTGATTTTATATGGGGACGCTCACCACTTCAGGTATCTGTAATGTACCGGTCCATGACCGATATACAGGCAAGCAAGTCAAGGAATTCGCCAAGAGCCAAAGAGGTCACAAGCAAACCCCACTTGATTTCAGCTCAAAGCATCTTCACCTGGACACCTTCCTGGAGGCGCAGCCACACAAACCCAAGTTAGCTGAACAAGCAGCAACCACCTTGAGCCAGCTGCTGCAAACCAGGAATGTGATAACACACGAGGACTTCTGAAAATTGCAGTATCTGTGTTTCAGACTCCAACTTAAGCTCAGTTTGGACCTGTGACCCCTCCAAATAATGCATTGATTAATATCTGCCAAACACTTAGCTAAAGCTGCAGCTATGTAAAGGATAAACAGTTAGCTATGAGTATATGTTTGGTATAACCCCCTCCTTGTTACCAAGCACATTCTCTATATATTTGTTCTCCTATGCTTTAAAAGGTGGCGTAGCTGATATGCATCAGGGTTGCAGGGGTGGCTGTGATAGTGCTGGTGGGAAAAGGAAGCTTTGCAACAGCAGGATACAGAGGGACAAAATTTAATGAAATATGAATTTCCAAGTCAACCTGCATGTCATGGTTTGCTTCTGAGCCCCCAAGGAAAGAAAAAAACAAAGACAGTGCTCAGCTTCAAATCAAAATATTTTATTGGCATGCTAGGCTATACAAATGCTGTCAATGTGTGAAAAAGCAGAAGCCTTGGGTAACTGTCAGCAACAGATACAATATATCAAGCGTTTGCCCAAGATAACACTTTGCAGTGTGTTTGGGGTTTTACCCCTTGTGTCCATTTATCATTATTGTCCATTTCTAAGCTGGTGGCAGGTTGCTACATAGCATGATGCTATTCCTGCTGTCTCTTTCCTTTCTCCTAGGGTTGTGCTCAGTTTTTCCTCATCGTTTTTTAATGGAAAGTCCTTTGTCATTTCTGGTAATGTAAGCAAATATCTTTCTAATGCTATCTTATACTATTCATGCTGGAACAGAAAGAGATTTTTTTTTATCCAGTGTTGGCTGTTTTGTCACGTGGAGTGTGGAGTTTCCCATGATCCAGTTCTCCTTTTTGGTAAATGAGTCTGGATTTAATTAGGGTCTACCTTACTTTTCTGTCTGACAGTAGTCAACTCGCTTAAAGGATCTCAGTATTCCTCCACATTGTCTCAGACCAGTACTTTCAAGGTTCATGCGTACTGGCCCAAATGGTCATATAGGGCAGCACAGAGTTTCAGTCGGACTCCTCAGTAGATTCATCATTCGAAGCTGAGCATCCTTTCTGTTTGTTAAATAGTTGGCAATTTTGTTCTAGTGTCCTAGACTGTAAAGCAAGAAGAGATTGCTGTGATGATCTAATCCAACCTCTTGTACAAACCAAACACCATATAAAAGGGTGGTGGCTTTCATCCTGATTTTTTCAGCTTATTTGTACAATAAGGAACTTTCCAATATATACAATAGATTTATCTTTTACATACTTTAGTGGCAGCTTATCATATAAAATATCAACTTGAACTAAAAAATCTAGCAACCTGAAGAGCACTGGTACATTTGGGAACCTTAACCCCATGGTTATCTTCTTCTTGTCCATAAGGTTATCCACTGCTCAGCTTCTTAGGCTGTACTCCTCGCAAACATGAATCAATAGCAATGGTATCCCTGCCCAAAGCAAAATGTTACATTTTTGACGTCTAGTCACTAGAATACCAGCGCAGCCATATAAAAGCAGATGACAACATATGTTTGCATTTTGTCCTGCTCACAGTCACTGAGTTTTTGTCTCACAAACTTCTGAAAAAGCCCTCAGAGATTCAGAAATATATCCAGGCCACACAACAAATAAATGTGAGAATGTATAACCCTCAGTTCTGCAAGATTATCTCCTCCATCTGTGGTGGCATATATAGGTATATATGCACACACATACAAAAAGAAAAGATGTGTTCCCTATGGCTTTCAAAAGTTATTGCATAGTGGATACCTATGTTTCTGAGTGCCCAAAGGATTCTTGTTTTCTGGGAACAGCTTAGCTTTTTCTACAGTCATGCTGTGTGATTACAGTGGGCAGGGAGCTCTCATCCCCTTCTCCCTTGAGCTCCTCTAATAAAAAATGGTTCTGAATTTTGTATAGTTTCAGGCCTGATGTAGTGACGAAAGAATGCACATGTTAAAAATTAAAAAATAATAGAAAACATTACAAATTTAAACTTTAGTTGGCAAAACAAAGATGGTGGGTTTTTTTGATACCATCATTCAAAGTGGGAAACAGAAAAATGAAATAGAAGACTTAAATATAAGACATTTTTGAACTCCATAGATCAACATTTGTTACACAAGTAGGATTTTCAAAATAAGTAATTCCCTACAATAACAATAGAGAAGAACTAGAGCTAACCCTGATTTCACAAGACCCCATATGTTTTTTGTATTCTTTTTGTATGTGTGTTTTATTTCTTGCATCAATGAGTCATAAAATGCAGTCAAGGAATTAATTTGAAGCTTGAAAGCTAAAAGGAAAAGAAGCCGATATGCGTAGTTCTGTAGCCTCAGATTCTTGTATCTAACTACATAACATATTTTCTTTCCACAGGAGGTAGTTATGACAAATTAGAAGTCTGAAAATTTTCTGATGGTGTAAAGGCTCCAGCTGTCACTAGGGAGATAGTGATCAGATTTCATAGCTGCATGGTCCCATGGCACCACTAAGAGTTCCATATGGTCATCCAAATGTTTCAACTAAACCCGCAGAAAAAATTCCGCGATGGCTTGTGGGTTTTAGAAAATAAAACTCTTCCTGCAGGAATTTTTCACAAGGTGTCCACCATTAAACAAAACTTCCTTGATTTGATTGTCTGAAAAGAAAATCATCATTATACAGGTTTTTTTTTTTTTTCTTTTCCTGTTTAAAGTGGCTAGAAATAACAGCAGTACAGGACACATGCCCGAGTTCTAACTTTTTAATCTAGCACAACTTACATAACATGGAGCAGGCTGGTAAGTGGATATGCAATGAATAATTAAGGTGTGTATATGTACATGGTGATAAACAGTAATTTCTTCAAACCACTTTCCTTTTGGTATAAAACCACCGCTGTTAAATTGTTAATGCTATTACAGTGGACAGAGACTCTTTCATTCATGTCAAAGATGTCAGCATAAGCCCCACACAATAACAAATGACAAATGCATAATTTATTGATTCTTAAATGGCTATGTCCTTGGACGTATTTCTTATAACTAATTTGCTTGGAGACACATCTGGCTCCTGAAGATAGCATCTGTTTTAAAGAAGGTCAGTGCTATATTTTAAAGTTAAAGGCTGAAGAACATAATCTTTTATTTGCTATGCTTCTCTGCTCTTTGAGCCTAGAAATTCAGCTAATTCCCACTCAATTTTGTCTACTGATTTTTATATCAAATCAAAAGTTGTGTGATCTGTTGTTCAGTTTTGAAACAGTGATAAATGTGTACATGCAGAACATGCTAACAGTGTTCTGTTCACAAGGAGAAAATCTATAGTTTCAACTGGTTACATACTGTAAGAACTGAAAATTTAAGAACAGGAATTAAATTCAACTGTGTTGATGTAGCTTTTCACTAATACTTCTTTCTACAAAGATTATTCTATCATCTATTTCAATAAATGTGCTTACTTGGCCAGAGTTTATTTTATTCAGATGTACTGCTTATGAATGTGAGTCTAAGATCTTCTTGCATAAAATGGGCAAAGACTGAATACTGAAATGTTTATTTGGCTATTAGGCCATGAACCATGACTTCTCTCACAATTTCTCTTGTACATACAAAGTCTGATCCTGCACATCTTTGTTATTTCTGAGTCATCTTTATGCTCATAAACACTCCATGTGACTTCAATCCATGTATATTAGTAAATTCAGTAAGTTTTCACTGAATTTTAACAGTATTTGTTTGACCAGCCTTGTGGCTTGAACAATGAAATATAAACAAAGGCTTAAAATCAGCTTGAAGTATACATTTAAATACGAAGACACAAGTACAAATGATTTAGAAACTGCTGTTTTAACCCTGTGATGAACAGCTAGGCACCATTTGCTTTTATATTTCACCTTGCACTATACACAAAATGTTTAATTATTTGAGGATTAATGGAGGTAGTTTATAATTAAGCTGAAGTATGAACTGATGTCATCATCTCAGTATGATGATATACATTTTTATGCCAAAGCACCTGTTGTTTTGGAAGGAAGCAGCTGATATCATTATCTACCCAGCCAGATAGCCTAGTTTCCTGCTGCTTAAAAAATTATCCTAAGGGTTACCTAAGTTGGGGTAATACAGCATTTACTTTTTCATGCCCAGGATAGAAGAGAATGCATAAAATAACTTAATTCACAGCCAAAGATAGAAAGGGGGAAGGGAACTAATCCTTCTAAAACTGCTAATATTTATTTATGTGGAATACATACCTTGTAATTTTTGGTGTGTGTGTGTATATACATGCTTTATGACAGTATAACTGTTATAAGTAAACGACTGGCCAAGAGTCCTTTATGCGGCACAGAAAACCACGTCCCCAGCTTTGCTCTGGCCATTTTTCACCGTACGACCGGTCCGGCTCGCTGCACAGCAGAGGTTATCGCCGCGTGGGGGATTCGCCTGCGTGCAGGTGGCCGGCTGCTCCGCTTTCGCTCGTCCCCAGCGTTAGCAGGAATAAAGGTTTTGCTGGGGGTGATCTGGGGAGTGGGAAATCGTGACAGAGGGATTCTCCTACGGCTGGTAGTCCACTGCCGTGAGGTCATGGCAGCAGCTTATGCCAATGCTATAAATTAGAGCTGCGCGCAGGAGGACTAGTCAGCACTGAATCGGGGATGGACAACCAGCGTTCGGAGACCCGTCCCTCCACCCCTCCGCGCGGCGGTCCGACAGAGCGTGGAACCGAGCCCAGAGCATTTTTAGCATGCCTCCAACTATCGGGCTTTCCGCTGAATTGTGGCATTATGCCAGAGCTGTTCATTTGGGTTGGTGTCAACCCGTTCTACTACAAGGAAAGCTGGGATGTGACACTAGGCAATGTATTCCTTGTGAATGTTTGGCTCACACTAACGATAATTTCCTGGATTCTTCAGCCACATGATGCCACTTTTACCAGATTCTACTTTGGTAAAAATCTCTGGTATATAAAGATAGCAACAATATATTCAGCATCATATTCTGAAAATATATTTCCAGAACCAGTTAACTACCTACAAGAAATAATCAGAGAAGCATAACGAATACAATATTTTGCTATTTTACTTAGTTAGATCCTACTTCATATATATTTTCTTTTCTTTTTCTTTTCACATGTGCTATGTCTTTTCCCACACAGCTCTCAAATACAACTGCTAGAGTGTTCCTTCTCTCTGTTTTTTTATATCCCTTCCAGGAATATTCCTATGGCCCTATAGACTGACTATAGGTCTGACGCCTTTTTTGAAATAAGTAGTGGCCAGCAGGAGGTACATTTCCTACCCCTGCACTGCTTCCCAAACATGCGGTTGCTTGGCAGATTATTCCACTTAATAATATAAATAAAGAAACTTTTGACAGAACAAAAAGTTCTAACTGAAAGAATCCTGCTGTCTTTATTCCTACATCTTGCATCCAATTTTCCCCAGGACATGTTTTCCATTGGTTCCTCCACAGTTATCTTAGGGAAATAAAATTTCTTGAATGCAGCTATTTAGGTCTTGCAGGGAAAGGGGGAAAGCAGGTTTCTGTGCTGTGCTTGTTCCCTCTGCACCCAATTTGTATTTCAAAGTTTTCCTGTTTCATTTTCATCAACATTTCTGGATCTTTCTCTGTTTTTCCTGATCTATTATTATGCCCATAGTTTCACTATGCACATATATAATGATAATAAGGGAATAATTAAGTGATCTTGGAGAGATAACCATATAAAAAGATATACTTATTTACTTATTTTACTTCATAATACCTCACTGGAGGTAACATAGTTTTCGTAGAACAAACAAGCATTATGAGGTTAGTACCAGTTTGGGGACTTATATCTGTATTATAATATGTATTATATGCAATAGATTAATGAATATTATTAAGGTATTCTTACCGAGCTTCATATCAGATGGGAAATAAGGTGTACCAGCTTCTTGGCAGAGGAATACTTATTATGGTGTTTTATAATGAGGGTATGCTAGAGATCAAATTAGTATCCTAATGGGCTCGAGTTCAGCACCGTGATCACTGTGACGTTGTGTATATTAGCCATGTACGTGCGGAGGGGAGAAAGGCACCTGTCTAGATATTTATGGATATTGAAAGCTGCAGCCATCAGGGTTGAATGAAGCCAAGTCTTATCCTAATCTTTTTCTTCTCCCTTTCACATCATAAAGCTGCCCTGTAAATTAGGTTTTCAGAAAGTTATTTAATAATACAGAAAGCTACACGGACACACAGAATGTACAGTAATTGCCTGTGGGTATGCAGTGTGTTTACAGCTGATGCATTCTAAGCCTTCAATGCTATTTTTCTATTTGCTAGACTTCAAAGAAAGTATTGCTTGCTGGTTTTCATGATGCTCACCACTGGTATCTGACCAGCTTAATTAAATGCTGACCATACGTAACAGTATACACTTTTTTTTTAATTCCTAAACTATAATACTCACTTTCTCAAAAATTTGTTAAGGTACCAAAAAAAAAAAAAAAAGAGAGAGAGAGAGAGGAAGAAAGAGAGAATTTAAAAGTTCACATATATTTACAGACTTTAAAAAAAATGTTCTGAACAAGTTAATAAGAAGAGACCATTATTCCATGACAATAAAAAGTGGAATCTGTCTTGCACTTCCAGGAATTATAAAACTAATTAGCCTTAACATAATGGCAAAGGATTACAAATTGGTGTCTAATCATTTCAATGTCTATATGTTTTATTCCACCTGAATTTTTTTAAAAAATAACTTTTTTTACAGAATGAACTTCTAGTGTAAAGCCAAAATCAAACATAAATTTGACCTTAGTGTTGAGCTAAAGAGAGAAAAATATGAATGTGTTTTTAAAATGTTCTTTTACTGTTTAACCATGGAATGATATTGATCTTTCTTTTGCAACCTTCAGATAATGGTTTCCCCCATTGACACACTTATTTCAGCATCATTAGCTGCATCAGTAATGATTCCTTAAGAAAGGTTGAGGTCTTGAACATTTTCTGAAGACCTCATCTGACATTTCAGTTTCAGGAACATTTTGCCTATAATAATCTTCAGGTCATATTCTTTGACAGCATTTCTAAAGTCCCTCCCAAGAAAACTGTGGTAAGCAATAATCCATGTGCTCTAATCTTCAGCAATTTTTTACTTCTGTAAATCACTAGTCAATAGCAGCTCTGTCTAAATACTGCCCAAGTAAATGTCTGCTCAATTCGATGCAAAACTTCGCAACTTCAGAGCAGTAAAAATGGTCAGCACAAAAATCTCTTAACTGAATTCTTTGAATTTGCTGTTTTCACAGTTGTTTTTCTTCTGTATACTAAAATGAGATGGAAACATAGAATAAACAGAATATGGCCACGACTTTTTCTGTTTCGATCCGGTCCATCACCAGCAACTGAAGATACAGCCCAGCTGCAACAACATAAGAGCATCTAATATAATGCTGGATAAAGTACAGCAGTTGCCTTTCTGTTTTCTATTCTGAAGATGTTTGTTTTGTATTTTATTTTCGTGAAGACGAAAGGATACGTTTTGAATCTAATATCTACATTCTGGGAATGTCTGTACAAGCATGCCATGTTTCTCTTCTTCTGAACTAAAAATATAATTATTTGACATAAAAGCTTGGGAAAAAATGTGAACCAAAGTGAATCATATGCAATATTGCTCTTTAGAATATTAAGGCTAAATTCCCCAATGGCATAAACTGACGTAGGTCTGCTGAGTTCAGTGGAGCTATTCTAGCTGACACTAGCAAGGAATTATGGAGCAGCTTGGTTTTGTTACGTGTATTAGACAGATGTGTACTAGATAATTAGGATAAAAAAATTAAGATATTGATTGTGTATGATCTGATCCCCATCCATACAGAATACATGGTTGAATACAAATGATCGTAGTTCAATTTTCCATTTTGTATGATAATATTCTGGACAGGCAGATAATGCCTTGATTCTTTGCACTAATGGGAAGGATGCTTTGTAGCAAGGGACACAACTTCCAAAGACGACATCTGCATCTATAATATGTATGTCTCATACGCTAGAAATCAGATAGTGTTTGGACTCACTTTACTCTTTCCTTTAGTGACACGGAAATTTCATTTTCCAGACCCAGCTGGAATAGATGAGCAATATTTACAATTAAATAAATAAATCTAAAATAAAACACTAGTTTGTTCATCAGTTCTCAGCAAATTTACGTACATCTTTCTAATTGTACAGCCAGAGGTTAAACCTTTTCCCTACAAGGCAAGGGGACAAAGAAGGAACCTGAGAGAATAGAGAGCTTGATGGATATAGTAAGAGTTTTTCTGGATAGGAAATTAAGCAGGGAAAGTACATTTAAGAAAAACTGCTGCTCTCAAAAGTCTATTTGATCTCCAGTGAGGCTCTGACAAGAAAAACTAGCAGACAAAAACTTCACATAGCAGTGCTTTTAAGAAAAAGCATATGCGCCATCTACTCATCTATCTTTTTTTCCGTAAAATCACCTTCAAACTATTTAAGGCTCCACAGAGAGGGCTGGGTGGATAAGGAGTTTCCACGACAAACCTACCTGCTATGGAGCCAGCTTCCAGACCTGGCTGTGTAATCACTGTGTGATTGGACAGTGTGTAAGCTGGCTAGGGTTAATGGAGGAACAATTTAGTAGTAATAGTGAATATCCAGTAGTTTTAGGACCACACTTAAAACGGCATCAACATTAAAGTCATGCCACGTCCTAGCTGCTGCACAGCGGTCCAGAGGGCCTCTTTTCAAGAAGAAGATGCTCTGCCAGTGAGCACTCTCAGCAGGGAATGAGGGTGGCCTGGAAGGAGCAGACCACCAGAAAGAGGAGATGGATCCCACAGGGATCTACAGCAAGAGGCTCAGGGAAAGGGGCTGATACACTGGCATGCCAAAGAAATTTTCCCTGAGGCCTGGAGGGGACTGCAGCAGGTTTATTGTAACCCTGGAAGCCACTGAAAATTGCTGGACCTAGAGTAAGACTAGTGGAAAGGATCCAACCTGCAAAGACACTGTGGACAGGCCAAACAGTTGGTTTTCAGACCAACTTTAAATTTAGCCAGCTGGTATGAGCTTTTCTGTGAAACTTAGCCTCAGAACCTGAATTAGAAACTGCTAGCCCTTTTGGTGTTCTCACTTTATGGAAATGTTCAGTCAGCCCTACTTCACAGCTACAGCTGGCTTGCAATCACAACTACATATCCCTATAAGCCCACTGAAAGCAAAGAAAAAACTGCTTTCTCTTCCTGTCTTCAGCTTTCCCTGTTGTACAGACCTGAATCCTTTGTGTCCGGATTGATAACTGTGCCTTTCCATGGCTATTTGAGATAATCACCTGGAAAATCAGTGCAAACGATGCATGTTTAATTGGGGCACTACCAGACATCCTGCATATCTGTCAACCTCTCTAGGAGAAACCTGAATCCACTTTGAAAGTCAACCAACAATTTCTGGCAGAGGTTAAGACACTCAAGCCTGTGACAGCAAATAAGTGACATACTTGATGCTCAGGGAAAATGTGAGCAATTCAAATTGTTTGAGCTTCTGTAAACCTACAGCAGAGAAAATATTAAATTACATTTAGTTCACCTATTGATTAGTAAAGTTCATTTTTTCTTCTGAATAAATCAACAAGGATCATGTAACAATCATAGCCTAAATCCCAGTTGGCACAGATTTTCTTCATTCTGCTGACTCAGTGAGAAACTGGCTCTAGAAAATCTGAACGTCCGTGCTTGTGACTAGGACCATCACAAGCACAGGCCAGGACTTTACACTTCCTTGGTTTTAAACTTTCAGCCATATTGAGTGAGAGGGAGAGAAAGAAGATAGCTCCAGAAAAACCCTTACTGAGTACGGTCAATCTGCAGAATTTTAAGTAGTTATTAAGAAATGTATTAACTGTAAAGTGAGCTCTTTGAAAGTATCATGTTGTTTTTACGTACAAACAAAATGTTATTGAGACAAAGTAAGCATACAATCTGATCTCACATAATATTGTGCCGTGTTTGTGAACTATCAAGCATTTCATCAAAAACGTGTAGCAATCCTTTGGTGTGACAGAAGCTCTCAGAAGCTCTGCCAACCAGACGTGCTATGTCCCCACATGCGGGTGTATCATCATCAAGACATTTGTGCGCTTATTAAAAATACTTTTCTCTTTCTAGAGACCTGTTTCTTGCAGCAACAGGTAAAGACGTGTATGGTTAGGAGGAGTTGCGTGTTTGCTGAGCCTGTCAAAACACTTTTTTGTCAATAGAGAGAATATATGTGCACAGCTCTAATGGGGATCTCTCTATAGTGATACCTGGGAGTCTTCTCATTTCAAGAGCATCTTGCCCTCCAGGCCCTGTGAGCACTTTTTACAGTCAAAATCAACATGCTTGAGTTCTTGTTCCAACTTTCAGTAATGTTTATTATTGTTTGTCAGCAATTCAGCTCTGCTGGAGAAGCCTCCTCAGTGAATAATAAAGTTATTCCCACAGTGACTGCTGGGTTCCAAAATTTTCAGCACTCTACCTATGGCTATTTTGCTATACACGAGAAGCGCAGAAAATCTTACTTTTCATGGCCCATAAATAAACACCCAATCCAACACTTCAGCACATTTCTAATTGTAATGCAGCGTGTAATGTTTCAGTGCACAATACAGATGTTTTCAGTTATTATATGAAGAGGAGACAATGATGGTTAAGTATGTGTTTGCATTATAGTCACGGCATGAAATCATTATGTTCAACTTTCTTGATCATTTTCTTCATAGAAAAAAGAGAATTCTGTTTAGCCATGGTTCCTGCCCACATGGAGCAGGCTGCAGAAAAGGCAAAGACATCCCTGTATAGCCCACTTACTTATAGGCAACTAGCAGGGAAAAGCACTGTTTAAACACTGGACTCTTCCTGTTCTCCTTCTCTACTGTTAGCCATATACTACTTACCTGAAATGAGCACAGGGAACATAAGTAAAAGCAGAGTTATCCTGTGGGAAACTTATCGTCTGTGATTCTAGCTCAGCCAGCCATTTCCCTGGCCCTTCCCCATCACAGGTTTAAGATACGATGGTCCTCAGAGGTCTCTTGGAAGGGCTGAGTTACTACTGAGCTTGTTCCTTTAGTATCCACTCTCATTAGTTTTTTTCTGTCATCATTCCTCTCCTTTTTCCTTCTCTCATATCCTTCCCGTCCATCCATGTCAGTCTTTTGTAAAGTAAAAAGAATTACCTAACTAAACCTTCTGCTGCCATTTCCTTTCCTATTCCAGAGTTACCTCCCTTTGTATCTGCCCAACTTCAGTAAATTATTACTTGATGAAAATCACTCATTAGCTCATTTATAAAAAGGCCTGACTTCACAAACAGATATTTTTATGAGTTCTATTTGTGTAGGCACAAATAACTATTTCGGCTATGTGAACAAGCTGCGTGGATACACATAGGCAATAAATATCTGGGCAACTCCAGACCACAACTTGAGACCATTTTAACTTTCGAAAAAGCAAACCTTAAATGGTAAAAAAGTTTGATATTCCTACATTGGCAGGGTTGGTTTTGTCTCTTCAGGAAGACTTATGGCGTGAAACCATTTGTGATATACAAATGTAGATACGGAAACACATAAGAAAAGGTTCTAACACTGTTTACCATTGGTTTATAAGGTACTGAAATGAAAACAGAATAATCAAAAGCGGCCTGAAGTCATTATTACAGCAAGTCATAAACTAAAGGAAGCAAATTATGCCATTTTTTTGTTAAAGTACAGAACTGATGTGAGATGTTAAATCAATCAAAGGAGAGAAATCACTGGCATAGTTCAGCACAAGTTGTGTTTTAAATATAGCATGCCCCAAAATACTTGAAATACACAGAGGATAAAAGAGAGTAGGATGTAGTGACATTGCATGTGATTATATGAAAGTATTTCAAAAGGAAACAGACAGCCAAGAAATTCAGAGGCACAGACTAAAAGGGAAACATTTATTTTCAGATGAATTGCTCATGATGCAGAAGTGATCAGAACTTCAAATTTCAAATCTGATCAGATTTCAGATCCAGTTAAATTTCAAATTTTGATGATAAAATTACTCTACCACAGACATTAATTGGGCCTAATTTGAATAAGCATACTTATACAATGGGCTTAAAATTAAAATCTTAGAGAAGTTATTGGAAAGTAAGTTGTGGTAGTGAAATGACATGGTTGAAGATTGTACTTCAGTAAACTTCTTGTAATGGACAATGGTTTTCTAAAGATTCAGTCTGATTTCTGCTTGCAAATTATTCTTTTCTTACAGATTAGAGATTTATGTAATTTAAAAATATTTGACAAATAAATTACACAAATTTATTTCTTTCTACTGTTCATTCCTAAGCCTTGTTTCTCACACTTTTGTACTACGTGTTGCTACAGTTAGATTACTGGTCAGATGATATTAAAAAAGCTTATAGAAAAATTTAATCAAATAATTTCTTTCTTCTTCAAGTGGCCTCCACAACCACTTTTTGATAGTCACCCAAACACTGAAGGAGAAAAAGACAAAATTCAATGACTTTTTATCAGTTTCAAAATAAATCCGTAGCTTGTTTTAACTGTGTTCTGAACTGGCTTCTTTCTGTAGTCATTGCCTGCAAGAAACTGTATAAAAGTTTCATTTGTTCTAATTTGTTCTCCTTTCAATACTGTTCAGAAACAAACACCTTTTCTGAACAAATATTATTTGATGTCATTTTTTCCAAAGTTTCACTGCATGTTGATGCTCTTTATGTTGACGTGCTCTATGTCAACTAAAATTCATTACAGTCTCCTTGTCACCTGACAAAATGACAGAAAGGAGAAGAACAAGAAGTATGCCATTAGCGGCAATTTTTATCCACTCAAGAATAGCCTAGTTCACATATGAACATCTTTTGAAAGCAAAAAAATAGCACAAAAGAAAGGTGGAAATAAGCAGCCAAGGATATATTAGGAATTTGAAGAATTGTATATAAGTGCAGCTGTGCAGTATGGGACTATTTCTCTGGGTATCAGTATATATTTAAATCTTTTTGCCCTGTATTCCATGCAGATACATTATTCCCACATTCTTCAAATGCTTTTACTCTGATTGCCTGTAAACCTTGAAAATAATACTTAAATCTATACGAACCTATAGGGTTTATCATGCCTTACAAACTTCATAATATAGCTTGCATTTTTCTCTTTCTTTTTAGTAAAGGTGACTGTAAACTATTTGGAGGTCTAATACAATGTGAAATGTTAACTGCTATTTAATCGAGGTGTGATAACCATCTGAACTAGGGCTTTTAATGTGGTAGTCAAGTCTTTTGATAATATTGAAATTCAAAGTAAAAATGGAACAGACTTACACTAGGGATTTGATCTCAAGCATTAAATTCTGCTTTGGCATTTACCTTACTCAATTTCAGGACATGTTTTTCATGTTTTTCAAAGAAAGAAGGCTTATAATCAGTAAAGACATGACAGAGGGGAAAGGAAAACTCAGAAAGATTGACATGGTTCTAAAAGTGAGAAGTACTTAATTTTATGAAGGGTAATGGTAAAAAAAACATGAATATCTTCAAATTAGATTGGACAAAATACTGAGAAACATACTGTAGATCTCTACTGCCTACTGGAAATAATCCTGTATTACAGGTACAGAATAACAAAAGAGCCAGGTAGGTCATTTCCACCACTAACTGTTAGCGTCAAGCAATACTTTTCTCAGAAGCAAAACACTGGAGAGAAATAGGTACAGGAGTTTGTTTTAATACTAATGTACATAAGCAAAATATCTTAATGGTCAGCTTTCAAAATGCCTTAATTATAGATAAAGCATCTTTTTATTTTAAAATGCAAATTGCTGGTGAGTTAAGCATGTATTGCAGAGTATGAATTCCTCACAATCAACAACTAATAATAACAATAAAAAAAAAACCTGGAGAAAAGCAGCCAAACCATCTGACAAAGCCTAGGGCACATGTAACCCCATCACTACAAATGACTGCAGAGCTTACAAAACGAGCCAGATGCTGCTTCTGGAAGGATTTCATCTATAATACCCGAACCGCATGACAGCCTATCACAACTCATGTTTGGCCTAAAGGTGTGTATCACTGGTGGAATGGGCAAATAATGAGAGGAACAGGAGAGAAGCCTCAATTCTAACTAAGGGTGTTTTTGTATGTTTTGGAGTTTTTTTTTTTTTTTTTTTTTTTTTTTTTGAAAATTGCATTTGTTTTACCTGCAGACGCTGGCACAGATGGTGCTTCTATAATACACTGTTACAATAGACCGATCCATTTTCAGTGCTGTATTCTTGTCCAAATTCACGTCTAAATATATTGGATCTTCTATAGTGCCTCTCTGGATTGAGCCAAATGTAGAGAAAACAAGTGTCATCTTGGCGTGTAATAAAGAAATTGACCCATAGCCCCCTCTGGCAAGGTCAGGGTCTGGTGGCCTTAGCCCTCCTCCCCAACCAGCCGCACGGTTAGTGAATGGAAACATGTTTGAGAAGTTATGGAAACATGTATGAGAAGGCTGCATTCCACAGAAGACTTGGACACTGGCAAGAGTTACACAGTCCATTAATTCTAGATTCATTTTCCCTCATTTTGTGTGATTCCTCCGCAAAAAAGGCTGCTAAGCAAGGGTGGAGGCTAATAGAAACCACAAAGCCACCCCCCAGTATTGGGATTTAAGCAGAGAGATTTATTAGTAGCAACGGGGTTCACTCCTTTGTGGCTTCTATTTGTCCATTAGAGATTATCTTCACAAAGTTCTTCCCTTGCTGAGCAGTCCTGGTTGTGTTTAGTTTCAGTTGATCTTTCTGCCAATTTATACTGCATTCCTTAGCTTACACAAAATGATAGTTATGAGGATTATTTACAATTTGTTAAATTATTCTGCTGGTTTAAACTCTGGATTTCTCTAATCAGAAAAATTCATTGAGACTCCTAAAGGTAAATAAAAACATCCCCTTTTCTGTAGCATTTATTAATGCAATTTCAGCACAAAGCAGATTACTGATGCACTAGTATAAAATCATCAGCATCGGGAATATGCTTAAATACATGATTGTGGTGCCTCTTGATGAGTTGAAGAAAGCCATAAAAGAGATTTAAGACAAGAGATCTGCAGAACAACACAGCCAGAAAACAGCAGAAGAAATCCTCGATCTAATGTTCAGGAACCTCCTCACGAACAAGGGCAATTCCCCAAACACAAACTTTTTTTTTTTTTTTTCTTTTTAGCTAAGGGAGCTATAAGTCTTTGTTAATTGTGAAAGTTCTTGAAGTAGAATAAATCTCCAGCATGGTATTATTCTGTCAGCTCACAGCAACTTACATATGATCAGGTCTCATAAGCCCTCACATGAAATGTCTTCAAGTTGCAGATACCACAACAAGCAATTCTTGCAAAAAAAATCTTCTAGTTTAACCAACCTGATTAGGATTATTAAGATATTCTGATTAGGAACACGGAGAAAAAGAGATGTGCAGGTGGGAGACAGTCCTTTTACAATAATAGCTTAATGTTTTTAGCAACTCATATGAATTAGAGAAGGTATAAATTTCCCATTATAAATTGCATTCCACTTATTTCACTAGCCTATATCCCAGAATAGACAATGCCTAAAATGATTGGCACTCTTCCCTCTGAATCAGTTGTTAAATAAATGTTAAACTTGATGTAGAGTGGGGATATCATCATGGTGATGCTGTCTTTGGATAAGGAAATAACCTATAAACAAGCAAGCATTGCATGATATTCAGACAAAGGAAATATCAAGCTCTTAATCAGCTGGAATCTGTGTCCTGCTGAAATTGGTAAAGGCCTGTCTCTTGGTTACTGCCCTTCTAAGGTAGGGTAATACCCTCAAGGTCTCTGGAGCCTGTCCAAGCCAGGTTTTCTCTACTTCTGCATTCCTGACAATTGTCATCTCCACTGTGTTCAGGAAAGGAAGCAAGAGGAGAGGTCCCTTATCAGAAATGGATCTAAACAGGCAGCAAAGATCACCATTCAGTTTGGGCGGTAAGAGTATTAGCCGCCTCGTTGAAGCAAACTCCGTCACTGAGGGCCAGCTCTTACAGGCACATGTGTTCATGCAGTGATGACAGTGTCCCCACACACGGACAGACTCAGCTTTCCATCAGGAATGTCTCCCTCTCTGAAGTCAGGCAGGGACCAGCAGTCTCTGTGTGGATGTCACAGCCAAGTGCACCTCAGACCTGCAGCATAAACGTCTTCTTGTTCCTCTTCCAGAACTGAGTTTGGACAGCTTCTGTGCTGAATGAGAAAACTCCTCTTAACATTTCCCAGTCCTTTCGGAGTTCAGATATACAATATACATTAATCAGCACCTTTTAAAATCATGTGTTTCCTGAAGAAATTATTTTACACACTACACAGCTTAAGTGACCAAAATAAGCAAAAACGATAGAGATAGCAAGTGGCAATTGCATACTGATGAAGTTTTACAGTTAGCCAGTGACCACTGAGAGGACCATGTGAGACAGGCCACAGTTTGTAATGTCTGTGTTGTGCTGCCTCCTGGACTCCTGTCCATGGTGTATACTATGCAATATATATTGCATATATGATATATGCATGGTATAACAAGGTCTATATTCTGGCATACATAAAATCACAGAATAACTCCGATTGGAAAGGACTCCTGGCTGGAGATTTTTATGCTCCAGTTTCTATCGGCTTTGTAACAAAAGATGCTGTGTCCTTTAGTGTCACCAGCCGCAGTAGTATTGTTGGTGAACACAAACGGTTAGCCAACTACATAGCTATTAATCAGGGGATCACAACCTGTAGTTTGGGAACACCACATTGCCTGTGAGACATCACTAAAGATGTACAAAATAAGAGAGTTAAGACTGAAACTGCCATGGAGATTAACAGTGACACACAAAACACTTCCCTGCTCTTGCTCCCTGTGAATCACCAAAGGATAGGGATGTCTGTGGTCATTTGTATCTTCTGTTTCATAGCTTGCCTGTAAATACGAACTTCAATGAATGTGAAAAGAGGGAAACAAATAATGTAAGCCTGGATTTCATAGTGTTCAAACTGTTTAGGGAAACCTTACCATTTGAAAAGTAATTATAGGCAGAGGGATTAGGACACTAGATATGCCCTGACTTCATCTCACCTGTTCCACTGAAACATCACACTCATAATACATGCACACATATTGGCACAGGGTTATTTGTTATTCACTCTTTTCATGTACTGCCTGATGCATCTTTGTCATGATTCATTATTCCTAACAGCTATATCAAATGTTGCAATTACTGCACAATACAGATTTAAGTCTATAATATTTCTAGATTGGAGAGAGAAAAATAATATAGTAAGTGCTTGTGATATCTTTATGTATAAGTTTGAGAATCATTAAATAGCTGTCATTCTTCCTTCTTCCTCAGCATCAATTACTCCACTCTGGTTTTACTTACTCCACTCTGTATAATGAGTCCCTAGAGCATGTTTCATTGCGGGAGAATGAACACATTCTTCACTTGCGGTCAGTGGGATGTGGTTAATTTGAAATCACTTAAACTATTATATCTGTCAAGCGTGGTTATTTTATTTTCAATTCGCATCAGTGTTTTAGTATGCATGTCGGTTACTGGGTTAAACTGGCAGATTAATTTTCAAGCATTCTGTTGTAATGTTCTTCATCACTGTCTTTACATGTAGGCTCCTGTTGTAAGTTAATATGCTCCCATTAAAATTTACTTCAGAGACATCTACCTTTCATAAGCACTCATATCATAACACTGCTCGCTATTGAATGAAAGCTGGCAATATCAGTGGACTTCTGGCTTTCCCATGAAAATCCAAAATAGCTTTTTTTCATTGTTCTGTCTTAACTTCTTTTGGAAACCCAATTTACATCAGGATAAATATTTGTGGTAAAAAATAAAAACTTCTGTAGCTAAGGTCTCTTTGTAGTTTTTTTTTTTTTTTTTTTTTTTCTGATATGGTTACAGATCATATTGCACAAAAAAAGCCACAGGCTAAGTTCAGTGTGAGCACATTCAAAGTACAACTCACACTGCATAAAATCAAGCTTTTTCTTTCTAAAATATTGTGGCTTGAAATTTATAAATAGGCAGAATTTGAAGATGCTGAAATACTGACTTACACAGCAACTAATAACAGGGTGCTCATACAGAGAATTAGACAAACCGCCAATGGGCTTTTTATTACAGCAATATTGTACATATTACATGAATAAATTACATTGTTGCATTATGCAGCTGCTGTATCATCAGTTTAGAGTAGACTGCGATCCTAAGTATTCTAGGATGCAAGCTCATTATCTCTAAATCCACTTTGGTTACAGCCACAATACGATCCTCGCTAAACTACTTTCACATAACGTATTGCATATACCTATGAGTAATCAGGTACATGGCTCAGAGATGGACTGATGAGTTTAGGCGTCTAATCAAATTTACAAAATAGAGTCTGCTTCTCTGAATCAAGCAGAAGCTTTCACTTGGAAAGGTTATTAGGAAGACTATATTACCCATAAAAATACAAATCTACATATGTTGTTAAACAACATTTTTGATGTGAAAGATACTAGTAGAAAAATATGCATTTCTATAGCGACAGTTCTCACTGTAAAAAAAAAGCAAATTAAAAAAAAAATCTGTTTTCTCTCTATCTTATTATGATGATGACAACTGCTAGTGTTCGAATGCTGCCAAGGCACTTCTTCAAACTCAGTTGCTTTTATTCTCATTGTTCTCTCGTCCCATCAAATAAAACACAAATCTCAACATTCTCCACAGCTGCACATGTTTGCCTGTGACTGGTAGATTTGCATTTACATATTTTATACATTGATCCAAATATCTTTGGCTGGGGAAGTAACACCCTCTCAGGTCTGTTCATTTCGCTGAACCTGTGATGCTTTTCATTGCTATTTTTCACTTTGGCGAACCTGTGTTTATTTTCATTGCTGTTGTTATTCCACTCTTCTGAAAGCACGTCCTTTGTATTGCCCACCTGGCTCACTGTGCTCACTACCTCATGGGAAATGCTACGCCTGGTGAAATTAGTGGCAGTTTTACTACTAGCCTTAATATGGACAACATTTTACTGCTGAGCTCTTGCCAGATGAAGCTGTTTGTTGTATGACTTTTTTAGAAGAGTTTTTCATAAGTGGCTCCTAAAAGCTATCATAATCATGGCGATAATAATGGTTAAGGTGAGGATAAACATGCATAGCTATATCTTTTTATTCACATATAATAAAACTAGGTGTGAGAAAATTGCATGCTTTTAGTCTAGGCAGTTTGGGAACAGAAATAGCCACGGTTCAGGTCCAAAATTTTGATGCTGTTATTCTAAATACTTTCAAGAGATTGCGGATAAATTAATATCAAAGCCTCACTTAAAGTGATGTATATATCATAACACCTATATTATTAAAGGCACTGAAAGAGCGCCAGGACCCAGGGATCTTCCATCCAATCAAAACTGCGGCCTAGCACGGACAAAAGCAGGATTTGAAAAGGGAGAGAAAAGCTTTGAGGCAACGTTTCCTCTCTCTCGCTCTCTCAACATGTTGCCAGCACAACGTAAGAAACATCCGTGCTACACTAGAAAGAGGGAAGGGAGCAGTGAAAGTGTTGATTCAGCCATCAGCCACACATCACTCCTTCACCTTTATTAAAAATGGAGAAACACTTTTACTCCTAACCATTTAAAACTGTGGGTTTTTTTCATATAAAAACCTATATATTCTGCAACATTTACACTTCACTAAACTTTAGCTAAGACAGAATGACTCTTGTATGCACCCTAAATATACTGCAGTATAAAGTTAAAACACCCTATGTTAATATTATCACATCACGTGATTTGGTCCTGCTGTTAGGCCTTTCTGGTCCATATGTCTGAAAGTGAAGAATACAAATTTGAATACAGTCTGTACCTATAATTGACTCTTCGCCTTTTGCGACTTATTTAAATCGTATAATACTGTTTCCATTATCCACACCAAAAAAAGACTTTTAAGATTGTCAGAGAACACTTTTGTGTGAAAATGTGCTCAGCCAAATGTTCCTGGAGAGAGAATAAGAGGCGCGAGAAATGCAAATTTGTTAATGCAGTTGGCAGTATTCATGCATCTCCGTGGAGATACATACACCTGAAAAGAATGAAAATTGTCCTGCATTTATAGGTGAGACTGTCAAGGACCATCACTGATCTGCTTCCAAACTTAAATCTACTTCATGTTCTCAGTTTTCTCTCAGAATATACCTAGTATTTTTATGAAAATAAAGAAAAGCTGAGTGGACAGTCTGCTTTTATTTCCCTTGCAGCATGAAATAACACAGTATTTTCCAGTGCCAATTCTGATTGATATCACCTATATGATATGCCACTATGTGGGGGGCACATGAAAACATTGTTGTATTTTTTAAAAACTATAATTAAAAGGATGTTAACATTGGAAAATTAATTACCTAGGTGAAGGTTGTCATAATCATAAAATGGTATGAATTTATGTATGCATATATGTGTGCATTTGTGTGTATTTACATGCATATACTCATACGTGCATCTATGTATAGATACCAATGTGTTCTGCAGTATATACTGCTTCTCATATTTTTATTTTTTGCAAGCCATGAGCTTATTCAGTGAAAACACTGAACAGATTTCTTTAGTTATACTATGGTAATCTCAAACAAATTTGGCCCTAAGCAATGCAGCGACCAGGAGGGGAGGAACTGTTTTGAGGGCGGGAGGGGAGCAGGGGGTTGTTTTTTTCATTTATCTTTGTATTAAAAAAAATGCTGAACCAACCTGGCTCATAGTTTCGTCATCATGGTCCCAACCATGTATGAAAAATTTGATTGCAAAGTTTATTATAGACAAGTGAATATACCTTTCAGAATGGAAAAGATTAGACAACCTTAGCTTAACTTTTACCATATGCAAACTAAAAGGCAATTGGCTCAATGGTAATGTCTGATCCTTGCCTGCTTCTTCTGGGTCACTCAGTGACTAGTACTCTGCAGCTGTAGAAAGGGAATTTAATTGTGTGTATGTGTACAAAGAAAATGTAAAGTTGAAAGATTTTGTAAGTTCCTGAGCACAAGAAAAAGTTGGCATGCAATTTGCCTGTGGTAACTGGGGTAAAACAGTTAATGTGTGAGGTTTTCTTCTTCCAAGCTGTAGTGAGATATGAAGAGATCCCATATGGGCCACTAGTACAAAGAGGAGAATAACAAGAAAAGAAGGGGGGGAGAAAAAAAACAGTGTGTAAGGGTAACAGAGGGAAATAAGATTGAAAGAACAAAACATCAACATTGTTAGTCATGAGGAACAGACAGGAGGGAGGTATTGCCTGCTGACCATGTGTACCAGTGCCAAAGAATCTAAAAAGAAAACCAGCATCTGTGGTATGGGATGGTCTCTCTCCAGATCTGAAAGACAGCAGCAGATTGTTTTTATAGAAAGAAAAGGTGTCAGCAGAAAGGAAGGAGAGTACACACATGGAAACATTTGCTGTAAGAAGCCACTTGAAAAACAACCAAGGAGTTGAGTGGAAGAAACATCTGTGAAACATGCAGCAGGACCACCACTAGTGCTTCAGGGAAGAGGTGGGAACAGAAGGGAATACACAAGCAGTGTTGGACATAGCATCTGGTCAAAATGACAAGGAAATGTTGTTGGTATTTTCAAGAAAATTCAGCATCTCATGAGTCTGAGGGGAAAAGATATTTTGTCCTCCTTGGGAGGGAGCAGGGGAGTACTCTCCACACTTATAAAGAAGCAAATCTGTCTATGCTCATTGACCAAAGTCGATCAAGGAGTGATATCTTTATAAAGAAATTCCACTTTTCAGCGGATATGTTGACAAGTTTTCTCACCAAGATCAGGATACTTCGTGTTCTTTTCCATGAGATTTTTTCTTCTTGTAATAACCCTAAACATGCAAGGTCTTGATCAGCATTAAGTTTAGGAAGTGCAAGTTGCCGCCTTGACACCACAGAAATAACTCCCAGTGCACAGTAGCTTTGTAGTTTTGGGGTCAGTGAAAGCAGATGTGATGTGTGACATCAAGGAAGAACTCCAATACCTTTTCGCAGTCTGGCTTTAATTCAGCAGTTCACACTTTTTTTGATTGCTAGAGGAATGCAAAGAAAGCATTGATTAGGCGAAACTTTACTTCTCTGGGTCTGAAGTATTCTTTATTTAAAGCCAACCCATTACTGGCTTTTCAGCATTGCAGAAGAATGGCACGGGAAAGGACATTTCGCTACCCAACAACTGCTACGTGTAATTGTATGGCGAGCCCACGTGCTACCCGAAGGCCTCCTGAGGAGGTCACAAAAAAGACGAGTCATAATGTAACTGATTTCTACCAGATCATCTCTCCATTTGCTCTCTGCAGAAAAAACAAACTATGGAATGCAAAATCACTTTGAAGTGACTGATGATCTTGCTGTTTATTAACCACACTGAAGGATACCTTAGTAAAAAGTAAATGAAGGCAAACGAGAAATAGAGACTGGCTGGCTTATTCAGGTCAGTATAAAGACATAGCAAATCTTTCATTCTTCACAGAGATACGCATTAATTCTTTTACAAAAGGCTAATGGCAGCTCTCAGGGGAAAAGATTATTAAGAAAGGAAGACTACATGCTTTAATGCTCTACAAAATATATTAATATTTTTATAAATTTAAAGTATTCTTAAAAAAGAATTAAATTTTGACATTAACAATAAAACAATGCTACTTGTTTTCTTGCTCCACAGGCTACTAGCTCATTGAAAGTATTTTTCCATAAGTCCACCAGTGTTTTCCAGTGAAACAGAAGCTTAAATAACTACCAAAATATAATAAAGAAAAATCCAGAGCAAAAGATAGTTTCTTCAGAAGTAAGTACTCTTTACCAGCAATATGGTCCAGGTAACTTTTCTGCCTCCAGAGTCTAGCAAAGATTGCATTTAATGAATTACAATGAATTGATTCACTTGAAAAATCTATTACTGAACAAAAACAATCCTCCTTAGTAAAACCTTCCTAAAATTAATGAGCTTTAATGATATCATCAAACAGTTTTTCAATATCCAACCTTGTCTAAAGGACCCCTAAAAACTAACCTGACAAAACAGGCATCCACTAATTGGAACTGTAGATTCCTCATTTAACTAGAATGAAAACTGCTATATGATTTTTTTTTCCAATTTTGTGCTTAAAGTTGGCTGATGTAGTGATAATTATATTTCCTTTCATTGTGTTGCACTATATACATTATATCTGTCCTGTAACCTTCAGAATCTACATAGTTTGGCAAACTGAAAAATTTCTGTACCTTTTCTCTATGAGCTCATATGACGCAGTGTTAGTCCCAAGGGTCTTGGAGCTTCAGACAACTGGTTGTGACCCACTGAAATCACTGTCTTGCTTTAGGAGAGAAGTATGTCATCTCACACATCTAAGCCGTAATCCAAATGCCTGGCAGTGCATACTGGTTTTAACAGGTACTGAGCCAACTGGCCACTTGGCAGATTAGAAAGAACTGCCTCCTGGAGACTAGGTGGCTTGGCATAGTGAGAACACAGAGGTCAAACTGTGATGTTTGCCAACCAAAAAGATCCTTTCATTTTCCCACTCCATTGCTGCTCCCTGGATAAGCATTCTTGGCCTTTTGCCTTGGTTTGAAGGCAAGGCTTGTTAGGATTTAGCCTGAGGGACATGCTTTACTGCTGAAGGTCAGGGTAGATTTTGACTGTTACGAAGCCCTGATATGGTAAGATCATATTCTTTCTCATTAGGGCTGATCTCACCAGGCTGTGGGTGACTCCTGGGATAATATCGAGAATGGAAATTATTCCACACCTTGCTGGCACCAATCCTGATGTTCTGTATATTCCAGTTTAATGGAATACAAGCAATTTTCCCTGATATTGGAGCAGAATGGAACATAAACATTTAATTTCATATAGGATTTCAAACTATGATCATTTGTATTTGTTCCCAGGAACATACTTTGTCTTCACTCCTACTCATTATTTGTATTCTTAATCTTAATTATCATATACGTTTTCAAACCAGAAGTCATCATATTCTAGAAGGGTTGAAAACAGACTTATTATAAAGCATTTCAGTGGCAACAAAATGGCAGATTCTGAAGTAATATGATCCTATCATCATTTTTTCAACCCATTTTACTTGTCATGCAGCAGTGCTTGTTTATTGTTTAGTTCTCCTGCAACTAATATCACTACTGCAACGCTCCTCTCCTGCTCTAGGCACACCTCTGCGTTTACGCCACTCGCTGCCAACCATCTCAGCATATCACACATACCCAAGCACCTGACACTTTGCTAAAAGCATCGTCAACTGCTTCCTAGGACACTCTGTGGCTTTGCTCAGAGCCAAGGCTTCATCTCCAGCACAAGAATGCTTTTTCAGAATTTTCTAGCTCAGACAACGGTCATACAGATATTGCCACAGTATGATACAACTTTACTCCCTCTTCAAATCAGGCTGTCATTTGACACACCTCCAAATTCACAGTGCTCACATTTGCCAGAGTCTTCCTCCATTTTCTTGGTTTCTTCTATGAAAACAGAGTATCTGAGAAATAACCAGCTGTTTTGATGCAAAATGTAACAAAAGGTACTTGCACGATTTCTGCATGTTTTTATTTCTAATCATCCTGATTGCAAAAGACTGCAATAGGGTGAAACTTTTACCTACCATCATGCTCACAACTGGTCCAGACCTCCAATAAGGTAGCTACAGAACATGTCAGCTGCTCAGCTTCTCACCATTGTGGTAGATTTTATTGGAATAAATATAGTAGCTGCTCTTCAGAAATACCACATACAGACAGGCATGCCTTCTTTTCTCAGACACTGCAGTGAGCAGTCTTTTCCAACTGTAAAGTTAAAAAGGGTACATTTCTTTTTAAAATCAAATCAAGCCAAATTGGCTTTTGACCTGCAGTGAAGATTTTTTGTTTCATTTCTCAACTTTTGAAACATGTTTTCTGAAGTTTTGATCGAGGATTTCACGACTTCCACGTGATTCTGTCTTTAACAGACTGAACAGCAAGGCGCTTCTGTCACTACAAAGACAATATTCTCAAGCCTCTGCTCTACTGTCACATACACGTTACAAAAAGAGAGAGTCAGCAAGCTAAGGATGCCACCTAAAAAACTCCTAAACAAAAGTGGAGTTCCCAGAGTTTAATAAGACTATTTGTATGCAAAATACTGTAATTATGTGATATCAGACCAAGAGGTTCTTTTGTTTGTTCTAACATTTTTAATACTATACTAATAATCTGCCAATACTGATGAGAATAAATTCACTGTCAGAAAAACTGTAGTTATTGCAGATCACTGTGATTTTATTGCCTTTGCTTGGTATTGCTATTTACTCTTTTTTTTTCCCTCTGGTATGCTAGTTAAGAATGCCTGGAATTTCTGAACTCACATATTCAATAAAATTTTACTGTACTAAATGTTAAACATCTTGCTCCTTCAAAGTTATTTCATTCCAGTCCATTGTGGCTCTGATATTTGCTAATATTATTTAACGAAGAAAAATACCCACTGTCAATTTTGCAACCCTAAGAAATGTACTAGTTGCAAAAAATAGTCTACCCAAAATCTGTCTTGACAAAATATAATAATATAAGGAAGGCCCTGAAAAGACTAATATCCTCTTCAATATTTCACCTTTGAAAAAATGTGATTACTACAGAGAAAAGTATTGCAAAGATATCTCCAATAGGAGCAAAACCAGGAAATATGTGCACAAAATTAATGTATAAAGGAGCAGACATAAAGGGATGGGTTTTTCATCTTTTATGGTAAGGCATGGACCATTGCTGTAGTACGGAGAATGCAACCAAAATGACAGAGAATGCAAAGACCTTAGTTATTAAAAAGGGTCAAACTACTGTATTCTTTACGCAAAAGATCAAAGGCCAAACAGGGGCCTCAGAAGTCTGTGAGTCTCATTGAAATCAATGGGAAAATGGACACACATCTGAAGGCAGGATGGCCTGAGCAAGGGAACTCACTGAGCCCAGCCATTCTGCCAAGGCGTCAGACAGGATCAGTGCTCCTGTGGTCCTTGAGGTCGTGTCAACCACAGAAAGGGAGAGCGGAAAGCAAAGCAAAGGATGTCCCAAGAACAAGCGGAATTGAGGTGGAATGTCTTTTCACATACTGTAGTTGTAGAAATGAATCACGGAGAGCAGCACGGTTAATATAAGGTCTTTCAAAGGAACAGGACAGCTTTCAGAGAAAAAAGCTGACTTTGTAGTGTACAGCTGTTAATGCAAAGGATGGGGCAGGACTGGGTGGGCATCCCATCCTCTTTCTGTCAAAGAAATATGCATCCCGTCTTCTTGTATCATTGGCATTTAATCAGGCATTAAATGTAACAACTCAAAGAGATTTCTCTGTCTCCTATAGATCAGGAAGGATGTATTCGGTGAGAACTCAACATTTCACTAAACCATCAGAGCATTCTGAATGGGTCTAGCTAGCCAAATTAGATTTAAAGGCGAAAAGACATGCTTAGGATGGTGTGGTGTCCGCTAGGCGAATTGCGGCGGCTGCAGGACCGATGCAGCCACCGAGATCCTAAACTGACATCAAAGCAAAAAAAAAAAAAAAAAAAAAAAAAAAGGCAAAAAAAAAGAAAGAAAAAATCAGCTGAAATGACAGCAGCAGCTGCAGCATCCGCCTCTAAATTAGGCTGTGTTTCAAAGTCTGGACTCAACTGCTAAGCAGTATAAAGACCCAGGAGGAAGGCTGCCCAAGAAAAAGAGTTAGATTTCTAACCTAACACATCAAAGTAACACATGCTTAGAAGAGCAATAAATGCATATGGCACACATTCACATGCTGCCTAATTGCAGTGGGCTCGTGAAGCCAAGACAAACCTTCAGCTGATTCCGACTTTTAGAGGGGATTTGAGTTCTTTTCGAATGCAGAAAGCTGACACAAATTGGTAGCAGATTAGAGTCTGGCATTGTGATAATACATCCCATAATTTCAAAAGATGCCCATTTTTCATATCAGGAGACACCTTCAAAATACTGAGCTCTTTATTTTGTTGTGTGTGTACATATGTATATACATACGTATATGTATATATACACACACAACACATGTATATACATATATGCATACATATGTACACACAATCAACCAAACTACAGCATATCTACAATAACACAGTAAATTAAAAAAAAAAAAAGTTCTCTCAAAATTCAGAAACAGAAATTCAGAAATAGAAGCAATCAAATTTCACTGCTAATTTACCTATGTACAAATTTAATCACATTTAAGGAAGAGTGATAAATATACGATTAAATGAAATATATTGCTTAATGTAGCAGTAAAAATTATTCATTCTGGAAAAGCACCCACATTTGAATATTCATTTTCATTTTACTTTATTCTATAAATTTAGGAAAATCATTTGCAATGTTATTGATGATATACAAATTTAAAAGCATGCAATGACAATAAGACTGGATGTGTGGATGCTTTATTCATTATGTACGACAGGCATGCACAGTGCAGAAAATTGTGTATTTTCATAGTTGTTGGGGTTGGTTTGGGGTTTTTTTTAATATATTTTGTACAAATGGTAACAAAGTTAATCACTTTTTACTGTAATTCTTATGAAATTGCAATGCAACTGTAGATTTATGGGTTTATTCATTTGTCTTTGAGAAACTGACAGGTATGTAATAGAAACACAAATACAAAATCATAGAGGAAAACATGAAATATAATTCTCTACAAATCCATGGAACTTGTTTATAAGGCTTTAAATTAATTCCCTTTTCATAAAGGGTTAAAGTTGCAAGCAACAGCAATCATCTACAGTGCACTCTGTTAACTTGTGCATTAAGAGAAACAATTCCACCAGAAATGTTGCAATAACCCTGACATTGGCATTATTACTCATGAAGTAATATTGCTTTTTATGCTTATA
The DNA here is from genome assembly GCF_028389875.1 of Rhea pennata. Lineage (NCBI taxonomy): Eukaryota > Metazoa > Chordata > Aves > Rheiformes > Rheidae > Rhea > Rhea pennata. The sequence goes on along the minus strand of NC_084671.1, from coordinate 16,191,549 downwards.
GATTTCTACTGGTTTAAATGAATCCATTCAAGGACATCAACATCAAATACAGTGGCATAGCAGTTATCATCAAAACAATCAGAGATGCTAAAAAAAGAAAAAGACCCTAAATGTGCAGTACTCAGGGGAAAGCAGAAGCACAAATGTCTATGCATATGTTGCACTTGCAGGATGTGCTATCTTACTCAAGAATCAATTGATAAAATATATCTGTTGAAATGATTCATCCTGAAGTGAAAATGACTCAGAAGCTAACACTCAGATCCCCCTAGAAGGATACAAAAGAATATGGTGTAAATTGCAGTCAGGTTCTTATTTTAAATGTTCCAGCTTTTATAGTTTGTGCAGTCAATGTTGTATGGTATGAAGTCATCTGGAAAATGAGGGAAAATGAAACTGCTTCCCATTCCCTGGCATCGCGTGGAAAAGCCTGGAGGAGTGGTGCAGCCATCAGGCACGTGCAGATGAAGGTAACTTGTCCACATTAAGAAATCTTGTCATCTTGGAAGGCTCATCTCTAACAGGTCAACTAGCAAAGTACTCTGGTAGCAGGGAAAGGAAAAAGGAGGGTGATATTCTCCAGCCCCACCTGCTCTAGAGAAAAGTACTGCCTTAAATGCCAAGTACAACATTCAAAGCGGTGGTTTAAAAGAAGCACTTATCCTCACAGAAGTTGAGCTTCAATTAATTTACATGTATTGTAAGAGCCATTTAGAATAAGCTATCCTTCAGTATTTTCGAGTACTGATTCAGCATAAATTCCTTCCATGTGGACAATTTGCTGTTTCAGACACTGCCACACTGGAAGGATCCAGCGAGCACACCTCCTGTTCACAAGCCCTCCACCGCAGGCAGCTGCAGCGGGTACCACGGTGCACAAAAAGCATGAACACCACTATGGCTCTTCTTGAATTAGCTCATCCCAGGTACTTGGGTGCATTGAACTGCGTGTGCTTCAACTGCTACAACCAGCTCAGAAACAGTGTGATTTTCTGGTGCCTAGTCAGACCACTTTTTATTCTTTTGTTTTGCCTTGTCTTTGATAATACCTATTAAACGCTAGAATCTAGAGAGCGTTTTGGAGAAGGGATGTCTTCGTTAGAAGCTCAGTGACTCAGGTTCTCAGAGAGAGTTGAGATCTTGCAATACAGAAACGCAGAGCACTTGGAGAAAAATACAAGATCAAATAATTAAGTGGTTGCCTTAATAGGTGACTTGCCTGGTATGGAAATTAGAAAAGAGAAGTTTTTTTCCTGTGGAAGATAAAAGACCATAAAAGGTCAAACTTAGCACAGTGCTTCTTTTATAAGTAAAACACTAAAATACTGTAGTCTTTGTATGTACTGATAAGGTGCAATGTTTTTGAAATTATACAGTAATGCGAGCTTCTAATTTACTCCAAACTTTTATGACCCAAGATACTGTTATTTTGAACAGCAGGATTTTTGCTGTTGTTCTGAAGAGTTTTAATGACCACAGTGTTCCTGAGAGGAACTGCTAGCTCTTTTCCAGCCTGAAGTGCATCTGAACGTAATCTGTATGTACTTTCTAAAAGTGCCCTTAGTCCTATGCTCTTATCTTTTTCTTTCTTAAACCATTTCTCATGTAGATTCTGGAAGAGGGGGAACCGAGGAAGTGACACCATTTTTCCCAGCTTTCTGCAGAAAGATCACCTTGTTTTGCAGTCCAACCCTGCTCCAGGGATCACCTGGAAATCTCATGGAATTTAGGAAGAGATTCTCTGCAGCCTTAGCAGTTTCCTCTACTTCCCGCTATGTTATTAACTTTCCTATCCCAACCCCAAATGAGCTTAAATATAGACTCGTCTACATCTAATGAACCATAATTAGCTCATCAACTTCTGACAAGCCTAAATAGGCTTGTTAGGCAATGACAAGTCTAGTCGATCTCACGATGGAATGAATGTCATCCTTCCCACTCAACCCTCCAAGGGAGGAAATAAATCTAAAGTTATAGAGGGTTTCCAATCTCCTTCAGGAGCCCAAAGGGAGGGAAAGGTTGTTTAGATCCCTGCTCTCCTACCCTGGCCTCTTAAAGATCACAGAGCACAAAAGTGTGCTGGATGAGGAGGAGACAATGAAAGTAATTTATCGGTGTGATACCCTTTCTCACTTCTGTCCCCCTACACAAAGAAGTGACTGTGATGCTTAAGGGAATGATCTTTGGCTTGCTTACTTCAGCTCTGCCTCTGCAGTTGCCAGAGCCAAAATTAGCTCATCAGCTCCTGATGACCCACGCTGATGTTACTATTTAAAATGTTAATAACTCTTAAAATAATAAGAGTCTAATCACCTAATCTTTATTTCTCTGCACTACAGATAAACTAGATGAGTCCAGGGAGCCAAAACTTATTTCATTTATTCCAGGTAATTTATTTATTTATTTAACTCGGGAACAAGAAAGTGGTACAGAGTAACATTGCATTAGGAGCACTGAAAAATGTCTTTCCTATTTGAAGAACCATAAAGTACCAAACAAAGGTCTTTGCCATTTCTGGAAAGCACTGGTCTATCCTAGTGTTTTTGGTGCTTGCATAAACTGTATAGAACACACAGAAACTATGCAAACATTTGCAAATTTTTGGAAACTGGACAGACCCACCTTTAAAAAATAGCATATAAATGCATCTGACACTAAATTTATTTGGATACTTAAATCTTAAAATGCAGCTACTAGAGGACCTGTGCAGTTTAGGTGCTTGTCTGTCCAAATGCTATTTTGGGATCTGGCTTCAAAAGTAAGAAAGAAATTGTCCTGAAAAACACTGGTCAGCTGACTAGAGCCGTTCCTGAAGAAATGTGGGAAATATTCCCTTCTCTGCTGGGGAGTATTTAAACACTTCACATACTAAGCAGGTCTCCAAATCAACAAGGATATTCTCGGTAGAGTTGTCCCTCTCCCCCCCCCCCCCCCCAAAAAAAAAAAAAAAAAAAAAAAAAACACACAAAAAAGAACAAAACATCCTTTTTGACAGAGATTCCACATTGCATATTCCTTAAAAAGGAGTTCTTGTTTGACAAAATGTGAAGGCCACATTATTTGCAGTGGGTCTGGCCTTTCATTTTAACATGTGCCAGAAGCCAACTGAGGTTCTGGGAGTGGGATTCCTCTGAAAATCTCTATTAGATTTACAGCTTAAATCATGAAACCACAGTAAAATAATATAAGTTTTGTTTGCTTTTTTAGCAGTTATTACATCTCAGTTTCTGAAAAATATCTATCTTTTGTTTCCAAGCTATATTTGTGCAGTAGGATTCTGCCCTAGGAGAATCTTATCACCAAGTTATAAATCTCTGAACCCAGAGAATTTCAGCAGAAACATTTATTCATCCCTAACTAGTTTGAGTTTAACACTGTAATTAAACTGTGTTTTCTTCACTTTTCCCCTGCTGTTTGAGAGAGAATGTGTTCAGCTTTCCGATATACAATGAGAACTATGTGAATGCTAATCTATTCTAACCTCAGTGGATTTGAAGGAAAAGATAGACTTTGATTTTATTAATTGTTTTCTAAAATAAGGCTTTTAGGAAAAAAAAACTCAAAACAGTGCCTTCACATCCTTATCAGGAATTTCAAATAAAAATCTTGTTTTCATTAATTTAGAGCAGAATAGCAATTGATTCTGTCAGACTTTAATTGAAGCACCTACTGCATGTCAAAACATTTTTTTTTTAATGCAGTCTTCATTTATAAAGTCAGAGATGAGTTAACGAGAGAGAGAGTGAACCTTCTGTTCCCACAAGCATACCTGAAGTTAGCAGTAGTCCACATTTTCTCTACAACCATCATCCCACACCACGCTATTTAAATTACCACAAGGTTGTAAGTGGTCTCTTGAGGCACTGCGTATGGTTGGCATGTTCAACAACTGCTACATTTTGTTGATTTTTGAGGGAGTATCCGGGAGCAATGGCTCAGGCACGACTGGGAGGGGATAATTACAGGGAGGTGCCCCTAGTCACATGGACACAAGCACCAAAGCAAAGGGTGGAAAGGAGCAGGAGGATTTTCAGATAGGTTTGGAAAGTCACACTGGACATGTTATCTTCCCCCAATCACACATTGTCCTGGAAATTAAGGAGAGAGTCCAGAAAGTAGCATCAGATATGCATGTAGAAAGGCTGGATTTCTATTTAAAATAAATAAATACTGATGTTTCCTGTTGAACCTGTGCAGGCCTGCACGCTAAGACAGCACTCTGACCAGAAGGTCAGATGCCACATTAGTCAGGAGAGTTACTGTTGCACTGCAAGATGCAGCAATTTTCACTGGGCCATCTGAGATATCTTGGCATCCAGAGAAAATTATTGAGTTGACATCTTTCATCCCCTCCCACCAAGTGACAACTCCCTTCCTCACCACAAAACAAGGCTTATTCTGGGGCTGACTGGACAAGAGAACTGCTCTTATTCCTGTGCATCTTCTTCCCCCACCTCCAATTCTGCTTGAAATGCTCTGACAGACAGTAATCTCCTTACATATTCTAACACAGCAACAACCAGAAAAACAAGAAAAAAAGTCATGAAAGCATTGCTCATTTAATGGGTCAGAGATACAGAATGTTAAAGTAACATGGTTCTAATGACATGTGTTTCTTTGCTCCTTTCAAGCAAAGGAAAATTACTGCTTTAAACTTTTACTTCCTTATTTTAAATGTTTTTACGTGTGTGTGTGTGTGCATGTATATATATGTATGTATATATATGTGTGTGTGTGTGTATATATGTATATAACAGTGAAATTTGGAAGTCTCAACAAAGTAGTGTGATATTTAAAAAGAAAAAGTTACACTACAGCACTACACTATATTTTTTGTCCAAAAACAGGAAAGAGAGCGCGCACACAACACAGGAAAGAGAGGAAGTACAATCTCAATAGCAGCTTCAGGTGCTCAGAGACCTTTAGATTGCATAAAAGAGACTGAAATGCTCTTGGTGAGATCTTATCTCCACTGAGGTCAATGATAAAACTCCTGCCGATCTTGTCCTCCAAATCTAGATGTTCTTAAAGTGCATGGTAATAATAGGAACAGAGCTGTGATCAACTTCATCTACTTTACCTGCATATTTTGTAATCTGTGGCTTTTTTCTGTGTATTAAAGGTGTTACAGATGTAAATAAAGGTCTACAGCATTAATTTCATGTGAGCATAGTTGAATCAAGCAGTTAGAACAAAATATCTACAAATGAAAACTTCCACAATTTTGAAGCCAACTTTTACTAATGTCTTTGCACATCTATAAGTATGCAGCTGTCAGTATGCTGATGGGGTTAGCCTGTAGGATCAAGGTCACTGCTACCTAAGCAGATAATTGAGGATCCCCTAACCATAGGGACTCCACATCTTTGCTCATGATCCTCCTGAGGGAGATTTAGGATGTGATCAGAGCTTGCTTTTCTCCAGTCTTTCCTAGTAGTGCAGTCAACATTTGGAAGGTTATCTGTAGTCATCACGGAAGCTGCACAACTTTTCACTGTGTGGGAAGCTAGCATACATCTCTCATGAGCTTAAAACTGCCATATCCATCTTAAGAGAGCCCCCTTCTATAATTTAGGATCTAATCCTGAATGTCTTGAGACATGTTTAATTGCCTGGATTATGGCAAAAATATACAAAAGATGGAGCACAGAGAAAATCAACAAGACTGTTTTACAGGATGTCCTACATGTAAGAACATATTTTGAATTCATAAAGCTTTACAGGGCTCACTAAAGATGTATGCATTAAAATACGTGAGCTGTGTATTTTTGTCCTTGATTGCAAGTTGTTTGTTTATGCAGCACTAACTCCATAAGAAAAAACAGTATCTAACTATATTGAGGAAACTAAAGTTTATGGCTTCCTGAACATAAGCGAGACGCCTGCACCATGCATAAATGAAGCGCAGTATATTTTTAGTGACTAGAGTCTTAGAGTGTACGTGTATATCTCTACACTGTGACCAACCTTCAAAGAAGCAGCAAGTAGAAGCTTTTTCTTTGGGAGCTGCAATGATGCAGAATAATTAATTCAGAACAAGGGCTTGATCCAAAGTCTGTAGAAATTTTTTTTCTCTCTCTCATGATAACACAGAAGCCCTGAGTTGCTGAGCATGAATTAGCTAGAGAAAAATTAGCAAAGCAATGGAAATATGGCAAACAACAGGAAGGTAGTTTGTTAAACCTTATATGCACTGGTACATGATCATCTGTAGCAGCATATTGCAGTCATTCAGACCATACAAAGCATCATGTCATCTGGCTTTCAGGGGTACAACATGCTCTAACAAAGCTGATACCCTTCATTATTTCATTAGCCATGTAGTCAGTCAGCAGTCTGACCCTTTGATTTATCCTTCCTCTCTGTATCACTACTTTACTGTAATTTCCTGATTAAAATAACAAACAAACAAAAACACTATAAATTCTGTTCTTTAGGGCTTCTTCCTTACCTGGCATAGATATCTGAGACTCAAGAGCAAAGTATTGAAAAGTCTTTAAATCTACTTTTTTCCCAGTGCACAGAAGGCATGGAAACTATGCATTTTGCTGTGAGCTTTGTGTTAGATCACACCTAATAAGTTCAACTCAGAAACAGGGGACTATAGGGCACCTTACCATCAGAAGGCAATGGAAACCCTCTTTGAACCTTCCACAGGTAATAAGAAATACTGCTTTTATGACCCTTAATAGGTTACAACCTGTCTCCTTTATACATCCATCTACAGGTCTATGAGTTTATCTTCTAAGCATCCAAAATTAAGCAATCCTTGCGCTTTCTGTGATATGCTACCCATTCACAAAGAAGAAAAGGCAAAAGCCAGGCTGTATCCAAGCCACGGTGTTATACAGAATAAGATTCTCCAAATATGTTTTCAGATCAGTACAGAGCAGAAAACACAGTACACTGCTGTGTATGTTATTTTCCATGTGAATGACAAACAATACAAAGCATATGTCCACTTTAAAATGACAAAGTCATTTTTCTTGAATAAAGTTACTTAACATGTTCACTGTGAAGTTCAGCAGAATTCCATTAGAGGGCATAAAAGAGTAGTTGTCTAGAGAGGGAAACAGCCTCAAGCAAATAAACTCTAAAGAAAATTACTGGAATAGAAATGAAATAAGAAAAACGTTTTCAGTAAATCACCTCTGTTGAGTAATCAACTCTGGATGGCAACTCTGCAAACCCACACTATCCTCCTCCTTCTCGAGTCTCCTGTCACTGCAGGGAATGAGTCTTTGCCACCAGCAAAAGCAGGATCAGGCCCATTTTTGACCAGAACCAATATTTAACTTTTCCTGGAATGTTTAAGTCATCTATAAAAGAAGACAAACTCAAAGGTTCAGAATCTAACTGCTGTGCTAGTGACATAGGCAAATCAGAGGGATTATAAATGCTCAGTACAAGGGGAGCAGCTGATGTCTAAAAGGGTCAGTAAAATAATAAGAGATTCACACCAGGAAACAGTCACAACAACACGTGAAATGTATTTTAAAGGCATTTAATAGATTTCTATTAACCCCTTGGACTGTTGTAAAAGGCCTGTGGAAACAGCAAGACGTGTTAGAGCAGAATCACTAGCTGTAGAGAATGTCACTTAAACAGAATTCCAGCTTTCTGAGACCTGGAGGAAAAGAAATGGTCCATCACAGGACAACCATCATTTCCTGTTACGGACCACAAAGCTGAGGTACAGTGATGTACGAGGAAATTATTTTCTGCACTCCACTTCTCCTGATGCTCCCCTAACTTTCAGCAAAAATTAAGAAGGTATTTAAAAAAAGAAAGCAGAGAAACCAAATAAATATATTAATTCATTTATATTCCTTTCAGTTGGGAAGGCACTCTAACCATCACCATTATCACCTCCAAATCTTAGAGATGTGGTGATTGCTTTGCTATTATTAGGCCTAGTTTTTTTCCTGAACATGTTGTACTTTCTTCCCTCAAAGTTCTGTATGAGCACATTTTTGACAGAGGCAGTCAGTCTATAATTGTTTACATTTTTAATCTCTGCCAGGAAGTAAAGTTAGAGTTATTCTCCTATGGAATAAGACGGATAATGTGATAACCTCCACTGGTATTGGTGGCCAAAGGAAGACTGGGTCAGGTGCCAGTGTCTTTGGTTCTGTAAATAGCTCTTTGAATGCAGTAAAATAAAAGTCCCTAACTGGAGAACACAGAAATTCCTGTAAGTCCATGGAAAAACAACACACTTTTTTAAAGTTCATTTTCCTCATCAACAAAGACAAATACAAGTCTTTGTTAATGGGAAAGCAATATCAAGTGGTTTATGTATGCATGTTGTCTATTAATCTATTAAATCTATAGAATCTATTAAACATCTTGAGCTAAGGAAAATTAAAAGTAATATTTCCACTCATTTTTACTGATGATTTGTACTCTGAGTTATATTTATTACTAGATGGATAATAGGTGTTAATTTCTGCCCAAATACAGCCTTAAGTTACAGATTTGATATGGTCACGATCCAAGAAGGTGCTTTCTGTGGCTGGAGGTTAGTATTGCAACACTTTTCAGGAAGACAGAAACATCCACTTCACCTATTAGCATTAATTCCTATTTAATTAGCCATTAACTTGAAAGGTGGTCAGCCCAGAAGGATAACCATGAGCTTGGATTCAGTATGTACAGAAGCCTGTCTTTTTCCAAATCTTCTTGCCATCACAAATCAGGGAATTTGACAGCATCTGCTGGTCTCCTTCACTATAGTGATTACCCAAATGATCACCCTACCTGTACTCTACCTTTCTACTAACTGCTGTCCTCTTGTGAGCATGTGTTCTAATATTACTGAATCCAGAGTCATTGGTGACTGTGAGAATCTGGAGTTTTTATTTTTTCTTTCAAGCAGAGAACAACATCTGCCTTATTAATAAGAAATAATTTGCATGGAAAGCTATACAAGATCTGTTCACGATAATTTTGGTGGTTTGTTGATGATCTATTTCATTGGTTCACAAGGGCAAAGGACAAAGCCACAAGCATGGTAACACCATCATCAAACATCTTTGGCAGAGTTTCTGCCAGGTGCTCACTGGCAGAAGAGTACTAAGATGCATCAATGCCCTTCTGATGAAAGCAACTGTGAAGGTCCCAGTACTACCCCAGAAGAAAAGAACATGGTCTGAAGACATGGAGTCTGCTTGTTAAAAAGGTATTTTATGAGACCCCAATAGTCAGAACCTGATAATTCTTATGAGACCCCAATAGTCAGAACTCGATAATTCATGAAGCATCAGGTTTCACATTAAAAAAAAATTGTCACTATAAATCATGATAATCTTGTTCCTCTCCAAATATCCCATCCCACTTTGAATCTTGTCTTCAGTTTTGAAGAAGTTGTCTTCAGACCCTATGACAGGAGTTCCACATTCAAATCACATGTGTGGTTGGGAAAAAGTATACCCTTCCTCATGCAGAACACTAAATCTTCCCAAAATACCAAGCCCCTCCAGTCTGAATTCTGATCTCTTAGCTTATCCATGATGTCTAAGCATTTTTGCCTTCCCTCTCTATTAGCAGTTGCAACAGAGGTGATATGTATCCCTAGATCAACAGACTGATAGACACAATTATTTCATTTTTTAGGAGTAATGAGGTCTGAACATCAAGGTAACTTTACTCCCATGGAGTGGAAAACAGACCCTGAATATGTGATATGTGGATTAAGAACATTAAGTTCTCAGGTTATAAGATTTTATTTCCTTTTTATATGACTTTTCTTTGCCTTCAGTTTTATATGTGATCAGAAGGCTTAATAAAAAATGAAAAAGTTTAAACTCCCCTCCTATTATTTACTTCATGCAGTCAGTATTCACAAGCATCAAAGCTTCTGCTTCAGTGCTGTATCAAAAACCATGAAGCTTTAAGGTTTGGCCAAAGAATCAACACAAGCCTAAAGCAGAGGCATCAACTCCTGAGACTGCTGACAGAATGGATTAAACAGATTTTTTAAAGCATCTTCAATGCTGTGGGGGAAAAAAGGGAAAAAAAGAAAAAAGAACACCTCAGTTCAACACATGCTTTTAAACTCAGAAAGCCAGCTTTTGTTAACTACTCACTATATCACCACTCAACAAATATCTATTGATAATATGACATCATCTGCTAAAGAAATGATTGCTCAAATGCTTAATCCTGTTTTTACCTAAAATATATTACAATGTTGGGCTAATCAGCTCGCGGTCTGACAAAACACAGAAACAATAGACAAAACAAAAACAGTAATGGAGTTTCATGACTGAGGAAATGTCATAGTTCTTCCATACAAATAAGAATACCTTTTGCATGGGGCTTTAACTCCTTTCAGAAGAAGAATATGATGCTGGAGGAATAATTTGATTGTAGTGTTGCACAGAATTGCCATACAGACTAGAATTTTCTTGCTTACTCATTTACTATTATCTGTATTAGTGCTAAGTGCTTCGTGTCTTAGTGATGGCTATCAAGGTTCTTTTTTTCGCGTTTGTCAGCAATACCATTACAGCAGCATTGTCCATATGGGGAAATTATGCTTTCACTTATGTCACTTGTCATGTTGCTGTTTCCTGGTTCTTGCTACTCTATCGGCTGTCTGGCTTCTCCATGCAAAACAAGATTGGCAACGGAACAAAACGCTCTCTCAGAGACTGCTTGTCTGTCTTTGGGGATGGAAACTGTCTACTGTCTGCTCACTAGTTGGGTTGCAGCACAGCTGAGGGTCAAACAAGAACACTACTGTCCTCTGTGTTACGAGGTGCCTTGTCAGACATTCGTTACTCGGTTCGGAAACCCACAAAAGGCAAAAAGGGATTCCTTTGAAGTAGATAACTGTTTTAATCCGTCTAATGTTCTCTGCTCTTGTATTTTATTGGTCCTCAACAGAACAATATAGACAACAGATAAAATATATAGAAAAAGTTCTTTTCAGAGTCAAGGAAGGCTCCTTGAGAGCTCCAGGTCTCCTTCACCGCGAGACAAGTTTCACAGACTGGGAGAAAGCTCTCCCCGCACATTGCCTGGGCAGTGTCAGAGTAGAGCTGGTGCCTGATAGAGTGAACTGCAGGTACAAGATTTGGATATGTCAGGCAGTTTCCTTCAGTTTTGGTGCACTTTATTGTGAAGCCATTCACAATTCACAAAACAGTTGGCATTTTCAACTGTTGGGTCGTTTGTGCTTTCCTAGCAATTCTCAGTCTTTGGAAAGAGCTAACGGGACTTAGAATCATGGAAATTCAAGCCTTAGCAGAATTGGGGAGGTGTTCTCTGCCAAGAATTAACAGAAACACAAAGCTGGGAGTTTTAGAGTGAAACGGTTGTTAAAAAGAGCCATTACACAAATTTTGAACACAGCATGCCCTAGCAGCTTAGAATGGAAGAAGATATGATACCCTGCTCTTCCTATGCATGGTTGCACAGGGAGAAGTGAGAGCGAAATCAAGGGCATGTATAGCCGTTTCAAGATTATCACGTAACCAAAGCTTCCATAAAAGTGGTATTGAACTAATAAACTAATCTACCTAACCTAAACTAATCTGAAGAGAATATTAGAAGTTAAAAGCTATAACATCTTTTAATCAAGCTTTTTACACAGAACCAAAAAGATGGGGTTTTATTTCAAGACAGAAAGTGAGATCTGCAATTATTCAGAAGTATTGAAAAGAATGTATACGGTTAGGCATGATTTATAAATACAGATGATAATGAACAAAAATAATATGTTATAATGGTTTAAAAATACATATATTGTTGTTCAAAGCAAGCTGAGTAATGGAATTTTAACAAATGCCACTTTATTATCATGTGACAGAACTTGGGACGTGCATTTGTGGTAATTACTAAGATGACTGTGACTCATAATTCCATCAGTCTTGAAGCTGATTCACAATCTGTGGGCCTGAACAAAAACAACTTTTATGGTCTTTTTAATCTTTGAATACTGGACAATAAAATACCACACTTCTTTTGACATAATGTCATGCATAAGATTATTTTTTCTGAAATTTAATGGAATTGTTATTTTTTGAAAACTCATTTCAAATTAAATAGATTCTTTCCTTTTGATGTAATCAGACAAGCATTTTATATTGAACTTGAAAAAAACTGCTGTTCATTTTCTCAAAGGACAACAACTTGGCCCAATGTTAAGTTTTGTAGAGTCTTGAACTTATTAACTGCCTTTTTAAAGCAGTGTTTGAGAACTGTTATCTACAATATTCCTATTTGACTATTAAATGCTTTCTGACATTTCCAGCCAACTGAATACTAAAAACTATTCAATCTGCTGCACTACCAGACAAGCACCTCTTTTCAGTAAGATCTGCTAGCTCACGTCATCCGAAGGTTTCCATGTGTTCTTTGTCCTTAAAACAGTGGTACGTGCTAAAAATGCATGAACTCCTGAAGTCTGGTAATGCCATTTGCCTCCTCCGATCCTTCACCTCTGTGAGGCAGATTCCTGTGCAAGCCCCTTGAAATTCATTAGTAATATATTTGCAGGGAAGCCTCCTCAGAAGACATAACTAATTTCCCTACTTATGCTGTTTATTTCTTTGTGAAAAAGAAGCAACATGGAAGCCAGACTTTATTTCTCTGTGACTAGAGCTTAGTTCTTGAGCATCTGATGAAATCTGGCTTATACGAGCAATACGCAGTTTGTATGACTTCAACTCACAGACAGTATCAATGAGTTTAGATCCATTCCTTCCATTCCTTTCCTTCCTTTAATATTTTATATTGGTTTACATCTCTGATCCAAGTTGCTTGTTAATGATAGATAATAATAAATAACAATAATTACACAACACTATTCACAAAGTGGCTTTTTAAAAACACCGATTTAGCTTTAGAGCAGTAGAATACATTGCTTTTACTTCTAAGCTCTTGCTCATAGACATAGATTTATTTATTTTTTTAAACAGCTCACTTTTCTGGGTAGGAGGAGGGAATCTCATTGGTAAAGGAAACAAGGAAACATTTTTCCTGCAGATATCTTTAGATCAATGGTCTATAGACTAAATATAATGACAGAACTTATATTTTTGTACAAACTTCAAATAGTCATATATTTCTAGAGAAAAGACATAGATCTGAACTCTGTATCTGAACTACAATCAGCATTTTCGAGCTGTTTTTTGATTTTTCAATGAATGCAGTGATTTCAAAGCCATCCTGGAATGCCTACGGGGTCTCATTTGACTGACAATGTTAACTTCCTGCATCTACCAATGATCATTCTTCTCTGGTTTGATTTGTGAGCATTTTGTTCTTCATCTTTAAGGATTCCTCTGTAGGACACAGAGTTTCTTTCCATTGTTTCCTAGCCAAATATATGAAATATGCTGACTTAAAACAACAATATACTAAAATACAGCTCTATCCAAGGACACCCAAGATGGTTTTGACTGCATTGAAGAACTATCATATAAGCTTCCTCCTTTCCCTCTCCTCCTATATACTGTTGCTACTGTATTCAGTAACTATTTCCACACTTGGATTAAATGTGAGCATCTCCTGCTCTGTAGAACTGCAATAAAATTTCAGATATTCAGGTATTTGAAGCCATAGAAGCCAGAAGTTTTCTTCAGGCAAAACAGCACATGTATGTATGTTAATTTAACATGTTCCAAATTTGGGACACAATTCCTCCCATTCATGTACCTCAGTTTTATATTGCTTCAATTCTGCCAGCTTTAGCAGAGTTTGCCTTGATTTAAATTGCTGACTAATAGCCTTGGCAAACAACCAAGGCAAAAAAAAAGGGGGGGGGGGGGCAAAAAATAATAGTCATATTTTATTACATGCATTGTAGCACCAAGTGCTAGTTCCTCACTTCTGATGACCTTGACTGTTATGATGTTTCCCATAAATGAAGGTGACACAGGATAGAGAGATTGACTGACTTCAGCTAGTAGACAGCAAGCTGACAGTCTGCAGAATGGAATGGAAAGCATCTAAGCCCAGGGGTTTGAAATGGTAAAGCTGCATTTGTGTCACTTTTTATTGTGCAATGCATATACATCACACTCCGAAATACATTCTGTAATGAGCAGAAAACCTGCTGCATTTTGTTTTCATCTTTTTACTGATCCTTTTTTAAGTATCTTTCTTCTTTGCAAGGTTCAGGTGTATGGTGACATAACTGCCACAATTACAGCTGACTCTGCTAAGTGACAGGGAGGAGCTGCAGATGAGCAGGGTCTCACCGGGTGTGATCAGCATATCTAGGATTTAAATATCTGGAAAGAAAACTGATGTGCTTTAGGCTACAACCAGCCCTCATAAACATACAAGTGTGATTCCACTGAAGGCTCTAACATTACACCAGCTTTGCCAATAATGAGGTTATCTGAAGAGCTCAAGTTACTTAAAATGCAGCAGCCACTTAAGCTACCGTGCATTAAACTCACAAGCTACTACGGTATCTGCCTGCCTCCTCATTGATTATCTGTTTATATTTAAGGTCTTGCTCCTCATCTTCCAAGTCCTCTATTAGATTAACCTAAGTTACCACAGATGACATCCCAGGATATCAACAGTGCACCAAATGCTCTAGAGCCCAGGACAAAAACCAAAGTCAGGAGTACAGAAGACAAGGCTCTCCTGGCCACTCATCCACCATGACATATTCTCTTCCTAAAAAAAATGCCATCTGGGAATCCCAAAGTTATCAGATCAAAACATAAAACCCTCTCCTTAATGCAGCCTTCCCTTAGTACAGAAGATGAAAAATACAAAATCCTGATGACGAGGAGGTGATGAGAGAGTTACGGAGCTTTTTAATGTGTTTACTTTTAGACTCTGGAATGTGTTCACGCAGCACAATGTTGGAGTGTGGCAAAAATGCTTCGGCAGGCAGGGAGGTCATTAATGGCATGCTTGTACGCTGAGAAGAGACTAAACATGGAGCAAGGCACAGAGGGATGAGGGACTGTGCCTCGCTGTACAAGTGACTTTGGTGGTCTCCATCTTACACTGTGCTCAGGGTGGTCTTACATAAATTAGCAGTACCGGCTTTGGCTAGTGAAGCTTTTCATGCTTTGTCTCTCATCAGATAAAAGGTAAATTCTCAGCTTCAAAAGCTGTGACTATCTGTGATCTGGTATTTCCTGTGCCATATATTTTATGTCTTAAGTTCTACAGGGCAAAAACAATGGTTATATACGAAATACAAAGGATAAGTAATGATTCATTATGCTGTTTATTAGGCTCGATTAATCCAATACTATTCTATTTTGTGTATAGTCACACACTCACTGTATAATTTGTTTATACATATTCATCAACACCAAAAAAACTTAATTTTCATGGTGTATGAGCGCAAAACAAGAATTATCTGCAAAAATTTTTAAAGTTTCATTATTGCTGCTGATGGTACACCTGGCATTAGAGTAAGAGGTTAGGAAATGCTGTATAAATCACTTAAACTATCTACGACTAGAAATAGCATGATAAACTGACTACAGTACATTGACAAAACAGTAGAGAAACTGCTCAGAAAACATTCTACAGATTCCTATTATTCTTATGTTATTCTTACACTTCACTACGCATTAGTTCCGGTCCTTTTTCGAAAAGCGACAGTTTTGTAAGAATTTCACTCTTGAGGACTCTCAGCAGTCATGAGCAGGTTTGTGGGCCAATAAAAAGCTGAAACTCCTACTCTGTTGGTCATGGGAAAGTAGAACACCTAAGATAAATTGGGTGTGTTTACACCACAGACTGCTGTACTGTGGAGGTGTCTCCACATTCTCTGCACTCATTTAAAATTAAACAGTCTCTACAATGATTTAAACTAACTTAAAATGAGCTTAGTCTTGTATCATTTTAGCTCTGACTTGTCCTGGCAGCTTACGACATCTGATCTATTTCAATCACTTTCTAACTTACTAATTGTCAAATAGATGTAAGCATGAGGTAAGATTGGATTAATTTTGTGTTCTCCACCTGGGATCTGTGTTCTCTGTATCTGATTATGAAGAACAGTTATTGGTAAAGGTCTTGAATCTGCAAAATTGAACCTGCTTAGCCTTACCTCCCTGATCAACCCTCCATGGAGTTTCTCAGGAGGACACAGTTAAGCACATACTTGCATATTCCCAGGACTCAGGCCTCCACAGTCCCCATATTTCCACCATCTATTTCTGGTTCTGTACAGTGCTTGTTATATCTCCTCTAAGATTTAAAGTGAGCACATATTCCAGGCATATAATTAAACTAGGGACTAAATCCTAATTTCAGGTAAGTCAGCGTACAATGAGAGTAATGTAATTGAGATAAGGCTGCTGATTTCAAGTGCACTACTCTGGATTTTTACTGGCGTAGCAGAAATTAAAATCTGGCCTACCGTAGCTATTGTTTTGTATCCTGAAAGAAGCTTCTTCACAGCTATTTTCCTTCGCATTGATAGGGCAGTAAATAAGTACTTAGCCCACAAGACGAATACAGTACATGAAATACTTTGTCTTTGTATGCTTTCTATGTACGTAGCCTAATACAAGTATAGAAATGGATTAGGCATTCCTCTTTAGTTAAAAGATATATCAGTGCATAAAGTCACAGTCTGGGTTCATTTAGCCTTTTCATTTGTAGTGCTCCATATTACATGAGTGCAGATCTATTTGAATCTCTTTAATATTCATGATCCTCTCACCAGTCTGAGTGAAAGAGATAAAGCTTTTGATAGCAATCTCAGCAACTTGATTAACAATGCACTAATCATCACTACCATTGACCTGATTCAGAAATGTTTTCAATTCATCCATCACTTTATAACCAAAGATGATTGCATTACCTTACCATTTTTTATTTAAATAAAACCACATGAGCTGTAAATATCTTGCCATTTTAACTAAATGCACCTTGATACTAAATTAATTTATTTTTAAAACTAAATACCAAAATGACCTATAATAACCAATTAGGGCAGGAGCATAGGGAAAGCGTATCACAAGTGGTCTGCAATAAAATCAATTCACTTTGACTTCACATCAATAAATGTTAAATTGTGCCAAGGAATTAATTTTGCAATAAATTGTTATTGTTGTTATAAAATCTAACTAACGCATATTACCAGGAGTAATTATCCATATATCAGAATGCATTGAATGTAGAGTGTGCACTATAATTACTCCCAAAATTGCTTATCATTCAAATGGTAATTTTAGGGATAATGTTTCTTTAACTATAACTTTATAAATTTCATCTGAATTTTATTTTTTAGCTTTTTCTTTACTTAACACTGTAAAGGAAACAGAAAATGGATGGTGAAAAACATAACAGATAAGTATCCTATTGCCATTTAATCAGTATTCCTTACTTTCATTGCTAAATACGGTAATGCTGCAACAATAGTAGTGAAGTAATATACCCAAGGAAACATTTTTGGGTGGAATTTTCATTATGAATGTGATGAAACCTGTGTAATGCAGAGACAGTATGAGTCACCTTTAAAAGTTTGAGTTGCTATTAACTCTACAAATGAATAGGAATCTGTAAGTCTATTCATTGCAATAGGCACGGTATAGTACTGGTAAAAATATTAGCATCCACCTCTGTGTGACTATCATATCTATAATGTGGATTAAATACTATTATTAGGTGTTAATTTTTGATACAGTTCTGATATTTGTGTTCAGCCTGAAACTCAGTCTCACAGAATTGGTTCGTAATCAAAATATCAAAAAAAAAAAAAAAAAAAAAAAGAAGAAGAGAGAGAGAGAGAGGAAAGAAGAGAAATAAATCCTCTTGCTTGGTTATACAGCTAGGCAGATGAGGAGTTTCCTGTCCTCCTAATGTTTTGCAGGTCACAGATATCATCCCAGTGGTGCACTGGGACTTATTCAAGACTATGACAAACTAAAGCAGTGTGCCCCTGCAGAGCACTGGCAATCATCCTATTGGGTGGGTAATTCTCACTTGTGATGTAGGAGAGGTAAGCAGAGATTCAAGCCACTACGTTATTTTTCTCTTTCCAGACCTGGGACCATTCAAGGGTTAATTCCACAATGCAGATATCCTGTTTATAGTAATTCTTAAATTCTGCAATTAAATTGTAATTCCACCGAAAGAAGGAAATGTTTAGGGGCAGAACATGCAGAACTGGGGTCTAAGGTATCAGACATTAAACCACTAATACGTAGGTACAGTTCCTACTAGTATCTAATTGCTCTTTGATGGATTAAATCTGATTTGGTGGAGCTCATTTAGTTTCATCATCACTATTTGAACTAACTTACAAATTTTTGGTATTCTCTGCAGAGAGGGCAAGGGGTCTGAATTTTTTTATTCATAGAACTGGTCAGTGTAGTTCAGACATAATGACAATTATAAAAGAAAGAGATTAGGGAAGATTGCTCAGCTGGTGCTGCTGTGTGTGTGATGAAGCTCTTCTGTGCAACGGGAACTTCAGTCTATGCAACTGCCATTTCTGTCTTTTTCCACATGTAACAACTATGAAAAGGAAAAGACCAGTGAAACGGAATGGTCCTTTACATGTTCAGAATCAATTAAGATGAACTTCATTTTTTCTTCTTATGAAATGACATTATGCTACTGAATATATGTTTTATACAACCTTATTTTACTAACTACATATAGTAGCTCAACTCAGATGAGAAGGCTTTCCAAAGTATTTTATAAAGATAACTTGGAAAAATAATTGTGAAGTGCCTTAGATGAAAATATTTAGATGTTGGGAGCTAGGGAATTTAGTTTCATCTGAAAGTATTTTTGAAGATCAACAAACCATTTGGTTTTCAAATATCTTTAACATACATCATGACAGCATCTTCTAACATTTTCTTTATTGCATTAGATTAGCTGCTGATGTCTAAAAACGCAATGTGCTTGAAAGAACCAAATCCTTGGCAAGAATTGATTATGATCACGTAAGCACAGTTTCCCTCTGGAACAAAAAGAGCGCATCTCGTAATTACGAAATGGGTGAGCTCACTGTTATTCCTTGTAATTTGCAGTTGTGAAGAAACATTTCAGGCACGAGCAAAGCATTTTAAACTGTCTGGAATTTCATTGTGGACAATACGGCGTAACAAGTTGTGCATGGGAAACCTCATACTTCATTTTGAGCATTCAGTTTAAGCCCACCAGCTGGGTCCCTGTCTAGATCAGCCTGAGTTGGGCACGTGGTGCAAGTCAGAACCACCCTCCAGAAGCACACAGGGAAGCTGGCTGCAATTAGGCACCATATGGCAGATCAAATTTGATGATATGAGTTTTACAGTTATTGACTTTCTTTGTATATTTTTTTCTGGATATTATTCCTTACAGAAAGTTTGTACTCTCAAAGATGCCCAAGGGTTTTGTAAACCAGATGCTGTTAAGTACTTTTGAAGGTCCTGACACAATAAGTTATTAGGAATAATAAAGTGACATTTTGAGATTGCAGTACAAAGAAAAAAGTTAAAAAGTTAAGATAACCTTGAGACAGATATAGTACTTAAAATAAAGCTCCTGTATGTGAATTAGAGAAATATACTTTTCATTTCCAGTAGATGCTCATGATTAAATTGCTTTTTAGGTGTGAAAAATAGTTTCTTTTCATATTACTTTTAAGACCCTTCTGAAGTGAATCATTTTTATCCAGTGTGTGATTTTTTTAATAGATGAACCACATTTAATTTTGATAAAGAAAAATTGTATTAAGCCTAGCCATTTAGTACTGAAATACATGGCCTAGAGAAATGTTATTTTAAAGCTGTTTGCCTTTTAAATTGTAACAGTCTGTATATCTATTTGTCTAGACTCCATCAAGGGTACTATTGTAGCTGGAGGCATTGGTTTGAAGAAGACTAAAGGGCTACATCATGTCAAAGCCTCAAGTAGGAATTATTGCCTTTCTTGCCTCAGTTCACAGCTGTATTATGTCACCAAATCACATCACAGTGTAATCAAAGATGAATAAAATATTTTTTTTCTTTACCTTAAACGCTTTCCCTGTCAATTACAATCAAAGGACATGATTTCAGGTCTGTCAGTTTGCTGGGTTCTCTCCTACTGATGACTCCAAAACTGTAATCTGCTAAATATAAAATGAATCAGAGAAGTCTTAGAATGATTCTGCTATTAAGAAGAAGAATGTTTTTCTCCCATGGGGGACAGGAAAGTAATTGGTCTTTAAAGAATGAAATCAAAGATGTTAAAAAATGACCTTTTTTGGTCCTTTCCTCTCCACTTCTGTCTTTTTTTTTTCTTTTTTTCTCTGTACTAACCCCTCAGCCATTCAGCATTTGCCTCTTAGGAAGATAGATATGAGTATTCTAATCAAATCTGTCCAGTTTTGTGCACCATCGGAGTAAACATTTAACTGGCATCTTGTTTGCTACATCACAGTTTTGTTTTTTTTTTTTTCCTCTGTATTATCGTCAATTAGGTGCTTTGTAATCGGCAGGCTGTACGCCTGCTGCAACTCCAACTTCTAGGCAGTTTACTGGCTTGATTACATCATTAACCATAATCAAAAACATTTCCCCAGAATGATTTTAGCTTGGTAGTAAGGATTACTTCCTTTGATCTCAGTAGCATCATTTTACGATAGGTTGCTCCTCATTTACACTACAAATGCTGGCACAAATGAAAGTGGTATCTTCACTAGTAATACCAGACAAAATAAAATAACTGGTTCAGCAGCCATGCCAGGTGCTTTCATCGACGAACAGTCACTTTCTTCTTGTATGAAAATTCTATGTATATACACATATATGTGTGTGTGTGTGTGTGTTAGTCTGCGTACTGCAGTTTCCTGTTGTATATTTTTACATTATACTTAACAACATGCCCCTTTACAGTATTTAAAATGTGATAAAAAGTGTGTCACTAGATTATAGCCTTGCAAAATTTATTTGGTCCCAACAAAAAATTTGCACTGCCTGCATCTAGACCAAAAGTTTATTTTAGTGCACTGTCATCTCGGTAAAAGCCTTATAGACAGCATACTTACTTTCTGTGATTTCTAATGATACGTGTTATCATTGTAGGGCTATTTTGACAGGTATCCTCTGATCAGTTACTCACACTATGAAAGCACTGAGTAGCCACCAAAAATCTAAAATTGAGGTAACAGGCTTACTT
Source organism: Rhea pennata (assembly GCF_028389875.1). Taxonomy (NCBI): domain Eukaryota; kingdom Metazoa; phylum Chordata; class Aves; order Rheiformes; family Rheidae; genus Rhea; species Rhea pennata. Next base: position 16,170,456 of record NC_084671.1, on the reverse strand, counting down.
AGTACAGTGAAACTATACATGTGCTATTCTAGAGCATTAAAGGCAATGTAACAGATGCATATAACAAAAATCACTTTTGATCTGTACTGTCTCCAGGACTGAGCTAGAGCTGACCCCTGTAGGTGTAACAGATCAAGCATGTTCAAAAACCATTACACTGGTGATGCCCTTGATCTCTCCTGAGCTCTTCCTGTGATGTTTTACAGTTGCGGCTTTTGGTCTTTTACGGTAGATCTAAAGCTTTCTGGGGAAAGTTGGGAAGCGTTGTGTGGCCTGCAGCATACTCTGAAGGGATTGCAAAAGGAATAGATGTTTTGTGGACCTCTTTGAGCTAAGCATCTATGTTTGATTTCTGGCAATTAGGACTGATGTCCCAGATGGTGTTGCTCAGTCCCACATCTCCATATCACTACAATTCAGCAGCTCCATGTACTGCAGGGGCACAGACAGGGACACAGAGGCTTTCCACAACCTCTCACCTTTCCTTATTAGAGTTGCACAGTCAGGAGCACAGGCAGCACTTAAAGAATGCAGGAAAAGCTGTCTTTCTCAAGGATTTATCTGGGCATTAGAAGAAGAATTTGAAAAACACTGTGCCTCAGTGTTCTAGAAATCTGTCCCTTTTCTGCTTCTCTACATGCCATCTCTTACTTGTTAGGAGATTTTTGCAGTTGAATAAATTCCCTAAAGTCTTACTACTTTATTACTTTTTTTTCCCCCCATCTCCAAGCCAGAGTGCTGCACTTTACAAAGGTCTAACAGACACTTGTCTTCTGTATGCCTGCTTGAGGAGCAATAGAAAAGGAAAGGAAAATTAGTGTCACCTTCTTGTTGGTTACACCAGGGAAATCTGCTCAACGTTCTTCAGTTACTGATGGTTTTGTAGACTGTAATGCTAGCCCAAAAGAAACAGCATAAAAAATCTGCAAGCTCAGACTCTGCTGAAATTGTTGCCAGCTTATGCCATCCACAATGGCAGAGAAGCAGGGTTTTCCAATGATACACTTTAAATTTGGTACAGAGATGCCAGTGAATAAAGGACAGGTAGTGACAGGACCTTTCCTTGGCAGGTGGTGAAGTGAGCCATGATGCGCTCAGATGGATATTCCCTAGCTATTCAGAAAAAGGAAAACAAATATGGTCTCCAGTGGCCAGGTCTAAAATGGTCACTGCCTAGTAATGTGATGCATTACACAATGCACAAACATGAACACACAGGAAGCAGACTGCCTACATCCATCAGCCTAGTAAATGCCTCCAGATTAGCAGAAATATTTTGAAATAGCCAATAATTATAAAAGAGTTGCTTGCCATTGCATAATTATTTTATAAACCACATAACATACAACTGTTACTTAGTCACAGAGGCCCTCTTCACACTGTACCATATGGCTAATGGCTTCTATCACACATCACACCATACTGAGTATTCCTTCTCATCGTACTGTATTGGCTACTGTCTCAGTTTACTGTTAATGTCTGTGTTACCCTTTCACTGCATGTTTATTTTATGAAATTGTGGCATCTGTTTTCGGTGTTTATTCTAAAATGACAAAGTGCTACTTTTCCAGTCCTAGCCTGAAAATTACCTCAATATTAATTTCCCAAGGTAGATTTAAAAATATATTTTTGTTGTCTTTTTCCTTGTCTCTGACAAACAACTTTTGGTCTTTTTTGCATTTTGATTTACAGCATGGAATTTTTTGTTTGTGCAAACATTATGTTTCACCTACTTTCATCAAATTGCCAAAATACAAAAATACACAAAAAAACCCTGCACCCTGCCCACAATTTGGTCTTCTGAAGCCTCTAACAGAGAAACTCTGCACTGATCTTGTTTCTAAAGCTCTAAATACTGGGAAATAAAACATAGCTAGGGAGTGATTGTTGTCTTGGATCTAAATGGTATAGATAGACCAACGTCTTTCTAGAGCTAGACCAGCTGTAGTGGATTTGTCTCAGAAAGAGAAAGTTAAAGTGGGCCACCAAAACAGAGCAAAGTAGTTAGCTATTATTTAAGCAGTGTGGATGATCAACAGTCCCATGCTGATGCTTCCTGTCTGGAAAGGCTGTGTTTAACGGTGTAGACAAATCCAAAAATCTGATTTGTTGCTCAGTGAAGAAGTGGGACTTTATCTTCAAAAGGTTTTCAGATGAGAACCAAGGTGCTAATTTTTTAGGGTTATGCATGAAAAAGTATGTTTCCTACTGAAATATTATTAGCATGAATACTATCACATAGCAGAAACTGAAGTAGCTAGTGTGAACTTAAAACTCCTTAAGCTTTCAGGGATTAATATTGGCCAAAGTCAGCCAAACTCTGATAGGACTCAAGATCTGTTAACTATAAGCAACTGAAAATGCTCTTCAGCCAATCTTACACACATTCAGCATATACAGCCTCCACTGCCTTTAAGTGATGCGTTAAAGGTGGAAATACCTAAAATACTAAAATATTCTATATTCATTTTTATGCTCACACCAAACACAAATAAAAGACAAATAAAATTCCTTCTCTTCTCTTGAAGATAGAGAATAGTGGCCATTACTGAGCTACATGAAACTCCTAGTATATTTTAAGCGCTATTTTTTAAAAACAAAGGTTTTTAAAAGCTATTTTAAATCATAAATATTTTAAAAGATGAAAATTCAACTAGCAGTTTAATTGGAAACAGTCAATGACAAAGAGTAGGTCTTCGGAAAAATAGAAATTCTCAAATCCAAAGTTTAAATTTCCACTTTGGCCAGGCACAGGGCCAGGACTCAAAAGTAGCCAAGAGTATTTTTCCTAACACCACAAGTTCTCAATCATCTTTTTAAAATCACTTCTACAAGCAAAGGTATACATATGAGGAGAAATTCAAATGGTTTTTTTTTTTTTTTTTTTTCCCAGTGTGGTTCACTGATGATAACTATAGGTGCATGTTGTGCAGCACACTTCACCTTGTATGGTTTCTGTGTGCTTCTGCATCTTTACTGATAACTCAACTCTTTCTTGGCAGCTGGCATGCCTGACCAGAGATGATATGTTCCAGGCTTGAGCTCTTCTGTACACTGCTTCTCCAACCACATTCTTATGCCTTCAGTGCAACCATGAGAGCACTGAAGACATAAGAATAGTCTGTGTGGAGTCTTCCTGAGACAGAGAAATGGGTATTTACCTGCGACTAAGGTACGACCAGCTCCCATGGCAGGATCATGTAAAGTCTTTTAACAAGCTGCTGGCCCTCAATGTGAGCCTCACTATGAGATTGTGAAGTCTAGTTTTAGCATGATCCTGCTCTTTTTAAGTTGGTGACATATTTCTCAAGTATTTTGGTAGGAGTAGAATGAAGTCTTTAGCAGACAACTCCCTTTTGAGTTCCTCGGTGTCCATTTACTCCAGTAAGAACTTCCCGTGCGTGGCATCCTGTAGGATCCATCATCTTGGCCCTGCATGGTCTCAGGACTGATTCACATACAGCTCAGAGCTCAACTCTTCTCTCAGCAGTTTCCCCTGCAAAAAACCCCGTTCTGTCACCTGGACCAGCACTAAAATTAGTCTGCACACTCAGACTATTTGCGGACAGATAACACATTTACAGAGAGCTAATTAGCATACAAGCATTTGCAACACATGGCAAAAAATCACTCAAATTTGTTCACGTATTTTTGAACCTGTCTCTGCTTCTCATGGTGTTCCTCAGGCATTTACAGTAACTGATACCTAGTGAAAGGGAAGAAGGCCCCATTCCAGCACAGGAACTCTCTGCTGAATACGGCATGCAGCAACTACAGAGCCTTAACAGCTTCTTTATAAGCTTTTTAATTGACTTGTTCTAGTTTAAAGTGTCTTGTGTTATCTTTTGCTTGTTTTTTCCAGATGTCATGCTGTGATATTGCCTCAATGAAGCAAAGACAGAATGAAAGTCATGCACAATGTGTGCAAGCTAAAGTAGAGGATTCCCCTGTATCAGTCTGCAGACACAGAGCTGACTACACTTCCACTCTGTCATTTGGAAAATACTAACAACGCAAGGAGACTAAGGTGGCAACAAGGAAGAAGCGTTTGTGACTGATGCAAGTGCCTGATGGACACTTATAGAACTTTAGATGCAATTTCCTTCAAAGTTACCGTATCCTTGAATTTGTTTATTACTTATTAACATGATTCAGTGTTTGCTGAATCGACAGCATGGAAATTTTGTTAACTGCATTGAAATAGATTCCCACAGTAACCTCATACTGACATTAGCATCACCTGATTATTTTCTTCCTATCAGATGTATCTCTTATACAAAAAGTTATATTTTATTCTAAATTCAGTATGAAACTCATCCACTTTACAGTTTCCCAAAATAATACAATAAAAAGATTTTCTCTCTTTCATCAAGGGTACCTCTGCAAATCTCTGAAAGTTTTGAAATGCAATAAAAGAAACTAACTTGATGCTCTTTATTGTATACATAGGAAGAAAGAAACAACAGGAATAGAAAGTAAAGTAGTATATTTTTGGTTTTTTTTTTTCCAGATAGTCTCAGGCAAGTAAGGGAAGAATCAAGTTAATAGCGTATTATCCAGACAATCAAGTGCCAGCATGTCTTTCATGAAATGAAGATTCATAAGCCAATAGATAATCTACATAATATTAAAAAAAAAATCAGATGAAGGTCTCTCAAAAGTGACAATGGAAGACCCTTATATTAGCAGTGGACTATTGGCTTCTTGAAAAAAAAGAAGCATCTTTATAGGTGACATTTTAGTCTGCAGAAACATGGAGCTAGGCTTTACAATGTTTGATGTCACAGATTATGGAATCACCTGTGAAAGAAAGTTTGACTTTTACCTTTTGATTTCCTCTGCATCTGTGATATTTGAATTAAGGGTTATTCAGAAATTATGCCTCATTTCCTTCCATACCTCCATCTTCAGACTGCTGTCAAGTATTATTTATTAACTCTATTATAGTACCACATGGAGACCCTAATCAAGATTATGCCCCTACTGCGTTAAGATTTTTACATTACAAAAAAAAGATAATCCTTCTCCCAAACTCTTACATCAGTATAAGTAAAAGATGTAGGTGGACAGGATAATTAAGTGACTTGATCCATTGCTCAACTGGTCATTGATCGCAACCAATAATATGTCAGTGGCAGAGCCAAGACTAATCTAGTTTTCAAATTTCTAGCCCCAGTCAGCAAGGATGTCACAGGGATACTCTAGGATGACAGTAAAAAAGTACAATTTTTTTTTTTTTTTTTTACAAGAGGGAGAAAGAGAACAGTTTCACAGCTTTATTTCATTATTTTTAATAGATAACTGAACTTTCTCTTTGGACAGATGTCTCTTTAGCTTGCAGAAATAAAATATAGTGTAAATGCTTGATGATAGGAGAAAGAAAAGCAAAACTTAGTAAAAAAGTCATTATCAGAAAAGCAAATATCTGTTCTACAAGGTTCTTCCCCTTTCAGGGCCAAAGATCCACTATTTTTCTCTACTATCTCCACAAAGGCCATAGTTCATTATATTTTAGACAAGATGGAACACAAGATCCCTTGGTCTTACTGACCTAGTAGAGCAACAAAAATGTTCAAAATAAAAGAGGTTTGGTTACCCTGAACAAGAAAAATACATCCCTTTCCAGATTCATCCTCTGAATTTTAAGGCTCTGTATTGACAGAGTAGCAGGCAAACTGGAGAATCTGTCACTATTGTGACAATATACTTAACAACTAATGCATATTAAGAGGAGCTATACTTAGTGCTCAGTATGTTAATCTGAACTATAGAAGTTGCTGAACTCCTTGATGTTTCCTCTGTAACAGTGAAAAATAGTACAGAATGGTAGGTACCAATTATAGCTGAATATAAACTGGTGACTATCTTAACTATGTTATAAGAGGGCATAATTATTGGAAGGAAACATCTAGCTCAGATGTCTCAGAGTTGCCACAGTGAACTGGAAATGGCCAAGTCAGACAGAAACAGCAGCAACCACAGTTGGGATGGTCATTGAAAACTATCTCCACACCAAGACCCAGCAAGGACTAAGAAATTCTTTCACAATACAATGCCTGTTAAATAATTCCTAGAGTAGCTCAAATTACTCTAGACCTTTGAGATAAAAATCACATAAATCATATTGCCTATCGCTAGGTCTAGGCATCTGCATTTAACAAGAATCTCAAAACCTTTAAAAGATGAATTGTGACTGAGATATATGCAGGCTGAAGAGCTCTTCAGAGTCTGTTCCAATGAAAATATTGTCTAAGTACATAAGCATTAGAGCTGAACAAATAATTCTCAATGAATAATTTATCTGATTGATTTCCTCTTTTTCTTCTCTCCCTCTTCAGAGGTTCTGCATGGACAGAACAAACAATATATTGAATTTATTCATTATTTGAAATTATTCACAATCTTGCTCAGTGAATAATTCTAGGCCTGAAAATCCTTTGAACTGTGGACTTTGAGTAGCTAATTTGCAGCTCACACCGTAAAGTATGTAATAATGAACTAACTAGCTAGCCAAGCACAGTTTTTAATTGCAAGAGTCTGACATCTGAATGAGCCCTGTTTGAAATTCAGTTCAGTAAGTGTACAGATGCTCAAGCTAAAAAGTCATTTTTCACAGGCATTTTCCCTGCTCAGTGCAAGCGTTCCAAGCTGACTGAGGTTTTGGGCCTCAAAGAATCCGGAGGATATAAATTCCTGGTTTACATAGTTCTGATAGTCCCCCTTTCTTCTAGGGAACCTTAGTAATAAATAGGTGACCTAAGCAGGTATTCAGCAGCAGGAACTTTCAACTTAGTATGAAAATGTATAATAATAAGATTGATAATAAGGTTCATGTGCCATTATTTGCCTTAGCTCGCTCAGACGAAGCAGATGAGGGAAAAGAGTCGCCTCAGACAAGTGAGAATACTGAGGTGAGTCTGGCAAGTCTCCACAGAGTTAAACAGTCATTTTTCCTGCTTTCATTCTTCACTACTTAATTTGTCCTTGACAGAATCATCGGTTTCAGAAGTGAACAACTTCTGGGTCTCCATATCACTCTTCCCCTTGAAAGACTGGATGCAGAGAGCTGATCAAAACAGAGGGCAGTTAGGCAACCAGAGTAGGATTTCAAGAAAGGCTTTAGCAGGCTTTAAAGTATTTCAGCTAGGGGCTTGCTGAGGTCAGAGACAGCATTAACTGGAATTTGTCTGCCACTTCTTTGGAGTTTCTGGGTATCCCTAGAGGCTTTCTCATATCCTACCTTTGAACTTCAGACTTCTAGCGTGCTGGTGTATATCTCATTCCACAATTTTGATTGTGAATCTAGCCAAAGAAAGAAGCTAGAGTTTATTTACCACCCATCAATCAGCAAATAAATTATTTACAGATGTGTTCATTTATTTTACTCTTTCATTTATTTACTTATGACTACAGCAAATACCACTACCAGACAGTGTCCAGATGGAAAACAATTACCTCACACTGGAATCGTATGCTTCCTAAGAGAGCTTGAGAAACTTTTTTGAATTTTGATCACTTAGAAATACTTAGAAGCAAGTTCAGGCCTGTTTTTGCAAGAAAGTCCCTTTTGGATACAGTTGCTATTAAATCTTTCTGATATGTCAATAAAAAAAGAAAAAAAAAAAAAAATCAACCTCCAGAAAGAGGCTGATGCTGAGAGTCCAAATTGAATGGTAATCCTGTGTAAGTGGCAGCTCAGGAGCAGGCTCTAATCCTCTGAAAATTGCCCTGTGCACCATGTCAAGTGCAAGAGTAACCAGCCCAACATTGTTTATCCAAATACGCATCACCTAAGGCTCACTGTTTTGCTACACCTAGTATGTCATAATTTTTTAGCAAAGGAAGAGTTTGCATCGTCTTACATTGAAAAAGAAATATTTAGACTAGTATTAGCAGATCAAATTTGAATACTTTTGAATTTGAAAACTTTACATTATCTGAATTTGTTTAATAAAGTTTAACTTTACAACTACTTATTTTAACTACTGAGTTACCCAATTGCTAACTCTATATTCTTCACTGGCATCTCACACTATTCCCAAATCCAGGGAAATAACAGTTCTGTAGTAATATCCCACCAATTCCAGTACCAGGAAGCTGCAGTACGAGACCTTCTTCTCCACATCTCCAGACTATGCTTGAAACAAAATCTAGCCTATCATCTAGATCATTAGAGTTAAAAACCCTACAGGCCCCAGCTCAAATGGTAGGAACGATAGCTTTCACCTGTACTCCTCCAAATCCAGATGCACTGTTATTTACTCCTGCTGTGGCATTGCATTTTGAACTTCATGTTTCACTGGGTTATGCCTTCACAGGCAAAATAGATCCCTTAGAGTTCTAGAGAAGAATTAAATTCATTCAATTTCCAGGCACCTTTTAAAGATGTTTTCCTTCCTAGATTTTTTTTTTTTTTGCTTTTTTTTTTTTTGCTTTTTTAAAAAAATCTTGTCTCCTTCTGTTACTTCTCTCAGCTGATAGAATTTGATACAAAAACCTTGCAAGAACTCTCTCAAGGAATTATTAGATGACAGTTTAAAACTGAATGCAGTGTCTGAGTATTTAAATAAATAAAAATTTAGGAAACTATATTTTAAAAAGAACACAATCATGTACTAGAAAGAACTGTACAATCTTCTTGTTTAAATAAGAGACAAGAAGATGATCAACATTGAGTCTTATTAATAATAAAACTGGAAGTAATAACTATGGAACTAATCTATCTTGCAGGGAACAGTATGTTCTTGTATTTCCTGTCTTGGAAGGAGGAGTAGTTTTTTGCCACAGAAATTGCTTTCTACATCCAAAAAGATGGGTTTCATCAGAAAGCTTATTTCTTGTTGTAAAGCTGAAATATTCTGTATGCTTGCCAGACATCATGAAAAGCTAGGTTTCTTCATATCATGGAGTATGAGTCTCATTAATGGGACAGGGAAGCAAGATATTAAAGCCTTAAAAATCCTTACTCTCACATACACTCATCAGCAGCTTTACAAATAATACTTCTCTTTAAAAAAAAAAATAAAAAATAAAATAAAATAAAAAAAATTTAAAAAAAATTTCAAGGTGTTCCCAGAACACACAGAAGCAGGAGATCAAGTCTGTTAAACTTGAGATGATTTAACGAGGGCATCAAATATGAAAGGAATCCTAAAGGTTTATTCACCACAGTGGCAAAAAGGACGTTCCTTCAGGTTTTCCTGCCCAGGAATCTGGGAAATGGCTTTGCCTTAACTGACTTATCCCAACCAGAATAGAGATCAGCATGGGATATTTCTGGACACCATTATTTATGGACTGGAACATGACTTTTCAACCACAGACTGCAGCTGATACAGCCATAAATTAAAAGCAATGAATTCCTTCACTTGCCAAACATCTTCAGAGAATTTCCATTATGCAGACAGAAGGTGATCACCATAAATTTAATAACTTACAGATATTTTTTTGTTGTTCATGTTTGGTCTTTTACATTTTAAGCTTACAAAAGGACAGATGGGATTCACTGAACAGTACAGAAGCTAAATATACCCTTTGTTACACCACGATATTAGCTTATAAACATAAAGTTTGGATTTTCTGATCATTAGGTAAACTAAATACATTTATAACTTGAGATCATTGTATCAGTTTTACAGTCTTTTTTCTAATTCCATTTCTCTCTCTCTCTCTTTTTCTCTTTTTTTTTTTTTTTTTTTTTTTTTTTTAAGTTCGATAATGTTTTTTCTGCTTTTTTCCGCAGCTAAATAAATAGCAGATGGGTCAGTCTTTAAGTCACAAGTTGTATCTTGTCATTGCCAGGTAATAGTCATATCACAGCAGGGCTAATGATGTTTCACACTTTGAGGGCATTTGGTGGAATCTTTGCAGTGATTACTTTAAGTGACGACATTTAAGTGGTATAAAGCAGACATCTAAAGCTTTGTATTTTGGAAAGACGATTGTCATAGGGAGATATTTCCAATGGCGCAAATGTAATTCAGTTAGCCAGCTACTTTGTGGACTAACCTTATTTGCATTGCCAGAAATTAAACAATTCAAGTGATATCACCACCCATATTATCTTTTTAAAGAACAGATACTCTCTCAGGATTAAGATACTAATCATCTGCCCAGGGGAAGCCCAAACTGGATACAGCACTCCAGATGTGTCTCATCAGTGCTGAGACTGGGAAGGATCGCCTCCCTCTACCTGCTGGCAATGCTCTACCCAACGCAGCCCAGGGTGCTGTTGCCTTTTGCGACAAGGGCACCTTGCTGGCCCATGGCAAATCTCGTGTCCACCAAGATGCTAGGTCTTTTCTGTAAAGCTGCTTTCCAGATGGCAGGACCCCTGCCTGTACTAGCACATAAGGTAACACCTCTCCTAGTGCAGGACTTTGCATTTCCCTTTATTGAGTAACATGAGGTCCTGTTAACTCTTTATTAAGGCCCCTTGAATAGCAGGACAATCAGCTAGTATATCAATCACTCCTGAAAACTTTGCATCCTCTGCAAACTTGCTGAGGGTGCACTCTGGGACCTATCATCCAGGTCCATAAAGAATATGTGAGACTGTACTGGACCCAGTAGCAACCCGAGGGGGACACTACTAGTTACTTGTCTCCAGCTGGACTTCACCACAGATCACAACCCTCTGAGCCTGGCAGTTCAGCCAGTTTTCATTCCTCACCAGCCACTTATCTAGCCCATGCTTCATCAGTCTGTTTACCAGGACGCTGTGGGAGAAAGTACCAAAAGCCTTATTAAAGTCAAGATAAACATCAGCTATTTTCCCTTTGCCCACCAAGCCACTCATTTCATTGTAGAATGCTATCATACTGGGCAAGAATTATCCCCCAGACAAAGGTCTGTGTTGACTGCTCCAAATCACTTTCCTATCCTTCACATCTTTGGAAGTGGTTTCCAGAATACTAGCTGAGGATTGTGTACCCAATCCACCCTTCATCCTCTGCTGCCCTGCTGATAACCTCTAGAGAAGTGAAACATCCAAAAAATGAGAGCAAACACATCTGAATCTCTTGCAGTTAGATTTTCTGAGCCCATATCATTAATACTAATTAAGATCTTCAGTGGACAACCTTATAGTTTCTCTGAAACATTATAGCCTACCACAGCCTTCCATTGCCAATGCATAGCTAGAAGCCAAAATGAAATGTACAAGTCAGGGCCAGAATACAATGGGTTCCTCACTTATGACACCCAAGAAAAGAGACGGCAGCGAGACCAGCTGTCCCCTGCAGACATCACTATGAGACACAAGTGCTTCCCAAGAGCTCAGAAAATTCAAAAGCAAGCACAGAGTATTTTCAGCAAACTAATAATCATCGAGGATTTGGAAAAAGTGCCACAGGGATACCATAAGGGTTGTACCTGAAAGAAGCAAAGCAGAAACAATCTGATCTCAGTATGGGGAAGATCTAAGCAAGATCTTGGCAAGTTACCAAGTGTGTAGTGAAGATCAGCAGATCTACTAGATTTGAGTCAAATTACAAATTTATTATTTAAATGAGTCAGGCTTTCCACAGATACTTAATCCATCAGGAAATTTAATGATCATTAAACCAGACCATTTCTAAGATTCTAACTATAAGACATTGGCTACAACCCATCCTTTCATACAACAACAACAAAACATTATCATATTTTAAACATGGAAATAAACTTAGCTGTTGAGGTTTCCACCTGAATATCAAATGCCAGTAATGGTATATAATTATATTGTCAGTGTTAAATAATGTCAAGAAACCAAGAATGTATGAGGAATCTCATATTCACTTCAACATTTTTTATGGATTAAAAATGTCTACTGATATTAATTTTGGTATATCATTAAGAACAATAAATTCTAAAGGTGAGTTGTGAAATACTCTTGGTTCAGGAACTTCAAAGGTGGGGCTGAATTCTAGGATAGAATAAATGCCATTAACAGACTTATACGGGAAATGCACATTCTAACAGAACTGATAAAAATGAAGTATAGGTCCTAATTACAGCAGATCAGAGAACTATTTTAAATGTTAAAAGAATTTCCATTTTGCAAGTTTCAGAATGGTCATAGTCTCTTCATAATAGAACTTTTCCCACAATCTTCCCAAGGTGTTTTGCCTTGATTTGGTTTGATGTTTAGCAGACTCCAATTTTTGTTACTGAATTCATTAAAATAATTGGTAACATTGCAGTCTCTCTCACAGTTCCTTAAGAAGTACAAACCTGAACAATGAACAAACTTTTTTGAAAAGTCCTGTTTATGATGATTTTGTTTTTCTGACTTCAATTACAAAGCACTTTTTAACATTAAAATAGCGTAAGATCTGTGTGAGGGTGGTTTTGAGCCCCCTTCCCTCCCCCCAAAAGGGGGAATCACATCCTGGAAGTCTCCGTTGTGCAGTAAGGAACTCATTGGTTGTGATCAACAGGAGGAGGAGGAGGATCCAGCAGACCTGCTCAGCTCTCCTCAGCTAGTGTTGCTATGGCAATACTGAGCATCAGATTAGACCAGCTGTAAAGACAGACATTCTGTGTTCTCCCCAAGTCCCTACTTTGCTCGCTCTTTTTTTTTTTTTTTTTTTTTTTATTTTATTATTAACCTAGCAATACAGGCTGTTTGCACTGAACATATATAATAATTAAATATAGAAAAATAAACTCATCAGACAGCAGAAGCTACAGTTCAGGCAAAAAGCCTCCTAGTAATTAGGAGAAAAAAAGACATTTTTGAAATTGAATGTGTGATATATCCTCATGTTTCATAGAAGCAGAAATAGGATGAAACCTGTCTGTGGTTAAGTTTGCACATTAACATTCATTGGTGGAGTTTAGAGTTTTTAAAATTTGAATCCACTGTCAGAAGCAGGCACAGGCTATACGGGACACTGACCTGAAGTGGTATATAATCTCCTAAAAGAAGGTTAACACAAACCTACTAAGGAACCTGCAAACTAAATTAGAGTATCATAAAAGAGGATCATAAAAGAGGATCACAGAACAATAGTAACAGACAAAACATAGAACTTCACTTGTGTATCAAATTTTTCACTTTAAAAAATTGATTTGGTGACTTTCATCTATCTACCTCATTTTTAAGGCTACTTATGTTTGATAGTGATGTATAGCCAGGACACAATGACATAACCCATTGCATGTATACACATATATTTATATGCATATACAAATATACATGTGTATATGTACATACATATGTATACATATACACACGCAAAGTTTATTTGCCCTAGAAACAGAATACAATGTTTTAAGAGCTTATATGTATCAGAGGGTCCCATAGTGCAGGAACCAGCGAATTCAGAAAAGGTTAGCTATTGTCCGAGTATCACGCAGCTAGTCTGTCCTCTTTATAAATCAGAATGTGGCCAGCACATTGGCAGTTTCTTGAATTCCATGCACTCTTTTGATACTTAAGCACTGTGACTGAATAGCTTTTACTTAGCAGGTTTCCTCAATAAAGCACCAATCAAGCTGAAAGAAATTGTTTAATCCATGACTTGGTCTAAGGCCAGGTCAAGTTGGTCTCATTTATCATCTTTTTAAGGTGGAACTTTAAGTATGGACAGCTGATAGAGCTCTAAGTGTTGGAACCCATATGGAGAAGGTATGGTGCCATTACTATTAACAAGTCATTGTTAATACCTCTTTGCCAAAGTAGCAGAACATAGCGCCTGGTCAAACATAAAAGCCTTTGAAGATTCTTACGGGAATTCAGTTAGACTTTTGCTGTGTAAATGCACAATTTGTTTCTACTATATAGACCTTGAAATGAGGTAGATCCCAAAGGCTACGGCAAAACATCTGCAAGATACTGTATGGGTCAGATAAGTCTACTGATGTGATTTTCTCTTTGAAAATTGGTTTGCAGATGGTTAGCAAGGTGTTCACAGTGTTCAATTTTATTATTTCACTGTTGACATTTGCGTCCAGTGCGCTGAAAATAACTTTGTGAATTCAATACAATAATTACTGCCTAAAGGAAACATTATTCAGCTATGTGAGTAAATTAAAGCAAGTCATTTCATTTCTTTTATTACCAGTTATTAACTTTTCTCCATATGTAAAGAATTAAAGGGGAGTTTCAGAGGAATTACTTCTTATGAGGTCCAATCCTGTTTCTTTTATTTTAAGGCTTGGCATCAGACAGATTTAGCAGCCAGATTCTGCAAAACAAGGCCTTGTCTTGCTGTGTATCGCCACCTCTCCATCACTACAGTTAGCAAGGGAGAGCAGCACAACCGAAACAGTGATTGTCAGAGGAAGAAGAGCTAATTTAAGAGCTCCTGTACTAGAGAACAAGCCACATGGATACAGACGCTCTCTACAGGCAAGATGATCAGCAAATGGTAGGTTCTAATAGATAAATAAATAAATAAATATAGCTTTTCTCCATGAAAAAGGGGAGTCATTTCTTAAGTTATTTACTGTCTAGAACACTTTGAAAGAGTGAAGGTGCTCATCTTGGAAAATAAATTTTATGATAGTGTTACCAAGTCCACTTGGGCTAAGCTTCTAGTCTCTGAATAATACTATTTTAAGTGTTTCGGTGAAAGTTTAAGTTAATGCTTCTTTAAAAGGTCTCAATTTACCTTTTGATAGCAACACCAGGAACTCAAAAGTGCAAATGTAGGCATTAAATCAGATGGGTTCTGTGGAAATCAGCCAAGAAAGCACAATGTTGAATCTCAGTAAAACTAATAAAACTGAATAATTAATACACTGATGGCAATCACAATCAGCTGCCAGGCAGAAAAAGTGATAATTCATTAAATACAAATTATCTATTATTATTTCTGATCATTTTAGCTGCATCTATCTATCTTCAATAGATACGAACTGGACAACAATAAAGACAAGCTTTTCCCTTTTATTTTCTATGCTTATTAAAAAAAATGCTTGAGAAATAAAACCTGAAAGAAAAAAAGTAAAGAAAAAGGGACTATATTATGCCTCAAAGGGAAGACAAATTTGCTGGATACAATAGAAAAAAAGAAAAAGATAGAGTTTTCCATGTGGAAATAATACAGCTACAGCCAGAATACCAAGCCCAATTTCAGAGCGGTGTCATCTGGTGCATATGAAGTACACATGTAACACGGGATTGCTGGACTAATGTCAGTGTCAGCCCTGAGCATTGACTTCACCCTGCCTTTGTTTGGAAAAAAAAATTACATATTTTGGACTGGGTTGGGGGGGGGTTGATAAGAATTTACTAAGTCATTAAAAAGCACAAATAAAAATGCTCCTTCATATCAGGTAAAGGTAAATTGGGCCTAACAGACACCTGCCCTTTTCTAGGCGGCACAGGAGCATTGCATGTCAAATGTGCTTTTGGGCAGGCGAAACAAGCAGTAGGATTTTTGTGTTCAGCTGCAACATTTCAGTCGCTATTAATCGCAAATGAATCCAACCCATGCATTTCTGACCGGCCTTGGCTCAGGTTCACGCCACCTCAATTAGGAGCATACCTGTCATCTCTCACCTCACGGCTGATGGAAAGGGATAAGCAGCTCTGAAGGGCACGTCTAACCGTGGAGGAAAGAAGCCTGATTTAATCGCACCTTGCTGAGGTGTCTGAGGTCAGCCAGGATAAATCGAGAGGGTCTCATTAACTTGGTTTCATTTCTGAGGGAAAGAGAGCTCCGAGCTGTTTGTCTTATGCTGAACTTGTTTTACAATACCTGTGAATCCTGTAAACCAAACCAGAAATGGTACTGTATTTTTAGAGGAAAAACAGGGTTTCACAAAAACAGCACCTTTCACTTGTAACAGGGATGGCTACACTTTGAGCAAACATAAAAAAGAGTACATGCACGATAGCATATGTAGCATTTTAACACTAGCAGCTCGCTGCAATACTATCTCTAATACTAGTAGCTCACTGCAATACTTTTTTTTTAAATCATGAAAGTGGATTAATGCTCAGTTTTACAGCTTTCCTCATTCTATGTTGCAAGGATCAGTCACTCTGTTCAGATGGTTAACTTCTCTTCTGCGAGCTTTACAAGTGCGCTCCAGTTTGCTCTTTTCAGCCTGCTGCATTTTGATTATTTATCTTCAGTCCACCTCCAGATTTCTGATTTTTATGATTCACGACAAAGACTTCAACGACACTGGAAAGGACAGCCACCTTAATCATTGTTTGCACTGTCGAAAGCTCATAATCCAGCTACAACAAATCTCAAATCTGATGAGAAATAAACTAGCATTGTCTAAACACAACAAGAATACAGTACAAAAATTTCTACCTCAGTTTCTACCTTGCAGCTTGAAGCTAAGAGTGGATGAGATCCAAAGTCTACAGAATACTTTTTGGTCTTGGTCTTTGAAGCTTACTAAGACTTTCTCAAACTGCATTTTATAAGCCCACTATATATTTTTCCTTGTAAAGCTCACGTATTTTCTTGTAATTTTTCCCTCCCTATCCAGTTGAAACCAGTATATTCATACTACGATCAAAGTGCAAACGTTGACATTTACACTGCTGGACGTTTAAATAAAATTCTTATATAAGTATCTATTAGGCAAGATTTACTTCATGCCATTTTCAATCAACTACATAGGCAAGCAGTATATATAGAAAAATAAATCCCCTATTCATACTTGTACAAATATTTCATGTACACTTTGTTTATTCATTGGAAGAAACTGAGCGTATCTTCCGCAGTTTTACTACAGGTCATCTGAAGGGCAGTATCAGGATTCCTGTGATCCATGTAGGCCTCCCAAGGGGGCAAAGAACAAGACCTGTTTGATCCAGCACCTGCTGTGAAGCCATCACTTAGATACTTTTTTTGTAAATTTTTGCCAGACTGTGAATAGTATAAATATGTAAGAAAGAGCAACAGGAAAATCAGCTGGATATTGACAGAAATGCCATTAGGAGCCACTGATCAATCACTTCAGGCTACTTTTTTTTCCTACTGGGTTTGCAACTTCAGCAAGGTCAGCAATTGGCATCAGTATTAACAGACCAAGGCCATCATGTAGCTTTTAGCTGCACATTACCACATTGTGCATTTGCTAGAGTCTGGAATGTGCACAAAATGCAAAATATGGCAGTGGCATTTTTACATGCGTCTGTGAATAAAAGCCAGTTTGGGCTTTCAGAGTATCCTGATAGAGGTTAGTTATGCAGCTTCTAGGAATCATGAGATTTAAATTCCACAGAAAACTTTAGAAAAAACCCTCTTAACTACCAGATAAATTCTTAGAGGGTTGGGTTTTTTGTTTTTGTTTTTTTAAGTTTAGATCCTCTGGAACTTGACAAAAAGACCTTAAGGAAAGGATTTGAGTAACGATTTTCTGAAGCCATTAAACTTAACAATGACTTCAAAGATTTAGCATCCATTTTTCAAATGTTTGCATGAGGCTGACAGTTGGTATACAATGTTTTACCTCACTGCAGTTGGCAACTACCAAGTTAAGAATTACGCAAAATATAAACTTAGCCTGAAACCACAGTTCTCATCAGAAAGACAACTACAAAATACGGCATCTTCACGTTCAATACATCAGCCCCAGGTGAGGATTTAAAACCTGCTTGACTTACTGACAAATGTATCTTTAGGTCCCTATTCACTTATTAGTATTTAAAATAATAATAATAACAAAAAAGACAGAACTTTTATTCAGTTCTGGCTCACGTATCAGGATCTGTTAGCAAAATTCCAGCTCTGTACTGGGGACGTACAAGTTCAAAACAAACAAACAGTTTTTCAGATGCTAGACTGTTTAAAACATACTTGAGGGGAAAAAAAAGAAAAAGTGAAATACTGGCTTTTTAATGCCTGTCTCCAAAACATGTGATGGTACAGCTTTGGAATTGGCTTGCTAGATAACTGCTACATACTGAATTGGTAGAGTGTTTGTGATCAAGATGTCACACAGTTTCATGCACTATTATAAACTGTAAAACCCACAGTGCAGTCTGGGCATTGTATTTGAATATAAGTGTATAAATTTCAGGGAAAGGAAACGGATGGTATTTCAAACCTTTAAGACAACTGTTCCAACTTCTTACTGTTTCCCTCCCAATTAGAGGATCTTAGTTTAGCAAAACTTTTAAATGAAGAGATATGAAAGACAAGTCACTAAAGAAAAGCAAAAAGGAGGTGAAAAATACTCCCAATTAACTTAGTTTAGAGGATCTTAGTTTAGCAAAACTTTTAAATGAAGAGATATGAAAGACAAGTCACTAAAGAAAAGCAAAAAGGAGGTGAAAAATACTCACTAGTATTTCTCAGCTTTGGTAAGCCACAGCACAATTAAGGTTGGGATACTCCCTTCTCCCTTCAAAATAATTTATTGAAGCTAAAAAATGAAAAGAGAACTCCTACTGAAAGAAAGTCTCTTTATGCAGAGCTCATAGAAGAAAGTGTTCCAGAACATTAGCTTATTTTAAAATATTGCCCTTTAATACTGCCAAAATTAATAAAATCTACTGTTATCTGCAGAGGAAGTGCTGGTTTATAAGCCAAAACTGTTTGAATCATATATTGGATTTTTTCAAGATTTGAGAAAATTTTGGTAGAAAGCCTGTATAAAATAATTGTATTACACACAATGTTACGTTTTTGGCTTCTTCCAACATTCTGTTTGGCTATGCATAAATACTCATCTTCACAGAGTGGAAAGTATCCAAGAAATACTTAAATAAATAAGCCACATTTTCCCCAGGAATTTAGGAGGATATGATAAGCTGAGATCTGCCTCAAAGAGGGATCTTGTCATAAATAAAGTAGAACAGTGTGAAATCTTCAACTCTGCCCTCTAAAATCAGTTCTCAGCTTCTTCCATGGCATAAGGTGTTCACTGTATGTTTCTATAGCATCAAAACTTTCATTAGTTTTGACATCAGGTTTCTTGCACTCCACTCCCCGAGTATTACTGAGCATTAGCGAAAGCTTTCACCAGGGCTTATTTCTTTTGAGAAGGTCGTTACCTGTTTCTTCTTATTCCCTCATTGAGCTATCCAGCATCCTCAGGAAGGTCATAGATATTTTTTCTTTGTAGTTTTTCAGAGGAAAAAATCTGTTTTCTTTTTCGTTTTCAGTCAGTTAAGGATTCCCTCGGCCACCCGTATTAGTTACAAGCAGTACTAAATATCTAGCTAGTATAAAGCAATACAAAATCAAAATAGCTTTCCATAGCTATACACATTTATATTTTCTGACGATTTGCAGATGTAGTCCTCCTGTTTAATACTAACAATATTATTACTACCCGTTATTTCCACTCCTATGACAATATACATTCTGCAAGACATAAGGGTTGTAGTATACAATTTGCCAACATTAGTGCATTTCCATTGATTTCCATAGAATTTTCAGTCTATATTGAAACAGAGAAGGCTATAAAGTTCTATATAATAGAATTATCATTTGTAAGACTTATCCTTCCCACATGAAAAGTGGGGGATTTATTGTCAGTCATTCTAGATTCAGAGAACCTCTGCTGGTGGTTCAAAGACCTACACAAAAGGAAGTTAACAAATTTGAGAAGCGACCCTCACTTTCCTCTTGGCTGCTAGCAAAATGCTGCAACAACATTATCTCCCTCCAAATGACAGTCATTTCCAGGATGTTCTAGATAAGTTCTGGCTGGGCACTAAGCCTCATTGCTGCCAATAAAAAATCTCTCTCTCAAAAAAAAAAAAAAAAAAATCACTTGCAGGCCTCACAGACCTTCTAAATGCACAGTTTGGAGCCTACAGAGCAAAGTCCATCATTCAGAGGAAGAATGAAATTTTATGTTAGACCTACATAAACTTTGTGGTTCTATGTCCTAATGAGTTTAGCTTCCTCATGGGTGCCCTTATATTAAAATCTCTTGAATATGTTTCAGACTCCCCTTCACTGGTGGTTTTTTTTTTAAATCCTCCAATTCCATTCTCCCACCACATCCTCTTGAGAGCTATCAAGGAGACATTGCTAAGCCCACTACTTTAGCATAATACAGTAAAATCCATAGCGTACATTCATGTTTCACAGGTAATTAGTTTTGCACTCTTTTCCTGAAGAGCTTTTTAGACTGGATGGCAACTAACTGCCCTGAATCCTAGCTTTCAGCTTGCAGAAACCAGACAAGAATTTTAGATGTATAGATCACTTCCCTGTGTAAATTTGTATTTCATTAACCTGCCTTCATACTAATAGGTATTTATATAATGCAAGATTTTCTCTTTCTTGCGATCATGTGTTTCAAAGTAGTGAACCAGAGAGCTGAACATACGTTTCGTCGACAAACCTTAACAATTCTGCACAGAGTGATCCCTCTTTTGAAAGTTTACCCCTGAAGTGCCTATATGCCATAAGAAAGGCAAAAGTGAAAACACGACGCAACCGTTGCTTCACACAGAATATAAATGGACTTCAATCCCTAAGGAAGCTGCATCTGGGAAAGAGATAAAGTAGCTACTCCCTCAGCACTAAGCAAAGTTCAAGGATAATTCACAAGCAACAGCAGTAGGTAGAAAAGTAAAAATTTGTCTTGGTAATGAAAAGGGAAAAAAGACAAGTTATTCATAAATATGGACTCAGAGTACCATTCTGGTAATCAACCAGGGATCCCAGAAAGACTAAAATCTTGTTCAGATTCCCACTCACCTTAGGGGAGTGGGAAAGGGAGGCCCGATCAGACAGCATGATCAGAGGAGCATGTGTTGCAGATGGCAGGGAGGGAGGAGGTACCATATGCCCCAATATCTTGCACATCTTGAGACAGACTAAATTAGCTAGAGGAAGACCTTCCCTGATGTAAAAGGACCCCACCATGGCAATGAGATAGGATACTGCTTCACTCTTCAGCCAGAAGAAGCCAGGCTACAGGGGACATATACGACCTATTCATCTCCAGCACCTTGAAGCCAGATGGCCTGAGCTCTGGCAAGTATAGAAAGAAGCAGTATGATGCCCTTGGAAACCCAACAAGAAACCTGCACTGTGCTCTCAGTGGAAATAGCCTCATATCAAGGCCCTGGTTTGTTCATTGATGTTACACCTCACCTAGCTCAATAGGTGAGGAATCAGACAGGCAGACAGCAGGCCTGGACTTAACTTTTAGACGGGGTTTGAACGAATTTTATCTACTGTCACCATTCTGAAAGTATTGATGAGGTTAGAAGGAAGAAATGGATTGGTTTTCACTATAGCCCTATGAAATGCATTGCCTCTATAATTTCCAAATACTGCTTGAAAAAAAATTAATAATATTAAAAACTCTACAGTATACAGAGGTTTATACTGATTATACATCCCACAGCATTTTCAGGTGATAAGGTACAGGCTCCTGCATCCTGGCAGAAGTCCAGGATGGATAATTGCATTGCTTTGCCAAGTTCTAATTGAATGAGGCATTCTTAACTTTCTCTCTGAAATTACTGTGCATTGCTATGCATTGTTAATTACTGGCCATGCATCCCCAGAGGAGACTAACTTGCAGAGGCACCATGCTGCTGTAGCTGTAATGCAGAGAAGAACTAAAGTCAAACCCTGGGATACACCTAGGAGCAAGATGGTAGTAGAGCAGGTCTGATGTTGTGCCCCATCCCCTGAGCTTCAGTTCTCCCTTTTCCTATGCACATAATTAATCAATTTTGACTAACCCCAAGGCCCTTCCATTTTTTTCCTGTATATTCTAAGGAAGTGAGGAAAGAACAGAATAGGATAAAACTCTCTGGCTTCTCAGTGGTCTGTTGATGGTGTGGTGATTTGCAGGAATTTGTCAGGATCTCCAAAGGGCTAAATTGGAGACTTTTCAGAATACTGTTGCTGCAGTGGGAAGGAATCTGTTTGTTTCTGTTTTAATGAAAAAAACGTTAGCTTGTTCTAACCAAAATTGTCTATGAAGTGGGAGTACAAATCATTCATCCCAAGCCATTTTAAGAGAGAAGCCAAAACATCCTTTTTCAAGGAAAATTTGCAAAAGAGGAGAAGAAAAACAAAGTTCAAGTAATTTTCTATTTTAAAATTTTGTGTATGCCATATATATCTATATATATGCACACATACATTTGCATATATATATGCACACACATATATGTATTGCTTTGCCAAGTTCTAATTGAATGAGGCATTCTTAACTTTCCCTCTGAAATTATATGTATTAAATACATATTAAATATTGCTGGTAACAAGTGTGAAGGTTCAGTTTGAACACCTATCCCACATAATTTATGCTTATGTTGGGAGAGAGTTCAACATCTTCTCCAAAAGACCTATGAAGAGGGAATAAGCAGCAGCAGGCAGCCCCATGTGAGAACAACAAATCCCTCAAGCTAATACCTCTAAGAGCCTTATTTTTAATACTGCCCAGATTTTCAATGTAGAACATGTAAACACAGACGCTCTAAAGAACCTTCTCCTCCAATCTAGATCCCCAAGGGTAAATTTACATTACAGGAAAACAATGCAAATTTCCAGCTACTACTCAGTCAGACAAAGATCTATCCTTTGTTGTTTGCATGGTTTAAAACTTAGACTTTGAGCAGCAAAAGACATTGTGCTGTGATACCTCTACAACATGGAAGCCAGAGAAGGCTGCATGTTTTTAAACTGGCAACTGTAGTTTCAACACTACTTTTGGGCAATTACAGAGGAAGAAAAAAATTACTCCTGAAGAACAGTTGCTGTGAAAAAAAAATTACCCGCTACATGTAAATTGTCCAGATTTCTCAGTAAGTTTAAAATATGAACTTCAGCTTGAAGAGTTCATCTACCTTTTATTCACCATGTTCCCTCAGTGATCCATTCAGATAAATAAAGAATGAATAATAAATTTCTTGACTAGAATGTTCTTAAACATTTGAGGAATCCCTCTTTGGTACCCCAGATGGTTGTTTTATTGGCAACCAAAGTCCCTTTTCATTACTTTTCAAAGATCCCTCCATTTCAATTCTACTTGTTCACATTCTGCTTCAAGTGACAGCCCACTGAGCTGACCACATGCAGGACTGTATTCCAAGACCTCTTTTTTTAATAAAAATTCTCTTTCAGCTTCCCTACAACATGAAAAAAATCACATAGCTTCATAAGCCATCAGACAATCCTTTCAGTTTCTTGTGCAAGGGAACTGAGCCCTTTTCATCTGATTAATTCACCAAGCAAACTGATCTGAGAAGCATAAAAAGCTTCTAAAGCAGGATGAGAATCAGCAGCTCGTATTTCATAATGGCATCACTAATGCTCTAAATTAAGTGCTGAGGCTGTTTTGCTTGGCAATACCATTTCATGTTAATTTTGGATGGGACAGAAAATGAAGTTGTAATCTCTGTCATGCTGCGACTATTTCCTTGACCATCTTAAATGTTGAATTTTATGAAGATGTAGTTGTTACTGCTGGATATAGATATTGCTGTACAAGCAAGTAGTTCTGGAGTTCCTGTCCCAAAGAGTTTACCACTTCATACATTCATTCCTCCAAGAGGCTGCCCTTGGGGAATGCTTCTGACTTCATATCTTGGCTACAATTGAATATAGAAGACAGCCAAGGATACACCTAAAAAAGGTGACTTGTAGGCCTTGATCAAAGCCAGCCGCACATTCAGTGGATTTGACCTCAGTTTCTTTGGGAAAAGTAACTCTTTGAACCAGTTGCAAATGTAGGTCCTGCATATTACACTAGACCTGCCACACTAGACCACTCTGGGCTAGTAATTAATAGCTCTTAAGTTTGCTGGAGGCAAGTGTTTAGGATAAGGAAGCCTAATTCTTTTTTAAAAAGTAAAAATTGCTGTTTCTTCTCACAGTATGTATAGTTTTTAGGCGCTCCAATTGTCTTTTAGTCACTTTTAATGTTACTCTTTTTTTGACAATTCAAGCTGTGGTTTTTAATGACCATGTACTTTTTCACTGGAAACAGCTAGTGTCACAAGTCAATATACTCAGTACTTCCACTTTAAAGTTCTAAAATTAGACAGCACTATAATTTTTAGACTACTGACTCAGATTTGCTGCATCCCGCATTGAGGGCCACAGTCAATTGATTTTGAAATTTATAAAAATATGTGTATTTTTAAGCACAGGAATACTTCTATTGGTCTTAGTTTTCATAGGAGAGTGGATTTTGCTCCCTCAGAGCCTTGTCAGCTTCAATTTATCTCAGTCAAAGTGATCATGTTCACAGCTATGAACTCTACACTTATCTCATAGAGCTATAAAAGGTCAAGACTTTAAAAAGTCTTTGCCATTGTGATCCTTTAGGCTCCTTTCAAATCAACAAGACCAAATTAAAAAGAACATTATGTTTTCATTTCACTTCAAATCTTTGGTTACTGTAGTTCTGGTTTAAGATAAGTACACATAAGTTAGTAAGCAAGTCAAGCACAGAACTGTGCTCAGTATCATTTTTATTAAGGCTGGCCTCTTCAGAATTCATTTTCACCTTCATTAAAACTATTTTAATCTGTGTCTTTAAGTATATAAAACATCAAAGTTTCATTCCACCACTACAATCTCAGAAAGGAGATCGACTCTCAGTAAGACCCTTGCTATTTTCTTTGATCTTGTACAGACCTGGGGATTTTAAGTCTAGTGTTGACTCTTTAAAGAATTTTAAAGCTAATTGCTTAATGTTTTTATTGTGTCCTCTTCTCTAATATAGTATGATGTTTCATGAAGTTGTTAGAGACTGCAATCTCAGTATTATAATTTTGCTGCTACTGGTGACATATTTCTAGAGAAATTTCAAGCTAAAGGGAATAATTTATTAAGTTCCTTATTTTGTTGATAAGAACTTCTTTCTAGTGATCCTCTGTATCTGGTGCATAATTTTCCTTTTGCACACATTATATAAGCTTGCAATGAAATAAGTAGCCTTTTTTGTCTATTTATATTCAGTGGAAATTTTGAGTCTCTGGTTTAATTGAGTGTAAGTATTCTGAACTAGAACACCAAATCCATTTGTTTTAAACTGCCTAAAATACTGGCAGATATTTAATGCCTAGGGATAGAATTTGAAATTTTACTATTGCTTTTAGCAGGCCCCAGCAACCTTAAAAGAATCAAAGATTTACTGAAGTGTTCAAGTGCCAGAACAGCCTGCCCAAAACAGCTTTGGTGCAGGATATTTAGACACAACACTTTTCCTGTCCATGCAAAAATTCCACTCTCATAGCTGTGATCAGACCCCATTTCATCTCCTTACCAGTACGTAGGAAATTCAGGTCAGCTCAATCAAGTGCTAAAGGCTCCAATGAATATTTTGTACCAACAGTGGTTTTCACCAGCTCCTAGCAAAGGTTCACTGTGATCATCTTATTGACTTACATTTCTTCAAAAACAGATGTTTCTTAGAAAGACAGACTGCAAAGAAAACGCCTAGTCCTCCTCTGTCCTGCTCAAACTAATCTGGCTTATTTGCATATGATGGCTAAGTGTAATTACTTAGTGTCTAAATAACCCTAGGCACCAGTACAAGCTGGGGACTGACCTTCTGAAGAGCAGCTCTGCAGAGAAGGACCTGGGAGTGCTGGTGGATGACAAGCTGACCATGAGCCAGCAATGTGCCCTTGTGGTCAAGAAGGCCAATGGTCTCCTGGGGTGCATTAGGAAGAGTGTTGCCAGCAGGTTGAGGGAGGTGATCCTGCCCCTCTCCTCAGCCCTGGGGAGGCCTCATCTCAAGTCCTGTGTCCAGTTCTGGGCTCCCCAGTACAAGAGACATGGAGCTACTGGAGAGAGTCCAGTGTAGGGCTACAAGGATGATCAGAGGGCTGGAGCACCTGCCCTATGAGGAACAGCTGTGAGAGCTGGGCCTGTTTAGCCTCCAGAAGAGAAGACTGAGGGGGAATCTTATCAATGTGGATAAGTACCCGAAGGGAGGGTGTCAAGGGGACAGGGACAAACTCTTTTCAGCTGTCCCATGGGACAGGACAAGAGGCAATGGGCAGAGATTGAAGCACAGGAAGTTCTGGGAATTTCTTCACCGTGAGAGTGACAGAGCCCTGGAACAGGTTACCCAGAGAGGTTGTGGAGTCTCCTTCTCTGGAGATCTTCAAGGCCTGCCTGGCTGCAACCCTGTCTAACATGCTCTAGGTGACCCTGCTTGAGCGGGGGGGGGGGGGGGTTGGACTAGATCTCCAGAGGTCCCTTCTGACCTTACCAATTCTATGATTCTAAAGAGGCAAAGACTGAGCTATAGGAGTACTGATTTCCAAATCACTCAAACCTAGGGAAAGTAGGGAAGAGGAAAAGCCTCCTTCAAACTTAGGGAAAGCGGACAAAAAGCACAGTGAAATTTGTGCTCTGCAGGACAAACTAGCTTCAGCAGTTGGGTACACTCTGCAACGCCCGTGAAATCTGTGGAATAAGACCTTCAGACACACAGCCCACAATAACCCTCACACATGGTGACAAAAAAAACACCCCCCAATACATATGGCAAGAGGGACAGATGAGAGAAACTTTTTTGTCAGGAGCAGATAAATATAGCATTCATGGGGTATGCCGTTATCAGAGTAAACAGGAACAGATGAGGATCCAAAAAACTGGATTGTAAATCTGACAAACAATCAGAAGGCGCCCTCCAATACATTGAGCAGAATGATGCAATTTCAGTTCTTTCAACTCATAGCTTCCATTGGTTTTCAATCTTTTCATCTTTGGCTCTAATCTTAGCTAACCAACATTATTTATCTGACATTTCAACTACATGATTCTGCACCATTCAATACAACTTGATAATTTCTGGATAACTTTCACAAATAAATTTCCAATGGATCAGAGCACACAGCTAACTTGAATAAATTTTCTGAGCTTTAGTTAGCATTGTCATAGTAAGTTTTCTATCTAGATCTGGATTTTCTTTAGTGGAGTGAAAGAAATTAAACAGATTCATGTGCTAATCTTGTCTTATTTTCATTTTATGCAGGGCAGGTAGGAAGTCACTGATGTTGACTAAATACACCAAATAAGTATTATTCATTTGTAGTTGCATATGTACTAGTGGGTTCATCTCTCTGCTTCCAACATCATCCCCTCCTGTCCTGGCATGGTTGTCTTGTTCTTATGTTGGAAGAATTTCTGAAAAATTGAATTCTGATTACAAGTGGCTTTTCATGAACCTTAGGCTTTCTAGTAGGCAAGAGAGACAGGTCCAGCTTTTCAATTTTATTTTTCTGTGTGATCGATCATATACTACACACCAAATGCTCTAGCACAGAGTCCATAAGTCATTTGGTGACTACTTAGGCATAATTACTAGAATGTCAACAATTTTAATCATATTATTTAATATTTATGGTATTTGTTAAATACTTCTACGATTAATACATCAGTGTTTATTGTCTGGTGTCCTAGAGAGTGGTCATCTAATAAATTGGTCTTTGCACTAGCAACACTTTAAAGTAAATGTTGTTCCAAACCAGTGTGACTTTTAGGTACGTGTTCACAGTTCTGCATAAATGCCTCATAGGAAATCAGAGAGTTCCCTTATGTCAAAGGTCAGTATTTTAATGGTTAACTTCATCTTCATAACTCATTTGGTTGGAGGGAGTGGGGGGGGTATACGTAAAGATTTTGCAAAGATTAAAATATTTTCCTACTGGTTTACTTTTCATAAATTTAAACAAAAATTCTTCAAGAAATAAAGTTTGCTATTCTTAATATCTTTCTTCCTAAACTTCAGCTCTTAGCTTTCCCTTTATAAATATGTATTGCTATCTACTTTTTGAAAATAGTTATGTACTTGTTGTATCCTTCCATACGACAGTCTAAAACAGATTTTTTTGCATGGAAAAGGTATAGATCATCTCCTACAAAAAACAGATACTTTTTGCAAAAGAATTATTTTACAACTATTTCATAGCTTTGATGTCACCAGAAGATTGTATTTCACAGCTGTTACTTAAATTACTGCTAAAGAGAAAGACATCAAAAGATTTTTAATTAAGAAAATTCATGACAGCAGCGAGTTTCACCATCATTTAGCGCAAACATCTACTTTTTATTTTGAAAGCTTAATTGAGAACTATAAAAAAAAATCCCAGTTAAGAATTTAAAACTCCTTAGTTCTTGCATAAGAGCATTAAAACATAGTACTAGCAAAACACTTCCCAGCATAAAATAGCAAGCTTAGAGAAAAAGAAAAAAAAAAGAAAGAAAAAGCAAAAACACACACCAAAGACTAGACACGAGAACTAGCAGCTACACAACTCGTGTAACTGAAGGACAAGGTTCTGCTACATGGTCAGCTACATCTGCGCGTGAAACCCAGATTTGGATCGAATGGCCAGAGGCAGAACACGTTTATAGGAAGAGGATTCCATTAGATTAACTAAGGCAGCACATTTCTCACCTCCAAGGGCAAATGGCAGAATCTGCATTTATTATTATGAATGTTTCAACAGGCTAAATATCACATAAGAACAAGCAAGTTTGATGGGGGAAAAAAAATCCCTGTAGAGATTTGCTATTAACTGGTTTTTTTTGTAAAGCTGTTTTATACTGTGAAAATGCCAGGGCACGTGCTTGTTCAAGGACATCTATACCCACACTTAATGCTCATAAAGACATGAGGAGATTTTTGAAGACAAAATGCACTTACCCATTCTTTGAAAGTAGAGTTAGCTTTCTAGCTCATATTTAGTGGGTCTTTTTAAAAAAAAAAAAAAAAAAAGAAAACACACACATTACTTGATCTTAGAAGGTTCGGCTGCGTTTTGTTTCTTAGCAAGAAGAAGACTTTCCATTATTTCAGTGTTCCAGATCAGAATAATGACACGTCTCTAATTTTGAGCATCCCCGCAAACAATCTCTTCTGAGATCAAGTAGTATTTGATTTCCAGGACTGCATCAGTCCTAATGGAAACAACAAGAACGTTGCTGATAGTATCTAAAACATACATTATGAACAAAGGCCAATCAGGAATACATCACCAAATTCAGCGCACGTTGTAATATCTGAGACAACACAGATCTAAATATTATTATTGGCCTAAGAGATCAAATAGCTCTTCTGCTTAAGCTGTGCAATTCAAAAAAAACTAAAATAAAACAAACCAACTCTGAGAAAATTAGAACGCTTATTTTTTTTTTAATGCAAAACTTAACTATACGAAGATATCTAAAAGAACAGCATATTTTCCTAACACTACAGATTGCAGAAGTACCCATAACAATGACTTAAGGTAGTCATATTTTCTAGTTTCTAAATAAAATAAGTGATTCAGTGGAAATAAAACCATTTTTCTATCCAAAACCACATACACAGTATTTGGTTATAAAACTTTAACAGATCCATTTATGTACTAAATTATTTAAGCAAATGTAATGCTTCCAAATTGTATTGTTTTGCAAGGTTTCTCTTGGAACCTTTGCCATTTATCATACATGTACTTCTGTCTTTTTTCTACTCAGAAGCACAGCATGAAAAAACTTCATTTCACATTGAAACATCACTATGTGAAATAGTGTGATGAAATGAGACACAGGAGGAGAGTTTGTGTTATACTCTGGTAAACAGTTGGTCTACAGGAATGATAGCATTTTACGCTGTGACTGATATATCAACTGAGAGTCCTAAAATATGACTGATCTGAAAGCAGGAGTTCTGTTTATGATAAACTGTATGCATGTGAAAGATTACAGGTAACATGCCTAAGCCTGCTGGGAGGTCACAACCTAAATCTCATCTAGGAGTTAATATAAAATTATATCTCACGTATACTTAAAGATAATATTACTCTGCTAAACGAAGCAGTACTAACAACTAAGACCTTGAGCTCATAGATAAGACCCTGACATTATTCACGAGCTTCATGTGAATGAACAGTTCCAATAAAGATCTACATTAAAAGCAAGTGTCTATAAACATTTGCAGGTTCACTAAAAGCAACTCCGCGGAGTACAGAAAGAAAATCCTGTGTACCTACTACATTGGACTGCAAGAGCTACATTATATTATTATATTAAACACACAGATCTGAAGTATTTCCTTTTTGAAAAGCTGAAGGCAAAACTGCTAAATATGATTTTTAAAATCTGATGATGTAATAAAATTGTGCTCATGGTTATTTGAAAAATTGGAAATTACTCATTTGATTCACTTAAATATACTGACAGGGTGGCATTTGCATCATGTGGCCTAGTCTTCCACACCATCCCACTGATAACACTGGCACTACCCGAGATGTCCAGGGTCTTTTCAGTGAACTTGATTCAATTACATACCTTATCATGTGTTTAGGTGCTCTACGGAACAGAGACGATTTACTGTGCTGGAGCCTAAGGATGACAAAAAAAAAAAAAAAAAAAAAAAAAAAACACACACACACACACTAATCTTAAAACATGAGTCAAGCAGTGAACTTTAAATGAAAAGGTTTTTGCATCCCTTAGTGACCCTTAGGGTCACTGTAGGATCTAAGTGTGTGGGGGAAGATAAATCTGATATCATAACTCACATTTAAATGTAGAAACATACTGACATTTCAAGTCCAAAACAGACCCTATTATAAAGTGATGACATTGTTGCTAAACAGAAAATTTTTTCCAGGTATCTTTTCATGGGTCATAATCTTGATGAGAAACTCTCCTCTCTAAAGGAGATTAGGAAACAGAGCAGTTCAACTCTTACATGTGAAAAACAGTTGTTCTGACTGCTAAAGGAGTTTTGAAACATATTTTAAGTATATAAGCCTAACATGATCCTCTAACTTGAGTGTCACAAAAGAGGTCACTATCAGCAGTCTGGCCACCAACAGCAGGAAACTCTTATTTTTGAGTTTTAACTAATAACTAATTTCCAATCAAAGTGAGAGCTGACACATGAAGAAGAATGCTAGCTAAATGCTGTGCTACAGTAAAGAGAAATATGCTCCCCAAAGTCAAATGCCTGTGGTTTTATAGACATGCACTCACAGTATCAGCCTACACCCAGCTACTTAGACAGGCACTGCTGGCAGCAACCCCCTTGAACAGCAAGGCTGCTGTCCTGAAGCCTGGGGACATGAGCCATCAAACAGCTCATGCTGTTGTGCAACACAAGCAAGCCAGCTCCTAGCCCACAGACTTCTAGGACTCACTGTGCCTTTGCTCTGGCTAAGTGCATCACCCACCTATCCAGGCTTCACTCTCTCCAGCCAAAGCTGGCAGAGTTGTCTTCCTTTTATTCTACATCTCCAAACAAGTACATAGAGGAGAAAGGATCACTTTGGATACTGTTTATGATTAACATTTCTGTTAAGTAGGCAGCTGGAGTGAGTCACCAACAAAATGAAACTCATGCTAGCAATATTCAGACAGAGCCACGGATGAGCGACCAGCATCACTGCAGAGAAGAATATGCAGGACATATGCCACTATGAATAGCCATAAATTAATTTCTTGCCCATCTTGTAATGTTACAATAGAGCAGTGAGTAATCTACACCTATTTTTTTTAGGTGATGGGAACAGCATAAACCACAGCTTAAATGCCCCCGTACTACTGGAAAAGGAAGGCAATAGACCCTGAGGGGACTAAGGCAGATCCTAATGCATGATCCACAGCCAAAGTAAAGCTTAATCTTGTGAAGAATGACCATTACAAAACTTCATGTCCCCAGTGATAAGGAACTTCCCACTGTTCTTCTGCATTGGAGTATGAGCAGCAGGGTAGCTGCTCACCAGGGTTATATCCCATGGGAAGTTACCACACCAAGCCAAACCTGTTCTCCAGCAAAAGAGAAACACTAACCAAATGGATATCTCAGCTGCTTATAGAGCAAAGGAGCCTTTATTGATATATATATATATATAGATAGATAGATATGTGTGTGTGTGTATACATTATACATATATATATATATGTGTATATATATATATATATACACACACACACACATAGCTGAAGTCTAACACATGGAGGACAATAAGCCAAATAAATGTGGCAGTAAGAATTAGCTTCCCTTCTCATAGACAAAAGTGGGAACCATATTAAATTTGTTCACATGCTCCAAATGCAGCACAAAAGACAGTCTGTATTTTTAGAAAAGGCTTTGGTTGTTACTTCAATCCTGCTGTGAAAACCAGAAGAGCTTGCCTTCAGCTTCAAATGTTAATATCCACGTTCATCAGTTAATTCTTTTCTTTGCTTAAATGAGTAGGAAGCATCTTACTTTCTTTGCACAGAGTGAATTTGGATACACAGAACTAAATACAATAGTACAAGATATTTACTATATATCTCTTGCAAGCTGATACTTTCTTTCACTAGAACAAAATGCATCGGCATTTAAGCCTCCTTATATTTACAAAGCTAAAAGTACTGTCTCTGACCATCAGACTACAATCCATTCTCACTTATTAGCAACTTAATAATCAACTGTTCAGCCTAGCAAATCAGAACGACGCAGGCCAGCTTTCACTTCTTCACGCAGAGTATGAAGCATTCTCTCTGTACAGCCTTCCTGCAAATGTTTGCTCCTTGCCAAGTCTTGCACCACAGTACGCTAATTAGGCCATATAAAGCTGATGCCCTACATGCTTCCTAGGTATACACATTTGCAAATAAAAATTATGGGCCCAATCCTGTTCCCAGTGCACATACAGCACTTGAGTCCAACGAAAAAATTAGAATCATTGAATTTCATTAAAAATATAGTTTACACAATAACACATAGTAGTCAGAATTATTAGAAAAATTGAAATTTTTTTAATGCAAGATACCAGTGTTTTAATACCTGTTATAGTTCAGAAATATTTAACATCTGAATGTAGAAATACCTTCAT